>NC_134099.1:116765312-119632778 GCF_000715075.1 Nicotiana tabacum | reverse complement strand
GTTTAGGGTTTAAAACCCTAATGCTGATTGCATGGAAAAGCTCAGTTTATGGTGTAAAACCCTAATGCTGGCTGAATGGAAAAAAGTTCAGTTTAGGGTTTAAAACCCTAATGCTGACTAAAGGAAAAATTCAGTTTAGGGTTTAAAACCCTAATGTTGATTGCATGGAAAATCTCAGTTTATGGTTTAAAACCCTAATGCTGGCTGAATGGAAAAAAGTTCAGTTTAGGTTTAAAACCCTAAGGCTGATTAAAGGAAAAAGTTCAGTTCAGGGTTTAAAACTCTAATGCTGACTAAAGGAAAGAGTTCAGTTTAGGGTTTTAAACCCTAATGCTGACATGCATGGAAAAAGTTCAGTTTAGGGTTTAAAACCCTAAGGCTGATTAAAGGAAAAAGTTCAGTTCAGGGTTTAAAACCCTAATGCTGATTGCATGGAAAAGCTCAGTTTAGAGTTTAAAACCCTAATGCTGGCTGAATGGAAATAAGTTCAGTTTAGGGTTTAAAACCCTAATGCTGACTAAAGGAAAATTCAGTTTAGGGTTTAAAACCCTAATGCTGATTGCATGGAAAAGCTCAGTTTAGGGTTTAAAACCCTAATGCTGGCTGAATGGAAAAAAGTTCAGTTTAGGGTTTAAAACCCTAATGCTGACTGAAGGGAAAAAATTCAGTTTAGGGTTTAAAACCCTAATGCTGACTAAAGGAAAAATTCAGTTTAGGGTTTAAAACCCTAATGCTGATTGCATGGAAAAGCTCAGTTTAGGGTTTAAAACCCTAATGCTGGCTGAATGGAAAAAGTTCAGTTTAGGGTTTAAAACCCTAATGCTGACTAAAGGAAAAATTCAGTTTAGGGTTTAAAACCCTAATGCTGATTGCATGGAAAAGCTCAGTTTAGGGTTTAAAACCCTAATGCTGGCTGAATGGAAAAAAATTCAGTTTAGGGTTTAAAACCCTAATGCTGACTAAAGGAAAAATTCAGTTTAGGGTTTAAAACCCTAATGCTGATTGCATGGAAAAGCTCAGTTTAGGGTTTAAAACCCTAATGCTGGCTGAATGGAAAAAAGTTCAGTTTAAAGTTTAAAACTTTAATGCTGACTAAAGGAAAAATTCAGTTTAGGGTTTAAAACCCTAATGCTGATTGCATGGAAAAGCTTAGTTTAGGGTTTAAAACCCTAATACTGGCTGAATGGAAAAAAGTTCAGTTTAGGGTTTAAAACCCTAATGATGACTAAAGGAAAAATTCAGTTTAGGGTTTAAAACCCTAATGTTGATTGCATGGAAAAGCTCAGTTTAGGGTTTAAAACCCTAATGCTGGCTGAATGGAAAAAAGTTCAGTTTAGGGTTTAAAACCCTAATGCTGACTGAATGGAAAAAAATTCAGTTTAGGGTTTAAAACCCTAATGCTGACTAAAGGAAAAATTCAGTTTAGGGTTTAAAACCCTAATGCTGATTGCAATGGAAAAGCTCAGTTTAGGGTTTAAAACCCTAATGCTGGCTGAATGGAAAAAGTTCAGTTTAGGGTTTAAAACCCTAATGCTGACTAAAGGAAAAATTCAGTTTAGGGTTTAAAACCCTAATGCTGATTGCATGGAAAAGCTCAGTTTAGGGTTTAAAACCCTAATGCTGGCTGAATGGAAAAAGTTCAGTTTAGGGTTTAAAACCCTAATGCTGACTAAAGGAAAAATTCAGTTTAGGGTTTAAAACCCTAATGCTGATTGCACGGAAAAGCTCAGTTTAGGGTTTAAAACCCTAATGCTGGCTGAATGGAAAAAAGTTCAGTTTAGGGTTTAAAACCCTAATGCTGACTAAAGGAAAAATTCAGTTTAGGGTTTAAAACCCTAATGCTGATTGCATGGAAAAGCTCAGTTTAGGGTTTAAAACCCTAATGCTGGCTGAATGGAAAAAGTTCAGTTTAGGGTTTAAAACCCTAATGCTGACTGAATGGAAAAAATTCAGTTTAGGGTTTAAAACCCTAATGCTGACTAAAGGAAAAATTCAGTTTAGGGTTTAAAACCCTAATGCTGATTGCATGGAAAAGCTCAGTTTAGGGTTTAAAACCCTAATGCTGGCTGAATGGAAAAAAGTTCAGTTTAGGGTTTAAAACCCTAATGCTGACTAAAGGAAAAATTCAGTTTAGGGTTTAAAACCCTAATGCTGATTGCATGGAAAAGCTCAGTTTAGGGTTTAAAACCCTAATGCTGGCTGAATGGAAAAAAATTCAGTTTAGGGTTTAAAACCCTAATGCTGACTAAAGGAAAAATTCAGTTTAGGGTTTAAAACCCTAATGCTGATTGTATGGAAAAGCTCAGTTTAGGGTTTAAAACCCTAATGCTGGCTGAATGGAAAAAAGTTCAGTTTAGGGTTTAAAACCCTAATGCTGACTAAAGGAAAAATTCAGTTTAGGGTTTAAAACCCTAATGCTGATTGCATGGAAAAGCTCAGTTTAGGGTTTAAAACCCTAATGCTGGCTGAATGGAAAAAGTTCAGTTTAGGGTTTAAAACCCTAATGCTGACTAAAGGAAAAATTCAGTTTAGGGTTTAAAACCCTAATGCTGATTGCATGGAAAAGCTCAGTTTAGGGTTTAAAACCCTAATGCTGGCTGAATGGAAAAAAGTTCAGTTTAGGGTTTAAAACCCTAATGCTGACTAAAGGAAAAATTCAGTTTAGGGTTTAAAACCCTAATGCTGATTGCATGGAAAAGCTCAGTTTAGGGTTTAAAACCCTAATGCTGGCCGAATGGAAAAAAGTTCAGTTTAGGGTTTAAAACCCTAATGCTGACTAAAGGAAAAATTCAGTTTAGGGTTTAAAACCCTAATGCTGATTGCATGGAAAAGCTTAGTTTAGGGTTTAAAACCCTAATGCTGGCTGAATGGAAAAAAGTTCAGTTTAGGGTTTAAAACCCTAATGCTGACTAAAGGAAAAATTCAGTTTAGGGTTTAAAACCCTAATGCTGATTGCATGGAAAAGCTCAGTTTAGGGTTTAAAACCCTAATGCTGGCTGAATGGAAAAAAGTTCAGTTTAGGGTTTAAAACCCTAATGCTGACTAAAGGAAAAATTCAGTTTAGGGTTTAAAACCCTAATGCTGATTGCATGGAAAAGCTCAGTTTAGGGTTTAAAACCCTAATGCTGGCTGAATGGAAAAAAGTTCAGTTTAGGGTATAAAACCCTAATGCTGACTGAATGGAAAAAAATTCAGTTTAGGGTTTAAAACCCTAATGCTGACTAAAGGAAAAATTCAGTTTAGGGTTTAAAACCCTAATGCTGATTGCATGGAAAAGCTCAGTTTAGGGTTTAAAACCCTAATGCTGGCTGAATGGAAAAAGTTCAGTTTAGGGTTTAAAACCCTAATGCTGACTAAAGGAAAAATTCAGTTTAGGGTTTAAAACCCTAATGCTGATTGCATGGAAAAGCTCAGTTTAGGGTTTAAAACCCTAATGCTGGCTGAATGGAAAAAAGTTCAGTTTAGGGTTTAAAACCCTAATGCTGACTAAAGGAAAAATTCAGTTTAGGGTTTAAAACCCTAATGCTGATTGCATGGAAAAGCTCAGTTTAGGGTTTAAAACCCTAATGCTGGCTGAATGGAAAAAAGTTCAGTTTAGGGTATAAAACCCTAATGCTGACTGAATGGAAAAAATTCAGTTTAGGGTTTAAAACCCTAATGCTGACTAAAGGAAAAATTCAGTTTAGGGTTTAAAACCCTAATGCTGATTGCATGGAAAAGCTCAGTTTAGGGTTTAAAACCCTAATGCTGGCTGAATGGAAAAAGTTCAGTTTAGGGTTTAAAACCCTAATGCTGACTAAAGGAAAAATTCAGTTTAGGGTTTAAAACCCTAATGCTGACTAAAGGAAAAATTCAGTTTAGGGTTTAAAACCCTAATGCTGATTGCATGGAAAAGCTCAGTTTAGGGTTTAAAACCCTAATGCTGGCTGAATGGAAAAAAGTTCAGTTTAGGGTTTAAAACCCTAATGCTGACTGAATGGAAAAATTCAGTTTAGGGTTTAAAACCCTAATGCTGACTAAAGGAAAAATTCAGTTTAGGGTTTAAAACCCTAATGCTGATTGCATGGAAAAGCTCAGTTTAGGGTTTAAAACCCTAATGCTGGCTGAATGGAAAAAAGTTCAGTTTAGGGTTTAAAACCCTAATGCTGACTAAAGGAAAAATTCAGTTTAGGGTTTAAAACCCTAATGCTGATTGCATGGAAAAGCTCAGTTTAGGGTTTAAAACCCTAATGCTGGCTGAATGGAAAAAGTTCAGTTTAGGGTTTAAAACCCTAATGCTGACTGAATGGAAAAAATTCAGTTTAGGGTTTAAAACCCTAATGCTGACTAAAGGAAAAATTCAGTTTAGGGTTTAAAACCCTAATGCTGATTGCATGGAAAAGCTCAGTTTAGGGTTTAAAACCCTAATGCTGGCTGAATGGAAAAAAGTTCAGTTTAGGGTTTAAAACCCTAATGCTGACTAAAGGAAAAATTCAGTTTAGGGTTTAAAACCCTAATGCTGATTGCATGGAAAAGCTCAGTTTAGGGTTTAAAACCCTAATGCTGGCTGAATGGAAAAAAGTTCAGTTTAGGGTTTAAAACCCTAATGCTGGCTGAATGGAAAAAAGTTCAGTTTATGGTTTAAAACCCTAATGCTGACTAAAGGAAAAATTCAGTTTAGGGTTTAAAACCCTAATGCTGATTGCATGGAAAAGCTCAGTTTAGGGTTTAAAACCCTAATGCTGGCTGAATGGAAAAAAGTTCAGTTTAGGGTTTAAAACCCTAATGCTGACTAAAGGAAAAATTCAGTTTAGGGTTTAAAACCCTAATGCTGATTGCATGGAAAAGCTCAGTTTAGGGTTTAAAACCCTAATGCTGGCTGAATGGAAAAAAGTTCAGTTTAGGGTTTAAAACCCTAATGCTGACTAAAGGAAAAATTCAGTTTAGGGTTTAAAACCCTAATGCTGATTGCATGGAAAAGCTCAGTTTAGGGTTTAAAACCCTAATGCTGACTAAAGGAAAAATTCAGTTTAGGGTTTAAAACCCTAATGCTGATTGCATGGAAAAGCTCAGTTTAGGGTTTAAAACCCTAATGCTGGCTGAATAGAAAAAAGTTCAGTTTAGGGTTTAAAACCCTAATGCTGACTAAAGGAAAAATTCAGTTTAGGGTTTAAAACCCTAATGCTGATTGCATGGAAAAGCTCAGTTTAGGGTTTAAAACCCTAATGCTGGCTGAATGGAAAAAAGTTCAGTTTAGGGTTTAAAACCCTAATGCTGACTAAAGGAAAAATTCAGTTTAGGGTTTAAAACCCTAATGCTGATTGCATGGAAAAGCTCAGTTTAGGGTTTAAAACCCTAATGCTGGCTGAATGGAAAAAAGTTCAGTTTAGGGTTTAAAACCCTAATGCTGACTAAAGGAAAAATTCAGTTTAGGGTTTAAAACCCTAATGCTGATTGCATGGAAAAGCTCAGTTTAGGGTTTAAAACCCTAATGCTGGCTGAATGGAAAAAAGTTCAGTTTAGGGTTTAAAACCCTAATGCTGACTAAAGGAAAAATTCAGTTTAGGGTTTAAAACCCTAATGCTGATTGCATGGAAAAGCTCAGTTTAGGGTTTAAAACCCTAATGCTGGCTGAATGGAAAAAAGTTCAGTTTAGGGTTTAAAACCCTAATGCTGACTGAATGGAAAAAAGTTCAGTTTAGGGTTTAAAACCCTAATGCTGACTAAAGGAAAAATTCAGTTTAGGGTTTAAAACCCTAATGCTGATTGCATGGAAAAGCTCAGTTTAGGGTTTAAAACCCTAATGCTGGCTGAATGGAAAAAGTTCAGTTTAGGGTTTAAAACCCTAATGCTGACTGAATGGAAAAATTCAGTTTAGGGTTTAAAACCCTAATGCTGACTAAAGGAAAAATTCAGTTTAGGGTTTAAAACCCTAATGCTGATTGCATGGAAAAGCTCAGTTTAGGGTTTAAAACCCTAATGCTGGCTGAATGGAAAAAAGTTCAGTTTAGGGTTTAAAACCCTAATGCTGACTAAAGGAAAAATTCAGTTTAGGGTTTAAAACCCTAATGCTGATTGCATGGAAAAGCTCAGTTTAGGGTTTAAAACCCTAATGCTGGCTGAATGGAAAAAAGTTCAGTTTAGGGTATAAAACCCTAATGCTGACTGAATGGAAAAAATTCAGTTTAGGGTTTAAAACCCTAATGCTGACTAAAGGAAAAATTCAGTTTAGGGTTTAAAACCCTAATGCTGATTGCATGGAAAAGCTCAGTTTAGGGTTTAAAACCCTAATGCTGGCTGAATGGAAAAAAGTTCAGTTTAGGGTTTAAAACCCTAATGCTGACTAAAGGAAAAATTCAGTTTAGGGTTTAAAACCCTAATGCTGATTGCATGGAAAAGCTCAGTTTAGGGTTTAAAACCCTAATGCTGGCTGAATGGAAAAAAGTTCAGTTTAGGGTTTAAAACCCTAATGCTGGCTGAATGGAAAAAAGTTCAGTTTAGGGTTTAAAACCCTAATGCTGACTAAAGGAAAAATTCAGTTTAGGGTTTAAAACCCTAATGCTGATTGCATGGAAAAGCTCAGTTTAGGGTTTAAAACCCTAATGCTGGCTGAATGGAAAAAAGTTCAGTTTAGGGTTTAAAACCCTAATGCTGACTAAAGGAAAAATTCAGTTTAGGGTTTAAAACCCTAATGCTGATTGCATGGAAAAGCTCAGTTTAGGGTTTAAAACCCTAATGCTGGCTGAATGGAAAAAAGTTCAGTTTAGGGTTTAAAACCCTAATGCTGACTAAAGGAAAAATTCAGTTTAGGGTTTAAAACCCTAATGCTGATTGCATGGAAAAGCTCAGTTTAGGGTTTAAAACCCTAATGCTGACTAAAGGAAAAATTCAGTTTAGGGTTTAAAACCCTAATGCTGATTGCATGGAAAAGCTCAGTTTAGGGTTTAAAACCCTAATGCTGGCTGAATGGAAAAAAGTTCAGTTTAGGGTTTAAAACCCTAATGCTGACTAAAGGAAAAATTCAGTTTAGGGTTTAAAACCCTAATGCTGATTGCATGGAAAAGCTCAGTTTAGGGTTTAAAACCCTAATGCTGGCTGAATGGAAAAAAGTTCAGTTTAGGGTTTAAAACCCTAATGCTGACTAAAGGAAAAATTCAGTTTAGGGTTTAAAACCCTAATGCTGATTGCATGGAAAAGCTCAGTTTAGGGTTTAAAACCCTAATGCTGGCTGAATGGAAAAAAGTTCAGTTTAGGGTTTAAAACCCTAATGCTGACTAAAGGAAAAATTCAGTTTAGGGTTTAAAACCCTAATGCTGATTGCATGGAAAAGCTCAGTTTAGGGTTTAAAACCCTAATGCTGGCTGAATGGAAAAAAGTTCAGTTTAGGGTTTAAAACCCTAATGCTGACTAAAGGAAAAATTCAGTTTAGGGTTTAAAACCCTAATGCTGATTGCATGGAAAAGCTCAGTTTAGGGTTTAAAACCCTAATGCTGGCTGAATGGAAAAAAGTTCAGTTTAGGGTTTAAAACCCTAATGCTGACTAAAGGAAAAATTCAGTTTAGGGTTTAAAACCCTAATGCTGATTGCATGGAAAAGCTCAGTTTAGGGTTTAAAACCCTAATGCTGATTGCATGGAAAAGCTCAGTTTAGGGTTTAAAACCCTAATGCTGGCTGAATGGAAAAAAGTTCAGTTTAGGGTTTAAAACCCTAATGCTGACTAAAGGAAAAATTCAGTTTAGGGTTTAAAACCCTAATGCTGATTGCATGGAAAAGCTCAGTTTAGGGTTTAAAACCCTAATGCTGGCTGAATGGAAAAAAGTTCAGTTTAGGGTTTAAAACCCTAATGCTGACTAAAGGAAAAATTCAGTTTAGGGTTTAAAACCCTAATGCTGATTGCATGGAAAAGCTCAGTTTAGGGTTTAAAACCCTAATGCTGGCTGAATGGAAAAAGTTCAGTTTAGGGTTTAAAACCCTAATGCTGACTGAATGGAAAAAATTCAGTTTAGGGTTTAAAACCCTAATGCTGACTAAAGGAAAAATTCAGTTTAGGGTTTAAAACCCTAATGCTGATTGCATGGAAAAGCTCAGTTTAGGGTTTAAAACCCTAATGCTGGCTGAATGGAAAAAGTTCAGTTTAGGGTATAAAACCCTAATGCTGACTGAATGGAAAAAAATTCAGTTTAGGGTTTAAAACCCTAATGCTGACTAAAGGAAAAATTCAGTTTAGGGTTTAAAACCCTAATGCTGATTGCATGGAAAAGCTCAGTTTAGGGTTTAAAACCCTAATGCTGGCTGAATGGAAAAAGTTCAGTTTAGGGTTTAAAACCCTAATGCTGACTGAATGGAAAAATTCAGTTTAGGGTTTAAAACCCTAATGCTGACTAAAGGAAAAATTCAGTTTAGGGTTTAAAACCCTAATGCTGATTGCATGGAAAAGCTCAGTTTAGGGTTTAAAACCCTAATGCTGGCTGAATGGAAAAAAGTTCAGGTTAGGGTTTAAAACCCTAATGCTGACTAAAGGAAAAATTCAGTTTAGGGTTTAAAACCCTAATGCTGATTGCATGGAAAAGCTCAGTTTAGGGTTTAAAACCCTAATGCTGGCTGAATGGAAAAAAGTTCAGTTTAGGGTATAAAACCCTAATGCTGACTGAATGTGAAAAAATTCAGTTTAGGGTTTAAAACCCTAATGCTGACTAAAGGAAAAATTCAGTTTAGGGTTTAAAACCCTAATGCTGATTGCATGGAAAAGCTCAGTTTAGGGTTTAAAACCCTAATGCTGGCTGAATGGAAAAAAGTTCATTTTAGGGTTTAAAACCCTAATGCTGACTAAAGGAAAAATTCAGTTTAGGGTTTAAAACCCTAATGCTGATTGCATGGAAAAGCTCAGTTTAGGGTTTAAAACCCTAATGCTGGCTGAATGGAAAAAAGTTCAGTTTAGGGTTTAAAACCCTAATGCTGGCTGAATGGAAAAAAGTTCAGTTTATGGTTTAAAACCCTAATGCTGACTAAAGGAAAAATTTAGTTTAGGGTTTAAAACCCTAATGCTGATTGCATGGAAAAGCTCAGTTTAGGGTTTAAAACCCTAATACTGGCTGAATGGAAAAAAGTTCATTTTAGGGTTTAAAACCCTAATGCTGACTAAAGGAAAAATTCAATTTAGGGTTTAAAACCCTAATGCTGATTGCATGGAAAAGCTCAGTTTAGGGTTTAAAACCCTAATGCTGGCTGAATGGAAAAAAGTTCAGTTTAGGGTTTAAAACCCTAATGCTGACTAAAGGAAAAATTCAGTTTAGGGTTTAAAACCCTAATGCTGATTGCATGGAAAAGCTCAGTTTAGGGTTTAAAACCCTAATGCTGACTAAAGGAAAAATTCAGTTTAGGGTTTAAAACCCTAATGCTGATTGCATGGAAAAGCTCAGTTTAGGGTTTAAAACCCTAATGCTGGCTGAATAGAAAAAAGTTCAGCTTAGGGTTTAAAATCTTAATGCTGACTAAAGGAAAAATTCAGTTTAGGGTTTAAAACCCTAATGCTGATTGCATGGAAAAGCTCAGTTTAGGGTTTAAAACCCTAATGCTGGCTGAATGGAAAAAAGTTCAGTTTAGGGTTTAAAACCCTAATGCCGACTAAAGGAAAAATTCAGTTTAGGGTTTAAAACCCTAATGCTGATTGCATGGAAAAGCTTAGTTTAGGGTTTAAAACCCTAATGCTGGCTGAATGGAAAAAAATTCAGTTTAGGGTTTAAAACCCTAATGCTGACTAAAGGAAAAATTCAGTTTAGGGTTTAAAACCCTAATGCTGATTGCATGGAAAAGCTCAGTTTAGGGTTTAAAACCCTAATGCTGGCTAAATGGAAAAAAGTTCAGTTTAGGGTTTAAAACCCTAATGCTGACTAAAGGAAAAATTCAGTTTAGGGTTTAAAACCCTAATGCTGATTGCATGGAAAAGCTCAGTTTAGGGTTTAAAACCCTAATGCTGGCTGAATGGAAAAAGTTCAGTTTAGGGTTTAAAACCCTAATGCTGACTGAATGGGAAAAAAGTTCAGTTTAGGGTTTAAAACCCTAATGCTGACTAAAGGAAAAATTCAGTTTAGGGTTTAAAACCCTAATGCTGATTGCATGGAAAAGCTCAGTTTAGGGTTTAAAACCCTAATGCTGGCTGAATGGAAAAAGTTCAGTTTAGGGTTTAAAACCCTAATGCTGACTGAATGGAAAAAAGTTCAGTTTAGGGTTTAAAACCCTAATGCTGACTAAAGGAAAAATTCAGTTTAGGGTTTAAAACCCTAATGCTGATTGCATGGAAAAGCTCAGTTTAGGGTTTAAAACCCTAATGCTGGCTGAATGGAAAAAAGTTCAGGTTAGGGTTTAAAACCCTAATGCTGACTAAAGGAAAAATTCAGTTTAGGGTTTAAAACCCTAATGCTGATTGCATGGAAAAGCTCAGTTTAGGGTTTAAAACCCTAATGCTGGCTGAATGGAAAAAAGTTCAGTTTAGGGTATAAAACCCTAATGCTGACTGAATGGGAAAAAATTCAGTTTAGGGTTTAAAACCCTAATGCTGACTAAAGGAAAAATTCAGTTTAGGGTTTAAAACCCTAATGCTGATTGCATGGAAAAGCTCAGTTTAGGGTTTAAAACCCTAATGCTGGCTGAATGGAAAAAAGTTCATTTTAGGGTTTAAAACCCTAATGCTGACTAAAGGAAAAATTCAGTTTAGGGTTTAAAACCCTAATGCTGATTGCATGGAAAAGCTCAGTTTAGGGTTTAAAACCCTAATGCTGGCTGAATGGAAAAAAAGTTCAGTTTAGGGTTTAAAACCCTAATGCTGGCTGAATGGAAAAAAGTTCAGTTTATGGTTTAAAACCCTAATGCTGACTAAAGGAAAAATTCAGTTTAGGGTTTAAAACCCTAATGCTGATTGCATGGAAAAGCTCAGTTTAGGGTTTAAAACCCTAATACTGGCTGAATGGAAAAAAGTTCATTTTAGGGTTTAAAACCCTAATGCTGACTAAAGGAAAAATTCAATTTAGGGTTTAAAACCCTAATGCTGATTGCATGGAAAAGCTCAGTTTAGGGTTTAAAACCCTAATGCTGGCTGAATGGAAAAAAATTCAGTTTAGGGTTTAAAACCCTAATGCTGACTAAAGGAAAAATTCAGTTTAGGGTTTAAAACCCTAATGCTGATTGCATGGAAAAGCTCAGTTTAGGGTTTAAAACCCTAATGCTGACTAAAGGAAAAATTCAGTTTAGGGTTTAAAACCCTAATGCTGATTGCATGGAAAAGCTCAGTTTAGGGTTTAAAACCCTAATGCTGGCTGAATAGAAAAAAGTTCAGCTTAGGGTTTAAAATCTTAATGCTGACTAAAGGAAAAATTCAGTTTAGGGTTTAAAACCCTAATGCTGATTGCATGGAAAAGCTCAGTTTAGGGTTTAAAACCCTAATGCTGGCTGAATGGAAAAAAGTTCAGTTTAGGGTTTAAAACCCTAATGCCGACTAAAGGAAAAATTCAGTTTAGGGTTTAAAACCCTAATGCTGATTGCATGGAAAAGCTTAGTTTAGGGTTTAAAACCCTAATGCTGGCTGAATGGAAAAAAATTCAGTTTAGGGTTTAAAACCCTAATGCTGACTAAAGGAAAAATTCAGTTTAGGGTTTAAAACCCTAATGCTGATTGCATGGAAAAGCTCAGTTTAGGGTTTAAAACCCTAATGCTGGCTAAATGGAAAAAAGTTCAGTTTAGGATTTAAAACCCTAATGATGACTAAAGGAAAAAATCAGTTTAGGGTTTAAAACCCTAATGTTGATTGCATGGAAAAGCTCAGTTTAGGGTTTAAAACCCTAATGCTGGCTGAATGGAAAAAATTTCAATTTAGGGTTTAAAACCCTAATGCTGACTAAAGGAAAAATTCAGTTTAGGGTTTAAAACCCTAATGCTGATTGCATGGAAAAGCTCAGTTTAGGGTTTAAAACCCTAATGCTGGCTGAATGGAAAAAAGTTCAGTTTAGGGTTTAAAACCCTAATGCTGACTAAAGGAAAAATTCAGTTTAGGGTTTAAAACCCTAATGCTGATTGCATGGAAAAGCTCAGTTTAGGGTTTAAAACCCTAATGTTGGCTGAATGGAAAAAAATTCAGTTTAGGGTTTAAAACCCTAATGCTGACTAAAGGAAAAAATCAGTTTAGGGTTTAAAACCCTAATGCTGATTGCATGGAAAAGCTCAGTTTATGGTGTAAAACCCTAATGCTGGCTGAATGGAAAAAAGTTCAGTTTAGGGTTTAAAACCCTAATGCTGACTAAAGGAAAAATTCAGTTTAGGGTTTAAAACCCTAATGTTGATTGCATGGAAAATCTCAGTTTATGGTTTAAAACCCTAATGCTGGCTGAATGGAAAAAAGTTCAGTTTAGGTTTAAAACCCTAAGGCTGATTAAAGGAAAAAGTTCAGTTCAGGGTTTAAAACTCTAATGCTGACTAAAGGAAAGAGTTCAGTTTAGGGTTTAAAACCCTAATGCTGACATGCATGGAAAAAGTTCAGTTTAGGGTTTAAAACCCTAAGGCTGATTAAAGGAAAAAGTTCAGTTCAGGGTTTAAAACCCTAATGCTGATTGCATGGAAAAGCTCAGTTTAGAGTTTAAAACCCTAATGCTGGCTGAATGGAAATAAGTTCAGTTTAGGGTTTAAAACCCTAATGCTGACTAAAGGAAAAATTCAGTTTAGGGTTTAAAACCCTAATGCTGATTGCATGGAAAAGCTCAGTTTAGGGTTTAAAACCCTAATGCTGGCTGAATGGAAAAAAGTTCAGTTTAGGGTTTAAAACCCTAATGCTGACTGAATGGAAAAAAATTCAGTTTAGGGTTTAAAACCCTAATGCTGACTAAAGGAAAAATTCAGTTTAGGGTTTAAAACCCAAATGCTGATTGCATGGAAAAGCTCAGTTTAGGGTTTAAAACCCTAATGCTGGCTGAATGGAAAAAAGTTCAGTTTAGGGTTTAAAACCCTAATGCTGACTAAAGGAAAAATTCAGTTTAGGGTTTAAAACCCTAATGCTGATTGCATGGAAAAGCTCAGTTTAGGGTTTAAAACCCTAATGCTGGCTGAATGGAAAAAAATTCAGTTTAGGGTTTAAAACCCTAATGCTGACTAAAGGAAAAATTCAGTTTAGGGTTTAAAACCCTAATGCTGATTGCATGGAAAAGCTCAGTTTAGGGTTTAAAACCCTAATGCTGGCTGAATGGAAAAAAGTTCAGTTTAAAGTTTAAAACTTTAATGCTGACTAAAGGAAAAATTCAGTTTAGGGTTTAAAACCCTAATGCTGATTGCATGGAAAAGCTTAGTTTAGGGTTTAAAACCCTAATACTGGCTGAATGGAAAAAAGTTCAGTTTAGGGTTTAAAACCCTAATGATGACTAAAGGAAAAATTCAGTTTAGGGTTTAAAACCCTAATGTTGATTGCATGGAAAAGCTCAGTTTAGGGTTTAAAACCCTAATGCTGGCTGAATGGAAAAAAGTTCAGTTTAGGGTATAATACCCTAATGCTGACTGAATGGAAAAAAATTCAGTTTAGGGTTTAAAACCCTAATGCTGACTAAAGGAAAAATTCAGTTTAGGGTTTAAAACCCTAATGCTGATTGCATGGAAAAGCTCAGTTTAGGGTTTAAAACCCTAATGCTGGCTGAATGTAAAAAAGTTCAGTTTATGGTTTAAAACCCTAATGCTGACTAAAGGAAAAATTCAGTTTAGGGTTTAAAACCCTAATGCTGATTGCATGGAAAAGCTCAGTTTAGGGTTTAAAACCCTAATGCTGGCTGAATGGAAAAAAGTTCATTTTAGGGTTTAAAACCCTAATGCTGACTAAAGGAAAAATTCAGTTTAGGGTTTAAAACCCTAATGCTGATTGCATGGAAAAGCTCAGTTTAGGGTTTAAAACCCTAATGCTGGCTGAATGGAAAAAGTTCAGTTTAGGGTTTAAAACCCTAATGCTGGCTGAATGGAAAAAAGTTCAGTTTATGGTTTAAAACCCTAATGCTGACTAAAGGAAAAATTCAGTTTAGGGTTTAAAACCCTAATGCTGATTGCATGGAAAAGCTCAGTTTAGGGTTTAAAACCCTAATGCTGGCTGAATGGAAAAAAGTTCATTTTAGGGTTTAAAACCCTAATGCTGACTAAAGGAAAAATTCAGTTTAGGATTTAAAACCCTAATGCTGATTGCATGGAAAAGCTCAGTTTAGGGTTTAAAACCCTAATGCTGGCTGAATGGAAAAAAATTCAGTTTAGGGTTTAAAACCCTAATGCTGACTAAAGGAAAAATTCAGTTTAGGGTTTAAAACCCTAATGCTGATTGCATGGAAAAGCTCAGTTTAGGGTTTAAAACCCTAATGCTGGCTAAATGGAAAAAAGTTCAGTTTAGGGTTTAAAACCCTAATGCTGACTAAAGGAAAAATTCAGTTTACGGTTTAAAACCCTAATGCTGATTGCATGGAAAAGCTCAGTTTAGGGTTTAAAACCCTAATGCTGGCTGAATAGAAAAAAGTTCAGCTTAGGGTTTAAAATCCTAATGCTGACTAAAGGAAAAATTCAGTTTAGGGTTTAAAACCCTAATGCTGATTGCATGGAAAAGCTCAGTTTAGGGTTTAAAACCCTAATGCTGGCTGAATGGAAAAAAGTTCAGTTTAGGGTTTAAAACCCTAATGCCGACTAAAGGAAAAATTCAGTTTAGGGTTTAAAACCCTAATGCTGATTGCATGGAAAAGCTCAGTTTAGGGTTTAAAACCCTAATGCTGGCTGAATGGAAAAAAGTTCAGTTTAGGGTTTAAAACCCTAATGCTGACTAAAGGAAAAATTCAGTTTACGGTTTAAAACCCTAATGCTGATTGCATGGAAAAGCTCAGTTTAGGGTTTAAAACCCTAATGCTGGCTGAATGGAAAAAAGTTCAGTTTAGGGTTTAAAACCCTAATGCTGACTAAAGGAAAAATTCAGTTTAGGATTTAAAACCCTAATGCTGATTGCATGGAAAAGCTCAGTTTAGGGTTTAAAACCCTAATGCTGGCTGAATGGAAAAAAGTTCAGTTTAGGGTTTAAAACTCTAATGCTGACTGAATGGAAAAAATTCAGTTTAGGGTTTAAAACCCTAATGCTTACTAAAGGAAAAATTCAGTTTAGGGTTTAAAACCCTAATGCTGATTACATGGAAAAGCTCAGTTTAGGGTTTAAAACCCTAATGCTGGCTAAATGGAAAAAAGTTCAGTTTAGGGTTTAAAACCCTCATGATGACTAAAGGAAAAAATCAGTTTAGGGTTTAAAACCCTAATGCTGATTGCATGAAAAAGCTCAGTTTAGGGTTTAAAACCCTAATGCTAGCTGAATGGAAAAAAGTTCAGTTTAGGGTTTAAAACCCTAATGCTGGCTGAATGGAAAAAAGTTCAGTTTAGGGTTTAAAACCCTAATGCTGACTAAAGGAAAAATTCAGTTTAGGGTTTAAAACCCTAATGCTGATTGCATGGAAAAGCTCAGTTTAGGGTTTAAAACCCTAATGCTGGCTGAATGGAAAAAATTCAGTTTAGGGTTTAAAACCCTAATGCTGACTAAAGGAAAAATTCAGTTTAGGGTTTAAAACCCTAATGCTGATTGCATGGAAAAGCTCAGTTTAGGGTTTAAAACCCTAATGCTGGCTGAATGGAAAAAAGTTCAGTTTAAAGTTTAAAACTTTAATGCTGACTAAAGGAAAAATTCAGTTTAGGGTTTAAAACCCTAATGCTGATTGCATGGAAAAGCTTAGTTTAGGGTTTAAAACCCTAATACTGGCTGAATGGAAAAAAGTTCAGTTTAGGGTTTAAAACCCTAATGCTGACTAAAGGAAAAATTCAGTTTAGGGTTTAAAACCCTAATGTTGATTGCATGGAAAAGCTCAGTTTAGGGTTTAAAACCCTAATGCTGGCTGAATGGAAAAAAGTTCAGTTTAGGGTATAAAACCCTAATGCTGACTGAATGGAAAAAAATTCAGTTTAGGGTTTAAAACCCTAATGCTGACTAAAGGAAAAATTCAGTTTAGGGTTTAAAACCCTAATGCTGATTGCATGGAAAAGCTCAGTTTAGGGTTTAAAACCCTAATGCTGGCTGAATGTAAAAAAGTTCAGTTTATGGTTTAAAACCCTAATGCTGACTAAAGGAAAAATTCAGTTTAGGGTTTAAAACCCTAATGCTGATTGCATGGAAAAGCTCAGTTTAGGGTTTAAAACCCTAATGCTGGCTGAATGGAAAAAAGTTCATTTTAGGGTTTAAAACCCTAATGCTGACTAAAGGAAAAATTCAGTTTAGGGTTTAAAACCCTAATGCTGATTGCATGGAAAAGCTCAGTTTAGGGTTTAAAACCCTAATGCTGGCTGAATGGAAAAAGTTCAGTTTAGGGTTTAAAACCCTAATGCTGGCTGAATGGAAAAAAGTTCAGTTTATGGTTTAAAACCCTAATGCTGACTAAAGGAAAAATTCAGTTTAGGGTTTAAAACCCTAATGCTGATTGCATGGAAAAGCTCAGTTTAGGGTTTAAAACCCTAATGCTGGCTGAATGGAAAAAAGTTCAGTTTAGGGTTTAAAACCCTAATGCTGACTAAAGGAAAAATTCAGTTTAGGGTTTAAAACCCTAATGCTGATTGCATGGAAAAGCTCAGTTTAGGGTTTAAAACCCTAATGCTGGCTGAATGGAAAAAATTCAGTTTAGGGTTTAAAACCCTAATGCTGACTAAAGGAAAAATTCAGTTTAGGGTTTAAAACCCTAATGCTGATTGCATGGAAAAGCTCAGTTTAGGGTTTAAAACCCTAATGCTGGCTGAATGGAAAAAAGTTCAGTTTAAAGTTTAAAACTTTAATGCTGACTAAAGGAAAAATTCAGTTTAGGGTTTAAAACCCTAATGCTGATTGCATGGAAAAGCTCAGTTTAGGGTTTAAAACCCTAATACTGGCTGAATGGAAAAAAGTTCAGTTTAGGGTTTAAAACCCTAATGCTGACTAAAGGAAAAATTCAGTTTAGGGTTTAAAACCCTAATGCTGATTGCATGGAAAAAATTCAGTTTAGGGTTTAAAACCCTAATGCTGACTGAATGGAAAAAATTCAGTTTAGGGTTTAAAACCCTAATGCTGACTAAAGGAAAAATTCAGTTTAGGGTTTAAAACCCTAATGCTGATTGCATGGAAAAGCTCAGTTTAGGGTTTAAAACCCTAATGCTGGCTGAATGTAAAAAAGTTCAGTTTATGGTTTAAAACCCTAATGCTGACTAAAGGAAAAATTCAGTTTAGGGTTTAAAACCCTAATGCTGATTGCATGGAAAAGCTCAGTTTAGGGTTTAAAACCCTAATGCTGGCTGAATGGAAAAAAGTTCATTTTAGGGTTTAAAACCCTAATGCTGACTAAAGGAAAAATTCAGTTTAGGGTTTAAAACCCTAATGCTGATTGCATGGAAAAGCTCAGTTTAGGGTTTAAAACCCTAATGCTGGCTGAATGGAAAAAAGTTCAGTTTAGGGTTTAAAACCCTAATGCTGGCTGAATGAAAAAAAGTTCAGTTTATGGTTTAAAACCCTAATGCTGACTAAAGGAAAAATTCAGTTTAGGGTTTAAAACCCTAATGCTGATTGCATGGAAAAGCTCAGTTTAGGGTTTAAAACCCTAATGCTGGCTGAATGGAAAAAAGTTCATTTTAGGGTTTAAAACCCTAATGCTGACTAAAGGAAAAATTCAGTTTAGGGTTTAAAACCCTAATGCTGATTGCATGGAAAAGCTCAGTTTAGGGTTTAAAACCCTAATGCTGGCTGAATGGAAAAAAGTTCAGTTTAGGGTTTAAAACCCTAATGCTGACTAAAGGAAAAATTCAGTTTAGGGTTTAAAACCCTAATGCTGATTGCATGGAAAAGCTCAGTTTAGGGTTTAAAACCCTAATGCTGGCTGAATGGAAAAAAGTTCAGTTTAGGGTTTAAAACCCTAATGCTGACTAAAGGAAAAATTCAGTTTACGGTTTAAAACCCTAATGCTGATTGCATGGAAAAGCTCAGTTTAGGGTTTAAAACCCTAATGCTGGCTGAATAGAAAAAAGTTCAGTTTAGGGTTTAAAACCCTAATGCTGACTAAAGGAAAAATTCAGTTTAGGGTTTAAAACCCTAATGCTGATTGCATGGAAAAGCTCAGTTTAGGGTTTAAAACCCTAATGCTGGATGAATGGAAAAAAGTTCAGTTTAGGGTTTAAAACCCTAATGCTGACTAAAGGAAAAATTCAGTTTAGGGTTTAAAACCCTAATGCTGATTGCATGGAAAAGCTCAGTTTAGGGTTTAAAACCCTAATGCTGGCTGAATGGAAAAAAGTTCAGTTTAGGGTTTAAAACCCTAATGCTGACTAAAGGAAAAATTCAGTTTACGGTTTAAAACCCTAATGCTGATTGCATGGAAAAGCTCAGTTTAGGGTTTAAAACCCTAATGCTGGCTGAATGGAAAAAAGTTCAGTTTAGGTTTTAAAACCCTAATGCTGACTAAAGGAAAAATTCAGTTTAGGATTTAAAACCCTAATGCTGATTGCATGGAAAAGCTCAGTTTAGGGTTTAAAACCCTAATGCTGGCTGAATGGAAAAAAGTTCAGTTTAGGGTTTAAAACCCTAATGCTGACTGAATGGAAAAATTCAGTTTAGGGTTTAAAACCCTAATGCTGATTGCATGGAAAAGCTCAGTTTAGGGTTTAAAACCCTAATGCTGGCTAAATGGAAAAAAGTTCAGTTTAGGGTTTAAAACCCTAATGATGACTAAAGGAAAAATTCAGTTTAGGGTTTAAAACCCTAATGCTGATTGCATGGAAAAGCTCAGTTTAGGGTTTAAAACCCTAATGCTGGCTGAATGGAAAAAAGTTCAGTTTAGGGTTTAAAACCCTAATGCTGACTAAAGGAAAAATTCAGTTTAGGGTTTAAAACCCTAATGCTGATTGCATGGAAAAGCTCAGTTTAGGGTTTAAAACCCTAATGCTGTCTGAATGGAAAAAGTTCAGTTTAGGGTTTAAAACCCTAATGCTGACTGAATGGAAAAAAATTCAGTTTAGGGTTTAAAACCCTAATGCTGACTAAAGGAAAAATTCAGTTTAGGGTTTAAAACCCTAATGCTGATTGCATGGAAAAGCTCAGTTTAGGGTTTAAAACCCTAATGCTGGCTGAATGGAAAAAAGTTCAGTTTAGGGTTTAAAACCCTAATGCTGACTAAAGGAAAAATTCAGTTTACGGTTTAAAACCCTAATGCTGATTGCATGGAAAAGCTCAGTTTAGGGTTTAAAACCCTAATGCTGGCTGAATGGAAAAAAGTTCAGTTTAGGGTTTAAAACCCTAATGCTGACTAAATGAAAAATTCAGTTTACGGTTTAAAACCCTAATGCTGATTGCATGGAAAAGCTCAATTTAGGGTTTAAAACCCTAATGCTGGCTGAATGGAAAAAAGTTCAGTTTAGGGTTTAAAACCCTAATGCTGACTAAAGGAAAAATTCAGTTTAGGGTTTAAAACCCTAATGCTGATTGCATGGAAAAGCTCAGTTTAGGGTTTAAAACCCTAATGCTGGCTGAATGGAAAAAAGTTCAGTTTAGGGTTTAAAACCCTAATGCCGACTAAAGGAAAAATTCAGTTTAGGGTTTAAAACCCTAATGCTGATTGCATGGAAAAGCTCAGTTTAGGGTTTAAAACCCTAATGCTGGCTGAATGGAAAAAATTCAGTTTAGGGTTTAAAACCCTAATGCTGACTAAAGGAAAAATTCAGTTTAGGGTTTAAAACCCTAATGCTGATTGCATGGAAAAGCTCAGTTTAGGGTTTAAAACCCTAATGCTGGCTAAATGGAAAAAAGTTCAGTTTAGGGTTTAAAACCCTAATGCTGACTAAAGGAAAAATTCAGTTTAGGGTTTAAAACCCTAATGCTGATTGCATGGAAAAGCTCAGTTTAGGGTTTAAAACCCTAATGCTGGCTGAATAGAAAAAAGTTCAGCTTAGGGTTTAAAATCCTAATGCTGACTAAAGGAAAAATTCAGTTTAGGGTTTAATACCCTAATGCTGATTGCATGGAAAAGCTCAGTTTAGGGTTTAAAACCCTAATGCTGGCTGAATGGAAAAAAGTTCAGTTTAGGGTTTAAAACCCTAATGCCGACTAAAGGAAAAATTCAGTTTAGGGTTTAAAACCCTAATGCTGATTGCATGGAAAAGCTCAGTTTAGGGTTTAAAACCCTAATGCTGGCTGAATGGAAAAAAGTTCAGTTTAGGGTTTAAAACCCTAATGCTGACTAAAGGAAAAATTCAGTTTACGGTTTAAAACCCTAATGCTGATTGCATGGAAAAGCTCAGTTTAGGGTTTAAAACCCTAATGCTGGCTGAATGGAAAAAAGTTCAGTTTAGGGTTTAAAACCCTAATGCTGACTAAAGGAAAAATTCAGTTTAGGATTTAAAACCCTAATGCTGATTGCATGGAAAAGCTCAGTTTAGGGTTTAAAACCCTAATGCTGGCTGAATGGAAAAAAGTTCAGTTTAGGGTTTAAAACTCTAATGCTGACTGAATGGAAAAAATTCAGTTTAGGGTTTAAAACCCTAATGCTTACTAAAGGAAAAATTCAGTTTAGGGTTTAAAACCCTAATGCTGATTACATGGAAAAGCTCAGTTTAGGGTTTAAAACCCTAATGCTGGCTAAATGGAAAAAAGTTCAGTTTAGGGTTTAAAACCCTCATGATGACTAAAGGAAAAAATCAGTTTAGGGTTTAAAACCCTAATGCTGATTGCATGAAAAAGCTCAGTTTAGGGTTTAAAACCCTAATGCCGACTAAAGGAAAAAGTTCAGTTTAGGGTTTAAAACCCTAATGCTGGCTGAATGGAAAAAAGTTCAGTTTAGGGTTTAAAACCCTAATGCTGACTAAAGGAAAAATTCAGTTTAGGGTTTAAAACCCTAATGCTGATTGCATGGAAAAGCTCAGTTTAGGGTTTAAAACCCTAATGCTGGCTGAATGGAAAAAAGTTCAGTTTAGGGTTTAAAACCCTAATGCTGACTAAAGGAAAAATTCAGTTTAGGGTTTAAAACCCTAATGCTGATTGCATGGAAAAGCTCAGTTTAGGGTTTAAAACCCTAATGCTGGCTGAATGGAAAAAAGTTCAGTTTAAAGTTTAAAACTTTAATGCTGACTAAAGGAAAAATTCAGTTTAGGGTTTAAAACCCTAATGCTGATTGCATGGAAAAGCTTAGTTTAGGGTTTAAAACCCTAATACTGGCTGAATGGAAAAAAGTTCAGTTTAGGGTTTAAAACCCTAATGCTGACTAAAGGAAAAATTCAGTTTAGGGTTTAAAACCCTAATGTTGATTGCATGGAAAAGCTCAGTTTAGGGTTTAAAACCCTAATGCTGGCTGAATGGAAAAAAGTTCAGTTTAGGGTATAAAACCCTAATGCTGACTGAATGGAAAAAATTCAGTTTAGGGTTTAAAACCCTAATGCTGACTAAAGGAAAAATTCAGTTTAGGGTTTAAAACCCTAATGCTGATTGCATGGAAAAGCTCAGTTTAGGGTTTAAAACCCTAATGCTGGCTGAATGTAAAAAAGTTCAGTTTATGGTTTAAAACCCTAATGCTGACTAAAGGAAAAATTCAGTTTAGGGTTTAAAACCCTAATGCTGATTGCATGGAAAAGCTCAGTTTAGGGTTTAAAACCCTAATGCTGGCTGAATGGAAAAAAGTTCATTTTAGGGTTTAAAACCCTAATGCTGACTAAAGGAAAAATTCAGTTTAGGGTTTAAAACCCTAATGCTGATTGCATGGAAAAGCTCAGTTTAGGGTTTAAAACCCTAATGCTGGCTGAATGGAAAAAAGTTCAGTTTAGGGTTTAAAACCCTAATGCTGGCTGAATGGAAAAAAGTTCAGTTTATGGTTTAA
This sequence comes from Nicotiana tabacum, assembly GCF_000715075.1. Taxonomy (NCBI): domain Eukaryota; kingdom Viridiplantae; phylum Streptophyta; class Magnoliopsida; order Solanales; family Solanaceae; genus Nicotiana; species Nicotiana tabacum. The sequence continues at coordinate 119,610,891 of NC_134099.1, read as the reverse complement.
AACCCTAATGCTGACTAAAGGAAAAATTCAGTTTAGGGTTTAAAACCCTAATGCTGATTGCATGGAAAAGCTCAGTTTAGGGTTTAAAACCCTAATACTGGCTGAATGGAAAAAAGTTCATTTTAGGGTTTAAAACCCTAATGCTGACTAAAGGAAAAATTCAGTTTAGGGTTTAAAACCCTAATGCTGATTGCATGGAAAAGCTCAGTTTAGGGTTTAAAACCCTAATGCTGGCTGAATGGAAAAAAATTCAGTTTAGGGTTTAAAACCCTAATGCTGACTAAAGGAAAAATTCAGTTTAGGGTTTAAAACCCTAATGCTGATTGCATGGAAAAGCTCAGTTTAGGGTTTAAAACCCTAATGCTGGCTGAATGGAAAAAAGTTCAGTTTAAAGTTTAAAACTTTAATGCTGACTAAAGGAAAAATTCAGTTTAGGGTTTAAAACCCTAATGCTGATTGCATGGAAAAGCTTAGTTTAGGGTTTAAAACCCTAATACTGGCTGAATGGAAAAAAGTTCAGTTTAGGGTTTAAAACCCTAATGCTGACTAAAGGAAAAATTCAGTTTAGGGTTTAAAACCCTAATGCTGGCTGAATGGAAAAAAGTTCAGTTTAGGGTATAAAACCCTAATGCTGACTGAATGGAAAAAAATTCAGTTTAGGGTTTAAAACCCTAATGCTGACTAAAGGAAAAATTCAGTTTAGGGTTTAAAACCCTAATGCTGATTGCATGGAAAAGCTCAGTTTAGGGTTTAAAACCCTAATGCTGGCTGAATGTAAAAAAGTTCAGTTTATGGTTTAAAACCCTAATGCTGACTAAAGGAAAAATTCAGTTTAGGGTTTAAAACCCTAATGCTGATTGCATGGAAAAGCTCAGTTTAGGGTTTAAAACCCTAATGCTCGCTGAATGGAAAAAAGTTCATTTTAGGGTTTAAAACCCTAATGCTGACTAAAGGAAAAATTCAGTTTAGGGTTTAAAACCCTAATGCTGATTGCATGGAAAAGCTCAGTTTAGGGTTTAAAACCCTAATGCTGGCTGAATGGAAAAAAGTTCAGTTTAGGGTTTAAAACCCTAATGCTGGCTGAATGGAAAAAAGTTCAGTTTATGGTTTAAAACCCTAATGCTGACTAAAGGAAAAATTCAGTTTAGGGTTTAAAACCCTAATGCTGATTGCATGGAAAAGCTCAGTTTAGGGTTTAAAACCCTAATACTGGCTGAATGGAAAAAAGTTCATTTTAGGGTTTAAAACCCTAATGCTGACTAAAGGAAAAATTCAGTTTAGGGTTTAAAACCCTAATGCTGATTGCATGGAAAAGCTCAGTTTAGGGTTTAAAACCCTAATGCTGGCTGAATGGAAAAAAATTCAGTTTAGGGTTTAAAACCCTAATGCTGACTAAAGGAAAAATTCAGTTTAGGGTTTAAAACCCTAATGCTGATTGCATGGAAAAGCTCAGTTTAGGGTTTAAAACCCTAATGCTGGCTGAATGGAAAAAAGTTCAGTTTAGGGTTTAAAACCCTAATGCTGACTAAAGGAAAAATTCAGTTTACGGTTTAAAACCCTAATGCTGATTGCATGGAAAAGCTCAGTTTAGGGTTTAAAACCCTAATGCTGGCTGAATAGAAAAAAGTTCAGCTTAGGGTTTAAAATCCTAATGCTGACTAAAGGAAAAATTCAGTTTAGGGTTTAAAATCCTAATGCTGATTGCATGGAAAAGCTCAGTTTAGGGTTTAAAACCCTAATGCTGGATGAATGGAAAAAAGTTCAGTTTAGGGTTTAAAACCCTAATGCCGACTAAAGGAAAAATTCAGTTTAGAGTTTAAAACCCTAATGCTGATTGCATGGAAAAGCTCAGTTTAGGGTTTAAAACCCTAATGCTGGCTGAATGGAAAAAAGTTTAGTTTAGGGTTTAAAACCCTAATGCTGACTAAAGGAAAAATTCAGTTTACGGTTTAAAACCCTAATGCTGATTGCATGGAAAAGCTCAGTTTAGGGTTTAAAACCCTAATGCTGGCTGAATGGAAAAAAGTTCAGTTTAGGTTTTAAAACCCTAATGCTGACTAAAGGAAAAATTCAGTTTAGGATTTAAAACCCTAATGCTGATTGCATGGAAAAGCTCAGTTTAGGGTTTAAAACCCTAATGCTGGCTGAATGGAAAAAAGTTCAGTTTAGGGTTTAAAACCCTAATGCTGACTGAATGGAAAAATTCAGTTTAGGGTTTAAAACCCTAATGCTGACTAAAGGAAAAATTCAGTTTAGGGTTTAAAACCCTAATGCTGATTACATGGAAAAGCTCAGTTTAGGGTTTAAAACCCTAATGCTGGCTAAATGGAAAAAAGTTCAGTTTAGGGTTTAAAACCCTAATGATGACTAAAGGAAAAAATTAGTTTAGGGTTTAAAACCCTAATGCTGATTGCATGGAAAAGCTCAGTTTAGGGTTTAAAACCATAATGCTAGCTGAATGGAAAAAAGTTCAGTTTAGGGTTTAAAACCCTAATGCTGACTAAAGGAAAAATTCAGTTTAGGGTTTAAAACCCTAATGCTGATTGCATGGAAAAGCTCAGTTTAGGGTTTAAAACCCTAATGCTGTCTGAATGGAAAAAGTTCAGTTTAGGGTTTAAAACCCTAATGCTGACTGAATGGAAAAAAATTCAGTTTAGGGTTTAAAACCCTAATGCTGACTAAAGGAAAAATTCAGTTTAGGGTTTAAAACCCTAATGCTGATTGCATGGAAAAGATCAGTTTAGGGTTTAAAACCCTAATGCTGACTGAATGGAAAACAATTCAGTTTAGGGTTTAAAACCCTAATGCTGACTAAAGGAAAAATTCAGTTTACGGTTTAAAACCCTAATGCTGATTGCATGGAAAAGCTCAGTTTAGGGTTTAAAACCCTAATGCTGGCTGAATGGAAAAAAGTTCAGTTTAGGGTTTAAAACCCTAATGCTGACTAAATGAAAAATTCAGTTTACGGTTTAAAACCCTAATGCTGATTGCATGGAAAAGCTCAGTTTAGGGTTTAAAACCCTAATGCTGGCTGAATGGAAAAAAGTTCATTTTAGGGTTTAAAACCCTAATGCTGACTAAAGGAAAAATTCAGTTTAGGGTTTAAAACCCTAATGCTGATTGCATGGAAAAGCTCAGTTTAGGGTTTAAAACCCTAATGCTGGCTGAATGGAAAAAAGTTCAGTTTAGGGTTTAAAACCCTAATGCTGGCTGAATGGAAAAAAGTTCAGTTTAGGGTTTAAAACCCTAATGTTGATTGCATAGAAAAGCTCAGTTTAGGGTTTAAAACCCTAATGCTGGCTGAATGGAAAAACGTTCAGTTTAGGGTTTAAAACCCTAATGCTGACTAAAGGATAAATTCAGTTTAGGGTTTAAAACCCTAATGTTGATTGCATGGAAAAGCTCAGTTTAGGGTTTAAAACCCTAATGCTGGCTGAATGGAAAAAAGTTCAGTTTAGGGTTTAAAACCCTAATGCTGACTGAATGGAAAAAATTCAGTTTAGGGTTTAAAACCCTAATGCTGACTAAAGGAAAAATTCAGTTTACGGTTTAAAACCCTAATGCTGATTGCATGGAAAAGCTCAGTTTAGGGTTTAAAACCCTAATGCTGACTGGAAGGAAAAGCTTAGTTTAGGGTTTAAAACCCTAATGCTGGCTGAATGGAAAAAGTTCAGTTTATGGTTTAAAACCCTAAGGCTGATTAAAGGAAAAAGTTCAGTTCAGGGTTTAAAACCATAATGCTGACTAAAGGAAAGAGTTCAGTTTAGGGTTTAAAACCCTAATGCTGACATGCATGGAAAAAGTTCAGTTTAGGGTTTAAAACCCTAATGCTGACTAAAGGAAAAATTCAGTTTAGGGTTTAAAACCCTAATGCTGATTGCATGGAAAAGCTCAGTTTAGGGTTTAAAACCCTAATGCTGGCTGAATGGAAAAAAGTTCAGTTTAGGGTTTAAAACCCTAATGCTGACTAAAGGAAAAATTTAGTTTAGGGTTTAAAACCCTAATGTTGATTGCATGGAAAATCTCATTTTAGGGTTTAAAACCTAATGCTGGCTGGCTGGGGACAAAGTTCGAGAATACTAAGTGACCTCTTTTTTTTTGAATTTTCTTGTTTTAGTAGAAGATAAAAGGGGGTTTCGTGGAAACTTACCTTTCGAGTGAATTCATCATTGCCAAAGTATTTCTTGTACCCGTGTACCTTCCTCTTTGGGCGACACCTGCTTCTTGCACGGTTGTCTTGGATTATACCTGTTTCAACTTTTCAGACAAAGAACAATTGTTAGTTCGGAAATGACGGTCGATTCGGTGACCTTGATCGTTCCCAGTTGCTTTGTTGCGTCTCTATTTCTGTTGCGAAGTCCCGCCATTGATTTGATTCGAATGGCGAAACCCTTTAAATTGCTCAGGCTTGTATTTCCAGATTCTGTGATGACTTGCTTCGTAAGGCTCTCCTTTTTTTTCTTTTCCTTTTTTTCTCTTTTTTTTGTCCCGTTTTGCTTGGAGGTTCTCAACGGGGATTTTATTGGAGGTATTCTGTGGGGATTTGTACAAAAGGAAACTCTGTGGGGGAATATTTACAAAGTGGATTCTTTGTGTGGATTTTTGTACAATGGGGCATGCTGGGGATTTATTTCAAAGCGGGCTTTCTAGGATTTGTTGGGGTAAGCTTGTTGGGGAATTTTTACAAAGGGACTCGCTGGGATGTGCTGGGGAGATTCCATTTTTTTTTATTGGGGAGACTCTGTGGGGATTGTACAAGGGGAGACTCTGTGGGGATTTGTACAAAACGGACTTGCTGGGGATTTGTTGGGGCAAGCTTGCTGGAGAATTTTTACAAGGGGAGGCTTTGTGGGGATTTCTTTTTCTTTTTTTTTTTAACTTCGTGGAGGCGATTAACCATGTGAAACCCAAACCTTTCAACTTCAATTGCCTTTATAGGCTGCCATGACCAGTCGAGGTCGTCTTGATGCCCCCTGCTGAGGCTGGGTGCCCTTTGCACATTAGCGTGTATCCAACAAAAGCCTTGTAAATTAGTCTTGCCATCCTTTCTTTGTCTTGGTTTTGGAACAGTGTTAGACCAAAAGGGATTCAAAGAGAAACAAATAATTGAATGGAGAATGAGTTTAAAACTAGAAGTGTCCCTTTCGGGGAAAGGAGAGAAAGACTTATCCGGAGTACATGCGGACTTCAATGAACATGACATGCCTTTTGGACTGGATGCCTGATCTGTGTAAACCATCTGACTCCCAAAAATTTATCACAACTTTGCCTTGAATACCGAGGAACCTTGCTAGGACTCTGTTGATGACGGTGGTTGTGAGGATCTCATTTTCGGTCATGGGCGCCCTTTGTGGGTTTTCACGAGCTGGCATTTCCATTTCATTTCTTACCATCTCCTTATAGTGCCCGTGTGGGTGTTCACTAAACAAGACTTCTCATTTTGATTTTCTCTGCTTAGCGTCGCCTTACGGTGCCCGTGTGGGTTTTCACCAGCAAGACTCTCTCATTTTATTTCCTCTGCTTACCGTCGCCTTATAGTGCCCGTGTGGGTTTTCACCAATAAGGCTCTCTCATTTTATTCCTCTCATTTTGTTGTATCAGACCCAAATAAATCCATCCTCCCATTTTGAACTGCTTTGCCGATTGATCAGAAGGACTTGAACAAGGTTTGGGGTGAAAAGGATTTGGATTGAACCACAACTTTAGAACCTTTTGGGCGGGATCATTGCCGAACCATTATAACTTCTGCCCCAGTTTCACTTTTGGGGGACTTCTTGGATTTTCGTTTTGGTGTGACTGAACCCCAAGGAGAGGTTGCCTACGTATCCTTTCGGAATCAAGTCAAACGTAGTTCAGGCAACTTTTGTTTTTGGATTTTTTTTTCCTGATTTGCTTTTTTGTATATATATTTTCTTATTTTTCCAATTCTTTCTTCTTCTTTTTTCATTTTTCTTTTTCATTTCAATTTTTTTTCATTTTATTTTCAATAATATTTTTAGGTTCCAAAGAGGGTAATCAAAGAAGAGTAACCAGCTCAAATGGGTTTTGCAAAGGGTTGATAGTGTTTGGGTAGCGAGAATGAAAGCCTTCGTCATCTCAACCGGAAAAGATTTTATTATATAAAGGATCCAACATAGTACCTTTTGACTGCATTTGCATTGACAGTTATTTCAAGGACATTTCCTTCGATGTGTCCCAAATACAACGCACTCTTTTTGGCAGTACTCTTGTTGTAATGTATGGACCTTTCCAATTTTGGGAATCAATTTTCCTTCAGTTGTTCCAATTCTTTGTCTTGTTTCCTTAAGCTATTCTTCATTGCGACCCAATTCTTGATTCATTATTTCGAGGTCTGACAGAGTTTTAAGATCCGGGCATGAAGTCCGCAAGCATGTCATATTATTGAAATCTGCATTTAACAGAACTAAAAGAGAATGAGAAAATTGACAAGATTTTAAGAAAAGAGACATTCTAGGAAAATGAAATATCGATTTCATTTGATTATTTTTTTTTGATTTTTTGATTTTTTTTTTAATTTTTGAAGGTAAAAGGGTTTACATCGGAAAGTAAGAAAATAAAGTAAAACATCTGGATCACACCCTGAGATAATCCAGATGCAGAAAGGATAGCAAGACTGGCTACCGAGACTCCCGTCTGATGAGGAACTTTCAGGCTTGACAATCATTTTTTCTTCTGTCTCGGCAATGGCTGCAATAGCCTTCAGTGCCGGATCAAATTCCTCAGCTTCACAGATCATTCCATCTATTGGCCCATTTGTGAGAGTAGGCAGGGGAATGTTCATCATATCAGGAACCTTTTCGTCCCGGTGAACGATTCTTTCAGCTTCAATCAAGTGCTCAACTGCTATTTTGAGGGTCCAATGACCAACAGTCCTTTGTACCGTACCCCACTGCTCTAGAGTGGCATTCACATCTAGTATCAGCTCGATGCGGGGAGGGGGACTCGGTGTTTGGCCGATTTGGGGCCACTGGCTGCAGCAGACTTCGCCTGACTAGCTTTTGGAACAAGCCTGAGTATGATTCACCAATAGAGGTGAACTGATTCCTTTTGAAAGACTCTCTTGGGTGAGGATTGTACTGATGAACATTTGATTGGGGGATTATATGGAGCTTGGTAAGGATGGGCGTTTCTGAGAGGTGAAGCTCAGTTTTGTGTATAATGTTGTGGCCGCGTGCAAGGCTGCTCACCACTGCATACCAACAAAACCAATCACCTGAACAGAACCTGGCTAATTTACTCACACACACAACCTTGTTAGTTTTGAAGCATTTAACATATAGGAAATCGCACGATGGGATGCAATGCACCTAAACAGTTAAACGCTTTTACCATGTGTTTGAATGGGTTACAGGTTTCATCCCGACCCTAAACTAGCCCTCTTCACCATGTACCTCTTTTCTTTTATTCTTGCCTCTCTTTAGTCACTCTTGATCTTGTTTTTTCTGCTCTTTTATTTTTTGCACTCTTTTTTTTTCTTTTTTCCTTTTTTTTTCTATTTTCTTTTTCACTCGATTTTCTTTTTCCTTTTCTTTCAGTTTGTTTTTTTCTCAATTTATTTTGTAGCTATGATCGAATCCGATGGAGATTGCCTATGTATCATGACCCCGCATGAATCAGATCTTGCGTAGTTCGGGCCAAATGAAAGGTAAAAGTAATGAAACATTTTTTTCTTCATAATAAAAAATTGGGTTTCAACACTCACAAAATGCAACCGAACGGGTATTTTTTGCAAACGTGGCCCCTTCCAAATTTCACATGAATTTTGAGGCCGGGGAGGATCATTTTACAAACTTGTCCGTCCTTTTACGAAAATAACCTTTCGACAACTGAAAGATACTCTAAGGCTACTTCGGCAAGAACGGTTTAAGACGCAACCGAAGCTGGCTCGGCTTATTATGACAAAATTCAAACGGTATTCACCCGACCGCTGACTCTTTGTTTTTTTTTTGGGTTTTTTTTTTCAAATTACAATAAAAACCTGGTGTTGCAAACACGTCCCTTCAGCGCCTCGGGGCGAAGGTTTTTAAGGCTGTGTGGGTCAACTGGATAAAAAATACTAAACAAGACCCAAAGGTGGCTGTTTATGCAAAGTCAGCCTTCCGGCGTCCCTTTCGGGAACATTCGGCTATTTATGATAAACAGCATCACCTGACTTATTTATGACTCTTTTTATCGTTTTCCAAATTAGAAAACTCAATATTGCCAACACGGCCTTTCAACGCCTCGGTGACGAAGATTTTAAGGCTGTGTGGGTCAACTGGACCAAACCTTAAAAAATGACCCAAAGGTGGCTGTTTATGCAAAGTCAGCCTTCCGGCGTCCCTTTCGGGAACATTCGGCTATTTATGACAAAACAGCATCACCTGACTTATTTATGACAGATTTAAAATTTGACATATATTTTTGGCTATTTTTAGCAAAAGGGAAGGTTGGACACCACCCAACTTATTTATGGCAAAATTTAAAATTTGACATGTTTTATTTATTTATTGATTTTTGGCTATTTTAGTGAAAGGTGGGGTTGGACCCGATAAGGGTTGCCTACGTATCTCACATCCGGTGAGAATCAAACCGGCGTAGTTCTCGCCTCGAAAATGGAGTAACTAAACTAACCCTTTTTTTGAATTTTTGAAAGGAATGCTTTTAAAAGAAGAAAGAATTATTTTTTTTGATTTTTGTTTTATTTTTTAAAGAAAGACTTCTAAAAAATTTATTTGCTTTTGACTTGAACTTTGGGAATTTTATATATATATATATATATATTTTTTTTTTAAACGAAAAAGAAAATGTGTTTGGTTGATTTTTTTTTTCATTTGTTTCACCTTTTCTACGGAAGAAAGAATGTATATTTTTTGATTTATGATGTTGCCTCTTAAATTTTGAAAGAGGGACTTTTAAGAAAATGATGTGGAATTTCTGAGTTTTATTTATTTACAAAAGCACTTCTAAAGAAAAGTCCTAATATTTTGGAATTCAATTTTTCAACTATTTTTTTTGAACATTTTACAAAAGAGAGACTAAAAAGCAAAGAGTATTTTTTTGGATTTTTATTGCTGATTTTTAATTCTTATTTCATTATTTCACATGAAAGACTTCAGAAAGAAGGAAACTATTTTTATTTGAGTTTAAAGAAAACTTCTATATTAATTTTTATTTCTTTTTTTTTTGTATTTTCTAAGGAAAAATTTATAAAGAAAGAACTAAAGGGAAATATATTTTTTTTTTGGATTTTTGAAAATTGGGGCCGGAACCGATGAGGTTTGCCTACGTATCTCACATCCGGTGAGAATCAGACCCGCGTAGTTCGGTCAAATTAACCGAATTATTTTAGAACAAAACTCTTTCCTTTTATTTTTCAACAAACAACTTCCCAAAAATAAAAGACTATTTTTCTATCTTTTTGTTTTTCTTTTTCTTAGTAAATAAAACATTTTCCCCTTTTATTATCGCAAAATTTCGGCAGAGTTTTGACAGTAATTGGGCATTGCTATTTTTCAAAGTAGAAAATTAGCCCTATACACTGTTATTTTTTATTATTTTTTTTGTTGATATTTTCCAAATACTCCAAAGTCAGGCAGCATGCATGTCCGAGACAAATAAATGCACGGAAACAAATAGGATGCAACAGGATGGTCTTTTCATTTCAGGTTGCTAGCCCTAGACGGACCCAACCCCTGTGTTGAGTCCCCTAAGTCAAATGCAACATGATGCAAATAAGCGTTCCTACTAGGGATCCGGCATGAAGTCAAGTTATTCTAGGTTCGTAACCTGGGTATTTGTTCTAGACTGTGTACCCGAGCGGACAACTCGAGTCGAGGAGGGGCTACGTACCGGGGACCCGCGAGATCGTCCGGCTTTGTAACTTGTCCGACCTCTTTCTTATTTCAGGTATTGACACTAACAGAATAGGGAGTCTCGACCAGCGAGCTTCTCCCCGGAGGTAAGAAGAGAAGGGTTTCGGCACAATTTATATACAGTTCAGATAATATCAAAGCGGTAAAAGACAACATTTAGCACGTTATGCAAAAACATGTAATAAAGATCAGATAATAAAGCCAAATATAACAATTATTCTAAGCTCGAATTCTTGAACCCTGAACCAGTGGTTCTAGGTAAATTTTCCCAGCAGAGTCGCCAGAGCTGTCACACCTCCTTTTTGCGCGCCCGCCCCGAAGGATAAATGCGCGAGGGGAGTTTTTCCAATTTAAGTGACAATATTCGAAATGGGATTATTTATTTAATTCAGAGTCGCCACTTGGGAAAGGTTTGGCTTTTGGTGTCCCAAGTCACCGGTTTATCTTGAATCCCAAATCGAGGAAATTTTCGACTTTTCCAAATGAAGTCTGCGAACCAGAAATTCTAAGTAAGGAATTCTGTTGACCCGAGGGAAGGTGTTAGGCACCCTCGAATCCCGTGGTTCTAGCACGGTCGCTTAAATTGTTATAATGGCTAAATATCGGATTTAAATACATATTGTGACTTATGTGCTTTTATTAAGTTTAAAACCGCTTTTATTATTATCATTTATTTTTATAGAATTGCAACGTCATGAAAATGCATCTCGAACCACGTCACAATCAATGCATCCGTAGTTGTTAACACATTTCGACTCCGTTGAGATTTGGAAGAGGCCGTGAAGGTTCATTAAACGACCAAATCCAAAGTCTAGTCAATGGTTATGTATTTTATTGAGGGCCCCGGTGGTTTGTGATTTATTTGGCGAGGCTCGTCTCATTTTTATTTTAAAGGATAAACCTATAGTGACTATGTTTTCTATTAAGTTTGTCTCTAAAAATAAAAGAAAATCTCTTAATTATTTACATGCTGAAAACGTAACCTATTAGTTATTAGTTTACGGCTAATGCGATTGGAAAATTGCGATCGAGTTTGTACAAAGAAAAACTACTTTCATTTTTATACTCTATTATTTACTAATGCTGGAACATGAGAGGGATACACAATAATATCAAATCCGATTAACTATTCTTCAAGTAATTTAAACTAGCATTATTAGATGAAGAAATCATACATATGCAGCCTCATTACTCATTAATTAATCGACTACATTTTTATACAAAGAGGGGAAAATTAATATTCAAACACAGATCCAAAAAAAAGAATTCAACAGGAACAAGAGCCTGATTAATATTTCATTTTTTCGCTTCAAGCCAAGAGTGTACAAATGTGTACCTGGAAACAGCAGTACAAGAACAAAAGAAGTAGGAGTCAGCAACAGTAATAACGCGGCAATAGCAGGTTCAGCAATACCGCAAAACCAGTAACAACCAGTAGAATAACCCAGTAACAGATTGAAAACTCAGCAGTGCAAAAGTACAATCGCAGTCAAAGCAGAAGAGAGAAAAGATACGAGATGCAGTAGTTTCTGACTTTTGAATAACACTCGAAGAAAAGCAAACAGAATTGTTCGAGTGAAAGTTCAAATTGTCTTTCTCTTTTACTATCACAAACTCTCTCAAGTATAAAAGTATGTCAACTCTCAAGTGTAAAAGAATCTGTCAACTCTCTCTAAAAATCCTCTCAATAATATTCAACTCTTTTTCTCTCCCCCAAAAATCCTTCTTAAAACTCTCTAGTCTTCTCCTCAATGTCAAGAAATGACTCTATATTTATAGCAAGACTTTGCCTTGAATTCCTAAACCCAAATTATTCCCCCAATGGCATGCTTTGTCCCACTATCAAATGTCTTCTTTATTTTAAAACTTTGTCCCCCATGCCTACATTAAATAAATGTCACATTACCAACCCATTACAATATGTCCCCCATGCCTACATTAAACAAGTGCAAGATTCCTCCCCATTATGTTTTGTCTTGTCCCCCATTATATTAAACAAGTACATCAAAAACCTCACCCCATTATATTTGTCCCCCATGCTTAACATAAAGAATCAAAATAATGTTCAATTACCAAACTACCCCTCCGACCTTATTGCAATTACAAATCTACCCCCGAATGCACTGCAATTTACCAAATTACCCCTCTGCTCTAAACAATCAATTAAATCATAACTTGACCAAAATATAGTCAAGATGACCAATTTCTCAACAAATCATATGAACATGATGAACAACACAAACTCCAAATTAATGGAAATAAATCAACCATATCGGGAACCAATCCTGGTTAATTTAGATCATTAATGGATAAACAAAGATACAACAATACCAACAATAATATGCATGATTCAAATTAAATCAACAAATCACAAACAAACATAAACTCACATTAAATCACTGGATTTAAACATGAACTTCAAACAAAGATGAACATGAATTAAATATGTTTTTTAAGCAACAAACATGACGGATTCTAACGATTCAAACAACATTAACATTTTCTGGAAAATTCATAACAAACATGAAACAAATTGAAGAAATAATTAATTAAATTTCAATTTGAATCTAACAAACATTAAACTAACAAATATTCACTTAAACAACAACAAATATTCACTTGAACAACAGTACGAACATGAAATAAACATGAAAAACAATTAATTAATCTTTTATTTGGAATCTGAAAAATTAATTTAACAAACAACACATGAACATGAACTAAAAATTAATTCAAACGATAAACAAAACAAACATTTGCCGATTTTAGATTCGAAAATATCAAAACAAAGTACGGACAAAACAAAACTCAAAAATCTACTAACCGAATCGAACAATCATACATACGGACTGTTTCGGCGACCATCGACCAAAGCTCAACCAAATGACGACGAACAAATCTAAGAAGTCGACTAAAGCCGCGCCGGAGCAGCAGCAGCAGCTGTCGCGGCAGAAGTGAAGGAACGAGGCAGCTGGGGTTCCGTTTGGTTACGTGAATGAGTTTGGACGACTGGCTCGAGCTTGGAACGTGAAGAAACAGCAGCGGGGGGACTGGACGACGAAAGCTAAAAGCAGAAGGAGCAGCTACGGCAGCCATGGATGACGCGAAATAGGAGCAGCTGGGTGCGTTCACTTGTGAAGAAACCATGGACAACGATCTGGAACAGATGCAACTCGCGTCCAAGTAAACACATGCAACTCAGCCATGAACGATGAAGCTGGAACGAGGTCGGGGGCAAAGACTGCCATGGACGTCGAGCTTCACACCCGAGCTTGACGTCGACGTAGCAGTCGCGGGGTTTGCTTGGACTCGAGGGAGGTGGAGCTTGTGTGGTGCGGGTGTTGTTGATAGGGAGTCAGCCATGGGAGCTGCTCGTGCGGAAGGGGAGGTAGCCATGGATGGCTTGGGGTGTTTGGTGTTTTGGAGAAGAAGAAACCCAAAAATGGGGGCGGATGGTTTAGGTCCCTTTTTTAGGGTTTTTTGTTCTTTCTTTTTTTCTTTTGTTTTGTGTCTTTGAAATGTAAGATAGGGGTATTGGGTTATGGATTGGGTTAATGGAGAGGACCGGGTCGACCCATGTTGAGATGGACTGGGTCATGGAGAAGGTTGGACAAATGTTTGGGCCTGGGGTTGAATTTTGAAGAAGTGGCCCAATCCGATTTTTCTTTGTATTTTTGTTCTCTTTTCTTCTTTTATTTTCTAAAACTAAATTATAATAATACTTAAATTATTATTAAGAACTAAATTAAGTTATAAAAGCGCAAATTAACTCCCAATAACAATTAACGCACAATTAAGTAATAATTAAGCATAAAATTGTTCATTTGGACATTAAATGCTAAAAATGCAAAAGATGCCTATTTTTATAATTTTTAATTTTTGTAAAACTAATTTAATTACTAACAATTGTAGAATGAAATCCTACATGCAAAATGCGACATATTTTTATATTTTTTATTAATTTAACAAATAAGCAAACACAGACAAATACAAATAATTATCCAAAAATATCACAAAAATACTCAAAATTGCACACCAAGGAAAATTATTTTATTTTGCATTTTCTGGGAGTATTTCTCATATAGGGCAAAAATCACGTGCTTACAGTAATAAGGGTGGCCGAGGTAATAAGGGTGGAAAAGTTATCGAAATCACTATTGAAATAAAAATGTGTGAAAGTTGTGAAATCATTGATATGATGAAATAATGTTGAAAGGGGAAAAGAAGAGATTATGGAGTTTGTTTGGCTTTGGTTGTTCCTTTCATGTGCATTTGATTGTTAATTCTATTACTGTTTGTTATCTGTGTATTTCTTGATTTTACTTGGGGTAAAGTTTGTTCATACATACCAGTACAATTCAAATGTACTGACGTCCCTTTTGTCGGGGGCGCTACATTCGTGTTATGATTGTAGGTGGTTCCATAACAGGTACTCCAGCCCACCGACAGTAGCACTCCTTCACCTCCCGTCAGCTGAATTGGTGAGCCCCTTTCCTCTCGGGGCCCTGCGTGGCTCATGCCGCTTATCCTCCCGAAAATTTTATTTTGGTATTTGCGTAAGGTATAGCCGGAGCCTTGTTACCGACAAGTATTGTAACACTCTTTTGTATCTCTAGAGGTTCCGTAGATAGAAAATGTGGGTTATGTACTTATGTATTTTGGGCAGTATAACTTGTAAACCACGCTAAGTAATTATGTATGTTATGTAAATCTCGTAAGAATGTGTTTAAATTTATAAATGGCTATTTCACTTGGTTAATGGGTAATGGAAACACAGGGTATCATGTGGAATAGGAAAGGCACCCAGGTCCGCTTGGCTGGGGGCTACCCGGTCGAGCGCCGGTCGCGCCCCTCGATTTTTGGGGCGTGACAAAATACATATTACATAACGATAAAATTCATTCGAAATACTAGATAAATATTAAACTTCAACCTCTAGTATTCTCCCATAAATGATCTATTAATGCATTACGAAATGCAAAATGAGTATTTTTGTCCTTAATTCTTCTATGTCGAAATAAAAATTCTTGAAATCGTTGATTTTTATCTACTGCCATTTCTACATAAAAATAATAAATGCATGAAAATTAATTTATCAAAATTATACACCAAAGTTAAGATATAATATTAATAAAATAAAGACATTACATAAACATAATTAGGTATATATAAAGAGATAAATTAAAAGATTAAATAATAAAATAATAATAAAAAAGTGATGAATAGTAATGGGGGAGATGAATAGTGTACCCCATATTTGAGGGAACACTATTCATCCCCCATTTTGGGGATGGCCTTATTACTGCTACGTTTTGAGAAGACTTAAGGCTAATTAATTAGGAAATCTTTTTAATTGTTGGTTTTTACTTTGAAACGAAACCCACATATTGCATTATTTAAGTAATTTATTTAGAACAGTCAACTTCTTTCTTTTCACTAAATTTAATTAACTTTTCGTTCACACCCTTTGGCATTTTATAACTTTTTCTGTCCGTTTTCCTCTTCCTTGAAGTGAAATCCAACTGTTCTTGCTGGAACAATTCATTAACTGGAATAATACAATTCAAGCTATAATATCACGAATTCAAAGTCACTAATCCAGTTTGTTATCTAATTAGATTTATTTTTATTAGATCTATTACTTGAAAAAGATAAAGAATCACATCCAATTGAAAGATAGTTTATTAATACACTTGACAATTCAATATCTTTTGAAAATTCATTATTCTGGTTAATGTTAAATTTTATTAGAAGTGCAACTGACTACCTGGCTGTCCACTGCAAACACAATTAATAGGTACGAATCAATGCACTTGATTTGGTACATGCATTTAGAGTAAAGTTAGGTAAATTCCTTTGTTAAAAATTGGAAAAGAGAAGAAATGCAATGATACTGAAACTGTAATCCCATCATTACTGCATACACATACACATTTGGAGAGGGCTGATTCATGTATCAAATTATGTTGATTTATCATATTGTATGCAAACAAGATTTCTTTGTCATTCAAGTTGCAATAGTATATTAAACGTGGTTTGCAACTGCGTTTTATATAAAACTCAATTTTGAAATGCAGTTTTGAAACGCATTTTACCTCAACGTCCCAAAGGAACGTTAAAATAAAACGTGGTTCAAAAAGACGTTTTATATATTTTGATCATTAAGTTTTTTTCAACATGTTTATGTATTTTGAGTCCAAAAAGTAACATTTAGGTTCCGGATTCTCTTCAACCTTCATACCTCTTTCTTCTTCTTCTTCTGTAAATGGTGAGATCGAGTGATTTCCAACAAAAAGTCACCCTTGTGGTACAATTTCCTTGCTCGGATTTTTTATAGCTGACGAATAGAAACAAAAAATTTACTTCCTCCGTATTAATTTATAGTCAAGGGATGTACTCCATTTTCAAGAAAAGAAATAGGTGAACTAAAGATGTGAGTTCCATTGTCAGCATTTTTTTAATATACGCCAGTAGACAGTATTCCTTTTAGGAATTACGACAGTACGAACCCACATGGAATGGAACAGTTCCACGGTCAGATTAAAGTTGACATTTCGTTAAGGCCACGAAAGCCATAACTTCACAGTTCATAGCCCCACTCTTTTTTTTTTCTTCCCATTACGCCTTAACTTTACGTCACGCATTACGTACTATCACTACCAGTCCTTTTTTATTATGTTTGCTTGAGAAGATAAATAAATATACTCCCTTCGTTTTATTTTATGCAAAATTGTTTGACGAAATAAAGTATTTTTTCAAAAATTTTGTGTTCGAAATCAACCATAAATATATTTATGATTAAAAAATTATGTTTACATATAAAAGTATATATTCTTCTTTGAACATAAGTACGAAAAAGAAAAATGGACCACATAAAATGAGACACTGAAAATACTAAAGATCTATTTATTTTTAGAATTGTTTTTTTCTAAAATTAATATTTATTTTATTTTTATGTTTAACATTGATCGTCTAACAAAGTCTATGATATGTAAAGGAGAAAAGTGAAGTAAAAGGAGATATATCAACTGAGTACATGAAAATAGGTTGTTGGAACTTCCATTTAGCGCTAACTTTTTCACAAGCTTGTGCACAACAATTGTTGTGTACGGTTAAAATAGGGCTTGCCCGATTTTGCCATTTAATCAAGACCAGGAAATCACGTTAAGGGTTCGCCTCATAACGGATAAGGCCAGGGCACGGAGATAAGGTATCAAGCTCGAGAATCGAGGTACTCATCGAGGTCGAAACCAACAACGATCGAGATTCGAACGAAGCGCAATAACGGAAATGCGAGATATCTATAACCGATCGAAGATCACATTGAAAATTCCGGAACATATCAAATAAAGGGCAATTATTTATGTCAATCATGGGATTTACTTCCGTAATTTGAATCGTACCATAGATAGGATTCATTTACTATATAAAGAGGGTTCTGTTCACTCTGTAAGGACATGTATTTAAACAGATCAAAGCAATACAACATTCTCTCTTTAATTTACATCTCTAGTTTACCAACTTACTGCACTTTAACTGTTCTAGCATAACTAGCTCGAGGGTATTCAAGCTCGAGGGCTCTGTCCAAACGCTAATTTACTTTATATTATTGTCAATTTTCATCACTTATCTTTACGTTTATCAATTGGTATTAGGTGAAATCATGTATTCTTAAACCACATTATAAATTTAATTATTATCCAATTTTTTAGGATAAACAATTCTCTAATCATGGTTCTGTAGGGAACGAGCTAGCTAGCACAGAATTTCAGAAATGCAAGGGAATGTATAATACCAGTAATGGAAAATATTGAACATTTTAGTTTTCGGTCACATATATTAAAGTTATTCTAAGTTATAATTAAAAGTTGGATGTCAAGTAATGAGTGGTTAAAGTCATTACAGGGAATTAACATACATCAGCCAAGCCAAGAATATTTAAGGCGTTTGTTTGAAAGTTTTTGAAAGAAAAAAAGAGAGTAAGCAAAACCTTTTTGAGTTTTTGCAAACTCTATTTGTTCGAATTTGTTTTTCACAAAAAAGTTTAATATTTTTTTTAAAGATTTCCAAACACGGAGTTAAATATTTGAAGTTTTTAAAAGGTAAGTTTAGAAATCTTTTAAAAAAACTCAAACATATAGAGTTTGGCAAAACTCTCAGTTTTTGCAAATTTTCAAACAAGCCCCACCAATTTAATTAATTCAATTTACAAGGTAACCTGCTGGCCCCTTGACTAGTAGATGTATATATGTCCCGACTTCCACAACCCTAAAGTCCACTGAATAGAGTGCATTTACATTCAAAGTCCCCCATGTGCATGTTTGTAATTGACTAATTGTACCTTTATCATATCTTAGTACTCCCCCGATCCAGAATAAGTGACCACTTTGCTTTAAATACGTCTATTAAAAAAATATTAAATTTTATGAAAAATACATAGTATGATTAAATTATCCTTAATTAAATATTGGTCACATAGTTGTAGTGACATTTATTCTCTTCTTACATCACTAAATTATTCAAAATAAAATTTGAAACTTTTGCTAAAATTTTAAGAACCTCTTTGAAAAAACAAACTGGAGCCAATTTTTTTAATTTTTGCCATCAAAACTATCTTATAAAAGGAAGCTCAATTTTCAGGTTATTGTTAACCGCTGCTTCGCTTTCATCGGAAAATTTGTTTAAATCAAAAGAAAAATCTTTAACTTTTCTGGAGTCGCCAACCTTGCTTATTGAGTCATCAACCTTCATTTCATTGTTCATTGAGTCATCAACTTTGATTTCCTTCAAGTCTTGAATTGTTTCAAGTTAGTTCCTCAACTTTGGTATCCATGGAGATTGAATGACTTCTCAATTGCTGAAGTAGTTGTTCTCGAGTCTTTGAATGACTTTTCAGTTGCTGCTATTTAATTTTAGTAATTTAATGTAAGGAGTGAGAATTTCTTTTAGGGATATGCACCTATGGGTAAAAAAGTAAATATAAATTGAATTTTTTCTTAATTATATTAATGGACATTTATTTTGGACCAAAATAAAAAAAACAAATTGGTCACTTATTGTGGACCGGAGGGAGTACAACATTATAATTGTGGCATGAAACGTAAAGTTGTATTAACACCAACAATGAGTCAGAGTGTGTCCGAAACCTTAATAATGGTATTTTGGACTCAAAATACCTTTATACAGTTAAAAAAGAAGAAGTTACATTTCTAACTAAAACGCAGTATACTGTGTTTTAGTTTAACGGAAAGTTAGCCGTTAAAGAAAAATGTAGTATAATACTACGTTTTAATTAATAAATCATTTTTAATGTAAAACGTGGTATTATAATACGTTTTACTTCAAAGTCAAAGTGTCATGATGAACTTTTTCGGAACTTCTGTAAAATTGAACTATTTTTTTCAAGAACCAAAAATTTCCATCCACTTTATTTAATTTTAGATACTTTCTTAAATAATATGTCCAAACATCACTTTTATAATTTTGCTATTTTTTTTTTTTGTATTTTATGTAGCACTTTAAATTGTGTGAATCGATTTGTAATACTTTGAGAATTTTTTTGGCTAAATATACAAAATTTACACAGTATTACTTTGAGAAAATCTTTGGCTAGTTATCATTTTATGAAACGCACAATTGGTCATTGTCAGTAATTACAACATGTCATATTCAACTTATATATCTATCTATATCTATCTATACTATATTAAAAGCACGAAGTCCTTTAGCGAAATATCGTTCGCATTTTTTACTCCTTTAAAATATAATTCACATTAGACAAAATAATCATTTGGTCATTATCCTAATATTTAGGACCTAATATTATAGAACTTCAAAGAAAGTAAAGTATTGTAAAAATGGTGGAGATTTCGAAAATAAATTAAGAAGGAATATTTACAATATACGAGTAGCAAGAACACTTACCATAACTTGGGTTTATTTCACCATTGCTCCTAATAATCATTGCTGGGATAGCAAGTAGTAAAGACTTGAAATATAATCAAGAATGCTAGAGTTTTTTTTAACTACTGTAATAGAGATAAAAATGAGTGAATCGGAGAAGGGGCTCTTGAAAAAGGAGGGAAATTGACTAAATTGGGGTGAAAGAGCGGGTATTTCTTTCCCTTAAGCATCACATGCAAATCACGTGTTATGTCTCTGTTAGATTTTTAACGGGAGTGAGTATTTTTTGTTAGTGAGACTAAAAATGCTCATGTTTTGTATACTTAAAAGATAAATAGTGCTAAGGATTCTATTAGAGGACAAAGTTAAGCCTACCCCTAAAAATAAGAGGATAATTTTGGCTAAAAATTCATATATCTATCATAGATATCTTTAGCAATATTAGGTTTTGCATAGATAATGGAATCCTCTTTAAGGACAAACAGTAATTGCCAAGTGCAAAAAGTCTTTTCTTGCGTTTTTGTCTTCCAAGGCAACCAAGTAATAGTGGAACATATTCTTTTCCTTTTCTAATTCCTGTAGGCTTAGGAAATTTTGAATTAATCACGGCCCCTTTATCACTTCGGTACTTTTACCGCAACTTGTATACCTCCAAATAGGATTAGAAAACCTTTCCTTGCCTTAAAATGTAACCACTTCGAATTAGGAGAAATAATTGTGTCCCACACCGGATTTTCTTTCCCATAGCCTCCTTGAAGTATCTATATACATCCCATGCTCATATTTGTTGAGCATCAATTTGCATTATTTGCAAGCCACTTGAGTCTATTTTTGTGGACTCGGAAACATTAATGTGAAGATAATTTCTTCTTCTTTTCTCGTGTCTTTCTTCTTTTGTTGTCATTTCTTTTCTTTTTGTAGGCCCAAGATGAAAAGTCGTCGAGTGCTAAGTTGACGAGCAACTCCATGACGTTGCAACAACTTATAGACGGTTAAATCCACAATAATTTATAGACGGGCGGATCTTGCAACAACTTATAGACAGATCAATTTGCAACAACTTATAGACAGATAAATTCATAACAATTTATAGACGGATAAATCTCCATCACCATATAGACGGACAAATCAACATCAACATATAGACGAACACATCCACCTCAATATATAGACGGACAAATCCACATCAATATATAGATTGACAAATCTGCACCAACATATAGACGGACAAATCCGCATCAGCATATAGACGGACACATCCACATGAAAATATAGACAGACAAATCCCCTCAATATATAGACGGACAAATCCACATCGATATATAGACGGATAAATCCATATCAACATATAGATGGACACATCAACATATATACGGACACATCCACCTCAATATATAGACGGACAAATCCGCATCAACATATAGATGGACAAATCCGCATCAACATATAGAAGGATCAAATCCACGAAGAGGCCAACCTAAGGTGCAAAGGGACTTAAATGTCCACCTTAAGATTGGAAAGTTATAGTTCCTTTTACGGATAGACCCACGAAGAGGCCAACTTAATGTGCAAAGGGACTTATATGTCCACTTTAAGATTAGAAAATTATAGTTCCTTTTAAGGACAAACCCACGAAGAGGCCAACTTAAGGTGCAAAGGGACTTATATGTCCACCTTAAGATTAGAAAGTTATAGTTCCTTTTAAGGACAAACCCATGAAGAGGCCAACTTAAGGTGCAAAGGGACTTATACGTCCACCTTAAGATTGAAAAATTATAAAGCTTCAACTTGATGACTTCATGGACTTGATGACGTCGACTTGAACACTTGGAAAACTTTGAAGATTCGGCGGACTTTGCAGACCTCCACTTGAAGACCGACGTGTTTGAGGACCTCAACTTGAAGACTTCAACTTGGAGACCTGGAGGGTTTAGATATCTCAACTTGAAGGGTGGCGAACGCGAAGACTTCAACTTGAAGACCGACGAACTTGAGGATTTCAACTTGGAGACTTCGAGGGCTTAAACAACTCAACTTGAATTCTGGTGAACTTAAATACTTCAACTTGAAGGCCGATGGACTTGGAGGGCTTGAATACTTCAACTTAAAGCTGGTGGATTTGCAGACTTCAACTTGAAGACCAAAAATTTGAAGGCTTGGCGAACTTGAAGGCATAACGAATCACCAGGCTTCATTGCAAATACTTGGTAGCTTCCTAAAAGACTATAATCATTTCATTGAAGATACCAATTTACAATGGAAGCTTGCCCCTTTTAAATCAAATGAGATCAGAGTTCAACAGGAGGATGGCGTTTCAGCTTGATTTTACATTCCTCCATACTTCACTCGGACAACAAACGGGGCAATAGGTATCTTTTGAACTTATGCGACTGAACTTAGAATGAAACTCTAAGCTGCCTACGTACCTCGGTGAAAAGGATCAAGTCATACCGTAGTTCAGACTGGGTGATTTTTTTTAAAATTTTTTTTATGTCCTAACTTTTGCCTAGGCCGTCTCTTTCGAAGTTTTCAACCTAGAGGACTTTTTTTTGTAGGGGCCGTACATAGTTTAGACTCATGCGGGTCAGGAGTGCAGCAACATGCAGTTTAGGCTCATGCGTCAAGGAGCGTTGCAACTTCAAGGATAATACTTCTTTAAGAACTTGCCATTGATAGGGCCGATTCTCATGCCATCTGCATCAACCAACTTGTAAGACCCACTTGAGTAAACTTCTTGTACGACATATGGCCCATCCCATTTTGAAGTGAACTTCCCGACGGGGTTATGGGAAGTTATTATGGGTCTTCGTACGGCAAGGACTTGATCTCCTACTTGAAAGGATCTCGGGCAAACGCTTTTATTGAAGGCGCGAGATAATCGAGCTTGATAACATTCAAGACTCTGTTGAGCTTCCAACCTCTTCTCATCGAGAGCCTCCAACTTTTCTAATCGAAGTCGAGCATTTTCTTCATCAGTGATCCCTTATTGAATAGCCAGTCGTAACTAAGGTATCTGACGCTCAAGTGGCAAGACGACTTCGACTCCATAAACAAGTAAATAAGGAGTCGCCGGTGTTGGCGTGCAGTGAGTCGTCCTATATTCCCATAGAGCTTCTTCCATACTGTCATTCCAATCTCGTTTGGATTTGGAGATGACTTTCTTTAACAAGTTGCATAGTCTTGTTGAATGCCTCAGCTAGACCATTGGCGGCAGCATTGTACATCGAAGAGTTACGTTATTTGAAGCCAAAGAGATCACAAATCTTGTTCATCAGCCTATTATCGAATGACTTTCCATTATCCATTATTATGTAACGAGGAATGCCAAAGGGATAAATAATGTTTACTCGGATGAAACTTGCAACATTTTCCTTCTTTACTTCCTTAAGAGCAACAACTTCAGCCCATTTTAAGAAGTAGTCAGTTGCAACTAGGATGTATAGGTGCCCACCAGAGGACTTTGGTAGTGGTCCAACAACATCCAATCCCCAAGCGTCAAACGACCAGGATGCCACAGTCGGGTGTAACACTTTAGGAGGTTGGTGAATAAAATTCGCATGGAATTGACAAGCCTTGTATCTTCAAGCATAGTCCAAGCAATCTTTTACCATCGTTGGCCAATAATATCCCATCCTTTTTATATAGAAGTGGAGCTTTGGTCTAGACTGGTGTGACCCACATACCCCAGAATGTGCTTCTTGCAAAGCTTGGAGTGCTTCATCTTCCCCTAAGCATCACAAGAGTACTCCCACGAATGATCTTCTGTATAGGGTATCTTTGTAGTAAAGGAAGCGAGGTGCACACCGACGGATTTCAGTTCTTCTCCGTGGATTTCTGGAAGTATCCCATAGCACAAGTAGTTGATAATGGGTTGTCACCATTCTTCTTTCTCAACTTCAGAAACAACGACAAGATGCTTGAGTTCATTTTCTTCACCTTCAACCTCATTTCGCGGCGGTACTACCCATTTTTGGCAAACAGTAACTTGCACATGATCAGGCACGGCTAATGATGAAGCTAGGGCAGCTAAAACATCCACCTTCTTATTTTCTTTCCTTGGCACATGCTGAATAGTCACGTCACCGAGCCACCCCAATAACTTTTTAGCGTAATCATGATATGTGCGTAGTTCAGGCTTCTTGACCTCGTAACTACCTAAAAGTTGATTGACCACTAACTGAGAGTCACCAAAGACTTGTAATTGCAACCACTTCATTTCGAAAGCCATTTCAAGCCCAAGTATTAGTGCTTGATACTCAGCAATGTTGTTAGAGCAGAGTTGCATCAACGTAAAAGAGTAAGGCAGAACTTCACCTTGAGAGATGGCAAATACTACACCAGCACCAGCTCCTCCGCGATGTGCAGCACCATCAAAGTACATCTTCCAGGGAGGCTGAACTTTGATGACCATGGCGTCCTCATCAGGTAGTTCATCAGTTAGCTCCCAATCATCAGGTATAGGGTGATCTACCAAGAAGTCCGTTAACGCTTGTCCTTTTATAGCCTTTTGAGGGATGTACACGATTTCAAATTGTTGAAATTGGAGGTACCACCTTGCTAGTCGATCACTAAGGACAGGTTTTGATATCACGAACTTGATGGAATTTGCTCTAGAAACAAAACAAACGACATGAGCTTAAAAGTAGTGCTTCAACTTTTGAATTGATAAGACTAGCGCCAAACATAGCTTTTCAATTAGAAAATAATTCAGCTCATTTGGTGTCATCATCCTGCTTAAGTAGTAAAGGGAGTTTTCTTTCCCTTCACTATTTTCTTGGGACAACAACGCTCTAACAGACCTTTCTTGTGCTGAAATGTATAGTATCAGCGGCTTTCCAAGTATAGGGGCTGCCAAAACTGGAGGCTTCATCAAGTAGGATTTAATGCTCTCAAAGGCATTGCTACATGCTTGGTCCTATTTGAAAGGGACACCTTTCTTCATAAGGCGACTGAATGGTTGGCACCTCCCAGCTAGGTTTGAGATAAATCTCCTAAGGTATGCTAGCTTTCCTTGCAGACTTTTTAATTCATGAATATTCCGAGGCTTAGGCATTTTCAAGATTGCATCTATTTTGGATTGATCAATTTCAATCCCTCGATGTCGAACAATGAAACCAAGGAACTTCCCAGAAATAACTCCAAAGGCGCATTTCAATGGATTCATCCTAAGTTGGTACCTTCGGAGCAACTTAAACACCATTCTCAAGTCTTTCAAGTGGTCGCCCTTCTCTCTTAATTTTACCACCAAGTCGTCAACATAGCATTCGGCATTCTTGTGGAGAAGATTGTCAAAAATATTTTGCATAGCTCTTTAGTAAGTAGCACCGGTGTTCTTCAAGCCAAAAGGCATTACCTTGTAGCAATAAATACCCTTGGGGGTGCGAAGCGTAGTAAGCTTTTCATCTTTTGGTGCCATGCGAATTTGGTTATAGCCTGATGAACTGTCCATAAATGACATTGCCTCGTACCCAGTAGTAGTATCGATCATTAGTTCTGGAATGGGAAGCGGGAACTTATCTTTTGGACATGCATTGTTAAGATCCCTAAAGTCAACGCACACCCGAATCTGGACATTTTTCTTCCTTACAAGGACAATACTTGAAACCCATGTTGGGTATTTAACTTCACAAATAAAGCCAAATTCGATGAGTTTGTTAACTTCGGTTTCAATCAAGGGAACCAAGTCCAGCCTAAAACGCCTTTGAGCTTGTTTAACAAGGCGAGCACCATTTTTGACTGCAAGGTGATGGACTACTACTTTCGGGTCCAAGCCAGACATCTCTTTGTAACTCCAAGAGAAGACGTCCCTGAACTCCTTGAGTAACTCAATATAAGTGCTTTCTTCATCAACTTCTAGTAAAACACTTAGGTAGGTGGGTCTTGGTTCTTCATCAGTGCCAAGGTTAACTTCTTTTAAGGAATCAATCATTGCCTTCACCCCTTCTTCAAGTACTATTGGAGCATCATTTGCATCTTCATCTTCTTGAGGGTCCCCATCGTTGAAGGATATGTGATAACATGGTGAAACATCGTCCAATTTCTCGTCATCCTCCATTAGAGATAAAACACCATGCTCGCCTTGTGCAGTAACATGATATGAAGAACCCACACTTTTTTCATCTTCCTCACGCTCCTTAGTGTAGACAACAGTATATGGCTTTACCTTAAGTACTTCTTTATATGAAACCACAAGTTTTGTTTGTCGCCTCATTCTAGAAGGAACCAAACTTTAGAAATCCTTAGAGATTTTCTAAATTTTGGATGAGGCGGGTGTTCTTATGCTTTGAAAATTTCTTTGGAACTTGTTCCCCTTCTTTAATGGACCCAATCTTTCAAATACGGAGGTCCTCACAGGTGATTTTCCCAGTCAATCAAAGACATAAGGCTTGTTAGAAGCAACAAATTCGTCTCCTATAGTGATATAATTGCTACTTGCCATTCTTATGGAGATGCGCACTGGTGACAGCTGATTGTATCCCAAACCTTCACGTGGTTGTCTCTTTGCAGCTTTTGATGGTAGCTTCCCTAACTTTGATGGCTCATTAGGATTGTATCCAGCTTTTGCAAATAGCTTGGAAGCATTAGGATCAAAACCTTCATTTGTTCGTTTTGTAGGGAGTGCCATATTCTGCAAATGATTTTTGGCTACAAACCCTACAAGGGATTTCGAGGAAAACTTTACTACCTCAATTCGTTTTACTGGAAGAGTTAACTCCTTTAGCATCTTGGTTTGGAGATTAGATGGTTCACCTTCATTTTTCTTCCTTTTAGGGACATATTGGAGTGCAGGGCTCACTTTTTTGCCATAAGACGCAATACCCCCTCTATACGATTTATTCATGTTGGGTTGTACCTCCTCGGTAATATCTTTGACTCTACCAGTAGTCACTTCGGCTCTTTTAGTTGTGGGCTCGTCATTCTTGCTTTTCATAACATCATAAACTTTTATCTCCTTCACAATGTAGTTCTTCAAGTAGAACTTTGCATCGGCGAAGTGTGACTCTGCCACGGTGAATGGCTCATCATCAGCAACTATCTTCTTTTCGACTTCACCCTTGTAGTACTTCAAACATTGATGGTAGGTAGATAGAACCACTTTTTTCTCATGTATCAAAGGTCTTCCAAGTAAGACGTTGTATGAAGTCTTTGCATCGATCACATGTAGCCATGCACTTGATTGCATATATTCAATGGTGATTTCCAGCCTAATCACACCTATGGCCTTTTTGCCCCCATTGGTTGAATCCTTGGATCATCACACAACTTTCTGAGAGTTCATTCATGGGAATACCAAGTTCTTTCACAGTGCTAATTGGAAAAATGTTCACTGAGGATCCTCCTTCAACCAAAATTCGATTTACCCTTTCATCCCGCATATAGCCAACCAGGTACAATGGGCGGTTATGAAGAGTGTCACCTAACAGAAGATCGCCATTTGTGGGCGTGACTTTTTCCTCACAAGCATTAACTTCTTGAGGAGTGGACTCAGTGAGCTTTTCCGAAGATGGTGCCAACGGTAGGTCATCACTCTTTTCTTCCCTTTTGTCAGCATTGCAATAAGAGGCCTCAACACGATCACAAGAAATATTTGTGCGTAACCAAGATGGCAAGAAATCCTCCAAAATCATTGTATGTCGTGGCTTTTGAGGGTGGTGCATCTCCACTTTTGCTTTCTTCAAACGCCTAACTGGATTCTTTTTTATTGGTCTTTTTACCACAATCTTCCTTGTTGGTTGTTCTACTGATTCTTTTCGTGGGCTCCTTTTGTGGCACCTACGATGAGTCACCAACGTCCAACCTTCATCATCATCAGGTTGATCGTCGTTGACTTTGTTGTTCTCCAGTAATTCTTCATTTGTGATTCCTTTTAAACTGCATAACTCATCTAGATTGAATGAGCAAAAGGTGATAGAGACTTGGTTCACGCTTGCTTTCTCATCTTCAAGCACGATCTTCTTTTCGCGATCCAAGTCCATGACTTTGTCCTTGAAGACAAATTACTTCTCTAGAGGGTGGCTCACAAGTCGATGGTATTTGTAGTAATTTGGGTCATTTTCTTTCCCAGCTTCATTTGGCTGCTTCATCTATGGAAGCTCAATGAGATTTAACTCAAGGAGTTCTTTAAAGATAGCTGGCACCTCAAAATCTAGAAATGGGTACTCTTTCTCTTGCATTTCTTTTAGAGTCAACTTTTCACTTGGCTTATCGTGAAAAGAAGTGGATTTCATACTCTGTTTCTTGCTCACCTTCGTCGTGAACTTCATAGGTGATATGTTGACATTCATAGCTTCTTTGCTTTCAGACTTGGGTACGAACTTGCCTCACTTCCTGACTTCTTGCTTGTCATTCCCTTTGCGAGGTTCATAGATGGGCAACCTTTTATTTCCAGCGGAGGCCATGCTCAATTCCATGTCATGGGCGCGAGTTTCAAGTTCTTCAAATGTGCCAGGCTTGATACCTTGCAAGATGTAGCGCAATCGCCAATGCATGCCTTGGATGCACATCTCTATGCCTGAAGCTTCACTAAGCTTGTCTTTGCAGTTGAGGCTTAAATTCCTCCACCGATTGATAAAGTCGATAATTGGTTCCCCCTTTCGTTGACAAGTATTTGTAAGTTCTATCATACTCACAGTACGTCTCGTACTATAAAAGTGATTGAGGAACTCTTGCTCTAGTTGATCCCAACTATCGATAGATCCAACCTCGAGGTCCGTGTACCAATCAAAAGCATTTCCTTTTAGCGAGAGGATAAACTTCTTGATGAGGTAATCTACATACGTCCTAGCATTGTTGCATGTCTCCACGAAGTGCCCAATATGTTGCTTTGGGTTACCTTTACCATCAAACTGTTAAAACTTTGGAGGTCGATAGCCAGCAGGCATCTTCAACATATCGACCCTTGTAGTGTACGACTTTGCATATGTAAGGGAGGATTTGGCAGCAACTTCATATTTGTTCTTAATGGTTCCTTAAATGAACTCCTTCAGTTGATCGATTGGAATCATCTCTTCAGATGAGACAGGGATAGCCTTAGTGGATACTGCTTGTCTTAGGGGAGAGTCACTCTCTAGAACTTCTGGGAGCTTGCCAGGTGCATGGGTGGATTCTTCTTCCATCAAGATTCTCACCCTATCTGTTAGCTTGTCAATTCTAGCCTCTTGATTTTGCATGCATTTTGTCAAGCCAGTGATTGCTTCTGTCAAGTTTGCCAACTGCTCCTCCATAGATGAAGTGTTTGTCACCATGGCTTGCATGATTTTCGTGGACGACAGAGAGTAGCATGGATTTTCACACAGATTGATCCTTGATTGGCTCACGCTATGTGGTGTAAGTGGGGAGGATCCATCACTTGAAGCATCATCATCATCCTTCACAGCAGAGTGCTTGGATTCAGAGAGGTCAGGCAAAGTAAGAGTTTTCTTGATCTTTTCAGCAACATCGCTTCCTCCTTCAGATGTGTTTATGGAAGATCTTGCTCCTTTTAAGGATGAAGATCCGAAAATAGGGGTTGATGCGGACGACACTTGGGGTGCTTGTTGTCCTAAAGAGCTTGCTTTGCTCCTCGTAACTGGTCCGAAGCTTCCGAAGGTAACATCGAGGATGCTTTCCACATCAGCATAGAACCTGGAGTTAACAGCCTTAGTGGAAGTTGAACCGGAGTTGATTTTCTTTGAAGCCATTTCAATGTTCTTGTACTTTGGTGATTGAAAAGTTGAGATGAGAGGTAGAGATTGTCCCACTGGGTGTGTCGAAATTTGGAGACAATAAATTGCGTCGAGAAAATAAAATCAAGACCAAAAATATCGCAACAATCGTAGTATTTTATTTTAAATATTTGAGTGTTACAATCTTTATGATTCCTCTGATTCTACTCTTCTAGTATAAATTCAAGGGCCTTCGAGCTTGATCTTGAATTTGAATTTGATTTATCCATCGCGAACACTTTGATTATTGCCCCGAATTTTATCACGAACAAGTAGCCTTGATCTTGAACGCCTTGTATTTGATTTGGCTTTGTTCTTGATCTTGAATACTTGAATTGTTCTTCGTTCTTGAGCTTGAACTTGATTTCTTGAACTTGAACTTGGTTGCTTGAAGCCTGAAACTTGTAGAGAAATTTGCGCCATTTGATCCACGAGCTCTCTCTTGCTTCTTGTTATATCTTCTAGTGTCTTTTCTGAGTTATGAAGACCCCTATTTATAGTTGTGGAAGGGAGGAGTTGTGATAAGTACAAACTCTTTCAGACCAATCAAATTGAAGTGTGACATGGCAGCATTTGATTGGCCAGAACATGTCACTTGCACACGTGGCACGATTTCATTGGCCTTTTAGTGTGACTTGGCATGCCTTGTCATTTTGACATATGGCACGATCCTATTGACTCTTTCGTTTGACTTGGCGTGCCACGTCATTTGACACATGGCACCAAACTGGGCCTCTAGGAAGATGTCATATATGAGCTTAATGAAGTGGGCTCATCATTTGTAGCCCAACTAAATGGACTAGCCCAATGGATTAAGACTTATTTATTTAACCCATATGTATTGGACTTATAATTAATCAAATTATATTAGCCCAATAAATTTATTTGAACTAAAATATCTTTAATTTGAAATATAATCCAAATTATTTTATGGATTTAAATTCAATAAATTTTGCATGCCTACAGTTCTGTTTAGTGTTATTTTCACCTTTTATGGAATTTAACAATGTTTGTGCTTTGACAGGTTGCTGTTATAAACATAAATTCTGTGAAAATAATTACTAGGTAAACTTGTTATTATGCAAGTGCAATTTGTGTGTGTGCGGATGTGGTGTTTTTGTTACTATTGAGCAAGGTATGTGATTAGTGATAAGAGGGTTAAAGTGGGGGAGAAAGGAAACAAAAACTTCAGCTCTAGAGCTGAAATTCGCCAGTTACAAAACAAAAACTTCAGCTCTAGAGTTTACAAACAAAAACTTCAGCTCTAGAGCTGAAGTTTGCCAGTTACAAAACAAAAACTTCAGCTCTAGAGCTGATGTTCGCTAGTTACAAAAACAAAAACTTCAGCTCTAGAGCTGAAGTTCGCCAGTTACAAAACAAAACCTTCAGCCCTAGAGCTGAAGCTCGCCAGTTACAAAACAAAAACTTCAGCTCTAGAGCTGAACTTTAGGTCTGTCTACTAGAATGCTGAAATTTTACGTGATTGCATTTGCTACTTCAGCCTCGTATGCTGAAGTTATGCGAAAAAGCGGGTATGTTTGCAATTTTTTTGCAAAGCGGGCACATGTTAAAATGTGTCACAAAAAGCGGGCATAGATGCAAATGCCCATATAATTCTTCTTCTTACAGTAAGTTAACCTTGCCAATAAAACCTTGGCCTGGTGATTACCAAATTAGTACGGCTTGGCTGGGCCTGAAAAGCTTGGCCCTGGCTAGGGCGTTTGGCCCAAAGTTTGAACTGGGTAAACTTGGATCAATATTTAGGAACATTTACCTATCCATACTACATTATAAACTTATTTACCCTTTCTAGAGAGCACACCTCCTCTTTACGAGGAAATAAGTTATTTCAATTTAAGTGATATTGTTGAAATGATATTAATTTAATTTATTTTTATAGAGTCACCACTTGGAATAATTATTTATGATATCTCAATTAACCTTTTATTTTAAATCCCAAAATTAAGAATTTTTTTGACTCTATTAAAGTCTGCGAAATACAGAAGACCGGTTAAGAATTTTGTTAACCTGGGAGAAGGTGTTAGGCATTCTCGAATTTTGCAATTTTAGCGCGGTCGCGTTACAATCATAACTTGGATTAATTACCCGATTATTAGCTATTTTAAACCTATGTATATTTTTACCTTTTACCGCTTTTAATTTACTTGATTATTAAATTATGGAATTAATTTGGAAACAAATCACGTGTATGTGAATCCGTTTTATTTGGTGTGCCAAAATTATATCACGCGTACGTGTACACAATTAATAACACTTAATTGTTTATTAAGATTGTTTGGCCAATGTCGCGTGAACACGTACCTTGATTTATTTTTGGGATCATAATTATGTCACACAAACTTGTAAATAATCACGATAGTAGATTAAAAGCGCGCATAAAAAAAATTTACAATTTTCATGAGTTATTTGCTTTCCTAATTTGAGATTACATGGGATAGTCCTTTCCCTATCTCCTGGAACCTTCCAGGTTGTTAACAACAAATATTTCCTTAGTTTAATTCCCCAAATACCCTTCAACTTTTATAATTACACTCTTTATCCCCTATTTTTATCACTTTTCCTTTTTAGATTTCTTTTTATCCAAATCTCTAAAACCCAATCTCAAATTAACAAAACGAAAACATAAAGAAAAATGAACGACGAATCAAATAGACAAGTCGATTTTAATAAAACAAGAGATCATGCTAAACAAAGTAATCAAGATACACCTAATTGAATTTTTATACTCACTTATCAACTAATAAAAAACCATGCAATTAACACTTAATCAATCTGAAACATGATTGGCACCCCTGTATTTAACCGAACAAATACACACACAAAAAATGAAACAAGAAAGGAAGAAAAGGTATGAGTTATACCCATTTATCTCGAGATGAAGCAAAAGAGGTGACCTTAGAAAAAGTTCTGGCCGGTCACCAACTAGTTGACCAAAAACCGATCTCCAAGAAACGGAGTGAATCTTACATCAGTGGATAGCTCTCATCAAGATCTTTCTACTGATGTAAGTTTCAATCGTAAAAGAGGACAGATCGATCGAGGAAATGAAGAAGGACTGAATGGCGGCTAGGGTTCAGTTCCTAGATCTACAATTCGAGGGATTCAGTGAGGTTTTGGAAGAAGCTAAAGGTGGGATGGTCATGAGGAGAAAGCAAGAAATATCTGGTGGTAATTTGGGGCTAGTAGGAGGTTGGCCGCCGCTGTGGGCACTTTCTGATGGCGACATGTGGCGGAGGGTGGGAGAAGGGAAAAAAGGATAATCTGAGAAGGGTTTTGAAGGTAGGGTGGTTGTTTCATACAATTATAAGCGGAACACAAGATTAATTCTCAATCGTTAGATCAAGTGAGATGAAAGGTGGGATTAATCCTGGACGAAACGGGGTCGTTTGATATTAGGGAACGTCTGGACCAGGTGGGTTGACAGACCAGACATGTATTGAAAGAAAACTGGGTCACTGCAAATGTTTGGCCCAATAACAATAGGGAACATGCGGCCCCTTTCTCTTTTCTCTTTTTATTGATTTTTCAAAGTTGGACAATTAGCTAAACATTCTAATTTGCAAAATTAAATAACTTACCTATTTTGACTCACAATTGACTAATTAAATGCATGAATTATTAAATTAACTAATTGATTAATCGAGAAAACTAATATTTTCTTTGATTTTGTGTTTTAAATAAAAATGCAGCAATATGCTATTAAACGCTAATACTGCAGTTAAAGTCTAAATATGGTAGGAAAGGTAATATATTTTGCATGATTTTTATGATTTAAAACTATTCCTAGTGATGCATAAAATGCAAAAATAATCTATTGATGCAAAATAAACAAAAAAATTCCTAAAATTCTACAAAGTAATTAAAACTATTTCGGAATATTTTTAGGAGTAATCTATGCAGAGGGCAAAAATTATGTGCTCACAACTTCTCTTCTTTGCTCAGAAACATGAAGCGTTTTCGGGCAAAGATAAAGTGAGCAATCATGAACAATTTTTGCCCCGTTTGATACTCCATGAAAAGCATTTTGAAAAAGATTGACTGAACCTTATTTATGAGGTTTTCTACATATCATTGGCTATAAAGAAATTAGGCCAGTATAGTTCAGGAAGTTTTGGTAAGTGGGACTACTGAAAGCTGTGATTTCACTGCTGTTGCTGCTATTAATGCTTGATGAACTCCTTATTGCATCAAAATTAAAATCAAAAGAAACTAATCAAGCCTATCAGTTACGAGTTACAAGATTTCTATCTATAAGTCTTCTGAAACTTGATCTTGAGTCTTGACTGGTTCTTTATGCAGACTCTGATCTGAACCTTGATTCTTGCTAGCTGTAGGTGCTAGTTCATTATTCTACAGATTCTTCTGATAAAAAGGGAGAGTGCAATACTTGTGACTTCTATCATGTTTTGAGCAGTCCACATCATTTCATCCACTTTTGTATTTTGGATTCACTTCTTTTTCCTTCTTTTCTTTATTCTGGATTAAGACTTCTTATTTTAGTCATCACGAACCCTGTGCCTCGAGGTAAAACCTTCTCAGACACCAAAATATACAAACGAACAAAATTTTCTGCCCTAGTTTTGAATAGAAAAATTTCGTGAGTTATTATAATAAAATTCTAAACTACTTCTTTATTAAAAGAAATAACATGTCAGGACTGGTGCACCCTGAGGTGATCATATTTTTTTCCTGGGATGGTGTACCCTTATTTGTCAAAATGATGTCTCAACTAAGGAATGACGTGCCTTATGTTGGGAAAATGCAGCTAGGAAATGGTGTACCCTATACTAGAAAAGATATCAGAGAGTGGTGTACCCTGCAGTTAAGATCAATAAACTAGGGAGTGGTGTACCCTATATTTACAAAGATATTAGGGAGTAGTATACCCTGCATTTAAGATATACTAGTAAGGAGAATAGGGAGTGGTGTACCCTATGTCTAAAACATCAACTAGGGAATGGTATACCCTATGTTGGAAAACATAGTTAGGGATTGGTGTAACCTATACTGGTAAGGAGACTAGGGAGTGGTTTACCCAATGTCTAAAATATCATCAACTAGGGAATGGTGTACCCTATGTTAGAAAATGCATCTAGGGATTGGTGTACCCTATACTAGTAAGGAGACTATAGAGTGTTGTACCATATGTCTAGGTGTCACGATCTAAAACCCACTACTTGTGATGACACCTAACCCAATTTGCTAGGTAAGCCAACTTCTAACTATTCAATTTTAATAATATTAATTAAACAATTAAACAAAGGAGTTATCTGAATTTTATATAATTCCCAAGGACTGGTAGTACAATCATGAGCTTCTAAGAATAGAGTTTACAAAGCTAATATTAAGTAAATACATCTTCTGTTTGAAAAGTTCATAAACAGAGTTTGATAAATCTACGACTATCATGAACAAGAGGTAGCCACAACCGGAACACATGTATATCTTCTGATTTAGCTCCCATCGAACACATCAACATCAACATCCAAAATATGCACGCAATATGCGAAAAGTGTAGTATGAGTACAACCGACCCCATGTACTCAATAAATAACAAACCTAAACTTAGGTGGAAAGTAGTGACGAGCTAGAACATGGTCGGGTCCAACACAAGAAGCCAACAACAATTCATAACCACAAAGAGCATATAAATAATGAAGTAATTTAGAGGTAAAATGCTCCACTTTCTCACAATTTTCCAAAAAATAGTTCTGCCTTTCAAGAATATCAGTGAAAAATCCAAATTCTTTACCGAAAATGCCCCAAAAAATGAGATAGTTTGAAAGCTGTATTTATTTTTCAAAAATACTTTTCACATTAAATAAGTTGCTTCATTTTTCTTTCCAGATAGCAAGTGTGAGATACCTCTCTATGACCACATATCCATGTGTAAAAAATATCATAAATGATTTGATACCGTACAACATGAGGAAAATGCGTCTCTATGCATGCATGTCATATATGCATGCCAATTCTATGTATCTCAGAGATGAATCATGTACTCCCACTCTCAGAGTACTCAACCTCACTATATCACACCTTCCACTCGGTACTGTATATGGCCCATACGGCACAGGGAATATTACAACCCATATTCACGTATGTTAGTTCATGCCGTAAGTTAGTTGACATAAATCCAATAAGTGATTATCTTTGAGATGATAAGAAGTTAATTCTATTGGTTTTAAATGATACAAGGGTGTATAAGGGTGGTTAACAAGTATTAGAAGTTAAACGAATCAATGATGTTGTAACTCGTATTTTCGGGTAAACATAGAGGTTCTTAATATACTCAAGAGGTCATGTTTTAAGGTATTTGAAATATATAATATCCGTATCATAATTCTTGAAGTCAAACGAGTTATGAAACAAAAGTCGACAAAAGTTGTCGCAACTTAGGTTCATAATTTTACTAAAACTTTAGGTCATATGTTACTAAGATTTGCTCCCAATTTACTTGGAATTATGTGGTGATATACCAACCAAATTAAAAATCTATGAGTCTAGTTTCCAACTCATTTAACCTTTCGTCGATATGATATCAGAATAGAGAGATATTTGCATTTTGGCGAGACTACGCCAAGCAGCTCTCTATGGAGCCCACATAGGCGGTTTAAGACATATGGATAGATATAATATGTCTCAACCCCATTTTAAGTCATTATTTTTCATTTTATTCAGACCATAGAGCCCTAAAAATATTCTCTCAAGTTTCTCTCATGATACCCAAACTAAAGGCAAACAACACAAATCAAGTGTCGGGGATCCCGTGGCGCTAGTAAGTTTCTTGTTCATCTTGTTGTTGCTCATTTTTCTGTTATTCCATCTCATGTGGGAGGTTTTTTTAAGTGGTTTATGGTTTTTAAATACTCCCTCAAGTTTTTAATATCAACCCTAGGTGATTTCAAGTCTTCTAAAGTTATTCTAGTGCCGGAAAATCATAATTGATTGCTAGTTTCACTTTCTTGTTCTTGTGGCAGCATTAGAGGGATATTTAGTGGACAATTAAGGTCAATTTGGAGTTTTTCTTTCTGTTTAAAGGTAAGTAACCTCTTACTCTACATGTATTTAAGATTATCCAAGTTGCGGCTAAGTCATTGAAGCTAGAACTTGTGAAATTATATCGAAAGGCTTGGTAGTAATGTTGTTGGTTGGTGGACTATTTTGGGAGGATCAATATGATTATTATTGATGTTGTTTCGGATGTTTGGTGATTTTTTTGACTTGTGGGAAGTCATATAAATAGGGGAGGTGCTGTCCGTTTCATCGTAAAATAGGTTGCGGTCGATACATAATAGTTACGATGCCTAAACGATAACGATAGTGTCATTTCTCTTATTGTAGACTAAGGAGTCGTGATATTTGCATAACTTGAGGTTGGGCAGTATATACAAGGTATGTGAGGCTATCCGTTTTCTTTTTTTGCAGGACTCCGATTGTACATAATGTAATGGACGAGCTTCCAAAGATACTCTACTCTTATAAACTAGCAGTACTTACATTGTTTCCCTTCTTATGGAATGATTGATGTTGATGTTGCTTCTCTTATTCTTATATGTTATCAATGTTGTTGGTACTTCATGATTTTTACAAGATTCATGATGAAGAGTTAGTCCTAATAACGTGTACAGAGGATACCGACCTTACGTCACTCTAAAAGGTTTAAAACGTGATTCCATGAGTCGAGCATGCATTATATATATGTATCTATTTTACTCTACCGAGCCACGCTATAGTCGGCTGGGTACGAAACCTATTATGCAACCACTAATCAGTTGTGTTTTACCGAGCTCCACGTGGCCGGGTACAATTCTATCTAGCCTTATGATGGCATGGTATGTTTTTACCAAGCCTATTATAGTCGGGTACATTATGATGATGATGCCTACAAAGGCGTATGTTTTAAAAGTTTATGTATATATATGTATGTATCATCCATTTCATGTCAGTAGCCCTTAAAGGTACCCAGGTGTTACATGTTGTATATTCTATATTCCTGTTTACATTACTGTTTGTACTTATGCTTTCCTATCTTACATACTTAGTACTTTATTCGTACTGACATCCTTTTTATTTGTGGATGCTACATGTCGTGCTGCAGGTCCTGATAGACGGGTAGACGCAACTCTCCCACCATAGTAAGCTGCCCAATTCAGCCGTTATTGGCGAGATCCCTTCTTCGGACTTGCTATGGTCTTGGTATGCATTTTTGTTATAGATATTATGGGCATGTTGGGTCCCTGTTCCAGCAATGTTGCAGAACTTATGTTCCTTTAGAGGCTCATAGGCAGGTGTCGACTCATGTATAGTTTCGTATGCCTTGTCGGTTGATTTTTGTTATATAGTCTTTCATGGCAGCGTGGTAGCTCGTACCTTATATATAGTTTATTGACAGTCTTGTCATCAAATGTTATGTATGTTCATGCCACTTATATTTCACTGTTAGTTGTTCATGATCCATGTCTACCATTTATATTGATCTTGTCGGCCCTTAAAGAGAATAAGGAAGATTAGATAAAATGTACGTTGGTGCTCGGCAAGTATGGCCCGGGTGCAAGTCATGACCCTCCAGTTTGGGTCATGAAAAACTTGGTATCAAAGCAAGTCTGTCCTAGGGGTTGTCTATGAGCCGCGTCTAGTAGATTCTTGATTATGGATGTGTAGCACGCCACATTTATAATCAGGTGGCTACATGACATCTAGGGTTGTTACCTTCTTCCTCAATCTAGATCGTGCATAGAGTTGAGTCGTAAGTGTTCGTCTCTAATATTCCCCTTGTTTTCTTTCAGCGATTCCTTCGACTAGGAAGCAAACGATGAGTAGATGTCTTGATATAGCTGCGAGAAAGGGTACAAGTTAGGTGCCTCCAGCTAGAGCAGGCCAAAATGAGGCTCAGAGTGAGATGTCGTCTAATACCTCATCTACTCTATCTCCTCCAGAGGATATTAGGAGGCACCCAGCACCACCAGTTCCTCCGTCTGGCACTATAGACCAGGATATGCGGAGTGCGGTGCAGTTGTTGACCAGCTTGGTAGCTGCTCAGGCTCAAAGGCAGAATACCAGTGCTGTTGATAAATCGATTAGTATAAGAGTTTGTGATTTTATTAATCTAGACCCTCCAGTGTTTACCGTATCAGACCCCAAGGAGGACCCGTATACTTTTATTGATCAGGTTCATCGTATACTGCGGGTTATGCATGCTAGTGATACGGAGGTAGTAGAGTTGGCTTCTTATCAACTACAAGATTTAGCGGTTTTCTAGTATGATTGTTGGGAGAGGTCCAGGGGTCCGAACGCTCCTCCAGCTATGTGGAAGGAATTTTCTGAGTCCTTTCTTCGTCACTACTTGCTAGTTGAGATACGACGAGCTGGAGCTAATAATTTCTTGAACCTTAGATAGGGGAATATGAGTGTGCGAGAGAGTATAGTATGCAGTTTGATTCTTTAGCAAGGTATGCTCCCCATATGGTGGCCGAGACGAGCGATAGGGTGCATCAGTTCATGAATGGGTTGGGACCACATATGATAAATGAGTGCACAATAGCCTCCTTGGTGGAAGGCATGAATATTTCCTATATTCAGGCTTATGCCTAGACCCTAGAGGATCGCAAGTGCCAGCAAAGGGCCGATAGGGAGTAGGATATGGGCCAGCAAAGAAGGCGAGATTTGCAGAGTATTCTGATGACTTCAGAGGCAGTATCAGGCCCCAATCTTCGAGCAATTCAGTGCCAATTATAGCCAGTGCTCATCCACAGTTTCAGAGGCCTCAGTATGATCGATTTACCTATTATGGTCCAGGTCAGAGTTCGCGGGCATCATGCTCGTAATATCATATGGATACTAGTCAGACGAGATCCCCAACACCCCGTAGTGATCAGTGCTGCAAGGCCCACTTTGGACTGTACCGTCGAGGTTCTGATGCATGCTATTCTTGTGGAAAGTCTAGCCATATGATGCGGGATTGTCCTAACAGAGGAGGTGGTGGTATGTCTCAGCCAACTGGATTTGTGTCTGGTTCTTCCTTATCAGTTCGACCTCCAGCACGGGGTTTTCAGTAGTCGACAGGTCATGGTAGAGGTAGAGGTGCAGTGCCGAGTTTGAGTGGTGCTCAAAATCAAACCTATGCTCTAGTAGGTCGACAGGATCTCGAGTCTTCTCTGGATGCTATTAGAGGTATATTGCTTGTGTTTTTTATGATGTATATGCACTAATTGATCCGGGATCTACATTATCATATGTTACACCCTTTGTGGCTAATAAATTTGGCGTTGAACCTGAATTAATAAGTAAACCACTTGCGGTATCTACTCCGATAGGAGATTCTGTGATTGCTAGAAGGGTATATAGAGGATGCACAGTGATGATTTGTAGTCGTCAAACCTTGGCAAATTTATTTGAGTTAGAAATGGTTGATTTTGATGTGATAATGGGAATGGACTGGTTAGCCTTATGCTATGCAAATGTTGACTGTCGTACGAAGATGGTTAGGTTTTAGTTTCCTGGTGAACCCATCATTGAATTGAAGGGGAACATTGCTATGCCGAAAGGTAGGTTTATTTCCTATCTTAAGGCAAGGAAGATGATCTCAAAAGGTTACATTTATCATCTCGTTCGCATTTGGGATGCGGAGGCGAAGCCGCCTACTCTAAAATCAATCCCCGTGGTCAATGAATTTCCAGATGTTTTCCCAGATGAACTCCCAGGCCTTCCTCCTCAAAGGGAGTTTGAGTTTAGCATTGATGTGTTGACTGACACTCAACCCATATCTATTCCTCTATATAGGATGGACCCGGCTGAGTTGCGAGAGTTGAAGACGCAGTTGAAGGACTTGTTGGATAAGGGCTTCATTAGACCTAACACTTCACCTTGGGGTGCGCCAGTTTAGTTTGTGCGGAAGAAAGATGGGTCGTTAAGGATGTGTATCGATTATCGACAGTTAAATAAGTTTACTATAAAGAACAAGTATCCACTTTCAAGGATTGATGACCTTTTTAACCAACTCCAGGGTGCCAAGTATTTCTCCAAGATTGACTTACATTTAGGGTATCATCAGGTGAGGGTTAAGGAGAAGAATATTCCAAAGACGGCCTTTCGGACAAGATATAGGCACTTTGAGTTCTTGGTGATGTCGTTCGGGCTAACAAATGCTCCAGCAAATTTTATGGATCTCATGAATACTGTATTCAGGCCCTATCTTGATGTGTTCTTGATCGTATTCATTGATAACATTCTGGTGTATTCTCATTCGGAGCCGGAATAGGCCACTTGCAGATAGTATTATAGTTGCTTCATGATCGTAAGTTATATGCTAAGCTCTCCAAATGTGAATTCTGGCTAAACTCAGTAGCATTCTTTCTCCATGTGATATTTGATGAGGGTATTAGTGTTGACACTCAGAAGATCGATGCAGTAAAGAATTGGCCGAGACCTACAACACCATCAGAAGTCCGTATCTTCCTAGGGCTAGCAAGACATTATAGCCATTTGTAGAAGGGGTTTCCTCTATATCATCACCATTGACTAAGTTAACATAGAAAGCTACTAAGTTCCAGTTGTTTGACGCTTGTGAATGAAGTTTTCAGGAGCTATAGAATCGATTGACATCCGCGCCAATGCTCACTCTCCCCGAAGGAATAGAAGGTTATGTGGTATATTGTGATGCCTCAGGTATAGGTTTGGGGTGCGTATTGATGCAGCGTGGGAAGGTGATTGCTTATGCATCAAGACAATTGAAGAAGCATGAAAAGAATTATCCAACCCATGATTTGGAATTGGCTGCAGTAATATATGCTTTGAAGATATGGCGACACTACTTATACGGCGTCCATGTTGACATCTACACAGATCACAAGAGTTTACAATACATCTTCAAGCAGAACGAGTTGAATTTGAGGCAACGTAGGTAGCTTGAATTACTGAAAGATTACGATGTTGAGATATTGTACCATCCCCGATAAAGCCAATGTTGTGGCAGACGCTCTCAGTCGTAAGTAAATGGGAAGCTTAGTACACACTGAGGCAGGTAGACAGGGGTTGACTAAAGAGCTTCATCAGCTAGCCAATATGAGAATCAGATTGTTAGACTCTGATGACGGAGGTGTTACTATACAGAATACAATAGAATCATCTGTGGTAGCCGAGGTAAAAGCACAACAACATGAAGATTCCTATCTTAGTAAGATTAAGAGAGAGCATTCAGCAGTGTAAAATTATAGCTTTCGAGATTGGAGGAGATGGGGCACTAAGATACCAGGGCCTATTACGTGTGCCTAATGTGGCATGGTTGCGAGAGAAGATTATGATTATGATTCATCGAACCCGATATTCCATCCATCCCGGCTCGACAAAGATGTATCATGACGTTAAGAAGCAGTATTGGTGGGATAACATGAAGAAGTCTATTGCAGAATTTGTAGCCTAGTGTCCTAATTGTTAACAAGTAAAGATCAAACATCAGAAACCCGGTGGACTGCTACAGAATATAGAGATTCCGACCTAGAAATAGGAGGTGATTAATATGGACTTCATTATTGGATTACTTCACTCTTATCATAAGTATGACTCCATCTGGGTGATAGTTGATCGACTCACAAAATGTGCCCATTTTCTTCCAGTTTAGACAACTTACACGGTTGAAGATTATGCAAAGTTGTATCAAGGAGATTGTTAGGCGTCATGGTGTGCTAATATCTATTATATCAGATCGAGGATCTCAATTTATGGCTAACTTTTGGAGGTCTTTTCAGAAGGGTTTAGGTACATAAGTTAATCTCAGCACTACATTCCATCTGCACACTGACAGGTAGGCTAAACGTACCATTCAGACATTTGAAGATATACTACGAGCATGTGTTCTAGAATTCAAGGGGAATTGGGATGACCATCTTCAACTCATAGAATTATCCTTCTATAATAGCTACCATTCCAGTATTAAAATGGCCCCATACGAGGCACTATACACGAGGAGATGAAGATCACCAGTTGGATGGTTTGAGGTTGGTGAAACAAAATTATATGGGCCAGATTTGATTCACCAAGCTATTGAAAAGGTGAAACTGATACAAGAACGACTAAGGACAGCCAAAGCAGGCAAAAGTCTTATTCCGATGTCTAACGTCGTGATCTAGAGTTTGAGGTTGGTGATTGGGTTTTATCGAGAATCTCACCGATGAAGGGTGTTATGCATTTCGGGAAGAAAGGTAAGCTGAGTCCACGGTATATCGGGCCGTATAAAACTCTTCGACGAATTGGACAGGTTGCTTACGAGTTAGAATTGCCATCTGAATTGGAATTTGTCCACCCGGTATTCCATGTATCTATGTTGAGGAAATGTATTGGAGACCCTTCTCGGGTCGTCCCTATCAAATATGTACAAGTTACAAAGGATCTATCATATGATGAAGTG
The DNA here is from genome assembly GCF_000715075.1 of Nicotiana tabacum. Classification (NCBI taxonomy): domain Eukaryota; kingdom Viridiplantae; phylum Streptophyta; class Magnoliopsida; order Solanales; family Solanaceae; genus Nicotiana; species Nicotiana tabacum. Next base: position 119,567,983 of record NC_134099.1, on the reverse strand, counting down.
CCAGTGGCTATATTAGATCGACAAGTCCGCAAGCTGAGAACAAAGGATGTAGCTTCCGTGAAAGTATTATGGAGGAACAAGAATATGGAAGAAATGACATGGGAAGAAGAAGAGGAGATGAAGTTTAAATACCCTTACCTGTTCCATAATGAAGATAACGAGGATGCCAGGGGAACACATGACACATTAGAAGGTGAAATGGCTTTATGAGTTAAGGAATAGCTTGAGAAAACTCTTCCTTAATACAAAATGATGATATGCAGATAATGTACATATCCATAATTCTTTGTATCGCCTTGTGAGGCCATACGTTGGGTTTAACTGCTTGCAAGTTTGGCTCGTGTCCATTTCATTGGGGAAAACTTGGCCAAAAATTTTCGTTGGAATCCACAATGATTTAGACTCCCCATAAACCCTTATATTCGAGGACGAATGTTCCTAGGGGGGGAGGGTGTTACAACTCATATTCATGTACATTAGTTCATGCCATAAGTTAGTTAACGTAAATCCGAGAAGATATTGTCTTTGAGATGATAAAAAGTTAATCCTATTGGTCTTAAATGATACAAGGGTATATAAGGGTGGTTAACAAGTATTAAAAGTTAAACGAATCAAGGATGTTGTAACCCGTATTTTCGGGTAAAACTAGAGGTGATTAATATACTCAAGAGGTAATGTTTTAAGGTATTTGAATCATATAATATCCGTATCATAAGTCTTGAAGTCAAACGAGTTATGAAACAAAAGTCGACAAAAATTGCCGCAACTTAGGTTCATAATTTTACTTAAACTTTAGGTCAAATATTACTAAGATTTTCTCCCAATGTACTTGGAATTAGGGGTGATCTATCCATGGAGTCTAGTTTCTAACTCATTTAACCGTTCGTCGATAAGATCACAGAGTAGAGAGATATTTGCATTTTCGCAAAACTGCTCCAAACAGCTCTCTATGGGGCCCACATAGGCGGTTTATGACATATGGATATGTATAATATGCGTCAAACCCCTTTTAAGTCATTATTTTTTAGTTTATTCAGACCTTATAACCCTAAAAACATTCTCTCAAGTTTCTCTCATGATCCAAGACCCAAACTAAGGGCAAATAACTCAAATCAAGTGTCAGGAATCCCGTGACGCTAGTAAGCTTCTTGTTCTTGTTGTTGCTCATTTTTATGTTGTTCCAGCTCGTGTGGGAGGTTTATTTAAGTGGTTTATATTTTTTAAATACTCCCTCAAGTTTTTAATATCAACCCTAGGTGATTTCAAGTCTTCTAAAGTGATTCTAGTGCCGAAAAACCGTAATTGATTGCTAGTTTCGCTTCCTTGTTCTTGTGGCAGAATTAGAGGGATATTTAGTGGACAATAAAGGTCAATTTGGAGTTGTTATTTCTTTTTAAAGTTAAGGAACCACTTACTCTACATGTATTTAAGATTATCCAAGTTGCGGCTAAGTCATTGAAGCTAAAACTTGTGAAATATTTATCGAAATGCTTGGTAGTAATGTTGTTGGTTGGTAAACTATTTTGGGAGGCTCAATATGATTATTATTGATGTTGTTTGGGATGTTTGGTGATTGTTTTGACTTGTGGTAAGTCATATAAGTAGGGGAGGTTCTGTCCGTTTCATCGTAAAATAGGTTGCGATTGATACAGAATAGTTACGACGCTAAACGATAACGATAGTGTCATTTCTCTTATTGTAGACTAAGGAGTCGTGACATTTGCATATCTTGAGGTTGGGAAGTATATACAAGGTATGTGAGGCTATCCCTTTCCTTCTTTTTCACAACTCCTATTGTATATAATGTAATGAATGAGCATCAAAAGATACTCTACTCTTAGAAACTAGCAGTACTTACATTGTTTCCCTTCTTATGGGACGATTGATGTTGATGTTTCTTATCTTATTCTTATATTATCAATGTTGATGGTACTTCCTGATTCTTACAAGATTCATGATAAGGAGTTAGTCCTAATAACATGTACGGAGGATATCGACCTTACATCACTCCGAAAGGTTTAGAACATGATTCCATGAGTCGAGCATGCATTATATATATTTATCTATTTTACTCTACCGAGACGCGCTATAGTCGGCCGGGTACGGAACCTATTGTGCAACCACTAATCAGTTGTATTTTACCGAGCTCCACGTGGTCGGGTATGATTCTACCTAGCTTTATGATATTTGGGTATATTTTTACCGAGCCTATTACGGCGGGGTACGTTATGATGATGATTCCCACAAAGGCGTATGTTTTAAAAGTTTATGTATATTTATGTATGTATCATGCATTTCATGTCAGTAGCCCTCAGAGGTACCCAGGTGTTACAGGTTGTATATTCTCTATCCCTATTTACATTACTGTTCGTACTTATGCTTTTCTACCTTACATACTCAGTACTTTATTCATACTGACATCCTTTTTATTACAGGTGTTACAGGTTGTATATTCTCTATCCCTATGGGCATGTCGTGCTGCAGGTCCTGATAGACAGGTAGACGCAGCTCCCTCACCATAGTAGGCTGCCCAGTTCAGCGGTTATTGGCGAGATCCCTTCTCTGGACTTGCCGTGGTATTGGTATGTATTTTTGTTATAGACATTATGGGTATGCCGGGGCGCTGTTCCGGCAATGTTGCAGCACTTATGTTCCTTTAGAGGCTCATAGGTAGGTGTCGACTCATGTATAGTTTTGTATGACTTGTCGGCTGATTTTTGTTGTATAGTCTTTCATGGTAGCGTGGTAGCTCGTACCTTATATATAGTCTTGTTCATGCCACTTATCTTTCACTGTTGGTTGTTCCATGATCCATGTCTACCATTTATATTGATCTTGTCAGCTCTAAAAGATAATAAGGAATGTTAGATAAAATGTACATTAGTGCTCGACAAGTATGGCCCATGTGCTAGTCATGACCCTCCCGTTTGGGTTGTGACAAGGAAGATCCATCTCAGAGTATAAATACATCACCGACTATAATTCACTCAGTACCGAGGAAACAGGCCAATCCAGCCTCATGGAGAATATCCATCTCCAGGTAACAAGTACATCGGACAAATCCATGTCCACGAAAATCCATCCCTCAATGATATATAAATTCTCAACCACTCGGTACTGTATATGGCCCATGCGACCTAGGAAAGATCCATCCCAGAATATATATACATCACTGACCATCAGTTTCCAGTATCGAGTAAATAGGCCAATCCAGCCTCATAGAGAAGATCCATCTCCATACCAAGGGAAGATCCATCCCTGAATACAATCAACCGCGCTCACTAGGGTGTGCAGACTCCGGAGGGGATCCTTCATCCCAAGCGCTATAACAAGCCAATCATGGCATAAATCAATCAGGCTCTCGGCCTCACTCATTCATAAACAATAAAACATGTTGTGGCATACATCACGATCCCATAACTGCTACTCATAATCAGGCACTTGGCCTCACTTAGTCATCAATCTCTCTAGTCTCACCCACGGGCTCACAATGTCATAAAAACTGACCCTGAATATTGATATGATGTATGAATAAGTAAAACTGAGACTGAGATATGATATGAATGCATGAATGCGATTGATTACGAAATATCAGTGAAACTGATGAGATGACAACAAAAAACGACCACTATGGTTCCCAACAATATCAACATAAAGGCTAAATAGGAGATCTAACATGATGTACAACTCAATTTACTTATCACATGGTGAAAACATAGATATAAATAAAGTAGGGCCACTATACGGTGCCCTGGAAATAACAGAGTGACCCTTCACAGGGTGCACACCCACATGCCCGTCACCTACCATGTGCGTGACCTCAACATCAATCACATAGCACATAATTTAGAGTTTCATACCCTCAACACTAAATTTAAAAGAGTTACTTATCTCAAACAAGCCAATTCCAATGCCGAGCAAGCCAAGCGATGCTCCAAGAATGACATCACACGTGTAGCAACCTCCGAACGACTCAAAACTAGCCAAAAGCAACTCAAATACATCAGATATAGCCCAAGGAAATAATTACAAATGATAAGGATCGAATCCTAAGTCAAATTCCAAATCCGACCAAAATTTACACTCGGGGTCCGCACCTCAGAACCCGACAAAACTCACAAAATCCGACAACCCATTCAATTACGAGTCCATCCATACTAGTTTTACTCAATTCTGACTTCAATTTGACATTCAAATCTCAAAAATCCGCTTTATGAAATTTTCACAATTTTCCCCAAATTTCCATCTCAAAATACTAATTGGATGATGAAATCAATAATAAATTCATGTATATTAACCAAATCTGAGTTAGAATCACTTACCACAATGAATTTCTTGAAAAACCCACGAAGAATCGCCACAAACCGAGCTCTCAAGGTCCAAAATATGAAATAATACCCTAAAACTCGTTTATATATTACACCTATGAACTCCCAATGTGCGGTCCGCACAATTCCAAGTGCGGCCGCACATCCCAGCTCCCGCGTTCGTACAAAAATGGTGTGACCACACCTTTTGGTGACTGCACTTCCAGTACTTAGTATTTTTGACATAACTAACTATTATGTTGTCCAAATTATCACTTACTTACCTTTCTGGAAACTAAACACAATGGGCTACACCGTTTGTTTTTTTATCATCTCAAAATTCCTTGCAGATCAAAAGATATAAGCTTCCGAAATCGGACCAGCGATCCTATAGAACATCTTGATGTGCGTCCGCACACGAAATTGTGCGGTCCGCAAACATTTAGTGCAGTCCACACTCTCCTCTATGGTCGGCATAATTTTGGTGTGGTCCGCACTTCCAAAAGTGCCAGAACAATCTTAGAGTACCGAAATGCCCAAACTCGCTCAAAACTCACCCCGAAATACACCCGAGGCCTCTGAGACCTCAACCAAATGTACCATCAAGCTCTAAAACCTCATGTAAACTAGTTGAGCCCTCAAATTACATCAAACAACAACAAAACATGAATCGCATACCAATTCAAGCTTAATTAACTTGAAACCTCTACCTTCTATAACTGATGTTGAAACCTATCAAATCACGTCCGATTGACCCCAAATTTTGTACACAGGTCATAAATGACATAATGGAGCTATTTCAATTTCCGGAATCGGATTTTGATCCCAATATCAAAAAGTCAACTCCCCGATCAAACTTCCAAACTTAAATTTCTGAATAACCTACAAACCAAAACCGTTGATTCACATAAGTCATAATACATCATACGAAGATACTCATGCCCTCAAACAACCGAGCGAAGTGCAAATTCTCAAAACCACCGATCGGGTCGTTACATCCCCCCCACTTAAATATACGTTCGTCCTCGAACATGCCTAGAGTTGTTCCAAGAGCCATCAAATTGTCATGTAACTTCAATATGCACACACCTGGGGGTGATCCCATGTCACCCTATCCCATATAGGTCTAATAGCACAACATGACTGAAATTTCTTAATCCAACGTAGCCCATAATCCTTAGAATCCAATTTCCACCTCCGAATTTTTTTATTAGATCAAAATCTCGCATCTACACACTGTATAAGTATGAACAAGCTGTATCAAGGCATAGTCATAAACCAATATGTCACATTATATACCGCATAATTCAAACACTTATAATGACATTTCTAATCACAACATCTACTCAAAACAACCGATGACGGTAATAAATCTCTTATCAAACAAAGCCTCGACCTAACGCTTTCATATACTGCCAATGATGAAAGAAACACGCCGAACCACATAACTATTTTTCATACACAACACAATGCTAAGAACCCGTCACACACCATATAACCAAAACACACGAATCCAATATAAAGGATCATATCCCATCATAACTTTGCTGCAATGCACGACCCCATCCGAACACTAGTCCACACTAAATGCCTCGAGTCACAATGCCCAAAATCAACAACCTCACGTAATTTGATGTCTAGCACCAAAAGTGAATCACCATAACCACGGAGAAGCAAATGTCACAATGCTACACAAGCCCCAAGGAGCGTAACCAATACGCAATCAATCATGCAACATCCAAATACCCATCTCACTTAAATTCCGCTATAAAGCCCAAATAGAACCATACCATTTGTGCATATAATCAATGAATCACAATCCCATATAGCATACAAGAGTAACTCATAAATAATCTCAGAACACGAATAAGCTCAACAACAACCGAATGACATATCTCTCAACAATAGCAGTATGGAGCCAACCAATTCGGCTTGGTGTAGAGTACACATCCTGATTGGTCCTACTAATGGACCCCCAAATTAACTCTGGTCACCCAAAAATAGATAAATAATCCTCTAAAAGTCCACAATGACTGAATCATAACACATACTATCATCTGGTTAGCTTCGGCCATACTTTACAGTCCACAGCCATGCAACAATCTACTCCTGAGAACTCCCAGTCTCCGAATCCATAGAACACATGAATAACCATATCTGATCCCCACTCTACCGCCTGAATGTCTAACATATCTCTCATACACGATCATCCCACGAGGAATACTTCTCTAATTCTTTCGTGCAACATAGCAATATCTGAAAAATCAGCAGTCGATCAACCAGGAGAGTGCCACAATACCAACGAAGTATTATCATTCATCTAGTCATCTAAAACTGTCTATGTTGCCCAAGAATTCATGACCTTCCTTTCAAAATTGAATCGTGACCTTGCACATGCAAATCTCAAACCTACACAACACACTACACCTATTATGCCATCATATGAAAAATACAAAAACCTCAAAATCAACTCTGAGTCGCAAGCAAACTACATACTCAATTAGCTAAGAATCTTCCATTTGATCCCATCTAGGAGAAAATCACAATACGTCACAAGGATCAAAAGAGCCAATTGCATCCATTACTATGCTGATCCAACCTGTTACCAAACTGTCCTAACTCTCCGAGTTCCTTCCGAATTGCCTTCAAATTGATACTTCTCCTTGCCACACTACCACAATCCTCAACCAAGACTCACCACACGAGACCCTATCTTAAAACCACACCGCCCTAAGGCTCATAAGCCGCTGAGTACTCTCTTAAGCACCCCAAAAGTACCACAATTGAGATACCCACTTTGACGAGACCTTCTGTGAATCTAAATCCATTTCTTTCCCCTTCCTAATACTAAAATATAGAATATATAATGATATAGAAATACCACGAGTCTTGACACCCTCCAATGAAAATCTCAGTGTCTAGCCGTATACAAATTCGCAAAATCCTCAATTGCCAAATATCAACCTTAAATACATTAGAACCATTCTCGAGGGTCATCCACTCTACTCGAATCTCAAGAGCACCGCCTCAAATAGACCGAACGACCTGTGCCCCATTTGCACCCCAACACCCTAAGAAGTAATTCACATCTCTAAGCAACCGGGCAAATTCCTACTCCATAAACACTACATCCTTCACGAATATCCACTCAATCATTCCATGATTTTTATATACTCATGAGTTTAATACAACTCGTATCTAGAAATTCCCTTACTCAAGTTATCCTCGATCTCAACATCTGTAAGCCATAACTGATTCACCAATATACCTTAAAATGAAACCAATACAACATATAACTGCGCAATCAACCCATCGATAGTAGAATCCCCTACTTGGCTCAAAGCCAAGGAATAAAACATCTGATAACTTACACTGGCCACCCCTATACTTGAATAACACCACAATAGGATTCAACTAAACCCTTCCTAAGCTCACGTAACACAAACAATATAGTACCTCAAAGTGTTTGCAAATATCGCATTCATCCTCGTAACAGCCAAGCCCACTTCCACAAGTGATCCAAACTAGAATTGCACTACATATAATTCACTGGTAAAAGAGAACTCTCAATAAAACAACATAGGGATCACACAACCCTTAGGGCACCTCGCAGGAGATAACCCACCTGCTTTGCCTCAAACTAACATCTCTTTATACGCTTCCACAGTCACAAATACTATGCAATTACTTAATCTTCTTGATTCTCAACTCATCAACAAGACATGATAATCTAATTCATTCCACAATCAAACAACATGAAATATTCTCCAATATGCTCATAACTAGATACTGTACGTCACATCCAGACAAAAATAAAGCACCCAATTTACATCTCAATCAACACTTTTCGTCATATTTGAACAATCTGAACACTTCCCACAGTCACATCATACTCGTCACGTAGCCATCCAGCCACATACTCCACTAATGGGAACATTACTGGACATATAAATCCAAAAGCACGTGCTCACACAACCAACATCTCTATGCTCAAGCTACAGTCAAACCTGGCCTCAAGTCCTCCAGACTGGCCCATCATCAACATACTTAAATCACATCTCGCACCTCATCCATGGAATCACAAACCGTCAATGCACAGTTGATACTGAGCGCTCATGTGCACCTATTAATGTGTGGAATAAATTCAAAGAGTTATGCTTCAAGCTAAATCAGTGCCGCACGATAAGGAAAGAAAGATGGTAAGTATATCTTAAATGTCCTGTAGCCTCTCGAAGATAGGTATGGACACCATTACACCGATCCACAAGACTCTACTAGACACTTGCTCATGACTTGTAGAACCTATGAACCTAGAGTCTGCTGGTGTCACGACCCAAAATCCACTAGTCGTGATGACACCTAACCCAACCCGCTAGGTAAGCCAACTTCTAACTATTCAATTTCAATAATATTAATTAAACAATTAAATAAAGGAATTTTCTTATTCTTTTACATTTCCGAAGGACTGGTAGTACAAATTATGAACTTCTAAGAATAAAGTTTACAAAGCTGATATGAAGCAAATACATCTTCTGTTTGAAAAGTACATAAACAAAGGAAGTCAATATCATGTTTTTCCAATTATGTCGAAACTTGTGAACTACGCGGGTCTGATTCAGCTCCCATCGAACACAACAACATCGACATCTAAAATCTGCACACAATATACATGAAGTGTAGTATGAGTACGCCCGACCCCATGTATTCAATAAGTAACAAACTTAAACTTAGGTTGAAAGCAGTGACGAGCTGGAACATGGTCGGGTCCAACACTAGAAGCCAAAAACAATTCATAACCAGAGAGAGCATATATATAAGGAAGTAACTCAGAGATAAAATGCTCCGCTTTCTCACAGTTTTTCGAAAAATAGTTCCGCCTTTCAAGAATATCAGTGAAAACCCCCAAATTCTTTACCAAAAACACCATGAAAAATGAGATGGTTTGAAAACTGTATTTCTTTTTCAAAAATCCTTTTCACAATAAATAAGATGCTTCATTTTTCTTTCCAGATATCAAGTGTGAGATACCTGTCTATGACCATATATCCATGTGTAAAAAATATCATAAATGATGTGATACCGTACAACATGAGGAAAATGCATCTCTATGCATGTATGTCATATATGCATGCCAATGCCGTGTATCTCAGAGATGAATCATATACTCACACTCTCAGAGTACTCAACCTCACTGTATCACACCTTCTACTCATCATGCTCAACCACTCGGGACTGTATTTGGCCCATACGGCCTAGGGAAGATCCATCCCAGAATATATATATATCACTGACTATAAGTCAATCATTACCGAGGAAACATGCCAATCCAGCCTCATGGAGAAGATCCATCTCTAGGTATCAAGTACTTCAGACAAATCCATGTCCAGGGAAATCCGTCCCTCAATGATATATAAATGCTCAACCACTCGGTACTGTATATGGCCCATTCAACCCAAGGAAGATCCATCCCGAAATATATATACATCACTGACCATCAGTCTCCAGTACTGAGGAAACAGGCCAATCTAGTCTCATGGAGAAGATCCATCTCCATACCAATGGAAGATCCATCCCTGAATACAATCAACCACGCTCACTGGGGGGTGTGCAGACTCCAGAGGGTTCCTTCAGCCCAAGCGCTATAAGAAGCCAATCATGACATAAATCAATCAAGCTCTCAGCCTTACTCAGTCATAAATCAATAAAATATGCTGCGGTGTGCAGCCCGATCCCATAACTGCCACTCATAATCAGGCACTCAGCCTCACTAAGTCATCAATCTCTCCAGTCTCACCCACGGGCTCACAATGTCATGAAAACTAACCTGGAATAATAATATGATACATCAATAAGTAACAACTGAGACTGAGATATGATATGAATGCATGAATGCAATTGAGTATGAAATATCAATGAAATCGATGAGAAGAAAGCAAGAAACCACTATGGGTCCCAACAATATCAGTATAAATTCTAAACAGGAGATCTAGCATGATGTACAACTCAATTTACTTATCAAATGGTGAAAACATAGATATCAACAAAGTAGGGCCATTATATGGTGCCCTAGAAACAACAGAGTCACCATTCACAGGGTGCACGCTCACACGCCCATCACCTAGCATGTGTGTCACCTCAACATCAATCACATAGCGCGTAATTCAGGGTTTTATACCCTCAGCACTAAGTTTAAAAGAGTTACTTATCTCAAACAAGCCAATTCCAATGCCGAGCAAGACAAGCGATGCTCCAAGAATGCCATCACGCGCGAAGCGACCTCTGAACGACTCAAAACAAGCCAAAAGCAACTCAAATACATTAGATAACGCCCAAGGAAACAATTACAAATGATAAGGATCGAATTCTAAGCCAAATCCCAAATCTGGCAAAAAATACACCCAGGGCCCGCACCTCGGAACCTGACAAAACTCACAAAATCCGTCAACCCATTCAATTACGAGTCCAACCATACTAGTTTCACTCAAATCCGACTTCAATTTGACATTCAAATCTCAAAAATTAGCTTTATGAAATTTCCACAAATTTCCCCAAATTTTCATCTCAAAATACTAATTGGATGATGAAATCAATGACAAATTCATGTATATTAACCAAATCTGAGTTAAAATCCCTTACCCAGATGAAATTCTTGAAAAACCTATGAAAAATCACCACAAACCGAGCTCCCAAGGTCCAAATGAAATAATACCCTAAATATAATTTATATAGTACACCTCTGAACTCCCAATGTGTGGTCCACACAATTCCAAGTGCGTCTGCACATCCCAGCTCCTGCGGCCGCACCTTTTAGTGACTGCACTTCCAGGACTTAATATTTTGGCCATAAATTTCTCTACAAATGTCCAAATAATAACATCTTTACCTTTCTGGACACTAGACACAAAGGGCTACAACTTTCATTTTTGAATCATCTAAATATTCCTTGTAGATCCAAAGATATAAGCTTCCGAAGTCGGACCAGCGATCCTACAGAACATCTTGATGTGCGGCCGCATACAAAATTGTGCAGTACGCACTGAGGTCCGCAAAATTTTAGTGCAGTCTTCACTCTCCTCTATGGTCGGCATAATTTTGGTGCGGTCAGCACTTCCAAAAGTGCCAGAACAATCTCAAAGTACCGAAATTCCCAGACTCGCTCAAAACTCACCCCGAAACACACCCGAGGCATCTGAGACCTCAACCAAATCTACCATCAAGCCCTAAAACCTCATGTAAACTTAGTCGAGCCCTTAAATCACATCAAACATCAACAAAACATGAATCGCACACCAATTCAAGGTTAATGAACTTGAAACTTCTAACTTCCATAACTGATGTCGAAACCTAACAAATCATGTCCGATTGATCCCATATTTTGCACATAAGTCATAAATGACATAATGAAGCTATTCCAATTTTCGGAATTAAATTTTGATCCCGATATCAAAAAGTCAACTCCTCGGTCAAACTTCGAAAGTTATATTTCTAAATAACCTAAAAACGAAAACCGACGATTCACATAAGTCACAATACATCATACGGAGTTACTCATGCTATCAAACAACCGAGCAAAGTGCAAATTCTCTAAACGACCGGTCGGGTTGTTACACTAGGGGTGATATCATAGAGTGGTGTACCCTACGTTTCAGCTCAATCAAACAGTAATGATTGTTGATACCTAATTTTTCCCTACATATTTTTAAATATGCATAAATACCTTCAATAAGCATATATATATATATATATAAGCATGCACAAGATTTTTATAATTTTTCCATAATTTTAAGGATTTAAATTGATTTATTTTCTCCCCTTTTATTCATAAAATCAACAATAATTATTTCTCAAATTTTAGTTATGATGATTTGTTCATTTAATCTCTATACGTATGCCAAAATATGGTTGAGAGATTTTTATGCATTTTTTTAAATTGCATTTGGTATTTTTCAAGCTAAATTGCATATAATTGTAATATTAGCTCTTTTCAATGTATAATTACATTTTATGTGGGTAAAAATTGATCCCTATATTTTTAAAATGATATTACATATTTTAAATCATTCTGATATAGAAAATTATTTTTAAAAAACTACTTATTATTTATTATAAATCAAAATAGGGAAAATTGGCTATTTAAATTATAGCCAGATTTGGCTTTCAATTGAAGCCTAAATTGAACCCACTCCCCAACCCAATTTTCTACCCAATTAACCCGACCCAAACCCTATAAACACCTACCCAAACCCGGAACCCATCTACCTGGTCAAATCCTGACCGTTGACCTGGGAGATCAACGGTCCACACGAGCCCTTTCCTTTTTTAATTCAAAAGACCACCTAATCCTACCCCATTTCCAAAACCCTGCCGCCTTCAGATGCTCTCGTCTCCTCTCTTCTCTCAACCTAACCCTAATCCCTCTTCAACCACTGCCTCCGTTTTTGGTCTTCTCCGTTGACCACCTTTCAACCCCAAGCCTCCAATTGGTTCCTCCATCGCCTCTGAGGCCTTCAAGGGCCCTGGGCCCTGCCGACTTGTATCTAGTGTTGTTGTTTTGGCTGTTCATGTCTTCTCCGGTGTGATTTTGGGCAAACTCACACCATATTTGTTACGAACTATGAAGTTCTAAGCAGGTTCTTCTATATCTACTTGGGTTTCCTTTGAAACACTAATTTTCGTTTGTATCTCTTAGATCTTGTCCATTTTTAAATGATTCAAGCCTGTTCCTTTATGTTCTACACTGTTCTCAAACCTCTTTTGAAAAATCATCAACTTTAAGCTATTTTACTTTCTTTTAAAAAATTAGGGTTTTTTCGGAACTTCTTCTAAACTTTTTTTAAACTGATTCTTTATGTTTGAAACTTCTATCCTTTCATATCTTGACTTATTCTATGTTCTTATTGCTTTTTCAACTCACCTATGTTAAAAGCCCTAATATTTTTTAGATCTTCTTTGTTTGGTTCTGTGTGTTAGCATGACTACTTGATTCTTGTTAAGTTTCTATGGTTACCGTGCTTTGAATAAGTTTTACTGAGTCCTTAGCCTACTTATATCTCCTCTATATGATTGTATTCATCTTGATTGTTCAAAACTCGCCTCTTTCTGTCGATATTACTAAACTTGCCTGTTTGCTACTTCTGTTTGTTCTTCTCTATTTTATATGTTGAAGTATAGAATCATAACTCCCTTTTGATTGACTCTGATTTCCTTATTTGATGGTTTGATAGAAATATTTTCTTTTAAAACCCTACAATTCTACCTCGTCTGTTTAAATTGACTGATCCCCCTACCTTATTTGCTTTGGTACTTTATTCTTACTGAATCATTTCCTTAATTGGAGTTTTCTCAACTTAGTCCTAATTGTGAAACTTGTAGTTAAGGGTTACATTATTAGCATGATATAATGTCTTCCCCTCCCCCTTGAGATTAGTGTGTTTCCCCTTCTGTTTGTTTCTGCATGTCTACATTAGTCATCTCTTGCTTGTTATATGCTTTCCACCATGGATCTCCCAATTCCCTATCCCCTTGCATGTAAGTCTGTTCTTTATATCTGATTCTGTGACTATGTCTAGTTAGCTACTTCTGGGTATGACTATTAATTCCTAGGTCTTTGCTTAACTATGTGTGTCCTATGTTTTCCCAAACCCCCTTGTACCCCCTGTTTGTAATTGCCAAACCTGCTTTGATGCTATGACTCCTGGCTGTGTATGAACCTATCCTAAAGTGTTTGGACTTTGCTAACTACTCCAATCTCTTTCTTCAAACAATCTCTGTTGCCTTACTAAATTACTTTCAAAAAAACTTTTGTTAAATCAGTTTCTTACTAAAGCCTTTCAACTTATGTAATTCACTTTCACTCTACTCTTAGTCAATAAGTTTTGCCCCCTCCAGTATGTGTACTGTCTTGGGATCCCCTTGAGAACCCTCTGAACTCAGGCATACTGAGGCTAGCCTTTCCACACTGAACTTGTTCAATTCTTGGTAACTAAGTCTAGGTGTAAGCACTGCCCGAGATCCTTGAGATCTTTAGGGAACTTTGATGCACCTAGACTCTAATTTTGTCTATGGAATTGAGGCATATGAGGTCATTGGAGGCTTTGGGAAACCTGGGCCTAATTGAAGGCTCCCTATAGAATAGCTTCTTGATTTTCTATTTTTGCTTATGTAATTCATTCATTGACCTGTAATAATTTGTAAATAGATGTTGGGGTATTTAGTAAAAAAGGGTGGGTAGATGCATATTTTATGGGGTAATACGAGTGGAAATCCTGCTCCTAGGACCTTACTTTTAAAGTGTGTTTGCTCTAATAAATAGAAAATATGCTCATAAGTCTCTACTCTTTAATCTGATTGCTTTGCCTAATAGAGATCTTGTCCATAGGACTTCACTTTTAAGTTTGTTTGCTCATCAAGTAGAAACCATGTCTATAAGGTTTTTACATTCCGTCATGTTTAGAAACCATGCTTATAGGTTCCAAACAGTCATGTCCTAAAATCAGATTAACTTATAGATGCCATGCCTATAGGACTTAATTTAGATTCTGGTACAACGAGTATTTATGTATGTTTCTATGCCTGCAAATAGTTAAAATCAATGTTACGCTTAGATATCATGTCAATAGGGAGCCTTACTCGCAATTTTGTTTGTTAATCTAATTTAGTCTAAATAGATCACCTTGATTATGCCTAGTTCATTTCTAAATTTGTCTTATTAAGTATTAAGCATTTTCTGAAACAAGTTCTTTCAAACTGCCTCAATCTCATTAGATATCATGAATATAGGTATTAAAGGAGTCTATTTCAAAACCTATTTTGTTTCTACATTAATACAGACATCAGTACTTCGCATGTAGGCAAGCCCTTAGGGCGTTTTCAAAACTGCATTCTCTGAAACTGTCTTTGTTACTTAATGTTTTCTGATCCTAATAGGCTTTTCTTTTAAAAATAGTCCATAGTCAACTACTAGGGTATAATTTCTGAGTCTAAAAAGGGGTTGTCTGTTTCTGCATATTCACTTAGATATCCTGCGTTAGGACATTATCTAATAAAAGACCTTAACTGTGCTTGAGTCGTGCCGCTTATGTTTTCGTTTGAGGAGGAAACTCTGAGCCTCTTAATTGTTCCCTTTATGTGTTGAAAGTCCTAAATGCTTTTGACTGTCGCCTTAGAATTTTTGCCTTTCAAAACCTTAAGGGTACGTCTAGAACCACCTATAGGTAGAGGTCCTAATTCCTTCCAGGACCATTAAGAAGGGACGGGTAGCTGCACGCAATAGGAATCTTTGACAAACATTCACTTTGCATGACCAATAAGAGGATGGAAAGGGTAGACATGGGATATGATGACTACTCGTTAATGTCACCTGTAGCCCCTCATTGATGAGTGTTTACCGGACATTGCATGGGGTGATCCTATAGGATAACCAGCCTAGGATCCCTCTTTCCCAAATCCTTTCTTTATTTAAACCTTTATTTTACAATTTGTTCAAACCTTTATCTTACTACTTGAGTTATCCAACGTGCTTTACTTGCAACTTATTTGATTCAATTGTTTAGTTGTAATGGACTAATTTGTGAATATAAGTTCGGCCGGGACCCACAGTTGTGGACCAAGAGGGGTGCCTAACACCTTCCCCCTGAGGTTACTTCGAGCCCTTACCCTAATCTCTAGTAATGCAAACCAACCCAGAAGTTAATTGCTCTATGTGCCCTAATGCACCATAATCCGTTAGGTGACGACTCTTCAAATACCCAATTCCCAAAGAGAAATGAGTCATTACATCCCGTGAATGTCGAAACCTGGACCTCTCCCCGTCAAAAAGGGAGGAAAAAGGGGGCGCAACAGCATGGCGACTCTGCTGGGGATATTTTTAGGCTCTTACCATAACGAACTTGTCTTTTAGAAATTAGTCCAAGCATGCTTATCTCGTGCCCTGCTCCCTTATTTGAATTTAACTGCCTATTTTTCAAGCATTTATGATTTCTTATTTGCCCTGAATCTGACTTGTCTCCTTATTTCTTTTTTCCTGTAACCGTCTTTCAATTATTTAAATACTGTATTTATTTTTTTTCCAACGTGAAAATACCTGACTACATGTTATTAATTGCTGCATAAATCATGTTCCGCATCATATTCCACTCGTGCGTCTCAAATCCTATAGGAACGCTTTAATGAGTGGTTGCGCTCTTCCTATTTACTACCCTTAAATTCGGAAAGGCTTATTTGCGGTAAAACCAGTCGATCAGTGGTGCAGTCGATGGTTCCATGCCTTCCCCCTTAAGTTGTCAGCTTGGGGGTATCAGTCTAAAACCCAATAGAAACCTTACTCTGTTTAAATTGTGCATGCATCATGGTCAAACCTAGTCGGATCAGTTATGTTGTCCACATAATAATCCTTTAAGCTAAGCCTTATCCAAAGTCCATCGGATTTTTCATAATCCCAACAGATACAACCACGTTCTATGCATTAATTTGGAGAACTAAATGCCGATATGTTGATCATGAATGTATAAATAGTCGAATTCGGTAGGGGTAAGGTCTAACCCTTTTGTTTTACAGAAAATAAGACACGAGGTCCCTAGATTCGGTATGGTTAGCAACATCCCACCATTACTGCTAGATTGGTGGGAGGACCTTTCCTCTAGTGACAAGAAGCATGTGAAAAAGTACCAGGGTAACTTCCCTTCCTTGCTAGATATTGAACCAAACAATAAATTGATCGAGGCTTCCACCTTATTCTGGGATAGTGAAAGAGCTGTGTTCCGTTTCGGTGACATATAGATGACACCGCTTCTAGAGGAAATAGGAGGACTTGCAGGGTTGACTTGGGATAGTCCCGAGCTTTTGGTACCAGAAAACTGTACGGGCAGGGGATTTTTGAAGATGATGGGGCTAAAAAAGAATGTCGACCTAGTTTTCTTGAAGGATTCCTACATACCTTTCGAATATCTATACGAGAGGTATGGCCATAGCAAGTCTTTCCACACTTACCATGATGAGATCACCCTCACTTCACTGGGTCACATCCACCGTAGAGTGTTCGTGTTCATTGTGTGCTTTCTAGGCCTAATAGTGTTCCCAATGAATAAAGGAAGAATCCACACTAGGTTGGCCATGGTCGCCAAGACTCTGATGGAAGGGATTAATGAGCAGACATATACCATACTCCCCATGATCATAGCCGACATCTACAGGGCCCTGGAGCGCTGTCAAAGAGGGGTCAAGCATTTCGAGGGTTGTAATTTATTTCTGCAGTTATAGTTGTTGGAGAATTTACAAAAGGGTCGCTATCATGAAGAATTTCCGCGAAGGGATTGGAATGACCACATTGCCTTCCATTAGCCTAAGTAAATGACCTACATTCCAGACAGATTTGCTCAGCCGAAGAGTGCCAGTGAATGGGTAGAGTTCTTCAACAATCTGACCGAGGGATAGGTGTAGTGGATGGTTGAATGGTTCCTAATAGACGAGTTTATTATCAGGTCCAGGGATACTACGCACTTGGTATTGATCGGGTTGAGAGGGATATATCCATATGTCCCTATGCGAGTTATGAGGCAAGCAGGCAGAAAACAGGTTGTACCAAGGGTCGTCAAGATGAGTCATTTCAGGGTGGATTTCCAAGACGACGACATCCCTTACAAGTGCCAAGCTCAGCACATGTGGCACTTCAAAATCATTGTGGATCAAAGCACTGTTGAGCCAGACAGATATCACGCGGGGTGCGAGCCTCTCTACCGGCATGATTGGAAGACAATCTGAAAGGAATGGTGACACCGGGGACTGGTTGAGGGAACATAATCATAGATGAGGAAGATGAAGCCCAAGTTAAATACAACAGGCTATGCAAGAGGGTCCACGACTTTGAGAATGAGCATCGGGAAATACATAAGAGGAACATGAGGTTGATCGAGGAATGGAAAGAGATGGCAATCACTTCCAACAAGAAACTGGAATATTTGGAGCGAGGAATAGTGGAGCTGGAGGGCAAAGTCATAAAGAGGATTGAAAACTACTAGAATGCTGATGGAGCTGAGGGAGGACATCTAGCCAGAGCCTACTTGCTGTTGGGACTACACGAGCTGGGAGATCTGTTTGATGGAGTCCGAAAGATCAAATTTGGGGAAGGTCCTTATAGGACCAAATATATTATATTTACTTGCTTTTCCTCAAATGTAATAAGGCCAAGTGCCAATAGCGACTTGTTTTATTATTATGTTAGTATCGTTTTTGGATCCGTCTACTTTTATATTATGAATGAAGCATTTATTGGCATTTAAAATTCTCCAAATTTATTTGTCGCTGGGACAACCTCGGGCACAATGAGGCTCATAAATTAGGATACGAGTTTATATTTCGCAATATGTGTTTAAATACAGCAAACATTTCAGAATCCTCACTAACTTATTACCTTTTGTTTTCTTGCCTATTTTTATTATTATTCCCATCCCCTTAGGTTGGTTCGCTCATACTGGCCTCATCAGCATATCATACTAGATCTAGAGGCCCTCCTCCTCCTCCAAGCAACACAAAAAGTAGAGGGAAAGAAAAGATGGACGACTTAAGTGGGATCCGAAAGGAAAATGTTGAGAACGTAGAGACTTCCGACGACCGCAGTACTCCGGCCCCGAATGACCTGGTTTTGAGACCGGAAATCATAAATTCTCTAATATTATCAAGCTCGGTGAAAGGATCAAGGAAGGAATCAAGGGCGAGATGGTAATGAATTTCGAGGCACTGCAAGCCACGAATAAGGCACTCCAATCAGGTGACATATCAAAGAAGAGAGATGTTGGGGCAGTAATGATGGCCCAGGGCCTAAAAACCCCACTCACATATCAAACACCACCACCCATATACCCAGCGTCACCACCTACATATCATCCTTTATCTCCCAAATATTCCCAACCAGCCACTATCCATCACACCTATAATTCCCAACCATCCACTTCCAATCACCACCAACTCGCCAAAATTATCCAAGACCAAGACCCAATTTCGACCGCAAGCCACCTAGACAATACACCAACATTGCTGAGCCCATCGACCAATTGTATGAAAGGTTAAAGGCTGCAAGTTACGTCACTCATGTTCCTGCTGTGGCACTAAAAAATCCATCCCAATGGGTCAATCCGAACAAAACCTATGCAAACCACTCCGGTATGAAAGGGCACACCACTGTTGAGTACCAAACATTAAAGGATAAAATCCAGACACTCATTGACAACAATGTCATACAAGCAAAAGAAGTTGCACCTAATGTCCACAACAATCCCCTCCCTGATCATAGAGGTGATGGCGTACATGTTATAGAAACAAATGAGGAATGGGACCATGAGGGGTCAATCGGGCTTATCTGAGAAGGCGATGATGGTGAGATTGCAGTCACACTTACTCCTATTGTAGTTCAAACTCAGGCACCTATTGATGTTGAGGTAACTGCATCAGTTCCATTCGAGGTAGAAGTAGCTCCGCCCGCAGCCACCTCTGCTCCATTTGGAGTAGAAGTGGTCACACCTTTTATTGTGACGGTGTCAACCCCACCCCCATTCAACTTAAAAGCAATACCCTGGGATTATGTTGCCGAGGCTCAGCAAAAAGGGAAGACTAAGATTGAGGAATCTGACGCCGCACAAGGAATGACTAGAACTGGAAGAGTCTACACACCTGAATACCTAGTAGGTTCAAGTAAGGATGCCACTGCTAGGCAGCCTGTCATTAAGACCGGGCCGGATGACATGTGGAGGAAAGTACAAGAGAAAGAGTATTTTGTTGTTGACCATCTGAACAAAGTCCCTGCTCAAATATCTATCCTGTCACTATTACAGAAATCGGAGGCACACAAGAACGCCTTGATGAATGTACTAAGCGAGGCTTATGTACCCAATAATATCACTGGCGGAGAAATGGCCAACATGATTGGTCAGGTGTTGGCGAGCCATAAGATTATCTTCCATGAAGATGAGTTGCCGCCCGAAGGTCTGAATCACAATCGAGCATTGCATATTACGATACAATTTGAAGAGAAGTTCATTTCCAGGGTCCTAGTTGATGGAGGTTCGAGTCTAAATATTTGTCCGTTGGATACCCTGAAAAGGTTGGACAAAGGTTTCCATGAAATACGGATAGGCAGCATAAATGTGAAGGCTTTCGATGGGTCCCAAATGGCCACACTCGGGTAAATCAACCTTTTCTTACAGATAGGACCAACTTGGTTCGACGTTGAATTCCAAGTGCTTGACATACCATCTTCATATAATCTTTTGTTGGGCCGCCCATGAATCTATTTCACTGGAGCCATACCCTCCACACTACATCAAGCTATAAAATTCGAATAGAACTGTCAGGAGGTAATCATTCATGGAGATAGGACTAACCCCATCTACACTAGTCAAATCATCCCGACCGTTGGACATAGGAGAAGGCTAGGAGGGGAAACTATCATCATATTGAACGGGTTAATGTTGTCGAGAAGGATAAGTGGTGGAGTAACAAAATAGAAAGCATACTAGCATGGTCCAGATATGAACCCGGCAAAGAGTTGGGAAAGAACCTCCAGGGTATCACCAAGCCGATACAGCTGAAAAATCATGGTACCACCTTTGAGCTCAGATACTAGCATACATGGCAAGAGTACAGGGAGTGATCGCCTCCATGGTGTGGACCATATTACCCTCTTGAGCAACTGGTACCCCATTTGGAATAAGCTTTCCATTAGACAGACACAATATGGGGAACTGCAAAAGAAGAAGCACTAGCTGGACTGAAGGATCTGTTTTTGGAAGACGAGGACATGGATTGTTGTGCCATAATTGAGGAGGAGGAGGAAGAAGGCCTCACCATTCAGACTGCGGCAAAGGGAGCTGTTCTTAGAAACTGGACCGCCACACCATCCCGAGCCTGCCGAGTCCCTAGGTAGTTTGGTAGAATTTATAGCCATTTTAGACATTTAAAATTTCTAGTAATTTTGTTTTAATATTTCTTTGTTTCAAAATAAATGCTCGATCCACTGAGCCAAGCTTTGTTTGAACAATTTACTCAGTTTTAATCAAATGCATTTGTCCTTTATCATTATTCATTATTATTTTTATACTTTTCCCTTCTACAGTGTTATTATTACTTTTCCTGATGAACCAGTGAATGTGACATGTAATGAGGCAACACAGCATGAGAATAGTGACTCAAAGAAAGAAGATGAGATACCCGAGGAAATTGTCAGAGAAGTTGAGAATTTTGAGAACAAGCTTAAATCCAACTTGGATGAAACAGAAGTAGTTAATTTGGGAGACGCCGAGACCATCAAAGAGACCCGCATCAACATTCACTTGTCGCCAACAAAGAAGGAAGAATACATCCATTTTCTAAAGGAATATGAGGATATATTCGCATGGTCGTATGACGATATGACCAGTTTGAGCACAACTATAGTAGCTCACAAGTGCCTATCAATCCCCTGTGTCCGCTGGTCAAGCAGAAACTCAGAAAATTCAAAACCATACATGAGTTTGAAAATCAAGGAGGAAATTACCAAATAAATCAAAGCCAAGGTTCTCAGGGTGGTTGAGTACCCAACATGGTTAGCTAACATTGTGCCAGTTCCGAAGAAAGACAGAAAGGTCAGGGTATGTGTTGATTATAGAGATTTAAACAGAGCAAGTCCTAAGGACGATTTTCCACTGCCAAATATACACATCCTATTCGATAACTGTGCCAAGCATGAACTCCAATCCTTTGAAGATTGCTTCGCAGGTTATCACCAGATCTGGATGGATGAAGAAGATGTAGAGAAGAAAGCTTTTATTACGCATTGGGGTGTATACTGTTACAAGACGATGCCATTCGGTCTGAAGAATGCTGGGGCCACTTACATGAGAGCCATACCAACCATTTTCCATGATATGATACACAAAGAAATAGAGGTGTATGTGGACGACGTCATTATCAAATCCAAGAGGGCCACATATCACATAGCAGACTTGAGGAAATCAACAGGCTCATGAGGTACAATTTGAAGTTGAACCCCGCAAAGTGTGCATTCGGGGTTCCCACAGGAAAGTTATTGGGATTCATTGTCAGTCGTCAAGGGATCGAGCTAGATCTGACTAAAGTCAAAGTTATTCAGGAGTTACCACCACCTAAAAGCAAAAAAGGACGTGATGAGCTTCCTGGGACGGCTCAACTACATTAGTTAATTCATAACACAATCCATAGTAATATGTGAACCCATCTTCAAGATGCTGAGGAAGGATGCCGAGACAAGTTGGACCGAGGATTGTCAGAAAGCTTTTGACAAGATTAAGGAATACCTGTCCACACCGCCAGTTCTAGTCCCGCCTGAACCAGGACGACCTTTGCTAATTTATCTATTCGTGTTATATGGAGCCTTCGGATGCATTTTAGGACAACATGATGAGACAGGAAGAAAGGAGCAAGCCATATATTACCTGAGTAAGAAATTCACACCTTATGAAGCACAATATTCTCTGCTTGACCGCACTTGCTGTGCTTTGACCTGGACAGCCCAGAAATTGAGGCAGTATTTCTTTGCCTACACTACATACCTCATATCTAGGATGGATCCTTTAAAGTACATATTTCAAAAGCCCATGCCTACTGGGAAGTTGGCTAAATGGCAGATACTACTAAGTGAGTTCGACATCATCTATTTAACTCAAAAGGCAGTCAAGGGACAAACATTGGCAGATCACCTCACTGAAAATCCGATGGGAGGAGAATACGAACCCTTGAAAATGTATTTAGCTGATGAAAAAGTATCATTCATAGGAGAAGACATTATTGAAGCATATGACGGTTGGAGGATGTTCTTTGATGGAGCCGTAAATTTCAAAGGAGTAGGCATTGGAGCAGTTTTGGTGTCAAAAACGGGTCAGCATTATCCTGTATCTACTAAACTCAGATTTCCCTGCACCAACAACATGGCAGAGTACGAAGCTTGTATACTAGGGCTCAACATGGCAATTAATATGGACATTCAGGAATTGTTGGTGATAGGTGATTCAGATTTGCTTGTGCACTAGGTACAAGGAGAGTGGGCCACAAAGAATTCCAAGATATTGCCATATTTGCACCATGTGCAGGAATTGAGAAAGAGGTTCACAAAGATAGAATTCCTACATGTGCCCAGAATTCAGAATGAGTTTGCCGACGCATTAGCCACTTTGTCATCCATGATACAACATTCAGATAAGAACTATATTGATCCCATCCTGGTGAGGATCCATAATCAGCCGGCATATTGTGCTCATGTCGAGGAAGAAGCAGATGGAAAGACTTGGTTCCATGACATCACGGAGTACTTATCAAAAAGGAATATACCCGGAGCATGCAAATCACATTCAGAAACGCACACTCCGGAGATTGTCAAATCACTTCTTCCATAGTGGAGGAAACTTGTATAGAAGAACCCCAGATTTGGGTTTACTAAAGTGTGTCGATGCAAAGGAAGCTGCTAAGCTACTTGAGGATGTCCATGCTGGGACATGTCGTCCGCATATGAATGGTTTTGTTCTGGCTAAGAAGATACTTAGGCAGGTTACTTTTGGATGACCATGGAGACGGATTGTATTCAGTATGTCCGCAAATGCTTTCAATGTCAAGTGCATGCGAACATGATAAAAGTGCCGCCAAATGAGCTCAATGCAACGAGCTCACCTTGGCCATTCGCCGCCTGGGGAATGGATGTTACCGGTCCGATTGAGTCCGCTACTTCGAACGGACACCGATTTATTCTAGTAGCCATTGATTACTTTACAAAATGGGTAGAAGCTGCATCTTACAAAGATGTAACCAAGAAAGTCGTCGCAAATTTTGTCAAGGATCGTATTGTCTGCCGATTCAGAGTTCCTGAGTCCATTATTACTAACAATGCCACCAACCTCAACAGTGATCTGATGAAATCTATATGTGAAACTTTCAAAATCAATCACAAGAATTCCACCGCCTACAGACCTTAGATGAATGGAGCTGTAGAAGCCGCCAACAAAAACATTAAGAAGATACTAAGGAAAATGGTGGAAAATCACAAGCAGTAGAATGAGAAGTTACCCTTTGCTCTGTTAGGGTACCGCACCACAGTTCGCACGTCAACCGCGGCAACCCCTGCATGCTAGTTTATGGTGCCGAGGTTGTCATCCTAGACGAGGTAGAGATTCCTTCTTTAAGAGTCATACATGAAGCTGAACTCATCGATGCGGAATGGATAAGGAGCCACTATGAACAATTGGCCCTTAGCGATGGAAAGAGGATGAATGCAGTATGTCATGATCAACTTTACCAGAACAGAATGTCTAGAGCTTTCAACAAAAGAGTTAGACCAAGACAGTTCGCACCAGGGCAGCTGGTATTGAAGAAAATCTTCCCGCATCAAGACGAAGCCAAAGGAAAATTCTCTCCCAACTGGCAAGGTCCGTACATGGTTCACAGGGTCCTGACAGGAAGAGCACTCATACTTGCAGAGATGGATGGAGAAATCTGGCCAAAACTAATCAATTCAGACGCAATCAAGAGATACTATGCCTAGATTATTTCACATTTCTTTTCTGATGTAATTGAACTACGCTTGACCTAATTCCCGTTTAAGAGGGGATATATAGGCAACCTTATGGGTTCGGTCATATCATAATAAAATTTTTATTTCCCCCAAAATTAGAAACTAGGGCAGAATTTTGAGGAGGGTCCTCAAAATTTTGGAACAAGTCCAGTCAGCGCCATCACATGTTAGGAAGTCAATCATTAGTCAACAACTGGGGCAGAATTTTGAGATAAATTCTCAAAATTCCGAAGACGATTCAGCAGGGTCCACCATCCGCAAATAGTTAAAAATCATCTACCAAACTGGGGCAGAATTTTGAGGAGGACCCTCAAAATTCCAACAAAAGAGAGCTGCAATGCCTTTGAAATGTGTCACAGTCGCTAGTTCATCAAAAATTACTTGATATATCAATACGCTTCCAAAACGATTCTATTTTATCAATGAATGCATATTTTTCAAAAATTCTATTTTTTCATAATGGCCAGGTGCTACCTAGGGGAACTCGAAGGGGGCTTCCAGAGCGGAGCAGAGCAAGGCCGGCAGACGAAACAAGAACCAACCTCCCCTCATAAACTTACGATTTTTCTTTGAACGCATGCACATTTGACGTAACGGTAGAATTCACGAAACATGTATACACAAAGCAAATTCACCATCCATCCAGCCATCAGACACTGAATATATTCCATCTAAGACATACCCTACCCTTATCTTCTATTCGCTCTTTGCATGAGTCTAATCTCTGACTCCATGCTTGCATGAGTCTAATCCCTAACTCCATATTTGCACAAGGCTAAGCACTGCCTTCTCTTTGCATGAGGTTAAGCTCTACCTCCATATTTTCATAAGGCTAAGCATTGCCTTCTCTTTGTATGAGACTAAGCTCTGTCTCCAATCTTGCATGAGTCTAATCCCTGACTCCATATTTGCATGAGTCTAATCCTGAGCTCCATATTTGCATCCCTGTTCCCCCCACATTTGCATAAGGCTAATCTTTGCCTCCATAGTTGCATGAGTCTAATCCCAGGCTCCATATTTGCATAAGGTTAACTCCTGCCTCCCTTTTGCATGAGTCTAATCCTTGACTTCATACTTGCATGAGTCTAAGCCCTAACTCCATATTTGCATGAAACTAATCCTTACCTCCATATTTGCATGAGTCTAGTCCTTGACTCCATATTTGCACGAGGATAATACTTGCCTCCCCATTTGCATAAGGCTAATCTTTGACTCCCCACTTACACGGGACTAAGCACTGTCCCTTCTTTGCACAGATATTGCTCTATTTCTACTACTATCTATTTGCTTTTCAATCGGGCTAAGCTCTACCCTCCATTTCACATGACTAAGCCCTGTCTTCTTACATCATATTATTGCGTCTCATGGGCTGAAATATTGCCAAGTTGTCCAAAGGTATCATAGTCTAAAGGCACCATCCTCATAGCCGGAAGACACCATGCCATGGCCTGAGGATCTCTCAAATTTGCATATCATTATTCAAAGGCGTCATGGTTCGGAGGCACCATTTTCATGGCCCAAGAACATCATTTCATGGCCTGCGAATGCCTCATTAAACTATTCATGGCCAAGGACATCATCTTTAACCGTCCGAACACAACTTTCATGGTCTAAAGGGAATCTGCATCATGTTTATGTTTTCGCAAATACGTTTGTAGCATCTTTAATCTGCAGGTAACCAGTAAGCAACCGCTATCCTAGTAGGAGAAATCTCGCTTCAATTCCCTCCAACCGTTCCGAGCCTTAACCGCTCACCATATCTGCAGGCAACTAGTAAGCAACCGAGCGGGAACGACCTCTCTCCAGTTCCTTCAACTGTTTCGAGCTTTAACCTCTCACCATAACTACTTTGTCACCTTGTGTCCGTTCTTGTAATGATTCCAAAGCATCCCGCCGGTCAAAATTGACCATCATTTCTTTATCCGAAAACTCTTTTCATCCTTCCCGGGTAAAGAGGGGCAGCTGTTGATACCCATTTTTCCCTATATATTTTTAGTATGCATAAATACTTTCAAAATAGCATATATATGCATATATGAGCATGCACAAGGTTTTTATAATTTTTCTATAATTTTTAAAGATAATTTTTTCATAATTATAAGAATTTAAATTGATTTATTTTCTCCGCTTTTTATTCATAAAATCCCCAATATTTATTTCCCAAATTATGTTTATAATTATTTGTTCATTTAATCTCTATACGTATGCCAAAATATGGTTGATATATTTTTATGCATTTTTTTAAATTGCATTTGGTATTTTTCAAGCTAAATTGCATATAATTGCAATATTATTCCTTTTTAATGTATAATTACATTTTATGTGCGTAAAATTGATCCCTATATTTTTAAAGTGATAATTACATATTTTAAATTATTTTGGTATAAAAAATTATTTTCAGAAAACTACTTATTATTTATCATAAATTAAAATAGGGAAAAATAGCTATTTAAATTATAGCCAGATTTGACTTTCAATTGTATCCCAAATTGAACCCACTCCCCAGCCCAATTTCCTACCCAATTAACCCGAACCAAATCCTATAAACACCTACCCAAACCCGAAACCCATCTACCCGGTCAAATCTTGATCGTTAATCTCCTAGATCAACGGTCCAAACGAGCCCTTTCATTTTTTAATTCAAAAGACCACCTAACCCTACCCCATTTCCAAACCCCCGCCACCTTTAGATTCTCTCGTCTCCTCTCTTCTCTCAACCAAACCATAATCCCTCTTCAACCGCCGCCTCCTTCTCCGGTCTTCTCCGGTGACCACCTTTCAACCCCAAGCCTCCAATGGTTCCTCCATCGCCTTGCTCATCATCTCTGAGGCCTTCAAGAGCCTTGGGACCTACCGACTTGAATTTAGGGTTGCTATTTTGGTTGTTTATGGCTTTTCCGGTGTGATTTTGTGCAAAATCACAACATATTTATTACGATCTATGAAGTTCTAAGCATGTTCTTCTATCTCTACTTGGGTTTCCTTTCAAACCCTAATTTTCATTCGTATCTCTTAGATCTTGTCCATTTTAAATGATTTAAGCCTATTCCTTTATGTTCTACACTGTTCTCAAACCTCCTTTGAAAAATCATCAACTTTAAGCTATTTTAGTTTCTCTTAAAAAATTAAGGTTTTTTTGGGAACTTCGTCTACACTTTGTTTAAACTAATTCTTTATGTTTGAAACTTCTATCCTTGCATATCTTGACTGATTCTATGTTCTTACTGCTTTTTCAACTCGCTTATATTAGAAGCCCTAATTGTTTTTAAATCTTCTTTGTTTGGTTCTGTGTGTTAGCATGACTACTCGATTCTTGTTAAGTTTCTATGGTTACCGTGCTTTGAATAGGTTTTACTGAGTCCTTAGGCTACTTATATCACCTCTATGTGATTGTATTCATCTTGATTGTTCAAGACTCGCCTCTTTCTGTCGATATTGCTGACCTTGCCTGTTTGCTACGTTTGTTTGTTCTTCTCTATTTTATATGTTGAAGTATAGAATCATAACTCCCTCTTTATTGACTCTGGTTTCTTTATTTGATGGTTTGATTGAAATATTTTCTTTTAAAACCCTAAAATTCTACCTCGTCTATTTAAATTGACTGATCCCCCTACCTTATTTGTTGTGGTACTTTATTCTTACTGAATCATTTCCTTAATTGGAGTTTTCTGAACTTAGTCCTAATTGACTACCCTATGCTTGCTTAACTTTGATTCTTTCCTTATTAGTCATGTACTGATTTTTCTTGCCTTATATGCTACTGGTTCTTATAGTTTGATTAATTCCCTTAACTTAAGGAGTACTTACCTTAATTTTCTGACTGACTGATTCTGAGTTTCTCAATTACTATGCTACTATGATTCTTACCTTATTTGCTACCTGCTTTCAAACTATAAATACTCTAGTCTTTCATTAGCACAAGACACGAACACTGGGGTTCGAAACTATCTCTCATACTTAAAAATCTCTGCCCTCTCTCTTGTGCCACTTGTTACTGTTCTAAGTTAGCGGGCTGCAAGTCAAGGCTAACCATTTAGCTCTCTTGTTCTTTCATTCTGCTTGCTCCTCTTCACTGGTATGTCCTAGTTTCAATTCAAAGTTCCAACAACAATATGATTTTCTTATTGTTTCAGTTCATCTTATTTCTAGTTTGCTTCTATTTATGGTTTTCTTGTGAAACTTGTAGTTAAGGGTTATATTATTAGCATGATATCATGTCTTCCCCTCCTCCTTGAGATCAGTATGTTTCCCCTTCTATTTGTTTCTGCATGTCTACACTAGTCATCTCTTTCTTGTTATATGTTTACCACCATGGATCTCCCAAATCCCTATACCCTTGAATGTAAGTCTGTTCTTTATGTTTGATTCTGTGATTATGTCTAGTTAGCTACTTCTGTGTATGACTATTAATTCCTAGGTCTTTGCTTAACTATGTGTGTCCTATGTATTCCCAAACCCCCCGGTACCCCTGTTTGTGACTGCCAAACCTGCTTTGATGCTATGACTCATGGCTGTGTATGAACCTATCCTAAGGTGTTTGGAATTTGCTAACTACTCCAATCTCTTTCTTCAAACAATCTCTGCTTCTTTGCTAAATTACTTTCAAAAAACTTTTGTTAAATTAGTTTCTTACTAAA
The DNA here is from genome assembly GCF_000715075.1 of Nicotiana tabacum. Lineage (NCBI taxonomy): Eukaryota > Viridiplantae > Streptophyta > Magnoliopsida > Solanales > Solanaceae > Nicotiana > Nicotiana tabacum. The sequence continues at coordinate 119,538,473 of NC_134099.1, read as the reverse complement.
GCCTTTCAACTTGTGTAAATCACTTTCACTCTACTCTTAGTCAATAAGTTCTGCCCCCTCCATTATGTGTACTGCCTTGGGATCCCCTTGAGAACCCTCTAAACTTTGGCATACTGAGGCTCCCTATAGAATAGCTTCTTGATTTTCTATTTTTACTTATATAATTCATTCATTGGCCTGTAATAATTTGTCAACAGATGTTGGGGCATTTAGTAAAAAAGGGTAGGTAGATGCATACTTTATGGGGTGATATGGCTAGAATTCCTGCTCCTAGGACCTTACTTTTAAAGTCTGTTTGCTCTACTAAATAGAAAACATTCTCATAGGACTCTACTCTTTAATCTAATTGCTTTGCCTAATAGAGATCATGTCCATAGGACTTCACTTTTAAGTTTGTTTGCACATCAAGTAGAAACCATGTCTATAAGGTTTTTACATCCCGCCATGTTTAGAAACAATGCTTATAGGTTCCAAATAATCATATCCTAAAATCAGATTAACTTATATATGCCATGCCTATAAGACATAATTTAGATTCTGGTACAATGAGTATTTATGTATGTTTCCATGCCTGCAAATCGTTAAAATCAATGTTATGCTTAGATATCATGCCTATAGGGAGCCTTACTCGCAATTCTGTCTGTTAATCTAATTTAGTCTAAATAGATCTACTTGATTATTCCTAGTTCATTTCTAAATTGGTCTTATTAAGTAATATGCATTTTTTGAAACAAGTTCTTTCAAACTGCCTCAATCTCATTAGATATCATGCCTATAGGTATTAAAGAAGTCTATTTCAAAACCTTTTTTTGTTTCTGCATTAATACGGACATCAGTACTTCGCGTGTTGGCAAGCCCTTAGGGCATTTTCAAAACTGCATTTTCTGAAACTGTCTCTATTGCTTAATGTTTTCTGATCCTAACAGGCTTTTCTTTTAAAAAGAGTCCATAGTCAACTACTAGGGTATAACTTCTGAGTCTAAAAAGAGGTTGTCTGTTTCTGCATATTCACTTAGATATCCTGCTTTAGGACATTGTCTAATAAAAGACCTTATCTGTGCTTGAATCGTGCTGCTTATGTGTTCGTTTGAGGAGGAAACTCTGAGCCTCCTAATTGTTCCCTTTATGTGTTGAAAGTCCTAAATGGTTTTGACTGTCGCCTTAGAATTTTCGACTTTTAAAACCTTAGGGGTACGTCTAGAACCACCTATAGGTAGAGGTCCTAATTCCATCCAGGACCATAAAGAAGGGACGGGTAGCAGCACGCAATAGGAATCATTGACCAAACACTCGCTTTGCATGACCAATAAGGGGATATGATGACTACGCATTAATGTCACGTGTAGCCCCTCATTGAGGATTGTTTACTGGACATTGCGTGGGGTGATCCTATAGGATAACCAACCTAGGATCCCTCTTTCCCAAATCCTTTCTTTATTTAAACCTTTATTTTACAACTTCTTCAATCCTTTATCTTACTACTTGAGTTATCCATTATGCTTTACTTGCAACTTATTTGATTCAACTGTTTAGTTGTAATGGACTAATTTGTGAATATAAGTTCGACCGGGACCCACAGTTGTGGAACAAGAGGGGTGCCTAACACCTTCCCCTCGAGGTTACTTCGAGCCCTTACCCTAATCACTGGTAATGCAAACCAACCCAAGAGTTAATCTCTCTAGGCGCCCTAACGCACCATAATCTGTTAGGTGGCAACTCTTCAAATACCCAATTCCCGAAAGGAAATGAGTCATTACACCCTGTGAATGTCGAAACCCGGACCTTTCCCTGTCAAAGAGGGAGGAAAAAGGGGGCTCGACAATAATATCAGGGAATGATGTACCTTGCATTTAAGATCAATTGGTAATGATATTATCATAGAGTGGTGTACCATGCATTTAAGCTCAACTCAACTAGGGAATGGTGTACCCTATGTTGGTAAGGATACTAGGGAGTGGTGTACCCTATGTCTAAAATATTATCAACTAGGGAATGGTGTACCTATGTTAGAAAATGCAGCTAAGGATTGGTGTACTCTATACTGGTAAGGAGACTAGGGAGTGGTGTACCCTATATCTAGTAATGATATCAGGGAGTGATGTACCGTGCATTTCAGCTCTATCAATAAAGACATCAGGGAGTGGTGTACCCTACATATACGATCAATTGGTAATGATATCAAATAACTTAACTAGGGAGTGGTGTACTCTATGTTGGAAAAATATAGCTAAGTATTGGTGTACCCTATACTGGTAAGGAGACTAGGGAGTGGTGTGCCTTATGTCTAAAATATCATCAACTAGGGAATAGTGTACCCTAAATTAGAAGATGCAACCAGGGATTGATATACCTTATAGTGGTAAGGAGACTCAAGAGTGGTGTACCTTATGTCTAGGAATGATATCAGGGAGTGATGTACCTTGCATTTCAGCTCTATCAATAAAGATATCAGCGAGTAATGTAACCTACATTTAAGATCAATTGGTAATGATATCAGGGAGTGGTGTACCCCCCATTTAAGCTCAACTCAACTAGAGGGTGGTGTACCGTATGTTAAAAAAATACAGCTAGGGATTGGTATACACTTGTTAGAAAAATACAGTTAGGGATTGGTGTACACTATATTGGTAAGGAGACTAGGAAGTGGTGTACCCTATGTCTAAAATATCATCGAATATGAAATGGTGTACCATACATTGAAAAATGTAGCTAGGGATTCGTGTACCTTATACTGGTAAGGAGACTAAGGAGTGGTGTACCCTATGTCTAGGAATGATATGAGGGAGTGGTGTACCCTGTGTTTCAGTTATATCAATAAAGATTTCAGGGAGTAGTGTACCCTCCACTTAAGATCAATCATGTCACAACTCAATTCTCACTATAGGTCGTGATGGCACACAACGTCGCCTTTAGGCAAGCCAATGGTAAACTACTAATTCAATTATTCATTTTATTATTTTTGAAGTCATAGGTTTGTTTAAGTAAAGAACTCAATGCATTTGAAATCATGAATACTTAAAATATCAGTAAGATATAAAATAAAAGATGACAATATCAAGCCGAATTCGAAACAACCACTAGAGTATCCCAAAAATCCGATGTCACAAGTGCATAAGAATTTACTAAGAAGTACAATAATAATAATACAACATCCGTCTGAAATATTAAATAGACATTATAAAGCAAATAAATAAGATGGAGACCGAGGGCTGCAATGCGTAGCGCAGAATATAGCTCACCATAAAGTCCCCTTAGCATCTGCTCCTACGCATCAAGATGACCAGAAAGGAACCTGTCAGATCCTGCACATTTAGTGTAGAAGTGTAGCATGAGTACGTAAATCAACGTGTACCCAGTAAGTATCTACCTAAACTCAGAGAAGTAGTGTCAAGGGGTCGACATCGATGTTGATACTCAATTTTGGCCTCATATTTTTATAAATATCATATATACTTTTAAAATATCATTCCTGCATCATCACCCATTTACAAGAGTCATATAAGTACTTTATGTAATTTTCCATAATTTTCAAGGCTTTAAAATTGATTTTCTTGCATTTAAATTACTCAAATATTTATTAATTACTCTTTCAAATTATTTTTCAATGACTTAATCATCCAAATTTATTGTTTACACCTGCATATATACTTTATAATATTTTTATCTTGTATAATTACATTTTCATTTTTGAACTACTTACGTAATTTTGCAACAATAGCCTATATTCTATACATAATTACATTATTTAAATAAAAATAGTATTTTATATTTTTATAACATTAAGCTATTATTTTCAATCTATTTTAAATAATTTTCGTGTATTTAATTATATAGCCCAATATAGGGCTAATTTCGGACCAAAACCTAGGCCCAAGCCAAATGACCCCTTTATCCCTAACCCGACCATGATCCAAATTTTAAACCGCCCCGCCTCCCCTTTAATCTCAGCCATTGATCTTGAATGATCAACGACCCATAATAAATCCCCCATTCTTCTTATATCCCCAAACCCAAACCCTAAAGACCCATTCTCCACTTCAGTCACCCCTAACTCCTCTCGAACAGTCCTCTCGTCTCTGAGAGAAACCCTAGCCTCCCCATTTGAATCCCAGTCCCAGTCCGAGATTACATGGAAATATTCCATATTTCCTTTCCTTTAATGCGCACACAACAGTTTTTAGCATCTGCTCAACGTTACAATGCCTTTGGTACTAAGTTATTTATGGTAGTTCATGAACAGGCGTTCGTTCAACTCCGATTCTATATTATCGCCATGTTCTTGACTTGGTACATTCATGGCCAGGTTATATCGGTCCGATTCAGTGAGATCTTTAATATTTTGGTTCTCCATCGTGAACTAGGTTTTGCCTGATTTTTCTCCTAATCCGATTCCAAATCGATTTTGCAAGCTATTATTTCCTTTAATTTGTTTGATTGTCCGTGTTTGTTATTTAAATTTTACTACTATATAAACCCTTTCCCTAATTCCCCAAGACAGACACTAATCACTATATTCTCACTCTCACTCGTCCTATACTATTCTGAAATTTAAGCTCTTGGCCGAATGAAAGACAAGGCCATTAGAATTTGATTACCCGACTTCTCTCAGAGCGAGCACTGCCCAGGGTTCATCCGAAACCCTTGGGAACTCAGACGCATTGAGATTTTGGGTTCTATTGTTCTTCATGCTACTGGCATTCGAGATATTGCTGAAATTGTTCTTTTGTCTACTTGCTTGTCTATTAGTAACAAGTAAGTACCTTTAGCCCTTGCAATTTCATTCTTTTTCTCTTGAGTTCCTATTTTGTATGTCTATATCCTTGAAACTTTTGTGAATCAACATGTTATTAATCGTATCCTTGTCTATTTTTATGTTATTCTTGAAGCTCCATGCTTCCCTAGTATCCGAACTTATCTAATTTTTAACTTTGACTAGCTCTGTCAAGCATGTTTTCCCCAATGTGTGTTCGAATACATTTTACCTGCTATTCTACTTGAATTTATCTCTACTTTATTCTGCATCCTTACGATAGACCAACTCATGTGTTCTAATGTATCTGATACTTTAATATGGCCAATTCCTAACTGTGATGACATCCATTTGCGAGTTTTAATATGTGTTCCATGCTTAGTTCAATCATGTGTTGTTCAATACCACTTATAGTCTATAAGGTGAAATGCAACATCCAACCTTTGTGTGGCAATCTACTCTTTGCCTATTGGGAATTCTGACCCTCACAAGTGTTACATGACTTTCATATTCACATGAATTTTGTAGTTTCATCTTCCATGAATCCTTGTAGCATCTTAGACCTCTTGAGCCTTTTTGAGTTGATTGTGATAAGTTTCTCACGTTTAAACCAATTGGGTATTTGTAAATCGATTTGGACTTTGCCTACTAGTCTGCCTGTTTTTTAAGAAGTCTTGTTTGATTACCAATTAGTCGTGGCCATGCTTTCTTTATATCTTATACTTGGTGCAATCATGTAAAAACTGCTAACTTTCCTTTGAACATGTTACATCTCGCATTTTCGTACGTTAATGTTTTGTCTTCAGTTAATTGACATAGACTCGGGGATGAGATTATCTTGAGGTTAACGTATTTATGCTATTTATAACAAGCGGTAAGTATGTTCCATGAAAGATAAAAGGTGCACGAATTAAATAAAATGAGTTTCGTTGAAGATTGTCGATTTGCGATGAAATACGGTCCAAGCTATAATACCCGATATTTATGGACTAGTACCATACAAGGTACCATATGACCGTAATAGTATGGTGTATTAAGTATATTAAATATTAAAAACAAGTAGTATTTTAAGTAATTTAAGATAATTCTTAATTATGCGGGCAATTGGTTAATTACCGAATAATGAGACATTACCTAATTACCTAATAATTAATAATTCCCACCCCACCCCACGTTGCAGTAAGCCACTACTAAAGCCTATTACTCTTAGTCATATTGGCTTAATGGCCATCTAAAGTAATAAGACACTTACTTGTAAGTAAGTGTAAGACACTATAGGTTTGGTTTCATAAGACATTATAAAGTTTGGTTTCTTCCTAAATTCACATTCAAGACAGTTTCAAACCAGACGCTCAAACTCCATCCAGCAAGCTTTCAACAAGATTCTTGCAACCAAACTATCCAACGAGAATTGCTAGAATCGTAGCAACGTAAAATTTTGCGATTCTAAAGGAGTACGGTGCAATCTTTTCCAAGAATATTATACGGATTTTTTCCTACTCCAGGTATGTTAAAGCTAAGTTCTTCTTTCTTTTGGCATGATCTATACGACATGAACGAAACGAAAAAATGCACAACTTCTATAAATGACTCTATTCATAGAAGTATTAGAGGTGCCTATGTTCTTGATTCTCCATGTGTCCTGTTATTCTTTCGTCTGTTCATGGGTCTCAGAAAATACGTAAGTTGATAAAGTTTACTTCATGATATCAATCAAAGGCAAAATGTTCTTGTGACACGAAAAATATAATTTTAGTATATTAATGTTAATCAAATGTCAACTTTGAACAGATTATTGTATAGTTATCGTAAAATCATTGGTCTAACATGTAAACATAAAGTTTACATACTACAAACTCTCATAGGAATAATATAAAGGATCTTACTTTTACTTTTTAAACTTAAATATAAAATTTACACGAGAGATACTTATTACTTATATATAGGGGTGGGCATCGGTCGGTTCGTTTTGGTTATAAATATTATCGGTTTTGTCTATCGGTTATCGGTTTTCAAATATCATAACCCTATAAGATATTGGTTATCGATTATAGGTTAAGCGGTTATCGATCATTATCGATTTACCTGATAAGATAAAACAACTAAAATAGTTTCGCAATGTATAAAACTGTTTCGCAATGTATAAAATAGTATAAAACTGTTTTGCTAAAACAGTTTTATAAGATTTTAAGAACTGTTTTGCTAAAACTTTTTTTAGAACTGTTCTATTTCACAAGAATTTAAATTTATTGCAACATTCAATAAAATAACTAGCCAAAGTTTCTATCTTTCATTCTTCAACCCCAAAAAATATAAACAAAAATCCCAATATCAGTCAGTGACGAAAAATATCAGTCATATTTTCACTTCGACACTTTTTACAAATACAAGGGATCTAAATGAATAACAAATATAAGTGACAGCCACGATGCACATGTTTGTGATGCAATTTTTGTAAATATCAAAAGAAAAAGTGAGAAGTTGAGTCACTACCCTTCGACTGCTTTGAAGACTGAACAACTTCATCAAATAGTTCTGCTAAACATAGAACTAATAGTTCTGCTAACAATAGAACAATAGAACAAAGTTCAACACTAATAGTTCAACACTTCAACTAATAGTTCAACACTACAAACAACCCAAAGTAATAGTTCAAACATATTAATAACAATACAAAGTAGTAGCAACCTTAAGATTAAAAAGTCCAAAGTCCAAACATAGTACTAATAGTTCAAATTCAAGTAAACAACACAAAACTACTCAATCCTTATAGGCTTCACCAAATTGCGCTCCAAACAATGCTCAATATGCCTCATTAAGGACTTAGTACTAGTTTCTCGTGCATTGTAACGTAAAATAAGATAACAATGAGTACATCTTACTTTCCACCATCTATCGTCACCTTCTTCAATCCTTTCATAGTGACTCCAAACATGTGAGATAGCTTTGAGACCACAAAGTCAAGGCATGGTTACACCTATTAAACATAAAAATAAATAAATAAGTCAAGTAATATTTGTAACCATACTATGTGTTATATAAGTTGAATAATTAACTTACTAAAGTTTTAACTCACAACTATCTAAGATTCTACACATCATCATCGCAGGGTTCGTTTTCAATATTGGCAAAATCTATGAGAATATATATTAAAAAGTCAAACAACAAAAATATTAAATAAACTATTTATAAAAATAATATACAATCAAACAAATTAAAATATTTCTACCTTGTTCTAGTTGCTCGAGAACATCTAAATCTTTCTCAACACTTACAGGTAATGGCTCACTCCGAAGCGTTGAAGGCACACTAGAACTTTCACCAATTTAGGAGTCAATGAACTCCTAAATGAATCAAGAATACGCCCTCCAGTGCTAAATGCACATTCGTATGCAACACTTGAAATAGGAATAGATAACACATCTCGAGCCATCTCAGCGAGAATGAGGAATCTAGGTGAGTTTACTTTCCACCAAAGCAATACATTAGAGTCTGCTATTTCATTTTCAATATCTTCTGTGATATATTTTTCCAATTCTGATTTAGAATCTGAACCTCCAATCCTAGCTTTATGTCTTTTTAATTCTTCAAAGAAAGAACCAAAAGCTCCTTCGCTTTGGACACTAATAGTATTCGCTAAAAGCGATGAAGTAGAAGTTTCCATTGTGTCCAATGAAGAGTTAGATAAACATGAAAAAAGACGACAACCTTTATCTTTTGAATGAGACTTTACATACTCATCAAACTTGAAGTCATGTATGTATGCACTGCCTTCGCGATAATTGGCTCTTTCTCTTCAAACATCTTCGCAAGTGCAAAACTAACAGAATCAAACTTGTACCGAGGATCCAAAACACATGAAATGAAAATCATGTTGTTCATTTTTTCTGGATCACCCAAATATTTATCAAATTTCTCCTTCATCTTCTTTTCCATTGAACCCAAAAGAACATCGTCATTCAATATCAATTGTATCAAGTAAACAACAACTTTACAAATTTCAAGAAAATGATGATTTGATGTAACATAAAGTGAGTTAGATACCTTTAAAGTGAGCTTATAAAAGATTTCAAGAAATTTTGTCAATTTCTTTACACCCTCCCAATCACTACTCAAAAGTGTACCTGCAGGACTTCCATCCACAATATCAACAAACTCAAGATGATGTGACAAGCCAATATCATGATCAACGTATTCTAAAATTGCACTTTCATATTCAATAGCCCTGTTCAACATCAAGTGTGTAGAATTCCACCTTGTAGGAACACCCAAACATAAAGATTTCCTAACTAGATTTCCTTTATCACAACATTCCTGAAACTTTTTCCACCTAGCAGGAGACTGCCTGATATATCTCACTGCTTGCCTAATATGTTCAATAGACACGATTGATTCTTTTATACAACCGTGAACAACAAGATTCATAATATGAGCCATACACCTCACGTGAAGGTGCTTACCATTCATGGAATTGGTCCCCCATTTAGTTAACTTCTTAGAAAGCTCCTTCACCGTCACATAATATGAACTCGCATTATCAACTGTGACAGTGAAAATCCTTTCTAACCCCCACTCTTTCAAACAATTAACAATACTATTTTCCATATCTTCACCCCTCTGACTAGAAATTGGACAAAAGTTGATACTTCTTTTATGCATTTTCCATTCACTATCAATTCAATGAACATTAATACACATATAATTTATTAGTTGTAAGGAAGTCCAAGAAGCACAGTGGTAAGGCAAACTCTCTGATCTTTAAAAAGCTTCACCACTTTACGTTTTTCCTCATTGAAAAGATCAAAACAGTCCCGAGTCACAGTTCTACTTGAAGGAATTCAAAAAAAAGGTTGTGCAACTTTCATTAAATTCATAAAACCTTCGTTTTCAACAAAGCTAAAAGGAAGTTCATCAACAATCACCATACGACACAAAGCCTTCCTACATTGTTCTTGATCAAATTTCTAAGGAACAACAACTACATCACCCTTATTACCCCCCGAAATAGGTTTAAAGGCTATTTTTGATTGACCTTTTGCAACATCTAAAGGCAGTTTTGTACAATTGGATATATGAGTAAAGAGAGATTTCATACCATTATCTTTTGAATCGGCAAAATATTCTCTTTTGCAATGTTTACAGACACCCTTTTGATTTCCTTTCGAATCAATAATTTGGTCAAAATGATCCTATGCAGGAGACCTCTTTTTTCTTTGTCTCCTTACTGTCGATTGAACTGATTGAGATTGTGCTGTTGCATTTGAATTAGAAGCTCCACTTTCACCAATCACCTTATCAATCATGATATTTTCAGCCATGCGTTTGTGTCACTGTGAGTTTGAATTTAAAAGAAATCAAGCAGCATATAGGGTCTTTGTAAATTGATATCTACTTTTTTACTCTAGTATAGAATTATGTATATAGATTAAAAAGTTTATTAGTTATGAAACAAAAATTTTACAACAACTGACACAAGATAACTTTGTAACAACTCAACAATTAAAGTACACGACAAATCTCACTTAAGCTTTTAAACAAACTAAGAAAAATCCAGAGCCAGAATGCTTTCAAACAAAATAATAAAAAGATGAAAATGAAGAAACTAAAAACTTTCACGAAGAATCAAGATGAAATTGAAGAATGCGACTGAAGAGTGAAGTGAAGATGCGACTGAAGAATCTGATGGATTTGAGAAATGAAGTAAAGATGTGACTGAAGAGTGAAAGAAAGAAGCTGAGAAATGCTACTGACGCCGTCCTGAGTCTTGACGGGCTGACTGATGAGGGAGTGATGCGACTGACGCCAGTTTGAGTCTTGACGGGCTGACTGGTGAAGGCGTGAGGTGGAGAAACTGAGAAAGAATAGGGAAATCAAAGAGTGAACTATGAATTATGAAACCCTAGTATGTATATACTTAAGGGTAAACTAGTAAATTAGTTAATCCTTATTGCTTTATTAGTTTTACCCAATAACATAATTGCCAAATCGAGCCTGAACCGATAACCCAATAAAAAATAAATTTAACCCGTTACTGAATCGTTAACCCAATAACCTAATACCGACAACCCAATAAATAATTAACGGTTCGGGTTATCGATTTTACCCAATATATGCCTACCCCTACTTATATGTATCTTGAACTACTTCTCCATTAAAACTGTGAAAAGATCTTAAAATAATTATTAATGTTTTCTTGTTCAATTTGTTTATATATGAAGGATTTTATTGACGTACTTCTCATGCATTGCATTCATTTATAGATGTGCATTGACCATGACTAGACGATGTTATATACATGTATATATATATATATATATATATGGGAAATGGGAAAAGGTTACGGTGTTATATACGCACCACCACCTGATCAGTTGGTATATGTTGATGATTTTGCCCACAGTGGCCGAGATGATATGATGGGTTTCCCTCAGAGACCTGATGATGTTATGCACACCTATACTGATGTATGATACAACATTTACACGCACATACATGATGTTATAATTGTTTCAGGATTTGCAAAGTTATGTAAACTTTCAGGCGGAATTCCTTATTCCATGTTTCATATATGTCTCTTATGTACTCATTTATGCCTTACATACTCAGTACATTATTCGTATTGATGCCCTATTTTCTCGGGGCCTACGTTTCATACCTACGGGTGCAGGTAGGCAAGTCGATGGCCCCCCTTCTTAGGATCCTTGATCAACGAGAGTTGGCGTGCTCTACTTGATACAGAGTTGCTTTTGATTTTTGTATGATATGCTTATATATATATGGGTATGATGGGGCTTAGTCTTGTCTTTGTACATTTGTATTTCTATTCGAGGTCTCTAGACAATTATGTACAGTTGGATAGTAGGTGGCCTTGTCGGCTTTCAGTTTTGGGCATATAGTTGTATATAGTAGCCTTGTCGGCTCACCCCACAGTAATTCCGCATGTATATGTACATATGTCTTTTGGATAGGTTTCCCTCGCATATGTTATTCATGTTTATATCTTTAACGAATGCTTAAGGGTGTTCAATAGGTAGGACTCGAGCACCTGTCATGGCCCATTGGTTTGGATCATGACAAAAGTGGTATCAGAGCAGTTCTGTCCTAGGGTTGTCTACAGACCGTGTCTAGTAGAGTCTTGTTTATGGGTGTGTTGTGCACCACACTTATAGACCGGAGGATATAGGACATATAGGATGTTATCCTCTCTTCTTATCTTAGATCATGCTATATAAGAATTCATGTTCCTAATGATATGTTACGTTTTTAGCGATGCCTCCGAAGACTACAGCCGCTAGCATGGGTCAGAAGGCTATGAAGGTGTTAGATGGAGATATAAGTTATACTATAAAGTCAGATCCATCAAAGATCATGGGTTCGATCGAGGAGGATCCATATGAGTCATCCGTTCGAGTAGTTTCAATTTTACCGGCAGCAGATGAGGTAAGGGGAATTTAGACCTCACAAATGCCCTTAGTTTCATTATCATGGCCTATTGATCAGGGTATAAGGGTAGTGGTGCATGGATTGGCACAATTGGGTTCTCCTCAGGCTCAAAACTATGTCAAGGTATTTGCGGACACCAACTCTTCTGAGGTTCCAGATAGTCCACAGTCTTGAGAGTCCGTCAATCAAGGTTCATCAGTGTATGTTATGGGATACGTAGAGGAAGAGGAAGTAATCTGGCCAAGAGGAGGAAGGAAATTGATAAGGAAATGAAGATTCTTCTTCAAAGTGTGTCTAATCGAGGCTCTCATATAGGACGAGGCAAGAACCCTCTACTGTAGACTTCTTCCAGATGTCATCTTTTGGTTGGTGAGTCCCACTTCGTAGGGAGCCTTGTCCCGACTTGTATATTGTATGGTTATACCTACTTAGAGGTTTTGTAGACATTATCCTGTATATAGTTTTGGGTATGACATTTCTATGGCTTGGTCGACCCCTATATATGTAAAACTTTTTCTAAATTAGTTATGCGAGTTATGTTTTAATATTGTTACTTATATATATAGATGTGGCCCGAAATGGCCAATGATAGATTTGATAATAAATAAGGATAAGGTATGTAGTGTTCGATTAGGTAGAACTTGATGTTATAATGGGTATGGATTGGTTGGCCTTTTGTTATGCTAACATCAAGTGTAGATCAAAGAATGGTTTGAATTCAGTTCCCAAGAGAGCCTGTTTTAGAATGGAAAGGTAATACTGATCACCGAGAGGTAAATTTATCTCCTATCTCAAGGTAAGGAAAATGATCAGAAAGGACTATACTTATCACTTAGTACGGGTTTGGGATGTGGAAGTAGATTTACCAACCATTTAGTTCATCCCTGTGGTTAATGAGTTTCCCGATGTTTTTCTCGATGAGATTTCGGGTCTTCTGCCAGAGTAAGAAATTGAGTTTGCTATTGATCTACTACCAGATACTCATCCAATATCTATTCTTCCCTATGGAATGACCCCCACAGAGCTGAAGGAGATGAGGGAACAACTAAAGGACTTGCTTGAAAAAGGCTTTATTAGAACTAGTACATCACCGTGGGGAGCACCTGTGTTATTGTGAGGAAGAAAGATGGTTCCTTACGGATGTATATTGATTACAACCAATTGAATAAGGTGACGATCAAGAATAAGTACCCGCTCCCGAGGATTGATGATTTACTTGATCAGTTGCAAGGTGCCAAGTGTTTTTTAGATCTGTTCGTAATTGTACTTATTGATGATATATTAGTTTATTCTCATTCAGAGGCAGAAGATGCAGATCATTTGTGTATTGTGATAAGAGTTTTACAAAAAGGAAAGTTGTATGCAAAATTCTCTAAATGTGAATTCTGGTTGAACTCTGTAGCTTTCCTTGGGAATATCATTTCGAGTGAAGATACTCGAGTTGATACACAAAAGATTGAGGCAGTAAAAACTTGTCCTAGACCCACGACACCGACGAAGGTTCGTAGCTTTCTCAGTTTAACAGGATATTTGTAGAGGGATTTTCTTCGCTTTCAGCACCTTTGACAAAGTTGACTCAGAAGGAAGCAAAGTTTTAATGGAGTGATTCTTGCAAACGGAGTTTCCAGTCATTGAAGGATAGATTGACATCTTCACCGGTTCTAACGCTCCCAGAAGGGACCGTAGGTTATGTTATCTATTGTTACACCTCGGGCGTTGGGTTGGGGTGTGTACCGATGCAGCATGGTAAGGTTGTAACTTATTCTTCTAGACAACTGACAAAGCACGAGAAGAATTACCCAACCCATGATTTACAGTTAGCCACAGTGATTCATGCACTAAAGATGTGGAAGAACGACTTGTATCGCATTCATGTTTATATCTATACGGATCATAAGAGCTTCCAATATATCTTCAAGCAAAAGTAATTGAATTTACGTAAAAGGAGGTGGTTGAAGTTACTTAAAGATTATGAAGTTGATATTTTATACCATCCAGGGAAGGCGAACGTGGTAGCCGATGACCTCAGCCGTAGATTTATGGGTAGCCTATCATATTTACAGCCAGAGAAGAGGGGAATAGCCCATGAGATTCATTGGCTAACTAGTCTTGGAGTTCGATTATTGGACTCAGGTGATACTGGAATTACTATTCAGGATATGACAACATCCTCATTAGTAACTGAGGTGATGGAACGCCAGTACGAGGATCCTGTGTTAGCTCATTATAGGGATACCACCCCTCAGAAGGAGAAGACACCGTTTGAGGTTATAGAAGATGGGTGTTGATACCCAATTTATCCCTGTATATTTTTAATATGCAAAATACTTTCAAAATAACATGTATATGCATATATAAGTATGTCCCAAGGTTTTAATATTTTTTCTCTTAATTTTCAAGGATTTTTAAATCAATTTATTGCCCTATATTATCAAGAAAAACCCAATAATTATTCCCAAAATTATAATTTTTCGTAATTAATTTATTCGATCCTCATATTTATACTAAAATATAGCTAACATAGTTTTTGCATATTTTTACAAATTTATTTGGCATTTATAAAGCTAAATTGTGTATAATTGCAATATTGGCCTCTTTTAAGATTTAATTGCATTTATATTTATAAATATTAACTTCAGTATTTTTAATATGATAATTATGTATTATTAATCATCTTAGTATCTTTAATTTTTTTCCAGAAATTATTTTACTATTTTTATAAAATTAAATAAGGGAAAAGTGGCTATTTAAATGCTAGCCCATTTCATTTCAATTTTCGCCGGATTTGGTACCCCAATTTGAACCCAATCTGAGACCCAATTACCAGGCCCAAATCCTAATCTACCCAACCCATGACCCCTTTAAAATAATCCGTCCGAATTCCCCTTCAATCCAGGCCGTTGATCAAAATGATCAACGGCCTCCCTTAACCCCTTCCTTTTTTAACCTGAAGTAACCGCTAAACCTAATCATTTCTCACCTATAGCCTGCTTTAAACTCCCTCATCTCTCAGTTCTCTCTCAACCCCCCTCTCAAACCCTAGCTGCCTCCCTCCGCTTCCATCCTAAAATTGCCTGAATCCATGGCTTCCAAAGCCATTAAAGGCCTATACCTACCCTCTATGACTTCTAAACGCCTGATTACTTTGGTTTCAAGGCCAAACCCTAAAGAAGCTTGGCCCAGACCTTGGTCGACCTCAGTCTTATGGTTGTCTCCGGTCGTCTCTGACCTTGCTCCGGCCAGCCATGACTATGCAAGCATGATCTTGACTTCTCCTGCCTAGATCAATTACTTTCCAAGCCTTTTTCTCCATCTGGGTTCTTCTGAAACCCTAACCTTCGAGGTTCTTTTGATTATTTTAGATCCATTGTAGATTTGTGTTTTCTTTAAGCTTTTTGAAAGTTTTCTCAAAGTTTCTTTCAAAACTTTACCTTCAAAACCTTTACCATTTCCGATTAAGGGTTCTGTTAAGTCATTTCAAAGTTTTTTCCCATTTTAACATGTTCTACTGAGTTTCTTATGTTGTTCTTCTGTTGTGTTTCTTATGTTGATTCTTCTACTGTGTTTCTTATGTTGATTCTTCTATTGTATTTCTTATGTTGTTCTTCTACTGTGTTTCTTTATGTTAGGAGTCCTAGTTCTTTCTTAGGATTTCTGATTTTATTTTCTTTGTTGATATTTTTGCCTAATTCTCTTGTCTTTCCTCTCTATACTCGATTGATGGTGAAAACCCTAAAATTTGGGGGTTCACTTGAGTTTTGAGACTATTTGCTATGTGATTTTCTTGTTCCTCATCTTTGAGCTTTTTTGGTTTCAAAACCCTAATTTCTTTGGACCTATTCGAGTTTCTGAAGTTGTTTCATCTACTGCTCGAGAGAGTTTCGAAATCTTTATTTCAACTTCGGTTGCTTTATGTGATTTTGATCTCCTGCTATCATTGAAACTCGACTATATTTTTAGAAAGGCTTTCTACTTGACCTTTTTGCATGTTTCTGATACTCCCCCCTTTCTCTATTACTAAATTAGTGAAATCGACCTATGTGACTGTCATGCGACTATTTCCATTGTCCTAAATTCAGCCTTGCATGCTTGACACTTGTGCACTTTTTTATATGGTGAACTTCCATCTGAATTGACCTTCAATGTGGGATTGATTTCAGACCTCCTTATGTAAGCCTGATTGACTCTTTCCTTATTTACTAATTTTCCTGTTTCTTGGGTTGATTTGAAAACTTTCCTTATCCTTTCGATTCTCCTATTTCTGACATGGTTCATTTGTTTATTCATGGACCAGTAATTTTGAATCCCTGACTCCTTGATTTACTATGTGGTGATTGATCTATTGTGCTTCTTACCTTATTTGGTTAACCGTGTATTTCAAATATTCTTCATTAATTCTTTCCTTAATTAAACCCCTATGTATTTACCCCTAATTGTCTACTTTGCACAAGATGCTTACTTGATTTCTCTCATTAAGTGATTTCTGTCCATTACCATTTAAGTTTAAACTCCTTAATTAAAGGAAGTTCTTATGTTGATTGATTTTAATTGGTACAAAAGTTCCATAATTATTTTCCTGCCTTAAATTTCTGCCTATCTCCACACTATAAATACCTAGCTTTTCATTAACACAACACACACGAACACTCTTAGTTTTCTGAACTCACACTCACATATAAAAAGCACTCTCTCTTGTTACTTGCATTGTGGCCTGTTTTTCATGTCCTGCTACTGCTTTTACTATATTTTGCTTTGTTAAAACTGGTATGTCCTGATTAAGATTTCAACAATCACAACAATGTGTTTATTTAATACCTTTACTTTCTTGTCTATCTACTGCTTGTGTTTAATTCAGTATTCATCTAATGATGCTAATGGTTTGTTTGAGGCATGACAATATTAAGTATTATTGTCTATGGCTCAAACTTGATTCCCCTAGAATCATAACCTCTATGTCACTATCATATGTTGTGTATTCTTGTTGATTTGTAAGCATAACAGCACTCTCTATTGTTGTGCATGCCCAGAATTAGCTAAAAGTGTAAGAACATGGATTCTTTGCAACTTCCATAATCCCTTGAACCCCTTTTGTATACTTTTTTGTAGTTGTTTCCCTCTCCTTCACCCCTTTAGAAATTTGTTCCTCACTTGCACTCTCTCTTAGACGTTAAGTTCTGCCTCCCTCTTGTGAGCCTTCCCTTGGGACCCCATAAGCTCCCTTTGAACTTGGACACTTGAGGGCTGATACTTCCATATTGCACTTGCCCCTATTCTGATAATACAATTTGGGTGTGAGCACTTCCCGGAGTCCTATTGAGACTCTTAGGGAACTCTGACACACTCAAATTAGAGAAAGGCTTTGGATCAATGGTCTTTGAGTTGGGTTTATCTTATAACTCAGAGAGGAAGTCAGAATTAGGCTTCCTCTAGTTGTACTTTTTTTTAGTTTTCCTTATGTAATTTTATTTATTCTAGTTTGTAATAATTTGTAATAAACATTTTGGGCTGGTTAGTGAAAAAGGGTGGGTAACTATGTATGCAAAGGGTAGAAATCATGACTGTAGGACTACTATATTCCTGTATATTCAACCTCATATAGAAACCATGTCTATAGGATTCTGTATATTCAAACTTCACTTAGAAATCATGTCTATAGGATTTTGCATATTCAAACTTCACTTAGAAATCATGTCTATAGGATTTTGCATATTCAACTTCATTTAGAAATCATGTCTATAGGATTCTGCATATTTAACTTCACTTAGAAATCATGTCTATAGGATTTTGCATATTCAAACTTCATTTAGAAATCATGTCTATAAGATTTTGCATATTCAAACTTCACTTAGAAATCATGTCTATAAGGCTTCTACATTTCGACTCTACATCTTCAAGGTCTTAAAATCAGTAATGCCTAGAAAGCATGCCTATAAGAGTTTCTAATAAAAAATCTGATTCCCCTCACTCAATGTTAGATATAAAACCAGTAGTAATGGCTGCTATCATTTGCAGAACTTGTAATCAATTCGTTTAAATTATGCCTCTCTCTTTCAATAATTTGAGTCCCTCACTTAGCAATTTTAACGAGTATGCATTCAAACAGTTCATTTCAAGCCTTACTGTTTCATTGCTTTCTGAATCCAGTAGATACCATGCTTATAAGATCCTTGTCCAACACTTAGGCAAGCCTTAGGGAAATAAATATAAACTGAATCTGCTTCTGTTAATAATTACAACCAGCAGGCAAGCCAAATTCGATCTTCTTATCTAAGTTATGTGATGAGCTGAAACAGTCTCAACAATTTCCTCTCACTCATCTTTAATACCTTTTAAATCAAACCTAAACAGTATGTGTAAGTCATGCTAATTACGTGCTTCTTTGTTTAAGGAGGTATATCTGAGCCTCTGCTTGTTATATGATTTCCCCAATTTCCAATACGTGTTTTGTATGTCGCCTTAGAGTTTTTTCATTTGAAGCTACAAATAAGCCTAATATCCCTCCCTTTTAGGATTAGTAGTCCTAAATGCCTCCGGGACTAATAGGATTGGGGTGGGTTATAGCATGCAATAAGTAGTCGTGACCAATCCGCGTTTTAAATACCTTAACGGGGTGGGAAGGGTAGATATGGATATGATGACCACGCGATAATGCCACATGTAGCCCCTCATTGAGGAATGATTACCGGGAATTGTGTGGGGTGATCCATATTATTAATAAACCTAGGACCCCCTCCCTTTATTTTTTATTCTTTTAGCATTTTAACTCCTTATTTTCTAAAATCAGCTTTTCTCATTGTTCTTCCAAACTTTATTTATTTGCAAACCATTATATGAAATCCCCTCTTATTTGAGCATTATATGTCTACATGTTAATTGCACCCCAAATTCATAATAATTGTCTGGCCGGGAACCGCACTAGTGGATTCTGAAGGGTGACTAACACCTTCCCCTTGGAATAATTTCAAGCCCTTACCCTAATCTCTGGTTATTCAAAATCAAACTCTTTTGGTGTCCTAATGCACCCTAATCATTAGGTGGTGACTCTTCAAACGCAAACCCAATTCCCAAAAGGAATGAGTTGTCCCTCCAAATGTCATAAACCCAATTTCGCTCTAGAAAAAGGAGGCGCGAAAGCATGCTAGGCTTTTACCATTTCAGACTATTATTATGAATTTATGCTTATTTATGCGCAATTAACTATTTATTTATTTCAAGCATTAAATTTTCTTTTCGATTGCAAAACTGACTTGTCTTTTTGTCTCTTTCCTTTACTACTTTCCTTTACTGCTTTCCTTTACTACCACTTTAAGTTATGAAAAACTGTTGTATTTACTAAGTTCCTAACGTGCAAATATGTGACAACCTGCTTTAATTATTGCATAATCAGGATCAACATCATATTCCACTCGTGCCAAACAAAATACCATAGCAACGCTTATAATGAGTGGTTGCTCTCTTCCGATATTATCACCCCCTAAATCCGAAAAAGGAGTATTTGCGGTAAAACTAGTCGATTAACGGTGTAGTCGACGGTTCCATGCCTTTTCCCCCTTGAGTTGTCCACTCAAGGGTACCAGTCTAAAACCCCATAGAAACCTTACTCTGTTTAACTGTGCATGCATCATGGTCAAACCTAGCCGAGTCAGTTATGTTGTCCGCATAATGACTCTTTAAGATAGCCTTGTCCAAAGTCCACTAGGTCTCCCTAAAACCCAAATAGACGTTACCATGTTCTGTGCATTTATTTGGAGAACTAAATGCTTTTATGCTAATTGTTGATATTAAATAGTCGAGTTTGGTGGGGGTAAGAGCCTAACCCTTTTGTCTTGTAGAAATATGAGGCACAAAGTCCCCAGATTCGGCATGGTCACCAACATCCACACAAAATTGCTAAGCTGGTGAGAGGATCTTCCCTCTAGTAATCAAAACCTTGTCCGTAAATATCTGGGCAACCTACCTTCTCTCCTAGAAATCCAACCCAACAATAAGATCATAGAAGCTGCCACTTTATACTGGGATTGTGAGAGGTCCGTGTTCGCTTTGGGGACATTGAAATGACACCTTTCTAGAAAAAATAAGAGGATTAGCCGATATACCATGGGAAACACCGGGTTTGTTAATGCCTGAGAACCGCAAGGGCAGGGTTTTTCTCAAAATGATGGGTCTGAAGAAGAATCCAGAACTGACATGTCTGAAGGAATTTGATATCCTCTTCGACTATTTGTATGAGAGGTACGGTCACAGCAAGTCCTACCGTACCTATCCTGGTGAATTTTCCATCACATCATTAGGGCATATTCACCGAAGGGTCTTTGTATTTATGTTTTATTTCCTGGGGTTGATAGTGTTTCCAATGAAGAAAGCAAGGATCCATACTAGGCTGGCTATGGTAACTAAACCTCTGATGGAGGGCATTGATGGGCAACCTTTCAGCATTGTGCCCATGATTATTGCGGAGATATACCGAGCCTTGGAGAAGTGTCAACGAGAAGCCAACACTTCGAGGGCTGAAATTTGCTACTTCAGCTCTGGCTCATGGAGCATCTCCAAAGGGGTAAATATCTCGACTGGAAATTCAGCGAAGAGACTGGGATGATCATATCGCTTTCCATCATCCGAAGCGAATGAACTATATGCCCACCATGTTCGCCTAGCCAGAAGATGCCAGAGGATGGGTAGAGTTATTTGATAACCTTACCGAGGACCGAGTACAATGGATGTTCGAATGGTTCCATACTGAGGAGTTCATCGCCCGATCCAAGGATGCGTCGTTTCTAATATTAATCGGTCTAAGAGGAACATACCCTTATGTCTCTCTCCGAGTTATGAGACAGGCTAGTAGGAAGCAGGTTATACCAAGGGTCGACAAGATGAGTCACTTCCAAACTGACTTCCAAGCTGATGACAATCCTTATAAATGCCAAGCTTAGCATATGTGGCATTGCAAGATTATCATGGGAAGAGATACTATCGAGCCAAACAGATACCACACTGGTTGCGCTCCCTACTATTTAGGCTGGTTAGAAGATAATCACGATGGTATGGGTCAGCCAGGACTTTCTAGGGGCCACAGGATCATAGACAAAAGGGCCGAGACACAGGTCAAATACAATCAACTGCGTAAAAGGATTCAGGAATGTGAAAGCGAGCACCGTGAGATACAAGAAGCCAACTAAAAGCTGATTGAGGAGTGGAAAGACATGGCTATCGGTGCTAACAAGCGACTGGGGTACTTGGAGCGGGACATAGTAGAGCTGGAAAGGAAATTTCTCAAAAGAATCGAGGATTGCCAGAATGCTGAGGGGAATGAGGGGGGACATCTAACTAGAGCCTACCTATTGCTGGGACTTCATGAGTTGGAAAATCTATTTGACGGAGCCAAAGATACTAAGTCTGGGGAAGTTCCTTCTGGGATCAAGTAGATAGGAATTTACTTTTTCATTTTATCAATGTAATAAGGCCAACGACCACTAGTGATATTTTATTTCCTGTTATTTAGTGTCGATTTGGAATTCGTCTACTTTTTATCAATAAAATGAGGCATTTATCATTCTAAGTTCTCCAAATCAACTTGTCGCTAGGCCTACCTCGGGCACAAAGAGGTTCCCAAATAGGACATGATTTATATTCTTGCACTATGTGTTTAAATATCGCAACATTTTCTTATAATCCTCACTAACTTGTTACCTTTTTGTTTTACTTTTTGTTTATTTATTCCCCTTTCCCAAAGGTTAGTTCGTGCACTCTGGCAACATCAACTTATTCAACGAGATCCAGGGGCCCTCCACCCACTCCTTCTCTTAGTCCAGTAAAAAACAAGTACAAAGGAAAAATGGAAGATTCGAACAACGCCAGAAAGGAAAACTCAACTGAACGGGTAGAGGTCACTCATGGTCATGGTACTCTGGTTCCTAAGGAAAGTGCATCCCATCTTGAACAGAAGCTGCTGAAATTCCAAGAAGAACTTGATCTGGTTCAGAATCTGGCAAATCTATCATTTTCCCTCATCACTCCCGATGTCAATTTCCCAAATGATCAGAACCCTACACCTCCACAAAATATCCCAAAGCCAAAAAACCATCCCGCTCCTCACCACCACTACAACACCTGCCATACTTCCAACAATACTCCGCTGCTCATCCCAGAACCCTTGAACTCCACAAATGACCACTTCCATACCCATCACAATATCCCCATCTATGTGGAGACCATGCCACACTCCACCCAACCCCATCTCAAGCACACCTGAGTCTGATGATAAAGACTTGCTCATCAGGAACATGGCTGAAGAACTAAAGAAACTGACTAGCCGAATTCAAGGCATCGAAGGAAGCAAGGGAATTGAGGGTTTGAACTATGAAGATCTCTGCATACAACTAGATGTTGAGTTGCTGGAGGGGTACAAACCACCGAAGTTCGAGATGTTTGATGGTACAGGTGATCCAAGGGTCCATTTAAGAACATACTGCGACAAACTGGTTGGAGTAGGGAAAGATGAGAGAATCCGCATGAAGCTGTTCATGAGGAGTCTGAAAGGAGATGCTCTATCCTGGTACATTAGCCAAGATCCAAAGAAATGGTCAAACTGGGTAGTCTGGTGGTGCATCCAAGAAAAGGGACGTAGGGGCCGTAATGGTTGCACAAAGAACCAAATCTCCCATCAAATACCAAACCTATCCGATGCCTCTGCTCACATATCAGCCTATGCCAAATTACCAAGCACCATCACCCTCTTACCAAACTCCATCACCTACTTATCAATCACCTCCGCCTCCCACATATCAACCTACTTCACCCAGATATTCCCAACCCACACCTGTTTACAAAGCCTACAATGCTCAACCATCCCACTATCAATCACCCCCTACACGCCAAAACCTCTCTAGACCTCGACCAAAGTTTGACCGCAAACCTCCTAAACAGTACACCGCCATTGTCGAACCCATCAAAGAGTTGTACGAGAGACTCAAAGCCACTGGTTATGTCACCCTATCCCTGCCATAACCCCTGAGAACCTTTCTTAGTGGGTTAATCCAAGCAAATCCTATGCATACCATTACAGCATGAATGGACACACCATCGACGAATGTCATTCTCTAATAGACAAGATCCAGGCGTTGATTGACAACAAGATTATTGTGGTAAAGGAACCCGTTACGAATGTCCGAAACAACCCTCTTCTAGACCATACAGGTAGAGGCGTTCACATGATTGAAATAGAGGATGATTGGGATCCCAAGCGATCAATCGGGTTGATCGCAGAAGGTGATGACCCAAAGAAGCCAATAGTTACTCTTAATCCAATAATAGTCTAGATTCAGCCATCTAGGGACGCTAAGATAAACATGTCTGTGTCATTTGAGTTTGAATCAATGTCATCTGCAAAGACACCAGCACCAATCAAGGTAATTCGTGTCTCCAACGAATGCACCTACGTCGTTCGAAGTTGCAATTTTACCGCTCAAAGTACACGCTCCATTCGGAGTAAAGATACCCGCACCGATCCTAGTGGCAATGTTGACTATTACACCATTCCACACAAAGGCTATACCATAGGACTATACAATAGAGGCAAGGCGGAAAGGCAAGGTCAGGTTCGATGAAACTATTGTGGCACAGGGTATTACAAGAACTGGAAGAGTTTATACCCCTAAACACTTAGCTGAGTCAAACAAGCAGGCCTCTAATCGGCCACCCATCATCGAGAAAGATCGGATGATCTTTGGAGAAATATACAGGCCAAGTAATACTCGGTCATCGACCAATTGAACAAAACACGATGCAAATCTCCATACTTGATTTGCTACAAAATTCTGAGGCACATAAAAATTCTTTGTTGAGGGTGCTAAGTGAAGCGTACTTTCCAAGCAACATCACTGGCGGGGAAATGGCCAACATGGTAGGACAGGTATTGGAAAGTCACAAAATTACTTTCCATGAGGATGAGCTACCGCCTGAAGGGTTGGGACATAACAAAGCGCTGCACATCACTGTGCAATATGAGGACTACTTCATCACCAGATTCTGATCGATGGAGGTTCCAGTCTCAACATTTGTCCACTAGTAACACTCAAGAAGTTGGGTAAAGGAGTGCACGAGATAAAAGATAGAGCCATCAATGTGAAAGCCTTCGACGGTTCCCAAAGGTCCACCATTGGGGAAATTAGCCTGTTCTTACAAATGGGGCCAACTTGGTTCGATGTTGATTTCCAAGTGATATACGTGCCGACATCTTACAATATGCTATTGGGACGACCATGGATTCATGCTGCAGGAGCCGTAGCATCAACACTACATCAGGCAGTAAAATTTGAATAGAACCACCAAGAAGTGATCATCCACAGCAACGGTAGTAACCCTATATACAGTCGCCAGACCATTCCATCAATCGAAGGAAGCTAGGAGGAGAGACTTACCATCATATTGAATGAGTAAATGTTGTTGAAAAATACAAATGGTGGGATAACAAGATCGAGAGTATACTAAATTGGAGTGGGTACAAACTTGACAAAGGGCTCGGTAAGAACCTCCAAGGAATCACTAAGCCCATAAAGCTCAAGAAGCATGGCACTACTTTCAGTCTGGGATATGAGTACACCTAGGAAGAGTTCAACAGCTGGTCGCAACCATGGCACGGTCCTTATTATCTGCTGGAGCAGCTTATACCACACTTGGAGCGGACCTTCCAACCGACAAATATTATCTATGGGTCAGAAGAAGAGGAAGCACTGTCAGCGATGAAGAATTTGTTCTTGGAAGACAGTGATATGGACTGTTGTGTCATTCTCGAGGAGGAGAGGGAGGAAAGCCCTTCCATACAAACGTAAGCAGAGGGGCTCGCCTCAGTAACTGGACCATCAGGACAACCAGAGCCCGACGATCCTCGGGGTAGAAAGGCTAAACAAGCACCATTTTGATTTACTAAAAAGATTGTTATTTTTCTCTCGCATGTTTTCAATTCCCGCAATAAGATCTTCAATACTCAAAACAATTATGCAATTTATCAAAGCATTTTGGCTTTTATTATGAATCAACACTTATTACTATTGTTTTCTCTCATTACTTTACTTATATAACATTACTATTACTTATCGTGATGAACCATTGACTGTGACATGCAACGATACAACGTAACAAATGGACATAGATTTAGAGGAAGATGAAATATCGGAAGAGGTTGTCAAAGAAGTTGAGAATTTTGAGAACATACCTAAGTACAACCTGGACGTGACTGGGATTGTTAACCTAGGAGATGTAGAAAACGTCAAAGAAACACTAATCAGCGTCCAGTTATCGCCATCAGAAAAGAAGGAATACACAGAATTTCTAAGGGAATATGAGGACATATTCGCCTGGTGATATGATGACATGACTGGTTTGAGTACATCTATTTTGGCTCACAAATTGCCAACTGATCCAACATGTTCGTCGGTAAAGAAAAAGCTCAGAAAATTCAAGCTTGATATGAGTCTGAAAATCAAAGAAGAGGTCACTAAGAAGGTCAAAGCTAAGGTTCTCAAGGTAGTAAAATACCCAACATGGTTAGCCAACATCATGCCAGTACCAAAGAAGGACGGAAAGGTCAGAGTCTGCGTCGAATACCGGGATCTCAATCGGGCCAGTCTGAAGGACGACTTCCCCTTTCCAAATATACACATCTTGATCGACAATTGCGCCAAGCATGAGTTGCAGTCATTTGTAGATTGTTTCACCGGGTATCATCAGATCTGGATGGATGAAGAAGATGCTGAGAAAATGGCTTTCATTACGCCGTGGGGAATGTATTGTTACAGGATGATGCCGTTTGAGTTAAAGAATGCTGGGGCCACCTACATGAGGGCCATGACTACCATCTTCCACGATATGATACACAAGTATATAGAGGTGTACGTAGATGATGTTATTATCAAGTCCAAGAAAGCCACTAACCACATGGAAGATTTGAAGAAATTCTTCAACAGATTACGGAGGTACAACTTGAAACTGAATCCCGTGAACTGTGCATTTGGGGTTCCTGCCAAAAAACTACTTGGGTTCATTGTGAGTTGCCGAGGAATAGAACTGGATCCATAAAAGGTCAAAGCTATTCAAGAATTTCCACCGCCAAAGAACAAGAAGGACGTAATGAGTTTTTTGGGAAGACTTAACTATATCATCCAGTTCATAGCACAGTCTACAGTCATCTACAAGCCAATCATTAAGATGTTGAAAAAGGACACCGCTACCAAATAGACCGACGATTTCCAGAAATCTTTCGACAGAATCAAGGAATACCCGTCGACACCACCAGTCTTAGTCCCGCCTGAGCCAGCTAGACCCTAATTACTCTACCTTGCAGTATTGGATGGAGCATTTGGTTGTGTTCTGGGGCAGTATGATGAGATGGGGAGGAAAGAGCAGGTCATTTATTACCTCAGTAAGAAGTTCTCTCCGTACGAGGCCCGGTATTCTCTGTTAGAGCGCACCTATTGTGCTTTGACTCGGCTAGCTCAGAAGCTGAGGCACTATTTCTGTGCCTATACTACATATCTCATATAAAGGATGGATCCCTTAAAGTACATCTTTCAGAATCCCATGCCCATCGGGAAGTTAGCCAAATGGAAAATCCTGCTGAGCGAATTTGATATTGTCTACATGACTTAGAAGGCAATCACGAGAGAGGCACTAGCAGATCACCTTGCTGAAAATTCCGTGGATGGAGAATACGAACCCTGGAAAACGTATTTTCCTGACGAGGAGGTATCATTCATAGGAGAAGATATTGCAGAATCCTATGACGGTTGGAGAATTTTTTTTATGGAGCAACAAATTTCAAAGGAGTTGGAATAGGAGCAGTCCTGGTATCAGAACCAATCAGCATTATATGGTGTCTGCCAAACTCAGGTTCCTGTGTACCAACAACATGGCCGAGTACGAAGCCTGCATCATAGGGCACAAGATGGCTATTGACGTGAACATTCAAGAGTTGCTAGTGATTGGAGATTAAAGCTTGCCTATACATCAGGTCCGAGAAGAATGGGTAACCAAGAACTCCAAGATACTTCTGTATCTGCATTATGTACAGGAATTGAGAAAGAGGTTCGTAAAGACAGAATTCCAACATGTTCCCAGGGTCTAGAATGAGTTTGCTGATGCATTGTCTACCTTATCATCCATGATACAACATCCAGACAAGAACTTTATTGATCCCATTCCAGTAAAGATCCATGATCAGCCTATTTATTGTGCTCATGTTGAAGAAGAGGCAGACAGAAAACCTTGGTTTCATGATATCAAGGAATACTTGGCGAAAGGAGAATACCCAGAACTTGCAAATCCTACAAAGAAACGTACACTTCGGAGGTTGTCCAACAATTTCTTTCACAACGGAGAAATCTTGTATAAGAGGACTCCTGATTTGGGATTACTAAGGTGTGTCGACACAAAGAAAGCATCCAGGATACTAGAGGAAATTCACGCTGGGACCTGCGGCTCGCATATGAACGGCTTTGTCTTAGCAAAGAAGATACTCTGAGCTGGTTAATTTTGGATGACTATGGAGACGGACTGTATCCAGTATATTCAGAAGTGCCACCACTGACAGATACATGTAGACATGATAAAGGTACCTCCAAATGAGCTTAATGCAACGAGCTCACCATGGCCATTTTCCGCTTGGGGAATGGATGTTATTGGACCAATCGAGCCCGCCGCTTCTAACGGGCACAGGTTTATCCTAGTAGCAATCGACTATTTCACCAAATGGCTTGAAGCAACATCTTACAAAGCAGTAACTAAGAAAGTCGTGGCAGACTTTGTCTGCGACTGCATTGTTTGTCGATTTGGGATTCCATAGTTAATCATTAATGATAATGGCTCTAGCCTCAACAGTGACTTGGTGAAAGCCATGTGTGAAACTTTCAAGATCAGACACAAGAACTCTACAGCCTACAAACCTCAGATGAACGAGGCCATAGAAGCCGCCAATAGGAATATCAAGAAGATACTAAGGAAAATGATAGAGAAGCATAAATAGTGGCACGAGAAGATATCATTTGCTTTATTAGGGTATCACACCACTGTCCGCACATCAACTAGGGCAACCCCCTATATGCTGGTTTATGGTACAGAAGCAGTCATTCTCGCCGAGGTAGAAATTCCCTCCCTAAAGATCATACAGGAAATAGAACTCGATGATGCAGAGTGGGTGAAGAGTCATTATGAGCAGTTGGCTCTTATCGATAGAAAAAGAATGAATGCTATTTGCCATGGTCAGCTTTATTAGAACAGAATGTCCAAAGCCTTCAACAAAAGAGTCAAGCCGAGACAGTTCACACCAGGGAAGCTGGTGTTAAAGAAAATTTTTCCGCATCAAGATGAAGCCAAGGGGAAATTCTCTCCCAACTAGCAGGGTCCGTACATGGTTCATCGGGTTCTAACAGGAGGAGCCCTCATACTTGCAGAAATGGATGGAGAAGCCTGGCCAAAGCCGATCAACTCAGATACGGTCAAACGTTACTATATGTAGTCTTTATGCTTTCCTCATATGATGTAATTTGAACTACGCCTGACCAGTTTCCCGTTTAAGAGGGGATATGTAGGCAGCCTTATGGGTTCAGTCACAATTTAATAAAACTTTTAATTCCCCCCGCAATTGGAAACTAGGGCAGAATTTTGAGGAGGACCCTCAAAATTCCGAAGTTAATTTCAGCCAATCATCGCTAGCAGCAGTCAAAAGCATCAATCCATTAAACTGGGGCTGAATTTTGAGTAGGACCCTCACAATTCCATAACAAGAAGGGTTGCAATGTCTTGAACCACGTCGCAGTCATTGGTTCATCTAAAGAAAACTATTCTTAATTATGTATTTGTGTATGCCTTTACCAAATCATGCATGTTTATTGCCAAAATTTCCTTGTTTAGCAATGCTACCCCAATGATACGTACAGTATCACCAGATTAAAGCCGAGCAGGTCAAGCAGAGCTAGCGGTGATACGAACTAACCTTCCCCCTTTACAAAACTCATGATTTTTCTTTGGATGCAGGCACTTTAGTTGAAAAATCATCAAATATACTATACACTCACGATACTCACATTGCTCAGAAATATAACTCTCAAAACCATTGCACTTACTCACAGCTGCTATCCGCACGTAGTGTCCCCAGCAGACATAGTATCCTTAGCAGTCGCAATATCGCAATCCGCTATCAGCTAAGAAAATTCTATTATTATTTGCCTTTTTACTTCCTGCATAAGGATACCATTCTACCTTCCGAGATTAAGCTCTACCTCCATCTGCATTCTTGCATTACATAAGGCTACCATTCTGCCTTCTGAGGTTAAGCTCTACCTCCATCTACATTCTTGCATTGCATAAGGCTACCATTTTGCCTTCCGACGTTAAGCTATACCTCCATCTGCATTTCTTCATGGCATAAGGCTACCATTATGCCTTCCGAGACTAAGCTCTATCTCTATTTGCATTCTTGCATTGCATAAGGCTACCATTCTACCTTCGGAGACTAAGCTCTGTCTCCATCTGCATTCTTGCATTGTATAAAGCTACCATTCTACCTTTTGAGGTTAAGCTCTACCTCCATCTGCATTCTTGCATTGCATAAGGCTACCATTCTGCCTTCCGAGGTTAAGCTCTACCTCCATCCGCATTTCTTGCATTGTATAAGGCTACCATTCTGCCTTTCGAGGTTAAGCTCTACCTCCATCTGCATTTCTTGCATTGCATAAGGCTACTATTCTACCTTCCAAGGTTAATCTCTACCTCCATTTGAATTGGCTGAAAGATCGCCACCTTATTTACATTCGCATCGGCTGAAAGATCGCCACCTTATTTACATTTGCATCGGCTAAAAGATCACCACCTTATTTACATTTGCATCGGCTGAAAGATCGCCACCTTATTTACGTTTGCATTGGCTGAAAGATTGCCACCTTATTGACATTCGCATCGGCTGAAAGATCGCCACCTTATTTACATTTGCATCGTCTGAAGGATCGCCACTTTATTTACATTTGCATTGGCTGAAAGATCGCCACCTTATTTATGTTTGCATCGGCTGAAAGATCTCCACCTTAACATGTGCACGACCGAAAGATCGCCACCTTATTTACATTTGCATTGGCTGAAAGATTGCCACCTACTGCATTGCATAGGCTGAAAGATCGCTAGACACTGCATCTCATGGGCTGAAAGATCGCCAAATTATCTGAAGGCATCATTGTTCGGAGGCACCATTCTTATAGCCCGAGAACACCATTTCATGGCCTGATGACCCCTTTTATCTTTTGCATATCATTATTCAAAGGCATCATAGTTCGGAGGCTTCATTCTCATAGCCCGAGAGCATCATTTCATGACCTGCAAATCCTTTATTATACTCTTCATGGCCCAGGACATCATGGTCTAAGGACGTCATCCTAACCGTCCGAGGACAAACATTCACGGTCCAACGGGAAATTACATCATGTTTAAATTTACGCATGATATATTCTTGTATTGTTTATTTGCAGGTGAACCGACGAGTAACAACCATCTCAGCAAGAGCGATCCAGCTCCAGTTCCCGTAGCCCTATTAGACTTTAACCATTCACCTCGTCCTGAATAATGCGTTCGTTCTTGGAAAGTCTCCATCGGCATATTTTGCCGACGGGTCCCGAACTACATACGGCCTGATTCCTGTAAGACTAGGAATATGTAGGCAGCTCAAAAGCCAGAGTACGACGTCTCCTCAAACCATTTCGCTCGGTCAAAATTGGCCATCATATCTTTACCCGACAACTCTTTCATCCTTCCTAGGTAAAGAGGGGTATCTGTTGATACCCAATTTTTTCCTATATATTTTTAATATGCAAAATACTTTCAAAATAGCATGTATATGCATATATAAGTATGTACCAAGGTTTTATGTATTATTAATCATTTTAGTACTTTTAATTTATTTTCATAAATTATTTTACTATTTTTATAAAGTTAAACAAGGGAAAAGTGGCTATTTAAATGTTAGCTCATTTCATTTCAATTTTGGTCGGATTTGGCACCCCAATTTGAACCCAATCTGAGACCCAATTACCCGGCCCAAATCCTAATCTACCCAACCCACGACCCCTTTAAAATAATCCACCCGAATTCCCCTTCAATCCAGGTCGTTGATCAAAATGATCAACGGCCACCCTTAACCCCTTCCTTTTTTAACCTAAAGTAACCGCTAAACCTAATCATTTCTCACATATAGCCTCCTTCAAACACCCTCCTCTCTCAGTTCTCTCTCAACCCCCCTCTCAAACCCTAGCTGCCTCCCTCCGCTTCCATCCTAAAATTGCCTGAATCCATGGCTTCCAAAGCCATTAAAGGCCTATACCTACCCTCTATGACTTCTAAACGCCTGATTACTTTGGTTTCAAGGCCAAACCCTAAAGAAGCTTGGCCCAGACCTTGGTCGACCTCAGTCTTATGGTTGTCTCCGGTTGTCTCTGACCTTGCTCCGGCCAGCCATGACTATGCAAGCATGATCTTGAATTCTCCTGCCTAGATCAATTACTTTCCAAGCCTTTTTCTCCATCTGGGTTCTTCTGAAACACTAACCTTTGAGGTTCTTTTGATTCTTTTAGATCCATTGTAGATTTGTGTGTTCTTTAAGCTTTTTGAAAGTTTTCTCAAAGTTTCTTTCAAAACTTTACCTTCAAAACCTTTACCATTTCCGATTAAGGGTTATGTTAAGTCATTTCAAAGTTTTTTCCCATTTTAACATGTTCTACTGAGTTTCTTATGATGTTCTTCTATTGTGTTTCTTATGTTGATTCTTTTACTGTGTTTCTTATGTTGTTCTTCTACAGTGTTTCTTTATGTTAGGAGTCCTAGTTCTTTCTTAAGGTTTCTGATTTTATTTTCTTTGTTGATATTTTTGCCTGATTCTCTTGTCTTTCCTCTATATACTCGATTGATGGTGAAAACCCTAAAATTTGGGGGTTCACTCGAGTTTTGAGTCTATTTGCTATGTGATTTGCTTGTTCCTCATCTTTGAGCTTGTTTGGTTTCAAAACCCTAATTTCTTTCGGCCTATTTGAGTTTCTGAAGTTATTTCATCTACTGCTCGACTGAGTTTCGAAATCTTTGTTTCAACCTCTGTAGCTTTATGTGATTTTGATCTCCTACTATCATTGAAACTCGACTAGATTTTTTAGAAAAGCTTTCTACTTGACCTTTTTGCATGTTTCTGATACTCTCCCCTTTCTCTATTACTAAGTTGGTCAAATCAACCTATGTGACTGTCATGTGACTATTTCGACTGTCATGTGACTATTTCCTTTGTCCTAAATTCAGCCTTGCATGCTTGATATTTATGCACTCTTTTATATGCTGAACTTCCCTCTAAATTGACCTTCAATGTGGGACTGATTTCAGACCTCCTTGTGTAAGTCTGATTGACTCTTTCCTTGTTTACTAATTTCCATGTTTCTTGGGTTGATTTGAAAACTTTTCTTAGCCTTTCGATTCTCCTATTTCTGACCTGGTTCATTTGTGTATTCATGGACCAGTAATTTCGAATCCCTGGCTCATTGATTTACTATGTGCTAATTGATCTATTGTGTTTCTTACCTTATTTGGTTAACCGTGTATTTCAAAGATTCATCATTAATTCTTCCCTTAATTAAACCCCTATTTATTTACCCCTAATTGCCTACTTTGCACAAGATACTTACTTGAATTCTTTCCTTAAGCGATTTCTGTCCATTACCGTTTAAGTTTAAACTCCTTAATTAAAGGAAGTTCTTATATTGATTGATTTTAATTGGTACAATAGTTTCATAATTATTTTCTTGCCTTATTTTTCAGCCTGTTTTCACACTATAAATACCTGGCTTTTCATTAGCACAACACACACGAACACTCTTAGTTTTCTACTCACACTCACATTCAAAAAGCACTCTCTCTTGTTACTTGCACTGTGGCCTGTTTTTCAAGTACTGCTACTGCTTTTACTATATTTTTCTTCTTTGAACCCGGTATGTCCTGATTAAGATTTCAGCAATCACAACAATGTGTTTATTTAATACCTTTACTTTCTTGTCTATCTATTGCTTGTGTTTAATTCAGTATTCATCCCAAACCCCCCTACCCCAATGTGTTTGATGCTAATGGTTTGTTTGAGGCATGACAATATTAAGTATTATTGTATATGGCTCAAACTTGATTCCCTTGGAATCATAACCTCTATGTCACTATCATATGTTGTGTATTCTTGTTGATTTGTAAGCATAACAACACTCTCTATTGATGTGCATGCCCAGAATTAGCTAAATGTCTAAGCACATGGATTCTTTGCAACTTCCCTATTCCCCTGAACCCCTTTTGTGTACTTGTTTGTAGTTGTTTCCCTCTCCTTCACCCCTTTAGAACTCTGTTCCTCACTTGCACTCTCTCTTAGACTTTAAGTTCTGCCCCCCTCTTGTGAGCCTTGTCTTGGGACCCCTTGAGCTCCCTTTGAACTTGGACACTTGAGGGCTGGCACATCCACACTGCACTTGCCCCTATTCTGATAATACAATTTGGGTGTGAGCACTGCCCGGAGTCCTATTGAGACTCTTAGGAAACTCTGACACGCTCAAATTGGAGAAGGCTATGGATCAATGGTCTTTGAGTTGGGTTTATCTTGTAACTCAGAGAGGAAGTCAGAATCAGGCTTCCTCTAGTTGTACCTTTTTTTTTTACTTTTCCTGATGTAATTTTATTTATTCTAGTTTGTAATAATTTGTAATAAACATTTGGTGCTGTTTAGTGAAAAACGTTGGGTAACTATGTATGCAAAGGGTAGAAATCATGACAATAGGACTACTATATTCCTGCATATTCAACCTCATATAGAAACCATGTCTATAGGATTCTGCATATTCAAACTTCACTTAGAAATCATGTTATCGGATTTTGCATATTTAACTTCACTTAGAAATCATGTCTTTATGTTTCTGCATATTTAACTTCACTTAGAAATCATGTCTATAGGATTATGCATATTTAACTTCACTTCGAAATCATGTTTATAGGATTTGCATATTTAAACTTCACTTAGAAATCATGTCTATAAGGCTTCTGCATTTCGACGCTACATCTACAAGGTCTTAAAATTAGTAACGCCTAGAAAGCATGCCTATAGGAATTTCTAATAAAAAATCTGATTCACCTCACTCAGTGTTAGATATAAAACCAGCAGTAATGGCTGTTATTGTTTGCAGAACTTCTAATCAATTTGTTTAAATCCTGCCTCTCTCTTTCAATAATCTGAGTCCCTCACTTAGCACGTTTAATGAGTATGCATTCAAACAGTTCATTTCGATCCTTACTGTTTCATTGCTTTCTGAATCCAGTAGATACCATGCTTATAGGATCCTTGTCCAACACTTAGGCAAACCTTAGGGTAATAAATATAAACTGAATCTGCTTCTGTTAATAATTACAACTAGTAGGCAGGCCTGATTCGGACTTCTTATCTGAGTTATGTGATGAGCTGAAACTGTCTCAACAATTTCGTCTCACTCGTCTTTAATACCTTTTAAATCAAACCTAAACAGTATGTGTAAGTCATACTAATTACGTGTTTCTTTGTTTAAGGAGGTTTATATAAGCCTCTGCTTGTTATATGCTTTCCCCAATTTGCAATACGTATTTTGTATATCGTCTTAGAGTTTTTTCCTTTAAAACTACAAATAAGCCTAATATCCCTCCCTTTTAGGATTAGTAGTCCTAAATGCCTCCAGGACTGATAGGATTGGGGCAGGTAATAGCATGCAATAAGTAATCGTTACCAATCCGCGTTTTAACTACCTTAACGGGGTGAGAAGGGTAGATATGGATATGATGACCACACGATAATGCCACGTGTAGCCCCTCATTGAGGAGTGATTACCGGGCATTGTGTGGGGTGATTCATATTATTAATAAACCTAGGACCCCCTCCCTTTATTCTTTATTCTTTTAGCATTTTAACTCCTTATTTTCTAAAATCAGCTTTTCTCATTGTTCTTCCAAACTTTGTTAATTTCCAAATCATTATATGAAACCCCTTCTTATTCGAGCCTTATTTGTCTACATGTTAGTTTCACCCAAAAATTCACAATAATTGTCTGGATGGGAACCACACTAGTGGATTCTGAGGGGTGTCTAAAACCTTCCCCTTGGAATAATTTCAAGCCCTTACCCTAATCTCTGGTTATTCAAAATCAAACTCTTTTGGTGTTCTAATGCACCCTAATCATTAGGTGGCGACTCTTCAAATGCAAACCCAATTCCCAAAAGGAATGAGGTTTCCCTCCAAATGTCATAAACCCGACTTCGCTCTAGAAAAAGAGGGCACGATAATGGGGTCCTCAGATATCGAGGACGATTATGTGTCCCTAATGTTGCAGGGCTACGCCGATAGGTTATGGTAGAAACTCTCAATTCTCATTATTCTATCCATCCAGGAGCAACAAAGATGTATCATGATATCAGAAGTATATTGGTGGGATGGAATGAAAAAGTATATAGCAGAGTTTGTTGCTCAGTGTCCTAACTGCTAGTAAGATTGAGCATCAAAAACCTGATGGATTATTGCATGCTATAGAGATTTCGACTTAGAAATGGGAAGTAATTAATATGGATTTCATCATAGGCTTACCTCGTACCCAGCGTAAGTTCGATTCTATATGTGTGATTGTTGATAAGCTTACAAAATCAACCTATTTTCTACCCGTTAGGAATACATATTCCGCAGAGGATTATGGAAGGCTTTATATTAAGGAGATACTATGACTACATGGTGTCCCTGTCTCTATTATCTCGGATCGAGGAGCTCAATTTACAACTAACTTCTGGAGGTCCTTACAAAAAAGATTAGGGACTCAGCTAAGTCTTAGTACAATATTTCATCCTCAGACAGACGGAAAAGATGAGCATATTATTCAGACACTTGAGGATATGTTATGAGCTTGTGTGATAGACTTCAAGGGTAGCTGGGATGATCATCTGCTGCTTATTAAGTTCGCATATAATAATAGCTACTATTCCAGTATTCAGAGAGCTCCATACGAAGCTCTTTACGGGTGGAAGTGTAGGTCGCCTCTAGGATGGTTCGATGTTGGAGAAACTACGTTAGTAGGACCAAAATTGGTACAACAGGCAATCGAGAAAATTAAGCTTATACAGGAAAGACTATTAGTAGCTCAAAGCCATCAGAAGTCTTATTCAAATAATTGACGTCTAGACTTGGAGTTTCAGATTGATGACTGGGTAATCCTAAAGGTATCACCAATGAAAGGTGTCATTAAGTTTGGTAAGAAAGGTCAACTTAGCCCTCGGTACATTGGACCATATAGGGTCATACGCAAGGTAGTCCAGGTAGCATATGAGTTGGACTTTCCTTCTGACTTGGAATCTGTACATCCAGTCTTTCATGTGTCTATGCTCTATAAATGTATTGTAGATCCTTCCAAAATCGTGTCAGTTGGCGATGTTAAGGTCACAGAGCAGCTATCATATGAAGAAACTCCTATTTCTATATTAGACAGACATGTTTAGAGATTGA
Organism: Nicotiana tabacum; assembly: GCF_000715075.1. Taxonomy (NCBI): domain Eukaryota; kingdom Viridiplantae; phylum Streptophyta; class Magnoliopsida; order Solanales; family Solanaceae; genus Nicotiana; species Nicotiana tabacum. Next base: position 119,501,724 of record NC_134099.1, on the reverse strand, counting down.
GAACTAAAGATGTAGCTTCGGTGAAAGTACTTTGGAGAAACAACAATGTGGAAGAAATGACTTGGGAGGCCGAGAAAGACATGAATTCTAGATATCCCTACTTATATCCTCCTCTATAGAAGGGTCCGACTGAGATATCACAACCTTAAGGTACATGTATGGATTCTTGTGTTAGTTATTGTCATTGGTCGTGTAAGGCCATTGTCGTTATTGATGATTGTGGTCCTATGTGGCATTGAATTATTAAGTTTCTATAGAAGGAGTTGGTAGTAGTGTTGTTAAACATTTAAGGGCGAATGTTTCTAAGAGGGGAAGGATGTTACATTTTGCATTTTCGTACGTTAAAGTTTCGTCTTCAGTTAATTGACATAGACTCGGGGATAAGATTATCTTGAGGTTAACGTATTTATGATATTTATAACAAGCGGTAAGCAAGTGCCATGAAAGATAAAGGGTACACGAATTAAAGAAAATGAGTTTCGCTGACGGTTCCCAATTTGGGATGAAATACGGTCCAAGCTATAGTACCTGATACTTATGGACTAGTACCATATAAGGTACCATATGACCGTGATAGTATGATGTATATGTATATTAAATATTAATAATAAGTAGTATTTTAAGTAATTTGAGATAATTCTTAATTATGCTGGCAATTTATTAATTACCGGGTAATGGGACATTATCTAATTACCTAATAATTATTAACTCCCACCCCCACCCCCACGTGGCAGCAAGACACTACTAAAGCCTATGACTCTTAGTCATATTGGCTTAGTGGCCATCTAAAGTAATAATACACTTACATGTAAGTAAGTGTAAGACATTATAGGTTTGGTTTCTTAAGACATTACAAAGTTTGGTTTCTTCCTAAATTCACATTCTGTGATGACCCAAAACGTCACATGTTTTGGAAATAAATTATGTGTTTTGAGGCCTTAAAACCTCCTTTTTGTCTCACTTCAATTTGCGTGCATATTTCGGGTTTGTATCCGGAAAGCCATTATGTGAAAATCTGTGAAAAATGATAAATTTTGCTTTTAGAATAAATTTAAGTTGACTTCGGTCAACATTTTGGGTAAATAAATCCAGACCTGGAACCGTGATTTGACTCTTCCGAACGGTCCGTAGGAAATATAGGACTTGGACGTATGTCCGAAATTGAATTCCGAGGTCCCAAGCCTGAGAAATGAATTTTTGAAGAAAATTATTTAACTGAAATTATAAGAGTTTTTAGAAATTTGGATGCATTTGAATTTGATGGTATCGGGCCCGTATTTTGGTTCCAGAGCTCGGTACAGGTCTTATATGGTATTTAAGTTGAGCCTGTAAAATTTGGCAAGAAACGGACTTGATATGGCGTGAATTGGACCATCGGTTGTTAAAAAAATGGAACCTAAGAGCTCATGAGATGTTTCTTTGATTTTGATGCTAAATTCATAGTTATTGATGTTATTTTGATGATTTGATCGCATGAGTAAGTCCGTATGATGCTTTTGGACTTGCGCGCATATTTGGTTCGGATCCCAGAGGGCTCAAGTTAGTTTTAGATAGGCCACGAAGTGTTTTAAACTTAGGAAAAACCGTTGTGTGTTGCAGGTCTGCAGGCTTCGCAATTGCGAGCTCGCATTTGCGAAGACCCATTGCAATTGCGATGATGGGCTGGGGCAGGAACCTTCGCATTTACGATGGTTATATCGCAAATGTGACTTCAACAAGGACCGCAAATGCGAAGAACCGTTCGCAATTGCAAAGAAAGCAGGATTTGGCCTACCTTCGCATTTGCGAAGCCTGGGCCGCATTTTCGAGTTCGCATTTGCGAACCTGACTTCACAAATGAGATATCTGCACCTGTGCAAATTATAACTTAGCCGAAAATTCTTCATTTTTCAAACTTCCTCAAACCCTAAACTCTCTTGGGCGATTTTCTAAAGAAAAGTTATTCTTCAAATCGATTGTAAGTCATTTCTAACTCATTTTGTTTAATCTATAACATCCTTTTACATGATTTTAACTCAAAATCAAAGGTTTTCTTGGGGGGTAATTGGGTAGAACTTAGGATTTTCAAATTTTGGGGAGTTGGACCTCGATTTGATATCCGATTTCAAAACAAATTATATATTTGAGTTCGTGGGTGAATGGGTAATCGGATTTTGGTTCGAATCTCGAGTTTGGACCATGTGGGCCTAGGGTCGACTTTTGACTTTTTGGGGAAATCATTAGAAAACTTATTTTCATGCATTAAAATTGATTCATTTAGCATTTATTGATATAGTTAAGTGTTTGTGGCTAGATACAAGCATATTGGTGGTGGAAACAAAAGGTAAAGCGGCAGTTGAGGCTTGAATTATGTTCGTGGCATCGAGGTAAGTATTTGGTCTAATCTTAGCTTGAAGGATTAAGAGTTTTGTCTTAATTGCTATGTGTTAATTGTGGAGTATGACGTATAGGAATGGTGACGAGTATCTATACGTCGGTGTCAAGCATGCCCGTGAGTTTAGTATTGTAATTGTTGTAACTCCGTTGTGATTTATTCATGCCTAATATGATGATTATCATTGTTGGTTCCCTTTTCGGGATATTATTGTTTATGATATTGTCTCCCTTATCGGGATGTTATTGTTTAAAATATTGTCTCCCTTGCCAGGATGTTATTGTTTATGATATTGTCTCTCTTGTCGGGATGTTGTTGTTATACTCTTGCTCCCTTGTCGGGATTCTTTTATGATTGATGTTCAATATAAAATAGGATCGGGTTGCACGCTACAACGGTAATATATGAAATGGGATCGGGTTGCATGCCGCAATGGTAATATATGAAATGGGATCGGGTTGCACGCCACAACGGTAATATATGAAATGGAATCGGGTTGCACGGTGCAACTGTATTATGTGAAATGGGATCGGGTTGTATGCCGCAACGCTATTATATAAAATGGGATCGGGTTGAATGCCGCAACGGTATTATATGAAATGGGATCGGTTTGCATGCCGCAATGGTATTACATGATTTGGGATCGGATTGCACGCCGCAACAAGAAATAAATGAAAGTGAATATTGTGTTGTTTTCCTTATTCTTGTTGGCAATTGAATTATCGTTTTTCTTTACATCTCTGTTGGTATTATGTTGTTATCTGATACTCCGCGTAGCATGTTTTCCCCTCCCATCTTTAACTGTAAATATCTGCTTTTACTTTTCTGCTGTATATGATTTAACTGCACATGTTTATTTGGTACCTTGGTCCAAGCTTCGTCACTACTTTGCCGAAGGTTAGGCTAGGCATTTACCAACACATGGGGTTGGTTGTGCTAATACTACATTCTGCACTGTGTGCAGATCCCGGTGCTGCAGCTTTTGGACCGTAGTAAGGTTGCTGCCTTCAGTCCAACAGGTGACCTGAGGTAGTCCTACATGCGTCCACAGGCCTTGGTGTCTCCTTCTATCTTTCCATTCTATTTCTTTTATGTATTTCAGAGACAGCTTTGTATTTATCTTTCAGACCTATATTTGTAGTATTCGTAGATAGTCCGTGACTTTGTGACACCAAATTCTGGGTAGTGTTGTATTTCGTACTCATGTAACAATGTTTGGTTAAACTATTAAATTTTCGTCTTTCGCATTTCTGGTTATTTAATTTATTCCGCTGTTTGATCACCTATTATATTGAACTGTTGAAAATTCTTTATAAAAAGGGTAATGAATTTATAACACTCGGTTTGCCTAGTTTTTACGAGTAGCTCCATTACGACTCCTGATGGTGGGAAATCCGGGTCGTGACAAGTTGGTATCAGAGCTCTAGGTTTCTTAGGTCTCACAATTCATGGACAAGCTTAGTAGAGTCTGAGGTATCGGTACAGAGACGTCTGTATTTATCCCCCATAGGCTACAAAGTTAAGAAAAACATCACATCTATTCTTTCCTGTCGTGCGGTTTGGTTTCTCAATGCAAATTGAATTTCTACTCTGTTCTTTCACAGATGGCGAGAACATGCACTTCCTTATCCACTGATCAGCAGCCCGAGCCCCCAACAGTAGCTCCCACAAGGGGCAGAGTGCAAGGTCGAGGCTATCCTAGAGGCTGAGGCAGGGGAAGAGCTCAGCCCAGAGCAGCAGCACCAGCGGCGGGCCTCAGGTTGAGTTTGATGATGAGGTTTCGGCCCAAGCAGTTCCGGTGGACCCAGATCAGGTCCTAGAGGGGTTCATTGCTACCTTAGTGCTCCAGGATGCTTTGGTACGTCTAGTAGGCCTTATGGAGAGTGTCACCCTAGCAGGCTTGCTTCTTGTAGCACCAGCCGTCTCTCGGGCTGGAGGAGGAGCCCATTGTTTACCGTGAAAATGGTAATAACAATTAAATTTGATTAAAGGACTCTAAAAATACGTGATCTATTTTATGCTAGTTGTTAAGAAGTTGATGCTATGTATGTGAGACTTAGAAACGAAATGAGAGTTAAGAATAGGGTGATAATCAAACCGATAGACTAACAATCGGGGCCTCGAGCTTGTCGATTAAGGGGCCTCGAGGTCGATTCCGGAGCTCGAATGGGAGCTATCGAAGGTAATCAAAGTATGACTAATAGTTGGAGTAAAATCAATGAGAGCTCTTTATGGCCAATGATAAGAAACAAATAATGAACAACAATGAAGGTAATAAATGAAAGCAATAATGTCAAAGGAATATGTTAGAGAGCAAAGAGAATGTTCTTGTATATTTTGTATGGAGCAACTGAAGCAACATGGGTTTACAAAATAACAAGGATCCCCTTTATATAGGAGGGGAATCCCAACATAGTACAAAATACATTAATAACAAAGAAGTGGAGATGGGACAGCTAGATGACACCCTGATTCGGGTTTAGAGTAGCTGTCTAGACTCTGTCAGTCCTTGTCGTGTACCTTGGGAACTCCCCATTTCTACCATTGCCGTAATCATCACTGCCCCAAGGCCGGGCGTCGACGACCCTCAAGGGAGGATACTCAGTTGTGGCCTCAAGCCTTCGAGGTGGTCTTCCGAAGTGTCTTATTGACGAGATATTGGACCCTCCGATTTCACCGTATACAGATAGTCCCCACGTTTCCTAGAACAAAGCGATAGGAAAAGATTATGATCTTCTATTTCGAGGGCATCATCATTGTGACATCATCTATCAGAGCATTGAATGCCTTGCCAAAAAACAGCACAAGGGTCACCGTCAAATGCGACTATCGAGAAGCCTACGAACCGCTACTAGTTCATCCCTTCCGTTTCCCATACGACTCCTATAAATGCACCAATTGTTGTATAATACTTACTTTCCCAACTACATCAAATTTGCAAAGCCAGACCCATCCCTACTTTCATCCTTTCGCCTTACTTTCTTAGAGAAATTTTGCCATCATCATGGCTAGAACCTCCAAGGTGGTTCCTCGGAATGACGAGGCTGCCTCTTCATATCAAACCTCTAAAGGGAAACCAAAAGTTATACCTATCATGGGACAATGTACTCCCACCAAGCTTGATATGTTAAAGGACTTTACTGTTGACAATCCCTCGTCTACACCGGGCCGATGTGAACATGTGTCCCGGTACATTAGTGTTGTGACCAACATAGGGTCGGTAAAGAAAGACTGCCGATGGAGGGAGGTAGTGGAGGTGGAGATTCCCACCTGAATAGAGTATAACAGATTACAAGGCTGGATTCCTTCATGTATATACTTACCCGTTCACTTTGGGTCCTGTCGATCCTTCTAAATCCCCTCCCCCGGAGATAGATCTGGTTATCCTCGATTTTTGTAACAAGTATCAAGTGACGCTCGGTCAATTCTATCCTTCTTTCTGGAGGATAGTGTTGATGCTCCACTATTTCTCTGATGGGGTTGAGGGCGAGACCTTTACCCTCGACCATTTGATTAGATTGTACAATCCTCAATTTTATCAAGGTTTGATTAGGCTTTACCTCCGATCCAAAAAAATTATTTTTTCCGAGCATCGACGAGGAAAAAGATCTAGGGTGGATGAGTAGGTTCGTCCCGGTGAATAGCTCGGTCATCATTTCGGCCGGGAAGATGCCTTTCCTAGAGAAGTGGAACACACAGCGTAAGTATTTTTTCCCTCTGACATGTTGTGTGATTTTCTTTCCTTCCTTCCGGAGAAATAATCTCTTTTTGGTATTCTGGAGCATTTTTTCCCTCTGACAGGTTGGACACCGCGTTCACATATCTTGTTCAGTCCTGGCCTGACCTGGCTAAGAAGTAGTGGGTGGCCAAGAATCATAGTAAAGCTTTCTTGCCACCTATGCCTTAGATTTATGTTTTTCCCCGTATCCTTTATGCCGATATCACTACGGTCGTGTAGGCCTTGGTAAGAATATGTGGATGAGGTCGCCCCCTGGTGGCAAGGTGGAGACTTAGGAGCACACCGAGGATAAGAAAAGGAAAGCTCAGGCGGTTGCTAATCCTCCTGTGACAAAGAAACCTAAGTTATGTGAGCCTCGTACCGTTACTAGGACCTCGGGTTCAACTTTCAGAGCAAGCCCCGGCGCTGAGGATGAGGATGATGATGATGACAAGGGTGAGTCCTGATTGGCACGGAGCACGAGGTCGGGCATGAGAGCCTATCATGTACTTCGACTGGAGGCTACTGAATTGTAAACGACCGACTCGGGTCGATCCCGTGAATCGGAGACCCTCGAGGAGGGTGTCAATGTTGTCCCGGATCTCATGACCAGATTCGGTGCCATTTCTGCTGGGGGGACCATTGCTGCTGATCCTGAAGAGTCAGGACTTGGAGCTTTCCCGGGGCAGGAGCTACCCATTGGAGAAATCGATGACATAGATGGTTTCAGTTTGGGCCCTCAGTTCTCGTCAGGGGAGTTAAGGGATTCTCAAGACTCAAATACCGCCAAAGCCATAAGTCTTCTCAAGGGGGAGGCGCGCTTGGCAACATTCTTGACGATGTTAGGGAGAACATCGATCTTGATACTCCCGGCTCTGTCAAGGCGGCGGAGAGGTTCATGTAGCAGGTGATAGATGCTTTATGTATATTTCCTTTAGTCTCAAGCATTTTTCTTCGTTCTTCTAACTCTTCTATTTTGCTGTAGTGCAAGGAGATGTATGATCATGCCCTCTCCAGGCTTAATGAGGAGCTTTCGTTCCGTGAGAAGGAGCTTGAGAGGCTAACCTTAGGACTGCAAGAGTCGGAGGCTTGCTCTGCCCGAAAGAAGAAAGAGTCAGGCGAGCTCCGGACTATTTTGGAGAGAGCCCTCCAAGAGAAGGTTGCTCTTGCTGAGCAGGTATTTTGTTACGCATGAGTCCGCCCTTTGTTCTCATAATCCAATACTAACTGGTTTACTTTTTCCCTCGCAGATTAAGCATAGGGATTCGCTGATCGGGCAAAAGGATGCGGAGATCCTCGAGCTGAGGGAACAAAACAGGATGATGGCCTCAGAGTTGGCATCAACCCATGATCTTCTTCAAAATGCTCGAGAGGAGGTTGCTGTGCTGAATTCGGCCAAGTCTGAGATCGAAGGGAAGGTTGCTACTTATCTGTAGGACACAACAACGGCGAATCAAATAGCCCGTAACATATCAATAGGGGCCGAGCTGAAACTAGCTCGGCTATCGAGCATGCTAGATAGAAGGCGAGGAAAGAAGCCTTGGAGGGGGTCGAAACCAAAGGTGTTGATCTTTCAGCCGAGATTGAGGAGGTCCGAGAGTTGGAGAGAAAGTCTGCGCTCTTGATTGCTCCAGATAAGGATTCTAGAGATTGTTCGGAGGATAACGACAATGAAGAGTAGGCCTTGTGTTGCTTTTGCTTGCTTTTTTTTCTTTTTGTGCTTGTACTCCTGGGGGAATGAGTCTTGTAAATACGTCCCTTGTAAATATATTTTTGGCAATAAAAAGGGTTTTTCGGCCACAAGTCTTTCCATTCTTTATATCTCCTTGCTCTTGCTGAGTTATTCTTTGAATTTTAATATTAATTCTTTGGGGCCCATTTTTGGAGTAATCGGGACCCCTGAAATCGAGTCCTATATTGAAGTTGGGTTGACAGCTTCTTTCAGGCCGATGCTTGTGACAGCAAGAAACCCTCGAGGTATCGATACCTCTCGACTTTCGTGGGGTAAAAGCATTCATGCGATCTGATAGAGGGAGCCTCGGGGTTATCCCGGGTGGTCCCGCCACTACATTTCCCAAGGAAAAAGTGAAGTTACCATGGTCAAAATTAATTAGCCCTCTGGGTAGGCGAGCAATCGCTGCTTTGCCCCTATATATTCATTCACTTGCTTCTCCAATGGATATTTTGCTACTCTGAGTAACTATTTCTTTCATAGAACTTGGTGCTTTGTTCTAGTTTTCCCATCGTTTCAACTCAAAATCTTGCCCAAATCTACATCCTCCTCCTTATATTTTATCATAGCCATGACAGCTACGTCGGCATCTCCCATCAGGGAGGGGGAGATCTACCTCTATTCCGCATCCGGTCGGTGGTACACCACTGGTGCCCGACGAGCAGGCCTCGAGGTGCTTTGTCTCCAGGAGAGACTTTACGTTGGAGAGACCTCCCGATGTTCAAGGACATCGGGAGCATGCATCGAGGTTCATCTCATCAGTAAGGGAGGAACACCTCGAAATGATCAGAAAGGACTGTGGATGAGGAGAGGGAGTGGTACTGCAAGTACCTTCCTCTGATGAGAGCATCATGACCTATGTCGAGGGGTTTTTGAGCGTGTACACGCATACTTTTACATCGGGTCCCCTCGACTGGATCGTGCTTGAGTTCTATTTGCAGACAAGGCCGAGCTAGAATTTACCCTCAGTAATCTTGTGAGGTTATATCGGTCGCTGCATTGTCGGGGTTTGATTACTCTGCGATGTCGATCCACCCGGTCTCCTGCCATTGATGGAGAATAGGACGAGGACCGAGGATGAATAAGCCAATTCATTCGAGCACGGACAATTGATATCATTCCTGGAGAGTTTCTGCCCTTTCCTGAGAAATGAAATTTCACACGTAATTGCCATACCTATATATTAATCACTCTATTCTGGAGGCGGGCTCTATAATGCCACTTCTCTGTTCTATTTTTTGTAGCGACTCCTTGGTTGCCGAACAAGGTCCCTGATTTGGCCGAATGGTCTCGTAAGATGGCATCTTGTTCGACCTATGATAAGTGCCAGTGGCGAGACCTTTCCAAGGAGAGATGGGAGACAAATCATCATGGTAGGCGCTTGGTAGCTTATTTCCCCAGAATTGTACTATTCCTTTTAGCATACTAATTTAGCCGCCGCGGGTATTGGAGATTTTTCCGAGATGAGGCCATGCCCTTTGGGGGAGGAGGAGAGATTGCCGACCTCGGGGTTGAGGGTCGATGACAAACGAAAAGGGTCTTCGGGGTGTGAAGAGGCTCGCAGCGGGACGAGTCCTTCTCAGCGGTTCAAAAGAGGCAATTTTACCGATCATCTGGTTTTGGAGGCCTTCATTTTTGAAAGAGCATTACCCGCTTCTGCTGAGGGTATTTCGAAGGGCGAGAAGTGTGTGGTGCCTCCTTCTTTTCATACCAAAGGTGCTTCGGGGGACTCTAAGCCATCGGACATTGGCTCGGCCTTTGACGAGGCTCAGCGGCTCGGCTTTATGGTAAGCTTCGATAGCCGGCATAGGACTATTCTGGTTTAGTACTCTCCCTTTCTTATTGATTTTTCTTTCGCAGGCCTTTGATAGGGTTAAGTCTGAGCTGCTTTGCTATGAGGCTAGGTTGTGGAAAGCTTCGAATAGAGAGAAATCCCTTAGGTTTCTTTGTACGAGAAAGGAAAGCGAGCTGGTGTCCCTGCGGTGTGAGGTGGATTTAAGCCGGAGCTGCAAGAATTTCCTCAAGAGACAGGTACTTATTTCATGTTGATGTATGCTCCTCCTTTCATTTTTGAAGATTAATGTTTCAATATTTTAGTTGGAGAGCAAAATGGAGGAGCTGGAACGACTATGGGGCGAAGTTGGTCGGGCTAAATGTAAGTTTAATGAGCTGCATGCCCATGTAGATGCCCAAGTTCCGGCCAAGGAGAGTGTTTTGGCTAAAGCTTCCATCCTTGAAATGCAAATCTGGACCGCTCGTGCGAGCGAAGATGATCTCAAGGCGAAGGCCGAGGTGGTAAATGCCCGGGCCGAGGCTGTGATGAGAAGCACTAGGGCGAACCAGAAGGCAGCGGCTTATCTGAAAAGTGCTGCCACTGCTAAAGCTGAGCTGAGGAGAACTCTTGGTCGTGCGAGCAACAATAAAGAGTACGCAAAGTGCAAATCTCTGAGGAAAACTCTTGAGGAAATTCATGCCAAGGGTTTCGATCTTTTGGAGGAGATCGAGCAAGCCAAGGTGGAGGAGTACGATGCCAAGTTCCTTCTGTCCGATGTCGAAGATGGTGAAGATGGGGCCATTGGGCCATAGTCCCCAAGGGGGACATTTGTTTTCTTTCTTTGTCTTTATATATAGTGCTTTCATAGTATGCTGTAAATGGAGCTTGTATTTTATTACATGTATGTATAAGGGGGAAACCTTGCAATTTTTGTATCTTCCGGGTTTCTTTTTGCCAAGATTTTGGCCAGATCAATTGACCTTTGAGTTGGTAGGAATCCTTAGATTTGTGATATGGCCCTGGGGATCATTAGGCTGGCCCATAGGCTCTTACGTGCTTGGTCGATGTGACCTTTTATGTGGGCTGGCGATAATGGCTCTTACTCTTTGCTCTTAGGCATATTTAGTTAACTATTTTAGGTTCAGTCTTCAAATTAGGTTACGACTCGAGCTCATTCGACCCTTAAGTTTTCTATTTGTATGGGCTGGTGACAATGGCTCTTATGCCTTAGGTCAAAGTGACCTTTTATGTGGGTTGGCGACAATGGCTCTTATACCTTGGGTCGAAGTGACCTTTTATGTGGGCTGACAACAATGGCTCTTATACCTTGGGTCGAAGCGACCTTTTATGTGGGCTTGCGATAATGGCTCTTACGCCTTGGGTCAAAGCGACCTTTTATGTGGGCTTTATTTTTCCCTCGATAAGGATTTAGAAATAGTGTTTGTCTGACTATTCGATGGCTTAATAAAAGACTCGATTGCGAGTCGTTATATGGTGATGATCGAGCACTCAGAAGGTTTGGCTCGGAGGCTGAGTATCTCAAAACCGATGTTTAGGAGCTGACATGGTCGAAGCTCTTTTGCCTGTATTTAGGGTAGCCTGTTTAACCGTTTCTTTTCGAAGTAGATTTGAAGTAATTGAAGGCCTGTGATTTTGTAGTGACGGTCGGGCATCCCCAAGTCGCATTAGTTCGGCTGGTACAACCGTGTGAACGAAGTCATTTGTGTTCGACCGAAGCCTTTAAGTCCCGAGTAAAGTATTTTCGGCATCTATATCGAGGGTATGCCTTTTCAGGGGTCTTACAAGTTCGATATATAGCCGAAACTTTGAGATTTGGTTTATGCCTTCATTAAGGTCTTACAAGTTTTACATGTTTTTGAGGTCTTACAAATTGGGATACTTGGTACAAGTATTGTTCGTGCCTTGCTTGAGGTCTTACAGTTTTGTTGCTACCTTATGTAGGTCTTACGAGACCGAGTCTGCTCACTCGAGGTCTTATGGCCTCGGTTTTTTAATGAATGGCGATTGTCGATAGCCCCCGAGTCATCGAGGGTATCTTGGCTCAGAATCCATTACTTGTATACTTTTTATTGCCTTATTGAGGGCTTACGATTTTGGAGATCCCGACCCTGAGGTCATGCATTTTTTTGAGATTTTGACGCCAGTCGCTGAGTATTCGGGGCACTTTCGGCCTTGGAGACATTTTGTGTCTTTCATGTTTCCTCGTTGAGGGCTTATGAGCTTGGAGTCCTGACCTAGAGGTCATTCAGGTGTTGAATTGTTGATGCTAGTCCCCGAGTGTTCGGGACATTTTCAGCAGAGAAGTCATTTTTGTGAAGGTGCCGATCTTCTTTTGGAGTGTGAGATGCTTTGATAAAAGATATCATTCAATTATTTGGTACAAGTGTATATGTTTTTGCCGTCAGGGGCCCAGCTATACGGACATGGTTCGTTCGACCGTTTGGCCTGGTACATCATTTTCCTATTGTGATCCTATTTTGCATTTCTTGGCTTTTCCGAGCGGATGGCCTTCCGAGGGGATGCCCCCCAATGTTCGAGGTTTATTGCAAAATAAAACTTGAATACTTGTTGATTCTTCCTTAGGTAGCATGTGGATGTTGCCTCATTAAAAACCTTGCCGGTAAAACCCTTTTCGGGATAAAAACTCGGTCGAAGGAAAAGAGTGCAACAAATGCTTTAAAACCTTAAGGTCTTCGGGTTTGGGTTAGTGCTTTGACTACTTCGGTCGGGCTCCTGCATAAGGGTTAGCGTGAAATATAAAATGAAAAGGGAGATGGTTAAACCTTAGTGGTGATTGTGCTTTCGAACCTTGGCATTTGGTTGGAGGACGCGGTATGGTCTTTTATTCGTATATAGCCGAGGGCATGTCTCATGGTCGCTTTCTTATCGTTGGCTTATTATTTTAGTCCTTCTGCTGGTGGAGACTTTGGTGGAGCCTAGTGGAGGCTGCCTCAAAAGATCGTGTGGATGACATGTTGCGGCTAGTCTGCTTTGTTCTTTTTGGTTGTTTCTCTTTCTCGAAACTAATTTTTGGCTTGGTCGCTGAGGAATTCCCGAATGTGAACTTTGTTAAGTAGTCGGGCTACCTCTTCTCAGAGTTGGTGGCAATCCTTGGTCCTGTGGCCGTGTGTGTCGTGAAATTCACACACTAAGTTATGATTTCTTTGCGAGGGATCTGATTGCATAGGCCTGGGCCACCTGGCGTCTCTGATTTTGCTAATGGCGAACACAATGCGTGATACATCTATGTTGAAGTTGTACTCTGATAAGCGAGGTGCCTCCGTTGGCCCCACATTCCTATCGAATCCAGTTCTGTTCATGAGTCCCCGAGGATTCTGTCCTCGATCTATCCTTCGATCATTGCAAGGTGGGTTGTGCCTCAGGGCATTCATTCTGTCTTCAGTGTACGGCTGATATCTTTCTTTGTTTGGCTTGGCTCCTTTTCCAAAGGCCTGCTTGGGTATACTAAGCCTGATGGGGCTTGTAGTTGGTCGTTTTTGACCCTGACCTTCGACCGGTATCGGTTGTGGACATCCGACCATGTCACGGCGGGATACTTGACCAAATTCTATTTCAATTGCTTTGAAGCCACCGAGCTTCGTTCATTCAGACCTTGAGTGAAGGCCTACACTGCCCAGTCATCGGAGACTGGCGGTAGTTCCATTCGTTCCGTTTGAAATCGAGATACGAACTCTCGCAGCATTTCACTCTCCCTCTACTTGATCTTGAACACATCAGATTTCCTTGTTGCTACTTTGATGGCGCCGACATGTGCCTTTATGAAAGAGTCTTTCCATCATGGCAAATGAGTCTATAGAGTTAGGTGTTAGGTTGTGATACCACATCATGGCCCCCTTCGAGAGTGTTTACCCAAACTTCTCCAGTAAGACGGACTCGATCTCATCGTCCTTTATGTCGTTGCCCTTCACTACACAAGTGTAAGCAGTAACATGCTCATTGGGGTCTAAGGTCCCATTGTACTTTGGGAGTTCTGGCATTCTAAACTTCTTTGGAATGGGTTCCGAGGCCGCTTCCTCTAGGAACGGACTTTGTATGAACTTCATGAATCCACGCCTTTTAGGATTGGGGTGCGCCTGGAATTTGGTCGACCCTAGAGTTGTAGAACTCGAGCTTTTTGTCATTGGCTTCTATCATTTTCTCACCCTATTCTATCATTTTGGTGAGGTCCTCGAGCATTTTTATGATGACGGGATCGGTCATCGACCCGTTATTGATCGATCTCTCTAGTACCTGTTCGATTGGGGGAGTTATCCCCGGTGCTACCGTACTAGGAGTTTTTTGGTGACTTTGCAGCTGAGCAATAGCAAACTGTTGTGCCTGCAACATTTCAAATATAACATGAAGGCTAACCTCCCATTCCTCCCTAGTTGGGGTTTTCTGAGCTTCTTGTTGATCCCCTTGGTGCACGCTCCTGTCAGTGTGAGAGCTTATGTCAATGTGTTGGGTGTCTCATGAGACCGCATCAACGGGGACTGGCTCTAGTGCATTCCCAGGGTTTTATGGTGGCACACCAACACCTGGAACAGCCACATCGTTTTCCCCGTGGTCCTCAAGATTGTTGTTTTCACCTCCATTTACTGAGTTAGACATTTTGACCTGAAATCGAAGATCTTGGACAAGAAAAAGCATGAAAGATAACTTACGTTGTGTAGCTACACCAACAAGAAAATAATCACTATTATTTTTAGCCCCACGGTGGGCGCCAAACTCTTTACCGTGAAAATGGTAATAACAATTAAATTTGATTATGGGACTCTAAAAATACATGATCTATTTTTATGCTAGTTGTTAAGCAGTTGATGCTATGTATGTGAGACTTAGAAACGAAGTGAGAGTTAAGATTAGGGTGATAATCAAACTGATAGACTAACAATCGGGGCCTCGAGCTTGTCGATTTGGGGGCCTCGAGGTCGATTCCGGAGCTCAACTGGGAGCTATCGAAGGTAATCGAAGTATGACCAACAGTTGGAGTAAAATTAATGAGAGCTCTTTATGGCCAATGATAAGCAACAAATGATGAACAACAATGAAGATAATAAATGAAAGCAATAATGTCAAAGGAATATGTTAGAGAGCAAAGAGAATGTTCTTGTATATTTCGTGTAGAGCAACTGAAGCAACAGGGGTTTACAAAATAACAAGGATCCCTTTTATTTAAAAGGGGAATCCCAACATAGTACAAAATACATTAATAACAAAGAAGTGGAGATGGGACATTTAGATGACACCCTTATTCAGGTTTAGAGTAGCTGTCTAGACTCTGTCAGTCCTTGCCGTATACCTTGGGAACTCCCAATTTCTACCATAACCGTAATCATCACTGCCCCAAGGCCGAGTGTCGAAGACCCTTGATGGAGGATACTCAGGTGTGGCCTCGAGCCTTCGAGCTGATCTTCCGAAGTGTCTTATTTGTGAGAAATTAGACCCTCCGATTTCACCGTATACACCCAGACTCTGCTACCTGCACTCTGCAGCAGATGGCTCCACAGTTTCAGACTCCAACAGCTCAGCCAGTTGGAGCAATTCAGCCGGGTGTGGTAGCTCAGACCGGTGATGGAGCAGCTATGTCTGCTGATGCCTTGTGGAGATTGGTCAGGTTCACCAAGCTCTTCACTACCACTTTCAGCGTGCATCTTCTGAGGATCCCCAGGATTATTTAGACAGATGTCATGAGGTTCTCAGGAATATGGGGATAGTGGAGACCAATGGGGTCGACTTTGCTGCTTTTCGCTTGTCAGGATCTGCCAAGACTTGGTGGAGAGATTATTGTTTGGCTAGACCAGCTGGGTCACCAGCTTAGACTTGGGATCGGTTTTCTCAACTATTTCTGGAGAAATTGCTTCCTATCACTTATAGGGAGAACTATCGGATGCAGTTTGAGCATCTCCAGCAGGGTTTTATGACCGTTACTCAGTACGAGACCAGATTTATTGACTTGGCCTGTAATGTTCTTCTTATACTTCCCTCTGAGATAGAGAGAGAGAGAAAGTGAGGAGTTTCATTTAGGGACTCGTACAGCCGATTCAATTGCATATGGATAAGGAGACGGGGAGCAAGATTTCTTTTCAAGATGCGGCCAATGCGGCCAGGAGAGTTGAGATGGTTCTATCACAGGGGAGTGGTCAGGTCACGCGTCTGACAAGAGACCTCGTCATTTTGGTGGGTTCAGTGGAGTCTCGTATGGGGCAGGGATTCTTTTGGTAGGGTCCATTCTCCCAGGCCATTTCATTCAGCACTTCAGGCTTCTCACGGTGCTCCAGGTGGCGGTGGTTTTCACATGCAGTATTTTGATCAGCAGTCCTATAGTGCATCGCCAGCTCCTATCAGTGCACCTCCGCTTCAGAGTTTTCAGGGTCATCAGCCCCAACAGCCGAGGGCTTGTTTTACTTGTGGTGATACGAGGCATATTGCTAGATTTTGCCCTCGAGCACCGAGCAGCTCTTAGCATCAGGGTTCCCGTGCCATAGTTCAGGCACCGAGTGTTCCATCACTCGCTCAGCCTGCTAGAGGAGGAGGTAGGGGTGCTAGAGGTGGAGGTAGAGGAATTAGAGGTGGAGCTCAGGACGCTAGAGGTGGAGGCCAACCAGCTGCAAGTTGTACCAGAGATGTAGTTCAGAGTGGTGGGCCCCAGCCCCGATGTTATGGTCTTCCAGTCAGGCCTGAGGCTGAGTCTTCCGATGCAGTTATCACAGGTACTGTTCTGGTTTGTAGTAAGGATGCTTCAGTACTATTTGATCCAGGGTCTACATACTCCTATGTGTCCTCTTATTTTGCACCGTATTTGATCATACCTAGTGATTCTTTAGGTACTCCTATATTTGTGTCTACACCGGGGGTGATTCTATTATGGTAGATCATGTCCATCATTCCTGAATAGTGGTGATTGGGGGTCTTGAGACCCGAGTAGACTTATTACTTTTGGACATGGTTAATTTTGATGTCATATTGGGGATGGACTGGTTATCACCTTACCATACTATCTTGGACTGTCATGCCAAGACTGTGACCTTAGCCTTGCTGGGGTTGCCTCATCTAGAGTGGAGAGGCACTCCTGGTCATTTTACCCGTAGTGTTATATCATATATGAAGGCTCGGTGTATGGTCGAGAAGGGGTGTTTGGCCTATTTGGCATACGTTCGTGATTCTAGTATTGAGGTTCCTTCTATGGATTATGTGCCTGTTGTTCGTGAGTTTCCTGAGGTGTTTCCTTCAGACCTACCGGTCATACCACTCGACAGGGATATTGACTTCTGCATTGATTTGGCTCCGGACACTCAGCCCATTTTTATTCCGCTGTATCGTATGGCCCCGCCTGAGTTGAAAGAATTGAAGGAGCAGTTGCAAGACTTGCTTGATAAGGGCTTTATTAGACCTAGTGTCTCACCTTGAGGTACGCCGGTGTTGTTTGTTAAGAAGAAGGACAGATCGATGAGGATGTGTATAGATTACCGGCAGTTGAACAAGGTTACAATCAAGAATAAGTATCCATTGCCGAGGATTAATGATTTGTTTGATCAGTTTTAGGGTGCCAAGGTATTTTCGAAGATAGACTTGAGATCTGGCTACCATCAGTTTAGGATTAGGGTATCCGATGTCCTTAAGACAGCTTTCCACACTCGGTACGAGCATTATGTGTTCTTTGGTGATGTCATTTGGGTTGACAAATGCCCTAACAGCTTTTATGGATTTGATGAACCGAGTATTCAAGCCTTACTTGGATTCGTTCGTGATAGTCTTCATTGATGATATTTTGATCTATTCCGACAGCCGGGAAGAGCATGAGCAGCATCTTAGAGTGGTTCTTCAGACTCTGAGAGATAGTTAGTTGTATACTAAGTTTTTGAAGTGTGAGTTTTGGTTGAGTTTAGTCGCATTCTTGGGTCACGTTGTTTTGGCAGAGGGTATTCATGTAGATCCAAAGAAGATAGAGGCAGTCAAGAACTATCCTAGACCCACATCAACTACAGAGATCCGGAGTTTCTTGGGTTTGGCAGGCTATTACCATCGGTTTGTGGAGGGGTTTTCATCTATTGCAGCCCCAATGACCTGGTTGACCCAGAAGGGTGCCCAATTCAGGTGGTCAAACGAGTGTGAGGCGAGCTTTCAGAAGCTCAAGACAGCTTTGACTACGGTGCCGGTGTTGGTTTTGCCCATAGGTTCAGGGCCATATACAGTTTATTATGATGCATCCCGTATTGGACTTGGTGCGGTGTTGATGCAGGATGGCAAGGTCGTTGCTTATGTTTCGCGTTAGTTGAAGATTCATGAGAAGAATTATCCAGTTCATGATTTGGAGTTAGCAGCCATTATTCACGCATTGAAGATTTGGAGGCACTATTTGTAAGGCATGTCATGTGAGGTGTTCACGGATCATAAGAGTTTGCAATACTTGTTCAAGCAGAAAGAGCTAAATTTGAGGCAAAGAAGGTGGTTGGAGCTATTTAAAGACTATGATATCACCATCTTATACCATCCGAGAAAGGCCAATGTAGTGGCTGATGCTTTGAGTAAAAAGTCAGCCAGTATGGGTAGTCTTGCGTATATTCCGATCGGTGAGAGACCGCTTGCTTTGGATGTTCAGACTTTGGCCAATTAGTTCATGAGGTTGGATGTGTCTGAGCCCAATCATGTGTTAGCTTGCACAGTCGCTCGTTCTTCTTTATTGGAGAATATCCGAGATCGGCAGTATGATGATCCTCATTTGTGTGTCCTTAGGGACGCTGTGCAGCACGGTTGTTCCAAGCATGTTACATTAGGAGATGATGGAATTTTGAAGCTGCAGGGTTGAGTTTGTGTGCCTAATGTTGATGGGCTTCGAGAGTTGATTCTAGAGGAGGCCCACAATTCTCGGTATTCTATTCATTCGGCGCCGCTAAGATGTATCAGGATTTGTAGCAGCATTATTGGTGGAGGAGGATGAAGAAGGATATTGTTGCATATGTGGCTCGATGTTTGAATTGTCAGCAGGTAAAGTACGAGCATCAAAGACCTGGTGGTTTGTTCCAGAAGATTGAGATTCCTGAGTGGAAGTGGGAGCGTATCACTATGGACTTCATTGTTGGACTCCCACGGACTCAGAGGAAGTTTGGTGTAGTGTGGGTTATTGTTGATAGGCGGACCAAGTCAGCACATTTCATTCCTGTGGCAGTCTCCTATTCTTCCGAGAGGTTAGGCGAGATCTATATCCGAGAGATTGTTCGTCTTTATGGTATGCCTGTGTACCTTACATTTATGGAGAGCAATTCAGCGTGAGTTGGGCACACGGGTCGAGTTAAGCACAACATTTCATCCTCAGACGGACGGGCAGTCCGAGTGCACTATTCAGATTTTGGAGGATATGCTCCGAGCTTGTGTCATTGACTTTAGAGGCTCGTGGGATCAGAACCTTTAGCAAAGTTTGCCTACAACAACAGTTACCAGTCGAGCATCTAGATGGATCCTTATGAGGCTTTATATGGTAGGCAGTGTCGGTCGTCGGTTTGATGGTTTGAGCTGGGAGAGACTCGGTTGTTGGGTACGGATCTAATACAGGATGCCTTCGACAAGGTCAAGATAATTCAGAATAGGCTTCGTACAGCTCAGTCCAGGCAAAAGAGTTATGCCGATCGTAAATTTTGTGATGTGGCATTCATGGTCGACGAGCGGGTGTTGCTTCGGGTGTCGCCTATGAAGGGCGTGATGAGATTTGGGAAGAGGGGAAAGCTTAGCCCTAGATTCATTGGTCCTTTTGAGATTCTTGATCGAGTGGGGGAGGTGGCTTACAGACTTGCGCTGCCGCTGAGCTTATAAGCCGTGCATCCAGTGTTTCATGTGTCCATGCTTCGGAAGTATCACGGTGATCCATCCCACATGCTAGATTTCAGCACTGTCCAGTTGGACAAGGACTTGTCCTATGAGGAGGAGCCGGTAGCTATTCTAGACTGGCAGGTTCGTCAGTTAAGATCGAAGAGTTTCCATTCTGCTCGTGTTTAGTGGAGAGTTCATCATGTTGAGGTAGTGACCTGGGAATCCGAGTCCAATATGCGGAGTCGATATCCCATTTTCTCCGACTCAGGTACTTCCTTCTTATGTCCGTTCGAGGATGAACGGTTATTTTAGAGGTGAAGATTGTGATGACCCAAAGGTTCGTCACTTGTTTTGGAAATAAATTCTATGTTTCGAGGCCTTAAAACCTCTTTTTTGTCTCACTTCGATTTGCGTGTGCAGTTTGGGCGTGTATTCAAAAAGCGATTATGTGAAAACCTATAAAAAATGGTAAATTTTGCTTTTAAAATGAATTTAAGTTAACTTCGGTCAACATTTTGGGTAAACGGAATCGGTCCCATGATTTGACGGTCCTGAAGGGTCCGTAGGAAAATATGGGACTTGGATGTATGCTTTGAATTGAATTTCGAGGTCCCAAGCCCGAGATATGAATTTTTGAAGAAAATTATTTAACTAAAATTATAAGAGTATTTAGAAATTTGGATGTGTTTGAATTTGATGGTATCAGACCCGTATTTTGGTTCTGGAGCCCGGTACAAGTCTTATATGGTATTTAAGTTAAGCATGTACAATTTGGTAAGAAACGGACTTGATATGACGTGAATCGGACCATCGATTGTTAAAAAAATGGAACTTAAGAGTTCATGAGATTTTTCTTTGATTTTGATGCTAAATTCATAGTTATTGATGCTATTTTGATGATTTGATCGCACAAACAAGTTCGTATGATGTTTTTGGACTTGCGTGCATATTTGGTTTGGAGCCCCGAGGGCTTGGGTGAGTTGCGTGTTGCGGGTTTGCAGGCTTAATTGCGAAGCCATTGCGAGCTCGCATTTGTGAAGACCCATCGCAATTGCGATGATGGGCTGGGGCAGGAACCTTCACATTTGCGAGGCTTATGTCGCAAATGCGACTTCAACAGGGACCGCAAATGCGAACAACCGTTCGCAATTGCGAAGAAAGCAGGATTTGGCCTACCTTCGCATTTGCAAAGCCTAGGCCGCATTTGCAAGTTTGCATTTGCGAACCTGACTTCGCAAATGCGATATCTGCACCTGTGCAAATTGTAACTTAGCCGAAAATTCTTCATTTTTCTAACTTCCTCAAACTCTAAACTCTCTTGGGAAATTTTCTAAAGAAAATTAAAGTTGTTCTTCAAATAGATTGTAAGTCATTTCTAACTCATTTTCTTTAATCTATAACATCTTTTTACATGATTTCAACTCAAAATCAAGGGTTTTCATGGGGGAAATTGGGTGTTTTGGTTGGAACTTAGGATTTTTGAATTTGGGGGATTTGTACCTCGATTTTAGGTCCGATTTCAAAACAAATTATATATTTGAGTTCGTGAGTGAATGGGTAATCGGATTTTGGTTCAAACCTCGGGTTTTGACCATGTGGTCTCGAGGTCGAATTTTGACTTTTTGGGGAAATCATTGGAAAACTTATTTCCATGCATTAGAATTGATTCATTTAGTGTTTATTGAAATAGTTAAGTAATTTGTGGCTAGATACAAGCGAATTGGTGGTGGAAACAAGAGGTAAAGCAGTAGCATCGAGGTAAGTGTTTGGTCTAACCTTAGCTTGAGGGATTAAGAATTGTGTCTTATTTGCTTTATGTTAATTGTGGAGTACGACGTATATGCATGGTGACGAGTGTCTATACGTCGGTGTCAAGCATGCACGTGAGTCTAGTATTGTAATTGTTGTAACTCCGTTGTAATTTATTCATGCCTAATATGATGATTATCATTGTTGGTTCCCTTACCGGGATGTTATTGTTTATGATATTGTCTCCATTGCCAGGATGTTATTGTTTATGATATTGTCTCCCTTGCTAGGATGTTGTTGCTGTGAGCACCTAATTTTTGCACCTATTTTTTAAGGGATTTTAGAAGTTTTCTTTATTTAGTTGCATTTCATACATTTTTAACATTATTAAATCATAGAAAAATCATTAAAAAAATTCACGTTTTAATTTCATATCATCTTAGGTCCAATTTGCATGTAGGAATTAATTTTATTAAGAAAAATCACAAAAAATGGTCATTTTTACATATTTAGCTTTTAGTCTTTAGAAAGTAGTGTTTTTATTTAGTTTTAAGTTAATTAGTTGTTTTAATAGATAAACAATTTTAATTTTTACAAATTAGATTGATTTAGGATTAATTTAGGATTTTATTAGATTTTAAAATAAAAGAAAAAAAATAAAAAAAAAAGATTTTTGATTTACTCTTCCTACCCCAAAGTTAATTAGCCCAAATTCATAACCCAAATCCTTTCAAGCCCAAAATATTGGGCCCATACTCATTCCTCATTTGACCTAACCTAATTCCTACCCCTATAAAAAGATCCCTAACTCCTAAAATTAAGAGAGACCTAGAACCTAAAGACTTTTGCTATCTGCTGTTTATACATCAAGAACCCCCCATCGGATTTTGCTACTACTCTTTCACATTTTGAAGAGCTTCTTCATCTTCTTCAACAAAACAAAACCAGCAACAACCCAACGTTCACCAGCTCCACTACGCCGACCACCCTCACCCCTCTTTCTTCATTTTAGTTCTAATTCCAACAGAGCCCTACCATCCCTGAAACCAACGACCCCTGCTGCTCTTCCTCTTCAGTTGTCGATCTCACTGGAAAACCCATAGCAGCCGTTGCTACTTCTTCTACTTATTCCCATTCACGACAGCGTCGAACACGCGGGAAAACCTCACCAAAATCCACCTCCATTAAGACCAATCTTCTGCTCTAAAGTTGCTGCAAAGATGCAGTAGTTCTCCCACCCAAAGAAGCCCAAAAATACGACAGAATCCAATTGAAAACCTGCTGCAAAATCAGCCCAAGAAAGCATGGCAAAATCACGCCAGAAGCTAGCAAAACAAAGCACCCTTTCCACCCCAAAAGGCAGTTGAAGCAGCCTGAAAGCAGTCCAAAAATAGCCCCCAAAACAGCTACGTTACTGCTGAAAATTAGCCATGAAAACTGCCACACACCACCTCCAAAAGCAGCCCCAAAATCAGTAAAAAACAGCTTCTTCCGTCACCGTTGAAACCTGGTTGGAGTTCGATTTCGAGAGGTCGTTTGAGTTGAGCTTTCCTGACAATCGAGCTCTGATTGAGGTGTTTGTTCGCGGCCCTATTCCTCTTTAGATCCAACCCTCCCCCATTTTTGTTCCCAAAATGGGGGATGAATAGTGTTCCCTCAAATATGGGGGTACACTATTCATCTCCCACATTACTATTCATCACTTTTTTATTATTATTTTATTATTTAATCTTTTAATTTATCTTTTTATATACACCTAATTATGTTTATGTAATGTATTTATAATATTAATATTATATCTTAACTTTGGTGTATAATTTTGATAAATTAATTTTCGTGCATTTATTATTTTTATGTAGAAATGGTAGTAGATGAAAATCAACGATTTCAAGAATTTTTATTTCGACATAGAAGAATTAAGGACAAAGATGCTCATTTTGCACTTCGTAATGCATTAATAGATCATTTATTGGAGAATACTAGAGGTTGAAGTTGAATATTTATGTAGTATTTCGAATAAATTTTATCGTTATGTAATATGTATTTAATTAATCTTGTATCACAATGATTTTACTTTTATTTGAATTATTAGTTAATCTATAATAATTGCTTACAAATTATATTATTTAAAATTTTATGGAATTGTTTTAATTATGGAAATTACAAATTAATAAAAATAAAAGATAATATTTGTTTAATGAAAATTAAAAAATAAAATTGAAATGAAAGATAATAATATAATATAGAAGAGAGAGAAGAATATAAAAAAGTTTGGGAAAAAAAATGGGGGAATGGTTGGAGTAAGTTGTCCCCAAAATGGGGAAATTCCCATTTTGGGGACCAAAAATGGGGTAAAGGTTGGATATGCCCTTAAGTTTCGAGTTTTTCCAACAAATATAGTTCAGACTCAGTCTAATAAAAAGGTCCCTCCTTCTCTTATTGACTCGAGCATTATTTTGTGTTTTATGTGCTAGGATATAATATTGTTCTTAAATCTCATGCTAATTTTTTTGATATATACCTATCATTGTTCATTCTGAACGAGCATGCTAAATAGTTATTTTAGATTATACTTGTTCGTCTCTTGTGTTTCCATGGTTTAGTGGGAGAAATTTTGTTTGTAGTGTAATGAATGTGTTTGGCCTTTGGTCTTCTCGTTGTTAGTTTAGTATATTATAAAAGTGAGAGTGATTAATGAATTAATTATTAGGTTGGCTTGGTTGAATTGGTCATTTTACTTAGGTGTTGAATCGGTACATGTTAGGTAGGAGAAACATTTGACTATAATTTTGTGGTGAGAATAAATTTCTTATGGGCCCGTACAATAATTTTTCAGAATGGAAATAAATAGCTTTGTGCCATTATGTGATTGTATGATACAAGCCATTGTATTTTAGTGCTATTTAAAAGAGCTATTATATTCTGGGCTCATGGGATTCGTTTTGGTCAAGATCAAATAACGAAATGGGAAGCTTTCTGTTAGATCCTATTAATAGCTCATCCTTTATAAATTAATGGACGTCAAATATTTTCAAACGCTAGATGGCTTTAAGCACACTCCTAAACAAATCAAATTATCGTGATTATATACACGTTCGCGTGACATGATTACGATTTCAAAAAATGAATATTCATAGAAATGCTTTTAGGCGCACAATTCATCTACCATCGTGATTGTGTATACGTTCGTGTAACATAATTGCGATCTTTTTCTAAAATAAATTGAGGTATGCGTTCGCGCAACTTCGATCAAAATTTCCTTAAAATAATTAACAAAGCGTTATTAATCGTGGATACATTCGCGTGGCATAATTTTTGACGCGCCGAAGGAAAAGAGTACACGTACGCGTGACTCAATTCTTTAATTACGAATAAATCAAGTGATTAAAAGCGGTTAAGAGGATAAATGAACATAGGTCCTAAAATGTACAAACAATTTAAGCCAAGCAATAATCACTAAGCGACCGTGCTAGAACCACGGAACTCGGGAATGCCTAACACCTTCTCCCGGGTTAATAGAATTCCTTACTTAGAATTTCTGGTTCAGAGACTTTTAAATAAAGTCGAAACTTCCTCGATTTGGGATTTAAAATAAACTGGTGACTTGGGACACCAAATAAACTATTCCAAGTGGTGACTATGATTAAATAAATTAAATAATCTCATTTCGAGTAATGTAACTTAAATTGGAAAAACTCCCATATACCCTCGGGGTGTAAAAAAGGAGGTGCGACAGTTATACTCTTGTTCCCTTGTCGGGATTCTTTTATAATTGATGTTGAATATGAAATGGGATCGGGTTGCATGCCGCAACGGTAATATATAAAATGGGATTGGGTTGCACGATGCAACGGTAATGTATGAAATAGAATCGGGTTGCACGCCGCAACGGTAATATATGAAGTGGGATCGGGTTGCACGGTGCAACAGTAAAATATGAAATGGGATCAGGTTGCACGCCTCAACGGTATTATATAAAATGGGATCGGGTAGCACGTCGCAACGGTATTATATGAAATGGGATCGGGTTTCACGTCGTAACGGTATTTTATGAAATGGGATCGGGTTGAACACTCCAACGGTATTACATGATTTGGGACCGGGTTGCACGCCGCAACAAGAAAGAAATGAAAGTGAATATTGTGTTGTTTTTTTTATTCTTGTTGGCAATTGAATTATGGTTTTTCTTTACATTTCTCTGTTGGTATTCTGTTGTTATCTGATACTCCCCGCAGCATGTTTTCCCCTTCCATCTTTAACTGTAAATATATGCTTTTACTTTTTCGTTGTATATGATTTAACTGCACGGGTTTATTTGATAGCTTGGTCCTAGCCTTGTCACTACTTCGCCGAGGTTAAGCTAGGCACTTACCAGCACATGGGGTCAGTTGTGATGATACTAAATTCTGCACTGTGTGCAGATCCCGGTGCTGCAGCTTTTGGACCTCAGTGAAGTTGTTGCCTTCAGTCCAACAGGCGACCCGAGGTAGTCCTGCAGGCGTCCGCAGGCCTTGGCGTCTCCTTCAATCTTTCCATTCTGTTTCCTTTATGTATTTCAGAGACAATTTTGTATTTATCTTTAAGACCTTTGTTTGTAGTATTCGTAGATAGTTCGTGCCTTTTTGACACCAAATTTTGGGTAGTGTTGTATTTTGGATGCATGTAATAATATTTGGTTAAACTATTAAGTTTTCGTCTTCCGCATTTCTGGTTATTTAATTTATTTCGCTGTTTGATCACCATTGAACTGTTGAAAAGGTTTAATAAAAAGGGTAATGAATTTATAACACTCAGTTTTCCTAGCTTTAACGAGTAGGCGCCATCACGACTCCCGAGGGTGGGAAATTCGGGTCATGACACATTCAAGACAGTTTCAAACCAGACGCTCAAACTCCATCCAGCAAGCTTTGACAAAGATTCTTGCAACCAAATAATTCTAACGAGAATTGTTAGAACCATAGCAACATAAAATTTTGTGGTTCTAAAAAAGTACAGTGCAATCCTTTCTAAGAATATTATACGAATTTTTTCCTATTCCGGATATGTTAAGGCTAAGTCCTTCTTTCTTTTGGCATGATCTATACGACATGAACGAAACGAGAAAATGCAAAATGACTCTATTCATAGAAGTATTAGAGGTGCCTATGTTCTTGATTCTCCATGTGTCCTATTATTCTTTCGTCTGTTCATGGGTCTCAAAAAATACGTAATTTGATAAAGTTTATTTCATGATATTAATCAAAGGTAAAATAGTCTTATAACACAAAAAATATAATTTTAGTATATTAATGTTAATCAAATGTCAACTTTGAACAGATTATTGTATAGTTATCGTAAAATCATTGGTCTAACATGTAAACATAAAGTTTACATACTACAAACTCTCATAGGAATAATATAAAGGATCTTACTTTTACTTTTTAATCTTAAATATAAAATTTACACGAGAGATGTTTATTACTTATATATATCTTTGAACTACTTCTCCCTTAAAAACTTTGAAGAGATCTTAAAATAATTATTATCATATCGTATGTTCATGGGTCTTATGACATTCCAAGAGATCTTATTCACTTACTTCCTTATGCGTTTCATTTATTTATACATGTACATTGATCCATGACTAAATGGCATTATATACGCATATGTTATATGTATATAGGGTATGGGGAAAGGTTATGGCGTTATATACGCACCTCCACCTAATCAGCTCGCATACGTTAATGATTTCGCCCAGAGAGGCTGAGATGATATGATGGGTTCCCTTAGAGGCCGAGATGATATGATGGGTTGCCCTCATAGGCTTGATGATGTTATGTACACCTATACCTATGCATGACACGACATTACACGCACGTGCATGATGTTATAATTGTTTCAGGATTTGCAAAGTTATGTAAACTTTTAGGCGGAATTTTGTATTCCATGTTTCATCTATGTCGCTTATGTACTGATTTTCATGCCTTACATACTCAGTACATTATTCGTATTGATGCCCTATTTTCTCGGGGCCTGCGTTTTATGCCTGCAGGTGCAGGTAGGCAAGTCGACGGTCTCCCCTCTTAGGATCCTTGATCAGCAAAGTTGGCGTGCTCCACTTGATCCGGAGCTGCTTTTGATTTTGGTACGATATGCTTGTATATATATATATATATGGTTATGATGTGGCTTAGTCCCGTCTTTGTATAGTCGTATTTCTATTAGAGGTCTGTAGATAGTTATGTATAGTTGGATAGTAGGTGGCCTTGTCGGCTTCCAGTTTTTCCTCACATATGTTATTCATATTTATATCTTAAACGTATGCTTACGGGTATTTTACAGGTAGGACTCGGACACCCGTCGCGGCCCATTGGTTTGGGTCGTGACAGAAAATCCATGATCGTATGAAATCTTGCATGCCAATACTGTTTAAACTTTCAAACCAAGCATTACTTATGTCTTATACCTTTAGTGAACCCTAACAGAGTTTTAAATTTTCTGTTCTTACTGTAATTCTGTTATCATGATGAAACCATGCCTGCTAGTATTACATTTACTTGAGTCTAATGCCTCTGTGTAATCTTGGATGCATAGCTGAACTTGTCATGTGTGATCAACCTCCAGAATCTTTTGTTTCTTTGGAATTAAATGAATACATGCTAGTTACCCTGTCCCCCACGGAACTATGTCTATATGATTGTTTTGTAGGACTAGTTTCAAGCATGACTTACCTTAGATCTTTTTGTTAAATCTTTTATGTATGAACTCTTTTTAAAATCCCCGTTTGTGGAAATCTCGTTGAGAGTTTTATTCTATTCCTATTCATGTGCTTCTTTATCTCTGGGATAACATGTTTAACGAGTCCATGCTTTCTCATTAGCTATAATACCTAAGTATTCCCTTCTTTACCTAAGTATTCCTCATGTAAAAACTGCTAACTTTCCTTTGAATTAATCCATGATCGTATGAATTCTTGCATACCAATATAGTTTAAACTTTCAAACCAAGCATGACTTATGTCTTATACCTTTAGTGAACTCCAACAGAGTTTTAATTGTTCTACGCTTACTGTAATTCTGTTATCATGATGAAACCATGCCTGCTAGTGTTACATTTACTTGAGTCTAATGCCTTTGGGTAATCTAGGATGCATAGCTGAACTTTTCATGTGTGATCAACCTCCAGAATCTCTCGTTTCTTTGGAATTAAATGAATACATGCTAGTTACCATGTCCCCCACGGAACTGTCTATATGATTATTTTGTAGGACTAGTTTCAAGCATGACTTACCGTAGACCTTCCTGTTAAATCTTTTATGCATGAACTCCTATTGAATAAGTTATGCACCATGTCTTTTAAAATCCCTATTTGTGGAAATCTTGTTGAGTGTTTTGTTCTATTCCTATTCATGTGCTTCTTTATCTCTGGGATAACATGTTTAACGAGTCCATGCTTTCTCATTAGCTATAGTACCTAAGTATTCCCTTTTGTATTTGTCTATATATGAAGTAATTAGTTTGCATGGGCTGTTACTTGTGTCATTTGGTTACCGAGTAAGCAAGACAATTGTCTTCACGTTTGGGCCTGGCTCGATGGGCCATATGCGTTGCTGGCCTTGAGTACTGGATTCATGTGCATTCTAGTTGTCCTTGTGAGTTTGAGATTTGGACCTGCTGGTGGTCCGGAGAGCAAGACTATTGAAGCCCAGAAAATCAGAGCGTTACTTTGTGCTATGCTTATAGCTGTCTTATTGGGCTTATGGTTGTTTATTCTGTTTGCATTGTTTATTTGGGCTGTAATAACTTGTAATAACAAATAATGGGGAAATTAATGAAAGGGGTTGGGAAATTCTAATGTTTACATAAAAGGGGTGGAAACATGCCTATAGGGTCTACGTGTTCTATTTGATGTCTCGTTCAGCATGACTTATATGTTATTCCATTCAGTATGTTGCATATTAATAGAGATCATACCTATAGGGATTACACACACCTCAATTGTATACTTCCAAGCATGTTAATTGAAAGTATTTACCATACTTGTTTCTGTGTTACTACTGTGCACTTAGACAGCATGTTTATAGGATGCAACAACATATGTTTGTCAATCTAGACATCATCCCTATAGGACCCTAACTAATCAATTAATTAATTGCTTCTGTCAAGATCTTAATCAACCAATCAACTACTTTATTACTTTGTAGCATTACAATACTTAGATGTTATTCCCATAGGGATATATATAAAATATATTTCAAATGTTAGAAACCATGCCTATAGGACACTGTCATTTGCCTAAGAAGCATGCCTATAAAATCCGCATTGGTAATTCAGATCGCTTTAGTGCCTCATTGCGTAAACAATTAAAAATCATGCCTATCGGACCTGCAATGCTTTAATGTCTATACGCTGCAGTACTGCCTGGATAATATTAATTAGAATCGCATAGGAACCATGCCTTTTGTATTCAATAACCCAAATACATCTTAATTATGAAACTATCAACGGTAAAACCAAAAATCTATTTGCGTGCTTTAGTGCTTATGTGTGGAGGCTAATTTGAGCCTTTCATTGCTATTATGTGCAGTCCTACCTATTTTGAATGTCGCCTAGTTTTATCATTTTGATCACCTTAAGTAAAGTCTAGAATCACCCAAATAGTAGGTCCAGGCCTCCTGGACCATAGGCATGGGACGGGTAATGCACGCATAGGGTATGACTTAGAATTGAATTAGAGAGTCTTTAAGTAAACAACTTCAACATAGTAATTGGGTAGTAGGAGATGATAGTATGTGCTTGCTGAATAATACGAGAAACAACCTCTACCTTAAAAGAGTTGCGAAGTATTATTTATGTTGCACGGGGTGATCCTTTAGGCTAAAATGCATAGGACCCCCTTACCTTTATATGCTTGTTGTCCACACATAGTCATTACATATAGACCAATGGAGTTGTACTCTCGTAATCTTTAAGATTTGTGTTGATCATTCGTACAGTGTAATTTTTATGGGTCATGTTATTATAGAACTTTCAACTTCCATATCTTTCTTTCCTTATATGATCACCTAGCTTAATTATCTAGTCCATATAGTGTAAAATTCGGTTAGGACCCACAGTTGTGGACCTCGAAGAGTGCCTAACACCTTCTCTTTGAGGTAATTTGAGCCCTTACCCGATCTTTGGTCACGTAGAATAGTCAAATAGAGTTATTTGCATATAGGTGCCCTAATATACCTTAAAAATCGTTAGGTGGTGACTTTCCTCTTTTAATACCTCCTTTAAAAGAGTTGTCAAATGTCGAAACCCGCTTCCAAGAGGAAAAGGGGTGCGAAAGCATGACGACTTTGTCGAGGATACTTAGGCTCTTATCATAACGAAATTGACTTATGTGGATTATTTCCCTTATTTTCTATATTTGTCTAAATTGCTATGACATGCACATCCCTTCCCTTACTTCCCTTTATTTTTTTAATATATTATGACATGAACATCCCCTCCCTGCTTCCATTTATTGCTATGACATGTACGTCCTCTCCCCATTTCATTCATCTTGTCTAAGACTGCTATATCAAAACTCTCCCATCCCTATTTCCCTATTTGCTTCATTACATTCTCGCATATTTTCATGAGTTAAACTGACTTTTCTTTTCTCTTTTGTTCCTACTCCTGTTCATCATTATTTACTATTTTATGCACTTTTATCACGCAAATACTTGGCGATGTGTTACTATTTCTTCATAAAGCATGCTCCACATCATACTCCACCCATTCCTATTATCAATATAGTGGCACTTGATGAGTGTCCGTGTATTCTAAAATCATCCTTTTAAACCGGAAAGGCTTATTTGTGGTAGACTAGTCGATCAGCAGTGCAGTCGTGGTCCCGTGCCTTTCCCTCTTGAGTTGTCCACTTGAGAGTACCAGTCTCTAATTTGAAATGTACATGCATCATGATAAACCTAGTACAGATTGATCCATCACTGACGTAACAACTCGCTTAGACAAACCTTGTCCAAAGTCCGACGGGATTTCCATAATCCCAAAAGGACACCATCATATTATGTGCATTACTTGGAGAAAACATGCCAATATTTTGATCATTATTGCGTAAGTAGTCGAATATGGAGGGGCAAAGGGCTAACCTTTGTTTCTTTGCAGAAAATGAAGAATGAAATCCCTAGGTTCGGTATGGTCCAAAATATCCCACCTTTGCTAATTGACTGGTGGAAAGACCTTGCACCCTGTGATAGAAACCATGTGAGGAGAGTACTTGGTGACTTGCCATCTTTGCTGAATATTCGACCAAATAAGGAACTGATCGAGGCCGCTACCATATTCTAGGACGAGAAAAGAGCTATTTTTTGATTTGGCAATATAGAAATGACTCCTTTCTTGGAAGAAATATGGGATTTCGCAAAGTTACCATGGGATAGTCCAGGACTCTTGGTGCCAGAAAATCACACTCCACGTGATTTTTCTAAAATGTTGGGCTTAAAGAAGAATGATGAAATGCTTGTCAGAAGAAATTATACATCCCTTTTGAGTTTCTCTACGAGCATTATGGGCATCGCAAATCATATTGCCTTCATCATGGTGAGCTAGCCATTACCTCTTTGGGATGGGTGCACCGCCGGATTTATATTTTCATTGTCTGCTTCTTCAGATTATTGATCTTTTTGATGGAAGGAGGATGGATTCATACTCGCTTAGCCATGGTCGCCAGGTCCTTAACGAATAGCATCAAAGGACATACGCATACTATGATTCCAATGATCTTAGCTGAGATGTACCATGCTCTAGATTGGTGCAAGCATAGATTCAGACACTTTGAGGGTTGTAATCTATTATTACAAGTTTGACTACTAGAACAATTCCAGAGGGGTGAGTATCGCCAAGAACTTCTACGAAGTTCACTGAAAGACTACATAGCCAATCATCACCCAAAGAAAATGACATTTATTTTAGATAGGTTTGCAAAGCCTGGAAATGTTGTAGGCTGGGTGTGTTTCTTCAGTAATCAAACAGACGAGCAGGTGCATTGGATGTTTGAATGGTTTTCTAGTAGTGAGTTCATCATCATATCAAAAGGAACTACTCACCCGGTATTGATCGGGCTGTGAGGCATTTACCCTTACGCTCCTATAAGGGTAATGAGGCAAGCTAGAAGAAAACAAGTCATTCCTGGGGTTTCGAACATGATTCAGTATAAGGCAGATTTCAAGGGAGATTTCATCCTATTCAAGTTCGAAGCGCAACACATTTGGAATCAAAAGATCATTGTGGAAGGAGAAACAATTGAGCCAGACAGGTATTATGCCGGCCATATGTACTACTATCTATCATGGCTAGAAGATGATATAGCTGGGGACATCAAACCATGAGTCAATCTCAAGGATAGGATCATAGATGAAGTGGTTGAGGCACATGTGAGGTACAAGAGGCTACACAAAAGGGTGTTCGAGTCTGAAGCTAAGCATTTAAAACAATATAAAGTGAACATGGAGGCGATAAGGGAATGGAAAGAGATTATCAATAAGTCGACAGAGGTTAAAATACTTGGAGCAAGGATTGATGGAACTAGAAGGGAAGATAAGAAAGAGACTTTGGGATTGTCAATGCATGGATGACGATGAAGGGGGGAAGCTGGCAAAAGCTTATTTGCTACTAGACATGCGCGACCTAGGAAACATGATTGATGGGGTCGAGAGCCAAGCATGGAGAAGGTCCTTCAGGGACCAAGTAGATTAGGAGATGACACTCTTTATTGCTTTCTAGATTAGATTAGATTTCGATGTAATAAGGCTTAATACCATTAGTGACTTTAATATTATTATTATTGTCAATTTAGTGAAAGACTGTCTTGGTTGATTTTCGCACTAATGAAATGAA
Organism: Nicotiana tabacum; assembly: GCF_000715075.1. Lineage (NCBI taxonomy): Eukaryota > Viridiplantae > Streptophyta > Magnoliopsida > Solanales > Solanaceae > Nicotiana > Nicotiana tabacum. Next base: position 119,468,682 of record NC_134099.1, on the reverse strand, counting down.
GCAAACATTGGCATAATTTTCTCCAAGTCTATGTGTTGCTTAGGCCTACCTCAGGCACAATGAGGTCCCCAAAATTAGGATGCGAATTATTGCATGACTTTATGTGATACGTGCTTAAATATTGCAAACACTCTTTTACTTCGTCTGACTAACTTGGTTACCTCTTATTTTTATTTCTTTTATTTATTCCAAATCCCAAAGGTTGGTTCGTGCATACTGGCATCATCAGCATACCACACTAGATCTAGAGGTCCTCCACCTCCTCCTCCATCTAACAACCCAAAAAGTAAAGGCAATGGGAAGATGGATGATTTAAGTGGTATCGTAAAGATAATGCTACCACGGAAGAGAATGTTAAAACCTTAGATGGGAGAAGTACGCCAGGACAGAATGAGTTGGTCTTACATTTGGAGTAGAAAATCCTGGCGCTACAGGGTAAGCTTGAGCAGGTACGAAATATGGCAAACCTTTCCCTCACTCTACATGCTCCCAGCATCAGCCAGCAAAACACAACCACTTAAACTAAACACCACCACAAAATACACAAAACCAGAATCGACCACTTATAGCTCTGAATCCTCCCGCACCGCACCAGTATCACAATCCCACACCTCCCCAAACCTTAATCCACCAACAGTGCAAACCCCCATACAACACCACCATCACGTAACTCAATATCCATAAACCACCACTTATCACACTCCTTAAAATGCACCACAACCTACTCTTGATCCCTAAACCTCAATCAATGATCACCCATATACCCAAGTTCTAGGAACTCATCAAAGCAACCTAATATACGTGGAAACCTTACCCTATACCCTGCAACAAACCCTATACATACATGAGCCGACTGATAAGAACCTTCTCATTCAAAATATGGTAGAGGAACTCAAGAAACTGATAGGGAGAGTCCGGAGTGTTGAAGGTGGGAAAGGCATAGAGGGTTTAAACTATAAAAATTTGCATATCCAGACAGGCGTAAAACTGCCGGAGGGCGACAAACCTCCCAAGTTTGAGATGTTCAATGGCATTGGTGATCCGAAGGTACATCTAAGAACCTACCGCGACAAGCTGGTAGGAGTGGGTAAGAATGAAAAAATCTGCAAGAAATTGTTCATGCAAAGTCTTACAGTAGATGCCTTGTCTTGGTATGTCAGTCAAAACCCGAAGATGTGGGTAAATTGGGTAAGTATGACATTAGATTTTATGAACAAATTTAGGTTCAATACAAAGAATGCGCCAGACTTTTTCTATATTGAAAACTTCAAGAAGAATCTGATAGAACCCTTCCGCGAGTATGCAACTCATTGGAGATTAGAGGCCACAAAGGTAAGGCCAGCACTTAAAGAAGAACAAATGAAAAAGTTTTTTGTTAGAGTTCAAGATCTGCAATACTATGAAAGATTGATGATCATTGAGAAACACAAGTTCTCATACATCATCAAGTTAGGAGGGAGGATAGAATAAGGAATCAAGAGTGGGATGGTGACCAATTTTGAGGCACTACAAGCCACAAACAAAGACTTGCAATCAGGAAGTATTTCAAAGAAGAAAGAAGTGGGTGTCGTGATGGTATCCCATGGCCCTAAGTCTCCCCTTACATACCAAACACCCCCATGCACATATCAACCCTCACCTCCAAAATACAAATAACCTGCCACCACCTACCATGCTTATAACACTCAACATGCATAATACCATTCACCTCCACCCACCCGCTAAAATTACCCAAAGCCACACCCAAACTTTGATAGCAAAGCTACCAGATAATACACCCCAATTGCTGAACCCATAGCCCAACTATACAAGAGACTGAATGTCACTGGTTATGTCACCCATATTCCTGTTGTTGTTGTTGAGAACCCTTCCCAATGGATAAACCCCAACAAAACTTGCACTTATCACTCAGGCATGAAGGGTCATACCATTGAGGAATGCCACATGTTAAAAGACAAGATTCAGGCACTAATCGATACTAAGGTTATACAAGCAAAGGAAGTTGCACCAAATGTTTGTAATAACCCTCTACCAGATCATAGGGGTAAGGGAGTGAATGTGATAGAAACTGATGAGGAATGGGATCAGGAAGTATCTATTGGGCTTATTCAAGAAGGAGATACTCCCAAAACACCTCTTGTCACCATCTCGCCGATTGTGGTTCAAACATAGGCACCATTTAAGGTTGAGGTAGCTACACCTTTCACTGTGATGATAGTTCCCACACAATCTTATAAGTCTGATGTGATCCCATGGTATTATGTTGCGTAGGCAAGAAGAAAGGGAAAAGCCAAGATGTAAGAGACAGGTGTTGCACAAGGTATGACTAGAACTGGCAGAGTTTACACATCTGAGAATCTTGGAGGAACAAACAAAGAAGCTGCATCTAAGCCGCCTGTCATTGAAACAAGCACAAACGATCTTTGGAGGAAGGTACAAGCAAGAAAATACTCTATTGTTGACCACATGAACAAGACTCCCGCCCAGATATCTATTTTATCACTGTTGCAAAATTCAGACGCACACAAGAATGCCTTGATAAAAGTGTTAAGTGAAGCTTATGTACCCGTCAATATCACTAGTAGAGAGATGGCTAACATGGTTGGATAGGTACTGGAGAGTCACAAAATTACTTTCCACGAGGATAAGTTACCACTAGAAGGGTTGAGTCACAACAAAGCATTGCATATCACTATGTAATTTGAGGGTTCTGATAGATGGAGGTTCAAGCCTGAACATATGCCCACTAACCATTCTTAAAAGATTAAGTAAAGGCTTGTATGAGATACGGATGGGGAGTATGAACGTGAAAGCATTTGATGGATCTCAGAGAGCACTATCGGAGAAATCAACCTTGATCTACAGATGGGACCGACTTGGTTTGATGTCAAATTCCAAGTGCTAGATATATCTGCTACTTACAACCTATTGTTGGGACGACCATGGATACATACAGCTGGGAAAGTGGCTTCTACTCGTCACCAAGCCGTGAAGTTCGTGTGGAATCATTAGGAAGTGATCATTCATGGAGACGGAAGATATCCTATCTATTCCAACCAAACTGTTCCATTCATCGAAAATAAGAGGAAATTGGGAGGAGAAACATACCACCAGATTGAGCGGGTAAACTCAATTGAGAAGTATCGATAGTGGAGAAATAAGATTGAAAGCATATTGTTGTGGATGAAATTTGAACCAGGCAAGGGTCTTCGCCGAAAGCTTCAGGGGATCACAGAACCCATACGACCGAAGTATCATGGCACAATCTTTGGATTCGGGTATGAATATACCTGCAAGAATATCAGGATTGGACACCGCCATGGCACGCCGATTACTATCCATTGGAACAACCAATATCACTTTTGCATCAGACATTTTGTCAGACTGACATGATGTGGGGATCCGAGGAAGATGAGATTTTTGCCGGTATGAGGAGCTATTTGTGGACGAGGAAGACATGGGCTACTGTGAAATTATGGAGGAGGAGGAGAGTATGAAGACCTTACCATTCAGACAGTGGGAGAAGGAGTTGTTCTCAAGAACTGGACCGTTGCACCATCCCGGGCTCACCGAGTACCTGGGTAGCCTAGCAAAATTAGCATGACTTATTTTTAAATTGGTTTTGAGCAATTAAGATATTTTTAGTATTTTGTTTGGAAATAATTACTCGAGCCATCGAGTCATACTTGTTGACAGTTTTAAGCTTTATTAATGCATTATTGCTTTTCGTATTTATTATTATCTTTCTACATTCTTTTAGCGTAATTATTACATATCCTGATGAACCTACGACTGTGACATGTAATGAGACAACGCAACATAAGGACAGTGATTCAGAAGATCTAGAAGATGATATTATACCTAAGGAAATTGTCAAAGAAGTAGAAAATTTTAAAAATAGACCAAAGTCTAACTTAGAGGAAAATGAGGTTGTTAACTTAGGGGATTCTGAAATAGTCAAAGAAACTCGCATAAGCATTTATCTATCACCATCAGAGAATGAAGAGTATATCAGGTTTCTAAAGGAATATGAGGATATTTTTGCATGGTCCTACGACGACATGCCTGGTTAAGCACATCCATAGTAGCTCACAAGATACCTACCAATCCCATGTATCCACCGGCAAAGCAAAAGCTCAGAAAGTTCAAGCCAGTCATTAGTCTGAAGATAAAGGAAGAGGTTACCAAGCAAATCAAAGCCAAGGTTCTTCAAGTAGTCGAATACCCGACCTGGTCATTGTGCCCCATTCTGAAGAAAGATGGGAAAGTTAGAGTATGTAATGATTACCGAGATCTGAACAGAGCAAGTCTTAAGGATGATTTACCATTTCCCAACATACACATACTGATCGACAACTGCGCCAAGCATAAACTCCAATCCTTTGTTGATTGCTTCGCAGGATAACACCATATTTGGATGAACGAAGAGGATCTCAAAAAGATAGCCTTTATCACACCATAGGGGATATATTGCTGTAAAATGATGTCGTTTGGTTTAAAGAATGTTGGGGCCACCTACATAAGGGCTATGACAACTATCTTCCATGACATGATACACAAGGAAATAGAGGTGTATGTGGAAGTTATTATCATCAAATCCAAAAGGAGTTCAAATCACATAGAAGACCTGAAGAAGTTTTTCGATCAACTTCGAATATACAATTTGAAGTTGAACCCTGCAAAATGTTCTTTCACAGTCCCTGCCAGAAAGTTGCTACGTTTCATCATCAGCCACCGGGGTATTGAGTTAGACCTGTCAAAAATCAAAGCTATCTAGGACTTGCCACCACCAAAAAAACAAGAAGGATGTGATGGGTTTTCTAAGATGCATCAATTATATCAGCCGCTTTATATCACAATCAACGGTGATATGTGTGCTAATTTTTAAGATGTTGAGGAAGATGCTGCAACAAGTTGGACTGAAGAATTACAGAAAACCTTCGACAAAATTAAGGAGTATTTATCTAAACCGCCCTTCCTGACAAAACTAGGAAGACCTCTGCTGCTCTAACTGTCCGTGTTGGATAGAGCCTTTGGCTATGTTTTGGGGCAACATGATGAAATAGGGAGGAAAGAGCAGGCGATATAATATCTTAGCAAGAAGTTCACACCTTACGAGACCTGGTACTCTTTGTTGGAATGAACCTGCTGTGCTTTGAGGTGGATAGCCCAGAAGTTGAGACATTATTTCTGTGCATACACTATATATCTCATATAAGGGATGGATCCACTAAAATAAATCTTTCGAAAACCTATGCCTACATGTAAGTTAGAAAATTGGCAGATATTGCTAAGTGAGTTCGACATCATCTATCTGACTAAGAAGGCACTCAAGGGGCAAGTGTTGGATGATCACTTGGTGGAGAATCCTGTAGACGGAGAATACGAACCTTTGAAGATGTATTTTCCTGACAAGGAAGTGTCGTTTGTAGGTGAAGATATCACTGAAGCATACAATGGTTAGAGGACGTTCTTCAACGGAGCAGCAAACTTCAAGGGAGTGGGCATCAGAACTATTTTAGTATCAAAAATCGGTCAACATTATTCGGTATCCGCAAAACTGAGGTTCTCGTGCAACAACAATATGGAGGAATATGAGGCCCGCATCATGGGACTTAGGTTGGCCATCGACATGAATGTTCAAGAGTTGTTGGTAATCGGAGATTTTAATCTATTGGTACACCAGGTATTAGGAAGGTGGGATGCCAAGAACACTACAATATTGCCATACTTGCACTGTGTACAAGAATTGATCAAGAGGTTCACAAAGATAGAATTCAAACATGTTCCAAGAATTCAGAATGAGTTCGCATATGCATTAGCCACCTTGTCTTTCATGATACAACACCCAAACAAGAATTTCATGGATCCTATCCCAATAGGAATTTGTAAGCGGCCAGCTTATTGTGCTCATGTTGAAAAAGTTTTTGACAGAAATTCATGGTTCAACGATATCAAGTAATACTTGGAAAAGGGAGAATGCCCAGGGAAGGCTACACACACTCAAAAGTGCATACTTCAAAGATTGTCCAACCATTTCTTTTAGAGTAAAGGAATTCTATATAGAATGACTCCTAATTTAGGCTAGTTGTGATGTATCGATGCCAAGGAGGCATCTAGATTGCTCGAAGAAATACATTCCAGAACTTCTGAACCTCATATGAATGGTTTTGTTCTGGCCAAGAAGATATTAAGAGCAAGGTACTTCTGGATGACTATGGAGATAGACTGCATCAAATATGTTCAAAAGTGTCACCAATGCCAGATACATGCTGATATGATACAAGTGAGACCTAACGAACTCAATGCAACAAGTTCATACTGGCCTTTCTCTGCTTTGGGCATGGATGTCATCAAACCAATTGAACCCGCTGCTTAAAATGGACACAGGTTCATTTTGGTGTCTATAGACTACTTTGCAAAAAGGGTTGAAGTCGCTTCCTATAAGGTTGTGACTAAGAAGGTCGTAGCAGATTTTGTCCTGGATCGTATTGTTTGTCGATTTGGAGTACCTGAGTCAATCATTACTAACAATGCTGCCAGTCTCAATAGTGATCTGATTAAAGCCATGTGCGAAACATTCAAGATCAAGCACCGGAATTCTATAGCATACAGGTCGCAGATGAATGGAGTCGTAGAAGCCGCCAACAAAAACATCAAGAAGATATTGAGGAAAATGGTGGAAAAGTACAAGAAATAGCATGAAAAACTGATGTTTGCTTTGCTCGGGTATCTCACCATAGTTCGTACGTTAATAGGGGCAACTCCCTATCTATTGGTCTATGGTATTGAAACCATTATTCTCGCCGAGGTAGAGATTCCTTCCTTAAAAATCATACAAGAAGCCGAGCTCAGCAACGCAGAATGGATACAGAATCGATATGAACAAATGGCTCTTTTTGATGGTAAAAGAATGAATGTAGTGTTTCACGATCAACTCTACCAGAATAGAACGGCAAGGGCTTTTAGTAAAAAAGTTAGATCGAGGTAATTCACATCAGGGCAATTGGTGCTGAAACAAATATTCCCATATCAAGATGAAGCAAAGGGGAAATTCTCACCCAACTGGCAAGGCCCTTACATGGTTCATCGAGTACTGACAGGAGGAGCACTTATACTTGCAGAGATGGATGGAGAGATATCGCCAAAACCTATCAATTTGGACACAGTCAAGAGATATTATGTGTAAGATTATGTTTGCACTTTCCATTTGATGTAACCTAAACTACGCTTGACCTGATTCCCATTTTGAGGGGATACGTAGGCAGCCCTGCAGGTTCGGTTACATCATAATAAGATCCTTATCCCCCTATGGTTAGAAACCAAGGTAAGATTACGAGTTTGTCAGATCTCATCAAGGATCACCAAGAAGTGTATCTCCAGAAGTATGCATATAAACTGGGGAAGAATTTTGAGGAGAAAGTTGAGGTGGTTGCAATGTCTCAAAATGTGTCACAGTTTCCAATTCAAACATTATTTATTTTATGCATCATCAAACATTTTGAACAAACTTCTTTTATTATATAAACGATTTATCACAAATGCATATTTTTGAAATTTTTATTTTTTCTCTAGTAGGCAGATGTTACCCAGGGTAACTCAAATAAGACCTCAAGACAAGGACCAAAGACGAAACAAAGAATCGAAGGCATGAACCAACCTCCCCCCCCTCAAACCCATGAACTTTCTTTGAATGTAGGCACGAGAGATATAACAAACATGTACGCAACCATGTACATACAAAAGAGACCAGTATCTCGCCAAACACAAACACGTCAAGCTAAGAATCACTTTTCCCTCTCACATTTAATGTTGCTCTTCCAATATAAGGCCAAGAACTGCCTTCCTTGTGTGAGACTAAGCCTTGTCTCCACTCCTTACATAGGGCTAAACACTGCCCTCACTATTGCATGAGAATAGGCATTGTCTCTATTCCTTGCATGAGGCTAAGCACCGCTTCCATTATTGCATAAAGCTAAGCATTGCATTTCCCTACATGAGACTAAGCATTGTTTCCACTCCTTACATTGGGATAAATATTGTCCTCACCATTGCATATGGCTAAGAATTTCCTTTCCTTGCATGAGACTAAGAACTGTCTCCATTCCTTACATGAGGCTAAGCACTGCCTCCATTATTGCATAAGGCTAAGCACAACATTTCCCTGCATGAGACTAAGCATTGTCTCCACTCCTTTCATAAGGCTAAACACTGCCCTCACCATTGCATAAGGCTAAACATTGCCTTCATTTTCATGAGGCTAAGCATTGCCTCTATTATTGCATGAGGCTAAGCATTGCCTCCCCTCGCATGAGACTAAGCATTATCTCTGTTACACTGCATAAGACTAAGAACTGTCTCCTTTCTTCGCATAGGGCTAACCACTGCCCTCATCTCATACAAGACTAATCCTTGTCTTGTCTCGTTATTGCATATAACTAAGTATTACCTATTTCCCCTATCAAACGATCGATATCACCTTATATTTCATGGGCTGAAATATAGCCATATTTTCCAAAGGCATCATAGTCTGAGGGTATCATCCTCATAGCCCGAAGATATCATGTCATTGCCAGAGGATCTCTCGAAATTGTATATTATTATTCAAAGGCGTCATAGCATAGAGGCACCATCCTCATGGCTCGAGGACACCATTCCATGGCTTGCAAATCCTTTATCATATGCTTCATGGCCCAGGACGTGATGGTCTAAGGACATCATCCTCATCATCCGAAAGATGACTCTCATGGTCCGAAGGAAATCTGTATCATGTTTAAATTTCTGCAATGATTATATATATTTGTGTGCATCATGTTTTAAGTTTTGCAGGTAACTCGGGAGGTAACCGTTCTACGAACAAGAGCAATCCTCACTCCAGTTTCCATTCACGATGTTCACATCCTTCAATCATCTCAAACATAACCGACGATCAGCAATTGATTACCCTTTGTCCAACAACTGCTCAAATATTTGCCTTATACATCTGTAACGTTCAAACTCCACCTGAAATTATCCATTACTCATGACACTATCATGTCCAAAAGATCCCTTCGAAACAGACAACCACTCTTATGACAATTCCATCGGTTTTGTTCGCTATTGGATCTAGAACTACACATGACCTGATTCCCATAAAAATATGGATATGTAGGCAACTCAGGAACCAGGGTTCTGCCCCCATTTTTTTAAATCAAATCATCCCCACTCATTTCGGACAAGATTGGTCGTCATTTTCTTTACCCGATAACTCTTTCATCATTCCCATGTAAATAGGGGCAACTGTTGATACCCAATTTTGCCCTCATAATTTTATAAATATCATATATACTTATAAAATGTTATTCCTGCATCATCACCAATTTACAAGAGTCATATAAGTACATTTTGCAATTTTCCGTAATTTTAAAGGCTTTAAATTAATTTTCTTGCATATAAATTATTCAAACATTTATTAACTACTCTTTCAAATTAAATTGCGATGACTTAATCATCCAAATTTATTGTTTACACCTACATATATGCTTTATAATATTTTATTTTAGTTAATATAATTACATCTGCATTTTTTAAATATTTGTGCAATTTTGCAATAATAGCCTATATTCTATACAAAATTAGATTATTTACACCAAAATAATATTTTATATTTTTATAACATTAATCTATTATTTTCAATCATTTTACTGCATAAGTAATAATCTTATTATTTATAAATTAATTTTTATAAAGTTTTAATTAATTTTCGTTTATTTAATTCTATAGCACAATATAGGTTCAAACTAAAACCCAGGCCCAAGCCAAACGACCCCATTATCCCTAACCTGGCAAGGACCCAAATTTTAAATCGCCCCGCCTCCCCTTTAATCTTAACTGTGATATCGAATATCAATAGCCCATAATATATTCCACATTCACCTTATATCCCCAAACCCAAACCCTAATGACCCATTCACCACTTTAGTCGTCCCCAACTCCTCTCAAACAATCCTCTCGTCATTGAGAGAAACCCTAGCCGCCCCCATTTGAATCCCATTCCCAGTCCAATATTACATGAAAATCTTACATATTTCCTTTCCTTTTTTGCGCACACAATAATTCTTACCATATCCTCAATGTTACAATGCATTTGGTACTGAATTATTTATGGAATTTCATCAACGGGTGTTCGTTCGACTTTGATTCTATATTATCGCCATGTTCTTCACTTGATACATTCACTACCACATTATATGGGTCCGATTCGGTGAGATCTTTAACTATTTTGGTTCTCCATCTTGAATTAGGGTTTGCCTGATTTTTCTCCTAATCTGATTCTAAATCAAATTTTCATGCTATTATTTCCTTTATTATGTTTGATTAACCTAGTTTCCTTGTTTGTTTCATTTAAATTTACTACTATATAAACCTTCCCTGAATTCCCCGAGACAGACCTTAATCAATTTATTGTCACTCTCACTCGTCATATACTATTCTAAAACTTGAGTTCTTGTCCAACTGAAAGCCAAGGCCACTGAAATTCAATTATTCGACCTCTCTCAGCGCGAGCACTGCCCGAGGTTCATCTGAAACCCTTGGGAACTCTGACGCACTGAGATTTTGGTTCTATTGTTCGTCTTGCTACTAGCATTCGAGATATTGCAAAATTGTTCTTTTGTATACTTGCTTTCAATTAGAAACTGGTAAGTACTTTTAGCCCATGCAATTTCATTCTTTTTCGCTTGAGTTCCTATTTCGTATTTCTATATCCTTGAAACTTTTATAAATCAACATGTTATTCATCGTATCCTTGTCTATTTTGATGTTATTCTTGAAACTCTATGCTTCCCTAGTATCCGAACTTGTCTAATTTTTAACTTTGACTTTGGCTCTCTCAATCATATTTTCCCCAATGTGTGTTCGAATTCATTTTACTTGCTATTCTCCTTGAATTTATCTCAATGCATCCTTAAGACAGAGCAATTCATGTGTTCTAATATATCTGATACTTTAATGTGACCAATTCCTAACTGTGATGCCAGCCAATTGTGAGCTTTAATGTGTGTTCCATGCTTAGTTCAATTCTGTGTTGTTTAATACCACTTATAGTCTATAAGGTGAAATGCAGCATCCAGCCTTTATGTGACAATCTACTCTTTGCCTATTGGAAATTCTGACCCTCGCAAGTGTTACCTGACTTTCATATTCACCATGAATTTTGTGTTGTTTCATCTTCCATGAATCCATGTAGCACCTTAGAACTCTTGAGCCTTTTTGAGATGCTTGTGTTAAGTCTCTCACGTTTGAACCAAGTGGGTATTTGTAAATCTATTTCGACTATGCCTACTAGTCTACCTGCTTTTCAAGAAGTCCTTTTTTATTACAAATTAGTTGTGGCCATGCCTTCTTTATATATCGCACTTGGTGCAATCATGTACAAACTGCTAACTTTCCGTAGAATTAATCCATGATTGTATGAATTCTTGCATGCCAATACTATTTAAACTTTCAGACCAAGCATGACTTATGTCTTATACCTGTAGTGAACCCCAATAGAGTTTTAATTGTTCTAATGTTACTGTAATTCTGTTATCATGGTGAAACCCTGCCTGCTAGTGTTAAATTTACTTGAGTCTAATGCCTTTGTGTAATCCTGGATGCATAACTGAACTTGTCATGTGTGATCAACCTCCAAAATCTGTCGTTTCTTTGGAATTAAATGAATACCTTCTAGTTATTCTATCCCCCACGGAAATATGTCTATATGATTGTTTTGTAGGAATACATTCAAGCATGACTTACCTTAGATCTTCCTGTTAAATCTTTTATGTATGAACTCCTATTGAATCAGTTACGCACCATGTCTGTTAAAATCCATGTTTGTGGAAATCTTGTTGAGAGTTTTGTTCTATTCCTATTCATGTGCTTCTTTATCTCTGGGATAACATGTTTAACAAGTCCATGTTTCCTCATTAGTTGTTACTTGTGTCATTTGGTTACTGGGTAAGCAAGACAATTATCTTCACGTTTGGGCCTGGTTCGATGGCCCATATGTGTTGCTGGCCTTGAATGCTAGATTCAAGTGCATTCTAGTTATCCTTGTGAGCTTGAAATTTGGGCATGCTAGTGGTCCGAAGAGCAAGACTGTTGAAGGCCCAGAAAATCATAGGGTTACTTTGTGTTGGGCTTATAGGTGTCTTATTGGGATTATGGCTATTTATTCTGTTTGCATTTTTTATTTGGGCGGTAATAACTTGTAATAACTAATAATGGTAAAATTAATGAAAGGGGTGGGGGTATTTTATTGCATTATATAAAAGGGGTAAAAAACTTGACTATAGGGTCTACGCGTTTTGTTTGTTATCTCGTTCAGCATGACTTATATGTTATTTCATTCAGTATGTTGCATATTAATAGAGATCATGCCTATAGGGATTACACACACCTCACTTGCATATTGTCCAAGCGTGTTAATCCAAAGTATTTGCCATACTTATTTCTATGTTACTACTGTGCACTTAGACAACATGTTTATGAGATGCGACGACATATGTTCGTCAATCTAGACATCATGACTATAAGACCTAAACTAATCAATTAATTAATTGCTTCTGTCATGTTGCTCCTTTAGATATTATGCTTGTAGGATCTTAATCAACCAATCAACTACTTTGTGACTTCGTAGCATTATCATTCTTAGACGATATTCCTACAGGGATAAAATATATAAAATATATTTCAACTATTAGAAATCATGCATATAGGAAACTATCATTTGCCTAAGAAGCATGCCTATAAAATCAGTGCTGGTAATTCAGTTCGCTTCACTGCCTCTCGTAATCTTAAAGATTTGTGTTGAACATTCATATAGTGTAATTATTATGGGTCCTATTATGATAGAACATTCAACTTCCATATCTTTCTTCTCTTATATGATCACCTAGCTTAATTATATTATTTATGCAGTGTAAAATTTAGTTGGGGCCCATAGTTATGGACCTCGAAAAGTGCCTAACGCCTTCTCTTTGAGGTAATTTGAGCCTTTATCCAATCTTTGATGACGCAAAATAGTAAAATAGAGTTATTTGCAAATAGGTGCCCTAACGCACCTTAAAAATTATTAGAAGGCGACTCTCCTCTTTTACTACCTCCTTTAAAAGAGTTGTCATATGTCGAAACTCGCTTTCAAGAGGAAAAGGGGCACGACAATCGACACTTACTAGTGGTCCAATAAATAAAATGCAAAAATCATAATTAGGCATGAAATACAATAGGATCATTAGAATAAAGAATAGTTGATAACGACATATGTTAACAATTATTATCAGTTTAGATGGCCCTAAGTACCACGTGCTATCGCAACAAATGAGAACTCTCAATTAGATATCTGATCTCAGGTCATAAAGAAAATATTTCAAATTTCCAAGTTTAATTAAGAGGATAATCTCGTGGGCATTTGGACACCTAGCGATTTTACGCACGAATTATGCCAAGTTCATTTGGCTCATGGCATATAGTCGTGTACATACACTGTCGAGGTCGTACAGCCCGATCCATGCATCGCTGGCGCATCTATTATACTGTCGAGGAGTTCAGCCCGATCTAGAGGAAAGGGATAAACTTATCAAATTACGAGCTACGTATTTATAATATAAAAACGGGAACGTAAAGTAATCATGACTTTTACCAATTTTCTAACATCTTGCAACCTACTCAAGGTAATGAGATTCAATCGAACGTGATCTCTAATCACATTTCATTTATAAGTCTTAGGTAATTAATCTAACAAGTTGAATTTAGATAATACAAATATTGCATGATAAAGTCCTAAGTCTACCCGGACATAAGCATGAAATTAGCAGCGTATGGACTCTTATCACCTCGTGCGTTCATGGACCCCACAACAAGTAGCATATAACAAATACACACCTATGAGGAAGTTTCCTCCTCACATGGTTAGACAGGAGACATATCTCGCTCTGAAGTTCCATAACCAGCTCCAACGCTTCTCTAACACATCAAACCAATGCCCGTCAATCTGAAACTAGTCAAACAACATGCAAATCAATAACAAGATATTCCAACGCACTTAATTAATCAATTTATAACAATTTTTAACTCCGCTCGTAAAGTCAACAAACTCAACCCTCAATTGCCTTTCCTCTGCGAATTAAATGTCGAACCTTTAAGCCACGAACCGAGAAATCCTAGTTTGGAGTCATTCACTACTGCGGCACATGAATAATCACCCTACCATCTACACCAATATTGCGCGATAACAATGCACGAACATCATAACACTATACATAGCCTCGAAACCGTAGTCAACACTAACACTGGGCTGAAACTACTAAACACCCTTCCACAAGGAAACAATAATAGTCTACCCGAATATGCAGGGAGAAACATCCTGCACCACATCTGTAGTACCACTACAACTCTTTGATGCCCAATTGATAACAAGAGATCAACATCGTATAAGAATGAGTAGGAAGTAAATGGAGGCATAAGCTTCAGTAAAATCAAATCACACATTGAGGAATCAAGAAGGGAAGTGCTCTTAATAGCCCCATAGCCTCTCGAAGATAAGTATAGATGTCTCTGTACCGATTCGCAAGACTCTATTAGACTCGCTCATGACTCGTGAGACCAAGTGAACCTAGAGCTTTGATACCAAGCTGTCACGACCCAATTCCCACTATAGGTTGTGATAGCGCTTAATGTCACTGTTAGGCAAGCCAGCGGTAAACTACCAATTCAATTATTTATTTTATTATTTTTGAAGTCATAAGTTTTATTAAGTAAATAACTCAATGCATTTGAAATCATGAATACTTAAAATATCAGTAAGATATAAAATAAAAAATGATAGTATCAAGTTGAATCCTAAACAACCACTAGAGTATCCCAAAAACCCGGTTCACAAGTGCATGAGCATTTACTTAGGAGTACAATAATAATACAACATCTGTCTGAATATAAAATAGACAGGATAAAGTAAATAAATAAGATATAGACTCTGAGGGCTTCGGTCCGTAGCATAGAATATAGCTCATCATAAAGTCCCCACAGTAGTTGCGCCTATGCGCCAAGATGACCATCAAAGGAACCTGTCAGATCCTGCACATTTAGTGTAGAAGTGTAGCATGAGTACGTGAATCAACGTGTATCGAGCAAGTATCTAACCTAACCCCGGAGAAGTAGTGAAGAGGGGTCACATCAACACTTGATAGTGGTCTAATAAATAAAATACAAAAATCATAATTAGGCATGAATACAATAGGATCAATAGAGTAGAAAAGTAGATAATGATATCTATTAACAATTATTTTTACTTTTAATGTCCCCAAGTACCACGTGCTATCTCAACAAATGAGAACCCTCAATTAGATAACTGATCTCAGGTCATTGAGAAAATATTATTAAATTTTGATGTTTAATTAAGAGGGTAATCTCGGGGGTATTTGGACTCCTAGCGATTTTACGCACGAATTATGTCGAAGTTGTTCAGCTCGATCCATATAGTTGTGTACATACACTGCTGATGCCATACGGCCCGATACATGGATGCATCCCTCATATATATACACACACACACGCTGTAGAAGCGTTCGGCCCGATCCACAGAAAAGGAAGAAACATATCGAATTATGGGCTACGTGTTTATAATATAAAAATGGAAACATAAAGAAATCATGACTTTTACATATTTTCGAACATCTTGCAAACAACTCAAGGCAATGAGATTCCATTGAACATGATCTCTAATCACATTTCATTTATAAGTCTTAGGTAATTAAACTAAGAAGTTGAATTCAGATAATACAAATATTACATGATTAAGTCCTAAGTCTACTCGGACATAAGCATTATATTATCCACGTACGAACTTACCTAAGGGGCAGTTTCCCCCTCACAAGATTATACAGGAGACTTACCTCGCTCAAAAGTTTCATAACAAAGCTCCAACGCCTCTCTAACACCTCAAAGATGCCCATCAATCTGAAACTAGTCGAACAACATGCAAACCAATAAAAATATATTCCAATGCTCATAATTAATCAATTTATTTCCTAACTCCGCTTGAAAACTCAAAAAACTCATCCCTCGGGCCTACGTGCCCGAATTCCGAAAATATTTGAGGATATACTTTACCCATAATGCCACAAACTCAAATATATGATTTATTCCAAATTCCTTATCCAATTTCGTGGTCAAAATCCAAAAATACGATTTCAAGTTTTTTCTTCAAAAATCCCACAATGTCTATCAAATTTCATGTAAAATTCTTTATATAATGCAAGTATTTAACTCACAGTAAGTGGAATAACTTACCTCATAATAAATGATGAAATTCCTTCTTCAAGAGCTCAAAAATTGCCCCACCAAGTGAAAATAAGATAAATAAGAGCCAAGTCCCGTCTTAAAACAACTTTGCCCAGACGACCCTTCTTCGAGATAGCAGAAAACACCTTGCAATTGTGGAGGCCAACCAGCCTCACCCAGGGAATTGCTCTATACAAACATGAGATCCTTCTTGCGATCGTGAAGCATAGCTTGCCCAAACCACCGCGAGCGCGGACCAAACAACGCGAAGGCCTAACTTAGCATAAGTGGCTTACCTCATATGCGATCGAGTGAGTCCTTCCGCGATCGCATAACACATCTCTCCCAAATAGCCCTGCCTCCACAACCCACCGCCTTCGCGACTCTTCCCACACGAACATGAAGAACCACCTGATCCAGTTGCACGATCGCGACCCCTTACGCGATCGTTATGAACAAAATTCCACCAGCCCAACTAACTTTTTGCGATCGCATTCCTTATTCCTTGATTGCGATACACGCCAAATCAACTACGGAGTGGTGTACCCTATTTTGGAAAAGGCAGCTAGGGATTGGTGTACCCTATACTGGTAAGGCGACTACCGAGTGATGTACCCTATATCTAAAATATCATCAACTAGGGAGTGGTGTACCTTATGTTGAAAAACACAGTTAGGTATTGGTGTACCCTATACTGGTAAGGAGGCTAGGGAGTGGTGTACCCTAAGTCTAATAATGATATCAGGGTATGGTGTACCCTGCATTTAGTCTATATCAATAAAGATATCAGGGAGTGGTGTACCATGCATTTAAGATCAATCAACTAGGGAGTGGTGTACCTTATATTGGAAAAATATAGCTAGGGATTGGTGTACCCTTATTGGTATACCCTAAGTCAAATAATGATATCAGGGTGTTGTGTACCCTGTATTTAAGCTCTATCAATAAAGATATTAGGGAATGGTGTACCCTGCATTTAAGATCAATCAACTAGGGAGTGGTGTACCCTATGTTGGAAAAATCTAGCTAGGGATTAGTGTATCCTATACTGGTAAGGAGGCTAGGGAGTGGTGTACTCTGTCTAAAATATTATCAACTAGGGAACGGTGTACCTCACGTTGGAAAATGTAGCTAGGGATTGGTGTACCCTAAATTACCGTGAATTTGAATTTTTCTTTCTTCTCAAATTTTCTTTTATTTATTTTTATTATATAGAGAATGAGTAAAATGTGGGAAAGAATTTTTAGAAGACTTCCCTTTTTGAGAGTTTTTGCTGTTACGGAGCTGTTTTCAATCTCCGCACGATTTTCTTTTGATGGTACCTACTTCTTACGAGGTTGTTTTTGGATTGCACTTGTTTTCCATTTTTTCAACAAATAACAATCATCAGTTTAAAACGGTGGTTGGTTTTGTGGCTTTAAGTGTTTCAATCAAGTCTCGGCCTATCTTCTTTTGATGATGATTTCAATTGCAACTGGTTGTTTCTTGAATACCAATTGCATTTATGGCCCCCAAGAACCCATGGCTTTTCAACCTCGGTAGCCTGGAACTTAAACTTTTCAACTTTATTCTACCTGGTAGGAATTTCACCTTTGAATTCTTTTCTTCCAAAGTTCCTTTTTTTTATTTCAGAGCATTGGGGAACCTTTCGATTTTCGACATTTGCCATGGCTGTTATTCACATGAAACTTAACCTTTTAACTTCATTTTTCCTTGGGGCACTTCAATTTGACTTCCTTCTTCCGATGTTTTCAATTTCATAGCATCGGCCAATCATAGCTAGTTGGGGTTCACTTGATGCCTATGCCGAGGCATGGCGCCTTTTGAATATACCCGCTCGCTTCAAATGAGAACCCTATAAGTCGGTCTTGATGTCTTTTCTTTACCTTATTTTTGGAACAAATTTAGATCAAAATGGATTCAAAGAAAAACAAACAGTAAAATAAAAAATGTGTCTATAACAAGAGGTGTCCCTTTCAGGGAATAAAAAGATGGACTTATCTGGGAGCACATGCGGGCTTCAATGAACATGACATGCCTTTTGGACTGGATGCATGATCTTTGTAAACCATCAGACTCTCAGAAACTTATCACAACTTTTGACTTGAAATCGAGAAACCTTGCTCGGGTCTTTGTTGATGCCATGGCTGTGCGGATCCTCTTTTCGATCAGCAGTGCCCTTTGTAGGTTTTCACTAGCTGACCTCTCTCATTTATCTTCTCACCATTACCTTATAGTGCCCTTTGTGGGTTTTCACTTACAAGACTCTCTCATTTTTGTTTTCTCTACGCACTATCGACTTTTGGTGCCCATGAATATTTTCACCAATAAGACTCTCTCATTTCATTTCTCTTATGTCTTGACAGCTCCAGGTCCAAACATCTGTGACTTCTGATTTTACACATTCTCATCGATTGGTAGGAAGGACTTAAAAGGGATTTGGGTAAAAAGAATTTTGGTTTGAACTACAACTTTTGAACCTTCCAGAATGAAATCATCGCCAAAATGCCATAATTTCTGCTCCAATTTCAACTTTTGGGGGAATGTGGATTTTTATTTGGTGTGACCGAATCCTAGAGTGAGGCTGCCTAAGTATCCCTTCAAATTAGGTGGGACGTAGTTCAATTAACATGAGCTTGTTTTGGATTTTTGTTTTTTGTTTATTTTCTTTTCTTTTCTTTTCTCTTTCTTTTTCTTTTTCTTTTTCTGTTCCCTTCTCTCCTTTTATTTTTTTATTCTTTTTATCTTTTATTTTTCTTTTCTTTCTTTGTACATACAAGGTTTCAAAGAGGGTGATCAAGGAAAAAGTTTCTGGCTCAAAGGATTTGCAAGGGATTAATAGTATTTGGGTAGCGAGAATGAAAGCCTTCATCATCCCAATCATTGAATGTTAACACTAAGTAGTGAGTGAAACATAGTACCTTGTGACTGCATCTGCATTGACTGTCGCCTAAGGGATTTATCCTTCGATGTATTCCAATACAACGCTCCTTTTGGCAAACTCTGGTCACAATGTGTGGACCTTTTCAATTTGGAGCAAATTTTCCTTTAGCATCTTCATGATATGGGAGGATATGTCTCAAAACAAGTTGCCCTGCCTCAAATTTTCTTTAGCAGTGATGCACGAAGTCCAGCACTGCTTTATTAGATACGACTTTGAAAGTGACTGTTTCGACCCACTTTGTGAAATAATTAATGGCAACCAAGATGAATCTATGACCATTTGAAGCTTTCGGATCGATTGGCCCAATAAAACTCATTCCCCAAGCGACAAACAACTAAGGCGCTTACATAGGATGCAACTCTGAAGGTGGTGAATGAATCAGGTCACTGTGTATTTGACACTGCTGGTACTTTCGAACAAAATTGAAACAGTCCTTTTCCAGGGTCATCCAATAATAACCTCCTCGAAGTATTTCATTTGCAAGTACATACCCATTTATTTGAGGCCCACATACTCCTGAATACACTTCATTCATGATCATATTAGCTTCTCGAGCATCTACACATCTTAATAGATTCAAATTTGAAGCTATTTTGTACTAGATCTCCCCACTCAAAAAGAAACTACTTGCAAGCCTTCTGATAGTCATCTTTTGATTCCTACTGGCCTGCTCGGGATATTCTTTTCTTTTCAAGAACCATTGATATCAGGATACCATGGCTCACCATCTGGCTCCATTTTAATTATGTTACAATAACCATGCCTTTCTCAAACCTGAACTTCCAACGGGTCACTATGAGGCCAAAGTAGCTAGTGCATCTGCTAGATCATTGTGGAATCGAGGGATATACTTGAACTCGACAGACTTAAATCGTTTATGAGGTCTTCTACATGTTTCCTATATGGGATACATTTGATGTTCCGAGTTTCCTACTCGCCTAGGGATTGCCAAATAATCAAATTAGAATCCGCTATGATTAATAACTCTTGTACATCCAGATCAACCGCTATGTTCATACCCATGATGTAGTCTTCATACTCGACAGCCCAATCAAAGAACCAAAGTTGGGCTGTGGCCGGATAGTGTTATCCTATGGGCGAGATCAGAATTGCCCCAATTCAGACGCCTTTTGTATTTACAACCCCATCAAAGAACATTTTCTAGGATGTGATGTTCTCTGGAATCGCTTCAACCGAGTTTACTTCCTCATCTGAAAAATAGATGCTTAAGGGTTGGTATTCATCATCAACCGGATTCTCAGCTAGATGATCTGCCAAAGATTGGGCTTTCATTGTCGTGCAAGTGACATAGACAATATCAATCTTGGTGAGCAGGATCTGCCACTTTGCTAACCTTCCAGTGGGCATCGGCTTCTGGAATATGTAATTTAAAGGATCCATTTTTTATGAGGTATGTTGTGTAATCTAGCAAGTAATGTCTCAATTTCTGGCCGACCCAAGTTAGGGAGCAACATGTTTTCTCCAACAAAGTGTACCTGACTTCATAATTAGTGAACTTCTTGCTCAGATAATATATAGCTTGTTCTCTCTTCCCAGTTACATCATGTTGCCCCAGGACACAACCAAAAGAATTTTCTAGGACTATCAAGTATTTTTCAGGAGGAATCAATACCGGCGGATTGGATAAATATTCTTCGATTTTCTCAAAAGCTTCTTGACACTCATTTGTCCATTTGATTGTCGCGTCTTTCTTCAACAATTTGAATATAGGCTCACATGTGGTGGTAAGCTGAGGAATTAATCTACTGATTTAATTTAATCTCCCTAGAAGACTCATGACCTTTTTCCTGCTCTTCGGAGGTGGCAAATCCCGAATAGACTTTATCTATGTCAGATCCAATTTGATGCCCCTCTGACGGACTATAAACCCCAAGAGTTTCCCAAATGAAACTCCGAATAACATTTAGCTGGGTTTAATTTCAAGTTGTACATGCGCAACTGCTCAAAGAACTTCCTCAGATCTCACACATGGTCTTCCTATATTTTTGACTTGATGATCACATCATCCACATATACCTCAATCTCTTGATGTATCATGTCGTGGAAGATGGTTGTCATAGCTCTTATATAGGCTGACCCTTCATTTTTCAAACCAAAAGGCATGACGATAATAGTATGTTCCCCAAGGTGTGGTAAAAGTGATCTTTTCTACGTCGTCTTTATCCATCAGATCCTGGTGATACCGAGCATAACAATCCACGAAAGATTATATCTTGTGTCTAGCACAATTATCGACGAGGATGTGGATATTTGGCAATGGAAAGTCATCCTTAGGACCTACTTCATTCAGATCCAGGTAATCAACACAAACTTGTGTTTTCCTATCTTTTTTGGCATTGGTACCACATTGTCCAAGCACGTGCTTTATCGGACCACTCGGATCATACCAACTTTAAATTATTTTGTGATTTCTTCTTTAATCATATAACTGATGTTAGTTTTGAACTTTCTTTGCTTCTGCTGGATGGGTGGATAACTAGGATAGGTAGGCAATTTGTGTACCACCAAATCAACACTCAGCTCTGGCATATCATCATAAGACCATGTTTGACCATGCAAACACGTCTTTGAACTCAAACAACGGTTAGATCAGGGTGTCCCTAGTTTTTGCATTAGCGTGAATGCTTATCTTTATTCTTGGACCTCTTCTGGACTACCCAAATTAACTGGCTTGATTTCATTTAAGTTTTGCTTAGGCTTATTCTCAAATTGTTCCATTTCTTGATTTATTTCCTTAAAAGCTTTATGTTCATCATATTCTGGTTCTTGATTCAGTATTTCAAAATTATATAGTGTTTTAGGATCTGGGCCTAAACTCCGCAAGCATGTCATGTTATTAAAGTTCACATTATTAGAACTAAAAAATAAGAAGATAAGAAAAATTAAAAAAGAAAAAAAGACATTCATGAACGATGAAATATTGATTTCATTTCATTGAATTTGGAAAGATAGAAGGGTTTACATTAGAATTAAAGATAATAAAGTAAAAACATTCGGATTACACCCCGAAATAATCCAAAATGTAGAAAAGGCAGCAAGACTAAACTACCGAGATTCCCGCCTGACAAGGAATGGGGTAGCCTCCCAATTCTAGAGCTTGGAATGTGGTCCCATGCACTGCACTTGGGCATGGCTTTGTGCCTTCCCTTGGCTGGACCATATTGGAATAATATAACATTTGTTTTCGAGCTCTACAGATGTCATCTATTTCTTCGGCCGTGAAGGCCCCTTCTTCTTCCTCCATATACTTTGATTTGCCAAATGACCGGGAGAGATGTGGGATAGGCTTTGACATGATCCACCCATTTTATATTTTTTACTAGCCTAAGTTCTGTTAGTAGATGCAGCTCTGAAACCTAACCCAAAAGGCTTTTCATTCATGACCGGGGAAATAGGTTCAGTAATGCCCTATAGAGATGCCATGAGCCCCTTTCTAGACTTGTACCCATTTATGATCATTTGGGTAGACATCATAATTGAAGCACTGGAAAAACAAGGTTGAGGTAGCGGGGCCCCTTCTTCAAACTGGTCAGCGATCACAATTTTAAAAGCTTGATACACAATGTGCTCACTTCCTTCCCTGGCTTCAAGACACAGGACTGAAGGGTCCCGGTAAATAGATTGCCCGTCTTCTCCATGGACAATGATTTCTTGATTGTCATGCTCGAACTTGACCATATGATCGAGAGTGGACAGAATAGCTCCGGTGGCAAGAAACCATGGCATGCCGAGAAGAAAATTTTACGAGGTTTCCATGTCCAAGACTTGGAAGGTCACCTCAAAGTTCATAGGGCCAATAGTTAAAACTAGATCAATTTCTCCGATTGTATCCCTCTTAACCCCATCGAAGGCTTGCACACACATTGTTGGGCCGAATTCTTTCTATACCAATTTCCATCCTCTAGAGTTTTGAGAGGGGACAAATATCTACTCCGGACCCGCCATCTAAAATTACTCTTTTAACGTAGTAGCCCTTACATTTAATAGTTAAGTGGAGGGCTTTGTGGCGTGCAGCTCCCTCTGCAAGCAAATTATTGTTGCTAAACGATATCTTATTAACTTCGGAGAACCTCGTGACCATTCTTTCCAATTGTGCAATAATAGTTTCATCTAGGACATAAGATTCATTCAAATTTTTGAGTAACACCTTTCGGTGTTCATATGAGCTTAACAAGAGAGATAAAAGTGATACCTGGGAGGGAGTCTTTCGAAGTTGGTCGACTATCAAGTACTCCGAAGTTTTCATTTTATTAAAGAATTTCTCCGCTTCTTTATTGCACACGAGTTTCTTTGGTGGCATCAAGTTGTACCACTTTTGTTTAGCATTCCTCAACTCATCCAGGGTATAGTACTTCCCAGATCGAGTCCTCTCATTAACGTCCCTCCAACTTCTTTTACTTTGTAAGTGATAATTGTTTTGTTATAATTCCAAGGGATCGCAGTAGGATCTTTTGTTGGACTTTGTGGTGAGGTGATAATAAACACAAGCTCTGGCAGCCTTGGTGGTATTCTTGGGCCTCGTGCCACCTGTGATGTTCCCATTGGTACATACAACTTTCGCACGTTCAACGTGATCTTTCTTTCATCTACTTTATGTGGGACACTGAGGATGGGTTGTTCTTTCTTCAATTCCTTTAGAACATAAAGAACCAACTTCTTTTTGGGTGTTGGCTCCATTTTAGTTTTGACAACCTGAGGGACCGGAGCCACTTTCTTTTTAATTTTTGCCAACTTTGCTGCTGTTTTCTGTTTTGCCTCAGATGTAGCAATGGCAACAATGACTTTCAGATCCGGGTTACATTCTTTATTATCACAAATCATACCAATAACCAGCTCATTGTTATGGGAAGGCAATGGATTATCGGTCATATTAGAAGCCTCTTCATCCCTCAAAGATATGCTTTTAGCTTCAATCAAATCTTTAACTAACCTCTTGAGAGTCCAGCATATTCTATGTCATAGCCTACAACCCCCGAGTGGTATTCATATCTAGCTTCATCCCGACATATCAGGGACTCGGTTTTTGGCTTATTCAGTGCCACAAGTTATAGTAAACCCAATCAGATCAGCTTCTGGAATAAGCTCGAGTATGACTCACCGATGGTGGTGAAATGGTTTCTTCTAGGAGGCTCTATTGGATAGGGATTGTACTGATGTGCATTTTCTGGTAAGAAAGGATTATAGGGAGCTTGGTAAGAACGATTATTTCTGGGAGGTGGAGCTCGATTTTGGTTGTAATTTTATTATGGTCGTGTGTAAGGTTGTGCGTTCATCACCGTATAGCAAGGCGGTTCCACGGCGAATGCAGCATCATGATGTGGGTAGTAGTTTTGTAGGGTTCGGTGCGGCATATAAGAATGGTTAAATAATCTGCGGTACCCCATCGATCTTGAAGCCATCATGGTTCCCTCTTCTCTCTTATTCCGATTTACTAGACCCCCCGAGCCATTCTAGATGGCTTGTGATGTGGCTTTAATAGCTGCCTGACTTAGTATCCTTTGTGTCTTCAAACCATTTTCAACCATTTCTCCGATCTTTATGGCCTTAGTGAATGGCTTTCCCATAGAAGACATCATGTTCTGAAAGTAATCTGACTCTTGGGCATGTAATAAAACTGTGACCATCTCGATCTCATCCATTAGAGGCTTCACACAGGCGGCCTGCTCGCGCCACTTAACAGCATATTCATGAAAACTTTTCGGGGATTTCTTTTTCAGATTGGACAAGGAGTTTCTATCTGGAGCAATATCCACGTTGTACTGGAACTGGCAAACAAAATCTCTAGCAAGGTCGTCTCATACGTTCCAATGAGTAATTTTCTGGTCCATATACCATTCAGAGACAATTCCTGCAAGACTCTCTCCAAAGTATACCATTAAAAGCTCCTCTTTTCCACCAACTCCCCTTAACTAGTTACAATATCATTTACAATGAGTGATCAGATTTCCGTTCCCGTCATACTTTTAAAATTATGGCATCTTGAAACCTACTAGTAAGTGGACATGGGGAAACATGCACAAATCAGAGTGAGAGACACTAGTTTGGACCCTCAAGCCCAACATATTCTTTAAACTCTGCTCCAAGATTTTCATTTTCTGAGCCATTTCTTCTTGCTCGGGATTCTTGGCCATTCTTACTTGTTCAGCCCGGAACTCATACTATGGAGGTTGAATGTATAAGTCTGGGGTGACATAGGTCATGTCTGGTTGAAACTATTGACCTTGGAATGCAAAATTTGGAGGCTCAATATACGGCCTGGATAGAGTTCGTTGCGCCGCGATGAAGACAGGTTTTTTACGGAGAACATTACTAGCGATGCCCTGGAAATCGGTGCCTAGGGAAAAACCACATAAGGCATGCTGGGACCATTAGTTAGCATTGGAGGGTACCCGCATGGGATAAATAGGTACGACATAGGGAAATTAGAAGCCCCACCTGATCTCGGGATCAATTCGGGAAACGCAAGGATTGCAGTTAGTGGTTTCCACCCGTTAGACCATGCGTCACACATCTCTATCATACGGAGGCGTAGCATTCTGTTTTATTCAACAGTAGCTGACTCTAGCTGTAGAATAGTCAGTGATGGGCTATTCTTATGGTTGATAATTGGTAGACTACTTTCGAAAGCCATACGGACCTTTCCGTTTGATCTAGTGAAGTATGGATAGGAAGACAGATTAGAAACAAAACCAACCACCTAAATAGAACCTAACTAATTGGCACACATACCAACCTTGTTAGTTTGAGATATTTAAGAGATAGGAAATCGTATGTTGAGATGTAATCCACCTAAACAGTTAGACGTTTCTACCTTGTGTTTGAATGTTCGCATGTTCAATCTTGGCTATCTTTTCTGTTCTCTTTAGGTTTTAATGCTCTCTCCTAGTCCTACCAATTTCTTCACTCTTGATTTTTTCTCCCTCATTTTGTCACTCTTTGTTTTTCTCATTTGTTTTTGTTGCTTTTTATTTTTCTGTTTTGTTTATTTTATTCTCACTCAAATTATTTATAGCTATGATCACATTTGATATGTATTACTTACGTATCATGACGTCGCATGAATCTGACCATTACGTAGTTTAGGGAAATAATGTAAAAATAAAACAAAGAGATTTTGGGTTTAAAACTCGAAATGACATCAAACACTAACTCTAGAAAGGACATATAGACTCAAAACAACAACAGACTCGAAATGGACAACAAACAGACTCGATGCAAAAACAAAACATACAGACTCGATAAAGAAAACAAAACATACAGACTCGATAAAGAAAACAAAAAATACAGACTCGATAAAGAAAACTAA
Source organism: Nicotiana tabacum (assembly GCF_000715075.1). NCBI lineage: Eukaryota > Viridiplantae > Streptophyta > Magnoliopsida > Solanales > Solanaceae > Nicotiana > Nicotiana tabacum. The sequence goes on along the minus strand of NC_134099.1, from coordinate 119,442,109 downwards.
TACAATGGGAAATGACTCGAGACTTCCGAAGAACACTCCAGCTGGGGCCCAAGGAATCATCTGTCTGCTAGCTCGACGTGAAGAAATTCTAGATCGGCCATGACCTTGTGAGCGAAAGCTATCACCAAGGCAAAGAACATAACTTTAGTCATATCTTCATATTCGTTGCATTTCATTGCGGTGTAGTCAGCTATTTCTTTGATTCTAAGCTTAGTAGCATCACGTTCCTGGAGCAACGGTATAATCTGATGTTCTTAAACTTACACTACTCGTCTGGTCCTATTATTTTGTTTTAAAGGTTTACTACATCACCTTCCAGCTTGTGGAGTAACACATAGCAATGTTCCCTTTCTATTTCAAATGCCTTGGACTGCAGACCCAAACCCTCTTCCAGGGCACCCAATTCTTTCCTAAGGGTGAAGACCACTTCGTCGTGATGTTGCTGCATCTGTTGTGACAACCTCACACAGTTATTTATCTCCTCTTTTAGTTGGACAATCTTTTCTTTGGCTTTTCCCAATGCCTTTTCAGTATTTTCAAGAGTGGCATCATAATCTTGCATTTTTTCTAGCAGATTGGCAATAGTTATTTGGTCTTTCTAGTTTTTGACTGGCTCTTCAGAGGCTTTCTTCATCTATTGAAGCTGAGCACGAAGGACTTCATTTTCGCGGATCAAACTCTTTTTTTCACATTCAACTTCTTGTTCTTGTAAGTATTTCTCAAAATTGAGGTTTCTCAGCTTTTCTTCTAAAGCATGGATAGTTGCTTGATATCCCTTTTCCTTTTCTCCCCAGGCCAACCGTTCTTGGATATTAGCATTAAAGGCTTGAACATGTGGTCTTTTTGTGAGACTTTTGGGCTCGGACTTGGGCTCAAGCTCATCATCTACGCAGCACCTCTTCCTAAACCACATAGCATAACCCGCATCTACCTCGCCCCTCGCAGGATCTGGCACCTAGGTATCATCTTTCAAGAAGCGTAAACCATCCCAAATTTGTTGAATTAAAGCCTAGAGGAATGGGGCTTCTTGCTGTACCTCAATCACTTGCACACTCAAATATTAATCCTCAAGCACTACTTGGTACCTTCCTAGCTGTCTCAAAACTCTTTGTGGTGCATAGGGCTGGACACTTCTCAAACCCAACAGTAACAAATAACTTTTCAAGGCCGACGTGTGTATCACCTCTCTTACCGGAAGCTTTCCCAAAGTCCACTCAATTTGACCTGCATTTAAAGATCTTAGGAGGCATATCCGGGCTTTCACCCTTCTGGAGAGCTGTAATCTCTTACTCTTTCTTCGTATCTCTCAATGAATCTATCCTTGCTTGGACCATTGCTCATGAATTAGGGTGATTTCAAAGATGCTTAATCAATAACATTAGTAGTACAACATTACACCTTTCGGAGAATTTTGCCCCGGACTAACACAGAGTCAACGCCCGATAGCTTTCTGATAGAATGATCAGGGCAAGAGCGTGATGTTCTTTGGTAGTGAGGACATGTACAACCCTTGGATATGTGGGTATCAATTGTCCGCTCTACAATTAGGATGACCATAATTCCAAAAAATGTCACTATGAAGGTGAAGCGATGGTAAATCTGCCATGTGTCATTGTTGTGCTTGTTGTTAAGGCCCTTTTCATACAATTCAAATCCATTTGGCTGCCTGAACCTGGAGTACAGGAAGTAGAAAGAACAACACCCTTCGACTATATTGGTCTTTTGGATTTGCTTATAGATGTTCAGGAGATCGAAGAACTGATATATAGAGAGAGACCTCGGGAATATGAGCTTCTGGTTTCTCAAATCCATGCCAAACTCGGAATATCCATCTATCTCTTCTAAGGTGGGATGAGCTCAAAATTAGAGAAGTGAAAGACATTGTGAACGGGATCCCAAAAGATCACTAGTGCCTCAATTAAATCATCCATTGGTTTACCTTTCATAATGTCTGTGAGTGCTCTCAGGTGCTTGGTGACCAAGTTTTGCCCGTCTTGCCCTAATTTATACCACCATATCTGAAGCTGAAGTGGAACCTCATCTAAAACCGTCAATGGTGTGTTCTGGACAGCGCTCATATTATACATGTGGGTGGTTAAGGTTAGGATTGACACTAGTTTCAAAAAACAAAACCAATCTACTCTTTTTGCAAAATAATCTTTTTCAAATAACCCATTTTTTAAGAAAAGTCAAAGAGATAATGGCTATTATTGCAATTGTGGCCAAGAAAGGGTGGATATTTTGTAACTATGGCCCCTTCGTACTTCCAAGGAAAGTATTAGGACCCGGGGGAGGACATTATGGTAAAAGTGACACCCAATTAACAGACACATCCGTTCTTGCAAGAACAGCCCTTTAACAATTTGAAGATGTTCTAAGGCTATTCCAAAAAAAATGACTAGGGATTAATCGAAGTTAGGTTGGCTTATTTGTTTTGACACAAACACTGGACACATATTTTGTTCTTGGTTATTTTTGCAAAAAATGGGGCCGAACCCTATGAAGGTTGCCTATGTATCTCATGACCAGTGAGAATTAGACCCGCGTAGTTCGTAAGTTTTAACAAAATAGGGAAAACTTGACACTTGAAAATTTTGGCTCTTTTTGAAATGACCTTTCTTTTCTCTTTTCAAAAATTCGACAGAGTTTCGGGTTTTTTAAATACTGGTATATTTAGAAACGGGATAAATTTTCTCTCTCATACCTCTCATTCTTGCTTTTTTCAACTTTTCTATCCTTATTCTAAAATTGGTCAACATGCAAATCAGATCAAATAAAATGCACTAGTAGCACGTAAGATGCATTAGGATAGTCTTGTAATTTTAGGTACACTTATCCTAGACCCTTGTTTTGAGTCCCAAAAATCAAATGCACATGATGAAACAAAAGTTTCTACTAGGGATCTGCATACGGCTATGTTATTCTAGGTTTAAATCCTGGGGGTGTGTTTTAATCCTAGCTTACCCAAGCGGACAACTCGAACCGAGGTGGGAGCAGCGTACCGAGAGCACAAAAGTCTATCCGGCCTAGTTACTGATCTAGTCTCGTTTTAATTGGTATGACCTCTAATATAAAAGTGGGTCACGCGCACGTGTGCACCATATATTCAGAAGACTCAGAAGTGAGGTGTAAGAAGACAGTTTACATTGTTCAAATAATATTAAAGAGGTAAATGAGCAGCAATTAGCACATTAAACTCAGAAAAATAGTAATATCAGACAATCAATAAATCCAAATATAATCACATTACAAGCTCGAATTTTGAACCCTGAACCAGAGATTCTGGGGTTCGATCCCCAAGAGAGTCGCTAGAGCTGTCACACTTTTTCTATAGAAAGAAGTTTCTCCAATTTAAGTGACATTATTAAAATGGGATTAATTTAATATATTTTTATAGAGTCGCCAGTTGGAATAATTATTTATGGTGTCCCAAGTCACCATTTATTTTAAATACCAAATCAAGGAAATTTTTGAATCTGTTAAAGTCTGCGAAAAAATAGAAGACTGAGTAAGCAATTCTGTCAACCCGGAAGAAAATGCTAGGCATTTTCGGATTCCGTGATTTTAGCGCGGTCGCTTTAAAAACATAACTTTGCTTAATTATTCAATTATTACGTGTTTTAAACCTAGGTGCATTTTTACCTTTTACTGCTTTTAATTTACTTGATTGTCAAATTATGGAATTAATCTTGGAAAGAGATCACGTGTGTGAATCCATTTTATTTGGTATGCCAAAGTCATGTCACGCGTACGTGTACACAATTAATAACACTTAATTATTTATTAAGATTATTTTGCTAAAGTTACGCGAACGCGTACCTTGATTTATTTTTGGGATCATAATTTTGTCACATGAACATGTAAATAATAAAGATAGTAGATTAAAAATGCACCTAAAGCAAACTTATGATGCTTATGAGTTATTTTCTTTCCTAAAACTTGAGATTACATGGGAGAGTTTGAATATTATTGTCACGACCCAAAACAAGACTCATCATGATTGCTCCTATCGATGATACTAGGCCAACCGATATTTCCGAACGCTTTCAACAATAACCAGAAATAAATCAAGACTTTTAAAATAACTGAAATCTTTGTCGTAATATGGGGTGAACCCCAAAACATAAGTGCGAAAATAAAGTCCGACATCGGGGTATCACTAGTCATGATAATCTAACATAACCGATCTAAAAGTAACAAGACTAACATAGTCTGGAATCTAAAATGCAGAAAAGAAGGAAAGATAGGGAAGAAGGAAGCAGGATGTGAACGCTGGCAGCTACCTCGCGATCTCCAATGACCAGCTATGGGTACTATCAACAACCTTCGCATTCAACAGCTCTTGGATCTACACACAAGGTGCAGGGAATAACGTGAGTATGCCAACTCAGTAAGTAACAATAATAAATAAGGAACTGAAGATAGTGACGAGCTACACAGTCTTAGTTCATTTAAATAATTTCAAAAAGGAAAATAGTCATGCTTCGCAAGTTCCGGTAATTCAAGTCAAATCAATTTATTTCAGGCATGTTCAAGTAAAACCAGATAAGAATATCCTTCAACGGTTTTCAAAACATGGATATAAGGCAGTTGTGTGCATCAATAATGTAATCATATACTGCCTCTCAGGCAATCATCTCTCAGTCCTCCTAATCACTCCAACCTCACATTCACTCATTCATCCCAGTTACTCATTCCTCACAATCACTCAGCACTCGGCACTTGGCACTCGCACTTAGTAGGTACCTACGCTCACGGGGGGTATGCAGACTCCGGAGGGTCTCCTTTATACCAAGCACTATAAAAAGCCAATCATGGCATAAATCAATCAAGCTCTCCGTCTTACTCACTCATAAATCAATAATACATGTTGCAGCATGCAGTCTGATCCAATAATTATCCTTACAATCAGGCCCTCGGCCTCACTCAGTCATCATTCTCCTCAGCCTCTCAAGCTCCCACAAAATCAGGAAAATCATCCCAAACAGCAATAACATGAAGTATCAGATAGAATAATAGAGACTGAGATATGATATACGAGAAAAAAAACTATGATTGAGTACAAATAGAATTTAACAGGCAATTCAACATGTAACACGGACCCTATGGGACCCAACAGTGCCAACATATAGCCTAAGCATGGTTTCTAACATGATTTACAGTCAATCTTTCATAACACATAGAGAGCATATAGCTAACAGCATGTTATTCAACTTTACAGTTCTACGGGACGGACCAAGTCACAATCCCTTTGGTGCACACCCACACGCCCATCACCTAGCATGTGCGTCACCTCTAAAATAGTCACAAGACACAATGTCCGGGGTTTCATACCCTCGGGATAAAATTTATAACTGTTACTTACCTCAATCCGAGCAAAATCCTACTCCGCGATGCCTTTGCCTCTCGAATCGGCCTCCAAACGTCTCGAATCTAGCCAAAAGTAATACAACAAAATCAATATATTCCAAGGAACCAATTCCACAAGACAAACTACTAAATTGGACTCAAATCCCGAAATTGGCTCAAACCCGGCCCCCGGGCCCACGTCTTAAAATCCGACAAAAGTAACAAAACGAAAGCCCACTCACTAAACGAGTCTTACCATACCAAATTTACCAAAATCCGACCTAATTTGGTCACTCAAAACCCCAAAGTTCACTCTCCTAAATCCCAAGCCCTAAACCCCAATTTTCACTTCAAATTCCCACTAATTAGATGAGCAATCAACGGGAAAACACCATAGCTAAGGGTACTTAGGCTCAAGGAACTTACCTCAGTGAAAAGCCTTGAATCCCCTTTAAAAATAACTTCAAAAGCTCCAAAGTCCGAGTTGAAAATGGTGGAAATGAGGAAAAACCACGAAATTCTCTATTTATACATTCTACCCAGCGAAGCCGCACCTACGGTCCGTTCACCGCATCTGCGGACCAAGCTCCACTTCTAATGAAATCACTTAAACCCTTGGGACTTCATCTGCGATCCTCGCAGGTGCGGAAATGCCATCGCACATGCGGTCCAAACACACACCTAAGCCCCATAATCCGCTTTTCCGACCATCGCAGGTGCGGGAACTTCATCGTACCTGCACCTTCTGCCCAGCTCCTCCAATCTCGCATATGTGATCACCTACTTGCTTATAAGGGCTCGCTTTTGCAATGAGACATTCGCAGGTGCGATTATGATAGCTGAGTTCAACTTCAGCAACTCCTCCAATTTCCAAACTTGTTCCGTTAATCACCCGAAATTAACCTGAGGACCTCAGGACCTCAACCGAACATACCAACATATCCCATAACATCATACAAACTTAGTCAAACCTTCAAATCACCCAAAACAACATCAAAACACCAAATTACACTCGGATTCAAGCCTAAGAACTTCTAAACTTCCGAATTCCACACATGATGCCTATACCTATCAAATCACGTATGAATGACCTAAACTTTTACACACAAGTCAGAAATGGCACCACAAACCTGCTCCAACTTCCGGAATTTCATTCCGACCCCGATATCAAAATTTCTAGTTCCGACCAAAATTGCCAAAATTCTAACTTTTGCCAATTCAAGTCTAATTCTACCACGGGCCTCCAAATCACATTCGGAACGCGCTCCCAAGTCCAAAATCACCTAATGGAGCTAACGGAACAATCAAAATTCAAATTCGAGGTAGTTTACACATAAGTCAACATCCGGTCAACTTTTCCAACTTAAACCTTCTCACAAGAGACTAAGTGTCTCAACTCACTCCAAAGTAACTCGGAACCCGAACAAACTAATCCAGTAAGTCAAAATATAGTTGAAGAACACAAAAGAAGCAGTAAATGGGGGAACAGGGCTATAACTCTCGAAACGACCGGCCGGGTCATTACATTCTCCTTCTTTTAAACAAACGTTCATCCTTGAATGGTTTAGAAATATACCTGGAGCCTCAAATAGGTATGGATATCTGCTCCGCATCTCCCGCTCGATCTCCCAAGTAGCCTCCTCCATGGGCTGATCTCTCCACTACACTTTCACTGAATATGTATCCCTTGATCTCAACTTTCGGACCTGTCGCTCCAAAATAACCACCGGCTCTACATCATAAGTCAAACCAACATCCAACTGAACCGTGTTGAAATCCAAGACATGAGACGGATCACCGATATACTTTCGGAGCATAAAAACATGAAATACTGGATGCACACCCGACAGGCTAGGTGGCAAAGCAAGCTCATAGGCCACCTCTCCAATCCTCCGAAGCACCTCAAATGGCCTAATAAACTAAGGGCTCAACTTGCCCTTATTTCCAAACCTCATAACACCCTTCATGGGTGAAACCTTCAGCAAAACCTTCTCCCCAACCATGTAAGACACATCACGGACCTTTCTGTCAGCATAACTCTTTTGTCTTGATTGTGTTGTGCAAAGCCGCTCCTGAATCAATCTCACCTTATCCAATGCATCCTGAACTAAGTCTATGCCCAAATAGCCTCACCCTACTCAAACCAACCCACTGGAGATCTACACCGCCTCCCATATAAAGCCTCATAAGGAGCCATCTGAATGCTTGACTGATAACTGTTATTGTAGGCAAACTCCGCAAGTGATAGAAACTGGTCCCATGAACCCCCAAAATCAATGACACAAGTGCGTAACATGTCCTCCAAAATTTGAATAGTGCACTCGGACTGTCCGTCTATCTGAGGATGAAATATTGTGCTCAACTCAACCTGAGTGCCCAACTCTCACTCCACGGCTCTCCAATATTGCGATGTGAACTGCGTGCCTAGGTCTAAAATGATGGAACTAGCACACCGTGTAGTCGAACAATCTCTCTGATGTAAATCTCAGCCAACCGGTCTGAGAATAGGTAGTACTCACAGGAATGAAGTGTGTGGACTTGGTCAGCCGATCCACAATCACCCAAATAGCATCGAACTTCTTCAAAGTCCGTGGAAGTCCAACTACAAAGTCCATAGTGATCCTCTCCCACTTCCACTCTAGAATATCCATCCGCCGAAGCAAGCCACCCGGTCTCTGATGCTTATATTTTAGCTGCTGACAATTGAGACATCGAGCTACAAATCCCACAATGTCTTTATTCATTCTCCTCCACCAATAGTGCTGTCTCATATCCTGATACATCTTTGCGTCACCCGGATGGATGGAATACTGTGAACTATGGGCTTCCTCTAGAATCAACTCTCATAGCCCATCCACATTGGGCACACATATCCGGCCATGTATCCTCAATACCCCATCATCACCAATAGTCACATCTTTGGCATCATCATGCAGAACCTTGTCCTTGAGGACAAGAAAATGAGGATTATCATATTGGTGCTTTCTGATACGATCAAACAAGGAAGACCAAGAAACCACACAAGCAAGGACCCGACTGGGCTCTGAAATATCCAATCTCACTAGCTGGTTGGCCAAAGCCTAAGCATCAACTACAAGAGGTCTCTCCCTAACAGGAATAAATGCAAGACTGCCCATACTCACCACCTTTCTACTCAAGGCATCGGCCACCACATTGGCCTTTCCCGGATGATACAAAATGGCAATATCATAGTCCTTTAGCAGCTCCAACCATCTCCGCTGCCTCAAAGTGAGATCTTTCTATTTGAATAAGTGTTGGAGGCTATGATGATTAGTAAACACCTCACAAGACACACCATAAAGATAGTGCCTCCAAATCTTCAATGCGGGAATAATGGCAGCCAACTCAAAATCATGAACATGGTATCTTCTCATGGGGCTTCAACTGACGCGAAGCATAAGCAATCACTCTACCCTTCTGCATTAAAACATACCCGATACCGATCCGAAAAGCATCATAATATATCGAATATGAACCAAAAGTTGATGGCAGAACTAACACTAGAGTTGTGGTCAAGGTAGTCTTGAGCTTCTGAAAGCTCGCCTCACACTCGTCTGACCACCTAAAAGGAGCACCCTTTTTGGTCAAGGGTAATGCAATAAAAGAGAAACCCTGCATGAACTGATGGTAATAACCCACCAAACCAAGAAATCTACGAATTTTTGTGGCTGAGGACGATTTGGGCCAACTCTAGACCGCCTCTATCTTCTTCAGATCAACCTAAATACCCTCGCTGGACACCACGTGCCCTAAGAACGCCATTGAACTGAGCCAAAACTCACACTTGGAGAACTTAGCATAAAGCTTATCCTCTCACAACCGTTGCAACACAATCCGCAAATGTTGGGCATGCTCCTCCTAGCTACGAGAGTACACCAGGATATCATCAATGAATACAATAAAAAACGAGTCGAGATAAGTCTGGAACACACTATTCATCAAATGCATGAACGTTGTTCGGGCATTGGTCAACCCAAAAGACATCACAAGGAACTCATAATGACCATAACGGGTCCTGAAAGTTGTCTTAAGAATGCTTGAGTCCCGAATCTTCAACTGGTGATACCCTGACCTGAGATCAATCTTGGAGAATACCCTCGCTCCCTGAAGCTAGTCAAATAGATCATAAATGTGTGGCAAAGGATACTTGTTCTTGATTGTGACTTTGTTCAACTGCCTATAATCAATGCACATTCTCATAGTGCCATCCTTCTTCTTCACAAATAGAACAGGTGCACCCCAAGGTGACACACTAGGCCTAATAAACCCCTTCTCAAGGAGCTCCTGAAGTTTCCCCTTCAAATCAGTCGGTGCCATACGGTATAGTGGAATAGAAATAGGCTGGGTGCCCGGTACCAAATCAATACCGAAGTCAATATCCTTGTTTGGCAGTATGCCCGGCAGGTCTGTAGGAAATACATTTGAAAAATCGCGCACCACCAAAATAGAAGTCGCTGCACTGACATCTCTCACAAAAGCCAAATTGGATAAACAACCCTTCCCAACTATCCACTGGGCCTTCAAGTATGAAATCACCCTACTAGGGACATAATCTAAAGAACCTCTCTACTCAATCTGAGGCAACCCCGGCATCACCAATGTTATAGTCTTAGCATGGTAATCCAGAATAGCATGACACTGAGACAACCAATCCATACCTAATATCACATCAAAATCCACCATACTAAGCAACAATGATCCACTCTAGTCTCCAATCCCCCAATGGTCACAACACATAACCAATACACATGGTCCACAATAATAGTATCGCCCACCGGAGTAAATACATGAACAGATGAAGCTAAAGACTCAAGGGCATATCCAGATAATGAGCAAAATACAAGGATACATATGAATAGGTGAAACCAAGGTCAAATAATACATAGGCATCTCGGTGACATACAGAGACATTACCTGTGATAACTATGTCTGAAGCAATGGCATCTGGTCTGGCAGGAAGAGCATAGAAATGGGCCTGATCGACCTCCCCCTCTTGGGAGACCCCTAGCTGACTAAGCTCCACCCTGATCTGACTGCGCGAGTGGTGATGTAACTGGTGCTGAAGATACAGCCTGACCCCTTAGCTGTGCTAGACCTCCCTGACGACGAAGACACTGCCTCAACATATGCCCAAACTCCCCACACTCAAAACAACTCCATGGTGCATGTGGTGGGGACTAAAGGGAGCCCCAAGCACCGGGATAAATAGTAGAAGAACCTGCCATATATGAGCCCTGAATCGATGGAGCACAGGACGAACTCTGAGCTGGAAGGGTACTGAGAGATGAGTGACCTTGCTGAGAACTATGAAAACCATGGCCAGATGATGCAGCACGGGTAGCTGGATGAGCCGTCTAAGCATGCCTGAAGGGACAGCCCCTGCCATGGCGAAACTAACCTCCAGAAGGAACACCACCAAAACTATCGGATCCAAGAGGCCCCTTAGCCTCCCTCTCTATTTGCTCCTAGCGGCGAATCGACTCTATATCCTGAGCAATGTCAACAACCTCCTCAAAAGAAGCACCAGAAACCCTCTCCCTAGTCATAAGAATCTGCAACTGATATGTGAGGCCATCAACGAACCTCCTGATCCTCTCCCTGTCTGTGGGAACCAACCAAATAGCATGACGAACCAACTCAGAAAATCTCATCTCGTATTGCGTCACCATCAAATCATCCTGACGCAACTGTTCAAACTGTCTGCACAGCTCCTCTCTGCGGGACTACGGCATATACTTCTCCAGGAAGAGAATGGAGAACTACTACCAGGTAAAGGGCATTGCACCAACAGGCCTACTCCTCTCATAAGCCTCTCACCAAGTGAAGGTAGGTCCAGAGAACTGAAAGGTAGTGAACGAGACCCTACTGTTCTATAAAATACCTACCATATGGAGAATCCACTAACACTTATCCAAGAAACTCTGGGCATCCTCGTCCTCTACACTACTGAAATTTAGAGGCTGAAGTCTACCAAACCTCTCCAATCTATGCTGCTCATCATCAGGCATGACTGGAACCACATAGTCTTGAGCAGGTTCAACCGGCTGGGCTGGTGGTACCCCTAGTGTCTGGAGTCCCTAAACAACCTGCTAAGGTGTGCATCGGGAGTCTGATTGCCTCCCCCAGCCTAGAAAGTGGCTACTGTAGTAGAAATAGAGATCGCCTGAGCAAGACCGGTACACAGTCAGAATCTAGGCTAAGGTCTCCTAAAGACCTGGAATCACGAAGGGCACAGCTGGTGCCTGAGCTGGTCCCGTTGGTGTATCCACAATTGGGACTTGATCCTGTACTGGGGTAACTAGGGGATTTGTAGGTGTTGCCCTTGCTACTGTGCGGGCTACACCCCTGCCCCTACCACGACCTCTACCGCGACCTCGGCCTCTTGTGGCCCCAACTGGTGGTACTGGTGGTATTGGTGGTTGTTCGTCCTGACCTATAGCATGTGCCCTCCCCATCTATGAGAGAATAGAATAACAGAAGTTTAGTTACCAGAATCAACAGATTTGCACAACAAGAGTTCAAAAATGTAAAGTTTCCTAAGGGTTCTGCAGCCTCTCGAAGATAAGTATAGACGTCTCTGTAGTGATCCGCAAGACTCTACTAAACCTGTTCATGGCTCGTGAGACCTATGTAATCTAGGCTCTAATACCAACTTGTCATGACCCAAAACAAGACCCGTCATGATGGCGCCGATAGATGATACTAGGCCAGCCGACATTTCCAAATGCTATCAATAATAACCAAAAATAAATCAAGACTTTTAAAATAACTAAAATCTTTGCCATAAAATGGGGTGAACCCCAAAACATAAGTGCGGAAATAAATCCCGACATCGGGGTGTCACTAGTCATGAGCATCTAACATAACCGATCCGAAAGTAACAAGACTAACATAGTCTAGAATCCAAAAATATAGAAATAAGGAAAGATAGGGAAGAAGAAAGCAGGGTTGCGAACGCCGGCAGCTACCTCACGATCTCCAATGACCAGCTACGAGTACTATCAACAACCTCCGTGTCCAACAACTCCTAGATCTATACACGAGGTGCAGGGAGTAACGTGAGTACGCCAACTCAGTAAGTAACAATAATAAATAAGGAACTGAAGATAGTGACAATCTACACAGTCTTAGTTCATTTAAATAATTTTAAAAAGGAAAATAGTCATGCTTCCCAAGTTTCAATAATTCAAGTCAAATCAATTTATTTCAGGCAAGTTCAAGTAAAACCAGATAAGAATATCCTTCAACAGTTTTCAAAACATGGATATAAGACAGCTGTGTGCATCAATAATGTAATCATATACTGCCTCTCAGGCAATCATCTCTCAGTCCTCCCAATCACTCCAACCTCACAATCACTCATTCCTCCCAGTCACTCATTCCTCACAATCACTCAGCACTCAGCACTCGCACTCAGTAGGTACCTGCGCTCATTAGGGCTGTGTAGACTCTGGAGGGTCTCCTTTACACAAAGCACTATAAAAAGCCAATCATGGCATAAATCAATTAGGCTCTAGGCCTCACTCAGTCATAAATCAATAACACATGTTGCGGCGTGTAGCCCGATCCCATAAATATCTTCATAATCAGTCCCCTGACCTCACGCAGTAATCAATCTCTCCAGCGTCTTGGGCTCCCATAAAATTAGGAAAATCAGCCCAAATAGCAATAACATGAAGTATGAGATAGAATAACAGAGACTGAGATATGATATATGAGAAAAAACTGTGACTGAGTAGAAATAGCATTTAACAGACAATTCAACATGTAACGCGGCCCTTACGGGACACAATAGTGCCAATATATAGCCTAAGCATGGTTTCTAATATGATTTACGGTCAATCTTTCATAACACCTAGAGAGAATATAGCTAACAGCATGTTGTTCAACTTTACAGTTCTACAGGACGGACCAAGTCACAATTCTCTCGGTGCGCGCCCACATGCCCGTCACCTAGCATGTGAATCACCTCCAAAATAGTCACAAGACACAATGTCTGGGGTTTCATACCCTTAGGACCATATTTATAATCGTTACTTGCCTTAATTCGAGCAAAATCCTATTCTGCGATGCCTTTGCCTCTCAAATTGGCCTCCAAACGTCCCGAATCTAGCCAAAAGTAATATAACACAATCAATATATTCCAAGGAACCAATTCTACAAGACAAACTACTAAATTGGACTCAAATCCCGAAATTGGCTCAAACCCGGCCCTCAGGCCCACGTTTCGAAATCCGACAAAAGTCACAAAACTAGAAATCCCACTCACTCACGAGTCTAATCGTACCAAATTAACCAAAATCCGACCTCATTTGGTCACTCAAAACCCCAAAGTTCACTCTCCAAAATCAAAAGCCCTAACTCCCAATTTTCACTTCAAAACCCCACTAATTAGATGAGCAATCAACGGAATAAGGGTACTTAGGCTCAAGGGACTTACCTGAGTGAAAAGCCTTGAATCCCATTTAAAAATCACTTCAAAAGCTCCAAATTCCAAGTTGAAAATGGTGGAAATGAGGGAAAATCTTGAAGTCTTCTATTTATACATTCTACCCAGCGAAGCTGCATCTGCAGTCCCTTCACCAGATCTGCAGAAATCACTTAAACCCCTGGGACCGCTTCTATACCTCTATACCGCTTCTACGATCCTCACAGGTGCGAAAATGACACTGCACCTGCGGTCTAAACACGCACTTGTTCCCCATAATCCGCTTCTGCGACCATCGCAGGTGTGGGAACTTTATTGCACCTGCGCCTTCTGCCCAGCGCCTCCAGTCTCGCATCTACTATCTCTCGCTCGCTTCTGCGAGCTCGCACTTGCGATGAGACATATGCAGGTGTGATTATGACAGCTGGGTTCAACTTCAGCAACTCCTCCAATTTCTAAACTTGATCCGTTAATCACCCGAAATCAACCTGACAGGTGAGTTTTTTGATAAAAATTGTAAGACTGAAAATTTAATGATTTAAAGAAATTAATTAATATTTGATCTCGTTGGTATTGGTCCAGTATTTTGGTTCCGGAGCCCAGTATAGTTTTAATATAATATTTAAGTCATGTCTGTGAAATTTGGTAAAACAGAGTTTATTTGACGTGATTCGGGCGTACAGTTGTGAAAATAGGAATTTCAAAGTGTTCTTCAGAATTTCATGTGATTTTGTGTTAAATCCGTAGATTTAGATGTTATTTTTGGTGATTTTATCATACGAGCAAATCCATATGATGTTTTAAGACTTGTGTGCATGTTTGGTTTGGAACCCAGAGTGATCGGGTGAGTATCGGATAGGCTACAGAGTGTTTTGGAACATAGGAAAAAATTGTTGGTATGACTGAACCTATTGTAGGCTTTTGATCTCGCAATTGCGAGATCAGGCATCGCAATTGCGAACCCTGTAGGTTGCGCATTTGCGAGGTTTTCATTGTAATTGCGATCATAAGCTAGGCTATGCAGTATTTGCAATTGAGAAGATTTCTTCGCATTTGCGAAGTAAAACTGGGAGGGGCAGTGATCGCAAATGCGATCATTTTGTCGCATTTGCAGAGGTTCATGTTTGCAATTGCGAAGGCAGCAGAGGTATGGAGGACTTCGCATTTGTGATGGTTCTTCGTATTTGCGAGCTTCGCAATTGCGAAGCTCAAGTCGCAAATGCGACCTCTGCAGCTCTGTAAAAGGGACTTAGACGGGATTTTTGATTTATTTCCCAAATTTTCAAAATCTAAACCTCAAAAGACGATTTTCCAAAGGCTATTTCTTCCCCAAAACATAGGTAATTTATTCTTAACTCATTTCTTTCAATCTTTCACTTCTTATAACAAGATTTCAACCTAGAATCGAGAGTTTTCATGGTGGAATTGGGAATTTTTGGGTAGAAATTAGAGATTTTGAAGGGGACTTAGACATCAAATTGAGCTCGGATTCCAAACCAAATTATATATCTGGGCTCGGGGGAGAATGGGTAATCGGGTTTTGGTCCCAATTCGGTTTGGATCAAGCGGGCCCGGGTGTTGACTTTTGTTGACTTTTTCCAAAATGACCTAAATTGAATTCCTTGCAATCATGGGTAGTTCCTAAGGCTTAAATTGAATTGTTTAGTTGGTAATTTGCTAGATTCTATTGGTCCGGAGGCTCGTGAGAAAGGAAAAGTGGTGTTTGAGCTTTGAGTTTGACTGTGGTAGTGAGGTTAGTGTTGTGGCTAACTTTAGCTTTAGGGATTAGGTATTGTTGCCTAATTGCTATGTGTTTGGTTGTTGAATACAATGCATAGGTGAGGTGACGAGTACCTATGTATCGTTGTCGAGTCATAGCTTGCGAGTGAGTCTTATTCTTGGGATTGTTGTATTTTTTATTCGTATTGTTCTTGATTAAATTGGTTATTCTTCATGTTGGGAAATTCTTATCATGTTTCCCTGGAATTGGATATTGATTGAGTAGTGACTCAAAGTTGAGGTTGACGTTGTGAAACTAAATGTTGAAATAGGGCTTGTTATTAATACTTCTGTTGCACGGTTGTTATTGTTTTGTTGTTTGAGTGAGGAAGAGTGTAAAGTACGAAGGGTGATGTCGTGCCATTGCATATTTATTATCTTGTGAGGAAGAGTGTAAAGCACGAAGGGTGATGTTGTACCATTGCATATTTATTATCATGTGAGGAAGAGTGTAAAGCACGAAGGGTGATGCTGTGAAACTAAATGTTGAAATGGGAGTTGTTATTAATAATTCTATTACCTGGTTGTTATTGTTTTGTTGTTTGGGTGAGGAAAAGTGTAAAGCACGAAGGGTGATGCCGTGCCATTGCATATTCATTATCATGTGAGGAAGAGCATAAAGCACGAAGGGTGATGCCGGGCCATTTTACATTCATTATCATTGTTCCTTTCATTTGTCATGGTGAGGACGAGAGTGAAAGCACGAAAGGTGATGTCGTGCACTTGTTTGTTGTGTTTATTTACTGTTCTATTCTTATGATCGCGTACTCCCCTCAGCATATTTTTCCCCCTCCCGTTATTATGTATTTAGTTTCAGTTATTTGTTAATATGCCCATTTATTGCTTAACTACACAGGTTTATGTATGGGTCTTGTCCTAGCCTCGTCACTACTTCGCCAAGGTTAGGCTCAGCACTTACCAGTACATGGGGTCGGTTGTACTGATACTGCACTCTGCACTTTCTGTGCAGATTACAGTACTAGACCGTGTTGACGCGAGTAGAGTTGCTGCCTTCTGTCTAATAGGAGACCCAAGGTAGATCTATCGGCGTTTGCAGACCGTGTAGTCCCCTTCTAATTATCCTAGTTTCCTATTTTCTTTTACTTCGAGAACAGTTGTATTTTCTTTCAGCTAGTATTTGTAGTGACTCTTAGAACTTCGTGAATTGTGAAACCAGATTTTTGGGTAGTCATGTATTATATTTAGATTATTATGAAATTCCGCACTCCTTTAATCTGCTTTGGTTTAAATTGCTTCTATTTATTTAATTGATTAGTGGTTAGCGTACTAAATCTCTATCTGTTGGCTTGCCTAGCATTCTTAAAGGTTAGGCGTCATCACGATCCCGAGGGTGGGAAATCCGGGTCATGACAAAACCCGACCCCTTTTATTCTTTTCTTTTACAAAATAGTCATTTCCTTATCTCCTGGAACCTTCCAGGTTGTTAACAGCAAATATTCCCTTAGTTTAATTTCCCATATACTCCTTCAGCTTTTATAATTACACTTTTTGCCCCTGTTCTTATTACTTTTCCTTTTGAGATTTCTTTTAATCTAAATCCCCAAAAACCCAGGCTCAAATAAACAAAACAAAAACATAAAGAAAAATAAACGATGAATCAAATAGACAAGTCAATTTTAATCAAACAAGAGTTCATGCAAAACAAAGTAATCAAGATACATGTAATTGAGTTTTTATACGCATTTATCAACTAATAAAAAAAACATGCAATTAACACTTAATCATTCTGAAACATGATTGGCACTATTGAATTAACAGAAAAAATACACAAAAAATGAAACAAGAAAAGAAGAAAGGGAATAAGTTATACCCATTTGATCTTGACATGAAGCAAAAGAGGTGTCACGATCCAATTCTCTTATAGGCCGTGATGGCGCCCAGCGACGCCACTAGGAAAGCCAACAGTGAATTAAACATGTTATTTCTTCTTTTAATAAGTTTCCAAATAATTAAATTCTATTTAATAATAAATCAAGGAGTAAAAAATTTAATAATTAAAGCAAACACAATTGAGTGGCAATCATAGTGATATAAGTACTCCAAAACCACAAGTCTGCTAGTGTGTGTGCCAAGACCCGGTATCACAAGTGTATGAGCACTAATAGATTATACAAAACTCTAGCTATTGTCTGAAATAAAAATAGACATAAATGAATGCAAAGGAGAGACTCTAGGTGCTGCGGAACGGCTCAGGAAGCAGCTCACCACTAGGCCTCCGGGTAATGAAGATACGCGCCGGTGTGATTGCCAGATGCACCTGCCTCAGATCCTACATGGTCAGTGCAGAAGTGTAGCTTGAGTACATAAGTAACATATACCTAGTAAGTATCTAGTCTAACCTCGAAAAAGTAGTGACGAGGGGTCGACTTTAACACTTATTATGGGCTAACAATATGAATAAAGAAATTATAGATAAACATAATTTATGTAAATAATAACAACAACTCATTAACAAGTAGGAACAAATAATTCTTTCACACATTAATAAATTCCAAGTAAATTCCTGTCATTAATAAATATAACCTCACAAGCCACAAAATAATATCAAGTATGATTAGGCTCCGGGTATTATTAAGCACGATTTATGCCGAGGACGTATGGCCCGATCTAAAATAATATGTACACTACCGAGGGATGTGCAGCACGATCCATAGATGCATATATTCTACTGTCAAGGAATTTCGCCCACTCCACAAGAAATAAGGATACTTTATAGGCATTTGACTTAAATGTTATTATAAGGCTAATACACAATCTAATACAATTTTCATTAACGACTAAGAAATCCATTCTAAATTAAAGCAAGTGAAATTCGGTCTTTCAATATTCCTCTAACAAGTTCTAATATAATTTAGGCACTTAAATTAACAAGTAGGGTACAAACATTACAAGAAAATCATGATTTGGGTCCTAATCTACCCGGACATAAATATAATTAGTAGCTACGCACGGACTCTCGTCACCTCATGCATATGTAGCCCCCACAATTAGAAGAAAATATTAATTTAAATTGCATATGGTGTAAATTCCCTCTTACAAGGTTAGACAAGAGACTTACCTCGTCTCAAAGCGCACTTTCCAGTCACAATTTTGTTCAACAACCTCAACTCGGTGCAGAACAATCCGAAACTAGTCAAATGTTATATAATTTAATCAATAAATGTTCAAAAGTTCATAATTTAACTATTAAAGTAATTACCTAACCCTTATTGGAAAATTCCAAAATTTTACCCTCGGGCCCGTGTGCCAAGATTCCGGAAATTTTCAAAGTTAAATGTTGACCATGGTAGTGAGGTAAGTGTTATGGCTAACCTTAGCTTGAGAGATTAGATATTGTTGCCTAATTGCTATGTGTTTTGTTGTTGAGTACAACGTATTTGTGAGGTGACAAGTACCTATGTGTTGTTGTCGAGTCATAGCATGCGAGTGAGTCTTATTATTGTGATTGTTGTATTCTTTATTCGTATTGTTCATGCTTAAATTGGCTATTCTTCATGTTGGGAAATTCTTGTCATGCTTTCCTGGAATTGGATATTGATTAAGTACTAACTCAAAGTTGAGGTTGACGTTGTGAAACTAAATGTTGAAATAGGGCTTGTTATTAATAGTTCTATTGCACGGTTGTTATTGTTTATTTGTTTGGGTGAGGAAGAGTGTAAAGCACGAAGGGTGTTGTCGTGTCATTGCATATTTATTATTATGTAAGGAAGAGTGTAAAGCACGAAGGGTGATGCCGGGTGATGCCGTGCCATTGTATATTTATTATCATGTGAGGAAGAGTGTAAAGCACGAAGGGTGATGTCGTGCCATTGCATATTGATTATCATGTGAGGAAGAGTGTAAAGGAATAAGGGTGATGTCGTGCCATTGCATATTTGTTATCATGTAAGGAAGAGTGTAAAGCACGAAGGGTGATGTCGTGCCATTGCCTATTCATTATCATGTGAGGAAGAGTGTAAAGCACAAAGGGTGATGCCATGCCATTTTACATTCATTATCATTGTTTATTTCAATTGTCATGGTGAGGACGAGAGTAAAAAACACGAAAAGGGATGTTGTGCACTTGTTTGTTGTGTTTATTTACTGTTCTATTCTCATGATCGCGTAGTCCCCTCAGCATATTATTCCCCCTCCCGTTATTATGTATTTAGTTTCTATTATTTGTTATTATGCCCGTATATTGCTTAACTGCATAGGTTTATGTATTTGTCTTGTCCTAGCCTCGTCACTACTTTGCCGAGGTTAGGCTCGGCACTTACCAGTACATAGGGTCAGTTGTACTAATAATGCACTCTGCACTTTCTGTGCAGATTTTGGTACTGGACCATGTTGACCCGAGTGGAGTTGTTGCCTTCAGTCCAATAGGAGATCCAAGGTAGATCTGTCGGCGTTCATAGACCCTGTAGTCCCCTTCCAGTTATCCTAATTTCCTATTTTCTTTTACTTCGAGAATAATTGTATTTTTTTCAGCCAGTATTTGTAGTGACTCTTAGAAGTTCATGAATCTTGACTCCAGAATTTTAGTAGTCGTGTATTAGTATTTGGATTATTATGAAATTCCGCACTCATTTAATCTGCTTTCGTTTAAACTTTTGCTATTTATTGAATTGGTTAGTGTTTAGCATACTAAATCTCTATCTGTGGCTTGCCTAGCATTCTGAAAGGTTAGGCGACATCACGATCTCAAGGGTTGGAAATTCGGGTCGTGACAAGTTAGTATTAGAGCTCTAGGTTACCTAGGTCGCACGATTCACAAACACGCTTAGTAGAGTTTGAGGGATCGGTACGGAGACGTCTGTTCTTATCCCCAAGAGGCTACAGAGTTTTAGGAACAAATTCAATTCTATTCTTCTCTGTCATGCGATTTGATCTCTCAATGCTAATTGAACACTCTACTTTTATTCTTTCGTAGATGTTGAGAACATGTACCGCTTCATCAGCTGACCAACAGCCCGAGCCCCTAGTGGCAGCTCCTCTGAGG
The DNA here is from genome assembly GCF_000715075.1 of Nicotiana tabacum. Classification (NCBI taxonomy): domain Eukaryota; kingdom Viridiplantae; phylum Streptophyta; class Magnoliopsida; order Solanales; family Solanaceae; genus Nicotiana; species Nicotiana tabacum. Next base: position 119,421,530 of record NC_134099.1, on the reverse strand, counting down.
GGTAGAGGACGAGGCCGAGGCCATGCTAAAGGCTGGGGCAGGGGCAGGGCTCAGTCCAGAGCTCGAGCAGCAGCACCAGCGGCGGAGCCTCAGGTGGAGTTTGATGATGAGGTTCCAGTCTAGACTGTTCCTGTCGGACTAGCTCAGGTTCCAAAGGGGTTTATAGCCACCCCAGTGCTTTAGGATGCTTTCGGCCATCTAGTGGGCCTTATGGAGAGTGTTGCTCATACCGACACATTCCTTGTAGCACCAACCATCTCTCGGGCTGGGGGAGGAGCCCAGACTCCTGCTACTCACACTTCGGAGCAGATGGCCTCTCAGTTTCAGACTCCAGCGGCTTAGCCCATTAGGGTAGTTCCGTCGGGTGTTGCAGTACAGACTAGTGATGGGTCAGCTATGTCTTCTGAGGCTTTGTGGAGATTGGATAGGTTTACCAAGCTCTTCACCACTCACTATGGCATTGTCAGAGGATCCCCAGGACTATCTGGACAGTTGTCATGAGGTGTAACGTAACATGGGGATAGTGGAGACAAATGGGGTCGACTTTGCTACCTTTCGTTTGTCAGGTTCTGCCAGAAATCGTGGAGGGGTTTTTGTTTGGCCAGGCTAGCTGGGTCACCTGCTTTGACTTTGGACCAGTTCTCTCAGATATTTCTCGAGAAGTTCCTTCCTGTTACACTGAGAGAGGGCTATCGTAGACAGTTCGAGTGTCTCCAGTAGGGCAGCATGTTCGTTACTCAATATGAGACCGGCTTTATTGATTTGGACTGCCATGCTCTTCTTATACTCCCCACAAAAGAGAGAGAGAGAGAGAGAGAGAGAGAGAGAGAGAGAGAGGGGTGAGGAGGTCCATTGAGGGACTCGCTCAGCCTATCAGATTGTAGATGGCTAAGGAGACAGGGAGCGAGATTTCTTTCCAGGATGGAGCCAATGTGGCCAGTCAAGTTGAGATAGTTTTAGCTTAGGGGAGTAGTCAGGGGTCTGATAAGAGGCCTCGTCACTCCGGTGGATTCAGTGGGGCTTCATCTGGAGGTCGAGGTACTTTTGGCAGAGGCCATCCTCCCAGGCCATTTCATTCAGCGCTTCAAGTTTCTCACGGTGCTTCAGGTGGTTGTGGCCCTCATACGCAATATTCCGATCAGATAGCCTATAGTGCACCACCAGCTCCTATCAGTGCACCTCCGCTCCAGAGTTTTCAGGGTGGTTACTTAGGCCGCCAGGGTCAGTTTCAAGGTCAACAGCCATAGCAACTAAAATCTTGTTATAATGTGGCAATCTAGGGCACATTGCTAGGTATTGCCCTCGAGAATCAAGCGGATCTCAACACTAGGGTTCTCGTGCCATGGTCCCAGCATAGGGTTTCACTGCCCACTCAGCCAGCTAAAGGTAGGGGTCAAACAGCTAGAGGTAGAGGTCAAGGTATTAGAGGTGGAGGTCAGGCCGTTGGAGGTGGAGGCCAGCCAGTAGGAGGTTGTCCTAGGGATATGGCTCAAAGTGGTGGGGCCCAACCCCGATGTTATGCCATTCCATCCATGCCTGAGGCTGAGTCATCCAATGTTATTATCACTGGTACAGTTTCAGTTTTCAGTAGGGATGAGTCAGTATTATTTGATTCGGGATCTACTTATTTGTATGTATCATCTTATTTTGCTTCATATTTGGTTGTGCCTCGCGATTCCTTGAGTGCTCATGTGTGTTTGTCCACACCGGTGTGGGATTCTATTATTGTAGATCGTGTATATTCGCTTGTGTGTGGTTGTTATCAGGAGTCTTGAGACTAGTGCAGATCTCCTACTTCTCGAAGGTGACACTAAGAGAGGGCTATCGCAGGCAGTTCAAGCGTCTCCAGCAGGGCAGCATGTCCGTTACTCAGTACAAGACCCGCTTTATTGATTTGGCCAATTATAATATTTCTATACTCCCCACCGAGAGAGAGAGAGAGAGAGAGAGAGAGAGAGAGAGAGGGGGGGTGAGGAGGTTCATTGAGGGACTCGCTCAGCCTATCATATTTTAGGTGGCTAAGGAGACAGGGAGCGGGATTTCTTTCCAGGATGGAACCAATGTGGCCAGGCAAGTTGAGATGGTTTTAGCTTAGGAGAGTTGTCAGGGGTCTGACAAGAGGCCTCGTCAGTCCGGTGGATTCAGTGGGGCCTTATCTGGAGGTCAGGGTACTTTTGGCACAGGCCATCCTCCCAAGCTATTTCATTCAGAGTTTCAGGCTTCTCACGATGCTTTAGGTGGTTGTGGCCCTCGTATGCAGTATTTCGATCTGCTAGCCTACAGTGCACCACCAACTCCTATTAGTGCACCTCCGCTCCAAAGTTTTTAGGGTGGTTACTCAGGCCGCCAGGGTCAATTTTAGGGTCATCAGCCACAGCAACTTAAATCTTGTTATAATGTGGCAATCTAGGGCACATTGCTAGGTATTGCCCTCGAGAATCAAGTGGTTCTCAGCACCAGGATTCTCGTGCCATGGTCCCAGCATAGGTGTTCCACCGCCCGCTCAGCCAGCTAGAGGTAGGGGTCAGACAGCTAGAGGTGGAGGTCAAGGTATTAGAGGTGGAGGTCAGGTCGCTAGAGGTGGAGGTCAGCCAATAGGAGGCCGTCCTAGGGATATGGCTTAGAGTGGTGGGGCTCAGCCCCGATGTTATGCCTTCCTAGCCAGGCCTGAGATTGAGTCATCCGATGATATCATCACAGGTACAGTTTTAGTTTATAGTAGGGATGCCTCAGTATTATTTGATCCGAGATCTACTTATTCGTATGTATCATCTTATTTTGCTTTATATTTGGTTATGCCTCATGATTCCTTGAGTGCTCCCGTGTGTTTGTCCACACCGGTGGGGGGATTCTATTATTGTAGATTATGTATATCGCTTGTGTGTGGTTATTATTTAGGGATGGATTAGATGTCACTTTATCAAGCTATATTGGACTGTCATGCCAAGATCGTGACCTTAGCATTATCGGGGTTGCCTCAATTAGAGTGGAGAGGGACTTCTTATCATTCTACCAGCAGGGTTATCTCTTACATGAAGGCTCGGCGTATGGTCGAGAAGGGGTGTTTGTCTTATTTGGCTTATGTTCGTGATTCCAGTGCGGAGGTTCCTTCCATGGATTTCGTACTAGTTGTTCGGGAGTTCCCAAAGTTATTTCCTACTGACTCACCGGGGATGCCACCCGACAGGGATATTGACTTTTGCATTGGTTTAGCCCCAAGCACTCAGCCCATTTCTATTCTGCCATACCGTTTGGCCCCGCCAGAGTTGAAAGAATTGAAGGAGCAGTTGCAAGATTTGCTTGATAAGGGCTTTATTAGACCTAGTGTCTTGCCTTAGGGTGCGCCGGTGTTGTTTGTAAAGAAGAAGGATGGATCGATGAGGATGTGCATAGACTATCGGCAGTTGAACAAAGTCACCATCAAGAACAAGTATTCATTACCGAGAATTGATGACTTATTTGATTAACTTCAGGGTGCCAAAGGGTTTTCAAAGATAGATTTGAGGTCTGGTTACCATCAGTTGAGGATTAGGGCATCTAATGTCCCTAAGATAGCTTTTCGGACTCGGTACGAGCATTATGAGTTTCTAGTGATGTCATTTGGGCTGACGAATGCCCTAGCAGCATTTATGGATTTGATAAACCAGGTGTTCAAGCCCTATCTGGATTCCTTTGTGATTATTTTTATTGATGATATACTGATCTACTCCCGTAGGCGAGAAGAGCATGAGCATCATCTTTGGACTGTTCTTTAGACTTTGAGAGACAACCAGTTATATGCTAAGTTTTCGAAATGTGAGTTTTGGTTGAGTTCAGTTGCTTTCTTGGGTCACGTTGTATCAGCAGAGGGTATTCAGGTGGATCCTAAGAAGATTGAGCCAGTCAAGGACTGGCCTAGGCCTACTTCAGCTATAGAGATCCAGAGTTTCTTGGGATTAGCAGGTTATTACCATCGGTTCGTAGAGGGTTTTTAATCTATAGCAGCCCCGATGAACAGGTTGACCCAGAAGGGTGTCTCGTTTAGATGGTCGGATGAGTGCGAGGCGAGCTTTCAGAAGCTCAAGATAGCTTTGACTACCGCGATAGTGTTGGTGTTGTCCATAGGTTCAGTGCCTTATACAGTGTATTGTGATGTATCTCGTATTGGACTTGGTGCGGTATTGATGCAGGGTGGCAAGGTTATTGCGTATGTTTCACGGCAGCTAAAGATTCACGAGAAGAATTACCTAGTTCATTACTTGGAGTTGGCAGCCGTTGTTCACATGCTAAAGATTTGGAGGCACTATCTATATGGCATGTCGTGTGAGGTGTTCACGGATCATAAGAGTTTTCAATATTTGTTCAAGCAAAAAGAGCTCAATTAGAGGTAGAGGAGGTGGTTAGAGCTATTGAAAGACTATGATATCACCATCTCGTATCATCCCGGGAAGGCCAATGTGGTGGCCGATGCTTTGAGTAGGAAGTCAGCTAGTATGGGTAGCCTTGCATATATTCCGGTTGGTGAGAGACTGCTTGCATTGGATGTTCAGGCTTTGGCCAATCAGTTTGTGAGGTTGGATGTTTTTGTCGCTCGGTATTTCTTGTTTGAGCGTATCAGGGAGCGATGGTATGATGACCCTCATTTACTTGTCCTTAGGGACACGGTGCAGCACGGTGATGCCAAGCAGGTTGCAGTTAGATATGATGGAGTTTTGAGGATGCAGGGTCGTGTTTGTGTGTCTAATATGGATGGGCTTTGTGAGTTGATTCTATAGGAGGCCCACAGTTCCCGGTATTCTATCCATCCGGGAGCCGCTAAAAAATATCAATACTTGCGGCAGCATTATTGGTGGAGGAGGATGAAGAAGGATATTGTTGCATAAGTAGCTCGGTGTCTAAATTATCAGCAAGTAAAGTATGAGCATTAGAGACCTGGTGGTTTGCTTCAGAAGATTGAGATTCTTGAGTGGAAATGGGATATATCACTATGGATTTCGTTGTAGGACTCCCACGGACTCAGAGAAAGTTCGATGCAGTATGGGTTATTGTGGATAGACTGACTAAGTCAGCATATTTCGTGGCAGTCTCGTATTCTTTGGAGCGGTTGGCAGAGATCTATATCCGTGAGATCATTCGTCTGCATGGTGTGCCTATGTCTATCATTTCTGATCGAGGTACGCAGTTTACCTCGCATTTCTAGGGGCAGTACAATGTGAGTTGCGTACGCGGGTTGTGTTGAGCGCAGTATTTCATCCTTAGATGGACGGACAGTCCGAGCGTACTATTCAGATCTTGGAGAATATGCTTCGCGCCTGTGTTATTGACTTTGGAGGTTCTTGGGATCAGTTCTTATCGTTAGCAGAGTTTGCCTACAATAACAGCTATCAGTCGAACATCCAGATGTATCCTTATGAGTCATTATACGGTAAACGGTATCGGTCACTGGTTGGGTGGTTTGATCCGGGGGAGGCTCGATTATTGGGTACGGATTTGGTATAGGATGCCTTGGATAAAGTTAAGATCATTCAGGATAGACTTCGCACAACTCAGTCCAGGCGAAAGAGTTATGTCGACCGTAAAGTTCGGGATGTAGCATTCATGGTCGGAGAGAGATTATTGCTTCGGGTGTCGCTCATTAAAGGGCATAATGAGATTTGGGAAGAAGGGCAAGTTAAGCCCTAGGTTCATCGGGCCTTTTGAGATTCTTGATCGAGTGGGAGAGGTGGCTTACAGACTTTCATTACCACTAGGCTTATCAACACTGCATCCAATGTTTCACGTGTCCATACTTCGGAAGTATCACGACGATCCATCCTACATGTTAGATTTCAACACTGTCTAGTTGGACAAGGATTTGACCTACGAGGAGGAACGGGTAGCTATTCTAGACCGGCAGGTTCGTCAGTTGAGATTGAAGAGTTATCCTTCGGTTCGAGTGCAGTAGAGAGGTTTAGCCTGTTGAGGCAGCTACCTGGGAGTCCGAGACTGATATGCGGAGTAGATATCCCCACCTTTTCACCAGCTCAGGTACTTCTCTATGTTCGTTCGAGGATGAACGGTTGTTTTATAGGTGGAGAATGTGATGACCCAAAAGGTCATCTTATGTTTTAGAACTTGATTCCATGTTCCGAGGCCTTCAAAACCTCATTTTTATTCTCCTCGATTTGCATGTGTTATCCGGGCGCATTTCTGGAAAGCCTCTATGTGAAAATTTGAGAAAAACTATAATTTTGCCTTTAAAAGTTAATTTAGTTGACTTCAGTCAACACTTTAAGTAAACGGACTTGGACTCGTATTTTGACATTCCTGGTGGGTCTGTAGAAAAATATGGGACCTGGGTGTATGCCCGAAATCGGATTCGGGGGTCCCTAGCCCGAGTAATGATTTTTTGATAATAATTGTAAGACTGAAAATCTAATGATTTAAAGAAATTGATTAATGTTTGATCTTGTTTGTATCGGGCTCGTATTTTAGTTTCGGAGCCCGGTATAGGTTTAATATAATATTTAAGTCATGCCTGTGAAATTTGGTGAAAATGGAGTTTATTTGACGTGATTCGGGCATCCGGTTGTGAAAATAGGAATTTCAAAGTGTTCTTGAGAATTTCATGTGATTTGGTGTTAAATCCGTAGTTTTAGATGTTATTTTGGTGATTTGATTGCACGAGCAAGTCCATATGATGTTTTAGGACTTGTGTGCATGTTTGGTTTGGAGCCCCGAGGGCTCGGTGAGTTTTGGATAGGCTACGGAGTGTTTTGGAACTCAGGAAAAATTGTTGGTATGACTGAACCTGTTGCAGGCCTTTGATCTCGCAATTGCGAGATCAAGCATCGCAATTGCGAACCCTGCAGGTTGCTTATTTGCGAGGCTTTCATTGCAATTGCGATCATACGCTGGGACATGCAGTCTTCGCAATTGCGAAGATTTCTTCGCATTTGCAAAGTAAAACTGGGAGGGGTAGTGATCACAAATGCGACCATTTTGTCGCATTTGCGGAAGTTCATGTTTACAATTGCAAACTTACCTTCGTAATTGAGAAGGCAGCAGAGGTGTGGAGGACTTCACATTTACGATGGTTCTTCGCATTTGTGAGCTTCGCAATTGCGAAGCTTAGGTCGCAAATGCGACATCTGCAGCTGTGTAAAAGGGACTTAGATGGGATTTTTGATTTATTTCCCAAATTTTCAAAATCTAAGACTCAAGAGGTGATTTTCCAAAGGCTATTTCTTCCCCAAATCATAGGTAAGTGATTTTTAACTCATTTCTTTCAATCTTTCACTTCTTATAACAAGATTTCAACCTAGAATCTCGAATTTTCCTGGTGGAATTGGGGACTTTTGGGTAGAAATTAGAAATTTCAAAATTTGGGGATTTAGACGTCAAATTGAGATCGGATTCCAAAACCAATTATATATCTGGGCTGGGGTGAATAGGTAATCGGGTTTTAGTCTGAGTTTCGGCTTTGGAACAAGCGAGAATGGGTGTTGACGTTTGTTGACTATTTCCAAAATGACCTAAATTGAATTCCTTGCAATTGTGGGTAGTTCCTAAGGCTTAAATTGAATTGTTTGGTTGTAATTTGCAAGATTCTATCGGTCTGGAGGCTCGTGAGAATGGGAAAACCGGTGTTTGAGCTTTGAGTTTGACTGTGGTAGTGAGGTAAGTGTTGTGGCTAACTTTAGCTTTAGGGATTAGATATTGTTGCCTAATTGCTATGTGTTTGGTTGTTGAGTACAACATATAGGTGACGTGACGAGTACCTATGCATTGTTGTCGAGTCATAGCTTGCGAGTGAGTCTTATTCTTGGGATTGTTGTATTTTTTATTCGTATTGTTCTTGATTAAATTGGTTATTCTTCATGTTGGGAAATTCTTATCATGTTTCCCTGGAATTGGATATTGATTGAGTAGTGACTCAAAGTTGAGGTTGACGTTGTGAAACTAAATGTTGAAATGGGGCTTGTTATTAATAATTCTATTGCACGGTTGTTATTGTTTTGTTGTTTGGGTGAGGAAGAGTGTAAAGTACGAAGGGTGATGTCGTGCCATTGCATATTTATTATCTTATGAGGAAGAGCGTAAAGCACGAAGCGTGATACCGTGTCATTGCATATTTATTATCATGTGAGAAAGAGTGTAAAGCACGAAGGATGATGTCATGCCATTGCATATTAATTATTATGTGAGGAAGAGTGTAAAGCACGAATGGTGATGTCGTGCCATTGCATATTGATTATCATGTGAGGAAGAGTGTAAAGCACGAAGGGTGATGTCGTGTCATTGCATATTCATTATCATGTGAGGAAGAGCGTAAAGAACGAAGGGTGATGCCGGGCCATTTTACATTCATTATCATTGTTCCTTTCATTTGTCATGGTGAGGACGAGAGTGAAAGCACGAAAGGTGATGTCGTGCACTTGTTTGTTGTGTTTATTTACTGTTCTATTCTTATGATCGCGTACTCCCCTCAGCATATTTTTCCCCATCCCGTTATTATGTATTTAGTTTCAGTTATTTGTTAATATGCCCATTTATTGCTTAACTACACAGGTTTATGTATGGGTCTTGTCCTAGCCTCGTCACTACTTCGCCAAGGTTAGGCTCAGCACTTACCAGTACATGGGGTCGGTTGTACTGATACTGCACTCTGCACTTTCTGTGCAGATTACAGTACTAGACCGTGTTGACGCGAGTAGAGTTGCTGCCTTCAGTCCAATAGGATACCCAAGATAGATCTACCGGCGTTCGCAGACCCTGTAGTCCCCTTCTAGTTATCCTAGTTTCCTGTTTTCTTTTACTTTGAGAATAGTTGTATTTTCTTTCAGCCAGTATTTGTAGTGACTCTTAGAAGTTCGTGAATTGTGACACCAGATTTTTGGGCAGTCATGTATTAGTATTTGGATTATTATGAAATTCCGCACTCCTTTAATCTGCTTTGGTTTAAATTGCTGCTATTTATTCAATTGGTTAGTGGTTAGCGTACTAAATCTCTATCTGTTGGCTTGCCTAGCATTCTGAAAGGTTAGGCGCCATCACAATCCCGAGGGTGGGAAATCCGGGTTGTGACAAAACCCAACCCCTTTTATTCTTTTCTTTTACAAAATAGTCATTTCCTTATCTCTTGGAATCTTCCAGGTTGTTAACAACAAATATTCGCTTAGTTTAATTTCCCAATATACCCCTTTAGCTTTTATAATTACACGTTTTGCCCCTGTTCTTATTATTTTTCCTTTTGAGATTTCTTTTAATCCAAATCCCCAAAAACCCAGGCTCAAATCAACAAAACAAAAACATAAAGAAAAATAAACGATGAATCAAATAGACAAGTCAATTTTAATCAAACAAGAGTTCATGCAAAACAAAGTAATCAAGATACATGTAATTGAGTTTTTATACGCATTTATCAACTAATAAAAACATGCAATTAACACTTAATCAATCTGAAACATGATTGGCACTATTGAATTAACAGAACAAATACACACAAAATGAAACAAGAAAAGAAGAAAGGGAATAAGTTATACTCATTTGATCTCGACATGAAGCAAAAGAGGTTTCACGATCCAATTCTCTTATAGGCCATGATGGCGCCCAGCGATGCCGCTAGGAAAGCCAACAGTGAATTAAACATGTTATTTCTTCTTTTAATAAGTTTCCAAATAATTAAATTATATTTAATAATAAATTAAGGAGTAAAAAATTTAATAAATAAAGCGAACACAACTGAGTGGCAATCACAGTGATATAAGTACTCCAAAACCACAAGTCTGCTAGTGTGTGTACCAAGCCTCGGTATCACAAGTGTATGAGCACTAATAGATTATACAAAACTCTAGCTACTGTCTGAAATAAAACTAGACATAAATGAATGCAAAGGAGAGACTCTAGGTGCTGCGGAACGGATCAGGAAGCAGCTCACTACTAGGCCTCCAGGTAACGGAGATACGCGCCGGTGTGATTGCTAGATGCACCTGCCTCAGATCCTACACGGTCAGTGCAGAAGTGTAGCTTGAGTACATACGTAACATGTACCCGGTAAGTATCTAGTCTAACCTCGAAGAAGAAGTGACGAGGGGTCGACTTTGACACTTATTATGGGCTAACAATATGAATAAAGAAATTCTAGCTAAACATAGTTTATGTATATAATAACAACAACTCATTAACAAGCAGGAACAAAAAATTCTTTCACAAATTAATAATTTTTCATGTAAATTCCAGTTATTAATAAATGTAACCTCACAAGCCAAAAAATAATATCAAGTATGATTAGGCTCCGAGTATTATTAAGCACGATTTATGCCGAGAACGTACGGCCCGATCCAAAATAATGTGTACACTACCGAGGGATGTGTGGCACGATCCATAGATGCATCTATTCTACTGTCGAGGCATTTCGCTCACTCCACAAGAAATAAGGATACTTTATAGGCATTTGACTTAAATGTTATTACAAGGCTAATACACAATGTAATACAATTTCCATTAACGACCAAGAAATTCGTTCTAAATTAAAGCAAGTGAAATTCGGTCTTTCAAAATTCCTCTAAAAAGTTCTAATATAATTTAGGCACTTAAATTAACAAGTAGGGTACAAACATTACAAGTAAATCATGATTTGGGTCCTAATCTACCCGGACATAAATATAATTAGTAGCTACGCACGGACTCTCGTCACCTCATGCGTATGTAGCCCCCACAATTAGAAACATATATTAATTTAAATTGCCTATGGGGTAAATTCCCTCTTACAAGGTTAGACAAGAGACTTACCTCATCTCAAAGCTCACTTTCCTGTCACAATTTCGTTCAACAACCTCAACTCGGTGCGAAACAATCCGAAACTAGTCAAATGTTATATAATTTAATCAATAAATGTTCAAAAGTTCATAATTTAACTATTAAAGTAATTACCCAACCCTAATTGGAAGATTCCAAAAATTTACCTCCGGGCCCGTGTGCCAGGATTCCGGAAATTTTCGAAGATAAATGTTACCCATAACCTAACAAACTCAAATATATAATTTTCACACCATCCCATAGCTGTTTTCGTGGTTAAATCCCATTTTTATAAAAACCTAGGTTTTTCAACTAAACCCATAATTTTCATAATTTTACATGTAAAATCTACCTATAATCAATGTATTAAACTCATATTGGGTAGGAATCACTTACCTTCAATAGCTAGGTGGAAACCCATCTCCAAGAAGCTCTAAAATCGGCCAAGGAATGAGAAATGAGAGAAAAATGGCCTAAGTCCCATTTTTAAAACAAGAGACTCCCCAGGTGCCCCTTCTTCGCGAACGCGGAAAGGGCCTCGCGTTCACAAAGGCAAACGGCCCAAGCCCCAGGAAAATACCCATTGCGAACGCAATAGGTGCCTCGCGAACACGGAGGCTTGCTTGGCCTACCCTACCCGAACGCGAGGGCCTCTTCCCGAACGCGAAGAATAACGGCGGCCATAGCCCAGCCCAGCCTCCTCTACGCGAACACGGGCCACATCACACGAACGTGAAGCCCTTAGGTCCCAGACCTTCGTGAACGCAGGTTGGCTATTGAGAATGTGTAGTAAAATTTCAGCCCCCATATTTTCCTCCTTCGCGAACATGGCCCTCCCCCGCGTACGCGAAGGAAACCAAAACCAGAAATCTTGTGTTTTCCAACTTGACTCCGGGCGGTCCAAAACACACCCGAGCCACTAGGGTCCCCGTCTAAATGGACCTATAAACCTTGGGCTCAACATGCCCTTCTTCCCGAACCTCATGATTCCCTTTATCAGCAAGATCTTCAAGATAACTTTCTCACCCATCATAAATGAGAAATCACGCACCTTCTGATCCGCGTAACTCTTCTGTCTAGACTGTGTTGTGCGAAGTCGCTCCTGAATTAACTTTACCTTTTCCAAGGCATCCTTCACTAAATCAGTACCATATAACTTAACCTCGTCAGGCTCACACCATCCGATAGGTGAACGACATCGCCGACTATGTAAAGCTACAAATGGAGCCATCTCGATGTTGGACTGATAACTATTATTGTAAGCAAACTCGGCCAAAGGCAAGAATCAATCCCACTGCCCTCTAAAGTCAATCACACATGCTCTGAGCATATCCTCCAAGATCTAAATTGTCCGCTCCGACTGCCCGTCGGTCTGTGGATTAAAAGCTGTACTGAGCTCTACTCGGGTCCCCAACTCACTCTGTACTACTCTCTAGAAATGCGAAGTAAACTGAGGGCGTTTTTCTGAAATGATGGAAGCGGGCACGCCATGCAACCGAACAATCTCCTAAATGTAAATCTGTGCCAACCTCTCTAAAGAATATGTAGTCACAACCGGAATGAAGTGTGCCGACTTGGTCAACTTGTCGACAATGACCAAACCGCATCAAAATTCCGTAAGGTCCACGGCAACCCAACTATGAAGTCCATAGTAATTCACTCTCATTTCCACTCAGGTATAGTCATCTACTAGAGTAGGCCACCTGGCCTTTGGTGCTCATACTTAACTTGCTGGCAATTTAGACATCTCGTCACATACTCGACTATGTCCTTATTCATCTGCTGCCACCAATAATGTTTCCTCAAGTCACGGTACATTTTCGTAGCACCTGGATGATTAGAATACCGAGAACTGTGTGCCTCCTCTAGAATCATTTCCCTTAGTCCATCAATATTAGGAACACATAGACGACCCTAGAGTCGCAGAACACCATCCTTACTGATTGTAACCTCCTTGGCACCACCCTGTAGTACCATCTCTCTGAGAACCAACAAGTGCAGATCATCAAACTAACGAACCTTGATTTGCTCCAATAGTGAAGACTGGGCGACGACGCATGCAAGAACTTGGTTGGGCTTTGAAATATCCAACCTCACAAGTCTGTTAGCCAAGGACTGAATGTCCAAAGCTAATGGCCTCTCCTCTGCTGAAATGAATGTCAAACTACCCATAATCTCTGCCATTCTGCTCAAGGAATCCGCAACTACAGTCGCCTTGCCCGGATAATAAAGAATGGTAATATCATAATCCTTTAGTAACTCAAGCCATATGTGTTGCCTCAAATTGAGATCCCTTTGATTGAACAAGTGCTGCAAGCTGCGATGATTGGTGTAAATCTCACAGAACACCCTATAAAGATAATGCCTCCAGATCTTAAGAGCATGAACAATCGCAGGCAACTCCAAATCATGTACACGGTATTTATTCTCATGGGGCTTCAGCTGACATGAAGCATATGCAATAACTCACCCCGCCTACATCAATACATAACCCAGGTCAATGCGTAAAGCATTACAATATGCAGTATACATCTCTGAACCGAAAAGCAACACTAACATTGGTGCTGAAGTCAATGCAGTCTTGAGCTTCTAAAAGCTCACCTCACAATCATCGGACCATCGGAATGGAGCACCCTTCTAGGTCAATTTATTCAATGGTGTTGCAAAGATGAGAATCCCTTCACAAATTGGCGCTAATAATCTACTAACCCCAAGAAGCTCCTGATCTTAGTCATCGTGGTAGGACGAGGCCAACTTTGAACTGCCTCGATATTCTTGGGATCTACCTTAATACCCTCGCCTGATACAACATGGCCCAAGAATGCTACAAAATCTAGACAAAACTCACACTTGGAGAACTTAGCATAAAGCTTATATTTCCGCAAGGTCTGAAGTACCACACACAAATGCTGCTCGTGCTATTCCATGCTGTGTGAGTAGATCAAAATGTCATCAATGAAAACAATGACAAACAAATCAATCTACGTCCTGAACATTTGGTTCATCAAATCCATAAATACCGTCGGGGCGTTAGTCAAGCCGAAGGACATCACTAGAAACTCATAATGGCTATATCTAGTCCAGAAAGTCATCTTCGGAACATCCGAATCCCATATCTTCAGTTGATGGTACCCCAATCTCAAGTCAATCTTAGAGAACACCCTGGCACCCTGCAACTGGTCAAATAAATTATCAATACGCGGCAATGGGTACTTATTCTTGATGGTAACTTTGTTCAACTAGCGGTAATCAATGCATATCCACATAGTCCCATCTTTCTTCTTCACAAATAACACTGGTGAACCCCAAGGCGATACACTCGGTCTGACGAACCCCTTTGCTAGCAATTCCTTAAGTTGTTCCTTCAACTCTTTCGGCGCCATGTAGTATGGTGGGATAGATATAGGTTGGGTACCTGGAGCCAAATCAATACACAATTCAATATCATGATCTGGTGGCATGCTTGGAAGATTAGAAGGAAACGCATCAAAGAACTCCCGGACTATGGGCACTAAATCTATCGCCGGAGTCTCTGTAGTCGTATACCGAACATAAGCTAGATAAGCCAAATAACCCTTCTTGGCCATGTGTCTAGCCTTAATAAAAGAAATAATCCAACTAGGTGCACTAACAGACGAACCCTTCCACTCCAATCTAGAAAACTCTGGCATCGCCAAGGTAACCGTCTTGGCATGGCAATCCAGGATGGTGTGATATAGAGACAATCAATCCATGCCTAGGATGATCTCAAAGTCGGTCATATCGAGAAACAGAAGATCCTCTCTAGTCTCATAATCATATAAAGTAACAATGCAGGATCGATAGATCTGATCCACAATAACAGAATCGCCTACAGGACAGTACACATAAACAGGAGTACCCAAGTACTCATGAGGAATACCCAGGAAATGAGCAAACAAAGATGAAACATATGAATATGTAGCCCCTGGATCAAATAGCACTAAAGCATCCCTACAGCAGACAGAAATAATACTTGTGATCACGGCATCTGAGGCCACTACATCTGGTCTAGTCGGAAAAGCATAGAACCTAGCTGGAGCACCACCTGACTGGCCTCCACCTTTAGGATGGCCCCTACCCGCCTGCCTGTTTCCTCTAGGCGGCCGGATGGCTGGTAGGGCAATTGGTGCTGTAATCATAGGCTGCTGACCCTGATGCACTGCCGTGCCTCGAAGCCTGGGGCAGAAACTCCGCACATGGCTAAGATCCTCGCACTCGAAACAACCTCTCGGTATGGTGGACTGCTGACCTGAAGTATGACCCTGATGGCCTGAATACTCACTGGAAGAACCTTGAATAGATGATGGGCGGTATAAACTCTCTGTCATGTCATTGAAATAGGGTCGCACTGGAGCACCCCGAGGAGGCAGCGGTGCTGGATATGTGGGCCTACTGGACTGACCCCTCATGAACTGACCTCTATCCCCAGTTGGGGCACCTCTGAACTAGCCAGAATATCGAAATCGCTTATCCCTCGTAGCCTGCTCTCGGCTACGCTGATGTACACCCTCGATCCTTTGAGCTAGCTCCACAACTGGCTCGTAAGAAGTCCCCATCTCAACATCTTGGGCCATAGTAGCTTGAATACCAGTCTAAAAACTTGCAACAAACCTCCGCACTCTCTCTACGTCGGTAGGAAGTATCATAAGTGCATGGAGAGACAACTCAAAGAATCTCGCCTCATAGTTAGTCACTGACATCTGACCCTACTGGAGCTGCTCGAACTTAAATCTCAACTCTTCCCTTTGAGAGAGCAGAATATACCTATCGAGAAAAATATGTGTGAACCGGTCCCAAGTCATGGGAGGAGAATCTGTTGATCTACCGAGAAGATATGACTGCCACCACCTACGGGCCCTACCCTCCAGCTGGAAAGTACCAAAATCCACCCCATGAGACTCCAATATCCTCATGTTGTACAGTCTGTCCCTGCATCGATCGATGAAGTCTTGGGGATCCTCATGTCCCTCACCTCCAAATATAGGAGGATGGAACCTGGTCCATCTGTCCAATAGCTTCCGCGGCACGCCGACCGCAGCTGGTTTAGGCTCAGGTATAGCTGCTGCAACTGGCTGAGCTCTACCCACGGGTAGTGCTCCCAGGGTCTGATATATGGCAGATGCATGCCCTGGAGCCTAAGCGGTAGGGGTCTTTTCTCCCCCTCCCAGCTGAGATGTGGCTGGATCCGCTGAAAATAAACCAACCTGGGTCATAGAATCTATGAACCACAACATTTGGCCCATGACCTCCTGGAATTCTGGCGCGGACAAGAAATTAGTTAGGGCTGGCTCCACCGCGGTCACCTCACCTTGCTCCTTAATAATAGGATCCTCTACTAGATCTGTTGGTGGCATAGCTGGAGCAACTATGGGACGTCCTCGTCCTCTACCATGGGCTAGAGCCCTCCCTCGGCCTCTAGCAACATGGGGAGCAGCTCCTCCAAGGTCTAGAATATATTATACGCGCGTTCTCACCATCTGTGAGAGAGTAAAAGAAAGACAATTAGTACCACATCAAATGCACGATAGGAGATGAAGAAAGAGTAGTTTCCTAACACCCTATAGCCTCTCGAAAGTAAGTACGGATGTCTCCGCACCGATCCGCAAGACTCTATTAGGAATGCTCATAACTTGTGAGACCAACATGAACCTAGTGCTTTGATACCATGTTGTCACGACCCAATTCTCTTATAGGTCGTGATGGGGCCCAGCGCCTCTAGGAAAGCCAACAGTGAATTAAACATGTTATTTCTTCTTTTAATAAGTTTCCAAATAATTAAATTTTATTTAATAAGAAATTAAGGAGTAGAAAATTTAATAAATAAAGCGAACACAACTGAGTGGCAATCATTGTGATATAAGTACTCCAAAATCACAAGTCTGCTAGTGTGTGTGCCAAGATCTGGTGTCACAAGTGTATGAGCACTAATGGATTATACAAAACTCTAACTACTGTCTGAAATAAAAATAGACAAAAATGAATGCAAAGGAGAAACTCTAGGGGATGCGGAACGGCTCAGGAAGTAGCTCACCATTAGGCCTTTGGGTAACGGGGATGTGCGCCGAAGTGCTCGCCAGATGCTCTTGCCTCAGATCCTGCACGATCAGTTCAAAAGTGTAGCATGAGTACATAAACAACATGTAAGTAAGTATATAGTCTAACCTCGAAGAAGTAGTGACGAGGGATCGACTTCGACTCTTACTGTGGGCTAATATTACGAATACAAAAATTCTAAATAAACACGGGTTATGTAAATAATAACAACAACTCATTAAGTAGGAACAAATAATTCTTTCACAAATTTATAAATTCCAAGTAATTTCCTGTCATTAATGATTGTAACCTTACAGCCACAACATAATATCAAGTATGATTAGGCTCTGAGTATTATTAAGTACGATTTAGGCCGAGGTCGTACGACCCGATCTAGAATAACGTGTACACTGTCGAGGGACGTGCGGCACGATCCATAGATACATCTATTCTACTGTCGAGGCATTCGGTCCGCTCCACAAGAAATGAGGATACTTTATAGGCATTTGACTTAACCGTTATTACAAGGCTAATACACAATCTAATACAATTTCCATTAACGGTCAAGAAATCCGTTCTAAATTCAACCAAGTGAAATTCGGTATTTCAAAATTCTTCTAACAAGTTCTAATATAATTTAGATACTTAAATTAGCAAGTAGGGTGCAAACATTACAAGTAAATCATGATTTGCGTCCTAAACTACCCGGACATAAGCATAGCTAGTAGCTACGCACGGACTCTTGTCACACAGTGCGTATGTAGCCCCCACAATTACAAGCAAATATTGATTTAAATCATCCATGGGGTAAATTCCCTTATACAAGGTCAGACAAGAGACTTACCCCATCTCAAAGCCCGCTTTTCGGTCACAATTTTGTTCTAAAGCCTCAACTCAGTGTCGAATAATCCAAAACTAGTCAAATGTTATATAATTTAATCAATACATGTTCAAAAAGTTCATAATTTAACTATTAGAGTAATTACCCAACCTAATTGGAAGATTCCAAAAATTTATCCCCGGGCCCATGTGCCCAGATTCCAGAAATTTTCGAAGATAAATATTATCCATAGCCTCACAAACTCAAATATATAATTTTCACCCCATTCCCACCCCCCCCCCACCCCTAATCATTTTCGTGGTTAAATCTCATTTTTATCAAAACCTAAGTTTTTCAACTAAACCCATAATTTTCATAATTTTACATGTTAAAATCTACCCATAATCTATGTATTAAACTCATATTGGATAGGAATCACTTACCTTCAATAGCTAGGTGGAAACCCCTCTCCAAGAAACTCTAAAATCGGCCAAGGAATGAAAATGAGAGAAAAATGTCCTAAGTCTTGTTTTTAAAGCAAGACACTCTCCAGGTGCCCCTTCTTCGCGAACGCGGAAAGGGCCTCGCGTTCGCGAAGAAAAACGGCTTAGGCCCTAGGAAAATTCCCATCACGAACGCAACAGGGGCCTTGCGAATGCGGAGGCTTGCTTGGCCTACCTTAAGCGAATGCGAGGGCTTTTTCGCGAACACGAAGAATAACAGCGGCCACAGCCCAGCCCAACCCGGCCTCCTCTACGCGAACGCGGGCCACGTCACGTGTACGGGAAGGCCTCGGATCCCAAACCTTCACGAACGCGGGCTGGCTATTGTGAACGCGTAGCGCAATTTCAGCCCCCTATATTTACCTTCTTTGCGAACGCGGCCCCTCCCCTGCGAATGCGAAGAAGGAAACCAGAACCAGAAATCTGATGTTTTCCAACTTGACTCCGGGCGGTTCGAAACACACCCGATCCACTCGGGACCCCGTCTAAATGGACCAACAAGTCCATAAACATAACCACCTCGAACCCTTTCAAATTCCGAACTAACCACCCCCGCAAGTCATAAAGCAGTTAAAGCACATACGGGGAGTCTTATTTAGAAGAACGGGGATCTAAAAAGCAAAATGATCGGTTGGGTCGTTACAAGAGATGACCTCAAAAAGGTTCTAGCCGGTCAATGGCTGGTTGACCAAAATCCGACCTCCGAGAAACTTAGTGAATCTTACATCAGTGGATAGCTCTCATCAACAGTTTTCTACTAGTGTAAGTCTCAACAGTAAAAGAGGATAGATCGATCGAGAAAATGAAGAAGGACCGAGTGGCGGCTAGGGTTCAATTCCTAGATCTACAATTCGAGGGAATCATTAAGGTTTTGGAAGAAGCTAAATGTGGGATGGTCATGAGGAGAAAGCAAGGAATATCTGGTGGTAATTTGGGACTAGTTGGAGATTGGCCGCCGCCGTGGGCGAATTCCGGCGATGGCGTGTGGCGGAGGGTGAGAGAAGGGAAAGGGGGATAATCTGAGAATGATTTTGGGGTAGGGGTGGTCGTTTTGGACAATTATAAGGGGAACACAAGATTAGTTCTCAGTCATTGGATCAAGTGAGATGAAGGGTTAGGATTAATCCGAGACAAAACGTGGTTGTTTGGTATTGGGGAAAGTCTAGACCATGTGGGTTAATGGACTGGGCGGTTATTAAGAGAAAACTGGGGCTCTGCATATGTTTGGCCCAATTACAATAGGGAACAAGCGGCCCCTTTCTCTTTTTTCTTGTTATTGGGTTTTCAAAGTTGGCCAATTAGCTAAACATTCTAATTTATACCTAATTTGCAAAATTAAACAACTTATCTATTTTGACTAACAATTGACTAATTAAATGCATGAATTATTAAATTGAACTAATTGATTAATCGGTTTAATTAATATTATATATATATATATATATATATATATATATTTGATGTTGTGTTTTAATAAAAAAAATGCAACTATATACCGTTAAAAGCTAATGCTGCAATTAAAGTCTAAAAATGCTACGGAAGGTAAAATAATTTGGATGATTTTTATGATTTAAAACTATTCCTAGTGATGCAAAATTGCAATATTAATCTATTGATGCAAAATAAACAAACAAAAATTCCTAAAATTCTACAAAATAATTAAAACTATTTCAGAATATTTTGAGGAGTAATCTATGCAGAGGGCAAATTACGTGAGGTTATCACTTAATTACATTAGCATATACAATTTACCATTTATATACAAAATAATATAATATACTCCAATCTTACTCATTTTTCTTCCCTCTTCTTCTTCCCTTCGCGAAGTGAGAAACGGCAGGAAGGTTTGGGATGAGTTTAAGCTATCCACGAGTAATTGAGGATTATAGCATATGTTGGAATGGTGTGGATTTCATGATTTATTATCTCATAGAAATCAGCAATAGCAGCAGACGCAAAGGAAAAGCAATTGAACGAGGAAATCTGAATCCCAGTTTAATGGATGATAGTCTATTGTATATTTAGTACAATATATGAGTTTAAACTCCATTAACATTTATTAAAAAGTGTTAGAAGCATTTAATTCAAAAATTGATTTTGATGAATAGTTATTTATATGGATTGAGTGTTGTTGCAAATGATTGAGGATATCCTTTGAAGTTATATTTCAATTTTGAGCGATTTTGGTGAAGATTCGAGTTGATTTTAGTTGAAATTTCAGATTAAAACTCGAGGAAGAACACATAAACAAATTGTATATATTTTGTATGTCGGGTTTACAAACTGCAAACAAAATATATACAACTAATATAATTGTAACAAGTTGTATGTAAATTGTAGTTTTTAAACGGATTCTTTACCAAAAACAATTATATTTAAGTTGTAGGAAAATTATAGATTTTGACCGAATTAGTATATATTTTGTAAAAAAAACTTTAGTTACTTTTTGTAAATAGAAAAACTTAGACAAAACCAGATAAATAAGTTTAAAATCTTTTATATATATATATATATATATATATATATATATATATATATATATATATGATAATAGTCGCAATCCAACAAAAAATTATGCTGGAGGGATCTTTTTAAATCACCGTTTATATTTTGACTCTATTAAGAAAAAAAATTGGGAAAATAGCCTGGTGCCAAAATTTTGAAGCACCAAATTTTTTGACAATTACTAGAATTTTGAAGCACTAGAAATTGTGACGATTATCAGAAATGCTGAAACTTTTGATGATCCGTTAGTATTTATTCGTTAAGGTGATCACCCTAATTTAACTAGAAATTATGACGATCGTCAGGAGCGTGCTTTAAAATTGACACCAAACTATATTTTTCAAATCTTCTATTACCGAGATAAAAAAATCAATAGTAGCACAAAAATATTCTATTCGCCCCAAATTAGTCCGATGTAATGACTAACAATTAGTCTTATGTGTCACTTTCTGTATTTTAATGATGACATTTCCTTCCATCTTAAAACAGAAATTCCTGTAACAAGGCATAGTTCTTATTTTAAACAAAAAACTATGGGATCGCCAAGTACATAAAGCTATTATTTTCCATTTTTCAAGCAATTGCCAGGAAGCATAATCCTAATGATGACAATCCCATAGTTCCCAAGCAGTTCTGGTACTATAAAAACCAGAAAGAATAATGTTACTAAGGCAGAAGAGTAATTTGACAATATTCTTGAAACAAGAAAGCCATGGCACAAGTTGGACCCTGCATTGCTGAAATTCATGTGATGCAGAAACTTCATGAGGAGAAAATGAAGAGAAGAATGAGGTTGTTGACGAAGATAACAAGACTTGTATGTTATTCTTGGGTAAGGGAAGAAATTCAGTTATGCTACTAGGGAAGTGCTTAGTTGTGCAGGGAGCAAATCAACAACAATATATATATGTAATGATTGCTTTACTTCGACTTCATTAGCACAAGTATAATGATTTTGTCCTAGAGTTTGATCGTACAAATGATTCTTTAAATTTGGAATTTGGGAAAAGAAATTCCAACGTGATAGTGATCCTTTTGTCCACTTTTCTTATTATAGCATTAATCAATTTCCAAGACAAACTCAGAGGAATAAAGTGTGGAATTAGTGAAATAATTTCTATTAATTTGCTGCAGCCAGGGCCGGCCCAAAATCTTTAAATAATATTAAATTATGCACTATTCATAGAATTTTTAAATCATTTGATTAAATATTTATAGCTAAAAGCAGAGGTGTACCTAGGTCGTGTTGTTTCGTATTTTCTAATTATCAAACCAAACCAATTATATCGAGTTATTAAATCTAAAGACCAAACCAAACCAATAAAAATCGAGTTTTTCAATATTGATTTTTCTCGGGTTTTTTGGGGTTTTTTTTTTTGGGAAAATACATAAGTATCCCTCTGATCTATACCCGGATTTCCAACTACACATTTTTTCTTTGCGGGAATCCTATTACCCCCCTAAACTTATTTTTAATGGAATTATTTACACTCTTAACGTTGACGTGGCAGAGTGTGTGTATTTCAAAATACGATTTTCAGATTATTTTTTATTCTTTTTACCATTTTTTCTTACTTTTTTTCCTTTTTCTTTGTCTTTTTTCTTTTACTTTTCTTTTCGTTTCTTCTCTAATTCTGGTCGATATTCATAAAGTCTTCATAGCACAAAATATAGAATTTGTGCTCCAAATATTTCTTTAATCCTAGTAAGATAGAACTATATAAGGTATTTTTCAATAAAATAACATAAATATGAGATGAGTCATGACATTGTACTAAAATATTCAACAATAAAGATAATAAAATCGCATAAAATAAGTATTATTAATAAGTCATGATGAAAACAAACATAATTTAAAATTACTAATAAGTTGCTATAAAAAGTACGACTAATAAGTACTATTATTTACATGACTAAACACTAAAAGAAAAATAAGTTATGCATTTTATCTAAACCACGGAAAAACTAAAAATAAATATGCAACGCTATATTCATTCATAGTGCAATTGAATTGAATGTCTTTTATTAGTATTAGTATTAATTTAGGATTTATTTGAGTTACTAGCATTTATGAACTATAAAACTTATTGAATCATCCAAAAATTATTAGTCCAAACTTGAAATAATACGTGAAAAGATAAAATTACGCAAGAGCTTGAGAAATATTTATAAACTACACTACAATAAATATTTTATGTATTAAATATATTTAAAACGTCTATACATATAATGTCGGGTTGGTTTGGTTTCGGTTTTGACTGTTTTTAGTTAAAACCAAACCAAATATGGTCGGATTTTTTTTTCCAACACCAAACCATAGTCGGATTTTTTTTGTCGGTTTAACTTGGATTATCGGATTGGTGTGGTTTGTCGGTTTCATTTGTACACCCCTAGCTAAAAGTTTTACACATCTTAAATTGTAATTACTAGTTGTTTCATATCTTTAGTTCGTCCTAACTTAAATCGATCTTCTTACAACAATGTAAGTTTAGAACAACTTTTCCTAATTCTCTGAGTGCCTTTGTAGACATTTTTCAAGCTACAATGATAAGTAGCTATTAAAATCCGTCCTTAACATTGAATGAATCTTGAAACATAATAGTACTACATTATTATTTGTTTCAACTTATATTTAGAATTAAAAGTGCTAAGAAAAACTGTATAAGTAGAAGAATACTCTAATTGGCAAACCTAATCAGGTAAAAAGGGTTAATTCAATCACCGTTAACAATTTCTATATCAGTTGTCTCGGTTGAAAAAGTTTTATAAATAAAGTTCAACATGATAACACAAGAGAGATTAAACAAATTGGTTAGACATTGACAATAATTAAAACTGATTATAACTTCTTTAGATTTCGATAAATTATAAGACTAAAAAATAATTAAAAAAAATTTAAGGCCTCACTTTTTATTTTCGCCTCGAGCCCCATACTATGTAGAGTTGCCCCTGCAGTGCCAACTTCATTTTACATGCCATGCCAATTCGGGGATATAAACAAACTAAATGTTAGAGAAATGGAATAAAGTTATAGTCATAATAATGGATTGCGCATTTGTTTATGAAATCTGTAATTTGCATAGTTGTGGTATTCTTATGCCAACTGTTTTCTACCTTGTCACTTGACGAGATGGAAGTAACATCACTGAGCAAGGCAAGACAAAGGCATTCCCTGCGGCGACTTCTAATCCAATGACTAGCAATAGACAGAAGAAATGTTACTATGTCTTACCTCTTTTCGCCCCGTAACTTGACTTCCTCTTTTTTCTACCTGCACGGACGCCTCCACCTATGTCGATTCCAGGTACAGGTACCCTCTTGCTGAGTCTAAGTCATGGCATCAACTGACTCCTATATTTGCTGAAGTGAAATAAATGCACCACACAAACATACATAGACACAGAGAGACAAAGAGAGAACACATGTTTCACATGTCAATTGTTGTAAGAATAAGGGCAAGCTTGTTTCTTAAGACTTCAGTGTGAGAAGGAAATTCATATCCAACATAGGAGATATAACTGAAACAATTTATACTGATGTGCTCGACTTGATGCATCACTAAGGCAAAGTGCAGCCAGATTTCTGAGTACATTTGATCTGTGAACCGTTCCTTTGCGAAACTTGGAAATCCTTTATGATAACACCATAAAATCCCAAACTAAATGAAATAAAACAAAACAAAACAAAACTATAATCTGTTTTATAGATTTTCTATTGCTTATGTTTCTTCTTCTCTTTCCCCGAGTCCCTCTTCTTTAGTACTCCACCACCACTACCACCGCTTGAAACATCTTTAAAAACGAACAATTACATTCTTTACACAAAGGTCCTAAAAGTAGTGCATCAACTTCGTATATCAAGAGACTACATGGTATCCCTCCATTCTAAATCTTTTTATATCTTTTTCTTTTTCACTTTTACTTTTAGGATACTTGTTAATGCATCCAAAAGACTCGCCTACTGAAAAATATATAGAGCCACGAAATATATATAACCAAAGTGGAACAATTCCATTACTGGGTCAGGTGAATTACAAGATTGTACATGCACACCCTCCTTTTGTAGGAGAATCCTCCTTCAGCTTATCTGTGACAAATGTATAAAGAAAATTCATTCAGTAGGCTTTAAATTTTAATAAGAAAAAAATAATGAATGGAAGCTCAAATCCTTAAATCATACTATAAAAATAAGTATAGCTTTTCTTTTTCCTCTCTCTACCTGTCAAAAAAAAAATGACCAGGCAAGACTGGCTATGCCACTCCAAACACACTGAAGTTTTTCAAAAGGAAAGCTTCACAGATGCGTGAATATGGAACTGACCCCTGATTGGCAATGGTAATTGGAAAGCACTAAACGCTAAGCTGAATGAATACACATACTTTTTCTTCGAACTGACTTTGCCAGGCCAAATCCTATGAAGTATTTCATAAGGAACAAGCTTCACGGACGCTTAAATATGGAACTTACCGGATGGTAAATGGAAAGCACTAACCATTAAGCTGTTCCAATAATGTCCTATCCAATCATATATAGTGTTAACTGACCTCAAATAAGACACTTTTCTGATTTCTCTGAATAATCGGAAAAGGAAAGGAAAAGGATCCCCTGTACCTAGGAGCACAGTAGAGGATGGGTGTGCGAGGTAGTAAGTTTGGAGAAAGTGCCAAAAGAATAAAACTGGAGTTGTCATCTAGCAGTTAGACAAGCTAAAGAATTTCACTACTTCCTAACAAATTGGTATCTTCTACAGTGCAAAACATTGGAAAGAACAATAAAACAGATTGATCAAAATTGGACACTGACTCGAATATCATCAAAACAAAAATAACAGAAAGAGATATTTCAGAGCTATTCGTCTAATAGGTTTTTACTTACCCCTCCTATTTCATATTTTATTACAAGACACCTATAGATTTTTACAAGGTAATGTAAAAAAATAGGAGGAACCTAAGAAGTTACACTAACTGATCTTTAATCACGAATGAAAACCAGTGACATGCTATTTCTGCTGCAGTTATGAACTATTAATACTTGTTCTTTTGAGTTATCAACACAAGAAAGAAAAATGCTTTCCACCTGTGAACCGGAATTCTTTTAACTCTCATATAATCCAAATATCACATTGCGCATGTAATTTACACTGAACCGTGACCTAATTGCTTGAATTACAAAATATTGCAACTTACCATTGTTTTTGTCATGAATGGGAGGCCGTACAACAACATGCATAGTGATGACACCTCCTGGAACTTCAGCAACGGGAAGTCTGGATTCACCGAGAGTTCTACTATTTTCAAGAATCCTTCCAGCATTAATAAGCTTCACGTCATTTGTTGTCCTTGGACCACTATCTTTATCTGCGCCACAGTAAGATCTTCTGTTAGCTGGGTTATTGCTGGTTAAAAGAGTATCTAAATTATGAGCAGCAAATGTAGGGTTGCAGATTCAGGCGTCTTGGTATATAAAACATATGAGAGAGCACTGAAAATTTCAGTCTCAAATTAACCTTTTCATTCCTGTAAGTAGTGGGAATCATACATTCTCTTTGGCTTTAGAGCATCGAAACAAATAATAGGTGGATGTGGCTTAATTCTAATCCATTTTAGATTATTGACTGACAACAAATGCAGATTATATACAAGAAGATTTTGTAAATGCAAATACACATTCATAGTTCTAGAACTAATATTTTGTCATATGTAATATTAGTCCTTCAAGTTGGTTAAGCTCATTTGCTTCGCAAGTGTCTTCGTATTTAGGTTTTTAAGTGTCGCATGCTCTTTGATTGGCGGGCAGCTTATGTTATTTCAGGCCTGCGGCAATTCCTTGCTGACCCCTGTTCTAGAGCCTGTGTGAAAGCACACAGAAATATGATATCGTCCAAATTTAACAAGCTCAAGTTTCCATTTGCTCATACACTGATCCATACCTTTGAATCCAGAAATGATTTAGAGTATTTAGGTCGCTTTACCTTTTGAAGTTTTGTAGTGTCTCTTCAATATTCAGTAGTATTATATACATTGGTTGCTCCAGCACTGCTTTGTGAGCTTGTTAACATTCAGTCCCAAACTCGAACAAAAGAAAATGATTGCGGTAGTTGAGCAATGGAATCAAGTGGGTCAAATGGAGCGAAATGGATAGTGCATACTTGGAATTGCAGCATAGTTATTGTTGTTGTTGTTTCCAATCTGTTGCATCACTCTCTCACAATGTAGGCAGCTTCTAAAGCAGCACTACTCTCTTCATATCAGCCATATCAATCCCATAACACCCTCTCATTAGCTATTTCATTTCAAACCTAAACAATCTACTTCG
The DNA here is from genome assembly GCF_000715075.1 of Nicotiana tabacum. Classification (NCBI taxonomy): domain Eukaryota; kingdom Viridiplantae; phylum Streptophyta; class Magnoliopsida; order Solanales; family Solanaceae; genus Nicotiana; species Nicotiana tabacum. The sequence continues at coordinate 119,394,575 of NC_134099.1, read as the reverse complement.
TTAAGTTAAAACGTCACCGTATTTTAGTCTTTGGTCCTCATGCTTATAAGATCCAAAGCCAAATCTGGCATTAAAGCAGGTAAGCACCATGTCAACACGTGTGAAAGCTTATGTGATGAGCAAACAAATTATCAAAGGGATAAATTTCTGTCGCAGTTACTCAACAAGTTTAGAATTTACATATTAGTGAATTGAGTTGCAAAACTCACAGCAGTCTACTAATTCAACGGTAAATGGAAAAAAGAAGAAATAGAGGCTGGGAAAAGATACTAAGAGCTGAAGAAATCAACTAATTCAACTCAGATAAGAGGCGTCACAGAGAAATAAAATTAAGTACCCGTACTGTGCAATTTTAGTTGCAACACTCATAGCAGTCAGCTAATTTAACAGTGAACTAAAAAGGAGAAACATAGGCTGGAAAAGGTAATCAACAGCTGGAGAAACCAACTATCCAACTCAGAATAAGTACTCCAGTTTAGTTGCAACAACTTTAGTTGCAAGAATCACAGCAGTTAACTAATTTAGCAGTGAACAAAAAGGGCGGAATAGAGTGGGAGAAGATACTCAACAGCTGGAAAAATCAATTAATATGAAATACTTTCTGATTGAGGGTCGACCACGGATAAATATTTTATCCGTTTGACAAGTCCAATGAGAGAAGGATTCGATATGCTAATCTTAAGCTAACTAGACTTGGAAAGAACTTGTGAAATCTATAGATAAGGAATGTATATTTCATGCTAATTGAAGATTTTCGATTTCAGTTATTCAAATGGGGATGCAGTTGTAAAACCCAAGGAGTCCCCTGGTAAATCACTAAAACTCCCATTTCCCCTTTTGTCTTCCTTAATCTCCTCTATTTACCTATTTCTAGCAGTTTACTATCAGAGTTGCTCGCGTCCTATTTCTTTCCCACACAAATATTCGCATCAAACATTCATTTTGCAATAAAGCTTGAGATCTCATTGATTCAGAAGCTATCCTCCATCAGCAATGTGACGACCCAGCCAGTCGTCTCATGAGTTACCGCTTCATTTTCCCCATTTCTACTTCTTTATGATTTGTTTATCCGTGTTATATGGTATCGGGTCGGTCGGATCGAGTTCGGAAAGGATTTGGTAAGGTTTGAGACACTTAGTCTCTTTAGAGTGAGTTTAAGTTGGAAAAGTCAACCGGATGTTGACTTATGTGTTAGAGAGCTCGGATGTGAGTTTCGATGGTTCGGTTAGCTTCGGGAGGTGATTTGGGACTTAGGAGCGTGATCGGAATGAGTTTTGGAGGTTCGGAGTAGAATTAGGCTTGAAGTGGCGAAATCGGATTTTTGGCGATTTGCGGTTAATAAGTGAGATTTTGATATAGGGGTCGGAATGCAATTCTGAGAGTTGTAGTAGTTCCGTTGTGTCATTTGGGACGTGTGTGCAAAATTTCAGGTCATTCGGACGTGGTTTGGTCGGGTTTTTGATCAAAAGCGGAATTTAGAAGTTTTTGGAAACTTAGGCTTGAATCCGATGTGTTTTGGTCGATTTGATGTTGTTTGAGGTGTTTTGAAGATTGGTACAAGTTTGAATAAGGTTTTGGGATATGTTGGTGCCTTTGGTTGAGGTCCCGGGGGCCTCGGATGAGTTTCGGAGGGTTGAACGGATCATTTTGAGTTGAAGAAATTGCAGATTTTGGTTTCAGCTGTTGGAGGTGTTTTACTCTTCGCGTTCGCGAGTGGCCCCTCGCGTTTGCCAAAAGTCAGATGAGGAAGCTGGAAATTTAGCCTTCGCGTTTGCGAGGGAGGCTCCGCGTTCGCGAAGGGCTGGGCAGCTGTGCATCGCGTTCGCGGGGGTGTTGTCGCGTTCGCATAGAAGGAATGGGCAGCTGAGCTTCAGGGGGGAATTGGTTCATCGATAGCGAAGGTTGGTTTGAGCAAAGCATCGCATTCGCGATGGGGAGGTCGCGATCGCGAAAGAGGAAAATTGATCAAAGTTAATTTGTGTTTCGCGAACGCGAGGCTTTGACCGCAGGATTTCAGGCCTGGGCAGAAGGTTTAAAAGGTCGTCTTGTCCGCGAATGTGGGGTTTATTTCTTCCATTGTTGGTCATTTTTGGAGCTATTTGAAGGAGATTGAAGAGGGATTCAAGGGGAATCACTTGGAGGTAAGAATTTTGGATTTAAAACTCGATTCTATTGTGAAATCTACCTAATAAATCATAGAATCTAATCCTAAAATTGAGGAATTAGGACTTGAGATTAAGAGACATTAAAATGAGAATTTGAGAGGTCATTTGGACTTCGATTTCAGTGTTCTTGGTATGTATGGACTCGTGGGAGGATAAGGATTCCGTTGATGTGATTTTATCGAGTTTCGAGGCATGGACCCGGGGGTCGGGTTTGGCCAATTTCGGGATTTTTGGTATAATTTGATTATTTTCGTTTGGGCTTCGTTCCCTTAGCATATTTTGACGTCGTGATTCTGATTTTTGGATAGATTCGGCACGAGTGGAGGCCGATTCGAGGTGCAAAGGCGTCGCGGAGTAGTATTTTCACCGGTTTGTGATAAGTAACCATTGTAAATCTGGAATTGAGGGTACAAACCCCGGTATTTAACTTGTTTTGATAAATGTGGTGACGCACATGCTAGGTGACGAGCGTGTGGGCGTGCATCGGTAGGGATTGTGACTTGGTCCGTCCCGTAGCGACTATTAAGCCGCGTATTTGATTTGGAATCTTATATTATTCCGTACTTTAGTCATTTATACTGTATTATGGGTTGTATGCCATGTTTGGGGCCTTGTGCCGACCTGTTGAGACCCTTAGGGGCATTTTTACTATTTTTCCTCACTTTACTTGTTGAAAGCATATCCTCAGTCATGTTTTACCTGTTTAAAAGTTTAAAACTGGTTTTATCACTCCACTTCTAAATGTGAGGACTGTTCGGACTGAGTTCCCTAATTTCTACTGTTGTGCCCGAGAGGCTGTGAGGTTGATGACTGAGAGAGGTTGATAACCTAATGGTGAGGATATTTATATATGTGTGAGTTATGGATCGGGCTGCACGCCGCAGCGATATATATATATTGGATCGGGTTGCGCACCGCAGCAATATGACGTTTGGGTTGTAGGAGCCCCTCCAGAGTCTGTACACCCCTAGTGAGCGTAGTCGACTATAAATTATGGATCGGGCCGCACGCCACAGCGGTTACTATGATTTCTATTACTATGAGATATTAATGAGCCTGAGTGCTGAGAGTGAGCACTGAGTGACGAGAGTGAGTCACGAGTGACTAGTATTTTCACCGGTTTGTGGTAAGTAACCATTGTAAATCTGGAATTGAGGGTACAAACCCCGGTATTTAACTTGTTTTGATAAATGTGGTGACGCACATGCTAGGTGACGAGCGTGTGGGCGTGCATCGGTAGGGATTGTGACTTGGTCCGTCCCGTAGCGACTATTAAGCCGCGTATTTGATTTGGAATCTTATATTATTCCGTACTTTAGTCATTTATACTGTATTATGGGTTGTATGCCATGTTTGGGGCCTTGTGCCGACCTGTTGAGACCCTTAGGGGCATTTTTACTATTTTTCCTCACTTTACTTGTTGAAAGCATATCCTCAGTCATGTTTTACCTGTTTAAAAGTTTAAAACTGGTTTTATCACTCCACTTCTAAATGTGAGGACTGTTCGGACTGAGTTCCCTAATTTCTACTGTTGTGCCCGAGAGGCTGTGAGGTTAATGACTGAGAGAGGTTGATAGCCTAATGGTGAGGATATTTATATATGTGTGAGTTATGGATCGGGCTGCACGCCGCAGCGATATATATATATTGGATCGGGTTGCGCACCGCAGCAATATGACGTTTGGGTTGTAGGAGCCCCTCCAGAGTCTGTACACCCCTAGTGAGCGTAGTCGACTATAAATTATGGATCGGGCCGCACGCCACAGCGGTTACTATGATTTCTATTACTATGAGATATTAATGAGCCTGAGTGCTGAGAGTGAGTACTGAGTGACGAGAGTGAGTCACGAGTGACTAAGAGGCTGCCCGAGAGGCCATATTCTGAGTGATACCTTGCCCGAGGGGCCCAGCTATGATATTTTCACTGATTTCACTCTTCTAAGTATATGATTTCAAGTGTTTAAACTGAAGTTGATAATTTTACGATGAAACTGGTTTTAAACTGTGAAATGGATTTGTTATCTTGTTGTTTATTCAGTTATATGATTTTTAACTGCTCGTCACTGCTTTCAGACCTTATTTACTCTAGTTACTTACTGAGTTGGCGTACTCACGTTACTCCCTGCACTTTGTGTGCAGATCCAGGTGCCCGAGTGGCAGAGTGAGGGTCCTCAGCTGATCTAGAGGTTGCCGGAGATTTCAAGGTAGCTGCATGGCGTCCGCAGCCCTGTTTTCTCCTTCCTATCTTGTTCTTTTCTGGATTTTCTAGACTTATGTTGTATCAGACAGTCAGTTATGTAGTAGAGGCTCTAGACTCGTGACACCAGATGTTTGGGTTGTGTAGTTTCATGTTTATTTGACTTCCGCTTATATTTTGTTGTTTTTAAACACTTATTATGGAAATTTGGTATTTAAACCTGTGTTAGAAAATGGCTTATTGAAAGGAAAAAGGGTTGTGATTAAGTGTTTGGGTTGGCTTGCCTAGTAATGTGATAGGCGTCATCACGACTGGTATTTAGGGTCGTGATAAGCAACTTTGACAACTTCTAGAAAATTGACCGCTACTTCTGCCGTAGACCTTTTCTTCTTATATGCATCCTTTAGGGAATGGCAGCAATAGACTATGATAGTCACAAGAAACTACGCTATATATACTCAGCACTGAGGCAGAGATCAAAATCTTCTGTAACTAACTAAAAATCTTCTAAACTATGATATATCCATCAATTCTTCTTTCTCTCCTAGAGAACTAATCTTCATCTAGGTTCGTGTGGTTAGTGAGCAGACCTAGGCATCATAGAAAGACCCAAATCGGCAATTCCACGGACGATAAAAGAAAATTCTAATGCAATCCAACTGGAGTAGCCCAACTGCATCAAGCTGACGGATAATTACTTCTGGAATGGTGCATTATTGGTCCAGAAAACTTTCAGACTAATTTCAACAGGCAGGTCGTGGTACCAATAGGGTGAAAACACATATTATAGAAAGTGCTCAAATGCGGAACCATGTCCATTACTCAATAGCACGCGTTCTTTGTTTACAGACCGTTATGTTATTATGTTTGAAGAAATGAAGAAACTCCAGTTAATGCAAAAATACCAGTCATACCACAAATCACAGGAGTTACTGCTTACAGTGGCGAAGCCACATATTGATAAGGGTGGTCTTCGTCAAAAAGTTACACTGTTTACATAGGTAAAATATTACATTTTAAAAGTATATAACACAAGGGGTCGGAATTTTTTCCACTTCTTTTAAATCTGAACACCCTTAGATAAATTCCTAGCTTCGCCGGTGACTGCTTACATAATCTTAAAATAGTATTGCACTAAACGCAATCAAACATCAAAATACGCAACGAACAATCAAATAAAGCAACAAAAGAAGCAACTCCATAGAAAACACAGAATTAAAACTAATCTAATTCATATAATCAAGTGTAAAGTCAAGAAATTAACAACCTTTGGGCCACTGTGCCATTAACTTTTCTTTGAGAGATCCAACAGTGGTGCTAGATGCATACTTATTTGGTCCAATATCACTGCCATCAGCTAGCCTGAATTTGATCTCAACCAACTCTTCAACAGCCATTGAATAGTCTCTCACAAATTATCAAATCAACTGTACAAACTCTCATCAACCGCCACACATACAAATGAATAATTCCCAGCTCAATCAAGAATCAAGGGTAAAAGTTTCATCACTGAATCAAAACCATAGAAAAAAATTGTCAACAGCAAACCAGATCAAATACACCTAAAACAAGAAATGAACAAAAGACTCAATTCACCTCAACCCTTTACAATTAGATCCATATTTTAAATAAAAAAATCATTTTATTCAGACTGACCAAAGTGACAAGAACCCAGATCACAATTTATTAGATTGTGAGAGTTTGCAATTTTCAAAACTATAGTGACCAAAAAAAGATGAAATAATGAATACCCAAATGAGCTGAAAGAATTGTTGTTTCTTTGTTTGTGCTTTTAAATTTGCTTGATATGGAAAGAAAGAAAGAGATAAAGAATCTAAATTGGAAAGGGTTATTCCAAGTACGATTATTATAACCTGAATCTAACTGGCAAAATCTAATGATCTGGAAAATGACACTTCTTACTTTGGGTCGCTTGGACATGCAGTAAATTCACTACAAGACAAGTACATGGAAACGGGAATATTACAATTACGTTCCTTAAGTTTAAGCTTTAGCAATTCAACCCCAGACCTCAAAAGTTTGAGTAGGATCATAAGATTAAGAAAATCTTATCCTCCCTCTCTCCCAATTTACAAAGAGGTGCTCGAAGTACCAAGGTCAAAAAACTAATTTTGATGTGAATTTAGGTGTAAATTCTTCATGTTTTTTTGAATTTTTTTTTTTTACATATTTGACAACTACATAAAATATTTTTCAAAAATCTAAAAGAAGTTGACTCTCAATTAATAACATCTTCACATAAAACATTCTTTCTTGTCTTTTCTAGCAAAATTAATCAAATTATTACTATTATTTATCTGTGACATATTAATCTGATACAACAACAGCAATAATATACTAAGTATAATCCCATATAGTGGGTCTGACAAATTAATTCTTTTTGTTGTTCTAGGCTTCTCTTTCTTAATCCGACCTCACAAATTTTGCTTCATGTATACTCTCGTTGGGTGAATTCTCTCTCGCTCTTTACTCTGAGCCCTCTCTTCAGCTTATCCACTAAAAAGGAAAGCTTTTTAACACATGAAAAAAAAATTAATCAATTAATGAGAGATGTAATACGTGTCATGATCTAGGTTGACTGTGTAGGCTTAGTTAATTTAATCATGGTCAGATTAGTAGTAACTATAGTTAGATGTTAGTATGGTTAAGGTGGTAGTTAGTCGGTAATTCGTGTTTTAACTGTAGCAATGTACAATTTTTAGACATAACAGAAAATGAGATTTTTCTCTCATCTCTCTCGCTGCTCTGCTTTTCCTCTCATGTTCTTCACTTCATTTCTCTCGTGCAAATTCATAAAATTGACATGATATCAGAGCATTTAGACGATTGAATCTACAGATTTTCGCTGAGAATTGTTAAAAACGAGAGGCTCGTCATTTATTTATCAAAATTTTCAGTCGGAATCATCAACTACTCGTCGGAACCCTAAATACTCATGGTCGGAGACGAAGTCTCAGATCAATCAACGATTGTGATAGATCACAATCATCCATTGTATTTTCATCCTTCTGACACACCAGGAGCATTATCTTTTGGCTTCCAGTTGTTAGGAACGGAAAACTATACGATCTGGAGTCAAGCGATTGAGGTTTCGTTGCTTATGCGGAACAAATTAGGGTTTGTAGACGGGTCGATAACTCGTGATACTTATGGAGATAAATATGCAAATCTATGGGATTGTTGCAATGCTATTTTGAAATTGTGGATTATGCATAATGTGAGTCGCGATTTGTTGAGTGAAGTATTGTTCCGGTCAAGTGCATATGCAATTTGGTCCAATCTTTGGGAACGTTTAGATAAAGTGCATGCATCATGAATGTACTACCTACACAGGGAGATTTTCACATTAACACAAGGTATATCCTTTGTTTCAGTTTATTGTTCGAAATTAAAAGACTTGTGGGATGAATATGACTCGATTATGCCTCCTCCTATTTGTTGTGATAAATCGAAGAAATTCACTGAATGTCAGGAGTATCAACGGTTGAATTTCTAATGGAATTAAATGATGGCTATAGCCAAGCACGTAGACAAATCTTAATGAAATCTAAAATTCCGACTGTCAATCAAGCGTGTGCTATGATCCTTCAGGATGAAAGTCAAAAAATTGTAGCATGAGGTAGTTATTGTGCTGAATCTATAGATCCTACAACATTATTTAGCTCTAAACTTGGTCAAAAGCAAAGGAGAAACTTCAATATTGAATGTGATTTCTGTCACTTGAAAGGCCACACGAAGGAAGAATGTTATAAGTTGATGAAATGTGATTACTGCAATAATAAGGGACATTTGAAGGCCAATTGCTACAAACTAATAGGCTATCCAACACATTTTAAGCCTCAGAAAAGAGCTAATATGGTTGGAAGTTCAAAGAACCAGCAGATCTCACCTTCTCCAAGCATGATGACTGAGGAGCAGAACAATTTGGGACCTATGCAAGGGTACACCTCTGAGCAGCACATTCATCAGGGACAATAAAACTTATGACCTATGCAGATGTTCACTCATGAACAGTACAATCAGATCCTAAGCCTATTGATCAAGGCATCAGTCTCTTAATCCTCTGTTAGTGTGCACATGGCAGGTAATGTCACTTATGAACAAAAAGCTGATGAGAAGTGGATAGTAGATACTGGATCCACAAACCATATGGTTAGTAATGAACAAATTTTACATGACAAATTGTTAGTAGGTAATGCAGGAAATGTGTAGCTGCCTACTGGATAATCTACTAAGGTGTCACATGTTGGTAGTTGTCAATTATATGGAGGTGATACCATTAACAATGTCTTATGTGTACTAGCTTTCAAGTTTAAACTTTTCTTTGTTTCTCAATTGACAAAAGCTTTAAACTGTTGTTGTGCATTCTTTCTAAATGTTTGCATCTTTCAGGATCTCTTCACTGGAAGGGTGAAGGAGATTGGTAAAGAAGAAGAAGGCCTATATGTGTTGCATTTACAAAGAAGAAACAAGAATACAGTTAGATCCTTAGCAATGGCTGCACACAGGAATGAAGCTGAGCTATGGTACAAGAGAATGGGACATGTTCTAGTTCAAGTTTTTAAGAAGATTCCTAGTATTAATAGCAGTAGTATAGCAGAAATAAGCCCATGTGGCATATGTCCATTAGCAAGGCAATCTAGGATACCTTTTCCAGTTAGTAGTAGCAAAGCAGATCATGTTTTTTATTTGACACATATAGATGTTTGGGGACCCTATAAAGTTCCTACATATAGTGGAAAGAGATATTTTCTCACAATGGTTGATGATCATTCTAGATGGATTTGGATTTTCCTGTTACATCTTAAGTCTGATGTTATTATAGTCCTCAATAATTTCATCATTATGGTGAAAACTCAATTTGGTTGAATGATCAAGTGTTTTAGGTCAGACAATGATTCTGAGTTCTTCAATCATAATTGTGCTAATTTGTTTCAAATGCATGGGATTATTCATCAAATCTCTTGTCCACACACTCCTCAACAAAATAGAGGAGCGAAAAGGAGGCACAGGCATATTTTGGAAACTACAAGGGCTATCAGATTTCAGGGGCATTTGCCAGTGAGGTTTTCGGGTGACTGTGTAGATACAACTGTGTACATAAGAAACAGAGTTCTTTCTACCATACTAGGAAACAAGTCACCTTTTGAAGTCCTATATGGGAGACAACCTTCTTTGTCACATATGAGGATCATATGATTCCTATGTTTTGCAACTAACTTCTCAAGGGGTGATAAATTTGCTTTTAAGTTTATAAGGTCAGTATTTCTGGGGTATGCAAGTACACAAAAGGGGTATAGATTGTATGATATTGAACACAAGACATTCGTTTTTAGTAGAGATGTGCTATTTCATGAAGATGTATATCCATTCCAAGGTTTCACTCAAGGTTCTTCTTTTTCTATAAATGAGTTTCAGAGGCTTGATTATCCTATTGATCAACCTCCTATTGTTCTATCTTAATGATGGAGAAAGGGGCATGGAGAAAGGGACAGTTTAGTTCCACCTGCATCTCCTATAATTGCTGAGCATATTCCTAGAATCAGTAATTCATCTCCTAATTCTATGTTGCCACCTATAGAAGAAATAATTGATGAGAGACATGAAGGATACACAAATGATACTGGGGAATTGAGAAGGTCAGATAGAACTACTAAGCCTCCTATTTGGCTTAAGGATTAAATTGGAGCACAACAAAAGTCCAATTCTTCTATTGCAGTTCATTGCAAATATCCTATTGGTGATTTTATTCAGTATAAAGGATTATCAACTTCATACTAGGCCTACATCACGCAGTTGTCTTCTGAGATTGAACCAAGTTCCTATCATGAGGCAACTAAGGATGTGAAATAGATTGAAGCTATGAAAGCAGAGATACAAGCATTGGAGGACAACAAGACATGTAAGGTGGTATCATTGTCTCCAAGAGAAAAGGCAATTGAATGCAAACGGATGTACAAAATCAATTACACATACAATAGGGAAGTTGAAATATATAAGGCATGATTAATGGATAAAGGGTACAGTCAAAAGGAGGAATTGGATTATCAAGAAACTTTTCCACTAGTAGTTAAAATGGTTACTGTCAGGTCTGTAATATCCATAGCAGCAGCCAAAGGATGGAATCTCTATCAAATGAATGTTTACAATGCTTTCTTGCAAGGAGATTTGGAGGAAGAAGTGTACATGACCTTACCTGAAGGCTTCTCCCATCAACAAGCAAAGTCACAGGTGTGCAGATTGTTTAAGTCCCTCTATGGACTTAAGCAAGCTTCGAGGCAATGGAATATTAAGTTGACTACAACACTTCTTAATTCAGGATTCCAGCAAAGCTATTTTGACTATTCCATATTCACTAAAAAACATGACTCTCATATTGTAGTTGTTTTGGTTCACGTTGATGACCTTCTGATTACTGGTGATAATTCAGACCTTATTTCTGCTACCAAACATATTCTGCATCAAAAATTCAAAATCAAAGACCTGGGAGAGTTGAGACATTTTTTGGGCATTTAATTTGCCAAAAGCAAAGAAGGGATCTTGTTGCATCAGAGAAAATATGCTCTTGAGCTCATCTCAGATATTGGTCTCGTAGGATCTAAGCCTGTTCATGCTCCTGTTGAGATCAATCAGAAACTCACCTCAGTTACATATGATGATCATCTTGGTCTTAAAGATGATTCCGTACTTGCAGATCCTAGTGCCTATCAAAGACTGATAGGCAGACTTCTCTATTTGACAATTACAAGGCTAGACATTTCCTTTGCTGTACAATGTCTAAGTCAGTTCATGCAAGCTCCCAGAATTCTCACATAGAAGCAACTCTTAGGGTGGTTAGGTACATCAAACAACGTCTAGGTCTAGGAATTCTTATCTCAGCTACTTCATCTATACAATTAAAGGCTTATTGTGATGATGATTGGGCAGCTTGCTCTAATACCAGGAAATCAGTCACTGGTTACTTGGTGCAGTTTGGTGATTCCCTCATTTCATCAAAGTCCAAGATGCAAAGTAATATTTTCAGGAGTTCGGCTGAGGCAGAATATCGTAGTCTAGCATCAACAGTGGCTGAGATTTTGTGGATTGTTGGTCTGTTTAATGAATTGAGTGTTGCTCTCACATTGCCTGTTCCTCTTCATTGTGGCAGTAAATCAGCAATACAAATTGCTACCAATCCTGTGCTCCATGAACGAACGAAACATATTGACATTGATTGTTATTTCATCCGTGAGAAGATTCATTTAGGCTTGGTTCAAACAGTCTACTTGAGGTCTGCAGATCAACCTGCTGATATCTTCTTAACCAAGGGCTTGAGTAGTCTTCAGCACACTCCCTTAATGTCCAAGCTAGGCCTCAAAAATATTTTCATTGGTCCTAACTTGAAGAGAGTAATGAGATATGTAATAAGTGTCATGATCCAGGTTGACTGTATAGACTAAGTTAATTTAACCATAGTTAGATTAATAGTAACTATAGTTAGATGTTAGTATGGTTAAGGTGGTAGTTAATCGGTAATTCGTAATTTTAACTGTAGCAATGTACAGTTTTTAGACATAACAGAAAATGAGATTTTTCTCTCATCTCTCTCTGCTCTGCTCTTCCTCTCATGTTCTTCACATCATTTCTCTCGTGCAAATTTATAAAATTGACATCAATCCACGTGTAAATCATATAAAAGAACGAATTACACGTACAATTTAGTGTTAGAGATATATATCGTCCAACAAGTGTTTAAAGTTTACAAAGAAATTTATAATGTCTTTAACTACTACTTCTATTGCTTTAAGAATTTTGATTTGATGATCAGATTCTTCATGAGAGTCACCAAGAGTATTGTTTAACAAAAGAATCTCAATGAAAGCTACCAAGAAAATTGGCTCCCATCAACAGATTAGTTCAATTATATATAGGACAAAGAGAAATATTTTTGTAAATAGTTAGTACTTTAATTTTTTTTGGAGACAATTCTATCATTTCTAAGAACAAGTTGAGGATGGAATTTGTTATTCGTTATATCTTTATCCCTCATCATAAATTGTCTTAATGATGTAAGCAAAAAACAGGAGGAACTTTGAATGCATCAATTAATTATTTGGCTTGTTATTCGATGTGAACTCAAACCTCACCAATTAATTAATCTCCCATACTTTCTAAATGCATATTTTTCTTATTTATTTTGTCTTATTTGTTGATATTTCTTTTGAGTCAACCTCATTAATTCACAGGTTTGGTAGTGTGATGATGACATAAGACCAACACAACCTTTCCTGACCAAATCCTATTTAAAAATTAAACGAAATATAACCTTAAAGATCATTACCATTGAAATGTGTAATGTGATGGATGTTATCGCTTCACCTTTAGCCATATTAATCATAGGTCTCGTGTTCAATTTCTAAGATAAACATTTTTTGGTAATGAGCGCTTATCTCCCTTTAATGGCCTTATCTAACGTAAATCTGGATATATTAAATCAATGGTTTCCGAATGCTAATTGACTAAATCAAAAAGGGAACAAAAACTTTAAGGAAACATCAAACAACATTAAGAAATTTTATGTATTGTTTATATGTTGAAGTGCCGAATATATGTGTTTGTGTTGATGCCATACTGCTACAAGTGTGTGTGTGTGTGTGTGTGTATATATATATATATATATATATATATATATATATATATATATATATATATATATATATATATATATATATATATATATATATATATATAATACAGTTTATTTTATTTGTACGACTTCGCTATTTGTTTTTTATTTTATATGAGGCATATAATTTGATTGAAGAATAATATACACATGATTGTTTGACAGATTCCATTTCAATTTATCTCAAACTTATCTGTTATTTATGGACTATGGTCTTGTCATGCTGAGAATCAATTCTCATAATTTAGCACAATAACTGAAGTCGACTTCACAAATTAAAGGCTTTGGAACACAAAAAATGGGGTAATATGGTTTTAATTATTGTTGCTTTTGTGGTAGTTCAATTTCCACCACTTCCAAAAGCTATAGTTTTATGGCCAATTGCTGTTGCCAAACTGTCCAATAATGAGATGCATTACAACAATTGATTGATTAGTTGCTTTATTGTGAGGACGAATTAAAGTAATGATATGTTACTAGTAATGGTTTTCATAATATTCCTACAGAATTCATTACTCAAATGGTCACTCAACTATCCCAAATTATCTCCTAAAGTCACTTTTCTTTCGTTTGTAACGATAAAGTCACTGAACTATGTCTATTGCACTCAGAAGGTCACTCAACTAGATTTCCAAATTTTGAATTATCAAATACCTATTTTATCCTCTAAATTATAAACATTTATCTTCTTTTTATTTTTTAAAACTTTTTAATAATACGATTTTTCCCTATTTAATTTACATTATGGACTTACCTATAAAATAAACAAATATTATTTATAAATCAAAAAAATAAAAAGTATTTAAGCATATATAATGTTGAAATAACAAAATAATGAGCATAGTAAAAAAATTAATTTGAATAATTTGTTAGTAATAATAATTTTAGTATTAACAAAAAAATTCAAAAATTTATTTACACAATTCAGAATGAAAGAAAATAAAGGTTGTAATATATATATATTCCATGTATATAATATAAAAATAATTATTTAAATAAAGGTAATTTTATAATATATATTATAATTCTTGAAAATTATGTTCAATTATATTATATATATATTTCATGCACAACTTAACATAGCATATTTTACCCTATACAGATAGTCCCCCTGCTTTCCGGTGACATAACTTTGTGTCGTCGAAAAGTTGGTAGAAACATAATAATAATTGAGCATAATTGTTAAGAATATATAATGTATATTATAAAAATTCCTTTATTTAAATAATTATTTTTATATTACGTGCATGAAATATATATTTTACAACCTTTATTTTCTTTCATTCTGAATTGTATAAATAAATTTTTGAATTTTTGTTGTTAATACTAAAAAATTTTAAAAAAATAAAAAGAAGATAAATATTTATAATTTAGAAGGGAAAATAGGTATTTGACAATCCAAAATTTGGAAAATCTAGTTGAGTGACCTTCTGAGTGCAATAGGCATAGTTCATTGACTTTGTTATTACAAACGAAAGAAAAGTGACTTTAGAAGATAATTTGAAATAGTTGAGTGACCATTTGAATAATTTACTCTATTCTTACAAGTCATATACCTTTGTGAGTTGTGGCTAAGAAAAGTTCAGGAAAAAGCGAACTAAAGGCATTCCAAACAGCTTAATGAAGTAATTAGCATGTAATCAAAGATAGAATTATTAAATTTGAGGTGGACGTATTCTCCACTTTTGGTTCAAGAATTAAGATAACCTTTTACCTTTTCTAGTAATTGTACAACACACAAAATTGGGAGCAAATTCGGTTTGAGAGGTAGGCTTGATTAAGCGTTCACCAGGCCTACTATTCAACTTAACGGAACAATTTGTACTAGACCTGATAAATTCGTCCCCACAATACTTACTGATATAACGGTAAATATTTACTCGCATCGGGTATTTGTTAGATTAGTTAGTATTAAATATGAGTATTTGAGAAGAAGTTGTTTTGTCCCTCGTTAGAAAAAGAAAGAAAGAAAGAAGTGTTTAAAAGCACTTCTTTATCTTATAGATAGGTTGAATATTTTGAAGGATGCTTTGGAGAAAAATTGGAATTTGATTATATTATTAATTATTAATAGTCAAGATTTGACACTTGGCCAAAAGTATATAAAATTTGTATAATATTTGTATATTAACATACAAAATTTATATATACACAAAAAAATATACAAATTTTATACTTTTTTCGACTATTATTTTACAGCAGCTATACAGTGCCATTTTTCTCATTGAAAACGAGCACAGAAGGGGATATTTTCAAGGTTAATGAAACGTTTTGCTTCAGAGCAGAAGATTTGCTTCATGAATCAGAGTTGGATAACACCGTTAATTTTTGAACACATTATGTCAGTGAGACTAAATGTGCTCCACTTTAGCATACTTAAGGGACTAAATATGCTCGAGGTTATATTTGAGGGACCAAAATAGACCTACCCTCATAGATAAGGGACAATATTGGCCAAAAACTCTCACTTTTCACATCCTTTATAAACAAAAAGGTATTGTCCGGGACTTGCTAATATGGAGGCCTAAGTTTTGGTTATGGACTGCCTGGGTTGTCTGCCTGTCTGTGTAGTCCACATACTCAGTGTCCTAATTTAAGAAAAAAAACTGAAAAAGTGTGTTAGTATTTGTTAATAGAGGAATGAAGAATGACAAATGTAACTGTTAACTAACAGAAGAAGAAAGAAAGAAAACAGAAATGGGACCAACCATTAGTAGAGAAATTTAGATATGGTGATTGAAGATTTTGGTGTAATAAACAGGAGTCGAGTGGCAAGGGATAAGGTTTGAGAAATTTTACGGCAAATAGGGTATTTGCTATAAAACCTAAAGT
This sequence comes from Nicotiana tabacum, assembly GCF_000715075.1. NCBI lineage: Eukaryota > Viridiplantae > Streptophyta > Magnoliopsida > Solanales > Solanaceae > Nicotiana > Nicotiana tabacum. The sequence goes on along the minus strand of NC_134099.1, from coordinate 119,378,695 downwards.
GTAGCTACGAATTATAATTATTTTAAAGTGCATTACTTTATAGAACAAGTGTAGCAGCTCGGCTACTCAATTTAGAGAAAGAAGAATAAAATGACAAAATAAGAATTTAACAGAAAAGAGAATTCATTTCATTTTCAATGATAACAAAATACAACGAAACTCTGCTAAATATAACGTAAAGGACAATGACAGTTAACAACCTAACAACTCGACACATGGGATGACATGTGTCCGTATTCTAGAACCTTCTAATGGACTGGTTATTGTAAACCTGCACTGGACTCACTATGGACTAAAAGCCACTTGGTCCTTATTTACAGAAAACTAACGTGGGCTAAGCCCAAAACCTTTTCTCACTAACAGACCCAATTCTGAACATAGCCATGACTACACTCCATCCCCCTTAAGAACCTTGATGTAGATCAAGGTTTAAACTCAGGAAATTGACTGGTCAGGAATGAGTATTCTTCCTAAGTTGCTTCTTCTGGAGCCAAATTGGACCATTGCACCAAAACCTCTGCCACAGCTTTGTTCTTCTTCTTGACCATGCGCCTGTCTAAAATCTTTAGAGGTTCAATTAAGATCTGACCTTCTGCGGTGCAATGGGGGGGGGGGGGGATCTTGGGTTGCAAACACTTTATCATCCAACTTCTTCTTTAGCTTTAAAACATGGAAAACATGGTGTATTTTGGAGTGTGCTGGTAGTCGGAGCTCATAAGCAACGGATCCAATTTTTCGAAGCACCTCATAGGGACCAAAGTAGAGAGCAAATAGTTTTAGATTCTTTCGAATGGCAACAGATGATTGTCTGTAGGGTTGCAATTTCAAAAACACCCAATCTCCCACTTCAAAACTCCTTTCTTTTCTCTTGTTGTATGCGTAGTGCTTCATTCTCGCATGTGCTTTTGTCAAATTGATATGTAAAACTTTAGCCATCAGTTGTCTTTCTCGCAAAATCAGATCCATAGACTCGAGCTTCGTCTGGCTAATTAACTCAAAAGTGGGCTGTGGAGGATCATGGCCATACAAAGCTTTGAAGGGAGTCATTCCTATAGCCGAATGATAATTCGAATTGTACAAGAACTCTGCAAGTGCGATCCATTTATTCCAATCTGAAGGCTTGTGGCAAGTCATACACTTACGGTAAGTCTCCAAGCATCTATTCAACCTTTCTGATTGACCATTCGTTTGGGGTGGTATGCAGAACTTGGTTTTAATTGTACCTATATGCCCTTGAATAGTTCCTTCCAAAAGGTACTGAGGAATATAAGATCTCGATCAGAGACTATAGAGTTGGGTATGCCATGTAATTTGCAGATGTTATCCAAGAAAAGTTAGGCAATTTGGTTGGCAGTATAGGGATGGGTTAGGGCAAAACAATGAGCAAATTTAGTATATTTGTCGATCACTACCAAGACAACATCTTTTCCATGTAACCTAGGCAGTCCACTGATGAAATCCATTGTTATATGTTCCCACGCATGAGATGATATGAGCAGGGGCTGTAGGAGACCAGGGTAAGCCACATTTTCACCCTTATTTTGTTGGCAGACTTCACACTCTTTGATTTGATTTTTGATATCTTGGGCTAAACTTGGCCAGTAGAACAGTAACTTCATCCTTTGTTGAGTAGCAAAAATGCCTGAGTGACCACCCCAAGGGGTTGAATGCATTTCCTTGATTAGTTTCTGTCTAAGAGAGCCATTATTTCCTACTCATACCTTACCATAGTGTCTGAGAATCCCTTCTTGTAGCTCTAACCTTGGGACTGCTCCTACATCTACACTCAATTGTGTAATGAACTTCTGAACTTCATCATCATTAGTGTAGCTATCAATGATATCCTCAACCCATTTTGGTTGGACTGTTGTAAGCCCACAACAGTCACCTTCCTCAAATCTAGATAATGCGTCTGCATCCACATTTTCAGCCCCCTTGCTATACTGTATCTCATAGCTTAAGCCCAAAAATTTAGTCACCCCTTTGTGTTGTGGTGAAGTAGTGATCCGTTGGTCCTTTAAAAAATTTCAAACTAAAATGATCAGTTTTGATAATGAAATGACTGGTTGTAGGTAGTGCCTCCATTTCTCCACTGCATGAAGTAGCGTAATCAACTATTTATCATATGTTGATAAGCTTAAGTGTTAATAGGCCTACCATTCTGCATAAATATAGCACTTATGTCACGACCCGAATTTTCCACCATCGGGTGTCGTGCACCTACTATCGGAGCTAGGCAAGCCAAATATTTAAAACACCTTTCCTGCTTTCTTTCAAACAATATACTAAACGAGACAAAATTTAAGTGAAAGACTTTAAATCTAAAGCAACTGAAAACCAAAAGTGCGGAAGCTTAATACACATCACTACCCAAGGTCTGGGTCACAATCTCACGGACTACTACAGAATACTACAAACAATGTCTGAAAGGAAATACATCATGTTTGTCTGATACAAGATGAACAAACGAAAAACATGGAAATGGACTTCGGCCTGCGAACGCCAGCTAGGCTACCTCGAGAGTCCCTGGACTGAAGACAGCTCCCAGAAATCCTACTGTTGTGTTCTGTAAGCTGCTCCCTGATCTGTGCACAAAAATGTACAGAGTGTAGCATCAGCACAACCGACCACATGTGCTGGTAAGTGCCTGGCCTAACCCCGGCGAAGTAGTGACGAGGCTAAACAGTACCTACCACAATTAACCTATACAGATATATATACAACAAGTGCAAGAAAACAATAACAAGATAATACAAAGTAAAACTGGGAGGGGACATGCTATCGGGGAGTAACAGATAAAAATGAAATATCAGAAATAAACAGAAAAAAAACTCTGGTTTCCATGATATATATATATATAGTGGACGGTGTGCCACACGATCCCATAATATCATATATAAGTGAACGGCGTGCCACACGATCCCATAATATCATATATAAGTGGATGGCGTGCCACACGAATCCCATAATATCATATATAAGTGGACGGCGTGCCACACGATCCCATAATATCATATATAAGTGGACGGCGTGCCACACGATCCCATAATATCATATATAAGTGGACGGCGTGCCACACGATCCCATAATATCATATATAAGTGGACGACGTGCCACACGATCCCATAATATCATATATAAGTGGACGGCGTGCCACACGATCCCATAATATCATATATAAGTGGACGGCGTGCCACACGATCCCATAATATCATATATAAGTGGACGGCGTGCCACACGATCCCATAATATCATATATAAGTGGACGGCGTGCCACACGATCCCATAATATCATATATAAGTGGACGGCGTGCCACACGATCCCATAATATAGTTCATAATATCTGACTTCATATAGTAGACCCCTTCAGGGGAGAATAACAACTCAATACCTTTAACCCGGCAAGGGTACAGCTAACAGCCCAAAATATCCCGACAAGGGAAAATATATATATCAGTCTACACATCCCGGCAAGGGAGTATTCACAACACATTCTCCTTTTTAAATCCATTCTTCCTCAACTAACACATTCATGTTCGAGCTAACGCTCCAAAAGTACACCAATCACAATTTTACCTCAACCGTTCACATTATATGAAACTCATCATATAAACAAGGAGCTTGTGTCACATTATTCGAATTAAAAGCAATCAAGACTCACGGTCATGCTAGACTCCGGTGCATAGATAACCGTCACCATGCCTATACACCGTACTCCACATTAGCAAGTAGCAAATATCATCCTAATCTTATTCCCTCAAGCCAAAGTTAGAACAAACACTTACCTCGAATGCTCCAAACTCAAACTCACGCTTCTAGTATAGCTTTACCTCTTGATTCCACCACCAATCCGCTCAAATCTAGTCATAAGTTACTTAATCACATTAATAATTACTAAATGAATCATCCCCAATGCATGAAAATAGATTTTTCAAGGTTTTTCCCAAAAAGGTCAAAAATACCCCGGACCCACGTAGTCGAACTCGAGGTTCGGACCAAAACCCGATTACTCATTCCCCCACGAATCCAAATATATGATTTGTTTTTAAATCGGACCCCAAGTTGAGGTCCAATATCTCAATTTGTAGAAACCTAGGTTCTACCCAAAACACCCAATTTTCCCCATGAAAATCTTTGATTTGAAGTTGAAATTATGTTAAAAGATATTAAGGAATAAAGAAATTAAGTTAGAAATCACTTACCAATCGTTTTGAAGAAGAAAAGTTGTTTGGAAAATCGCCTCTTAGGTTTTGGGTTTTTGAAAAGTGGAAAAATGACTAAAAATCCCGAATTTATACATTTTTTCTGGGGGCTGGCGCGGACCGCACAGAAATGCATCGCGGCCGCGCCGAGGGAAGGGAGAAGTGGGCTCTCTCTGAACCCACCCAGCGTGGACCGCACTGATTTGGTGCGCGGCCGCGCTGGTCGACCCTCTGAACCCCACCACGCGGACCGCACAGAAAAGCACCGCGGCCGCGTGGCTGCCAGCGCGGACCATGCGGAAATGGCCTCGGCCGCGCTGGGCCTGCAACATCTGAACCTGTATATTTTTTTCTAAGTCTAAGACCTCCCGGGCCCCATTCAAAACTCACCCGAGCCCTCAGGGCTCCAAATCAAACATGCACACAACCTTAAAAATATCTTACAGACTTACTCGTGCGATCAAATCGCCAAAATAACATCATATACATAGGATCAAGCCTCAAACACATGATTTTCTTTCTTCAACTTTCATAACTCAAATTCACCATTTTTAGTCCGAAACACGTCATATGACGTCCGTTTTTAGCCAAACTTTACAGATAGTGCTTAACACATATTTAAGACTTGTACCGGGCGTCGGAATCAAAATACGAGCCCGATACCTATATTTTCTAACTCCTTTTCATTTCAAATTTTCATATCAAATTTCAGAAAAACAATTTCTTTCAAAAATTCATTTCTCGGGCGTGGGACCTCAGAATTTGATTCCGGGCACACACCCAAGTCCCATATTTTTATATGGACCCTCCGGGATCATCGAATCACAGGTCCGGGTCCGTTTACCCAAAATGTTGACCGAAGTCAACATTATGCATATTAATACCAAAATTCATCAAATGTTTCACATAATTCACATATTCTAACATAAAAACTTTTCGGCTACGCGCCCAAATTGCGCACGCCAATCGAGGCAACTAAAAGCGAGGTTTTCAAGGCCTCGAAAGAGCGGAACAAGGAAGAACTACGGTGATGACCCTTCGGGTCGTCACATTCTCCACCTCTAAAACAACCGTTTGTCCTCGAACCGACAAAAGAAAGAAGTACCTGAGTCGGGAAATAAATGAGGATAACGGCTCCGCATATCGGACTCGGACTCCCAGGTCGATGCCTCAGGAGGCTGACCTCTCCACTGAACACGCACCGAAGGAAAACTTTTCGACCTCAACTGTCGAACCTGCCGGTCTAGAATAGCCACCGGCTCCTCCTCATATGACAGATCCTTGTCCAATTGGACAGTGCTGAAATCCAACACGTGCGATGGATCTCCGCGATACTTTCGGAGCATAGATACATGAAACATGGGATGCATAGCTGACAAGCTAGGTGGCAAGGCAAGTCTATAAGCCACCTCTCCTACACGATCAAGAATCTCAAATGGACCGATGAACCTAGGGCTGAGCTTGCCCTTCTTCCCAAATCTCATCACGCCCTTCATAGGCGATACACGGAGCAATACCCGCTCACCAACCATGAAAGCAACATCTCTGACCTTGCGGTCTGCATAACTCTTCTGTCTGGACTGAGCTGTACGAAGTCTATCCTGAATAATCCTGACCTTGTCCAAGGCTTCCCGAACCAGATCCGTACCCAATAATCGAGCCTCTCCCGGCTCAAACCATCCAACTGGAGACCGACATCGCCTACCATACAACGCCTCATACGGAGCCATCTAAATGCTGGACTGGTAGCTGTTGTTGTAGGTGAACTCTGCTAAAGGCAAAAACTGGTCCCACGAGCCTCCAAAATCAATGACACAGGCTCGGAGCATGTCCTCAAGAATCTGAATAGTCCTATTGGACTGACCGTCCGTCTGGGATGAAATGTTATACTCAACTCAACCTCGGTGCCCAAATCTCGCTGAACCGCTCTCCAGAAATGCGAGGTAAACTACTTACCCCGATCCGAAATGATAGATAGCGGCACCCCATGAAGGCGAACAATCTCCCTGATATAAATCTCGGCTAACCTTTCGGACGAATAGGTGGCTGCAACAAGAACAAAATGCACTGACTTGGTCAGCCTATCAACAATGACCCAAACTGCATCAAACTTTTTCCGAGTCATCGGAAGTCCAGTAACGAAATCCATCGTAATCCTCTCCCACTTCCACTCGGGAAGTGCAATCTTCTGAAATAGAACATCGAGTCTTTGATGCTCGTACTTAACATGCTGACAATTCAAACACCGAGCCATGTGCGCAACGATGTCTTTCTTCATCTTACGCCACCAATAGTGCTGCCTCAGATCCTGATACATCTTCGCGGCGCCCGGGTGAATAGAATACCGAGAACTGTGGGCCTCCGCTAAGATCAACTCTCGAATCCCATCAACATTGGGCACACAAACTCGCCCCTGCAATCTCAATACACCATCATCATCTAAGGTTACTTTCTTGGCACCTCCACGCTGCACCGTGTCTCTCAAGACACACAAATGGGGATCCTCAAACTGCCGCTCGCGAATATGCTCTAATAGTAAGGAACGAGCAACCGTGCAAGCTAACACTCTGCTAGGCTCAGAAATATCCAACCTCACAAGACGATTGGCCAAGGCCTGAACATCCAAAGCAAGCGATCTCTGGCTGACTGGAATATAAGCAAGACTACCCATGCTGGCGGACTTCCTGCTCAATGCATCGGCCACCACATTGGCCTTCCCCGGGTGGTATAAGATAGTAACATCATAATCCTTTAGCAACTCTAACCACCACCTCTGCCTCAAATTCAACTCTTTCTGCTTGAACAGATACTGAAGACTCTTGTGATCAGTGTAAACCTCACACGTCACGCCATATAAGTAATGCCTCCAGATCTTCAGTGCATGAACAATGGCTGCCAACTCGAGATCATGAACCAGATAATTCTTCTCGTGGATCTTCAACTGCCTCGAAGCATAAGCAATGACCTTGCCTTCCTGCATCAACACTGCACCAAGCCCAATACGAGATGCATCACAATAGACCGTATATGGCCCTGAACCTGTGGGCAGAACCAATACCGGTGCCGTAGTCAGAGCCATCTTGAGCTTCTGGAAGCTCGCCTCACACTCGTCCGACCACCTGAACTGGGCACCCTTCTGGGTCAATCTGGTCATAGGGGCTGCAATGGATGAAAACCCCTCCACGAATCGATGGTAGTAACCTGCTAACCCTAGGAAACTCCGAATATCCATAGCTGAAACTGGTCGAGGCCAGTTCTTGACTGCCTCTATCTTCTTCGGGTCTACCTGAATACCTGTTGCTGATACGACATGACCCAAGAATGCGACCGAACTCAACCAAAACTCGCACTTTGAGAACTTAGCGTACAACTGACTATCCTTTAGGGTCTGAAGGACCACTCTGAGGTGCTGCTCATGCTCCTCCTGACTGCGGGAGTATATAAGAATATCGTCAATGAAGACTATCACGAACAAGTCCAAATAAGGTTTGACACTCGGTTCATCAACTCCATGAACGCTGCTGGGGCATTAGTCAATCCAAATGACATGACCAAAAACTCATAGTGCCCATACCGAGTGCGAAATGCTGTCTTGGGGACATTAGACGCCCTAATCCTCAGTTGATGATAACCAGATCTCAAATCTATCTTCGAGAACACCCTCGCAACCTGAAGCTGGTCGAATAAATCATCAATCCTCGACAGTGGATACTTATTCTTAATTGTAACCTTGTTCAATTGCCGGTAATCGATGCACATTCTCATCGAACCATCCTTTTTCTTAACAAACAACACTGGCGCACCCCAAGGCGAAACACTAGGTTTAATGAAACCTTTCTCAAGCAAATCCTGCAGCTGTTCCTTTAACTCTTTCATATCCGGCGGGGCCATACGATATGGCGGGATAGAAATGGGCTGAGTGCCCGGGGCCAAATCAATACAAAAGTCGATATCCTTGTCGGGCGGCATACCCGGCAAGTCTGAAGGGAAAACCTCAGGAAACTCCCGAACAACGGGCACAGAATCAATAGAAGGGACCTCCGCACTAGAATCACGAACATACACCAAGTAGGCCAAACATCCCTTCTCGACCATACGCCGAGCTTTCACATACGAGATAACACTGCGGGTACAATGACCAGAAGTCCCTCTCCACTCTAAACGGGGTAAATCCGGTAAGGCTAAGGTCACGGTCTTGGCATGGCAATCCAAGATAGCATGGTACGGGGATAACCAATCCATCCCCAATATAACATCAAAGTCGACCATGTCCAAAAGCAACAAATCAACACGGGTCTCAAGACCCCCAAACACTACGATACAAGAACGATGAACTTGGTTGACCACAATAGAATCACCCACCGACGTTGACACATAAATAGGAATACTTAACGAGTCACTAGGCATAACCAAATAGGGTGCAAAATAGGACGACACATATGAATACGTAGATCCGGGATCAAATAGCACAGAAGCATCCCTATCACAGACCAGGATAGTACCTGTAATTACAACATCTGATGACTCAGCCTCTGGCCTGGCTGGCAAAGCATAACAACGGGGTTGGGCCCCACCTCCCTGAATCATATCCCCGGGACGATCTGCTGCTGGTTGACCCCTACCTCTAGCGGTCTGAGCTCCACCTCTAAAACCTCTACCTCCACCTCTATGTCCTCTACCCCCGCCTCTAGCTGGCTGGGCAGGCTGTGGGGCAACTGGTGCCTGGATCATCGGGCGAGGACCCTGCTGTTGCGAGCTGCTGTAAGCTCGAGGGCAATATCTGGCAATGTGACTCACATCACCACAAGTATAACAAGCCCTCGACTGCTGAGAATAACGAAGTGGTGGTGCACTGATAGGTGCTGATGGGGAACTGAAGAGCTGCTAGTCAGAATACTGCGGCTGAGAACCACGACCACCTGGTGTACCATGAGAAGCCTGGAGAGCTGACTGAAAGGGCCTCGAAGGATGGCCTCTACCATAAGAATCCCTACCTCGAGACGAGGTACCACTGAATCTACCCGAATGACGGGGCCTCTTATCAGACCCATGACCACCTCTCTGAGCAAGTGCCATCTTTATCCGGCGGGCACCATCTGTCGCCTCCTGAAACAAAATCTCACTACCGGCACTCATGGCCATCTGAACAAGGATCGGCTGGGCCAACCCATCAATAAACCTTCGCACCCTCTCTCTATCGGTGGGGAGTATCACAATGGCGTGACGAGCAAGATCAATGAACCGGGTCTCATATTGGGTGACTGTCATAGGACCCTGCTGGAGACGCTCAAACTGCCTGCGAAGAGCATCTCGCTGAGTAACTGGAAGAAATTTCCCCAGAAATAACTCTGAAAACTGATCCCAGGTCAATGATGGCGACCCTGCTGGCCTGGCTAAACAGAAATCCCTCCACCAAGTCTTGGCGGATCCTGCCAGGCGAAAAGTGGCGAAGTCGACCCCATTGGTCTCTACAATGCCCATAGTCCGTAGAACCTCATGACAGCTGAATATGAAATCCTGAGCATCCTCTGAGGGGGTGCCACTATATGTGGTTGTGAAGAGCTTGGTGAAACGATCAAGCCTCCACAAAGCATCCGCGGACATAGCCGCACCATCGCTGGACTGAGCCGCAATACCTGGCTGGGCTGCCACAGCTGGATGAATTGCCACGGCTGGCTGAACTGCTGGAACCTGAGCCTGAGGAGCTACCGGCTCTGGAGTACGAGTATCGGGAGTCTGAACTCCTCCCCCAGCCTGAGATGTGGCTGGAGCTACGGGAAGCAAACCCCGCTCTAGAAATGCCCTCCATAAAGCCTACCAGTCGGACCAAAGCGTCCTGAAGCACTGGAGTGGCTATGAAACCCTCTGGGACCTGAGCTGGGCCCACTGGAACAGCTGGGGCCGGAACCTCCTCCTCAAAATCGACCTGAGGCTCCGTCGCTGGAAATGCTGCTCGGGGCTGAGCTTTGCCCCGGCCTCGACCTCGCCCTCTGCCCCTAATAGGGGCTGCTGTTGGGGGCTCAGGCTGTTGCGCGGTAGAAGAGGAAGCACGTATCCTCGCCATCTGCGAAAGAACATAGTGGAAAGACAATCAGTACTTGAGAAACAGAATCGCACGACAAGAATGAACAAGGTGAAGTTTTCCTAACTCAGTAGCCTCTGCGGGATAAATACAAACGTCTCCGTACCGATCCCTCAGGCTCTACTAAGCTTGTCCGTGAGTTGTGAGACATGAGTAACCTAGTGCTCTGATACCAACTTGTCAGGACCCGGATTTCCCAGCATCGGGTGTCATGATGGCACCTACTATCGGAGCTAGGCAAGCCAAATATTTAAAACACATTTCCTGCTTTCTTTCAAACAATATACTAAACGAGACAAAATTTAAGCGGAAGACTTTAAATCTAAAGCAACTGAAAACCAAAAGTGCGGAAGTTTAATACACATCACTACCCAAGGTCTGGTGTCACAAGCTCACAGACTACTACAAAATACTACAAACAATGTCTGAAAGGAAATACATCATGTTTGTCTGATACAAGATGAACAAACGAAAAACATGGAAAGGGACTTCGGCCTGCGAACGCCAGCTAGGCTACCTCGAAAGTCCCTGGACTGAAGACAGCTCCCAGAAATCCTACTGCTGTGGTCCGTAAGCTGCTCCCTGATCTATGCACAAAAATGTACAGAGTGTAGCATCAGCACAACCGACCCCATGTGCTGGTAAGTGCCTGGCCTAACCCCGGCGAAGTAGTGATGAGGCTAGATAGTACCAACCACAATTAACCTGTACAGATATATATACAACAAGTGCAAGAAAACAATAACAAGATAATAAAAAGTAAAACTGGGAGGGGACATGTTATCGGGGAGTAACAGATAAAAATGAAATATCGGAAATAAATAGAAAAAAACTCCGGTTTCCATGTTCCATGATATATATATATATAGTGGACGGCGTGCCACACGATCCCATAATATCATATATAAGTGGACGACGTGCCACACGATCCCATAATATCATATATAAGTGGACGGCGTGCCACACGATCCCATAATATCATATATAAGTGGACGGCGTGCCACACGATCCCATAATATCATATATAAGTGGACGGCGTGCCACACGATCCCATAATATCATATATAAGTGGACGACGTGCCACACGATCCCATAATATCATATATAAGTGGACGGCGTGCCACACGATCCCATAATATCATATATAAGTGGACGGCGTGCCACACGATCCCATAATATCATATATAAGTGGACGGCGTGCCACACGATCCCATAATATCATATATAAGTGGACGGCGTGCCACACGATCCCATAATATCATATATAAGTGGACGGCGTGCCACACGATCCCATAATATCATATATAAGTGGACGGCGTGCCACACGATCCCATAATATCATATATAAGTGGACGGCGTGCCACACGATCCCATAATATCATATATAAGTGGACGGCGTGCCACACGATCCCATAATATCATATATAAGTGGATGGCGTGCCACACGATCCCATAATATCATATATAAGTGGACGGCATGCCACACGATCCCATAATATAGTTTATAATATCTGACTTCATATAGTAGACCCCTTCAGGGGAGAATAACAACTCAATACCTTTAACCCGGCAAGGGTACAGTTAACAACCCAAAATATCCTGACAAGGGAGAATATATATATCAGTCTACACATCCCGGCAAGGGAGTATTCACAACACATTCGCCTTTTTAAATCCATTCTTCCTCAACTAACACATTCATGTTCGAGCTAACGCTCCAAAAGTACACCAATCACAATTTTATCTCAACCGTTCACATTATATGAAACTCATCATATAAACAAGGAGCTTGTGTCACATTATTCGAATTAAAAGCAATCAAGACTCACGGTCATGCTAGACTCCGGTGCATAGATAACCGTCACCATGCCTATACACCGTACTCCATATTAGCAAGTAGCAAATATCATCCTAATCCTATTCCCTCAAGCCAAAGTTAGAACAAACACTTACCTCGAATGCTCCAAACTCAAACTCACGCTTCTAGTATAGCTTTACCTCTTGATTCCACCACCAATCTGCTCGAATCTAGTCATAAGTTACTTAATCACATTAATAATTACTAAATGAATCATCCCCAATGCATGAAATAGATTTTTCAAGGTTTTTCCCAAAAAGGTCAAAAATACCCCCGAACCCACGTGGTCGAAACTCGAGGTTCGGACCAAAACCCGGTTACTCATTCCCCATGAATCCAAATATATGATTTGTTTTTAAATCGGACCCCAAATTGAGGTCCAACTTCTCAATTTGTAGAAACCTAGGTTCTACCCAAAACACCCAATTTTCCCCATGAAAATCTTTGATTTGAAGTTGAAATTATGTTAAAAGATATTAAGGAATAAAGAAATTAAGTTAGAAATCACTTACCAATCGTTTTGAAGAAGAAAAGTTGTTTGGAAAATCGCCTATTAGGTTTTGGGTTTTTGAAAAGTGGAAAAATGACTAAAAATCCCGAATTTATACATTTTTTCTGGGGGCTGGCGCGGACCGCATAGAAATGCACCGCGGCCGCGCCGAGGGAGGGGAAAAGTGGGCTCTCTTTGAACCCACCCAGCGCGGACCACACTGATTTGGTGCGCGGCCGCGCTGGTCGACCCTCTGAACCCCACCACACGGACCGCACAGAAAAGCACCGCGGCCGCGTGGCTGCCAGCGTGGACCGCGCGGAAATGGCCACGGCCGCGCTGGGCCTGCAACATCTGAACCTGTGCATTTTCTTAAGTCCAAGACCTCCCGGGCCCCATTCAAAACTCACCCGAGCCCTCGGGGCTCCAAACCAAACATGCACACAACCTTAAAAACATCTTACGAACTTACTCGTGCGATCAAATCGCCAAAATAACATCATATACATAGGATCAAGCCTCAAACACATGATTTTCTTTCTTCAACTTTCATAACTCAAATTCTCCATTTTTAGTCCGAAACACGTCATATGACGTCCGTTTTTAGCCAAACTTTACAGATAGTGCTTAACACATATTTAAGACTTTTACCGGGAGTCAGAACCAAAATACGAGCCCGATACCTATATTTTCTAACTCCTTTTCATTTCAAATTTTCATATCAAATTTCAGAAAAACAATTTCTTTCAAAAATTCATTTCTCGGGCTTGGGACCTTAGAATTTGATTCCGGGCACACGCCCAAGTCCCATATTTTTCTACGGACCCTTCGGGACGGTCGAATCACAGGTCCGGGTCCGTTTACCCAAAATGTTGATCGAAGTCAACATTATGCATATTAATACCAAAATTCATCAAATGTTTCACATAATTCACATATTATAACATAAAAACTTTCCGGCTACGCGCCCGAATTGCGCACGCCAATCGAGGCAACTAAAATCAAGGTTTTCAAGGCCTCGAAAGCGCGGAACAAGGAAGAACTACGGTGATGACCCTTCGGGTCGTCACAACTTACACCCTTACCGCTAGCATCAACTTCCACCACAAAAGGGATCGAAAAATTGGGTAGGGCTAATACAGGGGCTTGAACCATGGCCTGCTTCAATTCTTCAAAGGCTTGTGTAGCCTCCAAAGTCCAATTGAAATTTCCTTTCTTGAGAAGGCTTGATAAAGGCTTACTAATTGTGGCAAAATCCTTTAAGAACAACCGGTAATAGCCTGTGAGGCCCAAGTACCCTCGCAATTCCTTAATGGATTTGGGTTGGGCCCAATTCAACATTGCTTCCACTTTAGAACTATCAGTGCTAACTCCTTCACTGGTGATCACATGACCCAAATACTCGACCTTCTTTTGCCCAAAACTGCACTTGGACCCTTTAACAAATAACTGGTTAGCTTTAAGTGAATCAAACACAAGTTGTAAATGGCGCACATGGTCTGCAAACGAAGCACTATACACCAGTAAGGAAAGGGGCAAAGATTTGGTGCATTAAGGCTTGAAATGTGGCCGGAGCATTTGTTAACAAAAGGCATAACTCGGAATTACCAAAGGCCATGATGTGTTCTAAAAGTCGTTTTAAACTCATCACCATCTTTCATATGGATCTGATGATAACCACATCGTAATTTCAACTTTGAATAGAAGAGAGCTCCATGCAATTCGTCTAACAAATCTTCCACAACCGGTATGGGGTATTTGTTTGTAATCGTTATCTCATTGAGCTTACGATAGTCAACACACATACGCCAACTCGCATCTTTTTTCTTTAATAACAAGACTGGAGAAGCAAATGGGGATACAATCTTTGTTACTATTTGTGCCTCGAGCATATCAACAATAATCTCCTCAATGGCATTTTTCTACTCAAAGGAGTAACTATGGGGCCTAAGATTAATGGGATTGGCCCTTGGCAATAGCTCTATGGCGTGGTCACAGTCACGAGCGGGTGGCAGCCCTTTGGGCTCTTGAAATAACTCCTCATATTGGCCTAGAACTTCTGAAATCTCTTTGGGGATCTCATTCTGGGCCTCCTTGTCCTCCACCAAGAATAGTTGGGCCACGAAATTACATTGTCCTTTGTAAACTGTTTTAAAAATAGCCCTGGCGTCTACATTGGGTAACTTCCTTTCACTTGGTTCACCCAACAAGGTGACCATCTCATTGCCATATTTAAGGTAATGCTTTTGGGCTTGGTATGCAACAATATTGAGGTAACCAAATCAATCCAATCCATTCCTAAAATGATGTCACAACCCCCACCTTTAAGTATTCTTAAATCGAAATGGAATGGTAATTGTTGCATTTCCCAGTAGAAATTTGCACACTTGATTGCTTGGTAACAATTGCCCATTAGCTACTCGCACCATCATGGGCATGGAAAATTCTTGCACATTTCCAGCCCACTTCTTAGCGACTTGAAGGTCCACAAAGTTGTGAGTTGCCCCTAAATCAATTAAGACAGAAACCTTGAGCCCTTTGACCCAATCTACTATTCTTATAGTAGTTCGGCTGTCACAATGTCCCAACATGACATTCAAAGTTACCACTCCTTATTCAGCTCCTTGCTCCGTCATCTCTACTTCAGGTTCGTTGATTTTATCCACAACATCGACAAACTCCTTGCCTTATATTGCATTAAGAGATTGAACCTTACACTGATGACCAGGGTGCCACTTGTCATGGCATTTGTAACACAAGTTCTTCTCCCTTAAGGTTTCCATGGACATGGGTTTTTGGTTCTGGTTTCTAGTGTGTATAACAGGCGGATTTTTGGGGTAAGTGATGGCTAATGTAGGCTTTGGGGCTTGATGTGTGATTCTGGACTGAGATTTGGCATATAATATCACGACCCAAATTGGAAGGTCATGACTAGCACCCGGGCCATATTTGCCGAGCACCAACGTACATTTTATCTAACCTTTCTTATTATCTTTAAGGGCCAACGAGATCAATATAAATGGTAGACATGGATCATAAATAACCAATAGTGAAATATAATGGCATGAACATATATAACATGGGATGACCAGACAGTCAAGAAACTATATATAAAGTACGATCTACCACGCTGCGATGAACGACTACACAACAAAAATCAGCCAACAAGGCATACCAAACTATACATGTGAAAACACTTGTCTATGAGCCTCTAAAGTAACATAAGTGCTGCAACATTATAGAAACAGGTCCCCGACATACCCATAATGTCTATAACAAAAATGCATACCAAGACCACGACAAGTCTGGAGAAGGGATCTCGCAAATAACCGATGAACTGGGCAGCCTACTATGGTGGGAGAGCTATGTCCACACATCTATCAGGACCTGCAACACGACATGCAGCGTCCACAAATAAAAAGGACGTCAGTACGAATAAAGTACTGAGTATGTAAGGTAGGAAAGCATAAGTACGAATAGTAATGTAAACAGGGAGAGAGAATATACAACCTGTAACACATGGGTACCTCTGGGGCTACTGACATGAAATGCATGATACATACATATATATACATAAACTTTTAAAACATACACCTCTATGGGCATCATCATCATCATTATATCGTACCCGGCCGTAATAGGCTTGGTAAAAACGTACCCGGCCATCATAAGGCTCGGTAGAATCGTACCCGGTCATATAGAGCTTGGTAAAACCCAACTAATCATTGGTTGCACAATAGGTGTCGTACCCAGCCGTCTATAGTGCGGCTCGGTAGAGTAATATATATATATATATATATATATATATATATATATATATATATATATATATATATATATATATATAATGCATGTTGGACTCATTGGAATAATATTTTGAACCTTTCGGAGTGACGTAAGGTCGATATCCTCTATACACATTATTAGGACTAACTTTTCATCATGAATCTTATAACATAAGAATAAGAGAAGCAACATCAATATCAATCGCCCCATAAGAAGGGAAACAATGTAAGTATGCTAGCTTCTAAGAGTGGAGTATCTTTGGAAGCTCGTTCATTACATTATGTACAATCGGAGTCGTGCAAAAGAAGGAAAGGGATAGCCTCACATACCTTGTATATACTGCCCAACCTCAATCTATGCAAATGTCACGACTCCTTAGTCTACAATAAGAGAAATGACACTATCATTATCGTTTGGGCGTCGTGACTATTATGTATCGACCGCAACCTATTTTATGATGAAACGGACAGAACCTTCCCTATTTATTTGACTTCCCACAAGTCAAAACAATCACCAAACAGCCCAAACAACATCAATAATAATCTTATTGAGCCCCCCAAAAATAGTCCACCAACCAACAACATTACTACCAAGCCTTTCGATATATATTTCACAAGTTCTAGCTTCAATGACTTAGCCGCAACTTGGATAATCTTAAATACATGTAGGGTAAGAGATTTATTACCTTTAAACAGAAATAACAACTCCAATTTTACATTAATTCTCCACTAAATATCCCTCCAATGCTTCCACAAGAACAAGGAAGCGAAACTAGCAATCAATTAGGGTTTTTCGGCACTAGAATTACTTTAGAAGACTTGAAATCACCTAGGGTTGATGTTAAAAACTTGAGGGAGTATTTACAGAACATAAACCCCTTAAATACACCTCCCACACTAGATGGAACAACACAAAAATGAGCAACAACAAGAAGAACAAGAAACTTACTAGCACCATAGGATTCCTGACACTTGATTTGTGTTGTTTGCCCTTTGTTTGGGTCTTGGATCATGAGAGAAATTTGAGAGAATGTTTTTAGGGTTCTAAGGTATGAATATATTTTAAAAATAATGACTTAAAATGGGTTTGAGGCATCATATATATATATATATCCAAATGTCTTAAACCGCCTATGTTGGCCCCATAGAGAGGTGCTTGGCGCAGTCTCGCGAAAACAAGAATATCTCTCTACTCCGAGATCGTATCGACAAACGGTTTAATGCGTTAGAAACTAGACTCATAGATATTTAATTTAGTGCGTAGATCACCCCTTTATTCCAAGTAAATTGGAAGAAAATCTTAGTAACATTTGACATAATGTTTAAGTAAAATTATGAACCTAAGTTGCGACAATTTTTGTCGACTTTTGTTTCATAACTCGTTTGAATTCAAGACTTATGATGCGGATATTATATGATTCAAATACCTTAAAACATAACCTCTTGAGTATATTAAGCATCTCTAGGTTTACCCAAAAATACGGGTTATAACATCCTTGATTCGTTTAACTTCTAATACTTGTTAACCACTCTTATACACCCTTGTATTATTTAAGACCAATAGGATTAACTTCTTATCATCTCAAAGATAATCTCTTTTCGGATTTACATCAACTGACTTACGGCATGAACTAACGTACGTGAATATGGGTTGTAACATATAATTGCTGATAAAGGGCATTAAAAGATTTTTCATGCAATGTTTCCTTTTTATAAGCTTCCATTAATGTTTTGGGCTCAGCATATTGCACTAAAGGCTGTATATCAGGCCTTAGGCCTCCAATGAAACACAACACATAATAGGTTTCATGTACAAAAGGATTAATTAAGGTTAACAAATATCTTAACTCCTCAAACTTCCTTTTGTAAGTGTCAACATCAGTAGTTTGATCCAATCTATAAAATGCCGCAACAATTTGTACAGGTTGGTTATTGTCGAACCTTTGGCAGAAATCAAAACAAAATTGGGCACAAGTCACTTTACCCCCTCGGTCCAACACATAGCTATCAAACCAGCTGTCTACATAATCCTTTAAGTGAATAGATACGTAGGTCATTTTTTCCTCATCTGAGACTTGGTAAAGGTCAAAAAATTTATCACAACGCCTCAACAAACTTTTGGGGTTCAACTCATCGAATTCTAAAAAGGCTAGCTTCGCTTTAGGCAATTTTGATGATGACCCAGCTTTCTCAGCCCCTCCTGACTCGAATGGCCCCAACCAGCATTATTAGTTGGAAAATTCCCAAAGGGGATCTGAAAATTTGTGGCTAAGGGATAAACAAGTGGTTGGGAAAATGGGTTAACGGAGAAGGGGCCCGTTGAGAGAGGGTATGAAGAAAGGGTGGAACAGAGTGGCGCTCGAAATAGGGACTATACGATTTGGTGGTGGTGTTGTGTTGACAACTCGATTCCCAGTAATGGAAGGAGGGGAGAAAGGTGGAGTATTATCTCTAATGTTATCTCCCACTGACGACTGCCCTGCTTCTACTACCATCCCTCTATGAATGTCGGCAACCTTACTCTGGCTATCCATTCGCAACAGCAGTTCTTCAATACGTCTCGTGGTAATTGTAACTTCCGCCATCTTAGTATCATAACTTGCTTGTTTCTCTTCGATTTGGTCCATTCGTTTCACAGATTCTTCAATGAAATTCTGGAGTTGAACTTCAACTCTTTTCACTCCATCTTCAACAGACAGATTTCTCTGCTTATATCCCATGGTGATTGCTAGAATCGCTCTCTGATACCAAAATGTAGTAGCTCGGCTACTCAATTTAGAGAAAGAAGAACAAAATGACAAAATAAGAATTTAATAGAAAAGAGAATTCATTTCATTTTCAATGATAACAAAATACAACGGAACTCTGCTAAATAGAATGTAAAGGACAATGACAGCTAACAACCTAACAACTCGACACATGGGACGACATGTGTCCATATTCTAGAACCTCCTAATGGACTGGTTACTGTAAACCTGAACTGGACTCACTATGGACTAAAAGCCACTTAGGCCTTATTTAAAGAAAACTAACGTGGGCTAAGCCCAAAACCTTTTCTAACAGACCCAATTCTGAACATAGCCATAACTACACCAAGTTAGTTACATCATGTAAATTTTCCTTTTAAATTTAAGGCCTCCAACTAAATTTTGGCTATATGCCACTAAAATGCCTGAGCCACTCCTGCATTTAGTATCTAAAAATTAATTTAAATCATAGAACCAAAGCTCTACTTCAAAGTAATATATGTATAAATTGATTTTTCTTTCAAATAACATTTGTTGTAGTGAAATAAGTGAATAGCAGTTACCAGCTTGGGCGAAGCCACACTTTGCTTAGGGTGGTCAATTGATCATCCTTTGTCGGAAAATTACATTGTGTATATAGATAAAATATTAGGTTTTAGAAGTACATAACACATATTGAACACCCTTTGTCGGATTTTTTTTTTGTTTTACTTATTTCAAGTTTGAACACCCTTGAGGAAATTTCTGGCTTCGCTACTAATTACCAGACTTATGAAAAGTTATAATCAAAATCTCATTAAACACGGTTTTTTTTCTCACCCATTAATCAAAATTTATTAATGAGGAAAATAACCTAGTCAAGGGGGAAGTTTGGAGAGAGCAAAAACGGAAAAAATTATAGCATAAGGAAAAGAACTGGTTTCCTCATGAGAAGTTGAGAACAACATTACTACTTTACAAATTAGTGAAATGGATAACACATACCAATATACTATCTAAGCTGCAGAAAATTGTGGTAAATATAAGAAATCTTGCTTATTTTAATACTATTCCTTGTTGACTCATATCATAAAATGTGTTTAAACTAACGCGCAAATGAAAAATCCCTTTCATTGTTTAGAATATTCTTAACCAAACATTGAAACTCACATTGTTTAGCGAAAGTTATCGAAATTACCTTAAAATTTGAATTATTGAAATTACCTTAAAATTTAAAACTTCCAGATAACATATTTCTTTTTATTTATATTTTTATTTTATATATGTAACAATCTAACTCCTTGATTTAGTACTTGTATTTTATTTTGTGATCAATATTAAATAATACTAAACATATCACGTTTGTGATATAGCATATTATTTAACAAAATTCTTACTACCACTTTATGTTTCACCGCAAATTCGAATAAGTCTTATCTTTCTACATTTTCACCCAAAACAACTCTCTCTTTAATCTTTGCTTATAGTTATTGCATTATCTATTACTTAATAATGTTATATTCATGTGATCTTTTATTAGCTTACCAATTGACTTGATATCTTGCTTATTACCCTTTTTGATAAACATATAAAAATATAAATTTTTTTATTCAAAAAATTTAATTTATTTTTGTACTTTTATCCTCTTACTTGGAACTCTATTTTCATTTAAATCTTTCAATAATATTTTTGAGTATTATTTAATTATTTAATATACTTATACTTAATTAATTCAAAGTATAAATATTCTCACACTATCTCTATTTTCCTCTTTATACATCCTCTTCCCTACTATGAATTTTAATTAGTTTTTTACATTAATATTTTACCAATAAACAAAATATATAATATCACATTTTATTTTAAGTTATAACCTTGAATTAGTTTAAAATATATTGTAACGACCCGACCGGTCGTTTTGAGATTTGGCCCGTTCTTTGGCAGTTTGAGGCCATGAACAGCTTGACTTCAGGTATTATGACTTGTACGCATCGTCGGAATTGGACTTCGGGAAGTTCAGAGTTGATTTGGAAAGAAAATTCTCATTTTAGAAGCCTTAAATTGAAAGAATTAGCTAAGATCAGATTTGTGAGTAAACGACCTCGTAATCAGGATTCGAAGGTTCCAATAGGTTCGTATGATGATTTTCAGACTTGAACATATATCCGGGTCGGGTTTTGGATAACCCGGGAACGTTTTGGCGCCTATTGTGGAAGTTAGCATTTTGGAAGAAATTTCATAAGTTTGGGGTGAAGCGCATTTCAGTGTTATCGATGTCCGTTTGGGATTCCGAGTATGGGAATAGCTCCTTATGGTGATTCTGGAGTTGGGAGCACGATCGGAAGTGAATTCGGAAGTCCGTAGGTCATTTTGAAGTCATTTGGCTAAAGATAGAAATTTGAAGGTTTTTGAGAAGTTTGACCGGAAGTGGACTTTTTGATATCGGGGTCGGATTCCGATTCCGAAAGTTGGAGTAGGTCCGTAGTATCAAATATGACTTGTGTGCAAAATTTGGGGTCAATCGGACGTGATTTGATAGGTTTAAACATCGAAAGTTGAAGTTTGAAATTCTAAAGTTCATAAAGCTTGGATTGGAGGTCGATTCATGATTTTAGCGTTGTTTGATATTATTTGAGGCCTCGAGCAAGTCCGTAATGTGTTTTGGGATTGGTTGGTATGATTGGTTGGGGTCTCGAGGGCCTCGGGTTGATTCTGAGTGGTAAACAGATCGAAAATAGAATTTTTGGAAGGTTGAACTTGCTGGTTGCTGTCATAACCGCACCTGCGAGAATTGGGCCGTAGGTGCGGAACCGCATATGCGGTTTTGGACTGGAAGTGAAGGGACCGCAGATGCGGTCGTTTTTCCGCAGATGCAGGACTGCACCTGCGGTGGAGAAGACACAGAAGCGGAAAAGGGGAAGCCTGGGAAGGACCGCAGATGCGGTAGTGGGGCCGCACCTGCGGAACCGCAGGAGCGGTCGAGGGACCGCAGGTGCGGAAAGTGCTAGAAGGCAGAGAGGTGTTCTAAAAATCGAGATTTGGACATTTTCTCTCATATTTTCTGGCTTGGGCGATTTTTGGGAGAGCTTCAAGCGGGATTTTTCATCATCAACGATAAGGTAAGCTAATCTTATCCATCTTGAGTTAAATACATCGATTATGTATGGATTTTAGCATGTAAATTGGTAGAAATTTGGGGTTTTGGTAAAAAGACCTAGAAATTTATATTCTTGGAATTTGACCATGATTTTGGGTATGGAATTGAGAGTAAATTATATATTTGAGTTCGTGGAATTATGGGTAAGCTTAATCTTCGAAAATTTTCGTAATCCGGTGTGACGACCCAAAGGGTCATCACCGTAATTCTTCCTTGTTCCGTGCTTCCAAGACCTTGAAAACCTCGCTTTTAGTTGCCTCGATATTACGTGCGCAGTCCGGGCGCGAAGCCGGAAAAACTTTTATGTTGAAATATGCGAATTTTGCGAGAAATTTGATGAATTTTGATATTTAATACGCATAATATTGACTTCGGTCAATATTTTGGGTAAACGGGCTTGGACCTGTGATTCGACAGTCCCGGAGGGTCCGTAGAAAAATATGGGACTTGGGCGTGTGCCCGGAATTAAATTCCGAGGTCCCAAGCCCGAGAAATGAAATTTTGTGTGGAATCGTTTTCTGAAATTAATTAAGGAAAATGAAGAAGAAAATTGATCAGAAAACTGTGGTATCGGGCTCGTATTTTGGTTCCGACGCCCGGTACGAGTCTTAAATATGTTTTAAGCACTATCTGTAAAGTTTGGCTAAAAACGGACATAATACGACATGTTTCGGACTTAAAATGGGGAATTTGAGTTTTTATGAAAGTTGAAAGAAAATCATGTGTGTGAGGCTTGATCCTATGTATATGATGTTATTTTGGCAAATTGATCGCACGAGTAAGTCCGTAAGATATTTTTAAGGTTGTGTGCATGTTTGGTTTGGAGCCCCGAGGGCTCGGGTGAGTTTTGAATGGGGCACGGGAGGTCTTGGACTTAAGAAAATGCAGGTTCAGGTGTTGCAGACACCAGCGCGGCCGCGGTCATTTCCGCGTGGTCCGCGCTGGAGCCGCGCGGCCGCGATGCCTTTCTGTGCAGTCCGCGTGGCAGAGTCTGAGGGCTAGGGTTTCAGGTTAACCAGTGCGGCCGCGCACCAAAACAGTGCGGTCCGCGCTGGAAGGGTTCAGAGAAGCCCCAATTTTTCTCCCACTCGGCGCGGCCGCGATGCATTTTTGTGCGGTCTGCGCCAAGTCCTCAGAAAGGTATACAAGTTCGGAAAATCTCAGTCATTTTTCACTTTTCAAAAACCCAAAACCTAAGAGACGATTTTCCAAATAACTTTTCTTCTCCAAAACGATTGGTAAGTGATTTCTAACTTAATTTCTTTATTCCATAACATCTTTTAACATAATTTCAACTTCAAATCAAAGATTTTCCGGGGTGAAATTGGGTGTTTTGGGTAGAACCTAGGTTTTCTACAAATTGAGGAGTTGGACCTCAATTTGAGGTCCGATTTCAAAACAAATCATATATTTGGACTCGTGGGAGAATGGGTAACCGGGTTTTGGTCCGAACCTCGAGTTTCGACCACGTGGGTCCGGGGGTGTTTTTGGACCATTTTGGGAAAAAACCTTGTAAAATTTATTTTCATACATGGGGAGTGATTCATTTAGTAATTATTAATGTGATTAAGTAACTTATGACTAGATTCGAGCAAATTGGTGGCGGAATCAAGAGGTAAAGCTATACTAGAAGCGTGAGTTGAGTTTGGAGCATTCGAGGTAAGTGTTTGTTCTAACTTTGGCTTGAGGGATTAGGATTTGGATGTTATTTGCTACGTGTTAACTGTGGAGTACGGTGTATAGGCATGGTGACGGTTATCTATGCACCGGAGTCTAGCATGACCGTGAGTCGTAGTTGCTTTTAAATTCGAAAGATGCGAAACAGTTGAGCTAATTACTTGCTAATATAATTATGAAGTGATAGTTGAGAAGCAGATGAGTTAAAGAAGGAAGTGTGGTATTTTTCCCTTGCCGGGACTTATTGTTGATTTGTTCTCCCTTGCCGGGATGTTTAATCTTGTTGTATATTCCCTTCCCCGATTGGTTGTGACCGATGATTGGGTGAGGAAGAGCGATTATGCACGAAGGGTCTTTCCGTGCCATGTTTTGATAATGATGCACGAAGGGTCTTTCCGTGCCATGTCTCTAATTATTTGAGCACGAAGGGTCATTCCGTGCCTTGATGTGAGAGTTATGCGAGGAAAAGCACGAAGGGTGATGTCGTGCACTATATTTGACAGTTTTGGTGAGAATTGAGAGTAAAAGCACGAAGGTTGGTGCCGTGCAGTTGTTGATTCACTTGCTCTCTTTCATAGATGTTAATTATTCAGTTTCCATCTCTCTGTTCGTTGGTCTTATATCTAAATTGTTACACCCCATAGCATGTCCCCTCCCTATTATCTGTTTAAATTCTGTATATTTTTCCGTTGTTGCACATATATCTGTACAGGTTAATTGAGGTATGTCTGGTCTAGCCTCGTCACTACCCCGCCGGGGTTAGGCCAGGCACTTACCAGCACATGGGGTCGGTTGTGCTGATGCTACACTTCTATGGCCTTTTTGTGCACAGATTCGGGAGTAGCTTACGGACCGCAGTAGCAGTAGATTGGGAGCGTGCCTTCAGTCCAGAGACTCCTAGGTAGTTCGCTGGCGTGCGTGGGCCCTGAGTCTCATCTATTTCATTTCAGTTTGTTTTCATTGTATCGAAGCAGACTCCTTATGTATTTTCTTTCAAACTCTTATTTGTAGTATCTTATAGTAGTCCGTGAGTATTGTGATACTAAATCTTGGGTAGAGGATGATGTTAATTTTTCCGTATTTTCGTTCATTTAATATAAATTAAGGCTTCCGCTTGAATTTATTGTTATTATTATTATCTTGTTGAAAATTAGTTGAAAAGGTATTTTAAGGTTGGCTTGCCTTGCTCCGACAGTAGGCGCCATCACGACTCCCGATGGTGGGGAATTCGGGTCGTGACAAGTTGGTATCAGAGCACTAGGTTACTTAGGTCTCACAATTCACGGACAAGCTCAATAGAGTCTGAGGGATTGGTACGGAGACGTCTGTATTTATCCCGTAGAGGCTACCGAGTTAGGGAAACTTCACCTTGTTCATTCTTGTCGTGCGATTCTGTTTCTCAAGTACTGATTGTTTTTCCACTCTGTTCTTTCGCAGATGGCGAGAACACGTGCTTCCTCTTCTACCGCGCAGTAGCCCGAGCCCCCAGCAGCAGCTCCTATTAGGGGCAGAGGGCGAGGCCGTGCCAGAGGCAGAGGCCGGGGCAGAGCTCCACCCCGAGCGGCAGTCCCAGAGGTGGAGCCTCATATTGACTATGACGAAGGGGTTCCAGCTCCAGCAGCTCCAGTGGGCCCAGCTCAGGTCCTAGAGGGTTTCATAGCCACTCCAGTGCTTCAGGATGCTTTGGTCCGACCGGTAGGCTTTATAGAGGGCATTTCTAGGGCGGGTTTGCTTCCCGTAGCTCCAACCACATCTCAGGCTGGGGAGGGGTTCAGACTCCCGATAATCGTACTCCAGAGCCGGTAGCTCCTCAGGCTCAGGTTCCAGCAGTTCAGCCAGTCGTAGCAGTTCAGCCAGCTGTGGCAGCCCAGCCAGGTATTGCGGCTCAGTCCAGTGATGGTGCGGCTATGTCCGCGGATGCTTTGTGGAGGCTTGATCGTTTCACCAAGCTCTTCACTACTACATATAGTGGCACTCCCTCAGAGGATGCTCAGGATTTCATATTCAGCTGTCATGAGGTTCTACGGACTATGGGCATTGTAGAGACCAATGGGGTTGATTTCGCCCCTTTTCACCTGGCAGGATCCGCCAAGACTTGATGGAGGGATTTCTGTTTAGCCAGGCCAGCAGGGTCGCCATTATTGACCTGGGATCAGTTTTCAGAGTTATTTCTGGGGAAGTTCCTTCCAGTTACTCAGCGAGATGCTCTTTGCATGCAGTTTGAGCGTCTCCAGCAGGGTCCTATGACGGTTACCCAGTATGAGACCCGGTTCATTGATCTCGCTCGTCATGCCATTGTGATACTCCCCACTGAGAGAGAGAGGGTGCGGAGGTTTGTTGATGGGTTGGCCCAGCCGATCCGTGTTCAGATGGCCATGAGTGCCGATGGTGAGATTTCATTTCAGGAGGCAGCAGATGGTGCCCGCCGGATAGAGATGGCACTTGCTCAAGGAGGTGGTCATGGGTCGATAAGAGGCCCCATTATTCTGTTAGATTTAGTGGTACCTCGTCTAGATGTAGGGATTCATATGACAGAGGCCACTCTCAGAGGCCCTTCCAGTCGGCACTTCAGGTTTCTCATGGTACTCCAAGCGGTGGTGGTCCTCAACAGTATTATTCGGGTCAGCAAACCTTCAGCGCAACACCAGCCCCCATCAGTGCACCGCCACTTCAGAGCTTCAGGGGAGGACATACAGGTCAACAGGGCCAACAGTCCTAGTAGCCGAGGGCATGTTATGGTTGTGGTGACCCGAGTCAAATTGTCAGGTTTTGCCCCCGAGCCTCGAGTAGTTCTCAGCAGCAGGGTCCTCACCCTACGATCCAGGCAGTAGGTGATCCACAGGCCGCCCAGCCAGCTAGAGGCGGGGGTAGGGATCATAAGGGTGGAGAGAGAGACCGTAGAGGTGGAGCTCGGACCGCTAGAGGCAGGGGTCAGCCAGCAGTCGATCGCCCCAGAGACACAGTTCAGGGAGGTGGGGGTCAGCCCCATTGTTATGCTTTGCCGGCCAGGCCAGAGGCTGAGTCATCAGATGCTGTGATTACAGGGACTATTCTGGTCTGTGGTAGGGGTGCTTCTGTGTTATTTGACCCGGGATCTATGTATTCTTATGTGTCGTCCTATTTTGCACCCTATTTGATCATGCCTAGTGAGGCTTTGGGTATTCCTGTATATGTGTCCACACCGGTTGGTGAATCTATAGTGGTCGACCGAGTGCATCGTTCATGTGTGGTGGTATTTGACGGTCTTGAGACCCGTGTCGACTTATTGCTTTTAGATATGGTGGACTTTGACGTTATATTGGGGATGGACTGGTTGTCCCCGTATCATGCTATTCTGGATTGTCACGCCAAGACCGTGACCTTGGACTTGCCAGATTTTACCCAACTTAAGTGGAGAGGGACCCCAGGCCATGCCACCCGCAGTGTTATTTCGTATGTCAAGGCTCGACTTATGGTCGAGAAGGGGTGTCTAGCATATCTAGCGTATGTTCGCGACTCTAGCACAGAGGTTCCATCAATTGACTCTGTTCCTATTGTTCGGGAGTTCCCGGAGGTTTTCCCTTCAGACCTGCCGGGTATGCCGCCCGACAGGGATATTGATTTCTGTATTGATCTGGCTTCGGGCACTCAGCCTATTTCCATTCCGCCATATCGCATGGCCCCGCCAGAGTTGAAAGAGTTGAAAGAGCAGCTTCAGGACTTGCTTGATAAGGGTTTCATTAGACCCAGTGTATCACCTTGGGGTGCACCAGTGTTGTTCGTGAAGAAAAAGGATAGGTCGATGAGGATGTGCATTGATTACCGGCAGTTGAACAAGGTGACGATAAAGAACAAGTATCCACTGCCGCGGATTGACGATTTGTTCGACCAGCTTCAGGGTGCGAGGGTGTTTTCAAAGATAGATTTGAGATCTGGCTACCACCAGCTGAGGATTAGGGCGTCTGATGTCCCTAAGACAGCATTTCGCACTCGGTATGGGCACTATGAGTTTTTGGTCATGTCATTCGGATTGACAAATGCCCCAGCAGCGTTCATGGAGTTAATGAACCGAGTGTTCAGACCTTATTTGGACTTGTTCGTGCTAGTCTTCATTGACGACATTCTTATATACTCTCGCAGTCAGGAGGAGCATGAGCAACACCTCAGAGTGGTTCTTCAGACCCTGAAGGATAGTCAGTTGTATGCTAAGTTCTCAAAGTGCGAGTTCTGGTTGAGTTCGATTGCATTCCTGGGTCATGTCATATCAGCAGCTAGTATTCAGGTAGACCTGAAGAAGATAGAGGCAGTCAAGAACTGGCCTCGACCAGCTTCAGCTACGGAGATTCGGAGTTTCCTGGGGTTAGCAGGTTACTACCGTCGGTTCGTGGAGGGGTTTTCATCCATTGCAGCCCCTATGACCAGATTGACCCAGAAGGGTGCCCAGTTCAGGTGGTCAGATGAGTGTGAGGCGAGCTTTCAGAGGCTCAAGGTAGCTTTGACCACGACACCGGTGTTGGTTTTGCCCACAGGTTCAGGGCCCTATACAGTCTGTTGTGATGCATCTCGCATTGGACTTGGTGCAGTGTTGATGCAGGATGGCAAGGTCATTGCCTATGCTTCGAGGCAGTTGAAGGTTCATGAGAAGAACTATCCAGTGCATGACTTGGAGTTGGCAGCCATTGTTCACGCATTGAAGATTTGGAGGCACTATCTGTATGGTGTGGCATGTGAGGTGTTCACGGATCATAAGAATCTTCAGTATCTGTTCAAGCAGAAAGAGTTGAATTTGAGGCAGAGGAGGTGGTTAGAGTTGCTAAAAGATTATGACATCACTATCTTATATCACCCAGGAAAGGCCAACGTGGTGGCCGATGCCTTGAGTAGGAAGTCAGCCAGTATGGGCAATCTTGCTTATATTACGGTCGGTGAGAGACCGCCTGCTTTGGACGTTCAGGCTTTGGCCAATCAGTTTGTGAGGTTGGACATTTCTGAGCCTAGTCGAGTATTAGCTTGCACGGTCGCTCGTTCTTCGTTATTGGAGCGTATGCGTGATCGGCAATTCGATGATCCCCATTTGTGTGTCTTGAGAGACACGGTGCAGCGTGGAGGTGCCAAGAAAGTAACCTTAGATGATGATGGCGTATTGAGATTGCAGGGGCGAGTTTGTGTGCCCAATGTTGATGGGATTCGAGAGTTGATCTTAGCGGAGGCCCACAGTTCTCGGTATTCCATTCACCCGGGTGCCGCGGAGATGTATCAGGATCTGAGGCAGCACTATTGGTGGCGTAAGATGAAGAAAGACATCGTTGTGCATGTGGCTCGGTGTTTGAATTGTCAGCAGGTTAAGTACGAGAATCAAAGGCCTGGTGGTCTATTTCAGAGGATTGCACTTCCCGAGTGGAAGTGGGAGAGGATTACGATGGATTTCGTTACTGGACTTCCGATGACTCGGAAAAAGTTTGATGCAGTTTGGGTCATTGTTGATAGGCTGACCAAGTCAGCTCATTCTGTTCCTATTGCAGCCACCTATTCGTCCGAAAGGTTAGCCGAGATTTATATCAGGGAGATTGTTCGCCTTCATGGGGTGCCGCTATCTATCATTTCGGATCGGGGTACGCAGTTTACCTCACATTTCTGGAGAGCGGTTCAACGAGAGTTAGGCATCCAGGTTGAGTTGAGTACAACATTTCATCCCCAGACGGACGGTCAGTCTGAGAGGACTATTCAGATTCTTGAGGACATGCTCCGAGCCTGTGTCATCGATTTTGGAGGCTCGTGGGACCAGTTTTTGCCTTTAGCAGAGTTCACCTACAACAACAGCTACCAGTCCAGCATTCAGATGGCTCCGTATGAGGTGTTGTATGGTAGGCGATGTCGGTCTCCAGTTTGATGGTTTGAGCTGGGAGAGGCTCGATTATTGGGTATGGATCTGGTTCAGGAGGCCTTGGACAAGGTCAGGATTATTCAGGATAGACTTCGTACAGCTCAGTCCAGACAGAAGAGTTATGTAGACCGCAAGGTCAGAGATGTTGCTTTCATGGTTGGTGAGCGGGTATTGCTCCGTGTATCGCCTATGAAGGGCGTGATGCGATTTGGGAAGAAGGGCAAGCTCAGCCTTAGGTTCATCGCTCCATTTGAGATTCTTGATCGTGTGGGAGAGGTGGCTTATAGACTTGCCTTGCCACCTAGCTTGTCAGCTGTGCATCCCGTGTTTCATGTATCTATGCTCCGGAAGTATTGCGGAGATCCATCGCACGTGTTAGATTTCAGCACTGTCCAATTGGACAAAGATCTGTCATACGAAGAGGAGCCAGTGGCTATTCTAGACCGGCAGGTTCGATAGTTGAGGTCGAAGAGTTTTCCTTCGGTGCGTGTTCAGTGGAGAGGTCAGCCTCCTAAGGCATCGACCTGGGAGTCCGAGTTCGATATGCAGAGCCGTTATCCTCATTTATTTCCCGACTCATGTACTTCTTTCTTTTGTCTGTTCGAGAACGAACAGTTGTTTTAGAGGTGGAGAATGTGACGACCCAAAGGGTCATCACCGTAATTCTTCCTTGTTCCGTGCTTCCGAGGCCTTGAAAACCTCGCTTTTAGTTGCCTCGATATTGCATGCGCAGTCCGGGCGCGAAGCCGGAAAAGCTTTTATGTTGAAATATGCAAATTTTGCGAGAAATTTGATGAATTTTGATATTTAATACGCATAATATTGACTTCGGTCAACATTTTGGGTAAACGGACCCGGACCTGTGATTCGACGGTCCCGGAGGGTCCGTAGAAAAATATAGGACTTGGGCGTGTGCCCGGAATTAAATTCCGATGTCCCAAGCCCGAGAAATGAATTTTTGTGTGGAATTGTTTTCTGAAATTAATTAAGGAAAATGAAGAAGAAAATTGATCAGAAAACTGTGGTATCGGGCTCGTATTTTGGTTCCGACGCCCGGTATGAGTCTTAAATATGTTTTAAGCACTATCTGTAAAGTTTGGCTAAAAACGGACGTCATACGACGTGTTTCGGACTTAAAATGGGGAATTTGAGTTTTTATGAAAGTTGAAAGAAAATCATGTGTGTGAGGCTTGATCCTATGTATATGATGTTATTTTGGCGAATTGATCGCACGAGTAAGTCCGTAAGATGTTTTTAAGGTTGTGTGCATGTTTGGTTTGGAGCCCCGAGGACTTGGGTGAGTTTTGAATGGGGCACAGGAGGTCGAGGTCTTGGACTTAAGAAAATGCAGGTTTAGGTGTTGCAGACACCAGCGCAGCCGCGGTCATTTCCGCGCGGTCCGCGCTGGAGCCGCGCGGCCGCGATGCCTTTCTGTTCGGTCCGCGTGGCTGAGTCTGAGGGCTAGGGTTTTAGGTTAACCAGCGCGGCCGCGCACCAAAATAGTGCGGTCCGCGCTGGAAGGGTTCAGAGAAGCCCCAATTTTCTCCCACTCGGCCCGGCCGCGACGCATTTTTGTGCGGTCCGCGCCAGGTCCTCAGAAAGGTATACATGTTCGGAAAATCTCAGTCATTTTTCACTTTTCAAAAACCCAAAACCTAAGAGGTGATTTTCCAAACAACTTTTCTTCTCCAAAACGATTGGTAAGTGATTTCTAACTTAATTTCTTTATTCCATAACATCTTTTAACATAATTTCAACTTCAAATCAAAGATTTTCCGGGGTGAATTTGGATTTTTTGGGTAGAACCTAAGTTTTCTACAAATTGAGGAGTTGGACCTCAATTTGAGGTCCGATTTCAAAACAAATCATATATTTGGACTCGTGGAAGAATGGATAACCGGGTTTTGGTCAGAACCTCGAGTTTCGACCACGTGGGTCCGGGGGTGTTTTTTTGACCATTTTGGGAAAAAACCTTGTAAAATTTATTTTCATGCATGAGGAGTGATTCATTTAGTAATTATTAATGTGATTAAGTAACTTATGACTAGATTTGAGCGGATTGGTGGTGGAATCAAGAGGTAAAGCTATACTAGAAGCGTGAGTTGAGTTTGGAGCATTCGAGGTAAGTGTTTGTTCTAACTTTGGCTTGAGGGATTAGGATTTGGATGTTATTTGCTACGTGTTAACTGTGGAGTACGGTGTATAGGCATGGTGTCGGTTATCTATGCACCGGAGTCTAGCATGACCGTGAGTCGTAGTTGCTTTTAAATTCGAAAGATGCGAAACAGTTGAGCTAATTACTTGCTAATATAATTATGAAGTGATAGTTGAGAAGCAGATGAGTTAAAGAAGGAAGTGTGGTATTTTTCCCTTGCCAGGACTTATTGTTGATTTGTTCTCCCTTGTCGGGATGTTTAATCTTGTTGTATATTCCCTTCCCCGATTGGTTGTGACCAATGATTGGGTGAGGAAGAGCGATTATGCATGAAGGGTCTTTCCGTGCCATGTCTCTAATTATTTGAGCACGAAGGGTCATTCCGTGCCTTGATGTGATAGTTATGCGTGGAAAAGCAAGAAGGGTGATGTCGTGCACTATATTTGACAGTTTTGGTGAGAATTGAGAGTAAAAGCACGAAGGTTGGTGTCGTGCAGTTGTTGATTCACTTGCTCTCTTTCATAGATGTTAATTATTCAGTTTCCATCTCTCTGTTCGTTGGTCTTATATCTAAATTGTTACACCCCACAACATGTCCCCTCCCTATTATCTGTTTAAATTCTGTATATTTTTCCGTTGTTGCACATATATCTGTATAGGTTAATTGAGGTAGGTCTTGTCTAGCCTCGTCACTACCCCGCCGGGGTTAGGCCAGGCACTTACCAGCACATGGTGTCGGTTGTGCTGATGCTACACTTCTGTGCCCTTTTTGTGCACAGATTCGGGAGTAGTTTACGGACCGCAATAGCAGTAGATTGGGAGCATGCCTTCAGTCTAGAGACTCCTAGGTAGTTAGCTGGCGTGCGTGGGCCCTGAGTCTCTTCTATTTCATTTCAGTTTGTTTTCATTGTATCGAAGCAGACTTCTTATGTATTTTCTTTCAAACTCTTATTTGTAGTATCTTATAGTAGTCCGTGAGTATTGTGACACTAAATCTTGGGTAGAGGATGATGTTAATTTTTCCGCATTTTCGTTCATTTAATATTAAATTAAGGCTTCCGCTTGAATTTATTGTTTTTATTATTATCTTGTTGAAAATTAGTTGAAAAGGTATGTTAAGGTTGGCTTGCCTAGCTCCGACAGTAGGCGCCATCACGACTCCTGATGGTGGGGAATTCAGGTCGTGACATCCGGGCACGTGGGCCCGAGGGCAATTTTGTCAACTTTTCGATCGGGATTAGGAATTATTATAAATTGGATTGTAATGATTAATTGAGCATATATTAATGGATTTGCATAATTATTGACTAGTTTTGGAGCGTTGTGCATCAATTTGAGTCTTCGGAAGAGTGTAGAATATTGGTTATGGATCTTCGGAGCGAGGTGAGTCTCCTTTCTAACCTTGCAAGAGGTAATTGTCCCCATAGGTGAGTTAATTGGTTATGTGCTCCTATTTGTAGGGGCTACGTATGCACAAGGTGACGAGAGTCCGTGCGTAGCTACTATTATGCTATTGTCCGGGTAGCTTAGGACCCAAGAGCATGTTATACTTGGATTATTTGTGAACTTATTGACAACTTAAATTGCTTAAATCACATTGAATTAGTAAATGAATTTCTAAACTGATTAAACTTCATTTTTCTTAAATGGTTAAAAGTGGATTGGCTTTCTTTGGAAAATTTCTCTGTGTGAACTTCTTAGTTGTCAATCTGTATGTGTTTATTTTGGAGCGGGCCGAACGCCTCGGCAGATTAAATAGATGCATCTATGGTTCGCGCTGTTCGACCCTCGGCATTGCACATTTTAAATATTGTTGGATTGGGTCGTACGACCTCGGCATGATTTGCGCATGCTTGTATTACTTGCCTTGAAACTCATTGAAGTCGTTGTTGCCTTCTCCTCGACTTATGAAATTATGTTTAAATGATGAAGAGAAATTTGGAAATTCTCTATAAAAGAAAGAATTGCTTACTTGCTTCATTCCATTGAATTATAATCATGTTTATAAAAATCTAGGTTTACTATATTATCGATATAACATTATTGGACCACTAGTAAGTGTCGAAGTCGACCTCTCGTCTCTACTTCTTCGAGATTAGACGGGATACTCATTGAGTACACGTTATTTTTGTACTCATACTTAGGGCTGTATTTTGTCCCGGGCCCGGGCCTTAGTGGGCCTAACGGGCCGGGCCTCGCGGTCCCGGGCTTCGTGGTCCCGGGCTCTGGCGGTCCCGGGCCTGGCGGTCCCGGTCTTCGTGGGCCTAATGGGTGGAACCGGCCCGTGACGGGCCTAAGCCCACATGGTCCTGTGCTTAACGGGCCGGGCTCGTGGGCTTCGCGGGCCTAGCGGGTTTTTTTTTTTTTTTAAAGACAATTTCTTGTAGTATCATGGCTATATTAATATGTAGTATATATGTATATCTAATTATTAAAGTGCTTGACGAAAAAGAAAATAACAAAACAATAGTAAAACACTAAATTGTCATGCATAAATATCACTTCTTGATATTATATTGTATCTTATGTATATATATTCTCTTATATATTTTCTTTTAGTATATATATTGTATCTTATGTATATATTGTAGCTTATAAATATATTTTCTTGTAGTATATATATTGTATATTATGTATATATTGTAGCATAATATATTTTCTTGTAGTATATTATATTGTATCTTATGTATATATATTCTCTTATATATTTTCTTGTAGTATATATATTGTATATTATGTATATATTGTAGCATAATATATTTTCTTGTAGTATATATATTGTATCTTATGTATATATATTCTCTTATATATTTTCTTGTAGTATATATATTGTATATTATGTATATATTGTAGCTTATAAATATATTTTCTTGTAGTATATATATTGTATATTATGTATATATTGTAGCATAATATATTTGCTTGTAGTATATTATATTGTATCTTATGTATATATATTCTCTTATATATTTGCTTGTAGTATATTATATTGTATCTTATGTATATATATTCTCTTATATATTTTCTTGTAGTATATATATTGTATCTTATGTATATATTGTAGCTTATAAATATATTTTCTTGTAGTATATATATTGTATATTATGTATATATTGTAGCATAATATATTTTCTTGTAGTATATTATATTGTATCTTATGTATATATATTCTCTTATATATTTTCTTGTAGTATATATATTGTATATTATGTATATATTGTAGCATAATATATTTTCTTGTAGTATATTATATTGTATCTTATGTATATATATTCTCTTATATATTTTCTTGTAGTATATATATTGTATCTTATGTATATATTGTATCTTATAAATATATTTTCTTGTAGTATATATATTGTATATTATGTATATATTGTAGCATATAAATAATTCTAAGTATAGACAAAGAAATATTGCGAAAAGAAGCTCATGGGTAGAAGCAATAAATTTTATTACCAAAAAATGACATATCTTTCTTAGTCATCCTTCCCCCAATGGAATGAGCACAACAAGGTACTAATACCACCATTAGAAGGAAAAAAACTAAGGAAGATGTGCCAAAATACAAGTTACATATTATTCTATGTATTATCTCTAACAAATCTCATAAATCCTTCAAGGTTCGGAGGAGGTTGCGTTGGTGGTGGTGGAAAAGAAGCTTGTTCATCACCACTTCCGGGCGAAGCCGAATCCTCCGTAAGTTCCGCTATCATTTCTTCATAAGCCGAATCCTCCGTAAATCCTTCAAGGTTCACAATTTTTCACGAAATTTCAACAATAAATTAAGTAATTGTAGTAGAGAGATTGAGAGAGATTGAGAGATATTGAGAGATATTGATGAATTGGTGAATAAAAATGAAAGAATGAGGGGGTATTTATAGTTGAGAAATGGGGAAAAGTGTAATTATATAAAGTTTGGGGTTAAAATAAAGTTTGGGGGCCAAATGGCCATTTTTTTAACTTAAAAAACGGTCATATTTTCAGCCCAAACGGCTAGATTTTAAATATGGCCGTTTGATTTTTTTTTTTTTTTTTTTTTTTTTTTTAAAATAGCCGTTGGGCCCGCCAGGCCCGCCAGGACCGGCCCAGGCCCGCCTGCCGGTCCCGGGCCAAACGGTCCCGGGCTCGTGGGCTCAACCATGGAGACCAGCCCGTGACGGGCTCAGAGGCCCACCAAGACCGGCCCACCCAGGACCGGCCCACCAGGCCCACCAGGCCCGTTAGGACCGCGGGCCCGGTCCGGTCCGGTTCAGGCCCGGCCCACCGAGCAGCATTACTCATACTATACTTGTTGTGCATTTTTGTTGCACAGGTTCATATGTGGCTAGTGGCTTAGTGGCATAGCGGCTTTGGTTGATACGGAGACTTAAGCGAGCTGCATTCCTCGAGGCGGCCCGCAGCCAGTACAGTCTCTTTCAGTGTATTGTAGTTACTTTCTGTCCAATTTGCATTCCGGACAGTTGTTGTGCTTTATTCGATTACTTAGTAATTGCTCATGCACTTGTGACACCGGGTTTTGGGATGATCACGGAATTTTATTTCAGTAGTTAAATTTTCTAAAGACATCCTCATTTATTCAGTGGAGATTATTAATTATTATTTATTTGTTTAAAGGAAATTATTCAAAATAATTAGATAAAATGAGAATTTATTAATACTTTCGCGGTGGCTTGCCTGACAGTGATGTCCGGCACCATCACGACCCTTAGTGGATTTTGGGTCGTGACAATATTAATAGATAATTTTTTATTATTATATTTTAAATCTATTGAATTTTCTTATAATTGTTTTTTGTATCACGTGTAGTTAAATTTTCTTTCTCTTTTAACGTTAGGATACAAATAAACTTTAATTTTCTTTCATAAAATTACCCACACGAGATATTTATTTTGTATTTCCTTAGATTTAATTTGTTATCCAATTTTTAGTTTTTTATCTAGTAAAACTTTAATTTTGTAGTTCTATCCATAGTTTGAGCGTTTCACCATAATTTTAATCTAAATCTCAAGTTCAGATCGTCTTTCCCTTCTATTTCTAATATTAAATATTTTTAATTTTTTTATTATTGCTATTAAGTTACCTAATATATAGTATTTTATTTTCTTATGTGGCTTTCATTAACACGCATCTTTATTTAATATCATAATCTATTTATATCTTTTAATATTATTATATAAATCGACGTATGATTTTTTAATCTTGAAATAAATATTTATTTTATTTAAAATTAATACCCAAAATTATCAAATTGTTTAAATTTATTAATAATATTTTTAAGCATTATATATTTACTTTATTTTATTTTTTAAACTAATTCTTAGTATAAATAATCTCACATTATCTCTAATTTATTAATATTTTGATTTTTTAAAATTTTTTTAATCTATTAAACTTCAGTTATGTTGCCTTATCCACATCATGACCATTTTTTATCATACTTAAAAAAAACTTTTTTATATCAAATTTAAATAAGTTTTATCCTTTTTTGTTCTTTATGATAGAAATTTTAATTTTTTCTCTGTTTGTTTCTCATTTTGCTATTGTATATTCAATACTTAATATTATTAACGTTGCCATATGATTTTTATTAGTTTACTTAAATTTAATATCCACTTTTATCATATTCATTTTAATATAATACAAATAATAAATAAAAATTATTTCAATAGTAACTTTGACTCTATTGTTCATATTCTTAAATATTTTCTTATCATATTAAAAAAAAGTCCCATCTCAAATTCAAATATATCTTATTATTCTATTTTTTTCATTGGACCACATTTCCAAAAATCATCTTATACTTTCAAACTTAACCTAGCAATACTCAATTCAAATATTAATCGTAAAAACTCTAATTGTTACAACAATATTTTCACTATTATTTTAAGAAATATTTATT
The DNA here is from genome assembly GCF_000715075.1 of Nicotiana tabacum. Lineage (NCBI taxonomy): Eukaryota > Viridiplantae > Streptophyta > Magnoliopsida > Solanales > Solanaceae > Nicotiana > Nicotiana tabacum. The sequence goes on along the minus strand of NC_134099.1, from coordinate 119,340,797 downwards.
GTCCGAATTGTCAATATTAATATAACCTCATTATATATATATATATATATATTACTATTTAATTATTTTTCCTACCATAATTAAATTATACACAAAATTTAATTAAAGATATCTATAGTAATGTATATTGTTCACAAATAAGGTCAGATACAAAGCTTGTACTAAATAAACAATTATTATTCCAACTTAAAAATAATGTATAAGATACAAAATAATAATTTAATTAATTCTTTCTCAAAAAAAGATACCTACCATAACTGAATTATACACAAAATTTTAATTAAAGATACCTACAGTAATGTATATTGCACTCAAATAAGGTCAGATACAACGTTTGTACTAAATAAAAAATTACTATTTCAACTTAAAATTAATGTGTAAGATACAATATAAAAATTTAATTGATTCTTTCGCAAAAAAGGATACCTACCATAACTGAATTATGCATAAACTTTTAATTAAAGATACCTACAATAATGTATATTGTACCAAAATAAGGTGAGTTACAAAGCTTGATCAATTAATTAAAATCCGTCCCTACCATAATTTATTTCGTCCCTACCATAATTATACAAAAAAATGTAAATTAAATTATACTACTAATAGAGATTTGTATCATAATTAAAAAATAATTCTTATTGAACTACTACTTCCATTAATTATGTTTTCATTTATAATTCAAATTTTTAATGTTGTCTTAAAATTGCCAAGTGGCTTTTTTATAGCTTGCCACTTGACTTAACCTCATGCTTCATTACTATCTTTTTAATATAATATAGATAGATATAGATTTTTTAATCTTAAAATAAATATCTATTTTATTTTAAAAATATTGCTTGAATTCTTAAGTTTTTTAAATTTATCAATAGTATTTTTAAGTATTTTTATTTCACTTTATTTTATTATCTAAACTAATTCTTAGCATAAATATTCTCACTCTATTTTAAATTTATTTTCAATATTTTTAAGTTCTTATTTTATCTGTTAGACATAAGTTGTATGGTATTATCCACAATATAGTCTTTCTTATCATAATAGATAAATAACAACTTTCTCGTTTCAAATTTAAATAAGTTTTATCATTTTTCTTTATGATGAAAGTTTTGATTAATTTCTCTCTATTTATTCCTTATTTTTGCTATTCTATTATTCAATACATAATATTATTACATTGTTATGTGGCTTTCATTAGCTTGTTTAATTTAATATCTATTTCTACCACACTCATTTTATTATTAATCATAAAAGTTAATTTCTTATTTGTTTGAACACATTATATCTAATGATAATATTTTCACTATCATTTTATTTCTCCATGTACTATTTCTAAAAATAATAAAATTATGAAATGAAAGAAAGCAGATCAAGTGGTTAGTTAATAATTATATTTGGAAAGCTATCAAAATTTATTTAGTATAAGAATGTGAGTCAATTTTAATTGATTTCTACCATAAATTAAATTTGATCAAATCTAAGTTGTTTTAATCCTTATTAAATTTGTCTAAAAATCTATTTAGATTATGTCTTAAAAATACTAAGTAGAAATATTTCTATTTAAATTATTTCTCCGTGTAATTTTTTACCTCCATATTTCTAGATAATTTAGAAGAAAATTTATGAGTGGATCAATATATATATAAAGAGAGAGAGATTAGATTTGTCTAAGATATATTTAGATTATGTATAAGATTCATTAAACTACTTCCTTTAATTATGTTTCCATTTATAATTTCTAATAATTAATGTTGTCCTACAATTGACTTCATTTTAGCTTGTCACTTGGCTTAACGATAATACATACTACTCTCTTTTTAATATAATATAGATAGATATAGATTTTTTAATCTTAAAATAAATATCTATTTTATTTTTAAAATATTGCTTGAATTCTTAAGTTTTTAAAATTTATCAATAGTATTTTTAAGTATTTTATTTCACTTTATTTTATTTTCTAAACTAATTCTTAGCATAAATATTCTCACGCTATTTTAAATTTATTTTTAATATTTTTAAGTTCTTATTTTATCTGTTAGACATAAGTTGTGTGGTATTATCTACAATATCATCTTTCTTATCATAATAGATAAATAACAACTTTCTCATCTCAAATTTAAATAAGTTTTATCATTTTTCTTTATGATGAAAGTTTTGATTAATTTCTCTCTATTTATTCCTTATTTTTGCTATTCTATTATTCAATACATAATATTATTACATTGTTATGTGGCTTTCATTAGCTTGTTTAATTTAATATCTATTTCTACCACACTCATATTATTATTAATCATAAAAGATAATTTCTTATTTGTTTGAACACTTTATATCTAATGATAATATTTTCACTATCATTTTATTTCTCCATGTAATATTTCTAAAAATAATAAAATTATGAAATGAAAGAAAGCAGATCATGTGGTTAGTTAATAATTATATTTGGAAAGCTATCAAAATTTATTTAGTATAAGAATATGAGTCGATTTTAATTGATTTCTACCATAAATTAAATTTGATCAAATCTAAGTTGTTTTAATTCTTATTATTTTTTTAGGATTGTAATATTACTTTTTTTAGATCTTGCTGTTTCTCTATTTCATTCCAAAGAAATTTACAGATCATGTAGACGCAGACCATCTACTCCTCATTACATGTCTTCTATCTATAGATTCAGTGAATTCACCACTGAAGTCTAAGTAACTAACTAGACTAACAACTAATTGAAATACATCTAGGCTAACTATAGATCAAGAACTTATCTATCCTTTATGGGTATCTGTTGAGTGTTGAAAGTGCTCCCTGCCAGTGTTGTATTTCCTGCCCTCTCGTGTGTATATGAAGTGTTATTTCCCTGCATATGTTGTTCACATTTACTGCACCTCCCTGGAATCGAACTTTGTTCCTATCCCTCCATATAGTGTAAACCATCATGCCAAAGACACATGTAACAATTTCCCATTGTCCACTTTTTCTTGTGGTATAATGACTTATCCATTCCACCTCTCGTTGCCAATCTTGAATAGGTCTGCAATGTCCTAACCATATCAAGAGTCTCGACCACACTTCCTTTGTCACATAGCATTCAAAGAATAAATGATCGAATGTTTCACCAGCTAGCTTACAGAATGCACATTGTTGATCTATTTGAACACCAAACTTCAGTAGCCTGTCAACTGTAGCTAATCTTCTCTGTAATGCTAACCACAGAATGAATTTGAATCTGGGATGCAATCTTGGCTGCAATACTATGCCTTTCCATGGAACCTTTGGCAGTTGGGGGAATTGTAGCCTGTAAAGTTTCCTAATACTAAAAGAGTTGTCATTCTGTAATTGATCCAACCTATTCAACAGGTTTTCTTGAATACCTTGAACATCCCCAGTGAGCTTCCTTGACTCCAAAATTTTCCTGACTACCCAAGCTACATTCTTGGGTATTGGCATATGTTCGAGTGTGTGATGCTTTATGTAGAAGGTATGGATCCATTTGATCCATAAGCAGTCCTTCTTTTTAGCCACTGCCCAGAGGTGTTTTGCCACTGCAGCTTTGTTCCAAAATACCAAGTTCATTACATTTAAACCCCCTGCTACTTGTGGTAAACAGACTTTTTCCCAAGAGACCAAGGCCTTTTTTGAAACTGTTGATGAACCAGTCCATAAAAATGATCTGCAAATAGCTTCTACCATCTTTATCACCTTTTTTGGTAGTAGGAAGGTCTGTGCCCAGTAGGACCGTATTCCAAACAAAACTGACTTTATCAGTTGAACTCGTCTTGCATAAGATAAGAGTCGTGCTGTCCAACAGTTGATCCTTTGAGTAATCCTCTCCACTAGTGGCCAGCATTGAATAACTGTAAGCTTCCTGGCTGCCAAAGGTACCCCCAAATATTTGAATGGAAGTGTACCTTCAGGGAACCCCACTTCTTGTAGTATATCCTATTTCTGGTTCACTAAGACACCTGCTAGGTAAGCTGCACTTTTCTCTGCATTTACTTGAAGATCGGAAGCTTCAGAAAACTTTTGAAAAGTTTGTCTTAACAATCTGATGGATTGTAAGTCAACCCTGCAAAACATGAGAAGGTCGTCAGCAAAACAAACATGCACCACTCCAAGTTTTTGGCATCTGGGATGGAACTTGAACACTGTATTCTTCATCATCTGAGCTAATTCCCTTTGTAGGTATTCCATTGCCAAGACAAAAAGATAAGGTGACATGGGGTCACCTTGTTTTATCCCCATTCTTCCTTTAAATGGCTTAGTTAGACCCCCATTTACGTTTAGAGAATATGTTACTGAAGAGATACATTCCATAATCCACCTTGTAAATTTATAAGGGAATCCCAAGTCCAATAGCACTCTCTCCAGGAATGTCCATTCTAAGGTGTCATAAGCTTTCCTCAGATCAACTTTCAGGACACATCTTGGAGAGATACCTTTCCTATTGTAGCCTTTGAACAATTCATGTGTAAAAAGAATATTATCTGTGATACATCTGCCCTCAATAAAAGCTGATTGTGATTCCCCTACCAGACCTCCAATTACTCTCTTTATTCTTGCTGTGATGACCTTTGTAATCATCTTGTATAAGGTTGTGCAGCATGCTATTGGTCTATAGTCCTTGACATAACTAGGATTCTGCACTTTAGGAATTAGTGTCACTGCAGTACTACTAATCCCTTTATGCATCTTCCCAGTTGCAAAAAATTGCTTGACAGCATCACAAACATCATCACCCACTTCCTGCCAATGTATAGTAAAAAACTCAACTGGAAATCCATCCACCCCAGGGGCCTTTTCATGAGGCATATCCTTTATTGCACTTTGGATCTCCACTAATATAATCTCTTGAATGAGCTTCTCTTTCTGACTTAAAGTGAGGCATGGACCTTGTTGAATAACTTCTGTGTTTGGACACCTGTGAATACTGCCTCTTTCCCCCATGAGTTTAGTAAAAAAGGAGATGAACTCATTCTCCAGTTGTATAGGATCTGTCACTTTTGTTCCATCCTCTCTATAGATAGTTGTGATTGCATTCCTACTAGTCCTCATCTTCCATTGAGCATGAAAGTACTTTGAGTTTGAATCACCACATGTGATCCAATCAGCTCTGGACATCTGTTTAAGTACTTGTTCCTCTATATTGCTCCATTTTTCAACCTCTGCCAAGGCCCTTCTTTCCTGCTCTATCAGATCTTGATCCAAGTGTTGAACCATAAGTTTTGTCTGTATAACTTCAAGCTTATGCCTCGCATGGTTTAGGTGTTGTTTGTAGGAAGCCATATAAGCATTCAATTCCTTCAAGTCTCCCTTTAACATCTTCAATCTTTGCCAAACTTTATGCATTGGTTCTGCCTGTATATTTTGCTCCCAAACTCTGTTGACAATCTTTTTAAACTCAGCATTCTCCATAACTGAACTATACAATTTGAATGGTTTAGGGTGTAGACTCCTCATCTGATGTCCTTGACTACACTTGATCAAAATAGGAGAGTGATCAGACACCTCTGGATTTAAGAACTCAGCTTCAATATGACCATATTGTTGCAGCCAATCGAAATTCCCAAATGCCCAGTCAATCCTGCTGTAAACTCTTTTATCAGGTTCTTGCTTGTTACACCAAGTATAATACCACCCCAAACTTTTCAATTGGGTAAGTTGCAATATGTTTAGTAAATCTTGCAATCCTTATGTCTCACCTTGTGTAACTGGGGTTCTGTGACGACCCGAAGGTCATCACCGTAGTTCTTCCTTGTTCCGCACTTTTGAGGCCTTGAAAACCTTGCTTTTAGTTGCCTCGATTGGCGTGCGTAGTTCGGGCACGTATCCGGAAAGTTTTTATGTTAGAATATGTGAATTATGTGGAAAATTTGATGAATTTCTATATTAATATGCATAATATTGACTTCGGTCAACATTTTGGGTAAACGGACCCGGACCTATGATTCGACGGTCCCGGAGGGTCCGTAGAAAAATATGGGACTTGGGCGTGTGCCCGGAATCAAATTCTGAGGTGCCAAGCCCGAGAAATGAATTTTTGAAAGAAATTGTTTTTCTGAAATTTGATATGAAAATTTAAAATGAAAAGGAGTTAGAAAATATAGGTATCGGGCTCGTATTTTGGTTCCGACGCCCGGTACAAGTCTTAAATATGTGTTAAGCACTATCTATAAAGTTTGGCTAAAAACGGACGTCATATGACGTGTTTCGAACTAAAAATGGAGAATTTGAGTTATGAAAGTTGAAGAAAGAAAATCATGTGTTTGAGGCTTGATCCTATGTATATGATGTTATTTTGGCGATTTGATCGCACGAGTTAGTCCGTAAAATGTTTTTAAGGTTGTGTGCATGTTTGGTTTGGAGCCCCGAGGGCTCGGGTGAGTTTTGAATGGGGCCCGGAAGGTCTTGGACTTAAGAAAATGCAGGTTCAGGTGTTGCAGACACCAGCGCGGCCGCGGTCATTTCCGCGCTGGAGCCGCACGGCCGTGATGCATTTTTGTGCGGTCCGTGTGGCTGAGTCTGAGGGCTAGGGTTTCAGGTTAACCAGCGCGACCGCGCACCAAAACAGTGCGGTCCGCGCTGGAAGGGTTCAGAGAAGCCCCAATTTTTCTCCCACTCGGCGCGGCCGCAACACATTTTTGTGCGGTCCGCGCCAGGTCCTCAGAAAGGTATACAAGTTCGGAAAATCTCAGTCATTTTTCACTTTTCAAAAACCCAAAACCTAAGAGGCGATTTTCCAAACAACTTTTCTTCTCCAAAACGATTGGTAAGTGATTTCTAACTTAATTTCTTTATTCCTTAACATCTTTTAACATAATTTCAACTTCAAATCAAAGATTTTCATGGGGTGAAATTGGGTGTTTTGGGTAGAACCTAAGTTTTCTACAAATTGAGAAGTTGGACATCAATTTGGGGTTCGATTTAAAAACAAATCATATATTTGGATTCATGGGGGAATGGGTAACCGGGTTTTGGTCCGAACCTCGAGTTTCGACCACGTGGGTCCGGGGGTATTTTTGACCATTTTGGGGAAAAAACCTTGTAAAATTTATTTTCATGCATGGGGAGTGATTCATTTAGTAATTATTAATGTGATTAAGTAACTTATGACTAGATTCGAGCGGATTGGTGGTGGAATCAAGAGGTAAAGCTATACTAGAAGCGTGAGTTGAGTTTGGAGCATTCGAGGTAAGTGTTTGTTCTAACTTTGGCTTGAGGGAATATGATTAGGATGTTATTTGCTACTTGCTAATGTGGAGTACGGTGTATAGGCATGGTGACGGTTATCTATGCACCGGAGTCTAGCATGACCGTGAGTCTTAATTGCTTTTAATTCAAATAACGTGACACAACCTCCTTGTTTATTTGATGAGTTCATATAATGTGAACGGTTGAGGTAAAAATTGTGATTGGTGTACTTTTGGAGCGTTAGCTCGAACATGAAGGTGTTAGTTGAGGAAGAATGGATTTAAAAAGAGAAGGTGTTGTGATTACTCCTTTGTCGGGATGTGTAGACCGATATATATACTCTCCCTTGTCGGGATATTTTGGGCTGTTAGTTGTACCCTTGCCGGGTTAGAGTGATATGTTGTTGATTTCCCCTAATGGGACTCTCCTTACAAAATCAGATGTTTCGAATTATATTATGGGATCGTGTGGCACGCTGTCCACTTATATACTATATTATGGGATTGTGTGGCACGCCGTCCACTTATATACTATATTATGGGATCGTGTGGCACGCCGTCCACTTATATATGATATTATGGGATCGTGTGGCACGCCGTCCACTTATATATGATATTATGGGATCGTGTGGCACACCGTCTATTTCCGATATTTCATTTTTACCTGTTACCCCCCGATAGCATGTCCCCTCCTAGCTTTACTTTGTATTATCTTGTTATTGTTTTTTTTCTTGCACTTGTATATATATTTGTACAGGTTAATTGTGGTAGGTCTTGTTTAGCCTCGTCACTACTTCGCCGGGGTTAGGCCAGGCACTTACCAGCACATGGGGTCGGTTGTGCTGATGCTACACTCTGTGCATTTTTGTGCACAGATCAGGGAGCAGCTTACGGACCACAGCAGTAGGACTTCTGGGAGCTATCTTCAGTCCAGGGACTCTCGAGGTAGCCTAGCTGGCGTTCACAGGCCGAAGTCCCTTTCTATATTTTTCGTTTGTTTATCTTGTATCAGACAAACATGATGTATTTTCCTTTTAGACATTGATTGTAGTATTCTGTAGTAGTCCGTGAGCTAGTGACACCAGACCTTGGGTAGTGATGTGTATTAAACTTCTGCACTTTTGGTTTTCAGTTGCTTTAGATTTAAAGTTTTCCGCTTAAATTTTGTCTCGTTTATTATATTGTTTGAAAGAAAGCAGGAAAGGTGTTTTAAATATTTTGCTTGCCTAGCTCCGATAGTAGGCGCCATCATGACACCCGATGGTGGGAAATCCGGGTCGTGACAAGTTGGTATCAGAGCCCTAGGTTACTTAGGTCTCACAACTCATGGACAACTTGGTAGAGTCTGAGGGATCGGTACGGAGACGTCTGTATTTATCCCGCAAAGGCTACTGAGTTAGGAAAACTTCACCTTGTTCATTCTGGTCGTGCGATTCTGTTTCTCAAGTACTGATTGTCTTTCCACTCTGTTCTTTCGCAGATGGCGAGGACACGTGCTTCCTCTTCTATCGCGCAACAGCCTGAGCCCCCAACAACAACCCCTATTAGGGGCAGAGGGCGAGGCTGAGGCCGTGCCAGAGGCCGAGGCCGGGGCAGAGCTCAGCCCCGAGCAACATTTCCAGCGACGGATCCTCAGGTCAATTTTGAGGAGGAGGTTCTGGCCCCAGCTGTTCTAGTGGGCCCAGCTCAGGTCCTAGAGGGTTTCATAGCCACTCCAGTACTTCAGGACGCTTTGGTCCGACTGGTAGGCTTTATGGAGGGCATTTCTAGAGCGGGTTTGCTTCCCGTAGCTCCAGCCACATCTCAGGATGGGGGAGGAGTTCAGACTCTCGATACTCGTACTCCAGAGCCGGTAGCTCCTCAAGGTCAGGTTCCCGCAGTTCAGTCAGCTGTGGCAGCCCAGCCAGGTATTGTGGCTCAGTCCAGCGATGGTGCGGCTATGTCCGCGGATGCTTTGTGGAGGCTTGATCGTTTCACCAAGCTCTTCACAACCACATATAGTGGCACCCCATCAGAGGATGCTCAGTATTTCATATTCAGCTGTCATGAGGTTCTACGGACTATGGGCATTGTAGAGACCAATGGGGTCGACTTCGCCACTTTTCGCCTGGCAGGATCCGCCAAGACTTGGTGGAGGGATTTCTGTTTAGCCAGGCCAGCAGGGTCGCCATCATTGACCTGGGATCAGTTTTCAGAGTTATTTCTGGGGAAGTTTCTTCCAGTTACTCAGCGAGATGCTCTTCGCAGGCAATTTGAGCGTCTCCAACAAGGTCCTATGACGGTCACCCAGTATGAGACCCGGTTCATTGATATTGCTCGTCATGCCATTGTGATACTCCCCACCGAAAGAGAGAGGGTGCGGAGGTTTATTGATGGGTTGGCCCAGCCGATCCGTGTTCAAATGGCCATGAGTGCCGGTAGTGAGATTTCATTTCAGGAGGCGGCAGATGGTGCCCACCGGATAGAGATGGCACTTGCTCAGGGAGGTGGTCATGGGTCTGATAAGAGGCCCCATCATTCTAGTAGATTCAGTGGTACCTCGTCTGGAGGTAGGGATTCTTATAGTAGAAGCCATCCTTCGAGGCCCTTTCAGCCAGCTCTCCAGGCTTCTCATGGTACACCAGGTGGTCGTGGTTATCAGCCGCAGTATTCTGACCAGCAGCTCTTCAGTTCACCATCAGCACCTATCAGTGCACCACCACTTCGTTATTCTCAGTAGCCGAGGGCTTGTTATACTTGCGGCGATGTGAGTCACATTGCCAGATATTGCCCTCGAGCTTCCAGCAGCTCGTAGCAGCAGGGTCCTTGCCCGATGATCCAGGCACCAATTGCCCCAAGCCTGCCCAGCCAGCTAGAGGTGGGGGTAGAGGACATAGAGGTGGAGGTAGAGGTCTTAGAGGTGGAGCTCCGACCGCTAGAGGTAGGGGTCAGCCAACAGCAGATCGTCCCAGGGATATGATTCAGGGAGGTAGGGCCCAGCCCCGTTGTTATGCTTTGCCAGCCAGGCCAGAGGCTGAGTCATCAGATGTTGTGATTACATGTACTATTCTGGTCTGTGATAGGGATGCTTCTGTGCTATTTGATCCCGGATCTACGTATTCATATGTGTCATCCTATTTTGCACCCTATTTGGTTATGCCTAGTGACTGATTGAGTATTCATGTTTATGTGTCAACACCTGTGGGTGATTCTATTGTGGTCAACCAAGTTCATCATTCTTGTATCGTAGTGTTTGGGGGTCTTGAGACCCGTGTTGATTTGTTGCTTTTGGACATGGTCGACTTCGATGTTATATTGGGTATGGATTGGTTATCCCCGTACCATGCTATCTTGGATTGCCATGCCAAGACCGTGACCTTAGCCTTACCGGATTTACCCCATTTAGAGTGGAGAGGGACTTCTGGTCATTGTACTCATAGTGTTATCTCGTATGTGAAAGCTCGGCGTATGGTCGAGAAGAGATGTTTGGCCTACTTGGTGTATGTTCGCGATTCTAGCACGGAGGACCCTTCTATTTATTCTGTGCCCGTTGTTCGGGAGTTTCCTGAGGTTTTTCCTTCAGACTTGCCGGGTATGCCGCCCGACATGGATATCGACTTTTGTATTGATTTGGCTCCGGGCACTCAACCCATTTCTATCCTGTCATATCATATGGCCCCGCCGGAGTTGAAAGAGTTAAAGGAACAACTGCAGGATTTGCTTGAGAAAGGTTTCATTAGACCCAGTGTTTCGCCTTGGGGTGCTGCTGTTGTTTGTCAAGAAAAAGGATGGTTCGATGAGGATGTGCATCGATTACCGGCAATTGAACAAGGTTACAATTAAGAATAAGTATCCACTGCCGAGGATTGATGATTTATTCGACCAGCTTCAGTGTGCGAGGGTGTTCTCGAAGATAGATTTGAGATCTGGTTATCATCAGTTGAGGATTAGGGCGTCTGATGTCCCTAAGACAACATTTCGTACTCGGTATGGGCATTATGAGTTTTTGGTCATGTCATTTGGGTTGACCAATGCCCCAGCAGCGTTTATGGAGTTGATGAACCGAGTGTTCAGACCTTATTTGGACTTGTTCGTGATAGTCTTCATTGACGATATTCTTATATACTCCCGCAGTCAGGAGGAGCATGAGCAGCACCTCAGAGTGGTCCTTCAGACCCTAAAGGATAGTCAGTTGTATGCTAAGTTCTCAAAGTGCGAGTTTTGGTTGAGTTCGGTCGCATTCCTGGGTCATGTCGTATCAGCAGCAGGTATTCAGGTAGACCCGAAGAAGATAGAGGCAGTCAAGAACTGGCCTCGACCAGCTTCAGCTACGGATATTCGGAGTTTCCTGGGGTTAGCAGGTTACTACCGTCGGTTCGTGGAGGGGTTTTCATCCATTGCAGCCCCTATGACCAGATTGACCCAGAAGGGTGCCCAGTTCAGGTGGTCGGACGAGTGTGAGGCGAGCTTTCAGAAGCTCAAGACGGCTCTGACTATGGCACCAGTATTGGTTTTGCCCACAGGTTCAGGGCCATATACGGTCTATTGTGATGCGTCTCGTATTGGGCTTGGTGCAGTGTTGATGCAGGAAGGCAAAGTCATTGCCTATGCTTCGAGGCAGTTGAAGATCCACGAGAAGAATTATCTGGTTCATGATCTCGAGTTGGAAGCCATTGTTTATGCCTTGAAGATCTGGAGGCAATACTTATATGGCGTGACGTGTGAGGTTTACACTGATCACAAGAGTCTTCAGTATCTATTCAAGCAGAAAGAGTTGAATTTGAGGCAGAGGAGGTGGTTAGAGTTGCTAAAGGATTATGATGTTACTATCTTATACCACCTGGGGAAGGCCAATGTGGTGGTCGATGCATTGAGCAGGAAGTCCGCCAGCATGGGTAGTCTTGCTTATATTCCAGTCAGCCAGAGATCGCTTGCTTTGGATGTTCAGTCCTTGGCCAATCGTCTAGTGAGGTTGGATATTTATGAGCCTAGCAGAGTGTTAGCTTGCACGGTTGCTCGTTCCTCACTATTAGAGCGTATCCGCGAGCGGCAGTTTGAGGATCCTCATTTGTGTGTCTTGAGAGACACGGTGCAGCGTGGAGGTGCCAAAAAAGTAACCTTAGATGATGATGGTGTATTGAGATTGCAGGGGCGAGTTTGTGTGCCCAATGTTGATGGGATTTGAGAGTTGATCTTAGCGGAGGCCCACAGTTCTCGGTATTCTATTCACCCGGGCGCCGCGAAGATTTATCAGGATCTGAGGCAGTACTATTGGTGGCGTAAGATGAAGAAAGACATTGTTGTGCATGTGGCTCGGTGTTTGAATTGTCAGCATGTTAAGTACGAGCATCAAAGACCTGGTGGTCTATTTCAGAGGATTGCACTTCCCAAGTGGAAGTGGGAGAGGATTATGATGGATTTCGTTACTGGACTTCCGATGACTCGGAAAAAGTTTGATGCAGTTTGGGTCATTGTTGATAGGCTGACCAAGTTAGCGCATTTTGTTCCTGTTACAGCCACCTATTTGTCCGAAAGGTTAGCCGAGATTTATATCAGGGAGATTGTTCGCCTTCATGGGGTGTCTCTATCTATCATTTCGGATCGGGGTACGCAGTTTACCTCGCATTTCTGGAGAGCGGTTCAGCGAGAGTTGGGCACCCAGGTTGAGTTGAGTACAACATTTCATCCACAGACGGACGGTCAGTCCGAGAGGACTATTCAGATTCTTGAGGACATGCTCCGAGCCTGTGTCATTAATTTTGGAGGCTCGTGGGACCAGTTTTTGCCTTTAGCAGAGTTCGCCTACAACAACAGCTACCAGTCCAGCATTCAGATGGCTCCGTATGAGGCGTTGTATGGTAGGCGATGTCGGTCTCCAGTTAGATGGTTTGAGCCGGGAGAGGCTCGATTATTGGGTACGGATCTGGTTTAGGAGGCCTTGGACAAGGTCAGGATTATTCAGGATAGACTTCGTACAGCTCAGTCCAGACAAAAGAGTTATGCAGACCGCAAGGTCAGAGATGTTGCTTTCATGGTTGGGGAGTGGGTATTGCTCCGTGTATCGCCTATGAAGGGCGTGATGCGATTTGGGAAGAAGGGCAAGCTCAGCCCTAGGTTCATCGCTCCATTTGAGATTCTTGATCGTATGGGAGAGGTGGCTTATAGACTTGCCTTGCCACCTAGCTTTTCAGCTGGGCATCCCGTGTTTCATGTATCTATGCTCCGGAAGTATCGCAGAGATCCATCGCACGTGTTAGATTTCAGCACTGTCCAATTAGAAAAGGATCTATCATATGAGGAGGAGCCGATGGCTATTCTAGACCGACATGTTCGACAGTTGAGGTTGAAGAGTTTTCCTTTGGTGCGTTTTCAGTGGAGAGGTCAGCCTCTTGAGGCATCGACCTGGAGTCCGAGTCTGATATGAGGAGCCGTTATCCTCATTTATTTCCCAACTCACGTACTTCTTTCTTTTGTCCGTTCGAGGACGAACGGTTGTTTCAGAGGTGGAGAATGTGACGACCCGAAGGGTCATCACCGTAGTTCTTCCTTGTTCCGTGCTTTCAAGGCCTTGAAAACCTTGCTTTTAGTGCCTCTATTAGCGTGCACAATTTGGGCGCGTAGCCGAAAAGTTTTTATGTTAGAATATGTGAATTATGTAAAACATTTGATGAATTTCGATATTAATATGCATAATATTGACTTCGGTCAACATTTTGGGTAAACGGACCCAGACCTGTGATTCGACGGTCCCGGAGGGTCCGTAGAAAAATATGGGACTTGGGCGTGTGCCCGGAATCAAATTCTAAGGTCCCAAGCCCGAGAAATGAATTTTTGAAAGAAATTGTTTTTCTGAAATTTGATATGAAAATTTGAAATGAAAAGGAGTTAGAAAATATAGGTATCGGGCTCGTATTTTGGTTCCGACGCCCGGTACAAGTCTTAAATATGTGTTAAGCACTATCTGTAAAGTTTGGCTAAAAACGGACGTCATATGACGTGTTTCGAACTAAAAATGGAGAATTTGAGTTATGAAAGTTGAAGAAAGAAAATCATGTGTTTAAGGCTTGATCCTATGTATATGATGTTATTTTGGCAATTTGATCGTACGAGTAAGTCCGTAAGATGTTTTTAAGGTTGTGTGTATATTTGGTTTGGAGTCCCGAGGGCTCGGGTGAGTTTTGAATGGAGCCCGGGAGGTCTTGGACTTAAGAAAATGCAGGTTCAGGTGTTGCAAACACCAGCGCTGCCACGGTCATTTATGCGCTGGTCCGCGCTGGAGTCGCGCGGCCGTGATGCATTTTTGTGCGGTCCGCGTGGCTGAGTCTGGGAGCTAGGGTTTCAGGTTAACCAGCGTGGTCGCGCACCAAAACAGTGCGGTCCGCGCTGGAAGGGTTCAGAGAAGCCCAATTTTTCTCCTACTCGGCGCGGCCGCAACACATTTTTGTGCGGTCCGCGCCAGGTCCTCAGAAAGGTATACAAGTTCGGAAAATCTCAGTCATTTTTCACTTTTCAAAAACCCAAAACCTAAGAGGCGATTTTCCAAACAACTTTTCTTCTCCAAAATGATTGGTAAGTGATTTCTAACTTAATTTCTTTATTCCTTAACATCTTTTAACATAATTTCAACTTCAAATCAAAGATTTTCATGGGGTGAAATTGGGTGTTTTGGGTAGAACCTAGGTTTTCTACAAATTGAGAAGTTGGTCCTCAATTTGGGGTCCGATTTAAAAACAAATCATATATTTGGATTCTTGGGGGAATGTGTAACCGGGTTTTGGTCCGAACCTCGAGTTTCGACCACGTGGGTCCGGGGGGTTTTTTGACCATTTTGAAAAAAAAAACCTTGTAAAATTTATTTTCATGGATGGGGAGTGATTCATTTAGTAATTATTAATGTGATTAAGTAACTTATGACTAGATTCGAGCGGATTGGTGGTGGAATCAAGAGGTAAAGCTATACTAGAAGCGTGAGTTGAGTTTGGAGCATTCGAGGTAAGTGTTTGTTCTAACTTTGGCTTGAGGGAATAGGATTAGGATGTTATTTGCTACTATCTAATGTGGATTACGGTGTATAGGCATGGTGACGGTTATCTATGCACCGGAGTCTAGCATGACTGTGAGTCTTAATTGCTTTTAATTCAAATAACGTGACAAAACCTCCTTGTTTATTTGATGAGTTCATATAATGTGAACGGTTGAGGTAAAAATTGTGATTGGTGTACTTTTGGAGCGTTAGCTCGAACATGAAGGTGTTAGTTGAGGAAGAATGGATTTAAAAAGAGAAGGTGTTGTGATTACTCCCTTGCCGGGATGCGTAGATCGATATATATACTCTCCCTTGTCGGGATATTTTGGGCTGTTAGTTGTACCCTTGCCGGGTTAGAGTGATATGTTGTTGATTTCCCCTAATGGGACTCTCCTTACAAAATCAGATGTTTCGAATTATATTATGGGATCGTGTGGCACGCTGTCCACTTATATATGATATGAATTGGGATCGTGTGGCACGCCGTCCACTTATATACTATATTATGGGATCGTGTGGCACGCCGTCCACTTATATACTATATTATGGGATCGTGTGGCACGCAGTCCACTTATATAATATATTATGGGGTCGTGTGGCACGTCGTCCACTTATATATGATATTATGGGATCGTGTGGCACGCCGTCCACTTATATATATATATCATGGGAACCGGAGTTTCTTCTGTTTATTTTCGATAATTCATTTTTACCTGTTATTCCCCGATAGCATGTCCCCTCCCAGTTTTACTTTGTATTATCTTGTTATTGTTTTTTTTTCTTGCATTTGTATATATATCTGTACAGGTTAATTGTGGTAGGTACTGTCTAGCCTCGTCACTACTTCACCGGGGTTAGGCCAGGCACTTACCAGCACATGGGGTCGGTTATGTTGATGCTACACTCTGTGCATTTTTGTGCACAGATTAGGGAGCAGCTTACGGACCGCAGCAGTAGGACTTCTGGGAGCTATCTTCAGTCCAGGGACTCTCGAGGTAGCCTAGCTGGCGTTCGCAGGCCGAAGTCCCTTTCTATGTTTTTCGTTTGTTTATCTTGTATTAGACAAACATGATGTATTTTCCTTTCAGACATTGATTGTAGTATTCTGTAGTAGTCCGTGAGTTGTGTATTAAACTTCCGCACTTTTGATTTTCAGTTGCTTTAGATTTAAAGTCTTCCGCTTAAATTTTGTCTTGTTTATTATATTGTTTGAAAGAAAGCAGGAAAGGTGTTTTAAATATTTGGCTTGCCTAGCTCCGATAGTAGGCGCCATCACGACACCAGATGGTGGGAAATCTGGGTCGTGACAAGTTCCAATTCTGTCATCTGTGTACAAAACATTGTTAAAATCACCACATAATAACCAGCAATCTTGAATTGTACTCCCTAACTGAATAAGTGTCCTCCACAATTGACTTCTCTGGTTGCTGTCATTACTCGCATATATCATGGTTACTGTAGTTCTAAAGTTAGAATTTGGCTCTTGTACTTCATAGTGAATAAACTGATCCTCAATCTGTATAATCTGGATATTTACATTCTCTTTCCATAATAGCCAAATCCTACCATTTGGATGTGCATTGTAATTGCAGCATACATTCCATTCCCTTGCTACTTGACTGATAATTCTAGCAGATTTTCTCTCCTTTACTCTTGTCTCCAAACATCCCATTACATCTACCTTATACTTCCTCAGAAAAAGCCTAAGCTCCTTCTGTTTGTGGGGCTTATTTAGCCCCCTTATATTCCAAGTACAAAGGTTCATTTCTGGGTGAAGCTGGATGGGCCAGCGTCCCCTTGGAGTGTTTGTGGATCATTCATCTGTAGGACCTCAAATCTATTGGCAGAAGTAAAAACTATAGATGTCTCTATAGCTTTTCCTTTGTTAACATACTTTGTCCCTTCATCATTCCCCATCTCTCCTTGAGTGCCCTCAGCAGCTACATTTTGTTTGGGTGCTTCAGTTCCCATTCCATTTGGTACAGGATTGGTATGAGTATTCTTCTCTACTTGCATCCCAGCATTCTCATCATCTTCTCCTCTATTCACCTTTGGTACCCATTTTAAGTTCTCCTTGTTCTTGTTCTTCTGTTTCTGTGGTTGCTTCCTAATTTCTTCTCCCCCTTCCTGCTTGTTCTTCAACCAACAGTCTTCAGAGTTATGACCAAACCTTACACAATCACAGCAAAACTTTGGTTTCCAATCGTACTCAATTTGTTGATTGATTATCCCTCTAGAAGTTTGGAGATTCACACTGTCTGGCAGGGGTCGGGATATATCATCTTCAACAATTACTCGTGCAAATGATATCTTCTCTAACTCAGCAGTAAATTTATCAGTGTACAGAGGTTTGCCCACTGCACTGCCTAATTTGCTCAATACATCTGTGGCCCAGAATCTCAATGGTAGACCTAGAAATTTGACCCATAGTGGAATTTTATTCATACAGCTTGGGTCAAATTTGAAATCCACACTCCAACACTGCAGAATAAGAGGTTTATTGTGGTATGTATATGGACCATTATGAAGAACTAGGTCCCTATCTACCATATTTTGGAATCTAAACACAAAATATCCTTCATCACGATAAAGTATTTGAGGTTGGTCAGCGAAATCCCAGACATTTGCAATGTAATTTTCCATCGCTTTCTCATATGGATTATCCCCCAAAATATAGCCAATTAGGGTTGTACTCCAGTAATTCTCTTGTTCTTTTGTTTCTTCATCATCAATTTGCACTACAACAGTAGCATCGCGAATAATAGAGGGTATGTAATTCAATGCCTTACCCTTTTGAGAACTCCTATTGTAATACCTAGATGGTACCGCTTCCTCCTCTTTGTTCCCAATTTTTCTGGTAGGTTGCACATTCCCTGTTGCTGAGAAATTCAGTCTGCGATGAACTACTTCAGTGTTTTCCTTCATAGCAGGTTTCATTGTAGATTCCCCCTTTTTATTCTCACTTTCCTCCACGATTGGTTGAAATTTTTGTGGTAGGAAGCTTCCAAACGTCATAGGCCTCAATTCCTGTTGAAACCCAGTATCTGGCGTTACTATCTTCTCACCTTGAGCTGGGTTTTGAAACACTATAGGGGCACTGCCCATACCAGTTAACCACCGTCCTGTTTGTACCTGAGCTGGTGTTACTAAACTTGCATCATTATCCTTCTCTCCCAATGGCGATGGGAGCTTCTTCCGTTGTCTAGCCATGGCCGATGACGTATGTTAGCTAACCTTGCTAATCATGCGCCGAGAGTTTTAGGTGCCATTTTTTCAAAAACATCCTCTTATTTTTTAATCCTTATTAAATTTGTCTAAAAATCTATTTAGATTATGTCTTAAAAATACTAAGTAGAAATATTTCTATTTAAATTATTTCTCCATATACTATTTCTAAGTGACATTGTCTGAATATTATATTTTCTCAATATGCCACTTGGCTTAATGTCATGCCTCACTACATTCCTTTTAATATATATATATATAATATTTAAGTTTTTTCTTATCTTATAAATAACTTTATACTTTATGTAAGATCTTATTTTACTGCTATAAATTAATTTTTGAAGTCAATAAATCTTTAATATCTTAAGTAAGTTTTATTTTATATTTTAACTTACTTCAAAGTATAAATAGTCATAGGTTATCTCAATTTACGTCTTTCTATATTTTTTATTTTTTTCTATTTTAGTTTTTTAATTAATTTTTTATCTTCAAATTTCTAGCTAATTTAGAAGGAAATCTATGAGTGGATCAATATATATATATATATATATATATATATATATATATATATATATATATATATATATATATAAAGAGAGAGAGAGATTAGATTTGTCTAAGATATATTTAGATTATGTATAAGATTAATTAAACTACTTCCTTTAATTTTGTTTCCATTTATAATTTCTAATAATTAATGTTGTCCTACAATTTCCAAGTGACTTCATTTTAGCTTGCCACTTGGCTTAACCACAATGCATACTACTCTCCTTTTAATATAATATAGATATAGATTAAATTTGTCTAAAAATCTATTTAGATTATGTCTTAAAAATACTAAGTAGAAATATTTCTATTTAGATTATTTCTCCATGTACTATTTCTAAGTGACATTGTCTGAATATTCTACTTGGCTTAATGTCATGTCTCAATAATAATAATAATAATAATAATACTTGGCTTAATGTCATGCATCACTACATTCATTTTAATATATATATAATATTTAAGTTTTTTCTTATCTTATAAATAACTTTATACTTTATGTAAGATCTTATTTTACTGCTTGAATTTTTTTAATTTTTGAAGTCAATAAATCTTTAATATCTTAAGTAAGTTTTATTTTATGTTTTAACTTACTTCAAAGTATAAATAGTCATAGCTAATATAGAAAAAAAGCTATGAGTGGATCAATATATAGATATAAATATAGATATACATATAGATACAAATATACATGTATAGATTAGATTTGTCTAAGATCTATTTAGATTATGTATAAGATTCATTAAACTACTTCCATTAATTATATTTTTATTTATAATTTTTAATAATTAATGTTGTCTTAAAATTGCCAAGTGGCTTCATTTTAGCTTGCCACTTGGCTTAATCACATGCTTCACTACTCTCCTTTTAATATAATATAGATAGATAAATTGCCTCCGACGATTGGCAATGGATTTGGATTAGCTATTAACTTTGAATGTATAGAGAGAATTGGTTTGTAGATAGCAAAATCATCCGGTAATTAAGGGAAGATAATTAAGATACGGTAAATGAGGTTGAGAATTAGCCATAAGTTAATATGCAAATTTCAAGTAAAGGAAAAAGGAAAATCAAAATACAATAGCCAACTTGAGTTGTTTAGAGTTTGGACAATGAATTATGACAATTGCACAACTCGAAGCCAGTGAGATATTCTTTCAATAGTAAAGCTCAAATGTCAACACATTACTCTCCCGTTCCACTTTAAATGATTTTTAGATTTTTATGATCCACAATATTTGATTTTTTCAAATGTTAAGAAGAAATTAACTTCTTCTTTACACAACTTTCATTGGAGTAAAGAGCTTAGGAGCAGTTGGAAAAAGATCCAGTCAAGTAGAATTTAGTCAAGTAATCTTCAATGGGCCTTCAGATTCACGCCATGTGTACATAAACTAACTCACGGTTGGGATGCAATTCAGATACTATACTTAGGAAAAGAACTAAAATTGGCAAACATAGATTAATGGCAGCCGTTAACAATAACATCTAACCATGTTTCCTTGCTTTAAACTACACAAAATTTACCAGTTGAATTTTCTCAATAAAATGGCGGGAACCAACTTTTCCATCTCAAGAAAAATATTCTGAGAATCCTTCCTGCCTTTCATGAAGTATTTCATTGGAATGATCTTTCTTTGTAGGGGTACATGGATTGGGTTGGTTTGGGTTTTATCAAAACCAAACCAAACAAGTTATATTGGTTTGGATTGGTTCAGTTTTGTCGAATTTTTTGGTGTTTTTTTGTTACATGAATATTATTTCAATCTTACTTTATTAAAGTTATAAATAAAATTTTGATAGTCGAATATATGTTTAGTGAAAATAAAAAAAAACAAACATATGATCTACTTATTAAAGAATTCTTAACGGAGAATTTTTTTTAGTAAAACATAATAGTTTATTACCTCAGTCGTCTAACAATAATTTTTTGTTAATGTACGCTTTCAAGGTTAGCTGAATTTAATAATTAAACATAAAAATCACCTAAATAATAATATATTTTATACAACTTTAAATTATCGAAATACCACTTCAAATTCGAAAAGGAGATCGATATAAGAAATCTTGACATATGAATATGAAAGAACAAAGAGATGATTGACGCATTTTAATAACACTTAATAAGAAAATGATACAATCTATTATTTAATGTAAATAAAAATGAATGCACTTTATAGTTCTATTAAATATTACCTCTCATGAGACGACCCAAATATTTCTAGTCATTTTTTAAATAAAAGTCTATAGAAAGTCTTAAAAGTATATATAAAAAATTATAAATTTATATATCGGTTTGGTTCGATTTTTTACTCAATACCAAATCAAATCAAAACAAACATAATCAGGTTTTTTAATCGATTTGATTTGATTTTTCGATTTGATACGGATTTTGGGTTTGGTTTGAACATCCCTACTTTTAACGTTTTTGAAAAGGGATTTTACAAATCTATAATTAAAAGCAGAAGACAATAGAATGACACATGGCATGTTAAGACATTGCTTCTAAATATTAGGAAGTAGAATTCAAATCATTCATGAGAAAACCGTAAACACTTCTGTGCAGTTTTGTTAATTTAAATTTATTTAAATTATTAAATCATTGTATTTGGAAAAAACCATGGTATTTTTAAAAAACAGCTCGCTTCCTCAAAAATAGGAATGGCCTTCCGCCCCTATTGCAGTTCTAAACCGTTCAAACTCCTCTTCAATTATCTCAATTTTTAATGTTTTTAAATTATTAAATCAATTTATTTGTTAAAACCTTTTACTCCACAATATTAGGTAATTACTTTTTACCTTCAACTTAACCTATATTTTCTCTTCAAAAGCACGATGGATTCAACTGCTTAACCCACGTATCGTATAGTGGGTATCAACTGCTCAAGCGTAGAGGAGTTCAAGCGTAGAGGAGTTTATATTTCTTCCTCAACTACACGTTCTTCAATTCTAAAGTTCCTTCTTCTATCAAGATTTCAAGAAAACTTACGGCTTACGCAAAAGATGGCTACTCACATTGATTTCATCAAGGATATAACAATTTCGAAGATGCAATGGAAGTTGAAAGTTCGTGCTGTCCGTATGTGGGAAGTACCGGATCGTTTTAATCCAGGCACTATATTCTCGATTGAATTGGTTCTACAAGATGAAAAGGTATTTTACATATGTTATTACCTTGCTAATTCGATTTGATTTTCGGAATTGTTATATGATTATATATATATATATATATATATATATATATATATATATATATATACAAGATGAAAAGGTATTTTACATATGTTATTACCTTGCTAATTCGATTTGATTTTCGGAATTGTTATATGATTATATATATATTTGTTTTGCTCCTCCAAATTGCTAATTCGATTTAAATTATACATGACTTAGGCTGCACTCTGCAGCAAAGTAGTTTTCGAAAGCAATGCCAGAAAAATCCATCTTCTTCAAATGATCCTCCCTTCTGAAGAGCATATGAGCTGCACATTTATAGATTTGTTATGCTGAGTTTTTGTCATAGTTGACAATAGCCATTCTTGAGATTTACTCTATATATATAAGTGTTTACCTATAATTTGAATCTTTTAACTGCATTGATGGAACTATATCCATTTTCCACATAGGCTGTTAACTTTTCCAACTGAACTACGTTATTAGAATTCACATTACCTTATTAGTTGATAGCTACGTTAATGCAAAAGAAAGCCAGATGCCATTTGCAAC
This sequence comes from Nicotiana tabacum, assembly GCF_000715075.1. Classification (NCBI taxonomy): domain Eukaryota; kingdom Viridiplantae; phylum Streptophyta; class Magnoliopsida; order Solanales; family Solanaceae; genus Nicotiana; species Nicotiana tabacum. The sequence continues at coordinate 119,318,120 of NC_134099.1, read as the reverse complement.
AATCACAGAACATGGAAAACTGGGAAGTTCTTAAATGATCAATACTCATATAATGCAGGACACATTACTGTTTATCAACTTTCTGCTATTAGAATTCACATTACTGTTTATCAACTTTCTGCTATTAGAATTCACATTACTGTTTATGTAATTATATTTCACATTACTGTTTATCCTCCCTTCTGAAGAGCATATGAGCTGCATATTTATAGATTTGTTCAAATTTACTATGCAACACATTTTTTCAAATTTTTCATGAAAAGTATAAACTAATTCCTTTGGTTCTCTGTTTCTCGGTTTTGTATTCGTCCTCAAAACATTTGTACAAATATAAACAGGGGACAGAAGGGGTTGAAAAAAATTTATTTCGAACTAAAGTTATTTCGAATTACCAAAAACAGTTTCACTTGCAAAAAATGGATTTTTTTCTCTATTACTACAACTCAGCTACTATGCAGCAGATTTGCATATCAAATCTCCTTCTATATTAGTAATTTTGCACCAGCTACTAAAGATAATCAGGATTCCAAGCCTGAGGCTATAAGAGGGATCTCTTTAACTTCTGTATTTGTAAACTCAGAACCAGTTCGGGAGGATCAAGTCCAAAATGCCATTAAGTTTCTTTCACATCCAAGAGTTAGGGGATCTCCTGTCATGCATAGGCGTTTTTTTCAAATTACCAAAAACAGTTTCACTTGCAAATCTGATTTTTTTTCTCTACTACTACAACTGATTAATTTGTTTAACTCTACTGTTTACGACTATAGTTAATAGTTAATATAAATTACCATTAATACAAATCATAACATTGCATAGTCGGTATAAAGGTTGCACCAGAAGACAGGTAACACGATGCAAAATTATGTACTTATCACGCTGTTTAATACTGCCAAAAACATCAATCTATGCTTCAGTCTATTATGTAATGTAATTTTTTGTAGGGCGATCGCATAAGTGCTTCTATTGGCAAGTCAGTTTTGCATCTTTTCAAAACACAAATTACTGAGCTTGGATTATATAATATGGCGAACTTTATCGTTTGTCATAATAAGGAGAAGTTCAACACCACGAAACATAGGTTGAGGCTGACATTTACTCAACGGACAACAGTGGCTGAAACAACTGATCCACTTTTCCCAATCAATATCTTTGATTTGCGACCATATGATCAATTGATAAATAAGGTTGACGTGAACAAGACTGAATTATTTGGTAAATAAAGATTTTACGTTAATTTTCTAATTATGAATTTATCTACTATTTATTTTAACAATTTCTTTTTCTTTAGATGTCATCGGAGAAATTGTCAATTTCAGTGAGGTACAAACGCAAAACCAAGGTGGAATTTCTAGGAAGTTTATGGATATTGAACTAGAAGATGACGAGTAAGAATAAACATTCATCTACTAATTAAGGATTGATTTGATAATTACATATGCTAAAATTACATTCTTATTTCTATTTGACAGGAGGAAGAAGTTGTCTGCTACATTTTGGGGGGAGTTTGTTGATGAAATTGTTCCTCATCTACTAAGTGCTAACAACCAGCCTATTATTGTTGTTATGCAGCTAATAAAAGCCCATAAATATCAAGGTAAAATACAATTACTCAATTTAACATTACTTTGTGAAAGTTATTCATTATATCTTACACGAACGTTGTTTTGTAGATTCATATTTTGTGCGCAATACATGGAATGCATCAAAGCTGTGGATTAATCCAAATTTTCCTCAATCTGATGAATTTAAAACACGGTTCAATATATATATATATTGATTTATTTATATAAAATTTCACTGCTTCTATACTCAAATCAAATTTTCCAAGTATACATCTAACTGTTTTAGTTATTCATAAATACAAATTACTTTCTGTTCGGGATAATAACTCTGAGAGGCTGACTCAAACCATCTCTCAACAAAGTTACTCTATCTCGGATGAGTTGGAGAAGGGCATTGTTCAAGTTAAAACAATTGGCCAATTAGTGGAGTCCATGCAAGTGAGTGACGTAACTTCTGTAGTATTAATTTAACTGTTGTTTCAGGTTAAAAGTTGCAAAAATGCACATATTTGTTTCTCCCATTTTATGGTTTGAAAAAGGCAGTTTTTAAATTTAGGTAAAGATGCACAGAAGATAGTGAACAACCAATGAAGAAACTCTAGCAGTCAAATAGAGGGAAAAGAACAAGTAATTGTTCATTATCTACATGCTAAATGATTGAGCAGTAGTATAGCAGGATTGAAATTAAGATATAGATTATGTATTCCTTAAGTCAACTATGCTAACACCATTTAAGTTATAGCTAGATAAACTGACTAGAGGCCACAAACAAATTAAAGACTAGAAGTAGTTCAAATCTTCTTTGCCATATTTAATGGGATAGATTCCTAATAAACAACTACCTAGCCTAATATGTAATCCCCAGTAGACCATCTACCAGATTACTACATTATTACATAGACCTCATATGATCTCAGAACCTCAGTCTCCTACATGTATAATGCAGCAAGCAACATGCGAAGAAAATCGCACAATAGTAACAATTCGACTTATCTAGAAAATCATCGCAACCAGAAAGATGATTATAGCTCAATTTATCTATATTTGTACTCTTAACTGATATAAACTAATTTGCGTTCCTTGCGATCAACGGCATGTTGGCACAGTACCTCTAAATCCTAATCCATATCATATAGGTACCTATCCTTTCCTCATGTCACTGAGTCGCCACATGGACCATTTTTTTTATGTCTTTACATTACATATGAAGTTTATTTTTGGCCTTTAGTCCTCTTATTTTATGGTTTTAAAGAGTGTTTCCTCATTTGGAAGATGAAAAATTCTTCAATTACATTTATGTTATTTCTTTGATATTATGATTGACCATATTCTCTATGTCTTTTCATTACATTTGTCTTATCAATTTATTCAACAATTGTCTTATCACTTTATTCAATAGGAAGGTCCATATTGGATTGTCGCAAGTATTGAAAATTTAGAACTTGAAAAAGGATGGTCGTACGTTAGCTGCAAGAAGTGTCAAAAGAAGGTGGATAAACTAGGAAACATTTATCAATGCCCAAACCCCAAATGTAAACATGAAGATTACTCAGCAGTTATTAGGTAAAATCAGCAGCTATATTTCCTTAATCCATCAAAATATTACATTTATATCTCAAATCAACTGTGCAATTAGGTACAAGCTTCAAGTTAGGGTAATGGATACTACTGGATCTGTTTCCCTATTGCTCTGGGGCCGTGAAACCATGTTTCTCATAGGCGAATCAGCAAAAGAATTGAAGGAAGGGTTTCTTGAGGTATATCAACTAATTAAATTTATATTTGTTATTTGCATAATTCTAACTTAAAATTTCATTCTAGAATACTGGTGCTGTTGATAAGTATCCCTATCCAGTAGTAAGGTTATTATCAAGACAGAGAACATTCACCAGCAAAAGGAAGTTTATAGTGTTGTTAAGCTTACGGATGAGGAGCAGCTGATAAACAAATATAGTCCTGCTCAACCTTCAGATGACTTAACTGTATGTCATATTTGTTCACAAACTTCATAACATATTTAGATTGCAAATTTCTTTTATATTGCATAATGAATCATAATTTCAAACTCATTTATTTATTAATTTTTGATAGGAACCTGACTTCAATAATATTCAAGTCTTGGATGGAGAGAAGGAATGTGAGGTAAATACATAACTAATTTGTCCTTTAACATTAAAGCGACTTACATATCTTGAAGGATTTCTTTCTGAAAATTTTTTCAGATTTGGAGTAGTTTTTTTTATAACTTTAAAAGTTCTAGATGTTCACTTTGTTTTTTCTATGGGAATCTATGAACACAGTATTAATATTTCATAGAATAAGATAAGAAAACCTGTTAAGCAGGCTTAATTATACTGCCTCTGTATAAATTTATTTCCACTTTCAATACATATAAACAACTGTGAAGTGAAAATAAGGAGAGAAACCAGAAAACTACTGCTATTGCTACTTTTTACTCCTCAAATCATACCTGGATCATTGGCAATTTGTCGAAAATCTTGTGTTTCCTCTTCTGTTGTACTCACATTTTCACCCTTCCCATCATTCTCTGCTGTTGGGAAAAACGGACCAACTATATTCTGGATCTCTTATGTTGTACTCACATTTTCACCCCTCCCATCATTCTCTACTGTAGGCAATAACGGCCCAATTATATTCTGGCGGCAAGAGGCAGCTTCCTTAAGCTTCTTTCGTCGTAGCCTCTTTCTCTGGGACCTTGTGAGCTTCTCATCAGTCCCATGATTAGACGCTTGGTCGCTAGAGGAGGAAGAGCCCCATCGTCTTCCACTTCATCTGTATGTAAAACCCAATTACTAAAAATGCATTTGGTAAGCAACAACTGCAGACACTAATTTTGCACTAAATTTTTATTTTATATATGCAGGATTCCACTGAAGATAACGACACAACCGATGTTGCACATACACCTGCCCAGATAGGTATAACTAATGCCGCAACAATGGTTGAAGAAGATCCGAATGCACAATTGTCAGGAAATAAAATGAAGAGAGTATTTAAGAAGAAGAAAACAACATAATGTGTTTGGGAATGTTACAGTTGGAGAAATCAAGAACTATTTTATGAGTTCATTTAGTATATTATTACTACTCTTATTAGTTATGAACAATATATTTGAATCATTTCACCTTTCTTCTCCTGTTTAACTTTTAAGTTTTATGATATTAAATACTATCTACAAAGAACTGTTAGTTATAATATTAATTTGAAGTATTTAAATGATTATTGCATTTTCACTCCTTTATATGCAAGAAAAACTTCAGGAATGTCTATACCTGACAAGCAGTATGTAATGAGGGATTGGATTATGCTTATTTATGCACCAAATAGAACTGAGAGACTTGAGTAAACAGGATAAGAATATGTATCATGGGGATTGGAGTATGAATTTTTTAAGCGCACCAAACAGAACTGAAAGAATTGAGTACATAGGGTAAGATAAGAGAATTGTTATATATGAGAGTTTCATCCTCAACAATTTATAAAGCTAATGAATTGTCCATGTCCCTTGGACATTTCAATGTCAGATCCAGCTTCACAATTTCAGAAATAAAATCTGTAGAAATTGGCTATTTGTACTTAAGAGTCAACTCTATGAGTTATGCTGAGTTTTTGTCATAGTTGACAATAGTCATTCTTGAGATTTACTCTATACATATAAGTGATTACCTATAATTTGAATCTCTTAACGGCATTGATGGAACTATATCCATTTTCCACATAGGCTGTCAACTTTTCCAACTGAACTACGTTATTAGAATTCACATTACCTTATTAGTTGATAGCTACGTTAATGCAAAAGAAAGCCAGATGCCATTTGCAACAATCACAGAACATGGAAAACTAGGAAGTTCTTAAATGATCAATACTCATATAATGCAGGACACATTTCTATTTATCAACTTTCTGCTATTAGAATTTACATTACTGTTTATGTAATTATATTTCAGTAATAGTCAAGCAAGTATAGTTGCTGGATTGATCGCATCCCTACTCTTGCCAAAAAGGTTTGGACTGAGAACAATCCTCTACTGCTACAAGGCCAGAAGTTGCCATGGAAGGCTGTTAATCACGCTCTGGTCACATAGCCACGCCTCATCAACTAGACTTGAAATTAAATTCATTTCTTTAATTAGTTTACATATAACCTTTAAACTTTAACATTAAAAAGGAGGAAGAATAAAGGGAAAAAAATACAAACACTTGAAACGTAAATAAAATAAGAGAAAATGTTAATATTGAGTCATTTTGGGCAGCAAATTTGTTAATCACGCAGCGAAGCGAGGGTCAGTTTGCGAAACCGGCACCGGAGCATAAGAGACAAGAAAAGTCTTGGACAGCGAAGCCAGGGTCACTTCGCGATACCGGGTCAGGAGCAAAAGAGACCAGAAAAGTCCCGGACAGCGAAGCGAGGGTCACTACTACGAGTCCGGTACCAGAGGAGAAAAGTTTAGCTTCTCATATTAAAGAAAAGTTAAAGGAATATCATATTTTTCAAATATTGGACAATATTTTGCCGCAACATATTTTCAACATGAAAAATCATATGTTGCATGGTGTAGAGGGATATCATTGTCGATAAAAAGAGTTTTTGGCCGTAACGAACCAACCAAATTGTCAGAAAGGAACATAAGCAAAAAAAATACTATCTACAAAGAACTGTTAGTTATGATATTAAATTGAAGCATTTAAATGATTATTGCATTTTTCACCCCTTTATTAATAATTTTTATTCGCTTGTGCGCGCGAGTGTGTGTATATATATCCTTTCTAGCAAATTATCTCATACTTGCTCGACGAAACCGCAAATTTACTTTTCACCTTTTCATTATGAGTTTAAAAATACCCTACCGAGAGGCGGATAATATTTGACCAAGAGTCTAAACAAGAACAAAATTGCTCGATTTCAACTAATATATAAATAAATTAGACTATTGTCCCATGTTTAAACGCAATTGATTTGAAAATATTATGGGAAACACCTATTAGCAGAAGTAAATGTTAAGGTATATCGGATAAAGCAAAAGAAACACAACTTTTTAAAATACACTATTTCTTTCTCCTCAAAATAAGTAGACAAATCTAATTCTATTTACGTTGTGTTACATACCAAAACTGAAATTCAATATTACCGATCTGGAAGAAGAAAATACTTGGATTTATATTAAAATATTGATTTAGTTAAAAAAAATTAGATGAAATAAAAATACCCCATTAAAAGCGGAAAAGAGGCGCCCCTGTTTCGTCTACTGTAAAGACACTCCTTTACAACTTCTACTGTAAAGACACGCCTTTACAACTTCTCAGCCCTAAGACAGTTTCTACTCAAATTTGACATGGAAGAGGAGAAGAAGCTCGCAAGAAAAAATCGGATGAACACCTTGAAGCAGAAAAGGCCGAAATATTGTTCGGATAATAATGGTATGAACTTTTATGCACTATTTCTTGAAACAGACTCTGTGGTTAATGATTACAAATACGACGTATTTCCGAACTACTGTTCGGTTATATATGATTTTCGTCGGGCAAATTTCCTTTGAGTCGCACTAATGTCCTGAGACTCCGTTAAACCTGAAATTGTGCGCATTGCGTTGTATATTAACTGTATTGGTTAGTACTAGATAATTTGAAAATCATACCACCAAGACTCTTCGCAGCATCCTTGAGACTTCCAGCAAAATACTGTTGCAAAACCTCTAAGCTTATTGTTTTCTACGCTTTTCCACGTTTTCTCTCTGATTTCTTACCAGTGCCTTTATTCTCCTTGAACGAGCTATGATTATGGGCTTCATCTGTACCATTTACGCCCTCTGCAACTTTTGCAACATTCAATTCCACAGGGGACTCTTGCTTTTTTATTAGATCAGGACGCACCCTTCCTTCATTGAAAGAACACGCCTTTTCTTTTTTTTTAGTCTATTTCTAAAGTTGTATGTACGGCTGGGCATATATAGGATAAAGCCGGTAGCTCGAAACAGACTCTGTGTTTAATGCTTCCAAATACGACATATTTCCGAACTACTGTTCGGTTATATATGATTTTCGTTGGGCAAATTTCCTTTGAGTCGCACTAAAGTCCTGAGACTCAGTTAAACCTGAAATTGTGCGCATCGCGTTGTATATTAACTGTATTGGTTAGTACTATATAATTTGAAAATCATACCACCAAGACTCTTCGCAGCATCCTTGAGACTTCCAGCAAAATACTGTTGCAAAACCTCTAAGCTTATTGTTTTCTCAGCTTTTCCACGTTTTCTCTCTGCTTTCTTACCAGTGCCTTTATTCTCAGAGAACGAGGTATGATTATGGGCTTCAGTTGTATCATTTATGCCCTCTGCAACTTTTGCAGCATTCAATTCCACAGGGGACTCTCGCTTTTCCATTACATCAGGAGGCACCCTTCCTTCATTGAAAGAACACGCCTTTTCTTTTTTTTTAGTCTATTTCTAAAGTTTTATGTACGGCTGGGCATATATAGGATAAAGGCGTTAGCTCGAACCTAAAAAAAAATTATTGGGTTATTGGTATCAGGTTATTGGGTTAACAGTTTCTCTATGCATTCAAGGAAGCTGGCGATCCATCATGTAATACTTAAGCCTGTAATGAGTCATTGTCTTGCTCTTTTTCCCTATAAAAATAAACGTGAAATATTTTGTCCGATGCTTATTTGTTTTGTGAATTATGATCATTTTCTGGTGTAGCTACAGGAAAAAAGAATGAAGAAAGTTAATAGTTACATAAACATACTTGCAAATCTCATATTTTACCATGCAAACTTTTGGGCAGCCACTATTTTTTTTGGAGATAGTGTTTACTTTATTCTTTTGCCAATATTCTTACCATTTTCAAGACTATAATTCTGACCTAAGAGATATATAAATTTGTAATTTTCCTCCATTGTTCAGTGAAAGCAAGGGCAATTCGTCTTAGTTATTGTCTAAATTATAAAAGTTGACAATTGTTACCATGTAGTAGGATTATTTTAGAACTGATGTGTTATGAGTGGTTTAAGCATTTGCATTTAGGTATTCTTCGCACTTTAATATCCATGAGATGTTAGTTTTATGTATAAGTTCTGTGAATGATATTGCATTTTTTTTTTCTTTGTCAAAAAGGCATACCATTTGAGTGAAGTTTATCTCTTTCGTGGTACTGATGCAATACCTATACTTTATAGCATTTACATCACAATCTATAAGTTACTTACTTAGATCTGCCAATGGTATCTGATCTTTGCTCTTATATTTTCCAGCTTTACGGACTGATAGGATAGAAAATTCATGTTCTACTTCTACAGGCTAATATCGTGAATCATTTTGCACATTGACTTTCTTATAGTGACCACTAAATTAGATGCCTTCATGTCTTCCTATTGAACTGATGATTGTGTCCAGCAAAGTCAAAAAAAATATTTTTGTTGTTTATTAATAGCTCAAGCTTATTTAAACTCACGATTCTTCAAATTTTTTAGGCTTTTAATCATTTTGAATTATTTAACTTCTGCCTTTGTATTATTAGCGGTTGGTGCTTATAGTTTTTTTTTGTGTTTGTACCTGCCTGCTTATTCTATCTAAAATTTAAGATTAAATCATTAAGTTTCTTTCTCCTACCTTGATTTGTACTTTGCAGCAACTACGCTTTGTAACATGGCAAGGTTCTTCATCTATTTAACAAACTAATAATCCTTTTGTCATTATTGTATGGGATGTAAACGCTTTTTATAAAAGAATAATCCTCTAAATATGAAAATTATAAATATTTTGAATAAAAATAGGTATGCTAACCTAGGATACAAGTTGCTTTTATGGTTTGGTCAAAAGTGAAATTACTAGAATGCATCAAATCAATACTGTCTTATAACGTATATTTTACCAGAGTATTAGGAATTCAATATAATATGGACATTAGTTTATGACATGATTGAGAAATTAAAGCGTGCAACTCCAACGACATTTAATTAAATTTCTTTATATCTACTTGTGGACACAAAGGTTTCGCTACAAAATTAGTATATATGTTTATAATATCAATGTTATTCAATTATATATTTTAGGCATTCATTTACTCCAAATTTACAGTCCCTTATGAGTGTCAAGAATGGTTGTATTAGCAATTGTTGGTGTAACGTCATATTGCTGATATTTTATTCCAATTTTTTTTAAGCTGATTTGTATGTTTTATGGTTTGCATACTTTATTTGTCCTGTTACTATCACAGGGGATGCATTTGAAAAACAAAAGGCACCACAACCTTTAACAGACATAACCAATCGTCAAAATTTCACACGATTACATTATACACCTTTAGAGAGTTGCGCACATGCTTCATCGTCTCAATCTCAGGCACGATATCCAAATTTACCTCGACAGGAACATTTGAAATTTGGTTTGTCAAATTCAAATGTGCAGACAAATTATCTTCTACCAGATAAATGAGCTACCCCTACTTCCAGGTTCGTGTTATAAATAAATAAATTAATATAACATGAATCGTTTATTTATATTAATGGCATTTTATTATAATTTATTATTAGAAGTTGAGGATGTCAATATTGATGGTGATGTACCAGGTATGTTTTTAATCAATCAAATTTTTATCTATTAAATTACACAAATAAACTACAGTTATACTAATATTCAAAATAATGGTAGTTTGATTAAATACTTAACGTAATAATACGTAAAACCAATAGCAGAAAATAATGATGCAACTGAAGATGAAGACGAGTATGAAGGTATGTCTATCTTATCACAAACAATGATTCATTCATGTCTGCCTTTTCAATTTATATTGCTAACTTAATATGATTTTAATACTATTTAGAGTCTGATGTTGGATATGCAATTATTGACAATGAAGGTATGCATATTTATTATTTCTATATGTATATAAAATAATTAGGCTAACCATAATATAACACCTTCACATTAATCTTACATTTGCTTATTTTATTCATAGAGTTCTGGAATATAGGTGATCCTACATGTGAATGTGAACATTGTGGTGCTTACTTCTGGTAGGAAGAAAGAATCAACAAGAATCGCAAAGCTAAAAAACCAGAGTTCTCTTTGTGTTGTAATCATGGAAAGATACTCTTACCAAAGCCAAAAGAACCTCCCACAATTTTAAAACGATTATTATTCGGATCAGGTAACAAGAAAATCTACTTTTACCATACTTCAATAGTATCTTCAAATATATGAAAAAAAATTTATTCACCAACAAATACTTTTATGTAGGTCCAAAAAGTAACCATTTCAGAGATAATATTAGAAGTTATAACTCAATGTTTTCATTTACCTCAATGGGAGGAAAAGTTGATGCTTTTGTGAACCAAACAAAGGGGCCAAGAACATTCAAGTTATCTGGACAAAACTATCATCAAATCAGTAGTTTATTGCCTCCCGAAGGATCCAATCCCAAGTTTGCACAATTATATATATACGACATAGAAAACGAAGTTCAGAATAGAATGCATGCACTCGGGTTAGTATTTAATTATTCCAAATTTATATATGCATGAATAATCTAACAAAAACAAAACTTATATCAATTTTATAAAACATTTTTTAATGCAGTCGTGGTGATAGAATAAACCAACTTCATGCTGAAATTGTTCAAGATCTGAAACAAATGCTTGATGAGCATAATGTTTTGACAAAGTCATTTAGAATGGTGAGAGACAAATTTCATGAAGAAACTCACTCCAATTTTAGACTCAGATTGATAGGAAAACGGAACTATGATGGAAGAAGATACAACTTACCATCAATTTCAGAGGTTGTTGCTTTGGTTGTTGGAGATTTTGATGTATCTAGATGTGACTGAGACATCATAGTTGAAACCCAATCTGGACATCTACAAAGGATAAATGAGTTGAATGCTGCCTATTTAGGTCTTCAGTATCCTTTATTGTTTCCTTTCGGTGAAGATGGTTATAGGGAAGACATTCCTTTAAATGAAAATGACGAAACAACTGGAGGAAGGCATTTTGTTAGCATGCGTGAATATTTCACATACAAAATTCAAGAAAGAAAAGGCGAAGTACCAACAATTGTTAACTCAAGAAGATTATTTCAACAATTCTTGGTCGATGGATTTACAATGGTTGAATCGTCTCGGTTGAAGTATATCAGAACTCATCAAAAACAATTGCGAGCTCATATGTATAAAGGATTAGAAGATGCAGTTTTACATGGAGAGATAAATCCTTCTTCTCTAGGTAAAAGGATAATTCTTTCATCCAGCTTCACAGGAGGTGCAAGATACATGATCCAAAATTATCAAGATGCTATGGCAATCTGCAAGTGGGCTGGATATCCAAATCTCTTCATCACATTTACTTGCAACCCAAAGTGGCCTGAAATTAGTAGATTTGTAAAGAGCAAGGGCTTGCAACCAGAAGATCGCCCAGACATTTTAGCTAAGGTGTTCAAAATCAAATTGGATCGTTTAATATAGGATTTGAAAGAGAAACAAATTTTTGGATCAGTTAAATCAGGTATATATTTAATCTTTTTTAATAAATTCTTATCAGATTTATAATGTAATTTAATAAAACATTTTGTCTTACATATAAATTACAACCACTTACCCCAACCGCAAATTATTATTTTTTGCAGTGATATATACTATAGAATTCCAAAAGCGGGGGTTGCCTCATGCACACATATTGCTCTTTCTTCATAATAAATATCCAAATATTGGAGATATAGATCAAATAATTTCTGCTGAAATACCTGATGAATCGGTCAATCCATATTATTATAAGGCCGTGAAGAATTTCATGATGCATGGCCCGTGCGGTTCTGCTAGAAAATCCTCTCCTTGCATGCGTAATGGTAGATGTACAAAACACTTTCCAAAGAAGTTTGTAGAAAATACCACAATTGATGAAGATGGATATCCTGTATATAAAAGAAGGGACAATGGTAGAACTATCCAGAAAGAAGGAATTGAATCGGATAACAGGTACGTGGTGCCACACAATAGATATTTATTGTTGAAGTATGGCGCACATATAAATATTGAATGGTGCAATCAATCTCGGTCAATCAAGTACTTATTTAAGTACGTTAATAAGGGTCATGATCGTGTGACAACAACTTTTTCTCAAAGTGTGCATGAGGAAGACTCATCGGCTATTGATGAAATAAAAATGTATTATGATTGTCGATACATATCAACCTGTGAAGCTGCTTGGAGAATTTTTAAATTTCCAATTCAGCATAGAGAACCTTCGGTAGAAAGACTTTCCTTTCATCTACCAAATGAACAAACAGTTATTTTCTCTGATGATGATCCAATTGATCATGTTGCCAATAGACCAAGTGTAAAGGAATCAAAGTTTTTAAGCTGGTTCGAGGCAAATAATACATATGAAGAAGCAAGAGAATTAACATATGCAGAATTTTCTCTTAAGTTTGTGTGGAATAAAAAACTAAAAAAGTGGGAAAAAAGAAGAAATTCAGCTTTTTCAATAGGAAGAATATTCTTTGTACCACTTGGAAGTGGAGAGCAATATTACCTTCGAATGTTGTTGAATGTAATTAAAGGACCTAAGTGTTATGAGGATTTACGCAGAATCAACAATCACGACTATTTAACTTTTAGAGATGCATGTTATGCAATGGGTTTATTAGATGATGACAAAGAGTATGTGGATGCCATAAAGGAGGCAAGTAACAGGGGAATGCCATCATATCTTAGGCAATTATTTGCTATGTTACTATTATCCAATTCAATGTTACGACCAGAATATGTTTGGGAGGCAACATGGATTTTATTATCAGATGATATCTTACATGAAGAAAGAAGAATGTTGGATAATCCAGGTATACAATTCGACCTTCTACTTAAGATTTTAATATTATAAAATTGTTAAATTATTTTTACATTAATTGTGCATACAAATTAAATCTTAGTTTATTCTACGATCTACATTTAGGCTTGCAAATTATGAGCGATTAATTATTAATATATTTTGTTAGAGACATAATTGATGTCGCCTTCCAACGAATTAAGGTTACATTAATTTTCTTTTATTATTTCCGAAGGAAATCATTTTGATCTTATCTTTATATGACTTAAGGCAACTATATACTTTTATGATAAATTAATTAATTATATACTTTTATTATTTTAGAGGCTGAGCTAACAAATGATGAACTAAAGAATCGTTGTCTACAAAAGTTGGAAATTTTTTTGAAAGGTTGCGGAAGAACGTTATACGATTTTCCAACAATGCCAAGACCGGTTTTCAATGAAGAGGAAATTGACAACACAAATGCACTAATCTGTGAAGAAATGCATTATAATAGGTGCTCTTTGTCTAGGGAACATGAAGATTTATTGGTTAAATTGACAATGGAGCAAAAGTTAGTTTATGACAGAATTATCAAAGCAGTGCATGAGGACAAAGGTGGATTCTTCTTTTTATATGGTCATGGAGGAACCGGGAAGACATTTATTTGGAGGACTTTGTCATCTGCCATAAGATCTAAAGGAGATATTGTGTTAACAGTTGCATCCAGCGGAATTGCATCTCTTTTGTTACCAGGAGGCCGAACAGCTCATTCGAGATTTGCAATCCCACTAAATGCAACTGAAGATTCAACATGTAATATCAAGCAAGGTACTCCTTTATCAAAATTGATTGTCAAGACAAAGTTAATTATTTGGGATGAAGCACCAATGATGCATAGATATTGTTTTGAAGCTCTAGACAGAACTCTAAGAGATATTCTTAGATTTAAAGATGCATCCAATTTAGATCGTCCATCTGGAGGAAAAACCGTTGTTCTTGGTGGTGACTTTAGACAAATACTTCCAGTCATTCCAAAAGGTAGTAGACAAGATATTGTTAATGCTACCCTTAATTCTTCATATTTGTGGAATCACTGTCAAGTGTTAAAGCTAACAAAAAATATGAGGTTGGAAGGAAATCAGGTGGATTCACATTTGAATGATCTAAGACAATTTTCTGATTGGATTTTAGCAATAGGTGATGGTATGATTGGAAATTCTGTTGATGGTATCGATAAAGTTCACATCTCTGATGATCTTATCATAAATAATTGTGGCGATCCAATTTCTGCGATTGTGGAAAGTACATATCCAGATTTTTTAAGTCATTGCACTGATTTAACATACCTGCAACAAAGAGGAATTCTTGCTCCCACTCTTGACATGGTTGAATCAATCAACGAATACATGGTTTCACTAAACCAAAGTCAACCAAAAACATTTTTTAGTTTCGATACAATTTGCATGTCAGACGATGCTTTTACAGGTTTGGAACACATACATACACTTGAATTCCTAAACACTATTAAGTGTTCTGGAATTCCAAATCATGTTATCACTTTGAAAGTGGGTGTCCCAGTGATGTTATTGAGAAATATAGACCCATCTTCAGGGCTATGTAATGGAACAAGATTAATCATCACTAGACTTGGTAATCGAGTTATCGAAGCAAAAATTTTATCGGGAAATATGGCTGGACAAAAGGTCTTCATTTCGAGAATGTCATTAACTCCATCTGATGCAAGAATACCTTTTAAATTCCAACGAAGGCAATTTCCAATAGTTGTATCCTTTGCAATGACGATAAACAAAAGTCAAGGACAATCTTTATCTCATGTTGGGTTATATTTGAAAAAACCGGTCTTCACACATGGCCAGCTTTACGTTGCTCTATCACGGGTTACAAAAAGAAAGGGATTAAAAATTTTGGTTTATGATGATGATGGAGAAATTTCAAATGAAGCAAAAAATGTGGTTTACAAAGAAGTTTTCCGTAATTTACTTGGAGAATGATAGCAAATCTGATATATTTTCGCAACATTTTTGGTTCTCATGCTTCTGTCTTTGCTAAACCATATTGGAAATAAAGTTCAGAAACAACAGTTGACAACTTCAATTGGTAAGCTTAACTTTTATCTCATCATCATTTGTTGTTACTATTTTCAGTCACTTTTAACTATTAACTTCTTAATGTTTACATCTACTAACAAATAACTCGCAAAGTTATATTTCTTCCAATATTATACGCTACTTCAATTCTATCCTTCCTAATGATGTCATTTGATTTCAAGTTAACTTAGGGCTGATGCAAAATATGGCTACTCATTTTTATTTCATTAAGGATATAACAATTTCGAGGATGCAACAGAAGTTTAAATGTCGGGTTGTTCGTCTATGGAAAGCACGGGATTGTTACAATTCAAACACTAATTTCTCCGTTGAATTGGTTCTACAAGATGAAAATGTATTACAAATCAACTTCTTTTACTTACAAGTATTTTGCGTCTTTAATTTTAAATAGCAAAATCTTCAATTGTTGTTATGCTGTTCACAAATTTTTAAACCTACTTCCTCGATTGGTTGTAGAAGATTTCAATATACTACAACAATTCACTTTTTGTTGTTAAAATATTTGGATTAATAGTTAAATTATATAACGAACATAATCTGGATACTTATATAATCTTTAAGAACTTCTTTACTTAGCTAAAAGAGTTTCAGTGTAATTTCTTGCTCTCCCATCATTGTAAAGAAATGAATTATTTTTGTACTTTGTCCGTACTATTGACTAAAGGTACTTCTTTGCTTATGAAACTGAAAAGGATGAGGGCTTTTATCAGTATAATAATTTTACTGTTTCGTTCTGTTTCTTCGGAAAATACTCTTGAACTTATTACGACACTTGCACTTTTTTCCAATTTGTTTAACTAGATATCCTCTTTTTATTTAAAAACTGTATTTTCTATCTATATATGCAGTCAATCTATTCAACTAATATGTGATTTTAAAATGTCATACAATGGGTGATAGTTTTAAATCTGTCAGTATGTCATTTTAAAAAGTCATACCACTGTCCTGCACTTATTGTTGATGAAATAATCTGATTTCTTCACATTATTACAATACCAATTGCTATATCTTAGATAGACCATGACATTTATTAATTATTATACAATCTTCATTTATATTGTCTATAATAATTACTAATTTTACACTTTTTCAATTGGTCAATGTTATTGTACATGTCAATGTTCTGAATGCTCATTATGAATAGGAAGAAGATTATCTTCATGTTGGCACAAGCTGAATACATAGATACTGAGAAAATTGAGATTGTTTATGCCAAATTCAAATTTGTTGCACAGTGCTTTGTCTCTGGTAAGCGCATAAAGAACTTTTCTCTTATGGATTCGCTAAATGGTGCCTCCTTTGATCACTGCTGCAACATTGCAGGTGATAACTTTAATTCCTCTTTATTAGAAGTAGTTTGAGTAGAGCCAGAAGTATTTAACGAATGGGCATCATACGATAGAATCAAGGTACCATTTAATCTTCAATATTTAGCCAATGCATTTACATTTTGTCAAATGCTTCACTTAAAGCAACTTCTGTGGAGGTCATCATTTAGATTTTAATGTTGCATTGCATTAACCATCATATTTTGCATTTCTTATCATTAACTCTGCACAGAGCACATGAGTTGTTCTTATATTCACACAGGTAGAAAATTACAACTTGCTTCTACAGCTTCCCATAAGATATACTGGTAATTAAATATTTGGTCAACTTTTTTATTCTCATGAAGGCTTATTTAGATATATTACTGTTAGTTATAATGATTGTTGCTTTATACAAAGGTTGTGCAGAAAATTTTCATAACTGATTTCGACTACCTTTTTCCCTTTCTCAATACAAGATGATTTACCACCTGTTCGTTCATTCTGTGTAATTTTGTTTATCGGACATGTCCCGAGGGATGTAGAGAAGCTATAAAATCTTTGATTTCTGCAGCAGCAAGACTCGTCGACGTGCCAGAATTACGCATATTAAAAAGTATATAATATATGATTGCCTAGCCCTGTCTTGCCTTTACCTTTTTATGTGAAAGTTCTGACGCTTCATTTTTATCTTGTACGGTCCAGAAATTGGAACAGGATTTTTAAAATATGCTAAGCCTGTTCAACTTAAATAGGGTCAGGAGATCACAATCTCAACTTATTACATCATTAAAGTTGATGAGAGTATGATAAGCATGAGCTACAAAAAGTTAGCATAGGATGTAAAGCCACAAAGTGTGATCATCTGTGCAGATGGCACAATCACCTTTACAGATTTGTCTTGTGACAAAGAGAACGGTTTGGTATGATGCCGTTGTGAGAACATTGCTGTTCTTGGCGAAACAAATAATTTCAATCTCCGGTGAGTAATTGTGGATCTGCCAGCATTGACAGATAAAGACAAGGATGACATTTTAAATTGGGGAGTTCCGAATCTTATTGACATGATTGCGTTTTCTTTTGTTCGTAACGGTTCAGATCTCGTGGAGGTTCAGAAGCTGCTAGGTGAACATGCAATGAAAATTCTTATGATGTGTAAGGTTTGCTTCTGACCAGCTAACTATGTAGTCTAATTTTTTCTCCATTAAGTTGCCTATTCACTTGCTCATGTTCTCATATACTGGTTCGGAAACTTGCTCATGTTCTTATACACTTCTGATCCAAAGTACAATACAACAAAATATGATGTCTTAATTAATGTGAATTACACATATGTATAAATGCTCTTTGTTTTTTTGATAATAACTAAAGACAAATTTCTGCTTTTTCAGGTGTACTAATCCTTTTAAAGAAAAAGACAAGTACTTCTGTAGCATTACTCCAGCATACTCCATCATTACTCCATAT
This sequence comes from Nicotiana tabacum, assembly GCF_000715075.1. Taxonomy (NCBI): domain Eukaryota; kingdom Viridiplantae; phylum Streptophyta; class Magnoliopsida; order Solanales; family Solanaceae; genus Nicotiana; species Nicotiana tabacum. The sequence goes on along the minus strand of NC_134099.1, from coordinate 119,299,831 downwards.
CCGTTGTATGCTAAATTTGTTTCGTTGATTAAATCTGATCCAGTAATACATACGCTGCTTCTAATTTCGTCGAAAGGAGAAGTCTTGATGTTAATGGGAAAAATTTTGATGTAGATAAAGATGACTTCTTTATGTTGACTACTAAGGAGGGGAAAATGATTGTTGAGAGGGATCATTTCAGGGTTAAAAGGGAAAGTGAGTTGCATAATTTAGACTTTGAGCAACATCCTGCTCAGATTCTTGATGCTTTCATGCCACTCTATTTGAATAGCCAGATTTTGAGGGCACTTGAAGAGTCATTTGCGAGTGAGCTTGCTGCTAGGATGAATGCAATGAGTAATGCCACGGTAATGGTTTAGTTTCTTTCAAAAGGTCATCAGTTGGTTTTAGATGCTCGTGTTGTTGGTTCCACTAGGGTATTCCTTTACCCACAGTATGTTTCTTTCTGTTGAAGTGTCTGCCATTAATTTAACAAACTTAATAGCTCAGACCATTAGTCATTGCATTGGCTTATTTAAGTTGCAAATTCTTTTCATTCGCTTCAATAATCATGCAATGTAAGCTATTTACAGATGCATGTGACTAAGCACACTTTCAGCGCTCTTTTAGCAGTTGCATAATGCTGCCTTGAATTTTCTTTGAATGCTTTTTCACAGTGATGCTGCTGCAAATGAAAGTAAAAAGACAGCACCAGCAGCAGTTGATGGTCTTTCATGAGTCTCACAGCATTCTTCTGGATATCAACCTACTGGGGGGGGGGGGCTGCCATGTCAACTTTCCATGGCTGATATTGTGAAGATGGCTAAGCCGCAGAGCAAAGTGCCGAGTGTACCTAATGTATCTCACCACAATGCCAATGCCCACCAAAACCATATTCAAGGGCTGCCGTCTGGTGCATCACATCAAAATCAGTTTTCTGACAATCATACATCCAATGTTTCTGATGTATATCGAAACTCTGGGATTATCTGGTGCAGCATCGTTCAACCTGAGCTGCATCCAGAGCCTCTATCTCAGAGCCTCCCACAGATTCTGAGTTGCATCCTGATCCAGCTAACATATCATATGACAGAATTAATCATCAAACTGAGATTGATGAGGTTCAGGGGATAGATGACAGCACTGCTGAAAATCTTGGTAGTCCTCCAAGCAGAAAGCTGCAGGAGAGGGTCTGATTTTTTCCGATAGAGCATAACTTCTGCGTCATAATAAACTATTTGCTACCCCAGCTACGTCTTCCACATTTTGAATTATACTATTAGATGGCAGACCATCAATAACTTCATATAGAATTTCTGCAGTTTAAATTATTTATGTTCATGTTTTATTATCGGCATTCAATCTTTCCCCTCAATAGCACTGGTAATCATGTTTGGACACCAGTAAACACTTTAAGATTCACTGCTTAATTAGCTTGTCTTAGCTTCTCCAGGTTTATGATCTAGACCTCTCTCCTCTCACTAATAAAGAACTCAAGTTTCATGCTGAATATTACCATGTGTTAGCTCTTTGCCTTGCGTCTGACTCATTGGATTCTTGCACCACGTACGGCCTTCCTCTTACCACAACCTTGCACTACGTACTAGCTTCTTTAAATAAACGTCTGGACATACTACTCTTACAATTAGATAAGCTTTCAAAATGTGATAGAATTACTGAAATATAGCTGTTAATTCAAAGGACGTCGCATAAATATTACACTTTCAAGTAGTTAACGAACATTTGATAGAAAGTCAGTTCCTATATAGCTAATCGATTATTAAAATGCAGAATGTTGGTTACTCAATTGTCAGCGGGTACTTCTAACTCCATCCAAGCTTTGACATTTTATGAAGAGTTAATTTGTATACACGCAACAGGGTAAAATTCATTGACTTTAAAATTAAACGCATAGGGTCACAGTTGCAGTGCCAAACTTTCAACTGAAAGCAGCAAGTGTTTTTGAATCTTTGTCATGTTCGGTTGCTTAAGGTTATATCTGTAAGTTTTATAATCTCTGATATGAATGTAGAGGTCTTTCATTGTATCCATTAAGGCTTGTAATTCATTACAGGATAGCTACATCCGAGGCCGAGGCTCAATTAGATTTATTTTATCTTAATCTCAATTTCGGTCTATTTATCATTATTGTTCTTCATTTCATTATACGCACTTTGGATTAATCAGATTGCTCTAAAATACAAATTCAATTATTTATTCTAAAACCAGTTTTTGCGTAACACAAACCTTATCATTTGAGGTGTTAAAATATCGAAATAATGACTGATCATCCTCAATATCATAGTCATTAGATTTGGATATAATGATTAGCATTAGCAACTACTGATCTGAGGAAAAACAGGACAAAGACTAATAAAGGTAAAATAGCAGTGATTTTACAACAACTTCTTTTCCTTCTCCAAATGAGGATACAGTCGCTGGAAATTCAAGACTGTCCATATCAAGTGTCGTAAACCAATCTCAGGAAATAATACCTTTGGCGAATACAGTAAACAACTTTTAGTTTGCATCCATTTTCAGCAACAAGTTTACAACACTCTGCCACTACCCCCATGATTTCCCACTCCCACACAAAACTCCTCACATCCAACCATTTCATACACGTCCAGTCGTCCACCTTCAACTTCCCCATGTTTTCAACCCTCTACTTCACATATCCCTTCACAAATCCTCCCCACTTACCCACTATAACCACTTCCCCACTATACTAATCACATGATATTATAAAAGGACATAATAAGGGAGGTGTTAATACAAGAAAATTCAGAGAACAACGAAGAACAGAGGAGAGTCCGACAATATTACGCAAACAAAAATATTCTGCAAATTCAACATAGCCTCAGTTCTGCCGGAAAAGTGAGTGCTTTTCGGATTCTTCGTTTCCAATATTGTTTGTCACAAGTTATTTTCGCTTGATTTTGGTTACTTTTACAGTAAAATTTAATTTGAATAAATTTATAATTTGAAGAAATAATAAGATATTGATTTGAATAATTTTGATTACTCTCAAAATTAATAATACTTCATCAATCTGGAAAATTGGTTCTCAAAGGCAGACTTCGTTTGGTTTTTCCTGCTTTCTTTAGCTTTCTAGCTATTCAGGGCAATTGGTTCTCAAAGGCTCACGTAATTCCAATGGAATAGTTTATAAATTAAGCAATCAAAATCAACACTGTTTTTCCGCTTTCATTACTTTTTTTTTTTTTGCAATATAATATAGTATCACCGACAAGAATATACTAAATTTTATGTGATCTATTGGAATTTAGTATGTACAAGTCTATTGGTGTTGTCAACTTATTTGTATACTAACTGAAATTAGGATGCGTTTCTAAATATTCATATTGGAATTAATTTAAATAGTAGTATCCTCTATTCATTATTCCATCCAATTCAACAATTAAATGTTTCTATTAGTATTCACTATCCTTTTAGCAGTCCTCTCAAGAAATAACATCATTGTCTCTCAAATTTGTGAGTGCTTTGAGACGCTACTGCCTGAGCTATATCTACTAAGGAGAAAGTTTCAAAATAATATGCATGTACTATGTTATCTCATTGACATGTTCTAGCTATTCTTATTCTTTCTTTAGTTCTATTTTAGATATGGATGAACAAGGACACGTTCAAATTATTCCAACTACGAGTGCTCAAATTTAACGAAGGGGACAACGTCGAAAGATACGTCGTCGCAACATTTATTCCTATAATGCTTCAGACTCAAAGCCTGAAATTATCAGGAATGTCCCAAGGGCTATACAAAATAAGTTAAGAGATCGAAGGGCTGAACGAAGGGAAAAAGAAAAGAAATTTAGAGAGCTTAGGCCTGCACTAGATCTACATATTGCAAATTATCAGCTTATGAGAGATGCACTAATAGATGCTATAGACAAAATTATACTATATGATTGGGAAGCATTATCAATTTTAGTAGATTCACTTGGACAACCTTTAGGTAGTATTTTAACTGACATTTATCACGAGGTGTGGCCAAGTGGACCTTTTTGGGTTTATGTCCTTAAATTTGAAGCAGAGTGGGAGAACCGTCTCTACGACTACCTGTAATTTATTTAATTAATGAAAGTTTTTTATTGATTTGCAGCATTACCTGTCATTTAATTATTATTTTTTTCTTAAGAGCATTAGATAAGATAAATTACATAATGGAATAACGCAAACTTATTCCTTCAAATAATGCAACTTTAATGACATATCCAATGTCTTAAAAGAGGAAAAACATGAATACACACATTACTTTACGCTCTTTGCTTGATTATATGTAATTCTGATGTATAGTAATACTTTACAATTGTTTTGCCTCTTTTCCAATCAAAAATTAATGAGGAATCTATATTAATGAGGATTTAAAAATTAATGAGGAATCGATCAAATGGTTTAAATTTTACGATTAATCAAGTTATAAAAATATGAGATGGTTAAGCAACTAAGTTAATAATTTATTATATTTTTTTCTTCGTATTTTCCGCGCATCGCGCGGGTACTGTACTAGTAACACATTAATATACAATAACACATTAATACTCATTATGATATTTTTTTTAATCAATATAAGTATCTCATTTAGAGAAAAATAAAGAACAATTTAACTGGTGCTTTTTTGTAGTTTAAAAGCAAGGAGACGTGGTTAGATGTTATTGTTAGTGACTGCCGTTAATTCATGTTTGCCATTTTTAATTCTTGCCGTAAGCAAAAGATCTTAAATGCATCTCAGCCATGAGTTAGTTTATGTACACATGGCATGAATCTAAAGGCCCATTGAAGATTACTTGACGAAATTCTACTTGACTGGATCTTTTTCCGGAGTAGTTTGTTATATTTCTAATGATCAAATTAAGGTTAATATGATTAATTTTATTGTTAATTAATACTAAAAAATAAATTCCTTAATATGTGTGAAAAAATCAAAAAATCACTTAAATGGATGGGATGGAGTAATTTAGAGTGGGGTATGTTTAATCCAATTGAAAACGTATTAGCCCCTAAACATTCTTTTGATAGTCAATAAGGGCAACCATAAGTCAAATTTCTAATGACAAGGATAGTTTTAAACCAAATTAACAAAAAACATGAATCCATTTCGCCTATTGCAGGTTACACTTGAACCTTTTCTTAAAACAATTTAATAGAACAATTATTTGACTGCTATTTTCCAAAATGAGAAGGGGAGCCTTGGTGTTGGTAAAGTAGTTGTCATGTGACCAGGAGGTCAGGTCACGGGTTCAAGCCGTGAAAATAGCCTCTTGCAGAAATGTAGGGTAAGGCTGCGTACAATAGACCCTTGTGGTTCGACCATTCCCCGGACACCGCACATAACGGGAACTTAGTGACCGAATTGCTCCTTTATTTTCCAAAATGAAAAGCTCCAAAAAGACGGTCAAACTAAACTGGAATGAAAAGACACTTGGAGAATATCTCCGAGCTACTTTAACTTCCAATATGAGATTTGAGTGACTGATGACAGCGTAGTTAGTTTTAGCATAATTCCGAGTCTAAGTGTCATATTTTGTCGATTTTGCCACAAAAAATTATATTACATGCTAGGGGAAGGCGGGGGAAAATACTGAAATCTATATAAAGAACAGGCAAGTGTTTGACAAAATTGCAAATTTAAGATTTTTTCAAAAAATGTAATTCGGATTCCCTTGCCATTTATGAGGTTGTTTGGACTTAGGTCCGGTAGATGAAGAAGGTGGAAATACAGCACAGACCATTGAGAAATTGAGACAAGACTGTACAACCAAAAAGAAAACAGCTATGCAAATTTTATCAACTCTGCAGCAAACAAAACCTGAATATCAAACAGATGAACTCTTTCCTGCAGGAAGCTTTGGGAGGTTTTGAAATGAGGAAAAGAACGGTCTGTGGAAAGTAAACCGGTGCAAAACCTTTGGTTTCTAACAGCAACTCCGGCATAAATTTTTCAGTAATGTGAGGCATGGATATATTCTTGACCATAGTTACAGCAATGTGCAAAAATAGATAGAATCAGTAGGAGAAATCACTTGATAAAGATAATGATGGGTTCAAATGCTTCGATTCAAGAAACCGGAGAGAAAGATTACCCCCCAACACAAATACTAAGTCTAATTCTTGATATTCTCCAAGGAGAGACTAGTTAACCAGCACATATTACATTGTGCAACCTGCTAAATGTGTCGTTCATCAAAGTACTAAAGAGACATAATGTTGTTTGCAAACTTTGCCCCTCCTGTGCAAAGTCGCTCAAGTCTCCCTCACATTTCCACGATTGGCTCAACTTCAACACGAAAAGGGAAGCATGACAAACCGCCCCGTGGCATCTCAGGGGAAAAGGTGAGTAGGTCTTAATGTAGTAGAATAGAATCGAGTAAAATTATCAACAACAATACCAACAAAAAAGCCTCAAGGACAAGCTAGCTGAGTTTGGCTACATCAAGTCTCACTATCCACGTCCCTCCAATTAGAGATCTTCTCTCAATCCAATAATTAAGCATCAAGTGAAACTACCCAGAAGCAACACAAAAGTAGTACTCTCACAAAGATATGCATTGATAGAACGAGCAAATCAATTACTAACAAAACATAAATAGCTGAATTCTGGATCACTATTATCTGGCTCAACCTTTAGGTCAAATGACAAACTAAATAAAATTAAGAAACAACAAAACCTTCTATACTCTTGCTACAAGAAATTTTCTCCAAGATACAAGAATATGAATGATAGAGCAACTCTCAATGATCTCCGTGCAGAGACTTGATGATGTCCGAATCACCTGAAAAATCATTAGCCGCAGACATAAGACAAAAGGGTCCTTATGAACTTCTAGGAAATTTCAATGTACAACAGTAGGAACTCTCAGATGTACTTTACCTGGGTCAATTATGCTTAGGCATGAGACACGGAAATACTTGCCACATGCTGTCCCAAGATCAACATTGTCTACACAAAAAAGTTGTAAGGACAATAAAGAAAACAAAGTAGTTTTATCGAAAACAGAACACTTTGGAGTCAAAAGGCATGAGCTATTCCCAAATGTTGTCAATGGGTAAAAGTAGCAAATCTATATCACTAAATGTACTGATAGAGGTGAAATCCTATGAACTGAAGACAACACAAGTACACAACTACCATTGACCTTATCATCAGTTAAACGGAAAATGTGAAGAATCAATCACACATAACTGCTATACATTCTCCAACAAATATGCACAAAATGTCTGGTTGGGGAAAATAAATTGGATATCAAGTATAATGAAACCGAGTTTTTCATTTGCTTAACATGTACTCCATTCATTCCAATTTATGTGGCACTATCACTATTCAAAGAATCCAACAATTTTTCACACATTTTTTCAAATGTTTCTATTGATTACTTCCTCCGCACATTTTATGTGGCCTTGTTTGATTGGACAAGGGGTGTAAGAAAAAAGAAAAACTTTTCAAACTTGTGGTTTAAATTCAAGTCATAGACACTTGTGTGGCAATAGATATCCTCACTAAGGGTAAAACAAAAATTCCAAAGTTAAATTATTTCTAAGTACAGAAAGTGTTATTGGTTTTGGGATACACTAAAATGAAATGTGTGCCACATAATTGGGACAGATGGAGTACAACACATTGTGATTTATAGTACTTATAACCTAGTCTTAAATATGTAAAATTTTACTTCACAAACGAAACTAGGAAACTAATTCGCTTAAAAAATTAGATGCATCACCAAACCCCACAAAGGGATCAAACTTAATTACTAGATAGCCATACGAATTAACACATGAACTAACAATGATGAAACTCAAGATCTTTGAAGAATGCTTACTTCCATTGAAATGGTGAACACCAACTTTAGAGAGCATAGCATAGTACTCAATCTCAGATTTCCTCAACGGAGGACAGTTGTTGGATATCAATATCAACTTTCCTGTAAAAAAAATATCACATTTAGTCCAAATAAATTACAAAAAAAAAAGGCAGAAATATTATTTTTTTTAAATGAAGAACCTTTAGAGCTCCTGAGGGTCTTGAGAACAGTCTTGTAACCAAGAGAATACTTGCCGCTCTTCATTACAAGTGCTAACCTGTTGTTTATGCTTTCATGTGTCTTCTTCTGCAAATTACAAATTTTGCATTAATAGCCAGCCAAAAAACCAAAAGAAAAATATAACAAAAAAGGGAATAAATGAAGGGGAAGAAATGGGTATTTCATACTGTTTTCTTTCCAGTGGTCACCATTGTAGATGCAAAGATCTGAGAATCGAAGGAAGTGGAAAAAGGGGAAAGTGGAAAGGAAAGGTTTCTGCTTAAAAATGTGAGATTAGGGTTTTGCCGGGGCGGCTATAGGGTAACGCAAGTGAAGCCGTTGCCTTAGCCCCAAATAATTAAGCCCCCAAAAATAAAAAGTATTATTATATAATATATACTCCATAATTTATATTTATATAATTATTAATAGAAGATTTTAAATTTTAATAATTTTTAATATTTGGTAGATGTAAGATTGAGTGAGTTAATTGGATAAATTTTTCTCGCTTAATTAAATAATATATTTACATTCTCATCATTTTTTTTCTTTCTTTAAGTATAATCTTTTTGCATGGTTCTTACAATTTTACTTTCTAATTTCAACTCCAATTCTCTAAATTAACTATTTCTTTTTGTCACATTTGATTGATCCACACAGCAGAAAGTAGATTCTTTTGCGTCTCATTTTTTTTAACTAAGAAATTCCCGAGGCAAATGTCGCAAGGTTCAAAACATGATGAATAATGGGTTCACCCTTTACCATTTTCACTTAAGGGAAGAATTCAATACCATATGACGCACGCCTAACTCATACATCATGAGTTGTGCTCTCGCCACTATATCAAAGTCATATATGTTTTGTTGTGTTTCAATATTATATGGATTTTATAAAAGACGCTTTAGGGTCTTTTTAATATATTTTGGTTTAGGCCACCAGTTTTGTTGAGCCGCCCCTCATTGACAATCATCAATAATTATTTACAGACTACTGCCCCGCTATAAACGTACTGTTCAACCAACTTCATTCACATTTGGTAACTGAATGACAAACTCACTGCCTTTAATGCTCTTGTCATTGTTGTCTTATTTTAAGTGAGACTCTATAAATTTTATTGAGAATCACAGGGGCGGATAAGTGGCTCTAGTAGGAGACTAGTAAAGCCTTGATTTGGGTCCCCCAAAATTTTTAATAATGGATTTTATAATTTTATTTTAAGTAAGACAATATTAATATTTGTAGAAAAAATAAAAAAAAATACAAAAAAATGTAAAAAAGAAATAAAGGTGTCTACTCTTAAACAGTAAAAATAATTTTAAGACTTTGAATTAAACTACTTAAATCTTCATATTAGTAAGTATATTTTTTACAACAATATCAAGGGTAACATATTGCAAATACATGTCTAATATCTCATTTATTTAAAATTTTCTTTTCTAATATAAATAATAATATTATTATGTGAAGTTAAAGACTTTATGTCATTTAAGAATATATTCTATAAACAACAAATATGAAAAAAAAGGCAAGATTAATTTTTTTGCATATATGTGTGTATACGTACTAACTAAAAAAAATATAAGACCTCTTATTAAAATTTGACTTTAGGCCACCAATTTTACGGAGCCTCCCTTAGATTTTGTTGTGCGGCTCTTGGAGTGTTATCTTACAATTTGTCACTTGCGAAAAGCACGTGCTTATTAGGATGTTTGGGATGTGCAAAGGACGTGAGTAATGTTAGGACAAAATTTGAGTTGGAACGAAGAAAGAGAAGAAAAAAGGTTTTATTTGAGTTGAAGCTAAAAGTTGTTTTTGTTATGATAAATATCTCGTTACGGTGGATGTCTACTCTTCTTCCATGATCTTCATTTTAAATGCTTAATGACATATTCAATAACATATTTTGTATGTTCAATGATATATTTCATGACATATTTTCTTCACTTTTTATGCATATATAAAGGCCTTGTAATAGATAAGAAAATACACACAATTGAAGAAGAAAATCTCTTCCTTCTCTCTATCTCCATTTCTTGTTCATGTTTTGCTAAATTGCTTTTATTTCCTTGTTCCATATTATTACTTTGAGTTATATTTCATAACATGTTATCAGCACGAGTCTCTAGCCAATTGTATATATATCTACAAAGATTGCAATTAGAAGCCATACATATCATCTCTTGGTTAGATGTAAAGAGAAACTACATATAGTAAGTAATGAAACGTAAGAAGGTATGATTATCTTATACTTGTCATTCCTCTAATATCTCGTATGCACACAACTTCGTACTACACATGTATTGCATAAACACATATCAATATTACATCTTTTATATCATATGAATGAAATGAAATTTTCGAAGCTCTATATGTGAAAATCATAGTAGCAGTTAATTGTTGATATGATGCATGTCATGGTAACCAAGGATATGTTATATAAGTAGTCTTATGCTTATTTGTGTGCTAACTATCTTCAATCTGTCTTGCCGCTTTTAATATTTTTTTACTTGGATGAACATTTTTTCCTTTTGGGTCTTTGCACTTGCATAAAAAAAATGGTCATACTGAAGTGATTAGAAACATAAATAATCTTAAAGAAAACAAGAAATACTTCACATCTTTATCTAGGTTAATTAATTATTTCTTTGAAATTTGGAAAACAAACCAGCTATTGAGAAAGTATTCATAATTTATGGTCGTATCATTTGAAAGCAAACAATGATTAGTATGACTACTAGAAGAGGTATTTTTTTATCCATGACCTACTTGATGCTTGCTACTGACTTACCATTTTCAAGTATTTTATATGAATGATGCACAAGCTACAACTGGTAAGTTGTTACCTATAATGTCACTTTTCAGGTAATATAAATGTTGAATTTATGTATTAGTACTATATATGTGTTGTTACCTATATGATGTACTTTTGATAAATTTATTTACTAATTGCTTGGTTGAATTGAGTGAAGGAAAGTCATGGCGTTAAATCAAATCCAATGGTAGGGTATACCCCGAAAACAATAATATTTTTGAGAGAGGCTCAATAAATATTATGACAATGATTTTATAATCCATTTAAACTCTAATAGAATTTAGAAGAAATATTCTGACTACAAACGGTTGTATTTCATATAGATGCTACAAATAATTAATAAAGCTTTACGCTGATTTGAGATTTGTACACTTATTTAAGAAAGCAAATTTGATTTGCTAAGTTGCAAATTAGTTGCGTATAACTTTCTTGGCATGTGATTGAAATTAAGGCTTGAGAATGAATCTCAATATTATTTAGCCTATTATGTCATTAATTGAGGGTAAGACATTGGGATGCTCCATAATGATAAGAGTTGGGTTTGAGTCCCAATTTATTATGGCCTAACATGTCTTTATATTGGTAAGATATTGGATTTGAGTCCCACTATACTATATTGATGATATAATGATGACTAAAGAAAAATAATATATTTTTCATTAAAGGCATAAAGATTGTCCCACTTGATTTGCTCCATTCTTGAAGTGAATGTGGTAGCAGTGCATAATAAATTTAAATGAAGACAAGTGGTCGAACACCGAACATGGGCGTTCCAAAGATCAAAACAATAATCATCATCACTATGATTATAAAAGGAGAATAATAGGGGTTCTCAAAACAGTCCTTCAAAATAAGAAGGCAATGTTTACCATTAAATTGGTATGAAAATAATAAAGCACGTCGTTGATTATGATCCATTCCTTGAAGAGAATGTGACTTGTGATAAGCATTGAGAATGCAAATCCATTCCTAAAGTTTAATGTGGCAATATGTGATAAAAGCAATGAATAAAGACATGCGATTCATGCTTATTTGAATACCACACAACTCACATCTAAGGGAGGTTTGAGTGAAATAAAGAGAATAAATATTATTGTGTGGTTACATGAATATGTCATTAGTCGCGTACATGTGATACGCCAGATATTATTTTGCCATGCCATATAAAAGTTATTAAAGGCAAAATTAAAGAAATAAATAATTTTGCTTATGATGATTCTGACCATGGCAATTTATTATGATATAAGTTTCTCCGTGAAGGAGACATTTGCCATATGAATGGTATGATAAAAGATCTTGTAGTACAAAAGTTGTTAAGAGCTCCGAAAAAACTAATTTGTTACTATCGGGATGAATAAAATTATTCATGACATTGATATTGTAAAGTCTCAAAAGAAACTTTTTGAGTTTCAAATGTATAAGTCAAAGTGGTTGGCATATTGAGACTATAAATAAAAGGAAGATTGAATATCTTCATATTTCTATAATCATACTGGATAAATATGAAAGGTTACCCGATTTTCTTTCTATTTGTACTACACAAATATAAGCATGATGATGGAATCATATGCCACAAGTAAACTAGAGGTTTACTAAAACAAATATTAGTTGGCATAACCGATTGACCATCCTGGTTCAATTATGATGCGAAAAATTAATTGAGAATTATATTGGCATATATTGAAGAATAGAAGATTCTTCAAGAATTATTTTGTGCTGCTTATTCTCATGATATACCAGTTAAGGTTGGGATTGAATCCCTTAATTTCTAGAACAAATAAAAGGTGATAAATATATGGGCCCGGTCACCTGCCATGTGGACGATTTTAATAGATGCATCTATTCTATGGTCACATGTGCATTTGTTATCAACTTACAGTTTGGCTTTTGAAAGATTGCTTGCTCAAGTTATTAGAGCACAGTTCCAGAATATAAATTATGATGATTTATCTTAATAATACTGATTTAAATCCAAGTTGGTTTAGCAGAAATTGTATGCCTCTAATTATAGCTAAATCATTGGTTATGAGAACAAAACTCCCAAAAACGAAATTTGGTATGAGATGTATTATTTAATATACAACAGCACTTGTATGCATCTAGCCAAATTATAAAAATTTCTCCCTATCACAATCAGTTCAAGGTCAGGAACCAAATAATTTCTATATAGAAATATGGATGTGCTGTATGATTTAATTATGCCACCAAAATGCACAAAGATGAGTTCCCAAAGAAGGTTGGGAAATATGTTGGTGATCCCAATATTAGGGGGAGAAAATGAGCAGCTGAGAAAGTGATACGTGAAATGAATTATTATGAATACATATAGATCCTCGTACAAGAAAATATGAACTTGAAGTTCAAGTGATAATTCATTTACAAATTATTGCTAGACGCATTTGCTGACCCAAAGCTAAATGTCATATTTCAGCTGCTAATGCTCCAAATAGAATAAAGTCCATGAGGGATAGAGTCTATGGCACGCATGAAGCGAAACAGACCAATCGGTTCCAAAGATAAAACTCCTTGAAGAAGGAGAGGAGTAAATATTCAAAATGGTCATAATAAGGAGGCAAGTGCTCTAGAATAGCACCACGACATAACACTTCATAAGACCTCATGGGAGAGGCTCGGGTACCTAAAAATAATGAGATAAAGAGATCTCAATAAGTTATGTCTTTATTAGGTAATAATGGAACCGACGTAAAGTGATCGTCGACGATATTGTTAATATAACGTAGCACTCAATATTATTAATATTGACGAGGATCTTGAGCTCAAATCTATTATGAAATTTGGACAGATAAATGATTGGCCAAAATAAAATAAAATATACACAATCACGATTGATTTCACCTGAAAAATGTGAAGTTGGACGGATAGTCCCAACACCTGAAAGTGTAAAGCCAGTTGAGGTATAAATGTGCTCTTGTGCGAAGAAAGACAAGTCGATAGACATAAAGACGACTTGTGTCATAAGAAGATTTGTAAATATCCTGGCATTGATTGTATAGAGACATGTTCTCTTGTGGTGAATGTAGTTATTTTAGGTTTTAATCTGGTAATACATAAAAAACTTGATATGCGTATAATGAAAATCATTGAAGGATTTAAATTGCTCTGAAGCATATTATGGTTCCCAAGAAATTTATTAAATAAAGCTTCAATAATACTTATACGGATTGAAACAATCAGGGCGCATGTGGTATAATCGCCCGAGAAAATACTTGTTGAAAGAAGGGTACAAGAATAATTTAATTTGTCCTTGTAAAAAGATCCAGATTGAATTTGTTGTAATCGCCGTGTATGTTGATGATTCAAATATCATTAGAACTCACGGGGAGCTTCATAAAGCAGTAGACTGTTTAAAGAAAGAATTTGAAATGAAAGATCTTAGAAAGACAAAATTTCATCTTGGTCTACAAATTGAGTATATGAAAGATGAAATTTTTGTCCATCAATCAACACACACTGAAAATATTTTAAAGCGATTCTATATGGATAAAGTACATCCATTGAGTACCCCGATGGTTGTGTGATCACTCGATATAAATAAAGATTCATTCCGGCCTCATGAAAATAATGAAGAACTTCTTGATCCTAAAGTACCATATCTTAGTGCAATTGATGCACTAATGTATCTTGCTAACACTACAAGGCGTGACATAACTTTTTCAATTAATGTCTTAGCAAGATATAGTTGTACTCCTACAAGGAGACATTGGAATGAAATCAAACACATATTGCGTTATCTAAAGAGAACTACCGATGTGGGCTTATTTTATGGCAATGATTGCAATTCCGATCATGTTGGTTATGTCGACGCGGGGTATTTATCTGACACACACAAGGCTTGATCTCAAACATGCTACGTGTTTACATGTGGAGGTATTGTCATATCTTGGCGATCGACTAAGCAATCAATCGTGGCTACTTCATCTAATCATGCTGAGATAATTGCTATTCATGAAGAAAGTCGAGAATGTGTATGGTTGAGGTCTATAATACATCTTATTCGAGCCAAAAATAATTTGACGTGTTACAAACTACCCACAATTTTATATGAAGACAATACATCATGAATAGCCCAATTGAAGGGAGGATTCATAAAAGGAGTTAGGACAAATTGCATTTCACCAAAGTTATTTTCCATACATGATCTTCAAAAGAATGGTGATATCAATGTGCAATAGATTCTTTCAAGTAATAATATGACTGATTTGTTCACCAAATCTCTACCGACGTCAACCTTCAAGAAACTAGTGTACAAGATTGGGATATGAATGATCAAGGATGTGAATTGATGCTCTCATCAGGGGGAGTTAATACGCGTTGTACTTTTTTTTCCTTACAAGGTTTTGTCCCACTGGGTTTTCCTTGCAAGGTTTTTAACGAGACAACCAAAAGGCGTATTTCTAAACATGTGTATTCTTTTACGTTCACTAGGATTTTTTTCCCATAGGTTTTTTTTCTAGTAACGTTTTAACGAGGCACATTATCTTTGGACATCCAAGGGGGAGTGTTATGATAAATATCACATTATGATGGATGTCTACTCTTCTTCCATGATCTTCATCTCAAATGCTTAATGACATAATCAATGACATATTTTGTATGTTCAATGACATATCCCATGACATATTTTCTTCACTTTTTATGCCTATATAAAGGCCTTGTAATAGATAGAAAAATACACACAATTGAAGAAGAAAATATCTTCCTTCTCTCTATCTCCATTTTTTGTTCATGTTTTACTAAATTGCTTTTATTTCCTTGTTCCATATTGTTACTTTGAGTTATATTTCATAACAGTTTTTGAATTTTGACTTTGAAGTTCAAAATTTGTAAACATAAAACTTTATGTGTGTATACTTCACCACATAAATAGTGAAGTTTTTGAAGAAAATGACAAAACTAACCCTTAATCTCTGTAGTTGGTTTAATAAGTACAGTATTTTACGTATAACACTTGAGCAATTTTAATCTTTTATGTGGATAAAAATTGAATCAAAGTGGAGTACTTTTGATGCCCACGATATCTAAACGGATATAGCCTTCAGAAATTTTGCGTAATGAATTTCTAATTCTTTATATATATATATATATATATATATATATATATATATATATATATATATATATATATATATATATATATATACTATCTCAGTTTTAATATGTGGTACACTTTATTTTTTAATTTGCCTAAGAAAAAGGGAACATTTTTTAGAAGGAAAAGAGAGGAAAATTAGAGGCGCTGTAACGATGGATTACCTAACATGGTGAACTTGTGAGATTGACAAGAAAGAATATTTATTTTTCCAAATTCCAAATCACTTTTATAATCAAACAACTCTAGGACAAAATTATTGTACTCAAAGTCAAACATGTCTTCCATGAATTAAAAGTCATTCTTTTAGGCATCTTTGTAATCCCATATTAATATTGCAGGTTTGCTCCCTCCACAACTAAGCAATTGCCTAATAGCACAAACAACTTTCTTCCCACAACCACAAGTCTTATTGTCTTCATTAACAACTCCTTTCTCGTCCATTTTGATTTTCTTCATCTTCTCCTTGTGATGTTTCTGCATTACATGAATTTCAGCAACCTGTGACATGGCTCTCTATTTTTGCTGACCTTTGCTCTATTTTCTGGTGAAGTAACAATGTATTATTCTTTCTGCTATTTATAAGCGCTTGAGTACTTGGGAAGCAAGGGGAACGTGTTGTCATTAGGCTTTGGTAGCTGATTAAAATTCATGTACTTGGAGACCAAGTAATTTTCTAATTTTTTTAATATAAAGTTTTCATAAAGCTTCTCCTCAAGCCGCCCACTTTGACTGTAATTACTCCTATTATTATACTTCTGGATAAGAAATTTTGGAACATGACACTGTTTGGCGCTTGTTAAAGAATCCAATGACTATGTGCTTGTCTTAAAATCAGCTTAACCTTAACCAGGATTCTTCATATGTTATGAAGTTGGACTTCAATATATCATGGAGTAACTTTTCCACTAATTAAGATTGCAAGTTGTCCTCTCTGGGAGCCAGACAGAGTGTCTCTCTCTAGAAACTAGATGACTTTACCACCCTGTTGTACTGGACAAACCACCTCAATCCCACCCAAACCACCAGATATTCCAACCAGTACCATGGAAGGCATGAATCAATCAAATGATCACAATCCTACTCCCCTAGGGGACTCTCCCTCTTTCAAAGAAATACTTCTCACGGACCCCTACTCTAACCTAATAACTCTGCAAGGGGATATGCTAAACCCAATGCCCATGCATCAAGAAGTGGAATTAACATCATCATCAATGCATGAAAATCGATTGGAGGAACCAGTTAGGGAGGGCTACTGTGTTAGCCTATCACCAGATGATCTCCGGCGAATCTACCATCCCTGAAAATTTTCAGTCATCATCCAACTCTTGGGTAAACGAATTCCACACCACTGCCTAAAAAGGAAAATTCAGGACTTATGGAAACTCTCCGAAAATTTTCCATTAATTGACTTGGGTGCAGACTATTATATTGTGAAATTCTCTAAGGAAGAACATATGGTGAAAGCTTTGCAGCAAGGCCCTTGGTTCATTAATGGTTACTTTTTATCTGTTCAACGATGGGAGGCTAACTTTGTTGCTTCTGAGGCAAAACCTCTGTTTACGGCTATATGGTTAGAGCTTCCCCAACTTTCCACAGAATTTTACGATAGTCTAATCTTGCAAAGGATTGGGAACACGATAGGGAAACTGTTAAAGGTTGATGCATGCACATCTGCTACTCATAGGGGTAGATATGCAAGGCTATGTGTAGAAATCCCCATGAACACTACTGTTAAGTCCTTTATTTTTATTGGTTCTCATAAACAGGACATTTGCTATGAAGATGAAAAATTCTTGTGCAAAAATTGTGGGAGATTAGGCCATGTTGCTCCTCAGTGTCACTACACCATTAATAAACAAGGTGCCAAAGAACCAGTTATCCCCACCATTCCTGGAGAAATACAAAAGCAGGATCAAGAAACCAATGGAAGACGATTGGAAGACAGTCTCATTTGCCAAGACAAAAAGGAAGCTTACTCGATCTTCTACAACTCCCACTCATATTCAAAATGTCCCAGGTATAAATGTCAAAATTTATGATGCTGATATAGGTAAATACCTTAATACTCAGAAGCTTAATTATGTGGAAAAAACTACAGGGTTCAATACGGAAAAGATAAAAAGAAAATCCAATCTACAAATGAGCTGATTATCCCTAACTCTAATCTGATTAACAACAAATTTTCTAGTCTAATGAAACAGCCCATGGTTTGTGAAGAAACCACCGGTTCTAAATCAGTTTTTTACCCTTCCACCCAATGCATGCCTTTCTTACATGACACATTGCAGGAGTTGAAGCCACACGTGGCCACTGGCATGCAAACCCCTAGTATTAGCTCTTCATTATTAACAAGAGATCCTAAACACAAATCCTGTCATTAACAACCAATCCCTTTAATAAAACAGAATCTAGACTTAATAATATGGATTTCCCTCCAACTGTCACCCCATGCACTGACACGCTATCCCCCGTTAATTCCAAAGCCCTTCCATCCACAACAACCAACGAGTTCTCTGAAGAATGCCAAATGGACACCTCTCTCGACCAAGTGTCACAAACAAAATCCCCCAAGGATCTTGTTAATTCCCTTACTCTTCCCCAATCTGAACCAATGCAAGTAGAAACTTCTTCTATAAAGTTACCTAGGGAATTGTCTAGCACCAATCCCACTCTTTCAACTATCAACAATATAAACCCTACCACTCATAAGTATGCCAAGACTACCAATATCGTCAAGAAGGAGAAACAGACTTCGATCCTTCGTCACCAACACCTTCCAACAATGAACAACCTTCCTCCACTTCCCCCAACTCCCAGAACCAATAGTTTACTACACATACTACACCTCTCCACCATTTCCCCAAAACTACCAACCCCTATCTTGGCTAGAAGCAGGACTGATAGGACATGCTATCTCGTTCAACATGAACATCAGTGGCCAGGACACGGTCCTCATAATCCAGATTACACCTTATCTTGCTCAACTAATATCGGAAGGGATGAGGCTAGTTATGAACAATTACTTGAACCAAATGTGGATCAACAATGTCCTACACCCCTTAGCTCCAACAATGAATCAAAACCTGATTCAAGCCATGCAACAACAATGGAATCTTCCTCCCCAAGCAAACCCTCAAGCCCCACAAAATCCTCCCGTAGAGCTTCCATTCTTCCTTCCGGAGGAAATCTCCCAAATCAACCCTATCTTCATCCCCTGGGACATGCATGCACATGGAAATGCCCAGAACAACATTCCAATGCAGATGGAAAACAATCCCCCTCCCAATGTGCAAGAACCAGTAGGAAATCAACCAGAAGAGGAGGAAGAACTCGATCCTCTACTTATGGAATCGAGTGTGGAATTTGCAAACCTAAACGAAGTAAAAGTACTTCTATTCAAGGAGATGCTGAGCAAGAAATTCATCTTCAACTGCCTCCCTCAATGTACAAATGCTCAGTGGACATAAGTGTTGCGGAAGTCAAATGTATATAGTGTGAATAAGTCACAACTACTATACCAAAAATTATGACAGTCACCAAATAATAAATAAGACAATAAAACAACAATAAAGGGAACACCAGAATTTACGAGGTTCGGCTAATTTTGCCTACTCCTCGGACACAACCAATATTTTATTTCACTCCAAAAATACAAGTGAAATAATACTAAAGAGAGAAGATACAAATGCCTTAAACAGATGAGAAGGCAAATGAGAGGTGTGTTTAAATCCTAAACATTAAGCCTTCTTTTATAGGGGGAAAATCTCCCCAACTATTGCTAACCCACCGACGTGGGAAGTTGAAATATTTGACATTTCAACAAATCTCCACTTTGGCAAAAATTCCACGTCTTCAATTTTCTCTCTATAACAAATTTTGGTTGTGTCTTCATCTTCAATCTTCAGTGTTCAACAATGTTGATCAAATCCAAACAATGTTGAAACTTGACCGCAGTCACCACCTTTGTCAGCATATCAGCAGGATTCTCCGTAGTATGAATTTTCTTCACCGTGACTCCATCTTCTTCTATGATTTCTCGTACGAAATGATACCGAACATCAATGTGCTTCGTCCTTGCATGATAAACTTGGTTCTTCGCTAATTGAATAGCACTTTGACTATCACAAAAAATTGTGATACCTTTTTGTTTAACACCAAGCTCCTTTAGCAATCCTTGAAGCCAAATTGCCTCTTTCACAGCCTCTATAATAGCCATGTACTCTGCCTCTGTTGTAGACAAAGCAACTGTTGACTGTAAAGTAGACTTCCAACTAACTGGTGCCTTTGCAAAAGTAAACACATAACCAGTAGTTGATCTTCGTTTGTCCATATCACCCGCAAAATCTGAGTCACAATATCTAACTACAAACTGATTGTCTTCCTGCTCAAAAACTAACCCGACATCTACAGTATTATGAATATACCGTAGAATCCACTTTACAGCTTGCCAATGCTCCTTCCCTGGATTGTGCATATATCTGCTAATAACTCCAACAGCTTGTGAAATGTCAGGTCTCGTACAGACCATTGCATACATCAAGCTACCAACAGCATTTGCGTATGGTACCTTTGACATATACTCTCGTTCAACTTCATCCTTTGGCGACATAGTAGTACTCAGCTTAAAATGGGGAGCAAGTGGAGTACTAACTGGCTTAGTCTTGTCATCTATGCCAAAACGTTGAAGTACTCTCTTCAAATATTCATTTTGAGATAAACAGAGTTTCTTTGAACGTCTATCTTATTATCTCCATGCCAAGAATTTTCTTTGCCTCACCTAAATCCTTCATCTCGAACTCCTTCTTCAGTTGAATCTTCAACTTATCAATTTCTTCCAAATTCTTGGAAGCTATCAACATATCATCAACATATAGGAGAAGATATATAAAGGAACCATCTTTAAGCTTGTGCAAATACACACAATGATCGTATTTGCTTCTCTTGTACCCTTGCCGCAACATAAACTCGTCAAATCGCTTGTACCATTGTCTAGAAGATTGTTTCAATCCGTACAACAATTTTTCAAGTTTGCATACCATATTTTCTTTTCCAGCAACTTTGAATCCTTCTGGCTGAGTCATGTAGATTTCCTCCTCCAAGTTTCCATGTAAAAACGCAGTTTTTACATCCATCTGAACTAGTTCCAAATCCAATTGTGCTACCAAAGCCAACATAATTCTAATGGAGGAATGTTTTACAACTGAAGAAAACACTTCATTGTAATCAATTCCCTCCTTTTGAGCATATCCTTTGGCCACCAATCTTGCTTTGTAGCGAACATCTAATTGGTTAGGAAATCCTTCTTTCTTTGCAAATACCCATTTGCACCCAATTGCTTTCTTTCCCTTCGGGAGATTGGCCAATCTCCATGTATGATTCTGATGAAGGGACTGTATTTCATCATTCATGGCAATCCTCCACTTATCTTCTTCTGAACTTTGGACAGCGTCTTTATAAGTGGTAGGAACATCATCAGCTACAATTGAGGTTGCACAAGCAACCGTCTCTATGAGACGAACATGTTTCGTTATTGTTCTTTTTGGCCTGCTGGTTACTATTGATTCAAGTTGTTGTTGAGGTTCCTGAGTTGGAATCTCCTCTACTGGCTCTCCTTCCAGAGGGTAATCTTCATTTGTTTCCTCCTCTGCTTCTTGTGTAGGAAAAATAAATTTTCCCTCAAACTCCACCTGCTTAGAAGCACCTTTATTTTGTTTGGTGTCTTCTGTTACCTTATTTACCATAGCAGATTCATCAAAGGTAACATCTCTGTTGAATATTACTTTCTTTTCATAGGACACCATAAGCGATATCCTTTGACTCCAGAAGTAATTCCCATAAAAATAGCCTTCTTTGCCCTTGGATCCAATTTTGACTCCGTCACATGATAATATGTAGTTGAGCCAAACACGTGCAAGGAGTTATAATCTACAGCAGGTTTTCCATACCATTTTTCAAATGGTGTCTTGCCATCAATAGCTTCAGTTGGTAAGCGATTAATGAGGTGGCATGCATATGTAACTGCCTCAGCCCAAAATTCTTTGCCCAAGCCAGCATTGGACAACATACACCGTACCTTCTCCAGCAAGGTCCGGTTCATACGTTCTGCCACTCCATTCTGTTGTGGTGTATGTCTAACAGTGAAGTGTCGGACGATGCCATCATTTTCACAGACCTTATTGAAATGATCACTTTTGTATTCACCTCCATTGTCTGTGCGAATACACTTGATCCTCTTGCCTGTTTGATTCTCCACCATCGTCTTCCATTTGAGAAAAATTCCCAACATTTCATCTTTGCTCTTCATTGTATACACCCATACTCTTCGGGAAAAATCATCAACAAAGGTTACAAAATAGTGCTTCCCACCCAATGAAGGTGTTTTGGAAGGACCCCAAATATCAGAGTGTACATAATCCAAAATGCCTTTAGTATTATGGATCGCTGTACCAAATTTAACCCTTGTCTGTTTCCCTTTGACACAATGCTCACAAAACTCCAAGTTTCAAGCCTTTACTCCTTTTAACAATCCTTGATCTGATAGAGTTTTCAAGGATTTTCCTCCAGCATGTCCCAAGCGCATGTGCCATAGCTTGGTTGCTTCTGCCTCTTTGTCGTCACTGGATATCACTGTCACTGTCCCAATAACTGTACTGCCACGATAGCGGTACATATTATTATTCTTCCGATTAGCCTTTATTACTACTAGTGCACCAGAGCATACTCTCATCACTCCATTTTCTGCAATGATTTTGAACCCTTTTGATTCTAGGGCTCCCACAAAGATGAGATTCTTCTTCAAATCCGGTACATATCGAACATCTGTTAATGTTCTGATCATTCCATCATGGTTCCTTAATCGTATTGAACCAATGCCATATGAGGTAAGAGGGCTGTTATCCGCTGTGTGGACGACTCCATATTCTCCTTCTTGAAATTCCACGAACTAGTCCCTGTTGGGACACATATGATAGCTACAAGCCGAGTCCATCAACCATATGTCTGATGATGTTGATGACTCTGTTGTAACTAATGAGAAGTCTGAATCATCACAATCAGCTACATTTGAATCCATAATGGCCTTTCCATTGTTATGTTTGGCCTTATACTTCAACTTCGGATAGTCTTTCTTCCAGTGCCCTTTTTCTCGACAAAAGGCACATTCATCTTTGTTGGGTCTGGATCTTGACTTGGATCTTCCCTTCTTTATCCTCGTTTGATTTTGAGGACGACCCCTCATAAATAGTGCTTCTCCTTCTCCGCCCTTCTATTTTTCTCGCTTTCTTTGTTCATAGCTGTACAAAGCCGAACAAACTTCTCTAAGAGAAACTTCGTCATTTCCATGGAGTAGAGTAGTTTCAAGGTGCTCGTACTCATCAGGAAGTGACGCCAACAACATCAAGGCCAAGTCACTATCATCATAAGTTGTATCCATATTTTGCGAATCTGTGACCAACTTATTGAAACTGGTGATATGTTCATTCATCGTGGTACCAGGAACATAGGTGAAGTGAAACAGTCTCTTCTTCATGTACAATTTATTTTGACTATTTTTCTTCAAAAATTAATCCTCCAGTGCTTTCCATAATTTACTTGCAGAATTTTCCTTTGTGTATGGATATTTCTGCTCTCTAGCAAGGTAGGATCGAATGGTACCGCAAGCAACACGGTTGAGAATCTTCCAATCTTCTTCTCCAATAACATCTGGTTTCTTTTCTTCAATGGCCAGATCTAGCCCTTGTTGAAAAAGGACATCTAGAACCTCGCCTTGCCACATCCCAAAATGCCCGGACCCGTCAAAAATTTCTACCGCAAATTTCGCATTTGACACAATTCTTGTCATAAGCAAAGATGCCAATGATGACGTATTGTTGACACTTGATGTAGATTCTTCTTGTTTATTGTCTCCCATATTTGACACAAATATTATTTAATAGCTGACGACACAAATCAAGATTATTTCCTTTTCTGATGTAGAAGATCAGACTAAGCTGCAACCACAGAGCATACTCAAACAGAACCTTGACTCAGTTACCAAGATAAATCTTTTCTGATGTGGAAGATCAGACTATGCTGCAACCACAGAGCATACTTAGACAGTACCTTGGCTCTGATACCAATTGTTGCGGAAGCCAAATGTATATAGTGTGAATAAGTCACAACTACTATACCAAAAATTATGACAGTCACCAAATAATAAATAAGACAATAAAACAACAATAAAAGGAACACCAGAATTTACGAGGTTCGGCTAATTTTGCCTACTCCTCGGACACAACCAATATTTTATTTCACTCCAAAAATACAAGTGAAATAATACTAAAGAGAGAAGATACAAATGCCTTAAACAAATGAGAAGGCAAATGAGAGGTGTGTTTAAATCCTAAACATTAAGCCTTCTTTTATAGGGGGAAAATCCCCCCAACTATTGCTAACCCACCGATGTGGGAAGCTGGAATATTTGACATTTCAACAATAAGGCCTCCACGGGACCCAACGGTGGGAACCCATGCAGTGATCTTAGTCCCATGCCAAAGGAGGACCTCAAACTCCAACTCGGAGGAGGAGGAGATGACTGTCAATCCAAATCACCAACCAAGAATGATGAGATCCACTAGAATCATCTTCTGGAATGTCCGTGGTGCAGATAATGACGACTTTCGTCGTAATTTTAGGGACCTAGTTGACACCCACAGACCTTGTTTAGTTGCTCTCCTTGAAACTAGAATGGCAAATCATGGGTCCCTTCTTAATGATTTTAATTTTTCTGAAATGATCGAAGTCCCCTCGGAAGGCCAATATGGTGGAATGGCTATCCTCTATGACCATACAGTGGTCACATTTCACAATTTCACTAGGAGAGGGCAAGAAATTCATGCAATGATAGAGGTACTTCCCTTTCGATTTACTTGGCTATTAAGCAGTATCTATGCTAGTACTAATATTCATACTAGAGATTCTATATGGGAAAATCTTATTAATATTTCCAATAGCCACAAGGGAGCATGGTTAGTGAGTGGAGACTTTAATGATATTACCATGTCTTTCGAGAAAATTGGAGGAAGAACTGTAAGTATTAATAGGACCTCTAGGATTTGGAACTTTATTAACAAATGTCGACTGATTTACTTAGGTTATAAGGGTAGCAAATTTACGTGATCTAATCATAGGAAAAGGTTTAAGGGATTAATTATGGAACGACTTGATCATTTTTTAAGTAATGAAGATTAGGCTAATCTTTCCCCTAATGCCACTGTAACCCATCTACCAAAGACGTATTCTGGCCACAACCCTCTTCTTTTAAACCTTAATTTTTTCCTCATGTAACTATTCGTTAGCTATTCAGGATTGAGAATATTTGGTGCACTCATCCTGATTTTGTGAACTTAGTTCAACAACATTGGCTAAATCGTAACCTCTTAGAAGCCACTCGAAATTTTACTACCAATATCTCCAAGTGGAGTAAAGAAACCTTTGGTGATGTTTTCAAAAGAAAAAAGAGAATTCTGGCATGCCTCGAGGGTATTCAAAACTCCCCCCACTATGCCCATAGTTCTTTTCTTCAAAACCTAGAACTCTCTTTGAAAAATGACTTTAATAACATCCTAAAACTAGAAGAAGACTATTGGAGACTTAAATCTCTGAATTTCTTGGCTAAATGATGGGAACGCAAACACAAAAAATTTTCATATTTGTGCCACTAAGAAGGAACCATGTTAGTTTTTTTAAAGATGATCATGGGAACTAGGTTGACAACCATAGTGATATCCTTACTCATGCTCAAAACTATTTTGAAAAAGCATTCACAATTTCTCACTGTTTTACTAATAAATCGAATATTTTCAATAGCCTGTTTAGTTTTGACTCAGTAGACCTCTCAACGCTAGACAAACCCCTTTCAAACAGTGAAATTATTAAGGCTATTTTTTCCTTTAAGCCTTTCAAAGCGCCTGGTCCAATGGTTTTCACCCCTTCTTCTATCAGAAATACTGGAAATTTGTAGGGCCTAGTGTTACTTCATTTTGTCATAAAATCTTCACTTCCTTCCAAATTCCTGCCAACATCAACTCTACTTACTTGTGCCTTATTCTCAAAATTCCCAATGCAAATAATCTCAGAAAATTCCGACCTATAGGACTATGCAACACCAGCTATAAAATCATCACAAAAATTATAGCTAATAGGTTAAAACCTTTTCTAGCTCAAATCATCAGCCCCTTTCAATCCAGCTTCCTAAAAAATAGAAGAGCTAGTGACAATGCTGTCCTTATTCAAGAAGACATCCATAATTTCAACAAAAGCTCTAGTAAAAAGAATAGAATGATCATTAAAATTGACCTAGGAAAGGCTTTTGATAAATTGGAATGGTCCTTCATATGTAGAACCTTCAGTTATTTCAAAATCCCTCCTAATCTGTCTAAATTAATCATGTCCTGTATCACAACCTCTAGTATGACAGTTATAGTAAATGGTGCTAGGAGTAACTTTTTCTATCCCAGTAGAGGTATTAGACAAGGTGACCCCATGTCACCCTATATTTTTATTCTCTGCATGGAAATGTTATCACGCTATATTAACTACCAAGTAGACATAAAAAGGTGGGATCCAATTACCCTGTGCTCAAATGGCCTTCCTCTATCACACCTTTTCTATGCAGATGATCTAACCCTTATGAGCCACATAAATCAAAAATCCTGCTCTTCTATTAAGTGAGGCCTTGACATGTTTTGTAAATATTCTGGTCAAAGCATCAACATGACCAAATCAAAAATCATTTTTTCAAAGACCTGCTCCAAAGAAATCAAAGTTGATACCTCTAATTTTTTTGGTATAAAAAGCAGTACATCTTTTGGAATATACTTAGGATTCCCCATCGTGGATTCTAGCCCTAAATCAAAAGATTTTCACTTCATTATTGACAATATGAGAAGTCCCCTGACAAATTGGAAAATTAACTATCTAAACATGGCTGGCCGAACAACCCTTTCATCCTCAACCTTTGCTAGTATTCCCAATTACGTAATGCAATACACCCTTCTCCCTGAAAAAGTCTTGAAAACCATTGACAAGATTCAAAGAGATTTTATCTGGGGACGAATGATTCTAAAAAGAAGTTGCATCTCCTTAAATGGGATACCATTACTCTAGAAAAAAATAAAGGTGGCTTTGGCGTTAAGAAAGCAAAATCAAAAAACCTAGCTCTCCTAACTAGCCTGGCATGGAGATTAATTAATTACCCTCTGACTCCTTGGGCAACAGTATTAAGGCAGACATATTTATCCTCCCCTACTAAGCGTCAATCCTTTTATTGGAAAAATTTCCTAAAAGGCTGGCATTTTTGTTTGAAAGGCTGTTTGTGGCAAATAAGTCGTAACTCCTCCCTTGGCATTTGGGACACAAAATGGATTCCCTGTCTTAGGAATATCATTGAAGGTCCTCTTACCCAAGATGATTGCTCCATTACCATTAAAGACCTCATCACTCACAACACTTGGTCACTAGATAAAAGATCCTTAGCTCTGCCAAATTATTTAGTTGCTAAAATTCAGGCCATTAGCTTACCAATAGAAAGAAACCACGACTTCTTGACTTGGGAGCCTAATAGCAATGGCCTATTTTCAACGTCTTCCTGCTACAACCTCATTGAACCTAATGAAACTCCCTAAAAAAATTTTAGTTGGATCTGGAAAACTCATTGTCCCAACAAATTGAAATTTCTCCTATGGAAATGTTACCACAATAGACTACCCTCTAGATCCTATCTTCACCATAGAGGAATAAATGTAGATAAATTATGCACTGTTTGTCGACAACAAGAAGAAGACATTCCTCATATTTTTATTCACTGCACTATTGCTCAAAAACTTTGGCAATCCCTGAATATTAGTACCAACTGGCCCAATTGCAAGGATAACCTAAGGGTAGATAAATTGAAAAATTCTAACCCGTCAATTCCTTCTACTATGCTTACCTGGTCCCAATTATTTCCCTATGCTATTTGGAATCTTTGGATAAACAGAAATAATAACCACGAAAATAATTCATCCAACCATGTCTCAATCTCTTCTGTCATCAAACAAGCGATAGAATACGCTTTACTAACTACTAGAGAAAGTGCTCCCTCTAAAAACATTATTTGTAAGACTCATTGGCACAAACCCCGAGCTGATTGGTTCAAGATAAATATAGACGGAGCTTTTCACCAGAGTCGTGTAGGTATATGAGGAGTCATAAGAAATAACGCAGGAGAATGGATCATGGGATTCCATCAAAGTGTTCAAGCTGTGAATTGTATTCATGCTGTAAGCACGTGATTTTTGCCCTATATGAGAATTACTCCCCAAAAATTCAAAAATAAAATGATTTTTCTTTGGTATGCAATTTTGTGATATTTTGAAGAATTATTTGTATTTGTCTGTGCGTGTTTATTTGCTAAATTAATAAAAAATACAAAAATATGTCGCATTTTTGCATGTAGGATTTAATTCTACAATTATTAGTAATTAAAATTGTTTTACAAAAATTAAAAATTACAAAATAGGCATCGTTTGCATTTTTAGCATTTAATGTCCAAATATACAATTTTATGCTTAATTAATACTTAATTGTGCGTTAATTGTTATTGGGAGTTAATTTGCGCCTTTATAACTTAATTTAGTTCTTAATAATAGTTTAAGTATTTTTATAATTTAGTTTTAGAAAAATAAAAGAAGAAAAGAGAGCGAAAATATAAAGAAAGTCGGAATTGGGCCTCTTCTTCAATTTCAAGCTATAGGCCCAAAAAATGGCCCAATCTTCCCTACGACCCAGTCCATTTCGAACTGGGTCGACCCAGTCCATAACCCAAAAGACCCAAACCTCTTTGTCTTGCATTTTACAAAACAAAACAAAAAAAGAAGAAGAAGGAAAACCCTAAAAAAACACTAAAACAATCCGCCCCCCCCCCCCCTTCCCTATCTTCTTCTTCTCCAAGTTTCTCCAAAGCTCATCTATGGCTTCCCCCTCAAGCTCCCATGGCTGCCCTTTACCCTCCATTATCACGTCCAAACAACCCCTCACAGCTTCATCTTCACCCTCACCATGGACAACCCAGTTGCGTCTTCATCTTCTCCATGTCGAGCTCAAAAAGCTCATCCATGGCTGCTCCTCCTCCTTCGTTCTTCATCGAGCTTTAACCAACGTTGCTGCTTCTTCTTCCTCACTTTAAGACTCCTGCTGCTGCTCGTCGAAGCTCCTACTGCGCCGCAGCTGCTTCCTCATCGTTCAAACGCGTCACTGCTGCCCGTTTATGCCCCGTTGCTTCTGCCGATGTTTTCTTCTTCTCCCCGTCGACGGACAGCTGCTGCCATGGTCGCCACTGCTGCTGCCGTTCCAGCTCGTTCAGTTGTTCCTCATCAACGCAGGCAGCCATGGCTGCCATTGCGTCTCTTCTCTTCGAGCTGCGTCTGCTTCTACTTCTTCTTCGTCTTCGTCGTTCTTCGTTCGAGCTTTGGTCGAGGCTCAGACAGATTTGTTTACAATCAAAGTTCGTCGTTGATTCATCTCCGGTTAGTTGTTTTTGAGTTTTATTTTTGTCCATATTTTTGTTTGATATTTTCCGGATCCAAAATCGTTAAAGAATTCAATTCTTGTTTGTTCGTTGTTCATCGTTGAAATAATTTTCTAGTGTGTTCATGTTGTTTGTTAAATTAATTTTCAGATTTCAAAATAGAAGTTTAATTAGTTGTTTTCATGTTTATTTCATGTTTGTATTATTGTTTAAGTAAGTATTTGTTAGTTTGATGTTTGTTAGATTCAAATTGAAATTTAATTAACTATTTCTTCAATTTGTTTCATGTGTTTATGTATTGTTAGAAATTGTTAATATTGTTAAGTTCAAGTTTAAGTTCATAATTGTTTCTTCGTCGGTCTTGTTATTTGTTTAAAGAATTTAGTTGTGTTAGAGAAATATGTTGGTTTAATCGTTTAAATCCATCATGTTTATTGTTTAAAATAGATTTAATTCATGTTCATACTTTGTTTGATTGTTCTTGAATCCGAAATTTGTATAGCTTGATTTCTTGTTTACCATTTGTGATTATTCCTTGAATTTGTCTCATAAAGTTTAATATAGGAATTGTTGGTTGTAATGTTGTTAGAGTTGATTTTAAGTTCAATATTATTGAATTTAGGAATCTAAATATACTTGTTTGATTGTTGTTGTTGTTTAAATCCGAAAAATAGGTTGTTGTTGCCAAAAATATTGTTCAATCAAATTTTAGTTGTTCTTGGTTGTTCAATTTGTGTTCATGTGATTTGTTGTTGAAATGTTGTTAAAATCATGTTCATGTGATATTGTTGTTATGATGTTCATCCGTGTTCATATTGTTGTTTGAACATTGTTAGAAATTGATCATATTGTCTATATTTTGGTTAAGTTTGATTAATTGATGTGTTATAGCTGATGGGTAGTTTGGTAAATTTGTAATACGTTCAGGGGTAGTTTGGTAATTTCAGTAAGGTCGGAAGGAGTAGTTTAGGAATTGTACATTTTGTAATTGTTTATTTGAAGCATGGGGGACAAAATGAAATGGGGTGGTGTGATATGTTTATTTAATGTAATGGGGATGAGTGGAAAGATAATGGGTTGGGTAGAGAAAAAGTATGGATTTTAATTAATTGAAAGGTTTATGTGATGGGTTATAAAAGAGAAGTCTTGAAATCAGATAGAAAAAACACATACAGGACAAGACACAGACAGAAAAAAAAACGGGGGAGAGAAACAATTCTGAAAATAAGAGAGAAAAGGGCTGAACATTTAAGAGATAGAAAATTCCGAAAAATATTTAAGCTTTCAAATAAAAAAAACTAAAAAAAATATTCTGCTTTCTTTTGTTGTTTGAAATCAGAATTGTTTGTTGTTTCATAAAAGCTGAAGCTTTTGTTTTTTTTTGGATTACTACTCCACCGGTCTGTTACTGGGTTGTTACTGTTGTTGGGCTATTGTTGCTGTGTTGTACTGATTTTACTGCTGCTGCTGATTCTCATCTTCATTTTCTTTTGCTTCCAATATCAGGTACACAACTGACACGCTGGTTATTGTAATCCGAAATATGAAGCATGAATACGAAAAAATGAAGAGTTGAAATTTTGAATTATATTTAATTATATTCTGAATTTTATTTGTATGTATAAATTATGTAGTTTGCAAAAAAATCAGAATCATGTAGATATTTAATACATATAGTGGAACATTCGACGATAGCTTAACAAATGAACTATCTACATCTATTGCCTAAAAATAAATAAATGGTGTAGTAATTCCGTTGAATAAAAAATCAAACGAATAGGCCATCTAGTAGGAAGTTAGTAGAAATTTATTTAGTTAAATAATATTGGTTAATTTCAGCATATAAATGGTCTAGGATTAAAATTAGAATTGCTATGTTTTTTTTTAATTTGACAAACTGAGAACATGCCTAGTATAATGTAACTAGGTAATAACATGTAAATAAATTAAGATATTTCTCCTTTATTTTGTAGATACAAATTTCAATAAAAAATGTAGGCATTTTAGGACTGCCCTTTTAAAAATAAAATGAGATGAGCCTCGCCCAATAAAATGCACTAATTGCGGGGCCCTCAATAAATATTTAATTGAGTATTTAGAATTCGGGATGGACTGTTTAGTGAATTTCACTTCCTTCCCCAAAGATAATGACGCGCTAGACTCTTTAGGCGCGATTTAATTAATTTTACCTTCTTAAACTCGGATGCGCATTTCATGCGACCCAAATCTAAATCCTAAAACATTGAATAAAAATGTGTTCCGGATTGCGGGTGCATTTCATGTGACGTAATCCAAAGACATGTTTTAAACGATGTTCACAATTTTATTTTTTTATTTTTATTTTTTTTTTAAAATATTAATAATAATAAAGTGGTAAAAAGTTAAGATTGGCACATCGGTTCATAATTGTATTAAAATCAGATAAATAAGCTAAATATGATAATTGAGCGACCGTGCTAGAACCACAGAACTCGGGAATGCCTAACACCTTCTCCCGGGTTAACAGAATTCCTTATCCGGATTTCTGGTACGCAGACTGTAATATGGAGTCATTCTTTTCCTCGATTCGGGATTAAAATTGGTGACTTGGGACACCCTAAATCTCCCAAGTGGCGACTCTGAAATAAATAAATAAATCCCGTTTTGATTGTCCTTTAATTGGAAAAACTCCTACGCCCTTCGCGGGGTCGGAAAAAGGAGGTGTGACAGCTCTGGCGACTCTGCTGGGGACATTTACCCAGAACCACTGGTTCAAGGTTAGAAATCCAAGCTCATATAAATTGTTATATTTGGTTTTATCTGATTTTTACATGTTTGAGCCTAATGTGCTAAATGCTGCTTTTACCGCTTTAATATTACGTGAACTGTGTATAAACTGTGCCGAAACCCATCTCTTCTCTAAGTCTTCTAAATCATGAAGAAGGGTGTACTTCGTACGACTTCTTTTCTGTATAGTGTCAAATCCCAATTTAGAACGAGGTTCGGACAAGTTGCTAAGCCGGTGAAGCTTCTGTATTCCCGGTACGCTACCCCCTCGGCTCGAGCTGTCCGCTCGGGTAAGCCAGGTCTAGAACAAACACCCAGGTTCTGAACCTAGTATAACAAAGGTACATGCCGGATCCCTAGTAGGAACGTTTGTTTGCATCACGTGCATCTGACTTTGGAGGCTCAACACAGGGGTTGAGTCTGTCTAGGACAGGTGCACCAAAAATGAAAATGACCATCCTGATGCACCTTACTTGTTACTACTTGCGCATTAATTTGATTCGGACTTGTGTGTTGACTGACTTGTGAATATCAGGAATAATATTTTGAAATTGAAAAAAAAGAAATAGCGGTTAGGGAATTGATTGTTTATTTTTGAAAAGAAAAAAAAATGCCCAAATACTGTCAAAACTCTGCCGAAATTTTGAGAAAATGAAAAAAAAATGTCTTATTAGTTTGTTTTATTAAAAGCTAAGAAAAGAAAAAAAAAGAGTCGTTGTTCTGTTTTGTTTTTTAAAAATAAAAATAGAAAAAATATATAGTTTGTCTTGCCATGAAAATGAAAACGAAAAAGAGTCTTATTTTTGAAATGGTTTTTTTTTATTATTTATTTGCTTATGAAAATGCAAAAAAAAAAAAGAGTCTTTCATTATTTGTCGCAAATATATATATATATATATATATATATATATATATATATATATATATAAATCCGAAAAGTTTTTTTTTATTTCCAAAAAATATATATATCTTCATTGGTTGCAAAGAGTATTTGTTTTGCCAAGAAAATTCAAAGTAAAATTCCAAAAATAATATGTCTTGCAAAAAATAATATAAATATCTTTATTTTCCACTGTTGATAAAACAAAAATAATAAAAATGTTTTCTTTAAAAAAAAAATCCGAAAATATTTTGATACTTCTTTCAAAATTGAAAAGAAAATTCAAAATTCAAAAAATATTTTTTAGAAGCATTTCTTTTATCAAAAGTAAAATCCCAAAAAATATATTTTTTTTAGAATAAGAAAAAAAACAAATGGAAATTCAAAAAAAAAAAACTTCCTTTTACTTTTGAAATTCTCAAAGTTCAAATCAAAAGAAAAGGAATTTAAAAAAATCGTTATTTTGTCTTTTTCAAAAATAGAAAAGGAAAATAGATTGTCTTGCCAGGAAAAAAATAAAAATGAAAAAGAGTCATGTTTTAAAATAGTTCGGTTAATTTGCCCGAACTACGCGGGTTTGATTCTCACCGGATGTGAGATACGTAGGCAACCTTCATCGGGT
Source organism: Nicotiana tabacum (assembly GCF_000715075.1). Classification (NCBI taxonomy): domain Eukaryota; kingdom Viridiplantae; phylum Streptophyta; class Magnoliopsida; order Solanales; family Solanaceae; genus Nicotiana; species Nicotiana tabacum. Next base: position 119,266,074 of record NC_134099.1, on the reverse strand, counting down.
CCAACCCCTTTTTTGCTAAAATAGTCAAAAACCAAAAAAATAAATAAAAAACGTGTCAAAATTTTTTATTTTGTCATAAATAAGTCTAGTGGTGTCCAACCTCCCCTTTTGCTAAAAATAGCCAATAAAAAAACATGTCAAATTTTAATTTTGTCATAAAGAAGTCGGGTGACGCTGTTTTATCAAGACATAGCCGAATGTTCCCGAAGGGACACCGGAAAGGCTGACTTTGCATAAACAACCACCTTTTGGGTCATGTTTAGGATTTTTGGTCTAGTTGACCCACACAGCCTTAAAAATCTTCGTCCCCGAGGTGCTGAAGGGCCGTGTTTACAACACCCGATTTTTATTGTAATTTGAAAAAAAAAACCAACAAAGAGTCAGCGGTTAGGTGAATACCATTTAAATTTTTGGTCAAAATAAAGCCGAGCCAGCTTCGGCCGCGTCTTAAAACCGTTCTTGCCGAAATAGCCTTAGAGTATCTTTCAATCGTCAAAAGGTTATTTTCGTAAAAGAACAGACAAGTTTGTAAAGTGTCAAAATAATCCTCCCCGGCCTCAAAATTCATGTGAGATTTGGAAGGGAGCACATTTGCAAAAATAGCCGTTTGGTTGCATTTGTCAAACAGGGAAAGGAAGCTGGCCTTTTTGTTTTGAGGTTATAAATCTTTTGGCTAGAATATATGGGTTGTTTGATTTTTGAGTTTGTTGGTCATCTTTCAACCTTTGAAACCCAGTTTATTTTATTATGAAAATTGATAAAAAAAATGTGTCTCATTGTTGTTACCTTTCATTTGGTCCGAACTACGCAAGGTCTGATTCATGCGGGGTCATGATACGTAGGCAATCTCCATAAGATTCGACCACCACTGAAAAAGAAAAAAAGGGAAGAAAGAAAAATAAAGGAAAGCGCAAGTGCATCGCATCTCTGATAGAACGGTTTAACTGCTTAGGTGCATTGCATCTCTAATATATGATTATCTGTCAAATGCCCTGACACTAACGTGATGGCTTCTCTTTGCTGTGTTCATATATAGAAAAGTGGTTGGTTTTGGTAACTCCTCCCTGCAAAGCAAATGACATAGAACCTCAGAACAGGGTGGGTCGGTACTGATGACCGACAACAATTGGTCGAACAGAACAACGGGTTGGTAGAAGAAGTGAAAATGCTGAGACAACATGTGGCAGACATGTATCAAGCATGGATAACTGGGAAAGCACCACCCCCACCACCGCCAAGCTTTTCAAACTCTGGCATTACCCATCCCCCATACTCTCCATCCCAGCCCACTTATGACAGCTTTCCTAGCTACCCGAGTAGCTCCATCACTCGTCCACGCTACTCCCTTCCCCAATGCTACTTCTCTCCACGAGATTCCCAAAGACGGGCTTCACTTTCCAAATACCCAGCTCCACAGAAGGCCTATCCACCCTCACAAGCCTACCAGAAGCCCCCTGGATCAGGTTTCCGGCCCAATCAAGCATTTAGGAACGAAAGGTTGCTGAAACGAGGAAAGGCTCTCACCCCTATCGGAGTATCTTATGCAAGTCTGTTTGAAAGGCTAAAGCATGCTGGCTCGATTGAGCCACTCCCCGCATGTACTCCAAATCCACTTGCAAGGAGCTTTGATCCGGCAGCGCGATGCGTCTACCACTCCAATGTCATAGGGCACAACATTGAGAGCTGTCATAGTTGGAGAAGGGAAGTAGAGAAAATGATCCAAGAAGGGCGGGTTGTGATTAATAACAGTGACATGGTGCACTCGAGCCCCCTCGAGAACTTGCCGACGAATGTTGATGATATTGAAGCTGGTAATGGTCTTGGCAGTATCGATGCAAAGCTCAGTGGCTAAGATGCCAGTCTTGATAAAGTGGAAGGACGCTCTGTTCCTTGGTTAACAAGAGAGAAGCTTGTGGTGGCTTATTTTGTTGACATTTATGTTGTTCGGATTATTAGGGTTATAAGTCGGATATTGTCTTGTCCAGTTTGTTTTAGGATTTTGTTCTGGATTGTTTTGTTTGTTTTGTTATTTAAACCATTTCACCAGTAGTCTAATACAAAATCCGGTCTTTCTTTATTTCCAGTCATCTCTTTATTTAGGCCTTTTATCATTTTTGTTCAGTGCCGATTTTAGTGACATGACATGCGCACACAGTTTGGGCCAAACCTTAAAAGTTAATCGTAAAACCCTGGAAAGGCGATCAGACCATTTAAAGGAAATAAGAACGGTTTGGGATTATTTGAAGCCCGAGTCATGTGGAACTGAGGCAAGTAAAACATAAAGAAAACCGTTAAATGCAAGATTCGCCAAATTGGCATGAGGGTCGTGCATGAGTGTGAGAGTGTCGCCCAGCAATGCTTTAGAAATGACAAAATGAAAAAGCAAGTGGTTAACATAATTGTCAAGTCCAGCACCATCGGAAGAGACTATAAATCTATGTTCAATTGTGTTGTTTGCACTTGGCATGTTTTAAAGACTGGAATGACGAAGGCATTTTGTTCTTCTACCTAAACACTTTATCCTTCGTTACCCCTTTTGAGCCTTATTTATTTTCTTTCATACCCCTCGTTTGGAATCAATAGCAACGACTAGGAAATACGAGCCTGGAAGGTAAAGAAAAAAAATCAAAAAAAAAACGAAAAAAGGAAAAGAAAAGAAAAATGAAAAAATAACAAACAAAGGAAAGTCAAATGAAAAAAGAGGAATTGGGAACTACGTTTGACCTGATTCCTCAAAGAGGATACGTAGGCGCCTCACGGCTCGGTCATAGGGTGCATAGTGTGCATAGTGTGCATGGTGTGCATAGTGTAACAAAAAATTTAAAAAAATATATATAATAATAAATAATCCCCAAGCAAGAAACTGGGGCAAAGGTTGCGCTTGTTGTAAACAAATATGATTTCGAAGGTTGTAATTTTGAACCCCAAATTTGATTTGTTTTTGAGCCTTTAATACCCTTTCTTTCTAAGCCTATCCAAAAAACCCACATTACGGTCCAAAGAAAGACCTTCTGACCAGTCTGCAAAAGATGCCAAGTCAGACAAATGAGAGTCTTACCGGCGAACTTAACATTCTGTCCCACAGCAGAAAGGACTCTAATCTCCAGCAGAGAGAGTCATACCGGCAACACTCCAAATCCCCAGCTGGAAAGTGATACAAATGAGAGAGTCTTATCGGTGAAAATCTTCACGGACACCATAAGGCGATGAAAGCTGAGAGAAAAACCAAAATGAGAGAGACTTGATAGTGAAAACCCTTCGGGCATTACAAGTCGAATAAGATTGAGAATCAGATGGGGAATTGCCAATTGAAGGTCTTGAAAGACGATTGACGACGGAAGATAGGCCACAAATGCATGCCATGACCATTAGAGTCGGTGTCTGCGTTTGATAGGTTTTTTTTTATAGTTTCTTTTGTTACAGAGTCATCTTTTTTCATTTGTCTTTTATTCTGTTCCTCTTTTTTTATCTTTTTCCTTTCATAGAAAAACTCCCTAATAGAGTCTGTCTGGTCAAAACAAGTGTGAATTGACTTCAAAATATGCCATCAGCTTTCCAATTATGCAAGATAAGATCTGACTAGTACATCCAAGTGGTATAGTCAGCGAGGAACAAACGCGAGGCCAGTGTCAAAAAAGATATCCCCAGCAAAAGGGAATTGACAAAAGGATTGACAAGTGTCAAGAGGGATACCCTTGCCGAAATCAAAGGTTATAAACCTCAAGGCCAAGGCCCGTTGAACAAAGCAAGGAGAGTAGTGAGCACGATTTGGGGAAATTCATAAAAGACTAAAAGGTTGGGGAAATGCCAGTTTCCGAGCTATGCCACAAAAGAAGAGAGATATCCCCAGCAGAAAGGGATTATCCCCAGCAAATAATATCATCCCCAACAAGTTGTGGAGTGCAGAGCAAGGAAGGAGAAAAGGAAAAGCCATCCCAGTAGGAGTATCACAACCAACCACCACGTTTTAAACTAACAAATTTTGTTTGATTTGAAACAGGTAAAGGAAATGGCATTGATGACAGAAATGCATGCCATAAGGGAGACTGTCAAACTGGGGCAGAAAATTTTCCTTTCATTTAGAAAATTTTCTGGAAGTCAGGTACCCATTCGAGGAAGAATAAAGATAACACCAGTCTCAAGGGAAGTGGTATTTGAACCAGTGTTGCCCCAACATAATAAGTTTAAATGGAGGAAGTATTCCCCAGCAGACAGAATAAAGGGATGACACTTGTGCTCAGAAAAGCAAAAAGCCATTATCATCCCCAGCAGCTTCCAGAAGAATGAAGCATCGACTTGAAGGGATAAAATTCCCCAGTAGCGTTATCATCAACAACGTTATCCCGAGAAGATAACACTTTTATCCCCACAAGTGCCGAACAAAAAAAAACGAAAAAAGAAAGAAAAAGGGGGAAGTAGTTTGCAGAGGAATGAAACATCCTACTCAAAAGGAAGTAATTTTGGAAGGAGTAAAATAACATATTTACTCAGCAGAGTTATCCACAGCAGTGTTATCCCCAGTGGATCATCGAGATGTAGAAGCATCCTCGACAGAGTTTCGGGCAACCTAGAGTGGGTAAGGAAGAAAAGGAAAAGTCATCCCCAGCAAAATAATCACCAGCAGTTTCGAGAGAAGACAACACAGGTAAGTAAATAATTCAGGAAGAAGGAAATGGTTCACGCATAGGAGAGGCATTTCCTCCTAAGTCTAGTTTCACCCATAGGAGATGCATTTCCTCCTAAGTTTACTTTTACCCCATAGGAGATGCATTTCCTCCTAAGTTTAGTTTTTACCCATAGGAGATGCATTTCCTCCTAAGTTTGTTTTAGTTTCACCCATAGGAGATGCATTTCCTCCTAAGTTTGTTTTTACCCATAGGAGAGACATTTCCTCCTAAGTTGTTGTTGAACCAATAGGAGACGCATTTCCTCCTAAGTTTAGTTTCACACATAGGAGAGGTATTTCCTCCTAAGTTTAATTTTTACCCATAGGAGAGGCATTTCCTCCTAAGTTTAGTTTCACCCATAGGAGAGACATTTCCTCCTAAGTTGTTGTTGAACCAATAGGAGAGGCATTTCCTCCTAAGTTTAGTTTCACCCATAGGAGAGGCATTTCCTCCTAAGTTTAGTTTCACCCATAGGAGAGGCATATCCTCCTAAGTTTGTTTTACCCATAGAAGAGGCATTTCCTCCTAAGTTTATTTTACCCATAGGAGATGCATTTCCTCCTAAGTTTCTTTTAGTTTCACCCCATAGGAGATGCATTTCCTCCTAAGTTTAGTCTTACCCGAAGGAGAGACATTTCCTCCTAAGTTTATTTTACCCATAGGAGAGGCATTTCCTCCTAAGTTGTTGCTGAAATCAAGAGTCCGCCTGGAGAACAGAGACATACTTTTCAAGTTTGACGTCAGGAGCCCGCCTGAAGAGAGGAAAGGCGTTTTTAAAAGTTGTTGAAATCTTGCCAACCTATAGAAAGGAATGGCGATGTATTGTTTGAAGTCAGGAGCCCGCCTGAAGAGAGGAATGGTGATTTATTTTCAAAGTTGTTGTTGAAGTCAGGAGCCCGCCTGAAGAGAGGAAAGGCGATTTATTTTCAAAGTTGTTGTTGAAGTCAGGAGCCTGCCTGAAGAGAGGAAAGGCGTTTATTTTAAAAGTTATGTATTTGAAGTCAGGAGCCCGCCTGAAGAGAGGAATGACGCTTATTTTTAAAAGTTGTTGTTGATGTGGGGAGCCCGCCCAGATAACAGAGGAATACATTTCAGTCTTTACATTTCAAGAGTTGAAGTTGGGAGCCCGCCCAGATAATAGAGGCATACATTCAGTCTTTAATTTCAAGTGTTGAAGTTGGGAGCCCACCCATAGAACAAGAGGCATACATTTTAAGATCAAGTCAGAGGACAATAAAACAGAGGGTTACAATAGGAATCCCCAACAGGAAACAACAAAATTCCCCGGCACCGGGAAACAGAAGGTTGCAACAAGAGGTCACAGTACAAACTCAAGTACATGTGTCAAAAGAAGTAAAGCACCGAAAGAAATGCAAGCAGACAAGGAAGCAAGGCAACAAAAACAAATTGTACTCTAGCCTAGCTTCTTGTTTTTTTAAGCACGGTGTAACAAGGAGATCGGTAAGCAGTAGTAATAGCATGCAACAACAGTAACATTGCAGTCCAACGGTAGTCCCAGCTACCAAAATTTCTCGAACTACATTGACCTGATTCCTGTTTAGCCCAGGATATGTAGGAAACCTTTGAAGCAAAGGTTCGGTAAAATCTTTTTCAAAAAAATGCTTCAACGGAGTACTCGGATGAGCAAAAATCGCTCGCTTTATCTTTGCACGAAAACCCTTCGTGTCTCCGGGCAAAGAGGGGCAACTGTAAGCACGTGATTTTTGCCCTATATGAGAATTACTCCCAAAAAATTAAAAAATAAAATGATTTTTCTTTGGTGTGCAATTTTGTGATATTTTGAAGAATTATTTGTATTTGTCTGTGCGTGTTTATTTGCTAAATTAATAAAAAATACAAAAATATGTCGCATTTTTGCATGTAGGATTTAATTCTACAATTATTAGTAATTAAAATTGTTTTACAAAAATTAAAAATTACAAAATAGGCATCGTTTGCATTTTTAGCATTTAATGTCCAAATATACAATTTTATGCTTAATTAATACTTAATTGTGCGTTAATTGTTATTGGGAGTTAATTTGCGCCTTTATAACTTAATTTAGTTCTTAATAATAGTTTAAGTATTTTTATAATTTAGTTTTAGAAAAATAAAAGAAGAAAAGAGAGCGAAAATATAAAGAAAGTCGGAATTGGGCCTCTTCTTCAATTTCAAGCTATAGGCCCAAAAAATGGCCCAATCTTCCCTACGACCCAGTCCATTTCGAACTGGGTCGACCCAGTCCATAACCCAAAAGACCCAAATCTCTTTGTCTTGCATTTTACAAAACAAAACAAAAAAAAAAGAAGAAGGAAAACCCTAAAAAAACACTAAAACAATCCGCCCCCCCTTCCCTATCTTCTTCTTCTCCAAGTTTCTCCAAAGCTCATCCATGGCTTCCCCCTCAAGCTCTCATGGCTGCCCTTTACCCTCCATTATCACGTCCAAACAACCCCTCACAACTTCATCTTCACCCTCACCATGGACAACCCAGTTGCGTCTTCATCTTCTCCATGTCGAGCTCAAAAAGCTCATCCATGGCTGCTCCTCCTCCTTCGTTCTTCATCGAGCTTTAACCAACGTTGCTGCTTCTTCTTCCTCACTTTAAGACTGCTGCTGCTGCTCGTCGAAGCTCCTACTGCGCCGCAGCTGCTTCCTCATCGTTCAAACGCGTCACTGCTGCCCGTTTATGCCCCGTTGCTTCTGCCGATGTTTTCTTCTTCTCCCCGTCGACGGACAGCTGCTGCCATGGTCGCCACTGCTGCTGCCGTTCCAGCTCGTTCAGCTGTTCCTCATCAATGCAGGCAGCCATGGCTGCCATTGCGTCTCTTCTCTTCGAGCTGCGTCTGCTTCTACTTCTTCTTCGTCTTCGTCGTTCTTCGTTCGAGCTTTGGTCGAGGCTCGGACAGATTTGTTTACAATCAAAGTTCGTCGTTGATTCATCTCCGGTTAGTTGTTTTTGAGTTTTATTTTTGTCCATATTTTTGTTTGATATTTTCCGGATCCAAAATCGTTAAAGAATTCAATTCTTGTTTGTTCGTTGTTCATCGTTGAAATAATTTTCTAGTGTGTTCATGTTGTTTGTTAAATTAATTTTCAGATTTCAAAATAGAAGTTTAATTAGTTGTTTTCATGTTTATTTCATGTTTGTATTATTGTTTAAGTAAGTATTTGTTAGTTTGATGTTTGTTAGATTCAAATTGAAATTTAATTAACTATTTCTTCAATTTGTTTCATGTGTTTATGTATTGTTAGAAATTGTTAATATTGTTAAGTTCAAGTTTAAGTTCATAATTGTTTCTTCGTCGGTCTTGTTATTTGTTTAAAGAATTTAGTTGTGTTAGAGAAATATGTTGGTTTAATCGTTTAAATCCATCATGTTTGTTGTTTAAAATAGATTTAATTCATGTTCATACTTTGTTTGATTGTTCTTGAATCCGAAATTTGTATAGCTTGATTTCTTGTTTACCATTTGTGATTATTCCTTGAATTTGTCTCATAAAGTTTAATATAGGAATTGTTGGTTGTAATGTTGTTAGAGTTGATTTTAAGTTCAATATTATTGAATTTAGGAATCTAAATATACTTGTTTGATTGTTGTTGTTGTTTAAATCCGAAAAATAGGTTTGTTGTTGCCAAAAATATTGTTCAATCAAATTTTAGTTGTTCTTGGTTGTTCAATTTGTGTTCATGTGATTTGTTGTTGAAATGTTGTTAAAATCATGTTCATGTGATATTGTTGTTATGATGTTCATCCGTGTTCATATTGTTGTTTGAACATTGTTAGAAATTGATCATATTGTCTATATTTTGGTTAAGTTTGATTAATTGATGTGTTATAGCTGATGGGTAGTTTGGTAAATTTGTAATACGTTCAGGGGTAGTTTGGTAATTTCAGTAAGGTCGGAAGGGGTAGTTTAGGAATTGTACATTTTGTAATTGTTTATTTGAAGCATGGGGGACAAAATGAAATGGGGTGGTGTGATATGTTTATTTAATGTAATGGGGATGAGTGGAAAGATAATGGGTTGAGTAGAGAAAAAGTATGGATTTTAATTAATTGAAAGGTTTATGGGATGGGTTATAAAAGAGAAGTCTTGAAATCAGATAGAAAAAATACAGACAGGACAAGACACAGACAGGAAAAAAAAACGGGGGAGAGAAACAAATCTGAAAATAAGAGAGAAAAGGGCTGAACATTTAAGAGATAGAAAATTCCGAAAAATATTTAAGCTTTCAAATAAAAAAAACTAAAAAAAAATATTCTGCTTTCTTTTGTTGTTTGAAATCAGAATTGTTTGTTGTTTCATAAAAGCTGAAGCTTTTGTTTTTTTTGGATTACTACTCCACCGGTCTGTTACTGGGTTGTTACTGTTGTTGGGCTATTGTTGCTGTGTTGTACTGATTTTACTGCTGCTGCTGATTCTCATCTTCATTTTCTTTTGCTTCCAATATCAGGTACATAACTGACATGCTGGTTATTGTAATCCGAAATATGAAGCATGAATACGAAAAAATGAAGAGTTGAAATTTTGAATTATATTTAATTATATTCTGAATTTTATTTGTATGTATAAATTATGTAGTTTGCAAAAAAATCAGAATCATGTAGATATTTAATACATATAGTGGAACATTCGACGATAGCTTAACAAATGAACTATCTACATCTATTGCCTAAAAATAAATAAATGGTGTAGTAATTCCGTTGAATAAAAAATCAAACGAATAGGCCATCTAGTAGGAAGTTAGTAGAAATTTATTTAGTTAAATAATATTGGTTAATTTCAGCATATAAATGGTCTAGGATTAAAATTAGAATTGCTATGTTTTTTTTAATTTGACAAACTGAGAACATGCCTAGTATAATGTAACTAGGTAATAACATGTAAATAAATTAAGATATTTCTCCTTTATTTTGTAGATACAAATTTCAATAAAAAATGTAGGCATTTTAGGACTGTCCTTTTAAAAATAAAATGAGATGAGCCTCGCCCAATAAAATGCACTAATTGCGGGGCCCTCAATAAATATTTAATTGAGTATTTAGAATTCGGGATGGACTGTTTAGTGAATTTCACTTCCTTCCCCAAAGATAATGACGCTATAGACTCTTTAGGCGCGATTTAATTAATTTTACCTTCTTAAACTCGGATGCGCATTTCATGCGACCCAAATCTAAATCCTAAAACATTGAATAAAAATGTGTTCCGGATTGCGGGTGCATTTCATGTGACGTAATCCAAAGACATGTTTTAAACGATGTTCACAATTTTATTTTTTTATTTTTTTTTTTTAAAAAAAATATTAATAATAATAAAGTGGTAAAAAGTTAAGATTGGCACATCGGTTCATAATTGTATTAAAATCAGATAAATAAGCTAAATATGACAATTGAGCGACCGTGCTAGAACCACGGAACTCGGGAATGCCTAACACCTTCTCCCGGGTTAACAGAATTCCTTATCCGGATTTCTGGTACGCAGACTGTAATATGGAGTCATTCTTTTCCTCGATTTGGGATTAAAATTGGTGACTTGGGACACCCTAAATCTCCCAAGTGGCGACTCTGAAATAAATAAATAAATCCCGTTTTGATTGTCCTTTAATTGGAAAAACTCCTACGCCCTTCGCGGGGTCGGAAAAAGGAGGTGTGACACATGCAGAGATTATGGCACTGTCTAAGGGCCTAGACTTTATCTCACAACACAATTTATGGCCTTGTGAAGTAGAAACTGACTCAACACAGGTGATCGATCTTTTGGGAGAAGGCAACACCTCTTATGACTTTTTACTCCAATCTTGCAGGTGCTTGATCTCCTAGAAGGACAAGGAAGTGGTGCTCCAGCATAACTTTAGAGAAGGAAATGAAGTAGCTAACCTACTAGCTCAGGAAGGAACTAAGCAATCAAGGCAATGTGGTTTATGTTGTAACCCCTATCTTTGTTGAGTCCAGGATGCTGGAGGACAAGGAATGCTTCTCTTCAAAAAATAAACTAGTCAACGAAAATAGTTGTAGGAAGCTAGCCAATGTTGGTAACCTTAATGCCATCTATGGGCTTTCATCCTTTTGTAATGATCCAATGAATCTTGTAATGGACGTTACGTAGTCTTATCAATAATAAAATTCTCCTGTCTCTCTCAAAAAAAAGACTTCAATATATCATATAGGCATTTTTGGGTAATTACAAGCAGGAAACATAGGCCCCGTTTATTCCGCAAATTTTTTTCTTCTTTTCAAAAAAAATAATAATTAAAAATATGTTTGAGCATGAAAATATATATAGTGTTTGGAAAATGAGTTTTTCAAAAATCAAAGATCACTTTTTCAAAATTTTCAGAAACTCTCTCCCCCCCTCCCTACAAAAGTGCAATATTTTTTCAAGTGAAATGCATATCCAAACATAATTTTAAATTCCAAATATCAATTTTCAAGTTAACTCTCAATACTTTTTTTTTCTTCAAAAAAAACAATTTTATGTCCAAACACCTGCATGTAGTTTCAAAAATAATTAAATGTGAAAAGAAATTGCCTGCCGGACCGTAAACATAGTGACAGTATTATAGCCTGTTTGGCCAAGCTGTAAAAATCAGCTTATTTTGAGAAGTGCTTTTTCTCAAAAGTACTTTTGGTGAGAAGCAGTTTGTGTTTGGCTAATTAGTTTGAAAAGCATTTCAGAGCAGCAATTAGTGTTTGGCCAAGCTTTAAAAAATTGCTTCTAAGTATATTTTTCTCAAAAGTGCTTCTCAAAAAAGGGCTTTTGGAGAGAAACTACTTTTTTTTGCTTCTCCAAAACTGCTTTTGCTTCTCCTCTAAAACACTTTTTTCCTTTCAAAAGCTTGGCCAAACACCTCAATTTTTGGCCAAAACTGCTTTTGGAAAAAAAAAACAAAAAGCACTTTAGGCCAAAAAGAAGCTTGGTCAAACAGGCTATTACATGGAGTGACGGTGCAATGCGCTCTAAGCAATGGTCACTGTAAGCACGTAATTTTTGACCCACGCATTAGAATTACCTTTAATGGTCCTAGTATTTTTAAGATATCTATTTGAACTTATTTCTATAAGATTTCACTTTATTATCAAATTCAATTTTAAAAAAACTACAAAAATAATAATAAATATATGTATATAGTTTCATGTTTTATCTTATTTCTATTTAGTTTAGGCTATTAAGATTTTTATAGCCATATATTTTATTTTTACTATGATTTTCACTCTTACTTTTAATTTATATAAAACATGAAATATTAAAAAATATATAGTTTCATATTATTACATAGTTTATTTAATTAATTGAAATTAGTTTAGTTTTAATTTAAAAAAGATTGAGTTGGCTATTTAATGGACTTTTAAAAATTGAAGAAGTACAAAATCTTGGCCCAATTTTATACAAGTAGAAGCCCAAAATCGGGCAGCCCATTCCCTTCCTTAACCCCAACCCTTTGACCCGCCGGATCGACCCATCTACCCGCCCATTTTACCCTTTAATCTCGGCCATCCATTCACCAAATCCAACGGTCCACATTATTTCCCCACACCCAAATACAAACTCAGTTATATCACTCCAACCCCTAACCCTAAAGACTAAATCAACTGCACCCTCTTCTCCTTCATACCTTCTGCTGCCATAACCCAGCCCAAACCTCATCATAAATGAACCCTCATGGTCCCCCCTCCTCTCCTTTCTCTCTTCCACGTCATCAAGACCATAACGATCTCTGTCAGAAGAAGATATTCCATTTTTCCCCTTTCCACGCGCTCTTGCTTCCCTTGGATGAAATTCGGATTAATGGTAGACGTAGGATTCGAAAACTTTAAATCCTAGTCTTCCATTTGTCTTAGAACCATCCAGAAAGAAGAACAAGAGGGGATTTTCGTTTGGGGGCCGGGGATTTTCGGAATTTATTGAAGGGCAAATTCGGGTTTTTGGAGAGATTTCTTGTTGAAGAAGGAGAAGCTTCGAGAGGGAGCTATATATTTGGGGTCTGGACATAGATAGGGGGTTTTTCTTGTTTTTTTGGGGTTTTATTTTTTTTTCGGAGAAAATTGACGAAAAGAGAGGAGGCTTTGTTCTTAGCTTTTGGATTTTTCTTTTTTGTTTTCCTTTGAATTCCATAGAGAAGATATAAAAAATACCAAAAAATTTCAGTTCTGTCATTTTTCTTAATTTGTTACAAAGGACAGAAAATTCAAAAAGAAAGGGTTTTGTTCTTCTTCTGGAATTCAACTGAGGTATTAGGAGTTTGATTGACAGGTCTTGCCGTTCGAAGTCGAGTTCGCGGTTCCTGTTCAATCTAGTTGCTGCTTTTCTCATTCGGATTTTGGATTCAGAGCATTGTAGCTGGTTCTCTTAATTATCCGCTATTAAGAAGGAACTCGCATTCTCAGGTTCATTCCCACTATCCCATCTATCTTAGTTTTCATTGCAAATTTAGCCGGAAGAGCCATTTTAGGACCAGTTTGTTGGTATCATGTTTTAATCTATTAGATACAGAGTTATGTTAGCAGGGGTTTGTTAATCCCGTTTCGATTTAATCTGTGCCATTGTAATTGTTAGTCTCTTTCAGTAGCTTGTTCGTATTTTGGAAATGGATTGTGTTTCAATTTGCTTGGATCTTATACTGCCGTAATGTTATCATAGAGAGTGTTGTGCTTGATTGTTTGAATATTGTTCCAAACATAGTGTCGATAATGACTATTCTTTCAAAGTTAAGCAAAGTTCTGTTACCTTGGACCTATCTCATAAAGTTCCGTTAAGATTTAAGCTACTTGCCATGATATTCTCATTTTAGACATAGACAAATGATATGTAAAGCAAGCTTTTGCAGCTATGTATGTGTTCAGTGCTGTTCTGGATTGAATACAACTATCTGTTGATGTTGCTGATGACCCTACGTGAAGTGTCTTACTTTGTTATTTAGTTTAAGCCCTCATCATACCCTACCATTTACTTAACGTCTCTTGAATTTTCTGTTAAAAACTATTATTGGAAGATGGAAACATATGGAACAGTGACATTTAACTTGCCTAATGTTTGTTCTAGTTAACTTCTGAATGAGTATTACGTGAACAATATTTAAAATGGATTTGTTTAGTCTCATGAAAGTTCTGGGCGGGTTAGCAATCTTTGAATGGCTCTTCCAAATGGATATAATTTGCATTTCTTTAACTCGTAGTAACTATTATTTTAGTTTTGTTTAGTTCATATTATCTATGAATGCTCAATACTTTATGTTAGATGATTTGTCTTGTTAATTACTGTTGTTTGACTGTGAGTTTGATTGAATTATGGATATTGGGACCGTGGGAATGGGGGAAGGCCGAAACCCATTAGCAATTGATTTGTCTCCATGCTTTAGTTATTGGGCTCGGTCTAATAATAAAAACGAGAAGTTGAGAAAGGAATGAGCATGATTTAGAATTTTCTTCTACCTTATTTAGTTTTCTTTCATTTGTTTATTTAATTACATTGTCCGCTAGGAACATGCTTCGGCCGATCACATTTGGGTAGGCAAGCCTTAGGATTTTTGTTGGTTTTGAGGCAAGAGGTCATTCCCTTAGTTAAATTTATCCGGGGAATGCCCCGAAGGACTTGCATATATTTTATTCCGGGGAATGCCCCGAAGTACTTGTATTTGGAGACCTAAAGTAGAACTCGTAGTATTTTATTTTCATTTTTACTTTTATTTCTTCTTTTATTAGGTGGGAACAACCTCGAGCCTCTTGTGTGTTTATTTTCCCGTTTTTGTGTTTTTACCTTAATTCGAATATCCTAAAAAGTCAACTTGATCATGTACGCAACCGTGATTTTCACGGGACTTGGGGAGTGCCTAACACCTTCTCCCCGAGTCAAATGAACCCCTTACCCGAATCTCTGGTGCGGACTTGGTTTTAGAGTCTGAAATATTTTAAAAGGAAAAATCATTTTTAAAAAAAAAACGGTGACCTGACACACTGAAATCGAAGTTAGGTGATGACTCTGAGTTATTTCCTTTTGAACAATCTTTTGTCACTTTCAAAATTGAAAAACCCTTTCGGGCCTTGCGAAATCCTTTTATTATTTTTAAGAGGGTTAGTGAGGTTTGGTTAAAAAGGGGGTGTGACATCTCTGGCGACTCTGCTGGGGACTTGTAGGTTCGAGCTAGTACTTGATCTTGTTGGCTTTTAGGATATTCGGTTGAGGTTTTTATGTGTTTCGTTTGTTTTATTTGATTTTATTTTGTTTATTTCGTTTTATTTGCTAGTTGCTTATTTGTTTACAGTTTTTTCTTAATGTGTTACTGCTTTATAAACTGTCATCATTTGCATAACCATGGGTCTTCTTTCTGCAACAAGTCTCGGAGTACGCGTCGCATGCACAAACTCTTTGTTGAGTCACCCTTAATTTAGGAGGGGGGGCCGTCGGACGTATGTAGTGGGTGGAAAGCTTGAGCAGCCACCATCGACCATACGCTCCCCCGAATTGCCTTGTTAGTGAACCCCAAACTTAGGTCAGCCTTTAGGTCATTTTTATTTGCATCATGTCATTTGGACCTAGTAGGGCTCGGTCCCAGGTACCGTGTCCCTTTGTAGGAAGCCTGTCCAAATTTTGTCAAAATGGGCTCGTGGCCCAAAATGACATTTAATCATCCTATGTGCTAAATGTTGCATCTGTGAAGGTAAAAGGGTCATTTGGCGGACCGATGCTTGGGAAAGAAGGGTGAAAATGAAGAAAGTAGGGCCCACTCACATTTTTTTTATATAGTTTCCCAAAAATCAAAATGAAAATGAAAAATCCAAAAAAGATTTTACACTTTTCCATTAAATTCAAAAAAATAAAAGAAAGAAAATCCAAAAAGATTTTACATTTTCCATCATTTTTCCAAAAATTCAAAAACAAAAAAGAGAAAAAGAAAAATCCAAAAAAAAAATATTTTTTCAATTCTCATCAAAAATACAAAAAAAAAAATGGTTTTTCCAAATTAGTTGCATTTTTTTAAAAGGCTTCCTCCCATGTTTAATCTTCCCGAACTACGTGAACTTGATTCTCGTCTTTTGAGACGTAATACGTAGGCAACCCACATAGGGTCCGGTCTTCCTAGTAGGTCCTAGGTTCTTGGCTTCCGGGGCCGTAGCCAAATTTTGCATGTCTAGCCACTTTTGGCCACATCGGCCATTCTTGCAAAATAGGGTTATTTTCGCAAGAGTGGCTCAATTACCCATGTCTTAGGATCTTGAGTTCATAACTCGGTGTCATATCACTTTAAGGTCCATCCATGTCGTGTTTGCATCCCTAGCCACATGTGACCACATCGGCCATTTTTGCAAAAAACAAAAGGGTCCATTTTCGCAAAGTAATTTTTAAGACCATGATTGTCGGGATTTTAGAGTCATGTAAGCTTTAAATGGAGTATTTCTCATGCATTAGGAGTCAACTTTGTCAAGTTTACGCTAATAGCCACTTTCAGCCACTTAGGCCATTTTGCAAATATAGCCAAGTTGTGTCCTGCATTTGTCCACTAGGAAATGTGGTGGGGTCACGTAGTGTCCCGAGTCGCTAACCATGTTTGCTTCATTCAGGTATGGACCCGCTGATTCGATCCAAAGTGCTTATGGTAGTAAAGATTCCTAGGAAGCTGATCAAGTGGTGGAAAATGTTTTCATCGTTAGAGCAGCATGAGTTAATGCAGAAATTGGGCACCCCAACTTCCCTTCTCGATATCACACCCCACCCAGACATAGTGGAGGCGATGCTGATTTATTGGGATCCGCAAAATTTGATTTTCAGATTTGGAGAGTGTGAGATGACCCCTACCTTGGTAGAAATGTCTGGTCTCACTCGTTTAAGCTATATATGCAAGGACATGATACTTCCCCGAGACCACTCTAGGACAAGATTCCTCAGTGACCTGGGCCTGAAAGATAATAAGCATTTAAAGTGTCTCGAGCAGTCCTGGATATCCTTGGATTATTTGTTTGCTAGATTTGGACCATAGGATAGTTTTGACGTCTTTTGGGATGAGTTCTGCACAACCAAGGCAAAGTGGCAGAGACGTCGCCTCGAAGCTTTCAGCCTTTCTTTGTTGAGATTATTGGTTTTTCCATTAGATGAGAGGCACATTAGCACCCGTCTGCAGTCAGTGGTAATGGAACTATTTCATGAGAAGCAACGCAAAACCGTTACTGTTGTGCCGATGATCTTAGCAGAGTTGTACCGAGCCTTGAGTGAGGTTAGGGAGGTGTCAGATATTTTGAGGGAAACAACCTTTTGCTACAACTGTGGATGATGGAGCATTTTCACACCGCTTCCTTACTTTGTCCCATCGACCGGGCCTTGAGGGATTGGGTGGTATGCATCGAACGTAGGATGAAATCTCTTAAGTTTACGTACCCAGTAGGTGTCACGGCTTGGATTGAGTTCCTTGGTTTGAGGACAAATGGGAATATTTTGTGGTCTTACCTTTGGCTGCCTTTGGATGATATCTTGATAGGGTGCCTCATGCAGCCTTTCCTGATGCTGATAGGACTCAAGTGTGTTAGGTCGTACACTCCCGTTAGGGTAATGCGGCAATTGGGCAGAAGACAAGAGGAGCCTCCAACTTTGAATCTTCGAAGGCACATCATAAATTTTAGTAAAAAGGCGGCTGATGAAATCAAGTATGTGCAATATTGGAACAATGCAAAGAGGATGAAGAAAAATACATTAGTAGAGGACGTTGGCAGGCTCGAGTTTACTCAAGAGTACTTGATTTGGTTACAGTCCGTTCCACCAGGGTCAGCACCCTATTGCCAGCACAACTTAGGGGTCGGGCAGTTCAGACAGATGATTTTGAGGAGGTATCTGACCAAGATCCCTGTGATAAGCTTGAGTTGATAAAGTCTCAGTTAGCGGGATTGGTAACAAACGTGGAGCAGCATGGCCAGTATTTGTTTAGGGTCGACCTTCAGGATGCGGGGGCATACGCCAGGACCTTTATTCCCAGCATCAGTGTTTCTTTACGAGGCATGTTACAGAGTTTGAGCATGACGGACATCCCAGGATCATCCCAGCCAAAACCATCGCATTCAGGAGCAGCTTGAGGAGTCATTCTATTTAGGTGTTTTGAGATTGTCGTTTGTTGTCTTTTACTTTCGTGTCTTGTCTAGAAGTACTGAGTCCTTTAGGTGGTGTCAAAGTCTGTCGTAGTGTAGTTGAGTCTGTCAGGTCTTTTATTATCGCACTTCCCATTGTATTTTAATATCGAAAAGTTTTTAAATGAAAAATCCCAAAAAGATTTTGTTTTTAATTTATTTTCTATCGCTTTTACAGAACTACGCTTGGTCTGATTCATGAGGGGCATGATACGTAAGCAACCTACATTGGGTTTGATCAAATCATTTTTGGTTCAAAATAAAAAGAGAAAGAGAAAGAAAAGAGTGATAAGAGGTGTTGGAAAAGAAAGAGAAGGAAGGATTGAAATGAGCAAATCAGGATGATGCCATATGACCCTGCGACCTTCAAAGCCATTTTAGAACCATTAATTATTGCTAGATGCATTGCACGTAATGTGATATTATTATTTTATAAATGCTCTAACACTAACATGGTGGTTTTGTGTTGTTGTCATCTGTTATCTCTACTCAATTTCAGGAAGGTGGTTAGTTTGTTGGCATCCTGGCAAGTCATCCATACAACACCCGATCAAAGCGTCAAACAGTCATGGCTAGCAAGGAAACAGACACTGGAGTTCTAGACCCACCAAGGGAGATTGTCAAGTTGGAATCGGAACTGCAAGAGGAGGTCCGGAGGTCCAGAGGTTGAAGCATCAGATGGCAGAAATGTATCAAGCCTGGATTAAGGGACACCCTCCACCCTCGTTCCCTACCAACTACACAGAAAACCCTGCTTCCATTCCACCACTCTCTCAATCCCAGATGCCCAATACCATTGATCTTTTCCCACAACACGCACCTGGCTTTACCCCTTACCACAACTATCCCGGCACTTCAGCCCAAACTGTTCATGCTCCGCCAGCCAAAACAACCTCATACCCTGCTCCGACATCTGCTCCTATTTTTGTACCCCCTCCGCAATCTACCCTCCACCGATCCTCTAGTGAGCCCGCATTCCCCGCTATAGATGCCCACTACTATGCACCGAAGCCCACCTTCAAAGTCCCAGATCCTTACTCTTACACTCCCCAATTTGAGCCTCATGTTGAAACTGACAAACCACCCAAGAACACAGAGCAAGAAGAGATGTTTAGGAAGGTACAGAGTCTGGAGCAATCATTGAAAAATATGCTCAACCCCCTCCTTGCCCGCAATGGCGTGCTCCAGCTCCACAAAATATCTACCCAGCTCCACAAAATTCCTATCCACCTCCACAACCTTACCAAAACCCTACTGGTTCAAATTTTCGATCAAGGCCAGAGTATATGAGAGAGAGGCAGCATCGGAAATAAATTTTTACCCCGCTTGGACAGTCCTATGCTAGTCTGTTTCAAAGGTTAAGGCAGTTGGACGTCTTGAGGCCGATTGAGTCAAAGATACCAAATCCCCCTCCAAAGAACCTCGATTATTCCCTAAGATGCGCCTATTGTTCTGATGCTCCAGGGCATGACATAGAGAGGTGTTGGAATTTGAAACGGGAAATCCAGGAGCTCATTGATACAAACCAAATTGTAGTCCAAAGCACAGACACGCCAAACATCAACCAAAACCCTTTGCCAGCCCATGCAGAGACGCATATGATTGAAATAGTTCATAAGGATGGGGAGCCCAAGAAGTCTTCTAAGTCCGTCATGATGATTCGGGCCAGTGAAAGCAATTTGGTTAAAGCTCCAGACTCTCCCAAAGCGAAGCCCTTGATAGTTGAAGGGGTGACAGAAAAGTCGAGCTCGCTCAATTTGAAACCACCAGTGTTGGTCGTGAAAGGGCTGTCAAAAGATGTTAGGGCAAGTCCGGGAAGTTCAAAAGTGGTAGTACCAGGGATTTCAAGTAAGCCTGTCATAGTTGTGAAGGGGGATCTTATTACCCTTATCATCATTAGACCAGTAACCCAGTTGCCAGTAGTGGATGTCAAGGCTGTTTCGTGGAATTATAAACAAGTGATAGTGACATACAAAGGAAAAGAAATAGGGGAAGAAGTTAATGAAACTGGAGGATTGACTCGTTCTGGGAGATGTTTCACCCCAGAAGAATTAAGGAAAGCCAAGCCATTCAAGGATAGCCAAATGCCAGTAAAGAAATCGGTTACCGAGGAAGAGGCTGAGGAATTTCTGAAAAAGATGAAAGTGCAGGATTATTCCATTGTGGAGCAGTTAAGGAAGACACTAGCTCAGATTTCTCTTTTGTCTTTGTTGATACATTCAGATGAACATCGCAAGGTCTTGATGAAGATTTTGAATGAGGCACATGTTCCTAATAAGATCATAGTGAACCACTTGGAAAAGATAGCTGGCAAGATCTTCGAAGCAAATAGGATCACTTTCTCGGACGATGAACATCCTATGGAGGGTACAGAACACAATCGAGCTCTTTATCTTACAGTGAAGTGTAAAGATTCTGTTGTCTCAAGGGTTTTGGTTGATAATGGCTCTAGTGGGAATATTTGTCCCCTGTCTACTCTGCAAAAACTGAAGATTGGCACCGAAAGAATCCACTTGAACAGTGTGTGTGTTTGAGGCTTTGATGGGGGAGGTAAAGATTATATTGGAGATATAATACTCGAATTGTCGATAGGGCCTGTTGAGTTTACCATGGAATTCCAAGTGTTAGATGTGGCTGTCTTCTACAATCTGTTGTTGGGCAGACCCTGGATACATTTTTCTAAGGCAGTCCCATCTTCTCTGCACCAAATGGTGAAGTTTGAATGGGACAGGCAGGAAATAGTTGTGCACGATGACGAAGACTTGTCAGCTTGTAATGATACAATTGTTTCGTTCATCGAAGTTGAAGATGATAAGGGACCTTGGATCTATCAGACTTTCGAAACAGTGTCTGTTAAGAAAATTCCTGAGGGAAAATGCATTCCGGGTCCTAAGCTATCCTCCGCGTCCGTCATGGTTGCGAATGAAATGTTGAAAAATGGTTTTGTCCCGAGCAAGGGTTTGGGCTCATCTCTGCAGGGTATTGTGCATCTAGTACACCCCAGTAGGAATCGTGGTACATTTGGTTTGGGATTCATGCCCACAGAGAAGGACGTGAAAAGGGTTAAAAATCTGAAACAGAAGGTATGGTCGCTCCCCTAGCCTATCCCACACATCTCTAAGTCTTTTATCAAGCCAGGGACCGAAAAACCTCCAACCTCCTCAATCCCAAAACCTGTGGTCGATGTTGATAAAGAGCTGATTAAGAGGTTCCAAAGTCTGTTCGAAGAGGTCAATATGGTAGAAGTTGGTGAAGGCTCTAGTAAAGCAAATGTGCAGCTCGTTGGCCCAAACATGAAGCTTAGCAATTGGGAAGCTACTCCTCTCCCCACCAGGAAAGAGTTTTGGTAGTTTGCTTTGTTTTCCTTTCTGTTATCTGGGTTATTCCAGGGTTGTAATCCAGATTTTTAGTTTTTGCTTGTTTTGATGTTCAAACCCTTCTATCCTTTTATTTTCAATGAAATGCAATTTTTCGTTTCCCATTATTCTTAATAGTGTTTTATTTTGTTCTTTTTTTCTTTTGTACATTTCTTTTTATGCTGGTTGCAGTGACATGACATGCGTGAAGAATTTTCAACAGAATCTTAAAAGCCAATCTAATCCTGAAATAACAATCCAAGAAGTAGAATATGATGATGAAACATAATATGATGACGGAGCAGCATTTGAGGAAATTAGTAAAGAGCTAAAACAATTTGAAGAAAAACCAAAGCCTAATTTGAGTGAGACCGAAGCAATCAATTTAGGGGACCAGGATGTTGTTAGGGAAACCAAGATAAATGTGCATTTAGAACCGCAAGTTAAGGAGGAAATAATCAAAACATTGTTTGAGTACAAAGATGTCTTTGCATGGTCATATGATGATATGCCAAGCCTGAGCACTGATCTGGTAGTTCATAAATTGCCAACTGATCCAGCATTCCCTCCTGTCAAGCAAAAGTTGCGAAAGTTCAAGACTGATATGAGTGTGAAGATCAAAGAAGAAATCACAAAGCAGCTTACTGCAAAGGTCATTCGAGTCACTCGATATCCCACTTGGTTAGCCAATGTTGTGCCAGTACCGAAGAAGGATGGTAAGACCAGGGTCTGTGTTGATTACCGTGATCTTAACAAAGCAAGCCCAAAGGATGATTTTCCATTGCCGAACATTCACATTCTAATCGATAATTGTGCCAAGCATGAGATTGGGTCTTTTGTGGACTGTTACGTGGGATATCACCAGATCTTGATGGATGAGGAAGATGCTGAAAAGACAGCATTCATCACGCCATAGGGAACATACTGTTATCGGGTAATGCCATTTGGTTTGAAGAATGCTGGGGCAACTTTATGAGGGCGATAACCACCATATTTCATGACATGATACATAGGGAGATCAAGGTTTATGTAGATGATGTGATCATAAAGACAAAGAGGCAGTCTGACCATGTTAAGGACCTGAGGAAGTTTTTCCAAAGGCTCCGCAGGTACAACCTCAAGCTCAATCCAGCGAAATGTGCATTTGGTGTCCCGTCCGGGAAACTGCTAGGATTCGTGGTTAGTTGACACGGTATTGAGTTAGACCCATCGAAGATCAAAGCCATTCAAGAGTTACCACCACCAAAGAACAAAACAGAGGTGATGAGTTTGCTTGGAAGGTTAAATTACATCAGCAGGTTCATTGCTCAGCTCACGACAACCTGTGAGCCCATCTTTAAGCTGCTAAAGAAGAATGTTGCGGTTAAGTGGACTGACGAATGTCAAGAAGCATTTGATAAGATTAAGAGGTACCTGTCGAATCCACTTGTGTTGGTCCCACCAGAGCCTGGAAGACCTTTAATTCTCTATTTGACAGTCTTGGATAATTCTTTTGGCTGTGTATTGGGTCAGCATGACATCACGGGAAAGAAGGAGCAAACAATCTATTATCTTAGTAAGAAGTTCACTCCCTATGAGGTTAAGTACACTTTGCTTGAGAGGACATGTTGCGCCCTGACTTGGGTGGCACAAAAGTTGAAGCATTATCTGTCGTCCTACACTACTTACCTCATTTCCCGCATGGATCCTCTAAAGTATATCTTTCAGAAGCCTATGCTCACGGGAAGACTGGCGAAGTGGCAAATTTTACTTACAGAGTTTGACATCATCTATGTGACTCGGACCGCGATGAAAGCCCAAGCCTTGGCCGACCACTTGGCCGAGAATCCGATGGATGATGAATATGAGCCACTGAAGACTTATTTTCCTAATGAAGAGGTCATGTGTGTTGACGAGATTGACTATGATGAAAAGCCAAGTTGGAAACTCTTCTTTGATGGAGCTGCTAACATGAAAGGGGTTGGAATAGGGGTTGTACTTTTCTCTGAAATAGGGAAACACTACCCTGTAATAGCCCAGCTTAGATTTTATTGCACCAACAACATGGCTGAGTACGAAGCATGCATTTTGGGTTTGGGGTTAGCTATAGACATGGGAGTCCAGGAAATACTTGTTCTAGGAGATTCAGATTTGTTGGTTCACCAGATTCAAGGAGAATGGGAGACTCGAGATTTGAAGCTCATACCGTACCGATAGTGCCTGCATGATCTTTGCAACGATTCAGGTCAGTCGAATTTAGACATATTCCCAGGATTCATAATGGGATTGCTGATGCCTTGGCTACTCTGGCGTCAATGTTACATTATCCGGACAAGGCTTATGTTGACCCGTGCATATCCAAGTTCATGATCAGCATGCTTATTGTAATGTGGTGGAAGAATAAATCGATGGCGAACCTTGGTTCCACGATATCAATGAATACATTAGGTCGGGGGTATATCTAGTACATGCTACAGGTGACCAAAAGAGAACCATTCGACGTCTGGCTAGTGGATTTTTCTTGAGTGGAGGAATCTTGTACAAGAGGACTCCAGATTTAGGACTGCTGAGGTGCATAGATGCTAAAGAAGCTTCAACTATCATGGCTGAAGTGCATTCTGGAGTTTGTAGGCCGCATATGACCGGGTATGTTTTGGCAAAATAGATACTTCGAGCAGGTTATTATTGGCTCACCATGGAACGAGATTGTATCAGTTTTGTTCGCAAGTGTCATCAATGCCAGGTACATGGTGATTTGATTCATTCTCCCCCATCTGAGTTACACACAATGTCTGCACCTTGGCCCTTTGTTGCTTGGGGTATGGATGTTATTGGACCAATTGAGGCGGCAGCGTCAAACGGGCATAGGTTTATTCTGGTGGCCATTGATTACTTTACCAAGTGGGTCGAAGCTATAACTTTCAAGTCCGTGACCAAAAAGGTAGTGGTGGATTTTGTTCATTCAAATATCATTTGTCGGTTCGGAATTCCCAAGGTGATCATCACAGACAATGCTGCTAATCTCAACAGTCATTTGATGAAAGAGGTATGCCAACAGTTCAAGATCATGCATTGGAACTCCACCCCGTATTGCCCCAAGGCAAATGGAGCTGTTGAGGCTGCTAACAAGAACATAAAGAAGATACTTCGTAAAATGGTTCAAGGTTCTAGGAAGTGGCACGAAAAGTTGCCTTTTGCCTTACTGGGTTATCGCACTACTGTTCGCACTTCAGTAGGTGCAACTCCTTATCTGCTGGTATATGGAACTGAGGCAGTTATACCTGCAGAAGTTGAGATTCCATCCCTTCGGATCGTTGTAGAATCTGAAATTGATGATGATGAGTGGGTCAAAATCCGGCTAGAGCAGATGAGTTTGATTGATGAGAAAAGATTGGCTGCAGTATGTCATGGTCAATTGTATCAGAAGAGAATGGCAAGAGCATACAACAAAAAGGTGCGTCCTCGAAAATTTGAAGTGGGCCAGATGGTATTTAAACGCATCCTTCCTCATCAGGTGGAAGCCAAAGGCAAGTTCTCCCCAAACTGGCAGGGGCCATTCGTTGTGACAAGAGTGTTGCCCAATGTTGCTTTGTATTTAACAGACATAGAAGGCAAATGTGTAGATATGGCTATCAATTCTGATGCAGTTAAGAGGTACTATGTATGATATGTTTGCTTACCTTCAGTTGTATTTTGTACTTGGCATGTTCAAAGTTGAAATGACGAGGGCATTTTGTTCCGCTACCCAAACACTTTCATCCTTTGTTACCCCTTTTGAGCTTTATTTATTTTCTTTCATACCCCTCTTTTGGAATCAGTAACAGAACTAGAGAACGAATAAAAATGAATGAATGAATGCAAAATAAGAAGAATGAAAAAGAAAGAAAAAGAAAAAACGAAAAAAAAAGAAAGAAAGAAAAGAGAAAAGAAAAAAAAAGAAAAAGAAATAAAGAAGAAAAAAAGAAAGAAAAAAGAAAAGAAAATAAAATAAAAGAAAAGCAACAAAAACAAACAACGTCCTTTTGAACTACGTTCGACCTGATTCCTTTTAAGGATACGTAAGCAGCCTTACGGTTCGGTCCCATCCAAAATAAAAATAAAAATTCCCCAGACCCAAAGAAACTGGGGCAGAAGTTTTGGTTTTGAAAAGATCTGATTCCAAAAGTTGTAATTTTGATCCCTTTTCATCTTAAATTAATTTGAGTCTTCATGCCACCCTTTCTTTCTAACCCTGTCCAAAAGCCTACATTACGGTCCAAAGAAAGACCTTCCGATCAATCTTTGAGGATGCCAGGTCAAGCGAGATAGAGGTATGATTTACATTATGGGTAAAACTTTTTTCATGGGCGCAAGAGAGAAAATTTAAAATGAGAGAGTCTTATTGGTGAAAACCTTCACGGGTACCGTAAGGCGATGGTGAGTTGAGAGAAAATTTAAAATGAAAAAGTCTTATTGGTGAAAACCCTCGCGGGCACCGTAAGGAGATGGTGAGTTGAGAAATGAACAAATAAGAGAGGCTTGTAGGTGAAAACCATTCGAGATACTACAAGTCAAATGAGGCTCATGACTTTATAGAGAAATTGGATCAGTGAAAGCCCGGTTTTGAAGTATGAAGACAGGACATGAGCTGAAAATATGATTGGTTGGAGGGATTAGGCTGATCAATCCGAAATGCATGTCATGATCATTGGAGCTGGCTGCTTCCCTCAGATAATTCTTCTTTTCTCATTTTTCTTCATATAGTCATCTGTGCTCAAAATTTTCCTTTGTTCCTTTGGTCAAAAATCATTTCACTTTGCTCTTTGAGTCTATCTTTAGGGGTCTCTTTTGAGTCAGCCCTTGTTGAACAAGCAGGAAAGGATTTCAAAGCCTACTACCAGTTTTTAAATTGCACAAAGCAGAGTCCGGTCAGGCACATCACAATTGACTTGATTTAGAATAAGCAGTATGGTGAAAACTGAGGTTCAGGCAATCAAGTGAATCTTGAATTTTGAGAAAATACAAGGATTCAACAACTTTCAAAATGAAAACACTATGCAGCAAGTGAGTGCGAGAGATTCAGGTCATGCAGAGGTTTTGTGGTCCAGTTCCAATCAAAAGGTCAAACAACTTCTTGCTAGCCCGAAGCAGCTAATCAGAATAAAGCATGGCAGTGGCAGAAGCAGACACTCAGTAAAGGATGCCACAAACTAACCACCACGTTTTCAAACTAACAAGGTTTTATTTGTCTGAAACAGGGGCAAGAAATTTTTTAAATCCACAGGGACCTCCCATGGAAAAGCATGGTTCAGGGGGCAAGAAATTCTATTCAGAATCCTCCAAGACGAGAGCATGGCTCAGGTAAGTTCATTCTCGGCTTTTCAGGACCCTTCTGGATAATGGGATTTAGTTTTTAAATTCTCAGGACCCTCTTGGATAATGGGATTTAGTTATTAAATTTTCAGGACCCTCCTGGATAATGGGATTTAATTTAAAATTTTCAGGACCCTCCAGGATAATGGGATTTAATTTTTAAAATTTTCAGAACCCTCATGGATAATGGGATTTAGTTTTTAAATTTTCAGGACCCTCCTGGATAATGGGATTTAGTTTTTAAATTTTCAGGATCCTCCTGGATAATAGGATTTAGTTTTTAAATTTTTAGGACCCTCCTGGACAATGGGATTTAGATTTTAAATTCTCAGGACCCTCCTGGATAATGGGATTTAATTTAAATTTTTCAGGACCCTCCTGGATAATGAGATTTAATTTTTAAATTTTCAGGACCCTCCTGGATAATGGGATTTAATTTTTAAATTTTCAGGACCCTCCTGGATAATGAGATTTAGTTTTTAAATTTTCAGGACCCTCATGGATAATGTGATTTAGTTTTTAAATTTTCAAGACCCTCCTAGACAATAGGATTTAATTTTTTTTTAATTCTCAGGACCCTCCTAGATAATGGGATTTAGTTTTTAAATTTTCAGGACCTTCCTGGATAATGGGATTTAGTTTTTAAATTCTCAGGACCCTCTTGGATAATGGGATTTAGTTTTTAAATTTTCAGGACTCTCCTGGATAATGAGATTTAATTTTAAGTTTTAGCGTAAGTTCTCCCTTTAGAAAATATAATTTAGCTTTAAAGTTATTACTCTTAAGATGAGATTTAATTCGAAGTTTTTAGGGCCCTCCTGGATAATGGGATTTAGCTTTTAAATTCTTAGAGCTCTGTAGGTAACATGATCCGATTAACAATCACAAATATGCCTAGATCCCAAACTGGAGCAGAAAATTTCTTTTATTTTGACTGTTTTGGCAATCAGCCGCCCACCTGGATAACGAGGGAATACAGTTCGAGTTTGTGGTAATCAGGCACCCACCTGGATA
Organism: Nicotiana tabacum; assembly: GCF_000715075.1. Classification (NCBI taxonomy): domain Eukaryota; kingdom Viridiplantae; phylum Streptophyta; class Magnoliopsida; order Solanales; family Solanaceae; genus Nicotiana; species Nicotiana tabacum. The sequence continues at coordinate 119,238,595 of NC_134099.1, read as the reverse complement.
ATGAGGGAATACAATTCAAGTTTCTGGTAATCAGGCACCCACCTGGATAACGAGGGAATACAGTTTCGAGTTTTGGTAATCAGGCACCTACCTGGATAACGAGGGAATACAATTCAAGTTGTTGGTAATAAGGCGCCCACCTGGATAACGAGGAAACTCATTTTATACCAAAGTCAAGCTATTGACAGGCGCCCACCTGGAGAACGAGGGAATTCATTTCAGAGTTACTTTCAATTCACAAATTCAAGAAGCATCAGGAGCCCGCCTGAAGAACATGGTCCATTTTTCAGTTGCATATTGAAGATCAAGTAAAGATTCATGGAAGATTCAAGATAAGAAGTAGATAGGATCTTGTATTTTCCTTTTACTTTTGCTGTAATTTTTCCTTTTATTTTTGATGTAATGGCAGGAACCGCGGACCGGAACCTCGACGGCACTTCACTCGACTCTCAACCTCGGTACTCCATCGCTCCTCTCACTCTGAACTACACGTGGCCTGATTCCTTTATAGCCAAGGATATGTAGGCAGCTCAGATACCAGGGCTCGGTCACAATCTTTTTTAGCCACCTTTATTTTCTTTTGAATAAGCGTCGGGTCATAAATCAATTACGTTGCTTATTGTTCTTTGCTCCGAAAACTCTTCGTGTTTCCAAGCAAAGAGGGGCAACTGTAAGCACGTAATTTTTGACCCACGCATTAGAATTACCTTTAATGGTCCTAGTATTTTTAGGATATCTATTTGAACTGATTTCTATAAGATTTCACTTTATTATTAAATTCAATTTTAAAAAAACTACAAAAATAATAATAAATATATGTATATAGTTTCATGTTTTATCTTATTTCTATTTAGTTTAGGCTATTAATATTTTTATAGCCATATAGTTTATTTTTACTATGATTTTCACTCTTACTTTTAATTTATATAAAACATGATATATTAAAAAATATATAGTTTCATATTATTACATAGTTTATTTAATTAATTGAAATTAGTTTAGTTTTAATTTAAAAAAGATTGGGTTGGCTATTTAATGGACTTTTAAAAATTGAAGAAGTACAAAATCTTGGCCCAATTTTACACAAGTAGAAGCCCAAAATCGGGCAGCCCATTCCCTTCCTTAACCCCAACCCTTCCTTAACCCCAACCCTTTAACCCGCCGGATCGACCCATCTACCCGCCCATTTTACCCTTTAATATCGGCCATCCATTCACCAAATCCAACGGTCCACATTATTTCCCCACACCCAAATACAAACTCTGTTATATCACTCCAACCCCTAACCCTAAAGACTAAACCAACCGCACCCTCTTCTCCCTCACACCTTCTGCTGCCATAACCCAGCCCAAACCTCACCATAAACGAACCCTCATGGTCCCCCTCCTCTTTCTCTCTTCCACGTCATCAAAACCATAACGATCTCTGTCAGAAGAAGATATTCCATTTTTCCCCTTTCCACGCGCTCTTGCTTCCCTTGGATGGAATTCAGATTAATGGTAGACGTAGGATTTGAAAACTTTAAATCCTAGTCTTCCATTTGTCTTAGAACCATCCAGAAAGAAGAATAAGAGGGGATTTTCGTTTGGGGGCAGAGGATTTTCGGAATTTATTGAAGGGAAAATTCGGGTTTTTGGAGAGATTTCTTGTTGAATAAGGAGAAGCTTCAAGAGGGAGCTATATATTTGGGGTCTGGACATAGATGGGGGGGGGGGGATTCTTGTTTTTTTGGGGTTTCGTTTCTTTTTTCGGAGAAAATTGACGAAAAGAGAGGAGGCTTTGTTCTTAGCTTTTGGATTTTTCTTTTCTGTTTTCCTTTGAATTCCATAGAGAAGATATAAAAAATACCAAAAAATTTCAGTTCTGTCATTTTTCTTAATTTGTTATAAAGGCCAGAAAATTCAAAAAGAAAGGGTTTCGTTCTTCTTCTGGAATTCAACTGAGGTATTAGGAGTTTGATTGACTGGACTTGCCGTTCGAAGTCGAGTTCACGGTTCCTGTTCAATCTAGTTGCTTCTTTTCTCATTCGGATTTTGGATTCAGAGTATTGTAGCTGGTTCTCTTAATTATCCGCTATTAAGAAGGAACTAGCATTCTCAGGTTCATTCCCACTATCCCATCTATCTTAGTTTTCATTGCAAATTTAGCCGGAAGAGCCATTTTAGGACCAGTTTGTTGGTATCATGTTTTAATCTATTAGATACAGAGTTATGTTAGCAAGGGTTTGTTAATCCCGTTTCGATTTAATCTGTGCCATTGTGATTGTTAGTCTCTTTCAGTAGCTTATTCGTATTTTGGAAATGGATTGTGTTTCAATTTGCTTGGATCTTATACTGCCGTAATGTTATCATAGAGAGTGTTGTGCTTGATTGTTTGAATATTGTTCCAAACATAGTGTCGATAATGACTATTCTTTCAAAGTTAAGCAAAGTTCTGTTACCTTGGACCTATCTCATAAAGTTCCGTTAAGATTTAAGCTACTTGCCATGATATTCTCATTTTAGACATAGACAAATGATATGTAAAGCAAGCTTTTGCAGCTATGTATGTGTTCAGTGCTGTTCTGGATTGAATACAACTATCTGTTGATGTTGCTGATGACCCTACGTGAAGTGTCTTACTTTGTTATTTAGTTTAAGCCCTCGTCAAACCCTACCATTTACTTAACGTCTCTTGAACTTTCTGTTAAAAACTTTTATTGGAAGATGGAAACATATGGAACAGTGACATTTAACTTGCCTAATATTTGTTCTAGTTAACTTCTGAATGAGTATTACGTGAACAACATTTAAAATGGATTTGTTTAGTCTCATGAAAGTTCTGGGCGGGTTAGCAATCTTTGAATGGCTCTTCCAAAGGGCTATAATTTGCATTTCTTTAACTCGTAGTAACTATTATTTTAGTTTTGTTTAGTTCATATTTTCTATGAATGCTCAATACTTTATGTTAGATGATTTGTCTTGTTTATTACTGTTGTTTGACTGTGAGTTTGATTGAATTATGGATATTGGGACCGTGGGAATGGGGGAAGGCCGAAGCCCACATTTGTCTCCATGCTTTAGTTATTGGGCTCGGTCTAATAATAAAAATGAGAAGTTGAGAAAGGAATGAGCATGATTTAGAATTTTCTTCTACCTTATTTAGTTTTCTTTCATTTGTTTATTTAATTACATTGTCCGCTAGGAACATGCTTCGGCCGATCACATTTGGGTAGGCAAGCCTTAGGATTTTTGTTGGTTTTGAGGCAAGAGGTCATTCCCTTAGTTAAATTTATCCGGGGAATGCCCCGAAGGACTTGCATATATTTTATTCCGGGGAATGCCCCGAAGTACTTGTATTTGGAGACCTAAAGTAGAACTCGTAGTATTTTATTTTCATTTTTACTTTTATTTCTTCTTTTATTAGGTGGGAACAACCTCGAGCCTCTTGTGTGTTTATTTTCCCGTTTCTGTGTTTTTACCTTAATTCGAATATCCTAAAAAGTCAACTTGATCATGTACGCAACCGTGATTTTCACGGGACTTGGGGAGTGCCTAACACCTTCTCCCCGAGTCAAATGAACCCCCTTACCCGAATCTCTGGTGCGGACTTGGTTTTAGAGCTGAAATATTTTAAAAGGAAAAATCATTTTTTAAAAAAAAATGCTGACCTGGCACACCGAAATCGAAGTCAGGTGGCGATTTGAATTATTTCTTTTGAACAATCTTTTGTCACTTTCAAAATTGAAAAACCCTTTCGGGCCTTGCGAAATCCTTTTATTATTTTTAAGAGGGTTAGTGAAATTTGGTTAAAAAGGGGGTGTGACAGTCACCCAAGGTTATTGGAGTAATGAGTACTAGTTCTTGTCGAGTATTATTTTGTCAAATAAACATTGGCACAAAAATTTAAATCATGAATTTGTGAAATACTTTTGCTATGGAATATAATATTCATAGTGCTTGAAACTTCAAGGAAGAAAAATCAATTATTTTGATAACATAAAAAAAATTGAAGAACACTGAATAGGGAGTACGTAGTTTGTAAAACTTGCATAAATTTGAGGTATGAATTCGATTCTCATCGAACCTCTTTTATACCCCCTTACAAAAATAAATTAATAAAAAATAAAAAAAAATATTCAAAATGAGCCGGTATTTGTTCTTCAGTTAAACAAAAAAACCTTCATAGTTTTTGTTCTTTGTTAGATGCCATCAAAAGCTCTAGCCAGCCTAATCTGTTCTTCACTTGTTGTCTCTATTATCGCCTGACAATTAAGTGAAAAAATAATCTGTCAAAAAAAAAAAAAGCTATATATGTCAAAGTGAAAATATGATATGAAAATTGCTTACAGAAGTTTGGATTCAACTCCATCAGGCGCAAGTAAGGATCAACCGGTTGTCCAATCTCAGCATAGCTTGGATCATATAGCCTGTTACGAATTGGTCTGCAATGCAACTTTGCTAGTCACAACTCATTTCACAATCTCTTGTTTGTTTTAATTGATAAATTATGGAAAAAATAATTTTTTTTGTTAAAATTAAGGATATATACTGCTAGAAAGATGCATAATTAGTAGTAATAAATATCTCTTATTACATAGTCCGTGGATTCTGTGGCTCCTGTCGACGATCCCTGTGGGTATCCCGTGAAACATTTGGATTTTGATGATTTGTAGTCTCCATGTATTCTCTCTGAATGACGTCTCTCTGCATTCATTTCATAAATAATATTAAAAAATACAAATATGTTATTCGTACATGATTTAACGTACTGTATATAGTTAAGTGATTTAATGAACTGAAAACATATATAATTGATCATGGTTATGTGTTTGAAGTTCATGTGCAAAATACATATTGTGCTTCTATTAATTAAGTATAAACATCTGGTACGAATAAATTTTTATCGATCTGGAAAATAACATGCATTTTCAAAGATAATTATATAACAAAATAAACTACATGCATAAATTAATTTTAAACCATGATTATAAATTACGAATTAGACATACTCCTGAACGCGAAGATGACCCACGCAATATTGGCATTCTTCCTCTCCCGTAATTAGCCTGCATTTATATAATTTTAAAAAATAATTCTAATAAACCTTGTATAGTAATGTTCAAGAGAAAGAGAAAAAGGGAAGAAAAAAAAACTTGACCATCGTACCCTCGTATTACGAGTTCGAGTTCGAGTTCTCATTGAAGGAATGGCAGCCCTATTAGAGTTGACATTGTATCCCTGCAGAGGAACAACAAAAGCAACATACATATTAATGTTGAATTACTAGCATTACCAATTAAAGGGCAATAAAGTAACTTGTTGTATCTTCATCTTATGTAAAGTTTATATTTTGAAAAAAAAAAGTTTATATTTTGATAGAAAGTTGTGACTAGCTAACTCAGTCCTAAAATTTAGTTTGATTGTCCAAGATAAAATAAAAAGATTAAATCACTCATCCACAAGCAATGCAAACGTATGGGAACTATGACTTCCCGTACGTTTGAGTATGTATAACTCAATCCAAAAACTAACTCATGGGGTAATTAAAAAATATCCACAATTATATAAAGAGACCAAATCACTCATCCCAGTTGGATGTGGGAATTTCAATAAAGGCCTTCTCACTTTTTTCTTCGTTGCCTATTCTTATTTTTACCGGCTAAAAAATTGTGGGATTTTTTTTCGTATACATACAAAAATTTAAACTTATTTATCCAGTTTAGCTAAATTTTTCTATTTACAAAAAGTAACTAAATTTTTTTCACAAAATATATACAAATCTGCAATTTATATACAATTGGAATACAAATTTTTGCTGTCCAGAATCGGTCAAAAGCTACAATTTACATATAATTTGTATACAATTATGTTAGTTGTATATATTTTGTATGTCGATTGTACATCCGACATACAAAATATATATAATTTATTTATGTCTTCATCGAATTTCAATCTTAAAATTAAACGAATTCCAACTCGAATCTTCACCGAACTCCCTCAAATTGAGATATAAACTCCAAAAAATATTCTCAATCATTTGCAATAACACACAATCCAAACAAATAATAATTTTACAAAATCTGATTTTCAAATTAAAGTTTCAAAGTTTTTTAAATGTCTATCAATAGAGTTGATAAAAAATGTGACCAATAATCTGAGTCAAAACGAGAAAAAAAAAACTCGATGTGGTTTGATTTGATTTGGTTGGTATTGGAAAAAAAATTCGACCATAATTGGTTTGATTTGCTTTCTAAAAAAAAGTAAACCAAAATCAAACCAATGTATACATGTGCTAGACAACTTGTATGTCAACACATATAAATATTTAATGTAATTAATTTATAAATGTTTCTTAAACTTTTTCACAATTTTATCTTTTAATGTATTATTTCAAGCTTGGACTTAACATTCTTGAATGGTCTAATAAGTTTTATTGCTCATAAATGTAGTAACTCAAATAAAGTTCAAATCAATACTAATGCTAGCAAAATAAGTTAAATTCAACACTAGAAATGACAATAGTGTTAGATATCGATTTTTAGTTTTGTATTGGTTTATAATAAAAATGCATAACTTAGTTTATCTTTTTCTTTAGCGCTTAGTTATGTAAGTAATAGTACTTATTTTAGCATGACTTATATAGTACTTTTAAATTATGTTCATTTTTGTTATGGCTTATTAATTAGCAATATTTATTTTATGCGATTTTATTATCTTTGTTATTGAATACTTTAGTACAATGCTATGACCCATCTCATATTATTGTGTTATTTTCTTGAAAATACATTATATAGTTGAATCCTGCTAGGACTGAAGAAATATTTGGAGCACAAGTTACATATTTTGTGCTATGAAGATTTTACGTGAAACAAATCTGAAAAATTCGAGAGAATCCAAGATTGAAAAACCCGACTTTGTTGGTTTGATTTGGTTTATAGATTTAAAAACGCGACACCATTAGTTTAGTTCGGTAATTAAAAAATTCGAATCAACCCAACCTATGTAAAACCCTAATAATTATATATCGAGAGGAGTAATTGGATATGCTTTTAGCTTATCGACGATCTTGTAGACCATGTTTCAAATTGAATATTATTTATGTTAGGGATAACAACTAGGGGTGTACGTAGGTTGGGTTGGTTCGGATTTTCAGTTACCAAACTAAATTAATTGTGTTAGATTTCTAAATTTATAAATCAAATCAAACCAATAAAGTCAGATTTTTCCAATCTTAGTTTTTCTATTTTTTTCGGGTTTTCGGGTTTTTTTCCGATAAAGTCTTCAAAACACAAAATATGTAATTTGTGCTCCAAATATTTCTTTAGTCCTAGTAAGATACAACTATATAATGTATTTTTCAAGAAAATAATACAATATATGAGATAAGCCATAGCATTATACTAAAATATTCAATAATAAAGATAATAAAATTATATAAAGCAAATATTGTTAATTAATAAGCCATAATAAAAATTAACATAATCTAAAAAATACTATATAAGTCATGCTAAAATAAGTAGATATTTATACCTATCTATATTACATATGAAACTTATTTATCCCCCCCTGCCCTCCTCCTCCTCCCCCTCCTGCGCAAATCAAGTTTTAACTTAATTACATGGTCGTATATAATTTACCAATTATATACAAATTAGTTTTAAATGAGTATCCCTTTATAGTACGAATTGAATAAGGAATATCAGTTATTTCCACATTCCTTTATACCTAACCCCCCCCCCCCCTCTCCCATTCTATATTATTTTCCTAATTTTTCTTCCTTTGATGTTCTCTGCTTTTTATCTTTTCATGTTGTATAGAGTTTTATTGGAATTCATCAATAGATTTTAATCGTTTTACTATAGAATTTTAGCTTAGCAATTTCTTTCATGTTGCACAGTTGGTGTTCGAATTGAAATCATCAATCAATAAATTTTGAAGGTGTTTAACTTCCACCATTGACAACCATAAAAAAGTTTTGAAGTTTTGAATTCGAATTAGAATTTTTAAAAATTATTATTTATTTGGATCGGGTGTTGTTGCAAATAATTGGAAATATTATTTGAAATTTATATCTCAATTTTGAGGGTGATTGGTGAATATTAGACTTGATTTTGGCTAAAGAAGAAGAACACATGACATACAATATACTTACAAAATTATATTAAAGTAGTATTATAATGTATGTAAATTGTATTTAAGTTGTATTATGTTGTAGTTATATATTTTTATATTTGAATGTTGTATAAAAACTAAAAATAGTTGTATAACATATGAATATTTATGTGAAATTTGTATTTAAGTTATAAATACTATCTTTTTACATAAAGTTATTGATATATATCAAAATTATATTAAGAGAGGAATTTTGATTGGAATTTCATAGAGGAAAAAGAATAAACTACATACAAAATATATACAAAATACATACAAAAGACATTGTATAAAATTTGTATAAAAAATGTAATAAGTTATATGATATTGTAATTGCATTTAACTAGGTAAAAATTATGTATGAAAGTTGTAGATAAATTTTATACTATATAAATCAATTTTGTACGAAATTTGTTTTTAATTTGTATGTTGTTATAACATACAAATTTGTATGATGCTGCTGTCACTTAAAATATCATTTATCGCGTGAATTTTTTTTTATTTCATTAAGACACTAATAATGGATTGTATATAAATTGTAAGCAAACCTTGTTTAGGGCGGGTAATATACAAAATTAGAATAATTTTGGTAAATAAATTTCAAATCTTATATAGGAACAAAAGAATCCCAAAATAATAAGTACTATTAATTATATTACTAATCACTAAAGAAAAAGTTAAACTAAGTTATGCATTCTTATTATATACCAAAGTAAAACTAAAAAATAGATTTCTTTTGTGAGCATCAGTATTAATATTGATTTGAACTTTGCTTGAGTTACTACATTTATGGGCTATAAAATTTATTTACCCTTCAAGAATATTGTTAAGTCCAAACTTGAATAATACATTAAAAGATAAAATTGTGAAAAAAGTTTAAGAAATATTTATAAATTACACTACAATAAGTATTTATATGTATAAAATATTTTTAAAAAATTACATAAATATACTATCGGGTTGGATTGATTTCGGTTTGATCTTTTTTAGTTAAAATCAAATCAAACCAATTATGTTACAATAATGTATTTATAGTCGGTTTTTTTTTCCAATAACAAACCAAATCAAAGCAAATTACAATCGATTTATTCGAATTATCGATTTGGTACGATTTATAGGTTTTCTTTGTACACCCTTAACAGCAACACAATACATGATATAAAAGAAACAACGTTGATTACCCACATCAATATTTTGCTTTATAACAACTAGGCTTTAAGCTTGTAATTGTGGGTGATGGAGGAACTTGTATGTATTTTTTTATTGCTTTGATTGTTTCAGATGTATGAAAATATTAGTGATTGTTGACAAAATGTTATTGAGATTACAAAAATATTGATTGACATTAGTGTTTAAGTATAAGAAGGAGAGAGAATGGGTAAAATCGAAGTCTAATAGATTTTTTTGAATATAAATGATAAATTGTATATATTAATATATTAAATAATAATCCTTCTAGGAGGGGTAAATAAGTTTATAATGTGGTATAGATAGATAAATATTCAAAAAATTTTAAACAAAAAAAATGATAAGATTTCAAAAGAAAATACCCCTCGAGATAAATTTGGCTGGATAGTAAATGCGCGTTCGGAATCAAGATTAATAAACATAGGCCTGTCAAGAATAAGAATATGCATAAATTATTCATAGAAAGTTGAGTGTAGTATCATATGTGTGAGAGAGTATTTAATACCTTGAGGAAGAATACATGTCATGTTGATTCAACACAAATTGATTTGATGGGACTTGAACATATGTGTGATGAATCTGATGATGTTCATATGGCTGTTGGATGCTACAAAAAAGAACCAAAAAATAATTTAAAAAGATATAAATAACCCACAAACTAGTACTGTACTAGTTTATAAGAATTTATATTTTCCTTTTGTTTATAAATTGGCTTGGATTTCCGGCTAACTCAAAGGTGCAGTGGTCACACTAACTTTAAACTTTTTATTGTATCAAATATTTTTGTACAACTTTTTTTAATTAAAAATTGACGTATATACGTCAACAACAACAATCATTATTTTTTGTTGTAGCCAGACAAATACCCTAGGTTCTGAATTTCACAAGATGCTGAAAAGACAAATAAATAAATAGATCTTTATATTTTTAATTCTAATTAACCTTTTTTAAATCGCGATTACAAAAGGAATTAGTAAGGAGACCATATCAATTTGCTTAACATAATTTTTGAGGTTATAGGAGAGAGACAAAAATCCGATAAGTCCGATTCGAGATCTAAAGTCAGTGAGTTTGAAGTGAATATTAATGTTCTTATATACAAATTTACATATACGGCATCCACTACTTTAAATACTCGAAAAGATGTTTTGAAGAATTTATTTAAGTGTAAAATAAATAAAGAAATACCTGTGGTGCACGGCGGGTTCTTGAGACATTAAATTGTAGACTTGGGGGCCATGGTAATCAGAAGTTTGTGAAACCTCCTCATGGTTATTTTCTGAAAGATCACTGTTTTGGGACCTAAATTCATACATAGAACAAAGTGTTTAGATTTAAAAAAAATAAAAAATGGAGTGATAAATTAGAAAAGAGAAGGAGAGAAGAGATAAAAAAAAATTTACATCCTGAAACAAGAGAAATAATCAGAGGATGATAAATTCAAGAGAAGTCTCTTCAAAATCTTGCAACTGAGTACAACATTGAGGTGAGGCCTGCATCTTATTTATAATATATAATATGCATAATAAATTCCACTATGTTAGTAGATTTTACCATATTAATGAATATAAATCAGATTGATGAAATGAAGTTTTTAAATTCCGAATCTAAATGAAATTCGATTTTTACATATTTCTACACGTGCTGACGTGTGTTTCAGAATATAATGATATTTTCTATGACGCGAATCTGCTTTTAGTTGGTGCTATAATAAGAGCATTAGCTCTTTAAAATTTGACTTGAAGAAAAAGAACTTTCCTGTAGCAGCTCTCATAAAAACGCTCTATGTACGTACATGTTTAACATAATCAAATGCCATAAAAAATGATTTAAACATAAATAAATAAAAGTAGCAAAGATAATTAGTTAAATAGTTCACCTTGGTACAAGAATGAGATCCTCTGCCAACATACATATGAGCTGTTGTACTGCCCTCTCATCCAATAAAGAAAAGAGAAGCTATCATTAATTAGGTAGAAAAAAAAGGAGAATAAAGAGAAAGTGAAAAAGGAAGAACTAATGAGTCACATCATTATTCTTAAAATTAATAAATACTCCTTGGATGTAAAATAAAAATGAAGAAATACTACTGGAGGATTCAAAAATTTTGTGATCGTTGCTATTTTTGTTGTTTCTTTCTTTTGAAAGGGGAGCTCCACTTGGTATTGATATATTTAACTACAAATATTTTCTGTACAAGTAATTGAAAGTCATAAACAGAAGACATGATTAAAATTCCAAGCTAATTTTTTCGAATGTTAGTTGAGTTTCAAGTCAAGTCAAAGAGTATTCATATGCAAGAATAATATTTGCTATCGACGTTTAAATTCTGGGCTCTTTAATTACTTGAAGTAAGCATTGACGACAAAATTAATTTTATTTTAAGTACTAGTTAGAGAGTATTAGCTAAAATAATTGATGTATATCATAATTAAACAGTGATTTGGACAATCATAGTATGAAACAAGTTTAAAATCAAATTTTGAAAAAAGGTAGTGCTTATTGCTCGAGGAAAATAGTTCGTGCAAAGACAATTAAAAGTGACAACACCAAAATTAGTGACCTACAGTGTTTTCTCATATGGTTTTATTTGCTTTAGTTACATTACAAAAGAAAGATTACTAATAACTTCAAAGACAAATTAAAATGAAAGGAGCAAATATATATATATATATATATATATATATATATATATATATATATAGAGGGAATGACGTTTGCTTTAAAAAGTGATTGAATTTTTGTTAGGGATAATACAAAACTTAATATAATTTTTTCTATTTTCAAAAAGTATTTATCTCTGTAATTAAGTATCATCCAAAAGTTGAGCCAGAGATTACCTAACGCCTTGGATGGTTGTTACATATTGTATCGTATTGTATTATATTATATTTTACTGTATTATTTTGATAAATAAAATATTTAAATAGATTGTATTGTTTTCTGCCTTTTAATGATGCCACACACCATCAAGTAAACTAACCATATTTCCAAGAAAAAGTAGGGTACAAGGTATAATTCTTATATAAAAGGTAGGATGAAGGATACGATAGGTTTATTTAATAAGAATGAAGGGTGAGATGAGGGAAAAAGACAAGATAACAATGCGACCAAACTAAATCGATCGTTATATAAAGTGACACTTTTTTTCATTATATAACGACGAACTTAACAATACGATACACTAAAATTCAAATAATAATATTTCTATTTTAAGTAGGAAAACAGTACAATACAATAGGTAACAACCATCCAAATAGGGTGTAAATCCCATTAGGATTTCAAACAGTCTGTGGATGATAAATGCTTCTGAGATTCAAAGCTGAGCTGTAATATGTCCTTTTCTGTTTGACCATGGATTAGGTACTCACTGACTCAATTAATTAATTGGGGCTCATTTAAAATATATCCATTCTTCTTAAAGGGTAGTGTAAATTGAGAAATTTTCATAAAGCACTATTTTTTTAGTGGTAATTAGTTATTTATAGATATTATTTGCTATATTACGGATTGTAGATATGTTTTCTGTTATTATAAGATGTATTAGATGTATTTAAGTCACTGTATTCATGAATACAGTAACAAAAATAGGCGTGAATCAGGGAAGTCCAGCTAATTAGTTGTTGTATTCGAATGTATTCGACTGTATTCATGGCGTGAAACATGGGATTACAGCTGGACAGATTATTGTATTCGACTGTATTTACGGCGTGAAACAGGGGATTACACTATTTTTAAACGGAAAGTGAATCAATTAACATAATAGACTCCTAATATAACTCAACAAACTCAATTACACACAAATTTTTGTATTTCCAGTTATAAAAAAGATTCTCAAACGAAAAATACCCAAAAACATAGCAATCTTGAGAGAAATTATATAATACATCTGAATACATAAATTATATTAATTAAAAAAAATATATGAATACATTCATGGAATATAGAGAGACCATGAATACAATGAAATACATAGAATACAACGAGATACATTGAAATACAATGAAAAAAAGACAATGAATATAATGAAATACATGAAAATACATCGAGATATATTCAAATATATTAACAGAAAATTCAAGTTGCTCAGCCCCCAACTCCGTCGTCTTTGTTCAAGAACAACCCTAATGTCATCTCGTTGAAGCAACATCAGTATCTAGTCCTCGCTCGCCGTCACCGTTGCCTTCGGTTGCCGACGATTAGCACATAATTACCAGCGAAATAACAGAGGTTTTTATTGATCCGATATGTTGCGTCAGAAAATGTGGCATGCCACGCCCGCCACTGCGGTGCTGATGCCGCCCAATTCTCCTTATTGAAGGCGGCAGCTCGGTGCTGCTATTATTCCTTGCCTTCCTTGCCCTTATTGTAATGCTGCCGTTGAATATTCATGCTGGAAAGACTCTTATGGCTGATCAGTTTTCAAAGACTACTATAAATCATATAGAAAAACGTTCTCCTTTACATCGGGAAGTAGAGAGAGGGAGAATAGATATGGGGTAGGGGATAGGAGAAATTTGAGGGGATATGAGAGAGAAAAAATAATACAAAGCTTATTTTATGGCTTAAGGGTAGGAGGTAATCATAAATAGATATTTGGCTATAAAAAATTAAAAGGTAGCTATGGAATATAGTTTTTTAAAAGGATATTTATTTAAAATAAATAAAATATTAACCTTTGCTATAGGAGGTAACTATTCCTTGTAAATTTGAGTTAATTGGATATACAGTTGCTAATCTACTAAATAAAATTTGTTAGGGAAAGCAAAAAACAAAAAAAAAATGATAAAAGGTTTAATCGAAATCTCCTTTGCTTTAAAAAGTGATGAATTTTTGTTAGGGATAATACAAAAATTAATATAAATTTTTCTGTTTTCAAAAAGTAATTATCTCTGTAATTAAGTATCATCCAATAGTTGAGCAAGAGATTACTATAACACCTCGTTTGGATGGTTGTTACGTATTGTTTCATAATTTATTTTATTATATTGTATTGTATTTTATTATATTGTACTATATTATTTTGATAAATACAATGTTTGGATAGATTGTACCGTTTTTGTTGTTTCATGATACCCTGCACCAACAATATGAAGAGTAAGCTTACAATATTTCAAAGAAAAAGTAGCGTACGAGGTAGAATTCTCATATAAAAAGATAGCTTAAAGGACAAAATAAGATTATTTAATAATAAAGAAGAGTGAGATGAGAAAAAAAAGAAGGTAACGACGCGATCACACCAACTCGGTGAATAAGTCAAAATCCGCCTCGAGGAGGTTTAGCATGAAGTGGTATTATGGAAAGTGATGTGGCCGAGGTCGACTAGTAAACAACGGGGGTTATAGCCGGGCGGTCAATAATGGTTGAGATCAAGTATCCAGGGCAGTATCAACGACTAATTTTTGTAATAGGATATTTAGGAGAATATTTCATTGAATACTCTCTGTACTTGTACTTATAGGGTTGATTGAGGATATATCCCATATAAACTGAAAAAGTGATAAGGGAAAAGGCATGTAATAGACATTTGATAAGAATACTTTTTGAGAAGAAGACTCTCTCTCTAGAAAAGATACAAATATTACCTTTCTAATAAGATTCTTCCATCCATTATTCCATACTTTCCATCAGATCCGAGAATAGTTCCGATATTCTAAAATTTGTCTATCATTCATCACTGTCAGAAAGAGGAATCATCCACCTCATTCAATATTGGGTGAATCATTCCCTTTATTTACGTTAATGCCATTTATTGTTGTTTATTGCTTGATATTCTTCCGTCATTACTCATCTTGAAATATTAAATGCACACTGCATTTAATCCCTCACCAACATTATCCTGCGTTATTGGTGCCAAGTAGTTATAAAACTTGAGATATTATCATTAACTTGGTTTAACCCCTTGTTACATAAAATTAATTAGTTTAATAAAAAAATTAAACTTTTTGGTCAAACAATTTAGCGCCGTCAGTGGGGATTTCTTAGTTAAATCTTTAGTTTCTTCTAGATATGTAACTGGCATGGTTTTAAAAAAAAGAGAGAAAACAAAACTCCTTTTTCCTTGTACACACGGATTTGACATGGCAGGTAACGGAGAAGAAAGAATGAGGTTAGTGAATGATCTCACCACCAATCTCTTGAATACTATCAATGAGGTTTTTGAGACGGAAGGTGAGGACATAACACCTAATGCTTCCCCCAGGCGAGGTGGGTCACCCCTCCCTCGCGGCAGTATCACAACATCCCGTGGTAAAGGATCTTCCACATCCACGACGGACGCCATTAGTAGTGAAAATATTCCTTGAAACTTGGCTAACTAACATGCTGACCGGCATCCTCAACAAGCCCGCCCAGGAGACAGACAAAGAAAATGTGAGGACTTGTATCGCACCGACAATAGTTGAGCAATACGACCCTCTCCCTCCAATAACAGGTATCACTCACAATGTTAGTAATGCAGGTGATGACACCCTCACAACAATTTTGAAAAAGATGGAGGAAATGGAAAATGAGAATAAAGTGCTTTGAGACCAAATGAGAGAACACCAAGAAAGAGTTGGCAAAACACCAGGCGCCCCGAAACTCTTGCCAAAAAGCGATGCTGGTCGGTTTGTCGAGCAACTGTATAGTGATGAAGTCACCTTGTATGCCATACCAAAGACCTTCAAAATGCCGCCCTATCTGAAAAATATATGATGGCACGACCGGTCCCTGAAGTTCATTGTGACCCACTATGTCACCGCTATAAAAAGTAATGACCTCGCCAAGGAACAAGTGTCCTCCATCTTGCTGAAAAAGTTCGGTGAGACACTTACCGGAGGAGCATTAACTTGGTATTCACAACTGCCCATACGTTCCATCGAAACATTTGAGGAGATGACCGAAAAGTTTGTAACGGCCCATGCTGGGGCCAAAAAGGCAAATGCGAGAGTAAACGATATATTCGCCATCAAACAATCACCCGGAGAGGGATTGAGAGACTTCCTTGCTCGATTCAATCAAGTAAGGATGACTTTACCAAATGTATCAGAAGGAATGGCCGTAGCAACTTTCCAAAATAGGCTGAGCAGTAATAGTTCAAGGGCGACCAGAAAGTTATTAAGTCGGCTTATGAAATATCCTCCAACCACTTGGGATGAGATACATAACGTCTATTGTGCCAAGGTCCATGCAGACAAGGGCAACCTAAATGGGCCAACCCATCGGTTAACCTCGGTACAGGCCGAGTCCAGGAGGGATCGAAGAAACGATGTCAGGAAAGATCTCACAACTCCACGACCTAACCGAGAACGACATCCATCCATACATCAGAAGTGCCATCATGCCCCCTCACACCGCGAAGAGGGTTCACCTAGACCAAGGACAGGGACTCACTGGAACGAGAGAGGTATGACCCCTTTGTTATCCACTCATAATTTTTGTGGGTCACCTTCAGAAATAGTTTACGCTTTGGAAAAGCTCAGACCAAAAGTAAAGTGGCCACAAAAGATGAGGCCAGATCCAAGCACCAGAAAGTCAATGCCCTCTACGAGTTCTACTAGGAGCGAGGTCACAAGACTGAGGACTGCATCGCCCTAAGGCACGAGGTCGTGAACATGCTTTGCCAAGGACACCTCAAAGAATTGTTGAGTGATCGGGGGAGGAACAACTTTACCCGAGGATGTGAGAAGCACCAGGGACTGTCGAAACCACCCTCACCAACCCGTACCATTCATATGATCATAGAGGGTGGTGACGATGCTTTAATAAATAGTCTAAAGCTTACTACAACACATAATCTCAAACGGTCGATCACTTACGAGCGGTATGCTGAACTAGAAGAAAGTATCATCTTCGATAAGTTAGATACCCACGGTTTGGTTTTCCCTCATTATGATGCCATTGTTATCACTTTATGCATATTAAATACAGACGTGAGACACATTATGGTAGATTATAGGATTGGCGCGTGCATTATCCACCTTCGAGTACTTGCACAAATGAAACTCGATGATATGTGTACGCGGTGAAATCAGAGGATTTGATTTCTCGCTCTCAAGTCATTTCGCAAGAATGCCTCGAGACCCCGAGGACAGAAAGCCATGGCCGAGTTCCCAACCTTGGGGCTCGTCAAGGCACGACTCAGAGAAGACAAAGATCGAAGCCAAGACAGAGGGGGAAGCTCCCAAGGCACACGGCTGAGTCTGACAGGGCCGGCCTATCCAGAGCCTCTGTTGAGGCATCGCATCAGGCCATCCTATCTCCATACTTTGTAATTAATGCCCGTGTACTTGTAGCAGAGTTCCCCTCCTATATAAAGGGGACTCACCTTACCTTGTAAAGGGCTGATGCTGCGCCATTTTCTCCATAAATGCAATAATATCTCTCTCTCTCTCTCTTCTTTCTAAACTCGTTCTCTCTCACTGGCCCGAGGCCACTTTAATATTTATCGCTTTCTCATTTGTTCTTCATTTTACTACCTGGTATTATGTATAAAGAGCATTATTAAATCGTATAACTGTTATCCATTCACGACTGTCCCCAATAGCCTGAGCTTGACCCTAACGTCGACCCCGAGATACCCCTTCAACTAGACCTATACTCGGGCAGCAGGCCCCTCAGTCCGATTATTATCTCGTTTTAACTTGCATTTCATCAATAAACTTCGTATTATTAGAATTAACTGCTTTAACAACTAGCTCGGGAATAGATCACGTATTTTTAGAATCCTATTTACAAATTTAATTGTTGTTACCATTTTTCGCGATAAACAGTTTGGCGCCCACCGTGAGGCTAAAAATAATAGTGATTATTTTCTTGCTGGTTTCATTGCACAAACGCACATTATCTTTCACACTTTTTCTTATCCAAGATCCTTTTATTTCAGGTCAAAATGTCTGGCTCGGTAAACAGAGTTGAGAATGGCTACCCCGAAAATCACGAAGGAAATGGTGAGGTTGTTCCAATGGTTGGCACGACGCCGTGGAACCCTGATAACGCATCTAAGCCAATTCCAGTGGACGCAGGTTCGCGAGACACACAACAAGTCGACGAAACTTCTCACACCGGCAGGAGCATACAACACAACGACCGATATGAAGCTCAAAAAACCCCGGCCCGGGAAGAACAGGAAGTTAGTCTTCATGATATTTTTGAAATGTTGCAGGCACAGCAGTTGGCTATCGCTCAGTTGCAGAGCCATCCAAAGACTTCCAACACAGTAGTGCCGAAAGCAGCTCCCTGCACCGAACGAATACCTGAAAGATCAAGTAACAACGGATCAATAACAGACCCTGCCACAATGAAGACGCTTGAGGATATCTCCAAAAGAATCAAGTCAGGTTCGTGGAGGTTCATGCAATAGTTATCTCCCAGGGAAGCAGTCCTGGAACCCGCTTCACGGAAATTCGGAACGCCGAAACTCCCTAGGTGTGACAGGATCTCGGATCTCGACGAGCACGCAGCCGCTTGCATGTGCGCGGGTAAAGGCAGTGAGCTTCAAGATGATGAGTTCAAGCCCGTCTCGTTGGAAAAGTTCGGGGAAACACTCTCGAAGGAAACCGTGATGTGGCGCTGCGGCCTAGCGCCTGACCTCATAAACTCGCTTACCGTACCAGAAAATTCCTCCATAGAAGCACACGCCGATGCCATCGAAGCAGTAACAGGAGAGCCCGACACATTTGAGGCCGAACAAAGAAAGAATGAAACACCACGGGAAGTCGCGCCTCATTCCCTGATAGGACGAATGAGATCGCTCCCGGTTTTGGATGACTAGGCAACACAGGCCTTCGCCCGAAGCTTAAATGAAGCATGCCCAACGACGCCAGGACATTTCAAACAAAGCTTGATCAGATACCCAGCCAAGATCTGGTCGGATGCCCGCACCCGGCACCAGCCACAAATTAGGGCTGTGAACAACTGTCCGGGAAAGAAACTAATGCCAAATAGATGGAAATACCATCCGTGCGCCGCGGATGGGAGGAACGCCACAAGATGCAACCTGCCTTGCAATGATAGGAAAATAGCTCGAGGGCAACATCCTTGAGGAATCTTCATTGGATCCAGATCCGCCGAGGCACAGCCGGCAGGGGAACCTCTCCTGGCGGAGTACGATTTTAGCATTGCTATACCAAACATCGTGATCACCATAAGCAAAACCAGGGATGTCGAACGACTCAGGCCTATTCGACAAAGACCCCTTAAAAAGAACCACAACCCAGCGCGGGAACCGCAGGGCACGCGCGGCCATGTGATCAAAAATGGCCACCAGCTTAGAAGGACGACAGTCGTGCTACCCATTAAAAATCACTACCAAGTACCATCGAGCGGTCAGGCTCGAATCCAGCCCCAAGGGAGGAAGGCAACCAGGAAGAATGAAGCAAATAAGCCACGACGTATTACCGCGACAGTTAATGAGTGGTGACACCCTCCGAGGACTCATAAAATGGAAAGTGAAAATGTTCGCCATCAGAGAAAAACGGGTCCAGGGAAATATTCCAGAGGACACCTTTACATCCATGTAAAAGGACACCGAGACTCCGCCTTGGCATCACACTGACGCATTGGTAACCCTCTCCCTCACTTGATCTATTTCAAATAAAACATGTGCTCATGAATTCAGGTGGTTCAATCACATACAACAACGATGTCGGACCAAAGTCAATGGGGCAGTCCGGACTAACAGACCAAATCTCTCTCGTATCTCGAATCCCTGGTGAATTCCAAATGACAGTCGCCACAAAAACCATTCTCTTGATACAGCCCGTCAGCGCCTTCTCTGATGGTACAGAGCCCGACATCCCTACCTGGGAACATCGTCAGCCCCATTTCGCCAAAAGAATGAGATCCCTCGCAAATGGAGAAACTAAAATAAGTCAACAGAAAGCAATACACGATGAGAGGAAATTCTTTACCATATAGCGCATCGTCGACATCAATGGCCCCACCCTCGGAAGGATCAAAAGGTAAGCAAATCACATCTTCAGCCAAGCCTGATAAGACACAATGGAGGGCTGTATCGGGCTCATGCCTCAAAAGGGTAGGAATGTACAAAATCTCAAAACGTCGCCTATGCGTCCCGCGGTGAGGAAGAAATGCTTTATTACCTTGTTATTTTTTCACTAACATGTATGCGGACAGCTGGCCAGAACATTCGGAAGTTCTAACTCTACCCGGAGATTCCTAGGCCTTAAAAAAAGGCCTGACGCGCTCTTTTCCCCTCAATCAAGCTTCCGCCCCGAAGAGGGCCTCATCATCAAGATTATTAGCGGAGCAACATACCCCCCAAAGGAGGATCCGATAAGGTCGCATGCCTTCTCCTACAGTCCAACGACGAGCGACGGTCTTCTTCTAAGGGCACCGTCCCTACGGGAGGACCGAGAAACGGCAGACTATGACCCAATCGAGAATTATGTACCGGATCGAATGGTCCGAGGAGCTGCGCCCGCGCGGGCCGAGCTCATGACAATGAAACAATGTATGTTTACACCAAGCAATAAAATGATATCTTTTCAGCATCTTATTCTCCAAACAAGGAAATCTCAAGTATACTCCCAGCAGGGACCTCTCCACCAAACGCGCCCCGAGATACTCGAAGACTTAGCATCAGTAATTCAGCACCCGCATGACCCCAGGGTTGGAATTCCGGGCTCATAAAGCCCCTATAAGGCAACTCCGAGCTCATGAAAAGCGGTCTTCAAGCTTAAACAAATTCGATGACTCAGAGATTGTCATTCATCGCCAATTGCCATACACCGGGAAACCCGAAACTGTAAGACCCCTAGCGAGCAAACTCAGCGTAACCAGATCTATTCTACATTGCAACAAAAACTGTAAGACCTCAACAGGCATGACAAAAATTGTAAGACCTCAACAGGCATGACAAACTATAAGACCTCAACAAGCATGAAAATCCCGAAGTTCAGGCTATACGTCGCATTTGTAAGAGTCCTGAAGGGGCATACCCTCGGTGTAAACGCCTGAACTATCACTCAGGATCGAAAATGGCTCCGGTCAAACACACATGACTACGGTCAAAATAGCTGATACAGCCAAACTAACGCGCCTCGGGGATGCCCGGCCGTCGCTAAACGAAAATCGCAGGCCACTACTTCGAATATACTTCCGAAAGAACCGGTTAAAATAGGATTCCCTCAATAGGCAAAAAAGAGCTTCGACCACGTCGGCTCCAAATTGCAAGGCATCGATCTACTCGACCTACGAGCTATGAACCTTTCGAGGTTCTCAAAACATCGCCGATAACGACTTGAAATCGAGGTTCTTCGGAACCAACGACGGGTCAGGCAAAACTATTTCAAAAGACCTTAACGAGCGGAATACAGAGCCTACAAAAAGTCTACGAGCAAAAACAGCGTAAGAGCCATTGTCGCCAGCCAAACGAGCCTACGGGCCGCACATTGAAAGGTCTCTACGACCAAACAACATAAGAGCCATTGTTGTCAGCTTAAAAATTGACAACTTGAGGATTAAAATGAGCTCAAATCGTAACCCGATTTGGAGACCGGATCCTAAATAATTAACTATGCAAGCCTCCGGGCCACATATTAAAAGGTCTCAATGACCAAAACAACATAAGAGGCACTATCGCCGGTCTAAAAATCGAAAGTACTTAAGGATCAATTAAAGCTCGAGTCGCAATGCGACTCGGAGACTGGACCCAAAATAGTTAAACTACTAAATACCTAAGGGCATGACGTAAATGCCACTATCGCCAGCCGAGTGAGCCTCTGGGCCACCCACCTATAAGGTCACTTTGACCCGAATCACAAAAGGCCATCATTGTCCGCCGATGCAGGCGGGAAAAAACTTGAGGGTCAATTGAAGCTCGGATCGCAATGCGACACGGAGACTGGACCCAAAATAGTCGAAATAGCAAATGCCCAAGGGCAAGAAATAAGAACAACTACTACCTGCCCGCACGGGCATAAAAGATTTAAAGGTAGGCAAGGGCATAGAAGATTTAAAGGAAGGCAAGGTCAAGTCAAGACCTCACTCAGAGACTGGGCCTAAATAGCTGGGCAAAACACGGAGGCCCCGACACCTACTCTCGTCAATAATCACACTTAAACGCTTCCAGGCCAGCCCGATAAATTTCGGACCTACAAGGATCCCGCCAAACTCCGAAACCAGCTCGCCTGGTCAAAAGCAATACAAAAAGAGATGTAGAAGAAATAAAGCTCCAAGTCTCTTCTTATCTCACATACGCAAAAATGGGCACTCCCCATCTACAAACATTCTCTGCAAATATCAAATACAAAGTGGGAAAACGGCAAAATCTACATTCCGCTCCAAAGGTCTACAGCTTGCCGGATTCGCTCTTCACATCGTCAACAAGAGTGACTGCGCGTCACGCTCGTCCGCCCTTGCTCGAGCCAATTCCTCCAAGAGAAAGAAACCCCTTTCACCGATCTCCTCGAGTATCTCCCTTCGAGATCTGCAACAAACATATTCCTCGATCCCCTTCTCCTGGTCGATGGCTCGCTTCAGCTTAGCTTGGGCATCGACAACGTCCTTCATGCGAATCGCCATCTCCTGATCAGCCTTGGTTTGGTTTAGTGTTGCTTCAGCTCGGGCGTCAATTATCTTAGCCCTGATATTCGGGAGATCAGATTCAAGTTTCCCGATCATATCCTCTTGAACTTTGGCATTGTCACGAGCCAAGCAGAGTTAGGCTTCGAAGGCAGGGACCTTGGCCGAGGCGCCTATCTCCTCTAAAGATTTAGCTTGCACCTAAGCCCTTAGCTCGCCACGAACAGTTCTGACGCGACCGATGTTGCCATTGAGGTACTCCAAGGCCTCTGCCTTTTTCTGCAGCTAATATAATAAAAAGGGGGTTAACCTTAAGGTCCAAAAGGAGCAAAGCACAAGATGCAAAAAGTTACCTGTTCCATCAAATAACTCTTATAATTCGAACTCCAGTACGCCTCATATCGCCAATGCAACAACTCAGCCTCCTTCTCCTCGCTAAGGAGCCTAAGGGACTTGCCCTCGTCCAGAATTTTCTGAAGCATGGCCCCTTGACGGAGCAGCTCAGACACAAGCTTATCACATGCCTGTACAAGGAAAGCTCAATAGGGGGATGAGGACGCGAAATACAGGAAAACTGCACCTAAACTCACCACGAAGTGAAGCCGACGGACTTCCTCGAAGTCAGAACATACTCTTGTTGATCCTGCCTCTTCGGCCCCAGAAGAACCGACCTCGGGCAAAGCATATTCACTCAGAGGAACTGCCGCCTGGGAATCAGATACTCCGGGAGCAGCAGACTCGGACGATGCCCTCTCCTCAAAGACACGGGCCTATTCGACACCACTAAAAGCTCCACCACACTGCGGGTGCCAATCCCGTTTATCACCGTTGTCCTTCGGCTCGGAGGTCGATGCCTCTTCCTCCCCTTCGGAAGAGCACTGCGTCATCCCGAAGAACCGCCCAATACTTGCGAATGGCAAAGCCAGTGCAAAAGAAAGGAGGGAAATGTTACCTCAAATATACGAAGGATAAGGCAAAGGCAGTGTGCGCGCATACCTTGGTATTTCGCTCCCTATCTGGCACGAAATACAGCTCGTCACCGACGCTCATCGCAGGTCAAATGGGTCACCAGCCTCTGGACCCAGCCGGGCAGGTCAAGGACTTCGCCCGGCGTCCATGAAGTTGCTGCAACAAGGGAGAAAACACTATTATTCAACTAATTTTGCTATAGGCAAAATCTGAAAAAGCAACAGACGCTCCACTCACGTGCATAATTCCACCCTTCGGGAAATGGCAAAGTTCCACGGGAATAATGTTGACCGTCCGGACCCAAATAAACCAACCGGCCCACTCTCGATCCCTGTCCTCTTCGTCGTCAACTACAAAGGGCATGGACGAACGACATCTCAGGGTTAGTAGGCCCAGTGATGAAAGGGCCAGTATAGCTTGACGAAGTGGTTAAGTGTGAATTTAAGCCCGGCCTTCTCCACAAATAACCTCATCATCATCACCACCCGCCAAAATGACGGATGTATCTGCGCCAAAGTAACCCGATACTTCAAGCAAAAATCAAGCACAACCCTATCAAGGGGACCAAATGCGAAAGGATATAGGTATATGCTCAAGAATCTATTAGTAGAGTCCATAATACTCTCATCCGGGGAAAGCACCTGCAGCGCTATCCCCTCGCTCCATCCATAGTATTTTCTCATCATCTCCAGATGTTCCCCTCTTATTAAAAATACCGTCTTCAGAGTGAACTCCCGCTGTTCCCGAGCGCTGGGAGCAGCACTCCCCACTCCCTGCCGGGTCGGCCCCGAAGTGGTTGCCATGACTATGGTAAAACTAACAGATCATAGCAAGGGCATGCGCCAACACTTTTGCACCTGAAGAAATGAAGAACCCTATGCCAAAGCGGAAGGGCAGCTATCTAAAAATAGTGAGGTCTTGCGAAGAAGCCGAAACTGCCCCACATATATTTGAGAAGCAGTGACGACTCGCCTACCCGGAGTGACCCCCAGGAAACCTACAACCTCGATGCAGATCGACGGGGTGATACCTAATCCCGAAAGCATCCTTCGATGAGAAGCCAAGACTTGAGGAATCGTCCGTATTATCTCCAATCTCGAGGCAACACTCTACCCAGAGGATCTACGCCAAAAAGAAGTCAGAGTTCGGGAAGCTTTCAACGCCATCACTCGACGCGAGGCGGTAGCTGATCTCATGGTTCCCTTTCTAAAAAGAGGAATAAGAACAGGAAGCTCCGATCATGAAATCTCCACGAAGGTCTGAGGCTGTGCCTGAGTACCGGAAACTCCTCAGCAGAAGTCTATCCTATACATTTTAAGAAGGCTATCTATAGAAAGATCAAAAGGGCCCCCAAGTACCCAAAGCTAACCTTCATTCAGGATAACACCCTCGAAGGCCCCAAAATTCGGCATATTATCTCCATACAACTCGAAGGGCCCCGACAGCCCGAGCCTATCAGATCAATTCGGGATCGGTCCAAGGTTCGACGATGGGTTCGGGAGAGAGGCGTGTCGATTGGTAGAAGATCGGAAAGAACGCTCGCGCCCAAGTCAGTTATCAGCGATTAACAATAAAAGAAGACATTCAAAAGGCCTCGAAGGGCATGAGAGCATACAGAAATAAGGCAAAGATCGAAAGCAGAAGTCAATCGAATATATTCATATTCGTAAAATCCGTGTACAAATAGCCCTCGAGGGGTCATTACATACAATTACAAAAACCTACGGAGGATCTCTATGCACAAAGGAAGAAACAAAGGGATGCACACGTGAAGTAAAAGCCCGAAGACCGGTCCACCTTCGAAGTTCGACAACAGGTGCCTCGGACGCACATCCTCAGAAGTTTCATCCCAGCCTTCCACACTGATATCCCCAAGGGGTAAGGCGAGTGGCAGGAAGGGATGAAAAAAATCCATAACTCTCCGAAGCTCGATGACCCTCGTTAGCCAAGAGAATCTCAGAGAGACAGCGGACCGAACAAGCCTCGGTCCCGCTTGCACGGCTACTTAAAATCCACTTCTTGGAACGTTCAGCCGTGTAAGCCCCTAACCCGGGGCAGACCACCGCATCGAGCAGGGATATGAAGGTGAGCAGCGGTGTGTAATCCGAACCCCTTTTGAGCAACGGTATGTAATCCGAAGAGCTTCCTATGAAAAAGGAAAGATGGCCTTCATGTGTCACCATCTCGAGCCAACAGCAGCAGAAAAGACAAGCATGTCAACGACCACAGCAGTAACATGACAGCATGATTATGCTCGATAAAGGGAAGCCCCGACAGAAGGCCGCAATGCGATCTAGGGAAGCTCCGCCAAACGGGCTTGAGACCATGAGCCCCAAGCATAATGTCCAAGGATAGAAGAAGATGATAAGAAATAATGGGCAAATGAAGCACTGTGATAGGAAAAACAACGCCAAAGCACCCTCATTTATAGGGGGTTACGATACAGCCGTTGAGGCTTTGAAAGATTGACCGACGGACGCAGTTAATGCATCCTTAGGAAACTGAATCGGTGGCGGTACCTTCACCTTGGAGGGCGGGAATCGGGACTGCATTGAATGAAGTCAAAAATACACAAGCCTGTGGATGCCCCGATTGCCACAAAGCTCGCGCCAGGAGTCGCATCATCGGAATGACGTCGCCGAAATAAGCTCGAGAAGTCAAGCGTCAAAATTGTTTCCCATCACTTCGCTCTGGAAAACGCAGAGACTATCTGTATGCGGTGAAATCAGAGGATTTGATTTCTCGCTCACAAGTCATTTCGCAAGAATGCCTTGAGACCCCGAGGATAAGAAGCCAAGACCGAGTTCCCAACCTCGGGGCTCGTCAAGGCTCGACTCAGAGAAGACGAATATTGAATCTAGGACAGAGGGGGAAGCTCCCAAGGCATACGGCTGAGTCTTACAAGGCTAGCCTATCCAGAGCCTATGTTGAGGCATCGCATCAGGCCATCCCATCTCCATACTTTGTAATTAATGCCCGCGTACTTGTAGCCAAGTTCCCCTCCTATATAAAGGGGACTCACCCTACCTTGTAAAGGGCTGATGTTGCTCTATTTTCTCCACAAATGCAATAATCTCTCTCTCTCTCTCTCTCTCTCTCTCTCTCTCTCTCTCTCTCTCTCTTCTTTCTAAACTCGCTCTCTTCTCACTGGCCCGAGGCCACTTTAATATTTATCACTTTCTCATTTGTTCTTCATTTTACTACCTGGTATTGGGTATAAAGAGCCTTATTAAATTGTATCTTAACTGTTATCCCATTCTCGACTGTCCTCGATAGCCCGAGCTCGACCCCGACGTCGACCCCAACATCCCCCCTTCGACCAGACCTGTACCCGGACAGCAGGCCCCTCTGTTCGATTATTATCTCATTTTAACTTGCATTTCATCAATAAACTTCATATTATTAGCATCACCTGCTCTAACAACTAGCTCGGGAATAGATCACGTA
Organism: Nicotiana tabacum; assembly: GCF_000715075.1. Taxonomy (NCBI): domain Eukaryota; kingdom Viridiplantae; phylum Streptophyta; class Magnoliopsida; order Solanales; family Solanaceae; genus Nicotiana; species Nicotiana tabacum. The sequence goes on along the minus strand of NC_134099.1, from coordinate 119,211,332 downwards.
TTTTTAGAATCCCATTTACAAATTTAATTGTTGTTATCATTTACATGGTAAACAATAGGATAGTGCCGCGGTGCATCACGCTAATAGGTTTTTAACAATGCACTTGAACGAACGTCTGGAGAAATCACACTGCCCGTCTTGGCCTGTGGCATTACCCTGGAAACCACATTCCACGTTATGGACCAGGATACGACGTACAATGCCAAAATAGGCCGACCCTGGATACACGCTATGAAGGCCATCCCCTCCAGTTTGTACTAGATTATCAAATTCCCAACTCTGTGGGGAGTATTTAGCATATGAAGATAACAACGCACATCTCTAGAATACTATCGCATCGCCCTGGACTGCATGACCACCCAACAAATGAAGGATAAAGCAAAAGAGGTATATCAATTAACAAGGTTGAGGTCAAGTTGCGATGAAAAAAAAACGTCATCAGAGATCCCGAAATAATAGAGGCCGCAGAATTAACCATCGAAGACCTCGACCCCGTCCAACTTGATGACAATGACCACAAAACGAAAGCCTACATTGGTTGCAAGCTTTAAGAATTAGGTAAATTCCGTCAATTCTTAACTGCTAACGCTGACTTATTTGCTTTTATCCATGCATATATACCAGGTATCTCAAAGGATACCGCTACACACAAGTTGAACGTCGACCTATTCCACCACCGATGAGGCAGGTTAGGCAGAAGTTCAATTCCTCAATAAATGATGCAGTGCGCGAGAAGGTCGAAAAAATATTAGAGAATGGCTCCATTAGAGAGTCGAAATACCCCCAGTGGGTTGCCAATGTGGTCATGGTGAAAAAGAAAAACGGGAAGTGGTGTATGTGCGTAGACTTTACAGATCTAAATAAAGCATGCCCCAGAGATTCATTCCATTACCTTATATCGACCAACTCATTTATGCAACGACTGGGAATGAACTGCTAATCTTCTTAGAAGACTACTCGGGCTACAGTCAGATCCTTATGAAAGAGGAGGACCAGAAGAAAATCACTTTCATACCCATCAAGAAACGTACTGCTATAGAGTTATGCCTTTTGGACTGAAAAACACAGGGGTGACATACCAAAGGTTGGTGACCAAAATTTTCAAAGATCAACTCGATAAAACTATGGAAGTCTACATAGATGATATGTTGGTTAAGTCCAAAAGGAGAGAAGACCACATCGATCACTTGAAAGAAGCCTTCGATATACTCAGGCAATACGGAATGAAGTTAAACCCCGAAAAGTGTGCATTCAGTGTGACCTCAAAAAAATTCTTGGGGTTTCTAGTGTCACAATGAGTAATTGAGGCAACCCCGACCAAATCAAATCCATAGAAGGAATACATGAGAACTTAACCACCAAAAAATAGGTTTAGAGGCTGACTGGCCGTGTTGCTGCCCTATCAAGATTCATCTCGTGATCATCCGACAGATGCCGTAGGTTTTTCGGCATACTCAAAAAGGACAACAGCCTCCAGTGGACCTCCGAGTGCGCCCAAGCCTTGAAGGAATTAAAGGCCTACTTGTCATCAACGCTGCTGTTCTCCAAACCAGAGCCTGAGGAGTGCCTCCTCAACTACCTTGCTGTATCCGAAGTAGTTGTAAGTGTGATCCTGGTCCGAGAAGCTAAAGGTACGCAATCTCCCATCTACTACATTAGCAAAACTTTAGTCGACGCCGAAACGAGGTACCCCCACCTCAAAAAATTGGCCCTGGCCTTTGTCGTAGCTTCACGAAAGCTTAGACCCTACTTCCAATGCCACCCCATCTCGATAGTCACAACTTTTCTCTTAAGAAGTATTTTGCATAAGCCCGAGCTATCGGGCAGGTTAGCCAAATGGGCCATAAAATTAAGCGAGCATGATATCACATATTAACCGTGAATGACGATAAAGTCACAAGTACTTGTCGACTTCGTCGACAACTTCAGCGCAAAAATAATGCCCGAAGTCGAAAGAGAAGCCGTCCATGCTTCTCCACAAATATAAGATCAATAGATTTTGTACACCGACGACGCTTTTAATGCATCAGGGTCCGGACTGGGACTTTTACTTGAATTCTCGACAGGCGAAGTGATTCTCCACTCCATAAGGTACCCGGAATGACTAACAATGAGGCCGAGTATGAGGCCGTGATTGCACGATTAAGGTTAGCACTGAAGTACGGGGCAAGACGGGTCATACTACAATGCGACTCTCAACTCGTCGTCATCCAAGTCATATGGACTTTCCAGATCAAAGAGAAAATGTTACAAAAATACCAGACCGAGATATGTAAACTGCTGCCCAAGTTTGACGAATGTCGGCTCGACTAGATTCCTCGAGCACAAAACATCGAAGCAGACAACCTCTCCAAATTATAAGCAGCTACCAAAAACATAACCGGAGAAGGAAATATGGTCTCTCTCCTCCGCTCATCGATAAATCAAATCGAGGTAAGGAACATAAATTTAACTTGGGACTGGCGGAACCTTATTGTTAAATACTTGCAAAATGCGTACTCCCAGATGATAAAAAAGCCAATAAACATCGGATGCAAGCAAACAAGTACAATATCATTCATAATGACCTATACAAAAGGACATATGGCGGTCCCTTGGCAAAATGCCTAGGCCCAAATCAGACATGACGCGTCCTCGAAGAAGTCCACGAGGGCCACTGAAGAGCTCATTCCGCCAATCGAGCTCTAGTCAGATGTCTCATACGAACAGGTTACTACTGGCCCACCATGAAAAAAGAGGCCACAAACTTCATGAAAAAATGCGAGCAGTGCCCAAAATACGCCCATATGATCCACCAAGTGGGCGAACACCTCCACTCAGTCACTTCCCCTGGCCGTTCATCAAATGGGGGATGGAAATCATTGGTATCCTCCCCCCCGGGGCGAGGTAATGTACGATTTCTTTTGGTTTTAATTGACTATTTTTCTAAGTGGGTGGAAGCAAAAGCGTGTGCTGTTTCGACCTCCCCAGAGAGATCCGTTGCGATAAGGACCCCAATTCACAAGAAAGAAGATCGCCGAATTCTTTGAGAAGTGGCATATCAAAAGAATACTCTCAACATCGTATCACCCTGCATGCAACGGGCAAGCGGAATCCTCCAATAAATCAGTACTGAATATCTTGAAGAAAAAGCTCGAGAACGCCAAGGGATTATAGCCGGAGTTATTACTGGAAGTGCTTTGGGCCTACCGAACTATGCCAAAGATAAGCACAAGAGAGACTTCTTACTCTTTAGTCTATATGACTGATGCGGTAATACCAGTCGAAGTCGGAGAGCCCAGTTTAAGATATTCCCATGAGAGTGGGCTGAGGAACGATGAAAACAGAAGGCAAGAGCTCGACGAAATTGAAGAACGGATAGATATGGTCTACATAAGGATGATCGCCCAAAAATAATAGGTAGAACGCTATTATAACAAAAAGCCAAGATCAGACCACTCAAAGTTGGGGATTATGTGCTCAAAGCCAAATACAAGCAAGTAAAGACCCGCGGGAAGGCAAACTAGGAACAAATTGGGATGGCCCATACAAAATCGTGGCAATAGCAAACAAAGGGTCATTCTAACTAGAAACAATGGAAGGAAAGCTACTGCCAAACAACTGGAACGTCGCCCACCTCAAGTACTTCAACTTTTGAAGGAAAGTGTTCTCCAAGCCTTACTCTTTTTTCCCTCACTTGAGTTTTATCCCAATTAGGTTTTCTCAAGAAGGTTTTTAACGGGGTGACAAGGAGGACACATCAAGTTGAAGTATGGACGGAAGAAGGCCCTGGACAATTAGTTTATTGATCAACCTCTCAACACTTCTCCAGGTCACCCAATGAAGGGACTAGATAGACTGAGACTGGAATGCCAGACCGGAAAACATGTAAATTTCTCCAAGTATATGATCAAAATGCAAATGCAAGAAGTTCGCCTATATTTTCTAGAGTAAACATTGTCTCCATACCTAATCGGCACTCGACCATAACAAAATAAAAGTGACATTTGACCTTGCTCAAATTAACTCACATTCGACCTCGTTCGAATTAATTGTGACATTCGACCTTGCTCGAATTAACTCACATTCGACCTTGTTCGAATTAACTAACATTCGACCTTGTTCGAATTAACTAACATTCGACCTCACTCGAATTAACTCACATTTGACCTCGTTCGAATTAACTAACATTCGACCTCGTTTGAATTAACTGTGACATTCGACCTCACTCGAATCAACTCATATTCGACCTCGCTCGAATAAAATGACATTTAACCTCGTTCGAATGAACTAACATTTGACCTCGCTCGAATTAACTCACATTCAACCTCGTTCGAATTAACTGTGACATTCGACCTCGCTCGAATTAACTCATATTTGACCTTACTCGAATCAAATGACATTCGACTTCATTCAAATTAACTGACATTCAACCTCGCTTGAATCAAATGTCATTCAACCTCGTTCAAATTAACTAGCATTCGACCTCGCTCGAATTAACTCATATTCGACCTCGCTCGAATCAACTGACATTCAACCTTGCTCGAACTAACTCACATTCGACCTCGCTCGAATTAACCCACATTCGACCTCACTCAAATTAACTAAGATATGTTCGACTTCGTTTTGAACTAACTTAGTTCAGGTTATATTCGACCTCGTTCGAATTAACTAAGTTATGTTCGACCTCGTTTAGTTCAGGTTACATTCGACCTCGTTCGAATCAACACCTATTGGCCCCCGGCCTTGACCAAAACTAAATTCTATTTCAACCTCGTTCAACACACATAAACCAAGCTTCTACGACTAAAGCGGCCAAATGGTAGAACAAAAGAAAGAAGTATAAAAGCCCGAAAAGAAGGAAAAGAATCAGATACGAACAACAAAAATGGCATTTCATGCTTCAAATATATTCTTTACAAAGGCTAGAACAGACGCCCGCAAAAGTGTGTACAAAATTTACAAACAAAAAGAAAGAAGAATAACTATTCGCCACCTAACCTAACAGTGCCATCTCCACCATCACCGTCGCCATTAGGATACTCATCCTTGTACCAGGCGTCATGTTCAATCCCATCCACATCTTCCCCGCCATCACCAGCCTCTGGTGTAGTGGGGTGATAGCTACAAGTGATCCGAGCTGCACGTGCCTTAGTGCGATCATCCTCGAAGTCGGCCTCAAGAACTTTCCTCGCCATCATCAAATCTTTAAATATATCCAGCTGTGCTTCGGCATGAATCCACTTCTCATATAAATCCTGCAAAACATCAGGGAAAATAAAAGTGTGAGAAGAGGATGACTGATCCAATAATTGCGCCTTCTCGGCCTCGAGAAAGATGACTTGGTCACCAAGGCTCGAAACCTCTCTTTCCAGCTCCCCTATTCGTTCTTTGAGCTTTTCTTCTCTGAGTTTGGCCATCTCCACATCATTTTCCCGCTTAGATCGAAGGACGTGGATTGCGGCCTCCAAAGCCTCCACTTTCGTCGACGCCCCCAGCCGAGCCAACTCAGCCTTCTCCAAATCCGCCATCTTCTCAGTTACATCGCCACTCAGAGCATCGGCCCTGATCAAACATTGCTCGAGCTCGGCCCGCAAAGAAACTACTTGGTCCTGAAGGTCCGCACATTGGGCCTCAACTCCCTTGCTCACCTCGAGCTCTTCCTCTTTCTCTCTCAGTGCTCCATAGAGGACGCTGCACTTGTCGATAACTCTTAGCAACTCGTTATCTTTATGCTTCAGCTTGTTTCGGAAAGCTTGGAAGTTGCCACTCTCACCAAATCGCCTGCAGATCTCACAGTGCTTGTTGCAGTATTCATGGTACTTTCTCTCCGTACTTGTACTTTTTGGGTTGACTGGGGGCTTGTCCCATATACGTAGAAAAAGAGATAAGGGGAAAGGCATGTAACAAACATTTGATAAGAACACTTTTTGAGAAAAAAGACTCTCTCTCTAGAAAAAAATACAAACATTACCTTTCTTATAAGATTCTTCCATCCATTATTTCATATTTTTCCATCAAATTTGAGAATAGTTCTAATATTCTAGGATTTGTGTTAAGAGCTTGAAAGCTCTGTTAATGGTAAGAGAGATGAAGAATAGAGAAGACTAAAAAGAGAAAAGAAGCTTCTGGAAAATGATTTTTTATTTTCACTAACTGAATATACGATACATTGTACACCTTTTATACAAAAATAACTAACTCCTTAATTACTATATTAACACTAAATAACTAACTAATTTGCTAGCTAATCTATAGCTCAGCATCCCTTAACACTCCCCCTCAAGCTATGTGGTGCGAATAAGTTAAGCACTCCTAGCTTGGATAACAGAAATTCATGCTAAGCTCGACCAAGACCTTTAGTTAAAATGGCTGCCAGTTGCAACTCTGATTTCACATGTGTTGTTTCTATCAATCCCTTTTGTATCTTTTCTCTAATGAAATGGCAGTCAATTTCTATGTGCTTTGTCCGTTCATGATAAATTGGATTCGCTGCAATCTGAAGGGCTGCTTTACTATCGAAAAACAACTTTACTGGCAGTTGAATTTGCAAATCCAGTTCTCCAAATAGTCCTACTAGCCAAACACTTCTGCAATTGCTGTTCCCATACTTTTGTACTCAGCTTCTCCTGAACTTCTTGATATAGTTCTCTGTTTCTTCGACTTCCATGAAAGTAAAGAGTCTCCAATCTTGACAACAAAGCCACTGATTAATTTTCTTGTCATAGGACAAGTAGCCTCCATATGTGACTTCTTGGTTGAATGCATGAATTGGCTCAAGTTTTGTACTGCATAAGCTATGTCAGGCCTAGTCATAGTGAGGTATAGGAGCTTGCCTACCAGTTTCTGATAACTTGTGGCATCTTCTATTGCCTCATCTATCTCTGTAGTATCAGTGGCAAGAATTTTGTCATACGCCACACTAGTGAGTCTTTGATTGACTTCCAAGGGTTTACTTGCAGGCTTAGATCTTGCCACGCCCAGGTCTGAGATTAAGTCTAAAGCAAACTTTCTTTGACAAACAAAAATACCAACTTTACTTCTAGCTATTTCAAGACCAAGGAAATACTTCATCTCCCCCAGGTCCTTGATCTCAAAATGATGCTAAAGTAATACCTTAGTGGCTAGAATAAGAGAGGCAGAAGAACCAGTGATCAAAAGATCGTCCACATACATAAGGATAATCACAATATGGCCATCAACTTTCTTAGTGAAAAGAGAGTAATCATAGTGACTCTGGGAGAAACCAGAGGTCAACTTTCCACTGTTTGGATGCTTGCTTCAGTCCATATAGGGACGTTTGCAATTTACATACCTTAGAAAACTCCATCTGTCTAGCAAAACCTGGAGGCTGCACCATGTATACATCTTCCACCAAATCTCCTTGCAAAAAAGCATTAAAGACATCCATCTGGTGTAAGTGCCAACCATACATAGCTGACATGGATAAAACAACTCTAACTTTGACCATCTTTACTACAAGAGAAAAGGTCTCCTGGTAGTCCAACCCCTCCTGTTGTGTGTATCCTTTAGCCACCAAACGAGCCTTATACCTTTATATCTCTCCCTTAGCATTATATTTCACATTGTACACCCACTTACATCCTATGTCCCTCTTACCAGCAGGTAAGTCCATCAAGGACCAAGTGTTATTATCAAGCAATGCTTGAATCTTCTACTTCATGGTTGTAACCCAGTGTTCATCTTGTAGAGCCTCTGAATAGGAATCAGGTTCTTTGATGACAGAATAATTGCAAATGGAATCAAGGCAGGAGGCTGAAAGGGAGGTGTAAGACATGTAGTCAGACATAGGGTAGATGCAGGAAGCTGAAGTGTGATCACTAGGTAGTGAACCATGCACAAAGTCATTTAACTATCCAAGAGGTCTAAAAGTTCTAGCAGTTCTCCTGGGCTGTGGGAGAGGAGCAACAAGAGCGTTATTAGGTGATGCATGATCTGTTGCAGAATCACTAGATTGTGTGAAATGTCCAGGTGATGAGAGTACTGGACTGGGTGCTTCAAGAGTATCATGTATACCAGGAAATGACTCTGGGCTAAATCTGGGTTCTGGAGAAGATGGTTGTACTATAGGTGAATCATTTTGGGTAGATGATGACTCTGAAGGTGGCATGGGTGCAGGACAAGCGGGAATCTTGTAGGCATTTGGTGTTTGAGATGATTTGAAAGGAAAGACATCCTTCTTAAAAACAATATATCTACATATGAATAACACCTTGCGTGAAAGGCTATATAATTTGTACCCCTTTTGTGTGTTAGAATATCCCATATATACTGTTGCTTCAGCTCTTGGACCAAACTTATCTCCATTGGCCCCAGTGATTGTTGTATAGCATAGGCTGCCTATGACTCTCAAATGATTCAAGTTAGGTTTTCTGCCAAAGAAAACTTCAAATGGTGATTTGTTTCCCAATACTATAGATGGTATCTTATTAATGAGATACACATCATTGATAGCACAAATACCCCAAAATCTCAAACGCAATTCTGCTTGAAATCTAGTGCTCTGGCCACTTCAAGGATATCTCTGTGCTTTCGTTCAATCACCCCATTTTGTTGGGGAGTGTGAACACAAGAGCTCGGGTGTATGATCCCTGCATTACTGAACAATGCTTTGCAGAAGGAATTGAAAAACTCAGTCCTGTTATCACTTCTAAAAACCTTTATAGATGCATTAAACTGAGTTTGTACAAGCAACAAGAATTCTTAAGAACATTACTAACATCACTCTTTATATGTAGAAGGAATACCCATACCATTGTACTACAATCATCCACCAAAGTAAGAAAATACCTACAACCATCAAAAGTAGGAACCTTATAAGGACCCCAGACATCTGCATGTACCAAGTCAAATGGCTCTGCAGCTCTACTATTACTTATAGGAAAGGGAATTCGTGTCTTCTTAGCTAGAAGGCATACAGTACAAGACTTAGTATTATTCATGTTACTTCTAACTAAAGAAAGCTGTCTTAATATCGTTCCAGAGACATGTCCTAGCCTCTTGTGCCATAGCTCCTCCTCATCATGTATTGTTAGGAATACTGAAGGGACAAACAATGATGTCCTTTTATTCTTTAAGTTCCAGTGATACAGATCTTCTTTCATTCTACCAATCCCCTTCACCTTCCAGTGTGAAGGTCCCGCATTAAACAAAAAGTCAGGATAGAATGCCATGAAGCATCTCAGCTCTCTTGCCAACTTTGCTACTGACAACAAATTAAACTTGAATTCAGGGACAAATAAAACATTATGAATGCTTCCTTGCAACAATTCAGAACTTCCTATGTGTGATGGGGACTCTACTGCCATTGGGTAATATCACCTTCTGATTATCACATTTAGTAACTGTAGACAAAATATTACTGTCTCCCACCATGTGATTTGTAGCATCACTATCTACAATCCATTTATCATTCCTATCATTAGGAGGAGAGAGAGTAACAATACCTACTGGATTAGAATGTGCTTCTATTTCAGTATTGTTATCTTTGTTCAGCATCTTCAGGATTTGGTTATACTGTTCATGGGTGAAGACCATAGGTGCTGGAATTGCATTCACATTTGTTGCACCATGACCTACAATAACATTGTTCATCATTCCTTGACCCTGGTTATGTGTAGCAAAACCTGGATTGCCACCAATAAAACTTGAACCACGATGCTCTTCATTGGAAAAGCATCCATGATTACTAGTGTTATAACCTTGATTGTAAATAGGATTGTAACCCCCAAGATAATGATAGCCAGAGATCACATTAGAGTTTTGGTCCAGTTGTCTACCAAATGAGATCACATTATTGATAGATGCCCCTGATCACGCCCAACTATGCCCTCTAAAAAGGACTCTGCGGACATTGCAAATATAACCCGAGTATTATGCCCAGGGTCGAATCCACAGAGAGTTAACCTATCAATCACTATCTTTAGACCCACTAAACTCTTGAGAACCAATTTCCCAAACGTTGAATCACAGTTGATGGTGTCTTTAATAACTAAAATTGTAACAACTGCAAATTAAGGATGCTAAGGTTGTAAACAATAATGAGAAAACGCTAAGGTAATGACTTCCCCTAATGATGGAATCCCTTCTGTTTATGCTTCATACAAATTTACCAACACACCTCTATCAATCATGAACGCTCATCTTACCGCAAATTTCTCCCGAGTAATCACAGTAATATACTCAATGCACTTTCCCGAGATACACTAGCTAGCTTTAATTAACACAGTTCACTTCAGATTGCACTCAAGGCTTTGTTATCCCTAATCCCACCTTTAAAGTTGCAGTTATAGATCCCTCTTATACTTTGGGAGTAGTGTTGTTCAACAATAACCTAAATATGCACTCTCTCCCGAGTTATGCATACTAAATAGGCACAACTAATTGAGGATCCTGTCAATTAACTACAACAAGAACATAGTTGAACAAATAAAGATTGAAACTAGCAATTTGTATTCACATAAACAAGAAGTTCATCCCCCAATAGGTTCCATCAAAACCTTAGACAAAGGATTCAGCTACTCATAACTATGGGTAAACAAACTAAGATAAGATTCATCATAAACTAGCAATAAAAATCAAAGAAAAGAAGAAAGATGTTTTAGGTGATCTCTCACAATGGTTTTCCTTCCTCAGAAACTCTAAAAATCAGTACATGCCTCCTTTTGGAGAAGTCTAATGTTTAAAATAGGGTTTTGGGCTAAAAATCCCACGTTTTGCACTTTAGTCCCTATACTTTATCGCACCTGCCGCGGTTCTGCCGCGGTCGCGGTGGAACCGCGGCCAAACAGCTCCTCTGAATCTTCTTCTGTCCGCGAGCAATCTTCACCGCGGTTCTGCCGCGGTCGCGGTGGAACCGTGGTAGAATCATTTCTCTGATTCATCAGCCTGTTTTTGCGTGGTTCACTTGGGATATTTCACGGATGACCTCTCTTTCTTCAATTTTTGACTCCAAAAGTACTCCCTAGCCTTCCCTAGTCATATATAACCTGCAAGTCATGAAAAGCACTAATAAGAGCATTTTGTTATCACTTTTATTATCAAACCTATGCAAGAAGGCGGTTATTTGGGGCCTGAATCTAGTTAAATTCACCTATTATCAACACCCCACACTTAAACCTTTGCTCGTCCTCGAGCAAGCTAAACCACATTTCTAAGCCTAACCGTTTGATGCATTACCCCAAGTATGTCACACCCGCCATTTTGACGGAACAACCTAAGCAATGTGCTGGTCATACCCCAGATGCAGACTCTACTGCCATGACACACTTGCACTCACTCTAGTTACTCTAACAGAGGTGAAGACTTACTTTTCCTTCCTGAGTCACATTCCCTCACATCAAAAGTCTGAGAGAAGTTCCACACGCATAAAATTCAAATACAAGGAACCGAAGATAAAAAGAATTCACTCACTCTCAGCAAAGAACATTCACATGCCACACAGACACACCATAATCTTGCCCATAGTGTAGTACTCTACTAATCGAGATGTTTTAGTCAAAGATCAAGAGGTCTTTATTTGGTTGTAATATAGGCTAAGGGTCGGGTAGGATACATTTGGATGTAGTGACTAACCTCCTTAAGCACTTTTAATACACACTTCCTTTTATCTCAATTTCCCTGCTCAGCCTAATCATTCCTCCACATTTTTGTTTCACAGGTGACCCCTACTTTTTTTTAGGTGCAACTGGCTTCTTGTTTTTTTTAAATGCCAGTGCACTATTCAAATGATTCATTCCTGATTCCCCATTTTTCGCTAACTCCCTACCACCCCACACTTTGACTTTTGTATGTTCCTTAGTGATTCAAGTGCTTCTCGGAGGTATAGGTTCAAACAATCACCTATTCAAACACAGGGATATAGGTCATTATAGGGTTATCAAAGAACATGCTTCAGGCTCAAAAGGGTTAACTATGGCAATATAGACAGGTGGATTCACCATTATATATAGGCTTACACAAAGAAATGCCTCAATCATCTCTAAAACCAAACAACTTCTATTTCGCTTTGCAAACACACAGGGCAAGTTCTAGGTATCGCATGCAAGCACAGAATGCAACTAAAATCTCACACACACTTAGCATGTAACTCGTTCTAAATCAGTTTATCAACACACTCATACGAGCGTTCAGCAAAGCAAGATGTACAAAATTAAGGCATAGATTTACAAGTCCACAACTGAGCCTAGACGTCACACTCTCAAGTTCATTTTAGTTGTTTGCAGGTGTGTACATCCAGAGTAGCATTCTAGCCTTTACCCATCTTAGTCCTAACTACAAAAGGAAAATCTACCTAACCCGATTCAAGAAAAACCCTTGGAAAAGAACCGTGGCCAAAAGAAAAACCAAGGGGGACGTATTACACTACCTAAAAAGGAAAAAATAAATAAATAAAAAGAAAAAAAATCTTCATGAACTATTTCCCTCAAGAGTACTTGTCCAAGTGGTCCGTCCTCAGGAAGAGTCCTCTACCTTTGTTTTTTTTTGTTTTTATATATCCAATTTGGACCCTCAAGAGACCCGTCGACAAGTGTCCGTCGTTGGGCCAAGTCAGACTCCTCATATAAGTACAGTCAATTGTATACAACAACATAAATTTCATGCTACAACACACACAATGTCTATGTACAGTACACATATCACTAAAGCAAGTCTCCCACCCCACACTTAAAGTCATGGCATGTCCCCATGTCATATCAAGAAGGTAAAGAGCAGAAGGGTAAGAAGACTTCCCTGAGACTCAATCAGAGTCAGAGACTGTGCTGGGGTCCACATGGCAAGCTCTCCCCAAAGCACGGAACCAGGACATGAACCTGCTCTCAGACCTGGCCTGCCGCTGAGACATGGCATCCATATATGTGTGTAGGCCCTTCACCGAGGTGCAAAGATCGACGACCTCTTCCTCCAAAGAACGCAACATAGGATGGGTGGACTGTGATCTGGCTAAGCCAGCCCCAACATGGGGGTGCCGAGAGGGTCCGGCACTGTCATAGGATCTCCTGGATGGTGCCATGGGAACCGGGTCATCATTCTCATCATCGATCTCAATAGTGGTGTGTGCACCCCTGCCCACTCTGATGCTCGAAGCTTTGAAGGCTGCTTTAGGGGGAAACTCTCCATTAGCAGGATTTGTGGGGACATTCTTCCGCAGGCACAATGTAGTCACTAGGGAGGGAAAGTAGAATCCTTTTGACCTCAGCGGGGACCGTATGATCATTTCGTCACCAATAAGCCTTGCCGCATCAAAATCTTTCTTTATGACGAAGCACCACGTCAAAAGGGCTCTTTGGAAGTTCACATCAGTCGTATTGCCTGAGGGCAAGAACCGGTTGCAAATGACAGTGAGCCAACACTTAGCCAAATGGGTGAACGAATTGGAGTTCAGGGTGATGTGGTCACGTATCCAGATTGGTTGCCCCCCTGCGCAGAGTACATCAGTCATAGTATCCCAAGTGACACCTGAGGCGTCCTGGTAATAGTCGACATCACCAGTAAACCGGGGCAGCCGCAATACCTGTGGAATAGTTTCAACTGAGGCATCTACCCATGTGCCTCGCACAGTCACCTCCCGCAGAATATGAGCTAGGCAGTTCACGTAGAACTCCCATACAAGCACCTTGTTCACTGTTTTAGGTTCATCAAATAAGAACTCCATTTCCCTCCGCCGGATTTCCTCATACATCTCCTCCTTTTCTGCACGGAGGGCTGCCATGTCAATCGGTATTTCAGGGATGAAGCTCTTTGAGGCCTTGGCATGAAAGTCGTCCTCTTCCACTTCGGATTCGAACCTAGAAGCATCATAAGTAGGCTGTTGGGACGTACCTGCCGATCTCTTTTGCTTCTTATTAGCCATATGACCTGCAAAGAATACAGAAGAACCATCAAATATATCCTACATGTGCCAGCTGGATGGTTACTCAGACTTCACCACCTGATGGCACCAAATAAATCCACAAGAAGCAAATACAACAAATAAAAAAAAAGAGAAAAAGCAAAAATTGAAAGGAAATCTACACTATTCCTACCTAGGGTTTAACTCAATAAGTTTAGACCAAATTTACACTAAGTTAGAAGATGAAATAGAGAGAGAGAAAGAGAAACTTACTTGTTTGGTTGAGGGAAAGTGGGTGGTGAAGGTGGAAAGTAGGGGAGGATGATAATGAAGTTTTGTGAAGATGAGAGGAGAAGAGAGAAGATAGAGAGAGGTTAGAGAGAAATTAGAGAGAAAGGAGTGGGGGGTTTTTGGTGGTTCTGAGCGGGTGGGGGAGGGTTTAATGGTAGGTGGGGGGGGGGTATTTTGGGTAAAGGGGAAAAGAAAAAAAAATTAAAACAAACTTACCTGGACTCCGTCTATGTCTGCCGCGGTCGCGGTAGGACCGTAGTAGACCAAGTTCAGATGGCCCTTTTGACCGCAGTTTTACCGCGGTAGCGGTGCAACCACGATGGCCTGGGTTCAGAGAAGGGTGAGGACCGCGGTTTGACCGCGGTCTGAGCCCATCTCTGATTCTGACGCCTTTTTTTTTGAAGAAGAAGAGTTACACTTACAACAATTTCATGGGTTGCCTCTCATGTAGCGCCTGATTTAACGTCGCGGCACGACCTAGATGAGTGCAGTTAAGGCTCGCTCGACCTCCGTGGTTCAGTCAACTGCAGTTCAGACCCTTCCTTGGGCTCGCTCATACCCACATACAACTTTAATCTCTGACCATTGACTCTAAATGCACGAGAGTCATTCTCAGTGGAAACGTCAACCGCTCCTGACTGGAAAACTTCAACTACTCGAAATGGTCCAGACCATCGTGACTTCAGCTTACCCGGGAACAACCTCAGTCTTGAGTTGTATAGCAATACCATGTCCCCAGGTTTGAAATTTTGCTCAACAATGTTCTGATCGTGTAGCCTCTTCATTCTCTCTTTGTACAACCTTGTGCTCTCAAAATCAAGATACCTGAACTCCTCGAGCTCATGCAATTCTGTGACTCTTGACGTGCCCGTAGTTTCCATGTCTAAGTTTAGTTGTTTCAGTGCCCACCACGCTTTATGCTCAAGTTCTACAGGTAGGTGACCGGCCTTCTCAAACACTAACTTGTATGGTGACATACCAATTGGTGTCTTGAAAGCTGTTCTGTAGGCCTAGAGTGCATCATCTAGCTTCCTTGCCCAATCAGTTCTTATGGCATTCACAGTTTTCGTTAACACACTCTTGATTTCCCTGTGGGATACCTCAACCTGTCCACTAGTCTGCGGGTGGTATGGAGTAGCCACCTTGTGGCGCACATCGTATTTTATAAGCAACTTCTCGAAGGCTCTATTGCAGAAGTGAGTGCCTCCGTCGCTGATAATCGCACGTGGTGTCCCAAAGCGGGTGAATATGTTCTTCTTTAGAAACCCCACCACCACTTTCGCATCATTGGTGGGCAACGCTACAGCTTCCACCCACTTGGACACATAGTCTATGTCACACCTCCTTTTTCCGCCCCCGCGTGGGGCGTAGGGAGTTTTTTCCAATTAAAGGACAATCGAAACGGGATTTATTTATTTATTTCAGAGTCGCCACTTGGGAGATTTAGGGTGTCCCAAGTCACCAATTTAATCCCGAATCAAGGAAAAGAATGACTCCATATTACAGTCTGCGTACCAGAAATCCGGATAAGGAATTCTGTTAACCCGGGAGAAGGTGTTAGGCATTCCCGAGTTCCGTGGTTCTAGCACGGTCGCTCAACTGTTATATTCGGCTAGATTATCTGATTTTATACAAATATGAACTTATGTGCAAATTTTAACTTTTTATCGCTTTCATAATTATTATTATTTTTTTTACAAGGAATTGCAACGTTGTGAAAATGTATCTCAAACCGCGTTACAATCAATGTACCCATGGTCGTCGACACACTTTGACTCCGTTGAGATTTGGATTTGAGTCACATCAATGTGCACCCGAGTTTAAGGAAATTAAATTATTAAAGGCGCGCCTAAAGCGACTAGCGTATCATCTACTCTGGGTAGGGCCGTGGAATTTTGCTAAACGATCCATCCCGAAGTCTAAGCAATTTTAAAACCAATATTTACTGAGGGCCCCGCAATTTTTTTTATTTGGCGAGGCTCGTCTCATTTTATTTAAAAGGATAAACCTATAGTGACTACATTTCTTCTATTAAGTTCGTCTCTAAAAATAAAAGGAAATCCCTTAATTAATTACATGCTAAAAAAGTCGAACTTATTAGTTATTAGTTTACGGCTAATGCAAATGGAAAATTACAATAGAGTTTGTACAAAGAGAGATTTCTTCCGTTCTATATTCTATTATTTAATAACACTGGAACATGAGATTGACGCACAATAATATCGAAGCAGATTAACTATTCTTCGATTAATTTAAACTAACATTATGGATGAAGAAATTATACATATGCAACCTTATTCATCGACGGGCATACATATGAGGTTCAGTTAATTATTCCACACATGCTTAACATTTAAAGGTGAAAAGACGGAAGCTGACCCTATCTAACTTAAGTGATACCGCTACATGATTCATGCTTAACTACGATATTTTTTTATCTTTTTGCGATAATCCAAATTGCCTAGTATGCCTTTGAAATATACATTATCTACTGATGAACTAGGGTGAAACAAACGTGATTACTGCATTGACATTTTTAGTCGACCCTATGTGAAACCATTGTTGGCCGAATATCCTGCTACTCCGCTAGTTTCTTTCTGATTAACATACAACAACAAATTACCGGGCCAAACTCTTATGGACTGAAAACCGTTTCATTACACAATTTGAAAGCCAAACTTTACATGTCAAGCATACAAAGATGTTCTAAACCACAAACAGCAAAAAAATAAAAATAACTATGCTAAGTTCAGACTGCAATTCTTCTTATGCTCTTATTCATGCTCCAAATTCATCATTACACCAGTGAAATTAGAATGTGTACCTGGATGTTGGACAATAAGAATGCGAAGAAGAATAATATCAGCAGTAGGCAACCAGACAGCAGTAATACAGCAGTAACACAGCAGTAATAAGTAGCAACAGCAGTTCCACAACAATGACAAACCCACAGGTGGTCGAGCAATCAACCACCAATCCCAGAACAGAGTAGTAAACCAGCAGAAAAAACCCAGGATGTTTGATGCAATAGTAACAGCAGTTCAATAATCACAACAACTCGACCAATAACCAACAACAAACTCAATAGCAATAAGGCCAGACTCAATCAGCAGCATACAGAAACCCAGAATATAGTAGTAATCCCACTGAGAAATTAGAATACCCTAATGAAATAGTCACAACCCAAACCCTTCAGAACTTAACAGTTTTATTTCTCTCTGAACACTTAGTAATTTTCCAGCCTATACTCTCAATACTTACTGACTTCTTCCAGTCCCCCTTCTAATTCAGAACTGTCTTTTTTTTCTCTGCCCTCTTTTAGCTTGTGTCCTCCTCTATTTATCCTAGCATCAACCCATTCAAAACAGCCTGTTAGACCATTCAAACTCCCTCCCATGTTTTCCTGCTGTTTTTCCACTCAAAGATAAAGCAAAACCCTTCCCATGAGATTCCCCTGACAAAAGCTATTTTCATTATTAAAATGTCTTATCATTTTATTAAACTAAACCAAACATGGGCAGCAGGAATGTATCCTGACAGCACATGCTGTCCAATTGACCCAAATTCATTAAAGAACTACAAATTGCCATGCTTTCTGATTTCCAGCCATTAAAGGCACTCAATATGTCATTAATTCCACTATTGGTCAATTAATTCCATTAGTTGAATCAATGTTTTAGTGCCTTATTGTCAGCTCAACTTGCCTTTAAGCATTTCAGACTTTTATAACCCTAAACCAAACCTTTTAAAACCCCTGACCATTACTGTTTTATCCCAACTTCAACAAAAAATAAAATTCTGAACTTATGGGAGTTCAAATTCAACAACTATCCTAACTGAATTCCAACTATTGTATTATAGCTAACAAACCATTCACATATAGTTTTCAGACAACCAGCTAATCGACAATGGTTCGATCAAATCATATGAAGTTATCAGGAATCAGGATATTTGAACATTCAGTCCTATAAAACTAATCGACGACGTTTATCTAATCGACTATACTAATTATAACATGGAACAATCAGTCGATCAATCAAACAACACGAACAGGGCATCAACTGCCTTCAACAACTTTGCACGACATAGGGAATCTATATGACTGACGACATTAATTAACTAGAGCATGTATATCACAAAACGTATTGAAACATACACAGAAGAACAATTGACCAAATAAAAGGCCCTACGAAGACGGAGACCAAATTGGAAACTAAATATTCGAAACACCAAACAAACTAAACAAATATGCTGACAAATTGAAACAACATTTCAAACAAAAACAGAAAAGAAGGAGGGGAACTCACTCTGAAAGGTTTAGACACAGATGACCCCAGATTTGACCGTGTTTGCCCATTTGAGGTCGAACAAACTTTAATCGGGGTGTTCTCAACCGAGAACACCTTGATTAAGGTCTATTAGACCCCAACCCTCTATTAAACTGGCCGGATTCCAAGGTTCTTGTGTTCTAGGGTTCGAACCAATCCGATTTTGGGCTTAAGGATTTGTAGGTAGATTCGGACCAAACCAAACTTGGTTTGGTCACGAGTGAGGCCAGGGTGGTGACTGGTGTGAAACTGGGGTGGGTTGGTGTAGCTCCGAGTTGGGCTCAAACCTTTAAATTAAGATTCGAGATGATGGAGGGTGATTCGAGGCAAGGGGGTAGCAGATCCGTGTTCGGGGTGGTGAGGTGCACCAGGGGCGTTATTTTGGTGGTCACCGGCGACGGGGCCGCCGGGTTCAGGGTGAGAGTGTATGGGGGCGGCTAGGGTTTGGAACGGGGCTTGGGTTTGTGTTTGGGACGACGGTATATAATGGTGAAGGGTGGGGTTTGGTTTGGGGCGTGGGGTGTGCTGGGGAGCTTATATACGGAGGGGGGTGGCTTGATCCTGGCCGTTGGATAGAGAGTGATCAATGGCCAGGATCCCTCGGCTAATGTGGAACGGTGTCGTTTCCACTTATGAGGGGATCGGGTTGGCCCCGGGGTTAAATGGATCGGGCATATAGGGACGTTCTGAGGCCGTTGGATGGGGTTGGGTTAACGGTTGAGATCATACGGCCTGATACGGCGTCGTTTGGGACCGTGCCTGGGCAGCCTGGGTTTGGGCTGGGTTGGGGCAACTGATTTGGGCCTATTTATATTTTGGCCCCATCCGAATTATTTTCATTTTTTTCACAACTTTTTTTTTCTTTAATTGCCAAAATTAAACAAAACTCCTAAATAAATAAAATTACACACATATTATTTAACACTTATTAACACACAAATTTAGATAAAATCACTCAATGTCAAGAAACAAAATGCATGCATTTTTGGTTTTCTTTTAACCAAATTTATGGCTAATTGATTTCTAAATGTACAGTTAATTCCTAGATGCATGCAACGTATTTTTGTATTTTCAACTATTACAAGGTGAGCGTTCATGGACAAAACAATTATCAAAATGTTAAGTACATTCTCAAAATGGTACCCGAAGGTAACTTGTTTTATTTTTTTTCGATTTCTTTTGGAGTAGTTTCCGTGAAGCAAAAATCACGTGCTCACAGTCTACAGCAACAATGATGTACTTATTGCCATAGGAGCTGACGAAGAGACCCATGAAATCAATCCTCCAGACGTCGAACACTTCTATCTCCTGAATTGGGTTCATGGGCATCTTGTGGCGCCGGGAAATGTTCCCGGTGCGTTGACATTCATTACAACCCTTCACCCATGAGTGAGCATCTTTAAACACAGTCGGCCAGAAAAATCCGGCTTCTAGCACCTTTGCTGCTGTCCTGATCCCTCCAAAGTGTCCACCATAAGTCGATGCATGACAAGCCTGCAAAATAAAAGATTGTTCTATCTCGGAGACGCATCTCCGGATCATGTTATCCAGGCATATTCGAAAGAGATAGGGCTCATCCCAATAGTACAAGCGGCTTTCACGAAAAAATTGTTTCCTCTGGACCGATAAAAGGTCGTGAGGAACTATACCACTGGCCAGGAATTGGCCAAGTCTGCATACCATGGCGCTTCCTGATGAGTGGTGGCGAGCAGTTGCTCGTCCGGAAAAGTTTCCAGAATTTCCTCAACTTCAATTGCATTTTCAGCTCCCTCAAGTCGTGATAGGTGATCAACGACTTGATTCTCAGTGCCCTTGCGGTCACGTATTTCAAGATCAAACTCTTGCAGCAGCAACACCCAACGAATCAGGCGTGGCTTAGAGTTTTTCTTTTCTATTAAGTACCTGACAGCAGCATGGTCAGTGTAGACGATTACCTTTGATCCTATCAGGTAGGATCGGAACTTGTCGAATGCGAACACCACAGCTAGCATCTCATTTTCAGTCACCGTATAGTTCAACTGGGCTCCACTCAGCATTCTGCTGGCATAGTAGATTGGGTGCATCAATTTGTCCTTCCGCTGGCCCAGCATTGCCCCCACTGCGTAGTCACTAGCGTCACATATTAGTTCGAATGGTTGCTCCCAGTTGGGGGCAACAATGATGGGTGCTGTGACCAGCCTCTGCTTCAACTCCTCAAACGCTACCCTACAATCATCAGAAAATACAAACGGGTGATCTTTCTCTAATAACTTACAGATAGGTTTGGTGATTTTGGAGAAGTCTTTTATGAACCGCCGGTAGAAACCGGCATGTCCAAGAAAACTTCTGATTGTTTTGACCGAAGTTGGTAGAGGCAGCTTTGCTATTACATAAACCTTTGCTCGATCTACTTCTATTCCCTTGCTTGACACCCGGTGCCCCAAGACTATGCCTTCTTGTACCATGAAATGGCACTTCTCCCAGTTCAGCACCAGATTAGTCTCGATGCACCGTTTCAGCACATGCGTCAGATTTACTAGGCACTCATCAAATGAACTTCCCACCACTAAGAAGTCATCCATGAACACCTCCATTATATCCTCAACCATGTTAGTGAATATGGCCATCATGCACCGTTGGAATGTGGCAGGTGCATTGCATAGGCCAAAGGGCATCCTCCTAAAGGCATAAATGCCATAAGGGCATGTGAAGGAGGTCTTCTCTCGGTCCTCAGGTGCAATGGAAATCTGATTGTACCCTGAGTACCCATCTAGAAAACAAAAGTGCGACCTCCCTACCAATCTATCCAGCATCTGATCGATGAAGGGAAGTGGGAAGTGGTCTTTCCGGGTGGCTAGATTCAACTTTCGATAATCCATGCAAATTCTCCAGCCTATGACGGTTCTCGTTGAGATTAGTTCATTATTGTCATTCTTCACAACCGTCATGCCACCCTTCTTAGGCACACATTGAACTGGCCTAACCCAACTGCTGTCAGAGATTGGGAAAATAATTCCCGCATCTAACCACTTTACCACCTCCTTCTTCACCACTTCCTTCATATTTGGGTTCAGCCTCCTCTGATGTTCCCTGGAAGGTTTGTGCCCCTCTTCCAACAGAATCTTATGCATGCAGTAAGCGGGGCTGATCCCTTTGATGTCTGCCATGGTCCACCCAATGGCAGTTTTGCACTCCTTCAATACCTATAGAAGCTGTTGGACCTGCACATCTAACAAACCAGATGAGATAATAACAGGTAGAGTGGAGTCAGGTCCCAGAAATTCATACCTGAGGTGGGCTGGCAATGGCTTTAGTTCCAGCTTCGGTGGTTCTTCAATGGATGGCTTAGCTGGAGGAGTCTCCCTCTTTTCTAAGTGTAGGGGCTCAAACTCTAGATTTCTTTCCCAAGACCCTCTACCTTCCAGTGCCAACACCCATTCCGCCAAGTACTCACCATTCACTTCCTCCAAATTCGTCAAACATGCAGCGAGGGGATCCTCAATCGTCAACACTTCATCATCAGACTGTATGATTACATCCACGACATCAATAAGAGAGCAAATGGCGAACTCACTTGGTCGCCTCATAGATTTCTACACATTGAATATAATCTCTTCGTCATTGAGCCTCATCTTAAGTTCCCCGGTCTCACAATCAATAAGAGCTCTCCCTGTGGCCAAGAATGGTCTTCCTAAGAAGATAGGAATTTCTTCATCCACTTTGCAATCCAATATCACAAAATCTGCAGGGAACACGAATTTCCCCACCTGAATAAGTACATCATCAAGGATCCCAAATGGACGCTTCACAGTCATGTCAGCCAGCTGCAACAACATAGAGGTGGGTCTAGCTCTCCCAATGCCCAACTTTTTGTAAATGACCAGGGGCATAAGATTAATGTTGGCCCCTAAATCACAGAGTGCTTTCGCAAAAGCAAAGTTTCTAATAGTGCATGGAATAGTAAAACTCCCTGGATCAGAGAGTTTTTCAGCAACAGGTCT
Organism: Nicotiana tabacum; assembly: GCF_000715075.1. Classification (NCBI taxonomy): domain Eukaryota; kingdom Viridiplantae; phylum Streptophyta; class Magnoliopsida; order Solanales; family Solanaceae; genus Nicotiana; species Nicotiana tabacum. The sequence goes on along the minus strand of NC_134099.1, from coordinate 119,188,902 downwards.
AGTTACCACTGCACTGCACGTCTGAGTAAGTGTCACAGTGGCCAAGTCTTGGAAGTCAAATTTCCGGGACATTAAGTCTTTCATCATTTTTGCGTATCCAGGCATCTCCTTTAAAGCTTCAATCAATGGAATATTAACCTGAATTTGCTTGAGCATCTCAAAGAACTTTTTGTACTGCTCCTCCTTTTGATGCTTGGCCAACCTCTGTGGAAATGGAGCAGGAGGTCTTTTATTTCCAATCACTTGGGACTTTTATTTCTCAGCTACTATCTCTACTACCGGCTCTTCAACTGCTTCAGCAACTTTCTTGGTCTCCTGCTGAGTATTCTTTTCTTCCTGAGCAGGCTGGATTGTCACATCTGTCAGCCTTGTGGAATCATCTAGCTCAATGGGTACCTGAATGAGTGTCTCAGCCTGTATATTGTCACGAGCTTTCTCCTGCTCTACATCAAGATCCTTACCATTACGGAGACTCACCGCCATCAGCTGCTTCGGGCCCTGATCTTTAGGATTGATTTGGGTATCTGCAGGTAGCGTCCCCTGAGGATGAATGTTCAGAGACATTGAAATTTGGCCCAATTGCACTTCAATATTTTTGATCGCTGTGTCATGTGCATCTACTCTTTCATTTACTTTTGCATTGGATCCAATAACCTGTTGCATCATTGCTTCAAGTCTAGTGAACCCTTCTTCTTGCCTTCCACCCTGCTGTTGCTGAGGTGGGGGATACCCTTGCTGTTGATTGTTGTACCCCTGTGACCTTGGATAAGGTGCCATATTGTTGGGGGGTCTCATACCTCCCATGTTTCCAGCGTTGTACTGTGGTTGAGGTGGTCTGTATGGCTGCTGAGTTTGCTGACCCCAGTTCTGATTGCCCTGTCTCTGGCCTCCATAGTTTGACACATAGTTCATGTCTTCAGGGTGCTGCTGATGATGATCATGTTCTGCATTCCAAGGATTACCCATTGGCTGACTGATGCAAGATGTGCAAAAGCCCCCATTGGTAGTATCTACAATGTGCACTTGTTGTTTCTGCCCTTATTCCTCCACCTTTTTGGTGAGTATGCTCATCTGTGTCAAGAGTGTCGCCACATTTTCAGCCATAGAATTTGATAGGTCAAAAGGCACTGAGTGCACCACTGGAGTGATGGGTGCATTCCTCGTCGTCCACCCCGAATTTTGAGCCATTTTTTCAAGCAGACTCTGACCTTCTCTCCAGGTTTTGCTAAAAAATGCCCCACCAGCTGAGGCATCTACAATATTCTTCATGCTATCTGACAGTCCCATGTAAAACCGTTGTCCTAATATCTGATCTGGAATACCATGGTGTGGACATATAACCAACATTCCTTTAAATTGGCTCCATGTCTCATGCAGTGTCTCCATTGGTTTCTGTTTAAAACTCACGATCTCATCAATTTGTTGAGCTATTTTGTTGGGTGGGTGGAACTTGATGTGAAATTGCTTGACTAACTCATCCCAAGTTTCTATAGAGTTTATAGGGAGTGAGTTTAGCCAGACTTGAGCAGCTCCTGTCACCAAAAATGGAAATAATAGCAACCTGATTGCTTCCGGAGTTACGTTGGGTTGCCTTTGAGTTTTGCAAATCGACAGGAAGTTCTTCAAGTGCTGTTGAGGATCTTCGGCTGGTGTCCCAGAACATAGTCCCTTGTTTTGCAACAAGTGCAGCATGTTGTTCGTGATCTGGAAAGATTCAGCTTGTATCGCGGGCACAACAATGGCAGTGGCCAGATTGTCAGCTGTGGGTTGTGCCCAGTCATATAGTGCAGCCTCAGGCACAGGAGGTTCCATATCTCTGACGTTTCTGTCGGCGTTGTCTGCGTCACCCATGTCAATTTCGAGTTTGTGTGTTTGATGAGGTTGTTGAAGTCTTTTGTTGGTACGGTTCAATATCCGGAATGTTTTCTCGGGGTCTGAGAGTCCTTCAAGTAGTTTTCCAGTCCTCGTAGAGTTTCTCGGCATACACCTGAGCAACCCCGTCAACAACCATCAAAAATTTCAATCAAAAATTTGGTGTAAAGTAAACTGACTTCCCTACGAATTTTTGTATTTCTATCGATGGTAATTGATAATTCCGTTAAATCCCCGGCAACGGCGCCAAAATTTGATCACGCCCAACTATGCCCTCTAAAAAGGACTCTGCGGACGTTGCAAATATAACCCGAGTATTACGCACAGGGTCGAATCCACAGAGAGTTAACCTATCAATCACTATCTTTAGACCCACTAAACTCTTGAGAACCAATTTCTCAAACGTTGAATCACAGTTGATGGTGTCATTAATAACTAAAATTGTAACAACTGCAAATTAAGGATGCTAAGGTTGTAAACAATAATGAGAAAATGCTAAGATAATGACTTCCCCTAATGATGGAATCCCTTCTGTTTATGCTTCATACAAATTTACCAACACACCTCTATCAATCATGAACGCTCATCTTACCGCAAATCTCTCCCGAGTAATCACAGTAATATACTCAATGCACTTTCCCGAGATACACTAGCTAGCTTTAATTAACACAGTTCACTTCAGATTGCACTCAAGGCTTCGTTATCCCTAATCCCGCCTTTAAACCCGCAGTTATAGATCCCTCTTATACTTTGGGAGTAGTGTTGTTCAACAATAACCTAAATATGCACTCTCTCCCGAGTTATGCACACTAAATAGGCACAACTAATTGAGGATCCTATCAATTAACTACAACAAGAACATAGTTGAACAAATAAAGATTGAAACTAGCAATTTGTATTCACATAAACAAGAAGTTCATCCCCCAATAGGTTCCATCAAAACCTTAGACAAAGAATTTAGCTACTCATAACTATGGGTAAACAAACTAAGATAAGATTCATCATAAACTAGCAATAAAAATCAAAGAAAAGAAGAAAGATGTTTTGGGTGATCTTTCACAATGGTTTTCCTTCCTCAGAAACTCTAAAAATCAGTACATGCCTCCTTTTGGCGAAGTCTAATGTTTAAAATAGGGTTTTGGGCTAAAAATTCCGTGTTTTGCACTTTAGTCCATGTACTTTCTCGCGCCTGCCGCGGTTCTGCCGTGGTCGCGGTAGAACCGCGGCCAAACAGCTCCTCTGAATCTCCTTCTGTCCGCGAGCAGTCTTCACCGCGGTTCTACCGCGGTCGCGGTGGAACCGCGGCAGAATCATTTCTCTGATTCTTCAGCCTGTTTTTGCGTGGTTCACTTGGGATATTTCACGGATGGCCTCTCTTTCTTCAATTTTTGACGCCAAAAGTACTCTCTAGCCTTCCCTAGTCATATATAACCTGCAAGTCATGAAAAGCACTTATAAGAGCATTTTGTTATCACTTTTATTATCAAAACTATGCAAGAAGGCGGTTATTTAGGGCCTGAATATAGTTAAATTCACCTATTATCAGCCTCATTCTTCTTTCTCCCTTTATAGTTCGGATAGTATCCAACTAATTGGTAACGGTTTTCCTTGGTATGACCTTTTATCTTGCAATGTTCACAAAATAGATTGAAGTTCCTCTTTGGTTTCTGTGGTGCATCTTTTGCACTCCATAGTGATGTAATGTCATTCCCTTCTACTATGGAATTAACCCCAGACGTTGGTGTCAATTGACTCTCACTTTCAACAATCATTGCATATGCTTGATTCAAGGTTGGTTCTGTTGTTTTCATGAGAATTTGACGCCTTGCCTGGTCATATGAGTGTTCAACCCACTGAGAAATTGAAGCAAACGTTGCTGTAAGAAATGTTCTATATTTTCCTTGGATTTTGCACATCCACAATTTGGAGAAGATACCATTGCATCATACTCTGCCCATAGCTCTTTCAGCCTCGTGAAGTGCATAGAAACAGAGTCTGTTCCATGAGAGATTGTTGCAATTTCTCGATGTAGCTGAAATATACGCACTCTGTTTACTTTGTCAAAATGCTCCCACAGATCTTCCCATACGAGGTGTGCATCAGAAGCACAGACAATTCCACTGAATAGACGTGGCGCAACTGTGTTCATTATCTATAAAAGGACAATTGCATTGCATGTTTCCCAGTACTCATGAAATTCATCATCGAATAATTCCTTTCTACAAGTTCCGGTAACAAAACCTAGTTTTCGTTTGGCTTGAAGTTCTATATGCATCGACCTTCTCCATAATCCATAGTTCTCAGATCCTTTGAGCTGGATCAAAATCAGAATTGAACCCGGAGTGTCCGATGGACGCACAAAGAGTGGATGTGTATTGTCAATTTTAGCTTCATTTCCTGTAGTTGCGATTCCTGTTCCATATTCAATCGCCATTTTAGCTGAATTATGTAGAAACTCAAAACCCTAGCTTTGCGATATGTGACTTTGGAACGATTTCTTCACGATTCTGCAGGAAATTGGAAATGCAATAGGCTTCGAGAATTAGGTGAGTTGTGAGCGAAATTCCAATCGATTCTCACAGTTTTGATACCATGTTAAGAGCTTGAAAGCTCCATCAATGGTGAGAGAGATGAAGAAGAGAGAAGAGGAAAGAGATAAAAGAAGCTTCTGTAAAATAATTTTTTTATTTTCACTAACTGAATCTACAATTCACTGTACATCCTTTTATACAAAAATAATTAACTCCTTAATTACTAGTATTAACACTAACTAACTAACTAATTTGTAAGCTCATCTACAACTCAACATCCCTCAACAATTTGTCTGTCACTCATCACTATCAAAAAGACGAATTATCCACATCATTCAATATTGGGTGAATCATTCACCTTATTTACGTTAATACCATTTATTATTATTTATTGCATGATATTCTCTTATCATTACTGAAACTTTTCAGAATATTAAATGCACACTGCATTTAATCCCTACCAATGTTATCTTGCAATATTTGTGTTAACTAGTTATAAATCTAGGGATATTATCATTAACTTGGTTTAATCCATTGTTACGTAAAATTAATTAGTTTAATCAAAGATTTACACTTTTTGGTCAAACACTCGGTTGTTACATAAAGTGACCCATTTTATTATTATATAACGACAGATCTAACAATACAATAAAATTTAAGTAACAATCAAAACAAACATTGTATTTAAAATAACATCACAATACAAATATACAATACAATAGGTAACAACCATCCAAAAAAAGTTGTAAATCCCATAAGGATTTCAAACAGTTTGTGGATGATAAATGCTTCTGATATTCAAAGTTGAGATGTATATTTGTCCTTTTTCTGTTTGACCATGGATTAGGTACTCACTAACTCGATTAATTCAAATTCACATGGTGTAAGACTCATTTAAGCTATATCCAATCTCCTTAAAGGGTATTGTAAATTTGAGTTAATTGGATATATGAATGCTAATCTACTGACTAAAGAAAAAAAAGTGTAAAAGCAAATTACCTAATCTTTAATTTTTGGTTCCAGAATGTCTGTTAAAGAGAACTATAATGGGTTTCAAAGTTGGTATGTTAATTGATGTATGTGGCTAAAGAATTTGGATCATGCTCAAATTGGGATATGAATTCTTGTTCTCATTTTACTACTACCTCCTGGATGTCATTCACATTAAGATATATGTAGTAGATCACATTAAGCAAAGCTGAAATTATGTGGTTAATACACACCAGTGTATTGAAAAAGAAAATAATTCACGCAAAGACATATTTAAGGGGACAACATAAAATACAAAAAAGAAAGAATAAGACTACATTTTAAGATGGAAAAACTAACTAGATAGAGAAGTCATCATAAAATAGACATGAAAGACAGTGGAGTAGAAGATAAAAAGTCTCCTATTACCTTGTTTTAGGTAAGTGTTTGGCAAAATTTTAGTTGAACAAATTTTGGTGTTGACAGAAAGACGAAATGGTGATTATCTTTCTGCTTGAATCAAAGATGAGAGAAAGAAATCACCTAGACAGTCAAGTGTGCGGCTTAGTGATTAATAAAGTTAGAGAGAATTATAAGATCTCATGTTCAAATATCAGTGGAGCCAAAAAAACAATTAGGTTATTTTTTCCATCGTCCAAACCTTGATGGATAAAATTAGTGGGAGGAATCATATAACCGGTGGAACAATTGAGTAGCACACAAACTGGCCGAACACCAGTATCATTAAAAAAGAGGATGAGAGATAGAAGTAATATACTAGATTATATCGAGAAAGCAAGGGCTAAAGAGAGGAAAATCACTATTGAGGTATGGTGAAGAAAGTGGGAGAGCGAATGGCTACTCTCTTATAGAACCATGCGAACTCGCAAATAATGTGACAAATGGGCAATACACACACAAAGCAAAGTTGAACACCCTTGTAAAACAAACATGCACCCCTATAATCTATCCAAATTTCAATATGGTTGTGTTGGAAAAAAGAAGACAAAGGGAAAGGGATTAAGGCGATTTCAGCATCACAAAGATTGATTCAAAGACCTTTCATACCATTCAGAATAAAAAAAACAGTTGTGCCTCATAGGCACTTTTATCAATTGATAAAGATGGAAATGTGTTCATTTATGCGCACAAAAATTGAAAATTGTCTCCTGTAATTTTTATTAGTTACATATTAGGCTAAGTTTTAACTGCCAATGGTCGAGTCATAGCTACAACTAATTATCATTAAGAAAGTTTGATACACTCTAGTCGCAAAATTACTAATTATCATTTAGACGCAAATTCACGACAATATCGTGGTTTTCTGTTTAGCAAAACGACACTTGTACCTAAAAATGCAAGAGGACAGATTCCCCTTTTAATTACCTGATAAGAATCCTAAACAAAACAGCTTAAGATTTTAAGACTCGATTCAAGCAACTCGTAATGTCCTTACACTAAACAACAATATACAATTTCAGCTTTTCTTACAACGTTAATAGAAAATATGAGTCGGACATAATTAGAAGATACTTATACTGGAAAACAGCATCAGTAAAGGGAATTATCAAACACCCATGGCTCGTGCTGGAAAAGTTCACGACCATTCATCTGCACTACCCCTGCAGCTATATCCTCTGCACGCTTTCTTGCCACTTCAGCCTTTTTAGCTGATGCATCAGCGTCCTGAAAATGATATCAAACCTCTCATGACTCGTCGGACGACTATAACATTCCCTCATGAAATACGTACAGCAGGTTTTTTGAGAGAAAAGCAGATAAACCACTTACACAAAGTTCACAAATCTATACAACTCTAAGAATCTGCAACTATAGAACCGCCAACAAAAATATTTGAAAGAGGACATCTGAATAATAGTAAAGGAAGTCAATGAACAACAGCAAACTCGGTTAAAGCAATTCTTTTGATGGAGTTCCTCCATGCACAGGTGAAAATAATTTGTGAAATTTTGAATTCTTATGGAGGCAATGCTGCTAGATCGACAACAAGAACAACCCAACAATGCTGCTAGATCACAAAAGGACATCTCACACGATTTGGCATCGTAGACTAATATGAATGTCTTATCTAAGTGTTAACTTTTCCTTGAAAAAACTATATAAGTAGTTCTACAATATATTTTGAACATAACGAAACATTTTCTAGTAAACTTTTGGAAATGACCTGTGCTTCTTATATTTCTCTTTAGCCGAGGATCTTCCGGAAACAGCCTCTCTGCCCTACCAGGGTAGGGGTAAGGCTGCGTACATCCTACCCTCCCCAGACCCCACTTATGGGAATACACTGGGTTGTTGTAGTTTTGGAAATGACCTATATTATTTTTATGAAATTGGTAACAAAAATTTCTTGAATGAGGAACTTAACAAACTAAAAACCGCAAATAAGAGTGACCGTTCGTGAGAATGCTAGTGAGCTGATATCCCCAAGCTTTGAAACTCAAATTTTCTTTTTCCAATCTTTTGCTACTCCAAGGAACTTTTCTCGATTTTATTATTGTGACTAAGGAGTAGTTAATTGATTGAAGAGTTTAGCATGATGAAAGTGTTTAAAACTTCCCTATTAATTTTCTTCCCATTCACTAAATATTCCGGTTTAGGTCGTTCTTTTCTTTTTTATACTTCTGCACCTAGAGAGAAGAGAAACAATTTACCTAGCAAATGAAAATAGGCTACAATTCAGTGTTGCAAACATCAGCGATTGTCCCCAGAACACTTCTAATGGTTTTCATCTATTTATATGAATACTTACATAACCAAATTTGAAGAAGAGAAGTAGAACCATGTTAGTATCACTAGGCTGATAAATAGTTTGAAGATCAGAGGACCCAGATTCCTACGCTGAAAAATAGTTGCTTGCAGAATCTATATTTTTGGTGTAAGGAAAGGGTAGTAGAAGACTTGGTGCAGCTATTAGATTTTATGGAATTGTAGAAACTTTATTTGTAATTGTTATCGTATGATGTTTTGCTTGTACTTTGAAAGTACCCCCTTGGTACTTTTTTGAAGTTTCTTAATAAAAGTTGCCTTACCTGATCAAAAAAAAGTATCACTAGGCCGATAAGTGTGACACTATTGAAGAAGCGATTGGGTGAAGATGGCTGAAACAAAAGGTTTAGCAAGCTCCTCCTCAATAAGCTATGGAAGAAAGGTTAACCCAGATATCGCATAGAGTCCCCATTGGAATCCACATGAGCCTTTTGGACTTACTGACTAAGCAATAAGTCCAACTGACAAATCCTTAAAACTCATTAGGTCAATGAAGACAATACTGTTGGTTATAGTGTGATATCATAGTTGAACTCCCCAAGTACAACAATGAGGTCAACTAAAGCAGGGAAGTAAAGACTTATGGGAAGGGCTAAATTGAAGGCTTTTGATGAAGATGTTGGGGAAGTAGGGAGGGAAAAAGAGTGACAAGCTTTTCGCCTGCGAGCTACCGACTATGTTGCTTTGATGCAGTGCATGTGATTGACACTCGTGCTGGTCTAGAGGTCAGATTCATCATTACATAAATTTAGGATTTGGGCGTATTGATCGGAGTACCGGTACAGCTGTACAAATGATAGTATACATGATAATTAGTAATTTAAGATTACAAACAACAACATACTCAGTATTATCCCACATTGTGGGGTCTAGGGAGGGTAGTGTGTACACAGACCTTACTCCTACCTTGTGAAGGTAGAGAGGCTGTTTCCAATAGACCTTCGGCTCAGGAAAACATAAGCACCACATTAATTAAAAGATAAACAATGAGGGACAACACCAAAAAGCCATGTAAAAGCAGCATAAAAACAACACGATAATAAGATAATCAAAATGAAAGAAAATGACGCCCAATCTACCACCAACAGAATGTGAGAGTGCATACTAATCCTACTGGTATGAACAATCTACCACCTACCCCACTACCCTAATTCTCGACCTCCACACCTTACTTTTAAGTTTTGGTGGCACCTTCTTGTCACACAAAACATCAGAAGCGAGTCTCCATTTCATTCATCCTGCCCCAATACGATGTGTGACATTTTCATCAATCTCCCCATCCCCATGAATAATAGACCCAAGATACTTAAAACTTCCTCTCCTAGGGATGACTTGCGAGTCCAGCCTCACCTCCCCTTCCCCTCCCCGAGTCTCACCACTGAACTTACGCTCCAAGTATTCTGTCTTGGTCGTACTCAACTTGAAACCTTTAGAATCCAGGGTCTGCCTCCACACCCCTAACCTCGCGTTCACACCGCCTCGTGTCTCGTCAATCAATACAATATCATCTTCAAACAACATGCCACCACGGCACCTCCCCTTGGAAGTGGCTCGTCAGAACGTCCATCGTCAGGGCAAACAAAAAAAGGCTGACTGCCGACCCTAATTTAAGATTGTTGAAAAATAACTATATATTATTGGACATTATTCAAGGTCAACAATGTAAATTAAGCCGACTTTGATTTCATTAAGTTAAAATAAGCAATGATATTTGGATAATTTTGACTTGTTAACTGATTAAATATTCTAGGTTTATTAGTTACAACTCGACTTTATCGAAGAATGCTGGGATTCGACTTTCACTTTTTGAAGAACTAACATGGGTATGGCTACATTTTTGGATCCGCGCAACATAGGTTGCCGAAAAAAGGTTAACCCAAAGGTCGCCTAGAGTCTCGCATGTCGCGTCAGAATGAAAGGAAAAGGTCCGGGGCCACAAGTGTAAAGTTTGAAAGTGATATGCGGCAACACACTTTGGCTTTATGGCCTACACCTTTAAGCATGAAATATTCTAAATTTTCAAATGGATATAACCTCTTTTTTCGTCTTAGATTTAATAGGATTAGGCCTCTATGGTCTATGTAATGACCGAGTTTTTAACAATTTTAACTTCTCATAATTCAACAATACTAGTTACCACAAAGATTTATTTATTTGTTTTATGGCAGTAGTGTCTGGGCCAACTTGCGCACACCTTGCTATTCTATCGGGCACCTACTACAGATACCGAGTAACTTTGCCCATCAAAGCTTAGGCAGATGAGAGATCACTTGGTGTTTCTGCCTCCACTGGGATTTCAACCTCCTCCCATTACATTAACCACCAGACCACACTCATGTGTGCAAGATTATTCCTTTATATTATTGAAAGGAAAAAACAACAGTATACAGGAATTGCTACATAGTTTAAGTAAGCTCAAAATACACACTTGGAAAAAAAAACCCTAATATAATCACCTGATAATAGATATTGCACAATTAACTCATGTGACATTCCCGTAATAGTAAAAATTGAAAAGAAGAGAAGGATGGAGGGTAGAAAGAGGTAACCTTTTGGCGCTTCCAGTTGAGAAATTGGGCTGCTGTAATGCGATCTGGAGTAGGGTTTGGAATTGATTTTTGTTGACGCTCTTCTGTTTCTTCCCCCATTTTCTTTTGTTCTCCAACTGAAGATCAATTCTTTTCTTCTATCTAAGGTCTGGAGAACGAACGGGTCGGCCTATTTATTTCATCTCCTGAAAGCTTCGGACGTCGTCGTTTAATACCAAATCCCCAGTGTAATTCGTTTGATTTTAAAATTACACCTCCATCCCCACGCCCTCTTCTAATTTAACAACCCTAAATTGATTTTGATGGTCAAGTTTATAAAATTGACTATAAAGTTATTGTAAATGTTTTAATGTTTGCAGATCAAAATTTTAATTATTTTTACTTTTATTCTAATTAAAAAACATGCATAATTGTTTTTTTGACTTTGATAAATATAAAAGAAGTGATTCAGGAGTTAAAGGGACAATGTGTCACCAAAAAGTTTGTCAAATTAATAAATAAAATCAGCTCAAAAATGGAATGGAGGAAGTATAGGGATGAATAATGATGATTTTAGTTTAGATACTGTATAACTAACAAATATCAAACGTTGAAAAACATCTTTATTTACTGATATCTATTTTACAAATAGCAAATCACGAACTTGGATGGAGATGTTAAATCTGATAATAAGCGTTGATTTTATCGGTTTGGATTTCATATTAGTTTAGTTTGTTTTTTAAATTTTCTTAGGGATATTGTGTGTGTTGCGTTAGTTTTTTGAAAAACTTATTTCAGAAAAAGGAAAATCCTTTTTGCCCATCCCATGATTAATTCTTCCTCTTGTTCTTCGGTTTAACTAGTGTCACACCTCATTTCTCCGGGAGGAGTAGAATTTTTTTTGAATTTAAGTGACATTAATTAAAATGAGATTATTTATTGATTCAGAGTCGTCACTTAGGATAATTTATGGTATCTCAAGTCACCAGTTTATTTTAAATCCCAAATCGAGGATATTTGACTCTGTTTTTTAAAGTCTGCGAACATAGAAGACCGGGTAAGGAATTATGTTAACCCGAGAGAAGGTGTTAGGCACTCCCGAGTTCCGTGGTTTTAGGACGGTCTCTCAACTATTAATAATTGACCTAATTATCTGATTTATTACATGTTTAGAGCCTATGGTGCATTTTAACTTTCTAACCGCTTTTAATATAATTTTACTTGCTTTTTTAAGGATTTATGGAGTTTATTTGAACAAATCGCGATGTTGCGCATTCGTTTGTTTTTTTACATATTGTGAATCGCGTCACATGAAATGCACCTGCGATTTATAGCATGTTTATTTTATTATTTTTTGAGGTGTGGTCGAATCGCGTGAAACGCACACTCCAATTAGGATTTATGTATCGTGATGTAATGACCCGGCCGGTCGTTTTAAGATTTAACGCTCTGATCCCCTATTAACTGCATTCCCCGCATTTGTTTCTGCTATTGTAAGTTGCCGGGAGGATTTATTTGGAGTTTCAGAGAGTTTTGAGACACTTAGTCCCTAAATGAGAGTTTAAGTTTTAGAATTTGGACCGTAGTCGGAATAGTGTGAAGACGGCCTCGAAATGGAATTCCATTGGTTCCGTTAGCTCCGTTGGGCGATTTCGGGCTTAGGGGCGTGTTCGGATTGTGTTTTGGAGGTCCGTAGCTTAATTAGACTTGAAATGCCGAAAGTTGAATTTTGTGAAGTTTCTGGCTCGATAGTGAGATTTTGATCTAGGGGTCGGAATGGAATTCTGAGAGTTGGAGTATCTTCGTAGTGTTGAGTGTGACGTGTGTGCAAAATTTCAGGTCATTCGGACGAGGTTTGATAGACTTTTTGATCAAAAGAGGAATTCAGAAGATTCTCGGAACCTTAGGCTTGAATCCGATGTTAATTGGTTGATTCGATGTTGTTTGATGTGTTTTGAAGATTTGTATAAGTTTGGATAGTGGTATATGACTTGTTCGTGCTTTTGGTTGAGATCTCGGGGGCCTCGGGATGATTTCAGATGGTTAACGGGAAGTTTGGAGTTGGGACTTTGTAGCTGAAGCTGCTGAGTTTTTCTGTTATAACCGCACCTGCAGTTAGGGGGCCGCAGGTGTAACGACCGCAGATGCGAGATTCAAGCCGCAGATGCGGCCACAGGTGAAGGCAGCAGAAGACGCAGAAGCGGAAGGTGTGTCGCACCTGCGGGACCGTAGATGCAGAGCCTGGGTCGCAGGTGCGGAGAAGGGGACTTAAGTGAAAATTGCAGAAGCGGAAATTGACCGCAGGTGCGAAAAACCTGGGTCAGAAAGTATTAAAAGACTTCGTTCACGAATTTGGGTTATTTTTCCTAATATTTCAACGAGAAGAAGCTTTGGAGAGCGAATTTCAAGGGAGATTTTCTGAGGGATCATTGAGGTAAGGTCCTTGGTTCCTAAGCTCGTTATTATGGTGAATTTTATTGTTGTTAGCATGAAATTTAAGGGAGAAATACGTGGTAAATTGGGGGTTAGGGCTTGGTTAATTGGAGAGCTTTAAGCGGTGATTTGAGGGACCATTTGGGGTCCGATTTTGGTACTTTTGGTATGACTGAACTCGTGAGAGTGTAAGGATTCGGAATTTGTAAATTTTTTTCGATTCCGAGACGTGGTCCCGGAGGCGTTTTGGTCATTTTTCCTAATTTCGCTTATTAGCTTAGAATTAATTAGTGGAATCAGTTACTTGAAGTTATATTTACATTATGCAATTGATTTGAATAGATTTGGACCATTTGGAGTCAAGTACTCGTGGAAAGAGTGTGGTTTCGGGTTGATTTTTGAGCCAGTTCGAGGTAAGTGACTTACCTAACCTTGTGTGGGGGAACTCCCCTTAGGATTTGGTATTGTTGATATATGAAATGCCTTGTACGCGAGTGACGAGTGCGTACATGTGCTAATTGTTGAAAATCCTGCTTTCGTTAACTAATTATAACTGAGCTTTCTTTCTTGTTTATGCTATCTACAATTTAATCCTATTGTTTGCTTAGGGAAGCATGTTTAATTGACTTAATTGCCTTACTTGCTCAAACTGCTTTATTTGAATTTCGTGCAGCATGCTAGGTTAGAATTATCTGTTTACCTTGGTATGGAAATTTGGATTGGATTGAATATTCTTCGTGTTGCTGTTGTGTGTCTACTTTGGGACTACGGGACAGTATCCCGGGAGATCCCCCTGCATGTTTACTTTGGGACTACAGATTTGTATTCCGGGAGATCCCCCTGCACTTTTATATTGGAACTACGGGACTGCACCCGGTAGATTTACCCAGTACTAGGTATTTATATTTGGGACTACGGATCGGTATTCCGGGAAATCCTCGCGCACTATGAGTTGGAGTACGAGACGGCACCCGGGAGGTCCACTGGATATTAATATTTGGGACTACAAGACAGTATCCTGGGAGATCCTCGGTTATTATCTCTGTGTTGAGCTGTATTCCTTCTATGATTATTTTGTCTCTGTTATAGTTGTTGTTATTCTTATTATCCTATGTTACTTCATACTGTTAACATTTATTTATATTGTCATATTCTATACTGTTTTACCTCGTTTTCAGCTATAATCAGTAGGGCCCTGACCTTCCTCGTCAACACCCGACCAAGGTTAGGCTTGGCACTTACTGAGTACCGCTGTGGTGTACTCATGCCCTTTCTGCGCATGTTTTTCATGTGCAGATCCAGGTACTTCGACTTAGCCCTACTACCCTTGAGGCGAGGCGATTCTCCAAAGAATTCGAGGTATATCTGCTGCGTCCGCAGACCGATGAGTCCCTTTCCATTCTCACTTATATTATTAGCCCTTCTGTATTTACTTTTGTTTAGACATTCTGGAGTTAGACACTTGTAGTTATTCAACTGCTTGTGATTTCATGAGATTCCGAGTTTTGGGAAGTTGTTCAATTTGAGAGTTATATTGTATATGCCGAGCGGCATCTTTAAACCTTCATTATGTTTATTCCGCAGTTTTATTTGTTTTATCTGTTGTTTTCCCTTTTTTCTAAAATTGTTAGGCTTACCTAGTCGTAGAGACTAGGTGCCGTCACGATAGTTCACGGAGGGCGAACTGGGGATGTGACAAGTTTGTATCAGAGCTCTAGGTTCATAGGAGTCATGAATCACAAGCCGGTTTATTAGAGTCCACGGATCGGTACAGAGACGTCTGTACTTATCTACGAGAGGCTATGTAACTGTTAGGAAAATTCTACTTCATTTGATTTCCTTGTCGTGTGAGATTTTTGATATCACAATTCTAAACTTCTATCTTCTATTCTCTCACAGATGGTAAGGACCCGTGCTACCAGAGATGATCAGGCACTCACGCCCCCTACTGGAGCCATCAGAGGTTGGGGTCGGGGTAGAGGCCGAGGATATGCACATGGTGCAGCAAGAGCACCCGCGCGAGCTGCTACCGAGGTGCCACCAGCAGTTCTAACCGGAATCCAGGCACCTGATACGCCTACTGCTACTACTACTCCAGCTCTTCATTAGACTCTTGCACAGTTCATGAGCATGTACACCACTCTGGCTCAAGCAGGGTTGCTTCCCCTTGCTGCAGCTACATCTCAGGCTGGGGGAGGAGCACAGACTCCCGCCGCTCGCACTCCTGAGCAGTGAGTACATATTGATCAGGTCCCAGAGATTATTCCTGTACATCCCGTAAGCCCAGACCAGCCCGAGGACAGGGCAATGACTTCCGAAGATGAGCAGCGGAGGCTTGAGAAGTTCAAGAAGTATAAGCCTCCTGTATTCAGTGGTCTAGCATCAGATGATGCTCTGGGATTTCTAGATGAGTGCTACCGTATCGTCCATACCATGGGTATATCAGGATCGAGCGGGGTTTCCTTCACTACCTTCCAACTTCGAGGAGTTGCCTATGAGTGGTGGCGTACCTATGAGTTAGACAGTTCGGATGAGGCAGCTTCCCTGACTTGGACTCAGTTTTCAGATATGTTCCTGAGAGAGTATGTTCCTCAGAGCCTTAGGGACACATGGTGCGCAGAGTTTGAGCATTTGTGCCAGGGTACTATGACTGTCTCGGAGTATGCTGTCCGTTTCACTAGCTTGGCTAGACATGCACCAGCCTTGGTTGCTACTGTTCGCGAGAGGGTTCGCCGGTTTATTGAGGGGCTCATTCCTAGCATCAGGTCTAGCATGGCTCGTGAGTTGGAGATGGATATTTCTTATCAGCAGGTGGTGAGCATTGCTAGGAGAGTAGAGGGTATGCATGCTAGAGATAGAGATGAGAGGGAGGCCAAGAGGTCTTGAGAGTCGGGCTATTATTCTGGTGCCCGTGCTCCAGCTGCAGTTAGTCATGGTAGGGGTTATATGAGTTTCCCCGTTCATTCAGCTCTTCCAGCAGCCAGTGGTATTCCAACTCCTCCTAGGCCTCAAGAGCCTTATTATGCACCCCAGTATCGAGTGCGCCTCCTGCTTGGGGTGCTTTCAATGGTGAGTCCAGCAGACCTGGCCCGAGCTAGTCATAGCTGCCCCATCCTCCCAGATCTTGTTTTGAATGTGGTGACACACGCCATATGGTGAGGGATTACCCCAGACTTAGGAGAGGTGCACCTCCATAGACTTCTCAGCCACAACGTGCCCCGCAGAGTTCTCAGGCTATGGTTACAACACCAGTTGCTACCCCACCTGCTCAGCCAGCTAGAGGTAGAGGTTGGGGAGGTAAAGGTTGCCCTAGAGGGGGAGGCTAGGCCAGATATTATGCCCTTCCTGCCCGTACCGAGGCTGTCGCCTCCGATTCTGTCATCACAAGTATTGTCCTGGTTTGCCATAGAGATGCATCGGTTTTATTTGATTCAGACTCCACTTATTCTTATGTATCTTCTTATTTTGCCCCGCATTTGGGTGTATCTCAGGATTCTTTGAGTTCCCCTATTTATGTTTCTACTCATGTGGGAGATTCTCTTGTTGTGGACTGCGTTTATCGGTCGTGTGTGGTTGATCTTAGTGGTTTTGAGACCAGAGTCAATTTTTTTATTGCTTAGCATGGTAGATTTTGATGTTATCTTTGGCATAGACTAGTTGTTGCCCCATTATACTATTCTTGATTGTCACGCCAAAAATGTGACACTGGCTATGCCAGGTGTACCACGAGTAGAGTGTAGGGGTACCTTAGATCATACTTCTAGTAGAGTTATTTCATTCCTTAACGCTCAGCGTATGGTTGAGAAGGGGTGTGACGCGTATCTAGCTTATGTGAGAGATGTTAGTATTGATACCCCTACAGTTGATTCAGTCCTAGTAGTACAGGATTTTTTTGATGTGTTTCCAGCTGATCTTCCGAGCACGCCGCCCAATAGAGATATTGATTTTGGCATTGATCTGTTGCCGGGAACTCAGCCCATTTATATTCCTCCATATCGTATGGCCCCTCCTGAGTTGAAGGAGTTGAAGGATCATCTGCAGGAATTGCTTGATAAGGGTTTTATTCGGCCTAGTGTATCAGCTTGGGGTGCTCTTGTCTTGTTTATGAAGAACAAGGATGGTTCTATGCGTATGTGCATTGATTATCGTCAGTTGAACAAATTTACAGTGAAGAACCGTTATCCTTTGCCTCATATTGATGATTTGTTTGACCAGCTACATGGTGCACGAGTGTTTTCTAAGATTGACTTGCGTTCAGGTTACCATCAGTTGAAGATTCGGGAGCCAAATATCCCGAATACTGCTTTCAGGACTCGGTATGGTCATTATAAGTTTCTTGTTATATCATTTGGGCTGACCAATGCCCCAACAACCTTTATGCATCTGATGCACAATGTGTTCCGGCCATATCTTGACTTTTTCGTCATTGTCTTTATTGATAATATTCTGGTGTATTCCCGGAGTTGGGAGGATCATGAGCAGCACCTGAGGACAGTGCTTCAGACTTTGAGAGAAAAGAAGTTATATGAAAAGTTCTCAAAATATGAGTTTTGGTTAGATTCCGTGGCATTCTTGGGCCACGTGGTATCGAGTGAGGGTATTCAGGTAGATCCGAAGAAAGTGGAAGCAGTGCAGAGTTGGCCCAGACCATCCTCAGCTACAGAGATCCGCAATTTTCTTGGCTTGGCGGGTTATTACCGTCGATTTATTGAGGGGTTTTCATCTATTGCAGCACTTATGACCAGGCTGACCCAGAAAAGTTCTCCGTTTCAGTGGACGGAAGAGTGTGAGGCGAGCTTCCAGAAGCTCAAGACAGCTTTGACTACAACCCCAGTTTTGATTTTGCCTACAGGTTCGAGGTCTTATACTGTCTATTGCGATGCCTTGAGGATTGGCCTTGGAGCAGTATTGATGCAGGACGATAAGGTGATTGCCTACGCATCCAGACAGTTGAAAGTACATGAGAAGAACTATCCTGTCCATGATCTCGAGTTAGTAGCTATTGTTCACGCCTTGAAGATCTAACGTCTTATTTGTACGTCATGCCTTGTGAGATTTATACTGATCACCGGAGTTTGCAGCATCTGTTCAAGCAGAAGGACCTTAATTTGCGCTAGAGGAGGTGGTTAAAGCTACTGAAGGACTATGATATCACTATTTTGTATCACCCGAGCAAGGCCAATGTGGTGGCCGATGCTTTGAGTCGCCAGGCGGAGAGTTTGGGGAGTTTAGCTTATTCACCAGCAGCGGAGAAGCCCATGGCGTTGGATGTTCAGGCCTTAGCCAGCCAGTTTGTGAGATTGGATCTTTCAGAGCCCAGTCGGGTTCTAGCTTGCGTGATTTCTCAGTCTTCCTTATTTGATCGTATCAGAGAGCGCCAGTTTGATGACTCTCATTTTCTTGTCCTCAAGAACAAGTTTCTGCACGGTGATACCATAGATGTGACTATTGGTGATGACGGGGTATTGAGGATGCAGGGTTGGGTATATGTACGCAATGTTGATGGTCTTCGGGAGTTGGTTCTAGAGGAGGCCCATAGTTCGCGGTATTCCATTCATCCGGGTGCCGCAAAGATGTACCAAAATTTGAGGCAGCACTATTGGTGAAGGCGGATAAAGAAAGATATAGTTGGGTTTGTAGCTTAGTACCTCAATTATCAGCAGGTGAAGTATGAGCACCAAATACCGGGTGGGTTGCTTCAGCAGATAGAGATTTTGGAGTGGAAGTGGGAGGATCACCATGGACTTTATAGTTAGACTCCCACAGACTTTGCGGAAGTTCGATGCCATTTGGGTGATTGTGGATCGACTAACCAAGTCCGCACACTTCATTCCTGTGTGTACTACCTATTCTTCGGAGCGATTGGCGGAGATTTATATCTGGGAGATTGTTCGTCTGCATGGTATTCCAGTTTCCATCATTTTAGATAGAGGTACTCAGTTCACATCACGGTTCTGGAGGGCCGTATAGCATGAGTTGGGTACTCGGGTGGAGTTGAGTACAACATTTCACCCTCAGACGGATAGATAGTCCGAGCACACTATTTAGATTCTTGAGGATATTCTCCGTGCGTGAGTGATAGAGTTTGGAAGGTCTTGGGATCAGTTCTTGCCATTGGCGGAGTTTGCCTACAACAACAGCTATCAGTCCAACATTCAGATGGCACCGTACGAGGCTTTATATGGTAGGCGGTATAGATCCCCGGTGGGATGGTTTGAGATGGATGAGGCTAGATTATTGGGAACAGACTTGGTTCAGGATGTTTTGGAGAAGGTTAAGGTGATTCAGGATAGACTCCGCACAGCTTAGTCCAGACAGAAAAGTTACGCGGACCGGAAGGTTCGTGATATTTTCTATATGGTTGGAGAGTGGGTTCTGCTTTGGGTTTCGCCTATGAAGGGCGTTATGAGATTTGGGAAGAAAGGGAAGTTGAGTCCGAGGTTTATTGGTCCTTTTGAGATATTGAGACGGGTTAGGGAGGTTGTTTATGAGCTTGCCTTACCTCCTAGCTTAGCAGGAGTTCATCCGGTATTTCATGTTTCGATGCTCCGGAGGTATTATGGTGATCCGTCGCACGTGTTGGATTTCAGTTCAGTCTAGTTGGACAAGGATATATCTTATGTTGAGGAGCCGGTGGCGATATTGGACAGGCAAGTTCGAAAGATGAGGTCAAAGAACATTGCATTAGTGAAGGTTCAATGGCGGGGTCAGCCGGTCGAGGAGGCGACCTAGGAGACCGAACAGGATATGTGCATCCGTTACCCTCATCTTTTCACTACTTCAGGTATGTCTCTATGCTCATTCGAGAAGAAACGAATGTTTAAGTATAGGAGGATGTAATGACCCGGTCGGTTGTTTTAAGAATTAATGTCTCGATCCCCTATTAATTGTATTCCCCGTGTTTTATTCTGCTATTGTAAGCTGAAAGGAGGATTTATTTGGAATATCGGAGAGTTTTGGGACACTTAGTTCCTAAATAAAAGTTTAAGTTTTAGAATTCGGACCATAGTCGAAATAGTGTGAAGACGGCCTCAGAATGGAATTTCGTTGGTTTCGTTAGCTCCGATGGGTGATTTCGGGCTTAGGGGCATGTTCAGATTGTGTTTTAAAGGTCCGTAGCTTAATTAGGCTTGAAATGCCGAAAGTTGAATTTTTGATGTTTCTGGTTTGATAGTGAGATTTTGATCTAGGGGTCAAAATGGAATGAGAGTTGGAGTAGCTCCATAGTGTTGAGTGTGACGTGTGTGCAAAATTTCAGGTCATTCTGACGAGGTTTGATAGACTTTTTGATCAAAAGTGGAATTCGGAAGATTCTTGGAACCTTAGGCTTGAATCCGATGTTAATTGGTTGATTCGATATTATTTGAGGTGTTTGAAGATTTGTATAAGTTTGGATAGTGGTATATGACTTGTTCGTGCTTTTGGTTGAGGTCCCGGGAGCCTCGGGGTGATTTCGGATGGTTAACGAAAAGTTTGGAGTTGGGAATTTGCTGCTGAAGCTGCTGAGTTTTTCTGTCATAACCGCACCTGTGGTTAGGGGGCCGTAGGTGCAATGACCGCAAAAGCGAGATTCAAGCCGCAGATGCGGCCACAGGTGAAGGCAGCAGAAGACGCATAGCGGGAGGTGTGCCACACCTGCGGGACCGCAAATACGAAGCCTGGGTCGCAGGTGCGGAGAAGGGGACTTAAGTGAAAACCGCAGAAGCGGTGCCCTTGATCGTAGGAGCGGTAGCGCAGAAGCAGAAACTGATCGCAAGTGCGAAAAACCTGGGTCAGAAAGTATAAAAAGATTTCCTTCGCGAATTTGGGTTATTTTTCATAATATTTCAACGGGAAGAAGCTTTGGAAAGCAAATTTCAAGGGAGATTTTCAGAGGTATTCATTGAGGTAAGGTCCTTGGTTCCTAAGCTCGTTATTATGGTGAATTCTATCGTTGTTAGCATGAAATTTAAGGGAGAAATTAGTGGTAAATTGGGGGTTAAGGCTTAGTTAATTGGAGAGCTTTAAGTGGTAATTTGAGAGACCATTTGGGGTATGATTTTGGTACTTTTGGTATGACTGAAATCGTGAGAGTGTGAGGATTCGGAATTTGTAAATTTTATCCGATTCCGAGAAGTGGGCCCGAGGAGCGTTTTGGTCATTTTCTTAATTTCGCATATTAGCTTAGAATTAATTAGTGGATTCAGTTACTTGAATTATATTTACATTATGCAATTGATTTGAATAGATTTGGGCCATATGGAGTGGAGTAGTC
Organism: Nicotiana tabacum; assembly: GCF_000715075.1. Taxonomy (NCBI): domain Eukaryota; kingdom Viridiplantae; phylum Streptophyta; class Magnoliopsida; order Solanales; family Solanaceae; genus Nicotiana; species Nicotiana tabacum. The sequence goes on along the minus strand of NC_134099.1, from coordinate 119,167,528 downwards.
GTGGCAAGAGCATGATTTCAGGTTGATTTTTGAGCCGATTCGAGGTAAGTGGCTTGCATAACCTTGTGGGGGGAACTCCCCTTAGGATCTGTTATTGTTGATATATGAAATGCCTTGTATGTGAGGTGACAAGTGCGTACATTTGTTACTTGTTGAAAATCCTGTTTTCATTAAGTAACTATAACTGAGCTTTCTTTCTTGTTTATGCTACCTGCAATTTAATCCTACTGTTAGCTTAGGGAAGCATGTCTAATTGACTTAATTGCCTTAATTGCTTAAACTGATTTATTTGAATTCTGTGCAGTATGCTAGGTTAGAATTATCTGTTTACCTTGGTATGGAAATTTGGACTGAATTGAATATTCTTCGGGTTGTTGCTGTGTGTCTACTTTGGGACTACGAGACGGTATCCATGGAGATCCCCCTGCATGTTTACTTTGGGACTACAGATTTGTATTCCGGGAGATCCCCTCTCACTTTTGTATTGGAACTATGGTACTGCACCCGGTAGATTCCCCTAGTACTGGGTATTTACATTTCGGACTATGGATCGGTATTCCGGGAGATTCCCGCGCACTATGAGTTAGACTACAGGACGACACCTAGGAGATCCACTGGATATTTACATTTGGGACTACAGGACGGTATCCTGGGAGATCCTCGGTTATTATCTCTGTGTTGAGCTGTATTCCTTCTATGATTATTTTGTCTCTGTTATAGTTGTTGTTATTCTTATTATCCTATGTTACTTCATACTGTTAACATTTATTTATATTGTCATATTCTATACTGTTTTACCTCGTTTTCAGCTATAATCAGTAGGGCCCTGACCTTCCTCGTCACTACTCGACCGAGGTTAGGCTTGACACTTACTGAGTACTGCTGTGATCTACTCATGCCCTTTCTGCGCATGTTTTTCATGTGCAGATCTAGGTACTTCGACTTAGCCCTACTACCCTTGAGGTGAGGCGATTCTCCAGAGACTTCGAGGTATATTTGCCGCGTCCGCAGACCGAGGAGTCCCTTTCCATTCTCGCTTATAGTATTAGCCCTTATGTATTTACTTTTTTTTAGACATTCTGGAGTTAGACACTTGTAGTTATTCAACAGCTTGTGATTTCATGAGATTCCAGGTTTTGGAAAGTTGTTCAGTTTGAGAGTTATATTGTATATGCCGAGCGGCATCTTTAAACCTTCATTATGTTTATTCCACATTTTTATTTGTTTTATCTGTTGTTTTCCCTTTTTTCTGAAATTGTTAGGCTTACCTAGTCGTAGAGACTAGGTGCCGTCACGATAGTTCACGGAGGGCGAATTGGGATCGTGACACGTGACTGTGCCACAGGAACTGTACCCATAATCACAATGATTTATTTAATTAACACACCTAAAGCAAACTATGAATATTTATCAATTTGTTTATTTTGTATCAATTTGAAATGATCTGTAAGGTCCAAAGGTTCATGAAATTAATTGGAAGGATGTTCATAAGTTGCCAGCAAGACCAATAGCTGGCACTTACTAGTTAGTGATCCTGTTTTAAGACTTATCAAAAAAGGGCTAAATCTCTTTGTTTATTTCTGATACATTCTTTGTTAATTACATTAAATAATTAAGAACAAATCATACCCCTTTTACAAGTCTAACTACTGTGGAAATCTTCCAAGTAAATGAAACTCCAATCATATTAATTCATAATCACGTTCTTTTCAACTGAAACAAAATTCGAATAAAATGAAAAAAGAAGCAATTGCAACCATAGGCATTGGAAGAACATCCACCTTCGAACATATAGAATGCCAGCACAGAAAATCCATCCAAATACTCTTAAATTTAACAGATCTAAGGAGTTACCGAACATCTCAAAACTAAGTAAGAGAAAACAATATCAGATATAAGATAGAATAGTAGAAGGTTCATCATTTACACACTACAAAACTGTGTATCGATTTCTCGCCGTGATTTACAAATTTGATAAAACAAAAAAAGGGCGATTTCAAAACTGATCATCACTAACTTCATTAATTTGGCAAACCAATCATTTCCTCAAACACATATATGTTTCACATCCAATTTACAGTTCAGAGAAGAGAAGAGTACCTGGTTATGGAAGAACCGATTTAAAGGGTTGAAACTTAGCAACCAGCAAAGTCCAAATCAGTAAGCAAGCAACTCATTTACAACTTCTAATAACCTTGAAAACCCCATAGATTATGAAGAAAAAAGGCTGAAATGTTGAATCGGCTATATGATTTTAACTTCGAAATTTGATTGTTTCTTTCTAAGAAAATAGACGAGCACCGGCCATTCTAAATAATGAAAATGTCCCAACAATCACTATGAATCATCAAATTAACGAGAACAAACCATAAGTCCAAATAACAGAACCCGACTTTTATATATGAAAAACTTCTTGAATACAAAGGTCGAAGCGAACAGAGGACTCGCCATAAACTCGACCTCAACAGACCCTCAAACTCGAACAACCATACCTCGACATTGATTGGTTTTTGGACTGGTTTCAGGTGCTAAAACAGTCATTTTTAACTGGTTTCTCACAGACACTATTGTTGCATTTTTTTAGTTGTTGCCGCTAATTTTTGGGATTTGTTTGGTTGAGGAAGAAGGCTGTTTTTGTTATTAGATCTGTATTGTTGTAATAAACAATTAAAAAATTAAACTTTCTGAAATATAAACAGAAACAGAAAGTTAGTAACACTAGTTTAACGAAATAAATTCTGAAAAACTGTATAGGAATAAATCGAGCCCACTGAATGCACAATGTGTCCTTAAGGAAATTATTCCCCTCAAGTACTCGAGGTGTTGGAATATTATCCTCCCAGGATAGAACAATTTAACTCACCAGCATATTGGTACCAAAAACTCTGGTGAACAGCGAACCACTCAATGGTCGTAAAACACGCTGGAAAATATTGTGCAGAAGAAGAAGAAGATAATCAGAAAATTTAGTAAGTAAAAATTCTATGATCCAACGCATATTTATAGTCCATTTGACACTATTTCTGAAAAGATTTACAACCTTTCAGAACATCCATATCTGTTGGAACTATAGGTGTTTATCAGGCGGGTTGGGACGGGCTGAACGGGGAAAATTCCAGCCGTTCGGTTAGCGGGCGGATTGGTTAACGGGCTGGGAAAACGGGCACTTGGTGGTTTGGGAAATTTCGAGTTTTTAGGGTCCGTACGGATTCGGGCTTAGCGGGTTCGGGCGGGCCGGGCTCCAGTTATTTTTTTAATTTTTTTTTCTTATTCAATGTTATTGATAGTTAAGTATTTGCAAACTTTTAAGGGTTAGAATTAAACTTTGAAGTTTAAAGTTTAAAGTTTTAAATTTGAAATTTGTATTTTAAAATTATAAAATTGAAATTAGAAAGTAAGTGGCTACAAAAAATTATTTAATAAGAGTATAAGACCAATAGGCAATATAAGGAACAAACTCCGAAGGCTTTCATTTATATTTTTAATACTTCAAATTAATTTGCAAGTTCTTTTTTGATTTTTTTATTTTTGAACTTGCAAATTAAATATTTACAATAATTATAAAAAATAAGAAATAGTACATCACATGTTTTGCATCATTTCTGTAAGTTCTTCCATGTCAACATGAGGTTTTTGGTTTCTGGCATTGATTGACTCGGAACCATAAACCATTATATCTCCAATTTCTTGGTCCTCCTCTTCGTCTACCTCGTCAAGCCCTTGATTTCGTTGTTATGATCTTATCCAATCTCTGAAGCATACTAGAATTTCCAAAGCGTTGCTGCCCAATAAATGACGGGTATCTCCTAGCTACTGCCTTGCTTGGCTAAATGCGCTCTCTGATGCGACTGTTGAAATCGGCACATTTAGCACGTCTCGAGCCATGGCCGAAAGAACAGGAAATTGATTTGAGTTGCTCCTCCACCAACCTAGCGGTAGAAAATCCTTTGTGAGAGGCTCTGGTGACTTTTACAAGTAGAATTGTAGTTCATCAATATTTCTGCTACTGGTTTGTTGATGCTCTCCTATTGTAGACCAAATCAGATAATCTTGAACACAATCATCATCATCCATAGTTGTTCTAGATGTTGAAGGATTAGTTGAAGGAATATTTGCATCTGCAACCGAAGAAGCATCAACAATATTAGCATAATAATTATATAAAATTTGTAAATGTGTGTGTAGCTCAGAAATATAAGTGTCAATATCAGGAGTTTCAGTTGGTACAATATCTATATAAGTATATAAAGCTCTAATTAATTGGCGTCACTTTATCATTTTGACAGTAGGGTTCAAAATAGCACCAATTAGGTAAATATAGGGAATTGGGTAGAAATACTTTTTAAACTTATCTAGCATAGATTCAACAACAGTAGCATATCCTTCTTTCTGCTTCAAATTATGTAGTAAAAGAGAAATTTCAACAATATGAAGCAAACCATTTGAAATGGTAGGATAATAAGCTCCAGAAAACTCAAGTGTAGCCACATAAATTTTTTGTAAAAATTGTACAACATCATGAATGACTTCCCAAGTTCTAGATGTTAACAAACCGGTTAGGACCGGTACAATGAGAATTAGCAACTTCAGTTATAGGCATTCTATATTTATAACAACATCTTAAGAACAAATAAGTATAATTCTACCTAGTAACTATTTCTTCAGGCATGAGTCTTGGTTTTAGTCCATAGTGTGCACATTTTTCCTTAAATACATTTAATCTAGCACTTCTATTATTTCCTTGAATTACACCAACAACTCTCCTAACTAAAGTAATTTCATCTCTAAATAATTCAAGGCCACTCTTCACAATCAAGTTATAAATATGACATGCACATCTAACATGAAATATTTCAGGAAGTGGTGGGTGTAGATGCAATTTTAATATTGTAATAGCAACATTGTTGTTAGAAGCATTATCAAATAACATACACAAAACTTTTTCTGCAAGATTAAAAAATATAGCAACTTCATGTATAGTATTACTTATAAATGCACCAGTATGACTTTGATCTTCATCATATTTAAAAGCAATAATATTGTTTTGCATACAAAAATTATCATCTATCCAATGGCATATAATAGTCAAATAATCATTTCTATTCACAGCACGACCAATATCAGAAGTAAGAGAAACTTTACAAGGAAGACTTGCGAACAAATAACGTATATATGTCTGATATTGTCCAAAAAGCCTAAAGATATCAGCTCTACAAGTACTTCTAGGAATACCTTTAAACATAGGGTTATAAATTCTTTGAATATAAGTAACAAGATACGGTGAAGAAGCAAAACTAAAAGGTAAACAACCTAAAACAATCATTTTAGCTAATTCTTCCCGATCTTTCTTAATATCGTATTTCCCAAATAACCCCTAGTACTTGGGTTAAGTTTTTGTTGCCCAAATGACTCATCTACTCCCCAATTAAGAGGGTTTTTCTCTTCCATATGCCTACGAAGTTGACCCGTTCCCCCTCCTTTACCGGGCTCATGTTTATAACTTTCACTACAAATTTTACATTTTACATAATTTTTTTGATCTTCTAGTCTTTCAAAAATCATCCAACACTTACTTCTTAATCGTCGATTCTTCTTAATAGGGAGAGGAGGCCTACTTATTGCACTCCTAACATTTTGAGTTTGACTAGCATTACCAGGTGTAGGTGGTGGTGTTTCAAGATTATCGTATCATCTAACAAAGCATCTAAATCATCATCTACACCATAATTTTCTTGCATTCGCTCATAATCTACATTTAAATTTTCAGATGAACTTTCAGAAATATGTGTAAAGCTACTAGAAGAACCAACACCACCTCTTGTTCTTTTTAAAGTTTTCTTACTACCACCTCTAGTGCACGCATTTTTGGCCGCTCTAAGTAAATCCATGATATAAATTAAAGTAAGGAATTAAATTAATAATTCTAAATAATAAAATAAGTGTACACCAAATAAGAGAAAGAGATGGAACGAGTATACTGGAATTCCGGATGCCGCACTAATTTTGAATTTTTGATATCAAAATTCAAAAATCAAACTTCAATTGATAGACCGAAACTTGATAGTTGATACTTTATACTTGAGTACTTGATACCACACTTCACTTGAATACTTGATATTTGATAATAATAATTTTGTAATGACTAAACTAAATAATTGATGAAACTTGAAATAATAAATAATTGAGAATTTGAGATTTGAGAATTTAAGAACTATAATATCAAGAAAGAATTGAGACTTGAGAGAGAATTAGAGTAGTAAGAGAGTGAATTGTGAGAAAAAAATGAAGAAGAAGGGGGGCTATTTATAGATTTTAAAAGGTTAAAAATATAATTTTTCAATTATTAAGGGTGGGAGGGCTATATTTTTAATGGCGGCAATGGGGGAGGCCGAAATGGCCATTTTTGCAAAATCTGGCCGTTCCCCAACGGTCATTTCTCAATTTGACCGTTAGGAACGGTCCAATAAATTTTAAAAAAAATTCCAACGGTAATCGAGTTGCAGCCCGTGTTCAACCCGTTAAGCAATGTCGGATTAAAGCGGGTTAGGTGCACCGTTAAGCTGACCGTGTACGTCCAAAACCTGGTCCCCCTACCAACCCATCCCAGCCCGCCTTAATTGCTACAGTACCGGGCTGAAGCGGGTCAGCCCGTCCCGATTAACAGGTATAGTTGGAACAAATGAGAATATTGCGGGAAATTAGAAAATGGATTTAAAATAATCCGGAAAAGAAAATGGATCGGACAGGACTGGATCAGGTAGCGGGTCATGGGTTATTCTGGATTGAATTTTTGTTAATTAATTAAATTTATTAATTAAATAATTGAAAGAAATTTTATGCAAAAATATTAATCAATCAATCTTTGACCAAATCCGAAGCCAAAACCGAGCCAAGCGAGCGACGACGGCGACGACGCGAGTCTTGCCTTCTTCTTAACTCTTTAAGAGCTAGAAGAAGAGCAATTGTATATATACCCATCAGAAGTCTTTTCTTCCTCCAATATGGGACAATGTCCCTTTGCCAAGGAGAGAAACTCAAATATTTCATTTTCCCTCCATTTCTCATTCACGCTCTTTAAGCTACACCAAGCTTAAAATTAAGCTACGCCAAGCTTAAAGCCCAACAATCCCCAACATGAATGGGGAATGGATATAAAATAGAGGAATGCACAGGCGTGTGCGTGTGTGTTTTACATGCAAGAATTAATTGCATCTGGATAAGTAAGCTTTCCTTTGAACTTTCCGTAGTGAACTTATATCGGATATACTCGGTCAATCGGTAGATTTGATATCTTTGAACCGTCGGGCTTTGTTTTATACCTAGACAACATATGTCACACAATCAATCCTTAACCATTTATGGTTCTCGCGGTTGTGTTCGTTTCAGCCATAAACACCGCCTGGTTTCATGAGTGCTTAGAGAATGGGCCTTTACTTTCATTTCCCTTGAAGCGGCTTAACTTCACACTCACATAGGTGATTCCTAAACGTGTAATCCTAAGGATACACTATCTGGTTATATCCTGCCTGACTTAGCAAATCATTAAAAAAATTTAAGCTTTATTGACTCATCAAAAAGCCTTAATGCTTTACCTCAATTTTGAACATTGTCTTCATCACAAGAATGGGTTGAGTTATTTGATAATGTTGAATCATCATTCATACATTTGTTTGATTTCTTTGAACCTAGCTCTTGGGATCTCCAGTCTACTAGGTAGAGTTACCGCCATGATGACTTATCCTAGGCCTTAAACCTATTCCTTTTGATGATCTTTTAACTGCCTCTCTAGATAGGCCTTTTGTAAGTGGATCCGACACGTTATCTCTTGACTTTACTTAGTCAATCGTGATAACACCACTAGAGAGTAGTTGTCTAACAATATTGTGTCTCCGTCGTATATGACAAAATTTTCTGTTATACATAACGCTCCCAGCCTTGCCTATTGTCGCTTGACTATCACAATGTATACAAATAGGGTCCAAAGGTTTGGGCCAAAATGGAATATTTTCCAATAAATTCCAGAGCCATTCAGCTTCTTCACCGGCCTTATCTAAAGCTATGAATTCCGATTCCATTGTAGAACATGTGATGCACGTTTGTTTGGATGATTTCCAAGACACTGTTCCCCCCAATTGCGAAAACATATCCACTCGTGAATTTAACTTCAGATGATCTGGTGATCCAATTTGCATCACTATATCCCTCGATCATGGAGGGATATTTGTTATAATGCAAAGTATAATTTTGGGTATGTTTTAGATACTCCAAAACTCGTTTCATTACCATCTAATGTATTTGATTGGGATTACTTGTAAACTGAATCAATTTGCTAATAGCACATGCTATATTTGGTCGTGTACAATTCATGATATACATCAAACTTCCCAATACTCTTGCATAGTCCAGTTGTGAGTCACTTTCACCTTCATTCTTTTGAAGTGCATAACTCACGTCAATTGGAGTCTTGGCAATTTTGAAATCAAAATACTTGAACTTGTCGAGTACCTTTTCAATATAGCGAGACTATGATAATACTAGACCTTGTGGAGCCTTGTGAATTCTGATTCCTAAGATCACATCAGCAACTCCTAAGTCTTTCATGTCGAATTTGCTAGCCAACATGCGCTTTGTAGCATTTATGTCTACCATACTTTTGCTCATTATCAACATGTCATCAACATATAAACACACAATGACTTCATGACCTGGAGTATTTTTAATGTAAACACATTTGTCACACTCGTTGATTTTAAATCCACTTGCCAACATTGTTTGGTCAAATTTGGCATGCCATTGTTTGGGTGCTTGTTTAAGTCCATAACGCGACTTAACAAGGTTGCACACTTTCTTTTCTTTACCGGGAACCACAAAACCCTCAGGTTGTTCCATGTAAATCTCTTCCTCCAATTCTCCATTTAAGAAAGCTATTTTAACATCCATTTGATGGATTTCAAGACCATACACGACCGCTAGTGTCACTAACACCCTAATAGATGTTATCTTGGTTATTGGCGAGTAAGTGTCAAAGTAATCAAGGCCTTCCTTTTGTCTATAACCTTTGACAACAAGTCTTGCCTTATATTTGTCAATAGTGCCATCAGTTTTATTTTTTCGTTTAAAGATCCATTTCGAACTTAAAGGCTTATTACCCGGAGGAAGATCAATCATCTCCCATGTATGGTTATCCAAAATTGATTGAATCTCACTATTGACTGCCTCTTTCCAAAATGCTGAATCAGAAGACGGCATAGATGCTTTAAAAGTTTGAGTCTCATTTTCAAGCAAGAATGTCACAAAATCTAGTCCAAAGGAAGTAGATGTTCTTTGACATTTGCTACGCCTTGGATCTTCTACACTTGGAGTATTTTCTTTTGGTTCTTCCCGAGGTTATTTAGGTCTTTCACTTAATGACTCGCATTTAGTTTTATACGGATTGATGCTTTTAAAGAATTCAGCATTATCTGATTCCATTACCGTATTAACATGAATCTAGGGATTATTGAATTTATGGACTAAAAATAGACATGCTTTACTATTTGTAGCATATCCAATAAAAAAGCAATCTACAGTTTTTGGTCCGATTTTAACCTTTTTAGGTAAAAGAACTTGTACCTTTGCTAGATACCCACACTTTGAAATATTTCAAGTTGGATTTTCTTCCTTTTCATTTTTCTTATGGAATAGATTGCGTTTTGCTGTGGGGTACTCTGTTGTGTATTCGGTTAGCTGTAAGGATAGCTTCCCCCACAAACTCTGCGGTAATCTGAAACTTATTAATAAAGAATTCATCATTTCCTTTAATGTTCGATTTTTTCCTTTCTGTAATTCCATTGGATTGAGGTGTATAAGGTGCAGTAGTTTGATGGATAATTCCATATTCCGAACATATTTCTGCAAACGGAGATTCATATTCTCCACCCCTATCACTTCTAATCATTTTGATCTTTTTATTCAATTGATTCTCCACTTCATTCTTGTATTGCTTAAATGCTTCAATTGCTTCATCCTTACTATTAAGCAAATAAACATAACAATATCAAGTGCAATCGTCAATAAAAGTAATAAAATACTTTTTCACACCTCGAGATAGTGTCGACTTCATATAGCAAATGTCAGTATGACTTTAGTCTAAAGGATTTGAATTCCTTTCAACAGACTTATAAGGATGTTTTACAAACTTAGATTCAACACATATTTGATATTTTGATTTATTACACTCGAATTTAGGCAATACTTCTAAATTAATTAACTTCCATAGAGTTTTATAATTGACATGTCCTAAATGAATATGCCATAAATTATTTGACTCCAATAAATAATAAGAAGCTGAAATTTTATTCATATTGTCAACAACCATTACATTGAGTTTGAAAAGGCCCTCCGTGAGGTAGCCTTTTCCAACATACTTTCATTCTTGCTTACAACAACTTTATCAGAAACAAATACATATTTGAATCCATTCTTCACAAGTAAAGAAGTAGAAACTAAATTTTTCCTAATTGTAGGAACATGAAGAACGTTGTTGAGTGTTAACACCTTGTCGGAAGTCATCTTCAGGAATATCTTCCCATAACCTTCAATCTTGGTTGTTGCATTATTTCCCATGGAAATCTCTTCTTCTGGACCAGTAGTAGAGTAAGTCGCAAATGCTTCTTTGACAGCAAAAATATGTTGAGTGGCCCCAGAGTCAATCCACCACTCTTTTGGATTTCCAACTAGGTTGCATTCTGAAAGCATTGCACAAAAATCATTAATGTCATCATTCTTCTCTACTATGTTGTCCTGTCCCTTCTTCTTATCCTTTTTCGGGAGACGACAATCAGGGGCTTTGTGACCAAATCTTCCACAATTGTAGCAGATGCCCTTGAATTTCTTTTTGTTCTGCTCCTTAGTTTGTCTAGAATACCTCTTCCTCTTCTTACTTTTTGGAGCAGTCTCCTCAACGATATTAGCTCCCATGATCGTTGAATTTTCAGGAGACTTCTTCTCGGCTGTTTTGGTTGTCTTCCTCAATCTTGAGACGAATCACTAGATCTTCCAACTTCATTTCTTTATGCTTGCGCTTAAGATAGTTCTTGAAATCTCTCTACGAAGGAGGCAATTTTTCAATCATTGCAGCCACTTGAAATGCTTCATTCATGACCATACCTTCAGAAATAAGGTCGTGAAAATTAAGTTGAAGCTCCTGAATTTGGGTTCCAACAGTTTTGTTGTTTATCATTTTATAGCCTAGAAACTTGTCAACCACGAACTTCTTCAAGCATGCATCTTCAGTCTTGTACTTCTTCTCAAGTGCATCCCATAATTCTTTTGAAATATTCATCGCACTGTACACATTGTACAAGTTATCCTCTAAAGCGCTTAAGATATAACCTTTGTAAAGAAAATTTGTTTGTTTCCATGCCTCAACAATCATGAAATTCTCGTTGTTCGGCATGTCTGCAGCAGGCACTGGAGGCTCTTCAATAGTGAATTTCTACATACCAAGTGTGGTAAGCCAGAAGAACACCCTTTGCTGCCATCTGCTGAAGTTGGCTCCAAAAATTTCTCCAGTTTCTCGGCCGATGGAATAATAGTGCGGCTTGACGGGGCTATCGTCATTGCAGCAACAATCACAGAAGGATTTTCGTCATTAATTGCCATTTCTCACTGTTAACAATAGAATAGTTCAATTAATGGCAAAACCAGAATAGTAAACAATAATGTAATTAACAACAGTACGTATAATAAATAAAAACTGAAGTTTTTATATATTGTTTCACAGAAAACGATGAAGATTTTATGTTCTTCAAATCGTTTTCTCAATTTCAATACTGTGACGATGTTTTTATATCTTCAAATCAGAATAGTAAAATTTAGAAGGAGTAGAAAACCATACAGGTTTTAATCTCCACAAATAGAATACAGAATATAATAAATTAATTTCCTTAAGAAACACTAGTTTAACGAAATAAATTCTGAAAAACAGTATAGAAATAAATCGAGCCCGCTGAATGCACAATGTGTCCTTAAGGAAATTATTCCCCTCAAGTACCCGAGGTGTTAGAATATTATCCTCCCAAGATAGAACGATTTAACTCACCAACGTATTGGTACCAAAAACTCTGGTGAACAGCGAACCACTCAATGGTCGTAAAACACACTGAAAAATATTGTGCAGAAGAAGAAGAAGATAATCAGAAAATTTAGTAAGTAAAATTTTTGGGATTAAAGGCATATTTATAGACCATTTGGCACTGTTTCTGAAAAGGTTTGCAACCTTTTAAAACAACCATAGCTGTTGGAACATGTGGGAATATTGCAGAAAAACTAGAAAATGAATTTAAAATAATCCGAAAAAGAAAGCGTACCGTACTGGACCGAACCGGGTCGCGGGTCATGGGTTATTCCGGATTGAATTTTCGTTAATTAATTAAATGATTGAAAGGAATTTTATCCAAAAAGATTAATCAATCAATTGTTGACCAAATCCTAGCCGAGCGAGCGAGCGACGACGGCGTGAGGCTTGCCTTCTTCTTAACTCTTTAAGAGCTTGAAGAAGAGAAATTGTATATATACCCATCAAAAGTGTTTTCTTCCTCCAATATGGGACAATTTCCCTTTGCCAAGGAGGAAAACTCAAATAATTTATTTTTCCTCTTTTTTCCATTCACCCTCTTTAAGCTACACTAATGTATATGGTCAAAATCAGGTATGCCCGATTTCACGGGCTCGAGGGGTCACTTCAAGCCCGAGTTTAGGATGGATCGAGTTCAAGACCGATGGACTAAGTTTGGGCCTGACGACAGAATACGAGGCTCTAAGATCTAAGTGTTCGAGGAACGTCGAAGCCTAGTGTGACCGACCCCGAGATACTGCCGTTATGGGTTTGTAACAAAATGAGCAAAATTCTTGCCACGTCCCCAAGATCATGGCGTAAATTCCGGAATAGGTTTGTACGAGTTAGTACTAATCCGCACTAGGCGGTTAAACAACTGTCCCAATAAGATTCTTTACTGTAAATAGAAATGTACCTTATTTATGATTCCCCTATTATATAGAGGGGACCCCAATCATTTGTAACAATCATCAATCATTGACAAAGAATATACTTTCTTACTTTCTTGCTCATATTTTATCAGAATTGTTCTTTGACTTTGTTGTTCTTATTTTATTGTTCTTGACCTACCTCGAGGCCACCTTAGCTCGAGGTCGAGACTAGCTTGTACAATGGTTTACTTTCTTCTTTCATTTATACATTGATTTTTTGGTTATTAATTTGTATTGACCTAAATCACATATCTTTAAAATCATAAACAAGTTTAATTGTTACTCGTATTTTTGAGATAAACTGTTTGGCGCCCACCGTGGAGCTAAATATAATAGTGATTATATCGGTACTGATTCTAATAACACGCATTATTTTCACACTTGTTCTTGTCAGGAATTTTTTTCTCAGGTTAAAACATGTCAAACTCGCAAAACGCACCCGTACACATCAATTAGGGTCTTGGATTTCATGGGGAAAACAACAATGTAGGGGTCAGTGTACCACTGATTAACCCTGGGGAAGTGCCAAATGTGGAATCAGTCGATGTTAGTTCTCACATTGCTTTGAATACGGATTTAGGCGCAGACCCCAGAGAAAGTATACGCAGGGAAGCCCGATTTGGTGGCCAAGGAACACAGGGTATAGGAGATGGAGGAGTTAGCCTCAAAGTAATATTCGAGATGCTACAAGTTCAACATGTTGTGGTTTGCCTGCCTTGTCCCTTTTGGCAATTTCCTTTTCTCGAGATAGATTTTTGGCTCGGCCGTTGAGGAATTCCCGGAGATTGCCATTGTCGAGTAACCGGGCCACTTTCTCCCGGAGTTGATGGCAATCTTCGGTCCTTTGTCCGTGCGTGTTGTGAAATTCGCATACTAAATTGTAGTTTCTTTGCGAAAGATTTGATTGTACAGGTCTGGGCCATCTGGCTTCTCTGATTTTGCTGATGGCGAACACGATGTTCGATACATCGACATTGAAGTTGTATTCTGATAAGCGAGGCGCCTCTGTTGGCCCCGAGTTCCTATCAAATCCTGCTCTATTGATGAGTCCCCGAGGATTTTGTCCTCGGTCTATCCTTCGATGGTTGTGAGGCGGGTTGCGACTCAGAGCGTTCCTCCTGTCTTTGGTGTATGACTGATACCTTTCTTTGTTTGGCTTTGGTTCCTTCGTCGGAGGCTTGCTTGGGTATAATGAGCCCGAGGGAGCTCCCGGCTGGTCGTCTTCGGCCCTGATCTTCAACTGGTATCGGTTGTGGATGTCCGACCAGGTCACAGCAGGATACTCGATCAAATTCTGTTTTAACTATTTTAAAGCCACCGAGCTTCGTTCATTCAAACCTTGAGTGAAAGCATGCACTGCCCAGTCGTCAGAGACTGGTGGTAGCTCCATCCGTTCCATTTGGAAGAGAGATACGAGCTCTCGCACTATTTCGTTCTCTCTCTACTTGATTTTGAACACATCGGATTTCCTCATTGCTACTTTGATGGCACCAACATGTGCTTTTATGAAGGAGTCTGCTAGCATGAAAAATGAATCTATGGAGTTGGGAGCTAGGTTGTGATACCACATCATGGCCCCCTTCGAGAGTGTTTCCCCTAACTTCTTTAGTAAGACAGACTCGATCTTGTCATCCTTTATATCGTTGCCCTTCACTGCCCAAGTGTAGGCAGTAACGTGTTCATTAGGGTCTGAGGTCTCGTTGTACTTTGGGAGTTCTGGCATTCTGAACTTCTTTGGAATGGGGTTTCGGGGCCGCTTCCTCTGGGAACGGCCTTTGTATGAACTTCTTCGAATCCACGCCTTTCAGGACCGAGTGTGTGCCCAAAATTTGGTCGACCTTGGAGTTGTAGGTCTCGACCTTCTTATCGTTGGCTTCTATCATTTTCTCGCCCGATTTGATCCTTTTGGTGAATTCCTCGAGCATTTTTACGATGACAGGGTCGGATATCGACCCGTTGTTGCTCGATCTCTCCGGTACCTGTTCGGCTAGGAGAGCTGTCCCCGGCGCTACCGTGCTATGAGTCTTCTGGTGACTTTGCAGCTGAGCAATAGCTAGTCGTTGTGCCTGCAACATTTCAAAAATAACATGAAGGCTAACCTCACGTTCTTCCCTAGTTGGGGTTTTCTGAGCTTCTCGTGGATCTCCTTGACACATGCTCATGTCGGTATGCGAGCTTATATCGACCCGTTGGGCGTCGCGGAAGACCGCGTCCACGGGGGTTGGTTCTGGTGCATTCCCAGGGTTTTGGTGTAGCACACCAACACCCGGAATATCCACATCATTCTCTCTGTGGTCCTCGAGATTGTTGTTTTCGCCTCCATTCACTGAGTTAGACATATTGACCTGAAATTGAAGATCTTGGACAAGAAAAAGCATGAAAGATAACTTGCGTTATAGGACGAAACAAGCAAGAAAATAATCACTATTATTTTTAGCCCCACGGTTGGCGCCAAACTGTTTACCGTGAAAATGGTAATAACAATTAAATTTGTTGATGGGACTCTAAAAATACGTGATCTATTTTTATGCTAGTTTGTTAAGCAGTTGATGCTATGTATGTGAGACTTAGAAATGAAATGAGAGTTAAGGATAGGGCAATAATCTAACCGTTGGGCCAATTATCGGGGCCTCGAGCCTGTCGATTCGGGGCCTCGAGGCCGATTCCGGAGCTCGGCAGGGAGCTGTCGAGGGGGGTTAGAATACGGCTAATAGTTATAATAAAATTAACAGAGGCTCTTTATGGACAATGATAAGCAATAAATGATGAACAAATATGAAGATAATAAATGAAAGTAATAATATCAAGAGAATATGTTAGAGAACAAATAGAATGCTCTTGTATATTGCGTGTGGAGTTATTGAAGCAACAATGGTTACAAAGTGGCAAGTACCCCCTTTATATAGGAGGAGAATCCCAACATAGTACAAAATACATTAATGACAAAGAAGTGGAGATGGAATAGCTAGAAGACATCCTGATTAAGGGCTAGGGTAGTCCTGTTAGTCCTAGCCACGTGCCTTGGGAACTCCCCATTTCTACCGCAGCTGAGGCCAACGTTGTTTCAAGATCGGGCATCGACGAACCTCGAGGGAAGAGGCTCGATCATAACCTTGTAGCCTCGAGACTTCGAGATGGTTTTCCGAAATGCCTCAAGAGATCGGGCTCTCCGATTTCACCGTATACAAAAGGGGTAAATGAATTATGTGCCAAAATAGAGTAAAAATTGGGTGTGAAAACTGACGTGGGTAAATTTTGCTATGATTAGATGGAATCTTGCAAATGGCAAGAAATGATTGGTTCTCTTTTCCCATTTTGAATTTCTTTCTTTTCTCTTTTTTTTCTTCTTTTTATTAAAGATAATTTAAAATCAAACCACTACACTAATATTTTAGACTAGAAAAGATAAGAAATAAGGAAAAATTATAAAATTACTAGTTTCATCACAATTAGAAAAAAACAACTTATTTTCTGTGATTTTTTCTGTTCTTTTGAAAAAATTAAAACTAAAACTAGTACTAAAATGTGAATCTTTTTGTGGGTTTCAATTTCATCAAATAAAACCAATTATAAATGAAGTAAAGGCTAAATATCAAGATTAAAAACAAAAAGAAATAATAAAATGCTAAAAGCTGTAAAAATTCTAGCTTGATAAAAAAATTAGGAGCTCACAGCTTGAATGATATGATCTTCCAAGATTGTATTTTATCAACTTTACAAATATCACGAAATGCACAAGGCTCCATATCTTTGCTCTTAATGCTTTGTAATTTGTATGCACATGAAACATGAAAATTGAAAAACATAAAATTTCAACAATTGATAGAGCTAGGATCAGCTATTTTGAGACTCAAGCAGGCATCTATAGCATCTCCAATAGTAAGGAAAATCCATCCTTTTCCTAGTTTCTCGAAACATTTTGCTGTCTTCATTTTGTTAATGACTCTTAACCTTGGGTTACCTATTGCTAACTGCAAAAAAGAAAGGAAAGAAAAACATCATGACCCTTAGTATAAACGGGTAATTGCACGTAATAAGTAGAATTAATAAACCTAAATTAATAAGGCACGTAACCTGTTACAAGATGTGGATTTAGGATTTGAATTTTATGGGTTCACAATAGTAATTCTACCACTTCCATTTTATTCACTAGGTTCAAAATCTATTATTTGTACATATTTAATGGTTTTTAAAAAATATATATACATAGTCTAAGCCACTTCCATAACTTGTTAATTGGATATGTCCCTGTCTTTTACAACTTGTTAAATTATAATGATAGTATAAGAATTTTTCTTTGTTTCAGCGTATATAAGATAAATCCTTGGTTGCCTTACTTGTATGGTTCGTGAAACCAGTTCTCTGTGCAGCTCTTCTAACACCGCTATTCCTGATGTATCCAAATTCATTACATCTGCGCGCAAACCAGTGAGTTCAAGATATTCTTAGTAGTTACAACAACTGAGGTAAAAAATAGAAAACAAGTATTTGGAAATTCTACTTGTGATGAAACTTACTGGACACATCTAGAACTAAAAAATGAACATTATCCTTAGTGTTTTCCTCACTATCATTTGCTTCTGTCACCAATTTCAGCATCCTGGAAATAAAAGAAGGTGAACCAGTAATTAGGCTTGAATTTTATTTCTTTCCTATTTCCTTAATTTCCACCTCCAATAATTATCTATACCTTTCTCTTATGGAAGTAGCATTTGCAAAACAAAGTGAACCAGAGTTGATTCGGATGATCAAGATGCCTGAAGTTGTAGTAGCTCCTGGATATTGAGTAATATCGCAGAAGGTGTCTGTCGTCCCAGGAAGTCTTCCTTGTACTTCTGTACTTGCTCGAATGGTATCGAGTATTATTCTAGCAAATGAGATGCTAACCTGCAATAGTATCAAATACTGTAGACAGTACTAACAAATACTACTTTCAATGAAGTGTTTGTGCTTTAATTTTCTAAGGATAATGTTTTTACTCTTTCAGTTTCTAGTTTACTTGTCTAGTTGATTCATAAAAGATACTCCATTTCATCTCAATATGAATTCAGATTCTTACATAACTGTGGATATGAAAACTGGAAAAAATATTAGTCTCTCCTAAATCAAGAAACCTTATTTAGTCAAAACTTCCCATGGTTCAAATGATATTTGGGCAAAGATAGATTTTTGCTTCTGACCTACATAGTATGAGATAAGTAGTACATGAATCTGACTACCTCATGCACAAAGCATATGCAATGTTGTAATCTTTAGTTACAAGTTGCAAAGAAAAAGACAGATGACCAGAGAGTTGACATGAGTCTTCTATTTTAAAAGGACAAGAGCCAATGATAGAGCCAAAATTCCATTATAGCACGGAACCCACAAATGACTCACAGGCTTGGCATTTCATGTGGTTTTATGTAATTATGTGAGTCACAAGATGTTTGCTTGAGGGGACAAGCTAAGTACATAATTTTTCTTTAATGCAAGTTGTATTCTTCTATGCTTATGAGTGAATGCATTCTTGTTTATAGTTTGACATGCTAAAAGCCTTGTGATACATTAAACTCAAGAGATAATATTTGAATTACCGCGACTAGAAGACCTATTTCCACAGATACAAAGAGGACTCCAAAGAAGGCACCAATGCAAACAAGGAAGTCCATCTTGTCCACTTTCCAGATATGATAAGCTTCATTTATGTCGATCAATCCAGGAAGCGCCGATAAGATAACCGATGCAAGGATAGCTAGTGGAGTGTAGTATAAAAGTTTGGTTAGCAATTCCAGGGATATGAAAACTGTGATAGCCATAACTATGTTTGAAACCACAGTTTCACATCCTGCACTGAAATTCACAGCTGTCCTTGAAAATGAACCTGTAACAATTATTAGCATAACTTATTACTATATCAGAATTTGTATGACAATATTCAAGATTTTGAACATAAAAAAGAATTGAGAGTTCACCAGTTGCTGTATAGCAAGAAGATAATGACCCCACAATGTTCATGAAACCCATGGCTACCATTTCTTTGTTCCCATCAAGATGATAGCCTTTCATTGAAGCGAAAGATCGGCCGACAGCAATGGCTTCCTGAGGAAAATTAAGAGCATTCCACTTTAAGAATCCTCCCAATTTAGTGACTTTTAGTAAACCAAAAGAGATAACAATGAGTATGATACTGACAGTTAGCGCCACGAGAGCGCATATTAGTCCAATTTTCGCCACTTCTCCAAGGTGTGCACCATTGAACTGTAATTGATGAACTGAACTTGGATTCAAACCCCCTTTAAAGTGTTTAACAATTTTGACTCCATGTCGATCGGCCTTCGTTAAATAAACCATTAAGGTGGATAATATCACTGATAACAAAGGAGCAATAGCCGGTAGCCAGAATAGTTTCTTATTCCTTTTTCCCTGCAGTATTTCAGGTGGTCAATAAATTAATGAATGAAGCAGGAAAAATCACCAAAATGAAAAATGAGTACACCTTATTACTTACAATAAATCTGGTTGCTAGAATGAAGATGAGGAATGAACAGCCAAGAACAAAATTAAGAGGAGACAACTGAAACAAGTCCAATAGAAATAACTTAGTAAGCACAGAAAAAGATGAGAAAACAGAAAAAGATTTCCCATTAGAAAAAAGTGCTTACTGTCTCGTTATGAAATGATGTGAAAACAGCTTTAAGTACAGACACCACATCAGTTTTTGTAGTAAAATGATTAATTCCTATGAGACCCTTTAATTGTTGAAGACCAATTACAATAGCTGCACCTCCCATAAATCCCACAATTGCAGCATGTGAAAGAAAATCCACAAGAAAACCCAATCTGCACATTACATCAAGATTAACACAAATAATCCAAAAGGAGAATCTAAAAGGGACAGAGCTAGTGGCGAAGCCAGTATTTTTATCAAGGGTGTCAAAATATAAAAATTAGATACATCGAAAAGTCAAAGGGAGTCAATGTATAGTAAATACACATAAAAAAAATTATCTAGCAATATAATGTAATTTTCCGGAAAAGGTTGAATATGGCTCTGCCACTAGACAGAGCCACTTGTAAAAGAAAACTACTAACCTTAATAGGCCAAATGCAGCTTGGAATGTACCAGCAAAGAAAGTGACAGTAAAAACAAGGCTTGTATAAGCAATAGGATCAACTGCAGGATCTACAATTTCGGTTATCATTGCAGAAAGCAGTAGGGATACAACAGCAACAGGACCAATAGCAAGCTCTCGCGAACTCCCCATAACAGCATATATCAATGGTGGAACAACACTAGTGTCTAAAATAATGAACATGAAAAGATATAAGCTAAAGAAACAAATCAAAAAGAGATGAATAAAAGTTAAAATTGGATTTGGAACTTACATAAGCCATATTGAGGAGCAAGGTTTGCAAGATTAGCATATCCTATACTCTGCAATAAGTTTTCTTTTTTAAATTCAACATTTCAAAAAGTCTTAGCAACATATATTCGTGTTAAATTGTGTGACCGTCTCATCTAAAAGTTTAAGTTGTTAGAAAGATGATCGCACAATTCAACATGGTATCAGAGCAAGTAAGGCTCACACGTGAGTGGACGTACTGAAAATATAATTAAGTAATTAAAAGTGTGTTCAATAATTGAAACCTAATATTTATTTGGTATACCTGAGGAATACAGAGACTGGCAAGAGTTAAGCCAGCCAATAAGTCATGCTTGAACATATTAGCTTTATAATTCCTTCCCCAACCAAGGATTGGAAACAAGCCTTGCAAGAATGAAAGGACAGCTCCACCTCCATATTGCTTTGAGTTTGAAGAAAAATTGTTCTTTTTTTGTGGCAAAACAGTTTCAGTAACTGAGTTGATGAGTTCATTGCAAAAACTTGGCGGGGCTGGAGAATTCAGCAGCCACTGAGTTCTCTGATTTCTTCCACTAACATCATCAGCATCAAGCTGCTGCAGCTCAATGCTGAAGCTCTCATTGGGCAATGAACACATTTTCTTTTTCTTGTTTTTTCAGGTTTAATTTTGAACTAAATGTTTTCGTATATCAAAAGTATGAACCATGTGCTCAATATTTATACATGTTCCAAACAAAGAGCCACGTGAGCCTTTGTACTGAAGAAGGCATTTACGTTATCACGTTAGTGCAAATAATTGCAATTAGTTTAACATTAATACTAGTAATTATTATCAGAATTATAATTCGTGGTATAAATGAAATGGTCTGTGATTAAATAATAGCAATTATGTGACAATAGTTATTGTAATTATTATTAGTGCAAATAACAGCTATTTATTTCATTGTAGAGGCGGTATATACATATAATATATACTTAGGGGCGGACGTATAGCCTTCAGGCTATGGGTTCAATTGAACCCGTAACTTTCGACACAAAGTATAGGTCTATGTAAAAACTTGTTAAATCTTAACAAGTATTAGATTTGAACCCATAATTTTAATGGTACGATGAGTTCAATGCTAAAATTCTTAAAAGCTTAGCCCATTAAATTTAGGGAGAATTGCACATAAGTACAACTCATACGCACACATTACAACTGAGTAACCCAGTTATAATTTTGCAAATCTATAGCCCAAAGACAATAGGCCCAAATCCGAAAAATCCAGCATTTTTTGACGCAACCAGCAATTCTTGCAGTTAATGCTATTCAACATTCCTATTGTTGAGGAGAGTTTTTGTATTTATCTTTTACCAAAATCAGTGTTTTACTATTAACTTTATGAGACAATTAATAAAAATATATTTAAATACAAAAAGAGAAAGAAAAAAAAGGAATTGGTAGCATTTTTCCCTTTGCCAAAGGTAGAGAATTTGCTGGGTTTCAATTAAATAGTTATTAAATATATAGTATATGAATATAAATGTAGAAGAATTCGATTAAATAATTAGCAAAATATACATTCAAATATAAAAGAACAAATAAAAATAAATTTGACAGCTTTTTGCCTTGTCAACGGTATAACAAATGGTAATTCCTTCTCATACACACAACATTGCTAGATTTTAATTTTTCTATTTTTTTTCCTTTAATGGTGCCACTAATAAAGTTTAACCCAAAATAGAGAATAAGTTAAAAACAATAAAGTAGGTTGTCCAGCTCGAGAAAAGGTAAGAAAACATAAAAAAATTGAATTTCGCATTTCTACAATATTATACACTGGTATACACATAATTATACACACTTATACATATTTATACGACAATATATATACTTATATTTATAATGTTTAAACAATGTATTTACGTTGTACAATTATGCATAAACAACAATTGTAATACGTTTATAGAGAAAATATCTTTTAGAAGATAATGTATCGACTTGGTATAATAGTGTATAAGAGATGTTTACATACCCATATACATTATTATACAATATTATACAAATGAATCCTATCAATGGAGCTTCATGGGTTTTCTTATTCTTTCTTGAGCCTTTACTGAAATTTGACTTAATTCTAGCTCAAATATGCTCTAAATCACTTCAAATTTAAGCTTTGAATTCCTCTTGATGTTTCCAATCAATTAGAACAACGCCCAATCATGTTTTCAAGCAAACCCAATAACACCCATTTCAAAATTAATCTCAAATCTTAGATCTGAGTAGGCTTTCAAACCCAAAATCTCAAATATGGTTCAAACTTAAAGCTTTAGCCTTCAATGGAGTTTATTTTAACCAATCAAATTTTAGATTTGAGAAACTTGAGCTCCAATAATGGAGGTTTTATGATTATATACACTTGAACGAAGAGAATACTAAACCTAGTAGCAAGGATGAGAAGAATTCGTAACTTAACAACTTTAAACTTGTTCAAAGATCAGCTTCACTCTTGGAGTTGAAGTGCGCTTATATGATAAGGCAGAATACGCATAAAAGAGAGATATCAAGAAGCTTAGGTGTGTAATGGACTGTGGAGGAATTGAGTATTTAATAATGGGCTAAATGATGAAAAGATTCTTTTAGGTTATGTACAACCCGGGCCAAACAACATAAGAACTTCAAACCTGGGCCATTTTCAGTTAGGTTGTTGGGCCAAGTGACATGTGACATAATTCTTTCTTAAATGTAAATTCTGGATCCGCCGCTATATATAGTAATATTAACTTTAGTAAGGACTTCTATGCCATATAATGGCCGTAGACCTCCGAAAAAAGCGTGTCCTTAATTGACCTTTAAAGAAATCTCAAGAGAAATAAAAGATTTCGTTGATTCAATTAAATAATGTACTATACTGCGAGAAAAGTAATAAAAGTTATTTAATCATTAGGACTACTTAGATACATCAGATATCTCAACTCATTTTCTATCATCTTCCGTTAATAAATTCAGTTAATTCGCATATGAGCCTGCCTTTTAAGTTCATATTTTTTTGTTCTTTCTCTTTCCTCCCTTGTTCTAAAAGGGGAAATAAGAGGAAAGTGGGGAAGAAGATTCATCGCCAATAATATTGGATCTCTAATCTTCTTCAACCATTATCATGACAATCATCAGAACTTTCCCTTATATTTAAAAAACGAAAAGAAAGAGAGAATGTCAACTATTCCTGAAAAAAGAAAAGGTTAATCTTTATCCATAAACCTACTAAAGCTGTGAACCACAGAAAGTTAAATCGGCACTAAGCATTTAATTTTATGAACGGTTTGATATGCTGTACATTAATCCTCGTATTGTCAATTTTATTGATTTATCCTGAAATAATTTATTTTGGGATTATTATTCTATTATTTGTCAGATATAAGTTATTCTAGTACTATTTCTAATTCTGAAATAACTTATCCTATGATTAGTAACCAAACAAAGGAGTAAGACGGTACTAAATTTTTATCCCAGAATTATTTTTGCTATCCGTCGTACCAAACAATCCCTAAGTTAGTCACGTGTTAAAATAATCAATCAGAACAGCTACCATAAGTTGACTTCATTTTAATACATCAATCATGCAGGCAGTCAGTCCATACCTCAGCAAAACTTAGCCGCACCCCTATTATTATTTCGATAAAAAAAAAAAATATTCACGTTATTAAACTCTATCCATTATATTTAGTTTTACAATATTTTCTCTTAATTTTTCTTTGAGTAGTTGAGCATCCGAATCTTTATAATTAACCCCACATATCAATCCTACCCTAACTCCTAAGCAATCCATGAGCCCGTGACTCCTTCAATCCTATTTTCAATTGAATGTAAGTTTGAACGGAACAGTACTATGAAAAGTCAGGAAAATAATTTTATTTAACACTTACAATTAACTATCTGTTAAAAGATGCCTTTTTCCTGAGTTTTGTCCAAATCGAATGTCGTACTTCGTTTTTTAGTTTACAGCAAAGTAATTTTTTTAAATATATATTAATACTGAAGGAAACCTTGTGAAGGCACGGGATATAAGGTGCAGGTTGTCGATTTTGGACACATTCTCTCACTTCGATTCGAGTGCTGAGGGGTCATTTAATTGGAGGTACAAGATAAAATAAGTCAATCATAAATTTCTGTAGAAAATAAATACTATAGAGTGTTTGGTTGGAGGGATTAACAAAAATAGTTAATCCACGCAGTGTTTGGTGAACTATATTAGAAAAGATAATTATCTCCATTCTCCACATAACTAACACATCATCATTTGATTACCGTATTGAATATGTTTGTAGTAAGTTTGTGTCAATAATTTGTACATTATTTTATTCAAGATGAAACATGAAATAAGAGTATTGTTTACCCGTAAAACGGTATAGTTAAATTTGTATGTGGTTTATAGAAAAGCGAATCGATTGATCCCATATAATTAATAAATTAAATAAAATGCAAGATTTAGCGTTAAAATCGAAATAAAGCAACGAATAGCTTTGGTCCCGGGAGCGGAGCTTCCGAAGACAGTAACACAAGTATTAGTAGGCGAGAAATAAAGGATTATTGAGCTTTTGAATATTATATAATATAAGTTTGTCAGAAAATTTGTGTTCTTACAATGGCGGTTGAAATCACTATTTATAGTTGTACCTAGGGAACAAGATCCTATGATCAAACCCCTCTTAAATGACAATTATGGGGGCCATTGAAGAATGTGTAACGACAGGCTGTGAATGTCATAATTCTCTATAATTGTGTATTTAATGTTGCAGAATATTCTTCATTGAATGCTACCGGGTGGCAGATACTCATTTATCTTTATTAGCAATATTCCCTTCGGGGGCTTTCCAGTGTTAACTGAAGCTGTTGCCCCCGGTCTTGGTTTCCATCTGTCTCATTTTCCGTCTATCTCTAGTTCCGCGTGTCGCTCTACTATACGAGTATTTAATATGAACCGATTTTTACCCTATACAGATAGTGCCCCTGCTTTTCGGTGGCACATCCTTGTGCCATCGGGAAGTTGGTGAAGGTACCTTTCTCGGAGGAAAATTTTCTGATCTCATCTGAAAAGTTTCTAACGCTTCATTAGACGCACGTCTCCGCATTTAATGTCCCAAATACGTGTCACTCCACGATTTAGCAGTACTTTCGCCGGTTCTCAAGGTAATCATGACCACGATTTTAGCCGCCCATTCCTTTACTTATACGCCTCATCCTTCTTCTTTTACATTTCATAATTTTTCAAAACTCTCTCAACTTCTTTGCATCCAACTTTTCCCAGCTTTCACTCCTCTTTAATCTTCTCCTTCAAAGAACTCCTACTTTCATCTGCTAATCATGGCTTCCTCTTTCAAGAACTCCAGCTCTTCAAAAAATAAAGAAAACACCGATGTTGCTGCTCCTTCTACAGTGAGAACCATTATCCCCAGAAAGCTC
This sequence comes from Nicotiana tabacum, assembly GCF_000715075.1. NCBI lineage: Eukaryota > Viridiplantae > Streptophyta > Magnoliopsida > Solanales > Solanaceae > Nicotiana > Nicotiana tabacum. Next base: position 119,141,713 of record NC_134099.1, on the reverse strand, counting down.
AGTACAACCAAGGATTTTGAGGAGACATTTCCTTTAACTAACTCCTGCACATGGGCTGTTGGTGCGTACCCTTCTTCCATCCGTCCTTCAGTATTCCTGCTGTGAAGTAATGACGTCCAAATCCACCACTAAAAAGTAAATGGACAGAGTCGCATGCAATATAATTGACCCAACTATGAGTTGGGGTCGAATCCCACAGAGAACAATATGTAGGCTATTAGGCGTGTAAGAGAATTATCACTTATTATGCTAAGCCAAATACTTATAAAGGTTTTGAGAAAATGTTTATATCTAAATGCGAATATAAAAACTAACCTAGAAAGCAAGTAAAATGATCAATGGCTACAAGCATGGATGCATTGTGAATTACACTCAAGTAATGATCTAATGTATTTGACGATTTTACAAATATGAGCGAGTTTATGTTAATTAGCCTCGGGTAATAATTCTATATTAGCTTCTTCCAAAGACTAACAAGACTTCCTAATGGAATTATCTCTAAAACAATTAAAAGATTAAGCACACCCGATTATGGCTACAAGTAGCTAGTTCAATCATATCCCCAAGTAGAATCTATAAAGTGAGGATTAAAGTCTCAAGTTCTTGTTAATTAATCTTTTTCAACACCAAATTATCTTTCCCAAAATTAATTCAAAGTTAATGGGCGAGTTCTAGGGTTAGCTAATCCCTTTGGAAACATTAAAGAACAAGAATAATTAAAGAAACAATAACTTACTTCATAATAAATAAAAATTGTTCAATACAAACGCACAACAAGATATTTAATCCACACTTTAAATATGAATATTCTCATAAACAAGATTCAAGTGTTGAAAAAAATGCTATACACTTAGATATACAATACAAAGCAAGGAAATAAAGAAATGAACATAAATGGGTAAGAAATTCTCAACTAAAAGCTTCAAATCTTCAAAACCCAAGTGTGTATGCAAGAACCCTATCTCTAAAACTTGCCTTCTCTAGTCTAGGAACAGAAAAATAAGCCAAAGATATTTTACAAATGAGCTAGTTCGTGTATTAAAGGGTTTGGGGCCAAAAAATATGAAATGACAGAAGTGCCCAGAACTGAAGCACGATATTCGCAATTGCGAACCCAAGGATTACTATTGCAAATCACATTTGCGATCCTTATGTTCGCAATTGCGAACTTGACACTGTGCACTGGTTTTCGCATTTGCGATTGAGATCTTTGCATTTGCGAAGGTTGACTGTCTAGTTTGACTTCGCATTTGCGATTCTTCTGTCGCAATTGTGACCTCTGTTGTCTTCGCATTTGCCACATTGATGTCGCAATTGCAACATCTGAGGCCATTTTCCAGATTTCTTCTTTTCAAAGTCTTTTTGACTCGTTTTCACTTGGTTTCTTCATGATCACTTCTAAATCAGAGAGAACCTATAAAATAGAAGTATATAACATTAAACACATGATTTTATCACTCAAACATAGCAAAAATCTAGGCTTAAAGACAAGAGAAGTTGGTAAAATACCAACTTATCATGAAGGAAGATTGTGGCTGCCATTATTTGAACATCATCACTCCCGATCTGGTGGAACGAGTAAGTTTCCCCAAGAAGGGTTTTATTATATGTATCCCTTCACTTTGCGCCCATTCTCATTGAGCGGCGGACTTAACTCTATAATCTTGGAGTTTTGCTTCCACTATCAAGTCTTCTTGACACAGGTGGGCCCTTCTGTGTGGTGGACGGTAGCCTATCTTCGACCGCTATGCCATGAGACGGGGGAAGAGCTCTCTCTAGCTCGACTGATGAACCTTTATTCCCCCAAGAGTTTCCGTTGGGGAATGATAAACTTTAGCAAATGTGGTCACCATGCTTTGCTCACCAGCATGGATGATGACAATGACCGTGAATATATGGAGTGGTTCATTTTAATTGCTACCAAAGATATCATCCCGGCCACAACTCCATCTTTTCCCGAGTCATGAAATTGTACACGTAAGTTCAATGTCCGTTTTTTTCCTGATTAAAGGTTGTTCCATGCTTTTACTGATCTTTCTCTTTTCCTTATTCAACAACTCAGAGGACACCACTAAGGGATGAAGGCTTGGACCAGTAGGTCCAGAATATTTTAGAAATCCTACACCTGAGACCCGTTGGTGGAAAGAACTGGCCCTTAAATACGGATGGAAGGCCAAAATTCATGGTAAGTTGATTCTCGAACTTATCTTGTTTTTATAACATATATAAGAGAACTGGCTAACTTTTCTTTTGTTGAATTCAGTTCTTCCACAAGGCTCTGTTACCGTCCGTGAGGAGGATGTTTTGGCTGATCCCGCCAATACGACGAGGTTGATGCACGAGGCCTTCACCTGAACGGGTGTCTTCGGATGTACTTCTGGTGCAGGTGGTTCCTCTCGGAGTCCCTATCTAGAGAACAAGCAACAAAAAAGGCGATATTCCTCTACGGTTGAGGGTAAAAATAAAAGGGTGAAGAACACTGTGCCCGAGCTTGCCGCATCCACTTTAGTGATCGATGATGATGGGGGAGCCAGTGATGAAGGGGCTTCCCTATAGAGGAGACGACAATCTTCATCAGCTCAATAGAAAGCTCAATTTGCTGAGCTAATAGCACTAACTGACGCCCGAGCGCTCTGGGGAGAGTATGATATGGTAGAATATTCCAACTCTCGCTTTTGAGCCCCAGTCACTGCTCCCGATACAGTGAGGCTGGGTACTGGGAATCTTCCGTCTTTGGTTGATGAGCAACCAATAACTAGCACTGCTTTTGCCGCAACTTCTTCTCAACCCACAACACCATCAACTTCATCTCCTTCTTCACCAATCATGTCTTCTCCACCAGTAACTGCTGCATCATCTCTACCGGCCGCAAACACCCAAGAGAAGGATGTCCCTATTCTCCAGTTCCCAGTCCATGGAAATTTAGGGCATAATTATTCTCCCCCTCCGAATCCTCAGAAGAGGAGGAGCATTTCCCTCTCGGTCTCTACCGGGTGCCATCTGCTGTCCCGACCAGTGGAACTTGCTAATTATCTTAAGCATCTGGCTTCAGATAAATATTAGAATAAAATACATTCTCTATCGGGAGAGTGTATGATAAACAATTCCATGCACAACACAGCAACGATACGATGTTTGTTCCCTTTAGTGTTTCTTCTAGCTTTGTCATGACAGGATTTTTGATTTGAATTTTGCTTTGCGGGCTAACTTTATTGCATACGAGGGCCTTCAAAAGTTGATCCTTGATAAATAGAAACTCACATCCGAGCGGGATCAACTGTTGGTCGAGCGGGATGAAATTGCTGCTCGCCTTCTGGCACTAGAAGCACAAGCTGCCAAGGCCGTTGAGTTGGAGGCTTAGTTGTAGCAAAGTGAGAAAGAGGTGGTGACCCTCAGCCAAGTGGCCGCGCTATTAAGGGTACAATTTCAAGAGGCCAAGGCAAAGTGGTCCGAGGTCCAAAACATTGTTATTACTGCTGCGGACCGCGAGGCTGCCTCTACTGAAAGATTAAATAATTTGGAGGCAGCCTTGAACTCCAAAGTTGAAGATGTTGCTGCTACTGAAGAGAAGCATGACCGGGAGTCATAAATAATTCATAGAGCAATAAAGTTTATAACTCCACTTTTCGTGACCTTGACGTTAGCCTTCAGGCTGCTAAATCCAAGCGGAATAACCTTTCGATCGAGGTTGCCTAGCTTAAGGAAGAACTTCAGTGCCGAGCAACTTTCCTTATTGTTGAAAAAATATATTCTATGTATAACATGAGGAGAAAAACCTTGGAAGAGGCTAAAGCGGGAGTCATTAACTTTGATGCCGAGATCGCCAAGGCCCATGAGCTGGAGTCAACTGCCCGACGGGGTCTCCCGGTCCAACCTGATGCGATTGACTCTTCTGGTTCCGATTTTGAGTTCTCGGGAACTGAGGAAGAACTTGAATGGGAGGATGATGAAGGTTAAGCTCTCGAGCCTGCGACAGATCCACCTACTATTCCTGGGGGCGCAGATGCTTCTCCTCCCCCGAGTTCTGGGGATGCAATAGTTTAGCTTTTTTGCTTTCTTTCCTTTTTGTTTTTAACTTCATACTTTTGTACTTGTATTGCTTGGCATTATTTTTATATAAAAGTGCCTTTTCATCTAAGTATTGCGCAAAATTTTTCTCTTTGCGTCTAGTTATGCAAGGTTTCAGGTGTGTTTTTTCCCCGATAGTATTTGGATCCCGGGCATGAATTCTTTCGGAACTAATCCTTTATTGTGAGGCTTTTATAAGAGAGGGCCCTCTTATGTTTACGATGCTCTTGAAGAGAGAATCTCATGTTCATTCCAACACTAGCATTTCAAGTACTCGATTAACTTTCAAATGATAAAATTAATTCATCGTTCGGACAAGAAACAAGATAAAAATAAAAGGATTTTACTTTATTCCTTTTGTTGCACCCTATTTTTCACTAGTCAAGACAGGATTCAACTTGTGGTTTCTCTATTGTTGATGAAAGAGAGTCACCACCTAATATTTAAAGGCATACTAGGGTACCTATTTAATTACTAAGTTGTGTTCATTATAGGTCTGCGAACCAATACGATTATAGGAAAGGGTTTTTGTTCTTTTAAGAGGAAGGTTTTAAGCACTCCTTAAAATCTACCTGAGGTAGCTCCATACGACTTAGACTAATTTTAAGGAATCAATTATTTATACTATGCTTAATTATTACTAAGACATGGTTTACTATATACCAAAGGGAATGTATATGTGTAAGACTTAACAAGAGTGTGGGATTATAAAAGAGTTATTGAAGGTTAAGCGAGTTTTGAAAGTGGTCTATATTTTAAGGCTTGTAATTATTAAGTTGAGAAAGTGATTACCTTGAAGAACAAATGCTTGTACAATTTTAGAAGATGTACACAAGAAAAAGCGATTCTATATGTACCTCGATTTTTCTTAAAATTCCGAAGAAGGGGAGTCTTTGAAAATTAATTTGGGTGATCGTTTCGTTATTGCTTTTCATGAAAATCTGGTTTCATTCCTTGTTAGAAAAAACCAATGATTCAATTTTAATTTCTCTTTGCAACTTGGTTGTTGTTTGATTATGGGCCTGAGCTTCACAAAATCTTCAAGAAAGGTGAGTATACAAGATGAGCAAATGATAATTTACAGGGGCGAAGATTAATTACCAATTAATTCCTCTTAATTGTTACATTAGTTAGACTTTGCCTATATTTCTTGTAGTATAAAGTACGAAGATAAAGCACATGATCTAATATATGAGTGTTGAATACATGATAATGAAATACAATAAGCCAACAAAGGTAGTAAGCAAAAGTAATGAAAGTAGTAAGCCAAGCTATGGAAATAATGAGCAGTAACGAAAGAAGTAAGGGAGAGAAGACTGGACTCTGATGATTGGGCCTTAATAAGGTAGACCCAACAATTGAGAGGCGCGACTATAGCGATTGGACTCTTCATGAAATGCAGCAAGACTGGTTTGGGTCTGAGTTCCTTAGGAACTCAGCAGGCCCAAATGTATACATGCCCAAAAAGGATAAAAGAAGGTAAGTATTCCCACATTCTCAACATATTCAAATATACATGATAAGTATATAGACAGATAATTGAAACAACGAATAATCAATTATGTGGGAAATTATATTAATGTGGTGGTTTTACTTAGCACATAACTCACATTGAAAACCTTTCGTTGTCATTAAATATTAAACCCCCAAAGAACTAAATGTGTCAATGAATTAAGGGCTAAGGAGAAAATTCCACTCAAGGTCGATGCTTCCTTTGAATCCATACCCCACTTGTGGGATTACACTGGGTCGTTGTTGTTATTGTCGATGCTTCCTTTGAATCCCCCGATACTTCAAAGTTCCCAAGACTCAAGGCCCAGGGCAATGCTTGTGCCGGGAGGGCAGCCCAACCTAGAGTCGAACTCCACTCCCAAATACCCTTAAACACTAACAACATGTTTTCCTTACAGGTTTAAATGCCAACGAGGCCCTTTCAATGTAAACTAAATGCTATAGCATAGCCTACCACAAAATATATACTTTCCCTCATAACATAAGAATATATAGTATATACTGGATTACCAAACAAACATATTTCACATGAATTCTAAAGATATGATTCTGAAACACATATATGTGAGCATTATAAGCATATTACAAAGGTATAAACTTAGGGCAGAGTAATATTCCAAGAAAGGCAAAGCTATACAACAACAACTCAGTATATACATAAGTTTCTTGAGTGTGGCAAACCTAGTGTGAGCTGATTGGTTTTTCTTTCAGCACATCCATAGGTTGATATTACTATCTTAACACTTTTAAAGTGAGCCAACAATGAAAATTCAGGCAACATAGTCATGACTTAATCATTTACAAAGGTTGTCAAAGACATCTAGGACATGATCAAGCCTTTCAACACGTCTGCAAGTTTTACAGATTGTAACATGGAATCCCTAAGGTTTTCTACAGAATCATGCTCCTAATAGTGTTTGTTTATCGCGAAAATGATAATAACAATTAGATTTGATTTTGTGGTTTTAAAAATACGTGATCTATTTTTATGCTAATTGTTAGGCAATGGATGCTAAGTAAAAGACTTGAAAACAAGGTAATAGCTTGAAAACAATGTGATAACCAAACCAAATGGCTAATAATCACGACCTTGAGCTTGCGTATTCGGGGCCTCGAGGTCGAGTCGGATGTCCTGTTGAGGATAGTCGATGGAGGATTAATAGTTATGATGGCCTTTATAGAAGCCTTTTATGACCAATAATGAGCAATAAATGAATAACAATAAATAGAACACTATAAGTATAAGCAATAAATATAGGTAGTGAAATCAAGAGAATATGTTGAGTTAGAGAGCAGAGAGAATGTTGTTGTGTATTCAATATTGTGTATCAGATCCTTTACAAAATAACAAGGGTCCCCTTTATATATGAGGGAGAATCCCAATATAGTACAAATGCATTAATTACAAAGATACATGGTTGGTACAACTATTTAATGCCACGGTATGGGCTTGAACTAGCCAAATAGAGTAGGTCAGCTTTAGTCTCATGCCTTGGGAGCTTCCCACTTTTTCACCATAACTATCGATCTACACAGCCCCAAGGTTGGGCGTCGATAACCCCTCGGGTGTTAATCTTGACCATAATCTCGAGCCTATGGAAACGTTCTTATGAAGCGTCGTAATGACCGAAAATTGGACCCTTCGATTTTACCGCATACAAATAGTCCCCGCATTTCATATAGTGAAACGATAAGAAATGACTTTGATATCCATCTCTTCGAACTTCCCGCGATGATGTCATACTTATGATGTAAGCCTTTGTGATAACTGAGGCGTCCCGTCAGTTCATCTTTCCAGAATTATTCAATGCACTGTCGGTTTATATTCTCCAAAGTGATAATATCGCCTCCGGTCCATTTCCCAAAAACGCAATGATTGCGTATGTCAGTACGTCTTTCAAAGACATCGATTGTGCAATCAGTTACGCTGCCGCCCTTTCTATAAATGGAAGCCTTCTTGAACCCAAACTTCATTCAAACGTTCTTCAATAGCCTTTTACACCCTTTCTTCTCTTCATCCTTATCCATTGTTATTTCCCATATTTGAGTCCCATGGTCTTAAGGTCTCATGGCAGTGTTCTCATCAGTTATGCTATGGCCTTTTCCCAGAGCTTTTCCCTACCGAGTGGGATTGTACTGATTTGTTATTGTTGTTGTTGTCCTGAAGCAATGAGAGAGAAATCTCAAATTATCTTCGCATTAAAGGATATGCGGACTACGAACTTCTACTCATATCCCCTAATTACCCGGTGCGGCGCCTTGCTCCTTTTGCTTTTCATGGAGTGAGGTGGTGCCATCTACTACTTGTTGCATCCCACACCGGTGCAACGTCTCAAGAAGTGGATTCACAATAGTAGTGCTGGCGAGACCCATACTCGCTAGAGTTTTCACCCAACCATTTCTTCATCTTTTTCTGCTTCTTCTTCATCTTTTTCTTCTTCTTCCTCATCATTTTCTGCTTCTTCTTCAATGTTGAAGATACCCTTTGAAAGACCAAGATGAGTCCCCCGAAGAAATGGTTCTCGAAGATACTGCCCCCGAAGATGTACACCCGAGAGCAGATTAGGATTGTAGCTGTTATATATGTTTTTTTGCTTCTTTGTTTCTGTGTAAGGACCCCTCATGGGCTTTTGTAAACATATGTAAGGACCCCTCGTGGGCTTTTGTAATAATGATTTATTAGTGCAAAGATGTTTCTTCGATTTGTCTCTGATTTATGTTGGATTCCTTTTTATTTGCATTTGTGAAGAATCTGAGCATGTGACACTCCCGATTGGACCGAATACCGGACTCGAGTGTAGGTATTCCCTAGGTTCTTGATTGGTCAATATGATTTTCCCTGAAAGCCTTTGCCATCTGTCGGACCAAGTCCAGGTCAACCCGGACAGACTTAGACTACCGAAGCTGGAGATTTTTAATCGAGTGAGAATAGGGCCTCGATTTTTAGAACAAACTTAGCTCCATTTAGACCTTGTTGGTAGTCTTCGAGGGAGAATTTTCACAAACGCCTGAGAATAAAGATAGCCCTAGGATTTTCATAGACAATCCCCGAGTGAGATTTAGCCCAAGTTCCGGTGGCCTAAAAAACATGGTTTGAACTTAGAGTGAAGGTAACCCTAAGGCTTCATCAGTAATTCTTGAGTGTGAACTGGCTCGAGCTCAGGTAGCTCGAGGGCCAAGGGATCAGGTGAATGACCCCGCAGTCGTAATAGTAGAAATCCTCAAGGCAGGATACCGCCTCGAGGTGGGCTTACATATGAGTAGCTCTTTAGAGCTTATCTTACGTTTTGACAGGGATCCTTGAGATCGAGTACCATCTCGAGACTCATAGTGATATTAATGGCTCCTTAGAGCCTATCTTCTTTTTGATGGAGGTCCTCGAGATTGGGTACCATCTCGAGGCTCGTATTGATATTGATGGCTCCTTAGAGCCTTTCTTCTTTTTTGACGGAGGTCCTCGAGATCGGGTATTATCTCGAGGCTTGTAATGATATTGATGGCTCCTTAGAGCCTTTCTTCTTTTCTGACGGAGGTCCTCGAGATCGGGTACCATCTCGAGAATTGTAATGATATTGATGTCTCCTTAGAGCCTTTTTTTTACAGAGGTCCTCGAGATCAGGTACCATCTCGAGGCCTGTAATGATATTGATGGCTCCTTAGAGCCTTTCTTCTTTTTTGACGGAGGTCCTCGAGATCGGGTACCATCTCGAGGCTAGGTTGATGCGGGGGTCTTTGATCCTAAAACATCGTATGGAAGCGTAAATTATATGACATAGTTATGAAACGATCGAGGAGATCCCGCCGGTACATCTTCTCAAAGCAATAAAGGTTTAGTCAGTATTTTTTAATTGGCTTCTGAGGCAGGCAGACAGTTACCGCTTTCTCTATATATATAGGTTTGTCTTCCTTCCTTTGAGGATTACGCTATCTTGAGTAGCTATCCCCTTTCACAGAGTTCTTCTTTCCTGTGTTAGGTCTTTCACTATTTTAACTTTGAAGCCCTCACTCAAATTCCCGCTCCAATTCTCTGATTTTACCACAATTATGCCTGGATGCCAGGATCCGTTCAGCAAGGAGGAGGAAGTTCCGCCTCTGGTTCCCGCCTAGTTGGTGGTATGCCGCTGGTGCCGGGCGAGCCAACCTCGGGATATTTTGTTTCGAGGGGGGGATTTTTCATCAGAGAAACCTCCCAACATTCGAGGTCATTGGGAGTATGCCTCGAAGTTTATTTCTTTAATAGGAAAGGGGCACCTTGAGTCAGTGAGGAAAGATTGTGGATGGGGGAAAAAGGTAGTACTGCAGGTACCTTCCTCGGAGGAGAGCATTACGGATCACTCTGAGGGGTTTTGAACGTATACACGTACCCTTTTACGCTGGGTCCCCTTGATAAGGTTGTGTTCGACTTCTATTGAAAGTATCGGGCTACCTTGGCACAGGTTCATTCGTCGTTTTGGAGGATAGTACTGATGATGCAATTCTTTGCAGAGGAAGCAGGGCTCGAGTTCACCCTTAGCCATCTTATCAGGCTGTATCAGCCTTTTTACCACCGAGGCCTGCTGACCCTACGATGCCGATCCACCAGGCCCTTCGTTGTCGATGATGAAGAATATGGGGATCGGGGATGGATAAGCCAATTCGTCCGAGTACGGACTGTTGACATTATCCCCGTGGAGTTTCTGTCGTTTCCCGAGGAATGGAATTTTACACGTTAGTGGTACACTTTTGCTTTTGTTGTTTTGTTTATGGTGGACGTGGGCTCCGTAAATGCGCCTTTCTTTCCCTTTCTGCAGCAATTACATGGATGCCATATGAGGTCCCCGACCTGATGGATTGGGCTTAGAAGTTGGCGACCATTCGACTTATGATGGGCATAGGTGGCAATACTTCTCTAAGGGTAGGTGGGAAGCAAAACACCACGGTAACTGCTATGTGATTTTCTCCTTTTTTGAAAGACACTTTCTTTTTATGCTTACTAACCTCGTCATCGTAGGCATTGAGGAGTTCTTCGAGGCGAGATCGTGCACTCTCGGAGAAGGATCATCAGCTTCGGGACCGAGGAATGATAATATCAAGCAAAAGGGGCCTTCGCAGGGCGACAATACTTATAGCAAGACGATTCCAAGCCGGGGCCTCAGAGAGGATGTATTAGCTGAGCCTACAGTGCCCGAGATCTCTTGTTTTAGAAAAACGGTACCTCCTCCACTGCCATCATCTTTTCTCATTGAAGGTACCTCGAGGAGCGAGGGTTCTCTGCCGCCGACTTCTTCTCCCATCGAAATCACTTTGAGGGATGTTCGAAGCCAGGAGCTGCATATATCGGGTGACCGTATACCAATAGAGAGTGGTTCCGAGGGGTTGATGGAGCCGGGCTAGTGGATGTGTGCTTGACTTTTAAAGAAGCTCAACGGCTCTACTCTGTGGTGAGTCTTAGCCGATCGTATTGGTTTTATAGTTTTTGCAATTTTCATTCTCTTATCAAGCTTCTCTTCCATAGGATTTTAACAAGCTCAAGTCTGAGCTGCTTCGCTATGAGGCCATGCTGCGAAAAACTATGGATGGGGAGAAATCCCTCAGGCTTCTTTACGATGAAAGGGAAGACGAGTTGGCACACTTGCGGTATGAGGCGAGTCGAAGTATGAACTACGAAAGCTACCTCGAGGAGCAGGTAATTTTTGTTCCAAGGGGGTGCATGCTTCTTCTTCTATCTTTTGAGGCTAATGTTTTGTATACTTTAGTTGCAGAAAAAGACGGAGGACCTGGAATGCCTTTGGGTTGAAGTTGGTCAAGCCAAGCGTGAGTGCAATGAGCTAGAGGCTCAGATGGATGCCCATATTGCGGTCGAGAAGAATGCTTTGGCTAAGGTTTCTGCCCTCGAGATATAACTTCGGAATGCCGGTGAAAGCAGCTTGGTTCAGACAAGCAAGATTGCAAATCTCGAGTCTGATCTTTTGAAGCTAAAGGCCGAGGTCGTGAACGCCCAAGCTAAGGCTGAAGAGATTCGGGCTAAGTCTGAAAAGATAGTGGTTGTCTACTTAAAAGGCCCTGTTGATGCTCGAGTTAAATTGAGCGATGATTTCGATCGGGAGAGCAAAAGCAATGAGTATGCCCGATGTAAATCTTGGAGGGAAACCCTTGAAGATATTTATGCTAGGGACTTTGATCTCTCGGAGGAGATAGCGCAGTCTAGGGCGGATGAATACGACGCCAAGTTCCTTTTGTCTAATGCCGAGGATAATGAGGAAAAGGCCGATGGGCCACAGTCCCCGAGGGGGACGTAGTTTAGACCCTTTCTTCTTGATTCTTTATATAGTGTTCTTGGAGAACTTTTGCAAATGTAACCTTTGCATAGTTTCATACGTGCTTATATAAAGAAACTTTTTGATTTTCTCCTTCCATGGATTTCTATTTGCTTGTGTATGTCTTTCTTTGTTTTTGAGTTTTGACGTTTTATCAACGATTAGCCAGGCAAATTGGCCTTTGAGAAAAAACCTTTAGGTTTATAGTTCGGCCTTGGGGCACGTGAGGTTAGCTCGCAGGCTCTTACGTATTTGCCTTCAAGCATATTTATTTAACTATTTCGGGATAAGTCTCCGAGTCGGGCTTTGACTCGAGCTTATTGTCCCTTAAGTTTTTAAGCTAGCTCTTAACCTCTTACGCGTAGGGTCGGTACGACCTCTTAACATGGGCTTGCGATAGTGGTTCTTACGTGTAGGGTCAGTACGACCTCTTAATATGGGTTGGTGACAGTGGCTCTTATGCGTAGGGTCAGTTCGACCTCTTAATATGGGCTGGTGATAGTGGCTCTTACGTGTAGGGATGGTACGACCTCTTTAGACTTTGTTTTCCTTCATCAAAGATTTTGAAAATTTGTGTTTGCCCGACTCTTTGATGGCTTGCTGATAGCCTCGATTGTGAGCCGTTATGTAGTGACGAACGAGCACCTAGAGAGGTTTTTCTCGATGGCTGAATGTTTCGAAGCCTATAGTTTGGAGCTGACATGGTTGAAGCTCTTTTACCTATGTCGAGGGTAGCCAATTTAACCGGTTCTTTTCAAAGTACTTTTTAAGTATTTGAAGGCATGTGATTTTATAACAACAGTTGGGCGTCCTCGAGTCGCGTTAGTTTGACTAGTACATCCTTGTGACCGTAGTCATTATATTTGGTCAGAGCCTTTCACTGCCCGAGTGAAATACTTTTGGCATCTATATTGAGGGTATGCCTTTTTAGGGGTCTTACAAGTTCGAATATATAGCGTTAACTTTAAGGTCGGGATAATGCCCTTTTGTAAGGTCTTATAATTTTTACATACCTTTGAGGTCTTACAATTTTGGTTACTTAGTACAAGCATGGTTCATGCCTTGCTTGAGGTCTTACAATTTTGGTGTTGCCTTATAGAGGTCTTACGGGGTCGAGGTTGCCCGTACGGGGTCTTATGGCCTCGGTAGTCCCCGGGACATTGAAAGTTTTGTTGGCCCTGGAGCCAATTTTGTAGACTTGATGTTGCCTCATTGAGGGCTTACGAGTTCGAAGCTTCCGACCTGGGGGTTATACGGTTTTGAGTTTTTTATGCCAGTCCCCGAGTGTTCGGGGGCGTTCTTGGCTTCTGGAGCCATTTTTGTAACCTTGATATTGCCTCATTGAGGGCTTACAAGTTTGAAGCTTCCAACCCGAAGGTCACACGACTTTGAGTTATTGATGTCTGTCCCCGAGTGTTTGGGACGTTTTTGGCTCTAGAGCCATTTTTGTAAAAAATACCAGACTCCTTTGAAATGCTTTAATGGAGGGGAAAGTCTTCTTTGATTTACTTGGTAGAAGTATACACGTTTTTGCTGCCACGGGCTCAGTTATTCTATACGGACACGGTTCATTCGACCGTTTGTCCCGGTACATCATTTACCTATCGAGACCCTATTTAGCACATCTTGGCTTCTTAGAGGAGGTGACCTTCCAGGGGGATGCCCCCTAGTATTCGAGGTTGATTGAAGAGAAGCCTTGAATACTTGTTGAGTCTTCCTTAGGTAGCATATGGATGTTGCCTCGTTAAAAACCTTGCCGGTAAAACCCTTTTTAGGATAAAAACTCTGTCGAAGGAAAAGAGTGCAATATGTGCTTTGAAACCTTAAGGTCTTTGAGCTGGATAGCACTTCAATTGTCCTGGTCGGACACCTACATGAAGGTTAGTGTAAGATGTAAACAAAAAAAAGGAATGGCCATACCTTAGTGGCGACAGTGCTTTGAGCCTCGATATGCTCCCAACGTTCGCTTAGGGGACATGGTACAGTCCTTTATTTGTTTTATTCGGGTGTAGCCAAGGATGTGCCTCGTGAGTGCTATTTTGCTATTTGCTTATCCTTTGGATCCTTTGATGTCGAAGGCATTGATGCTGGTGCCACATCGGGCACCGCGAACATCTCCTTGGATGCATGTTATTCCCTATATACGGTTTTTATTCCATCTTTTGTAGGAAATTTCATCATTTGATACAGGGTTGACTGTACCGCTCTCATGCAGTGTATCCATGGCCTCCCGAGCAAGGCGTTATACCTCATGTCTCATTCGATGACATGAAACTTGGCATTTTGCGTTGTTCCAGCCACGTTGACGGGGAGGGTGATCTCTTCTTTGGTTGTTTCGCTTGCCATATTGAATCTATTGAGGACTCAAGAGGCGGGCACGATTTGGTCGAGCAGTCCGAGCTGCTCCACGACCCTTGACCTGATAATTTTGGTCAAGCTACCTAGATCCACAAGTACACGTTTAATTTGAAATGTATTCACAAGGAAGAAATTACCAATGCGTCGTTATGAGGCTGAGACAGGGTCTCGATGTCCTCATCGCTGAACGTGAGAGCGTCCTCGGGTATATAACCCCAAGTCCGCCTTTCTCCGGTAATGGATATTTTTGTTCTTCTGATAGTGGGTTCCTATGGGACGTCGATTCCTCCCATGATCATGTGGATGACATGTTGCGGCTCATCTGTTTCATTCTTCCTGTTCGCCTCTCTTTCCCGAAACTGATTTTTGGCTTGGTCGCTAAGGAACTCTCAGAGGTGTCCTTTGCTGAATAGTCGGGATACTTCTTCCTGGAGTTGTATACAGTCTTCAGTCTTGTGACCGTGTATGCCGTGGAATTCGCACACTAAGTTGTGGTTCCTTTGTGAGGGATCCGATTGTACGGGCCTTGGCCACCTAGCATATCTGATTTTGCCAATGGTAGATACGATACATGACACGTCAACATTTAAGTTGTATTCCGATAGGCATGGTGCCTCCATCGGTCCTGTGTGCCTATTGAATTTGACTCTACCACAAGTCCCATGGGGTTCTGACCTCGGTCTATTGTTCGATCATTTTCGGGTTATGTTACGCCTCGGGGCATTTTTCCTGTCTTCGATGTATGACTGGTACCTTTCTCTGTTTGGATTTGGCTTCTTTGCTAGAAGTCTACTTAGGTATACCAAGCCCGAGGGGGATCCTAGTTGGTCATCCTCGACCCTGATCTTCAATTGATATCGATTGTGAACATCCGACCAAGTCACGACGGGGTACTCAACCAAATTCTGCTTCAGCTATTTCGAAGCCACCGAGCTTCATTCGTTCAAACTTTGAGTGAAGGCCTGCACTAACCAGTCGTTAGAGACTGGTAGTAGATCCATTCATTCTATTTAAAAGCGAGATACGAACTCTCGCAACATCTCGTTCTCCTTTTGCTTGATTTTGAAGACGTCGGATTTCTTTGTTGATACCTTGATGGCACCAACATGTGCCTTTATGAAGGAATCTGCCAGCATGGCGAACGAATCTATCGTGTTTGGGGCTAGGTTATGATACCACATCATTGCCCCTTTTGAAAGCGTCTCTTCAAACTTTTTCAGTAGGACGGATTCGATCTCGTCATCCTTTAGGTCGTTGCCCTTTACCGCACAAGTGTAAGCAGTGATGTGCTCATTGGGGTCCAAGGTTACATTGTAATTTGGAAGGTATGGCATTCTAAACTTCTTTGGAATGGGTTTTGGAGCCACTTCCTGTGAGAATAGCTTCTGTACGAACTTCTTCGAATCCACACCTTTTAGGATCGGGGGTGCCCCCTGAATTTGGTCAACCCTAGAATTATAGTTCTCTACCTTCTTGTCATTGGCTTCTATCTTCTTCTCGCCCGACTCGATCCTCTTCATGAGGTCCTCGAGCATCTTTATGATGGCGGGGTTGGCTACCGACCCGTTGTTGCTTGATCTTTTTGGTACCTGCTCGACTTGGGGAGTCATTTTTGGCGCCACCGTACTGGGATTTTTTTGGTGGCTTTGTAGCTGAGCAATTGCCAACTATTGTGCCTGTAACATTTCAAAAATAACGTGAAGGCTAACCTCTCATTCCTCCTCAACTGGGGTTTTTTGAGCTTCTTGTTGGTCTCCTTGGCGTACGCTCCTATTAATGTGGGAGCTTATATCGATGTGTTGGGCGTCGTGTGAGACCACATCTGCGGGGATTGGCTCCGGCACATCTTCAGGGTTTAGTGGTGGTGCGCCAACACTTGGGACAACTACACCATTCTCTCCATGGTCCTCAAGACCGTTGTTTTCATATGCATTTACTGAGTTAGACATTTTGACCTGAAATCAAAGACTCTTGGACAAGAAAAAGCGTGAAAGATAACTTGTGTTATGTAGTAAACCAGCAAGAAAACAATCACTATTATTTTTAGCCCCACGGTGGGTGTCAAACTGTTTACTGCGAAAATGGTAATAACAATTAGATTTGATTTTGTGGTTCTAAAAATACGTGATCTATGTTTATGCTAGTTGTTAGGAAATGAATGCTAAGTAAAAGACTTGGAAACAAGGTAATAGCTTGAAAACAATGTGATAACCAAACCGAATGGCTAATAATCGGGGCCTCAAACTTGCGTATTCGGGGCCTCGAGGTCGAGTCGGATGTCCTGTCGAGGATAGTCGATAGAGGATTAATAGTTATGACGGCCTTGGTGGAAGCCTTTTATGACCAATAATGAGCAATAAATGAAGAACAATAAATAGAATGCTATGAGTATAAGCAATAAATATAGGTAGTGAAATCAAAAGAATATGTTGAGTTAGAGAGCAGAGAGAATGTACTTGTGTATTCAATATTGTGTATCAGATCCTTTACAAAATGACAAGGGTCCCCTTTATATATGAGGGGGAATCCCAACATTGTAAATTTGGATTTATTACAAAGATACATGGTTGGTACAACTATTTAATGCCACGGTACGGGCTTGAACTAGCCAAATAGACTAGGTTAGCTTTAGTCTCGTGCCTTGGGAGCTTCCCACTTTTTCACCATAACTATTGATCTACACAACCCCGAGGTCAGGTGTCGATAACCCCTCGGGTGTTAATCTCGACCATAATCTCGAGCCTATGGAAACGTGCTTATGAAGTGTCGTAATGACCGAAAATTGGACCCTCCGATTTTACCGCATATAGTGTTAGCTTCAAATAAACCATTAAGTTTAGATAGTATCAACAAGGATCTTTATGAGACTTAGGGATTATATTTGATTTTAAAATTGTCAGGAAAGCAAGGACTAGGGTAGTTCTAGACAAGATATAAAATCAGGAGCTGAGCAAGAGCATGCAGTATTCAGTTAACTGCTTAAACATTTCAGTTAGTAATGGTCCTATGTAAACAGTAGAAACTTTAAAGATTTTGTAGGATTATATTAAGCATGACACAAGGGGAAACTGTTACAGATAAGGGAAAGAATCATCAGGACAGGTTTAACTCAAACTTAAGTCTGGGTTGGTACATGAATACATAGATGATCATGCTTATGTTTTTACAAGTTGTCACTTGGTTAGAGCAGAGTAACTAGATCTCTTTTTAAGGGAAAACAATATTAAAAGATACAGTACATGTCAATTTTCAGAGATCAGTGATAAACTTAAGGGATCAGAGACAAGAGATATGATATCAAGTAAGCATTCAGCTAAGGATGTTGACTAATCAAGAAAACAATTAAGTTCAACCTAACAAGTTATCAGTCTTTATAACAAAGAAAAGAAAATAGGATCATGATTGTATTATGAGGAAAGATAACTTAGTCTTGACATATGTGTACAACAGGACTACTGGGAGAAAGAAGAGAGGTTTAGTTCAGACAAGATTTGGTAAACAGAAGCAACAACAACTAGACAGAATAAGAGACTATAGTGATATCTCAGAAATAACTTAACAAACACAAGTAGAGAAGAAGACGTATAAGCACTTAGAGTTTGTGCTTAAGGTGAACAGATAGAAAATATAAACTAAAACACCTTAAGATTCTTCTTAGCCATGGTTATCAAATGGTAAACTCAACTCACAAACTACAGATATGCAATAGATAAGGATAAAGGTTACTACAGATCAATGAAAAGCTATGAACACATAATAACTTAAACGTATAAACCGTTGGAAACTCAGAACAAAGATAAAAAAAGAATCAATTAACGGTATAATCAATCATTAATTAAAGACTCATAGCAAGACAACTAATCACAATAGATATTAAACTGACAGAACATAAACATTAACATACTGAAAATCATAAAACAATTGAAATACTCTGAACCTAACTAGCATACTTGTAACATTTGAAGAAAACAAACAAAAAAGAAGAATGAGAGATGTGCTGGCCTTTTTGAGAGTAGCAGACCAAATGAGAGCTCTTTTCAGTTGCTTAAGACCCCAATCAACTCAAGTTTAGACTAGCGATAGTACTCAGCAAAGAAAGG
Source organism: Nicotiana tabacum (assembly GCF_000715075.1). Taxonomy (NCBI): domain Eukaryota; kingdom Viridiplantae; phylum Streptophyta; class Magnoliopsida; order Solanales; family Solanaceae; genus Nicotiana; species Nicotiana tabacum. The sequence continues at coordinate 119,123,379 of NC_134099.1, read as the reverse complement.
AAACAGTAAGAAACCTAATTTTTAGATGATTGAAGCGTTTGTGTTTGTGTGTGTGTTTCTCTTCAGTGTTAGGTGGTTGGTTTGTGATGTTAGGTGAGAACATTATAGCCCTATTTATAGTGCCATTTAAGGCTCTAGAGTTTCAACAAAATTCAAATTAGATAGTGGAAGATGATGATGTGAGCAATATGAGCGAAATCAGAGAAGAGTAGAGGGGAAAACAACGAAAATTTTTACCTGAGAAGGGAGGTCGATCGTTGAAGGCAGAGGACCATCAGTTAAACTCTATTGTCAAAAGGTCACTAAGTTTGACCTCTGGACATTGAATCTTCATGATGACCTCTAAGAAGGAACTCCATGCATGCTCCGATTTGACAAAACACAAAGGAAAATCAGAGATTTGATATTGCGTCTTTGGGTATAGGGTTTCGGGATTTAGATGTGTGAATTTTATGATTGAAAAAAGGAATTTGCAGTAGGATTCACGGACTTCAGGAGGCAAAAGGCAATTTCAAGCTCCGATTTGAAAGAACATGGCAGAACCCAGGTGATTTGAACTTTCAATCTTTGAGTCTAGGGTTAAGCTTTGGGGATTTTGAATTTGTGCGGATTTCAAATTTGTGTGATGCAATGGGAATGAAATCGGTGAGATTTGTCGTCGAGGAAGACAGAAAAAATGAATTCATGGTTGATTTGTTGACCTTGCATGGATTCGTGTGCAAGGTTTTGTGATTGATAGAGGCTGGAAGGACGAGAGAAAGAGAAAAGGAAGGGGGGTGGGGTCAATAGAGAATGATTAGGGTTTTTGGGGCTGGGATAGTCCGTCTCAAGGGATAAAATGGGTGTGATAATTCAGACTTTAACAATTTAAAATGACAAAATGCATGGACTGTTGGATCTCTTAGGCTTTGGCGGTTGAGATGAATCTGAAGATGTGTTTTAAATTAAAGAATCTGTTGATCAAATACATGGACATCCCAAGTTGAATGTGCTTCTTGTGTGAGTGATAAAGATGAGTGATGTGGTGCGAGTAGATTGGTTCAGAGAGGTTGTCTTGGATCACCAAGGTGGCAAATGAGATGAGTGTTTGGTTTGGATAATTTTGGATTAGGCTTTGTATTTGGGCTAAAATAATTTAACTAATAGCAACTTTGTAATTAGTTAAGGAATTGCAATCGTAGCGTTTTAGTCTTTATCCCTTTTGAGATTAATTTAAATAAACTTAAATATTTCAATAAATATAGTAAGAATTATAATTGTTAAATACTACTAATTATTATAATTAATTAATTGTTTGTAAAAATACTTTATTAGGACATTAATTTTGAATTATTGAAATAGTAAACTAATTAACTAGAAATCTTAAGAATAATTTATTGTATTAATTATGGAACCCTCGTATAGAAATTATTTTTAATAACCTATAATAGTAAATATATTTCTAACTACATAATGTCAATATTACGTAATTAATTTTGAAAATAATGCTTGATTAATTTAAAAAATAGATATTCATTACTCGAATATACTTTAAAATCATTTATTTCAAAATATTAAATATAAATAAATTAATTTAAAAGGGAGGGTCAAAATTGGCCGTCAGTACCTTCCATTTTCAAAAGTACATAAGCATTCGTTGTGCAAAAAAAAATTCCACTACTTGAGGCTAATTTGTACAACTTGTTTATACGGGGCTGGTTGCGTTGTCCCTAGTCTCGATGATACAACTTTGTTCCCGGGTTTTGTAGTCCCTGTTTATGTTGCAGTCATATTGATGTTTTCTCATAACGTTCCCCCCTAGTGTTCGAATGCGAATTTGAACACTGGAAGACTTGATCCTTTGAAGATCCCACTAGTGAATCGTTGGATAATCTTTGGTCTGATAGCAAGCTTCACTTCCCGTTAGGAACTTTGCTATAGAGCCAAAGACTATCTAACCACCCCAGTGGCCTGCACCCGTGAGCGGTCGGGTAACCTTTGGCCTTATAGCAAACTTTATTTCCTAGTACGAACTTTGCTACCGAGCAAAAGATTATCTAATCGTCCCATAGTGGTTCATTGCTTCAATGCCTTGTCATTTAAAGGTCATATTTCTACTGATGGTGCTTTCTCCGTAGTATGCTTTACGCTGCTTCCTCGTTAAAAACCTTTCCAGAAAAACCCAAATGGAACAAAAACAGGACGAAGGGAAAAAGAGTACATCACATACTTTCAGTATAGGCGTGCTCATTAACAATAGTATCATTTGAGGTGTGCCACATTCCAATTGCTCAACAATTTTACTCCGTCTTGATTTTACAATTCGTATGATCCTTTCTCAGTTACAACTGAAACCTAGTAGGGGCTTTCCCATGCCGGATCAAACTTTCCTGCATTGAGCTCTCAGGTATTTTGAGTCAGTTTCCTTAAAACCAAGTCTCCCACTTTGAAATAATGGAGAATGGTGCTTGATTGTAATATCCTTCCATTCTTTATTTTTGGACTGCCATCCTTATATGCGCCAAGTCCCTGCGTTTGTCGAGCAGCTTCAATCTGACCAATAATGCTTTATTGTTTGCTTCTTCGTCCGCCAGGAAGTATCTCATGGTAAGTTGTCCCACTTCCATCGGGATCGGGGCTTCTGCTCCGTATACGAGAGAGAAAGGCGTTTCTCCCGTGCTTGATTTGGCCGTTTTCCGATACGACCATTGCATTCCTGGTAACTCTTCATGCCACTTGCCTGTGGCCGTTTGCAATTCCTTTTTAAGATTCTGAATAATTACTTTGTTAGTTGATTCCGCCTGACAGTTTGCGCTCGGGTGGTGTGGTGATAATGTGATTCTTTTGATTTTCAGGTCTTCAAGGAATTTTGTTAGCTTTGCGCCTATAAATTGTGGCCTGTTGTCGTAGGCTATCTCTTTTGGTATCCCTAACCTACAAATTATGTTCTCCCATAGGAAATCGACCATTTCGCGCTCACCGATTTTCTGGTAAGGACCTGCTTGAATCCACTTAGAAAAGTAGTCAGTTAAAATCAAAAAAAATCTTACCTTATCAGGAGTTGGCGACATTGGACCGACTATGTCCATCCCCCATTTCATGAATGTCCAGGGTGAGAAAATCGAGTGCAATAGCTCTTCCAGTTGATGCACCAACAGTGCGTGGCATTTACACTTATCACATTTCTAAACATAAGCTTTAGCATCTTGTTTCATCTGGGGCCAGTGGTATCTTGCCCTAATTAGCTTTAATACCAATGAGTCTGCACCCGAGTGATTTCCACAGATTCTTTCGTGAACTTCTCTCATGACGTAATTAGCTTCGGAGGCTCCTAAACATCGGCCCAATGGGCCTTGAAAAAATTTTCTATACAATTGACCTTCTCTGAAGCAGTATCGGGCTTCTTTAGTGCACAGTGCCCGGGATGCCTTGGGATTTTTGGGTAGTTTTCCGTGCTCGAGATAGTTAATGATCTCATTCCTCTAGGCCTAGACCAAATTGGTCGCGTTTACTTCATAATAGACTTCCACATCCAATACGGAATGCATGAGCTGCACAAACATACTAGAGTCTGATCCCTTCATTTCCATGGATAAGACCAGACTAGCTAGTGCATCTGCTTCTATGTTTTCTTCTTTTGGGATGTGGGTGATTGATCATTCCCTGAACTATGCTAGCAGAGTCTGAACTTTCACTACATATTGTTGCATGTGTTCCTCTTTGGCATCGAAGATCCCGTAGACCTGATTTACTACCAGTTGAGAATCACATTTGATCTCTATGACCTTAGAGTCCAGTCCATGGGCCAACTCAAGTGCTGCAATCAAGGCCTCATACTCTACTTCATTGTTAGTCAATGGAATAGTTCTTATGGCCTGCCTTAGGGTTTCTCCCGAAGGCGTGATTAATACTACCCCGAGCCCGGACTCTTTTACGTTGGAAGCTCCATACGTGAACAAGGTCCAAACTCCTGATGTCGATTCCGACACCATCACCACTTCTTTGGTGGACAAAGGCAGCAATCCCGGACTGAAATCAACCACAAAGTCGACCAAAACTTGTGACTTGATCGCAGTCCTACGTTTAGACTCTATGTCAAATTCACTCATTTCGACTACCCATTTGGCCAGTCGACCTGAAAGTTCAGGTTTGTAAAGGAAATTTCGTAGGGGAAAGGTTGTCACTATGGCTATCGTGTGGCACTGAAAATAAGGCCTAAGCTTTCGAGGCAACTATGAGAGTTAAGGCTAATTTTTTAAGATATGGATAGCGAGTTTTTGCTCTTGTTAAAATTTTACTAATATAATAAATAGGAGATTGAGTACCTTCATCTTCACGGACTAAAACAGCACTTATCGCTACCTCCGATACTGCTAAGTAAATCAACAACTCTTCGCCTTCCTCCTATCTTGATAGTAATGGAGGGCTCGATAAATAGCTATTTCAGATCTGTTAGAGCCTATTGGCATTCCGGAATCCATTCGAAGTTCTTCTTCTTCTTCTTCAGAAGTGATAAGAAGTGATGACACTTTTCTAAAGAACGAGAAATGAACCTGCTCAAAACAGCCAGCCTTTCTGTTAACCTATGAACCTCTATCACATTCGACAACTGGTGGGGAATGTCTTTGATGGCTTTAATTTATCGGAATTGACTTCGATCCCCCTTTGTGACACTAGGAACCCTAAGAACTTACCAGAGCTGATTCTCAATACACATTTTTTGGGGTTAAGCTTTATGTTGTGCTTCCTTAGGCTATCAAAGGTTTCTTGGAGGTATTTCAGATGATCACCTGCGTTCAAAGACTTAACCAACTTATCATCTATGTAAACTTTCATTATTTTCCCTATTTTTTTTCAAACCTTTTGTTCACGAGCCTCTGATAAGTGGCTTCGGCTTTCTTAAGCCCGAAAGGCATCATATTATAGCAATATGTGCCAAAGTTCGTTTTGAACAAAGTTTTTTCCTAATCCTCCAGGTTCATTTTGATTTGATTGTACCCGGAGCAAACATCAAGGAAACTCATCAACTTATGCTCGGCCGTTGCATCAATCATTTGATCAATTTTTGGCAATGTGAACGAGTCTTTGCGGCATGCCTTATTTAGATCCTTATAATATACACATATGCAAAATTTATTATTCTTTTTTGGAAATACTACTATATTAGCTAGCCAGTCAGGATGTTTTTCCTCTCGTATTGAACTGATACCAAGCAACCGAGTTACCTCTTCTTTGATAAAATTGTTTCTGACCTCGAAAATAGGGCGTTTCTTCTGCCTTACTAGATGGATATTAGGATCTAGTCTTAATTTATGCACGGCCACCTCTGGTGGAATACCTATCATATCCTCATGTGACCACGCAAAATAGTCAAGGTTAAATTTAAGAAATTTTATATAAATACTGACATGAGTTCGGGGTTTTATCCTCTTCCCAAGTGAAACTTCCTCTCCAAGAATATCTCAAACAATGCGACTTGCTCAAGTTCTTTTGCTATGGACTTGGTTGCGTCCGTTTCTTCTGGTAGTTGGAAATATCTTGGTACCTGATAGGAGTCCGACGACTCCTCACCCCTGTTGCCTTCATTTGGATCGAGATCAGGCATCGATTCCTGTTATTGCTATGTCACTTGTTCCTTCCCTTTGCTACTGAAAACTGAGATCGCATTCATCTCCCTTGTCGCCAGTTGACCTCCTCTTATTTGTTTAATTCCCTCCGAAATTGGGAATTTTAGAAGTTGATGGTATGTCGACGGCATAGCCTTCATCTCGTCTAGCCATGGTCTTCCAAGAATAATATTGTAGCCCATATCGCCATCTACTACTTCAAAAAGTGTCGTCTTCATTACCTTTTTGACATTTGTGGGCAGCAGAATCTCCCCTCGGCTTGTCACGCTTCCTAAATTGAACTCGACAAGGAGCTTTGTGGCTAGAATGATACTTCCAGTCAACTTGGCTTGTTCCAACACTCTCCATTGGATAATTCTCTAAACTTCCCGGGCCAACTAAAATAAGTATAATTTTAAAATCTAAAATATTAAGAGAAATTACCAGGGTATCGTTGTGCAGTAGTAAAAATCCATCCACATCCTCCTCCGCAAAGGTGATGTCGTCCTCAGTGATTTCTTGGAGTCTCTTGCTATGGGTTACCACTACCTTTGTCTTTTTCACTACCGAAAATGCTACACCATTAATCTTATCTCCCCTCGAAAATCGTGTTGATTGTTAGATGAGGGGGATCTTCTCTTGCTTTTGAGGGTTCCGTGTTATCATGGTTGCAACCATAGTTACTTAGCCCGATCACTTAATAATTCTCTGAGATGGTCGTTTTTCAGCAATGTCACCACTTTCTCGTGCAAATAACGGCATTCCCCTGCCCGATGCTCGTTAGTCCTATGATACTAACACCATAGATTGTGATCCCTCTGGCTGGGGTCGAATCTCATCGGCCTTGGGAACCGAGCTTCTTTAATGTTTCTCATTGTCAATATCAATTCCGCCACGCTGACATTAAAATCGTATTCGGACAGCCTGGGGTAGGTGGAATCCCGGGAGACCGATAACTCTTTGCCCTGCAACGATCTGTTATTCTAGCCGTAATTATCTTTTCTATCAGTAGCGAATCTATCTACCGAACGAAAACCTCTGCCACGTCCTTTGGCTATTTCGTAGGGCAAAAATCGACCTCTAGAAGATCGTAGATTTGGATCAAGATCATCCTTCAACATCTCCTTATTCCTTTCTCTATCCTGACCCTTGGTAGATGCCGGGAAACTAAGCTAGTCATCCTCTATTCTTATGGTTGACTCGTAGCGGTTGTGGACATCCGCCCATGTTGTTGATTGGAACTCGAGTAGACTTTCTTTCAATTTTCGGGAAGCATCAAAACTCCTCTGATTCAGCCCTTTAGTAAATGCCTCAGCTGTCATTCGCTTAGCACGGTCAGTAGCAATATCCTTTTCTTATGAAATATGGTCACGAACTCCCACAACAATTCAGACTCTCCTTGCGCAATTCTGAATATGTCGACCTTTCAAACGTGTACCTTCCTGGCCCCATCATGAGCCTTGATAAAAGAATCTGCGAGCATTTCGAAGGAATCTATCGAATGCTTATCGACGCCCCCTTTTTCTCTAATCGTGGGGTCAAAAATCGGGTATACGACATTGGGAGGACAACTCTATTCCCTTTCGAGAATTGGGTTTAGAAGTTGAAGAGTCACCACCTAATGATTATAGTGCATTAGGACACTTTTAGAAGAGCTTGAGTTGGAAAACCAGATATTAGGGTAAGGGCTAGAAATTATCCCGAGGGAAAGGTGTTAGGCACCCCTCAGGATCCACAAGTGTGGTTCCCGGCCATGCTATAATTGTGACTTTAAGAAGACAAGTAGAAAAAATAAAGCAAAGGGCTTCACATAGTTTTGCAAACAAGTTTAAGAGTTGAAGAAGTAGAGAGTATAGAAAATTAGTTTTAAAAGAAAGCTTAAGGATTAACAAGTAAAGGGGAAAGGGGTCCTAGGTTTGTGATTAATATGGATCACTTCAATGCAATACCCAGCAATCACTCCTCAAAAGAGGGGTCGCACGTGATATTAGCGCACCGGTCATCATCTCCATATTCTACCCTTCCCACCCCGTAAAGGTTATTTAAACGTGTGATTGGGTCACGAAAGCTTATTACGTGTTGTACCCGTCCCATCCTATAAGTCCTAGAGGGTATTTAGGACCACTATTCCTACGAGGTAAGGACTAGGCTGAACCCTTAGGTTTAAAAGACAAAATGCTAGGCGACATACATAACAAGTAGGACTACACATAAAGGAATCATACAAAGGCGAATAAGTGGCTCACAAATCCCTCCACAAGTAAACATGTAATTAACACGTCTCAAACACATTTAAGGTCTTAAAGATAAGAGTTTAAAAAAAAAAACAGGAATGCCGGAAAAAGATAAGCTTTAGTGAAAGCAGAAGGTTTAATAAAAAAAAAACCCTGAATGGCCCGATGAATGTTTGACTTGCAGAAATACAACTAAGAGGGCAACAGTTGAGTAAGTAAAAGGTAAGGGAATTGTTAAAACACCATTTGAATAAAGTAGAGATTTGAAATACAACAGTTTGAAATAACACGTTCCTGGACAGAAAGATAACCTAGTAGCTCGAAAGCTTAATAGGGCGAGACTCAGAAAATTAGCGAGAGTGTATAAATGTGAAACTGGTTTCCAGATAGAGAGATTTTCAAATAAAGAGTGAACTTTAGAAAGGCAAACGAGAAACAGAGTTCAGAAAGTTAAAAGAGGCTGAGTAGTCTGAAACTAATAAAACAAAATCAATCAATTTTTATTAGGCCTAAAGCTTGCCTAGGCGTCGTATGTATTGCCTACTTGAAAAGGTGAACGTGCATATTAATTTCAATTTTTTAAAGAGAAGACGCAGTTTAGCCCAAACTTAAATTAAACAACTGGCGAGGTGTTCAGCAATTGCAACTCAGATGAAATAAAATCCTAAGCAACATGATGTCTAATGCACATAAAACTCTTAAAACATGATCTCTAAATGCAGTAGTAATTTTTTTATAACATTTGTTTGTTGGTTACTAATCGTGATTACGAAATGAGTATAATAACGATCTGAAAGTAAAGAGCCTAGAGCAGGATTTCTATATGTAAGATGCATGTCCTATACATGGTTTCTATTGCACAAATAGGTAAGTAAAGAAGTATAGACATATTTTCTACCCATTACTTAAACTAAAATGCGTAATCCCACCCAACTTCACTATAGCCCCAATCAGTTATTTACAAGTTATTACAAACCATGATAGCTGAATCACATAAGTAAAGAAAAATAAGAAGTTACTCTATAGGGAGCCTTTAACCAGGCCCAACCTTCCAACCTCACTTCTTTCAAGTTTCACAACCTTTGCCATGGTTTGGGTGCGGCAAAGCTCCCTAAGGGCCCATTGAGATCCTTGGCCAATACCAACACCCAAACACTACCAAAATGTTGAACAAGTGTAGTGTGGGATTACCAGCCTTATGCATCAAAGTTCAATGAGTACTCAAGGGTACCCAAGACAATGCTTACACGAAGGGGGTAGAACCTAAACTCTAGGATTAGTGAGAGTGCGTGACATAGTTTTTAAAGAAATTGAGTTGATAAACAGTTTAAAAAAAATGATCCATGTAGAACCAGTTTTGAAAGAAAACAATGTGACAATGTTGACAATCTCAGAGCCAAAATACCACATATAGTTCAGGGAAGTAAACACAAATAGGGAAAAAGGGAAGTGGGGACAAGTAGTTCACATGTAAGAGCATAGACATCAGAGAAAACACTTCAGCCTTCAACAGTCATACTCCCTCCCAAAGAGATTCAGGATTATTTAATAGCTCGGAAGGGTTATGAATACAGACTGATAACGTATTGGGGTTAGGGGGAGGGGGTAAGGAAGAAATGTATTAACAAGTAAAGGAAACATAGACAGGCTGAACTACAAGAAAGATGATCACATCAATGAATTAGCAAAAAAAAACATGCTAATTGCAATGAAGACAGCAGAACCATAAGTACAAGCATGAAAGAAATAAGATAAAGTGCAGTATGTATAAAAACATATTGTTTTGGAAGCTGTAAATCAAATAGAGGGCATACCAGTCGAGGATGAGATAATATAGAGCAGTAGTGTGTAGAGAAGTAGAGCAGTGGTATAGTAGAGCAGTCCCAAAATCACTCAGTCTTGGCTTTCAGCCGACTGAGTAATCAGTAGTCAACAGGGGAAGTAAGAGAGGATGTGTAGAGAAACAAGAGAGAACAGTGAGTATGCTTATGTGTAAGAGAGAGTTCAAAACACTGAATGTCCTCTTATGCCAAAGAGAGGGTAGACTATTTATAGTTTTTGAAAACAAGTGGAAAAATAAGGTAACACGTATAGACAGATCATAGTTATGGAAATAATGCCTATTAGAATCAATTAAAGCCTCGGACTCCCTTCAATTAGGGAGTCATAGCTCAAACGGGTACAAATTGTATCAAATAAGAAAATTATTATTTGCAAGACTGGTATTTCCATAATAGGAGTAGTAAGAGTATGATGCATGTGATAAGGACTGAATACAGAATATTTCAAGTAAGGAAAGTATAAGGACAACATATTGTGCATACAAATTAGTTCAGAGAATCACGGATGAAATTGAAAGTCACAAGGAATCAGTACTAAGTAAGGAGAGCATTTCACGAATAAGGAAGTGATTCAAAAAATCAGTGTAAAACTTCTAAGGAAAACATATACCAATCAGGGATTCAAAGAGATGCACAAAATCAGCATAATATTTGGTAAACGATGAACAATTAGACCTATAAAACACAATAGGAATGAAAATCAGAGAACCCTAAGCAAGAAACCACAGAAACAGTAGAAGGTTGGAACCCTAACAACAAAAATTAAAGCATAGAACTCGGAGAACAACCCAGAAGATCACACAAACCAGCAAATAATACAAACACAAACATATAGTACTCAAAATCAGAAAGATAAAGTGATTTCGAAGAGGGGTTCAGAAACCCTAGTTCGAAAAAGGGAACGAAAACGTTTAAAACTTGAACAATCGTAAAGATCGAGTAGAGAGTAGTGTAAAACACAAAAGAGTAAGTTAAAAATCGTTAAAAAGATAGAGATTTAAAAGGTCTAGGTAGAAATTAGGGTTTCGTAAAACCAGTGAGAGGTAAGAGACCTGGTTGTAAAACTCGTCAATAATGGTGTTCGTAGCACCATCGGACCAAAACCCATCGGGAAAAGGCCGGAGACAAACCAGACAAAGCTTTCGGTGACCATCTTGTATGGTGGAGGCTTCTGGGGTCTCGAAGATAGAGGGAATCAACAAGACAAGGTTTCACGGCGGCTGGTGGTCGAGAGAGGTGAGGTTGGAGATGGTCGGAGAGGCGGTGAATTCATCGGAGAAGAAGAGAGAACCAGAAGGTTCTAGAGAGAAGGGAGAGTGAGAGACAATAGAGAGAGATAGAGAATCTCGTGGAAATGAAGGGTCTAGGGGGGGTGGTAATTGGATTTAATTAAGGCAAGCAAATATGGGCCGTTGATCTCATTTGATCAATGGCTCAGATTAAATTGGAGCTGGGCCGGGTTGCAAAAATATAGATCGGTCCAATTGGGGTTAGGGCTGGGTAAATTGAGGGCTAAAATTGAAATCTGAATGGGCTACAATTGCAATGGGATGAGGCTAAATGTCAAATAGCCAATTTTCCCTTTTTATTTATAAAAAATAGTAAAATGATTTTTTTAAAACAAACTAAAAGCCCTGAGCTAATTAATAATATATAAACATTAATCTAAAAATACTAGAAATGATTTTATGCTTGCAAAACGCTATTACTCGTAATATAGGCTATAATTGCAATTTTATGCAATTTAGTTTAAAAATATCAAATAGATTTGTAAAAGTATGCAAAAATCACCTTAATTATATTTTGGTGTAAATATAAGAAATAAATAAATTATTCACCAAAATGATAATTTTGGGAATAATTATTGAATTTTGCACTACTAAAATAGACAATAAATTGGTTTTGAAAGTCTTTAGAAATTTGGGAAAAATACCAAAATACTTGGGCATGCTTATTTACGCACATATATGTTATTTTGAAAGTATTTTGAGTGTAAAAAAAATAATACTTAGGGAACAATTGGGTATCAACAGCTGCCCCTCTTTACCCGAGAAGGATGAAAGAGTTGTCGGGTAAAGATACGATGACCAATTTTGCCCGAAAAGAAGCGATTTGAAAAGTATTTTTTGCCCGAGCTCTGGTTCCTGAGCTGCCTCCACATCCCTGGCCTTACAAGAATCAGGCCACGTGTAGTTCAGGATCTATTGACGGGATATGCCGATGGAGATTTTGAAAAGAACGGACATGATGTTTGGTTGAGAAAAGTGGTTGAAGTCTGATAGGCTGTGGGAACTGGAGTGGGATCGCTCCTGCTGAGGCGGCTGTTGATAGCCGGTGTACCTGCAAATGAATAATACCAACATACATTGTGCATAAATTTAAACGTGATGCAAGTTCCCATCGGACCATGAATGTTGTCTTTGGACGGTTAGGATGACGTCCTCAGATCATAACGTCCTGGGCCATAAATCGTATAATAAAGGATTCGTAGGCTATGAAATGATGTTCTCGGGCTATGAGAATGATGCCTCCGAACCATGATGCCTTTGAATAATGATATGCAAAAGGTAAAATAGGGGTCCTCAGGCCATGACATGGCGTTCTGTGGCTATGCAAATGGTACCTCCGAACAATGACGCCTTTGGACAATTTGGCGATCTTTCAGCCCATGAAATACAGAAGGTGGCGATCTTTCAGCCCATGAAATACAGAAGGTGGCGATCTTTCAGCCCATGAAATGTAGGATTTGGCGATATTTCAGCCGATGCGAGGCGTAAAAGCTGGCGATATTTCAGCCATGTGAGAGAGATAATGTGGTGATCTTTCAACCGATGCAAGAAAATAAAGTGGCGATATTTCAGCCATGTAGGATGGAGACAGAGCTTAGTCTCGGAAGGCAGAAAGGTAGCCTTGTGTAATGCAGGAAATGCAGATGGAGGTAGAGCTTAACCTCGGAAGGCAGAAAGGTAGCCTTATGCAAAATGCAGATGGAGACAGAGCTTAGTCTCAAAAGGCAGAAAAGTAGCCTTATGCAGATGATGATGGAGGTAGAGCTTAACCTCGGAAGGTAGAAAAGTAGCCTTATGCAAAATGTAGGAAATGCTGATGGAGACAGAGCTTAGTCTCGGAAGGCAGAAAGGTAGCCTTATGCAATGCAGAAAAATGCAGATGGAGACAGAGCTTGGTCTCGAAAGGCAGAAAGGGTAGCCTTATGCAAAATGCAGATGGAGACAGAGCTTAGTCTCGAAAGGCAGAAAGGTAGCCTTATGCAACGCAGGAAATGCAGATGGAGGTAGGGCTTAACCTCGGAAGGCAGAAAGGTAGCCTTATGCAAAATGCAGATGGAGACAGAGCTTAGTCTCGAAAGGCAGAAAGGTAGACCTTATGCAAAATGCATATGGAGACAGAGCTTAGTCTCGAAAGGCAGAAAGGTAGCCTTATGCAACGCAGGAAATGCAGATGGAGGTAGAGCTTAACCTCAGAAGGCAGAAAGGTAGCCTTATGTAGTGCAATAATGTAAAAGGATAATTAGTAGTAAAATCTCTTAGCTGATAGCCGATTACGACAATATGACTGCTGGGGAGATTGTGTACGGATAGCAATTGCGGGCAAGTGATAATTCTGAGAAGTTTCATTCTTGGGAAAGTATGCGTACATAAATATATCTGACGATATTGCAAGTCGAGTGCCTCCATCCAAAGAAAATCGTGAGTTCTGTGAGGGGAAAGGTTAGTTCGTCTTCCCCGGGCTCTTGATGTTGTGTGTCATTGGGGTAGCGTCGCTAAACAACAGTAATTCAGATAATAGTTATGTATGCTTTAGCAAATATATAATCGAAAATAGTTTTCTTTAGATAAACCAATGACTTCGATGTGGTTCAAGTCATTGCAACCTCTTTCACTCCAGAATTTTGAGGGTCCTCCTCAAAATTCTACCCCAGTTTGCTAAGCGGACATTTCTGACGACTGTGCTGAATGACTAAAAAAAAATCATCTTCGGAATTTTGAGGGTCCTCCTCAAAATTCTGCCCCAGTTCACTGGGCTGGCGCTTCTGGCGATGCATGGACTAAAATCAACTTTGGAATTTTGAGGGTCCTCCTCAAAATTCTGCCCCAGTTCCAATAGTGGGGAAAAATGGGATTTTTATTAAATTATGACCGAACGCATAGGGCTGCCTACGTATCCCCTTTTAAACGGGAATCAGGTCAGGCGTAGTTCAAATTACATCATTAAGGGAATCATAAGCGGTTACACATAATATCGTTTCACTGCATCTGAATTGATTAGCTTCGACCAGACTTCTCCATCCATCTCTGCAAGAATAATGGCTCCTCCAGTTAGAACCCGGTGAACCATGTACGGACCTTGCCAATTAGGAGAGAACTTCCCCTTCGCTTCATCTTGATGTGGGAATATTTTCTTCAACACTAGCTGCCCTTGTATAAACTTTCTTGGCTTAACCCTTTTGTTGAAGGCTCTGGACATTCTGTTCTGATACAACTGACCGTGGCAAACTGCATTCATTCTTTTCCCATCTATAAGGGCTAACTGCTCGTAGCGACCTCTTACCCATTCTGCATCATCCAACTCCACTTCTTGTATGATCCTTAAGGAGGGAATTTCTACCTCGGCGGGGATGACCGCCTCTGTACCATAAACCAGCATGTAGGGAGTTGCTCTGGTCGATGTGCGGACTGTAGTGCGGTATCCCAATAAGGCGAATGATAACTTCTCATGCCATTGTTTGTGCCTTTCAACCATCTTCCTTAGTATCTTCTTGATATTCTTGTTGGCTGCTTCCACAATTCCATTCATCTGAGGCCTGTAGGCTGTAGAGTTCTTGTGTTTGATCTTGAAAATTTCACACATCACTTTCATCAAGTCGCTGTTGAGATTGGAACCATTATCAGTGATGATTGATTCCGAAACTCCGAACCGACAAATAATGCAGTCGCGCATGAAACCCGCCACAACCTTCTTAGTGACCACCTTGTATGATGCTACTTCGACCCATTGGGTAAAATAATCGATTGCCACTAAGATGAACCTGTGCCTATTTGATGTGGCAGGCTCGATAGGTCCGATAACATCCATTCCCCAAGCGGAGAATGGCCACAGTGAGTTTGTTGCAGTAAGCTCGCTTGGAGGTGCCTTTATCATATCTGCATGTATCTGATAGCGATGGCATTTGCGAACATACTGGATACAGTCTGTTTCCATAGTCATCCAAAAATATCCTGCTCGGAGTATCTTTTTCGCTAAGACAAAACCATTCATGTGCGGCCCGCAGGTCCCTGCATGCACTTCGTCCAATAGCCTGGATGCTTCTTTTGCTTCGACACACCTTAGTAAACCCAAATCGGGAGTCCTCCTATACATGATTCCTCCACTGTGAAAGAAGTTGCTGGATAGCCTACGAAGTGTGCGCTTCTGAGTAGCATTGGCAAGTCCTGGATATTCCCCTGTTGTCAAGTACTCCTTGATGTCGTGGAACCATGGTTTTCCATCCGCTTCTTCCACAACATGGGCACAATAAGCTGGCTGATCATGAATCTTTACAGGGATGGGATCAATGAAATTTGTATCTGGATGCTGGATCATAGACGATAAAGTAGCTAATGCATCAACAAACTCGTTTTGGACTCTGGGGACGTGCTGAAATTCTGTTTTTGTGAACCTTTTCCTCAACTCCTGTATATGATGCAAGTAGGGAAGTATCTTAGAGTTCTTGGTTGCCCACTCTCCTCGAACCTGATGTATGAGCAAGTCTGAATCCCCGATCACTAGCAACTCCTGAACGTTCATGTCAATGGCCATTTTGAGCCCCAAGATGCAGGCTTCATATTCGGCCATATTATTGGTGCAAGGAAACCTGAGCTTGGCAGATACCGGGTAGTGCTGGCCAGTTTCTGATACTAGAACTGCTCCTATGCCAACTCCTTTGAAATTTGCAGCTCCGTCGAAAAACAGCCTCCAACCATAATAGGATTCTGCAATATCTTCTCCTATGAAAGATACCTCTCCATCGGGAAAATACGTTTTAAGGGCTCGTATTCTCCGTCTACGGGATTCTCGGCGAGTTGGTCTGCCAAGGCTTGCCCTTTGAATGCTTTTTGGGTCACGTAAACAATGTCGAATTCACTTAGCAGGATTTGCCACTTATCGAGCATGCCAGTGGGCATGGGTTTCTGGAAGATATACTTTAGAGAGTCCATTCTGGATATGAGATAAGTAGTGTAAGCACAGAAGTAATGCCTCAACTTCTGCGCGACCTAAGTCAGAGCACAACAAGTGCGTTCTAAAAGAGAATACTGAGCCTCGTACGGTGTGAACTTCTTACTGAGATAGTAGATGGCTTGCTCCTTTCTCCCTGTTTCATCATTTTGTCCCAGAACACAACTGAATGCTCCATCCAATACCGCAAGGTAAAGCAATAGGGGTCTTCCTAGCTCAGGCGGAACCAAGACCGGCGGCGTTGATAGGTATTTCATTAATTCTATCAAAAGCTTTCTGACAATCATCAGTCCACTTGGTAGCAACATCTTTTTTCAACATTTTGAAGATAGGTTCACAAATGACAGTGGACTAAGCTATGAACCGGCTGATATAGTTGAGTCTCCCTAGGAAACTTATCACGTCCTTTTTGTTCTTTGGCGGCGATAATTCTTGGATAGCTTTGACCTTTGATGGATCCAATTCTATTCCTAGATGACTCACGATAAAGCCCAATAATTTTCCAGCAGGAACCTCGAATGCACACTTGGCGGGATTCAGTTTCAGATTGCACCTCCTCAGTCTGTTGAAGAACTTTCTTAGATCTTCCATGTGATCCCTGGATTTCTTGGATTTAATGATGACATCATCCACATATACCTCGATCTCCTTGTGTATCATGTCATGAAAGATGGTAGTCATGGCTATCATGTAGGTGGTATCAGCGTTCTTCAAACCGAATGGCATCATTTTGTAACAGTACATTCCCCACGGCGTGATGAAAGCCGTTTTCTCTACATCTTCCTCATCCATCCATATCTAATGATACCCAGTGAAACAATCAACAAAAGACTGCAACTCGTGCTTGGCGCAGTTGTCGATAAGAATGTGTATGTTGGGCAAGGGGAAGTCGTCTTTGGGACTGGCCCGATTAAGATCCCGGTAGTCAACACAAACTCTAAGTTTCCCATCCTTTTTTGGCACTGGCACGATGTTGGCTAACCATGTCGGATACTCTATTACCCTGAGAACCTTGGCTTTGACTTGCTTGGTAACCTCTTCTTTGATTTTCAAACTCATGTCGGGTTTGAATTTCCTGAGCTTCTACTTTACCGGCGGGCATATTGGATCTGTTGGCAGTTTGTGAGCTACAATGGATGTGCTGAAACCAGTCATATCATCATATGACCAGGCAAATATGTCTTCATATTCCTTTAGGAACTCTGTGTACTCTTTCTTTACTGATGGTGACAGGTGAACACTGATGCGCGTTTCTTTGATATTCTCTGCATCTCCTAGATTAACGACCTCAGTTTCATACAAGTTAGACTTAGGCCTATTTTCAAAATTCTCAACTCCTCTAACGACCTCTTCTGGCATATCATCCTCTTCTGAGTCCGTATCCATTTGTTGCGTTGTCTCGTTGCAAGTCACAATCGTTGGTTCATCGTCAAGGCAAGTAATAGTAATGTTGTGTAATATAAAGTGAATGATAGAAAAATAATAAGAGCGAGATATATAATAAACTGAAATGCTTCGATTAAATTCGCAATTATTTTGAGTATAAGAGCTTTTTTAAGAATTA
Organism: Nicotiana tabacum; assembly: GCF_000715075.1. Classification (NCBI taxonomy): domain Eukaryota; kingdom Viridiplantae; phylum Streptophyta; class Magnoliopsida; order Solanales; family Solanaceae; genus Nicotiana; species Nicotiana tabacum. Next base: position 119,105,921 of record NC_134099.1, on the reverse strand, counting down.
AAGACAATGCGGAAATAAAATCAGCTAGTAAAAAAGTAAAATGTGATGCATGGTGCTTTTATTTAACCTTGCTACCCCGAAGCTTTCCGGGTCCTGGTGGTTTTGATTGACCAATTGCTGAGGCGCTCTCCTTGGTTCACAACTTGTATTGAAGGGCCTTCCTCCCCTTCCTCCTCGAAGATAACACAGCAGTCCATATCGTCATCCTCTAGGAACAGATTCCTCACGGCTGCCAATGCTTCCTCTTCCTCTGACCCATAGATAGTATCTGCCGGCTGGAAAGTCTGCTCCAGGTGAGGTATCGAATGCTCCAGTGGGTAGTAGGGACCGCGCCATGGTGGAGACCAGTGATTGAACTCCTCCCAAGTGTACTCATACCCCAAACCAAATGTAGTGCCATGTTTCTTCAGCTTGATGGGTTTGGCGATTCCCTGGAGGTTTTTGCCGAGTCCCTTTCTAGGTTCGTATCCACACCAATTCAGGATACTTTCAATCTTGTTATCCCACCATTTATCTTTGTCTACAGCGTTGACTCTTTCAATGTGGTGGTATGTTTCTCCGCCTATTCCCCTATTGCCTCCAATCATCGGGATGGTCTGGCGACTATATATAGGATTGCTACCATCGCCATGAATAATCACCTCTTGGTGATTCCATTCGAACTTCACTGCCTGATGCAGGGTCGATGCCACAGCTCCAGTGGCGTGGATCCATGGTCGTCCCAACAACAAATTGTAGGATGCTGGGACATCTATCACTTGAAAGTCAACGTCAAACAAGGTTGGCCCCATTTGCAAGCATAGGTTGATCTCTCCAATAGTAGACCTTTGGGACCTTTCGAAGGCTTTGACATTGATGGCCCCATTTTGATCTCGTGCAGTCTCTTTCCTAATGTTCTGAGAGTTATCATTAGATAGATGTTGAGGCTGGAGCCTCCATCGATCAAGACTCTAGTGACGAAGTAATCCTCGCATTGTACGGTGATGTGTAGGGCCATGTTGTGACTCAGTCCTTCTGGCGGCATCTCATCTTTGTGGAAGGTGATTTTGTGGCTTTCCAGTATTTGTCCTACCATATTTGCCATTTTGCCCCCAGTTATGTTGCTGGGCTTATAAGCTTCGCTCAATATCTTCATCAAGGCATTTTTGTGTGCGTCAGAGCCCTGTAGAAGAGCTAGGATGTAGATCTGTGCTGGTGTTTTGTTCAACTACTCAACGACCGAATACTCCTTAGCTTGTATTTTCCTCCACAGATCATCGGGACCAGTTTCAGTAGTTCGTCCCGAGGCTTGCTTACTGGACTCAGCTAGGTGCTCTAGAGTGTAAACCCTGCTTGTTCTGGTCATACCCTGCGCATCAATTTCTTCTCCCGTCTTGGTCTTTCCTTTCCTCCTTGCCTCAGCTGTGTAATCCCATGGTATGGCATTTGAGCGGAACGGTGTTATGTCTGACTTTGCTACAGAAATGGGTACCCTCGGTGGTAACACAACAACTTCAAAGGGTATAGGTGCCTTTGGAACCCCAAACTAAACCTCAATTGGCCCAACCACCTTCGCAGAAGAAGGTGCTTCAAATTCGAGAGGTATAGACATGTTTACTTCATCGCCCCTGGAGGGCTGGTTCTGCACAACAATCGGGTTAAGTGTGACTGCTGGTTTCTTTGGCTCATCATCCTCAACAATGAGTCCTATCGATCCCTTGGGGTCCCAGTCATCTTCAATCTCGATCATGTGAATGTCCCCACCTCTGTGATCGGGCAGAGGGTTGTTGCGAACATTAGGAGCATGCTCCTTTGCTACGATAACCTTATTGTCGATCAGAGATTGAATCTTGTCCTTCAACGAGCGACATTCGTTAATGGTATGACCTTTCATGCCGAAATGGCACGCACAGGTCTTATTAGGGTTGACCCACTGGGAAGGATTTTCTGGAGTTATGGTAGGGATAGGGGAGACGTAACCAACAACTTTAAGTTTCTCATACAGCTGGTCAATTGACTCAGTTGTATATTGTCTGGGAGGTATGCGGTCAAAATTTGGTCTGGGTCTAGGGGAATTTTGGCGAGTGGGAGGTGATTGGTAGTGAGGGGGTTGGGCATTATAAGCTTGGTAAATAGGTGCAGGTTGAGAGCATCTGGGTGAAGTGGGTTGATATGCGGGAGGTGGAGATGATTGGTAAACGGGTGGTGGATTTTGGTAAGAGGGTGCGGGTGCTTGGTAATTCGGGATAGGCTGATATGTAAGTGGAGGTGACTAGTAAGTGCAGTATTTTAGTAGTGATTTGGCTCCCCGTGCGACCATCACGACATTGACATCCTTCTTCTTGGCCATGCCACCAGACTGTAAAGCCTTGTTAGTGGCTTGCAATGCTACAAGATTAGTAACCATACCATTCTTAATGCCTTCCTCAATTCTTTCTCCCAGCTTGATGATATCGGAGAATTTCTGGCCCTCGATCAGCATCAACCTCTCATAATAATGTGGGTCCTGAGCCCGGATGAAGAATCTGTTCATTTATTCCTCTTCTAAGGCCGGCCTGACCTTAGCAGCCTCTGATCTCCAACGAGTAGCATACTCGTGGAATGTCTCAGTAGGCTTCTTCTTTAGATTCTGGATGTAGGATACATCCGGTGCATTCTCTGTATTGAATCGGAACCTATCTATGAAATCCTATGCCATACCTACCCAGCTTGTCCATTTATTGGGGTCCTTACTGATGTACCAGGATAAAGCATCCCCCTTCAGGCTTCTCATGAAGAGTTTCATACGGATTTTCTCATTCCTTCCGACTCCGACCAGCTTATCACAATATGTCCTTAAATGGACTCTGGGATCTCCCGTGCCATCGAACATTTCGAACTTGGGAGGTTTGTATCCCTCCAGAAGTTCAACATCTAGCTGAATGCAGAGGTCTTCATAATTCAGCCCCTCTATGCCTCTGTTTCCTTCCATGCCCTGGACTCGGCTGGTCAACTTCTTGAGTTCTGCTGCCAAGTTTCTGATAAGAGTGTCCTTGTCATCAGACTCAAGTGCACTTGAGATTGGTTGAGTGTAGTGGGGTATGGTATCTACGTAGATGGGAGTGTTGTGGGGGTGGTCGTTTATGGTGTTCAGTGGTTCAAGAATGAGTAGTGGAGTGTGGCATGTGTTGCAGTGTTGAGCATGAGTGGGTTGCATCTATGGTTGTGGGGTGTTCTGTGGAGGTGCGGGGTTTTGAGCATTTGGAAAGTTGACATCAAGAGCGGTGAGAGTGAATGATAAATTTGCCAAGTCCCGCACTTGATCCAGTTCTTCTTGGAACTTCAACAGTTTCTACTCAAGTTGGGCAGCAGTTTCCTTAGCAACCGAGGTACCCTGAGGAATCTCAATTCTTTCAATTTCCTTTCTGGCGCTTGAATCTCCCATTCTACCTTTGTTCTTGTTCCGGATAGGACTCGGAGGAGGAGGAGGTAGAGGGCCCTTGGATCTCGTACTATATGATGATGGTGCCAGAATGCACGAACTAACCTTTGGGGAGGGGAATAAAAATAAAGAAAAACAAAAAGTAACAAGTTAGTGCGGGTGAAGAAAATGTTGCAATATTTAAACACATTGTGCAAGAATATAAATCACGTCCTAATTTGGGTGCCTCGTTATGCCCGAGGTAGGCCTAGCGACAAATTAATTTGGAGAACTTATAATGCTAAATGCCTCATTTTATTGATAAAAATAAGACGAATCCAAAACAATGCTAAATAATAGAAAATAAAATGTCACTAGTGGTCATTGGCCTTATTAAATCATTAAAAGCAAAATAAAGGACTCCTAACTACTTGGTCCCAGAAGGACCTTCCCTAGATTCAGTATCTTTATCCCCCTCGAACAGCTTCACCAGCTCGCGCAGTCCTAGCAGCAGATAAGCTTGGGCCAAATGTCCGCCTACATTCCCTTCAGCGTTTCGACAATCTTCAATCCTCTTGAGGAACTTTCCTTCTAGCTCCACTAGACCCCGCTCCAAATACCCTAGTCACTTGTTGGCACTGACAGCCATATCCTTCCATTCTTCGATCAACTTTTGATGGGTTTCTTGTATTTCCCGATGCTCACTTTCACACTCTCGAATTCTCTTACGCAGTTGATTGTACTTAGCCAGTGCTTCAGCTTTCTCGTCGATTATTCTGTGTCTGTAAATGAACCCGGGCTGACCCATACCATTGTGATTATCTTCCAACCAACCCGAATAGTGCGGCACGCAACCAGCGTGATACCTGTCTAGCTCAATAGATTCTTTCCCCAAAACGAGCTTGCAATGCCACTTGTGTTGAGCTTGGCATTTGTGAGGGCTATCATCATCCTGGAAATCATCCCTAAAGTGACTCATTTTGTCGACCCTTGGTATGATTTTCTTTCTTCCCGCCTGCCTCATGGCTCGGAGGGGAACGTAGGTATAAGTTCCTCTTAGACCAATAAGTATGAGAAATGGTGTGTCTCGGGATCGAACAATGAATTCTTCCATAGGGAACCATTCGACCATCCACTGTACCTGGTCTTCTTTTAGATTCTAGAATAGCTCCACCCATCTTCCAGCGTCCTCTAGATGAGCGAACATATTAGGCATATAATTCATATGCCTTGGCTGGTGGAAGACAATGTGATCATCCCAGTCTCTGCGTAAGATCTCCTGTCGGTATTCTCCTTTTTGGAGGTGCTCCATGAGCCAGAGCTGAAGTAATAAATTGCATCCCTCAAAATGACTGGCCTTTCGCTGACAGATGTCCAGGGCCCAGTATATCTCAGCAACAATCATGGGCACTATACTGAAAGGCTGTCCGCCAATTCCTTCCATCAGAGTCTTGGTTACCATGGCCAGTATGGTATGGATCCTAGCCTTCTTCATATGGAACACTATCATCCCCAGGAAACGAAATATGAATACGAAGACCCTTCTGTGAATATGCCCCAGTGAGGTGAGGGCAAATTCATCTGAGTAGGTGCGGTATGACTTGCTATGGCCGTACCTCTCGTACAGATAGTCGAATGGGATGTAGGAGTCTTTCAAACAGGTCAAGTCTGGGTTCTTCTTCAGTCCCATCATCTTAAGGAAACCCCTACCCTTGCGATTCTCTGGCATAAGCAAACCCGAAGTCTCCTAAGGAATACCAGCTAAGCCTCTTATTTCTTCGAGCAAAGGAGTCATTTCAAGGTCCCCGAAGCGGAACACAGACCTGTCACTATCCCAGAACAGAGTTGCAGCCTCTATGATTTTGTTGTAAGGCTGGATTTCTAGAAGAGAAGGTAGATTCCCTAAGTATTTTCGGACGAGTGTCTGATCACTGGAGTGGAGATCCTCCCACCAATTTAGTAGCCTTGGATTAATGTTGGTTACCATGCCAAATCTCGGGACTTCGTGCCTTATTTTCTGCAAAACAGAGTGTTAGACCCTTACCCCGCCAGACTCGACTATTTAAACCAATAATTAGCATAAAAACATTTAGTTCTCCAAATAAATGCAAAGAACATGTAGGTGTCCGTTTGTATTAGAGTAAAATTAGAATTATAAATCAAAACCTTTTGTCTGGAAGTGCAATTTAGTTGTTCCATTTTCTTTCATCAAGTGTATATCCCTAACACCCATAGTAACTCTCTGTGGAAATTGATCCCGACTCTTGGTGGGTACTATTCTTCCAACGACCATTTTCACTCATTATTGAGCACGGATTGGGGGTGGATCAACTTTTGGCGCTATTTCGGGGGAGTTAAAATGGTTTTAGCGATATATTTGGGTTTGCTTTTGGAATATTTTCTTTTCCTTCCGTGTAACTGACTTGTGTGAGAAATTTTAGGTACAACCATAGAGAATAATAAGCTAAAAAATTTGCCTTTGGGGGAATTTGACGGCGAGGAGGAGCAAGTAGAGGAGTTACCTCATGAGCCACAAGCCAATCAGAGAACCGGGTACCTCATTACAATGTGCCCAGTCCACCCCCACCTCCACCAAGAACGACTCCACACAAGATATTGCTCAATGAAGGTTATGCTAGTGCAATAGTCCCTCCCTGTATTAGAGCATGCAATTTCCAAATAACCAATATAATGCTCACTTTTCTTGAGCAACGGGGTTTCTTTACCGGTGCTCCAACACAAAATGCTTACATAAATTTGACAGGCTTTTTAGATACATGTTGGGGGAGCAAGCAAACTAATGTCTCCGAGGATGCATTGAGGCTAAGGCTTTTTCCCTTCTCTCTACGGAGGGAAGCTTTATATTGGTTGAAATGATTGAAGAACCATTCAATTCACACTTGGGATGAGTTGGCGGAAAAGTTCATTGCTAAGTTGTTCTCTCCCGGGCACATGGATACACTTCGAGATGAGATCTTGGCATTTAAGCAAGAGCCGAATAAACCATTACACGAGATATGGGAGCTATCACGTCCCTTTTTCCCTTCGTGGGATCGAGTTTATGACATTTTGGTTGGGACAACTCTTTCCTTTTGGGAAAGGAGGTTTGCAGTTTTGAAGAGTCGCCACCTAACGATTTAAGGTATGTTAGATCACCTATAGGGTTCATTTATAACTACCTTTGGTAACCAGAGACAGGGTAAGGGCTTGAAATTATCCTAAGGGGAAGGTGTTAGGCACCCCTCACGATCCACTAGTGTGGTTCCCGGCCAAACAGTTTTTGTGAATTTGTACAATTAGAAAATAAATATGTATGACTCAAATAGTAGGAGATTTAAGTTTAAATACACAGGTGTAAGAAAACAACTAATGAAGAAGCTAAATTTTGAAAAGAATTACAATCTAAGCATATTCGAATGTAAAGAAGGGTGTCCTAGGTTTATTTATAATATGGATCACATCAATGCAATACCCAGTATGACACTCCTTAAAGAGGGGCTACAAGTGGTATTAGCGCACCGGTCATCATATCTATATCTACGCTTTCCCGCCCCGTGAAGGTAATTAAAGCGAGGGTTGGTCTCGACCCCTATTGCATGCTGTTACCCGTCCCTTCCTATCAGTCATGGAGGAATTTAAGACTCATATCCTATAAAAAGGGGGAGGTTCTAGGCACACCCTTAGGTTTAAAGGCAAAATACTAGGCGACAAATAAGAATATATAAGACTGCATTTATGGGGGAAAACACTGGAAACAGATAGAAGGCTAAGATATACCTCCACAAGTAATGCACATAAACAACATGACTCATACACAATTAAGGTGTAAATTCAAATCCTATGCATGGTATCTAAGTGACAACAGTAGAATCAGATTTATTACATGACTCAGAAAAGAAGTCTGAATCAGGCTTGCCTATTGATTTTAATAATTGACAATTAAGCAGCATACACAAAGAAGCATGTTTCCAGTTTTGACAAATTTAGCACCTAAGGCTTGCCTAGGTGTAAAACAGTGTTCCAGTTATCAGAGTTAATTAGAGGAGACTATTTGAATGGCATTACTAAACATTTTGTTCTAAATGTTCAGAATTCCGGAATTATTACCGGCTAGGTTAATCTATTTTTATCCATAATTAAACTAGAGATGCCTAAGCGGATATGAATGCAATTCTAAAGGCATGATATCTAATGTACAAATATGCAGAGTGATGTATGCAGGACCTGAGTAGGATTTTTCTAAATGCATAAGTATCACGTATTTTCAGAATATGCAGAAGATATGGAAATTATCTGTTTATTAGCATTGTTTTTATCCTAAGGCAGGATCTCTAAGTGTACATGGCAGCGCGTAACATAATGGTAAAGTGCTAGTTATTAGCAGATTTTAACACATAATTTTGCAAGGATGCACATGATGATGCACATGATGAAACAATAAACATGGGACCTAAGAGCATGATTTCTAATGCATGTATAAGTTCTAAGCATGGTTTCTATTGTGCAATTAGAAATATGAACCTAATAACATGTTTTCTACCCTTAACAACTATAGCATGCATATTTACCCCATCTCTTTTCACTAGCCAAACCCAATACTTGTTTACAACAGGTTATTACAGACCAACATTGAAATGAATCACATAAGTAGAAATGAAAAATAAGAAGTTACACTATATAGAGCTTGATTAGGACTTCCTCCCTGAGTTATGTAATAAATCACCTCATGTTCCACGATTGTTCCATAGTCTTTCTCATATCCGGGTGTGTCAGAGTTCCCTAAGGACCTCAAGGGATCCCGGGCAGTGCTCACACCCTGATTTCATAGCCAAGACAGAGTAAGTGTAGTATGGAAAGGCCAGCTTTTATGTGTCCAAGTTCAGGGGGAGCTCAAGGGTCCCAAGGCAAGACTCACACAAAAGGGGCAGAACCTAGTGGTCTAAGAGTACATGTGAGAGTGCTTGATATAGATTTAAAAGAGTTGAGTTGGAAATTTTTTTGACAAAGATTAGTTTGAAATAAGTTTTGGAAAAGCAATAGAAGAGTTTGCCTTAGTGAAAACTAGTTTGGAGAAAACAAGAAACAGGACAATCAGCAACTCAAGACCAAATCAACATACATGGTTCGAACACATGCAGGGAAAGGAGGAATTGGGGACAAGTAGTTCATATGCGAAAGCATATTTACGCACAGAATAACACTAGAGAAGTACTATAGAACTTAAATAGTCATAGCAATAGTCTATCACAACGTGTTCATGCCAGGAGCTTAACAATATTAGATCAAGGGGTGCTAAACAGAGTTACTCATTAGTTTTAGGGGGAAGGGTTCAGTATCACATAGTGACTGGGTGTTACAAACACATGCTTACAATGTATTGAGGGTTAGGGGTAGGCAGAATAGTAGTAGAAAAATGTAAGAAGGCAGTAGACATGCTGAATTATAGGAAAGGGGTCTATGATGCTAACATGAGCATGCTAGTTGAGGGAAAATCAAGTACATTAGGAGTCTATGATGCTAACATGAGCATGCTAGTTGAGGTAAATAAACCAGAACTCAAGTAAACATGCTGACCCAGTATCATACAAGACAAGTGAGACCCAGACATGCTGATTACACATTTGAACAAGAGAGGGCAAAACTTAAGCATACTGAATAAAGCAGTAAACAAGAAGGGCAATTAAATACATGAGCCATTAAATTAGTGCAGAAGGAGACATGGATTAACAGATAGGGAGCACATAAAGTTGAATTTCAGAATTGAACTAGGAACATACCAGTTAAGGAAGCAAAAATGCAAAAAGTAAGGCAAGTAGAGTTCCATAGTCTAGCCTTGGCTTTCAGCCGGCTAGACAAGCAGTTAACACAAGTAGCAGAGAGAGAATAGAGAATTTTTATGTGTATGTGTGTTTTTTGAACTAATTGTTCGTGTCCTAAGGCAGTAGAAGAGAGTCATTTATATAGTAGTTTGAAAACTGGTTAAAATAGGAAAGAATCAATTCTTCAGTAATTATAGAACTTAGTATAAAAATTGGTTCAAATCCCCCTTTGATTAAGGGAGTAAGTGTAAATGGTAAAGAGTAAGTAAGGAAAGAAATCATACACGTCTGGAGTATAACAAATAAGGAAAGATTTCAAAATAGTACCAGTATAGAACAAGTAATTGGCTAGGTTCAGAAAGTTTTCAAATTAAGGAAACAATCAGTAAGAATTAAGTAGCAATGCAGACAAGGCAAGAGAAAGTTAATTAAGGCAAGCAACTAATCAAATTAAGTAGAAAGGTAGAAGTCGTGGGGTCCAAAGGAAAATGTTCAAATCACACCAAGTAATAAGGAATTCAGAATCAATTAAACAGAAAATCATGCAGAAGAGTCAACATGTTTAACATATAAATAGAGCAAGACAGTCACAAGAAATCACAAGAACTCAAAAGAAACATGAGAATCAGTAAGTCATACACAGAAAACAAATGAAGAACCCTAAAAATTAGGGGTTTTAACGTAGGCTAGTTAGGGTCAAGGAAGAACTCAACGAGATTAGTCAAAGCACATAGACGCAGGGAATTAAGAACTTAAAACCAGAAAGCATTTCGAAGAAAAAATAAATTTTTAGAAACCCTAGTTTAGGAAGATGACAAGCCACTCAAAAATCAAGAGATTTTCAATAAAAAACAAGTAAAGATAAGTTCGATCTTTCTTAGATCTGTACAGATCTAAGAAGTTTAAGAGACGAAATTAGGGTTTTCAATAGAATAACTCGAATAGAGGAGAAAGCATAAACAAACATTTTAACCATAGAGACTCACAGATTAATACAAAAAATTAGAAGAAAGAAGTGTTTTGAAAAAGTGTTTAAGAACCCTAGTTTGAAGATGAAGAGTTACTTTAGAAAAAAATCAAAAAAACCTTTAAGGAAAACAACAAAAGCTAATAGTATACACAGATCTAAGACAGATCTAAAAGAAATCAGAAACTCTTAAGAGTTAGGGTTTCAGAGAACCCAGAGAAGATGAGAAAATCTTAAAGTGTTACCGATTTTAGCCGAATAATTCACAGATCTCACTCGAAAACCCTAAGGTGGCCGAAAAATGGCATGAACAGCCATGGTTAGGAGTTTAATGCTTCCAGGTTCACCTGAGGACCTTAGGGTAGTGTCAAATCGGCGTGGGGTGAAGCAGGGGCCAGGAGATGATGAGAGGCCATGGTTTCTGGCGAGGGAGGTGGCTGGAGAAGGTGGACAAGGTCCATCGGAGGGGAGGGGAGAAGGTTCTAGAGAAAGGGAGATAGAGAGACCGGTTGAGAGAGAATGAGAGGGGGAAACGAGGGTTTGGGGGGTAGTCTATTAGGTTAAATATGGTATGGGGGATCTGGACCGTTGATTAGAATTGATCAACGGTCCAGATTGGACCAGGGATTGGGTCGGGTAGGATTTAGGTTTGGGATTGGGTCTGATGGGTTATTTAATTGGGTTGGGGGTCCGGTTGGGTTTAGGCTAGACTTTAAATAGGGAGTCGCTAATTGTTAAATACCCATCAAAATTAGATAAATAATTAATAAAAATGAAATTAAAGCTAAATAGGTGAAATTAAGGTAATTAACTAATATTAAAAATGTAAAATGGTTGATTATTGAATTAAAATAGCATAAAGTGTACAATTAGGCTATAAATTGCAAAATTGTTGTAATTATAGCCAAACAATCCCAAATTGGCTAATATGTGAAATAATTAAATCCTAATAGGATTAAAAAATATATATTGAGTTAAGAAAAACTTTGAAATTGCTTGTAATATAATTTATAAATAATTATTGGATATAAAGTACTAAATAAATTAGAAAGTAACTTGATAATAATATGGAAAATTATGGAAAAATACCAATTATTATAAAAAGTAATTTTGAAGGTATTTATGCAAATTTAAAAAATAGTTTGAGGAAAAATTGGGTATCAACAGGAGCGCTATAGAACATTGATTAAGGAATGTCCCAACAACGATATGCCAGAAAACATGATTCAACAAACATTCTATCGTGGGATTAAAACAACCAATCAATGTGTAGTGAATCAACTAGCCGGTAGGAACTTTATGACTACGCCTTATGCAGAGGCGTGTAAAATCTTGGATTAGATAGCAGAAACGTTATCGGCTTGGCAATCCCAGGCCAATGTTCCACAAGGTGATCCGAATATGATCCACATTCAAAGCGAATTGCAAGACCATGGGCAAGCCATTGACGAATAGACAACTACCATGACTCAACTAACAAAAGGCTTAACTAAACCAAGTGCAAGCTCCTAAGCAAGTCAATGCTATGGAGGGAGTGAGCATGATGGTGAATAAAAGGAGGACCAAAGGTCCACAAGTGCAAACTTGAGTGGAGAACTATGTGCAAGATGATGTTAGTTTTGAGCAAGATGACTCCTATAATGAACAAGAAGAGGAAGTGAAATATGTGAATAATTTTCAAGGGCAAATAAACAACATCCTAGGCTCAATCCAACAACAATGGCGACCATAAAACAATCATGGCAATTGAAACTCAAACAATCAAGGGAACTGGTATAACAACAATCAATGAAATTGGAGTGGAAAAAAATAAGGAAATTGGGGAGGCAACAGTCAAGGTGGTTAGAGTAACAATCAAGTCAATTGGGGGTCGGGTTTTCAAAGGCCCCCATTGTACCAACAACCGAGCTACCCACCTCTTTATTCTTCTCATGGTTCAAGTTCTTCAAACAATAAAATGGGACGTATTCAAAGTATGTTCAAGCAAATGATGGAAAAGAATGCCGATTCGGATGCCCAACTTGCCTCACACAACACATTAATCCGCAAACTAGAAGTTCAAATGGGGAAAATCTCTCAAGCTATAAATTCTTCTACTAAAAAGGCACTCCTGAGTGATACGGTGGTAAACCCAAAGGGTGGTAACAATACGGGGCATGCCATGGTAGTCATCATAAGAAGTGGAAGAGGCGGGAATGCACCCACCTCAAGTGGAAGGCGACTTGTTGATGATGATCAAGTGATGCAAGAAGAAGAGATCCCAAACAATGTTGTTCACCTAATGATGAAGATCAGATTGATATTGATGATAGTGTGGAAGAGATTCAAGAGGAGGTGAACCCGTCTAGGGAAAACATTATTGACATACCAGAGTCGCTAGTGCAAAAGGATAAGGCACCATTGCCTAAGCCTCCACCTCCATACCTTCAAAGACTTGCCAAGATAAATAGTGAGAATAAATTTAAGAAGTTCATTCAAATGATGAAGATTTTTTCAATTAATGTTCCATTGGTCGAAGATTTGGAACAAATGTCCGGTTATGCGAAGTTTATGAAGGATCTTGTCACAAAGAAGCGGTCAATGAATTTTGAGACCATCAAAGTCGCTCATTAACTGAGTGCAATTGTGCATTCAATGGCTCATAAGTTGGAGAATCCCGGTGCTTTCACGTTTTCTTGTACAATTGGAAGTGCCGAGTTTGTTAAAACTCTTTGTGATCTTGGGGCAAGTATCAATTTGATGCCTTATTCGATTTTCAAGACTTTGCAAATTGGAAAACCAAGACCCATCTATTGCAAATGGTTGATCGTACCATGAAAAGGTCGCTGGGTGTGATTGAAGATGTTTTGGCCTGGGTTGAAAAATTCATTCTTCCGGCAAATTTTGTGATTCTAGATTTTGACATTGATTATAAAGTGCCAATTATTTTTGGGAGACCTTTCCTTGATATGGGAAAGGTGCTTTGTGATGTTGAAGCTGGAGAACTTACTTTCCTGGTTGGTGATGAAAAAGTGGTATTCCATGTGTGTAAGTCCATGCAACGACCTAATAGCAATGAGGTGTGTTCTTTTATGGACTTGGTGACTGATGTTATTATTGATGAAACAAGTGCTACAATCAATGTTGGTGATATGTTGGAGGCCATCTTGCTCAACTTTGATGATGACGGGATGGATGGCTTCATGGAATGTGCGAACTCTTTGCAAGGAATGGGGTCATACAACTATGCACCCCGAAAATTTTCCTTGGATCTTGAAAATAGGGCAACTCCTCCTACAAAGCCTTATATTGAATAGCCTCCAATCTTGGATTGAATCCATTACCTCCACGTCTTCGTTATGAATTTCTTGGTCCTTGTTCTACTTTACTAGTTATTCTTTCCTCTTGTTTGACTAATGTGCAGGTAGATTCCACATTGGAGGGGATACAAAAGAGGAAAAAGGCTATTGGGTGGACCTTGACGGATATTCGGGGGATACGTCCCGCCTTTTGCATGCATAAGATTAAGTTAGAGGATGGTGCAAAACCATCTATTGAACATCAAAGGAGTCTCAATGAGGCTATGCAAGAAGTTGTCAAGAAAGAGATTATCAAGTGGTTGGATGCCGGGGTTGTCTACCCCGTCTCCGATAATTCATGGACTTCTTCGGTTCAATGCGTCCCAAAGAAGGGGGAATGATGGTGGCCACCAATGATAAGAATGAGTTCATTCCTACAAGAACGGTGACCGGTTGGAGGGTGTGTATAGACTCGCAAGCGCAATAAATTCACAAGGAAGGATCACTTTCCACTTCCTTTCTTAGATCAAATGCTCGATAGATTGTCCGACCGTGCTTTCTATTATTTTCTTGATGGGTAATTGGGCTACAACCAAATTCTCATATCTCTGGAAGATTAAGAGAAAATAACTTTTACATGTCCCTATGGTACTTTTGCTTTCAAGCGGATTACATTTGGTTTGTGCAATGCATCGTCAACTTTTCAAAGGTCTATGATGGATATTTTCACGGACAAATGGGAGGACTACCTTGAAGTTTTCATGGATGACTTCTCGGTGGTTGGAGATTCTTTTGATGATTGTCTTGCAAATTTGGGCTAATTGTTGGCTAGATGTGAAGAAACAAATTTGGTGCTCAATGTCGACGCCCCCTTTTTCTCTAACCGTGGGGTCAGAAATCGGGTATACGACATTGGGAGGACAACTCTATTCCCTTTGGAGAATTGGGTTTAGAAGTTGAAGAGTCGCCACCTAATGATTATAGTGCATTAGGACACTTCTTGGAAGAGTTTGAGATGAAGAGACCGGAGATTAGGGTAAGGGCTAGAAATTATCCCGAGGGGAAGGTGTTAGGCACCCCTCAGGATCCACAAGTGTGGTTCCCGGCCATGCTACAATTGTGACTTTACAAGTAAACAATCAAGGCTCAAATAAGGACTTGCATATAACATTGCAATTAGGTTGAACCTTATGAAAGTAAGTAGAAAGAGAGCAAGGATTTGAAAAGTTTTAAACAACTCTAAGGGAAGCGAATAAAGAAAAGGGGGTCCTAGGTTTGTGATTAATATGGATCACTTCAATGCAATATCCAACAATCACTCTTCAGAAGAGGGGTCACACGTGATATTAGCGCACCGGTCATCATATCCATATTCTACCCTTCCCGACCCGTTAAGGTATTAAAGCGCAGAATGGTATCGTTACTTATTGCATGCTATTACCCGTCCCAATCCTGTCAATCTTGGAGGCATTGAGACTACTAATCCTGAAGGGGAGGGAGTTGGGGCTTTTATGATTTTAAAAGGATAAAATTCTAGGGCGACAAACAAAACACATAAAGCAGATATGGTAAAACACATAACAGTTGAAAGGCTCAAATAAACCTCCTCAAGTCAGAAAAGCATAGAGTTTAGCATGTCTTACATGTACTGATTAGGTCTGAATTAAACTTAAAAAATGCGTGAGGCAGACTGATTTATTACATACTTCAGATAAGAAATCCGAATCAGACCTGCCTGCTAGTTGGAATTATCAAAGACTGATGCACTTATGGCTTTTACCCTAAAGCTTGCCTAGGTGAAACCTATAGGAATGATATATAATAATGCAAAATATACTGATTTTAAGGAAAAGCTTTACTGATTTTAGAAAAAAAGGGATCCGCAGATTTTAAGACGGGTTTTAGATTCGAAACGAGACTGATTCGATTAACTAATCCTATAGGCGTGGTTTCTAACTGTCATTGATCTTAAACAGTTGCAAGAATCCTATAGACATGATATCTAGGCATTCTTGATTTTTAAACATTTATAGAAGTGCAGAAGTCCTATAGACCTGGTGTCTAAAATACTGATTCCTATATACACGTTTTCCTAATGATAGATGCATATGCAGAATACAAAAAGTCCTATAGGCATGGTGTCTATATGAGAATGTAGAAAATCTTATGGACATGGTATCTATGTGAGAATGCAGAGTTTCAATGATTTATAAAATGCAGAACTTTAAAACATAGTAATTCCTATAGGCATGATCTCTAGATGAGATGCAGAATTTTATAAATGATAACCCCTGTAGGCATGATATCTACCCTTTGCATGCATAGTTCCCCACCCTTTTCCACTAGCCGACCCCAAATGTTTATTACAAGATTATTACAAACCAGAATTGATAAAAGAAAAATAAAATAAAAATTACATCAGAAAACTAAAAGTCCCAACCAAGGAGAGCCTGATTCGTACTTCTGTCTGAAGCATGAAGTAAACCAACTCCAAAGATCAAGTTCCAAAGCCTTTCTCTTATTTGGGATGTGTCAAAGTTCCCAAGAGTCTCAAAGGGGCTCCGGGCAATGCTTAACCCCAAATATATTTCAGAATCAAGGACATAGTGCAGTGTGGAAGGGCCAGCCCTCAAATGTCCAAGTTCAGAGGGAACTCAAGGTCCCAAAGCAAGGCTCACAGGAGGGGGCAGAACTTAAAATCTAAGAGTAGGTGCAAGTGCAGGGGAGGGGGAGTGATGAGCTGGTGGTCATGCCAAGCAACTTGAAGTACTGGCACACCCCTGACCAACTTGTCATTTCAAGTTGAGGAGTTAGGGCTTATTGAAAGCCAGGCTCAGGCCTGGGCAGCCATTTAAGAGGCTACCAGATTATGAGCCTTAACTCAGCATACATAGGGGGTAAGGGTAGGGGTAGGGGATTCATAACAGAAACAATAGACAAAGGAAAAATGGGCAAAGGACATGATCAGCAATAAAACCTACTGACACCCTTTACTTGGGGTTAAAATTCCGTTTGTGGACAACAACTCATCTTGCCATGCCCTGAATCCCCATTTACAAACACATAGAGGGTAAAGGTATAAGGATCAAGCATTCACAAGAAAGTAAAGCAAACAACAGCATATGAACATGTCAAACTTTGCAGGTAATAGGCATAGATGTAAAGGTTCTAAGTAAACACATTAGGATGATTGCTAGGAAATGAATCAAGACATACCAGTAAAAGAGCAAGAGCAGGATGCAAAGAAAAAGTAGTAGTAATATATTAGCCTTTACTTTCACCCAGCTAATAATAAGCAGGAGCAGAGAACAACAGTAGAGAAGAGAGCAAGAGGGAATGTAGGTTTTGAAAGTAGTAGTAGTGTGTAAGAGTATGCAATTCAAAGTGTGTTGTAAAAGTATTGAATTGTAAGTTAAGAATCATCAAAGTGCAGAAAGGTCGTGCCCCTTTTATAGTGCAGAAAACAAGTGAGAAAAGGTAAGGAAATAACATTGAAATCAATCTCCCTTTAGTTAAGGGATTCTGATTTCAATGGGTAAAAGCCAATTAAGGAAAGCAGTTTTGATTAAAACCTTTTCAAAGTAGCACAAAATGGGTAAATACAGAGAAGTTATTAAAGGAAAGAATTCAATAGTACACGGCTTGGAAAAAATAAGGAAAGAGAATCAATCAAATAGCCAGGGAAATCAAAATTACAATTCAATTCGAATGAACCAAGTCAGGAAAAGGTAAAGGAGGTTCAATTAAAGAAAAATCAGTAACAATTAATCAAACCCCATTAGAGGATTTCAGAATCAATCAAAAACCTTTGAAGGAAGAGTCCTTATCTATAAAGCACACAAATATATGAATACCAGAGGGGTTTGTCAAATTATTTAGAAGAGAGTTTAACAAAGAAAGGTTCAGAATCATAAGTAAGAAGAGGTATAAGTCTAGTTCGCAGACTCACAAGGAGTCTGAGAGTCCAGGGTCCCGAAGGGGAACCTAACTCGCACACAAAAGATCAAAATTCCAAGGAATCCTGAACCTTAGGGTTTCGAGTTGAGTCAGACAATAGAGATGAGAAGGCAAACCATTCAATAGAGGCTCAGGAGTCTTTTCCATAGACTTATGAGAAACAAACAGACATGATACACAGTCAAAAGCATGGAGAGCACGTTTTGAGAAAAACTTAAACAAGTTCAGAAGAAAAAGTGATACAAACTTAAGAAGTAGTAGATGAAACACATTTAGCAAGAACACGAATAGAGTTTAGTAAAACAAACAAAAATCAAAGAACTTAACAGTAAACACATATAGTAGAAGAGCAATGAAAACATAACAAGGATAATCATGTGAGCACAAGAGTAACATGTATAAAAGAAAAGTAGAAGTACAATACTGGCGTGGTAGAAAAGAAAACATACGAACGTAGTATATACGCATACATACAAAGAAAAGAAAAGGAAGAGCCAGAAAAACATTTTAAGCTTTCAGAAACCATATATCGGAAAGAAGTAATTTTTGAAAGAAAAATTGGGGAAAGCGTTTTAAAACTCTAGTAAAGCACAGATATAGCATAGATTTAAAAGAACAATCAGAGAAAACCTCGAATAGCTAGGGTTTCAGAGGAACCCTAGAATGAGAAAAGCTTGGAAAGATGTCCGATCTAAGTCGGATGAGGTCAGAAACAGGCTCAGAAAACCAAGAACCATCGGAGCAAAGTCGGAGATGGCTGGAATCTTCGAATCGGTGAAGGTCTGAGTGAAGACCTTCGAGGTCTGGCCTCGAACTTTCGAGCATCAGGCATGCAAGAGACGGAGGAGGTGAATATAGGTTATCCATGGCTTGAGAAGCCATGGATTCCAGTGAAAACACGGTGGAACAAGGCAGGAGGAGGCTAGGGTTTGAGATAGTGGAGGGTTGCAGAGGCGGCGGTTGGTGAGAATGAGGTAGGGTAAAGGGGTCGTTTGAATTAAAAAAGGAAGGGGATGAGGGGAGCCGTTGATCTAAAAGATCAACGGCTGGGATTAAAAGAAAACTGGGCAGGTCGGATAATTGGGTAAAGGGGTTGGGTTAAATCGGAATTGGGCCGGTCCAATTGGGTTTCATAATTGGGTCAATTAGAGTGATCAATTTGGCTATGATTGAAATACAATGGGCCAGATTTTAAATAGCCAGTTTTTTCCTTTTTATTTTTATAACAATGGTAAAATGATCTTGAAAGAAAATTAAAAGTATTGAGCCAAAAAACAATATATAAATATTAATTTAAAAATATTGGAACCAATTTTACAATTATAAAATGCTATTAATCTTAAAGTAGGTTACAATTGCAATTATATGCAATTTAGCTTTTAACATACCAAATAAATTTGTAAAAATGTACAAAAATTATCTTAACTATATTTTGGTATAAATATGGGAATAAAAATATATTATTCACCAAAACTAATGATTTTGGGAATAATTATGGATTTTCACTGCTAAAAATAGACAATAAATTGATTTCAAAAATCTTAAAAATTAGGAAAAAATACCAAAACTCTTGGGGCATGCTTATATGTGCATGTACATGCTATTTTGAAAGTATTTTGTATAAAAATGCATAGGGAAAAATTGGGTATCAACAACTGCCCCTCTTTACCCAGGAAGGATGAAAGAGTTGTCGGGTAAAGATAAGATGGCTAATTTTGACCGAAAGTGGCAATTTGAAAGGAGTTTGACCGAGCTCTGGTTCCTGCGCTGCCTACATATCCCTGGTCTTACCGGAGTTAGGCCATATGTAGTTCAGGATCCATTGACGGAATATGCTGATGGAGATTTTCGAAAGGAACAGACACAATGTTTATGTTGCGAAAGGTGGTTGAAATCTAATAGACTGCGGGAACCGGAGCGGGATCACTCCTGCTGAGATGGGTGTTGATAGTTTCGAAAGACGGATAAGTAGCCTTATGTAGATGATGATGGAGGTAGAGCTTAATCTCGGAAGGCAGAAAGGTAGCCTTATGCAAAAAATGCAGATGGAGGTAGAGCTTAAGCTCGGAAGGCAGAAAGGTAGCCTTATGCAAAATTCATATGGAGGTAGAGCTTATCCTCGGAAGGCAGAAAGGTAGCCTTATGCAGTGCAGGAATGTAAAAGGATGATCAATAGTAAGATCTCTTAGCTGATAGACGATTACGACAATATGACTGCTGGGGAGATTGTGTATGGATAGCAATTGC
This sequence comes from Nicotiana tabacum, assembly GCF_000715075.1. Lineage (NCBI taxonomy): Eukaryota > Viridiplantae > Streptophyta > Magnoliopsida > Solanales > Solanaceae > Nicotiana > Nicotiana tabacum. The sequence goes on along the minus strand of NC_134099.1, from coordinate 119,086,274 downwards.
AGGCAAGTGATGATTCTGAGAAGTTGCATTCTTGGGAAAGTATGCGTACATAAATATACCTGACGATATTGCGAGTCGAGTGACTGCATCCAAAGAAAATTGTGAGTTTTGTGAGGGGAAAGGTTAGTTCGTCTTCCCCAAGCTCTTGATGTTATGTGTCATTGGGGTAGCGTCACTAAACAACAATAGTCCGGATAATAATTATGCATGATTTATTAAATATAACGTAAGTATATAATCAAAAATAGTTTTCTTTAGATGATCCAATGACTGCGACGTGGTTTAGGACATTGCAACCTCTTTTCTCCGGAATTTTGAGGGTCCTCCTCAAAATTCTGCCCCATTTTGCTGAGCGGACATTTCTGACGGCTGTGCTAAATGACTAAAAAAAACATCTTTGGAATTTTGAGGATCCTCCTCAAAATTCTGCCCCAGTTTGCTGGGCCGGCGCTTCTGGAGATGCATGAACTAAAATTAACTTTGGAATTTTGAGGGCCCTCCTCAAAATTCTGCCCTGGTTCCAATAGCGGGGGAAAATGGAATTTTTATTAAATTATGACCGAACCCATAGGGCCGCCTACGTATCCCCTCTTAAACGGGAATCAGGTCAGGCGTAGTTCAAATTACATCGTTAAGGGAATCATAAGTGGTTACACATAATATAATTTCACTGCATCTGAATTGATTGTCTTCGGCCAGGCTTCCCCATCCATTTCTGCAAGAATAAGGGCTCCTCCAGTTAGAACCCGGTGGACCATGTACGGACCCTTCCAATTGGGAGAGAACTTCCCCTTGGCTTCGTCTTGATGTGGGAATATTTTCTTCAACACCAGCTGCCCCGGTGTAAACTTCCTTGGCTTAACCTTTTTGTTGAAGGCTCTGGACATTCTATTCTGATAAAACTGACCGTGGCAAACTGCATTCATCCTTTTTCCATCTATAAGGGCTAACTGCTCGTAGCGACCTTTTACCCATTCTGCATCATCCAATTCTACTTCTTGTATAATCCTTAAAGAGGGGATTTCTACCTCGGCGTGGATGACCGCCTTTGTACCATAAACCAGAATGTAGGGAGTTGCTCCGGTCGATGTGCGAACTGTAGTGCGGTATCCCAATAAGGCGAATGATAACTTCTCATGCCATTGTTTGTGCCTTTCAACCATCTTCCTTAGTATCTTCTTGATATTCTTGTTGGCTGCTTCCATAGCTCTATTCATCTGAGGCCTGTAGGCTATAGAGTTCTTGTGTTTGATCTTGAAAGTTTCACACATTGCTTTCATCAAGTCGGTGTTGAGATTGGAACCATTATCGGTGATGATTGATTCCGGAACTCCGAACCGACAAATAATGCGATTGCGGACGAAACCCGCCACAACCTTCTTAGTGACCACCCTGTATGGTGCTGCTTCGACCCATTTGGTAAAATAATCGATTGCCACTAGGATGAACCTGTTCCCATTTGATGCGGCAGGCTCGATAGGTCCGATAACATCCATTCCCCAAGCGGAGAATGGCCATGGTGAGCTTGTCGCAGTGAGCTCGTTTGGAGGCGCCTTTATCATGTCTGCATGTATCTGACAATGATGGCATTTGTGAACATACTGGATACAGTCTGTTTCCATAGTCATCCAAAAATATCCTGCTCGGAGTATCTTCTTTTCTAAGACAAAATCATTTATGTGCGACCCGCAGATCCCTGCATGCACTTCGTCCAATTGCCTGGACGCTTCTTTTGCTTCGACACACCTTAGTAAACCCAAATCGAGAGTCCTCCTGTACAGGATTCCTCCACTGTGAAAAAAGTTGTTGGATAGCCTACGAAGTGTACGCTTCTGAGTAGCGTTGGCAAGTCCTGGATATTCCCCTGTTGTCAAGTACTCCTTGATGTCATGGAACCATGGTTTTCCATCCGCTTCTTCCTCAACGTAGGCACAATAAGATGGCTGATCATGAATCTTTACTGGGATGGGATCAATGAAATTTGTATCTGGATGATGGATCATGGACGATAAAGTAGCTAATGCATCCGCAAACTCATTCTAGACTCTGGGGACATGCTGAAATTCTGTCTTTGTGAACCTTTTCCTCAACTCCTGTATATGATGCAAGTAGGGAAGTATCTTAGAGTTCTTGGTTGCCCACTCTCTTCGAACCTGATATATGAGCAAGTCTGAATTCCCGATCACTAGCAACTCCTGAACGTTCATGTCAATGGCCATTTTGAGCCCCACGATGCAGGCTTCATATTCGGCCATATTATTGGTGCAAGGGAACCTGAGCTTGGCAGATACCGGGTAGTGCTGGCCAGTTTCTGATACTAAGACTGCTCCTATGCCAACTCCTTTGAAATTTGCAGCTCCGTCGAAAAACAACCTCCAACCATCATAGGATTCTGTAATATCTTCTCCTATGAAAGATACCTCTTCATCGGGAAAATATGTTTTTAGGGGCTCGTATTCTCCATCCATGGGATTCTCGGCGAGATGGTCTGCCAAAGCTTGCCCTTTGATTGCTTTCTGGGTCACATAAACAATGTCAAATTCACTTAGCAGGATCTGCCACTTGGCGAGCTTGCCAGTTGGCATGGGCTTATAGAAGATATACTTCAGAGGGTCCATTCTAGATATAAGATAAGTAGTGTAAGCACAGAAGTAATGCCTCAACTTCTGCGCGACTCAAGTCAGAGCACAACAAGTGCATTCTAAAATAGAATACCGGACCTCGTACGGTGTGAACTTCTTACTGAGATAGTAGATGGCTTGCTCCTTCCTCCCTGTTTCATCATGTTGTCCTAGAACACAACCGAATGCTCTATCCAATACCGCAAGGTAAAGCAATAGGGTCTTCCTGGCTCAGGCAGAACCAAGACCGGCGATATTGATAGGTATTCCTTGATTCGGTCAAAAGCTTTCTGACAATTAACAGTCCATTTGGTAGCAGCGTCCTTCTTCAACATTTTGAAGATATGTTCACAAATAACCATGGATTAAGCTATGAACCGGCTGATATAGTTGAGTCTTCCTAGGAAACTCATCACGTCCGTCTTGTTCTTTGGCAGTGGAAATTCTTGGATAGCTTTGACCTTTGATGGATCCAATTCTATTCCTTGACGACTCACGATGAAACCCAATAATTTTCCAGCAGGAACCCCGAATGCACACTTGGCAGGATTCAGTTTCAGATTGTACCTCCTCAGTCTGTTGAAGAACTTTCTTAGATCTACTATGTGATCCCTGGATTTCTTGGATTTGATGATGACATCATCCACATATACCTCGATCTCCTTGTGTATCATGTCATGAAAGATGGTAGTCATGGCTCTCATGTAGGTGGCACCAGCGTTCTTCAAACCGAATGGCATCATTTTGTAACAGTACATTCCCCACGGCGTGATGAAAGCCATTTTCTCTGCATCTTCCTCATCCATTCATATCTGATGATACCCAGCGAAACAATCAACAAAAGACTGCAACTCATGCTTGGCGCAGTTGTCGATAAGAATGTATATGTTAGGCAAGGGGAAGTCGTCTTTGGGGCTGGCCCGATTAAGATCCCGGTAGTCAACACAAACTCTAACTTTCCCAACCTTTTTTGGCACTGACACGATGTTGGCTAACCATGTCAGATACTCTACTACGTTGAGAACCTTGGCTTTGACTAGCTTGGTAACCTCTTCTTTGATTTTCACACTCATGTCGGGTTTGAATTTACTGAGCTTTTGCTTTACCGGCGGGCATGTGGGATCTGTTGACAGTTTGTGAGCTACAATGGATGTCCTGAGACCAGTCGTATCATTATATGACCAGGCAAATATGTCTTCATATTCCTTTAGGAACTCCGTGTACGCTTTCTTTTTTGATGGTGACAGGTGAACACTGATGCGCGTTTCTTTGACATTCTCTATATCTCCCAGATTCACGACCTTACTTTCGTCCAAGTTAGACTTAGGCCTATTTTCAAAATTCTCAACTCCTCTGACGACCTCTTCTGGTATATCATCCTCTTCTGAGTCTGTATCCGTTTGTTGCATTGTCTCGTTGCAAGTCACAATCGTTGGTTCATCATCAAGGCAAGTAATAGTAATGCTGTGTAAAAATAAAGTGAATGAAAGAAACATAATAAGAGCAAGATATATAATAAACTGAAATGCTTCTATTAAATTCGTAATTGTTTTGAATATCAGAGCTCTTTTCAGAATTAAAGACAATGCGGAAATAAAATCAGTTGGTAAAAAGTAAAATGTAATGCATGGTGCTTTTGTTTAGCCTTGCTACCCCGAAGCCTTCCGGGCCCTGGTGGTTCTGATTGACCAATTGCTGAGGCGCTCTCCTCGGTTCACAACTTGTATAGAAGGGCCTTCCTCCCCTTCCTCCTCGAAAATAACACTGCAATCCATATCATCATCCTTCAGGAATAGATTCTTCACGGCTGCCAATGCTTTATCTTCCTCCGACCCATATATAGTATCTGCCGGCTGGAAAGTCTGCTCCAGGTGAGGTATCGGGTGCTCCAGTGGGTAGTAGGGACCGCGCCATGGTGGCGACCAGAGATTGAACTCCTCCCAAGTGTACTCATACCCCAAACCAAATGTAGTGCCATGTTTCTTCAGCTTGATGGGTTTGGCGATTCCCTGGAGGTTTTTGCCGAGTCCCTTTCCAGGTTCGTATCCACACTAATTCAGGATACTTTCAATCTTGTTATCCCACCATTTATCTTTTTCTACAGCGTTGACTCTTTCAATGTGGTGGTATGTTTCTCCGCCTATTCTCCTTCTGCCTCCAATCATCGGGATGTCTGGCGACTATATATAGGGTTGCTACCATCGTCATGAATGATCACCTCTTGGTGATTCCATTCGAACTTCACTGCCTGATGCAGGGTCGATGCTACAGCTCCAGCAGCATGGATCCATGGTCGTCCCAACAGCAAATTGTAGGATGCTGGGACATCTATCACTTGAAAGTCAACGTCGAACCAGGTTGGCCCCATTTGCAAGCATAGGCTGATCTCTCCGATAGTAGACCTTTGGGACCCATCGAAGGCTTTGACATTGATGGCCCCATCTTTGATCTCGTGCATGCTCTTTCCCAATGTTCTGAGAGTTATCAATGGACAGATGTTGAGGTTGGAGCCTCCATCAATCTAGACTCTAGTGATGAAGTAATCCTTGCATTGCACAGTGATATGTAGGGCCATATTGTGACTCAGTCCTTCCGGCGGCATTTCATCTTCGTGGAAGGTGATTTTGTGGCTTTCCAGTATTTGTCCTACCATATTTGCCATTTCTCCCCCAGTTATGTTGCTGGGAACATAAGCTTCACTCAATATTTTCATCAAGGCATTTTTGTGTGCGTTAGAGCTTTGTAGAAGAGGTAAGATGGAGATCTGTGCTGGTGTTTTGTTCAACTGCTCCACGACCGAATACTCCTTAGCTTGTATTTTCCTCCAAAGATCATCGGGACCAGTTTCAGTAGTCCATCCCGAGTCTTGCTTACTGGACTCAGCTAGGTGCTCTGGAGTGTAAACCTTGCCTTTTCTGGTCATACCCTGCGCAACAATTGTTTCTCCCATCTTGGTCTTTCCTTTCCTAATTGTTTCAGCTGTATAATCCCATGGTATGGCATTTGAGTGGAACAGTATTACGTCTGACATTGCTATAGGAATGGGTACCCTCGGTGGTAACACAACAACTTCAAAGAGTACAGGTGCCTTTGGAACCCCAAACTCAACCTCAATTAGCCCGGCCACCTTCACAAAAGAAGGTGCTTCAAATTCGAGGGGTATAGACATGTTTACTTCATCGCCCCTAGAGGGCTAGTTCTGTACAACAATCGGGTTAAGTGTGAATGTCGGTTTATTTGGCTCATCATCCTCAGCAATCAATCCTATCGGTCCCTTGGAGTCCCAGTCATCTCCGATCTCGATCATGTGAATGTCCCCACCTCTGTGATTAGGCAGAGGGTTGTTGCGGACATTAGGAGCAGGCTCCTTTGCTATGATAACCTTATTGTCAATCAGAGTTTGAATCTTGTCCTTCAACGAGCGGCACTCATCAATGGTATATCCCTTCATGCCGGAGAGGTACACACATGTCTTATTAGGGTTGACCCACTAGGAAGGATTTTCTGGAGTTATGGCGGGGATAGGGGAGACGTAACCAACAACTTTAAGCTTCTCATACAGCTGGTCAATTGGCTCAGCGATGGCTGTATATTGTCTAGGAGGTCTGCGGTTAAAATTTGGTCTGGGTCTGGGGAGATTTTGGCGAGTGGGAGGTGCTTGGTAGTGAGAGGGTTGGGCATTATAGGCTTGGTAAACAGGTGTAGGTTGAGAGTATCTGGATGAAGTGGGTTGATATGCGGGAGGTGGAGATGATTGGTAAACGGGTGATGGATTTTGGTAAGAGGGTGCGGGTGCTTGGTAATTTGGGATAGGCTGATATGTAAGTGGAGCTGACGGGTAAGTGTGGTATTTTAGTGGTGATTTGGCTCCCTGTGCGACCATCACGGCATTGACGTCCTTCTTCTTGGACGTGCCACCAGACTGTAAAACCTTGTTGGTGGCCTGCAATGCTTCAAGATTAGTAACCATACCATTCTTAATGCCTTCCTCAATTCTCTCTCCCAGCTTGATGATATCGGAGAATTTCTGGCCCTCGATCAACATCAACCTCTCATAATATTATGGGTCCTGAGCCCGGACGAAGAATCTGTCCATCTGTTCCTCTTCTAAGGCCGACCTAACCTTAGCAGCCTCTGATCTCCAACGAGTAGCATACTTGCGGAATGTCTCGGTAGGCTTCTTCTTCAGATTCTGGATGTATAATACATCCAGTGCATTCTCTGTATTGAATCGGAACCTATCCATGAAATCCGATGCCATACCTACCCAGCTTATCCATTTCTTGGGGTCTTGACTGATGTACCAGGATAAAGCATCCCCCTTCAGGCTTCTCATGAAGAGTTTTATAAGAATTTTCTCATTCCTTCTGACTCCAACCAGCTTATCACAATATGTCCTGAAATGGACTGTGGGAATCTCCCATGCCATCGAACATTTCAAAATTGGGAGGTTTGTATCCCTCCGGAAGTTCAACATCTGGCTGAATGCAGAGGTCCTCATAATTCAGCCCCTCTATGCCTTTGTTTCCTTCCATGCCCTGGACTCGGCTGGTCAATTTCTTAAGTTCTGCTGCCAAGTTTCGGATAAGAGAGTCCCTGTCATCAGACTCAGGTGCACTTGAGATTGGTTGAGTGTAGTGGGGTATGGTATCTACGTAGATGGGAGTGTTGTGGGGGTGGTCGTTTGAGGTGTTTAGTGGTTCAGGAATGGGTAGTGGGGTGTGGCATGTGTTGCAGTGTTGAGCATGAGTGGGTTGCATCTGTGGTTGTGGGGTGTTCTGTAGAGGTGCAGGATTTTGAGCATTTGGAGTGTTAACATCAGGAGAGGTGAGAGTGAATGATAAATTTGCCAAGTTCCGAACTTGATCCAGTTCTTCTTGGAACTTCAACAGTTTCTGCTCAAGTTGGGCAGCAGTTTCCTTCGCAACCGGGGTACCCTGAGGAATCTCAATTCTTTCAATTTCCTTTCTGGTGCTTGAATCTCCCGTTCTACCTTTGCTCTTGTTCCGGATAGGACTTGGAGGAGGAGGAGGTGGAGGGCCCTTGGATCTCGTACTATATGATTATGGTGCCAGAATGCGCGAACTAACCTTTGGGGAGGGGAATAAAAATAAAGAAAACAAAAAATAACAAGTTAGTGCGGGTTATGAGAAGAAAATGTTGCAATATTTAAACACATTGTGCAAGAATATAAATCGCGTCCTAATTTGGGTGCCTCGTTGTGCTCGAGGTAGGCCTAGCGACAAATTAATTTTGAGAACTTATAATACTAAATACCTCATTTTATGGATAAAAATAAGACGAATTCACAATGATGCTAAGAAAATAAAATGTCACTAGTGGCCATTGCCCTTATTACATCATTAAAAGCAAAATAAAAGACTCCTAACTACTTGGTCCCAGAAGAACCTTCCCCAGATTTGGCATCTTTATCCCCCTCGAACAGCTTCACCAGCTCGCGCAGTCCTATCAGCAGAGAAGCTTAGGCCAAATGTCCGCCTGCATTCCCTTCAGTATTCCGACAATCTTCAATCCTCTTGAGGAACTTTCCTTCTAGCTCCACTAGACCCCGCTCCAAATGCCCTAGTCGTTTGTTGGCACTGACAGCCATATCCTTCCATTCCTCGATCAACTTTTGATGGGCTTCTTGTATTTCACGATGCTCACTTTCACACTCTCGAATTCTCTTGCGCAGTTGATTGTACTTAACCCGTGCTAAAATTTTCTCGTCGATGATTCTGTGTCCATGAATGAACCCGGGCTGACCCATACCATTGTGATTATCTTCCAACCAACCCGAATAGTGCGGCACGCAACCAGCGTGATACCTGTCTGGATCAATAGATTCTTTCCCCAAAACGAGCTTGCAATGCCACATGTGTTGAGCTTGGCATTTGTGAGGGCTATCATCGTCCTGGAAATCGGCCCTAAAGTGACTCATTTTGTCAACCCTTGGTATGATTTGCTTTTTTCCAGCCTGCCTCATGGCTCGGAGGGGAACGTAGGGATAAGTTCTTCTTAGACCAATGAGTATGAGAAATGGTGCGTCTCAGGATCGAACAATGAATTCTTCTGTAGGGAACCATTCGACCATCCACTGTACCTGGTCTTCTTTTAGATTCTCAAATAGCTCCACCCATCTTCCAGCGTTCTTTGGCTGAGAGAACATGTTAGGCATATAATTCATACGCCTTGGCTGGTCGAAGGCAATGTGATCATCCCAGTCTCTGCGTAAGATCTCTTGTCGGTATTCTCCTTTCTGGAGGTGCTCCATGAGCCAGAGCTGAAGTAACAAATTGCATCCCTCGAAATGACTGGCCTTTCGCTGGCAGTTGTCCAGAGCCCGGTATATCTCAACAACAATCATGGGCACTATACTGAAAGACTGTTCGCCAATTCCTTCCATCAGAGTCTTGGTTACCATGGCCAGTCTAGTGTAGATCCTAGCCTTCTTCATAGGGAACACTATCATCCTCAGGAAACAAAACATGAATACGAAGACCCTTATATGAGTATGCCCTAGTGAGGTAAGGGAAAATTCATCTGAGTAGGTGCGGTATGACTTGCTATGGCCGTACCTCTCGTACAGATAGTCGAATGGGATGTAAGAGTCTTTCAAACAGGTCAAGTATGGGTTTTTCTTCAGTCCCATCATCTTAAGGAAACCCCTACCCTTGCGATTCTCTGGCATAAGCAAACCCGGAGTATCCCAAGGAATATCAGCTAAGCCTCCTATTTCTTCGAGCAAAGGAGTCATTTCAAGGTTCCCGAAGCGGAAGACGGACCTGTCACTATCCCAGAACAGAGTTGCAGCCTCTATGATTTTGTTGTCAGGCTAGATTTCTAGAAGAGAAGGAAGATTCCCTAAGTATTTACGGACGAGTGTCTGATCACTGGAGTGGAGATCTTCTCACCAATTCAGCAGCCTTGGATGAATGTTGGTTACCATGCCAAATCTGGGGACTTCGTGCCTCATTTCCTGCAAAACAGAGTGTTAAACCCTTACCCTGCCAGACTCGACTATTTAAACCAATAATTAGCATAAAAAGCATTTAGTTCTCCAAATAAATGCACAGAACATGTAGGTGTCCGTTTAGGTTTTAGGGAAACCCGATGGACTTTGGATAAGGCTATCTTAATAAGTCATTATGTGGACAACATAACTGACTCGGCTAGGTTTGACCATAATGCATGCACAGTTAAACAGAGTAAGGTTTCTATTGGGGTATTAGACAGGTACCCTTGAGTGGACAACTCAAGAGAGAAAGGCACGGAACCGTCGACTGCACCGCTGATCGATTGGTTTTACCGCAAATACGCCTTTGCCGAATTTAAAGGGTGATAATATTGGAAGAGCGCAACCACTCATTATAAGCGTTGCTATGGTGTTTGTTTGGCACGAGTGAAATATGATGTTGAAGATGCAGTTTACAAGAATGAAACAAATTGACATGTATCTTCACGTTCATAAGATGAATGATTACAATAATTGCAGTAATTACAACAACATTGAAATAAAGTAGTAAAGGAAAGCAGCTAAAGGAAAGAAAAGACATGAAGAGCCAAGTCAGTTTCATAGTGAAAGAATAAAAGACAGTAAGTAAAGCAATTAATGAGATAATAAAGTCACAAGCAACGTGCAATGGTAAAATCCTAAAGAAACTCCCCAGCAGAGTTGCCATACTGTCGACGCCCCTTTCTTCTCTAACCGTGGGGCCAGAAATCGGGTATATGACATTGGGAGGACAACTCTATTCCCTTTTGAGAATTGGGTTTAGAAGTTGAAGAGTCGCCACCTAATGATTATAGTGCATTAGAACACTTTTTGGAAGAGTTTGAGATGAAGAGACCAGAGATTAGGGTAAGGGCTAGAAATTATCCCGAGGGGAAGGTGTTAGGCACCCCTCAGGATCCACAAGTGTGGTTCCCGACCATGCTACAATTGTGACTTTACAAGTAAACAATCAAGGGTCAAATAAGGACTTGCATACAACATTGCAATTAGGTTGAATCTTATGAAAGTAAGTAGAAAGAGAGCAAGGATTTGAAAAGTTTTAAACAACTCTAAGGGAAGCGAATAAAGAAAAGGGGGTCCTAGGTTTGTGATTAATATGGATCACTTCAATGCAATATCCAGCAATCACTCCTCAGAAGAGGGGTCGCACGTGATATTAGCGCACCGGTCATCATATCCATATTCTACCCTTCCCGCCCCATTAAGGTATTAAAGCGCAGAATGGTATCGTTACTTATTGCATGCTATTACCCGTTCCAATCCTATAAATCTCGGAGGCATTGAGACTACTAATCCTGAAGGGGAGGGAGTTGGGGCTTTTATGGTTTTAAAAGGATAAAATTCTAGGGCGACAAACAAAACACATAAAGCAGATATGATAAAACACATAACAGTTGATAGGCTCAAATAAACCTCCTCAAGTCAGAAAAGCAAAGAGTTTAGCATGTCTTACATGTACTGATTAGGTCTGAATTAAACTTAAAAAATGCGTGAGGCAGACTGATTTATTACATACTTCAGATAAGAAATCCGAATCAGACCTGCCTGCAGGTTGGAATTGTCAAAGACTGATGCACTTATGGCTTTTACCCTAAAGCTTGCCTAGGTGAAACCTATAGGCATGATATCTAATAATGCAAAGTATACTGATTTTAAGGAAAATCTTTACTGATTTTAGAAAAAAGGGATCCGCAGATTTTAAGACGGGTTTTAGATTCGAAACGAGGCTGATTCGATTAACTAATCCTATAGGCATGGTTTCTAAGTGTCATTGTTCTTAAACAGTTGCAAGAATCCTATAGACATGATATCTAGGCGTTACTGATTTTTAAACCTTTATAGAAGTGCAGAAGTCATATAGGCCTGGTGTTTAAAATATTGATTCCTATATACACGTTTGCCTAATGATAGATGCATATGCAGAATACAGAAAGTCCTATAGGCGTGGTGTCTATATGAGAATGCAGAAAATCATATGGACATGGTATCTATGTGAGAATGCAGAGTTTCAATGATTTATAAAATGCAGAACTTTAAAACATAGTAATTCCTATAGGCATGATCTTTAGATGAGACGCAGAATTTTATAAATGATAACCCCTGTAGGCATGATATCTACCCCTTGCATGGATAGTTCCCCACCCTTTTCCACTAGCCGACCCCAAATGTTTATTACATGATTATTACAAACCAGAATTGATAAAGGAAAAATAAAATAAAAATTACATCAGAAAACTAAAAGTCCCAACCAAGGAGAGCCTAATTCGTACATCTGTCTGAAGCATGAAGTAAACCAACTCCAAAGATCAAGCTCCAAAGCCTTTCTCCTATTTGGGATGTGTCAAAGTTCCCAAGAGTCTCAAAGGGGCTCCGGGCAATGCTTAACCCCAAATATATTTCAGAATCAAGGACATAGTGCAGTGTGGAAGGGCCAGCCCTCAAATGTCCAAGTTCAGAGGGAACTCAAGGTCCCAAAGCAAGGCTCACAGGAGGGGGGAAGAACTTAAAATCTAAGAGTAGGTGCAAGTGCAGGGGAGGGGGAGTGATGAGCTGGTGATCATGCCAAGCAACTTGAAGTACTGGCACACCCCTGACCAACTTGTCATTTCAAGTTGAGGAGTTAGGGTTTATTGAAAGCAGGCTCAGGCCTGGGCAGCCATTTAAGAGGCTACCAGATTATGAGCCTTAACTCAGCATACATAGGGGTAAGTGTAGGGGATTCATAACAGAAACAATAGAAAAAGGTAATAGGTATAGATGTAAAGGTATAGGGATCAAGCATTCGTAAGAAAGTAAAGCAAACAGCAGCATATGAACATGTCAAACTTTGCAGGTAATAGGTATAGATGTAAAGGTTCTAAGTAAACACATTAGGATGATTTCTAGGAAACGAATCAAGACATACCAGTAAAAGAGCAAGAGCAGGATGCAAAGACAAAGTAGTAGTAGTATATTAGCCTTGACTTTCACCCAGCTAATAATAAGCAGGAGCAGAGAACAGCAGTAGAGAAGAGAGCAAGAGGGAATGCAGGTTGTGAAAATAGTAGTAGTGTGTAAGAGTATGCAATTCGAAGTGTGTTGTAAAAGTATTGAATTGTAAGTTAAGGATCATCAAAGTGCAGAAGGGTCGTGCCCCTTTTATAGTGCAGAAAACAGGTGAGAAAAGGTAAGGAAATAACATTGAAATCAATCTCCCTTTAGTTAAGGGATTCTGATTTCAATGGGTAAAAGCCTATTAAGGATAGCAGTTTTGATTAAAACCTTTTCAAAGTAGCACAAAAGGGGTAAATAGAGAGAAGTTATTAAAGGAAAGAATTCAATAGTACACGGCTTGGAAAAATTAAGGAAAGGGAATCAATCAAACAGCCAGGGAAATCAAAATTACAATTCAATTCGAACGAACCAAGTCAGGAAAAGGTAAAAGAGGTTCAATTAAAGAAAAATCAGTAACAATCAATCAAACCCATTAGAGGATTTTAGAATCAATCAAAAACCTTTGAAGGCAGAGTCCTTATATATAAAGCACACAAATATATAAATACCAGAGGGGTTTGTCAAATTATTTAGAAGAGAGTTTAACAAAGAAAGGTTCAGAATCATAAGTAAGAAGAGGTATAAGTCTAGTTCGCAGACTCATAAGGAGTCTGAGAGTCCAGGGTCCCGAAGTGGAACCTAACTCGCACACAAAAGATCAAAATTCCAAGGAATCCCCGAACCTTAAGGTTTCGAGTTGAGTCAGACAATAGAGATGAGAAGGCAAACCATTCAATAGAGGCTGAGGAGTCTTTTCCAAAGACTTATGAGAAACAAACAGACATGATACGCAGTCAAAAGCATGGAGAACACGTTTTGAGAAAAACTCAGAACTTAAACAAGTTCAGACGAAAAAGTGATACAAACTTAAGAAGCAGTAGATGAAGCACATTTAGCAAGAACACGAATAGAGTTTAGTAAAGCAAACAAAAATCAAAGAACTTAACAGTAAACATATATAGTAGAAGAGTAATGAAAACATAACAAGGATAATCATGTGAGCGCAGGAGTAACATGTATAAAAGAAAAGTAGAAGTACAATACAGGTGTGGTAGAAAAGAAAACATACGAACGTAGTATATACGCATACATACAAAGAAAAGAAAAGGAAGAGCCAGAAAAACATTTTAAGCTTTTAGAAACCCTAGATCGGAAAGAAGTAATTTTTGAAAGAAAAATTAGGGAAAGCGTTTTAAAACTCCAGTAAAGCACAGATATAACATAGATTTAAAAGAACAATCGGAGAAAACCTCGAATAGCTAGGGTTTCAGAGGAACCCTGGAATGATAAAGGCTTGGAAAGATGTCCGATCTAAGTCGGATGAGGTCAGAAACAGGCTCAGAAAACCAAGAACCACCGGCGCAAAGTTGGAGATGGCCGGAATCTTCGAATCGGTAAAGGTCTGAGTGAAGACCTTCGAGGTCTGGCCTCGAACCTTCGAGCATCAGGCATGCAAGAGCCGGAGGAGGTGAATATAGGTTATCAATGGCCTGAAAAGCCATGGATTCTGGTGAAAACACGGTGGAACAAGGCAGGAGGAGGCTAGGGTTTGAGATAGCGGAGGGTTGCAGAGGCGGCGGTTGGTGAGAATGAGGTAGGGTAAAGGGGTCGTTTGAATTAAAAAAGGAAGGGGATGAGGGGAGCCGTTGATCTAAATGATCAATGGTTGGGATTAAAAGAATACCGGGCGGGTCAGATAAATGGGTAAAGGGGTTGGGTTAAATCGGAATTGGGCCGGTCCAATTGGGTTTCATAATTGGGTCAATTAGAGTGATCAATTTGGCTATGATTGAAATACAATGGGCCAGATTTTAAATAGCCATTTTTTCCTTTTTATTTTTATAACAATGGTAAAATGATCTTGAAAGCAAATTAAAAGTAATGAGCCAACAAACAATATATAAATATTAATTTAAAAATATTGGAACCAATTTTACAATTATAAAATGCTATTAATCTTAAAGTAGGCTACAATTGCAATTATATGCAATTTAGCTTTTAACATACCAAATAAATTTGTAAAAATGTACAAAAATTATCTTAACTATATTTTGGTATAAATATGGGAATAAAAATAAATTATTCACCAAAACTGATGATTTTGGGAATAATTATGGATTTTGCACTGCTAAAAATAGACAATAAATTGATTTCAAAAATCTTAAAAATTAGGAAAAAATACCAAAACTCTTGGGGAATGCTTATATGTGCATGTACATGCTATTTTGAAAGTATTTTGTATAAAAATACATAGGAAAAAATTGGGTATCAACACTCAATTGGGAGAAATGCCATTTCATGGTCGAGGAAGGTATTGTCCTTGGCCACAAAATCTCAAGAAATGGGATTGAAGTTGACAAGGCAAAGATTGAGGTGATTACTAAGCTTCCACCCCCAACTTCAGTGAAGGGTGTGCGGAGTTTCTTAGGCCACACAGGTTTTTACTGGTGCTTTATCAAAGATTTCTCTAAGGTGGTGAACTCATTATGAAAGCTTCTTGAGAAGGATGCTAAGTTTAATTTCAATGATGATTGCATTAGAGCTTTTGAATTGTTGGAGCTCAAGTTGACAAATACTCTCATCATCACCGCTCCAAATTGGAGTGTGCCTTTTGAACTCATGTGTGATGCAAGTGACGTAGCGGTTGGGCTATTTTGGGGCAACGCATCAACAAGATTTTCCATACGCTCTACTATGCTAGTAAGACCATGAATAGTGACAAAGTCAACTATACAATTACAAAGAAAGATCTCCATACTACTATGTTTGCAATTGAGAAGCCCACCAGTACTTGATGGGTGAAAAAGTTATTGTCCACACAGATCATGCGACACTTCGTTATCTTATGATCAAAAAGGGCTCAAAAGCTCGGTTGATGAGATGGGTACTCTTGTTATAAGAATTTGATATTGACATTTAAGATAGGAAAGGCAGTGAAAACAAAGAGGTGGACCACTTGTCTCGTTTGGAGGAGGAGGGAAGGCTGCATGATGGCCTTGAAATCAATGACTCCTTCCCCGATGAGCAAATCTTGGCAATTTCAATGAAAGAGGTACCATGGTTCGTGGATTTAGCAAATTTTCTTGTGTGTGGAATCATTCTGGATGAGTTCTTTTCGAGCCAAAGGAAGAAGCTCAAACAGGATTGTCAAGATTATTATTGGGATGAACCATACCTTTTTCGGATTTATACGGATGAGGTGATTACAAGATATGTATCGGAAAAAGAGCAAGGTTAAATTCTTGGGGCTTGTCATTCTTCTCCATGTGGTGGTCATCATGGTGGAGAAAGAACAACAACCAAAGTGCTTAGTTGTGGTTTCATTGACCCACTCTTTACAAGGATGCAAGTGAGTTAGTAAAAAGATGTGATGAATGTCAACGAGCCGGTGGAATCTCAAAGAAAAATGAAATGCCTCTCACAACCATTTTGGAGATTGATATTTTGATATGTGGGGTATTGACTTCTTGGGCCCTTTTGTGAGTTCTTGTGGAAATACATACATCTTGGTCGCGGTGGATTATATGTCCAAATGGGTTGAGGCCGTTGCTTTACCCAATAATGAAGCGTGAAATGTAGTGGCTTTCTTGAAAAAGAATATTTTCACAAGGTTTGCAGCAAGGCTTTTGACACTTTACTTAGCAAGTATGGTGTTACTCATAAAGTCACGACTCCCTATCACCCACAAGCTAGTGGGCAAGTGGAAGCCTCCAACCGGGAGATAAAGAGTATCTTGTCAAAAATGGTGAATGCTAATCGGATGGATTGATCCAAGAAGCTTGATGATGCATTATGGACTTATCGAACGACTTACAAAACAGCTATCGGAATGTCTCCATATCAGTTGGTATTCAGAAAAGCTTGTCATCTTCCGGTGGAACTAGAGTACAAGGCGATGTGGGCTCTAAAGAAGTTGAATCTTGATTGGGATGCAACCACTAATTTGAGGGTTGCATATTTGAACGAATTGGATGAGTTCTGGTACCATGCTTATGAAATTTTGTCCTTGTATAAAGAAAATACTAAATATCTTCATGACAAATACATTTGGAACAAAGAGTTCAAGGTGGGTGATCTTGTATTGTTGTTTAACTCAAGGTTGAGAATGTTTCCAGGGAAGCTAAAATCCAAGTGAGTGGCCCTTTTGAAATTATGGGTGTGAGACCTTTTGGTACATTAGACTAGAAGAAAAAAATTAATAAAGTATTATGAGTCAATGGTAACCGGGTGAAGCACTACTTGGGAAAGGTTGGAGATAGCCACATGGTAGCAGTCAATCATTTCACTTGCAGGTATTTTGCACCGTGTCACAACGTTAAATCAGGTGCTTCTTGGGAGGCAACCCATGTTATTTTCCTTTTTCTTTTGTATTTAGGTGTTATTTGTGTTCTAACTTGATTTGAAATGTGCTATAGGGATGATTGTGACTTACAAGAAAGGTGGATAAAAATATGGCTAGTATTCAAAATTTGTGCAGAGTGCACTTTAATTGTGCGGACCGTACGTTTCTATATGCCATAGTAGAAGAGCGTTGCTACCACATATTTCTCTTGCATACCATGCATTTGAAATGTCAAAAATACCAACTCTCTAAAGTTTAAGATTGTCAGTGCGAAGTTCGATCTGCGAACACGTGAAATCTGCGGCCGCACAATAAAATGTGCGAACTGCAGATTGAATTCTAAGATGAAGCTCCCAGGTTAAAGAGTGTGTACCGCACATAAAATTGTGCAGTCGCACTCGTCTCTTTTCCCTTTTCAAAATGTCGGTATAAATAGAATAGTAGGGCTCATTTTACATCTTTCCCACTTTGAACAAAACACTATTGCTCTGCTAATTTTTCTTGGAGATTTCAACTATCCACACATAGAGATACCTTGATTAGTCACTCATTGCGCTCACTATATCTGCTATGATTAAATTTCATGATAACTTTTTGTGTTAGTTTAATTTGTAGATTTTTTGTTTTTTAAGGTTATCTGCTATTAGAGTTCCATTATTTGTCCATGTGGGGTAGATCTGGACAAGGCAACTATAATACATGCTCTAGTGGGATTGGGTTAGTTTAATTTCATATTGTTACAATGTTTCCATGAATATTTGTGCAAGAATTTGAAACCTAAGTTGAAAAAGTTGTCTATTCGTATTTTTTTGAAATCTGCAGCCGCATTTGAAATTGTGCGGTCTGCAGATTTGGATTTTTGGAAACTCAGGTGATTAAGGAATCTGCGGCCGCAAGTTAAAATGTGCGGACTGTAGATTTCCCCTTGTAGCCACAGTATAGCCCATTATGTATTATCCAAGAGTCTTCATTTTTGAGACTCAGAAGTGTGGCCGGAGTCAAATTGTGCGGACCACAGATTTTCCTTTGCGATCACAATTTGGCCATTTCTCTATCACTAGAGAGTTAACAATTTTGGGACTCAGATGTGTGGCCGCAAGAAAAAATGTGCGGATTTCACTTCCCTTTTGCGGCCGCAAAACAAAAATCTGCGGACTGCGAGTTCCTTCTGTGGTCGCACAAGAAAAATGTGCGGATTGCAGATACTTTATCTTGAAGACATGTATTAACTTCATAACCCCATGTCCAATTGTTTCTCCCTTACCTACGTAAGTGCTGAATGTGTTGAACAATGAATTGCAACAAACAATATCCTCTTCTTTGATACAGAGAATGGTTCGATCAAGAGGCCGAGGTGGCACATCAAAGGGTAGAGTTAAATCTTTCTAGGGTCAAGGTAGAGGTACCTTGACCCTTTACCAGCCCAAGACAATCAGGAAGAAGACAACAACTAGCAGAGGGAGAGGTGTAAACCTCTTCGATTCAGGCAGCTATGTCTCATCTAGGAAGGTGTTAGAGGGAAACTCAACCTCTATTTAGGAGGAACAAATGGCCACACAGTCGAGTCCACAGGGGAGATACCTACTTTGAGATGAGTCATCTTTATCTTACAACACCTACGAGGGGTCGGAGAGTGCTAGCCGGGCTTCTGAGCCATCATCTACACCAGTCCTTGAGGAACAGGTTATACATGACATTCCCGATGATGGTAGAGGGGCAGATGCTATAGCTACAGGTCTGGAGAGGTCAAATAAGAAGGAGGTCTAGGAGGATCGATTTGTCAGTTTGATCGCCTTCACTAGTTTTCATATGTGGTGGTTAGTGAGGTCGCTGACTATTGAGGGACAGTTTCTGTTGAAAGATTTAGAGAAATACAACCTAGCAATTCGAGGCAGTTTAGAGAATGATAGGGTTGGATATGGTTCACCGAGAGAGTGAAGGATGCCAAATACTACCTCGTCTAAGAATTTTATGCCCATGTTGCTCATATAAAGAAAGGGACGAAGGTGACCAAAGTGTGCAACCTCAAGGTGAGGTTGATCAGCATACGCTAAACGCATACTTGGGCTTCAAAGATGTTGAGCCAAAGGAGTATCTAGAGAATTGCACCATAAAGGATGAAGTCTAACGTTGGTTGGCTGAGATCTTAGCACCACCGTGGCCACCACCACCATGGATTGTTGTTGGGGTTCCCATTTAGCGGAGTGCCTTCAGCTTTGAGGCAAAGGGGTGGCAAACCTTTGCTTGTAGCAGACTGGATCCAAGCCAGAATGAGACTCACCTTTCTATTCCTCGAGTAGTTCTTGTGGCTTCCATCATGGCCGAGTACCCAATCAATGTGGGTGCCATGATGTCGGCCAACATTTCATTGATTGCACGGCAGGACAACTCGTCCTACATTTATCCCAACATTATCACAAAGTACCTTACTGATGTAAAGGTAGAGCCGAGAGATTTTGACACTAACGTGAAGCTAATGAAGCCATTCGACTGGTATTCACTGATGGATGCGAGAAATCCAAAGAAGAAAGTCCAGCCTTTTACCACCACAGGCCAGTCTGATGAGCCAATAGTGGTAGCCTCTGAGGCAGTTGATCTTCCATCCACCTCTGATGAGCCTTCTATCAATGTCGTTGCTATGCATCCGCCATCATCTTCACCTCCTACCACAACCCCTAGAGTTGCTCTAAAGCCAGTGCCTATGCCTACAGTTCCCCTATATGCTCTTAGAGTATGCTAGACATTGGCCAGTATGAACAACTGGATGCAGACAACTACTTCTAAGATGTCTGACTTGTCTAGTACTGTTGTAGCACACTCCACTTCTCGGGCACCAGAGGCTCCTTCTGACATTGATGAGATGCTCAAGAAGATTCTGGACAACTAGAAGACTATCATGGACACATTGGTGCAACACGGGTCATCTGATGAGCTAGACTTTGCTGCCGACACTACGGAGGCAGTGCGTGCGATGTTCGGCAACTCAGCCACGCCTAGGTTTGATGATGATGAGATTCAGTTGGCTGATCCAGAGGGAGATGACATTGATGGGGACACTGAGATGTCCAAGGATCCTTAAGGAGTTTTTCTTCACCCTCTCTCCTTTTACTCTTATTTTGCTAAGAATTGGGGACAATGCTTACTTTTATTCAAGGGGGTAGAGTTTATTTGATACATTGGTACACTTTGGATACATTTGGTTTGTAATAATTTGATGATTCTCTCTCTTTTCTCATTTGTATTTATCTATATTCTCTCTCTCTTCTTATGTATATTTATTCTATCTTTAGTAATTATTGCTCACTAGATTCTTTATTTTTTTCCATATTAGTTCTTGTTTTGTTAAGTAGCTTCTTTTTATGCTTTAGTAGATAATAAACTTTTGGTTTTCTTAACACCACGGTTCTTTCCGAAGGTAGTTTTTGTCTGAATTGGGTGACTCATCCCAACGATGGATGTCGTGACAACTTTCTTAAGGGAATGAGTCCATTTTTGTGTTTAGGTAATAATAGTAGCAGTAATGAATAAAAAGACCTAATCAAGTAATTCTCTAAGAGTTAATCATGCTTCATTTGGTACCAACACACTTAACTACGTGCTTATGGTTAGAGACAAGGTTTTTGAAAGAAATAGCTCTTGTTAGTGACTTTGTGACTCTTGAGTTGACTTTGGTGATCATCGAGTGGTTTATTGGACCATAGTGATCCTTAAACTTGAATATGGTCGTTGTAGGCTCTCGACTCTATCCTCTTTTACAATCTAGTTGCAGGAGGGCTGAGATGAATTGTTCCTAGCCCAAGTATCCGTGCGAAGAGTCTAGAACTTGCCCTGAATGTGTTTCAAGACGAAATCCTAAGTTTTGCTTGGTTTAAGAGGTGATTGTAGGCTTTCCTTGGCCCGTTTGAGCTTTTTACTGCCAACCAATGTCGTTATCCCTAGTTAACCCCTTTGAGCCTCTAGCCTTTCTCATTTGATAACCATGTTATGAGCCTTTAACCGTTTTATCGTGACCCTCTTTTGGCACCCGGACTTTCCTTAACACTCTTGTGAAACAAGTGGGTTAAAGCATAAGTTTGGTGGAGAGATGAGGAATTTGATAAATTTATCAAGGCACAAAAAAGAGAAAATAAATGATCTCTATGAAAAGAGAAGGCAAGAAAAGAAAAGAACAAAAAGAAAAATGCAAAAAGTGAATAAGTGGAAGGGTTGATAGATTCAAAAAGAGGTAATGATCCCTAACATGAGCAATCAAAAAGAGAGAAAAAGAATTAAATGAACAAGAAAGAGTGATGTTAGGTTTCTCTAATCCCCTATGAAAAGAAAATGCCTCTAAGAATTGGTAATTGTGAGCCGATAAATAAAAATGTAGAGTGCTTAAGGAAAGGTGTAACCACTTAACCATATGGTATCCTACCCTAATCCAAAAGCTTTCATTACAACTTGAAAGAAGTCCTACTTGATTTCGAACCGAGTGAGCTTACATTAGTGGTGATCTACATGAGGGGCAACTATTTAGTTTGATATCCATCTGTGCTTGAGAAAGCCAAATTAGGTTAAATCACTCTATAACTTTGAGGTATTGAGTGGGTAACGTAGAGTTGAGAGATATAATACACCCAAATCAACAAAACAAGTGTTAACGTATTTAACCTATTAGGCAAACACCTAGTATAAGGTCACATCTCTAGGCTTTTTAACTATTTGGAAAAACACCAAAAATAATCATTCGCTTTCTAGTTTCTTCTCTTAGCTTATAATTATTAGAGTAAAATTAGAATTAGAAATCAAAACCTTTTGTTTGGAAGTGCAATTTACTTGTTCCATTTGATTTCATCAAGTGTATACCCCAAATAACCAT
Source organism: Nicotiana tabacum (assembly GCF_000715075.1). Classification (NCBI taxonomy): domain Eukaryota; kingdom Viridiplantae; phylum Streptophyta; class Magnoliopsida; order Solanales; family Solanaceae; genus Nicotiana; species Nicotiana tabacum. The sequence continues at coordinate 119,064,405 of NC_134099.1, read as the reverse complement.
AGTAACTCCCTGTGGAAATCGACCCCTGATCTTGTTGGGCACTATTGTTCCAACGATCATTTTCACTCACTATTGAGTGTGGATTGGATGTGGATAACGAGCGCCGGGAGGAACTGGGCCTCTTCCATTTGCATTGTTGGAAGCACCCAACAATGCTTGCTTCAACTTTGTCATTACCTGGTCATATCGTGAGAGATGGACCATAATAGCCCTTTGTTGCTCCCTTAAGATTCTCACTATTTTCATAATGTGCTCGTCTTCAGCATCATCAGGAGTTGCCTCTCGAACGTGTTGTCGATATTACCCACCATGTAACGGGGTGGCTACGCCCTCCTCGTTGTGGGTATTGCTGATCGAATCTTCGTGTTGAGACTAGTTTCCTTGGGCCTCAACGTTGTGCGTGATGTTGACACCGTTGTCTACCATTTTTACTATTTTTCGCTAAGAAACAAAGAATTAAACATTTTAGTAATAGATGCAACGATCAACCCAATTACACAACTGTCTAAGCCCCACGGTGTGCGCCAAACTGTTTACCTGTAAAACAGTACAGTTGAATTTGTACGTGGTTGTCATGACCCGGAATTCCCACCTTTGAGACTGTGATGGCGCCTAAATGTTCACTTGCTAGGCAAGCCAACGTTAGAGAATTCTCAAGTCAACTTCAGCCAATTTTAATAACAAAAATAATTAAGCTAAACAGAAGAAAAAACTGAGTTTGCGGAATATTATAAAACCCATAATATCTGATACATTTAGGATTTGGAGTCACAACTCACGAGCTACTACGATTTACTACAAACAGAGTCTAAAAGAAAGTACACTATTCTAAAAGAGAAAGAAACAGTAAAGTAAAAAGTCTAAGAAGAGACTCCAGGGTCTGCGGACACCAGCAGATCTACCTTGGTCTTTTGACGATCAAGTCCAACTACTAACCTCACGATCAGCTAGGGACGGTACCAAAATATGCGCAAAAGTGCACTGTGTAGTATCGGTACAAGCCTTTGAACCAATAGAATCTAGCAATTTGCCAACCAAACGATTCAAATTAAACCTTAGGAACTACCCACGATTGTGAAGAATTCAATTTAGGTCATTATTGAAAAAGTCAACTCCCGAGCTCGCTTGGTCCAAACCCGAAATTCGGACCAAAACACGATTAACCATTCACCCCTGAGCCTAGTTATGTGATTTCTTTTGGAATCCGACCTTATTTTGAGGTCTAAATCCCCAATTTACCGAATCCCTAATTTCTACCCAAAAACCACCAATTTCCACCATGGAAACTCTAGATTTTAGGTTGAAATCTTAGGAAAAGTAGTGAAAGATTGAAAGAAACTAGTTTAGAATGTCTTACAAATGATTTGGGAAAGAAAAATTCTTTTGGAAATTGCCTCCAGTGTTTTTGAGTTTGAAAATTTTAAGAAACAACCAAAAATCCCATCTAAGACATATTTTGTTCAACTGCAGATGTCGCATTTGCGAGCTAGGCTTCGCAAATGCGAAGCCCGCAAATGCGATAAATCCATCGCATTTGCAAAGAATTCCACACCTATGCAATCAGCACATTTGCGATGAAAAGTTTGCAAATGTGAACACTGACTAGATCACAAATACGACCCAATGATCATAATTGCAAAGAATCTCCCTCCCCAACTCCCATCACAAATGCGAAGCTTTGCTCGCAAATGCGGACATTGGCCTTCCGCAAATGCGACCTCATGATCGCAAATGCAAACCTAGGGTGACCTAGGCACTCTTCGCAAATGCGAAGAAATTGCTCGCAAATGCGAGACTGAAAGAAGATGGAAATGTTCGCAAATGCGAACTCTGATATGAGGCATGTTCCCAGAAATTGCAGACACCAACAAATGTTCTAAGTCCAATACACTTTGTAGCCTACCCGAAACTCACCCGAGCCCTCGGGGCTTTAAACCAACTACGCACACAAGTGTTAAAAAATAATATAAACTTGCTCACGCGATTAAATCACCAAAATAACACCTAGAACTATGAATTGAACACCAAATCAAATAGAATTTTCAAGAAAACTTTGAAACTTCTATTTTCACAACCGGATGTCCGAATCGCATCAAACCAACTCTGTTTCTTACCAAATTTCACAAATAAGTCATAAATACGGTGTTGGACCTATACAAGGTTTCAGAACCAACATACGGACCCAATTTCCAAAAAGTCAACTATGGGTCAAACAATTCAAATTCATTAAGCCTTTAACTTTCAAATTTCAACAAAAATCCGATATCTAGGGCTAGGGACTTCCGAATTCAATTTCGGGCATACGCCCAAGTCCCAAATTATGATACGGCCCACCAGGACCGTCAAAATATGAATCTGTTTGCTCAAAACATTGACCAAAGTCAACTCAAAAGCTTTTCAAAGCAAAATTTCCTATTTTTCACATTTTTAACATAAAAGCTTTCTGGAAACACGCTCGAACTATGCGCGCAAATCGAGAATGGTAAAAATGAAAGTTTTAAGACTTTGAAGCATAGAATTAGGTTTAAAACATAAGATGACCTATCGGGTCATCACATTCTCCACCTTTAAAACATCCGTTCGTCCTCGAAGGGACATAGAAAAGTACCTAGGGTAGGAAAAAGATGGGGTTATCTACTCCGCATGTCCGACTCTAACTCCTATGTAGCTGCCTCGATGGGTTGACCTCTACATGACACTCAAACTGAAGGATAACTCTTTGATCTCAACTGACGAACTTGCCGGGCTAGAATAGCCACCGGCTCCTCGTCATAAGTCAAATCCTCGTCCAACTTGAAAGAGCTAAAATCTAATACATAAGACGGATTTCTGTGATACGTCCGGAGCATGGACACATGGAATACTGGATGAACTACTGATAAACTAGGTGCCAATGCGAGTTTGTAAGCCACCTCACCCACTCTCTAAAGAATCTCAAAAGGTCCAATATATCTAGGGTTCAACTTGCCCTTTCTTCTAAACCTCATTACACCCTTGATGGGTGAAACCTGGAGCAACACCCGCTCTCCGACCATAAATGCAACGTCATAAACTCTACCATCGGCATAACTCTTCTTCCTGGACTGAGTTGTGTGAAGTCTATCTTGAATGATCTTAGCCTTTTCCAAGGCGTCCTGTACCAAATCCGTACACAATAACCGAGCCTCCCCCAGCTCAAACTATCCAACCGGCGATCGACATCGTCTACCATATAATGCCTCATAGGGAGCCATCTGGATTCTCGACTGATAGTTGTTGTTATAGGAAAACCCCACAAGTGGCAAGAACTGATCCCAAGAGCCTCCGAAGTCTATAACACAAGCACGGAGCATGTCCTCCAATATCTAAATTATGCGCTCGGACTGTACGTCTATCTGAGGATGAAATGTTATGCTCAGCTCAACCTACGTGCCCAACTCACGTTGTACTGCCCTTTAGAAATATGAGGTAAACTGTGTACCTCGATCAGAAATGATAGACACAGGCACATTGTGAAGATGAATGATCTCACGAATATAAACCTCTGCCAACCGCTCTGAAGAATAGTTAACTGCCACATGAATGAAATGCGCTAACTTGGTCAGCTTGTCCAAGATGGCCCAAACTGCATCGAACTTCCTCTGAGTCTGTGGGAATCCAACAATGAAATGCATAGTGATACACTCCCATTTCCACTCGAGAATCTCTATCTTCTGAAGCAAACCACCAGGTCTATGACGCCCATACTTTACTTGTTGACAATTTAGACACCGGGCTACATATGCAACTATATTCTTCTTCATCCTTATCCACCAATAATGTTGCCGCAGGTCCTAATACATCTTGGCGGTGCCCGAATGAATAGAATACCGGGAACTGTGGGCCTTCTCTAGAATTAAATCACAAAGTCCATCCATATTCGACACATAAATACGACCCTGCATCCTCTAAACTCCATCGTCTCTAACCATTACCTGGTTGGCTTCACCGTGCCACACTGTGTCCCTAAGGACAAGAAAATGAGGGTCATCATACTGCCGCTCCCTAATGCACTCAAACAATGAAGACCGAGCGACTATACAAGCTATAACACAATTGCGCTGAGAAATATCCAACCTCATGAACTGATTGGCCAAAGCCTGAAAATCTAGTGCAAGCAGCCTCTCACCGACTAGAATGTACACAAGGCTACCCATATTCACTAACTTCCAACTCAAGGCATAGGCCACCACATTAGCCTTCCCAAGATGATGCAAGATAGTGATATCACGGTCTTTCAATAGCTTCAACCACCTCCTCTGCCTCAAATTGAGCTCCTTTTGTTTGAATAAGTACTGCAAACTCCGATGGTCCATGAATACCTCACACGACACGCCGTAAGGATAGTGCCTCCAAATCTTCAGCGCATGAACAATGGTTGCCAACTCTAAGTCATGAACATGATAGTTCTTCTCGTAAACCAGCAGTTGCCGTGATGCATATGCAATCGCCCTACCATCCTGCATCAATACCACACCAAGTCCAATACGAGATACATCACAATATATCGTATAAAGCCCTGAACCTGTGGGCAACACCAATACCAACGCCGTAGTCAAAGTAGTTTTGAGCTTCTAAAAGCTCACCTCACACTCATCTGACCATCTGAACGGGGCACCCTTCTGGGTCGACCTGGTCAACGGGGCCGTTATAGATAAGAACCCTTCCACAAACCGACGGTAATAACCCACCAATCCCAAGAAACTCCAGATCTCTATAGCTGAAGTGGGTCTAGGCCAATTCTGAACTGCCTTAATCTTCTTAGAATCCACCTGAATACCCTCTACCAACACAACGTGCCCCAAGAAAGAGATTGAGCTCAACCAAAACTCGCATTTTGAAAACATAGTATATAACTGGCTATCTCTCGGAGTCTAAAAATGGATCCAAAGATGCTGCTCTTGCTCCTCTCGACTGCGAGAGTAGATCAAGATATCATCAATAGACACAATCACAAAGGAATCCAAATAGGGCTTGAACATTCGGTTCATCCAATCCATAAATGATTCTAGGTCATTTGTCAACCCAAATGGCATCACTACAACTCATAATGCCCATATCGAGTCCGAAAAGCTGTCTTAGGGACATCGAATGCCCTAATCCTCAACTGATGGTAGCCAGATCCTCAAGTTGATATTTGAAAATAACTTGGCACTCTGAAGATGATCAAATAAGTCATCAATCCTCGGCAATGGATACTTGTTCTTGGTGGTGACTTTGTTCAATTGCTGGTAATCTATGCACATCCTCATCGATCCATCCTTCTTCTTTACAAACAACATAGGCGCACCCCAAGGCGAGAAACTAGGTCTAGTGAAGCCCTTATCAAGAAAATCTTACAATTGCTCCTTTAATTCTTTCAACTTTGGTGGGGCCATACAGTATGGCGAAATGGAAATGGGCTAAGTGCCTAAAGCCAAATCAATACAGAAGTCGATATCTCTGTCGGTTGGCATCCCCAGCAGGTCTATAGGAACCACCTCTAGAAACTCGCGAACAACCGGTACTGAGTCCATGAAAGGAACCTCCGCACTAGAATCGCGGACATAGGCCACATAAGCTAGACACCCCTTCTCGACCATATGCTGAGCCTTCACATAAGAGATAATCATGCTGCTAGAATGGCCAAGAGTCTTTTTGTACTATAATCAAGGCAACCCTGGAAAGGCTAAGGTCACCCTCTTGGTGTAACAATCCAATATAGCATGATAAGGTGACAGCAAATCCATACCCAAAATGACATCAAAATTGACCATATAGAGAAGTAGGAGATCTACACGAGTCTCAAGACTCCCAATAATAACCACACACGAATGATAAACACGATCTACAATAATAGCATCACCCACGGATGTGGACACATATATAGGAGCACTCAAAGAATCACGAGGCACAACGAAATATGAAGCAAAATAGGATGACGCATAGGAATAAGTAGAACCTGGATCAAATAGAACTGAGGTATCTCTACTGCAAACTAAAACCGTACCTATGATAACCACATCATATGACTCAGCCTTAGGCCTGACTGGAAAGGCATAGCATCGGGGCTGTGCGCCACCACTCTAAACTACATCTCGAGGATGGGCCCTGGCTGGCTGGCCTTCATCTCTAGCTGACTGACCTCCACCTCTAATGGCCTGACCTCTACCTCTAGCTGCTTGACCTCTACCCCTAGCTGGCTGAGTGGGCAGTGAAGCACCTGGTGCCAGAACCGTGGCACGGGAACCCTGATGCTGAGAACTGCTCGATGCTCGAGGGCAAAGTCTGGTAATATGCCTCGGATCACCACAAGTATAACAAGACCTCGGCTGCTATAACTGCTGACCCTAAATCAGAACCTGTCAGCCTGAGTAATTACTCTGAAAACTCTGGAGCGGAGGTGCACTAATAGGAGGTGGTGGTGCACTGTAGGCTAGTTGATCAAAATACGACATATGAGAGCCACGACCACCTGAAGCACCATGGGATGCTTGTAATGCTAAATGAAACAGCCTGGGAGGATGGCCTCTATAAAAAGTACCTCTGTCTCCAGATGAGGCACTACTGAATCCACTAGAATCACAATGTCTCTTGTCAGATCCCTGACCTCCCCCTGTGCTAGAACCATCTCGGCTCGCCTGACGACATTGGCGGCCGTCTGAAAAGAAATCTCACTCTCAGTCTCCTCGTGAATCGTCATGACAACACCCAGTATCTACGACTAGTTAAGCCTGCATTTTGTGGAAATAAAATGAAAACATGAAAACTAACAATTTAACAGGTAAATTTAATAAAGAAGTTTAGATGCCGCTAGGCATATACAGTAATCACTCTCGAACTGAACATAAATTCTCCCAAAACCTGAAATGTCATGGGTCATAAGCTACAGAAGTAAATAGTGCTTCTAAACTCTAGAAACTATCAGCGAAGAAAAATACAGGGAAGTCTTTAACTTAAGGAAGAGTAGATAGGGACTCCCAGGTCTGCGGACGAGAAAAATATACCTCGAAGTCTCTACAATTGCCTCGCCTCACCGGAAATGTGGCTAGAAAGAGGTATTTGGATCTGTACAAGAAAAACACGTGCAGGAAAGGACATGAGTACACCACAACGGTACCTAGTAAGTGCCATGCCTAACCTCGATCGAGTAGTGACGAGATCAGGTCAGGGACCTACTGGTATATATATAATAAAATAATATAGTATGAAATATTGCAGTAAAGATAAAACTAACATTTAACGAGAAGGACATCACAGAAAACCTATCACGCCCCGAACATGGGGGCGACAATGTCTCACCTATCCTCGCATAGCAACTTGCAACTAAGGGACTCTGAACATATGATATCATACTTTGTCCATGGGACACATTGTAAGACAACTGCGAATGCTGACTAAATATCAATTTAAAACTGGGCCGACAAGGCTGTCATAATTATTGTAGCTGACAAACCAACAAAATATACATACATGGCCTGCAAGCCTAACATACTGCACTAACGGATAAGATATGTCTACAAGCCTCTACTGGTGGATATACTGTGATCGGAACTGCTCCCGACCTACTAATAACATATACTGTGATCGAAACAGCTCCTCGACCTACTTATAACATATATACATATATACACAAGATGTACATAAAGCTCTAGACCCGGCAACTCCGAAAGGCATGGAGCTTACCGATCAAGCTGAACTCGGGCAACACTTAATGAGGAGGTCTACCTGTCTGTCTATCTGAACCTGCACGCATGAAATGCAATGCCCCCAGAAAAGGGACGTTAGTACGAAATAATGTACTGAGTATGTAAGGCAATATAGTGAAAGATGAAACTGAACTGATAATATAATAACTACAAGTAACTGGAAGTCAAAGATAATTTGAAGATATGCTTACCTGCTGATACTGACTCAACTCTCTCAATATAGTAAGTAAAATAGTTGTCCAGCCTTATAAGGCTCGGTATATATATACATATATATAATTGATCTACCATAGTAGGCTCGCTAATAGACACTCGGCCATACTAGGCTCTATATCTCGGCCAACTGGACTCGCTCATAGGTGCTCGGCAACAATAGGCTCGGTGTATAACTTACCATCTGATCAGAGGTTGCCCAATAAGGGCCTACCCATCGATTATAGCTTGATGGTAATGAAATTATTGTAATACTGTATATATAGACTCTCTACTATCTTGACAGGAAAAAGGAAATACTCAAATTAATATGAAGTCCCGATAAAGAGAATATTATAACTTACAAAACTAGAAAAATATACGTAAATTCCGGTATATGAATTTTTCTTTATGCTTCGTTATCAAACTTGTGTATTTATGATATTATGCCAAAATGAAAGAAGAGCTTAGCCTTAACATACCTGTGCCAATTCTCTTGGCAATCCTTCCAACAAACATCAATTGTGACAACACGTAACGGTGGATTGAAGTAGGAAATATTCGCCTGTAACATTTGGCTTCTTGATATACTCTTTAACTCCAAAGAAGAGAAGAAGTAAGCTAGCAAATGGATGGGAGGAACCTTTGAATCACGTCGAAGCAGAGAGGCAAAGGAAAGAGAAATTAAACCAAAGGTTCTACGTATTAAGAGCTCTTGTACCAAATGTGACCAAGATGGGCAAGGCATCACTGCTTGGAGATGCAATTTCATATATTAATGAGCTGAAGTTGAAGTTTCAAAATACAAAAACATATAGATAAGACTTGAAGAGTCTAATAGAATATTTAATTCAAATGTTGCCACCTTTTCAAGGTGACTTAAGAGTCATCAATTATGACTTATATTGCTGCCACGCTTGATAACTTGGTCTTTATCCTAAGGCCTTAATTAGTCCTCCACTTACTCCTTAATCAACTCATTAATTCCCCACTAATTCAATAATTAACCAATTACTCATATAATTAAGAATTATCTCAAATTACGAAATTACTACTCACTTTTAATATACTTTATACACCTTACTATTATGTCCATGTGGTATCTTATATGGTACTAATCCATAAATACGGGGTATTATAGCTTAGATTGTGTTTTACCCCAAAATATCTAATTTTGACGAAATTCATTTTCTTTGATGCACTTACTCTCTCGCCTTCATGAATTTACTTATCACTTGTTTGAAATAGTACAATACTTATAATTTCACAATAATCTCATTCCCGAACTTACGTCGATTAAATTACGACGAAACTTTATCGTACAAAAATGCGGGATGTAACATCATTCCCCCTTTTGGAACATTCGCCCTCGAATGTTGACTGATGTACTTATCATTTCCATAACTTATGTCCTCTGAATACTTTAGTACTTTCCTTGCCATTTAGGCAACTGTTCTGTAAATAATTCTAAGGCCAGGGCATTTCTCCCCTTTAGTCCTATTTCTCATACCACGACTTGCGGTCAAAATCTTTCCAATCTCGTAACTGTGGCTACCTTCTGTCATGCAGCCTGTATGACTCTAACTTTGTAAGTGCGCCTATGTGACTCTTCTTTCTTTTTTTATTTTTTATTTTTTCTTTAGCTTCTAGCCAATATCTAGGCCTCATCTTGCAAATATATACAGAGCTTGATAAAATGTCCCTCTGGCATTTGTAGGTATACTAAAGTTCTTTGCTCGGTACTTTGTTGAAATTACGAATATTGCTATATCTTGTTTTATAGACCCGGTTATCTATCCACATGATTTTACTACATCTAGGTAGGTCATACTATGCCATAACTCTTACTTCTAGTTATCGTTGCGGAGGTTTGGTACCAAATTCTAGCTTTCTTTTGTTGGTTATCCCATATGTATAAATCTAAGTCCTTTAATGCTTCCTCATTACTGTTTATCTTAAGAATGTCAACCTAATCTCAGCTCATATCTTGTGACTTTTGTCCATGTTTTATGTTTTGCCTCAATATTGATCTACAATGTACAATTTGAACACTTGAAACTTCTTACGTAATACATTGCCTCTAGGGCCCACGTCTCACCGGGGACATCTAGAGTTATTAGATTGATCTACCTAGGGGTGATACTATAGTTCTATAACCGTACTTTATAGAATCCTAATGCGACTCATCTTATATTGGTATTTTAGTCCCTTACAATTCAAAATTCCTCTTCCCCCCTTTTTTTCTTCTTCAAATCATTACTTAAGCGAAGGCCCAAATGTCATCCTTTATTTATCAAAATTACACCCTTATTCTACTACCAGGGCAACATCCCATCTCTTTTAAATGCTACTAGTCTTAGACTCCTTTGAGTTCATTTAGACTATATTGAGTTTTCTATAACTTAGAGGAACCATCAGCTCCTTTGTTTTCACAGGCTTAATCCCGAGGACTTACCATTTTCGTCACCTTCTCACTTGCCTTCTTATTATCCTTACTCTTGTCTTTCTAAAACCTTGTCGTTCTATCATACTTTAGCTTACAATCGATTCCCTTATGCTTTCCTGGAACATCAAGCGAGACATCGCATCGTCTCTAACTCTTCTTTTACTCTCTAATTAGACCTTTCGGTATTTAGAAACCATAGGTTGGAAGGTATGCCACTGACGATGCTGCTATCATTACTGAATACTGAATCCTAAAGCTTTTAGTCTTTTACCTGAAGTATGGACAACTCTCATCCTTCTATACTTGAGTATTTCGTACGTTGTTCACCTTTACCTTACTTACTTTAAAATATCATGTCACATTCTTCTATCTCTCTTTCATAACCTCCCTCCCACATAGGTATAAATCATATCCACCATTTGAAGCTCTATTATAATACTTGCACCTCTTATGCCTATGCAATCCGGTGGGAGCTCCATACAGAATTCTTACAGGCTAGTATTTTTCTAACTGGCTTTATCGTAGAGCCATTATAGAATATGGTTGTTGTGTTATCTCTATTGCACCTCTAATATTAAGTGTGATTCCGCTATGTTCTCAATCATGATTCCTATAACTTCTAGGTCTAATAATCGTATTCTTGATTTACTTCGTTGATATAACTCTTTAGTTTCCTCCTTCTTCTGATCGGCCTTTATGTCGGCTTAAGTTATTTTCCAATCTGAGGTTCATGGTATTAGTTATTCTGTTTAGCCTTTCATGGGCTCTGAGGAATATGCATGATATAATACTTTAAAAATTTAATCCTTCGTTTATGACCTAGGCTCAATTTGTTACACCCCATATTTTCGTACGTGAAAGTATGCCATAAGTAAATTGATAAAAGCTCGGAAATGAGATGGTACATTCCACATTTTTGTATGTTAAAATTTCATCGTAAGATAATCGACGTAAGTTCGAGAATGAGATTATTTTGAGGTTATCAGCATTTTGCTATTTCAAATAAGTGATAAGTAAATTCATGAAGGTGAAAGGGTAAGAAAATCGAAGAAAATAAATTTCATCAAAGTTTGACAATTTGGGATAAAATACGACCCGAGCTAAAATACCAGGTATTTATGGACTAGTACCATACAAGGTACCACGTGGCTATAATAGTAAGGTGTACAAAGTGTATTAAAAGTGAGTAGTATTTTAAGTAATTTGAGATAATTCCTAATTATATGGATAATTGGGTAATTAATAAATTTTAGTGGGATATTAATTATAAATTTATGGATAAAATAATTAAGTGTGACCTTTTGATAATTACTAGGGGGCAAACATCCACGCGGGAGTGTGGAAATTTGGCAGCAAATTGTCATATTTTCACGACCTTAAGAAAGTGGAGGCTTGGCTTACTAATTGCTATTGCTCTTTCTCCTCCCTATTTCCAGGAAACTTCACAACCCCATATTTTTACCCTTTTTTGCCCTTTTCCCATTTTTCACCTCTTCTTGGTGTGAGTCTTGATTAAATTATTTGAATCTAAGTGTTCCTTTCATTTTCTTACCCCAAAAAAAGGCTTCGTCTTTGAGAAATTTCAGGCAAAGGGGTACAAGAATTTATTGGAATTGCTAAGGATTTAATCATTTAGTAGGTCTGACATAATACAATGGATTCATAATCTTGGACTCCCTTCTTCAAGGCGTTACCAATCTCGATCAGATGCTAAGATTTAAAGTGGGATAATATAGATTGGCTTGCTAAGTATGGATGGAATTCTTAAACAAGATTTCACATGCATCCTTTACAAAGTGAGATGATCTACAGCGTGATTTTGATTCAACAAAGTTTCATACAAAGTTATACTGCGGAATTGCAATAAGATTTGTAATTTTAAGAGAGTACGGTGCAATCTTTCTCAAGAACATCATACGAAGTTTTCCCTACTTTGATCCGCCGTTACGCATTGTCGCAATCAATGATGTTGAAGGGATTGTCAAGAGAATTGGTTCAGGTATGTTAAGGCTATCCCTTCTTTCATTTTGGCGCGATCTATACGATACAAACGAAATGAGTAAATGCACAACTTTCATAAATGACTCTATTCATAGAAGTATTAGAGGTGCTTATGTTCTTGAATTCTCATGTGTCTCATTATTACATTTTCTGTTCATTGGTCTCAGAAAATACGTAAGTTAAAAAAAGTTTATTTCACGATATTAATCAAAGGCATAATGGTCTTATGATGTTCCGAAAGGTTTTATTGGTGTATTTCTCATGTATTGCATTCATTTATATATGTACATTGACCCATGACCAAATGGCGTTATATGCGCGTATATATGTATATGGAATATGGGAAAAGGTTATGGCATTATATACGCATCACCACCTGATCAGCTGGTATACGTTGATGATTTGCCCACAGTGGCCGAGATGATATGATGGGATGCCCTCAGAGGCTTGATGATATTATGAACGCATATACCTATACATGATATGACAGTTATATGCATATGCATGACATTATAATATTAAATGATCCACAGAGCTATTCAGATATACATGTTTAGTCTTTTACTCTATATTTCTCTCATGTCTATTGTTTACTGATTTTTATTCCTTACATACTCGGTACATTATTTGTACTGACATCCCTTTTGCCTGGGGACACTGCGTTTCATGCCTGCAGATCCCGATAGACAGGTCGAGAGCCCTCCAAGTTGACTATTAGCTCAGCGGAATGTATTGGTGCACTCCATTTGCTCTGGAGTTGCTTATGTGGTCAATATGATTAGGACATGTACTGATTAGTATGGTGGGGCCCTATCCCGATCTTTACGACATTGATGTACTCTTAGAGACTTGTATACATATATCGTGCATGTGAAAGATTGTGCGGCCTTGTCGGCCTATATTTTGTGTTTATAATTGATCTTGTTGGCCTATTAGGCCCGTATGTCACGTGTATATAATGATGTAATAAGAAAGATACGTTACGTTGGTACTCGGTTGAGTAAGGTACCGGGTACCGGTCGCGGCCCATCGGTTTGGGTCGTGATAATTAATCATCTGTTTCCGGAAGAAATCGAAGAATTTCTTGGGAATCCTACAAGATCCATTCGTTCATTCATAACGTAACCAACTCTGGACTGATCGAATAATTTCTTTCGTTCCATATCAGCTTTATTTCAACTATTACTTTTCGTGGTCTTTCTGCCCCCTTGTTACGTTCATACTTAGCCTATCTTAGTGCCCACACATACCAGAGTTTTTGTGCAACTCATATGATCTCGAATATTACTTCTTATTTTACTTCCCATTTATTAGCCACGGTAGGTGCCACTTCCCTTTGGAGTGCTTACAATGTTGTTGTGGGACTGTGGTTACACGACCATTTCCTCTTTAGCTTGTTGTGCTTAGGTTAAAGTCTTCTTCCTTGTTTCCTCAGCTAGTTTTTCGTTGTAATACTTAGGGAGAACCCTTGACTCTCGTAAAGCTGTGAGCTTATTACTGTTACATCCCGTACTTTAATATTAGGATAAGTCGTAATAATCCAAATGTTCATGTGGAGCAGCTTAATGAACTTGATGAATTCCAATTCCATGCCTACTCCAGTTCTGTTACACCCCGTAAGTTTAACAACCTTGATACCATCATATACATTTGATATGGTATTTTGAGTGGAATACTTTTTAAAAATAGTTTGAAAAATATGATTTTATATAGTTATTAATATTTTTACTTTCAAATATGCTTTAAATTATACGCTTGATATGAGAAAGTTTATGAGATTTTCTTTATTGTAAAGACAAAAATTATTTTTTTCTCATAAGAAAATAAGGTTATCTTTTTACCATTTATGAATTAAGCTTACAAAAAATTGTACTCTTTATATGAGATTAGAAAAATTTTAAGTTGAGAAAATATATGTATTTTTAACGCGGATATTTTAATAAAATAATAGTGTATGTATTGATCCTATATAGTACCACATGACCATGATAGTAAGTTATATAAAGTGTGTTAAAAATGAGTAGTATTTTAAGTAATTTGAGAAAATTTTTAATTATACGAGTAATTGGTAATTACCTAAAATATCTTGAATAAGACCGGCACGTGGCAGATTTTGCCTTAGCAAAATTTGCGACTCATGCATTAATTGATATATGTGGCAAGATTTGAGAATTTGGAGAGTACAAGTGTTTGTCTTTCTCCTCGTGTATCTTGGTCGGTTCAAGATGGAAATGATGAGGTTTGCATAGTTTTAGATGTTTGATTAGGTTCAGTAGTAACTTTTACTTTGTTTAATTTGTTAAGGAAAAACGACCTTTTCGGTTTACCATAGTTATGCCTTTTCTTTTTCATCAACTTGTGTAATTATTTTTAAGAAGGTCCTCAATGATTATTAAGTATGGCCTTGTCCAAATTAGAGCCTTATCCCTGTTTAGAGAAGTCTTATATTCCCTCGAGACATCATTAGAAGCCGAGGATGTTTGTTGTAACATGTTTTGGAATTTTTATATGCTTCATGGGTTCTTTAATTATTGGTAGCGATTGGCAGGTGTGGAAAGTTTAGATTATAATTTTGGATGTGTTGTTCAAACAGAACAAATGCAATAGTTAAATTTTGTCTTTAATACAGTTTATGTGGTGCAACCTTTTCCAAGAATATCATATGGATTTTTCCTTACTCCAGGTATATTAAGGCTACCCTTCTTTCCTTTTTGGTATAATCCTATGACATAACGAAACGAACAAGCACGCAAGTTTCATAAATGATTCTATTCTTAGAAGTACTAAGGTTGCCTATGTTTCTGATTCCCCATATGTCCTACTACCATATTGTCTATTCATGGGTCTCATAACATTCCAAGAGATCATATTGACTTACTTCATTATGCATTGCATTCATTTATACATGTGCATTTACCCATGACTCAAAAAGGCCTTACATACGCATATATATTAAAGTGTGAGGTGGAGGATATTTGTGTGTGTGTATGTATGTATGTATGTATGTATGTATGTATGTATGTATGTATGTATGTATGTATGTATGTATGTATGTATGTATGTATGTATGCATGTATATGGGATATGGAAAAAGATTATGGCGTTATATATGCACCACCACCTGATCAGCTGGTATACGATGATGATATTGCCCATAGTGGCTGAAACAATATGATGGGATACCCTCAGAGGCTTGATGATGTTATGTACGTACATACCTATGCATTACATGACATTTATACGCATATGCATGATATTATAAATATTTCATAATTTACAGAGCTATCCAGACGTACAGGTTGCGTCCTTTACTCCATGTTTTCTTCCATGTCCTTAATTAATGTTGACTTACTGTTATGTTTCAGTTCCTCCTTACATACTCGGTACATTATTCGTACTGATGTCCTTTTGGTCGGGACGCTGCATTAATGCCTGCATGTATAGATAATCAATTTGACGAGCCCTCATAGTAGACGAGATTGGCATTCATTGAAGGATCGGTAAGACTCCACCTCATTCGGAGTGCAACCGAGTCTATGAGTCATCATGTCAGAATTTTGCTACAGACTTATAGGTAGGCCGGTACCCTATCCCATTGATGTCGAATAATCTTAGAGGCTTTGTAGACAGAGGTTTATTTTGTACAGTATATCAAAGGCCTTAATGGCCCATATGTATTCATGTTTTAAGAACGATGGTTTATTGATACAACGTTTGCCACTTATAATTGTACATTATGAGTGTGGCCATATTGGCCCATGACGATCACAGAAAGAATAAGTTACAGAGTGGTTCGTCTAGGCCAGCTCGGCATCGAGTGCCAACCACACTCCCCCAGGTTCGAGGCGTGATAATTACAGACCTTTTGATATCCTTCCTTGCCTATAATCATTCGTAGTTGCTTACCTCTGTACCCTTGTTCTTGTAGGGTTGCTTCTAAACTGATATTTTGCTACCTTCCCAGTGGCACTTTATTTTATCCCCGTAATACTTATACGGTACCTTTAACTACCCCGACTCCTATTTGAATATATCTCAAGTATTATAATGATATTACTGCGAGCCTGAATTCTCCGTTTTGGCATTTACTACATTTATCTTGCATGATCTGTTGATTTGTCTGCAACTTATTGTCTAGTCATGACTAGGCTCTTCCTCAATCAACTACTAACTACTCGTCGGCCCATTCTCATATCCATATTTCGCGTAATCTTTCTTGGGTTATTTCATTGTTTTAACTTACCTCATGTACTGGCTCCTTATCTATCAATAACATCCTGGGCATGAACCCTTACTTCCTTTTATTGACGTTATGCTTACAAAACGTTCTGGAATCGTAGTATATCTATAGGATTTGGATAAGTGCAATCCCATCCCTTTCTCATTTTTATCACATTCTTCCTTTATCATTCCATATTCCCCCCTTTAGGGGAGTACTAAGACTTGGAGCTACGACGACCTGCCTATAGATGTTTTTCCTCCCACCTTTGGCGTTCTTTCGTATCATAGATGATCCTTACTCACCTTGCGGTAATCCTTCTGTACCAAGAATAACAAAATTCATCACTCGCAATGGTGGCACTTAGTGTAACTGGCACATATAGTCCCTTAAGCTTAGGGAAGCGTTTTCCTGAATGACCATTCTTAGAATTCATCATGGATCTTCTTCTATTGTCCATTCTATTACTGTCGGAACGCAATCTGAAATTCTCATGATGCTGGCTATTATCAAATCACTTAGTTCCTAATTCATGTTTAGCTTACCTTGTTCACCAGCCCATACTGATTTCTATTACCTTAGGGTCTAACTTTTCCTTCTGACAGTCGCGTTAGAGTTAAGAACCTATTTCTCAAAATGGGGATACAACTTTATAGCCTATATTCTTTTGTTGTCTCCAGGCCTGACACCTCTCATTTTTTTCCTTTCCTTGATTATAGACTATGTAATATTGTCCTTTCATTTTATTTTTCCACCGTTGTCATCCATGTATCACATTTTATTCATAATACTTCATTAACTCTCTTCTTATTTCCCGCGAACATTTATGCCTATCACTTTATTCTGAAAATGCGAACAAGATATTCTTTAATTTGCTCTTAGCTCCCCTTGCTCCATCCATTAGCTCTTCGAGTTGCCTAACAATCTCCCTCTACTATGGACGGGAGCCATACTAAGATAATATTTATCCCTTCCAGGCTTCCAATGCCCATCTTTGTAGTACTCATATCTAGCTGTACTATTTTAGAGCATACCTTCTAGGTGTCTCACAAGAACATCTATTATCATATTTGTACTATTCTTCAGAAATGTCAACTAACGCAAACAATTCATTCACCATTTTGGGTAACTTTGACCCCAGCCGGATCCTGATATCCGTCCTTCTCTTATATTACATTTGTTATTGTTAAAGGTAACTCAAAAGGCTTATATCTCTCTTCCTAAATAGTAAATAATGATAATCTTCATTAACTGGTAACCCGTACTCCTTTTTCACCTTGCTTCTTTTACTTGCTGAAATTTATGTCTTCCTTCCGATTTTGTAAGAGTGGATATATATTCTCGCCTTAAACCTCCTTATCAAGAACCTTACACCTCTTAGTACATGCATGATCTGCTGAAGACCTCACATTTACTCCCCTTAAGCATGATGCAAAATCGAGTTCCTCTGACTCAACACTTCCATAACTATATCTCTTACCAACTGTCTTTCCGAATGTAGGTATCGTTTTATTACGAATAAGATAGAGTTTAGAAAAATTAGTTCTTATAACTAAGCTCTACCACACGATCTAAAGTAAGAGGAAAGAGAGACAATCCTAAATGCCCAGTAGCCTCCTGCTTATAAGTGTGGTGCACGACACACCCATAAACAAGACTCTATTAGACACAGTTTGTAGACTCCCTAGGACAGAACTTCTCTAATACCACTTTTGTCACGTCACGAACCTGGGGGTGAGACCGGCACCCAGTGCCTCACCTATCCTCGTGTACCAACTTGCAACTAAGGGACTCTGAACATATGATATCATACTTTGGCCATGGGCCACATTACAAGACAACTGTGAATGCTGACTAAATATCAATTTAAAACTAGGCCGACAAGGCTGTCATAATTATTGCAGCTGACAAACCAACCAAATATACATACAAGGCCTGTAAGCCTAACATACTGCACTAACTTACAGGATATGTCTATAAGCCTCTACTGGTGGATATACTGTGATCGGAACTGCTCCCGACCTACTCATAACATATATACATATATATACAAGATGTACATAAGTCTCTAGACCCGGCAAATCTGAAACGCATGGAGCTTACCGATCAAGCTAAACTCGGGAAACACTTAATGAGGAGGTCTAACCATCTGTCTGCCTGAACCTGCACGCATGAAATGCAATGCCACCAAAAAAGGGACGTCAATGCAAAATAATGTACCGAGTATGTAAGGTAATATACTGAAAGCTGAAACTGAACTAATAATATAATAACTGCAAGTAACAGAAAGCCAAAGATAATCTGAAGATATGCTTACCTGCTTATACTGACTTAACTCTCTCAATATAGTAAGTAAAATAGTTGTTCGGCCCTGTAAGGCTCGGTATATATATATAATTGCTCTACCGTAGTAGGCTAGCTCATAGGCACTCGGCCATACTAGGCTCTATATCTCGGCCAACTAGGCTCGCTCATAGGCGCTCAACCACAATAGGCTCGGTGTATAACTTACCATCTGATCAGAGGTTTCCCAATAAGAGCTTGCCCATCGATTATAGCTCGATGATAATGAAATTATTGTAATACTATATATATAGACTCTCTGCTCTCTTGACAAGAAAAAGGAAATACTCAAATGAGTATGAAGTCCCGATAAGGAGAATATTGTAACTTACAAAACTAGAAAAATATACGTAAATTCTGGGATATGAATTTTTCTTTGTGCTTCATTATCAAACTTGTGTAATTACGAGATCATGCCTAAATAAAATAAGAGCTTAGCCTTAATATAATTGAGCCGATTCTCTTGACAATCCTTCCCACACACGTCAATTGCGACAACACATAACGACGGATTGAAGTAGGGGAATATTCGTCTGTAACATTTGGCTTCTTGATACACTCTTTAACTCCAAAGAATCGAAGAAGGAAGCTAGCAAAGAGATGGGAGGAACCTTTGAATCACGTCGAAGCAGAAAGGCAAAGGAAAGAGAAATTGAACCAAAGGTTCTACGCATTAAGAGCTTTTGTACCGAGTGTGACAAAGATGGGTAAGGCATAACTGCTTGGAGATGAAATTATATATTAGTGAGCTGAAGTTGAAGCTTCAAAATACAAAAACATATAGCTAAGACTTGAAGAGTCTAATAGAATAGTTAATTCAAATGTTGCCACCTTCTCAAGGTGACTTAAGAGTCATCAATTATGACTTATATTGCTGCCACGCTTGACACCTTGGTCTTTATCCCAAGACCTTAATTAGTCCCCCACTTACTCCTTAATCAACTCATTAATTCCCTACTAATTCAATAATTTTCCAATTATCCACAAACTTAAGAATTATCTCAAATTACAAAAAATGCTACTCACTTTTACTACACTTTATACACCTTACTATCATGGCCATGTGGTACCTTGTATGATACTAGTCCATAAATACGGGGTATTATAGCTTAGACCGTATTTTACCCTAAAATGTCAAATTTTGACGAAATTTATTTTCTTTAATTCACTCACCCTCTCACCTCCACATATTTACATATCTCTTATTTGAAATAATAAAATACTTATAATTTCACAATAATCTCAATCCCGAACTTACGTCGATTAACTTACGATGAAACTTTATTGTACGAAAATGCATGATGTAACAAAAATAATAACTCAGTACACAGAGATAGCAACATCGGATCTTCCGGGATACCGTCCTGTAGTCCCAAACGTAAATGTGCAGGGGATCTCCCAGGATACCATCCCGTAGTCCCAAACGTAAATGTGTAGGAAGATCTCCTGGAATACCGTTCCGTAGTCCCAAAGTAAATATCCAGTACAGGGAGATCTCCCAGAATATCGTCCCGTAGTCCCAAACATAAATGTGCAGAAGAATCTCCCGGAATACCGTTCTGTAGTCCCAAAGTAAATATGCAACTCAATCAACATAAACAACAGTTTTAACAAGGAATTATATAGTTTAGACTAAGTTCATATCAAGGAAGACAGATAATTTTTCACTAAACATGCTGCACAGAATTCAGATAGACAGTCAAGGCAGTTAAAACAGTTAAGCACGTAGGCATGCTTTCCTATGTTGAACATGATAGTTACATATACTAGTGTTGCTCAATTAAAGGAAAAACAGATATTTTCTTAATGAAAACAGGGGTTTTCAACAAATAGCCCACCTACGCACTCGTTACGTCACGTCACGTACACGTCACTCATATATCAAATAGTACCATATCCTAAGGGGAGTTCCCCCACACAATGTTAGGTAAGCCACTTACCTCGAACCAAGCTCAAATTAATCAGAAATCACGCACTTTCCACGAGTATCCAACTTTGAGTGGCCCAAATCTAATCAAATCAATTACATAATATAAATATAGCTACAACAACTAATTTAGCTAATGAAAGTCAAATCTAAGGTGAGAAACTAGAAAAACGCCCAAAACTCCTCCCCGGACCCACGTCTCGGAATCGGGTAAAAGTCAAAAATTATGAACACCCATTCACTCACGAGTCTAACCATATACCTTTTACTCAAATACGATACCAAAATCTCGATAAAACCCCCAAAATTTGGCCTAAGAACCTTTCTCAAAATTTTTACCCCAAATCCGAAATTAAATGATGAAATCAAGCTTTGATTAATGGGATATCATCAAAAAGGAATTAGGAATCATTACCCACAAACTTCCTCCAACAATCTCTTCAAATTCCGCTTTCTACCGAGTTCTCAATCAAATATTTGAGTTATGAACTCAAACCCTCGTTTTTTAACTTTAAATTCTACCCAGTGATTTCCTTAATCGCGATCGCGGAAGCACCCTTGCGATCGCGAAGAACAACTTCGCTGACTCATAAGTTTACACTACGCGAACGTGTAAAACCCCATGCGAACTCGATATTCAGACTCTCCCAACTATGCGATCGCGGACCACGCATTGTGTTCGCGATGAACAAACGTGTGGCCCCAGCTTAGGTCCACTTAACTCTATGCGAACACAACTTAGCCCACGCATTCGCGATACATCACCTAATGAACTTACACGATTGCATCCCTAGTGAACGTGAAGAAAAAACTTAGCTGGTCTCCTAAAATGCCCTACGCGATCGCGAGCCTTCTCATGTGATCGCGATGAAGGATTTTCTGCAACAGAAACATAAGAAATTTGCTACTTCTCCAAGTTAAAAAATGACCCGTTGAGCATCCAAAACACACTCGAGGCCCCCGGAACCTCAATCAAACATACCAACCAATCCTAAAACACTATACAAACTTAGTCTAGCCCTCAAATCACATCAAACAATGCTAAAATCACGAATCACCCTCCAATCCAAACTTTAAGAACTTGAAACTTCAAAATTCTACAACTGATGCCGAAACCAACCAAACCACGTCCGATTTACCCCAAATTTTGCACACAAATCATATTTAACACTACGGACCTACTCCAACTTCCAGAATCGGATTTCAACCCCGATATAAAAAATTCCACTACCGGCCTGAAACTCCAAAAATTCAACTTTTCGCCATTTCAAGCCTAATTGAGCTATGGACCTCAAAAATACTATCCGGACACGCCTCTAAGCCCAAAATCACCCACCAGAGCAAATGAAATCAACAGAATTCCATTCCGGATCCGTCTTCACACTGTTCCTACTACGATTTAAATTCTATGACTTAAGCTATTCTTTAGGGACTAAGTGTCCCAAAACACTCCAAAACTCAAAACGGATCATCCCAGCAAATAATAGCAGAAATAGATACGGGGGAAACAGTTAATAGGAGATTAGGGCATTAATTCTCAAAATGACTTGCCGGGTTGTTACATCCTACCCCTCTTACAATATTCGTTCGTCCTTGAACAAGCATAGAGACATACCTGAAGTGGTGAAAAAATGAGGATAACGACTGCGCATATCCTGCTCGGTCTTCCAAGTCGCTTCATCGACCAGCTGACCCCGCCACTGAACCTTTACGGATGCAATGCTTTTTGACCTCAGCTTTCGAACATGCCTGTCCAATATAGCCACTATCTTCTCAACATAAGATAGATCCTTGTCGAACTGTACTGAGATAAATCCAACACGTGAGACGGATCAATGTGATACCTCCGGAGCATCGAAACATGAAATACCGGATGAACTCCTGCTAGGCTGAGAAGTAAGGCAAGCTCATAAGCAACCTCCCCAACAAGTCGCAACAGCTCAAAGGGACCAATAAACCTTGGGCTCAATTTTTCCCTCTTTCCTAATCTCATAACGCCCTTCGTAGACGAAACCTGAAGCAAGACCGGCTCTCCCACCATAAATGAAATATCGCGAACCTTCTAGTCCGCATAACTCTTTTTTCTGGACTGGCTGTGCGAAATCCTGAACCACCTTAACCATCTCCAAAGCATCCTGAACCAAGTTTGTGCCCAATAATCTAGCCTCTCCCAGCTCGAACCAACCCACTGGGGACCTACATTGCCTACCATACGGAGCCTCATATGGTGTCATGTGAATGCTAGACTGATAACTGTTGTTGTAGCAAACTCTGCAAGTGGCAAGAACTGATCCAAAGTACCTACAAACTCCATCACACACGCACAGAGCATATCCCCAAGAATCTGAATACTGCGCTTGGAATGTCCGTCTGTCTGGGGGTGAAATGTTGTGCTCAACTCCACCCGAGTACCCAGCTCATATTATACGGCTCTCTAGAACCGTAATGTAAACTGCATGCCCCGGTCAGAGATAATAGATATCGGCAGGCAATAAAGTTTGACAATCTGAGGGATATAAACTTGAGCCAGTTGCTCGGAAGAATAGGTAGTCATCACAGGAAGGAAATGAGCCGACTTGGTTAGCCTATCTACAATCACCCAAACTGCATCAAACTTCAGTTGAGTCTGTGGGAGCCCAACAACGAAGTCCATAGTGACCCGCTCCCATTTCCACTCCGAAATCTCTAACTTCTAAAGCAATCCACCCAGTCGTTGATGCTCATACTTCACCTGCTGGCAATTTAAACACCGAGCAACATACTCCACTATGTCCTTCTTCATTATACACCACCAATAATGCTATCTCAAGTCTTGATACATCTTCATGGCACTCGGATTAATAGAGTACCCCGAGTTGTGAGCCTTCTGAAGAATCAACTCACGCAACCCATCAACATTAGGCACACATAGCCTGCCCTACATCCTCAATGCACCATTATCCCCAATAGTGACCTCTTTAGCATTACCGTGTTGAACCGTGTCCTTCACAACAAGCAGATGGGGGTCATCATACTGACACTCCCTAATACGATCATAAATAAAAAACCGAGAGACCACACAAGACAATACTTGACTAGGCTCAGAAATATCCAATATCACAAACTGGTTGGCTAAGGCCTGAACATCTAATGCCTTGGGCCTCTCTATTGCAGGTAGATAAGTCAAACTCCCAAAACTCTCTGCCCGACGACTTAAAGCATCAGCCACCACATTGGCCTTCCCCGGGTGGTACAAAATAGTGATATCATAATCCTTAAGCAGTTCTAACCACCACCTATGACGCAAACTAAGATCCTTCTACTTGAACAGATACTGCAAACTTCGGTGATCACTATAGATCTCATAAGGGACACCGTACAAATAGTGCCTCCAAATTTTCAAGGCATGACCAATAGCAGCTAACTACAGGTCGTGGACAAGATAGTTCTTTCATGGACCTTCAGTTGTTTGGACGCGTAGGCAATCACCCTACGGTCCTGCATTAACAGCACATCGAGGCCAGCTCGCGATGCATCACAATAGACTGTATAAGACCCCGAACCTATAGGCAATATCAATACTGGGGCTGTAGTCAAAGCTGTCTTGAGCTTTTGAAAGCTCTCCTCACAATCTTCCGTCCACCTGAACAGAGCACCCTTCTAAGTTACCCTGGTCATAGGTGTCGCAGTATATGAGAATCCCTCAACAAATCGATGGTAATAACTCGCCAAACTGAGAAAACTCCAAATCTCTGTAGATGAGGATGGTCTGAGCCAACTCTGAACTGCTTTCACTTTCTTTGGATCCACTTTGATCCCTTTACTCGACACTACGTGAGCCAAAATTACCATAGAATCCAACCAGAACTCACATTTTGAGAAATTTGCATATAATTTCTTTTCTCTCAAGGTCTGAAGCACTGTCCTCAGGTGCTACTCATGATCTTCCTGACTCAGGGAGTACACCAGAATGTCATCAATAAAGATAATAACAAACGAGTCAAGATATGGTCGGAATACACTCTGCATCAAATGCATAAATACTGTTGGGGCGTTGGTCAGCCCAAATGAAATAACAAGGAACTCGTAATGACCATACCGAGTCATGAAAGCAGTCTGTGGGATATCTGTCTCCCGAATCTTCAACTGATGATAACCTGAATGCAAATCAATCTTGGAAAACACTTGATCACCCTATAACTTATCAAATGGGTCATCAATACGAGGCAAAGGATATTGATTCTTCACTGTAACTTTGTTCAACTGGCGATAATCAATGCACATACGCATAGAACCATCCTTTTTCTTCACAAACAAGACAAGAGCACCCCAAGGTGACATACTGGTCCGAATAAAGCCCTTATCAAGCAATTCCTGTAATTGTTCCTTCAACTCAGGAGGAGCCATACAATAAGAAGGAATAGAGATGGGTTGAGTGCCCAACAAACAAATCAATGCCAAAATCAATATCTTTGTCGAGCGGCATGCCCGGAGGATTAGTTGGAAACACGTCGAGGAAATCCCGTACTATTGGGATTGAATCAACTATAGGGGTATCAATACTGACATCTCTCACATAAGCTAGATACACGTCATACCCCTTCTCAACCATTTGTTGAGCTTTAAGAAATTAAATAAGTCTACTGGGAGTGTAATCTAAAGTACACCTCCACTCTAATCATGGTAAACCTGGCATAGCCAGTGTCACGGTCTTGGCGTGACAATCAAGAATAGCATAATGGGGCGACAAGCAGTCGATGCCTAAGATAACATCAAAATCTACCATGTTGAGCAATAATAAATCAGCTATGGTCTCAAAACCACTAAGAGTAATTAAACACGACCAATAAACGCGGTCCACAATAAGAGAATCTCTTATAAGAGCAGACACATAAACATGGGAACTCAAAGAATCCTGAGATACACCCAAATGCAGGGAAAAATAAGAGGACACATAGGAATAAGTGGAGCCTAGATCGAATAGAACCAATGCATCTGTATGACAAACCGGAACAATACCTGTAATGATAGAATCGGAAGCAACAGTCTATGAAAGGGCAAGAAAGGCATAGTATCTGGCCTGGCCTCCCCCTTTAGGATGACCCCTACCTCCCCGACCTCCACCCCTAGCTGGATGAGCAGGTTGGGTGGCAGCTGGTGCTGTATTCATAGACTGGGAACCCTGTGGAGGTGCATCCCTTATAAGCCTAGGATAATCCCTCCCCATATGGCGAGTGTCTCCACACTCAAAATAAGCTCTGGGAGGGCATGGTGGTTGTGACTGGCTCGGGCCAGGTCTGTTGGACTTACCACTAAAAGCACCCCATGTAGGAGGCACACTAGATACTGGAGGTACATAATAAGGCTCCTGAGGTCTAGGAAATGCTGGAATACCACTAGCTATTGGAAGAACTGAATGAACGAGGCGACTCACATAACCCCTACCACGACAAAAACTGCAACTGGGGCATGGGCACCAGAATAATGGCCCGACTCTCGAGACCTCTTGGCCTCTCTCTCATCCCTATCCCGAGCAAGCATGATCTCTACTCTCCTAGCAATACTTACCACCTGCTGATAGGTGATATCCATCTCTAACTCCCGGGCCATGCTAGACCTGATGCTGGGAATGAGACCTTCAATAAACTGGCAAACTCTCTCTCTAACTATAGAAACCAAGGCCGGTGCATGCCTAGCCAAGTCACTAAAATGAACAATGTACTCCGAAATAGTCATATTATCCTGGCGCAAATGCTCAAACTCCGCCCGCTATGCGTCCTTAAGGCTTAGAGGGACATACTCTCTTAAAATTATATCCGAGAACTGGGTCCATATAAGAGAAACTGCCTTAGCCTGATTGTCCAACTCAAAAGTACGCCACCACTGATAGGCTGCCCCTCGGAGCTGGAAGGCAGTGAAAGAAACCCTACTTGACTCTGTTATGCCTATAGTGCGGAGGATATGGTAACACTCTTCCAAAAATCCCTAAGCATCCTCTGATTCTAGACCACTGAATGTAGGAGGGTCGTACTTCTTGTACCTCTCAATCCTCTGCTCTTCCTCCTCTGAAACTGCTGCCCTACCCTCGGGCTGAGCTGCGGCTACAGGCGGTACCAGTATAACCTCTAGGATCTTATCAACCTAAAATCGCTGCTCTGAAGTACGGGCAGTGGGAGTCTGTGCTCCTCCCTCGGCCTGAGATATGGCTGCAGCAAGGGGAATCAACCCTGCCTGAGCTAGAGTGTTATACATGCTCATGAACTGTGTAAGGGTATCCTGGAGAGCTGGAGTAGTAGTAGTAGTAGGCGTATCAGGTGTCTGGGCTCTGGCTGGAGCTACTGGTGGCTCTCTGTAGCAGCTCGCACGAGTGCTATGGCTGCACCACGTGCGCGTCCTCGACCTCCTGTTACGCCCCGCAATATTACATCGATATTTCATCCTGCAGTATTATATTACGATGTTGTTACGCCTTGCAGTATCATATTACGATGATGTTATGCCTTGCAGTATTACATTACAAAGATATTATGCTACATAGTATTAAATTATGATGAAGTATTATATTACAAAGATGTTGCGCTTCGCAGTATTAAATAACGGAGATGTTGCACCTTGTAGTATTGTACGTTAAATTTGTTGTAAGGTAAGTGACATCAGTCCAAGAAAAAAATGATTTGGAGATTATAAGAATTATGCTATTTCAAACAAGTGATGAGTAAATTCGTGAAGTTGAGAGGGTAAGCAAGTCGAAGAAAATAAATTTCATCGAGGTTTGACATTTTGGGATAAAATACGGCTCGAGTTAAAATACCCGGTATTTATGGATTAGTACCATACAATGTACCTCATGGCTATGATAGTAAGGTGTATAAGGAGTGTTAAAAGTGAGTAGTATTTTAAGTAATTTGAGATAATTCTTAATCATGTGGATAATTGTGTAATTATGGATTTTTAAGTGGGATATTAACTTGTAAATTGAATTTTGTGGATAATTAATTATGTGATATTTTGGATAATCATTAGGCGACACAACTTCCACGTGGAATGTCCAAATCTTAGAAGCAAATTGCCAATAATAAATTGACTAAGGAGGTGGTGTCATTACTTAAATCCATATCTCAATTTTGGGTGGAAAAATGCTATTAAAAAGTCCTTTCTTAATTCACAAAGTAAGAAAGTCTTATGACTTTGTGAGATTAGAGCAAGCATACGGATGAACTTCAACAAAAGGCATACACAATAGTGTGATCAAATTCAAAGGAAAGATTCAGCAACTTATTCAAAATATTAACAACGTAATTTTGCTACAAAAATCATACGAGATTACATAATGTTATAACAACGGAATTTTACGATTCTAAGGGAGTACGGTGCTACCTTCTCCAAGATTATCATATGAATTTTTCCCTACCTCAGGTATGTTGAGACTAAGCTCTTCCTTCATTTTGGCATGATCTTGTCATTACACAAGTTTGATAACGAAACATAAAGAAAAATTTATATCCCGGAATTTACGTATATTTTTCTAGTCTCGCAAGTTACAATATTCTCTTTATCGGGACTTCATATTCATTTGAGTATTTCGTTCTTCTAGTCAAGAGAGCAGAAAGTTTATATATACAATATTAAATTATTTTCATTACCATCGAGATATAATCGATGGGCAGGCCCTTATTGGAAAACCTCTGAGCAGATGGTATGTTATATACCGAGCCTATTGTGGCCGAGCGCCTATGAGCGAGCCTAGTTGATCGAGATACAGAGCCTAGTATGGTCGAGCACCTATTAGTGAGCCTACTACGGCAGAGCAGTTATATATATATACCGAGCCTTATAGGGTCGGACAACTATTTTACTTACTATATTGAGAGAGTTGAGTCAGTATCAGCAGGTACACATCTCTTCAGATTATCTTCGACTTCTAGCTACTTTCAGCTACTATATTATCAGTTCAGTTTCAACTTTCAATATATTGCCTTATATACTCGGTATATTATTTCTTACTGACATCCCTTTTCTGGGGGCGCTGCATTTCATGCGTGCAGGTTCAGACAAAAAGAGGGGTAGGCCTCCTTATTAAGTGTTGCTCGAGTTCAGCTTGATTGGTAAGCTCCATGCCTTTCGGAGTTGTCGGGTCTAGAACCTTATGTACATCTTGTATATATATGTATACATGTTATGAGTAGGTCGGGAGCAGTTCCGATCACAGTATATCCATCAGTAGAGGCTTGTAGACATATCCTGTCAGTTAGTGCAATATGTTGGGCTTGTAGCCCTTGTATGTATATTTGGTTGGTTTGTCAGCTGCAACAATTATGACGGCCTTGTCGGCCCATCTTTATATTGATATTTAGTCAGCATTCGCAATTGTCTTGCAATGTGGCCCATGACCAAAGTCTGAAATAACATGTTCAGAGTTCTTTAGTCACAAGTTGACGCAAGGATAGGTGAGGCATCGGGTGTCAGTCTCGCTCCCAGGTTCAGGGCGTCACACCTCTACCCCGACCCCGACCTCTAGAAGCTCTAGCAAGAGGCACGGGTGCCTGATCATCTCCGGTAGCACATGTCCTCACCATCTGTGAGAGAATAGAAGACAAAAGCTTAGAATTTCGAAGTCAATAATCTTGCACGACAAAGAATTAAATGAAGTGGAATTTTCCTAATAGTCCTATAGCCTCCCGAAGATATGTATAGACATCTCCGTGCTGATCTGCGAGACTCTAATAAACTGACTTCTGACCCATGACTCATATGAGCCTAGATCTCTGATACGAACTTGTCACGACCCAAGTTATCCTTCTGTGAATCGTCGTGATGACACCTAGTCTCTACGACTAGGTAAGCCTAACATTTTGTGGAAATGAAACGAAAACATGAAAACTAACAATTTAACAGGTAAATTTAATTAAGAAGTTTAGATACCGCTCAACATATACAATAATCACTCTCGAACTAAACATAAATATTTCCAAAACCCGAAATATCATGAGTCACAAGCTATAGAAGTAAATAGTGCTTCTAAACTCCAGAAACTATCAATGAAGAAAAATACAAGAACGTCTTTAACTTAAGGAAGAGTAGATAGGGACTCCAAGGTCTGCGGACGCGGCAAATATACCTCGAAGTCTCTACAATCGCCTCGCCTCGCTGAAAATGTGGCTGGAAAGAGGTACCTAGATCTGTACACGAAAAATATGTACAGAAAAGGGCATGAGTACACCACATCGGTATCATGTACAAATCCTTTGGGAGGAGTACATGGTGATCAGTTCTTTCAATAACCTTGTTTTCTTTTTTTGTAGGAGATGTTATTGTGCCCATGCCTTGTCATTTACTATGAGTTCTATAGATGGTATTAGCACTATGTGCTCGTTCCCTTGAAGGAGGAAAGATGGCATGCACAAGCATGGAAGTAAGGAGGCAAAGGAATTTTCATAACAAGCATCAAGCATGGAAATATCCCTAACTGTCCCAGGCATTAGGCTTAGTGGTGCAACAAACAGAAGGCTTAGTAAGCTTTCTAACATGCCTTAGACCTTACCCAACATGACAAGTAGCAAGCTTCAAACCCATGCAATGCCAAGTATTTGCCAGCCCCATCTCGCGTTGGACCTAGCGGCGCACACTCTATCGCCTGCTCTTAGATCACGCCCAACGCAAACACAAGCGAGAAAAAGCCCAGGCGATGCCAAGCAGTATGCGAGATCCTTTTCGCGATCGACCAGGCGACTCACAGTCTGGGGCCTGCTCTCCTTTGCTATAGACCTCGCCTAGCGAGATGAGGAGAAACATGGACAACGAGGAGACGTAAGATACACGTTCTCGCTAGGAACCCGACGACGCGAAAGTAGTAGCACAATTGGCAGCTCATTATGCCCCATTTGGCAGCTCATATCGGGAAAATTGGATAAAAAACTGGATACAATTTTCATAAGGCGCGATAATATGATGACACAGGAACGACTCTATGCAAAGCCATCAAGATATAATCAATGGAAGGCACGTGAAAATGAAATAAAAATAGTGTACTCGTACTTCTTGTACAGTGCATTTTTTCAAGAACTTGCATGATCTATATTGTTATGCAGATTGGACTGGCATGTGTTCGAATGGGGATGCAATCATACAACATATAAGGATATAAGGTAAATGAAAGATGTTTCCTATCATCATTGGCTATGAGTGCAATCGAGGTGGTTATGCATGCAAGAATTGGAAATGGGCAGTGGCTATTTATGAAAAAGGTTATTATAGCAAGAAAAGGAATTTTCAGCTGGACATCAAGTGTAACGGGCTTCAAGGGTTAGTTTTTAGTTATAAAAGCTACACTAGATCACATGTGCTATCATTGTTGAGCATTTCAATCAACTTTGATAATAGGTTCTATGTAGTTTGCAAACTTTATTTCTTTTATTTTTTAGGACTTCATGACACATTGCTTTTTATTTTTCTATATATATAAAAACTAGACGTAGGCACTGCATAGTGGATTATTTAAAAAAAATGCAAACCTAGGCTGACCCAGGCACTCTTCGCAAATGCAAGACTGACAGAAGTAGGAAATGTTCATAGATGTGAACTCTGATCTCGCAAATGCAAGATCAGAGGCTAGTTCCCAGAAATTGCAGATACCAGCAAATGTTCTAAGTCCAATACACTCTGTAGCCTACCCGAAACTCACCCGAGTCCTCGAGGCTCTAAACCAACTATGCACCCAAGTCTAAAAGCATCATACGAACTTGCTCACGCGGTCAAATCACCAAAATAATACCTAGAACTACGAATTGAATACCAAATGAAATGAAATTTTCGAGAAAACTTTGAAACTTCTATTTTCACAACAGGACATCCGAATCACGTCAAACCAACTCTGTTTCTTACTAAATTTCACAGACAAGTCATAAATATGGTGTTGGACCTATACTGGGTTCCAGAACCAAAATACGGACCTGATATCCAAAAAGTCAAATATGGGTAAAATAATTCAAATTCATTAAGCCTTTAACTTTCAAATTTCAACAAAGTCCGATATCTCGGACTAGGAACTTTCGAATTCGATTCCGGGCATACGCCCAAGTCCCAAATCACGATACGGACCCATCGGGACCGTCAAAACACGAATCCAGGTCCCTTTACTTAAAACGTTGATCAAAGTCAACTCAAATGGTTTTCCAAGCAAAATTTCCTATTTTCACAGTTTTTAACATAAAAACTTTCTGGAAACACGTTCGGACTCCGCACACAAATCGAGGAGGGTCAAAATGAGATTTTTAAGGCTTCGAAGCGCAGAATTAGGTTTAAAAATATAAGATCACCTAGCGGGTCATCACAGTGGTTTATAGACAAGCAAATCAATTTGATTAAAATGATAAATAAATTAAATAAAATGTAAAATTTAATGTTGAATCGAGATAAAGCAGCGGATAGCTTTGGTTATGGGAGCAGAGGTTTCGGAGGCAATAATATAAGTATTAGTAGGCAAGAAATAAAGTATTATTGAGCTTTTGAATAGTATATAGCATAAGTTTGTCAGAAAATTCTTGTTCTTACAATGGTTGTTGAAATCACTATTTATAGTTGCACATAAGGAACAAGGTCCTAGAATCAAGCCTCTCTTAAATGACAATTATGGGGGTCATTGAAGAATGTGTAACAACAGGCTATGAGTGCCATAATTCTTTATAACAGACTGTGTATCTAATATTCTTCATTGAATGCTACCGGGTGGTAGGCACTCATTTATCTTTTATTAGTAATATTCCCTTCGGGTGCTTTCTAGTATTAACCGAAGTTGCTGCCCCCGGTCTTGGTCTCCACATGTCTCACTTTCCATCTATCTCCGATTCTACATATCGTTCTATTATACGAGTATTTAATATGAACCGGTTTTACCCTATACAAGTATCTTTGTAGCAATACGAAGATATAAGTACTTAAAAATAAAAATATTTTTCAAGTAAGTAATTCCTACATAATATTCCGTGTAACAACTTGAAATTTCAGCCATAACAATATATATATATATATATATATATATATATATATATATATATATATATATATATATATATATATATATATAGAGAGAGAGAGAGAGAGAGAGAGAGAGAGAGAGAGAGAGAGAGAGAGATATTTATTATGCGAACCGAACAATTCTTAAGCTTCTTGTTGCATGAAGTGGTGTGATTTTTTACTTGCTTGAACTGTAAGATAAACATTTACTTATCATCATACTTGCTTATCCAAATGGAGAATTACTAACCATTGCATAAATTTTGGACATAGTGAAAGACGGTCGATCATCTGAATTCTGATACACCAACAACTGGTTCAGGCTTTGTCTGAAAAATTCAATGACCCAATAATAACGCATTTGAGGCTGATTATTTTAAAATATATTATTAGTATTTAGTATCATAGTGTCATATATTAAAATATTATTGACCATGACTATGGACTCGTTGTAGTGAATAGTGATATAAAGTACTACAATATTAGGAATCCTATATTTATATAGTTTTGACTTTAAGAAAGCCGAAAAAAATAATTGTTGTTCGTTTCAAAATGTTAGGTTAGGCCACTGTTTATAAATCCTTGGTGAATTATTAAAATTTATACGGGTATTAAATTTTGAGGTCTTAAATTAAGCTTCTAGGCCGAAAATATGGTTTTCTTTTCAATTTTTGTAATCTTGAATCTCACTTCTCTGTTAACAGTTTTGAAGTTTTAAAAAATAGCACAAGCGTTTAAGTCAAAGATTATCGTCATTCCTTATTATTTTTTTCTTTATCATTGTACTTTTGGAATATACACCACAAGATGGACTTGGTTTGGTAATTAATAGCTATTTTCTTTTTGTTGTTGACTTCTTGTTAATTGTTATTGTTGAACAATTATTGGCCTGTGGATAATGTTGCACCAATATTTCCAGTTAATTATACCTTTCATTTGCGATGACAATGTCGTTAGATCGATAATTAAGGTGGAAAATAACCAGGTTTCAATGAATCTTTTATCTATTTGGGATAAGTACAAGGATAATGTTAGTATTTTTTTTTTCTTAAGAAGGAGACGTTGTCGTTGTTGATCAACCATTAAATTAGTTTGTTTCTCTTTCGCTCCTTATAGCAGATTTTTGTTTCTCTTTCGCTCCTCATAGCAGATTTTATATTTCTATTATATAGAAGAGAGAAGAGGAGGTCGACCAAGGGCATCATAGTCATTTCAAATATATTACACATTGTTGCTCGTATACTAGGCTCAAAAGCTTGGCTGTGTGTTCTTGGTACAGAAAAAACTTAACTTAGCTGGTCTGTAGCTAAGATATTAATTAAATGCACTACTTGATTATTGTTACTAATATCAAGGCTATTAATGCATGCATTAGCATGATTAAAGACAAAATTATCCTTAAAGTCTCTTAAAGCTAAAGAATATAAAGGGCATTTTTGTAAACACCTAATTTTTTAAAAAATTATGCGATGCATTTTAGTTTTTAATACATCACACCAAATAGTGTATAAAAAATAATATCTGCATAACTAATGCTTGCATTACTAACCCATGCATTACTTATACACCCTATTCAGCATTATTCTTATACACCCTACCAAACGACCCCTTAATATTTTTTCAATAAGTACATTTAACTAAAAAAAAATAATCTTTTTGGTAATTTTATAATTCAAACGTTCATTTTATTAAAGCTATAGTAACATACATTTATATATAACAATTGTATTATCTCCTTAAGAAACATTATTTCATTTGTGTATTTATGGACTATTTCAGGTAAAGAAGATTTTTTAATAAGTAAAAAATTGGCGATAATTTATGTAGATTTATATTCAGATGTTCTTATATTGTTATAATTGATACCATTTTATACAAGTGCTCATTAAATTGTAATTTCAATTGGAATAGTTTATAAAATTAGGAAA
Organism: Nicotiana tabacum; assembly: GCF_000715075.1. Classification (NCBI taxonomy): domain Eukaryota; kingdom Viridiplantae; phylum Streptophyta; class Magnoliopsida; order Solanales; family Solanaceae; genus Nicotiana; species Nicotiana tabacum. The sequence continues at coordinate 119,029,652 of NC_134099.1, read as the reverse complement.
AAAAATACTCAGGAATAAAATATAATTTCATGTCCCTTTTTTATTATAGAATATTGATGTTCAAATTGTATAATAAGGATTCCCTCTCTAAAACATGTCTGAGAATAATCTAAATTAAAAATTAAGACAATCAATTTGGGAATTTTTTTTTCTTTTAAAAATTATTATATATTAAGAAGCATGAGAAGTATCATTATGCATGATTATATTTCTCCCTCTATGATCGAAGTTAGTTGAGTACTTTCTCTGTCGCGACCCATTTTCCATAATAGGTCATGATGGCGCCCAACACCGTTGTTAGGCAAGCCAACACGGAAGTATTAGTGAATTCTAATTTTTACTTACCCAAAACAATTACACATTTTTCTTGATCTGCAATTAAAAGCTGGAGATAATATGCAATAATCGATAATAATTATACAATCCAAAAGAAACGTCTACTAATGTGTGTGCCAAAACCTGGTGTCACAAGCTGTGGGCAACTAGTAGAATATACAAAATAATACATCTATCCTACTGTCTGAAACAGAATAGACAGTCAAAAGTAAGGAAGATTCCATCCAACTGCTGATCGGCACAGGAAGGGAAGCAGCTCACCGTGGAAGTCTCGGACTATGATCAGGGACGCGCACCGGTCTGATAGCCCAGATGTACCTGCCTCAGATCATGTACAATTAAGTACAGAAGTGTAGTATGAGTACATAAACAATATGTACCCAGTAAGTATCTTGTCTAATCTCGAAGAAGTAGAGACGAGAAATCAACTTGACACTTACTAGAGTCAAATAATATGAGAGATGAATTATACTGAGCATGGATAAAACAAACAATTAGCAGTGTATAGCAAGAACTAACAAGTCCTCTCCTAGATAATGTCACAGCTCGCAACTCCCATTCCAGGACAAATAATAAACTCAAGTCATAGAATAATACTGAGTAAATCATGCGCAAGTAGTGCCGAGGTCGTACGGTCCGATCCAACATAAAAGTAAATTGTGCACTGCCAAGGGTCGAGCGGTACGAACCATAGATGCATCTATTACCCCGCTCGTGAATCAACCATGCAACGTGGTCAATGTAATTAACACAGCAACAAGCAGACAAGAACACATAACGGGGGAGAAATTACTCACTGAGTTATCAACTTCTCTTTAAAAAGGTCAAGAAAGATCATGTTCCTCTTAACTAGTCTCATTTATCATAATCACCATGATTTAAGCAATCCAAGTTAAACATAGCTATGCAAGAATACTACATAAAGCATGCTTCTAGGCCCTAAACTACCCGGACTTAGCATAATAGTAGCTATGCACGGACTCTCGTCACCTAGTGCGTACGTAGACCCCACATTTAATGGCAAATTATTAGATTACATCACCTATGGGGACAATTCCCTCTTACAAGGTTAGATAGGAGACTCACCTTGCTCCAAAGCGTACTTCCAATACCAAGAGCGCGCCCAAAGCCTCAATTTGGAGCCGAACGATTCAAAACTAGTTAAATGAGGTAGGAACTAGTCAATACAAGTTCACAAGATCGCATTCTAGCTATTTAAGTAATTTTCCAACCTTAAACACAAGTTTCCTAAAATCCGACGCCGAGCCCACGTGCCCGGATTCTGAAATTTTTCGAAGAAAGTTGTTCTTTATAACCCAAGGATCAATAATATATGATTTCTAATTCGTTTCATAACAAATTTCGTGGTTAAATCTAAATTTTTTCAAAACCCTAGGTTTTCACTCAAATCCCATGATGTTCACTAATTTTAGCGTGGTAATCTACCTAAAACCCAAGTATTAAACTCATATTAAGTAGGAATAATTTACCTCACGATGCTAGGTTGAAATTCTCTCTTTGAAAGCTCCCAAATCGCCCAAGCGTAGAAGTGAAATGAAATAAATGGCCTAAGTCCCATTTTTAAAAAGTTGTGTCTAGGCCTCTGATATCGCATTTGCGAAACCAGGCTCGCAAATGCGAACTGGGCCTCCCTCTGCCTTGACCGAAATTGCGATAGATGAGTCGCAAATTCGGAACCTGCTGGGTTCGCAAATGCGAAGCAAAAGTCGCAAATGCGACCACTGCCCCCAGCCGGCCTCATCGCAAATGCGATGTTAACCTCGCAATTGCGTGTTCGCAATTGCGATCAATATCTCGCAATTGCGAGATCTGCAGCAGCAGCAAAAACACCAGAAAACTGGTGTGCTTTTCTACTCCCAACCCATGCCCGAAACTCACCCGAGCCTCGGGGCTCCACTCCGAACACTTACACTAGTCCAACAACATTTTACAAGATTGCTCGAGTCATCAAATCGCCGAAATAACACCTAAAACCACGGATTCAACACCAAAACGCATGAAATCCTTAAGAACATTCAAATTCCTATCTTTACAACCGAAAGTCCGAATCACGTCAAATCAGTTCCGTTTCTCACCAAATTTCACAGACAAGACTAAATTATTATATTGGACATGTATCGGGCTCCGTAACTAACATAGGGACCCGATACCAACATGATCAAGCATTATTCCTTTTCATTAAATATTAGAATTTCAGTTTAATAATTTTTAATAAAAATTCATTACTCGGCCTAGGGACCTCGGAATTCAATTCCGGGCATACGCCAGGTCCCATATTTTTCTACGGACCCTCCGGGACTGTCAAAACAGGAATCTGGATCTGTTTGCTCAAAATGTTTTTCAAAGTCAAACTTAGCCTTTTAAGAAAATTTTAAGGAATCAAATAAGCATATTTCAACCCAAATTCTTCAAATTCTCAAACCAACCATCCTCGCGGGTCGTAAATTAGTTAAAGCAAGCACGAGAAGTTTTATTTAGGGGAACAGGGTTCTAAAAGCAAAATGACTTGTCGGGTTGTTACATTCTCCACTTCTTATACAAACGTTCGTCCTCGAACGAACATAGAAAAGTACCTGAGTTGCTGAATAAATGTGGATATCTGCACCGCATGTCCTCCTCGGACTCCCAGGTCACCTCCTCGACTAGTTGGCCCCTCCACTATACCTTTACCGCTGAAATCCTCTTGGATCTTAAATGGCGATCCTGTCTATCAATAATGGCAACTGGCTCCTCCTCGTAACTCAGGCTCTCATCCAACTGAATAGTACTGAAGTCCAACAAATGGGATAGGTCGGCATGATACCTCCGAAGCATAGACATGTGCAAGACTGGGTGAACTCCCAAGAAACTGGGGGAGGGGGGTAAACCAAGCTCGTAGGCAACCTCCCCAACTCGTCTCAACACCTCAAATGGGCCAATAAACCTTGGGCTCAGCTTGCCCTTCTTCCCGAACCTCATAACACCTTTCATTGGCCAGACTTTCAAGAGGACCTTCTCGCAAGCCATGAATGATACATCGCGCGCCTTCTGATCCGTGTAACTCTTCTATCTGAACTGAGCTGTGCGAAGCCTCTCCTGAATCAACTTTGCCTTGTCCAAGGAATCCCACACCAAATCTGTACCGTATAACTTAGCCTCACCAGGATCAAATCACCCGATAGGAGAACGACACCGCCGACCATATAAATCCTCAAATGGAGCCATCTCAATGCTGGACTGATAGCTGTTGTTGTAAGCAAACTCTGTCAAAGGCAAGAACTGATCCCACTGCCCTCCAAAGTCAATCACACATGCTCTAAGCATGTCCTCCAAGATCTGGACTGTCCGTCAGTCTGTGGATGAAATGATGTACTAAGCTCCACACGGGTCCCCAACTCACCCTGAACAGCTTCCAGAAATGAGAAGTGAACTGAGGGCCTCTATCTGATATGATGGAAACAGGCACACCGTGCAACTGGACTATCTCCTGGATGTAAATCTGAGCCAGTCTCTCCGAAGTGTAAGTAGTCACAACCGGTAAAAAGTGTGTCGACTTGATCAACCTATCCACGATGACCCACACTGTATCAAACTTCCGCAAGGTCCGGGGCAATCCAACTACAAAATCCATAGTAATGCGCTCCCACTTCCCCTATGGTATAGGCATCTGCTGAAGTAGGCCACTCGGCCTTTGGTGCTCGTACTTGACCTGCTGGCAATTCAAACACCTAGCCACATACTCCACTATGTCTTTCTTCATCCTCCATCACCAATAATGCTGCCTCAAGTCACGATACATCTTCGTAGCACCCGGATGAATGAAATACCGCGAACTGTGTGCCTCCTCTAATATCCTCTCCCTCGGACCATCAACATTAGGAACACATAGGTGACCCTGGAGTCGCAAAACACCATCCTTGCCAATAGAAATCTCCTTGGCACCACACTGAAGCACCGTCTCTCTAAGAACTGCCAAATGTGGATCATTGAACTATCGGGCCTTAATATGCCCAATAATGAAGATTGAGCAACAACACACGCAAGAACTCAGTTGGGCTCTGAAATATCCAATCTCACAAGTCAGTTAGCAAAGGACTGGATGTCCAAAGCTAGTGGCCTCTCCTTTGCTGGAATGAATGCCAAGCTACCCATACTCTCTGCTTTCCAAATTAAGGCATTTGCGACCACATTTGCCTTGCCCGAGTGATAAAGAATGGTGATGTCCTAATCCTTTAGCAACTCAAGCCATCTACGCTGCCTCAAATTGAGATCCCTTTGCTTGAACAAGTGTTGTAAGTTGCGATGATCAGTATAAACCTCACATGATACCCCGTACAAATAATGCCTCCATATTATAAGAGCATGAACAATCGCAGCCAACTCCAAATCGTGCACAGGATAATTCTTCTCATGGATTTTCAACTGACGCGAGGCATATGCAATAACTCGCCCCTCCTGTATCAATACATACCCCAATCCAGCGCGCGAAGCATCGCAATATACCGTATACATCCTTGAACTGGAAGGCAACACAAGAACTGGTATTATAGTCAAGGTTGTCTTGAGTTTCTGAAAGCTCGCCTCACAATCATCGGACCAACGGAAGGGAGCACCCTTCTAGGTCAATTTAGTTAGAGGTGATGCAATAGATGAAAAGCCCTGCACGAATCGTCTGTAATAACCTGCTAACCCCAGGAAACTCCTGATCTCGGTCACTGAAGTAGGATGTGGCCAACTCTGAACTGCCTCAATCTTCTTGGGGTCCACCTTAATACCCTCTCCTGACACAATATGCCCCAAGAATGCCACTGACTCTAGCCAGAACTCACACTTGGAGAACTTAGCATATAGCTTCTGCTCTCGCAAGGTCTGAAGCACTACCCTCAAATACTGCTTGTGCTCCCCCAGGCTACGGGAGTATATCAAGATGTTGTCAATGAAGACGACGACAAATGAATCAATGTAAGGCCTGAATACCCTATTCATCAAGTCCATGAACATGGCTGGGGCATTAGTCAAGCCAAATGACATCACCAAAAACTCATAATGGCCATATCTAGTTCGGAATGCAGTCTTCGGAACATCCGAGTCCCGAATCTTCAGCTAATGATACCCTGACCTCAAGTCGATCTTGGAGAATACCCTAGCACCTTGCAACTGGTCAAACAAATCATCAATACGAGGTAGTGGATACTTGTTCTTGATGGTAACTTTGTTCAGCTGGCGGTAGTCAATGCACATCTGCATAGTCCCAGCCATACAGTACAGTGGGATAGATACAGGTTGGGTGCCTGGAGCCAAATCAATACAGAAATCAATATCACGATTCGGTGGCATGCCAGGAAGATCAGAAGGAAACACATCAGCGAACTCTCGAACTACTAAAACTGAATCAATCGTCAAAGACTCTACGATGGTATCCCGAACATAAGCTAGATAAGCCAAACACCCCTTCTCTACCATATGCCGAGCCTTAAGGAAAGAGATAACCCGACTAGATGTATCAACTGTGGAACCCTTCCACTCCAACCTTGGCAACCTTGGCATTGCTAATGAAACAGTCTTGGCATGACAATCTAAGATGGCGTGATATGGAGATAACCAATCCATGCCCAGGATGACCTCAAAATCGATCATATCAAGCAATAGGAGATACGCTCTAGTCTTAAAACCACAGAATATGACCACGCAGGATTGGTTGATCCGATCCACAACCACAAAATCGCCCACAAGAGTGGACACATGAACAGGAGTGCCCAAAGGCTCAGGAGAAATAACCAGGAAACGAGCAAACAGAGATGATACATATGAATAAGTAGACCCTAGATCAAATAATACCGAAGCATCTCTACCGCCGATGGAAATAATACCTGTGACAATGGCATCTGAGGCCATTGCATCTGGCCTAGCCGGAAGGGCATATAACCTGGCTGGAGTGCCGGCTGGCTGGCCTCCACTTGACTGAGTAGTAGCTGACTGACCCCTCCCTGCCTGGTCTCCACCTCTAAGGCTGCCTTTACCCATCTGTCCCTCGCCTCTGGGAGGCTGGGCAGCCGGTGCTGGAATCATGGGTTGTTGACCATGCTATACTCCTTGCCCCAAAGTCTGGGGCAGGTCCTCTTCATGTGACCCGGATCTGCACACTCGTAGCACCCTCTCGGCACCATAGCCTACTGCCCTGAAATATGAGCTTGCTGACCCGAATACCCCTAGAAGAACCCTGACTGGCTGGTGGGCGATATAATCTCTCTGGCATGGCACTGAAGTGAGTACTAGAAGAACCCTAATAACCAAAATACCCGCCGGAGGAACCCTGAAAAGTTGGTGGGCAGTAAGAACTTTCCGCCATCGCACTGAAATAGGGTCTCACTAGAGCACCTGGGGGAGGTGGTGGTGGTGCTGAATACAGGGGTTTGCTGGGCTGACCCCTCCCGAAGTGACCTCTACCCCTAGCTAGGGCACCTCTAAACCCTCTAAAAAATTGTGCCCTCTTGTCCTGTTGAATTTGCTCTCTACCCCTCTAGCGGTATCCCTCAATCCTGCGAGCAATGTCTACCACTAGCTGATACTCAGTACCTATCTCCACCTCTCGGGCCATGCTAGCTCGAATATCGAGGTGCAACCCCGCAACAAATCTTCGCACTCTCTCTACATCTGTGGGAAGTATCATGAGTGCATGGTGAGACAACTCAGAAAACCTTACCTCATAATCGGTCTCATACATCTGACCCTGCTCAAGATGCTCAAACTGATACCGCAGCTCTTCCCTCTCAGAGGGTGGAATATACTTATCCAAGAATAACTGTGTGAACTGACCACAAGTGAGGGGAGGGGAACCTGCTGTCCTGCCAAGAACATAAGACTGCCACCATTTACGGGCTATGCCCTCTAGCTGAAAACTAGTGAAGTCAACCCCATGCGACTCCAATATCCTCATGTTGTGCAGTCTGTCCCTGCACGTGTCTATGAAGTCTTGGGCATCCTCATGACGCTCACCTCGAAGATAGAAGGGTGAAGTCTGGTCCATCTATCCAACAACTTTTGCGGGTCGCCATCCGCAGCTGGTCTGGGCTGGGCTCCACTACAACAACTGGTTGGGCCCCATCTGCGAGTAGTGCACCGGAGTCTGATACACTGCAGTTGCATGACCAGAAGCCCGAGTAGTAGGGGTCTGTGCTCCCCCTCCTACCTATGATGCAGCTAGATTCGCTGTAAATAAACCAGCCTAAGCCATGGAATCCATGAACTGCAGCATATGGCCCATGATCTCCTAGAAACCGGGTGCTGTCATAAAGTCCGTCGGGGTAGGCTCAGCTGCGGGCACCTCACCCTACTCCTCGATGATAGGATCTTCCACATGGTCTGCTGGTGGTACTACTGGGACAACTCTGGGATGCCCTCATCCCGTATATCAGGTCGGTGCCCTCCCCCAACCTCTGCCTCGGCCTCTGGCATAGGGGGGAGCAGCCCCTCTCGGGTCTAGAACATCAGCAGTGCATGTCCTCACCATCTGTGAGAGAATAGATGAGGAAAATTTAGTATACCAACCACTGCACGATAGAAATGAATAAAGAGTAGTTTTCCTAACACCCTATAGCCTCTCGAAGATAAATACAGACATCCCTGTACTGATCCGCAAGACTCTATTAGATTTGCCCATGACTTGTGAGACCTACGTGAACCTAGTGCTCTGATACCATGTTGTCACGACCCATTTTCCATAATAGTTCATGATGGTGCCCAACACTATTGTTAGGCAAGCCAACGCGGAAGTATTAGTGAATTCTTATTTTTACTTACCCAAACAATTACACATTTTTCTTAATCTACAATTAAAAGATGGAGATAATATGCAACATTCGATAATAATTATACAATCCAAAAGAAATGTCTACCAATGTGTGTGCCAAGATCTGGTGTCACAAGCTGTGGGAAACTAGTAGAATATACAAAATAATATATTTATCCTACTGTCTGAAACAGAATAGACAGTCAAAAGTAAGGAAGACTCCATCCAGCTGCTAATTGGCACAGGAAGGGAAGCAGCTCACCATGGAAGTCTCGGACTATGATCAGGGACGCGCACCGGTCTGATAGCCAGATGAACCTGCCTCAGATCCTGTACAATTAAGTACAGAAGTGTAGTATGAGTACATAAACAATATGTACCCAGTAAGTATTCTGTCTAATCTCGAAGAAGTAAAGACGAGAAGTCGACTTGACACTTACTAAGGTCAAATTATATGAGAGATGAAAAATACTGAGCATGGATAAAACAAACAATTAGCAGTGTATAGCAAGAACTAACAAGTCCTCTCCTAGATAATGTCACAGCTGGCAACTCCCATTCCAGGACAAATAATAAACTCAAGTCATAGAATAATACTGAGTAAAACATGCGCAAGTAGTTCCAAGGTCGTACGACCCGATCCTACATAAAAGTAAATTGTGCACTGCCGAGGGTCAAGCGGTACGAACCATAGATGCATCTATTACCCTGCTCGTGAATCAACCATGTGACGCGGTCAATGTAATTAACACAGCAACAAGCAGATAAGAACACATAACGGGGGAGAAATTACTCACTGAGTTATCAACTTCTCTTTAAAAAGGCCAAAAAAGATCATGTTCTTAACTAGTCTCATTTATCATAATCACGATGATTTATGCAATCCAAGTTAAACATAGCGTTGCAATAATACTTCATAAAGCATGCTTATGGGCCTTAAACTACCCGAACTTAGCATAATAGTAGCTACGCACGGACTCTCATCACCTAGTGCGTACGTAGCCCCCACATATAATGGCAAATTATTAGATTACATCACATATGGGGACAATTCCCTCTTACAAGGTTAGATAGGAGACTCACCTCGCTCCAAAAGCATACATCCAATACCAAGAGCGCGCCCAAACCCTCAATTTGGAGCCGAACGATCCAAAACTAGTTAAATGAGGTAGGAACTAGTCAATACAAGCTCACAAGATCGTATTCTAGCTATTTAAGCAATTTTCCAACCTTAAACACAAGTTTCCTAAAATCCAACCCTGGGCCCACTTGTCCGGATTTTGAAATTTTTCAAATAAAGTTGTTCTTTATAACCCAAGGATCAATAATATATGATTTCTAATTCGTTTCATAACAAATTTCGTGGTTAAATCTAACTTTTATCAAAACCCTTGATTTTCACTCAAATCCCATGATGTTCACTAATTTTAGTGTGGTAATCTACCCAAAACTCAAGTATTAAACTCACATTAAGTAAGAATAACTTACCTCACAATGCTAGGTTGAAATCCTCTCTTTGAAAGTTCCCAAATCACCCAAGTGCAGAAGTGAAATGAAATAAATGGCCTAAGTCCCATTTTTTAAAAGCCGTGTCCAGGCCTCTGATGTCGCATTTGCGACACCGGGCTCGCAAATGCGAAATCGCAATTGCGACAATATGTTCGCAAATGCGAACTTGGCCTCCCTCTGCCTTTATCGAAATTGCGATAGGTGAGTCGCAAATTCGGACCCTGCTGGGTTTGCAAATGCGAAGAAAAAGTCGCAAATGCGACCACTGCCCCCAACCGGCCTCATCGCAAATGCAATGTTAATATCGTAATTGCGAGTTCACAATTGCGATCAATATCTCGCAATTGCGAGATTTGCAGCAGCAGCAAAAACACCAGAAAACTGGTGTGCTTTTCTACTCCCAACCCATGCCCGAAACTCACCCAAGCCCTCGGGGCTCCACTCCGAACACTCACACAAGTCTAACAACATTGTACAAACTTGCTCGAGCGATCAAATCACCGAAATAACACCTAAAACCAGGGATTCAACACCAAAACGCATGAAATCATTAAGAACATTCAAATTCCTATCTTTACAAACGGACGTCTGAATCACGTCAAATCAGTCCCGTTTCTCACCAAATTTCACAGACAAGACTAAAATATTATATTGGACCTGTATTGGGCTCCGGAACCAACATACGAACCCGATACTAACATGATCAAGCATTGTTCCTTTTCATTAAATCCTTAGAATTTCAGTTTAACAATTTCTAATATAAATTAATTACTCGGCCTAGGGACTTCGGAATTCGATTCCGGGCATACGCCCAGGTCCCATATTTTCCTACGGACCCTCCGGGACCATCAAAACACGAATCCGGGTCCGTTTGCTCAAAATATTGACCAAAGTCAAACTTAGCCTTTTAAGAAAATCTTAAGGAATCAAATGAGCATATTTCAACCCAAATTCTTCCAATTCCCAAACTAACCATCCCCGCGGGTTGTAAATTAGTTAAAGCAAGCACGAAAAGTTTAATTTAGGGGAACGGGGTTCTAAAAAGCAAAACGACCAGTCGGGTCGTTACATCCTTTATTCAATAAGAATTTAATATTATATAAATTTCAAAATACATAAATCTACAATTAACTAATTTTAAAAAGGCTCAACAAATAATTATGGTGAAGAAAGTTGTATTACACTCCCTAAATAGTATGTCAATCAAATAAAAAGAAACTAGAATAAATTATAATGCTTCAATTTAAGGTCAATTCAATTAGTATTTAGAGTGATCGAAAGAATAATTTATTTTTATTATTTTTAATATATTTTATTATTAAAATTTTGATTAGTATAAAAAGAAAAAGTAATATATTAACACAACTGAAAATACTAAAAGAGTAAAACTATATATTTTTCAATTTAAACAATGAGAAAATACATCATGACTTATTTTTCAACTGACTTTTAATCATTATTTTATTGTCAATTTTAAGTTTGGTGGTGTAGAACTTTTTCTAGAAATAAAAAAGTGTAGAACCTATGTAGAGACACTCTAAATTGTTCTTAAAGTATTGTATAATCTTCTATAATAAAGTGTCTGACTTCGACAGGTAATTATGGTTATATACGTTATCACACAAAAATCTATTTTCTTTCTTCTTTTTCTAAAGGCATACAAAGTGTGTAATTAACAATAGACCAAAAAATATTAAAAGAAAACAAGGAAAAAAAAAGCAATAATTGGGCCCGTGCATCGCACGGGTACATCATCTAGAATATATCAGAAGAATGCCTGTATTTTGTAGACCTTAAACTCCAATAATAAAAGTCACGAGACACACAACTTACGACCAATATTACATATCTTCTCTTAAATACCGTCGTTGTAATATATTTGCAGAATGTTGCATGTGACATTCATTTTGCATAGTTCGGTCAAAACATTTCTCCCAACTGCATCAGAAGAGCAAAAAGGTCTATGCATGAAAAATCAAACCAATATCCATTGATATAAGTTTCATTTGTGAAAATAATGAAGCTGCAGTTCGTTTTCTTATGCATAACGCAGTTTGAATAAAATATGCCGTACTTACTCCATTTCATTTTATGTAGCAATATTTGGAGTATGAGGGTCAAAATACTTTACTTTTAATCTTTTAGTGTACGTGCATACGAATATAGATTCTCTTAGTTTGGAAAATAAAAGTTATATGTTTGAAAGCTACCTAATAAGTAATATGAATCATAATATTTAGTAATTTAAAATATTTAAAGCGTTGTCAAAGAAGAATTTCTTTGACTCTCCAAATAGTAATGCTGTTGTGGATCGAAAGGTAGATTAGACTAGATTTGCATAGAGATGAACATTAATGTATGTAATTTCGGGTGCATAATAGACATGGATGACAATAGGTTGGGGCAGGGCATGGATGGGTTTAGCTTAGCCCGCAAAAATTTCAACCTAGCCCGCCCCGCCCGCATAAGTTTTTCCTAATTTTTTTTACTTTGTCATTTATATATTTGTAACTTTAAATGTAAATGAAAAACTTTGCTTCTTTTTGTCGTTGGTAAGTATCAAATTTCAGATGGCAAATTTTATTGTACTGCTCATTTGTTTTTCAAGCTATCTAAACTCCATTCTTAAATAGTAAGTGTTAGGGATATAGTAGATATGCCCTAAATCCAATATCATATTTGATGAGTTGAACATATTTTTGTGAACGTCATTTGATATAAAATATATGGCATTTGATATTCCTTTATCATTGTTATTAATTGCTTGATTAATTTGATAAGGTCCTTGATTAAATTTTGAGACTTGACATTGTGATGGAGATCATGATAATGAGAGTGAAGTTTCTTATAATTTAATCTAAATTTGTTCTTGATCGTAGGATTATTAATTTGGACATTAGTAATCCAGTTAGATCAATATTTATTTGATCGCCTTTATGTGATAAAGATTAGTTGATCTCATTAACTGAATCACATAGATAGATGATACATATAGAGATATGATCATTGAATAAAGATATGATCATTGAACCGACTCATTGGATAATTCCTAATGGTTAGAATTACTATAACTGTCAATAGGATATTCTCTTGAAGAATGTGATGTAAGAATTTCTTTTGACCTGAGATCGTCATAGTAATTGACAAGTTATTTATTGTGCTTTTATACCAGACACCTATGGCCCTAGAGCGATAGTTGAAAAGATATTGGGTACGATTAAATACTTGTAGAATTAGTGATTGATCAATATGAAATCTGTCAACTCTTGGTAATGAGTTTAAGCTCCATGTTGTCATGAATTATAAACAACCAAACTAAGACCTTGGTCAGGGCAATTGAATGAAAGAAGAAATGAGTTTCTTAGGTCATTCAATGGTCAATTATATTTGACATGAACACATAGTTGGTCACCTATTAGGATTTGACATTTGAACCATATCCTAGGGTGATCTAGAGCTATAAGGACAGAAAGAATTACTACATTATTCTTCTACTGATTCTTGAGAGTAAATTGTATAGTTCATGTTATCCGGCCGTTAAGGAGTGTTGCTAGACGCCACCCTTGATTAGGATATTGATGTGATCAATTTACTAACGATTTGGTATTGAACCTATGACATCGCACACTAACGAGTGTTCTGATCTTTGCTAAAGGATTAATTAACTTGTTATTTGATAATTAAATTAAGGAATTTAATTAGTCAAATAGATTTAGTTATTAGTCCAAATGAAATATTATTATATTCTTTGCTAGCATAGAGAATATAATTAATATTGTGAACAAATTGAAGTTTTCTATTTGGAATAGAAAATTAAATTATATCTCTTGATTGAAATATATGCATATATATAATTAATATGTATATATATATATATATATATTTATATATATATATATATTTGTTTTTATAAGGTGTATATATAAAATATTAATAAAGAACACTTGGGGTGTGTTTGGTATGAAGGAAAACATTTTTCGGAAAATGTTTTCCAATTTTCTCATGTTTGGAAGATTTAAATATTTTGGAAAATATTTTCCTATGAACTCAAAATGTTTTCTTTATCAAGAGAAGGGAAAACATTTTCCAAAACTCCTTATCAACCTTCCCCACCCTCACCAACTCACCCCACCCCCTCTCCAAAAAAGTTTTTTTTTTCAAATTTCAGTTTTTCCGTTACCACCCACCCTACTACCTCACCCCACCTCCCTCGCAAAAAAAAATATTTTTTTTTACCTTAATTTTTTTTTTTTTGCAATTTCAAATTTCTGTTTTTTCGTTTTTCTGCACCACCCACCCCCCAACCTCACCTCCCCCCACCCACCCGCACAAAAAAATTCTGATCGGACACCCTTGATCCAATTTTGATTGGACATGGAATTCCATAAAGGAATTCTTACGGCAGAAATTCAATTCAAACTCCTTAAAGGACTCGGCCACTGTGCATATATGGAAAGGATTGGAATTTTCCATTGAAAATTATGGAAAAGAAATCCAATTCTAGAATTGGCTAAGTCACGTATATAGTCCATGAAGGACATTTACTGGCAGCAACCCATTTAGAATGGGGCTGCAAACTTTTCCTTAATTGTGCAATAAAGTTTATCTTTGGAATAAACTTTTACCCTAAGTAAATTATTACCTCAACCAAAAAGGAAAAGGATTTGTAGGTGATGCTATATAAAGGGTGATGGAGAAGATTTGCCGAATTATTAATTCTTGAGAAGAAAAACAATTTGTGAAAGTGAGAGTGCATGCAATACAAAGCCAAGAGAGAAAATACAATTACAAGAAAAGTGTTTCTTGTTCTTCTAATTTGAGTTGAGATTTTTGAGAAAAATTTCAGCACAGGTTTTTTGTTCAATTTGTTCGCGGGTTTCATTGATAAAAGAGTTGATAGCAAGGATCGATCTCGGTGTGGATACGCATAGAGTCTTCGCATCATTGAAGAATTTTAAAACGAGACTCTCTTCACCAGGTACGTCTTAGATCCGATTTTTGACATGTAAATAAAATTTAAACACGAAAGATCTACCTAGGATTGTTATTGTCTTCCACTGCGTATTACGAACACCTATATGCAATCCTACTGTGGTATCAGAGCCGTGGTTTATTGTGTCTAAAATTTATTTACGAAATATTTTAAGATTATATTTGAAGAGTTCAAACCATAATACATGTGTATTATGCAATAGTCAAATTATGTAAATACATATGGATTGATATAATTTTATTGTGAATAATATATATATATACATATAAGTTAAACTATTGAGATAGTTCGTAACTTGAATTTGAAATTTTTGTATTAAATATGATTGTAATCTATAATAGGTTATTGGATTCCACTATTATTTTAATTGTTATTAGTTCATGAGATGTTAATTAATAATAGTCTTCTAGCATGAATTATTTTTATGTGATATATAAGATAAACATGTTAGAAGATGTTGATTTCGTTTTTATGTCACATGCTTGTTCGTTACATAATTTTGAATTATTTATTATATGTGATGTAAATCAATTTAGGACTAAGCATGTAGACAATTTGAACTAAATTCACATGCTATAAAAGATTTGATCTTCATGTTATTAAAAACTGTTTTAGTAACAATTCTCTCTTACTAAAATTTTAGTTCTTAAATAATAAAATATAAGATATTTTATCATAGAGTTATCTATCAAAGTAAATAATTTTACTTATTTCTTGTTTATAAGGAGCGGCCTGACTACCAGGAGACTTATAATGTTAAAATTATTTATTGCATTAGATGCATGGATTGAAAAAATTATTCAATTTTTTACTAGACGCCTAGACTACCGGGAAGTATAAAATTTAATAAGTTCTTTGCTATCATGATGGTTGAACTCAACTATGCCAATAGGATCGACCTGACTACCAAGGGACTATTTGACATAGAGCTATTTAAGAAAATTGTATGGAGATACAATTGGCAAGAGTACCTATCTTTAAAATATATGTGAGAAATAACTTGACTTCCAAGGGGCTCATACATATTGTTAAAGGATTCCTTTAATCCACTAACAGAAATAAAGATTTCGTAAATTATAATGAGGGTAAATAGTTTAAAATAATTAGTAGAAATATCATTTAGATAAAAGCCCATGTCTTTATGATATATGCAAATATGTTCTTATATCATTGCCTTTTCTTTCCTATATTTTAGATTTCTCAATATGTCTATTATATCACTGCGTGAAATTCTTGAGACCAACAAGTTGGTAGGACCAAACTTTGATGACTGGTATAGAAATTTGAGAATTTTTCTCATGCATGCAAGGCTCATTGATGTAATCGATAAGCCTGCAAAGATAATCCCACCAGAGAATGATATTCAAGGCACTAAGGTTTATCAGAAACATTTGGAAGAATGCATTGCTATTAAACACATCATTCTCACTTCTATGAGTTCTGAACTCCAGAGGAAACATCAGAATATGGATCCAACTGCAATCATTGAATATCTTAAGAAAATGGTTGATACACAGTTGGACATTGAAAACACTCCAGTTGGACCCCTTATTAATCATATGATTGTTCTTACCGAAAAACATGAGAAGTTGGGGTACAAGCTTGGTAAAGAGCTTTCTGAAAATTTGATCTTGCAGTCAGTATATGATGCTGAATGTATTCACTATAAGAAGTAAGGGCATTGGAAGAGAAACTGCAAGGAGTGTCTTGCAACTCTAAAGGACAAGAAACAAGGTGAGACATTAATGAAAAATGTTTTCAAGGTTTCTTTAGCTACTACTAATTCTTCACTGTGAGTATTAGATACTGGCAGTGGTTATAACATCTATAATATGTTGCAAGGGTACAAGATAAGTAGGATGCTAAAGAAAGGAGAAGTTAATCTACAAGTTAGAAATGGTGCAAAAGTTGCGGCCGTAGCTGTAGGATCAATTTCTTTGATAATGCCTACAGACAAAGTACTTATGTTGGATGATTGTTATTACGTTCCTAAATTTATTTCGAATATAATTTCAGCTTCTATGTTAGACAAACGTGGTTTTCGCATTAATATAGGCAATGGTATTTGCTCTATTTATTATAGTGATAATTTATATGTGAATGACTATCTCCAACATGACGTTTATGTCTTACCCAATGTGAATGCCAATTTGATTATGCATGTTTCAAGTCTTAAGAGGAAAAGAGATGATCAAGTAAATCACGTATACCTTTGGTATTGTAGGCTTGGTCATATTGGAGAGAAAAGAATTAACAAGTTGTACAAGGAAGGGTACCTTGATAAATATGATTTTGAATCATATCCAACTTGTGAATAATGTCTCAAAGGAAAAATGACCAAATCTTCATTTACTGGAAGTGGAGAAAGAGCTTCTGAATTATTGGGACTAATTCATACAGATGTTTGTGGGCCTATGAAAATTCAAGCTAGATGTGGATATTCTTACTTCATCACCTTCACTGATGATATGTCAAGATATGGATTTATGTATCTTATGAAACACAAGTCTGAATCTTTTGAAATGTTCAAAAGGTTTCATAGTGAAGTTGAGAAGCAGACTCGTAAAAGTATCAAAGTACTAAGGTCTGATAGATTTGGAGAATATCTTAGTGAAGATTTTATCAGATATCGCAAAGAGAATGATATTCTATCACAGTGGACACCTCCAGGAACACCACAACACAATGGTGTGTCTGAAAGGAAAAATCGAACCTTATTAGATATGGTGAGATCTATGATGGAGTTCACTGATCTTCCAATAAATTTATGGGGATATGCTTTGGAAGCAGAAACATACTTACTTAATAAAGTTCTCACTAAGTCAGTCTCAACAACACCATATGAGATATGGAAAGGATGTAAGCCTAACATTTTACATATTAAAGTTTGGGGTTGTCCAACTTATGTTAAGAGACTACAGTCTGATAAACTTGACTCAAGATCTCATAAGTGTAGGTTCATTGAGTATCCCAAGGAAACAATGGAACATTATTTCTATCACCCTTCTGACCATAAAATGTTTGTGGCCAGAGGAGCAACCTTTTTAGAAAGGGAATTTCTATTAGAAGGAAATTATAATGGAGAAATAGAACTTGATGAAGTTCAAGAAACTAATGAATCAACACAATGTAAAGATCATGAGACCTAAGTTGAAGAACCTTTATTGGATGTTTTGAAGTTGCCAAGGAAGTTGTCATCTTCAACAGTTGAAGTTCAAGAACTAAATGAAGTTCAAGAACAGGTTAATGAACCAGTTCCAAAGCAAATTGAACAACAACCAAATCCAGCACAAGGTGAACAGGTTGTACATGTACCTCTTAGAAGGTCTACACGAAAATGTCATGTACAAACTAGATTAAATTTAATGGTACAAAATGATGTATCAAATGAGGTTGATCATAATAATGATGACCCTAAGACCTATGAAGAGGTTATACAAAGTTCTGGTTATGAGAAGTAGCAAAAGGCCATAGAATCCGAAATGGAATCCATGTAGGAAAATAAAGTATGGACTTTAGTTGAACCTTCAAAGATATAAAACCTATAGGTTGTAAATAGGTTTTTAAGAAAAAGATTGGAGCAGACGGAAAGGTGGAGACCTATAAAGCCCGTCTTGTTGCCTAGGGATATCGTCAGAAAGAATGAGTCGAATACGACGAGAAGTTCTCTCCTGTGGCAGTGTTCAAATCTATTCGGATCTTGCTTGCTATAGAAGCACACTATGATTATGAAATATGGCAAATGGATGTGAAAACAGCTTTCCTTAATGGTGATCTAGAAGAGGATGTGTACATGACACAACCTAAAGGTTTCACATCTTCGTCTGATCATAATAAAATTTGCAAGCTACAAAGATCCATTTATGGACTAAAGCAAGCTTCTCGAAGTTGGAATATTCGCTTTAACAAGACAATTGAAAAGTTCAATTTTGTTAGATGCGAAGAAGAACCTTGTGTGTACAAAAAAGTTAGTGGGAGCACAATTATATGCTTAGTGTTATATGTTGATGATATATTGCTCATAGGGAATGACATACCGGCATTGCAAAGTACCAATATTTGGCTATCTGAATAGTTCTAGATGAAAGACTTGGGAGAAACAACTTATATATTAGGAATAAAGATCTATAGAGATAGATCTAGGAAGCTGTTTGGACTTTCCCGTCTTTGTACATTGATACTATCTTAAAGAGGTATAATATGGATAATTCCAAAAGAGGCTATCTACCGATAGGCACTGGAATTATTCTCAGTAGGGAGGATTGTCCTAAAACACCAGAAGAGAGAGAACGCAAGAGTAAGATCCCATACGCTAGTGCAGTGGGAGCTATCATGTATACCATGATATGTACACGTCCTGATGTGGCTTATGCACTTGGGGTGACTATCTGATATTAGGCAAATCCTGGTGAGGAACATTGGAAGGTGGTGAAGACCATTCTTAAGTACTTAAGAAGGACTAAAGACCAATTCCTCATCTATGGAGATTCTGCGTTGAAATTTTAAGGTTATACTGATGCAAGTTTCTCTTCAGATAGAGATGATAGCAAATCTATTTCTAGTTATGTATTTACCTTAAATGGTGGTGCGGTGAGTTGGAAAAGTTCCAAATAAGCTACAATAGCTGATTTAGTGACTGAAGAAGAATATATAGCAGCTAGTGAAGCTGCTAAGGAAGCTATATGGATGAAAAAGTTCGTAACTGAACTTGGTGTGGTTCCTCCAATAGAAGGTGCGGTTCCACTATTATGTGACAATACTGGAGCCATTGCTCAAATAAAAAGAACCAAGATCACACCAAAAGTGCAAACACATTCTGTGAAGGTATCACTTGATAAGAGAGATCATTGAACATGGAGACGTCGAGATACAAAAGGTTGATGGAAAGGAAAATGTCGCAGACCCATTCACTAAAGCTCTTGGCGCAAAAAAGTTTGACAAGCACAAGTGGAAATTGGGGATGAAGTACAAGAGCAATTGGCTCTAATGCAAGTGGGAGATTGTTAGGGATATAGTAGATATGCCCTAGATCCAATATCATATTTGATGATTTGAACATATTTTTGTGAACGTCATTTGATATAAAATATATGGCATTTGATATTTCTTTATCATTGTTATTAATTGCTTGATTAATTTGATAAGATACTTGATTAAATTTTGAGACTTGACATTATTATGGAGATCATGATAATGAGAGTGAAGTTTCTTATAATATAATCTAAATTTGTTCTTGATCGTAGGATTATTAATTTGGACATTAGTAATCCGGTTAGATCAATATTTATGTGATCGTCTTTATGTGATAAACATTAGTTGATCTCATTAACTGAATCACATAGATAGATAATGCATATAGAGATATGATCATTGAACCGACTCATTGGATAATTCTAAATGGTTAGAATTACCATAAACTGTCAATAGGATATTCTCTTGAAGAATGTGATGTAAGAATTTCCTTTGACCTGAGATCGTCATAGTAATTAACAAGTTATTTATTGTGCTTTGATACCAGACACCTATGGCCTTAGGGCGATAGTTGAAAGGATACTGGGTACGATTAAATACTTGTAGAATTAGTGATTGATCAAGATGGAATCTGTCAACTCTTGGTAATGAGTTTAAGCTCCATATTGTCATGAATTATAAACGACCAAACTAAGACCTTGGCCAGGGCAATTGAATGAAAGAAGAAATGGGTTTCTTAGGTCATTCAATGGTCGATTATATTTGACATGAACACATAGTTGGTCGCCTATTAGGATTTGACAGTTGAACCATATCCTAGGGTGATCCAGAGCTATAAGGACAAAAGGAATTACTACATTATTCTTCTACTGGTTCTTGAGAATAAATTGTATACTTCATGCTATCCGGTCGTTAAGGGGTATTGCTAGATGCCACCCTTGATTAGTATATTGATGTGATCAATTTATTACCGATTTAGTATTGAACATATGGGGTCGCACACTAACGAGTGTTCTGATCTTTGCTAAAGGATTAATTAACTTCTTATTTGATAATTAAATTAAGGAATTTAATTAGCCAAATAGATTTAGTTATTAGTCCAAATGAAATATTATTATATTTTTTACTAGCACATAGAATATAATTAATATTGTGAATAAATTGAAGTTTTCTATTTGGAATATAAAATTAAATTATATCTCTAGGTTGAAATATATATATATATGTGTGAATGTGTGTGTGTGTGTGTGTGTGTGTGATATATATAATTAATATTTGTTTATATAAGGTGTATATATAAAATATTAATAAAGAACACTTGATCCAATTTTGATTGGACATGAAATTCCGTAAAGAAATTCCTACAGCAGAAATTCAATACAAACTCCTTGAAAGACTCGGGCACCGTGCATATATGGAGATGATTGGAATTTCCATCGAAAATTATAGGAAAGAAATCCAATTCTAGAATTGGCTATGTCACGTACATAGTCCATGAAGGACGTTGACTGACAGCAACCCATCTAGAATGGGACTGCAAATTTTCCTTAATTGTGCCATAAAATTTATTTTTGGAATTTAGGACGATGGATGAATAGTTGAAATGGAATAAGGAAAAACTTTACATTTAGTGATTGATGCTATCGGTGGCAATTTTTATTATTTTAATCTAAAATTTGCTCTATATCAATCTGTAGAAAAAATTAATTATATCAAAAGCATACTTGGGATTCAAATTCAAAAGCATTCACAAATCAGCAATGATCTTACACCCAGTATATATTGTTTAACCAAAAATCTGAGTCTTTGGTCAAAGCTAGAAATAAAGAGAAATTTGGGTTACTGATAATCTGGAGACAAAAATAATAGAAGATTTCTGAGAATAATAAAGTAATAAGTAGTTTTGTATTTCAGTGTAATCTCAATAATATTTCGTGTCCCTACAGATGTTGAGTCCTTCTCCTTTTATAGTTGATTCTAGGAGAAGGTGTAATGTCTTTGTCTTAATGAGGCAATTATGAGCAATAAATGACATTAGAAGAAACGTTACACAATCATTTCTATTTAAATCAAATTTTCTAATGTATTTGATATTTAATGCTGTATTTAGACTCTTTTACGTCATCAGATTCGTATCTTCAACTTCTTCCGATCTTCGGTCTTTAAATGACTTGAATAGGAACGACACTCGTGCCATTTAAGTAACGGTCCACACCTATGTTGCTTTCTTCTCATCATATCTGTTGTTGCCCGTGCCTCTTGGCTATTTATTGCGTTTTGACCTTTTGACCAGTCCACGTGTCATGACATGTCATCTTCAATATTCAGACTCAGTTTTTTCCCAATACAGATAGTCCCCCCACTTTCCATTTATTTATCAATTAAACATTTGGGAAGTGGATCTTCACAAAAAAGGAATTTTTGCCCTAATCAATGTTATGACAGTACTGACGCTTCAGTTGTCTTTTCTATTTAATGTTTTGCACATGTGTCACCTTCTGATTGGCTCTGTAATTTTGCAGCCTTTTTTCACGAAGTGATAGTTGCCTTTATTATAGGCTTTCCATCATTACACTTCTTTGTTTGACGGTTGCTATTATATACATATTTAATCTTTTCCCATTAGTTCATCCTTTCTCTGCAATGGCGTCTCCGAATCCTAAACCTAAGAGAATCCCAATTCTTGATAGCTTCCCCAACGCCCCTGTAAGACATAGAAGGGGGAGGTGGCAGGCTTCGTAGCCTAGGATCCGTTCGTGGTGGTTCCTCTGGTTCCATCACTCCTTCTTCTAGTTTTGGCACTATTTCTAGAGGTTCTATCACTAAGAAATCCTCTTCTAAAGGTAAAGAACTTTCTGAGCCTCTTCAAGAGCCTTTAGTTGAGAAAATAGTACCCAATGACTTATCCTTTGAGAATGATAGAAAATCTCTTCGTGAACAAGTTGTTAATTTAGAGAAAGTTGACATTTTTCCTTCTCTAATCACTGAACCTTTGGTTTCTATTGTTCGAAAAGATTGCAACTGGAGAAGTGATCTTCATATAGTGATCCCTAATCCAAACCAGAGAATATCTTCTTTTAGGATTGGATTTTCTTTTATTTATACTTACCCCTTCACTTTGGGATTTATTCCTGCTATTGAACCAGTTATACTTGATTTCTGTCGCTTTTTCAAAATTTGTTTGGGACAAATTGGGCCCCTTGTATGGAGAGCAGTGGCTTGTTTGAGGTATTTGTCCGTAAAAGCCAATGTTAGCTTTATCTTTCCCACCTTATTCATCTTTACCACCCCAAATTATTCCGACTTTTTTGATTGATAGATAAAATAATAGAATTAGGAAATCCTCTATTTACTGAATAATAACTTTTTTGTTGACAAAAGAGTAAACATCATTTCTATTCCAAGGTGGGGAGTTTCATTTTCCCCATCGACCTATTTGCAGAATTCCATTAAAAAAAATTCTATATTTCCATTCTATTTCCATATCTATAGAAGAACGTATATAAAAATCTTTAGTGAAACTACAAGAAGTAAAAGGGTCTTGGTAAGCCCTGAAGATGACAAGGATCGTGGGTGGTACACTCGTTATGTTGCTGTATGCACAGTTGATTTGGTAGATGAAACAAATATCCCCTTCCCTAAGAAGTGGAACTTTGCACGTAAGTTTTTTTTTACTTACCGTACCTATCTTTAAGAATTTAATTTTTTTTTCTAATTTCGTCTCTTTTTGCTTTTCTGTAGCAACTATGAGAGATGTGGAACCCGTTCCTAATTTCCATGGTTGGGTAGATTCAATCTTGAAAGCCGTGCCTATGGAGGCGAGAACTTGGAAATCCATTTCCAATTTACATGGTTGGAAAGTGAAAACTCACGGTATGCATCTCTTTATGCTTTTTCGTATGTTAAGTCCTTTCTTGTTTCTAACTTTTTTTATCCTTCTTTTTGTCAGGATTTGCTATTCGAGGAATGACAGCTCAAATAGCTATTGCCCTTCGAGCCTCTTCTGGTACTTCACTCTCTTTGGAGAAAACTCAAGCTATGCTATCAAAGAGGAAAGTTGTAGAAGAGGATTCTGAGGATGATGAAGATGAAGACACCTCTTTGATAGCTAGACTAAGAGTTAGGAGACACATCATTTCCGAGGATGAAGCTGAAGTTACCCCTGTCCGTGCCTCTCTTACCGAACCTGTTCACATTCCTTATGATGATGAAACCACTCTGAGGGACACCAATGAGTCTATTCAACGTCTTCGTTAGTGGTTTTTAAAGTGGAGAACTAAGTCCAGTTTTAGATGAAGTTCCTTTTTCTTCCTCTGTTCCCATTCCTTCTATTCCTCCGTTGGTTTCAAGTGCTTCCTTGCCCATTCTATCTGTTCCTGCTCCCTTATCTATTTCGAGTCCTTTGACTCCTGTTATTTTCACTTCTTCTACCGCTCCTCCTTCTATAGCTCCCCCTTCCTCTGTTCAACATGCAGATGAGGGTTCCAGTAGCAGAAGCTTGGCTATGAGGAGTGTTACACTTGAAGTTCCTGCTAATAACAGTCTTTTAAGGAAGTCTGGTGGAGCAGATGTTTGGTTTGGGCCTTTGATTGGAGATATTGAGAAGAAGAAGATGAGTAGTCACAGTTGCTTAACTCTGATGAATGACATAGTTAGTTCATTCTACTTTGAAGGTATTTTTTCTTTACTTACTAACAAGTTTTTTTATCTCTAAATTCTTATTTCTATGAGTTGTCACTGTAGGCTAACCTCATTGGTACAAAATTGATGGGAAGAATTTCCCTTCTGGAAAAGAAAACTCGTGAGTTTGAAAAGTCTATCCACGAGGCTGAGAAAATAGCCAAGGGAGCCCAGCTAGAAGCAGCTAATTGGAAAGAGCAGTTTGAGAATGCTCAGGGAACTATAGAAGAAATGCAAGAGAGTAAAAATCACCTGGAGTAGCAAAAGCGAGGTCTGACTTCTGAGTTAGCAGTTGCCAAAGCTTCTTCAAGTCAATTTGAAAAAGACAAGGAGCTCCTTGAATGTTGCTTTTCAGAACAGTTATCAAAGTCAAGTGAAGAAATCAGAGAACTTAAGACACTCTTGGACAAGAAAGAAGAATATACAGGAGAATTAATGCAGAACTTGACTCAAGTTCAAGCTTATTTAAGCATTTCCTCTGATAAAGTACGTGCCTGAGAGAGTTCCCATGCCTCCCTTGAAGCTTCCCTTGATTCTTATTTAGCTGAACATCAAGTGTTAAAGAATGATCTTGCTATGTGGGAAAGAGAGTATGAGCTTCTTAAGGAGAATTTTGATTTAGAGTTGAGTTGGGCTTTCTTAAACTCTTGTCGTGATGCTTTAATGGAGGCCAGTCAAGAAAACTTTGGCTGAAACTCAGAGTTGGCCAAAGTTTTAGAAACCATTGAAAGAACCCAACAACCATTTGACTTTCTTTCTCCGGCAATTGAAGCTCTTGTGGCTAAGGAACCTGTAAATGATGAAGTCGTTGCTGTGGTAGTTGAAGTTGAAGATGTTGCAATTCTAGCTCCCGAGGGTGAAATTTCTACGACTCAGTCTATGGAAGCTGAAACTTCCGTGACTCTTGCTCCCCTCGTTGAACCTAACACTTCAAGCCCAGCTGAAACCGCTCCTATTGCTGCTTCTTCAGAAGTTGCCACCGTGCCTGTGGCTGTTTCTGAAAGTGAAATTAATATTGCAACTTCTGATGTGCCAACCCCTTCAGTGACCAGTTAAATTTCCAGACTTTGTTTTTACTTTCTTTGTTGGATGATGGTTTTATCACTTAGTTATTTTTAAGGGATTTTTTGGTAAAAGTCCCCAGTTATCATAATGGGTCACTTGTATAAACTTTTTGTTGACTAAGTTTCTACTTAGTCTTTTTAATTATATCAAGAAGTTTGTTAGTACTTCAATGTGTTTTATTCTTGCATTTTCCTTATCTATTTAGGACTTATAGAATAGTTTAACATTTTTATCCTTTGAAAATGCTTTATGATTCTTCTCATGACTTATTAACATGAGGTTTTAAAAGAGGGCCCTTTTATATATATCGACACTTAATGAAGAAGACGTCTCAACTTCATAATGGTATTACAATACGATGAAAGAAATAGGAATACACATGTTTTGTTTGAAACAATTTTGACAAGTTTTTATTCATGGACTTGGACAAGTTTTTGAATATTACATGTATTAAAATACATCTATAACTTTCTCGTAACTATTTTTCTTGTAACAGATTTTTACAAAATAAATATAAAATAAACAAGGTTTTTCCTCATAACCCGTTTCAGTACATAGTCATGACCCTATCTTCATGTATTAAGAAGGGTTTGAGAGGTGACTCCGTTGTTCTCATGATTTTGAGAGGTGACTCTGTTTTTCTCATGGGAAAAAACACTACGATGATATAAATCTTCCTTTGTTCTAATGGGAAAGAACACTATGATGAATGCTGAAAACTCCATAACTTTTTCTCAACACTTGTCACTTTGTAGCTTGATTTTTCTCTTAAATCTTGCTCAATCTTGTTCGATTTTCGTATCTATTTTTTTTGCACGTATCTGTGTATATGTAGTCCCCCAAGTGTTTGAGCAGTGAAGTATGAAGCCTCGAGCACTTGTTTGTTTCTCTCAATTTTGGTCGTTTTCCTGAAACAGAAAAACATACGGGACTCGGAGGTGCGATTAGAGATGAAGACTGCCTAACCCGTGTATATTTCCATCAGATTAATTTGTAACCCTGGGCTGGGAATTTTAGAATATTCCATTTTTCCGTGCAGGTCGTGACTCATCATTTGGCACGAGTTAGGGTTTTTGCCTAGCATCTAAAATCGTTAGTAAAATTTTAATAATTCAAAGAAAAATTCTAATATAGCGATACCTGATCGTAGGTACTTTCTTAGAAATAATATCTCTTTAGGTGGACAACATTCCAATGTGAGGGTAGAATCTTTCCATCCATTGTCTCCAACTCGTATGCTCATTTTCCCGCAATGTCACGAACTCTGTAGGGTCCTTCCCATGTTGGACTTAGCTTTCCTGAATTAGCAGCTTTTGTAGATTGGAACACCTTTTTAAGCACGAAATCCCCAATTTTAAAGAATCTGAGGTGTGTTTTCTTGTTATAATACCGTTCAATTACTTGCTTTTGTGCTTCCATCCTTATTAATGCAACTTTTCTTCTTCCTTCGAGCAAATCAAGGTTCACCCGCATCTCTTCATCATTTGATTCCTCCGTTGCTTGAATGTACCGTGTGCTCGGTTCTCCTATTTCAAATGGAATTAAGGCCTCCGCACCATAAACCATTGAAAATGGTGTTTCTCCCGTGCTTGTTTTTGTCGTTGTACGATAAGCCCATAATACTCCAGGTAATACCTCATGCCAATTACCTTTTGAATCATGTAACCTTTTCTTCAAGTTGTTGATAATGACCTTGTTTGTGGATTCCGCTTGTCCATTACCCACTGGATGTTATGGTGTAGATGTTATCCTTTTAATTTGCCAACTTTGAAAAAATTCTGTGATTTGAGCTCCTATAAATTGTGGACCATTATCACACACGATTTCCTTTGGTACTCCAAAGTGGCATATTATATTCCTCCAAATGAAGTTTTTAACTTCTTTATCTCGTACCTGTTTAAATTCTCCTGCTTCTACCCATTTAGTGAAATAATCAGTAAGTACAAGTAGAAACTTCACCTGACCTTTTGCTTGTGGTAATGGGCCTACGATATCCAT
This sequence comes from Nicotiana tabacum, assembly GCF_000715075.1. Classification (NCBI taxonomy): domain Eukaryota; kingdom Viridiplantae; phylum Streptophyta; class Magnoliopsida; order Solanales; family Solanaceae; genus Nicotiana; species Nicotiana tabacum. Next base: position 119,002,311 of record NC_134099.1, on the reverse strand, counting down.
TCCCCATTTCATGAAGGGCCACAGAGCTATGACAGGATGCAGTAGCTCAGCTGGTCTATGCATATTATTACCGTATCTTTGACATTTATCACACTTGGACACGAAACCGTTTGCTTTTTCTTCCATTTTAGGCCAATAATACCCTGCTCGAATCAGCGTTTTTACTAGCGACCTTCCTCCTGCGTGATTTCCACAATGTCCTTCATGTACTTCCCTCATCACATATTCTGTTTGGGAAGGTCCGAGACACCTTGCTAATGGTCCACCGAACATCTTTCGATAAAGATTTCCTTGATGTAAACAATAACGAGCAGCTTTTTTGCGAAGTGCATAAGCTTTTCTTTTGTCATCAGGCACAGTTTCGCGCTGTAAAAAAGCAATAATTTCGTTTCTCCAATCCCATGTTAAATGATTAAAATTTACCTCGTTCTTATCAGGTTCGAGAACAGAATGAAATAAATGTACGACTGAAGCATTTGCATCGTTTGCTACGTCTGTTGCAGATGCGAGATTAGCTAAAGCATCTGCCTCCACATTCTCATCTCTTGGGATCTGCATTACCTTCCAAGTTTGGAATTGCTTTATTAGTTCCCGTACCTTTTCGAGATATTCTTGCATTCGTGTCTCCCTGGATGTATAAGTCCCCAGCATTTGATTGACCACGAGTTGAGAATCACTCTTAATTATAATCTGTGTTATGCCGAGTTCTCGTGCCAATTCTAGACCTGCAATTACAGCCTCACACTCTGCTTCATTGTTAGTTATAGAATGACATTTTATATCCTGTCTAATAGTCTCACCCGTAGGTGGTATGAGAACTATCCCTAGGCCTGCTCCTTTTACATTAGACGAACCATCAGTGAATAAAATCCAAGTCCCCGGGTTTGCACCATTAAAAACTTGTAATTTTTTTTCTGCTTCTAAATGCATCCCTTGGCTAAAATCAGCTACGAAATCGGCTAATACTTGAGATTTTATAGCAGTCCTAAGTTGATAAATAATTTCGTATTCACTTAATTCTATAGCCCATTTTGCTAACCTCCCTGACAATTCCTATTTATGCAAAATGTTTCGTAATGGAAAAGCAGTAACTACAACAATGGGATGACATTGAAAATAAGGTCTTAATTTTCTAGATGCCATGATCAAAGCTAATGCTAATTTTTCTAGTTGTGGATATCGTGTTTCAGCATCTAGTAAAGACTTGCTTACATAATAGATAGGAGATTGTTTACCTTGGTCCTCACGGACTAAGACAGCACTTACCGCAACTTCTAACACGGCCAAATAGATGAGTAGCTTTTCTCCTTCCTTTGGTTTTGCCAATAGTGGTGGATTTGATAAGTAAGCTTTAAATTTCTAAGGGCTTGTTGACAATCTTCGTTCCATTCAAAATGATCTTGCTTTTTGAGTGCGGAGAAAAATTTAAAATATTTTTCTGAAGATTTGGGAATAAATCTCCCCAAGGCTGCAATTCTTCCCGTTAGCCTTTGGACTTCTTTTTTACTCGTAAGGATATCAGGGATCTCCTCTATTGCTTTGATCTGAGAAGGATTTACCTCAATACCATGGATAGAAACGAGAAAACCCAAAAATTTGCCTGAGACAACCCCAAATGCACATTTTTCTGGATTGAGTTTCATATTAAATTTTCGTAAAATTTCAAATGTAACAGATAAATGAGAAATATGATCATGAGAATGCTGGGTTTTGATGAGCATATCGTCTATATATACCTCCATGGTTTTTCCTAAATGTTCTTGGAACATTTTGGTGACCAAACTTTGATAGGTTGCTCCAGCATTTCTAAGACCAAAGGATATTACTTTATAACAGTAAGTCCCCCTGTCTGTGATGAAATAAGTTTTTTCTTCATCACTGGGGTCAATTTTAATTTGGTTGTACCCCGAATATGCATCTAAAAAACTTAAAAGTTCATGTCCTGCAGTTGCATCAATTAACTAATCTATATACGATAAAGGGAAAGAATCTTTTGGGCAGGCTTTGTTAAAATCTGTATAATCTACGCAAACCCGCTACTTACCGTTTTTATTAGGTACAACAACTGTGTTTGCTAACCAATTAGGATACTTTACCTCGCAGATTGACCCAATTTTCAATAACTTTTGGAACTCATCTTGAATCACCTGATTTTTGAAAGCTCCTTGCTTTCTTTTCTTTTGCTTTACTGGTGTGAAGGATGGGTCTTCATTTAGTTTGTGAGTCATCACATCCGGTGGTATCCCTGTCATATCAGCATGGGACCAAGCAAAACAGTCCACGTTAGCTTTTAAAAATTCAATCAACATACCTCGCATGTCTGAGCTTAAATTGGCTCCAACATAAACCTTCCGTTCAGGCCATTGCTCAAATAATATCACAGCCTCGAGCTCTTCGATTGTTGTTTTGATATTTTCATTCTCTTCAGGTTCTTGAATTGTATCAGGTCTCGAGTCTAAATCTGTCTTTTCTTGTTCAGTTGAGGTTTGATCCTTGATACCTTCAACTGTTTCTTGTAATTGCTATTTTTCTTTATCTACGGTGCTCGTATCTGTTACAGCGTTGATACTCCGTTGATACTCCCGGCTGTCTGCTGATCCCCACGAATTTGGCAAATTCCCCACGGTGATGGAAATTTAATAACTTGATGTAGAGTTGATGGGACAAGATCCATATCATGGATCCAAGGTCTCCCCATGATCATGTTGTAAGCCATTTCCATATCTACTACTTGAAATTTAGTTTCTTTAACAACACCTGCAGCAAAAGTTGTTAGAATTACCTCTCCTTTTGTTACCACACTTGAATTGTCGAACCCGGACAAGGTATGTGCCTTAGGTATCATTTTGTCTTCAGCTTGCATTTCACGTAATACCCTTAATAGTATAATATTTACGGAACTTCCTAGATCAATCAAAACTCATTTTACATTAGTATCATGTACAAGTAAAGATATTACCAGTGCGTCGTTATGTGGGGTCATTACTCCTTCGGTATCTGCATCATCGAAAGAAATACTTTCGTTTTCTAAATCCTGCCGTACTCGTTTCCCGTGTGTTATCGTTACTTTAGAAACCTTGTTGGAAGTCGTATATGTTACACCGTGAATATCTTCTCCCCCACTTATAACATTCGCGGTTCTCTTGGGTGAAGGGGGCTTTGGTGGCTCCTGCCTATTTTTCATATAGGCTTGCTTACCTTTCTCACTAAATAACTCAGTGAGATACCCTTGTTTCAATAGATGATCCACTTCACTTTGTAAGAATCTACATTCTGAAGTTTTATGCCCGTGATCATTGTGAAATTCGCACCAATGGTCTGGATTGCGTCTATTTGGATTTGACCGCATCTCTTTTGGCCATCGTACCTTATCTCCCATGCTCCTCAAAATAGCTACGAGCTCGGAGGTAGTGACATTAAAGTTATATCCACCAAACCTTGCCTTTAAACTTCTGTCATCATCTCGTGACTCTTGTCTGTTTCGGTCATTTCTGAACCTTGATGAAGAACTAGATTCCCTGTTCCTCGATTTTTGATCATACCGTTGACTATCCTACTTTGACCGTGAGTCTTTCCCTGTAGGTCCCATATATGGATCATACCTATTCTTACCTGATCTCTTTTCGATCTCTGATCTCCTGGAACTGCTCCTTTCTTCATGATGAAATTGGGGAACGGTATCTTCCTCGATTCGCAGCTTCGTACTGTACCTGTTATAAATATCATTCCAAGTAGTTGCAGGAAATTCACGAAGACTTTCCTTAAGCCTTCTCGTGGCTTCTGAACATTTGTCATTTTTAGTTGCTTGCAAAAGCTATTGTAGCCCAATTATCAGGAACGCGAGGCAAAGTTATTCTTTCACGTTGGAATTTATCAACAAAATCCCTGAGCAACTTGGAGTCCCCTTGTTTGATTTTGAAAATATCCTCCATTCTTTTCTCAACCTTTTGAGCTCCCGAGTGTGCTTTAATAAAAGAATCTGCAAGCTCAGCAAAAGAATTTATAGAATTTTCAGGTAAAAGAGAATACCAGTTTAATGCACCCTTGGTGAGTGTTTCTCCAAATTTCTTGACCAGTACTGATTCAATTTCTTGTTTGGTCAAGTCATTGCCTTTCACTCCTGTTGTAAATGCAGTCACGTGGATCTGTTGTATCGTATTTTGGGATGTCGGGTATTTTGAACTTTTTAGGAATTGGAAGGGGAGCAGCACTTGTCTTCCAAGGTTGTTGTGAATATTTGTCCATATCCACTCCTCTAATCACAGGTGGAACTCCGGGGATTTGCTCTATGCGTTCGTTTTGTTCCTTAAGCTGTTTCTGCAAGGTTAGTACTAAATTTTGCCAATGAGAAGTAGTTGAATTACTTGGTTTCCCCTCCTGTGAATCACTGGGGGTTGCTCCATTACCCGAATTAATCAGCCTAGAACGGGGATTTTCCAACGTGTTGTCATTTGGTGTTGACGGTGCAGCAGGTAATCGACGGATTAGAGCTTCTAAAGCTTTGTCAACCCGTGCGTCAATTATTTTCTGTAAAACCTCATCTCTTCCATCAACATGCTCAGATTGATCATTAGGAGTGCCCTCACGAGATCCACGTGGAGAACCTTGAGGGGAAAGATCATCACGTTGATCTCCATCCACTTGATGTGCTTGATTTTCATGAATGTTTTCGTTGTTGTTTGACATGATGATAACAACAGGTAGGATGTAACGTAAAAAGAATAGATTATCAGATTCCCGGTAACGGAACCAATTTGTTTAACCAAAAATCTGAGTCTTTGGTCAAAGCTAGAAATAAAGAGAAATTTGGGTTACTGATAATCTGGAGACGAAAATAATAGAAGATTTCTGAGAATAATAAAGTAATAAGCAGTTTTGTATTTCAGTGTAATCTCAATAATATTTCGTGTCCCTACAGATGTTGGGTCCTTTTCCTTTTATAGTTGATTCTAGGAGAAGGTGTAATGCCTTTGTCTTAATGAGGCAATTATGAGCAATAAATGACATTAGAAGAAACGTTACACAATCATTTCTATTTAATTCAAATTTTCTAACGTATTTGATATTTAATGTTGTATTTAGACTCTTTTACGTTATCAGATTCGTATCTTCAACTTCTTCCGATCTTCGGTCTTTAAATGACTCGAATAGGTACGAGACTCGTGCCATTTGAGTAATGGTCCACACCTATGTTGCTTTCTTCTCCCCATATCTGTTGTCGCTCGTGCCTCTTGGCTATTTATTGCGTTTTGACCTTTTGACCAGTACACGTGTCACTCAGTTTTTTCCCAATACATATATTTCATCCATAAATCCGCAACCCGCAATGCAATAAATTTAAGAAATCTGTTTTAACTTGTTTCGCACCCCACCCCGCACTCACATAGCTTTAAACTCACCCTGCCTCGCATAGCTCCCCTTGCACCCACCTTGTCTCATTGCCATGTACCTAATGATAGACATCGGTACTCCAGTGCATTTCTCCGTCTGAATCAGAATAAATATGTTTTCGAACCTTTTCTTTAAAATTGAAAGTGGATATTCCTGCGCGAATCTCAGCAATTACTTTTTCTGATTCTACATATTGATCGTTTTGAACTAAAAGCAAACTTTTGGGTGGAATATACACATTATGTAGAATATCTTCACTCTCAATAGTTACATACAAGTCTATATAATATAGAAAGGCGGGATGCCCATTCTAAATTTCAATTTTCAAACCAAACAGATAATCCAACCTAGAGACACGTCAAAATCTATGACACATTACCTAATCTTTCAACCTATGCGTTTCATATCCACGAATATATGATATTTACAGAATAGCACTATAAGATTTGTCAACGTATCAGTTTCAAGTTATAAGGGTCGGCGATTGGTTATCAATAATTGGTGAATTATTGGAACGAATACAAGTATTAAATTTTGATGTCTTAGAATTAATATTATTAGGCGGACAATGTGGTTTTTCATTCGTTTTATAATCTTAAACCTTACTTTTATTGTTAACAAAATAAATTTGTAGTTAAAAATTCCACGAGTGTGGAATATCACCATAATATGACGAACTTGTTTAATGATTCACAATATTTTTCTTCTTATCTTGTTCTTGTTGATGAACAATCTTTGGGACATAATTATTGTGGCATCATTTTCTAGTTATACTTTTCCTACAGGTTGCAGATGTCAATCGAACGCTAAGATGGAATGAAAACAATATTTCGATGATTCTCTTTATTATATTTAGGGTATGTACAAGTAAAAATTTACGTTATTAATATCTTAACCTTTTCAATGTACGTCGCTGAACCTCAGTAGTCAGTACTATGCCAATTATCTATGTATCTCGCCTAAAGAATAATAAAAGATTCAAAACTTGCCCCCTAGCTAATGGAAAGAGCAATTTATTATTCTATAAATATAATTATTCAAACAATATACTAATATTTTCATCTTTCGGAAAATGTATGGATAGTATGATTCCTGCGCACAATTGTTGGCTGTCCTTCGAGACAAACAGATACAATTTATAATTTTCACACTTTTCAAAGTTTAAGCACAAGGATATATACAATCAGTCTTCCAATCCCATGTCTTCTTAAAATGATAAGAACTTGATTTTGTCCACCTTTACTTGTTTACATTATATTACAACAGAGAACCCTGCGTAATCACCAAAAAACCTTTTTGAGATGAGACTTGCTTCCACCAAGAAGTTTTAGTTGTTGGGATTAAAAATTGGTGAATGGAAAATGGAAAGAAGAAAGTGGAGGGAAAGTTTCTTTTTGTTTTGGAAAGAGCAAGTGTCCTTTATTGGTGGTGGACAGAATAGTGAATGTGCTTATATTGAGAAAATAATTTTCTTGGTGTTAAATGGATTGAAAAGAAAGTAAGCCTCGCGTGTCGTCGTCTTCTCTTGGCTTCGGCTTCCCGAACTATTTAAAAAAAAATTTCCCGGAATATTTCAAACGTGAAATGTTCCCACCTATTCCAACAGCCATGGTTGTCAGTGCCAGAAAATGGCTATAAGTATGCCTTGATCCCAGAATCTTTCCTAACGTCGTCGTCGCTCGCTCGCCTTCGGCTTCAGATTCGGATTCGGATTTGGTCAATGATTGATTAATCTTTTTGGATAAAATTTCTTTCAATAATTTAATTAATTAATCTAATTAATTAACCAAAATCCAACCCAGAATAATCCAGGACCCGCGATACAACCTCGTCCGTTTCTTTCCCGGATTATTTTAAATCCTTTTTCACGGAATATTTCAAACGTGAAATGTTCCCACTTGTTCCAACAACAATGGCTGTTTCTGAAAGGTTGCAAACCTTTTCAGAAACAGTGCCAGAAAATAGCTATAAATATGCCTTGATCCCAGAATCTTTCCTTACGAAATTTTCTGAGCTTCTTATTGCTCTTATGCACAAAATTTTCCAGTGTGTTTTACAACCATTAAGTTGTTCGAAGTTCATTAGAGTTTTTAGTACCAATACACTAGTGAGTTAAATCGTTCTATCCTAGGAGGATAATATTACAAAACCTCGAGTACTTAAGAGGAATAATTTTCTAAGGACACATTGTGCATTCAGTGGGCCCGTTATTTCCGAAATATATTTTTAGATTCTGCTTTTGATTTTATATATATACATTTCTGATGTACTACTATTTTTTCTGTTTCTGTTTTTATTGTTACAGAAATATTATTGTTTCTTTATATTATAGTATTACAGTTTGACTAACAATCTTAAGAAAAATATTAATATACTGTAATCTATATTCTGCTTTGGAGATTAAAATATTTGTGGTTTTCTACTTTGGTGATAGTTGAAAATTTGAAGGTTTTGGGAAGTGATGTTTTATAGTTCAATACCACACAAGAGGGGGGGTGATTTGTGTGGTATCCAATTTTTCGCTTAACTTCATTATAGAAGGACCTGGTTCTTCTATGTGTACCTACTACTACTGTTGTAGAATAATAAGTACAGAAATTAAAGAACACAGAGATTTTATGTGGAAAACACCTGGCTCAAAAGGTAAAAAACCACGACCTACTTTCCAGTAGAATTTTTCCAAACTCTCCACTAAAATCGCTGAGCCAAAAACTGCATTTACAGAAACTCTTTTGTAAATCTAGGATTAACTCTAATCCTGTTGTAGCATATAGCCTCAACTGTTGCGACAACTTCAAGTTAACTCTAACTTGAAAACTCTGAGTACCTAATACAATTGCTTCTAGATAAGCTGAAAGGTACAATATGAAAACACCTACTACAATTGAACTAGAATAAAAGACAGACACTTGAAACTGGTTCTTCTATCTGGTTCATGTAGCTTCAGGTTTGCACACTTGAATCACACACAAATTGCTTGCAAAATTGCCTTGCTATTTTGCTCTCAATTTACGTTTAACTTCTGCTTATGTGTGTTACCCGTAAAAGAGAACAACATTAATATTTATGGAGTTAGTAAATAGAGATTGACTAGAATTCTGATGCTACTCTTCCTTGATGGAAGAGTTCTAGTTGATCTCAACCTCTAACTCTATCCTTCTCTTAAGACGTGTTCTCTTTGAGTAAGGAGTCTTTCTCCTAGTCCAATATGCAACATTTTCGATTAGGATCAGGAGATATCATTTCAGGTAAGTTATGTTTATCTCCTTCACGTGCATCTCACATGCTTGAGTTGACCATATCCGTGCTTCACTAGGATGGATCTGGTACATGTCTGAGTTCCTTTGTCAGTCTTTAAAACTCACCTTTACTTGGGCCAAAAAATTTTTCCTTTTTGATGATGACAAACTCTGTACTTTTCACTCACTTAGGACTTGTCAGAACTCAGTTTATTCATCAATGCAAAGTTAGAAATTTTTCACTTATCATTAAGGACCAAGTTCATTAGGTTATAAACATCACTTATTCAGAATATAAAGCACAATATCCCTTCTCCCTTTTGGCATCATCAAAAAGTTGCATAAACACAATGTGATTCTCAAAATTTTAAAAATTACTCATGGCCACTGGGCAACTGCAAGTGCAATCATGGATTAATCATCAGTAATCAACCAAGCATATTCAAACTATCAAGGAAATATAAACAATCAACGAGAAAAAATATAGAAAAATTCATTGATGGAGAATATGATTCTTCCACAATCCACAAAAAGAAACAAAAACAGTCAAAACATGAGCAAAACAAAAAAAATCCCTAATCTGGGTCACTGAAAGGTCTAGACAAGGTTCTGTAAATGAAGGCTAAAGAACTTAAGGCTTGGAAGAACTAGAGGGTTAGGTCTTGACTTGGAGAAGGCGCAGCATGTCTTGAAGAATGCCATCATTCTTCTCCTTTTCCTTTGTGAGCTCAGTTCTGAGAGTATCTCTCTCAGATTCAACCTATGCTAAATGAGCCTTCAGCCTAGCTATCTCAGCATCCTTTGCCCTACTCTCCTGCACTAGAGATTTGACCTTGCTATTGATAGGTGTCTTTTTAGATGAACCAAATTCATTGGGAATGGCATTGACCTCATAATCACAACTAATCAAAGTATTGATTCCAAAATAGTCTTTGCTTGTGGCCATCTCCCACTTCTTCATTGGCACCTTGCAACGATCAAGAATAGTAGTGAGAATAAACCCGTAAGGAGTAGCATGGGCCTTGGAGCCATTTATAACCATATCAAGTAACTTGATCATAAACGCATGCCAGTTGATCTGCCTTCCACTTTCAAGACACTCCATCAAAACCAAATCCATGTAGTTAGCAATGTGTCTTCTTTCCTTCCTAGGCAGCAAACACTTGTTGACAAATTCAAATAGGACTTTGTGGCAAGGCTTCATCTCACTCTTATGCATAACCTTGGCCTCATTCACTTCTGTGACATCACAGAATTTTCCTCGTAATGGCAAGGGCAGTAGGAAGGGAGTCCAGACTTGGCCATCCTTGCCTTGTGTAATCATCATACCCTTCAGAAAGAATGTCAAGGATTTCACCCAGCTCTTTTGCATCAAACGTCACTTGAACCCCTTTCACCTGACTGGTAACTCTGCCATTCTTGACCTCTGCATTGGCCATAAATTCAATAACCACATTTTTGGCTAGCCTGCCATCCAACTGAAGGACCATGTCCTTCCAGCCCTGAACAGCTAGGCATCAACCAGTCAAACCATCCCTGGTTCCTCCAAATCCTTCAACAGTCTACCCTTCAAGATTTTTCGTTTGCCAAACTTGGCAAGCTTATCTTGTTCATAGTCAGATTCACCCTCTTCTTCACCACTCCAATCTTCTTCCTCAGTAATCTTAACTTTCTTGGCTTTCACAACAGACCTTATTCTTTTAGCCAAAGAAGAAAGTTCAGCAGCCTTGGAAACAGATGAAGACTTCTTTGAAGAAGTCTTGGTTTTCTTTGTTTTAGGTGTCTGAACCTCCACATCCACAGTCACATGTTCATCTTTATGGACCGGGTCCATCACATCAACATCAATAGCCTCAACAGGATCTGCAACCTTAGTTTTCTCTTTGTCCATTCTTTTCTTCTTGCTTTCTGCCATAGACTTTTGTAACTCATCCTCACTCTACTTCAACTTACTCCTTGTGGCCCTTACTTTTGGTAGAGGAATCTCAACAGTTATTGGAGAAGTAGACTTCCTTTTCTTGGTAGTTTTTGCAGTTCTGGGAGCTTTTGGTGTTGGGGTTCTCCTTTTCTTGGGGTTAAAGCTTGCACCCACTTTTTTCAGATGGTCTGCTAGAGTCTCCTCAATAGATGAACCGGGTTCATCTGCATGTGAACTGAGATTGACCAGCCCTTCAATAGCCTCCCCTGAACCACTTCCCTTATTTTCTTACTATCTCTACCATATTTTCATGCTCAGCCCCATAGATAGCCGGTCTAACCATTTCAGAAATGGGTGAGGAATCAGCCACTTCTTTCCCTTTTCCCCTCACATCACTACTCACACCCTCACTCTCCTTTTCTTTTTCACTTTTATTTTTATCTCCTCTCCTTATTGACTCAGGCGTTTCCACATCCATAACAGACCCAACCAAAACAAAACGATTGTCAAAATTTTCAACTAGAACAGAACGTACCTCAGAAGGGGGATTTTGCGCTTTCTCAGAATCAGAAGACCCAGTTCCTTCCCCCTCACTCATAGACTTGAAAGAATCATCAGAATTTTAAGAATCTTGGGCTTGACTAGCCTTTAATTTGGCATTTAGTTTCTTTGAAAGGGCACCTGTAGCCACAGTTTTGCGAGCAAGCATCTTCACTTGCCTTCTCCTAGATTGGGGAGTTGTGCTAGGTTGAGGAGTAGTGGAGGAATCAAAGGGTGTAGATGGTGGAGGAGTACCTGGGTTATCTTAGGGGTTGGTCATCTTTGCTAATCCTGGAAGAGGATTTTTGAATTGAGCTTTCGGAAGAGAGAATAGTAGAGAATGAAAGAGAATTAATGATTTAGAGAATTATAAAATTGGCAATGATGGTGATGATAGGTTTTAAAGAGAGAGGGTTAATTAATATCTAAAGACAACTTTTTGTAGTCAATTAGAAGTCCAACCAACCTGAAATTTCAGGTTGAATAAGCGGTTAAGCTTCCCTAGATTCTAGGCATTTTATGCGGTGAGGATTCTAATAGAGACGGAACTGGTTCAAACTCAAAATAATAGGTTTTTCTGACATTTTTTAACATAGGTAGGACTCTGCTCATAAATTAAATATTAATATTTCTAATTGTGCAGAGTGTAGAAAACATACCTCATTATTCAGATGAACCAGTACTGATGAACCAGGTTCTTCAATAAGAATCCTCTTGATCATGCCTCAATTTACCAAAAATAGAGAAACTTTTGTTAGAGATTGGTGAGTCATATCAACACATCTCATGGGAGTATACTCTTTACAGTATGAGACTGAGCAAAGATTAATCTAGATATTTACACAAGTTCCAGATTTTCTAACTAAATGAATTTTTTTTTAATTTGTTTTTCAATTTCCTTTTTCATTGTGCATTCTGAACTGGTCCCATTAGGTGATTTTAATCATCCATTCTAACCTATTCCTTTCAAAGTGCTCTCTACTCAGTGCTTTTGTGAAGATATCAACAATCTGTTTATCAGTAGCACAAAATTCTATAGTAATCACTCTTTTCTCATAGTTGTCCCCCAAATAATGGTGTCTAACATCAATGTTCTTAGTTCTCTTATGATGAACCGGGGTTTTAGTCATACTAATAACACTAGTGTTATCATAGAACATAGGGATACAACCAACGTTAATACCAAAATCCATCAACTGTTGTTTGATCCACAACAATTTAGCACAACAAGAAGCAGCAACAACATACTCAGATTCAGCAGTAGATAAGGCCACTGAATTTTGCCTTTTAGTAGCCCATGACACAAGGCATGAACCAAGGAAGTGTGCCATACCTGAGGTGCTCTTCCTATCCACAAGAAAACCTGCATAATCAGCATCAGCATATCCCACTAGGTTAAAGTTACTACCTTTTGGATACCAAAGACAAAGGTCAGTAGTGCCTTTCCAGTATCTCAATATTCTCTTGACAACAGTCAAGTGGGATTCTTTTGGATTTGCTTGAAATCGAGCACAAATCCCTACATTGAAAACAATATTAGGTCTGCTATCAGTAAGATACAAAAGTGAACCAATCATACCCCTATACAACTTCTGATCAACAGATGAATCAGGTTCATCTATGTCTAATTTTGTGGCTGTTGCAATAGGAGTGTTTATTTCTTGTGATTATTCTATTTTAAACTTCTTAATCAACTCTTTTGCATATTTCTGTTGATGAATCATATTTCCATTTGAGTTTTGTTTAATTTGTAAGCCTAAAAAGAAATTAAGCTCACCCATCATACTCATTTCAAATTCACTCCCCATAAGTTTAGCAAATTCCTTACTTAGTTTTCAGTGGTTGCCCCAAAAATTATGTCATCAACATATAGTTGTGCTACAAGAAGATCCTTATATTTTACCTCAAGAATTGAGTGCTATAAATTTTACCTCTCTTGTAGCCATGTTCAAGAAAGAATTTGGATAGTCGTTCATACCATGCTCTAGGAGGCTGCTTGAGTCCATAGAGTGCCTTGTCTAGTTTGAATACATGATCTGGAAACTCCTTGGTTTCAAACCCTAGAGGTTGTTTGACAAACACTTCTTCCTTTAAGTATCCATTTAGGAAGGCACACTTGACTTCCATCTGGTGAAGAGTAAATTCCATGTATGCAGCAAAGGCTATGAGGAGTCTTATTGCTTCCAACCTTGCAACTGGAGCAAAGGTCTCTTCATAGTCTATGCCTTCCTCCTGGCTATAACCTTGAGTGACCAACCTTGCCTTATTTCTTGTAATAGTTCCATCTTCATCAAGTTTGTTTTTGAAGATCCATTTTGTGCCAATTACTGATCTGTCCTTGGGTCTTGGAACCAGATGCCAAACTTGACTCTTTTCAAATTGATTGACTTCATCTTGCATTGCATTTACCCAATCTGCATCCTGCAAAAACTCAACAACATTTTTAGGTTCAATAAGAGATAGGAAAGCATCAAAAGCACACAGATTCTTTAATTGAGATCTAGTTTTAATTCTAGAAGTTGGATTAGTAATTATGTTCTCAATGGGATGAGAACTTTGATACTTGTAAGTTTTCACAACCAACTGGTTTCTCGTTGACGTTTCTCCTATGTTCTGTTGCTGAGGAACAGGATCACGGACAGGTTCCATTTGGGAATTAGATTTAGTTATTCTTTGTTCGGTTCCCCTTGTTAGGTTGCCCTGGATAGAAGAACCTGTTCCATCACCTGTTCCTTCTTCTGGTGTAGCTTCAACTTGGGTTGTGACTTCATTTAAACCTTTTACCAGCCCAATATCTTCATCTTCATGTTCCTTTCTCTCAGAAAGAGTGCTAGTTTCATCAAAGACTACATGTACACTTTCTTCTACGCACATAATTCTTTTTTTGTATACTTTATAAGCTTTGCTATATGAAGAATATCCCAAGAATACTCCCTTGTCACTTTTGGGATCAAACTTACCTAGGGAGTCCTTTCCATTATTGTGCACAAAGCACTTGCATCCAAATGCCCTAAGATGGGATTATTTGGTTTTCTACCTTTAAGTAACTCATATGGAGTCTTCTCTACAATAGGTCTAGTCATGCACCTATTAATGATGTAGCATGCAGTGTTTACAGCTTCTGCCCATAAGCTATGGGGCAATTTACTAGAAAGAAGTATAATCCTAGCCATATCTTCAAGTGTCCTATTCTTTCTTTCAACTACTCCATTTTGTTGTGGAGTCCTAGGGGCAGAAAAATTATGATCTCTGCTATGCTCATCACAAAATTCAGCAAACTTAGCATTTTCAAATTCAGTTCCATGATCAGACCTAATTGATGCAAGTTGATTACCTAGTTGTTTCTGAGTTTTTCTAACAACGACAGTAAATATGTCAAATGCTTCATCCTTAAATGTTAAAAACAATGTCCAAGTAAACCTAGAGTAATCATCAACAGGCACCATCATATCTTTTTTACCACCTCTTCTTAATGTTCTCATTGGACCACAGAGATCCATATGAACCAGTTCCATCGACCTGGTCGTGCTTACCACTTTCTTGATTTTAAAAGAGGATCTTACCTGCTTCCCCCTTGCACAAGCCTCACAAACTTTGTCTTCCTTAAACTTGATGTTAGGCAGCCCTATCACCAGGTCCTTGGAGACTAATTTGTTGAGTTAACTTAGACTTGCATGTCCAAGTCTTTTGTGCCAAATAAGGAGATCATTGTCCAACACACTTAAGCAAGTGAGTTCATTTTCTGAAAGAGTGGACAGATCTACAATGTATATATTGTTTACTCTTTTTTCCTGCAAAACAATCTTGTCAGTGGTAAGATGTATCACAAAATATTTGGTAGAGGTGAATGCTACCAAGTTACCTCTGTCACACAGTTGTGATACACTGATTAGGCTATATTTCAAGCCATCTATCAAGTAGACATTCTCAATGGAATGTGAGTCTGTCTTACCTACCTTTCCAACCCCAATGATCTCACTTTTCTTACCATTTCTAAAGGAGACATTACCTCCTTTTAGGTCCTCAAGTGAAAGGAACTAGTTCTTGCTTCCAGTCATATGCTTTGAGCAGTCACTATCCATGTGTCATATTTGGCTATTCCCTTTCACTTGGACCTACAAAAGAAAATTATGGGTTAGTCTTAGGAACCCAAACTAGTTTGGGTCCCTTTCTATAGGCAAAAGGGTGAATTAAATTCATTTTAGCCCATCCTGGCAGCTTATTTTTCCCTTGAACAAAGGTTTTGTTCTTTTGACTGGCCTTTTTTTATATTACATTCACTTTTGTAGTGACCAGTCTTACCACAATGTGTGCAGATTTTGTTCTCAGGAAGTGTGATGTACTTGTTTTTGGGATCCCACTTAGGTGCAGGGTTCCCATAGCCAAGTCCTCTCTAATTGCTACCATGATGTTCTTGTAGCCATAATAGTGCATCAGAGGACTTATTTCATTTGCAATTTCTTTCTAGTTCATGCTTAACCTTGCCTAGATCTTCTTTTAGAACTCTTATCTGCTCATCCTTTTTGTACAACTCATCCTTCATTTTTCCTAGATTTTCTTCTAAGGTGAGATATATGTGATCAAGTTTCTTTTTACCTGTTCCTAATATTAGTTTTAAATTTTCAGATCTAAGCTCTAACATAGTGGTGTCAAGTTCAAGAACCTGGTTCTTCAACTCAACATTTTTACTATCACTTCTACTAGCCCTTGAGTTCCAGATTTTGCACTTAACTTTCAAGATTATACATTCCTTAGACAGTTATTCCTTTTCATTGTTTATGACCTCAGATTTATCAATAAAATCTAGCAGTAACTCAGATAGCCTTTCTTTAGACAAAATTCAATCTTGTCTTTGAGATGAATCATACTTACCTCTGGTTCATCATCTGATTCTCCAATGGCCATAAGTGCTTGTTCATCTCCATCTTCATCTTCTAAATCCTCATCTGAGCTTTCTTCCCAAGTAGCAACCATAGCCTTTGTTGATCCATTGTTCTTCTTGGGATGAACCTGTTTCTTCTTCCCGTTTCTTCGTTCAGCCCTTTCTTTATTCCATTCAATTTACCATTGAGGACAATTTTTTATCATGTGATCAGTCTTACAATATTTGTAACAGCCCTCGTTAGTCTGTTTCTCAGGGGAACCTTGGTTTGTTGTAAGTTGCACCTCTTGAAGAACCCTTTCCTCTCATTAGATACTTCTTGAAATCCCTCGTGATCATAGCCATTTCATCCTCCTCTAGATTTGCACCTTCAGAGATTCTGAGAGCCAGACTTCTTTCCTTCTTAGGTGCATCCATCTTCATGGTTTGCCTTCTAAGTAGGCAGTGAGATTTCCAATTAACTCATCCAACTTGAGAGTGGCAATGCTCTTTGATTCCTGAATAGCAGTGATTTTTCTTTCCCAAGTAACTGAAAAAACCCTTGTCAGAATTTGCTCAACCTTGTCTTCTTCAAGGAATATCCTTCCAAGAGAATTAAGTTCATTTGTTAGTGTTGTGAACCTTGTATACATCTTTTGGATGGTTTCTCCTTCCTTCATGGTGAAATTCTCATATTGAGAATACAATAGTGTTCCTCTTGATCTCTTCACTTGAGGAGTTCCTTTGTGAGCCACTTGCAAAGTGTCCCATATTTCCTTAGCAGTAGTACAACTTTGAATTCCGTTGTACTCGTCTAGACCAAGTCCACACACAAGCCATTTCTTGGCCTTAGTATTCTTTTTCCACTTCTTTAAGTCCTCAGTATTGCAGTCAGCTCTAGTCTTTGGCACATCCACTCCTTCAGCATTTTTCTTTATGGTAGCCAAGGGACCATCAATAACAATGTCCCATAGTTCATAATATTCTCCGATGATGTGATCTCTCATCCTGTTTTTCCACCAAGAGTAGTACTGGCCATTGAAGAGTGGAGGCGTAGCAGTGGATAGTCCTTCCCAGTTTCCAAGTGGTGCATTCATCTTGATCTGTTCCTAAGGTGTTAGCCTTTTCAAGGATAACCCACTCTAATACCAATTGATATTTTATACTTCAATACCACACAAGAGAAGGGGGGGTGATTTGTAAGGTGTCCAATATTTTGCTTAACCTGATTATAGAAGGACCTAATTCTTCTATGTGTTCCAACTACCACTGTTGCGGAATTATAAATACAAAAATTAAAGAATACAGAGATTTTACGTGGAAAACACCTGGCTCAAAAGGTGAAAAAACCACGACCTACTTTCCAGTAGGATTTTCCCAAACTCTCCACTAAAATCACTGAGCCAAAAACTGCATTTACAAAAACTCTTTTGTAAACTAGGATTAACTCTAATCCTGTTGTAGCACACAACCTTAACTGTTGCGACAACTTTAAGTTAACTATAACTTGAAAACTTTGAGTACCTAATACAATTGCTTCTAGATAAGCTGAAAGGTACAATATGAAAACACCTACTACAATTGAACTAGAATAAACGACAGACACTTGGAACTAGTTCTTCTATCTTGTTCAAGTAGCTTCAGGTTTGCACGCTTGAATCACACACAAATTGCTTGAAAAATTTCCTTGCTATTTTGCTCTCAATTTACGTTTAACTTCTGCTTATGTGCGTTACCTGTAAAAGTGAACAACACTGATATTTATGGAGTTAGTAAATAGAGATTGACTAGAATTCTGATGCTACTTTTCCTTGGTGGAAAAGTTCTAGTTGATCTCAACCTCTAACTCTATCCTTCTCTTAAGCTGTATTCCCTTTGAGTAAGGAGTCTTCTCCTTATCCAATATGCAACCTTTTTGATCAGGATCAGGAGATATCACTTTTGGTAAGTTAGGTTTATCTGCTTCACATGCATCTCATATACTTGAGTTGACCACATTTGTGCTTAACTAGGATGGACCTGGTCCATGTCTGAGTTCCTTTGTCAGTCTTCAAAACTCACCTTTACTTGGGCCAACAATATAAAAACTTCATCGGAGTATTAAAATTCAGAAACGGTTTGAAGAACATAAAAACTTCATCGTTTTATTATGAAAGAGTATATATAAAACTTCAGTTTTTGTTTATTAAACGTACTATTTAGCATTTATTAGAGTACTATATACTGTTCTATCTTCTTCCATTAATTGAATTCTTCTATTGTGGACAGTGAGAAATGGCAATTGATAGTGGCCGAACTACTATACCACCGGCGGAGAAATCGGGAAAATTTTCTGGATCCAACTTCAAAGGATGGCAGCAAAGGATATTTTCCTATCTTACCATGCTTGGTATGCAAATGTTCACCAGTGAAAACCCTTGAGTGCCTGCCATCGACATGCCGGAAAATGAAAAATTTATGATTGTTGAGGTGTGGAAACAAGCAGACTTTATTTGCAAAGGCTACATCCTAAGTACTTTGGAGGATGACTTGTACAATGTCTACAGTGCTATGAAAACTTCGAAAGAATTATGGGACGCACTTGAGAAGAAGTACAAGACTGAAGATGCATGCTTGAAGAAGTTTGTCGTTGCCAAGTTTCTGGACTATAAAATGATAAATAACAAAACTGTTGGAACTCAAGTTCAAGAGCTTCAACTTATTTTTCACGACCTTATTGCTGAAGGTATGGTGGTGAATGAAGCATTTCAAGTGGCTGGAATGATTGAAAAATTGCCTCCTTCGTGGAAAGATTTCAAAAACTATCTTAATCATAAGCGCAAAGAAATGAAGTTGGAAGATCTTATAATTCATCTCAAGATTGAGGAAGACAACAAAAAGCAGAGAATAAGTCTCGTGGAAATTCAACGATTATGGGAGCTAATATCATTGAGGAGACTGCTCCAAAAAGTAAGAAAAGGAAGAGGTCTTATGGACAGACTAAGGATCAGTACAAGAAAAAATCTAAGGGCAATTGCTACAATTGCGGAAAAGCTGGTCACAAAGCCCCTGATTGTCGTCTCCCAAAAAAGGATAACAAAAAAGGACAAGCCAACATAGTGGAGAAGAATGATGACATTGATGATCTGTGTACAATGCTTCCGGAATTCAACCTAGTTAGAAATCCGAAGAAGTGATGGATTGACTCTGGAGCCACTCGATATGTTTGTGCTATGAAAGAAGCATTTGTGACTTACTCCACTGCTGGTTCTGAAGAAGAGCTTTCCTTGGGAAATACTGTAATAGCCAAGATTGAGGGTTATGAGAAGATATTCCTGAAGATGACTTCCGGAAAGATGTTAACGCTCAACAACGTTCTTCATGTTCCTACTATTAGGAAGAATTTAGTTTCAACTTCTTTACTTGTTAATAATGGATTCAAATGTGTATTTGTATCTAACAAATTTGTTGTAAGCAAGAATGAAATGTATGTTGGAAATGGATACCATATATAGGGCCTTTTCAAACTCAATGTAATGCTTGTGTCACGTCCTGAACCATGGCTTGGGCGTAACACGACACTCGGTGCCTGACTGCAGGTGACCGAGCGAACCAACTGTGTGGCTGGATCAACATGTGGTATAACTATAAGCTAGAGGTAAATGAATAGCATGATAATCTACTAAAGAGTCTGACTGAAATATCATAGATGCGTAAAACACTGAAAGGGTCAACAAGTATAAACAAGTAGCCGACAAGGCTAACACATAAAAGCCTGCTAATATCTGACTGACTAGGTTATAGTCTACGAAGCCTCTAAAGAATACTGAAAATGCCAATTGTTTATTGGGACAAGGTCCTCGGTATACCTTATTAACTAAAATACTATAATAACTAAAACAAAAGGGAGATAAGGCCCCGAAAGGCTAAGGCTCACCAATAGCTTATACGAGAAATACTAGCAAGCAGAATCATCAACCTGAAAATCGTTACCTGCATCGTGAGATGCAGGCCCTAGGCAAAAGGGACGTCAGTACATTTGAATTGTATTGGTATGTAAAACAGCTGAAAAAAAGTACTGTAAATACTGAAACTGAAACTGAACTACTAGCTGATAAATTGATAACTGAACAAGGAAGTAAGGATATGAATACTCCCTCTTCTGTATGATGAACAACCCGTTTAACTGAATATTAAACTGCAGCCTCAGGCCCAATATATATATGTATATATGTGCACAACTGCGGCCTCGTGCCCAAGTATACGTATACATAACTGCGACATCAGGCCCGAAGATACATAAAGCATAAACTGCAGCTTCATGCCCAAATACAGGTGTTCAACTTTTAAGAATATAAAAATTAGGAACTGAGAATCATACTGCAATACATGATACTGAAATAATGAGCCATACTAGGTTACATAATACTGGAATAGTGAATAGGATTAGACTGAGATGAGTACTCATAATAAGTTGATTTGTCATAACTGAAACTCATATAATATTGAATGATTATGAAACTATGCCATCTAGTGAATAGAAGTTTACTACTATTCAGGGAACTAAGGCATAGTTACTTTCTGAGGAAAGTGGTAATGGTCATAATGAATGGGACGTAGGGAGAATCATAGACATTCCCAAACATAAAGAGTTAGCCTTACATACCT
This sequence comes from Nicotiana tabacum, assembly GCF_000715075.1. Classification (NCBI taxonomy): domain Eukaryota; kingdom Viridiplantae; phylum Streptophyta; class Magnoliopsida; order Solanales; family Solanaceae; genus Nicotiana; species Nicotiana tabacum. Next base: position 118,981,715 of record NC_134099.1, on the reverse strand, counting down.
TAACCTCCTGCCCTTGATCGTAATACAATGTTTATTAACCCTCTTAATTTTAATCTACAACAATACAAGTCAAAGGGATTTCATATTAGGTATGATGCTCATGTTTTGGTCACTTAAGCATCCTATCAAACACTTGGTGAGAATAAAGCTTCATAGTCCTTATTAATGGTGTCTCTACACCCCACAACCCATTCTCTTGTTCATAGTTAAATTCTAAAGTCTTAAACAATTATAATCAACATTATTCTTCATCACCCATAAGGTAAACAACACTCTTAACCAATAATCAACTATCAACACCCCAACCATATAAACGTTCGTGCTTTTCTATCAAACCCCAAAACTCATATCTCATGAACTAGGATTTATAATCATTAAACCAATGCTAGAATCAATTAGAGGGTGAAGACATTACCTTTTTGAGGTCTGAACCCTTTGTATTCGAGTTCTAGGCTTCCTTCTCTCGACAATGTTGTCCGAATCGAATATATAATGATATGGAGGGTTTGACCATGTTAATAAGATGTTGGGAAATTAAAATTAAGTTGGAATCACCATTAGAACTTACCTTGGATGGTGGAGGGACCCTTAAAGAGTTAGGTTTTTGGGAGCTTTACTTTCTAGAGCACGTTTTTATGTTTTGGGGCTGTGGGGAACGAAATAGGGCTAAAAATGACGACTTCCCAAGTTGGCCACCGCATCCCAGTTGGCAAGACTGCGGTCCCAACTGTGGTAAATTGCTGGGACACTGCCTCACCACTGTGGTCGCAGTGAAAATGCGGCAGGAACGCGGTGGTTACACACCATTCTGTAAAACGAGTATAACCTTTTGCACAGAGCTCCGTTTGGGCTTCACAATATATCGTTGGAAATATATTTCAATGGACTACAACTTTTATGCTTTGCGTTTTCCCAAATTCCTTATATATTTTCACTAAACACTACTGGAAGATAGACCTTCTGCAAACTTAGTCGATTTTGTCAAATATTATGCACCTCACTTCCCATCTTGGTTTTGAAACAACTATTTTCACCCATAATCATTCCGATGGGACTTCACATGTTCAAAATATAACCTTACTACTCCTTTAAATCATTTTAACTAAGCCAAATTTATGGGGTACTACATTATCTCCCCCTGGGGGTCATTCGTCTTCGAATGATGGTCCCGGCTGCAACTACGACTATCTATGGACATTAAACGGGTGTGATGGAGATATGCTAATACTAAAATATCATGAATACATGTATATTAAACTGGATGAGCATGTGATCATTACATAATAAGCTGAGTAAATACTGAAGGACATGGAGATTATAATATAAGACCTGAATGGAAAGGTTAATTTCCTTCCACATTTTCCTTTTGCTCTTCAAAGAGATGGGGATATCTGGACTTCATGTCCTCCTCGGCTTCCCATGTAGCCTCTTCAACCTATTGATTCCTCCAAAGCACTTTTACTGAAGCAATTTCCTTACTTCTAAACTTGCGGATTTGATGATCAAGAATAGCCACTGGAATTTCTTCGTAAGGCAGGCTATCATTAACCCCTATAATCTCTGTAGGAACCACAAGTGACGGGTCTCCCATGAATTTCTACAACATGGATACATGAAACACTGGGTGTACAACAGCTAGTTCTTGTGGCAATTCTAACTTATAAGCCACCTGTCTGATCCTTCGCAGGATTCTATATGGACCAATATAGCGGGGACTAAGTTTCCCTTTCTTCCCAAATCTCATAATGCCTTTCATGGGCGATACTTTCAGAAACACCCAGTCATCAACTTGGAACTCTAAGTCTCTACGCCGCACGTCCGAATAGGACTTTTGGCGACTTTGAGCCGTCTTCAAATGCCTTTGTATCAAGTTGACTTTATCCATGGCCTGATAGACCAAATTGGGTCCTAATAACTCCACTTCTCCGACTTCGAACCAACTAATTGGTGATCTACACCTTCGCCCATACAGAGCTTTGTATGGTGCCATCTTGATACTAGAGTAATAGCTGTTATTATAAGCAAACTCAATGAGAGGTAGATGATTGTCCCAACTACCTTTAAAATCAATGACACACGCCCTCAACACATCCTCAAGAGTCTAAATGGTGCGTTCCGCCTAGCCATCTGTTTGAGGATGAAAAGCAGTTCTGAGGTTCACCCTTGTGCCCAATCCCTTCTGAAAGGATTTCCAAAAGTTCGCTGTGAACTGGGCACCACGATCTAAGATAATGGACAAGGGAGTCCCATGCAATTGGACAATTTCTTTGATATACAACTTGGCATAATCCTCGGTCAAATCTGTAGTCTTCACTGGCAAGAAGTGCGCTGACTTGGTAAGTCGGTCTACAATCACCCAAATCGAATCATACTTCTGGAACGAGCGAGGTTGACCTGTTATGAAGTCCATATTTATCATCTCCCATTTCCAAACGGGAATTTCTATATTCTGAGTTAAACCGCCAGGTCTCTGGTGTTCGACTTTCACCTGCTGACAATTTGAACACTTAGCCACGAAATTTGCTATATCTTTTTTAATATCGTTCCACCAATAAACCTCCTTAAGATCATGATACATCTTTGTGGAACCTGGGTGAATAGAATACCTGGAATTATGGGTTTCTGACATAATCCGCTCTCTGAGCCCATCTACGTCTGGAACGCATAGCCTATCTCTATATCTTAAAGTACCATCATCTCCCCCTTGTTCAAAATCCATAGTCTTGTGTTTGTGAATTCCCTCCTTCAGCTGCAATAAGTAGGGATCACTGAACTGTTTTTCTTTTACTTCGGCTACTAAGGAGGATTCATCCCTGTTCTGGAGAACAATGCCACCATCTTCGGAGACCAAAAGTTGAAATCCTAGACTTACTAAGCGGTGGACTTCCTTAACCATAGTTCGTTTGTCTTCCTCAACATGAGCTAAGCTTCCCATAGAACACCGACTGAGAGCATTGGCTACAATATTTGCCTTTCCCGGATGGTAGAGGATATCAACATCATAATCTTTAAGTAATTTGAGCCACCTCCTCTGACGTAGATTTAATTCTCTTTGCTTGAAGATGTACTGGAGACTCTTGTGGTCTGTAAAAATGTCAACATGTACCCCATACAAATAATGGCGCCAGATCTTAAGCGCAAACACCACAACTGCTAATTCAAGATCATGAGTCGGATAATTCTTCTCGTGAGCCTTGAGTTGCCTCGACACGTAGGCTATGACTTTACCGTGCTTTATTAATACACACCCAAGACCAACCCTTGAAGCATCACAATAAACAATGAAGCTTTTGGTTCCTTTCGGTAGTGTCGGGACTGGAGCTGAAGTCAACCTCTTCTTTAACTCCTCAAAACTTTTCTCGCACGCGTCTGACCATTGAAACTTGACTTTCTTCTGAGTTAATCTAGTCAAAGGGGACGAGATAGAAGAAAATCCCTCTACAAATGCCTATAATAGACTGCTAGACCCAAGAAACTTCTTATATCGGATACGGAGGTGGGTCTAGGCCAATTCTTCACTGCCTCTATTTTCTAAAAGTCCACCTTCACGCCTTCCCATGAGATGACATGGCCCAAAAGCACTACTGATTTCAACCAGAATTCACACTTAGAAAATTTTGCATATAGCTTGTGATCCTGCAGTGTCTGTAACATAATTCTAAGATGTTTTGCATGGTCAGTCTCGCTACGGGAATAAATCAAGATGTCATGAATAAACACGATAACAAACAAATCAAGATAAGGCTAGAAGACCCTATTCATAAGGTCCATGAAAGCTGCTGGTGCATTCGTTAAACCAAATAACATTACCGAAAATTCGAAATGCCCATATCAAGTCCTAAAAGATGTTTTTGGAATATCAACTTCCTTAACCTTCAATTGATGGTATCCCGATCTGGGGTCAATCTTGGAATAACATTGGGCACCCTGAAGTTGATCAAATAAATCATTTATTCTGGAAGAGGGTACTTGTTCTTGATGGTGAATTTATTCAACTGATGATAGTCAATGCACATACGCAAAGACCCATCCATCTTTCAGACAAACAAGACCGGTGCGCCCCAAGGTGAGACACTTGGCCATATAAATCCCTTATCTAGAAGATCTTTCAACTGGACTTTTAACTCTTTCAGCTCTGCTAGAGCCATTCTATAAGGCAGAATAGATATTGGCTTAGTTCCTGGAAGTAGATCAATTCCAAAGTCAATCTCTCCATCGGGAGGGACTCTATGGAGATCATCGGGAAACACTTCTAGAAACTCATTTACAATTGGTACCAACTGGAGAGTGGGGATCTGAGCATCTGCATCCTTATCTCGAACCAGGTGATAGATATATCCCTTGGAGATCATCTTTCTAGCCTTAAGATAGGAAATAAACCTACCCCTAGGTGTTACTGCATCACCCTTCTATTCTAAGACTGGTTCACCGGGAAATTCAAAAATTACTATTTTGGTTCTACAACCCACTGTGGCATAACATGACTCTAACCAATCCATGCCCATGATCACATCGAAGTCTAACATTTCCAATTTTACTAAGTCTGCTACAGTAAGACGATGATGCACTTTGATTGAACATCCCCTATAGATACACCTTGCTATGACTGATTCTCCAACTGGAGTGGACACTTCAAAGGGTTCACACAAATTTTCTGGTTCTATCCCAAATTTCTTAGTAATATATGGGTTATGTAAGATAGGGTGGATCCCGGATCTATAAGATCATAGACATCAAAAGTGAATATTAATAGCATACCTTTGACAACATCTCTACGAGCCTCTGTATCCTGATGGTCTGCCAGTGCATACAAGTGGTTTCGTCCACCGCCTGCATTATTAGACTTTGCTGCATCGTGTCGTACCCTTGCTAAGCCTGAGAGTTATGATAGGATGCTGATTTAGTGGACTGAGCTACATTGCCTCCATTGTTCTGCTTTTACGATAGACAATCCCTCAAGAAGTGGCCCTGCTGACCGCACCCAAAGCAACCATTTGTGCCCAAACAATACAACCCTGGGTGCCTCTTACCACACGTGTTGCATATAGGGTAACAAGGGACTCTGTAGCCCACACTAGCCTGTGACTGTGAGTCTGCTATTCTGAATCCTGGTTTTTCTTGTTAAACTTTGACCTCTGAACCTGTGCACTAGCTGAAGATGGAGCAGGTCCTGATTTTGATTTCTTGAAAAACTAGCGATTGCCTCCCGCTTGAGATCCCCCATGGTTGAAATTTCTTGCAGACTTAGCTCTCTTGCTGAATTCCCTCTTCTTTTCTCTCCAAAGCCGCTCTTCTTCCTTCAACTGTCTTCGTTCCCTTAAACAAAGGCAACCATCTTAGTGATAGTCATGTCATTATTCTGAGTAGCTATATTAGCATCAGCAAACAAATCATCTGAAAGCCCCAACACAAACTGCCTAACTTTGGCCCTCATATCACGTACCAATTCCGGAGCATACTTGGCCAGAGAGACGAACTTGAGGTAGTACTCATTCATACTCATATAATTCTGTCTGAGTCTCTCAAACTCCAAAACTTTAGCTTCCAAGACTTCAATAGGTAGAAAGTGCTCAAGGAACGCATCTGCAAACTCCTTCCAAGTTGCAGGATCTGCATCCTCCCCTCGAGACTCCTCCCATGTTTTATACCAAGTGTTGGCAACATCCTTAAGCTGATACGCAACAAGCTCTGTTGCCTCAGTGTCTGTAGCGTGCATCACTCGAAATATCTTCTGAACCTTATCAATGAAGTTTTGCGGATCCTCATCCCTTTAAGACCCGGTGAAGACGGGAGGTTTTATGTTGAGGAATTTCCTAGACCTAGAACTACCCATCTCATGAACATCACTTATTCCCTGCCTTTGAACCTGAGTAGCAACAATCTGGGTGAGCAACTGGATAGCACCCCTAACATCCATGTCCGAAGAACTAGGCACTGAGCCCGGTGCAACCCCCTGGGCCAGAGTGTCCTCCTCCTGAGCAGCATTAGTTGTGGCCCCTGGCTAGTAGCTGAGGCCCTCCTGGTGTACTTTCTTTTTGCAGGCATTTTTATGAAATACGCAATTTGCACTGGTTAGAAATATTCTTGAAATCATAGCTCTAACTGCACGATTTAGAGTATAAGAGAAATGGATCATTCCTAGATGTCTTGGTGGTCAACTATTTACATGTGTGGCGCGCACACACACATAAAAGAGACCCCACTGGACACGACTTCATAGACTCCCTAGGACTCTTGAACCTAGGGCTCTAATACCAAGCTTTGTCACGCCCCGAACCATGGCCTGGGCGTAACACGACACTCGGTGCCTGACTGCATGTGACCGAGAGAACCAACTATTTGGCTGGATCAACATGTGGTATAACTGTAAGCTAGAGGTAAATGTATGGCATGATAATCTACTAAAGAGTCTAACTGAAATATCATAGATGCGGAAAATACTGAAAGGGGTCTGCAAGTATAAACAAGTAGCCGACAAGGCTAACACAAAAAAGCCTGCTAACATCTGACTGACTTGGTTATAGTCTACGAAGCCTCTAAAGAATACTAAAAATGCCAACTATTTACCGGGACAAGGTCACCGGTATACCTTATTAACTGAAAATCTATAATGACTAAAACAAAGGGGAGATAAGGCCCCGAAAGACTAGGGCTCACCAATAGCTGATACGAGATATTCTAGCAAGCAGAATCATCAACCTAAAAATTGTTACCTGCATCGTGAGATGAAGGCCCTGGGCAAAAGGGACGTCAATACATTTGAATTGTACTGGTATGTAAAACAGCTGAACAAAAGAACAGTAAATACTGAAATTGAAACTGAACTACTAGCTGGTAAACTGATAACTGAACAAGGAAGTAAGGATATGAATACTCCCTCTTCTGAATGATGAACAACCTGTTTAACTGAATATTAAACTGCAGCCTCAGGCCCAATATATATGTATATATGTGCATAACTGCGGCCTTGTGCCCAACTATGCGTATACATAACTACGGCATCAGGACGAAAGATACATAAAGCATAAACTGCAGCCTCAGACCCAAATACAAGTGTTCAACTTTCAAGAATATAAAAATTAGGAACTGAGAATCATACTACAGTACATGATACTGAAATAATGAGCCATACTAGGTTACGTGATACTGGAATAGTGAATAGGATTAGACTGATATGAGTACTCATAATAAGTTAATTTGTTATTACTGAAACTCATATAATATCGAATGATCATGAAACTATGCCATATAGAGAATAAAAGTTCTACTACTATTCAGGGAACTAAGGCATAGTTACTTTCTGAGGAAGCTGGTAATGGTCATAATGAATGGGACGTAGGGAGAATCATAGACATTTCCAAACATAAAGAGTTAGCCTTACATACCTTAACCTCCTTCCCTTGAGCGTAATACAACGTTTGTCAACCCTCTCAATTTTAATCTACAACAATACAAGTTAAAGGGATTCCATATTAGCTATAATGCTCATGTTTTGGTCACTTAAGCATCCTATCAAATAGTTGGTGAGAATAAAGCTTCATAGTCCTTATTAATGGTGTCTCTATATCCCACAACCCATTCTCTTGTTCCTAGTTAAATTCTAAAGTCTCAAACGATTATAATCAACATTATTCTTCATCACCCATAAGGTAAACAACACTCTTAACCAATAATCAACAATCAACACCCCAACTCTATAATCGTTCATGCTTTTCTATCAAACCCAACAACTCATATCTCATGAACTAGGATTTATAATCATTAAACCAATGCTAGAATCTATTAGAGGGTGAAGACAATACCTTTTTGAGGTCCGAACCCTTTGAATTCGAGTTTTAGGCTTCTTTCTCTCACCAATGATGTCCCAATCGAATATCTAATGATATAGAGGGTTTGCCCATGTTAATAAGATGTTGGGAAATTGAAAGTAAGTTAGAATCACTATTAGAACATACCTTGGGTGGTGGAGGGACTCTTAGGGAGTTAGGTTTTTGAGAGCTTTACTTTCTAGAGCAAGTTTTTATGTTTTGGGGCTGTGGGGGACGAAATAGGGCTAAAAAATGACTTCCCAAGTTAGCCACCGCATCCCAGTTTGCGCGATTGCGGTCCCGACCGCGTAAAATCACTGAGACACTGCCTCACCACCGCGGTCGTAGTAAAATGCGGCAGGACCGCGGTGGTTACACACGGACATAACTTTTTCATAGAGCTCTGTTTGGGGTCCACAATATATTGTTGGAAATATATTTCAATGGCCTACAACTTTCATGCTTTGAGTTTTCCCAAATTCCTTATAGGTTTTCACTAAACCCTGCTGGAAGACAGACCTTCTGCAAACTTAGTCGATTTTATCAAATCTTATGCACCTCACTTCCCATCTTGGTTTTGAAACAACTATTTTCACCCATAATCATTCCGATGGGACTTCACATTTTCAAAATATAACCTTACTACTCCTTTAACTCATTCATAACTAAGCCGAATTTACGGGGTGTTACATGTTGTTGACAGTATTAATAAAATTTCAGCTTCTTTTTATTTATTGGAGTCAAATAATTTATGGCATATTCATTTAGGACATGTCAATTACAAAACCTTGAGGAAGTTAATTAGTTTAGAAGTACTACCTAAATTCGAGTATAATAAATCAAAATATCAAATATGTGTTGAATCTAAGTTTGTAAAACATCATTATAAGTCTGTTGAAAGGAATTCAAATCCTTTAGACTTAATTCATACTGACATTTGTGATATGAAGTCGACACCATCTGGAGATGGAAAAAAGTATTTTATAACTTTTATTGACGATTGTACTCGATATTGTTACGTTTATTTTCTTAATAGTAAGGATGAAGCAATTGAAGCATTCAAGCAATACAAGAATGAAGTGGAGAATCAATTGAATAAAAAGATCAAAATGATTAGAAGTGATAGGGGTCGAGAATATGAATCTTTGTTTGTAGAAATATGTTCTAAATATGGAATTATTCATTAAACTACTGACCCTACACACCTCAATCCAATGGAATTACTGAAAGGAAAAATATGACATTAAAGGAAATGATGAATTCTTTATTAATAAGTTCCGGATTACGGTAGAGTTTGTGGGGGGGGGGGAGCTATCCTTACTGCTAACCGAATACTGAACAAAGTACCCCACAGTAAAACGCAATATATTCCATATGAAAAAATGGAAAGGAAGAAAACTCAACTTAAAATATTTCAAAGTGTGGGGGTATTTAGCAAAGGTACAAGTTCCTTTACCCAAAAGGGTAAAAATCGGACCAAAAGTTCTAGATTGTTTTTTATTGGATATTCTACAAATAGTAAAGCATGTCGGGTTTTGGTTCATAAATATGATAATCCCGAAATTAATGTTAATACGGTAATTGAATCAGATAATGCTGAATTCTTTGAAAGCATCTATCCATATAAAACTGAATGCGAGTGGTTAAGTGAAAGACCTAAACGACCACGGGAAGAACCAAAGGAAAATACTCCAAGTGAATAAGATCCAAGGCGTAGCAAACGTCAAAGAATATCTACTTCCTTTGGACCAGAGTTTATGACATTCTTGCTTGAAAATGAGCCTCAAACTTTCAAAATAATTATGTCATCTTCTGATTCAGCATTTTGGAAAGAGACAGTCAATAGTGAGATTCAATCAATTTTAAATAACCATACATGGGAATTGGTTGATCTTCCTCCAGGAAATAAGCCTTTAGGTTGGAAACAAATCTTTATACGGAAAATAAAAGTTGATGGCACTATTGACAAATATAAAGAAAGACTTGTTGTCAAAGGTTATAGACAAAAGGAAGGCCTTGATTACTTTGACACTTGCTCGCCACTAACGAGGATAACATCTATTAGAGTGTTAGTGGCACTGGCAGTCGTATATGGTCTTGAAATCCATCAAATGTATGTTAAAACAGCTTTCTTAAATGGAGAATTGGAGGAAGAAATTTACATAGAACAACCAAAGGGTTTTGTGGTTCCAGGTAAAGAAAAGAAAGTGTGCAAACTTGTTAAGTCGCTTTATGGACTTAAACAAGCACCCAAACGTGGCATGCCAAATTTGATCAAACAATGTTTGACAAGTGGGTTTAAAATCAATGAGTGTGACAAATGTGTGTTTACATTAAAAATAATTCAGGTCATAAAGTCATTGTCTGTTTATATGTTGATGACATGTTTATAATGAGCAATAATATGGAAGATATAAATTCTACTAAGCGCATGTTGGATAGCAAATTCGACATAAAAGACTTAGGGGTTGCTGATTTGATCTTAGGAATTAGAATTCACAAGACTCTACAAGACCTAGCATTATCACAGTCTCACTACATTGAAAAAGTACTTGACAAGTTCAAGTATTTGGATTTCAAAATTGCCAAGATTCCAATTGACGTGAGTTATGCACTTTAAAAGAATGAAGGTGAAAGTGACTCACAACTGGACTATGCAAGAGTATTAGGAATTTTGATAGATATCATGAATTGTACGTGACCATATATAGCATGTTCTATTAGCAAACTGAGTTAGTTTACAAGTAATCCCAATCAAATACAGTGGATAGCAATGAAACGCGTTTTGGGGTATCTAAAACATACCCAAAATTATGCTCTACATTATAACAAATATCCCTCCGTGATCGAGTGTAATGATCCGACCGGTCATTTTGAGAATTTAAGCTCTGTTTAGTGGCATAAGGTCTTTAAAGGATTCATATTATGTTTATCGACTTGCTTGCATGGTTAAATTCAGTTACCTGATGATTCACAATCGAATTGGAAGAAGGAATCTAGTTTTGGAAGCTTAAGCGGTGAGAATTTGCTCGAAATTTGACTTTTGTGTAAATGGCTCCGAAATGAGTTTTGGATGATGTCAGCAGCTTTGTATGGTGATTTTGGACTTGCGTCCGGATTTGAATTTGGAGGTCTGTAGGGTAGTTTGAGGAATTTCGGCGAAAGTTGGAAAAGTTGAAGTTTGGAGAATGGAAAAGTTTGACCCATAGTTGACTTTTGTGATATCGGGGTTGGAATGTGATTCCGAGAGTCGGAGAAGCTCCGTTATGTCATTTTGGACTTGTTTGCAAAATTTGGCATCATTCAGGGGTGATTTGATTGGTTTCGGCATGAGTTTTCGAAGTTGAAAGATTTGGAAGTTCATAGTTCAATTTATGGCGCGATTTGCATTTTCGGCATTGTTTGATGTCATTTGAGACCCCGAGCGAGTCTATGTTAGGTTATAGAATTTGTTTGTGTGTTAAGACAGGGTCTGGGGGGCCTCGGGTGTGTTCCGGGTGGGCTACGGGCCATTTTTCTCCTATTTTGAACTATTGTTATCTGTCAGCTGGTTTTCTTCTTTGCGTTCGCGTCTGCTCCCCCACGATCACGAAGAGTAATTTTGGAGGAGGTATTAATTTTTCAACATGTTCGCATGACCACGTTCGTGATCGTGGAAGTCTGTTTGCTCCTTCTTCGCGTTCGCATCTTCTGTGTCCGTGTTCGTATAGTTCTTTCATTTGGGCAGCAAATTATTCCTTGAACACGACCGCATCTTCCTCTTCGCGATCGCGAAGAGTGGCTTTGGGCAGTAGATAATTCCTTCACTAGGCGATCGCATAAGCCATTCCGTGATCGCATAGCACATTTTGGACAATAGCCATTTTCTTTCTACGCGATCGCATCATTTCTTCCGCGATCGCGATGCATAAATACCTGTGTAGGCAGAATATATTCCCAAATCGAGGGTTAGACAATTTTTTATTGTATCTTGACTTGTGGAGCTCGGTTTTGAGCGATTCTTTGTGGGTTTTTCAAGAAAATTGATTGGGTAAGTGTTCTTCACCTAGAATTTAATATATTCCATAATTTTATCTTTGTTTTTATCATTTAAATTGTGCTTTGGGTTAAGGAAAATGTTGGTTTTTGAACAAAATTTCTAAAAATGAAAAGTCACGATTTGAGAGACCAAATGGTATCGAAATTTGATAATTTTTGTATGGTTGATATCATATCGGAATGGGTATCCGGTTTTTGTAAAATTTGCCAGGTTCCGAGGTGTGGGCCTGGGGGTTAACTTTTGGACCAATTTTTAGATTTTGTTAAGGATTGAGACTTTATGATCCGAAATAATTTCTTATGAGTTTTATTTGTGCTTTGAAATTATTTTGGTTAGATTTGAGCCGTCCGGAGCTCTTTTTACCCGTGAAGTGCATTTTAATGTATCGATTTGTCATCTTTGAAGTAAGTATCTTGCCTAACCTTGTGTGGGGGACTTCCCCTTAGGAATTGAGTGTTCTATGTTGATTGTATTTCGTGTACGCGAGGTGACAAGTGCGTGCTCAGACTTATTTGCGGAAAGTTGGCCTTTAGGGTTCTTAGGTCCTTATACTCACTGTGCCATGAAGTTGTTCGTGATACGTTTGAGTTCCTATTTTCTGGTTTCACTTCTACAAGCTTTAGTTAGAATTAATTTCTTTAGGATTAACTCATATTTCCTATTTGAGTCTTATTTGACTTAATTGAAGATTTTGCCTCTTCTATCGTCATGCTATCTTTTTATAACTGCTTATTTTTAATTGAAATTGTTATTTTCCCATCCTATAATTATTTAGTCTTAATTATTGATAGGTTAAAGTACTTTGGGAATAAGTACTTTACTTTATGTTTTGATGATCTAACAAACTTATCATCCAGAACCAGATAAGGAACCTGTTATACATTTACAAGACCTTAAAATTACAAAGTTCCAGTTTGGGATCTAGTGTGGGATATAACTCAATTATTCAGAGTGGAAGGAATATCTAAGGGAACAGGTCCCTACCAGTTCTCAAGGAGACTGTATGAAGTCAACTCTCCAGCTAGAAAGTTGTTGCATGCACATGCTATTGTACATGAATAGTTCAACAATTAACTTTCTGTGGAAGGCTTTTTACCTACCTTACTTACATTATTGTAAGTGATGTCACACATGTATAAATACAATCAAGGAAGGTAAAATAACTTGATTCATGAAAGAACCAGATAAAGGATCTGAGCAGTATGCCTTTAGATTCATAAGAACCAGATTAGGGACATGATCCCTTGGTGTTCCCCTGACAGAAGTATAAGTCAACTATACAGCTGAAAAGCAACTACAGAAAGTGACTTCCTGCAACTTTACACGCGACAATGCAACAAACAATGCATCAGTCACTTCCTATTGGGAAGAGGCATGTACTAACCAAGAATTGACATCACCATGGTGATGTCTTTTGTAGTATAACAACCTGGTGCAAGTCATAAGACATTCACTCAAACACTTGCAAAATCAAAAGAAGATATTCTCTCAAGTGCTTGCCACAACCTCTCTCAAGAACAATGTAATGACACGACCAGTCGTTTTGAGCTCTAGCACATCGTTCAGCAGTCTGAGGCCATGAGCAGCTTCATTTCAGGTATCATGACTTATGCACATGGTCGGAATTAAATTCCGGGAAGTTCAGAGTTGATTTGGATAGAGAATTTTCATTTCGCAAGCTTTAAGTTGGAAGAATTAACTAAGATTGGATTTAAGAGTAAACGACCTAAGAATTAGGATTTGAAGGTTCCAGAAGGTTCGTATGATGATTTTGGACTTGGCGTATGCCCGGATCGGGTTTTGGTTGACCGGGAGTGTTTTGGGCCCTGTTGTAGAAGTAAGCATTTTGGAAGAAATTTCATAAGTTTGGCTTGAAGTGCATTTCAGTGTTATCGATGTCCATTTGGGATTCCGAGTCTGGGAATAGATCCGTATGGTGATTCTGGAGTTGGGAGCGCGATCGGAAGTGAATTTTGAGGTCCGTAGGTCATTTTGAAGTCATTTGGCCAAAGACCAAAATTTGAAGGTGTTTGAGAAGTTTGACCGGAAGTGGACTTTTTGATATCGAGGTCGGATTCTGATTCCAGAAGTTGGGGTAGGTCCGTAGTATTAAATATGATTTGTGTGCAAAATTTGGGGTCAATCAGACGTGATTTGATAGGTTTAAACATCGAAAGTTGAAGTTTGAAATTCTAAAGTTCATAAAGCTTGGATTGGAGGTTGATTCGTGATTTTAGCGTTGTTTGATGTGATTTGAGGCCTCGAGCAAGTCCATAATGTGTTTTGGGACTGGTTGGTATGATTGGTTGGGGTCCTAGGGGCCTCGGATGGATTCCGGGTGGTTAACGGATCAAAATTTAGAATTTTGGATAGCTGAAGGGGTCTGGTTGCTAGTATAACCGGTTTTGCGGAGGGTTCACCGCAAAAACGGCCCCGTAGAAGCGAGGAATTGAACCGCAGAAGCGGTTAGGCGTGAAAAGGGTTGGGACCGGAGATGTGGTCATTTGGCCGCAGATGCAGGACCGCACCTACGGTGGAGAAGTTGCAGAAGTGGAGAAAGGGCAGCCTGGGAAGGACCGCAGATGTGGTAGTGGGGCCGCACCTGCGAAACCACAGAAGCGGTCGAGGGACCGCAGGTGCGGAAGTGCTGAGGCAGTGAGGGTGTTAAAATCGGGGGTTTTGGCCATTTTACTCTTGTTGGGGCGATTTTTGGAAAGCTTCAAGAGGGGATTCTCTTCATCAACGATAAGTTTTGGAGCGTTGTGCATCTATTCGAGTCTTCGGAAGGGTGTGGAAAGTCGGTTATGGATCTTTGAAGCGAGGTGAGTCTCCTTTCTAACCTTGTAAGAAGGAATTGTCTCCATATGTGAGTTAATTGGTTATGTGCTCCTATTTTTGGGGGCTACGTATGTACGAGGTGACGAAAGTCCGTGCGTAGCTACTATTATACTATTATCTGGGTAGTTTAGGACCCAAGAGCATGTTATACTTGGATTATTTGTGAACTTATTGACAGCTTGAATTGCTTAAATCACATTGAATTAGTAAATGAATTTCTAAACTGATTAAACTAATTTTTCTTAAATGGTTAAAAGAGGATTGGCTTTTTTTGGAAAATTTCTCGGTGTGGACTTCTTGGTTGTCAGTATGTATATGTTTATTTTTGTAGTGGGTCGAACGCCTCGGCAGATAAAATAGATGCATCTATGATTCGCGCCATTCGACCCTCGGTAGTGCACATTTTACTTTCTGTTGGAGTGGGCCGTACGTCCTCGGCATGATTTGCGCATGCTTGTATTGCTTGCCTTGAGATTATTTGGGATTGATATTTTCTCTCCCCAGCTTGAATAAATGGGAAACTATTGGATTATATATCTTGAGCTTTTTAATATAAAAAGGAACTGTCACCTGTTCAAGACTTACTTGAAATTACTATCAATCTTAATAAATCCTTGATTATTCGCATTAATAATATATCATTATTAGACCACTAGTAAGTGTCAAAGTCGACCTCTCATCTCTACTTCTTCGAGATTAGACAGGATACGCATTGGGTAGACGTTGTTTTCGTACTCATACTACACTTCTGTGCATTTTTGGTTGCACAGGCACATGCATCTCTAGTGGCCTACTGGGCGTAGCAGCATGGTTGATATAGAGACTTAGGTGAGTTGAACTTCTCGAGGCGACCCGCAGCCAGTAGAGTCTCTTTCAGTTTTCGGTAGTTATTTTCTATCCAACATTATACTTCGGACGGTTGTTGTATTATATTATTTCCTAGAAACTGCTCATGCACTTGTGACACCGGGTTCTAGGAGGATTTTTTTGGATTATTAAACGTTAAGTTTTGTTAAAGACTTCATGGTTATTTCAGTAAATTTTATTATTCGTTATTTAATGTATAAAGAAAAATGATTTTAAACAATACTAGAATTGGAATTTAATTAAGTATTTTCGGTTGGCTTGCCTGACAGCGGTGTCCGGTGCCATCATGACCCTTAGTGGATTTTGGGTCGTGACAACGTAGTATCAGAGCACTAGGTTCCCTTAGGTCTCACGAGTCATGAGCGATTCTAGTAGAGTCTCGCGGATCGGTACGGATACGTCTGTACTTATCCTCAGAAGGCTACAAGGTTGTTAGGAGTATTTCCCTTCTTGATTCTTCGTCGTGCGATTTGATTCCTTGAGGCTTAGGCCCTTGTTTCCTTCCTACTCAATCTTACGCAACGCGAATCACTTGTTGTAAATCAAGAATTTAAGAATCGTAATGGTACTACGAATGTGGTGCGGGTGTTTCTCCCTGTGTGGTTATTTGAGCTATTATCGTCACCTTGTGGAAGGATATTCTATTGTTCCGGCTCAGTAGCGGTACTTCTGAGAGCTCTGAGGCTAGGCACAGGTTGCCATGATTTTTATAAATGATTATTCCACCATATTTATATGATGGTAGGATGTTTGCCTACGTGTCGAGGCAGTGAATGACTTGAAGGAAGGTTTACTCAGTGCATGATCTAGAGATTCGGTATTTTATTCCCAGCAGGGGAAAGGCAATCGGGCTAAGAGTGTTCCGGTTTGGGTTGACGGGTAACAAGACTTAGTATTTTTGAGTGTGGTGGAATGTTCATCTGCAATGTAGCGTCGTCGTCCTCAATGGTATGTGTTAAGTTCTCTGGTGTTATGGTCTTCTGCAATTCGCCTTAATGTAAGAAATTATGAAATAATATGGGAGAAACGACTGTCAGAGATCGCGGGGTATGGTGGTTCAGGATTGAATCGGTGTTTCTACTGTTGGCTCGAGAAAGATTTTCTTCAGAAAAGTTTAAGGTTAGCAGCGATTTGAGGGTTCAAGTACAGCGAAGATGGATTTATTTAAGGCAACAACTGAGCAGCGAAGGGTGAGAAAGGATATGTGGGGAGTGTCAGGCGCTGGTTAAAATTTCTAGAAGGCCAGTTATAAGAAGAAATGGTCGAGTAGTCGATTAAAGGGGTGAGTTTCGCTAAAGTGGGAGACTGGCAGAGTTGTGTGTGGGTTTTCTGGTGGGATGACTACGCACCTTAAAGGGAGTTTGGAATGATTTAGGAATTTTAGTGATTGGTGATTGGGGTCTACAGATTTAATTTGAAGTATGGGCTATTATGCGACAGGAGATTTGATATAACGGGAAGGAGCTACTTGAAATGAAGAAGGATACAACATAACTTTGAATTGGAAGGATGTTGTTGCACATTTAATTGATGTCCACGAGGGGTGAATGGACTTGTGCAACTAGAGAGTGAGCTTGGACACACGATTGGTTATTGATGTCGTAGTGATTGTACCCCATGCAGCAGCGTTGGAAGATGTCGAGAAGTGAACTCCACATGTGGGTTATTCCCTGTGAGCAGGTTAGAAAAGGGGTTTTTATAGGAAGATTTCGAGAATTTTGGCGGTTGATTGCGCAAGGTTATGTCAATAAGAGATTAAGAATCCTGGTGAATTCCAGAGTTGTGTAATAGTGGCTTCGAGCTAAGTGGGAGAGTCCCACTACCTATGATTGGGTTGCATGGTTAACTACTTGTGAGGTTTTTGGTTATTAGCATGTTGATGGGTTATTTCAGCCACGGGAAAAGAGCATAAGTGGTAAATTAAGCAAAGGGATTGTTAAAGGTGTACCATGGTTGGCCTTGTTGGCTCATGTTCAGATTGAGAAAGGATTCAGGGTTTACGCCTTGTATAAGTGTGGGTTTCAAGGGAAGTGATTCTGCCAGGTGCTTCGTCGAGAGGGTATTCATGTGCTAGAAGATTTATGGAGTTGATTGTATTCGAGGCCAAGTCAGAGCGGGTGGCTCTCAACAACGGTCCTAGTGGATTCAAAGGGTAAAGTGTGGTGCCTAATAATTTCAAGCATGTAGGTACGGCTAAGAATCAAGCTTGGTAGCAGCTTATGAGAAGAGGCCCAAAACGATCTATGATGTGTTGGCTTGCAATGTAGCACTTGGGAGGTATGAAATGGTTCGTGGAATTTGAGACAACATGGTCTCGTGATTCAAGGTCACTCGAAACGAGTGTGGATGGAGTGTGTTATGTGTTGAATGGAGTTATTATTATTACTAAGGAAATCAGGGTAAATCAAAGAAAGATAGATTGGTTAACCACAGTTGAGTTGGCATATTGGTGGTAGAGATCAGTTCCTTCAGCGTGAACAAGTTATGCATATGAATTGTGGCGGTACGTGTGAGGCTTGTCGGCCGCCGTAATTGATGTCATTCAGAAGCATTCTACGGTTATGGCCGGTTATGTGTAGGTGGATCCCGGAAAGGCTATGGTGGCTTAAACTACTACTTAGAGATTTGCATATTCCACGACTATGAGAATTCGCCTGTGTGTTACTATGGTTCTTCTGAAGTGAGTTAAGTGAAAAGTTTTTATATGAGGAGGTGTTAACCTATTAGTGGTTCCAGAGTTATTATAAAAAGCATGTCCTATTGAATAGTGACATGTTAGGTGCAGCGAGTAGTATGGAATTTGAAGTGAGGATCAAAGTTGCAGTTCGGTATTGACAAGGATGTCACGGGCTAGGATGAGCAGGAAAGGAGTTTCGATGTTTAGGGTAAGTTGGTATTGTCTTCAGCGTCACCTGAGATTGGTGTTTCGCGGAAAAGGCCTTGCATCCTGGTTAAGGATTCTTAATCGCTTTTCAGCGTTAGTACGGCCGGTGGTTTGGGTGTACGGACCTGTTGTTTGTTATGGTAGATTGTCGGAGCGTGTCCCATAGGAAGATTGTATAAGTGTGGCATGTAGTCACTTGATTTATTAAAGATTTAAACCAAGTATGAAGATTTTGGTGGTATCATTAATTTGAGAACTTATGCCTGGAGGGCACTCGGTTTATTGAGTTATGGACTATGGAGGGTTTCTCCAGTTATGACGGTTAATCTTGTGTGTTACAAGAAAAAGGGGTTATTATGGACCCATGAAAGGTCATTAGCCTAGTTGGTGCAATCAGAAATCGACTTGAGGTATGTGGAGGGATTTAATATGAATATGGGCTCTATATCAGGTTAGATGTGTTCAATTCAGCAATGCGCTGCTTATGGGAGAGTAGTCGGGGTGTTATTTCGTCGTCAGCTATTCCATGCAATGATGCATTGCTCCGTGTGAGTTGAGAGATGGCTTGGTAAATTGCTTATGTGTCAAGTTTCCGCATTGAGATGATGTTATTCGAGCAAGATGGCTCTTGAGATTCAAATCGTATATCGCACCTTAGTTGTGCTTGAGTTTTGTAGCTTATAGCGCGATATGTCCCCTCAGGGATGGTATTATACACTTAGTGTGCTCGTGACTGAATTTCGGTATTTTATTGTAATGAGCAATTTAGCTCAATGTGCATCTCCTTATGTGAGTTATACGTGTGGATCGGGTGGCATGCCACCATGGGTATGTTATTTGGATCGGATGGCACGCCGCCATAGTTGTATTGTATGGATCGGGTAGCACGCTGCCATGGTTATGCTGTTTAGACGGGTTGTGCGCCGCAGTAGTGTGATGTTCAGTAAAGTTCCCCATATCTGTTTTTATGTGTTTTGTTTCCTATTTTCTAAGGAAAGCTCGTATGAGTTGTGAGTCCGCATCGCATGTATGATCCACGAGTGGGGTGACTGTTTAGTATGTTGCCCGCGTCGCATGTATGATTTCCGAGCGGGGTAATCGGATTTCCTTTTCGGAGTTCATTTTTCTTTCGTAACGCATTCGAATTGGTAGCCTATTGGCACATTGTGGCTTTATATGAGACTACTGATCATGTCCAGGATGGCTTATTGCCTAAACAGTTCGTACTGGGTAAGACGAGATTATTGGATTTAGTACCAGTGCAATCTGATTACATGGAATATATTAAGGAGCAAGGATCATTATTTGGTTCAAAATGAGGTTAGGGTTCTTGTCAGGAGTATAGACCCGATGATTTGTGGATTCAGCAGCTGGTTATGACTTTCTATGCCTATCTTCCGTCGTGGCGGTAATATAAGAGTTAGAGTAAGTACTATGTATATCCTGAGGTGCGTTGTGAGCATCAGATTCGTGGAATTTTGACTACTATGCTTAGAGAATGTTATTGTGGTCCTGTGAAGTAAAATGGTACAAGGGGTAAATTCAGCTAAGGTATGCAGTCGTGTTTTGGTACTGCGTGTAGTCATTGATATGGTGAGCGTATGTTGGAAGTAGGTATGGCATACAATTTCGGATGTAGGAATTAGGCTCTAAGGCTTATTTTCTTGAATGAAAGAGAATATCTTCAGAATTTATCGAGTTAATGTGCTCAACTGAGTTGTGGTAGCACGGGAAGGTGCATGAGGTGCTAAACAATGATTTCAGACTACTTCAGTGTAGTTCTAAGCACGTTCGAGGACGAACATATGTTTAAGTGCGAAAGAATGTAACGATCCGACCGGTCATTTTGAGCTCTAGCGCGTCATTCAGCAGTCTCAGGCCATGAACAACTTCATTTCAGGTATTATGACTTATACGCGTGGCCGGAATTAAATTACGGGAAGTTTAGAGTTGATTTGGATAGAGAATTCTCATTTCGTAAGCTTTAAGTTGGAAGAATTAACTAAGATTGGATTTCAGAGTAAATGACCTCAGAATCGGGATCTGAAGGTTCCAGCAGGTTCGTATGATGATTTTGGACTTGGGCGTATGTCCGGATCGGGTTTTGGATGACCCAGGAGTGTTTTGGTGCCTGTTGTAGAAGTTAGCATTTTGGAAGAAATTTCATAAGTTTGGTTGGAAGTGCATTTCAGTGTTATCGATGTCCGTTTGGGATTCCGAGTCTGGGAATAACTCTGTATGGTGATTCTGGAATTGGGAGCGCGATCGGAAGTGAGTTTGGAGATCCGTAGGTCATTTTGAAGTTATTTGGCCAAAGACAGAAATTTGAAGGTTTTTGAGAAGTTTGACCGGAAGTGGACTTTTTGATATCGGGGTCAGACTCCGATTCTGGAAGTTGGAGTAGGTCCTTAGTATCAGATATGACTTTTGTGCAAAATTTGGGGTCAATCAGACGTGATTTGATAGGTTTATACATCGAAAGTTAAAGTTTGAAATTCTAAAGTTCATAAAGATTGGATTGAAGGTTGATTAATGATTTTAGCGTTGTTTGATGTGATTTCAGGTCTCGAGCAAGTCCATAATGTGTTTTGGGACTGGTTGATATGATTGGTTGGAGTCCTAGGGGCCTCAGATGTATTCCGGGTGGTTAACAGATTAAAATTTGGAATTTTGAATAACTGAAGGGGTCTGGTTGCTGGTATAACCGCTTCTGCGGAGGGTTCACTGCAGAAGTGAGGAATTGAACTACAGAAGCGGTAAGGCGTGAAAAGGGTTGGGACCGCAGGTGCGGTCGTTTGGCCGCAGATGCGGGACCGCACCTGCGGTGGGGAAGGCGCAAATGAGACCGCACCTGCGGTGGAGAAGGCGCAAGTGAGACCGCACCTGCGGTGGAGAAGGCACAGAAGCGGAGAAAGGGCAGCCTGGGAAGGACCGCAGATGCGGTAGTGGGGCTGCACCTGCAAAACCGCAGAAGCGGTCGAGGGACCGCAGGTGCGGAAAGTGCTGAGGCAGTGAGGGTGTTAAAATCAGGGGTTTTGGCCATTTTACTCCATTTTACTCTTGTTGGGGCGATTTTTGGAGAGCTTCAAGATGGGATTCTCTTCATCAACAATAAGTTTTGGAGTGTTGTGCATCAATTCGAGTTTTCGAAAGGGCGTGGAATGCCGGTTATGGATCTTCGGAGCGAGGTGAGTCTCCTTTCTAACCTTGTAAGAGGGAATTGTCCCCATAGGTGAGTTAATTGGTTATGTGCTCCTATTTGTGGGGGCTACGTACGCACGAGATGACGAGAGTCCATGCGTAGCTACTATTATACTATTGTCTGGGTAGTTTATGACCCAAGAGCATGTTATACTTGGAATATATGTGAACTTATTGACAGCTTGAATTGCTTAAATCACATTGAATTAGTAAATGAATTTCTAAACTGATTAAACTTCATTTTTCTTAAATGGTTAACAGAGGATTGGCTTTCTTTGGAAAATTTCTCCGTGTGGACTTCTTGGTTGTCAGTCTGTATGTGTTTATTTTTGGAGCCGGCCGAACGCCTCGGCAGATTAAATATATGCATCTATGGTTCACGTCGTTCGACCCTCGGCATTGCACAGTTTACTTTCTGTTAGAGCGGGTCGTACGTCCTTGGCATGATTTATGCATGCTTGTATTGCTTGCCTTGAGATTATTTGGGATTGATATTTGCTCTCCCTGACTTGAATAAATGGGAAACTATTGGATTATAAATCTTGAGATTTTTAATATAAAAAGGAACTGTCATCAGTTCATGACTTACTTGAAATTACTATCAATCTTAATAAATCCTTGATTATTCGCATTAATAATATATCATTATTAGACCACTAGTAAGTGTCGAAGTCGACCTCTCGTCTCTATTTCTTCGAGATTAGATGGGATACTCATTGGGTACACGTTGTTTTCGTACTCATACTACACTTCTGTGCATTTTTGGTTGCACAGGCACATGTATCTCTAGTGGCCTACTGGGCATAGCAGCATGGTTGATACAGAGACATAGGTGAGTTGCACTTCTCGAGGCGACCCGCAGCCAGCAGAGTCTCTTTCAGTTTTCGGTAGGTATTTACTGTCCAACATTGTACTCCGGACGGTTGTTGTATTATATTATTTCTTAGAAACTGCTCATGCACTTATGACATCGGGTTCTGGGAGGATTTTTTTTGGATTATTAAACGTTAAGTTTTGTTAAAGACTTCATGGTTATTTCAGTAAATTTTATTATTCGTTATCTAATGTAAAAAGAAAAATGATTTTAAGCAATACTAGAATTGGAATTTAATTAAGTATTTTCGGTTGGTTTGCCTGACAGCGGTGTCCGACGCCATCATGACCCTTAGTGGATTTTGGGTCGTGACAACGAAGTTGTTGCAACCTCAAGGATTGGATCCAAGATTGAAGACATCTTAAGTCCTTAGGTTTGTTGAGTCTTTATTATTTGTTCTTCATTTGTATCTCCTATCTTACTTTCTTAGAAGCTTTGTTTTAGGAAACCCAAAATCACAAACCCTCTAAGTTTGTGTTGTGACAAGAGTTAGTCATAAGATAAAGTATTTGTAACTAGAGAGTGACAAAGTGGCTTGTGGTAAGAGTATCACAAGTTAGTTAAGTTAAAATCTTTGTAACTAGAGAGTGACAAAGTGGCTTGTGGTAAATGTATCACAAGTTAGTTAAGTTGAAGTCTTTGTAATAGAGTCATTACAAAGTGGCTTGTAATAGTGAGATAACAAGTTAGTGAAGTTGAAAGCCTACAAGTATAGGTCGTGATTTTTGTCCCCTTGAGTTGGATTTTTTCACGTAAAAATCTTCTGTGTTCTTTATTTACTGCCGAGCTACTATGGAAACAATTAGAGAACCCGATTCCCTATACTGGTTGGTTTTACAGTCTGTTGCATACATTGGGAACTGATAGAGAATATGGTTAACTATACAGTTTGGTAGACACTTAGTTTCTATCGATTGACATCAGAGTGGGTTCTTTCTAAATGGTTAACACCTAGAAAGGATCTACATGGCTGCTCCACCAAACTTCGAGGAAAGTCAATCAACCAATAGACCACAAAGATTTCAGAATATGGTTCGTAGAAATGGAGGCACTCCCAAGAAGGGTAGTTCTAGTAGAAACACTAAAGGATGCGATTGTTGTCACAAGTGAGGAAAACTAGGGCATTTCATCAAAGAATGCCCACTTCTGAAACAAGAGCATTACCAACACAACTCTGACAAAGTATCAAAAAGGAACCCAGTTCCTGATAAACAATTCAGCCAAAAAAGTGCAGCTGATAATGTTTTGAAGCAAGCACTTGTTGCATGGGGAGACTCCTCCAGTGAATCAGAAGAGGAACCAGTTGCAGGAAGCAGCTCCATGATGGCAGTGGAAAATAAAGAAAAGGAATATGATTCATTGTTTGCATTGATGGCTTAGTCTGATGAAGATGAAGAGGATGACAATGATGAGGTAAATTTCAGGGATGTTCAGAGAAATGTGAAGTCCTACTCTTCGAAGAAATTAATGTCATTAGCAAAAAATAGATAGTATAGAAAATGAGAGAGATGATTTTATGGTAGTGGTTGTTGACTTGAAGGAAACCATAGAGAACCTTAGCAAAGAAAAGAGTACTCTAGTAGAGAAAATTATAGCTACTGAGCAAGGAATGGATGATTTTTTGGTGATAATCACAGACCTAGAGGAAACAACTGAGGGACTGGAATTAGAACATATGCCTGTAAGTATTGAGAAATGGAAGGAAGTAGCTATTGAGTCACATATCAAGCTTGAAAAGGAATTAAATGATGTGAAAACAAGTCTATGTGGTGAACTCGAGAAAAATAGGCAACTTCAAGCGGAATTGGAGAAAGTAAAAATTGATCATAAAAAATCTCTTAAGTGGACCTGGTCCTCAGATGTTGTCATTGCCATGTACTTCAACAATAGTGTAAACAGGCAGGGAATCAGGTTCTAAAAGGATAAAAGTCCTTACACCCCTACAACAAGTACGTCACTGTTCCTGATAATTGGCTTTGTACTCACTGTGGGAACAATGGGAACTTCAAAGAAAATTGCCAGGTCAGGGTTCAATCTATTTGGAAAAACAAAGTGTTTGCTGAAAAAGTGACTACTAAAGAGGGACTAGGTACGACTCACAAAAATCGCACATTGCCTGTATGGACTAGAAAAGCTCTTATCCACCCTTTTTCTCATTACAAGGGACCCAAACTAGTTTGGGTTCCTAAATCTAAATAATTTATATGTGTAGGGAACAGTGAGAGGAAGCGGACTACAATGGATCATGGACAGTGGATGCTCAAAGCACATGACTGGAAACACCATGGATTTTCTCTTACTGGAAGTCCTGTAGGGAGGGAATGTATCCTTTTGAAATGAAAAATAAGGGTACCTTCTTGGTGTCGGAAAGGTTGGAAAGTCTCTTTCACACTCAATTGAGAACGTGTATTATGTGGATGGCCTGAAGTACAGTCTCTTGAGTGTCTCTCAAATCTGTGATAAAGGGAACAAAGTAGAGTTCTTATCTAAAGTGTGCAAAGTTACTAATCTGGTAACTGGAAAAGTGGTCTTAGTAACCAAAAGATATAAGAATATCTACGTTTGATTCTCTACAAGCTGGTAATATGAGCTACTTGAAGGTAGATGATAATGATGCAGAACTTTGGCATAGAAGATTGGGGCATGCAAGCTTCTTACTTCTGAATAAATTGATACAAAAGGACATGGTTCGTGGTCTACCAAATTCAAATTTCAAGTAGCACAGAGTGTGTGATGCATGTGCTAAAGGAAATATCTGATGTTTCAAATAGCAAGGCTGATATAATGAGCCAGATGAAGGAGGCAAGTGAAGACAATGTCACATCCTCTTCCACTTCTCAAGAGGAACCTGGTACCCCAATTACTACCACTAAAGCTGAAGAAAGAGTTGGAGATGTAGCGCAAGGCACTCTACAGGTAGCAGAACAAGGAGTGCAGGGAAATCTATCTAATTTGCCCAGTTCCCCTACCAATCAAACTTCAGTCCCAAATTGGAAACCAAAAAAACTCCCATCGCCACAGCTACTTATCTAGACATGAATGAACCTAGTTCCCCTATAAATCAGACCATGTATAGAGATATCATAGGGTCACTTCTGTAGCAGACCAGATATTGTTTTTAGTATGGGTCTCTGTGCCGGGTTTCAATCCAATCCAAAGGAATCTCATCCGAAAGCTGCCAAGAGAATCCTAAGACATCTCAAAGGGATGTGGGACCTATTTCTCTACTATCCCTCAGGAGATAACCTTCACTTAATAGGGTAGGCTGATGCTGGTTATGTTGAATATATGCTGAATAAAAAAAGCACATCTGGAACGGCACATTTTCTGGGGTTATGTTTGATCTCATGGGGTATAAAGAAACAAACTGTGTGGCTCTTTCTAATGCTGAAGCTAAATATGTGGTTGCTACTTCTTCTTGTGCTCAACTACTACAAATCAAGCAACATCTTGAAGACTTTGGTGAATTTATAGCTTGAACCCGATACAACACAACAGGACAAAGCGCATTGACGTGCTCATCACTTTTTGAGGGATAATGTTGAAAAGGTTCTGATTTGTATGAAGTTCTAGAAGATAGAGGACCAGGTAGTAGACATCTTCACCAAGGCGCTAGCAGTGAACACTTTGAAAGAAATCGTCTAGAGTTAGGGTTGATCAAGCTTAACAATGGGGCCTAGTCCCTTGATGATTGGCTATGTTAATATGGAAAGGTACAATGCTAAAAAGTATTTTTCGGCGACATCTAACTCAAATCTATACTATTACAGGAATACACATATGGCAGTTTCAGGACAAAAACAAGTAAGAGTGACATTGCACTTCTAGGAGTCTTTGCTCAAATTTTTCAAAAACTGTCAAGGAACCTGGTTCTTGTGACTCAGGTTAGTAGTCTATCCAATACTTATATTATTTTTTAAGCTACTGAAGTATCATATCATTAATTTATTTCTGCCTTTCTCCTACCTCTCCTCCTACCTTTTGAAGTCCAAAATTTTAAACCTTTTCTGAACTGACCCGTTGCCCCCAAAAAGGCACTTCTTTATCTTACACCCAACTAAAACCGATTCTTTTCTTCAAAACCAAAATCAGCCTTGTCTTAAAAGAATCTTGCTTTCCAAATATGCCATAAGTGAACCCAACTCTCTCACTTTCCAAAATCCTAACTCCATCATAATCAAAAGCCCAAGAAGTCTTTGGTAGATTTTGATGGATGTTTAACTGAAAGGGAACAGGGTAGATCTAATATTCTAGAGCGTGAGGCTAAAGTTGTTGTTGGATTTGTGGAAGTCCTGAAGAATGGATAAATTGGAAAATGTGAGGACTGAATGAGGGACCCGATCCCTCAAGTCCTTCTTATGAAGTTAATTTTAGTGATTATCTTTTTCTCTTTGAGTTTTGTGTTTAAACGAACTTTCGATCCAGTAAAAAGGATTAATGAAAAGTAGGCTGATTGATGATGAAGTAGTGTGACCCGCTGATGTGATTGTGAAAGAGAGAATGAAGTAAAAAAAGGTTGGTTGAGAAAAATGCAGTAGATGACAAGGGTGAACAGATTGAGAAGAAGAAGAGGGATACATGGATGCTCTGGGAACGAAAGGGCAGTGTGAGTAAGGAACCTGGTTTCTTATAGAAGCAAAAGGTTGAGTCATCAGGTTTGGAGAGGTAGAAGACTCTAAAGTCTCAAAAAGTGCTGTTAGGCAGAGTGTTGACTCTGATATTGCTAAAAAAATGGATGAACTTCTTGACATTGTTGAGTTCCAAAAATAGAATCACCTCTTTGTTCCTCCAAGTCCCAACATATATGAAGAAGAAGTAAAAACTTCTATGTTTTATGTGACACTCTGATGCTATATGTGCATGAGACTGAGTTTATTCTTGATGAGAAGAAGCTTGGGGAGATTCTTGGTGATCTGATTGATGGTTCAGCCTACTCAGATAGGTTGAGCACCAGGTCCTCGTAGACCCTCGGCAGAATAGAATGCTAAGTTGGAGGGTGAGAATGAAAGATTGGGGAAATAGGTGGAGGAACTAAGAGACCAGACGATCATTGATCAAAGGAGAGTAAATAAATGAATGGACAAGCTCATCAATGCCTTAGCCCCTTACTCTTCCTCCTGCCCAGTGATCCATGTCTTTCACTCCTTCCAAATTCCCTTGAATTCTTATCTTCTTTTGATCCCTATATTTGATAACATTGGTACTTTAGTTGTTTAAATTATCATATTATGTATTGTCGAAACTACTGTGCTTTTACTATAATTACTCTACTATAGGCAATCACTCTATTTTGTGCAATGAGATTCACTTGTTGTTCTTGTTATTGTTTATGCTGTGTTGCCCAAGTGGCATGAGTTAATGTTGCTGAACTTCTTTTTGGCCGTGCTTCCTCTGTTATTCTTTTTGATGATGCCAAAAGGGGGAAGTTATAGAGGTGTCAACATGGGTGAGGAACAGAATCAAATTGATATATTGTGTTGTGCATGAAAGATAGCTTTGCTTTGCAGGGGTAATGTTGCTGACAATATATTGATTATAAGTCTGATCCGTAGGGAAATATATGAGGAATCTGGTTCTCAAGGAGAATATTAATTTTGGGTTTGTCATCATCAAAGAGGGGGAAATTGCTCTAAGTTACACTATGTCATGTTTTGATGATGACAAACCTTCTTAACGAACTAGGTATGGACCAAATGTGATCAGTACATGTAAGGAATCTGATTCTCAGGGGGAATAATTCTAGGTTTGTCATGAACAAAAAGGGGAAAATTGATAAGTTATGGTATTTTGAGTTTTGATAATTTGCTAAACAGTCTTAAGGAACCAGTTGTGATCAACTTCTTAGGTTTGGTTCTCATGGGGAATATGGCTCATTCGTGGGGGGAACAATGTGGAGATCTGGTTCTCAGGGCGAATATCAATTCTAAGTTTGTCATCATCAAAAAAGGGGAAATTGGTAGGTTACTAGTACTTTGGGCATAAGTACTTTACTTTATGTTTTGATGATCTAACAAATTTTCCATCTAGAACCAGATAAGGAACCTGATATACATTTACAAGACCTTAAGATCACAAAGTTTCAGTTTGGGATCCAGCATGGGATATAAATCAACTATTCAGAGTAGAAGGAACAGATGAGGGAACAAGTCCCTACCAGTTTCCAAGGAGACTGTATGAAGTCAACTCTCTAGTTGGAAAGTTGTTGCTTGCACACGCTACTGTACAGGAATAGTTCAGCAGTCAACTTTCTGTGGAAGGCTTTTTACCTACCTTGCTTACATCATTGTAAGTTATGCCACACATGTATAAATACAATCAAGGAAGCTAAAACAACTTACCTCATGAGAGAGCCAGATAAAGGACCTGAAGTATGTCTGGTACAATCATTCAAGTTAATTGACTCAAGATAATCTGGGTAGTATGCCTTTAGATTCACAAGAACCAGAATAGGGAACCGATCCCTTGGTGTTCCCCTAACAGAAGTATAAGTCAACTATACAGCTAGAAAGCAACTGCAAAAAATGACTGCCTACAACTATACATGCGACAGTGTAGCAAACAGTGCAGAAGTCGCTTCCCATTGGGAAGAGGCATGTATTAAACAAGAATTGACATCACTATTGTGAATTGACATCACCATGGTGATGTCTTTTGTAGTATAATAACATGGTTCAAGGAACAAGGCATTCACTCGAACACTTGCAAAATCAAAAGAAGATATTCTCTCAAGTGCTTGCCACAACCTCTCTCAAGAACAAAGCTGCTGCAACCTCAAGGACTGGATCCAAGATTGAAGATATCTTAAGTCCCTAGGTTTGTTGAGTATTTGTTATTTGTTCATCATTTGTATCTCATATATTGCTTTCTTAGAAGCTGTGTTTTAGGACCCCAAAATCACAAACCCTCTAAGTTTGTGTTGTGACAAGAGTTAGTCATAAGCTAAAGTCTTTGTAACTAGAGAGTGACAAAGTGGCTTGTGGTAAGAGTATCACAAGTTAGTTAAGTTAAAGTCTTTGTAACTAGAGAGTGATAAAGTGGCTTGTGGTAAATGTATCACAAGTTAGTTAAGTTGAAGTCTTTGTAATAGAGTCATTACAAAGTGGCTTATAATAGTGAGATTACAAGTTAGTGAGGTTGAAAGCCTACAAATGTAGGTCATGGTTTGTGTCCCCTTGAGTGGGATTTTTCCACATAAAAATCCTCTGTGTTCTTTATTTACTGTCGAGCTACTGTGGGAACAATTAGAGAACCTGATTCCCTATACTGGTTGGTTTTACAGTTTGTTGCTTACAATGAGACTGATAGAAAATCTGGTTCTCTATATAGCCTGGTGGACGATTAGTTTCTATCATAATTGGGGTGAGGATTATCTTCTGCTATTTACTATTATTTGAATTGTTGAATATCCTTTTCAATTGCTCAACCTTAAAAGGAGTTTAGATAACCTATATCTTAGTTGACTTACCTTTATTTAGAAATGTTTGACTCGTGTTGGCCTCTTTATAGCTTAGTTGTATAGTGTGGGGTCGTTGCTACATGTTAGTTTTCCCTTGTTTAAATATTCCCTTTATGCCTAGCATTCTTTACTGTGTTTATTCTTTGTAAAACTGGTTCAACCATTTCTTTGTGATTTAAAGTTCTTGAGTTAATTTACTTGTCGTACTTTGTATGATTGTCATTTTTTCTATTGTACTTGTTGTGGTAATGTATGAGGTTTTTGTCGTGCTATAATTGTTATTTCTGTTGGTTGCATTGCATATCTAATTTGGGACTACGGGACGGTATCTCGGTAGATCCCCATGTTCTACATATTTACTTTGGGACTACGGAATGGTATTCAGGTAGATCCCCCTACACATTTATGTTTGGGACTACAGGACGGTACCCCGGTAGATCCCCCTCTTCTGTATATTTACTTTGAGACTATGGAACAGTATTCCAATAGACCCCCCTACACATTTACGTTTGGGACTACGGGATGGTATGCTGGGAGATCCCCTATTATTATCACTGTGTTCTAAGCTATTTCTTTTCATTGATCCTATCTCTGTGGAAACATTAAACGTGATGTCCGTTCTTTTCCTTATGCTTACTAGCTGGTATGAACTATGTTAGGACACTTGCACAAGCATACACGTGGATAATCACCCTTATCGGATAAGAGGCTTCTTGATATTGCTGAGTATAGACGCACACCCTTGTTTATTTGCCTTCCATGTGAGAATGGCTCTATTTGGCACGTGAGTTGTCAGTATGATTATGAGGTGTGATGAGGGCACGGGATGCCAAGTGTTAGGGTTCAGGTATTGAGACCCGTATTGTATGATTACGAGATGAGGTGTCACAGGGTGACTTATATTTGAAGGATATTTATTTGAAAAGATTATATTCGAAAGGTGTTTATTTTGAAAGAACTATTTTTGAAAAACATTTACTTGAAGGAAGTATATTTCGAAATATTTTTATCACTTGAAGGATTTGACTAATTGATTGAAGTTTGTTGGCTAAGACCTAATGAAAACTATTGTAGTTGTTGAGTTATGACTTGTCTTTATGGTATTTGTGATTTCAGATTTGGGTTATATTTCCGTTCACTTTTCTGTGTTCTAATTATGGTGATTGTTGTTCCTATACTTATACTTGTTCAGTTTATTAGACCAGTAGGTGTCTTGACTGTTCCTCATCACTACTCCACCGAGGTTAGTTTTGATAGTTACTAGGCACCGTTGTGGTATGCTCATTCTACACTTTTGTACAATTTTTGTACAGATCCAAGTATCGGATCGCTAGTAATTGTGCGGACTGTTGATGTGGAGTCTCAAGGTAAACCTGTTGTTGTGTCGGAGTTACCTTCCTATTTTGTATTCATACTGTTGTACTTATTTCTATACAGTTGTGTTTAGAAATTATAGCAAAACTCTGTAGAGCTTATGACTTGTACCGCGATTTTGGGAAGATGTAAATTCTATAAAGATTTCTATATTGAGACTGTTAGACTTACTTTATTATGGTTGATATTTAGTAAATGTTAGGCTTAACTAGTCCCTAATACTAGGTGCCATCACAAAACCCAACGGAGGGTAAATTAGGTCGTGACAAGTTAGTATCAGAGCTCTACGTTCATAGGTGCTACGAGTCATAAGCGAGTTTAGTAGAGTCTTGCGGATCGGTACGGAGATGTCTGTACTTATCTTTGTGAGGCTATGGAATATTGGACAATCTCACTTCTTTCATTCCTATTGTGTGAGCTTATTAATCTCGGAGTTTGGACTTTTCTCATTCCATTCTCTCACAGATGGTGAGGACAAAATTTGTTATTATCGATGATGCTACTCCAAGAGTAGGTGTCGCCAGATGCACAGGCAGAGGCCGACGAGGAGTACGTGCCGCAGCTAGAGCACCAACTAGAGCATTAGTTGAATAGCCTCTAGTAGCTCTAGTTGGGGGACAGGTACTAGAGGCACCTGTTATTACCCCCGGACTTCAAGAGACTTTAGCACAGTTCCTGAGCATGTTTGGTACATTAGCTCAGGCAGGGTTGATTCCGGTTGCACCAGCTACTTCACAGATCGAGGGAGGGACGCAGACTCCTGCCACCCACAGTCCAAAGCAGCGAGTTCACGTTGGTCAGGTTCTAGGTGTCAAGGCGACATAGCCGGTGGTTCCAATTCAGCCCATGGTCAGGGCAACAACATCTGAGGAAGAGCAATTTAGATTTGCAAGGTTCAAGGAATATGACCCTCCTACATTCAGTGGTTTGGCTTCATAGAGATTATGGGGTTTCCATAGAGGAGTGCCATCACGTTTTTCACACTATCGGTATTGTTGAGACGAGTGGGGTTGCTTTTACTACGTTCTAGCTTCAGGGCGCATCTTATCATTTGTGGCGGTCATATGAGTGGTGTAGCCCGACCGATGTAGCTACACTTACATAGGGTCAGTTTTCAGAGATGTTCATGAGAGAGTTTGCACCTCAGTCCCTTCGTGATGCATAGCATGTGGAGTTTGACCAGCTGTACCAGGGCACTATGTCAGTATTAGAGTATGCCGTCAGATTTAGTGATTTGGCCAGACATGCACCTGCCTTGGTCGCTACAGTTAGAGAGAGAGTCTGTAGGTTTATTGAGGGGCTCAAGCATGATATTTAGTTCAGTATGGTTTGGGAGTTCGAGTCAGATGTTTTGTTTCAGCAGGTGGTAGGGATCTCTTGCCGATTAGAGGGCATGTGGGACAGGGAGCGAGAGGACAGACGAGATTAGGAGAGAGTACGGGGAGGCGAGGAGGACTCGTAGATCGGAAAGATCTGCTGGTCATTATTTTAGAGGTAGGGTGCGACATGGTAGAGGTTTCATAGGTCAGCAAATTCAGTTTGTGCTTCAGGCTTCGCACCGTGATTCAGGTGTTCATGGGTCTCAGAGTACCCGTACCGCATAGTCCTATAGACACGTCAGTAGAGAGGTTACTTTGAGTGTGGCGATACTAGCCACGTGGTGAGATATTGTCCTAGAATTCAGATAAATGCATCACAACGGGGTATTCAAGCGTGTAGAGGGTGCCCAAGAGGGGGAGGCCTGACCCATTGATGTGTTTCATATAGTAGGCTTGAGGCTGCTACGCCAGATGACGTCATTCAGGTATGATTGTTTTTCGTTACAGCGGAGAACCATTCGTACTTCATTACAGCTCTGCTTATCGAGGTGAGTTCCCCTATTTGTTGCTCCACTTAAGAGTAGGATTCTTGATTTGCACTCTGTTATGTGTTGCCCTGTTGGGAGGTTCTATGAGTGATAGCCTATGCCTATTGTCTATTTCTATTCATTATTGAGAGTTGTAAGACTAGTAGTAAATTCCTATTGTCCATTACGGTAGGCTTGATGTGATTTTTGAGTATTTTTGGCTACGAGCTGTGATTTTATGCTCCATTAGTGTGGGAGCCAGCACATGTTGTAAATTGTGACGGAATTGATCTAGTGAGAAGCTCCAGCTAGTTTGATGTATACCCTATTTGTGATTCAGAGTTGAGGGTGAAACCCTCGTGATTTCATGTGATTTGATGTGTTTGAACCGAGCTGTGTACCGCAGTGGAAGTTATATCAGTATGAGATCCTTGTTATTTGTTCATATGCTTTAATTCTTTTCTTGTTATATTGTTTTCTAGGTTAGTACTAATAGAAAATTGTGCTTGTCGGGCTTGTTTGATAGTTCCCTTATGTGTTTCTCTTTCAATATTCAGTCATTTTTGTTCTATATTTCTTGAGTTTTAGCTTGTAAGGTGTGTGCCCGATGGTGCTAGTTGTGACTTATTGATTCGGGTGTTTGGTTATGAGGTCTTCGTGTTTCTTGCATCATTGTCAATGTTATGGAGGTTTGAATCAAATTCCTATCGGATATGAGGCTAGTGGCCGGTGCAGGATTTGATTTCGAGCAGGTAATATGATCAGGAATATTATTATAGGCCTATGTGTGGTGTATATATTGTGTGGTTGTACTCTGTGGTTGTAGGCATAGTGATTGTAGCTAGTTGAGACTGATACTAGATATGGATTTAGAATCAGGTCTTTTGGAAATGAATGGAAGGTGAGAACTTTAGCTCTAATGCTTATTGGTATTGGTAGAAAGGCTTAATTACAGTTGAGATGGTGTCGTCAAGCTTATGTAGAGTGGGGTGACGTAAGATCACCCAAAGTTGTATGTTGGAAGTGTGCATTCAGTGATTTGAGGACTTCGAGACAAATCTTGGCACGTTCAATGACGAACATTTGTTTTAAGAGAGAGAGGATGTAATGACCCGGTTAGTCGTTTTGATAATTTAAGCTCCGTTCAGCGACATCAGGTCTTTAGAAGCTTCATATTATGTTTATCGACTTGCATGGATGGTTGAATTCAGTTACCAAATGATTCAGAATCAAATTGGAAGAAGGAATCTAGTTTTGTAAGCTTAAGCGGTGAGAATTTGACCGGAATTTGACTTTTTTGTAAATGGCTCCGAAATGAGTTTTGGATGATGTCAGTAGCTTTGTATGGTGATTTTGGACTTAGATGTGCGTCCGGATTTGAATTTGGAGGTCTGTAGGGTATTTAAGGCATTTCGGCGAAAGTTGGAAAAGTTGAAGTTTGGAGAATGGAGTAGTTTGACCCATAGTTGACTTTTTATGATATCGGGGTCGGAATACGATTCCGAGAGTTGGAACAACTCTGTTATATCATTTTGGACTTGTTTGCAAAATTTGGCATCATTCCGGGTTAATTTGATTGGTTTCGGCACGAGTCTTCGAAGTTAAA
The DNA here is from genome assembly GCF_000715075.1 of Nicotiana tabacum. Classification (NCBI taxonomy): domain Eukaryota; kingdom Viridiplantae; phylum Streptophyta; class Magnoliopsida; order Solanales; family Solanaceae; genus Nicotiana; species Nicotiana tabacum. Next base: position 118,946,922 of record NC_134099.1, on the reverse strand, counting down.
AGATTTGGAAGTTCATAGTTCGATTTATGGTACGATTTGCATTTTCGGCATTGTTTGATGTGATTTTAGATCCCAAGTGAGTCCGTGTTAGGATATAGAACTTGTTTGTGTGTTTAGACGGGGTCCCGGGGGCCTGAGGTGTGTTCTAGGGGGGCTACGGGCCATTTTCTCCTATTTTGAACTGCTATTATCTGTCAGCTGGTTTTCTTCTTGGCATTCGCATCTGCTCCTCCGCAATCGCGAAGAGTAATTTTGGAGGAGGTATTAATTTTTCATCGTGTTCGCATGACCACGTTCACGATCGCGGAAGTCTATTTACTCCTTCTTCGCGTTTGCATCTTCTATGTCTGCATTTGCATAGTTCTTGCATTTGGGCAGCAAATTATTCCTTGAATGTGATCGCATCTTCCTCTTCGCGATCGCGAAGAGTGGCTTTGGTCAGCAGATAATTCCTTCACCACACGATCGCATAAGCCTTTCTGCGATCGCATAGCACATTTTGGAGAGTAGCCATTTTCCTTCTACGCAATCGCATCATTTCTTCTGCGATTGTGATGCATAAATACCTGGGCAGGTAGAATATATTCCCAAATCGAGGGTCAAACCATTTTTATCATATCTTGACTTGTGGAGCTCGGTGTTGAGCAATTCTTTTTGGGTTTTCCAAGCAAATCGATTGGGTAAGTGTTATTCACCTAGAGTTTAATATATTCCACGATTTTATCTTTGTTTTTATCAATTAAATTGTGTTTTGGGTTTAGGAAAATGTTGGTTTTTGAAGAAAACTTTAAGAAATGAAAATCCACGATTTGAGAGACTAAATGGTATCGGAATTTGATAATTTTTGTATAGTTGAACTCGTATCGGAATGGGTATCCGATTTTTGTAAAATTTGTCGGGTTCCGAGGTGCGGGCCAGTGGGTCGACTTTTGGACCAATTTTTGAATTTTGTTAAAGATTGAGACTTTATGATCTGGAATAGTTTCTTATAAGTTTTATTTGTGCTTTGAAGTTATTTTGGTTAGATTTGAGCCGTCCGAAGGTCTTTTCACCCGAGAAGTGCATTTTAGAGTATCGTTTTGTCATCTTTAAGGTAAGTATCTTGCCTAACCTTATGTGGGGGACTTCCTCTTAGGAATTGAGTCTTATATGTTTATTGTAGTTCATGTACGCGAGGTGACGAGTGCGTGCTCAGACTTATTTGCGAAAAGTTGACATTTAGGGTTCTTAGGTCCTTATATTCACTGTGTATGAAGTTGTTTATGATACGTTTGAGTTCCTATTTGCTGGTTTCACTTCTACATGCTTTAATTAGAATTAATTGCTCTAGGATTCACTCTTATTGCCTATTTGACTCTTATTTGACTTAATTGAAGATTTTGCCTTTTCTATCGTCATGCTTGTGAGCACGTAATTTTTGCCCTATGTGAAATACTTCTAAAAATAAAGAAAATAGATTTTTTCCAAATTATTAGCAATTTTACAGAATTTTTGCACGATTTTTATTAATTGTTTGTATTTTGCATGTTTAATTTTATTAAAATCATGAAAAATACCAAAAATACCATGCATTTCATTGAGATTTTGTTTTCATATTTTTAGGATTATTTAGTTAATTAATTGTTTTATTAAGTTGAAAATCACAAAAATTGGTTCATTTTTACATTTTTAGCTTTTAATTTTAGATTAGTAATTTTTCTCTTTTAATCTAGTATCAACTAATTGTTATAAATATTATAGTTAGATAATTAGCTTAATTTTAGAATTTAAATTAATTTATGAATTTAATTTATGATTTTTAATTAAAGAAAAAAAACAAAGAAAAGGGAAATAAAAAGGATAATTGAACAAAAGGGTTTAAATTTGAATTTGGGCTGATTTTATGCCCAAATCCGTTCTGAAATCAACCCAGACCCAAGCCCAAATAATCAACCTTACCCGGTCCAATCCCCCACCCCCCTAAAACGACCCCGTTTCTGCTCCCTTTCATCACAACCGTTGGATCATTGTGTTCCAATGACTTGCAACTCATCCCATTTACCATATAACTGTTTGAATAAGACCGACCCCCCTTACCCCTCTCATTCTGTCTCTCACCCAAACCATGAGCCAAACCCTAGCTGCCCTAAATCTCCACGCCGCCTCTGCCATTGAGCACCCGTCGAAAATCGCCTCAAGGCGGCTCCGGCGCCCCAAACCCTACCAAATTAACACCTGGCAACCACCGTTCCCTCCCCTTTCCAAATCCACAAATCGCTTCCGCAAAAGCCCCACCCAAATCCTCCAATTTTAGATCTGAAAATCAGACCCCAAACCCTAAATCGATCAAATCACACCCCACACTCCTCATACCACTCTGAACCCTAAACTATAGTCATTGTCCCAAAACCCATGCCTTGGTTTCATTAGTTGTGGATCCAATTTATGGAACCTTAGTTTCGTTTTGACTCCTGATTTGGACATGCAAGTTCGGTTTTCTGGATCCATGACTTACATCAGTCGGTTGCTCTAATTAAGAGCAATCGATTGATGTTAGTTTAGGTTCACTTATTCCCCCCATCAAAATTGTTCCGGGTTCATGTTGGTCTCAGACGAGTATTGGTGGTAATTTCCTGTTCTTCCCTTTATTATTCTTCTATTCATCTTTGTTCGAAGTAGTTAGGGTTTTCAGTGCTCCGGTCTTAAATGTTTGCTCATTTTGCTTATATTAATAAGCATGTTTTAACAGTTTCACTGCATCCATCATATTTCGATTCATGTTAGGTTCCGTTTGATTTAGATATTCTGATTGTAGGATTTAATTGCATTTATTTTTATTATTTCTTGACTATTGTTCTGATCATTATTTTTGGTAATTGTTGGCCTAGTCGATGTTTGTTTGATTTGGCATCATTAGAAACTTATGAGGGGTTAATTGAACAATAAAAAAACTTAAGGGGGTCATTGGGAAGGGTACTTAAACAGAAATATAGATAAGAAGTTTCTAGAATTTGGGGCAGCTGGCCTTATTTGCCAATGAGAGGTTGCCAGCTGTCCCAATTCTATTAGGAACATGCTTTAGGAACTGTATGAGGGAATAATTTCCATTTTTCTATTTTTTAGCAGATGGCATTGAGTGCCCTATAAGTAGACACCCTCCCTCACTCCTTAGGAAGATTTCAGACCCGAAAAAACACCCAAAAAGGTTCTACACTATTTGAAAAAGCTAAATTAATTTCTTCTGGTTTTCTAGAGTAAAATAAAAACACTCTGGAATTTTCTCTGGGATTTCTGCATTTCTAAATCCAAAATGGATTGAGTTCAAGGTTGTGGTCGGTTATTTCCTATTGTTTCCTCTCTGTTGTTTTCCTGCTGAAAATCCTTCTCTTGGTTGCTGAATAGTTTGCATTTTCTTAGCATTTTTGGAAGCAGTTCTTAAGCAGCAAGGTACACACCTTGTTTTAAACTTAAATCTTTGTAAACCTGACTTAATGCAAACACAAGAAATTTTGTTGAATGTTGTGTTTGTTATGATGCAATTCATCCTTATTAAATGCAATAACCTTTGATTTTCCTTGACCATGTAACTCTCTGTTGATTCAGTGTTTCTCATGCTATGAAAATATGTTTCTTGTATGTTAAATGCAGTATTTGTTATCTGTTGAATTTGGGTTACATAAACTGTTTCCATTTGTTCATTCTTATCTAATAAGCTAGTGTTGTAGATTGAGTTTGTGTGATAACATAGTTGTTACATATGTATAGCCATGCTCTAAGTGGATCTGACCTCTACATGGTTAGATTCATGTGAGTTCAAAGCTTAAACAGATTTCTGCTCATATATGGGAAAGCTAGCAGCCTTATGGAAGACTATTGCCTAGAATTTCTATTGTAGTCCTTAATGTAGTGGTTTGATAGCTTCAGGTTGAGTCTGTTTGTCATTTTATAGTTGTAGTTTTTGTTCATGAGTTTGTTGATTATTGGTTCATGGTCTGTGGCTGCTGTTAGGTAAATATAGAATTTCCCTATAAATAGGTATGATGTAAAACGATAGTGGGAGGTTTAGAGGTGAATGCGTTAAGTAGTTTACTTTTTCGTGAGTTGGATTTGTGAAAACCCAAGAAGATTGTATAATGGCTTAGCCCTTTCTGTTGTCTATTTCATTGAGCGGGCAGGTGAAGTATTATGCTAGTCATGGTGCAAGACTAAGGTCCAAGTTCATACTTTTCCCAAAAGAAAAATCATTGTTCAATTTGTATAGTTGCTATCTTAGAATTCAGTACTGATAAAGTGTTTATGCATGTGTTGTTGACATAATTAATCAATAGTTTATAGTATATTTAGCATATTCAATATCATTTGAGTAATGGTGTAATTATTTGAGCATTGGAAGATGTTGAATTTCAACAAGGCAGCCCTGTGGGCCGTTCAGTTTGGATTTTGGATTTAACCTACTGGAATCCATCTGGCCCATTGGCCTTGGCCCAAGATGGGGCAGCTGGGTTTTGAATCAGACCCCATGGGACTTGCCTCTATTTTTTCCATGTTCTGGGCTCAATTTCGGCCAAAGTGTTTTCACAACCTTTCTTTTTTTCTTTTCTAAATTTTCTGCTAGCATAATAAATATATTGTAATACTGAAAGCTTGTCTTTTAAAGCTAGGCCTGTTATTGGCCCAATTAAAACTGCTGAGGCAGCTTGACGTTCGCCCTCATTTTTGGGCTCAATTTCGAGCCCAGTTCCTTCAGTCATGTTTCCTCTTTAAATTTTCTTAAATGATATTGGGCTTACTGCTGGCACAGGACTCTTTTAAATAATTAAATGCCTAGTAATTTATCAAATTCTTACTTAGAATTAGTAATTTTAGATTGGACTCTAAGTTAGATTAAACCCGAATATCCATAGTTCGCTCTAGTTAAGTACAAATCATTTTTTTAGTTGAGGTGTGCCATCCGATCACATAGTCTATAGCCCTCACATCTTATCTTTACTAATGTAGAAAAATGCTTTGAACACTCGTAGTTTGCTTTAGGCGCATTAATTAAATAAAGTATCATAGCTACGGGTACGGTTCCCGTGACGTAGTTGTGATACACAATTCTAAAATCTGGGGGTACATTTATGTGACCCGGCCACAATTTCATCTTGTTAATAAAATAAACATTTTGTAGATCATGGGTACGGTGCCCGTGACATGATTCGTAATGTGTAATCAAATAATTAGTTGTATGACTATCAGATTATTAAAAGCGGATTTTTTAAAAGGTATAAAAATGCACATAGGTTTCAAAATATTTTAAAATCAGATAAATATGCCAATAATAATAGTTAGCGACCGTGCTAAAACCACGGAACCTGGGAATGCCTAATACCTTCTTCTAGGTTAACAGAATTCCTTACCCGAATTTCTGTGTTTTGCTAACTGTAAAACAGAGTCAAACTTCCTCGATTCGGGATTTGAACCGGTAACTTGGGACACCATAAATTATCCCAAGTGGCGACTCTGAATTTGAATAAATAATCCTATTTTGGTTATTGTCACTTTAATTGAAAAAATTCCCTATACCCTTCTAGGGGTAGAAAAAGGAGGTGTGACAGCTCTGGCGACTCTGTTGGGGACAAGAACCCAGAATCTCTGGTTCAGGGTTCAAGAATTCGAGCATAGAATAATTGTTATATTTGGCTTTTATTTATTATCTAATTTTTACATGTTTGGACCTAATGTGCTAAATGTCGTTTTTACCGCTTTGATATTATTTGAACTGTATATAAACTGTTGCGAAACCCTTCTCTTCTCGTCTTCGAAAAAGTGCGCGTTGGCATGACTTCTTTTCTGTTAGTGTCATACCTTAATTTAGAATGAGGCTCGGACAAGTTACAAAGCCGGATGACCTTTTGGTTCCCTGTATGTAGCCCCTCCCCCTAGAGTTGTCCGCTGGGGTACACCAAGTCTAGAACAATATACCCAGATTTTAAACCTAGAATAACTCAGCCTCATTCCGGATCCCTAGTAGGAAAGCTTGTTTGCATCATGTGCATTTGGCTTTGGGGACTCAACATAGGGGTTGGGTCCGTCTAGGACAGGTGTATCCAAAAATAAAAAAACCAACCTGATGCATTTTTTATGTGCTACATGTATATTCATTTGTTTTGGCTTGCATGTTGACCGGCTTCTAGATTAAATAAGAAAGATAAAGAGAAAAACCAAGTTCGAGGTATTAGAGAGAATTTCATCCATTTCCCAAAATTTGGTAACTAAAATATCCCGAAACTCTGCCAAAATTTTTGAAAAAAGGGGAAAAAAGTTATTTCAAAAGTCTTTATGTTTTTCTGTTGCATCAAAACTGGCAGAACTTTGCGGGTTTGATTCTTACCAGATGTGGGATACGCAGGCAACCCTCATTGGGTTCAGCCCCGCTTTTGAAAATTTTGAAAGAAAAAAATGAAGTGTCGTCATTTTTGTTGTGAATAAAATGGGTGATGTCGTTTTTGTCTAAATAGTTGAATGTCCCAACAGGACGCCGGAAGACTATTTTTGCAAGAATAGCCACAGACGGTTTCTTTGTCAATTTTTGGCCATTTAGTAAACACAGCCCTAAAATCTTCCATTTCGAAGTACTAAAGGGCCGTATTCACAAAAGTAACCCTGATTTATTTGATTTTATCAAAATAAACCCTTTATCAGTTTTCAAAATAAGATTCATTTTGTCTTTTAACCAATCACCTTAATCTAAATGTGCAGAATGAGCACGAGTCAAAATTTACCAATGAAGGTCATGACCAAGATTTCGTTGGAACTACACATGTGGTGGGAAGATTTAGGTAAGCCAGGACGAGACATGGTCAACCATTATTTGGGGGGCTCACCGGATTGCTAAAGATCAGTCCTAGGGGAGATATAATAAAAGCACTAGTGACATTCTGGGATCTAGCTCACAACGTTCTGCATTTTTCGGACTTCGAACTTACATCTACATTGGAGGAGATAGCGGGCTATGCTGGGAGTACCGAGGGTCTAAGACATAAATACCTGGTTGCTCCAAGGGTCGTCACCTCGCACAAATTTTTGGATTTGTTAAAGATAAGCAGAGGGGTCAAGTATGCAGAGTTGGCGGGTGGGTTTTCCCCTCTATACTTCATATACCAGCGGTACGGACATATAGGGGGGTTTGAAAAACCCGGAAAGCAGAATCTGTAGTAAAGGGAACCAACCAAAATGGGAAGAGCATAGATGTTTCGCTTTTATGGTAGCCTTCTTGGGTCTTCTAGTGTTTCCCAGGAAGGATGGGAATATTGATCTACGGGTAGCTGGCTTCATCAATACTTTGATTGTCAATGCCAATAGCACCCTTGCACCTATGATAGTATCTGAAATATTCCGAGCTCTCACAGCTTGCAAAGCTGGAGTAGATTTTTTCGAAGGTTGCAATTTGTTGCTACAAATATAGATGATTGAGCATCTATGCCATCGTCCTCAGTACATGAACTATGGGTCGACAGGGAAAAGCTGCATAGAGGAGTTTGATACAATGGTCTATGGGTTTAAGATGTCAAAAGGGGTCGTAGATTGGATATCTTGCCTCCGCTCCATAACTGCCAATAAGATAGAGTGGACGTTGGGTTGGCTTCCTATTAATATGATTATATACATGCCTACCACCATTCCTCACTTCCTCCTGATGGGTATCAGAAGTATCTAGCCTTATGATACATACCGGGTTTTGAGACAGCTGGAAAGATGCCAAATAATTCCCAAGGACGAAGTCCTTAGCATTCATGCAGTCGAGATCCATTTTGATGACCAATTTCATGAAGTAATGGTTTGCCAGATCTGGAATAAGTGCCAATCCCTGACGGCAAACACCCGAGTGCATGATTTATATAAGGGTAAAGTCTCGTTCGGTTACCTTGCGTGGTATAAAAGAAGTGTTGAGTTTGGAAGACCAGCCAAAAGGCCCTACCTCCAAGAATTTGTTGAAGCATCACAAGAACAATGGGATTGGCTGGCCAAAGAAAACGAGTATAGGCCCACCATAAGCAAGTTGGAAAAGCAAGTAAGAGATCTTCAATTTGAGAGTGGTTTGCAAGCCGTTGGGTATGAGGGTGAAAAGAAAAGATTGGCACAAGAAAATGAAGCACTTAGAGCCCAAATCCAGAAGATGAAAAATAGCAGCTGAGAACCCTACCAAAAGTGAAAAGGATGAGAAATTGATAGAAAACCTGAGGCGGAAAGTATGTGACTATGGTTTTGATTTGGAAAAGACCGAGGGCAAACTAGTAAAAGCCCGAGCAAAGTTGGCCAAGAATGCGGAGGAAGGGCATGTTTCGTTCAACTATTAAAGGAAACATATGACAAAGGAATCATAGGGATGGAGAAAAAATCAATACCCTTAAGAGCGAAATGACCAAGCAAGCAAAGAACTTCAAAGCAGAAAGGGAACACTGCTATGCCTTGATGTCACAGTTAGAAAAGGACCTGCAACAATTGCAAGAGCAAAATCATACAGCCACATAGGTTTTGGAAGCTAGATCTCAACAGATTGGGCATCTTCAACAAAAGAAGGGTGTCGTCAAGGAGAGGGTTAGAAGGATTTCTGACTATATTGTGATGAAGTGTAATGAATGCGAGGACATGACCAGGTCCATGTTCTTCGCTGTAGTTATGATTTTTGTCCGTCAGATAATGGATGACTTATATCACCTCCAAGAAGATATGGCTGGCAGGCACGCGGCGAGACCGACTAATGCCCCGTGGACCCCTGGAGCAGTAGTTAAGGCACTTATGTATTTCTGATTTTAATATTTGAGTCTGTATTTTCAGTTTCTTATGGAGTCTGTCAGTCCACTTTTGAGTCTTTATTGCGGTTTCTCTTGGAGTCTATTAGTTTTTATGTTTAAGTCTGTAGCATGGAGTCATTGTAATAGAGGAAAAATCAGAATGTTTTTATTTTATGAAAAATTTGAAAACCAAAAAATATTTATTTCTTTTATTTCGTATTTATCTCCTGAACTACGTATTGATCTGATTCATGTGGCACCATGATACGTAGGCAGTCCTCATAGGATTGGATCATAACCATAAAATGAAAAGGAGAAAAAAAAAGAGAAAAATAAAAAGAAAAGAGACTGAGCGGAAAGGAAGAATGGCAAAACAAGAGAACAAAAGCAAGAGAAAAAAAAAAGAGCAACAAAAACTGAGTGGGAAAATCAATAGTGATTGAAAAGGGAAATAGTGAAAAAGAAAAAAAAAGAGAAGAGAAAATGCAAAGTGAAAAGAGTTGGTTAAGGCCGGGATGAAACATGCAACCGTTCAAATACATAGTAGAAACCTTTAACTATTCAGGTGTATTGGATCCCAAACGTGCGGTTTCCTATCTGTTAAAATCTTCAACACTAACAAGTGTTTTGTTGTTATTGAGCACAGGAAGGTGGTTAGTTTGTTCGGCATTCTGGCCACCCACCCATACAATACCAGGTCTAAACACAAGGTGATCAGGCTGGCAAAGAATTGGATGCGAGTGTGATTGACCCGCCGAGAGAGGAGGAGGAATCTGAGCTCGGTCTGAAAGAGGGGTTACATAAGCTAAAACACCAAATGGCCGAAATGTACCAGGCATGGATGAAAGGGCATCATCCACCATCATACCCTGCCAACCCTGATTTCGTCCACCACTAGCTCAATATCCATAACATGCACCAAGCTTCACCCCTTTCCACCACTATTATGGCACCACTTCCCAAACCATCCAAGCTCCACCAGCCAAAACAACCACATACCCCCATCCGCCAGCTACCCCTATCTTCGTGGCACCCCCACCAGCTACACTCCATCGATCTTCCAGTGAGCCGGTATTCCAATCCCAAGATAACCAGTACTATGCCCCAGAGCCCACCTTTAAAGTCCCAGATCACTACTCCTACACTCCCCACTTCGAACTTCCTGTCGAAGCTAAGAAGCCACCCAAAAAAACGGAGCAAGAGGAGATATTTAGGAAGGTAAAGAGCTTGGAGAAGTCGCTGAGAAATATGCAAGGGTTAGGAGGCCAAGTGAGTGTGGCTTATAAGGATCTGTGCTTGTTTCCTGATGTCCAGCTACCTGTCAGATTCAAAATGCCCAAGTTTGACTTGTACGACGGGCACGGAGATCCTGTGGCCCACTTGAGAGGATTTTACAGTAAAATGAGGGGAGCCGATAGGAATGATGAACTGTTGATGGCATATTTAGCCAAATTCTAAGTGGTGCAACATTGGAGTGGTACACCCACCAGGACAACAGTAGGTGGTACACTTGGGATGACTTGGCTCAAGCTTTCACTCGGCATTTCTAGTTCAACGTAGAAATTGTCCCAGATCGCCTATCTTTGACTAAGATGGACAAAAATCCTAGTGAGAGCTTCAGGGAGAATTGTTTCCGGTGGAGAGAGCAGGCGGCACGAGTCGACCCTCCAATGAAGGAAGATGAAATGGTAGATTGCTTTCTTTAGACTTTGGATCCTACTTACTTTAGTTATATGGTCTCGGTCGTAGGTAAGTCTTTCAATAAGGTGGTGAGAATGGGAGGAATAGTAGAGGAGGGGCTCAAGTCGAGCAAGATCATGAGTTACTCTACCATCAAAGCGACCACACAAGCGATCCAGAATGGCACCGGGGGCGTGTTAAGGAAAAGGAAGAAAGAAGATGTTGTTATGGTCGTCTTAGGATCGTGGCCTGGCCCAAGGGGTCCGCCGCACCATTACACCCAGCCTCGACCCCAGCCTCAAACCTACATCCAAACTCCATATAATCCACCCCAACACTACTTACCACAACCAGACCCTCAGTATTCAGTCAGGCCACCCCAATACCATGTCCACCACGCACAGTCATATGCTCAACCCCCTCCGTACCTGTAATGGCGTGCACCAGCTCCACAAAATACTTACCCGCCTCCACAAACATACTGAAACCCTACTGGTCCAAGCTTTTTCCCTAGGAAGGAGTATAGAAAACAACAAAAGCGGACTTTCACCCCACTTGGATAGTCTTACACCATTCTGTTTCAGAGGTTAAAACAGTTGGGGTTCTAAGGCCGGTTGAGTCAAAATTACCAAATCCCCCTCCGAAGAACCTGGATTATTCCCTCAGATGTGTATATTGTTCTGATGCTCCAAGGCATGACACGGAAAAGTGTTGGCATTTGAAGAGCACCATCCAAAAAATTATCGATACAAACCAGATTGAGGTCTAGAGCCCGGAAGCGCCCAACATCAATCAGAATCCATTTCCAGCCCACACTGAAACACATATGATTGAGATAGTGTATAAGGATGGGAAGCTCGAGAAGCCTTCGAAGTCTATCATGATGATCCGTGCCAATGAAAGTAATTCACTCAAAACTCCAGTTGTCACAAATGCAACATCTTTGGCAGTTGAGAGGTTGACAGACAAGCTAAGCAAGCTTGATGCTAAGCCACCCGTGGTAGGTGTGAAGGGATCCCCACATGATGTGGAAACAAATCAAGGAAAGGCGAAAGTGGTCGTGTCAGGGGTAGCAAGTAAGCCTGTCATAATTCTGGAAGGGGCCCGCACGGCTCTTATTATCATTAAACCTGTAACCCAGCTGCTGGAAGATGACACCAAGGCCATCTCGTGGAATTACAAGCGAGTAGTAGTAACTTACAAGGGGAAAGAAGTGGAAGAGAAAGTTAATGAAACTCGGGGGTTGACTTGTTCGGGGAGATGCTTTACCCTAGAGGAATTAGGAAAAGCCAAGCCACTCAAAGATAGTCCAATTCTAGTGAAGAAACCGGTCACCGAAGAGGAGGCGGAAGAATTTTTGAGGAAAATAAAGGTGCAGGGTTACTCCATAGTGGAACAATTATGAAAGACACCTGCTCAGATTTCTTTTCTATCATTGTTGATACGTTCAGACGAGCACCGCCGGGCTCTTATGAAGATTTTGAATGAAGCCCATGTCCCTAACAAGATTACAGTGAACCATTTGGAGAAGATTTCCAACAAGATATTCGAGGCAAACAAGATTACCTTCTTAGATGGTGAGTTGCCTGTGGAGGGTACGGAGAACAATCGGGCTCTTTATCTCACAGTAAAATGCGAAGATTCTGTGGTCACAAGTGTGCTAGTTGATAATTCTTCCAGTGCAAACATTTGCCCGCTCTCCACTCTGCACAAGTTGAAAATTGATGCTGAGAGGATCCACAAGAACAGTATATGTGTCCGAGGTTTTGACGGAGGGGGAAAAGATTATGTTAGTGATATCATGCTCGAACTTACAATAGGACCATTTGAATTTACCATGGAGTTCCAGGTATTAGACGTGGCAGTCTCTTACAATTTTCTGTTGGGTAGGCCTTGGATACATGTTGCAAAAGCAGTCCCGTCTTCTTTGCACCAGATGGGAAAGTTTGAGTGGGACAAACAGGAAATTGTTTTTCATGGTGATGAGAACTTGTATGCTTACAATGATACATCTATCTCGTTTATTAATGTTGAAGATGATAAGGGGCCTTGGGTGTACCAAGTTTCCGAAACAGTGTCAGTTGAGAAGGTTCCGAAAGGGGAATATATTCTTAGGCCAAAGCTAGCTTCTACGACCGTCATGGTAGCAAATGAAATGTTGAGGAATGGTTTTGTGTGGGGCAAGGGTCTGGGTGCATCTTTGCAAGGTATCGTGCAGCTAGTGTCTCTACGTGAAAATCTGAGTATATTTGGTCTAGGGTTAAAGCCCACAGGGGATGATGTGAAGAAGTCTAAAAAGTTGAAAAAGAAGGTATGGTCACTCCCTAGTCCCTAAGTTTGTCCCATGCCTCTCCAGGTCTTTCATCAAGTTAGGGGTAGTGAAGTGTCCAGTGTCCCCAGTTCTAAAGCCTGTGGTTGACTTTGATGAAGAGTTGATTGAGAGGTTCTAAAGTGTATTTGATAAGGTGAACATGGTAGAAATTGGGGGAGGTTCCAGCAAAGCAGATGTGAAGTTTATTAGGCCAAAAGTGAAGCTTAACAATTGGAATGCTACTCCTCACCCTACTCGGAAGGAGTCTTAGTAGTTTGCTTTGATTTCCTTCCTGTTATCTGGATTATTCTAGGGTTGTAATTCAGATTTTTACTTTTCACTTTTTTGATGTACAAACCCTCCTATCCTTTATTTTCAATGAAATGTAATTTCCCTTTTTCCATTATAGTGTCATTTTTGTCTTTCTTTGTACAGTTCTTTTTATGTTGGTTTCAATGACATGACATGCATGAGGAATCTTCAGCCAAGTCTTAAAAACCAATCTAACTCTGAAATAATAATCCAAGAAATAGATTGTGATGATAAAACAAAATATGATAGAATAGGAGGCATTTGAGGAAATTAGTAAAGAACTAAATCATTTTGAAGAGAAACCCAAGCCTAATTTGAATGAAACTGAAGCAATCAATTTAGGGGATCCAGATAATATCAAGGAAACCAAGATAAGTGTACACTTAGAACCACAAATCAAGGAATAAATAATCAAAGCACTATCTGAATATAAAAGACATTTTTGCATGGTCATATGACAACATGGCGAGTCTGAGTACTGACTTGGTAGTTCACAAATTTCCAGCTGACCCGGCATTCCCTCCTGTCAAGCAAAAGTTGAGGAAGTTTAAAACTGATATGAGTGTGAAGATTAAGGAAGAAAACACAAAATAGTTGGATGCAAAGGTCATTCGAGTCACGTAATACCCCACTTGGTTAGCTAATGTTGTGCCTATATCAAAGAAGGATGGTAAGACCAGGGTGTGCGTTGATTACCGCAATCTCAACAAAGAAGGTCCAAAGGATAACTTCCCATTGCCAAATCTCCACATTTTGATTGATAACTATGCCAAGCACGAGATCGGATCTTTTGTGGATTGTTATGCGGGATATCACCAAATTTTAATGGATGAGGAAGATGCAGAAAAGACAGCGTTCATCACACCATGGGAAACGTATTGCTATAGGGTAATGCCATTTGGTGTGAAAAATATTAGGGCAACTTACATGAGGGCAATGACTACCGTGTTTCATGACATGATACAAAAAGAAATTGAGGTCTACATGGATGATGTGATCATCAAGTCAAGAAAGCAGTCTGACCAAGTTGGAGACTTGAGAAAGTTTTTCTAGAGGCTCCGCATGTACAATCATAAGCTCAACCCTACAAAGTGTGCATTTTGTGTTCCGTCTGGGAAACTGTTCGGGTTCATAGTCAGTCGGTGAGGCATTGAATTACAACCCCCAAGGAATAATACTGAGGTGATGAGTTTGCTCGGGCGTTTGAACTACATCAACAGGTTTATTGCTCAACTCACAATAACTTGTGAGCCCATCTTTAAGTTTCTAAAGAAGGATGTTGCGGTCAAATGGACTGATGAGTGCCAGGAGGCATTTGATAAGATCAAGGGATACTTGTCAAACCCACCGGTGTTGGTCCCGTCAGAACCCGGGACACCTTTAATTCTCTATTTGACAGTCTTGGATAATTCATTTGACTGTCTGTCAGGTCAACATGACATCATTGGTAGGAAGGAGCAAGCCATCTATTATCTCAGCAAGAAGTTCACTTCCTATGAGGTTAAGTATACTCCCCTTGAAAGGACATGTTACGCTCTGACTTGGGTGGCACAAAAGTTGAAGCATTATCTGTCGTCCTACACTACTTAACTCATTTCTCACCTGGATCCTCTAAAGTATATCTTTCAGAAGCCTATGCCCACAGGAAAACTTGTAAAGTGCCAGATTTTGCTCATAGAGTTTGACATCATCTATGTGACTCGAACCGTAATGAAAGCCCAAAAATTGGCTGATCATTTGGCCGAGAACCCGGTGGATGAAGAATATGATCCTTTGAGGGCTTATTTTCCCAATGAAGAGGTGATGCATATTGATGAGGTGGAGCAGGCTGAAAAGACAAGTTGGAAACTTTTCTTTGATGGAGCTTCTTACATGAAAGGTGTCGGAATAGGGTTGTGCTCGTTTCTGAAATAGGGCATCACTACCCTGTTACGGCCCAGCTTCGTTTCTATTATACTAACAACATGGCTGAGTACGAGGCATGCATTCTGGGTTTAAGGTTAGTTGTAGATATGGGAGTCCAGGAAGTCTTGGTCTTAGGAGATTTGAATTTGTTAGTGCACCAGATTCAGGGAGAATGGGAAACTCCGGATTTAAAACTCATACCGCATCGACAATGTTTGCATGATCTTTGTCAAATTCAGATCAGTAGAGTTCAGGCATATTCCTAGGATCCATAATAAGGTTGTCGATGCCTTGGCTACCTTGGCGTTAATGTTACACCATCCGGATAAGGCTTATGTTGACCCTCTGCATATTCAAGTTTGCGATCAGCATGCTTACTGTAATGTGGTTGAGGAGGAACTTGATGGTGAACCGTGGTTCCATGATATCCGGGAATACATCAAGATGGGGGTGTATCTGGTACAGGCCACAGGTGATCAAAAGAGAACAATTCGACGTTTGGCTAGTGGATTTTTCTTGATCGGGGGAATTTTGTACAAGAGAACTCCAGATCTTGGACTGATAAGGTGCATAGATTCTAAACAAGCCACGACTATCCTGACCGAAGTGCATTCCGGAGTTTGTGGACCGCATATGAGTAGGTATGTTTTGGCCAAAAAAAATCTTCAAGCAAGGTATTATCGGCTCACCAAGGAACGAGATTGCATCAGCTTTGTGCGCAAGTGTCATCAATGTCAGGTGCATGGGGATTTGATTCATTCTCTGCCGTCTGAGTTGCATACTATGTTCGCACCTTGGCCTTTTGTCGTTTGGGGTATGGATGTCATTGGACCAATTGAGCTAGTGGCGTCAAATGGGCACAGGTTTATTCCGGTGGCCATCGACTATTTCACTAAGTGGGTTGAAGCCATGACTTTCAAATCTATGACCAAGAAGGCAGTGGTTGATTTTTTTCATTCAAACATCACTTGTCAGTTCGGAATCCCCAAGGTAATCATCACAGACAATGGTGCTAATCTTAACAGCCATTTGATGAAAGAAGTATGTCAACAGTTCAAGATTACGCTTTGGAATTCCACCCCGTATCGCCCTAAAGCAAATGGAGCTATTGAGGCAGCTAACAAGAACATAAAGAAGATACTTTGGAAGATGGTGCAAGGTTCTAGGAAATGGAATGAAAAGTTGTCTTTTGCTTTGCTGGGTTTCCGCAGTATTGTTCGCATTTCAGTAGGTGCAACGCCTTATCTGTTGGTATATTGTACTGAAGCAGTTATACCCATAAAGGTCAAAATTCCATCTCTTCAAATTGTTGTTGAAGCTGAAATTGATGATGATGAATGGGTCAAAACTCGGTTGGAGCAATTAAGTCTGATTGACGAGAAATTACTGGCGACAGTGTGGTCAATTGTATCAGAAGAGAATGGCAAGAGCATACAACAAGAAGGTGCGTCCCCGGAAATTTGAAATGGGTCAGCAAGTATTGAAATGCATCCTTCCACATCAGGCTGAAGCCAAAGGCAAGTTTGCCCCAAATTGGCAAGGGTCGTTCGTTGTAACAAGAGTGTTGTCCAATGGTGCTTTGTATTTAATAGATATAGAAGGCAAATGTGTAGATATGGCTATCAATTCTGATGCAGTCAAAAGATATTATGTATGATTTCTTCGGTTTGTTTAATTGTGATGTTTGTACTTGGCATGTTTTGAAGGTTGGAATAACGAAGGCATTTTATTCTGCTATCTAAATACTTTATCCTTTGTTACCCCTTTTTTGAGTCTTATTTATATTCTTTCATACCCCTCTTTTGGAATCGGAAGCAGAGTTCAAAAAATATAAATAAAGAAGAGAAAAGAGGAAAAAGAGAAAGAGAAAATGAAAAAAAAAGTAAAGCAAAAGAAAGAAAAGAAAAAAAAAAGAGAAAAGAAAAAAAGTACAAAAAAAACAAAGCAATTCCTATGTCTTGAACTACGTTCGACCTGATTCCTTTTAAGGATACGTAGGCAGCCTCACGGTTCGGTCCAGTCAAAATAAAAATTCAAAATTCCACAGGCAAAGAAACTAGGGCAGAAGTTGTGGTTATGTAAAGATATAATTCCAAAAGTTGTAATTCTGAACCCTTTCATTTCAAGCTGTTTTTTAGCCTTTATGATATCTTTTTTTTTCTAACCCTATCCAAAAGTCTACATTACGGTCCAAAGAAAGACCTTTCGATCAATCTTTGAGGAGTGCCAAGTCAAACGAGATACAAGTATGATTCACATCAGGGGCAACACTCTGCTCTTCGGTCTCTCCCCCCCCCCCTCCCCCCAAAGTTTGGGAGAGGGGGTTTATTTTTATCTAAATATATCCCCAATTAATTAGGTAATATCCCGTTACCTGGTAATTAAACATCTGGATATTTTAGCTCGGGCCGTATTTTACCCCAAAATGCCAAACTTTGACAAAAATTCATTTTCTTTGTTTGCAGGAATATGTTACGATGATGTCACCCTCTGCAGTAATATATTATGATGATGTTACGTCCAGCAGTATTAAGTTACGACAGTGTTCTACCCAGTAGTATTACATTATGGTAATGTCACACTTCGCAGTATTAAGTTACGACGATGTTGCACCCTGTAGTATTGTACGTTGGATTTGTCGTAAGGTAATTGACATCAGTCCAAGTAAAAGATTATTTGGAGATTATAAGGATTATTCTATTTCACAAGTGATGAATAAATTCGTAAACGTGAAAGGGGAAGCAAGTCAAAGAAAATAAATTTTTCGTCCAAAGTTTGGCATGTTGGAATAAAATACGGGTCGAGCACTAATACCCGATATTTATGGACTAGTACCATATAAGGTACCACATGGCCATGATAGTACGATGTATAAGGTGTGTTAAAAGTAAGTAGTATTTTAAGTAAGTTGAGATAATTTTTAATTATGCGGGTAACTGGTTAATTACCGAGTAACAGTACATTACCTAATTACCTAATAAATGAATAAAGATTGAAAATTCTCATCACCATCCCACGTGGCATCAAACTACTTTCCAAACAAGTGACTATTAGTCACCTTTGGTTAAGTGGCAACCAAAAATATTGGTTTCAAGAAACCTAAATTCCAAGATCCTCTAGCTTTCTTCCAAAGGAATAGTGTTCGGTGGTCACATGTGCCAAACTTGCTGACTATCTATTTGTGTGCCTCCACATTTAATGTGCAAAGGTCATGAAATATTCTTTACCACTTTGTAAATACTGTTGGATAGAATTATTAAATTTCATGAGATAAAGAAGAATTTCAATTGAGTTTAACTCATACAGTTAAGCTTGTATAATAGTACTTGCCATACATCATAGTGAATGAATATTGGGAAAAGATGTTAATGAATTCAGGCTTGATCGTGTTGCTTCTAAGTGTTTGCCACCGGGCAGAATATTTTCCCGTTCGCCGCCGGTCCAGGAAATTGTGTTGGCCAATCTTTTGCATTAATGGAAGCCAAGATCATATTAGCCATGTTAATGTCCAAGTTTCGATTCACCATTTCCCAGAGTTATCGCCATGTAATTGCTCTTTAATGGAAATTAATCTTGAGACATAACAATTCCAATGAGAATTGTCAGAATCGTAGCAACGTAAAATTTTGCAGTTCTAAAAGAGTACGGTGCAATCTTCACTAGAAATATTATACGGCATTTTCCCTACTCCAGGTATGTTAAGGCTATCCCTTCTTTCTTTTGGCATGATCCATATGATAGAACGAAACGTGCAAATGCACAAATTCCATGAATGACTCTATTCATAGAAGTATTAGAGATATTTATGTTCTTGAATTTTCGTATGTCATAATATTTTATCTTCTGCTCGTGGGTCTCAGAATAATGCGCAGTTGGAAAAATTTATCCGGAAAGAATATTGAGATTATTACTTATTTTTCATGTATTTTGTACATGTGCATTGACCCATGACCAGATGGTATTATATACGCATATATATATATGGGATATGGAAAAAGGTTACGACATTATATACGCACCACCACCTGATCAGCTGGTATACGATGGTGATGTTGCCCACAGTGGCTGAAATATGATTCAAACAGCATTATATACGCGTATATATGTAAATATGATTCAAACAGCGTTATGTACGCATATATATGTATGTATGTATATGTATATGAGATATGGAAAAGGTTATAGCATTATATACGTACCACCACTTGATCAACTGGTATACGATGATGATTTTGCCCACAGTGGCCGATATGATATGATGGGATGCCCTTAGAGGCTGATGATATTATGAAACATGCACCTATGCACGACATGACATTCATATGCATACGCATGACGCTACAAGTAATTTATGATTTACAAAGTTATTCAGACTTAAATGTTAAGTCATGTGCTCTATATGTCTTCCATGTCTCTTATGTATTTATTTGAGTGCCTTACATATTTGGTACATTATTCGTACTGACATCCCTTTTGGCTGGGGATGATGCGTTTCATGCCCGTAGGTCCCGATAGATAGGTCGAGAGCCCTCCAAGTAGGCTATCAGCTCAGTGGAAGATGTTGGTGCGCTCCATTTGCTTCGGAGTTGCTCTTTTGGTTAGTATGATTTAGACATGTCTTATTTGGTATGGCGGGACTCTGTCCCGACCTTTATGACATTTATGTATTCTTAGAGGTTTGTAGACATATGTCGTGTACATAAAAGATTGTACGGCCTTGCCGGCCTATGTTTTGAGTTTATAAATGATTATATTGGCCTATTAGGCCCGTATGTCATGTGTATATAATGATGTAATAAGAAAGATACGTTACGTTGGTACTCGGTTGAGTAAGGTACCGGGTGCCCGTCGCGGCCCATCGGTTTGGGTCGTGACAGGAAAAGCATGACTCTCATATATATATATAGCCCCTCGAACAAGCCGGGCACCCGGTACCTTACTCAACCGAGTACCAACGTAATGTATCTTTCTTATTACATCATCATATACACATGACATACGGGCCTAATAGGCCAACATGATCCTTTATAAACTCAAAACATAGTCCGACAAGGCCGTACAACCTTTTACGTACACGACATATGTCTACAAGCCTCTAAGAATACATAAATGTCATAAAGGTCGGGACAAAGTCCCGCCATACCAAACAATACACGTCTAAATCATACTAACAAAACGAGCAACTCCGAAGCAAATGGAGCGCACCAACATCTTTCGCTGAGCTAATAGCCTACTTAGAGGGCTCTCGACCTTTCTATCGGGACCTTCGGGCATGAAACGCAGCATCCCCAAGCAAAGGGGATGTCAGTACGAATAATGTACCGAGTATGTAAGGCACATAAATAAATACTTAAGAGACTTGGAAGACATATAGAGTACATGACTCAACCTGTAAGTCTGAATAACTTTGTAAATCATAAATTACTTTTAGTGTCATGCATATGCGTATGAATGTCATGTCGTGCATGGGTACATGTTTCATTACATCATCAGCCTCTGAGGGCATCCCATCATATCATATCGGCCTCTGTGGACAAAATCATTATCTTATACCAGCTGATCAGGTGGTGGTGCGTATATAATGCCATAACCATTCCCATATCCCATTTACATATATATACATACATATATACGCATATTTAACGCCGTCTGAGTCATATTTTAGTCAATGTAGGCAACATCATCATCATATACCAGCTGATCAGGTGTTGGTGCATATATAATGCCATAACCATTCCCATATCCCATTTACATATATATATACATACATATATACGCGTATATAATGTCGTCTGGTAATGGGTCAATACACATGAATGCAATGCATGAAAAGTACGTTAATAAAATCTTTCGGAGCTTCATAAGACCATTTTGCCTTTGAGTAATATCATAAAGTAAACTCTTTTCAACTTTCGTATTTTTTTCTTAGACCCATGAACAGATGATAAAATATTATGAGACACGGAAATTCAAGAACATAGATATCTCTAATACTTCTATAAATATAGTCATTCATGGAATTTGTGCATTTGTATGTTTCGTTCGTATCATATGGATCATGCCAAAAGAAAGAAGGGATGGCCTTAACATACGCGGGCCGATTTTCTTGACAATTCCTCTAACACACGTCTTGTGTGACGAACACGTAACGACAGGTTGAAGTAGGGAAAAAACATATGATATTCTTGAGAAAGATTGTACCGTGCTCTCTTAGACAACGAAGCCATAACGCTTATCATCTTTCGTTGCAAACCAGTGAAGCAAACCTTCTCGGAACAAGGATATTATCACAAATTTGGAAATTGTTGATCAACGTGATCCTACTCTTCAAGAATCAATAATCATATCATAAACCTTAATTATCCATTCTCTAACATGAAAGTCATTGAAAGGAATATCTCTAGTAACGTGTGAAATCCTTCCAACTTTGTAGTCATTCCCAAAAGCTACACCTTTATTATCATGATGGTAAGGGTTCATATGTAGGTCTTGTTAAGACTTCCATTTTTAAGCTTATCATCTTACCTTAATGTTTTTATTAAAGTGGGTGTGGGCCCCATTTAGGTGACTACTTGGCCACAAAATTCCCCCAAATATGCCACCTAATTACTTAAAATCAAGAGTCATCATATGTATCTGCATGTGGCTGCCATGTTTTAGACCATTAATCTTATCCAAAAAAATTTAATTAATCAACCACTAATTAGTAATTAACTAGTTGATTCCCCCATTATCCAATAATTCCCATAATTAAGGATTATGTCAAATATGAAAGTTGAGAAAGAAAGAATTTACTTTATGATATTGCTCAAGAGCCAAAGTGGTATCAGAGCAGTTCATTCCTAGGGTTGTTTACAAGACGTGTCTAGTAGAGTCTTGTTTATGGGTGTGTCGTGCGCCACACTTATAAGCAGGAGGCTACAGAGCATTTAGGACTGTCACTCTTTCTTCTTACTCTAGATCGTGTGGTAGAGCTCACTTATAAGAATTCAAACTCCTAGCTTCTATTTTATTCGTAATATGACGATACCTCCAATTGGTTAGAGATTGAATGCGTCTATGGAAGAATTGAGTAAGAGGAACTCAATTTTGTATGATTCCTACGATAAGTAAATGTGAGGTCTTTAGCAGGTCATGGGTATACTGAAAGGTGTAAGCTTCCTGATAAGAAGCCTTAAGGCAAGAATGCCTATCCATTTTAATGGTGAAAGATAATGAGAGATTAAGAAGATAAATAAAAGTTTCAACAAGCAAAAGAAGCAAGATGAAGAAGGGTACGAGGCGCCCAGTTAATGAAGGTTAACAGTGTTTATAATTCAGGTAGGGGAACATAAGCTTTTTGAGTTATATTCAGCAGTAACAGAGGTATGTACAATTGGTCACACTCATTCCAGTTATGCCCTGTGGGGGTTAACATGTATAGTTTAGAGAAGGACGGAATATCAAGATCCGGTTGGGGTTAGGATAACCCAAATTGGTAAATGGATGGTTTGCATTAGTTGACAATTTCAAAGGACATTGCAAAAAGTGCTAATAGATCTCCTTGTGAAACACCTAGATGGTGCATTTTAAAATAGTACCACTACATATGAGTGCTACAAAGATAGGCGTTTGAAGCCTTGAAAGGATAAAATTATCTTAGCATGACTCTTGTCCCTAGTAGAGAGATAATGCTAGGCAACCCGAAGAGCCAGTGAATGGGGCAAAGGGGAGATAAAGCGGGGAAAACAATGTCGTGTTGAAGTTTTCAAACAACAAAAGAAGGGATATGCAGAAATATTAGTAGAGTAACGAGAAAATAGATAAGGAAGCATTATGAATAAGGTGTGATACATGGATGACAATGGTATAATGTTACAGAACCTATAGTTAAATGAAGAAAGAGACGAAAGGTGATGGACCTTAAGACAACAAAAAAGTATAGGCCATACAGTCACATCCTCATCTCAAGGAATAAGTTTGTGACTCTAACATGATTACCAAAAGGGAGAATTAAACCCCAGAATAAAAAAATTAGTAATTACGCTCCGCAATATTACATCGATATTATGCATTGCTGTATTAAGTTATGACAGTGTTGCACCCAACAGTATTACATTACGGTGGATTTATGTTTTGCAGTATTAAGTTACGACGATGTTGCACCTTGTAGTATTGTACGTTGGATTTGTTGTAACGTAATTGACATTAGTCCAAGTAAAAGATTATTTGGAGATTATAAGGATTACGCTATTTATACAAGCTATAAATAAGTGTTATGAAGGATAAAGTGGTATTAGAGCAATTTTGTCCTAGGGAGTCTACAAGCCGTGTCTAGTAGAGTCTTGTTTATGGGTGTGTCATGCACCACACTTATAAGCAGGAGGCTACAGGGCATTTAGGATTGTCACTCTTTCTTCTTACTCTAGATCATGTGGTAGAGCTCAGTCATAGGAAGTTAAATTCCTAAATCCTATTCGTAATAAGACAATACCTATATCCAGATAGAAGGATGGAAAGAGAGATTGTTGTGGAAAAGCTGAGTCAGAGGAATTGGAATTTTATATGATGCCTATGATAAGTGAATGTAAGGTCTTTAGTAGATCATGGGTGTACTGAAAGGTGTAAGCTTTCTGATAAGAAGCCTTAAGGCAAAAAAGCCTATCCATCTTTATGGTGAAAGATAATGAGAGATTAAGAAGATAAATACAAGTTTCAACAAGCAAAAGAAGCAAGATGAAAAAGGGTACAAGGCGCCCAGTTAATGAAGGTTAACAACATCTATAATTGAGGTAGAGGAACATAAGCTTTTTGAGTTATATTCAATAGTAACATAGGTATATACAATTGGTTGCAGCCATTCCAGATATACCCTATGGGGGTTAATAGAAGTAGCATAAGAAGATATGATGAATGAATTGTTTGTGTCAATTGACATTTTTAAAGAATATTGCAAATGTGCTAATAAATCTCCTTGTGAGACACCTAGATGGTACACTTTAAAATAGTGCAGCCAGATATGAGTACGACAAAGACATGCACTATAAGCCTTGAAGGGATACATATTACCTTAGTATGGCTCACATCCCTAGTAAAGCGAGAACGTTAAGCAACTTGAAGAGCCATTAGATGGAGCAAAGGGAAGCTAAAGACAAAACAATGTCCTGTTCGAGTTTTTAGAAGAAAGTGATTGACAGAAATGTTAGCAAGAAAATAAGAAAAGAGTTAATGAAGCATTATGAGTAAGATGTGATATATGGATGACAACGGTAGATAAAAAATGACAATATTATAGAGTTTATAGTCAGGTGAAGGGAAATACAAGAAGTGACAAGCCTTAGGACAACGAAAGAGTATATGCCATAAAGTCATATCCTTATCTCAAGGAATAAGTTCGTGACTCTAACGTGTGTTAGAGGAATTGCCAAGAGAATCGACCAAAGTATGTTAAGGCTCTCCTTTCTTTCTGTTGGCATGATCCATATGAAACGTGCAAATGCACAAATTCCATAAATGACTCTATTTCATTGGAGTATTAGAGATATCTATGTTCTTGAATTTTCATGTGTCATAATATTTTATCATTTGTTTATGGGTCTTAGAAAAATATAAAAGTTGAAAAGAGTTTACTTTATGATATTACTCAAAGGCAAAACGGTCTTATGAAGCTCTGAAAGATTTTATTAACGTATTTTTCATGCATTGCATTCATATGCATTGACCCAGACCAGATGGTGTTATATACGCGTATATATGTAAATATATGTATATGGGATATGGGAAAAGGTTACGGCGTTATATACACATCACCACCTGATCAGCTGGTCTATGATGTTGATGTTGCCCACAGTGGCTGAAATATGATTCAAACGGCATTATATACGCGTATATATGTATGTTTATATATGTATATGGGATATGAGAAAGGTTATGGCATTATATATGCACCACCACCTGATCAGCTGGTATACAATGATGATTTTACTCATAGTGGTCGATATGATATGATGGGATGCTCTCAGAGGCTGATGATGTTATGAAATATGTACCTATGCACGACATGACATTCATACGCATATGCATGACGCTAAAAGTAATTTATGATTTACAAAGTTATTCAGACTTATAGGTTGAGTCATGTACTCTATATTTCTTCCATGTCTCTTATGTACTTATTTACGTATTTTACATACTCGGTACATTATTCGTACTGACATCCCTTTTGCCTGGGGATGCTGTGTTTCATGCCTGAAGGTCCCGATAGACATGTAGAGAGCCCTCCAAGTAGGCTATCAACTCAGCAGAAGATGTTGGTATGCTCCATTTGCTTCGGAGTTGCTTGTTTGGTTAGTATGATTTGGACGTGTATTGTTTGGTATGGCGGGACTTTATCCTGACCTTTATGATATTTATGTACTCTTAGAGGCTGGTAGACATATGTCGTATACGTGAAAGATTGTATGGCATTGTCGGCTATGTTTTGACTTTATAAATGATTATGTTGGTCTATTAGGCACGTATATCACGTGTATATGATGATGTAATAAGAAAGATACATTACGTTGGTACTCGGTTGAGTAAGATATCGGGTGCCCCTCGCGGCCCATTGGTTTGGGTTGTGACAAAAGTGGTAGGTTGTCATTCTTAAGACGAACAGTAATGTGAAAGCATTAGAGGACATAGATTTATACTTATAGGATAAGCAATGAAAGTAACCTGGGATTTGGTAGCAGACCTCAGTAACGAGAAGTCGGGGTAAGAGTTATGGTATAGTATGACCTAGGTAGATGTTGTAAAGTCATAAGAATGGATAACCACGTCTATAAAATAAGAGATAGCAATATTCGTAAGTTCGACAAAAAGCGAATAACTATAGGACTAAAAACTGGAGGAAAAAGGAGAGGAGAGTCGCATAAGCACACTTACAAGGTCAGTATCATAGAAACTGCATGATGGTAGGTAGAAACAGTTGTGAGATTAAAAGGAATTCGATCACAAGTCATGGCGTGGGAAAGAGGCCTAAAGGGGGGAATGCCCTGTCCTTTGGACTTAATTCACAGATAAGTTGCCTAGATGGCAAGAGGACTACTAAAGTATTCTCAAGCGCTATGGGATATGAGAACGATAAGTGCATCAGTCAACATTCGAGGACGAATGTTCCAAAGGGGGGGAATGATATTACACCCCATATTTTCGTACATGAAAATTATCCATAAATAAATTAATGAGAGCCCGGAAGTGAGATGTCACATTCCGCAGTACTACATTATGGCGATGTTGTACCCTATAGTATTATAAATAGAATTTTTCGTAAGATAATTGACATCGGTCCAAGAAAAATACCATTCGGAGATTAAGGATTATGCTATTTCACAAACGATTAGTAAATTCATGAAGGTGAAAGGGGGAGCAAGTCAAAGAAAGTGAATTTTATCCAAGTTTGACATTTTGGGATAAAATACGGTCCGAGCTAAAATATCCGGTATTTATGTACTAGTACCATACAAGGTACCACATGGCCATGATAGTAAGGTGTATAAAGTGTATTAAAAGTGAGTACTATTTTAAGTAATTTGAGATAATTCTTGATTAAGTGGATGAGAATAATACTTGGGTTGCCACATGGCATTAAGCCAAGCCAAGTGGCATAAATATGAGTGATGAGTCAATAGGCTTTAGTTGAGGAATGTGAATTAAAGAGGAGGATCAGCCACGTTACTAAATACATGTCCCTAGTAATATCATTACAAATGAAAGAAGTAGTGATAACCTAGTGCTACTTCATTTGTAAAGCAAACTAACGGACATAGCCTTATTTACCATCTCACATTCGGTCATTATTTCATATTGCTTTAGTTTGTTTCACCAATCCGTGCTTTAGCTTTAGAGCTAAACATTTCAATTCTAATCGAGGAATTCTTAAC
This sequence comes from Nicotiana tabacum, assembly GCF_000715075.1. Taxonomy (NCBI): domain Eukaryota; kingdom Viridiplantae; phylum Streptophyta; class Magnoliopsida; order Solanales; family Solanaceae; genus Nicotiana; species Nicotiana tabacum. Next base: position 118,920,055 of record NC_134099.1, on the reverse strand, counting down.
AAATGAATTCGTTTGAATTTCACAACGCTACATCAGTGTGAGATGCAATTTGGAAGGAGCACGGTACAATCTTTCTCAGGAGTATCATACGGATTTTTCCCTACTTCGATCCGCCATTATGTGTTTTTTGCAAAAGACGTGTGTTAGAGGAATTGTCAAGAGAATCATTTCAGGTATGTTAAGGATATCCCTTCTTTCTTTTGGCATGATCCATACGATATGAACGAAACGTGCAAATGCACAAAATCCATAAGTGTCTCTACTCATAGAAGTAAAAGAAATATCTATGTTCTTTAATTCCCATATGTCATAATACTTTATCATCTGTTCATGGGTCTCAGAAAAATACGAAAGTTGAAAAGATGTTACTTTATGATATTGCTCAAGAGGCAAAGAGGTATTAGAGCAGTTCTGTCCTAGGGAGTCTACAAGTCATGTCTAGTAGAGTCTTGTTTATGGGTGTGTCGTGCACCACACTTATAAGCAGGAGGCTACAAGGCATTTAGGACTCTCACTCTTTCTTCCTACTCTAGATCGTGTGGTAGAACTGACTTATAAGAATTCAAGTCCCGAACTTCTATTCGTAATAAGACGATACCTAAATCCGGAATGAAGGTTAGAAAGAGAGATAGTTGTGGACGAGCTGAGTCAGAGGAATTGGATTTTTTATGATGCCTTCAATAAAGTAAATGTGAGGTCTTTAGCAGACCATGGGTGTACTGAAGAGTGTAAGCTTCCTGATAAGAAGCCTTAAGGCAAGAATGCATATCCATCTTTATAGTTAAAAACAATGAGATATTAAGAAGATAAGTACAAGTTTCAGCAAGTAAAAGGTGCAAGGTGAAAAAGGGTACAAGGTACCCAGTTAATGAAGGTTAATAGCATTTATAATTGAGGCAGAGGAACATAAAGCTTTTTGAGTTATATTTAATAGTAACAGAGGTATATACAATTGGTCGCACCCCTTCCAGATATGCCTTATGGGGATTAACAAAAGTAGTATAAGAAGATATGATGGATGAATGGATTGCGTCAGTTGACATTTCCGAAGGATATTGCAAACGTGTTAATAGATCTCTTTATGAGACACCTAGATGGTGCACTCTAAAATGGTGCAGCCAAATATGAGTACTACAAAGACACGTACTATAAGCCTTGAAGGGATAAATATTACCTTAGTGTGGCCGCATCCCTAGTAAAGAGAGAACGTTAAGCAACCCAAAGAGCCATTGGATGGAGCAAAGGGAAGCTAAAAGCAAAAGAATGTCGTACTTAAATTTTCACAAGAAAAGGGATATGTAGAAATATTAGCAAAGTAATGAGAAGAGAGATAAGGAAGCATTATGAGTAAGATATGATACACGGATGATAACGGTAGGTCAAAAGAAATGATGACAGTATTATAGAATTTTTAGTCAAGTGAAGGGAAAGACAAAAGATGACAGGCCTTGAGACAATGAATGAATATAGGCCATAAAGTCATCACCTCACTTCGAGAAATAAGTTCTCAACTCTGACGCAATTACCAAAAGAAAAAGTTAGACCCCAGAGTAATAGAAGCCAGTATGGATTGGTGAACAAGATAAACTACACATGAAATAGGGACTGGGTGAGTTGATAATAGTCGACATCATAAGAATTTCATGTCGTATTCCGGCAATAATAGGACGGACAACAGAAGAAGGTTCATGAGAAATTCAGAGGATGTTCATTCAGGAAGACGCTTCCCTAAAGCAAACAATTTTAGCAAAGTTAAGCTTAAGGGACTGTACGTACCAGTTACATTAAGTGTCACCATCGCGAGTAAGGGGATTTGTCATCCTTGGTACAAAAGGAATGTCGCAAGGCAAGTAAGGGTCGTTGATGACGTGAAAGGATATCAAAGATGAAGAGGAAAAAGGTGAAACATCTATAGGCAGGTCGTCGTAGCTCCAACTCTTAGTACTCCCCTAAAGGGGGAAATATGGAATGATAAAAGGAAGAATGCGATAAAAATGCGGAAGGGATGAGATTGCACTTATCCAAATGCTATAGATATGCTACGATTGTAGAACATTATGCAAACACGACATCAAGGAGAAGAAGTAAGGGTCACTGCCCGAGATGTTATTGATAATTAAGGAGCCAGTGCGAGACGTAAGTTAAGACCAAGGAAATAACCCAAGAAAGATTTCGCAAATTATTGACATGAGGATGGGACAACGAGTAGTTAGTAGTTGATTTAGAAAGAGCCTAGCTATGGCTAGTCAAGAGGTTACAGAACAAGATAGCAGGTCGTATAAGATAAAGATAGTAAAACCCAATATAGTGAATTTAGCCCCACAATTGTGACGTTGTAATACTTGAGAAATATTACGAAAATAAAAGATAGTTCCACTAGGAAGACAGTCAAAACTTCCATTCAAAAGCAGCCGTACAAGCAGATGAGTATGGAGATAAGTAACTAAGGATAATTACAAGTGAGCATGAACATCAAAAATTCTATCGGGAATACGGTATAATAATCTCACATCTTTACAAGAGTCAGATGGTCTTCCCTAAGTACTACGATGAAAGACTAGCTGAGGAAATAAGGAAGAAGGCTCCAACCTCAGTACAACGACCTAAAGAGGAAATGGTCATGTGACAAAAGTCTCAAAACAACATTGTATGCACTCCCTAAGAAAGTGGCACCTACAGTGGCTAATGAACAAGGAGTAAAATCAGAAGTGATATTCAGGATCATATGAGTTTTATTGAATTTCAATATATATGGGCACTAAGATAAGCTAAGTATGGACGCAACAATGGGCAAAAAAATCAAGAAAACTAATAGCTTACGTTTGAAGAAAGCTAAGATGGAAAAAAAAGGGAATTACTCGATCAATGATCCAAAGTTGGTTGTATTAAGAACTCACTTAAGGGTTTGGAGTTTTATAAATGCAGCATATACAGCCGTAGAAGGTTCTGGTATATGATGATGATGCTGCCCACAGTGGCCGAAATATGATTCAAACGGCATTATATACGCATATATATATATATATATATATATATATATATATATATATATATATATATATATATATATGTAAATATGATTCAAACAGCGTTATATACGCGTATATATGTATGTTTATATGTATATGGGATATGGGAAAGGTTATGGTATTATATACGCACCACCACCTGATCAGCTAGTATACGATGATGATTTTGCCCGTAGTAGTCGATATGATATGATGGGATGCCCCCAGAGGCTGATGATGTTATGAAAAAAGTACCTGTGCACGACATGGCATTCATACGCATACGCATGACGCTAAAAGTAATTTATGATTTACAAAGTTATTCAAACTTACAGGTTGAGTCATGTACTCTATATGTCTTTCATATCTCTTCTGTATTTATTTATGTGCCTTCCATACTCAGTACATTATTCGTACTGACGTTGCTTTTGCCTGGGACACTGCGTTTCATGCCCGTAGGTCCCGATAGACAGGTCGATAGCCCTCCATGTAGGCTATTAGCTCAGCGAAAGATGTTGGTGCGCTCCATTTGCTTCGGAGTTACTCGTTTGGTTAGTATGATTTAGACATGTCTTGTTTGGTATGGCAGGACTCTATCCCAACCCTTATGACATTTATGTATTCTTAGAGGCTTGTAGACATATGTCGTGTACATAAAAGATTGTACGGCCTTGTCGGCCTATGTTTTGTGTTTATAAAGGATCATGTTGGCCTATTAGGCCGGTATGCATGTGTATATGATGATGTATTAAGAAAGATACGTTATGTTGGTTCTCGGTTGAGTAAGGTACTGGGTGACCGTCCCGGCCAATCGGATTGGGTCGTGACAAAAGTGGTATCAGAGCAGGCATGAAACACAGCGTCCCCAGGCAAAAGGGACGTTAGTACGAATAATGTACCGAGTATGTAAGGCACATAAGTAAGTACATCAGAGACATGGAAGAAATATAGAGTAAATAACTCAACCTGCAAGTCTGAATAACTTTGTAAATCATAAATTACTTTTAGCGTCATGCATGTGTGTATGAATGTCAGGTCGTGCATAGGTACATGTTTCATAACATCATCAGCCTCTGAGGGCATTCCATTATATCATACCGGCCATTGTGGGCAAAATCATCATCGTATACCAGCTGATCAGGTGGTGGTGCGTATATAACGCCATAACCTTTCCCATATCCCATATACATATATATACATACATATATACGCGTATATAACGCCGTTTGAATACATACATATATATGCGTATATAACGCCATTTGAATACATACCCATATATACGCGTATATAACGCGGTTTGAATCATATTTCAGCCACTGTGGGCAACATCATCATCATATACCAGCTGATCAGGTGGTGGTGTGTATATAACGCCGTAACCTTTTCCCATATCCCATATACATATATATACATATGTACGCGTATATAATGCCATCTGGTCATGTGACAATGTATACGCGTATATAACGCCGTCTGAGTCATGGGTCAATGTACATGTATAAATGCATGAAATGCATATGAAATACGATAACAAAATCTCTTGGTACGTCATAAGACCATTATACCTCTGATTAATATCATAAAATCATTTTACGTGTTTTCTGAGACCTATGAACAGACGATTGAATAATAAGACATATGGAAATTCAAGAACATAGGCACTTCTAATACTTCTATGAATAGGGTCATATATGGAATTTGTGCATTTGCACATTTCGTTTGTATCGTATGGATCATGCCAAAAGAAAGAAGGGACAGCCTTAACATACCTGGAGTAGGAAAAACTCTGTATAATTTCTTGAAGATTGCACCGTACTCTTTTAGAACCAAAAGAATTGTATGTTGTTAAGCTTCCAATAATTCTCGCTGGGCTTTTGATTGGAAAACGTTTATTGAAGCTTTCTATATTTTGGATTTAATCATTTTTGGTTGAAGATAGATAACAATTCTTTTGCAAGAATGATAGTGTCTTTCTCTATCAAATGTAAAGTATAAAAAGTGAAGTCTTCTTATCTCAAATGAAGTGGCTAACGTCTGTTTTGTGTAGGTAAAGTTTACTTTATGATATTACCTTAGTGTGGCTCGCGTCCCTAGGAAAGCGAGAACATTAAGCAATTTGAAGAGCCACTAGATGGAGCAAAGGAAAGCTAAAAGCGAAAGAATGTCGTATTGATGTTTTCACAAGAATGGATATGCAAAAATATTAGCAAAGTAATGAGAAGAGAGATAAGGAAGCATTATGAATAAGGTGTGATACATGGATAAAATTGTAGAGCGTTACAGAACCTATAGTCAAATGAAGGAAGAGACGAAAGGTGATGGGCCTTAAGACAACGAAAGAGTATAGGCCATAAGGTTATATCCTCATTTTGAGAAATACGTTTGTGACTCCAACGCGACTACCAGAGGGGACTGTTAATCCCTAGAGTAACAGAAATCGGTATGGATTGGTGAACAAGATAAACTAAACATGAATTAGGGACTGAGTGACTGGTGATAGTTTCCATCATAAGAACTTCAGATTTTGTTCCGCTAATAATAGAATGGATGACAAAAGAAGATTCATGAGAAATTCAGAGAAAGATCATTCAGGAAGACGCTTCCCTACAGCAAGCAATGTGAGCAAAGTTTAGCTTAAGGGACTGTATATGCCAGTTATACTAAATTTCACCCTCGTGAGTAAGGGATTCTGCTATCCTTGGTACGGAAGGATTACCGCAAGGCGAGTAAGAGTCATCGACGATGGGAGAGGATGCAAAAGATGAAAAGGTGAAACATCGATAGGCAGGTCATCATAGTTCCAACTCTTAGTACACCCCTAAAGGGGGAATATGGAGTGATGTAGTATTAAGTCAAAATTAAGTAGTTCAAGTTACTATAAAATGGTAAAGGAAGAATATGATAAATGAAAGAGGAATGAGATGGAACTTATCCAAATCATACAGATACGCTACGATTCAAGAATATTGTGCAAGCACGATGTCAAGGAGAGGAAGTAAAGGTTCATGCCTGGGCTGTTATTAATAAATAAGGAGCCAGTGCGAGATGTACGTTAAGATAAAGGAAATAGCCCAAGAAAGACTACGAGGAACGTTGACATGATAATGGACCAACGAGTAGTTAGTAATTAGTCAGGAAAGATCCCAATTATGACTAAACAAGGGGTTATAGACGAGTCATCAGATCATGTAAGATAAATATAGTAGAACCAAACATGGAGAATTCAGCCTCAAAGAATATCATTATAATACTTGAGACATATTCAAACAAGAGTCGTGGTAGTTAAAGGTACTGTATGAGTATTGCAGGGATAAAAAAAAGTGCCACTGGGAAGGCAGTCAAAATATCAGTTCAGAAGCAACCATACAAGTACAAGGGCATGAAAGTAAGCAACTACGGATGATTATAAGCAAGTAAGAACATCAAAAAAGGTCTGTAATAAGCTCATAGCTTTAGGAGAGTCAAGGGTTCTCCCAAGTACTACAACAAAAGACTATCTAAGGAGATAAGAGAGATGGCTTCAACCTAAGCACAACAACCTAAAGAGGAAATTGTCGTGTAACAACAATCTCGCAACAACATTGTAAGCATTCCAAAGGAAAATGGCACCTACCATGGCTAATGAACGGGAAGTAAGAATTAAAAGTAATATTCGAGATCATATGAATTGTATGAAAACTATGGCAAGTGTAGGCACTATGATAAGCTAAGTATAGACGCAACAAGGGGACAGAAAGACCCGGAAAAGTAATTGCATACGTTTTAAGAGAGCTGAGATGGAACGCAAGGAATTATTCGATCAATGATCCAGAGTTAGTACGTTATGGACACACTCAAGATTTTGGAGCATTATATTTGTTGGCAATCATACAGCCATAGAATACTCTGGTATGAATTAAAAAGAAGAATTGAGCCCAGGGCATAGACAAATGATTGAATTGTTAAACGATTGTATCATGGATATTCCATAACGCCCATGAAATGCTAAGGTAATAACTGATACCATGAGCTACAAATCGGAAGGAAGCTTAAACCTACATAAAGGCTGATCGGAAGGAAGAGAAAGCTAAAGACTCACATCACCCAAGTAAATCAAGAGTCTGATTAATGGACCTAGAAACAAATTATAGAAGTTGTGCTTGAGAACATGACATAATCACTCTCAATATCAGATGTTCAAGAGGAATAACATAACAACCATAATCTATAATGTCTCTACAATAAAGCTAGTTAAAAGAAGTACCAACCTCATAAGAAGTCAGTACGAAGCTCCCATCGGATAGTGTATGCAGTAGAGGTACGAGTATTATAATAAAGCTTCAAGTTATGGATGTGAATTATACCTATGTGGAGGGAAGGTCATCAAAGAGATAGAAGATATGATGCGAAATTTTAAGGTAAGTAAGGTAAAGGTGAACAACGTACGAGATACTTAAAGGCAGAAGATCGTGAATAATCCATACTTCGGATAGAAGTCTATAAGCATGGGGATTCAATATCCAGGAATGATAGCAGCGGCATCAGTAGCATATCTTCCAACCTATGGTCTAGGTATCGAAAAGCCCGATTATGAGAGTAAAGGATAGTTAAAGATGATGTGATGTCTCACTTGATGCTCCAGAACAACATAAGGAAATTAATGGTGCAAGCAAGTTGAAGGAAAGTTGCAAGTAGTATAAATGGATATGTGTAGGTCACAAGCTAAAGTATGCCAGAGCAACAAAGTTTTATGATATCACTTGTGTCACGACCTAAACCGATGGGCCATGATGGGCACTCGGTACCTTACTCAATCGAGTACCAACGTAACGTATCTTTCTTATTATGTCATCAAATATACGTGACATACGAGCCTAATAGGCCAACATAATCATTTATAAACTCAAAACATAGGCCGACAAGGCCGTACAATCTTTCACGTACAAGACATATGTCTACAAGCCTCTAAGAATACATAAATGTCATAAAGGTCGGGACAGAGTCCCACCATACCAAACAATACACGTCTAAATCATACTAACAAATAAGCAACTCTGAAGTAAATGGAGCGCACCAACATCTTCCGCTGAGCTGATAGCCTACTTGGAGGGTTCTCGACCTGTCTATCGGGACCTGCGGGCATGAAACGCAGCGTCCCCAGGAAAAAGGGACATCAGTACTAAGAATGTACCGAGTATGTAAGGCACATAAATAAATACATAAGAGACATGGAAGACATATATAGTACATGACTCAACTTGTAAGTCTGAATAACTCTGTAAATCATGAAATACTTTTAGCATCATGCATATGCGTATGAATGTCATGTCATGCATAGTTACATGTCTCGTAACATGATCAGCCTCTGAGGGCATCCCATCATATCATATGGCATGAGAATCAATACATAAAAGACATATACGAAACATGGAATAAAGAAATCCACCTGTAAGTCTGAATAACTTTGTAAATTCTGCAACATTTATAGTGTCATGCACGTACATGTAAATGTCGTGTCATGCATAGGTATAGATGTACATAACATCAGCAAGCCTCTGAGGGCATCCCATTATATCGTCTCGGCCACTGTGGGACACATCATCAACATATATCAACTGATCTGGTGGTGGTGTGTATATAACGCCGTAACCTTTTTCCATATCCCATAAACATATATTTACATATATACACGTATATAATGCCATCTGGTCATGGGTCAATGCACATGTATAAATGAGTGAAATGCATGAAAAATACATGATACTCTCGATATTCCTTTCGGATAAGCTTTTTCAACTGCGGATTATTCTGAGACCTACTATTTCTATGAATAGAGTAATTTATAGAAAAATGTGTATTTGCTCATTTCTTCAGTATAATTTGGATCATGCCAAAAGAAAGAAGGGATAGCCTTAGCATACCTGAGCCGATTCTTTTGACAATCCCTCTAACACACGTCAAACGCAACAAAGCATTTAACGGCCGATCGAACTAGGGAAAATATCTTACAATCAGCTTCTTTGACAACATCTATAGTCGTTATCAGGACATTCTTTTGCACCTAGTTGCATAGCTTTCTCACGGATTCTCCACAGTCTATTTTCTCTCCTTACAACCAAGACAAGATTTGTTCTCTTCTTTGCGTATTCATATGCAATTTGCTCGCCAATAGCAGAAGAATCACCAGTTATAATAACAACTTTATCCTCTATATCATTACCAAAGTGTTGTAAAGCCATTCACATGTGTTGATGAAGGTCAAAGCTGGCCATGCACATGCCAACATCGCTAAACTTGCTGGTGGTACCACAAAATTCAGCACTAAATTCACCAATTCCATTAATTCCTTTTATAAACACCTCTTTTCCAATACCATGTTGTGTGTGGTGGGAGATCAGTTGACAGATTGTGCTGAAATGTAGGCTACTAAGAACCGTTCCGATTGAAAGGGACTTGGAAGCCAAATTATATGTGAAATACGTACAACAAAGACTATTAAGATCCATCAATTAATATAAAACCCTCTCCAAGAGATCTGTGCATCTCTGACCTCTGTATTGAAGAAACAATGAGTATTTCTTATTTTTGAGAATTGTCAATTCCTAAAAGAAGACTTTCCAACAGAAGAAAATGATAGATACCTAACTCTCTAGCATTTAGATTAAAAACCCTACTTATCACATGCATTTTACAATTTGAGGGAATATGACTGAATATATTGCCACGAAACATCGGCCTCAATGGATTCCTAAATTGGTAGGGAAAGTGGACCTTCTTTCATCATCCTCTTTGATGACTAATGTATAATAATCTCCTAAATCTTTGCCACCTTTCAAGCATCATATAAGAGTCACAATATTATATAAATGGGCTGCCACGTTTCCATTGTTGGGGATTTAAACTTATCTATAATTAATTAGTTGGTATCTCGCTACCCGGTAATTAACCAATTACCCGTAAAATTGAAAATTATTCCCACCTAAAATATTACTCACTTTTCACATACCTTATACACCTTACTATTAAGGTCATGTGGTACCTTGAATGGTACTAGTCCATAAATACCGAGTATTTTAACTTGAGTCGTATTTTATCTCAACATGCCAAACTTGGACGAAAATTCATTTTCTTTAACTTGCTTGCCCTTTTACCTTCACGAATTTACTCATCACTTACAATCCTTATAATCTCCAAATAATCTTTTCCTTAGACTGATTTCAATTACCTTACAACAAATTCAATGCATAATACTATAGGACGCAACATCATCGCAACTTAATACTACGAAGCCTAACATCACCGTAATGTAATATTGCAGGGCATAACATCATCGTAATATAATACTAGGAGACATAATATTGACGTAATATTGTGGGGCATAACATCATTCCCCCCTTTGGAACATTCGTCATCGAATGTTGATTGATACTCTTATCATTTCCGTAACTTATAGCTCTTGTGAATACCTTATTACTCTTCTTGCTATTTAAGCAGTTGTTCTGTGAATAAGTCCAAAATCTAGGGTATTCCCCCTTTAGTCTTTTTGCTCATATCATGACCTGTGGTCGAAATCTTCCTAATCTTGCAACTGTTGTTACCTCCTGTCATGCATCCTATATGACCCTAGCTTTGTAAGTGCTTTTATGCGATTCCTTTTTCCTTTTTCCTTTAAGCTTTTAGCCTAATTTATGATTTACAAAGTTATTAAGACTTACAGGTTGAGTCATGTACTCTATATGTCTTCCATATCTCTCATGTATTTATTTATGTGCCTTACATACTCGGTACATTATTCGTACTGACGTCCCTTTTGCTTGGGGACGCTGCGTTTCATGCCTGCAAGTCCCGATAGACAGGTTGAGAGCCGTCCAACTAGGCTATCAGCTCTGCGGAAGATATTAGTGCGCTCCATTTGCTTCGAAATTACTCATTTGGTTAGTATAATTTAGACGTGTATTGTTTGGTATGGCGGGAATTTGTCCCAACCCTTATGACATTTATGTATTCTTAGAGACTTGTAGACATATGTCGTGTACATAAAAGATTGTACGGCCTTGTCGGCCTATGTTTTGAGTTTATAAAGGATCATGTTGGCCTATTAGGCCCGTATGCATGTGTCTATGATGATGTACTAAGAAAGATACATTACGTTAGTACTCGGTTGAGTAAGGTACCGGGTGCCCGTCCCGGCCCATCGGTTTGGGTCATGACATCTGCACAAGGAAAAATAAATAAAATGAGAGAGTCTTATTGGTGAAAACTCTCACGGGCATTGTAAGGCGATGGAAAGATGAGAGAAAACGAAAATGAGAGAGTCTTATTGGTGAAAACCATCGCGGGCACCGTAAGGCGACAGTGAGTCGAGAGATGAACAAATAAGAGAGGTTTGTTAGTGAAAACCTGTCAGGGCACTGCAAGCCAAATGAGGCTCGTGACTTTGCAGAGAGATTGGATTATAGAAAATCCCGGTTTCGAAGGACAAAGATGGGGCACAAAATGAAATATGATTAGGTGAAAGATCTGTGCTGATTAGTCCAAAATGCATGTCATGATCATTGATACTAGTTGCTTCGTTCAGATAAGTCTCTTTCCTTTTCTTCCTCAAACAGTCATCCTATTTCGAATCTTCTTCTTTATTCCTAAATCTCGAAATCATTGCATTTCATTTTCTGTTGGGTATATTTCTCTAAGTCTTTTCCAATGTTAGCCTTGTTATGCAAATATGGAAGGATTTCAGAGCTTATTACCAACTTTCAAATTGCACAAAGCAAAGTGCGACCAAAGCATACCAGAAATAGCATGATGCAAAATAGAGAATAAGGTGTTAGTGGAAGTTCAAGTTGTTGAGTGGTTTTGTGAACTTTGGGGAAATACAGAGGTTCAAATTGGAAGTACAAAAATGTAAAGCAGCAGGACGAGTGTGGGGCGCTCGGTTCATTCAGGGTCCGGTGGTTGAGGTTCAATCAGAAGGACAAACAATTCTTTGCCAGTCCAAGGCAGCTAATCGAAACAATGCATGGCAGTAGAAAGGCCACCTTCAACAAGAATGCCGCAAACTAACCACCATATTTTCAAACTGATAAAATTTCCTTTGATTGAAATAGGGGCAGGAAATTTTATTTGTTCCAGAGGAACCCTCCATGAGAAAAATGTGTGCCAGACAGGTTCGACCGTAAGTTTTCAGGACCCTCCTGGATAATGGGATATAGTTTCGAGTTTTCAGGACCCTCCTGGAGAATGGGATTTAATTTAAAGTTTTTAGGACCCTCCTGGATAACGGGATATAGTTTCGAGTTCTCATGCCCCTCCTGGAGAATGGGATTTAATTTAAAGTTTCTAGGACCCTCCTAGAGAATGGGATTTAATTTAAATCTTTCAGGACCCTCCTGGATAATAGGATGTAGTTTTAAGTTGTCAGGGCCCTCCTGGATAATGGGATTTAATTTCGAGTCTTTAGGGCCCTCCTGAATAATAGGATGTAATTTTAAGCTGTCAGGACCCTCCTGGATAATGGGATTTAGTTTGAGTTCTCAGGACCCTCCTGGATAATGGGATTTAATTTCAAGTTCTTATGACCCTCTTGGATAATGGGATTTAACTTCAAGTCTTCAGGACCCACCTGAATAATGGGATTTAATTTCAAGTCTTTAGGACCCGCCTGGATAATATTATTTGGTTTCAAGTTTTCAGGGCCCTTCCTGGATAATAGGGTTTAGCTTTTAAATTGTTAGGGTTCTTTTGGATAACATGATTCGATTAACACTCACAAATGCTCCCGGTACCAAACTGGGGCAAAAACGTTTCTTTTTTTCTGTCTGTTTGTTATAATGGCAGGCACCCACCTGGATAACAAGGGAATTCATTTTCAAGTTTAGCATCAGGCACCCACTTGGATAACAAAGGAATATATTTCAAGTTTCAGCATCAGGCGCCCACCTGGATAACAGGGAATACATTTCAAGTTTTACATCAAGCGCCCACCTGGATAACAAGGGAATACATTTTAAGTTTTGCATCAGCCACCCACCTGGATAACAAGGGAATACATTTTAAGTTTTGGCATCAGGCGCCCACCTGGATAACAAGGGAATTCATTTTCAAGTTTTGCATCAGGCGCCCACCTGGATAATAAGGGAATACATTTCAAGTTTCAGCATCAGGCGCCCACCTGGATAACAAGAGAATTCATTTTCAAGTTTTGCATCAGGCACCTACCTGAATAACAAGGGAATACATTTTAAGTTTTTGCATCAGGCACCCACCTAGATAACAAGGGAATTCATTTTCAAGTTTTGCATCAGGCGCCCACCTGGATAACATGGGAATACATTCAATTTTTGCATCAGGCGCCCACCTGGATAACAAGGGAATACATTCAAGTTTTTCATCAGGCGCCCACCTGGATAACAAGAGAATACATTTTAAGTTTCAGCATTAAGAACCCACCTGGATAACAAGGGAATATGTTTTAAGTTTCAGCATCAGGCGCCCACCTGAATAATAAGGGAATTCATCTTCAAGTTTTGCATCAAGCGCCCACCTGGATAACAAGGGAATACATTTCAAGTTTTGCATCAGGCGCCCACCTAATTAACAAGAGAATTCATTTTTATTTTTGCATCAGGCGCCCACCTGGATAACAAGGGAATACATTTCAAGTTTTGCATCAGGCGCCCACCTGGATAACAAGGGAATATATTTCAGAATTCAATTCGAGTTAGCAATAACAGAAGCTCGACTCGAGAGTGCGAGTCAATAGTTCAAGATGCACGGCAGAACTGCAGAAGTTTCAAGATCAATTTTGAAGATATATAGATAGGATTATTGTAACTCATAGATCATAGTTTAGCCTAGTTTCTTTTCATTTTGTCTCGGTGTAATAAGGAGTTCAGCAAGCAATAGAAGCGGCAACAGTAGTGAAATCACAGCTTCTCGGTAGTCCCAGCTACCAAAACTTTCATAACTACACTGACCCGATTCCTTTATAGCAAAGGAAATGTAGGCAACCTCGGAAGCAGGGTTCGGTTAGGCTTTTCAAAATTGCATCCCATGGAGTATCCAAACGGGCAAAAATCGCTCGTATTTGCTCACTTTATCTTTGCCCGAAAACTTTTCATGTTTCCGAGCAAAGAAGGGCAGCTGTGAGCACGTGATTTTTGCCCTAGGTGAAATACTCCTAAAAATAAAGAAAACAGATTTTTTCCAAATTATTTGCAATTTTACAGAATTTTAGAAGGATTTTTATTAATTGTTTGTAGTTTTGTGCACGTTTAATTTTTATTAAAATCATGAAAAATACCAAAAATACCATGCATTACATTGAGATTTTGTTTTCCTATTTTTAGGATTACTTTTTATTAAGTTGAAAATCACAAAAATTTGTTCACTTTTACATTTTTAGCTTTTAATTTAGATTAGTAATTTTTCTCTTTTAATCTAGGATCAACTAATTGTTATAAATATTATAGTTAGATAATTAGCTTAATTTTATAATTTAAATAAATTTAGGAATTTAATTTAGGATTTTAATTAAAGAAAAAAAAATATATAATTGAACAAAAGGGTTTAAATTTGAATTTGGGCTGATTTTATGCCCAAATCTGTTCCCAAATCAACCCATAGCCAAGTCCAAATAATCAGCCTTACCCGGTCCAGTCCCCCACCCTCCTAAAACGACCCCGTTTCTACTCCGTTTCATCACAACCGTTGGATCATTGTGATCCAACGGCTCGGAACTCAACCCTATTTACCATATAACTGTCTGAACAAGACTGACCCCCCCCCCCCATTACCCCTCTTATTCTATCTCTCACCCAAACCCCAGTCGTTCTAAATCCCCACGTCGCCTCCGTCGTTGACGACCCGCAGGAAATTGCCTCACAGCGGCTCCGGTGCCCCAAACCCTACCAAATTAACACCAGGAAACCACCTTTTCCTCCCCTTTCCAAATCCACAAACCGCTTCCCCAAAATTCTCACCCAAACACTAAATCGACCAAATTAGACCCCACACTCCTCACACCCCTCTGAACCATAAACTACAGTCATTGTCCCAAAACCCCTACCCTGGTTTCATTAGTTGTGGATCCAATTTTCGGAACCCTAGTTTCGTTTTTGACTCCTGATTTTGACATGCAAGTTTGGTTTTCTGGACCCATGACTTACATCCGTCGGTTGCTCTAATTAAGAGCAATCGATTGATGTTAGTTTAGGTTCACTTCTTCTCCCCCATCAAACTTGTTCTGGGTTCATTTTGGTCTCAGACGAGTATTGGTGGTAATTTCATGTTCTTCCCTTTATTATTCTTCTTTTCTTCTTTGTTCGATTTAGTCAGGGTTTTTTAATGCTCCAATATTAAATGTTTGTTCATTTTTCTTATATTAATTAAACATGTTTTAACAGTTTCACTGCATCCATCATAATTCGATTCATGTTAGGTTTAGTTTGATTTAGGTATTCTGATTGTAGGATTTAATTGCATTTGTTTTTATTATTGTTTGACTATTGTTCTGATCATTATATTTGGTAATTGCTGGCCTAGTCCATTTTTGTTTGATTTGGCATCTTTAGAAACTTAGGAGGGGTTAATTGAACAATAAAAAAACTTAAGGGGGGTCATGGCAACGATACTCAAACAGAAATATAGATAAGAAGCTTCTAAAATTTGGGGCAAATGGCCTTATTTGGCCAGCACAAAATGCTGAAACCAATAAGAGGTTGTCAGATGTTCCAATTCTGTTAGGAAGATGCTTTAGGGGCTGTATGAGGGAATAATTCTCATATTTTTGTTTTTCAGCATATGGCATTGAGTGGCCTATAAGTAGAACCCCTCCCTCACTCCTTAGGCAGATTTCAGACCCAAAAAAACACCCAAAAAGGTTCTACGTTATTTCAAAAAGCTGAATTAATTTCTTCTAGTTTTTTGGAGTAAATAAAAACACTCTGAAATTTTCTCTAGGATTTCTGCATTTCTAAGTCCAAAATGGATTGATTTCAAGGTTGTAGTTAGCAATATCCTGTTGTTTCCTCTCTATTGTTTTCCTACTGAAAATACTTCTCTTGGTTGCTGAATCATTTGCATTTTCTTAGTATTTTTTAGAAGCAGTTCTTAAGCAGCAAGGTACACACCTTGTTTTAAGCTTAAATCTTTGTAAATATGACTTAACGTAAACACAAGAGATTTTGTTGAATGTTGTGTTCGTTATGATGCAATTCATCCTAATTAAAGGCAACAACCTTTGATTTTTTCTTGACCATGTAACTCTCTGTTGATTCGGTATTTCTCATGCTATGAAAACATGTTTCTTGTGTGTTAAATGCAGTATTTGTTATCTGTTGAATTTGAGTTACATATACGGTTTCCATTTGTTTATTCTTATCTAATAAGCCTATGTTGTGGATTGAGTTTGTGTGATAATACAGTTGTTACATGTGTATAGCCATGCTCTAAGTGGATCTAACCTCTACATGGTCAGATTCATGTGAGTTTAAAGCTTAAATAGATTTCTGCTCATATACGGAAAAGCTAGAAGCCTTATGGAAGACTATTGCCTAGAATTTCAATTGTAGTCCTTAATGTTGTGGTTTGATAGCTTGAGGTTGAGTCTATTTGTAACTCCATAGCTGTAGTTTTTGTTCATGAGTTTGTTGATTAATGGTTCATGGTCTGTGGCTGCTGTTAGGCAATATGGAATTTCCCTGTAAATAGGTATGATATAAAAAGATAGTTGGAGGTCTAGAGGTGAATGCTTTAAGCAGTTTACTTTTTCGTATGTCGGATCTGTGAAAACCCAAGAAGATTGTATAATGGCTTGGCCCTTTCTGTTGTCTATTTCATTGAGCGGGCAGGTGAAGTATTATGCTAGTCATGGTACAAGACTAAGGTCCAAGTTCATATATTTCCCAAAAGAAAAATCATTGTTCAATTTGTATAGTTGCTATCTTAGAATTCAGTACTGATAAGGTGTGTATGCATGTGTTGTTGACATAATTAATTAATAGTTTACTGTATATTTATCATATTCAGTTTTATTTGAGTAATGGTGTAATTATTTGAGCATTAGAAGATGTTGAATTTCAACAAGGGAGCCCTGTGGGCCGTTCAGTTTGGATTTTGGATTTAACCTACTGGAATCTGCCTGGCCCATTGGCCCTGGCCCAAGATGGGGCAACTGGGTTTGAATCAGACCCCATGGGACTTGCCTATATTTTTTCCATGTTCTGGGATCAATTTCGACCCAAGTGTTTTCAGTACCTTTCTTTCTTTTCTTTTCTAAATTTTCTGCTAGCATAATTATTGTATTGTAATACTGAAAGCTTGTCTTTTAAAGCTAGGCATGTTATTGGCCCAATTAAAACCGATGAGGCAGCTTGACGTTCGCCCTGATTTCTGGGCTCAATTTCGAGCCCTATTCCTTCAGCCATATTTCCTCTTTAAATTTTATTAAATGATATTGGGCTTATTGCTGGCCCAGGACTCTTTTAAATAAATAAATGCCTAGTAACTTATCCAATGCTTACTTATAATTAGTAATTTTAGATTGGACTCTAAGTTAGATTAAACTCAAACATCCATAGTTCGCTCTAGTTAAGTACAAATCTTTTTTTAGTTAGGTGTGCAATCCAATCACATAGTCTATGGCCCTCACATCTTATCTTTACTAATGTAGAAAAACGTTTGAACTCTCATAGTTTGCTTTAGGCGCATTAATTAAATAAAGTATCATAGATACGGGTACGTTTCCCGTGACGTAGTTGTGATACACAATTCTAAAATTCGGGGATACATTTATGTGACCCGACCACAATTTCATCTTGTTAATAAAATAAACATGTTGTAGATCGTGGGTACGGTTCCCATGACATGATTCGCAATGTGTAATCAAATAATTAGTTGTATGACTATTAGATTATTAAAAGTGTTTTTTTAAAAAAGGATAAAAATGCACATAAGTTTCAAAATATTTTAAAATTAGATAAATAGTCCAATAATAATAGTTGAGCGACCGTGCTAAAACCACGGAACCCGAAAATACCTAATACCTTCTCCCGGGTTACCAGAATTCTTTACCTGGATTTAAGTGTTTTGCAGAATATAAAACATAGTCAAACTTCCTCAATTCGGGATTTGAACCGGTAACTTGGGACACCATAAATTATCCCAAGTGGCGACTCTGAATTTGAATAAATAATCCTGTTTTGATTATTGTCACTTTAATTGAAAAAACTCCCCTATACCCTTCTGGGGGTAGAAAAAGGAGGTGTGACAATGCTATATTTTCATAACTACTTATTTTTAATTGAAATTGTTATTGTCTCATCCTATAATTGTTTAGTCTTAATTGGAGTGAGGATTATCTTCTGCTGCTTACTATTATTTGAATTGTTGAATATCCTTCTCAATTACTCAACTTTAAAGGAGTTTAGATAACCTATATCTTAGTTGACTTGCCTTTATTTGGAACTATTTGACTCGTGTTGGCTTCCTTATTGTTGACTTGTATATTGTGGGGCCGTTCCTACATGTTAGTTTTCCTTTGTTGAATTGTTTCCTTTATGCCTAGCATTCTTTGCTATGGTTATTCCTTGTGAACTTGTTCTACCGTTTCTTTGTGATTTAAAGTTCTTGAGTTGATTTACTCGCAGTACTTTGTATTATTGTCATTTTTGCTCTTGTACTTGTTGTGGTGATGTACGAGGTTTCTACCATGCTTTAACTATTATCTGTTGGTTGCGCTGCATATTTACTTTGGGACTACAGGACGGTATCCTGGTAGATCCCCATGTTCTGCATATTTACTTAGGGACTACGAAACGGCATTTCGGTAGATCCTCCTGCACATTTACGTTTGGGACTATGGGACGGTATCCCGATAGATCTCCCTATTCTGTATATTTACTTTGGGACTAAAAAACGGTATTCTGGTAGATCCCCCTGCACATTTACGTTTGGGACTACGGGACGGTATCCTGGAAGATCCTTTGTTATTATCACTGTGTTCTGAGCTGTTGCTTTTCATTGATTCTATCCTAGTGTAAACATTATAAATGTTGTTCGTTCTTTTACTTATGCTTACTAGCTGGTATGCTCATACTACACTTCTGTATATTTTTTATACAGATCCAAGTATTGATCGTTAGCAGCTGTGCGGATTCTTGCCGAGGAGACTCAAGGTAACTCTACTGCTACACTCGCAAGCTTCGGAGTCACCTTCCTATTTTGTATTCACACTATTGTACTTATTTCCATACAATTGTATTTCGAAGTTGTAGCAAAATTTTGTAGAGCTTATGAATTGTACCGCCGATTTTGGGAAGATGTAAATTGTATAAAGATTTATATATTGAGACTGTTAGACATTCTTTATTATGGTTGATATTCAGTAAATGTTAGGCTTACCTAGTCCCTAAGACTAGGTGCCATCACGAAACCCAACAGAGGGGAAATTGGGTCATGACATCGAGGGATATAGTGATGCAAATTGGATCACCGGATCATCTGAAGTTAAATCCAAGAGCGGATATATTTTCACAATTGGGGCTGGAGTAGTGTCTTAGAAATCATCCAAAGAAACGTGCATCGCTCGTTCTACAATGGAATCTGAATTCATAGCTTTAGACAAGGCCGGTGAAGAAGTTGATTGGCTTCGGAACTTCTTGTAAGATATTCCATTTTGGCCCAAACCCTTGGCACCTATATGTATACATTGTGATAGTCAAGCGGCAATAGGCAGGGCATGGAGTGTTATGTATAATGGAAAATCTCGTCACATTAGACGGAGACACAATACCATTAGACAACTACTCTCTAGTGGTGTTATCAGGATTGACTACATAAAGTCAAGAGATAATATGTCGGATCCACTTACAAAAAGACAATCTAGAGAGGCAGTTGAAAGATCATCAAAGGGAATGAGGTTAAGGCTTAGGAGAAGTCATCATGGCGGTAACTCTACCTTGTAGACTGGAGATCCCAAGAGCTAGTTTCAAAGAGATCAAATAAAGTTATAAATGATAGTTCAACATTGTCAAATAACTCAACTGATTCTCGTGATGAAGACAATGTTCAGAAATCAGGGTAAAGCATTAAGGCTTTTTGATGAGTCAATAAAGCATAAAGTTTTTTAATGATTTGCTAAGTCCTGCAAGAAATGGTCAGATAGTGTTTCTATAAGATTACATGTTTAGAAATCACCTATGTGAGTGTGAAGTGTAAGCCGCTTCATGGGGAATGAAAGTAAAGGCCCACTCTCTAAGCACTCATGAAACTAGGCGGTTTTCATGGCTGAAATGAAAACAACTGTGAGAACCATAGATGGTTAAGGGTTGATTGAGTGACTTATGTTGTCTAGGTATACAACAAATCTCGGCGATTCGAATATATCAAATCTAACAATTCACCGAATATATCCGATATAAGTTCATTATGAAAAGTTCAAAGGGAAACCTACGTATCCAGATGCAATTAATCCTTGCATGTAAATCGCATACTCATCCGTGCATTCCTTTATCTTATAACTATTCCCCATTCATGTAGGGGATTGTTGGGATTATAGATTGGTGGATGGAAAATAGAGGGAAGAAAGTGGAGGGAAAGTGAGCTCCCTTTTGCTTTAGAAAGAGCAATTGTCCCTCATTGGTGGTAGAAAAAAAAGTGAAGGTGCCTATATTAAGAAAGCACTTCTCTTAGTGTTAAATGGATTGGAAAGAAAGTAAGTCTCGCGCCATCATTGTCGTCGCTCGCTCGGCTCGGCTTCGATATTCGGAATCGGATTCGGTCAAAGATTGATTGACTGATTAATCTTTTTGGACAAAATTTATTTCAATAATTTAGTTAATTAATGAAAATACAACCTGGAATAACCCAGGACTCGTGATGCGACCCGGTCCGTTTCTTTCCGGGATTATTTTAAATCATTTTTTCCGAAATATTTCATACGTGAAATGTTCCCACCTGTTCAAACAGCCATGGCTTTTTCTGAAAGGTTGCAAACCTTAACATTGCCAGAAAATGGCTATAAATATGCCTTGATCGCAGAATCTTTCCTTAGGAAATTTTCTAAGCTTCTTCTCCTTCTTCTGCACAAAATTTTCCAGTGTGTTTTACAACCATTAAGTGGTTCGAAGTTCATCAGAGTTTTTGGTACCACTATACTAGTGAGTTAAATCGTTTTATACTGGGAGAATAATATTCCAAAACCTCAGGTACTTGAGGGGAATAATTTCCTTAAGGACACATTGTGCATTCAGTGGACTCGATTTATTTCAATATTATTTTTTCAGAATTTATTTCGTGCAATTGGTTCTACTAACTTTCTGTTTCTGTTTCTATTTCAGAAAGTTTAATGGTTTTTATTATTTATTACAGTAATACAGAGTGAATAACAATCTTAAGAAAATTATTTTATTGTATTCTGTATTCTGTTTGAGGAGATAAAACCAGTGTGGTTTATACTCCTTCTCAATTTTAGTCTAAGCAATTAGTAAGCATCCATTTTGTAGTAACATATCAAATCTTTAGCTAGTGTTTGGATATGGAATTGATTGAAACTTAAAAAAATAGCTTATGAAGTTGTGTTGAATTTTTTTTTTTTTGAAAATTCAAGTTGTGTTTGAACATGTATTTTATTTGAAAAAATTAAAATTTTATGAGTGAATGAAAAACTTTCACCCAAAAACTGTTCTAAATCAGTTCTTGGGAACTTGAAAATTTTTGAATTTTTTTCCCAAAACATGATCATATTTCATAAATAAACAATATTTTTTATTTTTTTCTTAAAAAATAAAACAAAAATCTATGGCTAAACGGGAGCTTGGTCTAAGGAACCAGTTTGTTATAGTTTTACGACAAACAAGACTAAATATAAGAGGATAACAACTTTCTTAGTTATTTTTCCGTATTGAAGCACCATTAATTTTAGCCATATCTCTTTGTCCTTTTCTTCTTTCTCTTGCTACCAGATTTTTGCAAGAATATAAATAAAAAGGATGTGGCTCTGAAAAATATATACTTCCTTTGGTTCAATTTATGTGAATTTATTTTCTTTGTCCGTGTCAAATAAAATGACTCATTTCCTTATTTGGAAACAATTTACCTTTTATGCAATGATTTATAGTCACACAAAATATATGTTCCTCATTTTACACCACAAATTCAAAAGTCTCTCTCTTTTCTTAAACTATGTGTCCAGTTAAATAGATTCATATAAATTAAAGTGAGAGTATAATTTATCATTTATTAACATAATTATTTTTTCCCCGACATTACAGTTTCTTAATGGGATTTGAATTATCTGGAATATTATTGGGGCCATTTCTAGTATATGAAATGGAGTACCATTTTACTCTGTTAGAATTTAAAATTAGAATCTCCTAGTTTATATGAGCTCTCATCGTGTCACGACTCAGATTCTCATCCTCGGAAGTCGTGATGGCGCCTACTCATGAAAGCTAGGCAAGCCGACTCTTACATATTTTTATTACCCTTTTTCCTAATTCTTTTAACATTTACGAATTAACATGCGATCAACAGCGGAATAATCATAATAAACAGAAATGTGGAAGACGAAATCTAATAGTTTAACCAAACACTAATACGAAAATCCAAAATACAACTCTACCTAGAATTTGGTGTCACAATGTCACGGACTATCTACGAATACTACAAACAGTGGTCTAAAGGATAAATACAAATCTGTCTCTTAAGTACATAAAAACGGAATGGAAAAGATAGAAGGGGACGCCAAGGCCTGCGAACGTCTGCAGGACTACCTCGGGTCTCCTGCTGGACTGAAGGCAGTAACCTCTCTACGGTCCAAATGCTCCGGCATCGGGATCTGCACACAATGCAGAGTGTAGTATCAGTACAATTGACCCCATGTGCTGGTAAGTGTCGAGCCTAACCTCGGCGAAGTAGTGATGAGGCTAGGACAAGACTACTGTTGATACCCAATTTTTTCCTGTATATATTTTATATATGCAAAATACTTTC
Source organism: Nicotiana tabacum (assembly GCF_000715075.1). Lineage (NCBI taxonomy): Eukaryota > Viridiplantae > Streptophyta > Magnoliopsida > Solanales > Solanaceae > Nicotiana > Nicotiana tabacum. The sequence continues at coordinate 118,897,076 of NC_134099.1, read as the reverse complement.
AAAATAGCACATGTATGCATATATAAGTATTTACAAATATTTTATTATTTTTTCTTAATTTTAAAGGCTTTTAAAATCAATTTTATTGCTTTATTTTATCAAGAAAAACCCAATAAGTGTTCCCAAAATTGGCATTTTGGTAATTCATTTATTGAATTCTCATATTTATACTAAATTATAGCTAAGATAATTTTCGCACATTTTTTACAAATTTATTTAGTATTTTAAAGATAAATTGCATATAATTGCAATATTAGCCTATTTTATATTTAATTGCGTTTATAATTACAAAATTAATTTCAGTATTTTTAGTTTAATATTTATATATTATTAATTAATTTATTACCTTTAATTTATTTCCAAAAATTAATTTGCTATTTTTTATAAAATAAATGGGAAAAGTGACTATTTAAAACCTAGCCAGATTTCATTTTCAATTTCAACCTAATTTGCACCCTAATCCAACCCAATTTCAATTCCCAAATAACCCAGCCCAATTCCTAAAACTACCCGGCCCAACCCGGATCAGATCTTTGTTGTTGATCAATTTTGATCAACGTTCAAGATCCGCCCTTACCTTTTTTATTCAAATGAACCCCCCCCCCCCCCAATACCCCTCATTTCCCCTCACTCGTCTCTATCTCTCTAACCTTTGGTTCTCTCTAGAACCTTCCCCCATCCCCTCCTCTCCGATGAATCCTTTTCACCTTCTCCGGCCACCCTCTAACCTAAATCCATGGTGGTTTTACCACCCACCAAGCCACATATGGCTCCTTACGCCTGGTTAACTGATGCTTCATGACTCGACCATGAAGGGTTGTGTCCAAACCTCTGTCGATTCGAGTTCCACGGTCATCTCCGGCCTTGCTCCGGCATACCATGGTTATGTGAGCCTGATTCTTACCTCTCTGACTCAGATCGGTGACTTTTCAAAGCCTTTCTCATTTCTAGTTCTTCTGAAACCCTAACCCTTCGAGGTTTCTCCGATTCCTTTAGATCCGTTGTGTATCTATGCTTTTCTTGAGTTTTCAAACGATTTTCCTGACTCTTCTTTCAAAAAAAACTACTTTTAAAATCTTTCTTTTCCGATCTAGGGTTTTCTGAAAGTGTTTAAGTGTTTTTCTGACTTTCTTTGTCTTTCATGTGTATTTTCCTCTACTGTGTTCTTCAATTTTCTTCTACCATATTCTTGTATGCATCTCTTACTGTGTTTTCCTATACTATGTTTTCGTATGCTTTTCTACTGTGTTCTGGTATTTTCTTCTACCATGTTCTGGTATGTTCTCCTACTATATTATTCTACTGTGTTCTTAAGTGTTCTTACTATTTTCCTTCTACTGAGCTCTGTTTAAGTTTCTTCTAAAAGATCTTCTTATGCATGTTTTTCTACTGTTCTTATCAGTCTTTTCTCATTATGCTTCGAATTAGTTTCTTCACTTTGTTTTCTTTGAACCCTTCTATTGTGTTTGCATGTTACTCATGAGTTCTGTTGCTGAAAGAAGCATGTTGGAAGTTTCAGTTCTTTTCTGAAACCTCTAAACATGTTCAATTTAATTGCTTTCCCTCTCATCTCTGCTTTGTGGTTTGGTTGACGAGGGTCTTATTTCAAAAAAACCCTAATTCTTTCATACTAACTTCGAGTCTCTGAACTGAGTTTGGACATCTTGGTTTTCATACAATTCTGGCTTCTTACGAAACTCCTCTACACTAGATTTTCCTACTGATTTCACAATGACACGACAATCTCTTTTTTTCTTTCTTTCATGCTTAACATGCTCACATGCTCCTTATATATGATGCACTTCCCTCTCAAGTGACTTTCAAATTTGCAATTAGTTCAAACTTCCTTCTGAATATGACTTGATTGATTTCTTTCCATTGTTTGCTTATTTTCTCTGTGACTTGGCCTAAGTTAAAACCCTTCTTTATCTTTTCTGACTTGGTTCATTCATGGATCAGTAATTACAAGATCCCTAACTATTTGATTTACTGGCTACTAATTGACTTTCTTACCTTATTTGTACAGCCGTGTACTTCAAAACCCTGTCCTTAAAATAACCTTTTATGTATTTTCCCCTAATTGCATGTTGTGCACAAAGTGTTTACTCAATTTCTTTCCTTAAATGGTTTTACCCGTTTGAATCTGAATCCCTTAATTAAGGGAAGTCTTGTGTGATTGATCCTTAATTGACAATCAGTTCTTCAACTATTTTCTTACCTTATTTCTGCCTGATTTTTCATTATATAAGGCACGACCCTCTTCACAGACAGAACACACTTTCAGAATCCTTCTGAACTCATACTCTCTCATAATAATATTCTCTTCTTGTCTACATTGTGGCCTGTTTTACAAGACCTACTGCTTTTCTTTGCTTGTTTCCCTGAAAACTGGTATGTCCGGGTTTAATTCTTAGCATCATCACAATGTGTTCATTTACAGCTTTTATATCCATGTCTACTGTACTGTTTCTTTAAAGTTCAATATTTAAGTTAGTATGCTCATATCTTTCTGCTTGTTTCTGCTGTGAATCCTTGCTCCCTACCCCCATTACCCCTATGTGTTTGAGAGTTGTGACTTAAGGCATGGCAATGTGAGTTGTTGCCCATGAATTAAGTTTGAACCAATGAGGTCTTAACCTCTAAGTAAATAGGCTGGAGGGTGTGCCAGCATCTCCCATTGCTGGGTGTGCCCATCAGCGTGCTTTTCTTTTGTTCTTGCAAATTCCCCAATTCCCCTACACCCTTTTGTGTACTGATTTTTAAGTTATTCCCCTTTTCCCTTTCCCCTTTCAGAATTCTACTTTTGCACTTGCACTCTCTCTTAGTTCATAAGTTCTGCCCCCCTCTGGTGAGCCTTGCCTTGGGACCTTGAGTTCCCTCTGAACTTGGACACCTGAGGGCTGGCCCTTCCACACTGCACTATGTCCTAATCTAGTGATACATTTGGGTGTAAGCACTGCTCGGAGTTTTTATGAAATTCATAGGGAACTCTGACACATCCAAATAGGAGAAAGTCTTTAAAATATGATCTCTTGGAGTTGGTTTACTTCATATTTCAGACAGGAAGTCTGAATCAGGCTCTCCTTGGTTGTACCTTTTAATTTCTGATGTATTTTTCTTTTTCTGGGCCGTAATAATTTTGTAATAAACTCTTCGAGATGGCTAGTGAAAAGGGAGGGATAACTATGTGAAGGGTAGATATCCTGTCTATAGGTGTATTTCTGAATTTCTGCACTCTCATATAGATATCCTGCCTATAGGTTATTTCTGAATTTCTACACTCTCATATAGATATCATGCCTATAGGTTATTTCTGAATTTCTGCACTCTCACATAGATATCCTTCCTATAGGTTACTTCTTGAATTCTGTATTTCTCATATAGATACCATGTCTGTAGGAATTCTATATTCTCTCATATAGATACCATGTCTATAATTACCTAGAAATCTGAATCTTGCATATACATTCTTCATTAGGCAATCATGTTTATAGGTCTTAATCAATCAACCCCAACTAGATATCATGTTCATAGGCCTTAAATGAAATTCAGCACCTATATATCATATTTATAGGGTTTTTGCATTTTACCATGTCTATTAAAAGGGGTTTAAAATCAACAACGCGTAGAAAGCATGCCTATAGGAGCTATTAATCAAGTCTGAATCGTTTCACTCGCTTTTAAGTCTAAAACCAGTAACAGTGACGCATTCTCTTTTGCTAAAACTCGCCTTTCTTTAATAACAGACGATTTTTCTTAAACCAGTATGTATTCATGTTTACTTCATTGTTTTTGGAATCAGTAGATATCACGCCTATAGGTATTTGTCCCGCACTTAGGCAAGCCATAGGGTAAACTTATAAACTAAATCGGACTTTTTATCAGCTACAACCAGCAGGCAGGCCTGATTCGGGATTCTTATTTGAACTATGTAATAAATCAGTATGCCTCGACCCTTTAAGTTTTAATCAGACCTTAAACAGTACATGCAAGTCATGCTACATTATGTGCTTTCTTTGGTTTAAAGGAGATCTGTTTGAGCCCTTTTATTTGTTTATATGCTTCCCCAAACTTGCTATATGTGTTTCGTTTGTCGCCTTAGTATTTTACCTTTTTAAACCACAAATAAGCCCAATACCTCCTCCCTTTAGCATTAGTAGTCCCAAGTACCTTCGGGGCTGATAGGATTGGGGAAGGTAATAGCATGCATTAAGTAAACGAGACCATTCGGCGCTATAATACCTTAACGGGGTGGGAAAGGGTAGATATGGATATGATGACCACGCAATAACATCACGCGTAGCCCCTCACTGAGGAGTGATTACCGGATGTTGTGTGGGGTGATCCATATTATTAATAAACCTAGGACCCCCTTTTCCTTTGTTTTCTTTGTTTCTTTTAAATCTTTTTAAACCGTTTCTTTCGAGAAAATCAACTCTTTTTAGTTCCTTTTTCTTACTTTTGTTTATTTGTAACCATTACGTGAAAATCCCCTCTTATCTGAAGCCTTTATTGCCTATGTACTTTTAAGTCACAACAATAGTTTGGCCGGGAACCACACTAGTGGATCCTGAGGGGTGCCTAATACCTTCCCCTTGAGATAATTTCAAGCCCTTACCCAATCTCTGGTTACTCAAAACAAACCCCTCCTAGTGTCCTAATGCACTTTAATCATTAGGTGGCGACTCTTCAATTAAAACCCAATTCCCGAAAGGGAACGAGTTGTCCTCCCAAATGTCATAAACCCAATTTCGCAAGAAAAAGGGTGCGCGACAACTACCAAATAAACCTGTGCAGTTATATTATATACAGCAAATACTAACAATAGAAACTAGCAGTTAAAGATGGAAAGGGGAAACATGTTGCGGGGAATATCATGTACAAACAGAAATTCAGTAAAGGAGCATACGGAACACCAAAATTTAATTGTAAGCAAGAATAAGGAGAACAATAACAAGTGCACGGCATCACCCTTCGTGCTTTTACTCTCGTTCTCACCATAAGAATTAATATATTCGGCACGACATCACCCTTCGTGCTTTTACCTCACATAATCATGGCATGGCATTATCTTTCGTGCATTATCACTCATATCATCGCACGACATCACCCTTCCTACTTTTACATTTACAATATTGGCGGCATCAATCTTTGTGCATTAACACTCACTCATAAATATCATGCACGACATCACCCTTCGTGCTTTTACACTCTTCCTTACCCAAGCAACAATCACAAAGCAATTCGGGTAAGGGAATCAATAAGATCACAATAGAATCCCGGCGAGGAAACAATATCATAAGCAATAACCTCCCGGCAAAGGAAATAATATCATAAGCAATAATATCCCGGCAAGGGAAACAATATCATAAACCTCTTCTCTTTTCCACAATTCCTTCACAACTTAATTCTCAACTTGAGTCGTTGCTCTACAAAGTTCAATTACCAAGAATACTTCCATGAGCCTTGTTCAACATTAGAAATCATCATATTAAGCATGGACAATACATAACTAGGTCACAACAATCATAGTATAAGACTCATGGGCATGCTTGACACCAACAAATAGATACTCGTCACCACACCTATACATCGTACTCAACAATTAACACATAGCAAATAAGTCTACAACTCCTATTCCCTCAAGCTAAGGTTAGACCAAACACTTACCTCAATTCCACAAATACAATCAAGCCTCAACTACCACTTTACCTCTTTATTCCACCACCAGCCCTCTTGTATCTAGTCATAATTTACTTAATAACATTAATAAATGCTAAATAAACCAATTCTAATGCATGAAAATAGGTTTTCAAATAATTTCTCCAAAAAGTCAAAAATCGACCCCGGGCCTTCTTGGTCAAAACCCGAGGTTCGAACAAAAACCCGATCACCCATTCACCCACGAACTCAAATATATAATTTATTTTGAAATCGAACCTCAAATTGAGGTCCAAATACCCAAATTTTGAAAATCTTAAATTCTACTCAAAAACACCCAATTTCCCCGTGAAAACCCTTGATTTTGAATTGAAATCATGTAATAAGTTGTTATAGATTGAAGAAAATGAGTTCGAAATGACTTACTAATGATTTGGAAAAGACCTTTTCTTTGAAAAATCGCCCAAGAGAGCTTAGGGTTTGAGAGAGTTTGAAAAATGAAGAAATTTCTTCTAAGTTATAATTTGTACAGGTGCAGATATCGTATTTGCAATGTCAGTGTTCGCAAATGCGGCTCAGGATTTGCAAATGCGAAGGTAGGCCTGACCTGCTTTCTTCGCAAATGTGAACTACCGTTCGCAATTGCGGTCCCTGCTGAGGTCGCATTTGCGACATTGAGCTTCGCAAATGCGAAGGTCTCCCTGCCCAGCCCATCTTTGCAATTGCGATATTTCTTTGCAAATGCGAGCTTGCATTTGCGAGCCAGGCTTCGCAATTGCAAAGCCTGCAGATTTGCAACACACCAGTTGTTGCTCCTAAGTTCAAAACGCTCTGCGACCTATCCAAAACTCACCCGAGCCCTCGGGGATCCAAACCAAACATGCATGCAAGTACAAAAATATCATACGGATTTGCTCGTGCGATAAAATCATTAAAATAACATCAACAACCATGAATTAAACCTCAAATTCATAAATTTGCTCAAGAACATCAAAATTTCTATTTTCTCAACTATACGTGCGATTTATACCAAATCGATTCCGATCTTTACCAAATTTCACAGATTCAACTAAATTAGTATTTTAAACTTATATCGGACTCCGGAACCAAGATACGGTCCCGATACCATCAAGAAATTACATCAATTCACTTCTAAAAGTCTTTATATTTTCTAGCAAACAATTATTTTTAAAAATTCTTTTCTCGGGCTAGGGATCTCAGAATTCGATTCCGGGCATACACCCATGTCCCAAATTTTACTACGGACCCTACAAGACCGTCGGATCACAGGTTTGGTTCTATTTACCAAGAATGTTGACCGAAGTCATCTTTAATCCATTTTTAAAGGTCAATTTCCTTGTTTTACTTAGATTTCACATAAAAGCTTCATGGAAATGTGTCTGGAGTACGCACACAAATCGAGGTGAGACCACCTCTAAAACAAATGTTCGTCCTCAAACGGACATAGAAAAAGTACATGAGTCAGAGAAAAGATGGGGATATTGTCTCCGCATATCGAACTCGTACTCCCTGGTAGCTACCTCGGCAGGCTAACCTCTCCACTGAACACGAACAGAAGGGAAACTCTTCGATCTCAACTAACGAACCTGCCGATCTAGAATAGCTACCAGCTTCTCCTCATAGGACAAGTCCTTGTCCAACTGGACGGTGCTGAAGTATAACACGTGGGATGGATCACTGTGATACTTCCGAAGCATGGACACATGAAACACTAGATGCACGGCTAATAAACTCGGCGGCAATGCGAGTCTGTAAGCCACCTCTCCCACTCGATCAAGAATCTCAAAAGGACCAATGAATCTAGGGCTTAGCTTGCCATTCTTTCCAAATATCATCATGCCCTTCATAGGCAACACCCGAAGCAACACCCGCTTGCCGACCATGAATGCCACATCACGAACCTTACGGTCGACATAACTCTTTTGCCTGGACTGAGCTGTACGAAGACTATTTTGAATGATCTTAACCTTGTCCAAGGCATCCTGTACTAGATCCGTACCAAACAACTGAGCCTCTCCCGGCTCAAACCATCCAATCGGCGAACGACACCACCTATCATATAAAGCCTTATAAGGAGCCATCTGAATGCTCGACTGGTATTTGTTATTGTACGCGAACTCTGCTAAAGGCAAGAACTAATCCCACGGGCCTCCAAAGTCAATAACACAAGCTCGAAGCATATCCTCCAAAATATGAATAGGACGCTCGGAATGTTCGTCCGTCTAAGGACGAACTGTTGTGCTCAACTCGACCCGTGTGCCCAACTCACGCTGAATTGCCCTCCAGAAATGTGAGGTAAGCTTCGTACCTCGGTCATAAATGATAGACACGGGCACACCATGAAGACAAACAATCTCCTAGATATAGATCTCGGCTAACCTCTCAGAAGAATAGGAAACTGCCACAGGAATGAAATATGCTGACTTGGTCAGCCTATCAACAATAACCCACACTACATCGAACATCCTCTGGGTCCGTGAGAGTCCAACAATGAAATCCATAGTGATACGCTCCCACTTCCACTAAGGAATCCTAATCTTCTGGAACAAACCACCAGGTCTCTAATGCTCGTACTTTACCTGCTGACAATTCAAACACCGAGCCACATATGCAACCATATCCTTCTTTATCCTCCTCCACCAATAATGATGTTGCAAGTCTTGATACATCTTAGCAGCGCCCGGATGAATATAGTACCTTCTAAAAACAACTCTCAAAGTCCATCCACATTAGGCACACAAACCCGACCCTGCATCCTCAAAACTCCATCATCTCCTAATGTAACCTGCTTGGCATCACCGTGCCGCACTATGTCCCTAAGGACACACAAATAAGGATCATCATACTGTCGATCTCTGATACGCTCAAATAATGAAGAACGAGCGACTGTACAAGATAAAACATGGCTGGGCTTAGAAACATTCAACCTCATGAACTGATTGGCTAAAGCCTGAACATCCAAAGCAAGCGGTCTCTCACTGACCAGAATATACGCAAGACTGCCCATGCTGACGGACTTTCTACTCAAGGCATCGGCCACTACATTAGCCTTCCCCGGATGATATAAGATGGTAATATCATAGTCCTTCAGTAGCTCCAACCACCTTCTATGCCTCAAATTTAGCTCTTTCTACTTGAACAAGTACTGAAGACTCTTGTGATCCGTGAACACCTCACATGACATGCCATATAATAGTGCCTCCAAATCTTCAATGCGTGAACAATGGCTGCTAACTCCAAATCATGAACTGGATAATTCTTCTCATGAATCTTCAACTGTCACGAAGCATAAGCAATGACCTTGTCCTGCATCAACACCGCACCAAGTCTAATGCGGGATGCATCACAATACACTGTATATGGCTCTGAACCTGTGGGCAAAACCAACACCGGCACCATAGTCAAAGCTGTCTTGAGCTTCTGAAAGCTCGCCTCACACTCATCCGACCACCTGAACTGGGCACCCTTTTGGGTCAACCTGGTCATCGGGGCTGCAATAGATGAAAACCCCTCCACAAACCGACGGTAATATCCTGCCAAACCCAAGAAACTCCGGATCTATGTAGCTGATGCGGGTCTAGGCCAGTCCTTGACTGCCTCAATCTTCTTAGTATCCACATATACCATCTGCTGATACAACGTGACCCAAGAATGAAACTGAACTCAACCAAAACTCACATTTCGAAAACTTAGCATATAACTGACTATCTCTCAAAGTCTAAAGAACAACTCTCAAATGCTACTCATGCCTCTCCCGGCTACGGGAATAGATCAAAATATCATCAATGAAGACTATCACGAATGAATTCAAGTAAGGCTTGAACACTTGGTTCATCAATTCCATGAAAGTTGTTGGGGCATTTGTCAACCCGAATGACATCACCAAGAACTCATAATGCCCATACCGAGTGCATAAAGCTATCTTAGGGACATTGGATGCCCTAATCCTCAACTGCTGGTAGCCAGATCTCAAGTCAATCTTCGAAAACACTTTGGCACCCTGAAGTTGATCAAACAAATCATCAATCCTCGGCAATGGATACTTCTTCTTGATTGTAACCTTGTTCAACTGCCGATAATCTATACACATCCTCATCGATCCATCCTTCTTTTTAACAAACAACAGCGGTGCATCCCAAGGCGAGACACTAGGTATAATAAAACCCTTACAAAGCAAGTCTTGTAACTGTTCTTTCAATTCTTTCAACTCTAGCAGGGCCATACGATATGGCGAGATAAAAATAGGTTGAGTTCCCATAGCCAAATCAATGTAAAAGTCAATATCTCTGTCGGGTGGCATACTCGGCAGGCCTGAAAGAAATACCTCAGGAAACTCACGAACAACAGGCACAGAATCCATTGAAGGAACCTCGGCACTAGAATCATGAACATACGCCAAATAGGCCAAACATCCCTTCTCAACCATACGCCGAGCCTTCATATATGAGATAACCCTGCGGGTAGAATAACCAGGAGTCCATCTCCACTCCAAACGAGGTAAACTCGGCAAGGCTAACGTCATAGTCTTGGCATGATAGTCCAAGATGACGTGGTAAGGTGATAACTAGTCCATCCCCAATATGACATCAAAATCAACCATATCCAAAAGTAATAGACCTACTCGGGTCTCAAGACCCCCAATCACAACTATACATAAATGATGGACAGGATATACCAAAATAGAATTACCTATCGGTGTAGACACATATACAAGAGCACTCAAGGAATCACTAGGCATGACCAAATACGGTACAAAATAAGATGACACATAGGAGTATATAGATCTTAGATCAAACAAAACTGAAGCATCTCTACTATAAACCAAAACAATACCTATGATAAATGCATCAGAGGCCTCATCCTCAGGCCTAGCTGAAAGAGCATAACATCGGGGATGGGCCTCAGCACTCTGAACTACCTCTCTAGGACGGCCTCCTGCTGGCTAGCCTCCACCTCTAGCACCTCTACCTCCACCTGTAGCTGGCTGAGCAGGCGATGGAACACTTGGTGCATGAACTATGGCACGGGAACCCTGATGTTGAGAGTTGCTTGGTGCTGGAGGGCAAAATCTAGTAATATGCCTTGTGTCGTCACAAGTATAAAAGGCCCTCGGCTACTGAGACTACTGACCCTGACGGCCTGAATAACCACCCTGAAAACTCTAGAGCGGAGGTGCACTGATAGGAGATGGTGGTGCACTGTAGGGCAACTGATAAGAATACTGCATATGAGAACCACGGCCACCTGGCGCACCGTGAAAAGCCTGAAGTGTTGAATGAAACGGCCCGGAAGGATGGCCCCTACCAAAAGAATCCCTGCCTCCAGATGAGGCACCACTGAACCTACCCGAATTACAAGGCCTCTTGTCAGACCCCTGACCACTCCCCTATGATAGAACCATCTCAACTCTCCTGGCCATATTGGCCGCATCCTGAAAAGAAATCTCGTTCCCCATCTCCTTAGCCACCTATAATCGAATAGGCTGAACGAGTCCCTCAATGAACCTCCTCACCATCTCTCTCTCTCTCTCTGTAGTAAGTATAAGAAGAGCATGACGGTCCAAGTCAATAAATCTGATCTCGTACTGAGTAACAGTCATAGAACCTTGCTAGAGATGCTCAAACTGCCTCCAATAGTTCTCCATCTGAGTGATAGAAAGAAACTTCTCCAGAAATAGCTGAGAGAACTGATCCCAAGTCAAGGGCAGTGACCCAGCTGGTCTAGACAAACAATAATCTCTCCACCAAGTCTTAGTAGATCTAGACAGGCGAAAAGCAGCAAAGTCGACCACATTGGTCTCAACTATCCCCATGTTCCGCAGAACCTCATAACAGTTATCCAAATAATCCTGGGGATCCTTAGAATATGTACCACCAAAAAGTGGTAGTATAAAGCTTGGTGAATCCGTCCAACCTCCACAAGGCATCAACAGATAGAGCTGGCCCCTTACCGGTCTGTGCCACAACACCAGGCTGAACTACCCCAACTGGCTGAGCTGCTAGAGTCCGAAACTAAGGAGTCATCTTCTCCAGAGTGCGAGTAGCAGGAGTCTGGGCTCCTCCTCCAGCCTGAGAGACGGCTGGTGTTACAGGAAGCAAGCCTGCCTGGGCGACACTCTCCATAAGGCCCACTAGACGGACTAGAGCATCCTAAAGTACCGAGGTGGCGATGAACCCCTCTGGGACCTGAGCTGGTCCTGCTGGAACTATCTGGGCTGGAACCTCATCGTCAAACTCAACTTGAGGCTCCGCCGCTGGTGCTACTGCTCGAGCTCCAGGTTGAGCTTTGCCTCTACCTCGGGCCCTAACACGGCCTCGGCCTCCACCCCTCGCAGGAGCTGATATTGGGGCTCGGGCTGCTGGTCAGCTGATGAAGCGGTATGCATTCTCGCCATCTGTGGAAGAACAGAGTGGAAGTTCAATTAGCATTGAAAAATCAAGTTGCACGATAGAAAAGAATAGATGTGAAGTTTTTCCTAACTCTGTAGCCTCTAGGGGATAAACATAGACGTCTCTGTACCGATCCCTCAGACTCTACTAAGCTTGTCCATGAATTGTGAGACTTAAGAAACCTAGAGCTATGATACCAACTTGTCACGACCCAGATTTCTCACCCTCAGGAGTCGTGATGGCGCCTATCATGAAAGTTAGGCAAGCCAAGTCTTACAGATTTGTATTACCCTTTTTCCTTAATCGTTTAACATTTACGAATTAACATATGATCAACAGCGGAATAATCATAATAAACAGAATTGCAGAAGACGAAATTTAATAGTTTAACCAAACACTAATACGAAAATCCAAAATACAACTCTACCCAGAATTTGGTGCCACAATGTCACGGAGTATCTACGAATACTACAAATAGTGGTCTGAAGGATAAATACAAATCTGTCTCTTAAGTACATAAAAATAGAATGGAAAAGATAGAAGGGGACGCCAAGGCCTGCGGACATCTGCAGGACTACCTCGGGTCTCCTACTGGACTGAAGGCAGCAACTTTTCTACGGTCCAAATGCTCCGGCATTGGGATCTGCACACAATGCAGAGTGTAGTATCAGCACAACCGACCCCATGTGCTGGTAAGTGTCGAGCCTAATCTCGGTGAAGTAGTGACGAGGCTAGGACAAGACTATCAAATAAACATGTGCAGTTATATCATATACAGCAAATAATAACAACAGAAACTAGTAGTTAAAGATGGGAAGGGGAAACATGCTGCGGGGAATATCATGTACAAACAGAAATTCAGTAAAGGAGCATACGGAACACCAAAATTTAACTATATGCAAGAATAAGGAGAACAATAACAAGTGCATGGCATCACCCTTCATGCTTTTACTCTCATTCTCACCATAAGAATCAATATATTCGGACGGCATCACCCTTCGTACTTTAACCTCACATAATCATTGCACGACATTATTCTTCATGCATTATCACTCATATCATGGCACGGCATCACCCTTCGTGCTTTTACACTCTTCCTTACCCAAGCAACAATCACAAAGCAATTCGGGCAAGGGAATCAATAAGATCACAATAGAATCCCTGCAAGGGAACAATAATATCCCGGCAAGGGAAACAATATCATAAGCAATAACCTCTCGGCAAGGGAAACAATATCATAAACCTCTTCTCTTTTCCATAATTCCTTCACAACTTAATTTTCAACTTGAGTCGTTGCTCTACAATGTTCAATTACCAAGAATACTTCCATGAGCCTTGTTCAGCATTAGAAATCATCATATTAAGCATGGACAATACATAACGGGGTCACAACAATCATAGTATAAGACTCACGGGCATGCTTGACACCAACGTATAGATACTCGTCACCACACCTATATGTCGTACTCAACAATTAACACATAGAAAATAAGAATACAACTCTTATTCCCTCAAGCTAAGGTTAGACCAAACATTTACCTCAATGCCACGAATACAATCAAGCCTCAACTACCGCTTTACCTCTTTATTCCACCACTAACCCTCTTGTATCTAGTCACAATTTACTTAATAATAATATTAATAAATGCTAAATAAACCAATTCTAATGCATGAAAATAGGTTTTCAAATGATTTCCCCAAAAAGTCAAAAATTGACCCCGGGCCTGCTTGGTCAAATCCTGAGGTTTAACCAAAACCCGATCACCCATTCACCCATGAACTCAAATATATAATTTGTTTTGAAATCGAACCTCAAATCGAGGTCCAAATACCCAAAATTTGAAATCCTAAGTTCTACCCAAAAACACCCAATTTCCCCCTGAAAACCCTTGATTTTGAATTGAAATCATGTAATAAGATGTTATAGATTGAAGAAAATGAGTTCAAAATGACTTACTAATGATTTGGAGAAGAACGTTTCTTTGAAAAATCGCCCAAGAGAGCTTAGGGTTTGAGAGAGTTTGAAAAATGAAGAAATTTCATCTAAGTTATAATTTGCACAGGTGCAGATATCGCATTTGCGATGTCAGTGTTAGCAAATGCGAACTCGCAAATGCGTCCCATGCTTCGCAAATGCGAAAGTAGGCCTGCCCTGCTTTCTTCGCAAATGCGAACTACCGTTCGCAATTGCGGTCCCTGCTGAGGTCGCATTTGCGACATTGAGCTTTGCAAATACGAAGGTCTCCCTGCCCAGCCCATCTTCGCAATTGCGATATTTCTTCGCAAATGCGAGCTCGCATTTGCGAGCCTCAGATTTGCAACACACCAGTTGCTGCTCCTAAGTTCAAAACACTCCGCGACCTATCCAAAACTCACCCGAACCCAGATCCAAACCAAATATGCACGCAAGTCCATAAATATCATACGGACTTGCACGTGCGATAAAATCATTAAAATAACATCAACAACCATGAATTAAACCTCAAATTCATAAATTTGCTCAAAAACATCAAAATTTCTATTTTCTCAACTATACGAGCGATTTATACCAAATCAATTCCGATCTTTACCAAATTTAACAAATTCAACTAAATTATTATTTTAAACTTGTACCGGACTCCGGAACCAAGATACGGTCCCGATACTATCAAGAAATTACATCAATTCACTTCTAAAACTCTTTATATTTTCCAGCAAACAATTATTTTTAAAAATTATTTTCTCGGGCTTGGGATCTCGAAATTTGATTCCGGGCATACGCCCACGTCCCAAATTTTACTACGGACCCTACAAGATCGTCGGATCATTGGTTCGGTTACGTTTACCAAGAATGTTGACCGAAGTCAACTTTAATCCATTTTTAAAGGTCAATTTCCTTGTTTTACTTAGATTTCACAAAAAAGCTTTTCGGAAACGTGCCCAAACTACGCACGCAAATCGAGGTGAGACAAAAAGATGTTTTTAAGGCCTCGGAACACAGAATTTACTTTAAAAATGAGTGATAACCTTTTGGGTCATCACACATGGTCTAAATTTAAGGGTCGCATAAACATTATTCTAAGGGTGGCTATTTAGGGATTAGCCAATACTTATTTTGCCCTGAAAATTTGAACTAAAATTATAAAATCAAGACAATTTAGGATATTTGCGTCCAAACTTGAATTGAAAAATTGAAGTTCAGGACACATTGATTAATTCCTAAATAACAGCTTTTTAGAGTTGCTACCTGATGTTATTTCTGTGGTTAAATATGACATGACCCAAGATCTACTAAGTATCGTGATGGCGTCGAATACCACTGTTAGGCAAGCCAACACCAAATAACTAGTAATTTTCTCGTTTTAAGCATTTTTGAAATCATTTCTTTTATACATTACTCAATAGATAATAAATTTCACTGAATAAATAGTGATACCTTTAACAATTTTAAAATACTGAACGATCACATAGTCATCCCAGAACCTGGTGTCACAAGTGCATGAGCAATTTCTAGGAAACAATGTAATACAACAACCGTCCGGAAAACAAATTGGACAGTGAAGAAAGTACATTACAATATAATACTTTGAAGGAGACTCTGTTGGCTGCGGGCCGTCTCAAGAAATGCAGCTCACCTAAGTCTTCATATCAACCATGCCGCTACGCCAAACTAGGCCACTAGACCAACATATACCTGTGCAACAAAATGCACAGCAAGTGTAGCATGAGTACAATAACAACGTGTACTCAGTAAGTATCTCGTCTAACCTCGAAGAAGTAGAGATGAGAGGTCGGCTTTGACACTTACTAGTGGTCCAATAACAATATATTAATAAGGTGAATAATCATGAATTTATTAGAAACTGTAGTAAACTCAAATAAATCAAGAAACAAGTAAACAATCCTTTTTATATTAAGAAGTTTCCAAATTCATAATCCATGGTTATATCAATTTATCTCAGACCAGGGAGGCAATTTCATAAATTTCAAATTTTTCAGGCAAGCAATACAAGCATGCGCAAATCATGCCGAGGTCGTATGGCCCGATCCAACAATATTTAAATTGTGCACAGCCAGAGGGTCAAATGGCGCGAACCACAGATGCATCTATTACCCCGCTCGTGAATCATACGTGCGACGGGGTAAAATATAAATAATAGAGTTACCCTGCTCGCGAATCATACGTGCGATGCAGGTACTCATAGATACACGCATTCAAACAGTCAATTAAGAATTCATCAGGCAACATTTATCCAAGGAAAAGTCATTTCTCTTTTAACGTTTGAGAAAACGAAGTTTAACTTTTTTAGACACTCATTTACTAATTCGATATGATTTAAGCAATTTAAATTGTCAACCAGGTTACAAATATTTCAAGTATAGCATGTTTTGGGTCCTAGATGACCTGGACATAAGCACAATAGTAGCTACACACGGACTGTCGTCGTCTCATGCGTACGTAGCCCCCACAAATAGATGCAAATAGCCAATTATTTCACCTACGAGGACAATTCCCTCTTATAAGGTTAGAAAGGAGACTCACATCGCTCCGAAGCCTATATCCCAATTCAAGAACGTGCTCAAACCTCCAAATCGGAGCCGAACGATCCAAAAATTATTCAAATGGGGTAAAAACTAGTCAATACATGCTCAAGAGTTCATATTCTAATTATTAAACTAAATCCCCAACCCTAAATGCAAAGTTCCTAAAAATATATCCCCAAGCCCACATGCCCGGATTCCAAAAATTTTTGAAGAAAGTTGTTACCCATAACCTAAGGATCAAGAATATATAATTTCTACTCCATTCCATAACCATTTTTGTGGTTAAATCTCATTTTTATCCAAAACCTAGATTTTTCATCTAAACCCTTGATTTTCCCTAATTTTTACAAGTTAATCTACCCATATTTTATGTATTAAACTCATATCGTGTAGAAATTACTTATGTCAAAGTGCTAAGTGGAAACACTCTTCCAAAAGCTCCAAAAATTGCCCAAATCTAAGACTCAAAACTCAAAAATGAGTAAAAAAAATGGCTGACTCCCGTTTTTAGGCATTCTGCCTAGGCAAGTCGCATGTATGAAATGTGACTTTGCCTGATTTTCGGGCAAAAATGAACTACTACCAGCCTTCAGTCAACGGACCATAACTTTTGTACAAATGTCCAAATAATAAATGGTTTAACTTTCTGGAAACTAGAATCAAGGATCTACAACTGTCGTGTTTTACAAATTTTCAGATTCCTTATAGATTTCGAGATGTAAGCTTCCAAATTAGGCTCCTCGCATCAAAAAATTCTGGGGAAATTGCAAAATAGCTTTACCAGCTTTTATTCAATCAATTATAACTTTCTGTACAAATATCCAAATACTGAATGGTTTACCTTTATAAAAACTAGAATGCAAGAGCTACAACTTTCATGTTTTGCAAATTTTTGGATTACTTATAGAGTACAAGATATGAGCTTCCAAAATTGACTCCACGCATCAGAATTTTTCTGGCGAACAGCTTCTGCAACAGAAATTTCAGCAGCTTTCTTTGTCCGAAATCCATTCCGTTAACCTTCTGAAATCCACCCGAAGCCCTCGGGACCTTAACCAATTATAACAACATGTCCCAAAATATGATACGAAGTCGCTCGAGGCCTCAAATCACATCAAACAACGTCGAAATCATGAATCGCGCCACAATTCAAGCTTAATGAACTTTAGAACTTTAAACTTCTATATTCGATGCCGAAATGTATCAAATCATGTCTGATTGACCTCAAATTTTGCACACAAGTCACATTTAACATTACGGACCTACTCCAACTTCCGAAATCAGAATCCGACCCCGATATCAAAAAGTTCACTTCCGTTCAAACTTCTCAAAAACCTTCAAATTTCTAACTTTCGCCAAATGACCTACGGACCTCCAAATCCACTTCCGTACGCGCTCCCAATACCAGAATCACCATATGGAGTATTCCCAGACTCAAAATCCCAAACGCACATCGATAACATTGAAATGCACTTCAACCCAAATTTATGAAATTCTTTTAAAATGCCAACCCTCTACAATAGGCGCCGAAACGTCAAAACGGCAAATGACGCATTAGACCTCAAAACGATCGGTCGGATCGTTACATTCTCTCCTACTTAAACATACGTTCGTCCTCGAACGTGCTAAGAATTGCTCTGGAATTGTCTAAAATTATTGTTAAACACCTCATGCACCTACCAATTCCATCACAACTCAGTTGAGCACATTAGCTCTAGCAAATATGAAGATATTCTCCTTTATTTAAAAAAATAAGCTTAGAATCCAGTTCCAACCCCCGAAATTCTCTTCCATGCCTGCTTCCAACCTACGGATACCGTATCAGTCACTACGCGATGTGCCTGAACATGACTGAATTTCTTTGCTGAATCCCCGCCATGCACCACGTCATTCACAGGACCATAACAACATTTTCTAATCATAATAACCGGCATTTCCCGAATCTGATGCTCACAATGCACCCCATGACATATATAAATCATGTTCCAACTCTTGCAATACCGGCGCGATGGAAGAGCCATGTAGAAAATCATAACCAACAACCTAGTCGACAACTCATTGAGTCTATACTCCCGACAAGAACCATTACCTCCTTTTGAACAAAATAATAGTATTTGACCTTTAATATGCTTTATGTAATCTGATTGCACTGATCCTAGATCCAATACTCTTGTCTCACCTAGTACTAACTGCTAGGCAATAATCACCCCATACCAGACCAAAAGGCTCATATGATGGAAAAATGTGCTGATAGGCCACAAACTTGAACGTGATACATAAGAGAAACGAACCCTGGAAGGGACTACTCAACTCATGCAACTAATATGAACCTTCCTCAGAAAATGGGAAGCAAAACACACAAAAATTAGAATATAGGGGACTGAACTCAACATCACACTATTGCGGCGTGCAACCTGATCCAACTAATATACAACTCACATAAGGAGATACACACCGAGCTAAATTGCTCGTTACTCCAGAATACCGAATATTGGTCACAAGCACGCTAAGTGCATAATACCATCCCTGGGGAGACATATAGCGCCATAAGCTACAAAACTCAAGCACAACGGAGGTGCAATATATGATCTGAAACTCAAGATCCATCCTGCTCACATAACACCATCGCTACGCGGAACCTCAACACATAAGAAAATTATCAAGTCGTTTCACAACTCACACGACACAATATAGCATTACATGAGATAACCGACGACGAAATAGCATCAAACGTCCGAATACTCTTTCATAAGGAGCGCTATGCTGAAAGAAACACATCTGGCCCAATATAAATCCCATATTCACATTTAAATCCATCCACAGACCTCAAGCTAATTCTGATCGCACCGTACTAGGCCAATGACCTCTCAAGGGTCCACAAGTACCCCTTTTTCCTATAACTCACAAGAACAACCATCATAACCGGAGCAAACCTCCACAGTCCACAACCCAATAAACCGAGTGCCCTCTAGGCATAAATTCTCAAATTAGCGATATTAGTACAATCTTCATACTTGGTTTAAATTTTTAATCAATCAAGTGACTACATGTCACACTTATACAATCTTCCGGTGAGATACGCTTCCACGATCTCATGCACTAGGTAACAAGTCTTCACTTCCACACCACCGGCCACACAAATGTTGTAAAGCAAATCAAGAATCTATAACCAGGATGCAAAGCCACATATACAAACACCGTCTCGGGTGACGCTGAAGATAATACCAGCTTACTCTAAACATCAAATCCCTTTCCTGCTCATCCGAGATCGTGACATCCTTTTTAACACTAAACCACAACCTTGATCCTTACTTCCAAATTTCATACTGCTCGCTGCACCTAACATGCCGATTGTGAGCACGTGATTTTTGTCACGTTTAAACGACTCCTATAAATTCCTTAGAATAAGAATTTTTCTTTATTATTTGAATTTTTAGGAATTAATTGTTTGATTTTTATGTCTTGTTTGGAATTTTGTGTGCATTCCGGGTGACACAATTCATAAAAATACAAAATAATGTGCTTTTTAATGTTACAAAAATAAAGAAACTACCAAAAATGATTCCTGGCATTTCTACTTTTTGTTAAAATTTGTCTAAAGCTTATCCTTATAATTAGGAGTTAGTTAACTTTGGAATATTAATTAGTATAATTTTAGATTTGATTTAGTTGTTTTAGTTTTTGATTTTACATAATGAAATCAGAAAATTCAAAATAATAATAACAATAATAAGTAAAATATGTAAATAAATAAAGCACAAAAAATAAAAAAAAGAAGAAAATCATTAAAAAGAGTAAAAGAAAAGGAAAGGGCTGTCCAAATAACCCGAATTGGGCCAAAAACTGATTTAGCCCAAGCCAAAACCCCTAAAATTCGGACCAAATCCAAGCCCAAACATTACTCAACCCGGTCTGCCCACCCAATGAACTGAAACGATGCTGTTTCATGACCTCAATCCTGGCCGTCGAGGTAACTCGATCTAACGGCCAGGAACTCACCTCTCATTAATATAAAATGGTCTGAACGGGCACCCCCCTCCCCAGAGCTTCGTCTTTATCAGAGACTCCCTCTCATGAACTCTAATCTGAGCTGTCTTAAAATCCCTAAGCCACCGATGGCGGCGCCGGTGCAAACCGCCACCAAATTAACATCCCAGTACCCCCTCGTCTTTTTATTCCCATATCCGGCATTAGTTTTTCTCAAATCATTGCCCACCAGCTCGAATCTTAGTTTGAAGATTACGGCCAAAATGCTACTTTGTCCAAACGGTCCCAAATTTACACCACACAATCCCAAGGCCTCCCTTACCTCTAATCCCTAACCAAATACCCTCGAATCTGAGTAGGAAGGCTCGAATTTCGAATCTAGGATTTATGCTGTTCTGGGCCGTTTTTGAGAAGTTTTCAAGTCGATTGAATTCTAGTTAATACTATAGGTCTATTTTTGACAAAATAGATGTATAATATTAACCGGAAGTCAATCTCGGTTGGTTTTCTTATGAAGTCCAAATTTTAGTAAGTTTTCTTCTAATTTCTTTTCAGTTTCGTTTTAGTTTGATTCATGCTTTAGTTGTCTAATTAGGTGTAGTTTTAGTTTCCTAATCATTTTAATTGGTAGTTTAATTTCAATAGAATTCTATCTATTATTGTTAGCTACTTCTGAGTCAAAATCTATTCTTCTTAGTTTAAATGTTCAATTGTTAGTTAATTGTTAAGTATTAGCTTAGTTTTGATTAGTTCAACTTGATTAGTTTGGTCAAATGTCCTCCTTGAATCTGATTCCTTTTAGATTTTCTGTTTAATCCTGTTTCTAGCTTGCTTTGAAACTGTTTGATTCTCGTTTATTTGAATTAATGATTCTGTTAGTTTAAGCTTAGTTTAATTGATCTTCAGTCTTCATTTGCAATTCAATTAGGTTTAAGTTTTGGATATAGCTGAGTAGTGTAGTTGAATTAATTTTAGTTAGATTTTAACTAAGGGTAAGGGGTTGGTGTAGTTAACTGAAGTTAGTAATTTTAGGTGGCAAATAAGGGTAGTATAGGTATTCTATAGGTAGAAGAACACCCTAGGGCCTTCTAGAAGGGGGCCTTAGTGTAAGTTTTTGCACTCTTAATGCAGTAACTTGGGTAACAAGTCAAAACTTTAGGATTAATATGCTAATTTCTGAAATAAAAAGGGGGAAATTGAGTAAAACACTCCAGAACATTCTGCCCCATTTCTTGCCTATAAAAGGCAACCCTAATGCCTTCATAAAGGATGAGGGGGGACAGATCTAAAATTTTCCTCAAAAAATTGCTCAACAAGTTTCAAATCAAATTTGAATTTCAAATTCCAAAAACCTTCAAAAACCAAAAGAAAAGTAGAAACAACAAAAGAAAAATCCAAAAACAGGTACTGTCTCTTTGAGATTTCAAAAGAAATCTGAGTCCCTAGGTTTCTGCATTCGAGTGTAAAGCCATTTTGGTCTTCTTCAAGCTATTGTGGGTGTCTCTAGTTGCTGAAGCTTTTCCAGAGTTTACCAATTCATTTCTAGGTGTATTTAATTCCAATTTGAGTCAGTTTTGGGTATAGTTGAGCTCCTGGGTAGATTTCAAGTTGAAACTGGTTTATTCAGTCGATTTCTGGGTTTGTTTGCTGGTGTTTTACTGTTGGGATTCCAGACTTACTGCTGTGATTTTCCTGCGGCTGTTGAATTGTTATTTGGTCCTGCTAGCTACTTGATCTGCTGAAGATTTTTCTTTCTTCTGTTTGAATTTCGATCTCCAGGTACACACATTCGAATTCATCATGATGTAGCTGGGAATTGGAGTTGATAATATAAAAGTGTTCATCAAATCCCTGTTTATTTTGATTTCAACTGTGTTTATGGTTAAACTTGATATAAGTTGCCTAGCATAATTTAGCTTTGTATTTTATTATTAAACTTGGACTGTATAATTAGGACTGCAGTGGACTTTTGGACTATTAAGTTCGGAATGGTATTAGCTGTAGTATAATTTAGCTTATTCTGTTTAGTTTAAACTTTTAGAACTTAAAATGGTTTGAGCTGGAAATCGATATGGAATTCGTGTTGTTCACCTGTGTTCGAACTAGTAGGAGTAGCAACATAAATATCAGCTAGAGTGTTAATAAATTAAGATTTGATATCATATCCGTGTAAAACCAGATTCAAAATAATCTGTTAGATCGAAAATTGAATCCAAAAGAAGATTGTAAGTTGATATTAGCCTAATACAGGCAGTAGTATGAAACGGATTCACGTTGGCTAATTTGCTAATTGGAATAGAGTTTGGGTTCTGATTGCCTGCCCGTAAGTATTAAAATCATATCGTGAATTATTCTGCCTGCTTCTGACACGCTATTGATTCATTCAGCTATAGTAAATAGTGAAGTAGCGAATTGATAGCTTTACATGAAGAGTTGTTGCATTTTAATTCCTACCCTATTGTCATATGTATGTCAAACTGAGTCACGATGACATTTTGATTGGTAGTTTGATGGACTCATTCGAGAGTAAGGCCATACCGGGCCTAATGTCTTGATCAGAAGCCCAAAGCTGGGAAACTTTTAATAAATAAAACATGAGTTTAAAACATAATAGTTCTTAAATAATGCCATTTGATTAGGACATTTCCTTTATTTTTAGAGACAATTGAGTAGGATACCTTAAGTTTGCTTCAGGTGGGCCTTTAAATAATAAACGAGACGAGCCTCGCTAAATAAAATGCACATATTATGGGGCCCTCAATAAATGGTTATAATGAAATATTTTAGAATTCGGGATGGGCCATTTAACGAATTTCACGGCCTTCCCCAAAGATAAAAACATGTTAGTCTCTTTAGGCGCACACTTTAATAACATTATCTTCCTAAAATTCGGGTGCACATTTATGTGACCCGAATCCAAATCTCAACGAAGTCGAAATGTGTTAACAACCACGGGTGCATTGATGTGATGTGGCTCGAGATGCATTTTCACAACGTTGCAATTCTTTTAAAATAATGATAAAAGTGGTTTAAAGTAAAAGGGCACATAAGTTACAACATATATTAAAATCGGATTTTAGCCATTTATAATAATTTAAGCGACCGTGTTAGAACCACGGGATCTGGGGGTGCCTAACACCTTCCTTCGGGTCAACAGAATTCCTTACTTAGAATTTCTGGTTCGCAGACTCCAATTGGGAAGTCAAAAATTTTCCTCGGTTCGAGATTCAAGATAAACCGGTGACTTGGGACACCAAAAGCCAAACCTATTCCAACTGACGACTCTAAATAAATAATCACGATCTGAATAATGTCACTTTAAATGGAAAAACTCTCTTATACATTATCCTTCGGGGTGATGTAAAAAGGGAGGTGTGACAGCTCTGGCAACTCTACTGGGGACATTTACCCAGAACTTCGGTTCAGGGTTTAAGAATTCGATCTTAGAATAATTGTTGTGTTGGCTTTATCTGATCTCCTTACATGTTTCATGCTAAATGTGTTAAATGCTTTACCGCTTTGATATTATCTAAACTGTATATAAACTGTGCCGAAACCCTTCTCTTCTCACCTCCGGGGATGTGCTTACCGGTTGAGACTCCCTATTCTGTTAGTGTCATACCCTGAAATAAAAAAAAGGCTCGGATAAGTTGCAAAGCCGGACGATCTCGCGGGTCCCCAGTACGCTGCCCCCTCCTCGACTCGAGTTGTCCACTCGGGTGCACTGTTTAGAACACATACCCAGGTTTTGAAACTAGAATAACTTGACTTCATGTCGGATCCCTAATAGGAGAGCTTAATTGCATCATGC
This sequence comes from Nicotiana tabacum, assembly GCF_000715075.1. Taxonomy (NCBI): domain Eukaryota; kingdom Viridiplantae; phylum Streptophyta; class Magnoliopsida; order Solanales; family Solanaceae; genus Nicotiana; species Nicotiana tabacum. Next base: position 118,872,683 of record NC_134099.1, on the reverse strand, counting down.
TGCAATTGACTTAGGGGACTCAACACAGGGGTTGGGTCCATTTAGGGCTAGCAACCTGAAATGAAAAGACCATCCTGATGCATCCTACTTATTCTGTACATATATTTGTTCCGAACCGGCATGTTGACCGGCTTTTGAATCTCGGAAATGTTGGAAAATTGAGAAAAAAGGAAAAGAGAAAAAGAGAGAAATAGCAGTTAGGGAGTTAATTGATTATTTTAGAAAAACCAATGACCAAATACTGTCGAAACTCTGCCGAAATTTTGAGAAAATGGAAAAAGGAAAATGTTTTATTTTTAATAGTTTGTTTTACTAAAAAGCAAAGGAAAAATAGAAAAAAAAAGTCTTTTAATTTTGGAAAGTTGTCTGTTGAAAAAGAAAAGAAAAAGAGTCTTTGTTTTAGTTTGGAAAAAATATAGGTTGTTTATTGTTTGTTGAAAATGAAAAAGAAAAAGGAGAGTCATTATTTCGTTTTGTTTTCAAAAAATAGAAAAGGAAAAATAGTTTGTCTTGCCATGGAAAATGAAAAGAAAGAGCCTTGTTTTCAAAAATATAGCTAGTTTCTTTGCCCGAACTACGCAGGTTTGATTCTCACAGGGCGTGAGATACGTAGGCAACCTTCATCGGGTCCAACCTCCCCTTTGCAAAAATAGCCAAAAATATTTCAGTTTAAATTTTTGCATGAATAAATCGGGTGATGTCATTTTGTCAAAAACAGCCGAACATTCCCGAGATGGACGTCGGAAGGCTGACTCTGCATAACGGCCACCTTTGGTCAATTTTGATTTTTGATTGGTTGACTCTCACAGCCTTAAAATCTTCGTTCTTGGGAGTGCTGAAAGGTCGTGTTTGAAAACCGAGTCTTTCATTTTAAATTTGGTTTAGTTAATTTTGTTTTGAGTCAAATAAAAGTTTTGTTTTTGCTTAAAATCACCTTAATAAATGTGCAGGATTAGCACGATGCAAAACGAACCTTTCTCAATAATGACTAAAATCCCTTTCGAGTTGCTGCTATGGTGGAACAATTTAGGCAAAAGAGGACAAGACGAAGTCAAGAAATATCTGAAAGGTCTTACGGGTTTGCTGGAAATCAAGCCTCGGGGTGATATTATAAGAGCGTTGGTCACTTGCTGGGACCCAGCGCACAATGTCTTCCACTTCCTAGATTTTGAGCTCACCCCAACTCTGGAGGAAATCGCCGGGTACATCGGAAATGCTGATGTTCCGTTAAGAGAAAAATATTTGGTTGCTCTAAGAGCCATCACGGTGCATCGGTTTTTAGATTCATTAAAAATACCCAGGACAGTCCATAATCCAGATTTGGCAAAAGGCTTCTGTACTCTATGCTTCATATACGACAGGTACGGCCACATAGGAGGGTTTAACAAGACGGACATCAAGCTATGCAGTAAAAATAACCGTCAAAAATGGGATGAGCACAGACGGGTAGCTTTCATGATAACCTTTTTAGGCCTCCTGGTGTTCCCAAGGAAAGACGAGAATATTGATATAAAAGTAGTCGGGGTCGTCAGTACCTTGCTTGCTCAAAATGAAAGCACTCTTGCGCCTATGATCGTGTCTGACATTTGCCGAGCTCTCACTGCCTGCAAAGCCGAAGGAAACTTTTTTAAGGGGTGTAACTTGTTTCTACAAATGTGGATGACCGAGCATCTATGCTATCGTTCCCCTCTCTTGAGTTATGGTTCGTCTGACAAGACATGTATAGGAGAGTTTACACAAGGATTGACGGGGTTAGTCTGCCTGAAGGAGTAACAGCATGGATATCATACTTTCGTACTCTCACGGACAGTCAGATACAGTGGACGTTGGGATGGTTTACTGTTAAAGAAATCATATACATGCCAGCAGCTAGGTCACATTTTCTTTTGATGGGCCTTAAGAGCATCCAGCCTTATGCTCCATGTCGGGTAACAAGGGCATAAGCCTCAAGGAATCAAGAAAACGAGGCGCTTAGGAATCAAGCGTTCATCCCTCGTTTTCTTGGGCCTTAAGAGCATCCTACCATTATGCAAATACTGTGCGATAGCAACGCACGAATCGTCATAACAATCAACGCCAATATCAAAGCCTTAGGTAATACTGATACTGAGCTGAGACGACAGAACAACCTTCCGTAAGGTGACGACACTTGCCCAATCAAGTATGCAAGGAAAAACATCCTGCACCACATCTGTAGTACCATTACGATTCCTCATTTCCCAATTGATAGCAAGCTCTTCACATCACATAAGATTGAGTAGGAAGGAAACAAGGGCATAAGCCTCAAAGGAATCAAACCGCACGATGTGGAATCGAGAAGGGAAGTGCTTCTAACAGCCCTGTAGCCTCTTGAATATAAGTACAGACAGCTCTGTACTGATCCACAAGACTCTACTAGACTCACTCATGACTCATGAGACCTAAGAGAACCTAGTTCTATGATACCATGTTGTTACGACCCAAGATCCATTAAGGGTCGTGATGGCGCCAGACACCACTATCAGGCAAGCCAACACCAAATAACTAGTAATTTTCTCATTTTAAATATTTTTGAAATCATTTCTTTTATACATTAAACAATAGAAAATAAATTTCACTTAATAAATATTGATACCTTTAACAATTTTAAAATACTAAACGATCCTATAGTCATCCCAGAACTTGGTGTCACAAGTGCATGAGCAATTTTCAGGAAACAATGCAATACAATAACCGTCCGGAATACAAATTAGACAATAGAGAAAATACAATACAATACTCTGAAGGAGACTCTGCTAGCTGCGGGCAGTCTCGAGAAATGCAACTCACCTAACTCTTTGTATCAACCATGCCGTTGCGCCAAACTAGGCCACTAGACCAACATATACCTGTGCAACAAAATGCACAATAAGTGTAGCATGAGTACAATAACAACGTGTACCCAGTAAGTATCTCGTCCAACCTCAAAGTAGAGATGAGAGGTCGACTTCGACACTTGCTAGTGGTCTAATAATAATATATTAATAAGTTGAATAATCATGGATTTATTAAAAACTGCAGTAAACTCAAATAAATCAAGAAACAAGTAAACAATCCTTTTTATATTTAGAAGTTCCAAATTCATAATCCATGGTTTTATCAATTTATCTCAGACCAGGGAGGTAATAACAAATTCAATAAGTTTCAAGGCAAGCAATACAAGCATGCGCAAATCATGTTGAGGTCGTACGGCCCGATCCAACAATATTTAAATTGTGCACTACCAGAGGGTCGAATGGCGCGAACCATAGATGCATCTATTACCCCGCTCGCGAATCACACGTGCGACGCAGTCAAATATAAAAAATAGAGTTACCCCGCTCGCGAATCATACGTGCGACGCAGGTACACATAGATACACGCATTCAAACAGTCAATTAAGAATTCATCAGGCAACATTTATCTAAGGAAAAGTCATTTCTCTTTTAACGTTTGAGAAAACGAAGTTTAACTTTTTTATAAATTTATTTACTAATTCAATATGATTTAAGCAATTTAAACTGCAACCAGGTTACAAATATTTCAAGTATAGCATGCTTTTGTGTCCTTAGCTACCCAGACATAAGCACAATTGTAGCTACGCACAGACTCTCGTCACCTCATACATACGTAGCCCCCAAAAATAGACGCACATACCTAATTATTTTACCTACGGGAACAATTCCCTCTTACAAGGTTAGAAAGGAGACTCACCTCACTCCGAAACCTATATCCCAATTCAAGAACGCGCTCAAACCTCCAAATCGGAGTCGAACGATCCAAAAACTATTCAAATGGGGTAAGAACTAGTCAATAAATGCTCAAGAGTTCATATTCTAATTATTAAACTAAATATCCAACCCTAAATGCAAAGTTCCTAAAAATTCATCCCCGGACCCCCGTGCCCGAATTCCGAAAATATTTTAAGAAAGTTGTTACCCATAACATAAGGATGAAGAATATATAATTTCTACTCCATTCCATAACCATTTTCGTGGTTAAATCTCATTTTTATCCAAAACCTATGTTTTTCATCTAAACCCTTGATTTTTTCTAATTTTTACATGTTAATCTGCCCATAATATATTAAACTCATATTGTGTAGAAATTACTTACCTCAAAGTGCTAGGTGGAAACCCTATTCCAAAAGCTCCAAAAATCGCCCAAATCCGAGAATCAAAACTCAAAAATGAGTAAAAATGGCTAACTCCCATTTTTAGGCATTCTGCCTGGGCAAGTCGCATGTATGGATTGCGACTTTGCCTGATTTTTGGGCAAAAATGAACTACTACCAGCCTTCAGTCAATGGACCATAACATTCTGTACATACGTCCAAATGATGAATGGTTTAACTTTCTAAAAATTAGAATCAAAGATCTACAACTGTCATGTTTTACAAATTTTCAGATTCCTTATAGGTTTTGAGATGTAAGCTTCCAAAGTAGGCTCCTCGCATCAGAAATTTTTGGGGAAATTGCAAAATAGCTTTACCAATCTTCATTCAATCGATCATAACTTTCTGTACAAATATCCAAATGATGAATAGTTTATCTTTCTGGAAACTAGAATGCAAGGGCAACAACTTTCATGTTCTGCAAATTTTAGATTCCTTGTAGATTTCAAGATATGAGCTTCCAAAATAGACTCCATGCATCAGAATTTTTCTGGCGAACAGCTTCTGCAACAGAAATTTCAGCAGCTTTCTTTGTCCGGAATCCATTCCGTTAACCTTCCGAAATCCACCCGAGGCCCTCGGTACCTTAATCAATTATACCAACATATCCCAAAACATGATACGAACCCGCTCGAGGCCTCAAATCACATCAAACAACATCGAAATCATGAATCGCACCCCAATTCAAGCTTAATGAACTTTAGAACTTCAAACTTCTACATTCAATGCCGAAACCTATCAAATCATGTCTGATTGACCTCAAATTTTGCATACAAGTCACATTCGACATTACGGACCTACTCCAACTTTCGGAATCAAAATTCGACCCTAATATCAAAAAGTCCACTTCCGATCAAACTTCTCAAAAACCTTCAAATTTCTAACTTTCGCCAAATTACCCCAAAATAACCTACGGACCTCCAAATCCACTTCCGGACGCGCTCCCAATACCAAATTACCATATGGAGCTATTTCTAGACTCAAAATCTCAAACGGACATTGATAACATTGAAATGCACTTCAACCCAAATTTATGAAATTCTTTCAAAATGCCAACTTTTCACAATAGGCGCCGAAATGCTCCAGGCCATCCAAAACTCGATCCGAACATACGCCCAAGTCCAAAATCATCATACAAACTTGTTGGAACCTTCAAATCTCGATTCCAAGGTTGTTTACTCAAAATCAACCCTTAATCAGATTTTTTCAACTTAAAGCTTCCGAAATGAGAATTCTCTTTCAAAATCTACTCTGAACTTTCCGAATTTCAATTCCGACCACGCGTACAAGTCATAATACCTGAAGTGAAACTGCTCATGGCCTCAAACCGGCAAACAACATGTTAGAGCTCAAAACGATCGGTCGGGTCGTTACAAAATAGCTCTATAATATCCCATTTTTATGAGAGGCTTTTTCCTTGATGATAGTTATGCTTATAATTTTGTCGTAGAAATTGATATGAGGTTGTTTGTTTGATTTTCCTAGCATATGTTTGAATTAGTAGGTCGCTTTACCATCAAGGATTGCGGTAGGATAAATAAGATTCATTCGCCCTTAATCACATGTTTTAAGTTCGAGCCATCGATATAATAAATCCTACAATAGAGAGCGACTTTCCTTTTAACGAGCCTTATGCGACGTGAACTCGAATTAATCGAGACACCAAACATGAGTAGCATATATTAGGTGGGAAAAAAAGGTTCGCTTTAAAACTAGCTAGTGTATCCCTTTCTATGGGCTCATTTGGGCCTATTTGTAATGGATCTGCCGGTTAAACTTGAAAAAACTAAATAATATAGTCGCTCCAAAAAATAAGGGGGAAGTGCACATTTAGTCACTAATTAGAGACGTCTTTACTTTTTAGTCACTAATTAAAATGTATTTACTTTTTAGCCAATGCTTAATAAATTTTTACCCATCCGAACAAAAATACCCCTGTGCTAGACATGGGTGTTGTGTAAATATTAAGGACATGGTGTCCTTAATTTTATGAGTATTGTGTAAATATTAAGGACAAAGTATTCTGTATTTGCATTTTTTGTTGTTAAACTTTAGGACATCATGTCTTTAACTTGATATGGGCAGTGTAAATGTTAAGGACATGGTGTTCTTAACACATGTGTGCAGTGCAAATGCTACAGACATAATGTCCTTAACTTGTATCTGCACCTTCTGTTGTTAAACTTTAGTACATCATGTCCTTAACTTCATATATGCAGTGTAAATATTAAGGGCATGGTGTCCTTAACTTCATGTGTTCGGTGTAAATGTTAAGGACATAGTATCCTTAACTTTATGAATGTTGTGTAAATATTAAGGACATGTTGTCCTTAACTTCATAAGTGTTGTGTAAAATATTAAAGACAAAATGTCATGTATTTGCACCTTTTGTTGTTAAACTTTAGAACATGGTGTCCTTAACTTCATGAGTGTTGTGTAAATATTAAGGACATTTCCTTAACTTCATGAGTGTTGTGTAAATATTAAGGACATACTCATGAAGTTAAAGGACACCATGTACATTTCCTTAATATTTACACAACATTCATGAAGTTAAAGGACACCATGTCCTTAATATTTACATAACACACATAAAAAAAGGGTAAAAATATCTTTTCATATTAATTTTAATATAGTAGTATCTATTTTTTCTCAATATTAAAAATACTGAATAAAAATTAGATAACACATTAAAAAATAGCTATCCTACGCCATTTTTACAAAAAAATAATAGCCAGCAAATTGTATATGTTTTGTTGCAAAAGAATGAAATCTCTGCCGTTCAAATCTGGCAGTGGTTATATTTGCACTAATTTTTAAATTATAACTATGTTTTAATAGCAACACTTAAGGCCTCATTTGTTTTTTTTAAGATTAAGACGTCGGAATCTGAATACATATCTGAATATCAAAATGTGTATTAAGATTAAGACATCTGAATCTGAATACACATCTGAATATATTAAGATGTGTATTAAGATCTGAATACTGAATAATCAAGACTGTTTGATTTTTAACATCTGAATGTCTTAAATTTATCTTTATTTGAAAATTAATAAACATAAAAACAAATGAAATACTAACTAATCTAATATTCTATCGATAAAATATATAGTTTTTTTAAAATATGATAGTTGGTGGTGGTGATGGCCAACGGGTGAATGCCAACTAGAGACGGTGGTTGGTGGTAGTTTTGGTTGATGATGGTGGTTCATGCTAGTAGCTAGTAGTGAATGGTAGTGGTGTCGATTATGATTGATAATGATGGTGGTGGGTGGTGATAGTTAATAATGGCGAGTGGTGGTAGTAGTTGTGATTGAGGAAGGTGTTGGGTGGGTGATGGTAGATTATAATGATGGGCAGTGTCGACGGTGGTTGTTAATGGTGATGGGATGGTCAGTTGTGGTAGTTGAGGTGGATGAGTGTTGATTGTGGGTGAGAATGATGGTGGTCGGAGTGGTGGGGATAGTGAGGTGGTGATGGTCGATAATGGTGGCGGCTATGATTGAAGATGATGGTGGTGGTGTGGTTGAGGTGGTGGTGGTGATGGTGGTGGTTGAGCATGGTGGTGGTGGTGGCATAGTGATAGTTGATAATGGTAGGCGGTGGCGATAGTTAATAATGAATATGTGATAGCATCTTAATGAAATTAAGTCTCTGTTATAGATCTTAATCATACAGACCTATTCAGACCCATTAAGTGGTTGTGAAGTAAAAAAACAAACACACTTAATGATAAGATCTGAAAAATTAAGATCCAGACTTTAAAAATAAATACACTTAATGTCTGAGATCTGAATAATTAAGATTCAAACCTCCATTAAGTGCAAACAAATGAGGCCTAAATTGGTTATACAATTTATTTCCACATTCTTTTACCGTTGGGATCCGCTCTCTCCTTGTACTAGCCCATATCTTCTTCTTTTTTAAAGTCAAAAGCAGCTCTTTAAGCTAGCGTTTGGCCATAGATTCCAAATTTGTTTTGAAAAATTTGATTTGGGTAAAGTTTGGTTTGAAGATGAAAATGTGTTTGGACATACGTTTTCAAATCATATTTTCCAACTTTATTTTGAAAAAACATGTATATAATTCCCAAGTTTTGGGATTTTGGCCCAAAATCAACAATTGGGGTGATTTTGGGATTTGGGATTTGGGATTTTGTCAAAATGTGGGCAAAATTTTTGGCCAAACATGAGTTTTGAAAATAAATTCCAAGTTTATTTTGACAAAACTCATGGCCAAATGGGGCCTAAATGTTCCATAAAATTATTTTACACACTATCTGCATTTAAGTTGCAAAATTAGTGTCATGCAAAATAATTATATTTAATTATTAATGGAGCAGATTGTCTTTTCAAATGACATCTAAACTTTAGTTATAAATTGATGTTTAGCATAAAACACTATTCTTTAAAATATTTATTTACTAAAAATATATCAAAAGATTCGGCAAACACTTTAAAATTATTTTTTTAAATACTAAATATACTTATTGCTTATGTTTTCCTGAGCCGGGGGTCTATTGGAAACAACCTCTTTATCCTCACAAGGTAGGGATAAGTTCTGCGTACACACTACCTTCCCCAAACCTCACGACGTAGGATAATACTGGGTATGTTATTGTCGTACTAAATATATTTATTTTTCAAATGTACGCACTCCTTCAACAGAACTCGATATCAAATTTAAAGTGGCAAAATGTCCTTTAGACCCTATAGATTATACTTGCACCGTTTTTCCAAGCTGGTAATTAAATTTAGGTATTTTCCATTTGAGCACTCCTATTTCGAATTAAGTAGAATAAATGATACTGTATAGCCACTCTTAAAATAATAGCTAAAAAATATATATTTTTTGTATATATATACATTATGTATGTTATATACAAAAGTTATACAAATTTTATATACTTTTTTGGCTAGCGAATATAAATATATGAAAAAGTCAAGAGGAGTTAACACATAATAAATATACGTAAAAAAATATTTTTTTATCTAGCTAAATAATGTAATTTTATGACGAAACTTATGGCGGATTTTTAAAAGGAGTGGAAGTGGTGGTTGTTTGACCAAAAAGTGTTAAGCTTTTTGTTAAACTAATTATGAGGAAACAAAGGGTGAATCTTAGTTAAATATAATAAATTCTAGATCAAATATTATAGGACATCGATAAGATGAACGGCGTTTGAGAGCAATAAATAGCAGATTTGTACTCGAGGATTATCAACATATGTTATAACATGAACATGCGATAAATGTAGATAATGTAATATAAATGTAATAAGAAAGAATCTACTATCCAATTATTATATGATTTGAATGGTTCTTTCTCCTGTCAGCAATGTGAAAAATGAGATATGAAGATGGATAAGGAATCTTTGGATCTTGTGAACAAAGATTCAGCAACGTGTGCTTTAAAAAGATAATCAATGAATAAGACAACTTTGTATATTCTTTCTCGTCAGCCTTTTACGATATGTTCTTATCAAAAAGTCAAGATCCCCCTTTTGCTCTCTATCTCTTCCTATTTATAAGGGGTATTTCTTAGAAACTCTAAAAAGTACAAAATAAGAAATATCCAAAGGAATATTCCTTGTGTCCACTTCTGAATCTATCTTACCATTATTTCTTTACCCCAGTTGTCCGTCCTCGACAACAGTTTTCTCGGAGATGGCTTCCTGATATTACATCGTGGTCGACCCCCTCCTCGATCCTGTTTATTTACCGTTATCAAGTCGCCAAATTTAGGTCAATACAGTTAGTCCCTCCTCTTGTTGAGGTCGTGACCTGGCACGCCCTAAATAAGCAGACCTGGTTCGTGTCCGTTTAGAAGAAATTTGGTTGTATTGAATAAATCGAATTGGGAAAGGTCGAGAAAACAGCGTAGCCAGCAAGGCTGCGGTTGGTGTGGCTGACGTGAGGTGACGTCATGGCCACACGCGCCTTCCTGATGCAGCGTCTGTCCGTCTGCCGCTTCGATTTTGGTGCCATTGATGGTCCTTTGTTTTGATTCTCGCACCACTCAACCCTATAAATAGGTTGGGGGTTCATTTTTCAAAAGTTTTCTCCATTCCTTACTTTGCACGAGTATTGTGCTTCTCTAATCTTTTTCTCCAATTTTTTTTTCGATTTCTCGCAGCTTCTTCAGTTCTAGTCCTTTCTTTCTAGTCCAATTGTTATCTCCTTCGTCAGACTTTGTTGCATACGCTTCATTGCTGAAATTTGTCACAACCTCCTCACGTTTAAGACTAGGCTTCCGATGCCACTCCATTATCGGTGGCTCTTCCTCCAGGTGGTGAGGAATTTATGACTGAAGAGGATGAAAGCTTCCCTACCACGGAGGAGATAGTCCCCAAAAACCCTTTGGTCAGGAATGGTTTTCCGAAGGAGCCTGCTCCTACTCCTACTCCTGCTCTTGCTCAGATACTTTCTAAGACGGGACCGCCTCACATAGACAACCTCCGATAATATCGCATTCCTCCCCACATCGAAATTGTTCGGTCGGAAGCGACATTATGGAGGTTCATCGAGTCGGATACTATGCCTTCTATGTCTATCCGTTCTTGATTGGTTATACTCTTTCTCTCCTTCCGTAGCGGAGGAGTTTTGCCGATTTTACAATGTTTGCCCGGCACAACTCTCCCCCGATTTGTATAAAGTTTTCTTGATTCTGACGAAGTATACAGAGTTGGTGGGCTGTGAGGTTGACGTATGCCACCTGCTGCATTTGTTTTCTCCCAGTTTTTATAGAGGTACTCTGGTACACCTATGACATCGTGGGACCGGAGGGTTGGTGGTTGGGATGGATGATAAAATGAATCGAAAGTTCTGGCATAAGTACTTCTTCATCAAGACCAAGCACCTGGTAGCGGACCCGACTGGGTTTCCTGAGCAGTGGAACTATAATTGTAAGTGTCTCACCGTATGCTCATTATCTTCTTTCGTCCCTTTGTTTTTGGCTCACTCGCATCTTTCTTGTTTTTCATCTGAGAGGCGTGCACCTACTCTTGTCTTTGATATGGAATATTGGGTGGCTCGCGTATTACCTCACATCGTGGGAATTCGTGATTGTACGTCCTTTCACAAGAGTTTTGGACCCAAGATCCCATCCAGTAAGTGTCATTTTTACTTTAGCTTATTGTTGTTTACTGTTTCTCTTTGATGCGACCACCCCTTAGTGCTAGGTTGGTGAATTTCCAAAATGAAGGCTCTAGTGTCGGTGTTCCGCCAAGATGTCGCATCGACGGGGATACAATTTGCTTTAGGCGAGTCTACTCAAGGAGGTCGTACTCAAGCTCCGCCGATGAGGGACTCCGCCCCTCAAACTATTGCTGTGAGGGATGAGATCTCTTCTCGGCCCATCTATAATCTTGTAGACAAACCATCTGACTGCGAGGAGTCATTGTCGAGAAAAAGGTGAAGGGTGGACACCGGGAAGGCCGTTGCCACTGATGTCGAGCCAGAAAAAGTCATTGCTTTAGAAGCGGCACTTGCGCTTGCACCAGATGTAGAGATCATTTTCACGACAGGTGCCGTTATGGAGAGGAAGCCCTCTAGGATTGAGGGGGGTCGTGATGGCGGAAAGTTTATACAGGCCGCAAAAGGTGGAGCATCATCGGCGGCTGGGGGAAATAAAGCGGTCCCTGTCACACCTCCTTTTTCCGCACCCGCGAGGTGCGTAGGGAGTTTTCTCCAATTAAAGGACAGTCGAAACGGGATTTGTTTATTTGTTTCAGAGTCGCCACCTGGGAATTTTAAGGCGTCCCAAGTCACCAATTTTAATCCCTGAATCGAGGAGAATATGACTCTGTTTGTTATTCTGCGAACCAGAAATCCTGAGTAAGGAATTCTGTTAATCCGGAAGAAGGTGTTAGGCATTTCCGAATTCCGTGATTCTAGCACGGTCGCTCAACTATTTTTATTCTTGGCTTAATTATCTTGATTTTACTAAATACCCTTTTTCTTGCTACTTGATTTTATTACCGCTTTTGTTTAGATTATTTACAATTATATAAACGAATTACGCATACGTATATTCGTATTATATACCTTTTATAATTGTAGAGAATCGTGCCACGCATACGTGTACACAAAAGGTTGATAATATTTTTTATATTTTTATTATATAAAAAAATCATATGTTCGAAGTTAGAAATAAAATTAAGAACATCGTCGCCCTTGTATGATTAAACAGTGATCTGCACATCTCGGGTTATATGAAATTATTTTAACATCCTTGGATAAATCCCTTTTATTAAATATTCGATTGAAGTTGCGCGAACGCATAATCCGAATTTGCTTTTAGAAATATAATCAGGTTACGCGAACATATCCCTAATCACAAAAATATTCTTGATGGTAGTGTAAATTTGTTTACAAATTGTTTATTACATCCATATTATTTTTATATGAAAGGTCATGGTAAATCACTATTTGAGACGCCTCTAAATTTCTTGAAGAGAATTCTCAATTTATTGAGTGTCAACCACAGATTATATATATATATTTTTATGAATTATATTCCGCAAAAACCATTCGTATTTATGGAGTAAAAATGAACAACGCGTAATTAATACTACCATTTTTCTCGTAAATGCAATACATATGTGCCAAAAATGAATTGCGTATGAAACTAAAAAAAATTGATTTATGAAAGGAAAAGAGATGTTTTCGAAGAATTTTCATTATTTTATTTAATGCAAACTCTATTTCTACATACCATTGATATAAAATGTTGCAATTCGTGCTTATACATCCCATCTCATTCTCATATACTTGTTTTTAATCCAAAATTTGTAATCGTTTGGTTAATTTGTTTACGATGGTAGATAGGCATCAAGTTGATAAGAAAGGAATTATTATACAAACCGATTCAATAAAATTGTCTTACATGCAACCTAACTGTACGTCGGAAACATTCATAACATTCTAACATCGTAACGAGCTATATCAAATCACCTTTCGCTAATGGTTATACACACATCTGTTATCTTATATATGAAAAACACCACCAACACCATTTTAACCTTATTTAACAACAGAGGTTAGTAATGTAGTTTTCTTGATATTTCTACATTACTCTTTACTTAGCTAACAACACCATAAAATTTAAATAATGGCCAACTTTATGCCATGTTCCCTACCTTGACAACTTAATTATATCTTCCCTTAATGAAAATTTCGAAAGTAACCTTATTACAACACTTATACAAACTTCAAGAAATGACATTTAACTTATAGTCATCACGTAAAAATATACTACTATTTAACCAACATGAAACAAAGCTGAATTTTAAACTAATGAGCTTAAACGAATAGAAGACAGTATTACAATTCAAACTTCATTTATTTGTCATGTTGAAGCTCTTCACAACATGAGTTTAAAAGATATGTACCTGGAAATGAAGGTAGAAGGAGTAAATTTCAGCAATAATAGCAGCAACAAAACACCGGTAGAATATACCAATAACACAGCAAGTCTGAACAAGACCCGTTAACCCAGATGAACAGTGACAAAAACTTGAGAAAAATTTCAGATTTGAACCGAACAATATTCACAAGCAAACAACGGACAGATTCTAGAAAAATAACATTTCAGATTTCAGTTTCTTTCCTCTATCTGTTTCAGATTCCTATTTCTGATTTTTCTGTTTCTGCTTTTGTATCTGTTTCAGATTGTGTGTGTGTGTGTGTGAATGTTCTCTTTTCTATTTCTTTTTCTGTTTTCTTCCTCTCTTTCCTTTTATTTAAAAAAATCTGAGTTCTTTTCTTTTCTTCAAAATCTCAGTCCTTAAAATCTCCCTCAAAAAATCTCTCCTGCTTCCTGTATTTATACAGGTCTGCCCCTTTTCTTTTTAAGTGCTGCCTGGACCCCTTCTTTCTTTTAAAATCAGAAAATCATATCCAAAATCTGTTTTTAAAAACTTTAAATCCCATTAAGTGACCCTTTTCCTGATTTCCAGCATTCCATTACCCTTTGTTTCCCATTATCCCATTAAATTAAAAGCCATTAACATTCCACTTTCAGCCCACTATTATTATCAGATTACCCTCACTGTTTTATCCCAGAAATGCCCCAGAAATCCTACTGTAATTACTGTTATTATTGCCTTTAGACTAAAATTCAGAATCTGATACAAAACAGATTTTAAAATCTGTCCAGGCTTAATTATCCTTCTGATTTAAACAGCTAGAATCAATCCCAATCAACTTCCTAACACAGTGGTATCTATCCAACATTTGTAAACTTGAATTCAAACTTAACATCACAATAACATTATACTGAATTCAACACAATAATTCAAACTGAACTTCAACTTTGAACTAAAATCAAACAAACACAGGAGCATTATCAATATACTGACAATGCCCTGAAACTTAATGTTCAGGAAACAACATATACACAACATTTATTTTGACAGACTTATTGATTTACAAACGAGTATTAATCAACTGACTATCAAATACGAAACAACTGATTACAACAAAATAATCCATCCAAAACAGGTTGTTTCAATCAACATTTTCAGAAACAGGATTTATAACACAACTAATCGACGGACTTAATCGAGTCGATTACACACATTGTAAATAATCATAACCAACAGAAAAAATTGTATAATTCTGATCAAATAGACGGGTATGAGACAGAATTATGGAATCAACTAAACAAATATGCAAAATTACACGGGTTATTAAAACAAACAACTATACATATATAGGAAACAAAAGAAATAGGAGAATACCTCTGAATCTTCAATTTCATACGGATTCAAACTCAACTTGGATTCGGACTTTTGAAATCAAACAGACCTTAGTCGAAGTATTTTCAACTGAAAATACTTCGACTAAGGTCGATTAAACCTCAATCCCTCGCTTGAATTGAAAAAAATTCCAAGATTGGAAATTTTTTAGGGTTTCAGATTCGAGGATCTTAAATTTGAAAACTTCTGGGCAGATTCGAAGGGAACCAAAGATGACACAAGGGTGAGGGAAGCCTAGGGGTCATTTGGTGTTAATTTGGAAGGAATCTGAGTGAGTTCATATTTGATTCGAACCTTCAAAAGAAGATTCGAAGAGTTCTGATGGGATTCGAACCAAACCAACACTAGATCCATAGCTAGGGTAGTTAGGGGAAGCTACGGTGTGAATTTGGAGACCATCGGAGAGGGTTCAGTTTTCAGACCAACCTTCGATTTAAGATTCGAAGAGTTGGGGTCTGATTCGAAGGAAACTAAGGCCAGATCCGTGAAGAGGGGGTTGTGAGGAGTCTGAGGTGTTAAGGTGGTGACCGGCGGCGTTGTTGCCGCCGGGTTTCAGGCGATGGGATGCTAGGGCGGCTAGGGTTAGGGGTGTGTTTGAGGACGATGATGAACAGGAGAGGAGGGGGGTGTTTAGTTAGGGGGGTCGGGGTAAGGATTTGGGGTTTATATAGGGGGAAGGTGGATTAATCTTGACCGTTGGATCAAACAGAATAGATGGCCAGGATTAGTTCATTTAGCCAAACGATGTCGTTTGGTTTAATGCTGCGGTCGGGCTGAATCGGGGCATTGGGTCGGGTAAGGGTTACGGGTTAGGGTGATGAGATCTCAGCCGTTGGATGGATTTAATCCAACAGCCCTTGATGAAGGATGATGAAACACCGTCATTTTGGTTTTATTCCTGAGTTGGACCGGACCTGGGTTGTTTGGATTGGGCTGTGGGGGGTAACTTGGTTTGGGCCTGGATTTTAATCCAGGTCCGATTTTTTATTTTTCAACCTATTTTTCATTTCCTAAATTTATCCCTAATTATAAAAAATCCTAATAAAAATTATAAAACAAATTTAACCTTACAAAAATATTAATTACCTTTTAACAATTATTTAACACATAGACAAAGCGTTAATCACATAGTGAAACATTAAAACTAGAACAAATGCATATTTTTGTGATTATTATTTTTTAAAATGCATAATTAAATCCTAGATATGCATGCAACATGTATTTTTATTTTCTTTTAATTATAACAACGTTTAACATTTATGGACAAAACACAAACAATTAATAAACGCAACACAAATTCTAAAATTGCACACTAAAAGAAATTAATTTTATTTATTTTTTATATATTTTGGAGTTGTTTTCGGGAGGCAAAAATCACGTGCTCACAGCTGCCCCTCTTTGCGCGGAAACTCGAAGAGTTTTCGTGCAAAGATAAAGTGAGCGGATACGAGCGATTTTTGCCCGTTCAAATACTCCGTGGGAAGCATTTTTGAAAGATTTGACCGAACCCCTACTTCAAAGGTTTCCTACATATCCTTGGCTATAAAAGAATCAGGTCAATGTAGTTCGGGAAATTTTGGGTTGCTGGGACTACCATGGGACTGTGATTCTACTGCTGTTTCGTGCTGCTTTTACTGCTTGCTGACCTCCTTATTACACCTTACTTCAAAGGTAATACAGAAAGCTAAACTAGACTATGGTACATGAATTATAAAATCTTATCTAGATCATGCCCTTGCGTTTCTTGTTGTCTCGATATCTTGGTGATTCTTGGGCATTTGGCTTATTCTGCATTCCCTTTCATTGTGTCCCATATTTTCTTTTCTCTGTTTGGGACTCTTGTTGTTTCCTGCTGGGGACTTTGTTGGACTCCTCTGTTTTTATTGACTCTAAGTGTGCTCCTTTCTTATATGAGCGGGCCTTTGACTTCAATGCTTCAATTATATTCCCTTGTTCTCCAGGTGGGCGCCTGACTTCTGTTGCTTCAATTCTTCATCCTCATTCTCCAGGTGGACGCCTGACTTCTTCTTAATTCTTGATCCTTATTCTCCAGGTGGACGCCTGATTTCTTCTTTAGCTCTTCATCCTCATTCTCCAGGTGGACGCCTGATTTCTTCTTAAATTCTTTTCATCCTCATTCTCCAGGTGGACGCCTGACTTCTTTTTAATTCTTCATCCTCATTCTCCAGGTGGACGCCTGACTTCTTCTTAAATTCTTTTCATCCTCATTCTCCAAGTGGACGCCTGACTTCTTCTTAACTTCTTCTTTTCATCCTCATTCTTCAGGTGGACGCCTGATTTCTTTTTAATTCTTCATCCTCATTCTCCAGGTGGACGCCTGATTTCTTCTTTATCTCTTCATCCTCATTCTCCAGGTGGACGCCTGATTTCTTTTTAATTCTCTTCATCCTCATTCTCCAAGTGGACGCCTGATTTCTTTTTAATTCTTCATCCTCATTCTCCAGGTGGACGCATGATTTCTTCTTTATCTCTTCATCCTCATTCTCCAGGTGGACGCCTGATTTCTTCTTAATTCTTCATCCTCATTCTCCAGGTGGACGCTTGATTTCTTCTTCAATTCTTCATCCTCATTCTCCAGGTGGACGCCTGATTTCTTCTTTATCTCTTCATCCTCATTCTCCAGGTGGATGCCTGATTTCTTTTTAATTCTTCATCCTCATTCTCCAGGTGGACGCCTGACTTCTTCTTAACTTCATCCTCATTCTCCAGGTGGACGCCTGATTTCTTCTTTATCTCTTCATCCTCATTCTCCAGGTGGACGCCTGATTTCTTTTTAATTTCTTCATCCTCATTCTCCAGGTGGACGCCTGATTTCTTCTTAAATTCTTTTCATCCTCATTCTCCAGGTGGACGCCTGACTTCTTTTTAATTCTTCATCCTCATTCTCCAGGTGGACGCCTGACTTCTTCTTAAATTCTTTTCATCCACATTCTCCAGGTGGACGTCTGACTTCTTCTTAACTTCTTCTTTTCATCCTTATTCTCCAGGTGGACGCCTGACTTCTTCTTAAATTTCTCATCCTCATTCTCCAGGTGGACACCTGATTTCTTCTTTATCTCTTCATCCTCATTCTCCAGGTGGACGCCTGATTTCTTTTTAATTCTCTTCATCCTCATTCTTCAGGTGGACGCCTGATTTCTTTTTAATTCTTCATCCTCATTCTCCAGGTGGACGCATGATTTCTTCTTTATCTCTTCATCCTCATTCTCCAGGTGGACGCTTGATTTCTTCTTAATTCTTCATCCTCATTCTCCAGGTGGACGCTTGATTTCTTCTTCAATTCTTCATCCTCATTCTCCAGGTGGACGCCTGACTTCTTCTTACATTTCTCATCCTCATTCTCCAGGTGGACGCCTGATTTCTTTTTAATTCTTTGTCCGGGTGTTTCCTGACACAAATGTTGTTTTTGCCCCTGTTTTTAAATCAAAGAAAACTTTGTTAGTTTTAAAACAGGATGGTTAACTGGGGCATTCTTGCCGACGGTGGGGCTTTTCTGCCTTGTTTTGTTGTCTTGAAATGGTTGAAAAGACTGTTTGTCCTTGTAATTGATCCTTAACTATAGGATTCCCCTCTGTATGTTTTCCTTCAAACCCTTTTAACCGTAATCATATGTTCTCCTGACATTGTTGATCCGCTTTTGATTCCACTTTTCTTACGCCCATATCTTATTATTTTTTATTATCTCTTGCCCATCATGGCCGTATTTTTGTCCTATGCAACCTTGAATCTTGGTAGTTTACCTTGACATTCTTTCTTATTTGTTTGGAACAAAACTCATCTCAAAAGCTTTAGAAGAGTAAGATTATTAGTGACGAAAACATGATGATTTCGACAATCTAGAATGAAAAGAAAAATCCAAATTTGGATGATTGTTGGAGAAGGAATAAAGGACTTATCTGATTGGAGTCACTGGCGCCAATGATCATGGCATGCAATTTGGATTAACCAACCCAGTCTTTTAATCAATCTCCTTTCAATTGTCTCATTTTGTTTTCCCCCAAAATTTCCATAACCCAACTTCACTTTTCATTTTACAGTCCTGTTTGACTTGCAATATCTCAAAGAGTTTTCACCGACAAACCTTCCTCATTTGTTCATTTCTTACTTCCTTTTCGCCTTATGGTGCCTGCGAAGGTTTTCACCAATAAGACTCTCTCATTTTACTCTCTCAACTTCTGTCATCTTATGGTGCCCGTGTGGGTTTTCACCTATAAGACTCTCTCATTTTTACTTTCTTTTCTTGTTTGTACCAGAGTGTTATGAACCATCTTCATTTGCTTGACTCAACATTTTTCTAAGATTGATCGAAAAGTCTTTTTGGTATGTGGTTGGAAATGGAAAGGTATCAAAAGCTAAACAGTTTTGGTATGGGTTTAAAATTACAACTCTTGGAATCTTTTTCTTATTTCCAATACAATTCTTGCCCCAGTTTCTTGATTGGGGTCTCTTGATGTTTCTTTTTGTGCACATTATGTATATTGTGCACCCTATGACCGAGCCGTGAGGCGCTTACGTATCCTTCTTTGAGGAATCAGGTCAAACGTAGTTCACTAAATAATAGTGATTTTCTTTCCCCCTTTTTTTTTATTATTATTATTTCATATTTGATTTTCATTGATTCCAAGAGAGGGTAGGAAAGAAACAAATATGGCTCAAAGGGGAAGCAAAGGGTATAGTGTTTGGATAGCAGAATAAATTGCCTTTGTCATTCCAATCTTCGAAATAATGCTAAATACAAACATTCAAAAAGTTATGCATAATATCTCTTTACCGCGTCAGAATTGATCGCCATGTCTATGCATTTGCCTTCAATATCTGTTAATCATAGTGCACCATTCGATAATACTCTGGTCACAATGAATGGTCCTTGCCAATTCGGGGTAAATTTGCCTTTTGCCTCAACCTGATGTGGAAGAATACGTTTCAGCACATGTTGACCCACTTCAAACTTCCGTGGACGCACCTTTTTGTTGCATGCTCTTGCTATTCTTCTTTGATACAATTGACCATGACATACTGCGGCCAATCATTTTTCATCAATCAAGTTTAATTGTTCCAGACAGGTTTTGACCCATTCATCATCATCAATCTTTGCTTCGGCGATGATCCGAAGGGAAGGAATCTCAACTTCTGCAGGAATTACTGCTTCAGTGCCATATACCAACAAATAAGGAGTTGCTCCTACTGAAGTGCGAACAGTAGTGCGATATCCCAATAACGCAAATGGTAGTTTTTCATGCCATTGTCTTGAACCTTCTACCATTTTCCGAAGTATCTTCTTTATGTTTTTGTTGGCTGCCTCGACTGCTCCATTCGCCTTGGGCCGATATGGGGTAGAGTTGCGATGTGTAATCTTAAACTGTTGACACACTTCTTTCATTAAGTTACTGTCAAGATTAGCACCGTTATCTGTGATGATCACCTTTGGGATTCTGAATCGACATATGATATTTGAGTGGACAAAATCGACCACAGCTTTCTTGGTCACTGATTTGAATGTTTTGGCCTCAACGCATTTGGTAAAATAATCAATGGCTACCAGAATGAACCTGTGACCATTGGATGCTGCTGGCTCAATTGGTCCAATCACATCCATGCCCCAGGCAACGAAGGGCCATGGTGCCGACATTGTGTACAACTCGGATGATGGAGAATGAATCAAATCTCCGTGTATCTGGCATTGATGACACTTGCGCACAAAACTGATACAATCTCGCTCCATGGTAAGCCAATAGTAACCAGCTCGGAGGATTTTCTTTGCCAACACATATCCGCTCATGTGGGGTCCGCAAACTCCCGAATGTACTTCAGACATGATAGTTGTAGCTTGTCTGGCATCTATGCATCTTAATAATCCAAGGTCTGGTGTTCTTTTATACAAAACTCCTCCGCTTAAAAAGAATCCATTTGCCAATCACCTAATGGTCCTCTTTTGATCTCCTGTGGCTTGTGCGGGATATATCCCCATCCTGATATACTCCTTGATGTCGTGGAACCATGGTTCACCATCAAATTCTTCTTCAACCATATTGCAATAAGCGTGCTGATCGTGGACTCGAATATGTAGTGGATCCACATAAGCTTTGTCTGGATGGTGCAACATTGATGCCAAGGTAGCTAATGCATCGGCAACCTCATTATGGATCCTTGGAATATGCCGGAACTCCACTGATTGAAACCGCTGACAAAGATCATGTAAACATTGTCGGTAGGGTATGAGCTTCAAGTCTCGGGTTTCCCATTCTCCTTGAATTTGATGTACCAGAAGATCCGAATCTCCCATGACTAAAATTTCTTGGATACTCATGTCTGCAGCTAGCCTTAACCCCATAATACAAGCTTCATATTCAGCCATATTATTGGTGCAATAAAATCGCAGTTGAGCCGTAACAGGATAGTGATGCCCTGTTTCAGAGATGATTACACTCCTATCCCGACTCCTTTCATGTTAACGGCCCCATCAAAGAAAAGTTTCCAGCCAGGTATTTCAATTCGCTCGATCTCATCGATATGCATTATTTCTTCATCGGGAAAATAGGTTTTTCAATGGCTCGTACTCCTCGTCGACCGGGTTTTCAGCTAAATGATCAGCCAGTGCTTGGGCTTTCATTGCAGTCCGAGTCACATAGATGATGTCAAATTCTGTGAGCAATATCTGCCACTTTGCAAGTCTCCCTGTTGGCATAGGCTTTTGAAAAATATATTTCAATGGATCCAGACGAGAAATGAGGTAAGTAGTGTAGGATGACAAATAGTGTTTCAATTTTTGAGCTACCCAAGTCAGGGCGTAACATGTCTTTTCCAGATGAGTATACTTAACCTCATAAGCTGTGAATTTCTTGCTAAGGTAGTAGATGGCCTGCTCTTTTCTGCCGGTGAGGTCATGTTGCCCCAATACACAACCAAATGAATTTTCCAAGACCGTTAAGTAAAGAATTAGAGGTCTTCCTGGCTCCGGTGGGACTAACACGGGTGGGTTTGACAGGTATCCTTTTATCTTATCAAACGCCTCCTGACACTCATCGGTCCATTTGACCGCAGCATCTTTTTTCAACAATTTGAAAATAGGCTCACAGGTTGTCGTAAGCTGAGCAATAAACCTACTGATGTAATTCAGCCTTCCCAACAAACTCATTACTTCAGTTTTGTTCCTTGGAGGTGGCAATTCTTGGATGGCTTTGATTTTTGATGGGTCTAGCTCGATGCCTCGCCGACTGAGTATGAATCCCAGCAACTTTTCAGATGGAACTCCAAATGCGCATTTGGCAGGGTTAAGCTTGAAGTTGTACCTGCGAAGTCTTAAGAAGAATTTCCTCAAATCCCCAACGTGGTCGGCCTGATGCTTAGATTTTATGATCACATCGTCCACGTATACCTCAATCTCCTTGTGTATCATATCATGAAACACTGTGGTCATTGCTCTCATGTAGGTTGCTCCGGCGTTCTTCAAACCGAATGGCATTACCCGGTAGCAATAAGTTCCCCATGGTGTGATGAATGCTATCTTTTCTGCATCCTCTTCATCCATTAGAATTTGATGATACCCGGCATAACAATCCACGAAAGATCCTATATCATGCTTGGCACAATTATCGATCAAAATATGGATATTGGGTAATGGGAAATTATCCTTCGGACTTGCTTTGTTGAGATTGCGGTAGTCGACGCATACTCTAATTTTGCCGTCTTTCTTTGGCACAGGAACGATATTAGCTAACCAAACAGGATATCGAGTGACTCGAATGACCTTTGCTTCCAACTGTTTGGTGATTTCTTCCTTAATTCTCACACTCATATCAGGCTTGAATTTTCTCAGCTTCTGCTTGACAGGAGGCACTGTTGGATCGGTGGGCAATTTGTGAACCACTAAATTAGTGCTTAAGCCAGGCATGTCGTCATATGACCATGCAAAAACATCTTTGAATTCTATGAGTGCTTTAATTAACTCTTCTCGGATCCTTGGTTCGAGATGGACACTTATTTTAGTTTCTCGGACATTACTCGTGTCCCCTATATTGACGTCCTCGGTATCACTCAGGTTAGGTTTGGTTTTTTTCTCAAAGTGAATTAACTCTTTTCTAATCTCTTCAAAAACCTCATCTTCATCATATTCTGATTCATAATCACAATATATTTCTTGAATTATTATTTCGGAACCAGATTGATTTTTAAGACTGGGCTGAGGATTCCTCATGCATGCCATATCACTAGAGCCAGCGTAAAAAGAACTGTACAGAAAAAGAAGAAAAAGAAAAGAAAACTATCAGGAATGATAATAAAAAGGAAACTGTATTTTATTGGATGATGAAAGATAACAAGGTTTGCACACTTCAAACAAACTGTAAGATAGACA
Source organism: Nicotiana tabacum (assembly GCF_000715075.1). NCBI lineage: Eukaryota > Viridiplantae > Streptophyta > Magnoliopsida > Solanales > Solanaceae > Nicotiana > Nicotiana tabacum. Next base: position 118,849,376 of record NC_134099.1, on the reverse strand, counting down.
TTGGGGTTACAACCCTGAGGTAACCCAAACAAACTGAAGGAAAATCAAAATAAACTACCAAGACTCCTTTCGAACGGGGAGAGGAGTGGTTTTCCAATTATTGAGCCTTGTCTCTGGCTTGACGAATTGCACTTCTGTGTTGCTAGAACTTTCACTGCTTTCCAACATATTCACATCGTCGAACAATTTCTCGAATTTTTCAATTAATTCCTCCTCAGGCTTTACCAAGGATTTAGGAATTGTTGTTATCGGGCGATTTTTAGCACCGATCTTGACAAAAGACTTTGATAGATGTGGGACTGGTTTTAGAAGAACCCATGCCTTTTGTTTCAGCTTTCTGGCCTTTCTCACGTCGGTGACGGTGGGTATGAACCCCACACCGAATGTTCCCCAGTTCTCGGGGAGAGATATTGGTTGTATAATTCCTTGCAAAGATGAGCCCAGACCTTTGCCGGGTATAAAACCATTTTTTAACATTTCATAGGCTACCATGACTGATGCAGAGGTTATCTTTGGATTCGGAAGGTACTTCCCCTCTGGAATTTTCTCTACCGACACTGTATCGAACACTTGGTATACCCATGGTCCCTGGTTATTTTCTATTCCCTCGACCGGTACAATGGCACTGCTGTGAGCATTTAAAATTTCTTCCCTATGCACAACTATTTCTTGATGATCCCATTCAAACTTGACCGCCTGGTGTAGTGTTGACGGGACTGCTTTAGCAGCATGGATCCATGGTCGACCCAACAACAAGTTATAAGAAACAGTTATGTCCAGTACTTGAAACTCCATTGTGAATTCAACTGGTCCTATTGTCAGTTCCAACACTATATCGCCAAATGAATCTCTGCTTCCACCGTCAAACCCCCGTATGCAAATGCTATTCTTCTGGATCCTCTCTTCTTTGATTTTCAATTTGCTTAAAGTGGAGAGAGGACAGATGTTTGCACTTGACCCGCTGTCAACCAATACCCGGGTTACTACGGAGTTTTCACATTTCACGGTGAGGTAAAGAGCTCTGTTGTGCTCAGTCCCTTCCATAGGCAATTCATCATCAGAAAATGTAATTTTGTTTGCCTCAAAGATTCTGTTGGCTATTCTTCCCAAATGATTTACAGAGATTTTATCGGGAACGTGAACCTCATTCAGGATTTTCATCAAAGCCAGACGGTATTCTTCTGAATGGATCAGTAATGATAATAATGAGATTTGAGCGGGCGTCTTCTTCAGTTGATCCACAACAGAATAGTCATGGAGCTTCATTTTTCTTAAAAACTCTTCCGCTTCTTCTTCCGTCACAGCTCTCTTTATTGGTGTTGGATTTTTAGTTTTTCTTAACTCTTCGGGAGTAAAACATCTTCCCGAACGAGTCAAGCCTTGCACCTCACAGACTTCTTCCTTGACTTCTTTTCCCTTGTACATTACAGTCACCCGTTCATAGTTCCATGGAATGGCTTTGTTGTTGATCACTGGTAGCTGGGTTACAGGTTTGATAATAACCCGATCTATACGGGCTCCTTCCACGACTATAATGGGTTTGCTGGCAACCCCTGGTACTATCACTTTCAACCTTTCCTGCTTTGTGTCAACTTTACTCGGAGACCCCTTTTCGACTACCACAGATGGTTCATCACCATTTCTGTTCTGCTTAGGTACCGGCTTCTCCTCTGTTAACTGCTTATCTGGCTTGTCTTCATGAGACCTGATCATCATGACAGTTTGTGACGGCTTCTTTGTCTCCCCATCAACCTGTACTATTTCTATCATATTAGCCTCCTGATGGGCTGGCATTGGATTTTTGTTGATATTGGGAGTTTCGGGGGTTTGAACCTCGATTTTATTAGTATCAATCAGCTCTTGTATTGCATTTTTTAAATGCCAGCATTTTTCCGTATCATGGCCTGGTGTACCGGAACAATACTCACAGCTAATGTTGTAGTCCAGATTCTTCGGAGGAGGATTGGGTAGCTTGGATTGTATTGGTCTTAGCATGTCCAGCTGTCTCAGTCTGTGGAACAGACTGGTGTAGGACTCTCTTAATGGGGTGTAGTTTTTCTTTTTATGTTCCCTTTCTCCCCTAAATGCTGGCCTAGGCCTGAAACCTGGTCCGGGATAGGCTCGTGGGTAAGTACCTGGTATGGCAGGAGCACGCCAATTAGTGTGAACAGGTGGCTGATTGTATGCTTGTGCATGGTTAATGGAAAAATGAGGCTCCGAAGGGTGATAGTAGTGTTGGGATGAATTGTGGTGGTAAGTTGATTGGCGAGGTCGTTGTTGATTATAGTAAGGTGGTGAACCTCTGGGTCCCGACCAAATTCCTGAATCAACTACCGCTGCTTCCTCTCTCTTCTTTCTTCCGATTCCTCCTACCCCGCCTTGAATGGCTTGAGTAGTTGCCTTAATTGCTGAATAGCTCATAATTTTATTTGTCTTGATGCCTTCTTCCACCATACCTCCCATCTTCACTACTTCGTTGAATGATTTCCCTACCGCTGAAACCAAATGGGCATAGTAAGTTGGTTCCAAGGCTTGGAGGAAGTAGTCTACCATTTCACTCTCCTTCATAGGAGGATCCACTCTTGCTGCCTGTTCTCTCCACCGGAAGCCATACTCTCTGAAACTTTCATTGTGTTTCTTCTCAAATTTTGTTAAAGATAGTCGATCTGGGATGATTTCCAGATTGTATTGGAAATGGTATGCGAATGCCTGTGCCAGGTCATCCCAGGTGTACCATCTCCCATGGTCCTGGCGTGTATACCACTCCAAAGCTGATCCGCTTAAACTTTGACTGAAGTAAGCCATCAATAATTCGTCCTTTCCCCCAGCTCCTCGCATCTTGCTACAGAAACCCCTTAAGTGGGCTACTGGGTCGTCGTGCCCATTTTATAGGTCAAATTTGGGCAACTTGAAGCCAACTGGCAATTGCACATTTGGGAATAAGCATAAATCTTTGTAAGCTACACTGACTTGCCCACCTAATCCTCGCATGTCTCTGAACGATTGTTCTAGACTTTGACCTTTCTGAACATCTCTTCTTGTTCAGCATTTTTGGTTGGCTTGTCAATTTCGGTTGGGAGGTCAAAACGAGGAGTAGTTGAATGGATTTCGGAGGCTTTAAGGGTGGGCTCCGGGGGGTAATATTGGTTGTCCTAGGCTTGGAATATAGGCTCACTAGGAGATTTATGGAGTGTAGCTATGGGAGGTGCCACAAAGATAGGAGTTACAGGTGGAGGAAAGTATGGAACTGGTTTAGGAGGTGGAGACTGTGGTGTCTGAGATGTGGTTCCTCGGTAGTGTTGGTAAATGGGGAAATTTGGGGATAATTCAGTGGTAAGATTATCCTGAGTTTGGGCCGTTGATGAAAGAGGGTTAGTTGGGTAAGATGGGGGTAACTGTCCTATAGACCAGGCCTGGTACATTTCAGCCATTTGCTGCTTGAGTTTAAACATCTCTTCTTTCATTTTTCCGACATCCATCTCCTCTAGCTCAATACCTGTGTCAACATCTGGGATAGACATACTTTCGGGTATTGGTCCTTTTGATCTCGTGTGATAATGATAATATGCCAGTATACTCTTTAGAGAAACTAACTGCTTGTATTCTGGAAATGAACAAACTTGTTAGTTTTGAGAGTTTAACACATATATAATTACACGTTGAGATGCAATGCTCCTAGACAAATATCTCTTTTCTATTATGCATTTGCTTGGCTGCTTGTGTCGTCCCAGCTTTCTTGAAATTTTTATTGTTACTCACTTTTATTTTATTTTATTTTCTTATATATATTTTATTGTGGTGGTCGAATCTTATAGAGATTGCCTACGTATCATGCCCCCGCATGAATCAGACTTTGCGTAGTTCGGACCGTAAGGCAAACAATTTTATTCATTATACAAAGATGAACAGACATTACATTTGAAAACCTTATAAGAAAATGGTTTGAAACACACACACTTAAATCAAAAAGATACAACTCTTAACATCTCACAACATGCCCCACTTTCCACTTTTGTTGTCAATTATTGGATTATCTGCTCAATGTGGGGCTTGACCTGGATGACCTCCCAACGTACGATACATCCTTTCCAACTCCATTGCTAGATGACGGGCAAAAGTGGGTGCATGCTCTGTAAACCTTTCATAATCCATTCCTTGGCAGTTTACATAACTTTGAGAGGTGTAGACCGCCAGGTCGTGGATTTGTGCCCTGAAATCTTGAAGACGTTGGTCTTGGTTCTGCAATTGCTGCTGGCGAGTGGTGGCTATATCTCTGACACGGTTTTCATGATCTAGAGCTGACTCTAATAGAGTTCGGAGTCTGGCCTGCTCTAATCTTGCCTGCGCTCTTTCTCTGTCGATGTCCGCTTGTTGATGTTCTCTGTTGTATCTTCTTGCCTCTTCTAGTTGTGCACAAAGTTGGTCTTCTGATTGTATCCAATGATCTTTTTCCTTCTTGAATTGTGCCCTGTCTTCTTCGGATTGCCTATCTTGGCGTTCCTTATTAGATCTGGCTTCTTCGTTTAATTGTTGGATTCTTTCTTTTGCTTTGCTCAACGCCCTTTCGTTTGTAGCACGAATGGAATCATAATCTTGCATTCTTTCAAAAAGATTGGCGATGGTTTTTTGATACTTCCAACTCCTCATTGGTATTTCAGAAGCCTTTTTCATTTTTTGGAATCGAGCATGAAGATTTTCATTCTCACAAGCTAGACTCTTCTCCTCGCCTTCAGCTTCTTGTGCTTGCAAATCTTTCTCCAGACTGAGGCTCCTCAGATTTTCCTTTAGGGCATGGATAATTGCTTTGTACCCTTTTTCCTTTTCTCCCCTCTTGGATTTTATCATTAAAGTTTTGAATATGGGGTCTTTTTGTTGGCCTTCTTAGCTCAGGTTCTGGTACATCATCCACGCGAGATCGTTTCTCAAACCACCTTGCATATCCAGGATTTATCTCACCCTTTGTAGTGTCTGGGACTTGAGTATCACTTTTCAAGTATCGACATCCATTCCACATCTGCTGAATTAAAGCCTCGGGAATAGTGGCTTCGGGGTGTAATTCGATTACTTGCATACTCAAATCTTCATCATCAGGAACTACTTGGTATCTCCCTAGTTGTCTTAGGACTCTTAGTGGCGCATATGGCTGGATGCTTCTCAATCCCAATAGTAGCAAATAACTATTTGAGGTTGACATGTGTATCACTTCCCTCATCGGGAGCCATCCCAAAGTCCACTCAATTTGATTTGCCGTTAAAGCCCTTAGATGAGATACCCATGCTTCTATCCCTTCTGGAGACTTATAATCTTTTATTCTTTCCTCATAACTCTCGATGCAATTATCATTGCTTGGCCCATATTGTATGATCTTGGGCTGTTGTTGGAGATGTTCAATCACCCACATTTGCAACAAAATTTTGCATCCTTCGAAGACTTTCGCTCCTGATTTACATAAAGTCAACGCCCGATAAATGTCTGAGAGAATGATGGGGACAAGGGTGTGATTTTCCTTGGTGGTGAGGATTTGCACAACTTTCGCGGTGCGAATATCAATTGTTCGCTCTTTGTTTGGGAAGACCATGATTCCTAGAAAAGCCACCATGAAGGCAAAGCGACGGTGAATCTGCCAAGTGTCTTTGTTTTGCTTGTTAGTAAGGCCTTTCTCATGAATTTCAAATCCATCCGACTTTCCGAACCTTGAATATAAGAAGTTGAAAGGACAACATCCGTTGATGACATTGCTTTTCCTGATTTGATTACTGATGTTCAGAAGACCGAAGAATTGATGTACCGAGGGAGCCTTTGTGAATATCAGGCTTTGATTTCTTAGACTTCCGTCAAAACCAGCATATCCAGCTATCTCCTCTAATGTAGGAGTAAGCTCGAAATCAGAGAAACGAAAGACATTGTGAACAGGGTCCCAAAAAGTTACCAACGCTGCAATCAGATCATCACGGGGTTTAACTTTCATAATATCCGTGAGATTTCCCAAATGCTTGACGACCCATTTTTGACCATCTTCGCCTAATTCATACCACCACCTTTGAAGCTGAAATAGAAACTCTTCTGTATTCGTGGATGGGGGGTTTTGTGTGGTGCTCATTTTGTATCTGAAATTTAATTTTAATAAAGTCAAGACTCATTTTGAAAATATACACTAAAAAAAATCATTTTCAATTTTTTATTTATTAAACACCTTTATTTCAAGATTTAAAACTATTTTTGGGAATTTTTAAAACAACCCATTTTATTCCTCGGTTCTCACAATGATTTCAATTAAGCTGGTCAACAAGCACGTTCAAGGCAAATGAATGCACAGGTAGCAAGTAGGATGCATCAGGATGGTCTTTTTATTTTGGGTTCACCTGTCCTAGACAGACCCAACCCTTGTGTTGAGTCTCCAAGGCCAAATGTACATGATGCAAATAGACGTTCCTACTAGGGATCCGGTACATGGCTGAGTTATTCTAGGTGAAAAACCTGAGGTTGATTGTTCTAAACCTGGCTTACCCAAACGGACAGTTTGAGCCGAAGCAGGGGCAACGTACCGGGAGCACGAAAGTCTACCCGGCCTAGTTACTTGTCCCAACTTCGTCTTATTTGGTATGACTTTAACAGAAAGGTGGGCCACGCGCACGTGTGCACCATAAATTCAGAAGACTCAGAAAGAAGGAGGTTTCGTAGCAATTGTATATGCATAATTCAAATAATATTAAAGCAGTAAAAATTTCATTTAGCATATTGAGCATATATCATGTAAAAATCAGATAATAACTAAAGCCAATTATAACAGTTATTTTAAGCTCGAATTCTTAAACCCTGAACCAGTGGTTCCGGGTTACACTTTTTTCCCCAGCAGAGTCGCCAGAGCTGTCACACCTCCTTTTTCCGCACCCGCGAGGTGCGTAGGGAGTTTTCTCCAATTAAAGGACAGTCGAAACGGGATTTGTTTATTTGTTTCAGAGTCGCCACCTGGGAATTTTAAGGCGTCCCAAGTCACCAATTTTAATCCCTGAATCGAGGAGAATATGACTCTGTTTGTTATTCTGCGAACCAGAAATCCTGAGTAAGGAATTTTGTTAATCCGGAAGAAGGTGTTAGGCATTTTCGAATTCCGTGGTTCTAGCACGGTCGCTCAACTGTTTTTATTCTTGGCTTAATTATCTTGATTTTACTAAATACCCTTTTTCTTGCTACTTGATTTTATTACCGCTTTTGTTTAGATTATTTACAATTATATAAACGAATTACGCGTACGTATATTCGTATTATATACCTTTTATAATTGTAGAGAATCGTGCCACGCATACGTGTACACAAAAGGTTGATAATATTTTTTATATTTTTATTATATTAAAAAATCATATGTTCGAAGTTAGAAATAAAATTAAGAACATCGTCGCCCTTGTATGATTAAACAGTGATCTGCACATCTCGGGTTATATGAAATTATTTTAACATCCTTGGATAAATCCCTTTTATTAAATATTCGATTGAAGTTGCGCGAACGCATAATCCGAATTTGCTTTTAGAAATATAATTAGGTTACGCGAACGTATCCCTAATCACAAAAATATTCTTGATGGTAGTGTAAATTTATTTACAAATTGTTTATTACATCCATATTATTTTTATATGAAAGGTCATGGTAAATCACTATTTGAGACGCCTCTAAATTTCTTGAAGAGAATTCTCAATTTATTGAGTGTCAACCACAGATTATATATATATATTTTTATGAATTATATTCCGCAAAAACCATTCGTATTTATGGAGTAAAAATGAACAACGCGTAATTAATACTACCATTTTTCTCGTAAATGCAATACATATGTGCCAAAAATGAATTGCGTATGAAACTAAAAAAAATTGATTTATGAAAGGAAAAGAGTTGTTTTCGAAGAATTTTCATTATTTTATTTAATGCAAATTTTATTTATACATACCATTGATATAAAATGTTGCAATTCGTGCTTATACATCCCATCTCATTCTCATATACTTGTTTTTAATCCAAAATTTGTAATCGTTTGGTTAATTTGTTTACGATGGTAGATAGGCATCAAGTTGATAAGAAAGGAATTATTATACAAACCGATTCAATAAAATTGTCTTACATGCAACCTAACTGTACGTCGGAAACATTCATAACATTCTAACATCGTAACGAGCTATATCAAATCACCTTTCGCTAATGGTTATACACACATCTGTTATCTTATATATGAAAAACACCACCAACACTATTTTAACCTTATTTAACAACAGAGGTTAGTAATGTAGTTTTCTTGATATTTCTACATTACTCTTTACTTAGCTAACAACACCATAAAATTTATATAATGGCCAACTTTATGCCATGTTCCCTACCTTGACAACTTAATTATATCTTCCCTTAATGAAAATTTCGAAAGTAACCTTATTACAACACTTATACAAACTTCAAGAAATGACATTTAACTTATAGTCATCACGTAAAAATATACTACTATTTAACCAACATGAAACAAAGCTGAATTTTAAACTAATGAGCTTAAACGAATAGAAGACAGTATTACAATTCAAACTTCATTTATTTGTCATGTTGAAGCTCTTCACAACATGAGTTTAAAAGATATGTACCTGGAAATGAAGGTAGAAGGAGTAAATTTCAGCAATAATAGCAGCAACAAAACACCGGTAGAATATACCAATAACACAGCAAGTCTGAACAAGACCCGTTAACCCAGATGAACAGTGACAGAAACTTGAGAAAAATTTCAGATTTGAACCGAACAATATTCACAAGCAAACAACGGACAGATTCTAGAAAAATAACATTTCAGATTTCAGTTTCTTTCCTCTATCTGTTTCAGATTCCTATTTCTGATTTTTCTGTTTCTGCTTTTGTATCTGTTTCAGATTGTGTGTGTGTGTGTGTGAATGTTCTCTTTTCTATTTCTTTTTCTGTTTTCTTCCTCTCTTTCCTTTTCTTTAAAAAAATCTGAGTTCTTTTCTTTTCTTCAAAATCTCAGTCCTTAAAATCTCCCTCAAAAAATCTCTCCTGCTTCCTGTATTTATACAGGTCTGCCCCTTTTCTTTTTAAGTGCTGCCTGGACCCCTTCTTTCTTTTAAAATCAGAAAATCATATCCAAAATCTGTTTTTAAAAACTTTAAATCCCATTAAGTGACCCTTTTCCTGATTTTCAGTATTCCATTACCCTTTGTTTCCCATTATCCCATTAAATTAAAAGCCATTAACATTTCACTTTCAGCCCACTATTATTATCAGATTACCCTCACTGTTTTATCCCAGAAATGCCCCAGAAATCCTACTGTAATTACTGTTATTACTGCCTTTAGACTAAAATTCAGAATCTGATACAAAACAGATTTTAAAATCTGTCCAGGCTTAATTATCCTTCTGATTTAAACAGCTAGAATCAATCCCAATCAACTTCCTAACACAGTGGTATCTATCCAACATTTGTAAACTTGAATTCAAACTTAACATCACAATAACATTATACTGAATTAAACACAATAATTCAAACTGAACTTCAACTTTGAACTAAAATCAAACAAACACAGGAGCATTGTCAATATACTGACAATGCCCTGAAACTTAATGTTCAGGAAACAACATATACACAACATTTATTTTGACAGACTTATTGATTTTGACAGACTTATTGATTTACAAACGAGTATTAATCAACTGACTATCAAATACGATACAACTGATTACAACAAAATAATCCATCCAAAACAGGTTGTTTCAATCAACATTTTCAGAAACAGGATTTATAACACAACTAATCGACGGACTTAATCGAGTCGATTACACACATTGTAAATAATCATAACCAACAGAAAAAATTGTATAATTCTGATCAAATAGACGGGTATGAGACAGAATTATGGAATCAACTAAACAAATATGCAAAATTACACGGGTTATTAAAACAAACAACTATACATACGTAGGAAACAAAAGAAATAGGAGAATACCTCTGAATCTTCAATTTCATACGGATTCAAACTCAACTTGGATTCGGACTTTTGAAATCAAACAGACCTTAGTCGAAGTATTTTCAACTGAAAATACTTCGACTAAGGTCGATTAAACCTCAATCCCTCGCTTGAATTGAAAAAAATTCCAAGATTGGAAATTTTTTAGGGTTTCAGATTCGAGGATCTTAAATTTGAAAACTTCTGGGCAGATTCGAAGGGAACCAAAGATGACACAAGGGTGAGGGAAGCCTAGGGGTCATTTGGTGTTAATTTGGAAGGAATCTGAGTGAGTTCATATTTGATTCGAACCTTCAAAAGAAGATTCGAAGAGTTCTGAGGGGATTCGAACCAAACCAACACTAGATCCATAGCTAGGGTAGTTAGGGGAAGCTACAGTGTGAATTTGGAGACCATCGGAGAGGGTTCAGTTTTCAGACCAACCTTCGATTTAAGATTCGAAGAGTTGGGGTCTGATTCGAAGGAAACTAAGACCAGATCCGTGAAGAGGGGGTTGTGAGGAGTCTGGGGTGTTAAGGTGGTGACCGGCGGCGTTGTTGCCGCCGGGTTTCAGGCGATGGGATGCTAGGGCGGCTAGGGTTAGGGGCGTGTTTGAGGACGATGATGAACAGGAGAGGAGGGGGGGTGTTTAGTTAGGGGGCCGGGGTAAGGATTTGGGGTTTATATAGGGGGAAGGTGGATTAATCTTGATCGTTGGATCAAAGAGAATAGATGGCCAGGATTAGTTCATTTAGCCAAACGATGTCGTTTGGTTTAATGCTGGGGTCGGGCTGAATCGGGGCATTGGGTCGGGTAAGGGCTACGGGTTAAGGTGATGAGATCTCAGCCGTTGGTTGGATTTGATCCAATGGTCCTTGATAAACTACGACCAAACGTTGTCGTTTTGACTCGTTTGAGTTGGACCGGACCTGGGTTGTTTGGATTGGGCTGTGGGGGGGGGTAACTTGGTTTGGGCCTGGATTTTAATCCAGGTCCGATTTTTTATTTTTCAACCTATTTTTCATTTCCTAAATTTATCCCTAATTATAAAAAATCCTAATAAAAATTATAAAACAAATTTAACCTTACAAAAATATTAATTACCTTTTAACAATTATTTAACACATAGACAAAGCGTTAATCACATAGTGAAACATTAAAACTAGAACAAATGCATATTTTTGTGATTATTATTTTTTAAAATGCATAATTAAATCCTAGATATGCATGCAACATGTATTTTTATTTTCGTTTAATTATAACAACGTTTAACATTTATGGACAAAACACAAACAATTAATAAACGCAACACAAATTCTAAAATTGCACACTAAAAGAAATTAATTTTATTTATTTTTGATTTATTTTGGAGTTGTTTTCGGGAGGCAAAAATCACGTGCTCACAGTCCCTGCAGGGGGCGACGGTTCTGATTTGGACGTCGACCTTGAGGAGATACGGGCCTTCCTGGATAGGAATACTCGTGTGGAGATAAAGACGGAGGGTCCTACCCGGCACGTAATCATTCCCGTGGGTTACGACATTTTGGCCAACTCAAAACGGGTGGTGCCGTCCTTTGCTCCCCTATGCGCGGCTTCTGAAAACATGGCACTACAGGCAATGAGCGATGTGGAGTTATCGTTAAGCATATCTGGCATGGATCTGTGGGTAAGTACTTTTTAATGTTAGGATTTGTTTCACAAGTGTAGTTTGCTCATACTGACTCCTTTCTTTTTCATGTCAGACTCTTATCATGGGGATCGAGAGTGAACGGTGGGAGGAGCGAAGGACGACTATGTTTAAGAAGGTGACCTCCAAGTACAAGGAGTACCGTACTAAGCACCGAACGTTGGATGACATCTTTACCCAAGATGGCGAATTTCAATCACTTCATGACGTGCTTAAACAGAAAGATGATGAGTTGACGAAGAAAGATAAGGAGCTAAGGGAGAGGGATGATGAGCTAATGAGAGCCATCGGTAGGTGCAATGAGCTTGAGGCAGCTCTAAAGGCCAAAGAGGATGAGATCGAGGTGAGCAAAGGGGTGATGGCTGAGAATGCTGATCTTAAAGTACAGGCGGCGTCCTTAACGACTGAACTCGAGCAGAAGGAGGCGAGGGTTGTCGATCTAAGGGGCGAGCTGAGCGCCAAGGTCGACGAACTGAGTCGCACCGAGAAAGGCAGAATGGTCGTTATGGCTGAAGAAGCGGCCTTAGAAGATGCCCTCCGTGTTTTTAGGTCTGAGTGGGATAATGAGGTGGAGACATCAGCGCTTAAGATGGCGAGGTTAGAGGAACGGATCCAGGGTTTGTAGGCGGAGCTGTATGGGTTGAATGAGCAGGTTGTTGTCTTGAAGGCCGATGAGGCACGACGGCAGTCACAGCCGTCTACGTCTCATACTACTGCTGATCCTTGTGTGCCCCGATAGTTGTATGAGATGTGGGTTCATGCTGAGGCTCAACTTGACGTGTATAAGTCTTCGAAGGTCATCGGGAAAGTTTCTGAAGCAGAACTTGAGGGCGTCTGTGTCAAGGCGCGTGCGGACTGTGAAGCTTGTGGTTATGCCCCTAGTATGCCTGGTGGGGATGAAGATGACAACAACGCGGATAGGCTCGTTTCTGATCCTTGGTATGATGATGAGTTCATCGATGGGGATAATGCGGCGTGAAGTTGTTTGTACTTAGTTTTTGTTTTGCTTTGCTATTTTTGTGAGGGCATTCTCGAACCCTTCTGTAAAAAGTTGTAATTTGACAATTGAAATGGAATGATTGCCTTTTTCCATGTGTTTTCGGATTCTCGTTCTCTCTCTTTTTTGTTTGCTATGCAGTGAAGTCCCCGACTTTTCAGCTGTTTGCATGTAGTGTTCGAGCAGAGTTGAATGTAAGGTATTTCGAGCTAGGTCGAATATGAAGTAATTAGAGTGAGGTCGAATGTTAAGTAATTCGAGCAAGGTCGAATGTAAAATAATTCGAGCAAGTCGATTATCAAAAAATTCGAGCGAGGTCTAATGTAAAATAATTTAAGCAAGTCGAATGTCGAAAAATTCAAGCGAGGTTGAATGTAAAGTAATTCGAGCAAGTCGAATGTCGAAATATTAGAGCGAGGTCGAATATCAAAATATTTGAGCAAGTCGAATGTCGAAAAATTCGAGCGAGGTCGAATGTAAAGTAATTCAAGCAAGTCGAATGTCAAAAACTTCGAGCGAGGTCAAATGTCAAAAAATTCTAGCGAGGACGAATGTAAAGTAATTCGAGCAAGTCGAATGTCGAAAAATTTAAGTGAGGTCGAATGCAAAGTAATTCAAGCAAGTCGAATGTCGAAAAATTTGAGCGAGGTTGAATATCGAAAAATTCGATCGAGGTCGAATGTCGAAAAATTCGAGGGAGGTCGAATATCGAAAAATTCGAGCGAGGTTGAATGTAAAGTAATTCGAGCAAGTCGAATGTCGAAAAATTCGAGCGAGGTCGAATGTAAAGTAATTCAAACGAGATCGAATGTAAGGTGTAAAAAGACTTGGTGGAGAGTAAAGATGCTGCTTTATTTCATTCATTGGAGAATATTACATGTTTTTGTTTGTTTCGTACATATATTGGAGAAGTTCATGCGTACCTAGTCCCTTCGTCGTTCGGCCTGGAGAAGTAGTCGGCAGGCTGGGTGACGAACTATACTTAAACTTCGAGATGCCCCTTTCATTCTTTAACCCAAATGGCATGACTCTGTAACAGTACGTTCCCTGATGGATGATGAAAGTGGTCTTTTCCTGGTCCTCCTCCTCCATGAGGATTTGGTTGTAACCTGAGTAGGCATCCAAGAAGCTCAACAACTCGTGTCCTGCTGTTGTGTCAATGAGCTGATCGATATGAGGCAATGGAAAGGAGTCTTTTGGGCAGACCTTGTTTAGGTCCGTGAAATCCACGTACATCCTCCACTTCCCATTTTTTTACCATAACTACATTGGCGACCCATTGGGGGTATTTTGATTCTCGGATGGAACCGTTGGCGAGTAGCTTATCCACCCCATCATTGACGGCCTCGTTGATTGCGGTGCTGAATTTTCTTCTTACTTGTCGCATTGGAGGGTATAGTAGATCGACGTTCAACTTGTATGTGGCAACGTCTTTTGGGATACCTGGCATATCTGCATGGAGAAAGCGAACAAATCAACGTTGTCAATTAAAAATTTATGAAAATTACCTGGTTCTGAGAGTTTATGGCCGATGTAAGCCTTTTTGTTGTTGTCGTTGTTATCTAGTTAGACGGGATCGAGGTCTCTTTTATCGTTGACTCTGCGGCTTCCATGATGTCGGGGGCCCCCGACTTTGGTAATTGCTATTCTTCTGAGTCTATTTCTTTTAACTGTTGAGTGTATGCACAATCTTGAGCGATGCGATAGCATTCTTAGGTTGTGCGTTGTTCTCCTACGATGCTGAATATCCCCCAGGGAGTAGGGAACTTGATTACTTGATACAGACTGGACAGGATGGTTCTCACGGCGTGTATCCATGGTCGCCCTATGATGGTGTTGTAAGTTGTGTCCTGGTTCATGACATGGAACGTTGTTTCTAGGGTGACGCCCCCATCTAGAACGGGTAATGTTATCTCACCCGAGATTTGCTCAACTGCATTGTTAAAACCTGTTAGTGTTATACAACGTGGTACTATCTTGTCCTCGAGTCTCATTCGCGTGAGAACTCGAGGGTGGATAATACACACGCCACTTCCGTCGTCTACCATTATTCTTTTTAAATCAGTATCTGAAATATGTAAAATAATGACAAGAGCATCGAAATGGGGGAAAGCCAAATCGTGGGTATCTGACTTATCGAAGATGATACTGTCTTCGAGATCATCATATCGTTAGTGGGTGATTGACCGTTTTAGTTTATGTCTGGTGGTAAACTTCACGTGGTTGATTACTTCTTTATTGCCCCCACTAACGATCATTTGGATGGTGCGGATGGGGGAGGGTGGCTTTGGAAGGCCTTGGTGTTGTTCTTGTCCGTGGCCGAAGTTGGCTTGTCCCCGGTCGCTCATCAGCTCCTTTAGGTGCCCTTGGTTTAGCATGTTCACCACTTCTTACCGTAGGGCTATGCAGTCCTCGGTTTTGTGACCCCGCTCCTGGTGAAATTCACAGAGGAGGTTCAACTTTTAGGTACTTGGGTCGGACTTCATTTTTTGTGGCCACTTCACCTTTGTGCCAAGCTTCTCTAGTGCGTACACTATTTCTGAAGGGGAAACACAAATATTGTGAGTAGATAAGCGTGAAGGCATAACTCTTTCATTTTGTTGTGTCCCTGTATGTGGCTTGGACGGCCCTTCTACATGTCGGGGAGATGGCGGGATGGTTGTTCTGACATAGGGTTGATGCCTGAGGTATGGTCCTGACTGATCTTTTCGATCGTCATTACGGAGATCTTTCTTCGACTCCGTTTGAACTGACATTAACCGCTGGGTTGGACCATTAAGGTCATCCTCGTCTGCTCTCACCTTGGCGCAGTAGGCGTTGTGAATTTCTTCCCAAGTGGTGGGAGGGTATTTCATGAGCCTGCTCAATAACTTTCTGGTCGCTCTCAACCTATTCATGTTCAACCCATTTTAGAAAGCGACCACCGCCATCCCTTCTGATACATTTAGTAAGCTCATTCTTACCCTGTTAAACCGAGCAAGGAAGTCCCTGAGTCCCTCGCCAGGCGATTGTCTAACGGTGAATATATCATTTACCCTGGCCTCCGCCTTCTTACCCCTTGCATAGGCGGTGACGAACTTTTCGGCCATTTCTTCGAACGTTGTTATTGAACGTGATGGTAATTGTGAGTACCAGGTTAGGGCTCCCCCCGTTAGGGTCTCGCCGAACTTATTCAGTAACACTGACGGTACCTGTTCCTTTGAAAGGTCGTTGGCTTTTACCGCTGTGACGTAATGGATGATGTGATCTTCGGGGTCTATGGTGCCGTCGTATATCTTCAAATACGGTGGCATTTTGATGGTTTTGGGTATGGCATATGGGGCCTCCTACTCGCTATACGGTTGTTCGACGAATCGGTCGACATCCCATTTTGGAGCGCCCGGTATCATGTCAACCCTTTCTTGATGTTCCCTCATCTGGTTGCGGAGTGCTTTATTCTTATTTTTCATTTCTTCCATTTTCTTTAGAATAGTTGCAAGTGCGTCATTACCTGCATTAATAACGGTGTGAGTATTACCTGTTGGGGGAGCGGGTTGTTTACCGATGGTCACTGTGGTATTTGCTTGCGCAATGTTTCTACTCGCCCTTTGAACGGATTTGTCGAGTATATTGTTTAGGGTATTTGTCATCCACTCCTCTAGTAATTTTTTCACAGTTGGTGGTGCTTCCTCAACTGTGGACGTGGAAGCTCCCTTTCACGTGAAACATCACACTTGCGTGAGGGGGAGATGAATCACTCCATCTGGGTGTATCACTTGGTGTCACATTCTAATCGTCTCCTCCGTCATCCTCGTTGATGGTGTTTAAGATGTTGGTAGTGACACCCATTGTTGCTTTCTATCTTTCATCTCCTTTTCCTGCCATTGTTAGTTCGTGCAAACGAGGAAAAGATGGGTGTCCCTTTTTTATGATCTAGAAGAAACTAAAATTTTAACTGAAAACTCCCCACAGACGGCGCCAAATTGTTTCACCAAAAAGTGTTAAGCTTTTTGTTAAACTAATTATGAGGAAACAAAGGATGAATCTTAGTTAAATATAATAAATTCTAGATCAAATATTATAGGATACCGATAAGATGAATGGCGTTTGAGAGCAATAAATAGAAGATTTGTACTCGAGGATTATCAATAGATGATATAACATGAACATGCGATAAATGTAGATAATGAAAATAAATGTAATAAGAAAGAAACTACTACCCAATTATTATATGATTTGAATGGTTCTTTCTCTTGTCATCAACATGGAAAAATGATAGGTGAAGATGGATAAGAAATCTTTGGATCTTGTGAACAAAGATTCAGCAACGTGTGCTTCAATAAGATAATCAGTGAACAAAACAACTTTCATATATTCTTTCTGGTCAGCCTTTTAAAATATGTTCTTATCAAAAAGTCAAGATCCCCCTTTTGTTCTCTATCTCTTTCTATTTATAAAGGGTATTTCTAAGAAACCCTAAAAAGTACGAAATAAGGATTATTCCTTGTGTCCACTTCTAAACCTATCCTACCCTTATTTCTTTACCCCAGCTGCCCGTCCTCGACAATAGTCTTCTCGAAGACGGTTTCCCGCTATTACACCGTGGTCGACTCCGTCCTCAATCCTGGTTATCTACCATTACCAAGTCGCCAATTTTAGGCCAATACAGTGATGGAAAGGGAAGAAAGAGGGAAGGGGAGGGGCGGAGGAGGAATTAGGCCGGGGAGGAACTAATAAATGAAAAAAAGAGAAGAGAAGGGGAGGGGGAGGGGACCGGGGAGGTTGGTGGATGGAAGAAAGGGAGGCAAGGGTGTGCAATAGTGGAAGAAAGTTGACGAGTTTTTTTTTTCTTTTTTTCTTTTCATTTGTCTTTTCCTTTTTCTTTTTAGTATTTTAAATTAATATTATAATTTTTATGTGCATTAATTGCATGATTTCCACGCATGTTGTCCTATTACTAATGTTATGTTGTATAAGCGTAGTCAAGGATTAGAGGCATTTTTTAAAAGTCTAAATTTTCTGCTACATTATACTTCATCAGTTACAATTTAATTTAGGTGAACTTGTTTGAGTGGACACAGAATTTAAAAAATAATGAAGACTTTTGGAATTTGTGGTCCTAAACAAGTCAAAAAGGGGCCCAGAGTATTTGTGTGGTTATAAAAGCTTCTCATTAAGGGTAGAATTGTAAGTTTAAGCTAAATTGTTACCAAATTTAGAAAGGGGTCATTCTTTTTGGAACGAACCAAAAAAGAAATAAGTTCACATAAACTGGAATATGTTATAAAATAAAGACTTTAAAGTAAAGAAATCAAAAACAAGTAGAGAGAGAGAGGGAGATTTATTATTCAACTTCAAATTCATGTACATAATGAACTGAAATCTCCTCTATTTATAGAAGAAAGGAAGTTGTTGTGTAAGCTGCTACTGCAAGCTGCTGTGTAACTGCTTGTAAGCTGCTACTGCAAGCTGTTGTGTAAGCTGCTACTGCAAGCTGCTGTGTAAGCTTCTTGTAAGTTGCTTGTAAGTTGCTACTGTACCAGATATAGATAATCTTCTGCCGGGGGTAATATTTATCCATAACGGAGTACCGAAATGATAAGCTTCTTCAGGAAGCTTATTTACAACGGAGTACTAAATGAACATCCATAATATAATATATATTTATAACACTCCTCCTTGGATGTTCATTAAAATATAATGTGCCTCATTAAAACTTTACTAGGAAAAACTCCGTGGAAAAAAAATCCTAGTGAAGGAAAAAGAGTACACATATTTAGTAATACGCATTGCTAGGTGACTCGTTAAAAACCTTATAAGGAAAACTCCGTAGGAAAAAACCTTAGCAAGGAAAAAAGAGTGTATCGCGTATTTTACTCCCCCTGATGAAAACCTTGTTTCAAATATTCGAGTTTCCGCATTCCAATCTTGTATACCATCTTCTCAAAAGTTGAATTTGTGGAGAATATTATCTACCACTATTTCAGATCGATTTAAATTAATCCCATCAAACCAAGAAGTTGCTACAAGTCATTTCATTGAGTTGCTTGCAACCTGCCTGCATCAGCTACTTGTAGAAAACTTCAATGGAGTACTAAATGGATAATCTTCTTCGGGAAGATTATCTACAGCGGAGTAATAAATGAACATCCACAAAAATATTTTCAAAACACTGCTCCTTGGATGTTCATTGTTATGTGCCTCGTTAAAACCTTACTAGGAAAAACACCATGGGAAAAAATCCTAGACAAGGAAAAAGAGTACACTAATAATATACATTGCAAGCTGCCTCATTAAAAACCTTACTAGGAAAAACCCAGTGGGAAAAACCCGAGCAAGGGAAAAAGAGTACAGTGCAGAGACTTGGGTATATCTGGACCAAGGAGTTCATCATTCTCTTCTAGAGGTAAGAACGGATCATGTCTCCGTGTAGGAGAAGAACTATATTTTGCTAGTAAATTAACAGAAAATGATATGTCAGGCCTTGTAGCATTAGCAAGATACATTAATGCACCAATTGCACTGAGATAGGGTACTTCGGGACCAAGGAGTTCCTCATCCTCTTTTGGAGGTCGGAACAAATCCTTATCCACTTCAAATGATCGAACAATCATTTTTTTACTCAATGGGTGCGCTTTGTCCATGTAAAAGCATTTCTAAGACCCTTTATGCATAGGCAGATTGATGGATAAAATCATGTCCGCTAAATGTATAATTTGCAGACCAAGACAAAGTTTTGTCTCATCAAGATCTTTCATTTCAAATGCTTTCTTAAGATATTCAATTATCATTTGGAGCTCTTCTGGAGTTCCAACAAGATTTATGTCATCAACATAAACAGCAAGTATATCAAATTCTGAATACATGGACAAATAACATCATATATGTAACTTTCTTTCAGTAAATATTCACTGAGGTGTCAGGACTACTGGTCCGATCCTCACAATCGTTTACAATATTGTGAACTATATTGTATCAAATATATCGTCGGAGATCATTTTGTATCGGTTCGCAAGTGACATAACTTGTTGAGATCTCATCACTTTCTTTATTTTCAGGTACCTGAACTTCTTCTGGAGTTTCATGAAATGTTATATCGTGGGCTCTTCTATAGCTTATTTCCTCCTCATTATGATCATTTTGATCATTAGCTCCTTATTATTTTTCAAGAATTGTTACCTTTGGAACCGATTGGTCTACCACGCTTCATGCGAACAGTAAACTCTATCCTTCAGGGACTTTAAATTTTAATATGAGCATTTGCAGCTAAAATATGATATTTGATTTTGGATCAGCAAATGCTTCTGGCATTTGACTTGAATTATCTTCTAAGTGAGGATCATATTAATGATAATTCGATTCATATATTATATTTTTCAGTTGTTTATTCCATCCCCTAAATGTTAGAAAACTAACATATATTCCCAATCTTTTTTTAGGAAACATATCTTTGTGCATTGTGGTAGAGAAATTAACCATATACTACATATCAAAAAATAGTAAAAATATTTAGTTTCTGATCCTAAACCAATTGTGAGGGGAGGACTTATCATATATTATTGGTCTGATGCATATAAGTGATGTTATATGCAATTTAGAAAATCTTAGACCAACACATGAATCTTTGTTCTCATAAGCAATGGTTTAGCTGTTAATAGGAGGTATTCAATGCTAAACCAGTTTGGATATAAGCCAGCATTATCAAGATGAACTGTCTTGATTTCATAATCTGAAAGTTTTGCTCTTAGTTGAGAAAACCAATTTCAAATGTCAAACTACAAGTTGACAATGAGCACACATGTAACCATCTTATATATGCATCTATGAGTGGTTCACATGATAGGTGAATGAGGCCCATATTCACCTTTATATATTCTAGAATTCATGGGTTAGTCCCAACTTTAGCCGGTATAACCAATTTATTATGAGAACAAGTAGCACAAGAAAATTATTGAAGAATCTTTTGGTTCTTCAGTATATGCTTATCAGAATTCTCAAATAGCTCATTTAAAAAATGGCAAATGAAATTTCAAGTTTATCATGGCATGTGCTATCTCTTAGTAAACTAGAAGTTTACTATGGCATAAACTTTTTCAATAGTAAACTTCTGGTTTACTATGATACATGATGAAGTACAAATTGAAGATATAAGACGGGTAACTTCTCATATACATATTATTTTGCCCCCTATGATTGTGGAAACATGAAGCTTTTTAATCTTCCAATCATTTGTAGCCTCAATATGATAGTCATTTGTATTAGTAAAATTCAGGTTTACTACAACATATGTCTTGACCATAATCATATAATATGAATGACATATTTGTACATAAACTCTTCGAAAGCCTTCATTTATTATTCACAATTTAATATTTATCATACACTACTGGTGTCATGTGTCTTCTAAACAAACAGTTAGCTCTTCAGGAGTTGTTGATATATTTGTACTATCAAATATTACTCAGAAACTTCTGGTATCATGAGAGAAAATCATAATAAAATGAACACTATAAAGACAATTCTAAGTTTATAAATGTGAGAAATTAAGAATTTCAGTATTTTTACCACCAACTTTGTGACAAATGTCTCCTTCAGGGAGAAACGCCATTAACATCTGAATATTTTATATCAAAGCGGCAACCACATAATCATTACATCCTTCAGGGAAAGATACATGAGTTGTTATTTCCTTCGGGGAACTCGATAACTAACCATAGCATATTAATGTGGTTGTAGTACAAAGCATTCTACAAAAATGTTTTTGCCTTAGAATGATATTTAATAAAATAATTTAAGATATTTTACGTACAACGGATACGTGCGATAGTGATTTTTATGTCACAAAAACAAGATTTATATCCTTTGTTATTCTACCTCTTCAGGAGGTGAGTTGTGGTATTTCTTCATTCACTCCAGGGAATAAAAATATGCTTCAAAAATAACTTTGAATAGCTTATTATTTTATTTAAGCACACAAAGACAGAGTTTCATAATATTTTCCTTCTTCAGGAGAAAATTTCAGTCGTGTTACTTCTTCAGGAGTAAATTTAAAATACGAAAAAATGAGTATATATTCTCTCAATCATATTACCTCTTTTGTAGGTGAATTGTAATATATTTACATCAAAAGCGCGTTCACATTTACGAGCTTTATTAATATTGTCACATTCACTTCGGAGAATGGATTAATATTTATCAAAAGTTCTCATCCTTCATGGAACGGAACATAATTATCTGAACGTGCATTAATCACACCAAATTGTGTGATGCTTCAACCTCATTTAAGATAATGTTACTTCAGGAGCAAATCGAGGCATGCAAGTAATATAGAGAAATTTTCTCTAGCTTATCTTCAATTGTAACCATAGAAAGCCTAAAGTATTACTTTTGGTGGTCATATGCATATACCACTTCTGGTGGTTAACAAAATTTCACAATGAGATATATGAAACATAACCAATTCAGGTGGTTGTATATATCTTACAAACTCTGCTAGAGTTTAAGTGAATCTAACAATGTTATCCAGTTTGCAACCCTTTATTAAGATAACTAGAATGAAAATAAGCACAAAATAGCTATTGTATACATATATGTAGACCGCATTCGTTTGCCACATAAAAACTGGTGTGTCTCGCGACCATATAACAACTTAAGTAAAATCAATTGTTCTTTTCAATTTCACGAGACCACATCCAAGTAAAACGACATCTGCATCATTAGTTGGCTAGAAAGACATTAATTAACATACATGATAAACATATATTTATTCAAGCTTGAAAGACATAAAGAACATAATTTAATAGTAGTACTTATCTTAAGAATACCAGTAGGATTGCATCTCATGTGTTCAGAGAAATGGAATTTATAACAAAGATTAACCAATTACTTCACGAGAGAAGAAGTACTCCATTTCAAGGATATAATCTGCTTTATGATGCTCGGAATGAAAAAGATCTAACCACGGATGTAAGAGCGTCGCCTTACATCGGAGATGAACACTGAAATAGAAATTAAATTTGAAGTAAGTGCTCAAAGTTGCGGAGTCCCGTGCTGATAACGTGTGATAAAATAAAGACTTTAAAGTAAAGAAATCAAAGACAAGTAGAGAGAGAGAGATTTATTATTCAACTTCAAATTCATGTACATAATAAACTGAAATCTCCTCTATTTATAGAAGAAAGGAAGTTGTTGTATAAGCTGCTATTGCAAGTTGTTGTGTAACTGTGTAAGCTTTTTATAAGTTGCTTGTAAGCTGCTACTGTACCAGATATAGATAATCTTCTGTCGGGGGTAATATTTATCCATAACGAAGTACCGAAATGATAAGCTTCTTCAGGAAACTTATTTACAATGGAATACTAAATGAACATCCATAATATAATATATATATATATATATATATATATATATATATATATATATATATATATATATATATATATATATATATAACATAATAAGGGAATAGTTGGTAAAGTTGCGTTCTGATTATTCCAACTACTACGCACCACTTAAATTCAGGATACCAATCACACCGACTAGGGATGGCAATTGGGGCGGGTCGGGGCAGGGTGGGGCAGGGCAACCTTTGACCCACTAAGATTTTGACCCGCCCTGCCCTGTCCCGTTTAGCCTTGTTCCAAAATTTTGCCCTGCCCTGCCCTACCCTACCCTATTAAGCCCTGCCCCGCCCTGCCCCGTTTAGATTCATTTTCATTTTTTTCTTTTTTTTTCATTTCCCAGTAAATACTTTGTCTTACCCGTATATTTATATAAATACCATTTGGTTTTTATCCATCATCTTCGAAGATTAACTATGAGAAGATACATAATTTTTACCAGGTATTGAAATATTGCAATTATATGTATTCATATACTGATGTTTGTCTTTATAAATATTGACAATTAAGAAGGGACTTCGGTATTCTTTTTAAAATTTTATCACGAATTATAAATTGCGAACAATTAAAGTTGGCATTAGTAAATATCACGGTTGAAAATCATACAACACATGGCTTCTCTCACTCTCAAGATAATGCATAGTATGTATACTTTGGATTGTCTATTTCTTTAATTGTAGCTTCCATGTTACATTCATTAATATGTAGAAAATTCTACCATCCTTTAAAGGTATTATTCCAAATTTGCGTATGTGACATCCTCTAGCTACTTCAATATCAATTTATGAAAAATAAGACATGGACAATAAAGTAAGCAAGGTGCTGACCTACAACTTGCCCTGCCCCATTAAATTTTTTCAAAAATATAGTTTTGCCCTGCTCTGCCCCGCCCTGCCCCATTTACATATTTCCCTGCCCTGCCCCGTTTACTGTTTGCCCTGCCCCGCCCTGCCCTGCCCCAATTGCCATCCGTAACACCGACTATCGTCCTCCACTGGTCATATACTCACCGGTCATCCCAACATAATTATTCATATATATTTCTTATTATTTCTGTCGTGTTTTAGCTTGACTAAGACATAGAGCTTTAAAATATTAAGAAATTTAAATCATTTGATCTTAAATTAAATATATAAAAAATACTCTTTGAATCTTGTGTTTTTAAGCTAAATGCATGTATAACATATAAAAAATACCCTTTGAATTTTATGATCTTAAATTAAATGCATGTATGATATTTCAAAAACATCTTTTAAATCTTGTGGCATTAAATATATCATGGTATCCCTACGATACAAGTGTCATTAAATGTAAAATGAAAATCTTGAAATTAAAAACTTACTAAATAAAAGAGTGATATTCTCTTTTAAATCGACTATAAAAAGTAGTATTCTCTTCGGTCCACAATAAGTGACCAATTTGCTTTGGGTACACTCATTAAGAAAATACTAAATTCTAGACGAAAATAGTTTGTGTGACTAAACTACCCTTCATTAAATGTTGCACCGTAGTTATAGTAGCACTTACTTCTCTTTTCAAATGTGATGAGTAAATGACTTTTTAGGGATACATACATAAGGATAATTTTAAAAAAATAAATTGAATTTTTTCTTGATTATATAAATGGACATTTATTTTGAACCAAAAATAAAAATGTAAATTGATCACTTATTGTGGACCGGAAGGAGTAGTAAAATGGAAGGAGTATTATTAATCAATTACACCATAAATAACACAAATTCGTGCAAGCTATAGCAAAAAATTACACTATAAATAACACAAATTCGTGCAAGCTATAGCAAAAAAAATTCCCCAGGACACAAATTTTTTTTACTTTTTTCGAAATCAGCGTTTATTCATAAAATTTTCAATTTTCACTTGAAGATGCATTTTGAAATTTTTTGAAAATTTAAAAAGTTCTAAAAAACTGTTTTTCAAATTTTCACTCACAAAACTTCAAAAACAACCCAAAATTTTATTCATGTCCAAACACAACTCTAATTTTCAAATACCATTTTTACTTAAATTCTTTTTTTAAATTTTTTTGGAATTTTACCATTCTTATGTGCAAAAGCCCACTAAACCTCCAAAACTTTCGTCTACCAAAGACTTTTCCGACGTAAGACCTTTTTGTCAAATAAGAACGAGGTCGTCATTTTCCCTTTTTTGTTTTGTCCAATTATTGACATTGGATTATAATAAAGTATTAGTAATAAAAGAAAGATAATATTCCTTTTATTAAAATTCAAAATTCAAAACAAAATACTCAAAGAAACTTCCATGACATTAATGGCACATCCAACGCCAACACATCATCTTTATTAAGCATATTTAAATTTGTTGTCTTAACACTTTTATTTTATATTTAATTCTTCTATTTTTAATTGAATATGTTTTATTAGGCCCAATCGAAAGAGAAAATATACCCGATTTTGGAGTCAACGTTGAATCTTGCATTGCACAAAAATTTATAAAATTTATCCGCTTCGAAATACACTTCAGAATTTACATCTGAAATTACAAATTTAGGGTTTGTAAAATTTGAAGTTCTTCTATCGCTTCAATGTGTAACTTCATAATCGGATATAAAGTTCTTCCATTACTTCAATGCAGCTTCAGAAAGTCGGATCTCAAGTTCTTCCATCGATTCAGTGCAACTTTAGGAAATTGAATATAAAATTCTTCTATCGCTCAGCTTCAGAATCGCGTCTGAAGTTCGCCTGAAGCAATCTTAACTTCAATTCTCTCTGGTATAAGATTTACTAATTAGCATCAACCATGCTCTCTCTAACGGATTTGATTCGAAATTCTTCATTTTTGAGCTAAAGTTGTTTTATGGTGCAAACAACTAGCACAGTACAAAAAAGAATAATCGGATGGTGAGAAAGGAATAGACCTGTGGGTTCCTCAGTAAATACAACATAACCTATAAAGCTTTTCTGGAGAAGGGAAGAGAAGAAGAGAAGCGAAAGAAGCAGAAAAAGCGGAAGAAATCTGAAGTGCCTCTATATTGGGTTAAGAAAGTGATTTTTAACTTTTTATACACTATTTGAAACCTTATTATCTTCTCTACTCAAGTTTTAATTTAATTACATGGTCATGTACAATTTATAAATTATATACAAATAAATTTTAAATGAGTATCTCTTTATATTAGGAATTGAATAAGGAATATCAATTATTTTCTTATCCCTTTATATTTGCCCACTCTCTCCCCTCGTCTCTCTCTCTCTATACTATCATTCTCTATTTTTTCCCCCAATTTTTCTTATGGTAAATAAGATTCAAATATTGTATAGTAACGAAAAATCCATTAAAAAAGCGGGTACATATTAAATGGGGACGACCAAATTAAAAGCCCCGTGAAATTTTTAGTAGTCTCGATCAAGCCTCAGGAGCCACAGACTTACTTGGGCCGGGCTAATCTCATTCTTAAATGGACTCTAAATCATATCTCAATCCTACTCAATCACGGGCCGAGCCTGGATGACACAGTGGACCAAGCCCATATCATCAACTCTACCCATCAGCATAGAGTTTATTGACATTAAAGTTGGGATCTGATTATTCTAACTACTTTTTACACTACTTAAATTCAGAATACCCAACGTCCATCGTCATCTCTTTTATCTTATAGTTCTCTACTGTTCATATACTCACCCCACAGAAGAAGAAAAATTAGCAGGAAAAAAATAGATTTCAATTTCTCCCTTAAGAGGGGTTGAGCTGGTTTTATTTTCAGAAGTAGCACAAAAGGAGAGGAAATACTTTTTCGTACTTGGTGCATATATTAAATTAACAATTGCATGATATTTTTCTTTTATATAAGACTTACCATTAAATTAAACATAATTAATTCATATATACGTTTCTTACGATTTTCTTTATTTTATGTAATGTATCTAGTTTGATAAGTCAGGATTGTAGGCATATAAATTTTAAATCCTTAAAAGAATTTGGACTATATTTTAAATTCAAGATATATTGATCCAAATAAATATATGGGCTAATATAATTAGATTAATTATATAAGTCCAACATATATGGATTGAATAAATAAGTCTTAATCCATTGGGCTAGCCCATTTAATCGGGCTGAAGTGATGAGCCCACTTCATTAAGCCCAAGAGTCATCTTCCTAGAGGCCCAGTTTGGTGCCACATGTCAAATGACGTGGCACGCCAAGTCAAGCGGAAGAGCCAATAGGACCATGCCACATGTCAAAATGGCAAGGCATGTCCAGTCACGCTAAAAGGCCAATGAAATCGCGCCACGTGTGCAAGTAACATGTTTTGGCCAATCAAATGCAGCCATGTCACACTTCAATTTGATTAGTCGGAAAGAGTTTGTTCTTATCACAACTCTTCCCTTCCACAACTATAAATAGGGGTCTTCATAACTCAAAAAAGACACCAGAAGTTATAACAAGAAGCAAGAAAGAGCTCGTGGATCAAACGCTGCAAATTCCTCCACAAGTTTCAGGCTTCAAGTTCAAGTTCAAGAAATCAAGTGCAAGTTCAAGAACGAAGAACAAATCAAGGTCAAGTTCAAGCAATCAAGCTCAATCTCAAGAACAAGATCATCGTTCGAGGCAACAAATACATATTCAAGATCAAGCTCAAAGGTCCTTGAATTTATTTACTATTGAAAAGTAGAATCAGAGGATTCATAGAGATTGTACACTCATATTATTTGAAATCAAATACTACGATTGTTGCGATATTTTTCGGTCTTGATTTTATTTTATCGACGCAAATTTATTGTCTACAAATTCTGGCACGCCCAGTGGGACAATCTCTACCTCTCATCTCAACTTTTCAATCACTAAAGTTCAAGAACATTGAAATGGCTTCGAAGAAAATCAACTCCAGATCAACATCCACCAAGGCTGCTAACTCCGGGTTCTATGCAGATGTGGAAAGCATCCTCGATGTCATCTTTGGAAGCTTCGGACCAGTTACGAGGAGCAAAGCAAGCTCTTTAGGACAACAAGCACCCCAAGTGTCGTCCGCATCAACCCCTGTTTTCGAATCTTCATCCTCAAAAGGACCACGATCTTCCACAAACGCATCTGAAGGAGGAGGCGATGTTGCTGAAAAGATCAAGAAAACTCTTGCTCTGCTTGACCTCTCCGGCTCCAAGCACGCTGTTGTGAAGGAAGATGATGATGCTTCAAGCGATGGATCCTCCCCACTTACACCACATAGCGTGAGCCAGTCAAGGATCAATCTGTATGAAAATCCATGCTACTCTCCGTCATCCACGACAATCATGCAAGCCATGGTGACAAACACTTCATCTACAAAGTAGCAGTTGACAAACTTGACGGAAGCAATCGCTGGCTTGACCAAATGCATACAAAATCAAGAAGCTAGAATTGACAAGCTAACAGACATGGTGGGAATCTTGATGGAAGAAGAATCTACCCATGCACCCGGCAAGCTCTCAGAAGTTCTAGAGAGTGGCTCTCCCCCAAGACAAGCAGCATCCACTAAGGCTATCCTTGTCTCATCTGAAGGGATGATTCCAATCGATCAACTGAAAGAGTTCATCGAAGGAACCATTAAGAACAAATATGAAGTTGCTGCCAAATCCTCCCTTACATATGCAAAGTCGTACACTGCAAGGATCGATATGTTGAAGATGCCTGCTGGCTATCAACCTCTGAAGTTTCAACAGTTTGATGGTAAAGGTAACCCAAAGCAACATATTGTGCACTTCGTGGAGACGTGCAACAATGCTGGAACTTATGGAGATTACCTCATCAAGCAGTTTGTCCGCTCGCTAAAAGGAAATGCTTTTGACTGGTACACGGACCTCGAGGCTGGATCTATCGACAGCTGGGATCAACTAGAGCAAGAGTTCCTCAATTGCTTTTATAGCACAAGACGCACGGTGAGTATGATAGAGCTTACAAATACTCGTCAACGAAAGGGGGAACCAGTTATCGACTTTATCAATCGTTGGAGGAACGCAAGCCTCAACTGCAAAGACAGTCTTAGTGAAGCTTCAGGCATAGAGATGTGCATCCAAGGCATGCATTGGGGATTGCGCTACATCTTGCAAGGTATCAAGCCTAGCACATTTGAAGAACTTGCAACTCGTGCCTATGACATGGAATTGAGCATGGCCTCCGCTGGAAATGAAAGGTTACCCATCTATGAACCTCGCAAAGTGAATGACAAGCAAGAAGTCAGGAAGTGGGGCAAGTTCGTACCCAAGTCTGAAAGCAGAGAAACTATGAATGTCAATACGTCACCTATGAAGTTCACGACGAAGGTGAGCAAGAAGCAGAGTATGAAATCCACTTCTTTTCAAGACAAGCCAAGTGGAAAGTTGACTCTAAACGAAATGCAGGAAAAAGAGTACCCATTCCTGGATTCTGATGTGCCAGCCATTTTTGAAGAACTCCTCGAGTTAAATCTCATTGAGCTTCCGGAGATGAAGCGACCAAATGAAGCTGGGAAAACAAATGACCTAACTACTGCATATATCACCGACTTGTAATCCACCCTCTGGAGAAGTGCTTTGTCTTCAAGGATAAAGTCATGGATTTGGCTCGCGAAAAGAAGATCGTTCTTAAAGATGAGAAAGCAAGCACAAACCAAGTCTCTATCACCTTTGGCTCATTCAGTCCGGATGACTTATGTGGTTTTAAAGAAAGTAAAGATGAAGAATTACTGGAGAGCGACAAAGTTGAAGTCAATCAACCTGATGACGATGAAGGTTAGACATTGGTGGCTCGTCGTAGGCACCACAAAAGGAGCCCACGAAAAGAATTAATAGAACAACCAACAAGGAAGATGATGGTAAAAAGACCAACGAAAAAGAATCCAGTTAGGCATTTGAAGAAAACAAAAGTGGAGATGCACCATTCTCAAAAGTCACGAAATCCAGTGACCTTGGAGGAGTTTTTACCAAGTTGGTTCCGCATGAAGATTTCCCATGAGGGTATTGATGCCTCTTGTTGCCATGCTGACAAAGGGGAAGAAAAGAGTGATGACCTACCGTTGGCACCATCTTCAGAAAAGCCCATCGAGTCCATTCCTCAAGAAGTTAATGCTTGTGAGGAAACGGTCACGTTCACAAATGATGATCTTTTTCTAGGTGACACTCCTCATAACCGCCCATTGTACATGGTTGGCTATATGCGCGATGAAAGGGTAAATCGGATTTTGGTTGATAGAGGATCCTCAGTGAACATTTTGCCAATCCACACTATGAAAGAACTTGGTATTCCCTTGAACGAACTCTCAGAAAGTCGTGTGATGATCCAAGGATTCAACCAAGGGGAGAAAAGAGCCATAGGCGCGATCAGGCTAGGAATCACTATTGAAGATATGCAATCAAGTGCATGGGTGCATGTGATCGACGCAAAGACTTTATACAATGTTTTGCTTGGGAGGCCTTGGATTCATGAGAATAAAGTAGTTCCATCTACCTACCATCAATGTTTAAAATACTACGAGGGTAAAGTCGAGAAGACGGTAGTTGTTGATGATGAGTCATTCACCGAGGCTGAGTCACACTTTGCCGATGCAAAGTTCTACTTGAAGAACCGCATTATGAAGGAGCTGAAAGTTGATGATGGTACGAAAAGCAAGAATGACGAACCCATAACTAAAAGAGCTGATGTGACTATTGGTAAAGCCAAAACTGTTACTGAGGAGGTACCCGCCAACGTGAATAAATCTCATTAAATGGGTATTGCGTCTTATGGAAAGAAAGTAAGTACCGTGCTCCAATATGTCCCTAAAAGGAAGAAAGACGACGGCGGATCACATAATCTCCAAACCAAGACGCTAAGAGAGTTAACTCTTCCGGTAAAACGAATTGAGGCAGTAAAGTTGTCTTCAAAGCCACTTGCAGGGTTTGTAGCCCAAAATCGTTTGTAGAATGTGGCACTTCCTACAAAGCGAATAGATGAAGGTTTCGATCCTAACGCTTACAAGCTATTTGCAAAAGCTGGATACAATCCCAATGAGCCGTCAAAGTTAGGGAAGCTCCCATCAGAAGCTCCAATGAGGCAACCACGTGAAGGTTTGGGATACAAGCAATCATCACCAGTGCGCATCTCAATAAGAAGGGCGAGTAGCAATTATATCAGTGTAGAAGACGAATTTACCGCTTCTAACAGGCCTTCTGTTTTTGATCGGCTTGGAAAATCAACTGTAAGAACTTCTGTATTTGAGAGATTGGGTCCATTAAAGAAGGTGAATAAGTTCCAGAGAAACCATCAAAATACAAGAACACCCGCTTCACCCAAAATTCAGGAGATCTCTAAGGATTTCCAAAGTTTGGTTCCTTCCAGAATGAGGCGACAAACAAAATTGGTGGTTTCATGTGAAGAAGTACTGAAGGTAAATCCATATACTGTGGTCTACACTAAGGAACATGACGAAGATGAAGAAAGTGTAGGTTCTTCGTATCATGTCACTGTACAAGGCGAGAATGGTGTTTCGTCTTCGATGGAAGATAATGCGGAATTGGAGGATGTTTCGCCGTATTATCACATATCCTTCAATGATGGGGACCCTCAAGAAGATGAAGATGTGAAAGATGCTCCACCTGAACTTGAAGAAGGAGTGAAGACGACAGTTGATGCTTTAAAAGAAGTTAACCTTGGCACCGATGAGGAACCAAGACCCACCTACCTAAGTGATTTACTAGAAGCTGATGAAGAGAGCACTTATATTGAGTTACTCAAAGAATTCAAGGATGTCTTTGCTTGGAGTTACAAAGAGATGCCTGGCTTGGACCCGAAAGTAGCAGTCCATCACCTTGCAGTCAAAAATGGTGTTCGCCCTGTTAAACAAGCTC
Source organism: Nicotiana tabacum (assembly GCF_000715075.1). Lineage (NCBI taxonomy): Eukaryota > Viridiplantae > Streptophyta > Magnoliopsida > Solanales > Solanaceae > Nicotiana > Nicotiana tabacum. The sequence continues at coordinate 118,817,507 of NC_134099.1, read as the reverse complement.
AAAGGCGTTTTAGGCCGGACTTGGTTCCCCTGATTGAAACTGAAGTTAACAAACTCATTGAAGTTGGCTTTATTCGTGAAGTTAAGTACCCAACATGGGTTTCAAGTATTGTTCCTGTAAGGAAGAAAAATGGCCAGATTCGAGTGTGCGTTGACTTTAGGGATCTTAACAATGCATGTCCCAAAGATGAATTCCCGCTTCCTATTCCAGAGCTGATGATCGATGCTACTACTGGTTACGAGGCAATGTCTTTCATGGACGGTTCGTCGGGCTATAACCAAATTCGTATGGCACCAAAAAATGAAAGAGCTTACTGCGTTTCACACCCCCAAGGGTATTTATTGCTACAAGGTAATGCCTTTTGGCTTGAAGAATGTTGCTGCTACTTACCAAAGGGCTATGCAGAATATTTTCGATGATCTTCTCCACAAGAATGTCGAATACTATGTTGACGACTTGGTGGTGAAATCAAAAGAGAAGGGCGACCACATGAAAGACTTGAGGATGGTATTTGAATTGCTCCGGAGATACCAACTTAGGATGAATCCATTGAAATGTGCCTTTGGAGTTACTTCTGGAAAGTTCCTTTGTTTCATTGTCCGACATCGAGGGATCGAAATTGATCAAGAAAAAGTGGATGCCATTTTGAAAATGCCCGAGCCTCGAGATATCCATGAATGAAAAGTCTGCAAGGAAAGCTAGCATACCTTAGAAGATTCATATCAAACCTGGCTGGGAGGTGCCAACCGTTCAGTCGTCTCATGAAGAAAGGCGTTCCTTTCAAGTGGGACCAAGCTTGTAGCAATGCCTTTGAAAGTATCAAAACCTACTTGATGAAGCCTCCAGTTTTAGCAGCTCCTATACCTGGAAAGCCATTGATACTATACATTACAGCGCAGGAAAGATCTGTTGGAGCACTGTTGGCCCAAGAAAATAGTGAGGGGAAAGAAAACTCTCTTTACTACTTGAGCAGTATGATGACACCTAACGAGTTGAATTAAAAAGTTGTATTTGGCGCTAATCTTCTTAATTCAAAAGTTGAAGCACTACTTTCAAGCTCATGTTGTCCGTCTTGTTTTTCGTGATGTCAAAACCTGTTCTTAGTGATCGACTAGCGAGATAGTACCTCTAATTTCAACAATTCGAGATTTTGTACATCCCTCAAAAGGCTGTAAAAAGACAAGCGTTGGCAGACTTCTTGGCAGATCATCGGATACCTGATGACTGGGAGCTAACTAATGAACTACCTGATGAGGATGCAATGGTCGTTGAAGTTCAACCTCCATGGAAGATGTACTTTGATGGTGTTGAGCATCGTGGGGGAGCCGGGGCTAGAGTAGTATTTGTCACTCCCCAAGGTGAAGTCTTACCCTACTCCTTCACCTTGACACAACTCTGTTCCAATAATGTTGCTGAATATCAAGCATTAATACTTGGGATTGAAATGGCCGTTGATATGAAGCAATTGCAATTGCAAGTCTTTGGTGACTCCCAGTTAGTGGTCAATCAGCTTTTGGGTAGTTACGAGGTCAAGAAGCCTGAACTACACCCATATCATGATTACGCTAAAAAGTTGATGGGATGGCTCGGTGATGTAACTATTCAGCATGTGCCAAGGAAAGAAAATAAGAAGGCTGATGCTTTAGCTGCTCTAGCTTCATCATTAGCCCTGCCTGACCAAGCGCAAGTTACTGTCTGCCAAAAATGGGTAGTACCACCGCCAAATGAGGCTGAAGGTGAAGAAAACGAACTCAAGCATCTTTGATGCTGTTTCTGAAGTTGAGAAAGAAGAATGGCGACAACCCATTATCGACTACTTATGCTATGGGATCGGATACTTCCAGAAAATCTGAGGAGAAGGACTGAAATCCGTCGTCGCGCGCCTCGCTTCCTTTACTACAAGGATACTCTATACAGAAGGTCGTTCGAGTGGGTGCTCTTGTGATGCCTAGGAGAAGAAGAAGCACTCCAAGCTTTACAAGAGGCACATTCTGGGGTATGTGGGTCACACCAGTCTGGACCAAAGCTCCACTTCCATATAAAAAGGATGGGATATTATTGGCTAATGATGGTAAAAGATTGCTTGGACTACGCCCGAAGATGAAAGGCTTGTCAATTCCATGTGAATTTTATTCATCAACCTCCTGAAGTGTTGCACCCGACTGTTGCATCCTGGCCATTTGACGCTTGGGGATTGGATGTTGTTGGACCACTGCCAAAGTCCTCTGGTGGCCACCTATACATCTTGGTTGCAACTGACTACTTCTCAAAATGGGCTGAGGTTGTTGCTCTTAAAGAGGTAAAGAAGGAAAATGTTGCAAGTTTCATCCAAGTAAACATCATCTATCGTTTGTCATTCCCCGTTACATAATAACAGATAATGGCAAGCCGTTCGACAATAGGTTGATGAATAAGATTTGTGAGCTCTTTGACTTCAAGCAACGTAACTCTTCGATGTACAATGCTGCCGCCAATGGTCTAGCTGAGGCATTCAACAAGACTCTATGCAACTTGTTAAAGAAAGTCATCTCCAAATCCAAACGAGATTGGAATGACCGTATAGAAGAAGCTCTATGGGCATATAGGACGACTCACCGCACGCCGACACAGTCGACTCTTTATTCACTCATTTATGGAGTCGAAGTCGTCTTGCCACTTGAGCGTCAAATACCTTCTTTATGACTGGCTATTCAAGAAGGGGTCACTGATGAAGAAAATGCTTGACTTCGGTTAGGAGAGTTGGAAGCTCTTGATGAAAAGAGATTGGAAGCTCAATAGAGCCTTGAATGTTATCAAGCTCGATTATCTCGCACCTTCAATAAAAGAGTTCGCCCGAGATCCTTTCAAGTAGGAGATCAAGTCCTTGTCGTACGAAGACCCATAATTACTTCCCATAAACATGTAGGGAAGTTCACTTCAAAATGGGATGGTCCATATGTCGTACAAGAAGCTTACTCAAGTGGGGCTTACAAGCTGGTTTATGTAGATGGTATGAGGATCGACCCTATCAATGGCAAGTTTTTGAAGAAGTATTATCCATGAAATTGCAAGTCATAATGCTCCTCGACGTACGAGCCTAAACTGCAAGTCATGATGCTCCTCGACGTACGAGCCTAAACTGTAAGTCATAATGTTCCTCGACGTACGAGCCTAAACTGCAAGTCATGACGCTCCTTGACACACGAGCCTAAACTGCATGTTGCTACACTCCTAGCCCGCATGAGTCTAAACTATGTACACCCCACCCACCCCAAAAAAAATCCGCTAGGTTGAAAATCTCGAAAGAGGTGGTCTAGGAAAAAGTTAGGACGTAAAAAAAAAATCTACCCAGTCTGAACTACGGTATGACTTGATCCTCTTCACCGAGGTACGTAGGCAGCTTAGAGTTTCATTCTAAGTTCAGTCGCATAAGTTCAAAAGATACATATTGCCCCAATTATTGTTCGAATGAAGTATAAAGGAATGTAAGATCAAGCTGAAATGCCATCCTCCTACTGAACTTTGACCTCATTTGATTTAAAGGGGGCAACCCTCCATGGTAAATTGATATCTTCGATGGGCCGATTTTAGGAGAATGTCAAGTATTTGCATTGAAGTCCAGGAATTCTCTATGTCTTCAGGTTCGCCAAACCTTCAAGTTTGTTGGTCTCCAAGTCCGCCCTTTGCCTTATAAAAAAAGGGGAAGAGAAGAGAGACATCAAAAGGAAACACAAGTATAAGGAAAGGATTGCTTGGCACAATGTTTCAAATTCAGTGAGACTTGAACTCAAGATATTTGTGAGAATATGGATCTTAAATTTCGATTGATGGCAAGTAAGACATCTTCTAATTTCGACGTTCCTACACTAAAACATGATTTTTTTTGGTGAGACTGCGCAAATCTGGAATTGATAGCGTGGTGCAATATAAAGTTGATTTCAAAATATTATCTGGGACGATTCTGAAGTTTTTTGATTCAGAATTTTGGATATATGCTAAATCTTGAAGTCTAGTTTTCTTGAAATCAAACGGTTTGCAATTTCGATATTTCTACATCGAGATATTAATTTTTTGGTGAGACTGCGCAAAACTGAAATTTTTAACATGGTGAAATCTAAAGTTGGTTTCAAGATATTATCCGGCGTGATTCTGAAGGTTTTTGATTTTGAGTATTGGATATATTCTAGATATTGAAGTCATCAAACGGTTCATTATTTGGACTCTCCCACGGCAAGATATGAATCATTTGTTACAAGCACGTAAAGCTAAAAATTATGCGACTAAGATAAAAGTCGAACAATGTAAAGCAAAAGAGAAGATGAAATATTTAAGCCCTCGAAGTCTCCAAGTTGTAGTCTTCAAGTGTATCCAAGTTGAAGTCCCCAAGTTGAAACCTTCAACCACGTCGGTCTTCAAGTTGAAGTCTTTAAATTCGCCGATCTTCAAGTTGAAATATTTAGGCCCTCCAAGTCTCAAAGTTGAAGTCTTCAACGCCGTCGGTCTTCAAGTTGAAGTCTTCAAATCCGCCGATCTTCAAGTTGAAATATTTAGGCCCTCCAAGTCTCAAAGTTGAAGTCTTCGAGTTCGTCGGTCTTAAAAGTTGAAATATTTAAGCCCCCCAAGTTGAAGTCTTCAAGTCTTTCGGTCTTCAAGTTTCAGTCTTCAAATTCGCCGATCTTAAAGTTGAATTGTTTAAGCCCTCCGAATCTTCGAGTTGAAGTCTGCAAAGTCCACCAAATCTTCAAGGTTTTCCAAGTGTTCAAGTCGATGTCGTCTTCAAGTTGAAGCTTTATAACTTTCCAATCTTAAGGTGTACATATAAGTCCCTTTGCACCTTAAGTTGGCCTCTTCGCGGGTTTGCCCTTAAAAGGAACTATAACTTTCCAATCTTAAGGTGGACATATAAGTCCCTTTGCACCTTAAGTTGGCCTTTTCGCGGGTTTGTCCTTAAAAGGAACTATAACTTTCCAATCTTAAGGTGGACATATGAGTCCCTTTGCACCTTAAGTTGGCCTCGCCGATAGTCGAGCCACATTGAGAGTAATTTCTCCAAGAATCGGGCCACATTGAGAGTCATCTCTCCAAGAATTGGGTCATATTAAGAGTAATCTCTCCAAGAATCGGGCCATTTTGAGAGTAATCTCTCCAAGAATTGGGCCATATTGAGAGTAATCTCTCCAAGAATCGGGCCATTTTGAGAGTAATCTCTCCAAGAATTGGGCCACATTGAGAGTAATCCCTCCGATATTTGGGTAGGGATGAGTACCCATCCCCTCAAACCCCAAGATTGTCTTCTTCATGCATGGATCATCTTGTTAAACAAAAACACATCATTCTCGCTTGACCTACAAAAAAAAAAGACAACAAAACAAGAAAAGCATAAGAAAAGAAGAAGAAATTACCTTCGCGTTATGCTTCCGAGTCTACAAAACTAGACTCAAGTGGCTTGCGAAGACTGCGACTGATGCTGAATAAACACTGAGTATATGGCTTTATATAGATTTTCGTAGATGGCTTGCTTTAGCCTATTCTCGATGTGGGATCAGTTAGGAGGCGGCAGAAATTGCAATTCGAGTTGAAATCGAATTGCAATTCTGAGTTGTAATCTGACGCCGACGGTTTAGCTACTCAACAACGAAACCTTCCATTCATTCTAATAGGCCAAATACACAACCAAGTACCAACTCCGTTAAATGTCCATCTTCGTTATTTTACTTTTTTTTATAAAGTAGGACCATGCCACATGTCAAAATGGCAAGGCATGTCCAGTCACGGTAAAAGGCCAATGAAATCGCGCCACGTGTGCAAGTAACATGTTCTGGCCAATCAAATGCAGCCATGTCACACTTCAATTTGATTGGTCGGAAAGAGTTTGTTCTTATCACAACTCTTCCCTTCCACAACTATAAATAGGGGTCTTCATAACTCAAAAAAGACACCAGAAGTTATAACAAGAAGCAAGAAAGAGCTCGTGGATCAAACGCTGCAAATTCCTCCACAAGTTTCAGGCTTCAAGTTCAAGTTCAAGAAATCAAGTGCAAGTTCAAGAATGAAGAACAAATCAAGGTCAAGTTCAAGCAATCAAGCTCAAGCTCAAGAACAAGATCATCGTTCGAGGCAACAAATACATATTCAAGATCAAGCTCAAAGGCCCTTAAATTTATTTACTATTGAAAAGTAGAATCAGAGGATTCATAGAGATTATACACTCATATTATTTGAAATCAAATACTATGATTGTTGCGATATTTTTCGGTCTTGATTTTATTTTCTCGACGCAAATTTATTGTCTACAAATTCTTGCACGCCCAGTGGGACGTACCAATACTTCAAGCCTTATCTTGTGTTCAACAAATCTACATTTTGACAAATCTTGAAGTAGGGGGCATTTGTAGGCATATAAATTTTAAATCCATAAAAGAATTTGGACTATATTTTAAATTCAAGATATATTGGTCCAAATAAATATATGGGCTAATATAATTAGATTAATTATATAAGTCTAATATATATGGATTGAATAAATAAGTCTTAATCCATTAGGCTAGCCCATTTAATTGGGCTAAAGTGATGAGCCCACTTCATTAAGCCCAAGATGTCATCTTCCTAGAGGCCCAGTTTGGTGTCACGTGTCAAATGACGTGGCGCGCCAAGTCAAGCGGAAGAGCCAATAGGAGCATGCCACGTGTCAAAATGGCAAGGCATGTTCAGTCACGCTAAAAGGCCAATGAAATCGCGCCACGTGTGCAAGTAACATGTTCTGGCCAATCAAATGCAGTCATGTCACACTTCAATTTGATTGGTCGGAAAGAGTTTGTTCTTATAACAACTCTTCCCTTCCACAACTATAAATAGGGGTCTTCATAACTCAAAAAAGACACCAGAAGTTATAACAAGAAGCAAGAAAGAGCTCGTGGATCAAACGCTGCAAATTCTTCCGCAAGTTTCAGGCTTCAAGTTCAAGTTCAAGAAATCAAGTGCAAGTTCAAGAACGAAGAACAAATCAAGGTCAAATTCAAGCAATCAAGCTCAAGCTCAAGAACAAGAACATCGTTCGAGGCAACAAATACATATTCATGATCAAGCTCAAAGGCCCTTGAATTTATTTACTATTGAAAAGTAGAATCAGAGGATTCATAGAGATTGTACACTCATATTATTTGAAATCAAATACTACGATTGTTGCGATATTTTTCGGTCTTAATTTTATTTTCTCGACGCATATTTATTGTCTACAAGGATATTTAAGAATTGAAAGAAAACATTTAAATCTTGTGATCTTAACCAAATGCATGTTAACATATTAAAAATATCCTTTGAATATTGTGATCTTAAACCAAATGCATGTGTGACATATTAATAATATACTTTGAATCTTGTAGTCAAATATGTTATGTCATCCCTTATAATATAAATAAATGTGTCATTATGATAAAATAAAAGTATTGAGATTACTCTCTCCGTTCACTTTTACTTGTCCAGTATTTTAAAAATGAATTTTCATTTTTACTTGTCACTTTTAGCATATCAAGAGAAGATAATTTTTTTCTTGTTATGCCCACAGTATTAATTGCTCATTTCAAATCATTTTCTCAAATTCATTTAAATTATGTATCAATTAATATGGGTATCATAGTAAATTATGCAACTCATTTATTATTTCTTAAGGAATGTGAAAAGTTCATAGTGGATAAGTAAAAGTATGGGTGTTTATCGGGCGGGCTGGGACGGGCTGAACGGGAAAATCCCCAGCTCGTTCGGTTAGCGGGCGGGGCTGTTAGCGGGCTGGGGATAACGAGCTGTTATAGGGTTGTGATTTTTCTGGTTTTTGTGGGCCCATACTGGTTAGGACTCACACGGGCTCGGGCGGGCCGGGCTCCAATTTTTTTTTTAATTTAAATTTTATTTTTCTTATTCAATGTTATTGATAGTTAAGTATTTGCAAACTTTTAAGGGTTAGAATTAAATATTGAAGTTTAAAGTTTAAAGTTTTAAATTTGAAATTTGTATTTTAAAATTATAAAATTGAAATTAGAAAGTAAGTGGCTACAAAAAATTATTTAATAAGAGTATATGACCAATAGGCAAATGTAAGAAACAAACTCTGAAGGCTTTCATTTATATTTTTTATACTTCAAATTAATTTGCAAGTTCTTTTTTGATTTTTTATTTATTTTTGAACTTGCAAATTAAAACTTAAAGGTTTACAATAATTATAAAAAATAAGAAATAGTACATCACATGCTTTGCATCATTTTTGTAAGTTCTTCCATGTTAACATGAAGTTCTTGGTTTCCGGGATTGGTTGAATCGGAACCATAAACCATTATATCTCCAATTTCTTGGTCCTCCTCTTCGTCTACCTCGTCACGCCCTTGATTTCGTTGTTCTGATCTTATCCAATCTCTGAAGCACACTAGAATTTCCAAAGCATTGCTGACCAATGATGACGGGTATCTCCTAGCTGTTGCCTTGCTTGGCAAAATGTGCTCTCTGATGCGACTGTTGAAATCGGCACATTTAGCACGTCTCGAGCCATGGCCGAAAGAACAGGAAATTGATTTGAGTTACTCTTCCACCAACTCAGCGGTAGAAAATTCTTTGTGAGGGGCTCTGGTGACTTTTGCAAGTAGAATTGTAGTTCATCAATATTCCTGCTGCTAGTTTGTTGATGCTCTCCTAGTGTAGACCAAATCTGATAATCTTGAACACAATTATCATCATCCATAGTTGTTCCAGATGTTGAAGGATTAGTTGAAGGAATATTTGCATCTACAACCGAAGAAGCATCAACAATGTTAGCATAATAATTATATAAAGTTTGTAAATGTGTGTGTAGCTCAGAAATACAAGTGTCAATATCAGGAGTTTAAGTTGGGCCAATATCCATATAAGTATATAAAGCTCTAATTAATTGGCGATACTTTATCATTTTGACAGTAGGGTTTAAAATAACACCAATTAGGTAAATATAGGGAATTGGATAGAAATACTTTTTAAATTTATCTAGCATAGATTCAACAACAGTAGCATATCCTTCTTTCTGCTTCAAATTATGTAGTAAAAGAGAAATTTCAGCAATATAAACTAAACCATTTGAAATGGTAGGATAATAAGCTCCAGAAAACTCAAGTGTAGCCACATAAAATTTTTGTAAAAATTGTATAACATCATGAATGACTCAAGTTCTAGATGTTAACAAACGGTTAGGACCAGTACAATGAGAATTAACAACTTCAGTTATAGGCATTCTATATTTATAACAACATATTAAGAACAAATAAGTATAATTCCACCTAATAACTATTTCTTCAGGCATGAGTCTTGGTTTTAGTCCATAGTGTACACATTTTTCCTTAAATGCATTTAATCTAGCACTTCTATTATTTCCTTGAATTACACCAACAGCTCTCCTAACTAAAGTAATTTCATCTCTAAATAATTCAAGGTCACTCTTCACAATCAAGTTATAAATATGACATGCACATCTAACATGAAATATTTCAAGAATTGGTGGGTGTAGATGCAATTTTAATATTGTAATAGCAGCAGTATTATTAGAAGCATTATCAAATGACATACACAAAACTTTTTCTGCAAGATTATAAAATATAGCAACTTCATGTATAGTATTACTTATAAATGCACCAATATGACTTTGATCTTCATCATATTTAAAAGCAATAATACGTTTTTACATACAAAAATTATCATCTATCCAATGGCATGTAACAATCAAATAATCATTACCATTCACAGCACGACCAATATCAGAAGTAAGAGAAACTTTACAAGGAAGACGTGCGAACAAATAACGTACATATGTCTGATATTGTCCAAAATGCCTAAATATATCAGCTCTAGAAGTACTTCTAGGAATACCTTTAAACATAGGGTTATAAATTCTTTAAATATAAGTAGCAAGATATGGTGAAGAAGCAAAACTAAAAGGTAAACAACCTAAAACAATCATTTTAGCTAATTCTTCCCGATCTTTCTTAATATCGTATTTCCCCAATAACCCCCAGTACTCGGGTTAAGTTTTTGTTGCCCAGATTCCTCATCTATTCCTCAATCAAGAGGGTGTTTCTCTTCTATATTCCTATGAAGTTGACCCGTTCCCCCTCCTTTACCGGGTTCATGTTTATAATGTTCACTACAAATTTTACATTTTACATAATTTTTTTGATCTTCTAGTTTTTCAAAAAACATCCAACACTTACTTCTTAATTGTCGATTCTTCTAATTTGGGAGGGGTTTAAAAGAAATAAAAAAAATTGTCGATTCTTCTTAATAGGGAGAGGAGGCCTATTTGTTGCACCCCTAATATTTTGAGTTTGACTAGCATTATCAGATGTAGGTGGTGATGTTTCAAGATTATCAGGTGATTGAATATCATCTAACAAAGCATCTAATCATCATCTATACCAAAATTTTCTTGCATTCGATCATAATCTACATTTAAATTCTCAAGTGAACTTTCAGAAATATGTGTAAAGCTACTAGAAGAACCAACACCACCTCTTGTTCTTTTTGAAGTTTTCTTACTACCACCTCTACTAGTGCACGCTTTTTTGGCCGTTGTAAGTAAATTCATTGTATAAATTAAAGTAAGAAATTAAATTAGGAAATTCAAGTAAGAAATTAAATTAAGAAACTAATTAATAAAATAAGTGTACACCAAATAAGAGAAAGAGATGGAACGAGTGTACCGGGATTCCTTATGCCGCACTAATTTTGAACTTTTTATATCAAAATTCAAACTTTAATTGAAAGACCGAAACTTGATAGTTGATAATATTTGAATACTTGATAATTGATACTACACTTCACTTGAACAATTGTTATTTGTAATAATAATTTTGTAATGGCTAAACTAAATAATTGATGAAACTTGAAATAATAAATAATTGAGAATTTGAGATTTGAGAATTTAAGAACTATAATATCAAGAGAGAATTGAGAGTTTGATACTTGAGAGAGAATTAGAGTAGTAAGTGAATGAATTTGTGAGAAAAAAATGAAGAAGAAGGGGAACTATTTTAGATTTTAGGGTGGGAGGGCTATATTATTAATGGGGGGGGGGGGGAAATTGGCCATTTCTGCAATTTTTGGCCATTCCCCAACGGTCATTTCTGAATTTGACCGTTGGGAACGATCCAATTTAATTAAAAAAAAATAATTCAAACGGCAACCAGGCTGCAGCCCGGGTTTAAGCGATTTCGAGTTCAACGGGTTCGGGGCATCGTTAATCTAAACGTGAACGTACACAACCCCCCCCCCCCTTAACAACCCGTCCTAATATGAATAGTAACAGGCTGAACTGGGTTGAAGCAGATTGAAAACGGATCAGCCCAGCCCGATTAACACCCTTGAGTAAAAGTGAACGGATGGGAGAATAACTTGATAAATTAAAAAATCACTCTATTTTATAAAAATAGTGGCAAATTTTTCTGAAGAAAGTGGGCTCCAGAAAGCTCCACAGTGGAAGACCCAAAGTCCCAAACTCCAAAACCGAAGACTTTTCCAACGTAAGACTTTTCGTCAAATAAGAACAAGGTCGTCCTTTTCCCTTTTTTGTTTTTCTCCAATGAACCGGGACGCTACTACGTCAGGATCCATTAAAACTCTAGACCCCACATTCTGTGGAAATTAATTAAGTAAATCTCATACAGATGACGAATGACTTCTATGGTATGAAGTTTACTTTTTTCCCCTCACACACGTTGAATAAAATATATTAAATTAGTAGTATCTTCTTTTCCCCTTTTGACACAAACAATGCAAATAATACTACTTTCGAGCAGTCTCTCATTGTGCTTTTTCCTCCACTTTCTGAAAATGCATTTATCTGGATATCCAAACAGAGGATAGCAAATCTCCAGGTTTTCCGTTTTCCCTTCTGTCATGATTAGAGGGCAAAGTAAAATAATTAAAAAACAATTCCAGGAATAAAGTGGATACATTGAACCTGGACAGTACTTGGTTTCTTGATTCTCTTCAGGTCAGTTGTTTTTTCTTTTTTTTTCTTTTGTTTTTAGCTTCAGAATAACTGGAACTTAATTTTTGATCCCTGAAGTATGAGGACCATTGAGTGTGCGTACCTTGCTTTTTTATCTACATTTTACTTTTTGAAAGAGATTGATTCAAAATTTTAAGTTAATGATCCTATTGGAGAAAAAATACTACCAGGCATTTGTTCAAGTCTTGGTAGTGAAACCTGATATTTGTGCCACTAGAGGTAGCAGATACCTCGTGAAATTAGTCGAGATGCGCACAGGCTAGCCTCAAAACCATGGTTATGAAAAAAAGAATTTTAAGTTAATGAATTATAAAATGTGCTTACTTCCATTTTTTTTTTCGTCTGTCCAAATTTTGGTGGCCACAGAGGTACCGCTACTTGTGCTAGTAGGGTAACAAATATCCCGTGGAATTAGTCGAGATTCACTCAAGCTAGTCCGGTGATCATAGTTATGAAAAAGAATTTTAAGCTAATGAATTATAATGTGCTTACTTTCATTTTTATGTGCGAATTTAATATAGATATATGTATTAAAAAATTTGGACTATATACCAAATAAAGAGAGTTGGAGTTGAAACTAATTGATGCCTCAATAACCCAGAAAAGTGGGACACTATCCTCTTAAGGCATTATGATTTTTGATTTATTATTTGCTCTGACCAAATATGTGCTTCTTTTGTAAAAATGGACAAAAGTTATGAAACACATAACTGCACTTTTACCCTTTTGTAGTTTTTTATAAGTAGAATTATATGGGACCTAAGGCTAAGTGGATGTACGTTTTATGGTTATTTTATTAGGTGCTAATGTGGTCCACTATCAATGGTTTCTAAATAAGGCGTATGGAAGTTGGCTTTAGTCTAGCCAATGCTTGTTTGTTTTGCTAAAATTAGAATAACAAACTTTATTATATTAAGTTATTCCAATAAATTAATCTGGACTTCAATTTTTTAGTCAGTTCATGACTTCTTTTACTTAAATTAGCATTTTCATCATCCTCCGTCAAAACACATTTGATGGAAATACTTGGACAAATTCTGAGACGGTGGGAAATAGAGAGAAGTTAAAAGAGAACGAGCATAACCTTGGAAACGTACCATGAGTTTAGTGTCAAGTCCAAAATTTAGACGATGTGTTTGAGTTGTGAGAGTATGTTTTGAAATGTATATCTAAAGTTAAAAGAGAACGAGCATAACCTTGTAAATATACCATGAGTTTAGTGTCAAGTCCAAAATTTAGACGATGTGTTTGAGTTGTGAGAATATGTTTTGAAATGTATATCTAACTTTATCAGTACTTGTTTTTCGCACATGTATATAGGTTCGTTCCGCTTTTAAAATCGTTTTGAGTCTCATTTTGTGGTGCTTTATTCATCTCTACTTAGTTCTTTAACTTTTATAAAGCACTCAAGTAATTTCAACAAGACATTTTAAGTGAGCTTTGTCTACCTTCACAAGGTAGGGATAAAGTCTGCGTACACTCTACCCACAGACCCTACTTTTTGGGGTTACATTGGGTTTGTTGTTGTATTTAATGTGAGCTTTAATAGATGCCTGCATTAGAAGAGGCATGAATAAGTTCCTCAAACAGAATAAAATCAATGCCTGATAAAATCTTAAAGCCCCTTTTGAGTTGAAGAAAGTATTAGGTTCTCTTTCATGAACTTAAAACTAGAGAAACATTACAACATTTAAGGTTCTATATTCCTCCTGGTGAAAAGATATGTCCCATGTTAGGAGAATGACCTGCCTAATTCTGATAACATACCAAACTGTAGATGCTGTTACTTTGTGTTGTCAATTGTTCAAGCTTTTCATACCAGCTTTATTCAAATTATAGCGGTCATTAACAAATCGTACTTTCTTTAAATCAATGGTTATCAATGATCCATTTGTCTATTGGTGAGAATATAAAATTGTGCTGTAGCTTCTAAAACCAGAATGTGCTAAGCAAAAGCTTACTTTTTGACCACCACTAATACTCTTATAGATTGAAAAACTTTAACCTGTAGTTTCCTGATTATCTATATAATGGACAAGCACGAACTTTCTAATGTAGTACAAAGTTCAACAAGATTTGGAACTTTATTAGCACTAAAAGTCTCCCTCTGCATTGATCTAATTTGAAAGATTGGTGTAACTTCTTAATTTATCACATGGTTTCACTTCTTATTATGGCCTTGATTGTTTTACTAATGAAATCCCAATGATTGTTAATCTAATATCTTGATTTGGCTTGATTAACAAGCTTGAATTTAGTGGAGCATTTCATTTGGTGATATAACTCAGTTGTATTTCCGCTGCATTACAGGTGAATTAGCTGTTCTTATCTAGTATGGGTCATTCTAGTGTTGAGGCAGAAGAAACCAAAGAGATGGATATCAGAAGTTTTTCATCCTCGCGACACAACCAAACGCCCTATATTCACAAGGTTGGAGTCCCCCCAAAACAGGACATATTCAAGGAGTTAAAGACTACTGTGAAGGAGACGTTCTTTGCAGATGATCCACTGCGTTGCTTTAAGGATCAACCGAGGTCTAGGAAGTTTGTCCTTGGTTTACAGGCCATATTTCCAATATTAGAATGGGGTAGAAGCTATAACTTTGCTAAATTCCGAGGTGATCTTATTGCTGGTCTCACCATTGCAAGCCTTTGCATTCCTCAGGTAAAGAGAATGTGTTACTGTGCTAATGAAATCAAGATTGTAAGGATCTTTACAAATCTCTTATCAAAAACGTTCAACTGTAATGACAGGACATTGGCTATTCCAAGCTTGCAAATTTAGCTCCTCAGTACGGATTATGTGAGTTTCCAGCATGTTATTAACTTTATTTGAGTTACTAGACTATGAAAACCCCTTTTAAATATTTTCTTTGTTTGAAATCCCAGACTCCAGCTTTGTTCCGCCTCTGGTTTATGCCTTCATGGGCAGCTCGAGAGATATAGCCATAGGGCCTGTGGCTGTTGTCTCACTCTTGTTAGGTACTCTACTCCGGAATGAAATTGATCCGACTACAAATCCACATGAGTATCTGAGGCTTGCATTTACAGCTACCTTTTTTGCTGGCATTACTCAGGCTACTCTTGGGATCCTAAGGTGATTAATACAATAAGTACCAAGTTTAGGACTTGTAATCTTGTCCATTCGTTTCTTTGTTTCATTTGCTTCGCTTTCTTGGCAGATTGGGCTTCTTAATTGACTTCCTATCTCATGCTGCTGTTGTTGGATTCATGGGTGGTGCTGCCATTACAATTGCCCTTCAGCAACTTAAAGGGTTTTTAGGCATCAAGAAGTTTACTAAGAAAACAGATATCATATCTGTAATGAAATCAGTGTGGCATTCAGCCAACCATGGAGTAAGTTTTCTTGCCACTAAAGAGCATTTTACATAAGATGTGTTTTATGGATAACTTGAAATTTATTCCTTTTTGTTTTATTTTTCAAAAATTTGCAGTGGAACTGGCAGACAATTCTCATTGGAGCAACCTTTTTAACTTTCCTTTTGTTCGCCAAGTACATTGTAAGAGTCCTAAGTTCTGTGGACTAAATTATATAAGAATTTGGTAGCCTTTAATTTCCTTGGTTCTAAAGTAACTTGGCAACCAGGGTAAGAAGAACAAAAGGCTGTTCTGGGTACCTGCAATTGCGCCGTTGATTTCTGTCATTCTTTCCACCTTCTTTGTCTACATTACTCATGCTGAAAAAAAGGGAGTCGCGATTGTAAGTGCTTGTTTTAGGTGCCTCCTGCTTTCATTAAAATTTTCTTTTGGAGCATATTGATCTATTTTTAATCATTTCTATGACAACCTTACCAGGTAGGACACATTGAGAAAGGAATAAATCCTCCTTCCGTCAAGGAAATATATTTCACTGGTGACTATCTCTTAAAAGGGCTTCGGACTGGTATTGTAGCTGGCATGATTGCATTGACGGTAAGCAAATTATTAAGGGAAATGTCGAAACAGGAACCTTCACATTTTTCTAGTAAATATCGGATCTTTCACCTTCTCTTTTATAGGAAGCTGTTGCAATTGGAAGAACCTTTGCTTCAATGAAGGACTACCAGTTGGACGGAAACAAAGAGATGGTGGCGCTTGGAGCTATGAATATTGTTGGCTCAATGACATCCTGCTATGTAGCTACTGGTAAGACAAATTAATGAGCAAATGGAGTATAAGTAAAGATATAATGTGTTTTACTTTCAGCACCTACGCTTCATTTTTAATCAGCCAAAAGAATCAATGCCAAATAATCTAATTATCTTTCATCTTATACACTATCATTCCTGAATTTTTATGTTCTATTATCAGGGCAGCAAAATAATGTGAAAAGAACTCATTTTTAATATAAATATTATTCAGTTATTTTCTCTTTCATGTATAAAGGTTTGTCCAAATAGTTGATCAGTTCACCTCGTGCAGGCTCCTTCTCTCGCTCAGCAGTAAATTACATGGCTGGCTGTCAAACTGCAGTTTCCAACATTGTCATGTCTGTCGTTGTGTTCCTAACTTTGGAATTCATAACCCCTCTTTTTAAGTATACTCCGAATGCAATCCTTGCTGCCATCATCATCTCTGCTGTACTCGGCTTAATTGACTATGAAGCAGCAATTTTGATTTGGAAGATTGACAAATTTGATTTTGTCGCTTGCATGGGGGCATTTTTTGGCGTGGTTTTTGCCTCTGTTGAGATTGGTCTTTTAATCGCGGTAAGGGCATCCAGCAACTTAACTGTTTACTTGAGAAAAATTATCATCATTCAACAACCAGAGCTGATCGATAACATTTTATCATTAAATAGGTCACAATATCATTTGCTAAGATTCTCCTCCAAGTCACAAGGCCGCGAACAGCTACTCTTGGTAGGATACCCCGGACAAATGTATATAGAAACATTCAGCAATACCCCGAGGCAACAAAAGTTCCTGGTGTATTGATTGTGAGAGTAGATTCAGCTATATACTTCTCAAACTCTAACTACATAAAGGAAAGGTAGGACACTTGTCTTACTTTTAATCTGAAGTTTTTTATATTGACAAGAAATAGCTAGGAACTTAACAAACTAACTTGTTATTCAGGATATTGAGATGGTTAACGGATGAGGAAGAACAACTAAAAGCAGCTGGCCTTCCTAAAATTCAATTCCTGATTGTTGAGATGTCACGTAAGTAGAGTTTACCTTAATTTGTCGCTGAAATTAAGAGCATGTTATCCTACTTAGCGACTCCCCGTGTTTCTTCTTTTCTACTTGCAGCTGTTACTGACATTGACACCAGTGGCATCCATGCCTTGGAAGAGTTGCTCAGAAGCCTAAAAAAGAGAGGTGTTCAGGTAATGATCTTAATTAACTTCATAATGTAGAAAATGTTTGATCGCGTTTAGAGCTGTCAATATGGGTCGGGCCGGGCTAGCCCAGCCCAACCCACGTAGGCTTTAGCAATTGACGGGCTGGGCTGCGCTAGCCCACCATTTTGATGAGCCTTAAAATGGTCAGCCCACCCCAGCCTTATGTGGGCCGCGGGCCCCACGGGCCGGCCCATCATTTTTAAAAATATAATTTTATATTTTTTCTTTAAGTTCTGACCTAAAAAAATAATAAATATTTAAAAGTTGAAAAATATCTTATTGGAAAAAATTCGCAAAACTTAATAACTTTTTATATTATTCCACTATATCACAATAAATACTAAAAAAAGTAAAAGACATGACTATATTTCATTCACTAATAGTCAAAACTTAAAACAAACTATTCAAGAGAACGTTCACGATGCTTATGAGATATGCAACAAATCATCTTCATCAAACACATTTGAATCCGTTTGTGACAAGGTTATCTTCACTTTCATCTACAATTCATACGCAATATTAATTAGTTAAATATTAAAAATAACTAAAGTTTAAAGATTAATAATATTTAGATTCACATAAAAAAATATTACCAGTTTGAGTTCGGGAAAACCTGTGCAGCCAATTTCGAGCAATAACAAGTGTTTGGACATTTTCATAATAAATGCAACTTCTGTACTTTGTAAGAACATGCCACTAATGCTAAATGTTGATTCCGATGGTATAATGGTAATAAGATGCTAAGTACATCATGCACCATCATTGAAAGATCAAGATAATTTCTAGAATGGTCCTTCCAATACATGACAACATCATCTCTTGAAACTTCTCAAGATCAAGTTTTGGTTCCTCTTAGTAAAGATCCAATTCTGACTTTCCATCTCTAAAGACAGTATACTTTTTATTTTTTATATATTTTAAATAAATATTTTATTAGGCCCACGGGCCGGGCAGGCCCAGCCTCAGTCAAGTCTCACGGGCCATAGACTTACTCGGGCCGGGCTTAAAAGCCTCGTTTTTAAACGGGCTCCAAAAATTCTAGCCCAGTCTTGCTAAATCATGGGCTGTGCTTGGCGCTCTAATCGCGTTCTAGCATAATGGCTATTTGACTAAATTACTCTTTATCTTTTCCTTAAACCAGTAATTAATCACTATAAGCCTTTTTGGAGTAGTGAGGTCAAAACCAACAAGTTAATGCCTTCTTGGATTTTCAAAATGACAACTTGGAATTTTTTTTTGGTAAATCGACAGATAAGAGGACCGTAGGGAGTAGTATTTTAACCTCAACAACTACAATTTTGTGT
Source organism: Nicotiana tabacum (assembly GCF_000715075.1). NCBI lineage: Eukaryota > Viridiplantae > Streptophyta > Magnoliopsida > Solanales > Solanaceae > Nicotiana > Nicotiana tabacum. The sequence goes on along the minus strand of NC_134099.1, from coordinate 118,798,857 downwards.
CTAAAAACCTTACCTTGTTCATTTCTTGAATAGCTTGTTCTCTCGAACCCGGGAAGAGTGGTGATTGACAAGCTACATGCATCCAATTTTCCAAGTCAAATCGGCGAGGACAAGATATTTCTCACAGTTGCAGATGCTGTGCTAACCTGTTCACTAAAATTGCCAGAAGAAGTTTAACAATGTAAAGAATGGATGCAAAAGAAAAAATCAACCAGAACCAAAATTGAAAAGAGTACACATATAGAGTGGTAGATAAAGGGACTGGATTCTATTTTTAGCGAGTGGTGGGATCCTCAGAAAAGTGATATATGATATGATATACTAATCCCAAACAGCCAATTGCGATAAGGAGTTGTTATTTGGTTTTTAAAGTTAGTACATGTTAGCCATGCTTTTAACTTTTATGGTTAAAATACAGTCGTCCATAAGAATTCCTTGTTTTTGCTACAGGCAATTATGTACTAATTAAACTCCTCTTGTGATCATAATCTGTAAAATATATGAGATGGTTTGCTGATAACATCTACAAAACGCTGTGTTTTTAGTTTTATAGTTGCTTTTTTTGGGGTCCTGTCCTTGTATAATAGATTGTGTCAGTGTTGATTATTTTCTCTAGCAAGTAGCAGACATATCTACAAAACCAAATATGTTACGGATAACATAACTATACTAGACATAAGACATTAATATGTTTTTATTTTTTATTTTAAGTGTTTAACTTCTATATATCAGGATTCAAGTCATCTAAGGGATAATACTGTACATACTAGGCGGAATTAATTACTTGGAATTAAAACACTCTTTATCATTTAAGACATAGCCACCATATCTATCTCCTGTGTTTTTGTCTAGAATGTTGTATTATAATATTTATTGATTTTTTTACTCGGTCAATCTAAAAGTTCTTGCCCTCGTCCAGCAGCTTTGGTCTCACAAAATTATGGTGTGGGTTTTTTTGAAAGTAAAGATAAACGTGTGAATCGGAAATGGATGGAAAAAATTAGAGAAAAATAAAAATTTGAATTTTTTTTTTTTTACAAAGGAACTTTGTCCCCCATTAGGTAGGAAGAGGAAAATTGTTGTGCTTACATATAATAATACTTCTTCTAGCTCTTAAAAATTTCAGAAGAGAGCAAGCGCGATGTCATCGTAGATCAGTTTCAAATTCAAATTTATTTTTTGCGCGGGATTTTAATTTAATTATGAGTGAATTAAATTCCTTAAGTAAACATAGTTTTTTGTTGGGCTCAAAAAAATTTATTGTTTTTTTTGTTTTCACATTTTTATTTGGGAAAGTTTACTATGAAAAAAGAATTAAATTTACCCTCCGTTATATTTTTTGTACAATGAATCGAATCTCTCTTCCATTAAGGTTGTTCAAAGGTGGACATCTAATCCTACACGACATTGACATTTTGGCCACGTGGCATGCTACCTTACTACACAAACCCATTTTATTCCTCTCATTCACTTCTTCTTCCACTACTAACACCTCCTACCCATTTTATTCCTCCCATTCACTTCTTTCTTCCACTACTAACACCTCCTACTCTTTCACCATTAGTACCACCATCAACACCATCATGATCACCATTTTCACCATCTCCACCTTCACTTTCTAGACCGAACTTAGGGAAAAATATAAAAAATTGTAGCAAAATATTTTGTTAATATTTGTCATGAGTTTTTTTTAAATTTTTTTTTTTTTTTCCAAAAGGAAGAAGAATGTTTTGGTGATAAAGCGGAGATTACAAACATGCATTAAAAAAGAAATCAAGAACAAATGACAGTTCAGTTATCCAGCTACTGGATTGGTCGAATTATGCTTTTCCTTTCTTTTTTTTTCACATAGTGTTAGTACACATTTTGGCACTGGATTAATTGGGATTAACGCCGGGAGTCAAACAAGCATTTACAAATAAAGGAAAATTTTCGTTCCTATATCATAGGAAACTATATTACCAAATATGTTTATAGTTTGCATATTACCCTTCATGCTAATAGTATTTCTACAAAATATAGATCATGCATTAAATAAGGAATCATTGTAGTTGTAGGCTTCCTTATTTAGGCGCGCTAAAATTGGAGGATTAAATATTCTTGTAGATCTTCCAAATGCAAATCACGCACATTAATCTTCTTCGTCAGTTTCGTTTCAAATTTAGCGTCTCTACATCAAACGCAATTATTCTTCTATAATTCAAAAACGAATTGATTATTCTTCTACAATTCACAAATCAAAAACGACTAAATCTTCTACATCAAAGGCAATTATGTCCAAATTTCAGTAATACAAAGCAAAGGAAAAGAGAGCAACAATTCCACCATTGACAACCATTAAAAAGCTTGAAAGCTTTGAATTCAAATTTGGGTTTTCAAAAATCATTATTTGTTTGGATTGGGTATTGTTGAAAATAATTGGGAATATGATTTGGAGTTTATATCTCAATTTTGAGGGGTTTTGGTGAAGATTAGACTTGGTTTTGACTGAATTTCAAATTGAAGAAGAAGAAGAAGACGTATATTGCAGAAATTATAGAAAAATTGTAGATAAATTGAAAAAAATTGTAGACTGTTGTTTATTTATTTTTCTTTTATTCATTACCTATTGTATGAAAGTTGAACAACATTGTATAAAAATTGTATTTAAGTGGATGATTTAGTACTGTTTTGGACAAAAATATATATAAAAAATGTGAAACATACATTTCAGGGGAAACATGTCGAGTCCAAATATGTACCCAGTTTGTAAATATTTTGTAGATAAATTATAGATTATTTGTATTCTGATTGTAGATGCTTTATTTTCTATTTTCACAAATAAAAAAAGACTAAAACTTCTACAAATCTTCTGAAAAAACGCAATTATGTCAAAAATCTCAATTATGCTACAATTGAATGAGAATTGGGATATTAAAATTCAATGTACCCAGTTTGTAGATATTTTGTAGATAAATTGTAGATTATTTGTATTCTGATTGTAGATGCTTTGTTTTCTGTTTTCACAAATCAAAAACGATTAAAACTTCTACAAATCTACTACAAAAAATGCAATTATGTCGAAAATCCCAATTATGCTACAATTGAATGGGAATTGGGATATTAAAATTCAATGTACCCAGTTTGTAGATATTTTATCGATAAATTATAGATTATTTGTATTCTGATTGCAGATGCTTTGTTTTCTATTTTCATAAATCAAAAAAGACTAAAACTTCTACAAATCTTCTGCAAAAAACGCAATTATGTCGAAAATCCTGATTATTTTATAATTTTGTGATTCTCCTATATGCTCTTGTTACTCCTTACGAAACTGCTATGCTAAATATGGAATCCAAAAAAATATTTCTGCAATTTTTCTTCAAGAAAAATAAATAAACAATAGTCTACAATTTTGCTTCAATTTATCTACAATTTTCTATAATTTTTGCAATATACGTCTTCTTCTTCTTCTTCTTCTTCTTCTTCTTCTTCTTCTTCTTCTTCTTCTTCTTCTTCTTCTTCTTCTTCGAATTTCAATATGAAATTCAGCCAAAACCAAGTCTAATCTTCATCAAAACCTCCTCAAAATTGAGATATAAACTCCAAACCATATTCCCAATTATTTACAACAACACTCAATCCAAACAAATAATGATTTTTGAAAACCCAAACTTGAATTCAAAGCTTCAAAGCTTTTTAATGGTTGTCAATGGTAGAATTGCTGCTCTCTTTTCCTTTCCTCTTATATTACTGAAGGAACCCGAAATCATAACCATCAAAAGTTATTGCTGTGTATGAAACTTTGAAGATTTGGCTTCAATTTTGACTGGTTGTAGAAGAAAAAACCTTGATTTTGGACGTTAATGGTAGAGGGTTTCAATTGTTTTTCTGGATTTAGCAGAGAGTTTTAATTGTTTTTCTGGTTTTTCTTTTTTCTGGGTGTGTGATGATACATGGGTGAGGGTGTGGGGTTGGGAGAGAGAAACGTGAGGGGGGGGGCGGATTTGGAGGAATATACGGTACCATAAATGTAGGAGTGATATAAGGTACAATTAATGTACAGTTAAAAAACCTTATGGTACATAATTGGTAATTAGGTATACTAAATGTAATTATATCAAACCTTAAACATTGAGGATAATATAGTTTCCTATATGACATAGGAATGTAAAAATTCCTTACAAATACCAGACGAAGCCTAATTGAAATATGCATATTTTAATGGCTTTGAAAATTATTACAGTGATTATAAATTTTATGAAATGAATATAAAAAAATATTTTGCAACCATTGTTTATATTTTTTCCCTAAGCACGGTCTAGAGAATAAAGGGGGAGATGGTGAAAATGGTGGTGTTGATGGTGGCACTAGTTGTGAAGGAATATGAGGTGCTAGTGGTGGAAGAAGAAGTAAAAGTGAGGAATAAAATGGGTTGATGATAGTGAGGTGGCATGCCACGTGGCGAAAATGTCAGTGACACATGGAATTGAGTGTCCACCTTAGATAACCTTAACGGAGAAGAGGTATATTTGACCTAATTGTATAACAACAAGGTTGTGCTAGCAAAATGAGCCCATATTTTATCAATCACCCGTATTTTAGTGGGTTGGATGAGTGATATTTAAGTTGAATAAAATTTGGGCTTCAACCCATAGAAATATAGGTATTCATTGTAAAATATGGATTAGCCTAGTGGGTTATCTTCCAACTTCCAACTTCGTAAGTTTCTTCTGACTATAATTGACTGTGTGAGCATTATTGTTTTTTCTTCTTTTTTTTTTCCTTCTAAATATTGTAAGTGCTTTTTATGATTTTTTAGCGTTCTTGTTCTTTCTAGATGCATATTTGAATACCGAAAATAGTTTTAGAAGTAGAAGCAATTTCGTCTATTTTTTCACCCACCCCCACCCAACACCTCTCCCCACTCTAAATAGAAATACTATTAAGAGTACTTTATTTTCATGTTGTAGATAGAGAACTTTCTTTTTCATTTCAACAAAATGAGTTTTTTTTTTCATGATGTAAAAAAAATATTCTCTTTCATTTCAACAAAAAAAAAGCACTTTCTTTTCATGAAGTAGAAAAAATATTTTCTTTCATTTCAACAAAATAATATAGAAAAAGTATTTTCTTTTATTTCTTTTCATGATAGAAAAAATATATTTTATTTTATTTCAACAAAATGAGTACTTTCTTTTCATATTGTAGAAAGAGTACTTTCTTTTTCAACCAAAAAAATATTATTTTCTTTTTAATTATGGAGCACAAATTTCAACATTATCATGCGTGAAAAAGTAAAGCAATACATTAGTTCATTTGGGTTTGTTTGGTTTTTTAAAAGAATAATTAAATTCTTGAAGAAAATAAGTCTTGAAAACGTTGGGTATTTGGTGTGTGGGGGGGGGGGGGAGAGCACAGGAAATATGAGGATTTGGGGGAAGGGGGGTGAGGAGAGTAACATAAAAAATTATTTTCCTAAAAAATATTTTCTACTCTCTAACCAAATAATAAAAAAAATTGAAAAAGTTTTTCACTCACCTATCAAATAAGGAAAAATAAGTGATAAAATTTCATTTTCCATGGAACGAAACACACCTTAAGAATTTGTATTTTTGCTCTTTTTCCCTTTTTATTATTATTACTATTACTACTACTACTACTATTATATTTTTTATTTTTTTTTAGTTTTATATTGGAATGCAGACGATATATGAATAAAGTGGAAAATGCAGAGTTATTTATTAGTAATGATTATTGCTTAAGTGTATTAAACACATTTCTTCCTAGAATAAAAATTGTCATATTAAAAGTAACTTAAGTTTACAATATGATAGTCAAATTTGAATAAATTTAATGAAGAATAGTATATATTATTCCAGTTAAGATTATGTTACTAAATAATATGAGCAAAAGAAAAATCATCAAGAGCTTCTGCACATGGCTCATTCTCTCTCGCCGCAGGATAACTAACGTGCACCTACCATGGGGAAAAGGGCACGTGTGCCATCACAGGAGCTACTAATGGCTCAAGCTTCATCTTTGCTACTTCAGAGAGGACAGAAGAACAATCAAACTCCTGCTCAAACTCGTCGCAGTCCAAATTGGGGAAAATCCAATGAAACAGTAACAAGGAAAAGTGAGGCACAAAAGCAACATGCAAATGTTTGACAACAATGGGAGGAAGCCATTAATGAACCTATCAGTGAATCATCAAGCAGTGGGAAGAAATCATGGGCAGATCAAGTTAAGGAAGAGGAGAGAACAGAGAAGACGAACTCAATCTTGGACAATTTTCATATCTCTAAGATATCAAATGCTGGATTCAAACTAGAATATGTATCTCCAATTAAGCAGGGTAAGTCTATTATTGTTGAAATTGATTAAGAGGATATTGTTTTTGAAGTGGTATTTTGGAAGAATCATGTTGTTTTCTATGTTTTAGGAGCGTTTCCCCCTTTTTCGGTTATAAAGGGATATGTACAGAGTTTATGGGCAAAGCATAGTTTGAACAAAATAGTGATGCTGAAAAATATAATTGTACTTGTTAAATTTGATAGTGTTATGGGTATGAATGAAGCTTTACAGGGGGGAATATATCACTTTGACAATAAGTTGTGAAGCAATGGAACCCAGACATGGAGTTCACAAGAGAAATTATACACAGTTCCAATATGGATCAAACTTCCAGGTTTAGAATTTAAGTATTGGAGAAAAAAAGGTCTGAGTAAGATCGGAAGTCTAGTAGAAAAACCAATGATGGTGGATCAAAACACTGAGAAAAAGTTGGGACTCAGTTTTGCAAGACTTTTAGTGGAGGTGGATGTGAAGGCAGACCTTCCAGATGTTGTGAAGTTCAGGAATGAAAAAGGGGATGTGGTTAAACAAAAAGTCCTCTATGATTGGAAACCAACACTCTGTAACTATTGTAAAAAGTATGGGCACTCTGAGGATGTTTGTAGGAAAAAGAACCCTCCAAAACCTGTTGAAAAATGCAGGAGGAAAGGGTGCAGGATAACAATCAGAAGAAGAAAGAAGAGGATAAACAGGATAGAAACCAAGACAAAGAGGTAGTGCAATTTGCAAACAAGTGGAAAGAATATAGGATGGATCACACCTTTGAGGACAGCGAAAGCTCAGATAATAGGCTCTTAACAAGTTGCAAGGGCAAACTCTTTTCAGGCACTTGATAAACAAGAAACTAGTAAGGCACAAGAGCTGGTTTCAGTGGGAAAAGTGGAAGGCCAATCCATTCCTGTGTCAGGGAATGGTTAATATTCTCTCCTGGAATGTAAGGGGGCTTAATACTCCCAATAAGCAAAAGGAGACTAAACTCCTTTGCAATGATGAAAAGGTTGGAATGATAGGATTATTAGAAACAAAAATAAAGAAGGATAGAATTGAACAAATAGCAGGGAAACTATTTAGTGGATGGCAGTATATCACAACTTGGAGGCTCATTATAATGGGAGAATATGAGTTACATGGAGGCCAGACTATTACAGAGTTATTCTAAAGAGCAGCACTACACAGGGAATAACATGTGAAGTCTATTATATTCCTCTCCAGATGCAATTTGCTATCACCTTTGTGTATGCATTTAACACTAAGAAATAGAGAAAGAGCTTATGGAGTTGGTTAATTGAGCAAAACTCATATTGTAAGTTGACATGGTTAATCACAGGGGGACTTCAACTCAATTTTAAATATGGAGGACAAGATAGGGGTAATCCAATTACATGGGCAGAAGTAGTAGATTTTAATAACTGCATGGGAGAATGTGGTTTCATAGAACTACCATACCAGGGCAGTAGATATACATGGAATAATAGGCACTGTCAAAAAATAGATTCAAAAATAGATTGGACTTTCATTAATGGGGAGTGGTTAGACCTTATACCATCATGTAAATCTAAAATTCTACCTGAGGGTATAAATGACCATTGTCCTGTATATATAACTCTTTCATATGATAATCATAGGATTAAAAGATACTTTAAGTACTGCAATGCTTGGGCACAACACCCTCAGTTTAATCAGATTGTTTCATATGTATGGACAACATTTGTAGAAGGATGCAAAATGTTTCAGATTGTTAAAAAGATGAAGTTACTGAAAAGGAAGCTTAGGGAACTTAACAGTCAATACTTCAGCAATATTGAGCAAACAACTAAAGTAGACAGACAAGCATTGAAGCAGGTGTAGGAAAGGTTGCAAACTGATCCTAGTAATCTTGGTATTCAACAGGAAGAACATGAGAAATATCAGAAGTTTAAAGAATCATCCAACCTTGCTGAAATGTTTCTACAACAGAAAAGTAAAGCTACATGGTTAAGGCTGGGAGATGACAACACTGGGTACTTCTACTCAGTAATAAGACACAAAAGATTGAAGTTAGCTACTATCCAATTGAAAGATGACCAAGGGGTATGGCAGACAGAACCAGAAGCAATTGTAGACTTGTTCCTAAGCTACTATCAAGAACTGCTTGGGCAAAAGGCTAGTTCAAGAAGGAGAGCATACAAAGGCTTCATACAAAATGGTTCTTTACTGACAACAGAGTTGCAGCTGAGATTACTGCAGCCTATTGAGGAAAAGGAAGTTAAGAAGGAATTATTCTAGATTGATAGTAATAAAAGTTCAGGGCCTGATGGGTATAGCAGTGGGTTCTTTAAAGATTCTTGGCACATTCTAGGCAGGGATATTACTGATGTTATACTGGATTTCTTCAGGAATGGAAGATTGTTAAAGCAGATCAATTGCACCAACATTGCTCTAATTTCTAAGATAACTGATCCTGAGTTTGCAAGCCAGTTCAGACCAATTGCATGTTGTAATGTCTTGTACAAATATATCTTAAAGGTGATTTGCAGCAAGTTGAAAAATGCAGTAAATTACATAGTAGCAGACAATCAGTCAGCATTTGTGCAGGGTAGATCTACGATGCATAATGTGCTTATTTGCCATGATTTACTCAGGCATTATAATAGGAAGACAACACCTAGATGTCTAATGAAAATTGATCTCAGAAAAGCCTATGATATGGTCAGTTGGGAGTTCTTAGAAGAGATTCTGCTTGGCTATAGATTCCTAGAAAGATTTGGCCAATTGATTATGACTTTTGTGACTTCACCAAAGTTTTCAGTCACTGTAAATGGAGAACAACATGGGTATTTTGAGGGGCAAAGGGGACTTCAATAAGGTGATCCTATGTCACCAAAACTCTTTGTGTTGTTTATGGAGTACCTCTCCAGGACTTTAGGAAGGATGGTTGAATTGCTAGATTTCAAATACCATCCAATGTGTAAACATTTGAAGCTGAACCATCTCATTTTTGCTGATGATTTAATGGTCTTTTGCAAAGGTGAAGGGCATCAGTGAATAGAGTAAAGGAAGCACTAAAACATTTTAGTGAGGTGTTAGGTCTGAATGCAAACTTGGACAAATCTAACATATTCATGGCAGGAGTGACTGATTAAACTAAGAAGAGACTGTTGAATGTCACTGGGTTCTCAGAGGGATCTTTTCCTATCAGATATCTTGGACTACCTTTGTCACCTAAGAAGTGGAGTCTATTGGAGTGTCAATAGCTGGTAGAGAAGATCACTCATAGAATCAGTGTTACCTATGTAAAGAGGCTGTCATATGCAGGAAAGCTTCAAGTGATAACTGCACTTCTATTTTCAATATACAGATTTTGGGGTACAGTGTTTATTTTACCTCAAAGTGTATTAAGGGAAGTAGACAAAATATATAGAAATTACTTATGGGTAGTTCAAAAGACAAGAGAGGAGTTCCACTAGTTTCATGGGAGAATATATGTTGTCCTAAGAAAATGGAGGCCTAAATATCCAAGGATGCAGTAATTGGAATAAAGCTTCAGTGGGAAAACTGTTTTGGCAACTAACTCAGAGTAAGAATTCATTATGGGTCAAATGGGTGCATCGCATCTACATCAAGAATGATCCTAATGTATGTTCTCACATTGTGCCCCAAGATTGTAGTTGGTATTGAAAAAATATCACGACCCCAAACCACCCCGACCGTGAAGGCGCCTATCGCAGTACTAGGCTAGCCGATTCGACATTTATAACATAAACATGTCTTTTTCTTAATTCATTTACTAATTAGATATTATTACAAATCTTTCGTTTAAACATTTCAAGACAAGCGGATAAATATGCAAAACATCAGACACTGCCCGATCCTGGAGTCACTAGTCATGAGCCACTAAAATACAATCTGATAATGTTTTCTCAATACAAGATGAGTCTAATAAAATAAACAAATGCTAAATAGATAGGAAGGAAAAAGGCAAGGCTGCGGATGCCGTGCAACTACCTTGTTAACTCTGGAAATGCTCTGAAGGAAAGGAACAGCTCTCACTCGGATGCCCTAGCACCTGGATTTGCACACAAGGTGCAGGGAGTAACGTGAGTACGCCAACTTAGTAAGTAACAATTATAAATAAAGGCTGAGTGCAGTGACGAGCATTAATAATCAAATACATCTCATAACATAAAAACCTCAGTGGAAATAATAAGATCAAATCAGTAATTAAATTCGGAACATCTCGTATAATAAAACTCCAGTTTCAATAAAAATTGTTTAAAACATTTGTTCAACATTTTCAATAGAGGCTTAGTATAAAAGAAAAGTAAAAACAGTAATTTCATAATACAAGCCCAGCACTCACACTCAGCACTCACACTAAATAGGTACCTTATAATAACCGTTGCGGCGTCAACCCGATCCATAAATACATAGTCAATTGCGCTCATTGGGGGTGAGCAGACTCCGGAGGGGCTCCTACAGCCTAAGCACTATATCGTTGCGGCGTGCAGCCCGATACACACACACACACACACACACATATATACCTCTAGGGGTCCAAATAGTACGGCACAAGGCCCCAAACGTGGCATTCAACCCAAGTTAACAAAATCATTTTTAAAGCACATAGATATCACATTAGAGTTTATCAAAATATGCAACTCTACAGTTGCCACGGGACGGACCAAGTCACAATCCCTATTGGTGCACGCCCACATGCCCGTCACCTAGCATGTGCGTCACCTTATTTATCAAAATAGTACAAAATTTCGGGGTTTCATACCCTCAGATCTAGATTTACAATCGTTACTTACCTCAAACTGAACGCAAATCTACTTTGCAATGCCTTTGCCACTCGACTCGGTCTCAAATCGCCCCGAATCTATCTAAAAATTAGAATCATATCATCAATACATGCTAAAGGAATAAAGCCCATGCAAGAATTATCAAATTAAATCAATATTCCTGAAATTGGCCAAACCCGACCCCCGAACCCACGTCTTAGATGCCAATAAAAATCACAACACTAGAATCCTTATTCACTCACGAGTCTATACATACCAAATTTACGAAAATCCAACTTCGTTTGACCCCTCAATCGCCCAATTTTAACTCTCAAGTTCCAAGCCCTAATTCCCCAATTTTCACCCTTAAATCCCACAAATTACAAGCTTAATCTACTGAAAATCATCATAGAATCGAGTACTAAGTCAAAAAACCTTACCTCAACAAGTTTCCCCCTTGATTCCCTCTTCAAAACCATCCAAAAGCTTCAATCCCAACTTCAAAAATGGTGGAATGGGCCAAATTTCGCGAAGGGGAACTTATATAATTTCTGCCCCAGGAATTCCGCACCTGCGGACAATATCTCGCACCTGCGGTCACAGGTGCGCACCTGCGAAAATCACTTAAAGGACCGAGATCGCATCTGCGCCCAGTCACCGCACCTACGATGCCGCAAATGCGTCCAAATAACCGCATCCGCGGTTCTTCTCCTGATGGACAAAACACGCACCTGCGATCTCCTTACCGCATTGCGTCCTTGCACATGCGGTCCCCAATCCGCAGGTGGGGAAATGATAGAAGCAGCAAAATCTGCAGCAATAACTCAAAGTGAAACTTCTCGTCAACCACCCAAATCCATCCCGGGGCCCTCGAGACCTCAACCAAACATACCAACAAGTCACATATCATCATTCAAATCTATACCATCCTTCGGAACACTCAAAACAATATCGAAACACCATATCACCCTCGGATTCAAGCCTAAGGATTTTCAAACTTCCGAATTCCGCAAACGATGCCAAAACCTATCAAACCTCGTCCGAAAGACCCGAAATTTTGCACACATATCACAATGACACAACAGACCTACTCCAATTTTTGAAATTTCATTCCGACCCCGATATCGAGATTTCCACTGCCGACCGAAAAATGCTAAATTTTCAATTTCGCCAATTCAAGCCCAAATCTACCACGTACCTCCAAATAACATTCCGAATCCACTCCTAAATCCTAACACCTAACGAAGTTATCCGAACCATAAAACTTCAATTCCGAGATCATTTATCCACATGTTAACTTTCGGTTGACTTTTCCAACTAAAGCTTCTTAATTAAGAGACCAAGTGTCTCATTCCATTCCACGACCACTTCGAACCCGAACCAACCAACACGATACGACGAAATACAGCTGAACAATACATAAAGAAGCAGAAATGGAGGAAACGGAAATGTAACTCATGAAACGATCACCCGGGTCGTTACAAAAATATTGAACTCCCTTAAAGAGAAGATGCGTGAATGGTATGTACAGGGTAAATATATACTAACTCCTAAAGGGGACTATTCCCTAACAAGTAGCTATAACTCATTACTGAGAGGACAAGAGAGGATGGATAATGCGAGCCTATTTTGGAGCAAATTTACACAGCCAAAATACAGATGTATTGCTTGGCTTGCAACTAAACAAAGACCACTGACAAAAAAAAAGACTAGGGAAATGTGGATTATAGTACCAGATATGAACTGCTGCTTATGTGATGATCAAGAAGTTGAGACCAGTCAACATTTATTTGGTAATTGTCAATGGATACAGGCTATAAGAAGATCACTGCTGCAATGGACATGAGCACAATTGTATGCGGGGTATCCTAAACTGGTATTTGATCGAATTAGAAGGAAGCACTGGAAGAAACTCAAGAAGGAAGGGATGGCTGCCATATGGGGTGCAACAATCTATCATGTATGGACTGCCAGGAATAGAAAATTGTTTCAAAATGGAACTGTACATGTGGATATTATAGTTACACAACTCAAGAAAGAGATAAAAGAGAGAATAGGGATGATTAAGCTGTCAAATATAGGAAGTAGAAATAAAGGATTCATATAGAGACTATTGTGTAATTAGAGATTTGGAGTCTCAGTTTCTTTGTGAAGTTAGGAGCTCATTAGGTGTATTGATTAATTTTATTATCAATGGTAATATTCACAGTTGTTACCAAAAAAGAAAAATCATAAATTGCACTTGAAAAAATATTACACTTATATAATATGGGTTAACCCATATTCAACCCACCGATTTGACACCCAATCCATTTTTTACCCGCATAAAATATGGGCGAGTTGAAACCCAACCCATTTTTAACCTATCCAAATCCAACCCTACCTGATCATTTGCCATCACATGAATATTCTTAAGGTAAATTTGATCCTTTTCTCACGGTGGAGGGATAAATTTGAACTTTTTCCCTTTTTATTTCGAACACAGGATTAACTGGCTTGTCCCGTGGAGAATTGGCCTTAGCAATTCGTTCTACCGAAAAGTAATATTGCCAACGGGAGAAGAGAAGAACCAACAAAAGATTGTGTGGATTTCCAGAATTGTCAAAAAGACAGTGCGATAAGAAGTGAATATGCTTTGAATACATGACTTTGAATGGTTCATTGTGTTAGGAGAAGTTCCAATGGCATTAGCCCTATTACTGAAATGAACTAGTTCATCAAACTCTTCTACTGTGAGAGACAAAAGTTCTAGGGATGGAAAACGGGGAGGTGCGGGTGCTGGGTGGTTCGGGTTTAAGATTACGCAAGGCGGGCGAGTTTAAGTTGGGAATCTTACAGAAATGTTCCAAAAAAGTCTCAACTTACCAACCTCTAGTCATAAATCATAGACTGACCAAAACTAGCCAAACACAGATAAAAATTAAAAAAATAAGGTTCTTTCTCTCTAAGAATCATACACAAAGATCTCCTTCTATATTTCTAACCGTGATTAAAAATATTAGATGCAAGACAAAAAGAAAATTGCATGGATAAGGCAGCAAATAAGGTGTGTATATATATGTATACCAGATTCCAAAAATCTAAGCAAAAAAAGAATTTTTGTAATGGATATGGTTGAGATTCATTGAAAACATATATATGAGTCAATTTACAAAATTAGCAAGATTGGAGGTGATTTGGACTGAAATGGTATCAAAATTCATAGTTAAAATCGAGTTCAAAAAGTTCTTATGTGACACATGTATCAAACATGTATAACACATGTATCTCACACGCAGGTATACATGGAAATACATGTGATACACATTTGATACAAATATGATACATATCTGATACACAATGTGATATACATGTTATTTTTTCATCTTCATCTTCTACTTCGAATTTTCAATTCAAATCACCTCAAAACTCCACCAAATCATCCCAAAACTAATATTCAAGCTTCTTTAGATGTACCCAATTTATTCTAACAACACTCACTCAAAAGAAAACAAAAATTTGACTTTCTTTGGTTACAAATAACTAATTGACTAATATTAGTAATATTTTATGAATTAGCTAATTTTTATAATAAGCTATTTATAAATGGACATAATTGATATTTTTTCGTAAGTTTTCGCGCTGGGCGAGTGTGGGACGGGTTCAAGAATATTTTAAAAATTCAAAGCGGTTGCGGGACGATGGCAGTTTTGACTTTTGAGCAATACATGTATCGTACATTACGGCTCTTCATTAAAAAAAATCAACTATTTTGTACTTTTCTGTTCAAGTAAATTTCTTATAGACTTTCTCAGTGGTATTTGGCATTTATAATTTTCCCCTTGCTAATCTTTAACATTTTTTTTTTAAAAAAAAAATTTAGTTCATTTATCTCCTCCTCTTTTTCTTGCTCCTTTAAGCTTAAATTTGCAGGTCATATCTAGCTATGATCTGGACGTAGATATTACAAATCATTCAAGCTCTTTTTCTTCTTTTTTGTTTTCCTTAAATTTCTTTAATTGTTCTATAAGGACCCATCGCATGACCAACACTTTTTGACCCGTTTATTTTTGTGCAAACTTCATAGTTCTCAAAAAGAAAAGAATATCGATGCCAGCTTCTGTCGGGTAGGAGCGTTAGCAGTTTTAAAAATATATACTCCTATTTAATACCGATTAATATAATTAACTTTTTAATTAAATTACTACTTTTATGGATTATTACGCTAAAAAACATTTTCTAACAATATAATTAGTAGACATCCATAATCCAGCAGCACAACAGGAACGGCTAAGAAAAAAGAAGAAAGAAGGCTATATTGCTAATTTTTTCTTTTAAAAAAAAATCAAAGAGAAACTGCACATTAAAAATGAAAAAGGGAAGTTTTGCTTCGCGGGGCGGGTTGAAAATAAAAAAAAATTGCTATGCGGTGCAGGGCGATAAGGGTTAAGGCTAAACTCGCCCCGCCCCATTGCCATCTCTCACAAAACTGATGACTGATCAGTAATAAAACTTCATCATAAGTAATTGAGGCTCTTCCAATTAATTTATATTGGTGAAAATCTACATTCAGTAAGCTAATCAACATCTATAAGCGGCTAAGCTGGTCATGAAGTGACATTTTCTCCCCTCAGATATATATATCCTCATGGATTAGTAAAGTTCCTCATCGTTTAGCTTTGTATTTATTTAATAATCTAACAATCTAACATAATCTAGACAGCCAACTCCAACGTAATTTTTGTTTTTCAACAGTTACTTAGTGATTAACTAGGAAGAATTTTTTACTTTCAATAAATTAAACATGGGTAAGGAATACATATGCCGTCATCAAAAACTAATAATATCAGTGAATAGCACTAAATAATACTCCAGTAGTGGAAAGAGAAAAAGAAGATTGCAATTCCAAATGAGAAAAAACACTTGTACTGAATAGCAGGAGCATGAGTCACAGCTCATATTTTATTTGGACATTCAAGGCTAACCAATTGTTAGACAGGCTAAGATAACAATGCAAATATACATAAAGAGCTGCAGTAATTTCAATAAAAAGGAGCCTGCTACGTAAAGAATATTTCTGCTCAAACAAATGAAGACTACACCCTACACTCTCAAGATGCTACTATTTACACCTCGTCAAGACAAATTTAAACCACTTGTCTACCAAGCTTGTCCAACATATAATAGAGAGAACCATCATCATAGTACAGGTTGAGTGCTAACCGCTCTGCTCCTCTTAACAGGCAGATGCACTGGCCGGCAGGAAACTGTCCTAGAAGAAATGGCAGACAACAATTGCTGGCAACGTTAGTTACAAGCTGCTTCATCAATTAAGCAACTTTTTTAGATCACTGATCAATTGCTCTCTGGTTGCTGGCTCAACCTGCAGACCAAAACTTGAAGCTTGTTTCAGGCACCTTAAACAGGTAAAGATATAATAGTGGTGGAACAAAATTTTGAAAGAGTGACGGCTAACCTTCTGTAGGAGGGAAAGAAGACCCTGTGGTAGAGCACGTAAATCCAATGTCGAATCGCCAATCTTTGATAACTGAACTAGTACCTTTTGCACCCGCAACTGTTGTAATTGTTCCTCATAGTTCTTGGGGTCATTCTTCCATGAGAAAAAGGCTTCATCATCTATCCAAGAATCTACTTTGCCTCCTTTTGAATCCAAAAACCAGGTTTTCACCATATCCATAGCGGATTTGTAAGAAAGCTGGTCCCCTGCAGCATTCCTCACAGTTTTGACCAACATCTCCTCCTCCACTCTTCGAAGCAGACGTCTGTAAAAGAATGAACGAGAAGTTTCCCAATTTACTACTTCACGGATCACCCCCTTCGCTGCCATTCTTAACGAAGTATCATGCAATTCTGCAAACTTTGTAGCTATCTGCGTGTATACTGGCAAAAGCTGTGTCTCACGTGTTTTAATTTGCTGCTGTAAGGCCTCAACATTAGTGTATACTCCTGCAGTCCTGGCTTCCTGAAGCATTAACTTGAGATTTATAAGCTGTTGGTCAAGCCTACCCATGCACTCCAGTAGTTCTTTTGTTCTGAATTTAATTTCAATCATACCTTCTGGCTCAAGGACATTTCCCTTGGCTGTCCGTTCTGCGTACATTTCAATGTGGTCTGAATTGATTTTACTATCCACAACCACCCATGCCCCACCACGGAGTTCACCCATCATAGGGATGTAAACAAAAACAGGCTGTTTGTACGTTCTAAGGTTCTCAACAATGGTTGATCCTGCCTGAAGGATACCTTCAAAGAGATCCCTCTGTCCACCGGAAAAGCCCCTCCAGTTGGCAAGAATGAAAAGAGGTAACTCCTCCCTATTGAAGTCCATCAATGCTTGAGCTGTTTTAGTTGCAGAGTCAGGAAACCATACTTGCCCTGCTTGAGGGACAACCCTTTCATGAGAATCGAGCTGTCCAGGATCGGCAGGGATTACTTGCATCATAGTTTGTGTCTCAACAGCAACTATTCCTACAGGGATTCCTCCGAGTTTTGCCCTGCCTGTCACAACAGTTCTTGCCCAACCTTCCAGTGTCTCAATGAAGCTATCCTTGTCAAAAATGCCCCCCAGCCACTTTCCACTTGCATCCGTGTGGCCAGAGATGGCAGCACGTGGATCACATGCGGTCTCTGGGAAGTACTCAACAGGTCTCTGTGGAGGATCCAATGGAGTTGAAATAGGAAGTGGACCACCAGAATATGGCGGAACGAAGCTCAACCAATTTAAAATCTTTGATATCCCCTCGAGGTCATCAGAGACAGTCAGATGAACAACACCATTAGTTCCCATAATTTTAGGTCCGCCAAGTTGCATGTGGGAGCTATAAACTTCCCGGCCCAAAAGTTTGTTAAGTGCAGAATAACCAGTAAGAATAATTGGCTGATCAAGCCTCTGTATACACCGCATACCAAGACGAGCAAGATAAGCACCTATTCCAACTGTTCTCCCGGTTACATATGTCAAGGTAAATGTTTCATGGTATGCCCGAGAATAAGCACTTGCAATGGCTCCACTGCCACTTAAGTTCTCAACACCCAGGCCATCCTCTTCTCCAATAATAGTATCTATCACCCATCGAACTTCTCCATTTGACAGCTTCAATTCATGTGCCATGACAGAAGATTTGATACGTTCATGATCCTCAGGAATCAAGTATATATACTGAAAACCACGCTCGGGGTTCGATTCATCAGACCATCCAACTTTAAAGCAAGATTTTACCTCCTCAGCTGCACCAATACGAGCCCCTGAATTTGCTGCTAAATAAATAAGTGGCAGTTTCTGTGTGCAAGAAACACCAGTCACTGCTTGGAAAAATGCATCCTCGCTTGGGCCAAAAGATCCATTTATGAAGGTGACATCATTTGCTACAACAAGAATTTTCCTGCCCGTAGGGAACTCAGGAGTAGACATTTCCATAATCCATGCCACCATGCCGACGTCATTGAATCCAGGCTGGCGCTCCACAGGGACAAGAGGAGTACCCCAGCTTCCTTTTTTGTCAACAAAAGTTAACTCTGTGACTTTCAAGAGGACATTGTCCTTAGGCTTGTCTGTTCCAGGATTATGACTTGCCCAAGACTTCTCCAGTGCTGCTTTAAATGCCTGCACAAGGGAATTTTATGATATGTTGACATTGATCCAGATGGTAATAACTGGCATAATGTCTACTTTCATTCAAATGTTTACCAGTGGAAAATCATAGCAGTAAGTGGTGTCGTTCTTGCGGGCTAAAAGCCGTTTCTGGTCGAGCACAGCCAGCGGTGGATAAGGTGCTGTTACTGGCACTCCATTCAAAGGACCATGGCCAATAGCTGAATGATACACTACTCTTTGTACACCTGTATCTTCCACTTCTCGATAAATCTGAGAGTTCAATTTCGAATAGCATGATGTCAATGTTAATCACAGACTTCTATGGCAGAAACTAATACTTGAAGTTGGAATGAAACAAGTCATGAGGCATTAGTATGTCCGCCGGAATGCAGGTCCAGCAAATGGTTTAAGTCAATACAACGGAACAACTTATCTGAGTCCAAAAGTTCATGGGCTAATAGAGAACTAGACACCATTTCCATTATAAGCATGATTAACTTCAAGCTCTTTACCAGAAAAGGTAATAGAAGAAAAAAGAAAAAAGAAAGAACTAACAAAAGAAAGTAACCATTCACGGTTCAAGCGCAAAGCATCGACTGATATTTGCTCTCTAACACAACAGAAGTCAGTTTTGTATCAGATAAGCCATCAAAAAATTTCAAGTACATACTAAATTCCACTTACATGCACAATGCAGGTGTGACCTGTCACATTCGCAACCACAATCCTCCAAGCACCAGTTGCGTCTCCTGCAGATGATATCCAAAGTTTCACTTCCCACTCACAAACGCCTAACCTGTGCATCCTCACACCAACAGAAGCATTGATTTCATGAGCTAGCTCTTCTAAGATTTTCTGAACTTCCGCTTCTTTGTGCTCGTTATTTACGTCTGCCCTCCTGCAACAGAGTCATGAAGTGAGCAATGGGCCAACTTTTGTCCCTAATAGCAAGCATAAAGACAAAAAAATTACTGACTTGTGGTATGGCAACAAATCATCAAACTCTTGCTCTCGTAAAATATACAAGTACATATGAGCATGGTCAGCTTTGAGAGTTGAATTATGGAGATTAAGTTCAAGCTCTTCCAGTGCAGATATTAAGGACCTCAATATGCTCCTTGAAGTAAACGGCAAATTCAAAGAGGAATGAGCCGTTCCCTGATTTAATCCTTGATACGCTAGTAAACCATCATCTGTTGGTTGTCTTACAAGTGTTCTGAGAAACATCCTCTGGATTGGATTCTGCTTGTCTACAACAGTGTAGAGGTGCCACTGACGGTCCCGGGATGGAGTATACTTTATATTATCATAGATTTTAAGCTTTTCCTGCATTTCCGGGAAATTATGAACCTAAGATCAGCTCATGGTCCAAGAATTACAAAAATAAAGCATCAATAGTAATATAGGATATAGTTAACAGGAGAAAATGTAGTTAAACAAAATACAAACCAATTCAAGATAAATGGATAGAGGAGGCTCTAGATGACGCAGTAGAGCCTCCTCCTCATAATATAGCTTCTCTGTTGACCAGTGAAAGGAGTGCCTCATTGGCACCCTCCCTTCATCTCTTTGTATGATGCAGCTGATAACCCCTACACCTGCACTTTTAAGGCTGGCGCTCGCATCTTTGTCTCTCAGTATTTTGGCTAACTTGTAAATTCTCTCTTGAGCCTGATCTTCATCACCACTGCAAACAATGGTTTGTACCATAAGTCAGTTTCTCGCAAATCATTGGACCAGATACACATGTAAAATATTTGGCCATGCCAGATAGAGGTCTATCCTATTACTTCCTTTTAACGGGCATCTATTTATATGTGCCTCATGATTTATCCATATATCTAACTTAAAAGTTACTTTAGCAGTAGAAATTTAGCTGCGAGATCAAACATAATAACACTTTTGATACCTATCCTGAAGCAAACTCATTTGGTTGTTGATGCCCACCAATGCAATGTGCAGCATGTTACCATGACTGACTGGTTGAGTCGATCCATTCGACATCTCTGCATGCAAGTCATGCGCAGTCTCCCTTAATGCAGAATTTAATACTGTTGGCAAGAGTTGGAGAGATTTGATAATAACCATGGCTCCCCATTTTCTCTCACTGTGTTTCTCAACTAACGGTTTTACTATCACGTTGTCTCCTCCAGACCCACTCTTTCTCTCCACATGCTCTTCCATAAACTGCCATGTAGCTATTAGTCCAGATCTGTGCCACTGCATCCTCACACTCCCTTGAACGAGGTAAGGCTGGAGTAGATATCAAAAGTTAAATTAAAAAACTATACATATGTCTTAAATATAGATGCGCCGAAACAAGTAAATCAAGACTTTGAAATACAGTACCTGATAGAGTCTACGAATGTAAGTCTCCACAACCCGCCTCTGAAGGGTGTGATCACTGTGATCAAAAAGGCCTACAAGTGCATCTTCGACTGCTAACGGAGCACTCACTAGAACTTCCATCCTTTCGTTGATGGCACTTTTTCGCTTAGGAGTATCCATGCTGTCACCTTCTTCAGTGAACATCTCCAGCTCAGAAAGATTTCTGGCAATACTCGAACGTAGTTCACTCAGTTTAGTCTGTTCGAGGAGTTGACTGGACTTCAGTGCCAGCTGTAAAATGAAATCGAGAATTAGAAACTCTGTCAAGGAGTTTCAACGTAACCCACTTAACAATACAGAAACTGATAAATGATGAGAATCACAGAATGTTGTCAAACAAATTCACACTAGGTGATTTTTTAGAAGGCAAACTACATAAGTTACCCCCTGAACTATAGACCAAATCCCTGTTACACACTTTTTGCAGACGAAAATCATCTTGCACTCAACCTTTCCAGAGTGTGCCTAAGACACACTACTTTTGTTTGACAAATTTTTCAAAACATATGTAATATCATGCACCAATAAAGTCGTGACACGTGTCATTATTTTTTATTAAAACATAAAACACTTAAAATTACAACTATACCCCTTAACCATCTTCTCCATTTCATTTCTTTCTCTTCTCTGCAAATTACCCCCTTTCATCTCATCTTCCCAGACACCCCATGACCTTGAAATTACATATCTTCTCTGCCACCCTTCTCCACCTTCATCTATCTTCCATCTCCGACAAGAAGCCCATGACCTTGAAATAACATATTTCCAGCCCAACTCAACCAAAGTTGAAAGTGATACGGCCTAATTGATTTATTTGTTTTCCAACTGCTTCATCAGTTCATCTGCTTTCAGGGATTTATACATCTTGAACAGTTAAATCTTATTTCATTATCAATGACCAATTTTATTCAACCAATTTCGCTGATACCAAATCTAAAATTCATTACACAAATCAAATTACAAGCTAATTGTATTAACTGAAATTTTAGTCATTGCTCATTACTTTGAGTATTCTGTTTAAACTCAGTTTTACTAAAGAGCATTCATAAAAACTTGCTCTATTTGTCAATTTGACTTATAACTTGAAGTTGCCTTTGCTTCTGGATACCGCGAGTGCTAACAAGCACCAAAAAACTATCCATATTTTCCACTTGCCCCCCCTACAAAATCACCCACTTTCCTATCCATCATTACAGATCTGAAAAAAGAAAGCGAGAACAGAAAAATGGGAGATGAAATGGTGGAAGTTATGTGTGAAAGAGATGAAAAGGGGGGAGGCGTATGAGGAAGAAGAAGAGAAGGGAGGGGTGGGGTTCTGGTAACAATTAATTTAAAACAAAGAAAATATATAAAATTTTGACATGTGGCACTTAAACATGAATTGATTTTTTTTTTAAAGGGTTCACGCTCTTTATCTTTTTGATTATACACGTGCCTTCCATGTAATAAAAGTGGTGTGTCTTATGCACACTTTGGAAAGGTTGAGCGTGCAAGATGATTTTCGTCCGCAAAAAGTATATAACAGGGATTTGGTCCATAGTTCACTTATGTATTTTGTCTTTTCTAGAATGGTATCTAATGATGAGCCACTAAATGAACCATTAAAAGAATATAAGGATCCTTTGCATTTTCTTTTTTTTTCCCTTCCTTTTGCTTCTTCTAATGATCGGTATATTGATTGATTGATTGAGAGAGAGAGAGAGAGAGAGAGAGAGAGCAGAAGGATGTGATGAAGGATTGGGACTAGATGGTCCCCAGGGAGAGCAAGAGTCATTCCAGGAAGTTTTGACTTAATATCAAGATTGTATGTCAAAGATATGAAAAGCAAAAGATAAGGTTACTCAAGTTCCCGCAAGCACAGGACAATGCAAGTACGGATATCAATGTCTTTACAAAAGATGTATGGAATACCAACCTCGGAATAATTTGTATGGTTGAGTGCTGAGAAACGGATAAGTTTTTCCCTGTATGCTGCAGGATTGGGATATACCAGTTGCTCCATCAGACTAAGTATAAGCTTATTTTTACGCCTAACACCCTGGAAAATAACACATTAATGGTACCGCATATTTTCCAGCTTAACAACAGCAGAAGAAAGGAAAGTGAATACATTAACAATTAGCTTATACCTGATGAGAAAGCACTATGTCGACAACCTTCAAGAGATCTTTCTTATATTGAAGCCGGAGACGTTCAATCACATCAGCCTGAAAAAGGAAGGCATCAGAACTGAATAACATAACATAACCAAGAAATCAAGATATGCAATGTTACATATTGACAACATGATAAGATGGAGAACATGCAACAATAAGTAGCATTTTGATAATCCAAATGATCTTGAGGCCTTCTAGAGAGATGATTGACAATAAAATATTAGCTTCTTATGGTACATAATACAAATAAGATGAGAATGCATAAGATGATCTACAACGTAAATCATTTTAGAAAAATCATGGTATACCGTATATGAATAGAACAGGCCGCTTTGTTGGAAAGAAGTTGGGTATTGTTTACCATACCAATAATAAGAAAATTCTGTTAAAGAAAATGGAAAGGCCCCTCAAGGGATTAAGGCTGACTAAGTCGGAGGAATTAAGTTTTCTGGTACTTTACATTTCTAGTATCTCACTTTGAGTAACTCTATATCCTCATATGATATAATGGTTATAATTTTCTATAACCGTTGTTTAATTGCAGATGCTGAAGGTATATATTCCAAACTATAAAGATGCTCGAACTTAGATATCTAGTCATGCAGAGGATGATTATCACACAATAATTGTTTGCATTACAACCCACCTGGATATTGTCACTAAACAATTCTTCAACAGTTAGATACTCTTCAAAAAGGGAATGGACGATACCACGGGCATGGCTCTCTCTTCCACCCTCATAAGACTTGACGAGACTCATTAAAGGTTCAACTAATCTTTCTTGAGCTCCTTTTTCTTTTTCTGAGCAGGTTCTTAGGTGAGCCTAAAGCAAAGCAGAGAATGATAGACAAATAAATCAATGTTAGAAAAGATAGTATGTGAACGTTAAAAAGAAATAACCAAAAAAAATTAGTGTGAAGAAAAAGAAAATGTAGTAAAAGACTCACCTCAAGGACACCTCTCAGAATTCTAGCAGGGAAGTCGACAGTTTGCAAGCCCGAAATCCCCTCATATTCCTTATATTTTGCTTCCAACTGCAACAAGAATACATAAAGCGAAATAATTAGCCAGAGATCTACTAATTTCCCATAAGAGAGGAAAGAAATCATTATCCGACCATTTACCTCATATCTGAGGTCCTTCGGAAGTCGTGTTGCCAGTACGGAGAGGCATTCTTGCCACTGTAGAAATGGAAGCTCAGGACTGTCTAAGCAACTTAGCAAGTTATGAACCACCTGGATCGGAAGATTAAGTTGTGTTCATCAGAATTTATTTCATTATGTATTGGTTAAAATATTTTCTAGATAACTGTTCACAAAAAGATGTTACACAAGCAATTACATTCTACATCAACTCCAAATTATAAGTTACCTACATCATCAACATTATGGTCATATCCGGCAAGAATCATCCTTGTTGCATTAAGACTTGCGGCACATCTCTGATGAACTTTTCCAGATATGGCAGTTGGAGGTTCCAAAATAGGAAAGCTTCCACGAAAAGGCTCTGCTTTTCTTACTGCAGAAGGGTCATCTAAATCAAGTGATGCTATAAGCTCACCAGCCTACAAACAAAGTTATCTTTAAGTTGCTGCGGAGAAAAGAAATATATGCTTTATTGCTAATACAGTACCTGCATTGCTTGACCTTCAGACATCTTAAAATGGATAACTCCTGAAGCAGGTGAAAGAAGGGGCATGCACATCTTCATCACTTCAACCTCTGCATAAGGTGTGTCAGCATCAACATGACTACCGTCAGACATCAAATATCTCAGAAGTTTGCAAGGTGTCTCCGCAATTAACTTTGACGGATCGTGATCATTCTGGAACCGACGAAAGCTATATATAAGAAGGTGCCGTTTTTTAAATAAATAAAAATATATTGGGAACTGAATAATTATCGGCACCTGCAGCAAGCATGTTCTTCCATCTATTAGAAGGCGAGTTCCAGCTGCTTCCTCCTCTGCATATATAACATGACTGTTTCCATCCAGCTGCAGTGATCAAGGGAACTTAGATGTAATAATATAATTTTCGTATTTGAAAAAAGAATCAATTAGTCTTTCCCCACATTGGTTCTACAAATTCTATGCAACATAAAAGCTTATGGCTACTACAGACAATAGTGTAGTTTCTGGTAAAAGGGTATATAGAGAAGTTGCAGAGGGATTGATTATTGCCTGCATCAGTAGTCCTCCATCACGCAGAGTATGTATTTCTGCTTCGATCTCTGACTCATTCATCCTCAACCTGTAGCTTCCTGGTCCTCCCCTCACCATATTAATCTAAGAGACAAAACCGACCAATTACTAAGTTGCAAACAGTCCATGAAGCAGAATCAAAAAAGAACTGGAAACAACTTTATCACTCTTTTGTAGCGCTAGCAGGATAGTATTAGCTAATTTCCCTTTTTCTACTGATACCACGAAGACAACGTCACAACAACATGTAGAATGAAGCGAGTACAGCATCCTACTTACTGTGTACTTGCTCCCTTCAATGTTTAGTGAGACTTGAGAGCTCACAAGGGAAATATGCTGCACATAGATGGATGATGGGTTATTCCAAAAAAGAGATGGAGAAAATGTAAGATTTTGACCAGGACAAACATTCTGAGACTGAATACCTTGGGTGGGATTTGTCCTTTTTCAAGATAACCAATATATTCAGAAACCAAGGCTGCACCACTTGCAGAAGCTTTCTGAGATTGACAAGTGACAACACGGTATACTGGTATCAATTTTGCAAGTAAATTCCCAAGATAAAACCTTTAGGAATCTAACATCAGTCATGAAACGGGAAACTTACATAAAGAGCTCCTCCAACCACAGAAAGATACCAAGGAGGTCTTTCTGCTCTAACCCTCATGGCAATTCTACTGTCCAACCAGCCGGTATGTATCTTATTTTCTCTGTAATCTGAAGCCTGCAGAAAATGTGTAACTTAACGCAGAGAAATAACACTCGGATGGAGTTGGTCCTGAACTTTTTTGATTATCTGAGACTCTTACATGCAATAGATCAATTGTGTAATCAACATTTGTACGAATCTCTCCTCGGATCTGGATTTCCTTCAGTCCAAGGACCATATTTGCAATGGCCAGGGCTCTGGACTCTCCAAAAGCAAAAACATGTCCTGCGTCAAGATATAGCAATCCATAAATTCAATAGGTTAGACACAATATTTAGAGTTTTTTGCTGGGCACTCATATTTTGAAATACAAGGTATGATATCTGATAGCGTATGTGGAAACATTTTTATAAGAACTTCTAGCAATTTTCCAGCCAATGTTTGATAACACTGTCACAAATTTATAGGAAGAACCAGAATAGAGTTGGCATAAAAATGAAGCAAAGTCAGAAATAGGCTAAATGCACACTCACACATACACAGAAAAGTTGAACGTAGCAGAAATTTGATGCAAATCTGCACGGGCTGACACAAACCCAGATACAAGTTTGATATTTCTAATTAATCTTGTGTTAGATAGCAATTTCCTATTGTTAACAATTCTTCTGGAAACAGCATGAGTTTAATAGCTATGCTTTAACTAGTTCACAAATTAAAAAGAGATTGATATATGCATGCTTCACTGGTGATTATTCTTCAGTTAAGTGAAAGTAATTAAACCTGGTTTATAATGTTTTTAACTTATAGAGGTGGGAAAACTGCATAACACAGCTTGAGATGCAAAGGAACTCTTTAGTCCTAATGCATCTTCTGAGGTATGCTTTTGTCCATAAATAGAATGATGCAAAGTATTTCCCGAAAGAAGAAACGAAGGAATTCAAATGAAAAGAAAAGTTCATAATCTTTTACAAACTCGAGTCGTAACCCTGGTAGACCCAAAAAAAGAAGCAACTGCCTAATTGAAGCTGAATATTCTAGGTTGATATTAAAAAAATTTAACTAGGAAAGTGATAGAGTCCTGATTCTAAAGACATATTCTAGAAGAAAGTATCAGCGAAAGGATAAAGAATTGAATAATCTTGATGAAGTACAACTGCTGCAGTTTCTGAAATGCATATCTGATGAAACTGTCAACCAACAACTGCTCCAGCAGTTTAGTATATTCCTAGTTTTTAGTTGTCTGATCTTATCTTATTATGTGGTTCTATAAATATGTAATTAGTACTAGTTATTTAGGCATGTTCTATCAGAAGTAAAAGTACTTTATTTGGAGCCTTGTCCTCTTCGTACGGACAACTTTATAGGTGTAATTGTGTTTAAGATTCTTGCACAAACTATTGCCAATAATATTAACTTCTTTATTCTATTTCTTCTATTTTCTACTTCTAGTTACTATCAGTTTGGTATCAGAGCAGATCGATCCAAAATGGTCAATACCAGATCTTCTAATTCTCAAGAAGACGTTCCCAATGTTGAATCCCTTGCCCGACAATTATCTGTCATAGCATCAAAATTGAATTCAATTGATTCACTGGCAGCAGACATTGAAAGCCCAGACTGGTGGCACCCAACAAGAGGAAACCAGTTACCGAACCCGTCATGGAGGAAAGTCCGCTTGGCAAGAAGAGGAAGAAGATATCAATAGTCCAAGGTGGCCAAAAAATCCTTCACGGAGGCCACACACGAAGATGGAATTCCCTAGATTTGAAGGAGGTGATCCTAGAGGATGGATTTTGAAAGCAGAAAAATATTTCTGCTACTATCAAACTCCAGAAGAACATAAAATTGACATTGCAGCAATGTATCTAGAAGGCGATGTTCTTGATCTCTTCTCTTGGATTAATCGTGAGCGGACGTTGTTGTACTGGAAAGAGCTTGTGAAAGCATTGCAAGAAAATTATGGTCCTGCGGAGTTCCAAAACCCGGACGAGCATCTCTGTAGCATCCAACAAACAGGTTATGTACAGGAGTACCGTCAAGAATTTGCAAAACGTTCTTCTAGAGTCACAAACTGGCCAGATCATTGTTTGTTAGGTGTGTTCTTAAATGGGCTAAAGGAAGAACTTAAATCTGATGTTAGAATTCACAAACCCAGAACAGTTTACAGAGCAATGAGTTTGGCACTTGAATTTGAAAACAAATTAGGCCCAGTTCGCAGCAATAGAGGGCCTAATTGGACCCCAACCAGTAGACCCACTATACAAAACCCATTGCACTCTATTAAAAATGCCCAGGATAATGCTGCTTCTTCCTCTGCACATCAAAATTCACGAAGCAATGTTTCTACCAACCCATCAGCCTCCCAACCACTTCAAACACGAATATGGGATATCGAGAGGAGAAATCCCATGGCACAGGGACTTTGTTATCGTTGCCACGAGAAATTTGCACCAGGTCATAGATGCAAATCTACAAAACTATCTCTCATGGAACTTACAGGAGGAGATCAATTAGATGATGTTGATGACATCAACGCCACCAGCGGTGGTGACCCTCAAGAAGCTTTAGGACACTCAGTTGGTACTACAATGAAGCTTTAGGGTGCAATCAACCAGAGACAGGTTTTAATACTTGTGGATAGTGGTTCCACGCATAACTTTGTGGCTGAATCCATTGTAGAAGAGCATAAACTTCCAGTAGAAATTGTTCCAACATTTGGTGTGCAGATAGGGAATGGGGACATCATACGTTGCAATAAAGTTTGCCGGAATTTTCAAATTCAGTTGCAAGGCTTAACCATCATTGTAGAAGAGCATAAACTTCCAGTAAAAATTGTTCCAACATTTGGTGTGCAGATAGGGAATGGGGACATCATACGTTGCAATAAAGTTTGCCGGAATCTTCAAATTTAGTTGTCAGGCTTAGGCTTAACCATCACTTAGGATTACTACCCTTTTGCAATTAGAGGGGCTGATTTGGTATTTGGTATCAAATGGTTAGCTTCTCTTAACACTATTCAAGCTAACTGGAACGATATGTTCATAATTTTCAATTGGCAAGGGAAACGCTACAAATTGCAAGGGGTGAGATTGGCGAATTCCACTGTGGCTTCCCTCCAATCTTTTAACAAGTTATCAGAGAATCCAGGTAATCCAATTCAGACACTTTTAGATGAGTTTCAGTCTGTGTTTTCTGAACCGATCTCTCTTCCACCATTTAGAACATATTCCCATGTTATTCCTCTGTTACCAAATTCTAAACCTCCAAACATAAGACCTTATCGTTACCCACATAGCCAAAAGACTGAAATTGAGAACCAAGTTGTTGCTTTATTAGAATCCGGTTTCATTCGTCCCAGCTCAAGTCCTTTTGCTAGCCCAGTTCTGTTAGTGAAAAATAAAGATGATTCTTGGAGGTTTTGTGTGGACTACCGTAGCCTTAACAAAATCACTGTACCAGACAAATATCCCATACCCAATATTGATGAGTTACATGGACCTACTATTTTTTCAAAAATTGATCTACGTTCAGGATACCATCAAATCCGAGTCCAACCTGATGTTGTCCATAAAATTGCCTTCCGCACTCATTCAGGCCCTTACGAATTTCTTGTAATGCCTTTTGGGCTCACTAATGCACCTTCCACGTTCCAAGTTGCCATGAACGATCTTTTCAGACCATATCTTAGAAAATTCATCCTGGTTTTCTTTCACGATATTCTAATATATAGTCCTGACCCTCAAACACACCAACAACACCAGCAAACAGTCCTTCATCTTCTCTCCGTCAATTTCTTTTTTGCTAATCCAAAAAAATGTCTATTTGGACAACCCCAAGTTGGATTTTTGGGCCATGTGATTCCCTGAGATGGAGTAGCCGTGGATCCGGACAAAATATCCGTTGTTTTGGAATGGCCTGTGCCAAAAAATGTCAAGGAATTTCGTGGTTTTTTAGGTCTCACAGGGTATTACAGGCGGTTTGTTAAGAACTATGGGATCATTGCTCATCCTTTAACAGAATTGACCAAGAAAGATGCTTTTCACTGGAATGCAAAGGTAGAAGAGGTTTTTGACATCAGTTCCGGTGCTTCATCTTCCCGACTTTACTCAACAATTTACAGTTGAGTGTGATGCTTCATCTGATGGAGTAGGGGCTATTCTACTATAACAGTACCATCCCATTGCATATTTTAGTAAGGGATTCTCCTTTTCTAATCGCATTAAATCTACTTATGATCGCGAGTTATTAACTTTGGTCCTTGCATTGCAAAAATGGAAGCACTATCTTCTGGGCCGACATTTTATTGTCACCACTGACCATTGCAGCCTCAAATAACTCTTGAATCAACGGGTGACTACTGCTGAATAGCAACGATTGTTGCTTAAATTGTTGCCTTTTGATTTCACTATTGTCTATAAGTCTGGAAGTGAAAACAAAGGAGTTGATGCCTTATCCCGTCGCCCTCAACATGCTGATTTTTTTACTTTGGTAATGCCTATTCCATTAGACTTTAGTGATTTGAGAGAAACAATTGAAGTTGATCCATATACTAAGCAGATTTGAGATCAACTTTCTTCTGATCCTTCAACTCATCCAGATTTTTCGTTGTCTGCTAACCATCTTTATTACAAATCTCGGTTGGTTATTCCCGATTATCCTGAGCTCAAAGCCAAGATTTTAGCAGAGGCGCATGATTCTCCAACTGGAGGGCATGGAGGATACTTAAAAACTCTCAGAAGAGTATCTGCAAATTTTTTCTAGCCTTGTTTGAAGCATGATGTTAAGTTGTTTGTCCAGAATTGTTTGATATGCCAGCAACATAAATATGAAACATTAGCTCCAGCTGGTCTCTTACAACCTCTGCCTGTTCCTAACAGAGTCTGGGAGGATATCTCCTTAGACTTCATTGTTGGACTTTCTCCTTCTAATGGCTTTGATACTATTCTTGTCGTGGTGGACAGGTTTAGCAAATACAACCATTTTCTGGCTTTATTTCATCCCTTCACTACCGAAAGGGTGGCTGGTGTTTTCTGTAAAGAAATTGTCAGATTGCATGGTTTACCTCGCTCCATTCTTTCGGATCGTGATGTTGTTTTCTCAAGTATATTTTGGCAGGAACTTTTTCGCATTAGTCGCACGCGTCTCCGTATGGGTACTTCATATCATCCCCAATCTGATGGTCAAAAGGAGGTAGTCAATCGATGCCTTGAAACGTATTTGCGCTGTTTTGCACACGACAAGCCAAAATCATGGCTTCAGTATATACCTTGGGCTGAATACTCTTTCAATACTGGTTACCATTCTTCAGCCAATATGACCCCTTTCCAGATTGTGTATGGAAGAGAGCCACCGCCCTTGCATTCTTTTGTTCATGGGCGAAACTAAAATTGCTGACCTTGAACAGCAGCTCGTGGAGCGAGATCAGATGTTAACATTACTACGTTCCAATCTCTTGAAGGCACAATCCAGGATGAAATCTCAAGCCGATTCCAAGCGGCGTGACTTATCTTTTAATGTGGGTGATGCTGTCTTCCTTCGTCTGTAACCTTATCGGCAGAAGAGTTTAGCCAAACGTCCTAATGAGAAGCTTTCTCCTCAATATTTTGGCCCGTACAAAATTGTGCGCAAAGTCCTGTTGCTTATGAATTGCAGCTGCCTCAAACATCCAAGGTTCATCCCTTTTTTCATGTTTTGTTGCTTCGCCCTGCTCGTGGTTGTTCTGATGTTACCTCTCCACCACCCTTACCACTTTCGGGTGAATTGGAACTCATGTTGGAACCTGAAAAAGTTTTATCGCATCGTTGGGTGAAAGAATCTGGAGTGTCAACTCTGGAACTACTTATTCAATGGTATCATCGTCCTATTGAAGAGGCTAGTTGGGAAGACTATGACCTGCTTGCTGTTCAATTTCCTTCTTTCTGCCTTGAGGACAAGGCATCTTTCGGGGGGGTGCACTGATAAAGAGTCCCAATTCTAAAGACTTATTCTAGAAAAAAATATCAGCAAAAGGATAAAGAATTGAATGCTCTTGATGAAGTACAACTGCTACAGTTTCTGAAATGCATATCTGATGAAACTGTCAACCAACAACTGCTCCAGCAGTTAAGTATATTCTAGTTTTTAGTTGTCTGATCTTATCTTATTATGTGGTTCTATAAATATGTAATTAGCACTAGTTATTTAGGCATGTTCTATCAGAAGTAAAAGTACTTTATTTGGAGCCTTGTCCTCTCCATACGGACAACTTTATAGGTGTAATTGTGTTTAAGATTCTTGCACAAGCTATTGTCAATAATATTAACTTCTTTATTCTATTTCTTCTATTTTCTACTTCTGGTTACTATCAGAAAGCATCAACTTTTTCAGCTGAAAATTCAAGAAAAGTCAAAAAGAACAAGACAACTGCATAATTAAACTTCAGCTTACCAAACTGAGAATCTGAAAATTCATGAATGCCTCCACCAGACTGCAAAGAAAAAGATTTATTACGCTCGGCAAAAATTTAAGCACCCCAACATTCTATTTCCATCTAGTTTATAAGTACCTTGACAGAGAAGTACGCCCACACATTTGGTTTGCTCTTAAAACTCAGCTCCTACATTATGAAATGTAAATTAACAAATGTTCATCCTAAAAGCACAGGACTAGAAAAGGGAATTGAAACTTTCCAGAAGAAATTTTACCTGTACTTTACCACTGGTAGGCTTAAAACCGTCATCAGGATCCTCACTTGTTACACGTACAGCCACACAATGACCTTTTGGCCTTGTCGACTCAGCCTTGTCAAAATCAAATGGTGTCGCAGCAATAGATGTTTTCCTCCAAGCATCATATCCGGCACCATGTTCCATTCCATAGAATCGCCTTATTTCTAATAGAATCAATGAAGAAAGCTTAAAAATAGGAAAAGAAGAACCTGAACATCTTAAGCCGAGAAAAGTGATATCTGGTACAAAACCTGGAATTTGCCACAAAGGAATCCCCATTCCAACAGCGACTTGAGCTGCTGGCAGGTTTATTTCTGCTATCCATTCAGTAACGGGGTGTTCAACCTAATAGAATGAGAAAGATGTGATACAAAATAAAAAGGTTCAAGATCATCATGTAGGTGATCACAACCAACATCAACTTAATTCATTACTCTAAATGCTTCTTTAAACAAGCATGAAAGAATTATCACCCAAATGGAAAAAAAAGAAGCCAATGTAGATCAATGCCTTCCTCTACGTGGTGAAAAGAAATAGTGCACATTCAAGCAGATGGCAGTATCACCAACCTGTAACCGAGGGTTGAGTTCCAAGAAATAGTACTCTCCAGTGTCCATACTGTAAAGATACTCAACAGTGGCAGCTCCAATGTAATTGACACTTTTGGCCAGTCTTCTAGCAGCCTGCTCAAGTTTTTTCACTGTGTCTAGCGGAGCTACTGTAATTGGGCCCTCCTCAATTATCTAAGTTCAAGAAAATTAGACACATTAGTGATGACATTCCACTGATGTAAATGTGGCTGCCTCATGAAGGCTCTGCTAGTTGCTTCAACATTGCAAATAGAAGATAAGTGTTGTCTTTCAACTCATTACTAAACAATAATAAAAAATTATATATAAACTAACCTTTTGGTGTCGCCTTTGAACACTACAATCACGGCTGTGCAATGCTGCAACATTGCCATATTGGTCACAGAGTAATTGGACTTCTAGATGCCGACTCTAGTTATTTGAAAATCAAAAAACAATTCTAATGTTTAAAAGATACTCTCTCTCCAAAGATATGTTGAAGCATTAAGGCAGACAAGAAAGAAGATGGCTGAACCTGAGAAGCAACTTTCATTATAAATATTGGGGAGCCAGGAACTTCACCCTGAACTTGCTTGAATAGTGCCCTAACTTCATCATCATTATGAACCTGGAATGAGCAAGCAAGCCATGTACTTAGGTCGAATGAATACCTTATGTGTTCTGCTTAATTTTTCAATATTTTTTTCAAGAAGAATATATATTAAACTAATTGATTGCACTACTCGCAGCGCCTTGTTTATTAAAAGACAGACCTTTCTTATGCCTTTACCACCACCGCCCCAGGATGCCTTGATCATTGCAGGGAAACCTACATCTTGACAACTAGCAATTGCTTCTTCCGTCGTATGAACACATGCTTTAGCATATATTTCATCTGGGATAGAGACCAAAGAGCTTTCTGGAGGAACTTTGACCTGTGCCATTTACGAATTGTCCATTAAAAGCAGACTAACCACTGCGAAACCAACAGAATATAATCACAAGCATAAAGACTTACATTGGATCCACTCCATGGGAGAGTGGGTACTTCTGCTGCTTGAGCAATCAAAGATGAACCAATTTTATCTCCTAGTGCTGCCATTGACGTAGCCGGTGGCCCAAGAAATATGATCCCCTTTGCATTCAATGCATCTGGCAGTTCGGGATTTTCTGATGCATGACCCCAACCAGGCCAAACTGCATCAACATGAGTCATCTCTGCCATCTATGCAAAAGAAAGTACACCATGTATAAGTATTTACATTTTATTTTTGGCATTGTGTCCCTGGTCTTTTTACAAGAAGGTGTTAAGATGTAACAGATACAACCAGCTACACAGGCTAGACCAAGTTATCTGGAGACAAGTTGTTACCATTGGCTTGATGATCGGCTATAATTCATCTTGCATCAGGATAATGAGGTATATACATTATGACATCCTTAAAAAGATAGCTACAAACCTCTACGATGAGCTGCACATTGGCATAGTTGTTGTTATTCGTCCCACCAGGAACTTCTACAAATTGATCAGCTATTCTAATGTGCTCAGCATTTATTCTCATGTCCTCGGATGTAGCCATTGCAACCAACAAAATTGCCTTCTCTGTACCAAATGTCTCGTACGCCCACGTCCTAATACTACGTATAAACTTGACAGCTGCCATCCCATTGTTTGCAATTAAGATACTATTAATAGGCCGCTTCCCACCAAGGGCATTACAGAACTCAGCAACTTCAGCTCTAGCCATTGGAGACCTCAATGGAAGTGCACCATTGACGTGTCCATTTCCACTCTTGATCCTGATCATTGTTGGCATCCTTTGAGCTTCCGACATGTTGCAACGCCTGAAATCAAGAGGGAATGTACAATTTCAACAAGGGCTACTTTTGGCTGCAATAATAAATCATCCAACAACTATCAACTAAAACTTAATTGAGAGACAAGCGACCTACTTCTACTTCTTGACCTCCTATTTCATAATCCAGCCTTTCAAGTGACAAAACTAGATAACTTGAGCTATATCAGTATTAAAAAAAATAGTAATAAATAGTAGATTACTTAGGTTCGGAAAAAGTAAAAATGGATTAGCAACCTACCAAAGCAACTTTACATAAGACAAAAAATGCAGCATGAACTATATTATGATCATATGATTCAAAGTGAATAGCATTTCATCTCCCCTCCACCCAACCCAACCCCCCCCCCCCCCCACGCACACACAAAAAAAGATCTTTTTTATTTTCAATTGCAAGAGGGGAAGTACTCTTTCAACTAATCACATATCAACTCAAACTCAAAATATATATACTTAACAACAACAACAATAAAAACAACAACAGCACCCAAAAAAAAAAGGAAAACAGGAAACCAAAAAGAATTTTAAAAAATCAAGAATCTACAGTTGACAAATTACAAGTTAAATTCACCAGAGAGGTGCTCAGCAGTAAATTTAAACTTGTCCAGTTTGATTAAAAGAGAAAATATACATACCCGTATAGCAAATTCACACTGAAATATGAAATGGGGTGTCAAAAAATTGCAGAAAGTTTCAATCTTTTAGAGTAAGAATTAAAGAATGTGAATATTTTCAGTCTGATTGGGCCATGTGAAGCAATATGAATGGTTCAAGAATAGAGAGGAGACCACAATGTGAATGCACAAATCTGAAGTAGGAGATTGTTTTTATTTGCTCTACTGCACAGAAGAGAAGAAGAAGAAGTAATGGGGGTAGAAAATGGTGCAATTAAATTTTGGTTTTTTGTTTGGTTTGGATTAGTTGGGGAGTTCTTTAAATATGAACTCATCTTTCAATGACTCCTAGCACGTGGTACCTGCCTTTGCCACCCCACCCCATTCTCCTACCTTCAATGAAAAACTTATTTGCGTTTATATCTGATTAAACCAATTAATATACGACATTTGTTTTCTCTTCTTAATTAATTGATTTCTATATTCTTTATTAATGACTGCTAACATTAAATATAACTTAAGTTGATGGAACACTAAAAAAAAACTTTTTATTACCGCACGCTTCTTTGTTATCACTATGCCTCGTTTCTTTTTCTTTTTTTTTCTTCAGAAAAGACCTAAAAATGTCACTGAACTTTAAGAAATGGTCTATCCATATCATCCGTTAAAAAAATGCTTATTTCATGTCACTGTCGTACACATTTGGATCATCCATGCCATTATTGACTAACGGCAGTGGCATGGATGGGCCAAATAAAAATTGAGCCGTTAGTCAATAATGGCATGGATGGACCAAATGTGTAACAGCAGTGGCATGAAATGAGCATTTTTTTAACGGATGGCATGGATAGACCATTTCTTAAAGTTCAGTGGTATTTTTAGGCTTTTTCCGTTTTTTTTTTTAAAAGAAAAACCCTCCGCACGTTGAAGCTTTGATAATGTAGCATTGCACCCATGGCTTCATTTATGATCCTAGATGTGGAATTAAAGCATAAATTGATAAAGAGTTTCACTTACATATTTTAATTAATAATATAATTGATTTTATACTATCATTTATCAAGTCACATAAGTGATTTCGACTTGGATTATTGATAGAAAATGTGATTTATAATCTTGACATTAAGATAAATTGGTAAAAATTGCACGGGACGCTCTATTTGGTCGCTCCCATTTAACCTATACCCATTTTTTTTTAAATTTTTAACTTGTACCCACTTTTTAAATAATTTCAGCCCTCTTTTCTCCTCCTCCTTCTACTCCTTCGTTTTCTTCTTCTTTCTTCTTCTGCTGTTGGTGCAGATTATTTTTTAGGTAAAAAAAAAATTAAACTATTTGTGCATAGAAGTTAAAACTTTCTTTTGTACCTTTATATGATTAAAAAAGAAATTATTTTTCACAGTTCCTTTTATGAGTGGAAACTATCAAGATACCATTGTTAAGTGACGACGTCTTTGCATTTTAATAGTATTACAAACCTCATTATTTGTTCTCGCAATCAGGGATGATTAATTTGCATTTATTTACTTCTTTTTTGGGGTTGTTTTAATAAATATTATTAAGGTGAAAGTTGTTTCTTGTAAACCTAAATTGAGTATCTTAGCACATAAAAATTCTTGAGCCCAGTGCTGAGATTTTACCCCAAAGATTTTAACAAACTAGCAAGTTGTTTGATGGATGGATCCCCAGCTTATTCGAGCAGGTCCTATTCTATAGCTAGCTTCCAAATAATTTCAGCTCTAGAGCTGAAGTTTGACAGTTACAAAACAAAAACTTCAGCTCTAGAGCTGAAGTTCGTCAGTTACAAAAACAAAAAGTTCAGCTCTAGAGCTGAAGTTCACCAGTTACAAACAAAAACTTCAGCTCTAAAGCTGAAGTTCGACAGTTACAAAACAAAAATTTCAGCTCTAGAGCTGAAGCTTACAAACAAAAACTTCAGCTCTAGAGCTGAAGCTTACAAACAAAAAGCCAGTTACAAACAAAAACTCCAGCTCTAGAGCTGAAGTTTGACAGTTATAAAATAAAAACATCAGCTCTAGAGCTGAAGTTTACAAACAAAAATTTCAGCTCTAGAGCTGAAGTTCGCCAGTTACAAACAAAAACTTCAGCTCTAGAGCTGAAGTTCGACAGTTACAAAAAAAAACTTCAGCTCTAGAGCTGAACTTCAGGCCCGGCTACTAGAATGCTAAAGTTTTGCGTGATTGCCTTTGCTACTTCAGCCTCGTATGTTGAAGTTATGCAAAAAAGCGGGTGCGTTTGCAATTTTTTTTTTTGCAAAGCAGGCACAAGTTAAAATGTGGTACAAAAAGCGGGTATAGATGCAAATGAATACGACCACATGTAGAGACCACCTGATAATTTTTACAATATCAATATATACTCTTTTTAAAAAAAATCTTCAATCGATTTTATACATATACTTTCTATCTCTTCATCCATCTCTGTCATTTTGCGTTACAATTTTTTTCATAGTTAGGTTGTTCCGAAAAAAATAACACCAACTATATTTGAAATTTTTTTTCTTTAGTTTCTCACCTTAAACACATCTTTTATATCTATATCTATTTATCTATCTATACTATATTAAAAGCACGAGTCCCCTTAGTGAAATATTTTTTGCCTGTTTACCCTTTAAAAGCAGAGTTTACATTGGACAAAATTATAATTTAAAGTATATTCCTAATATTTAGGATTTTGAATCAACTTAATTTAGGTTAAAAATCTTTTTTACTTGAACTAGGTAAAAAATCCTACAATATTCAAGATATTAAAATCAGTTAAAATTTTATTTTATATCAATTCTAACCATAATTCATTCCATGTTATGTTTGCCCAATCCTAATGGACCTGTTTGGCCATAGATTTTGCCAAAATATATTTGGAATTTTTTTTGGTAAATATATGTTTGGCCATAGATTTTATCTACATTTTGGCAAATTTTCAAAACTCAAATCCCAAAATCAGCTCAAGATCTGGTTTTGGCCCAAAATATCACTATTCTATTTTTAAAAATTGCCCCAAAATTTTGTATTTTATAAAAGAGTCCACCATTTATTATTTTGTAATAATGTTGCTTCATCTTCTCGGTCATCTTATAGTGTATTATGTAGTTCATTATAAAAATGATAATTATGTACCAAATTTATTTATGTTCAGTACTACGATTTGCGATAATATAATAAATGTTATTGATAAAAGTACTATTAGGTATTTGTGATAGTTTTTAGAACTTGTGGGTATAAGTCATGTTTCATGTTTTTTCAAAAAAATAAGAAGAAATATGTTTTGAAAACATATGTCCAGACAAATTTTTATCTTCAAACCAAATTTTACCTAAATCAAATTTTTCAAAATAAAGTTTGAAATCTATGGCCAAACGCTAGTTTAGTAGTTTTCCACGATCATTCCATGTTACGTTTGCCCAATCCTAATATTTAGGAGTTTTTCACTTTATTTTTTCTTATTTGTCTTTCTTTAAAAAGTGAACCTAAACTAAATTTATGTTACTTAATTGAAACTCGAATATTTTGAATGAAACAGAATTAAACTAATGTTAAGACAATATTGAAATATCTTGTCTGGAGTCTTGTGTGACAAGAATGTACCATCGAAACTTAAAGGTAAGTTCTATAGAGCGGTGATTAAACTAGTCATATTGTATGCGGTTGAGTGTTGCCTAGTCAAGAATTCACATATCCAAAAGATGAAAGTAGCAGAAATGAGGATGTTGAGATGGATATGCGGGCACACTAGACTGGATAAGATTAGGAATGAAGATATTC
This sequence comes from Nicotiana tabacum, assembly GCF_000715075.1. Lineage (NCBI taxonomy): Eukaryota > Viridiplantae > Streptophyta > Magnoliopsida > Solanales > Solanaceae > Nicotiana > Nicotiana tabacum. The sequence continues at coordinate 118,759,244 of NC_134099.1, read as the reverse complement.
GGGAGAGGGTGGGTGTGGCTCCAGTGGACGACAAGATGCAGGAAGCGTGACTTAGATGGTTCGGGCACATGCGGAGGAGAAGCCTAGATGCCCCGGTTAGGAGGTGTGAGTTGTTGGCTTTGGCAGGTACGAGTAGAGGTAGAGAGCGGCCTAAGAAGTATTGGGAAGAGGTGATCAGGCGGGACATGGCGCGACTCCAGATTTTCGAGGACATGGCTCTTGATAGGAAGGTGTGGAAGTCGAGCATTAATGGTGTATGTTAAGGGGTAGTCGATCGTTTTTCCTCTTTGCATCAGCTAGTATGGTAGTGTTTTGTCTAAGATTGCTAGTGGTTTATATTGTATTTCACACTTTTGCATAGTATTTGTGTTATTGCTTTTCTATTTATTTGTTGTCTCTTACGTTACTGATATTATTTTTTCTGGTTTCTGTTGTTGTTACAGATCTATTTCTCTTAGCCGAGGGTCTCCCAGAAATAACCTCTCTACCCCTCCGAGGTAGGGATAAAGTTTGCGTACACTATACCCTCCACAGACCACACTAGTGAGATTTTACTGAGTTGTTATTGTTGTACATTTAACCAATATCCAACAAACAAAGATATATTATTTATCTTGAATTGTTAGAAAAGGTAGTAATAAATAATGTGTAGATAGTGTTCATATTAGAAACATAATTATTTTTTTAGTATTTAGCACTTTGAAATCAACTAAAATTTAGTTATTAATTATTATTTTTTAAAGTATATATGATGTCCTAATATTTGGACCTTATATACACTATTTCCTAATATGAATAGACAATCGATCCTTCTTTGTGTACAATGATATCTATGGTTATTGCCCCATATGTTTATTTTATTTTAGTGAATGGACTTGCAACTTCTTGAATACAACGGGAAACTTCACATGGAATTATTAAAAGTATTTTAATATGTTCCTTTTCATCCATTCTTCGTTGGTATTATATTTAAACCGTATTCTACACTCAACACTTACAGAACGAATAACTTTAAAAATGTTTAAACTTTTCGGAGAAAAAGTATTTGCAAGAATTAGTAACACTAATAATTTTGTAAACGTATAGATACAAAATAAAACTATTATTACAGTTAATAATCTAAGACTTAGGATACTAAAAATTTGAATAAAATAAATTATCCCCGTTAATGTTAAGAATAATTCTAAAATTTTAAACTAATTAGCAAAATTATCACGACCCGGAATTTTCACCCTCGGGATCGTGATGATGCCTAACATTTCACTTGCTAGGTAAGCCAACGTTAGAGTGATTCTTTACCAATTTTAACCACTTTGAACAATTTAACCAATTAAATAGAAATGAAATTCATAATAAAGTACGAAATAGCGTAATAAACCAATATTCAATACAACCCGGATCTGGAGTCACAAGTACATGAGCTTCTAAAGTTTCTACAAACAAGGTTTGAAATAAGTACAACTATCTCGAATGAAAAGAACAGTAAATAGGGAGAAAGTGGAAGAGGACTTCAAGGTCTGCGGACGCCAACAGATCTACCTCGAGTCTCCAAAAGCTAATCCGAGCTGATACGCCTCACGGACAGCTGGGACCAGTATCAAAATCCGCAAAAGAAGTGTAGAGTATAGTATGAGTACAACCGACCCAATGTACTCCGTAAGTGTCGAGCCTAACCTCAACGAGGTAATGACGAGGCTATGGACACCCACATAAATAAACATGTGCAGACAATAATATACGTACAACTTAACAACAAATAAAGGCTTAGCATGTACTATTGGGAGGGGACATGTGAAAGGTGTACAAGATACGATAAATACAACAGGGAATGATAACAAGAAACAGTCAATAAGCCTTCAACCAATAAAACAAATAAACATAATGAATAAAACTGTACGACATCATCCTTCTTGATTTTACTCTCAACCTCACTATAAAACAGTAATAACTGCACGACATTACCCTTCGTGCTTTTACTCTCAATTTCATCATGAATCAATAGATACGAGACGATATCACCCTTCGTGCATTAACTCTCAAATACGGCACGACATCAACTGTTGTGCATTAACTCTCAAATATGGCACGACATTACCCTTCGTGCATTAACTCTTAAATATGACACCATCACCATTCGTTCATTAACACTCTCCCTTACCATATAATAATAAGGAGATAGAATAAACAAGGACAAACCTTACGTCAATAATGGTTCCACCATACCAAACTCAACATCAGAAACGATACTCAATTATCACAGATAGCCCATAAATGCGGAGAGAACGATCAATTTAGTAATTAACTAGTCTAAGCATATATATATAATGATCAAAGAAAGCAATAAATTACAAGAAACAAGTACCACCCATATGCTTTAACTCAACAACAACACTTAAGTACTCGGCACCTCACATATACGTTGTACCCAATATTTAAACAAGTAGCAAATAGGCAAACAAGTCCTAATCCCTCAAGTCAAGGTTAACCACGACACTTACCTCGCTCCAAAAATCAAGTCAAAGCTCAACCACAACTTTGCCTTTCAAACAAGCCTCCGAACCATCCAAATCTAGCAAATTATCAACCAAACAATTCAAAATAAGCCTTAGGAACTACCCACAATTGCAAAAGATTCAATTTATGTCATTATTGAAAAAATCAACAAAAGTTAACTCCCAGGCCGGCTTGATCCAAACTCGAAGTTTAAACCAAAACCCGAATACCTATAACGACCCGACCGATCGTTTTGAGCAAATGCGCTTCGCTCGCCAGTTCTCGAGCATGACTGTCACGACCCGGATTTCCCACTCTCGGGAGTCGTGATGTCGCCTACTAGTGAAAGCTAGGCAAGCTGATCCTTTGAGTTATTTATCTTTTTCCCATTTTAATCCTTTAATAATTAATAACCAACATTAGATAAACAGTGGAATTTAATAAGCAGAAGACTAAAATGTAATATTTTAATAAAGATGTCAATACCAATCCATACATAAACTACCCAGAACTGGTGTCACAATTCCACAGACTGTCTAGGAATACTACAAATAAAGGTCCGAAAGATTTATTACAACACTATCTCTGAAATATATAAAAGAAATAGAATAAAAGGATAGGAGGAGACGCCAAGGCCTGCGGACGCCTGCAGGACTACCTCGGATCTCCGAATGGACTGAAGACAGCAACCCAAAGCTACGGTCCGTATGCTCCAGTATCGGGATCTGCACACAGTGCAGAGTATAGTATTAGAACAACCGACCCCATGTGCTGGTAAGTGCCTAGCCTAACCTCGGTGAAGTAGTGACGAGGCTAGGACCAGACTACCAAATAAACCTGAGCAGTTAAATCATATACAACAGAAAATAAAAGCAAAACTTTACAATTAAAGATAGGAAGGGGAGATCATGCTGCGGGGGACAACAAATAGCAATAGAAACCAACAGTTAAATGTAAAGAACACTGTAACAGAATTGTCAATAAGAATCAGGAAAATCAAAGACAAGTGCACGACATCACCCTTCGTGCTTTTACTCTCGTCCTCAGCATAAAATCAATATAAATGGCACGGCATCACACTTCATGCTATAATACTCTTCCTCACCCAAACAACAATCACAAAGCAATAAGAGCAAGGAAATCAACAAATTTATAATAAAATCCCGGCAAAGGAACAATATTGCAACAATCATATCCCGCCAAGGGAAACAATATCAAAACAACAACATCTCGGCAAGGGAGACAATATCATAATCCTCTTTTCTTTTTCACATTTACTTCCCAACCCTATTCATAATTGGAGCCAATACTCTATAAGGTTCAATTACCAATTATACTTCCTCAAATCATTTTACAACTTGAGCCAATGCTCTTCAATGTTCAAATACCAATATTACTTCCACAAGCCTTGCTCAACAATAGAAATCATCACATAAGACATGAACAATACAAACGGAGTCACATTAATCATAGTATAAGACTCACGGGCATGCTTGACACCAATGTATATATACTCGTCACCATGCCTATACGTCGTACTCAATAATTAACACATAGCAAATAGGACACAACTCCTAATCTCTCAAGCTAAGGTTAGACCAAACACTTACCTCGATGCCACGAACACAATTCAAGCCTCAACTACCGCTTTACCTCTTGATTCCACCACCAATTCGCTCGTATCTAGCCACAAGTTACTTAATTATATCAATAAATGCTAAATGAATCAATTCCAATGCATGAAAATGGGTTTTCTAAAGTTTTTAAGTCAAAAATTAACCCTGGCCCACATGGTCAAAACCCGATTACCCATTCACCCACGAACCCAAATATATAATTTATTTTGAAATCGGACCTCAAATTGAGGTCCAAATCCCCAAAATTTGAAAAAACCTAAGTTCTACCCAAAACACCCAATTTCCCCCATGAAAACCCTTGATTTTAAGTTGAAATCATGTGGGAAAATGTTAAAGATTGAAGAAAACGAATTAGAAATGACTTATAATCGATTTGGAGAAGAGCTTTTCTTTGGAAAATCGCCCAAGATAGTTTATGTTTTAAAAGAGTTTGAAAAATGAAAGATTTTCGGCTAACTTATGAATTTGCAAGTCGCACATGTCGTAATTGCGACCAGAGTTCGCAACTACGAACCGTTAAGAAACCTGCTTTCCTCGCATTTGCGAACAGGGGTTTGCATTTGCGAACCCTGAGGATTCCTGTTCTCTTTGCATTTGCGATGCTGCTGTCGTATTTGCGATAAATGTAGACATGTGATTTTTGACCCTCCCCAAGATTTTTTATATTTTAGCACGTAAATATTTAATCCAGGCCTAATATAGCTATTTCAACTAATTTTTACTCTTTTACTTTATTTTATTACAAGAAAAATGAAAATTATAAAAATTGTTCCATTAATGTTTTGTTAGTCATTTTTAATCTTGAAAAAAATACCAAAAAAATAGTTTGTTTTAACGATCAGTCTTATTTTAATAGTTATTTTACTTAAGTAGAATTAATTAATAAATGAGATCGCATTTTTAATCTCGTTCGCAAGGAAAGAATAAAACTTGGGCTCGAGCAACCCATTTTTAGGCATAATTTTTAGACATAGCCCATAATTTCCAAGCCCATAATTTCTAGGCTCATAACCCTAACCTAATCCCTACCCCTATATAATAGTATCTAATCCTTAAATTGACCTAGACACTCTATTACACACAATCAGTCGTTTCTATCATTTTGAGACCTAAAAAAGAGACTAATGCCCTAAAAGACCCTAGACTATCAGCGCCGTTTTTAACCAAAGACCCCCCTCCCATCGGCGATGAAGGATCACCTCCTTCATGGAGAATGAATACAACAGAACCCTAGGAGATGCTGGAGCCATTTGTTTAGGATTTGGAAACTCTAGACCTTTCCTCTTCTTGAACAAAAGTCACAGATTCTAAGATGAACGCACACAACCATTTTTTAAGACCCTTCATCTTCTTCAAGATAAAAAAACCTAGAATCCTAGCATGAGCTTCAGCGTTTTTTTCTGAAAAATACACAAGATCCTTCAGCATTTTCTCCTCTTTTTGAACCTAGACATGAACAACAGCTTCAAACAGTTGCACCCCTGAAGAGAAGGACCTCCATCGTCACCTTCTTTTAGACGAAGATAGCCAGCCGTCCAACCCTATCTCCAAGGCGCTGCTGTTTCTGTCCAAACGACCCCCACCTCACCGGAGAACAGCAACCAACGACCTGCTCCTTCACCACCCATCTTCTTTGACTCCCTCCCGACCACCACAACAAAAAGAAGAAACTCCTCTGTTTACCTAGCAGATCTCAGCCATGAAACTAGCCATTTGAGGTTTCGTCCGTCGCTCCGATTTGGTTCGTGGTTGTTGCTCGATGTTTATGGCTGCCCTTAGTCGAGTGGAAGAGATGAGCTTTGTATCCGTCGATTTGGCTGTCAACTTTGTTTTGGGGTTGTAATCATAGATTTATTTTGAAATAAAGATCAGAGGTTTCTCCGGTATGAGGTTTGCTCTCCCTTTCATTTACTGTTATTTCTGCCCATTTCTCTCGTCTAAATAATTTAGATTTGGTGAATAATTTATGTTTTTAATCCTATGCATGATAGTCTAAATATTCAATTTATTTGGATGAAATACTTGGTGCTTTGAGCAGTTATTGCTATTTGTCAATTTTCGGACTCTAACGGAATATAGTACTACTGTTTTGCTTTTACGTGCTTTTGGGTTACACGTTTCTGATCCAAAGTTTAATTTTTGTTTTTTTATGTTTGGTGGTCTATTTTGTAAAATGCCTAGATTTCTCTAATCGTGATTTGACGAATGAACTAAATTGCATTAGTAGTGTTTCTACTTGCCTAGCTTTTACACTATACAATTTGGTGTCTCTGATCGCAAAGATCTAGCTTTTGTTTCTTTAATACGAGGCTAGGCGCGTTCTTTAACTTGATTTTCTTTTGAGTACTAAAACCCGGGGGTACATTTCATGTGGTCCGGTTCTAATTTCCAACAAGGTTAAATAGAACGTGTCGTAAACCATGAGTGCATTTTATGTGGCGTGGCTTGCGATATGTTTTAAATAACCTTGAATTAACTTTTTAAATAAATAAAAGCGATTTTAAAGTTAAAATGCACATAGGTTTAAAAGTATTTTAAAATCAAATAAAAAGGCCAATAATAACAGTTGAACGATCGTGCTAAAACCACGGAACCTGGGAATGCCTAACACCTTCTCCCGGGTTAACAAAATTCCTTACCCGGATTTCTGTGTCCGCAGACTGTAAAACAGAGTCAATCTTTTCTCGACTCGGGATTTAAACCGGTGACTTGGGACACCGCAAATTATCCCAAGTGGCGACTCTGAATTTTTAATAAAATGATCCCGTTTCGATTGTCACTTTAAGTTGGAAAAAACTCCTTTATATACCACTTTACGGGGGTGTAGGAAAAAGGAGGTGTGACAATTAATACATCGCATTTGCGACCAAGGTAGCCCGGGCCATAGTTCGCATTTGCGACACATTGTTCGCATTTGTGAGCTCGCAATGCGAGCTTGCATTCGCAATTGCAAAGCCTACAGGCCTGCAACACACCATCAATTTCCTAAGTTCAAATTTCACTCTGTGGCATATCCAAAACTCACCCGAGCCCTCGGAGCTCCAAACCAAACATGCACACTAACCTAAAAACATCATACGGACTTGATCGTGCAATCAAATCATCCAAATAACATCAACAACTATGAATTTAGCATCAAAATCAAAGAAAATCTCAAGAACTTTCAAAGTTTCAAATTTTACAACTAAGGTTTCGAATCACGTCATATGACCTTCGTTTCTTACCAAATTTTACAGGCTCAATTTAAATCACATATAAGACTTGTACTGGGCTCCGGAACCAAAATACGGGTCCGGTACCATCAAATTCCAAACACATTTCATTTCCAAAAACTCATATATATTCTAGAAAATAATTTTCTTTAAAAATTCATTTCTCGGGCTTGGGACCTCGGAATTCGATTCCGGGCATACGCCCAAGTCCCATATTTTCCTACAGACCCTCCGGGACCGTCAAATCACGGGTTCAGGTCCGTTTACCTAAAATGTCGACCGAAGTCAACTTAAATTCATTTTAGAAGCAAAATTCACCACTTTTCACATAATAGCTTTCCGGATACATGCTCGAACTGCGCACGCAAATCGAGGTGAGATAAAAAAGGAGGTTTTAAGGCCTCGGAACATAGAGTTTAATTCTAAAACATTCTCCACCTATAAAATATCCCTTCTTCCTCGAACGGACATAAGAAGGAAGTACCTGAGTCGAGGAAAAGATGGGGATAATGGCTCCGCATATCGGACTCGGACTCCTAGGTCGATGCCTCAACAGGCTGACCTCACCACTTAACACGAACAGAAGGGAAACTCTTCGATCTCAACTAACGAACATGCCGGTCTAGAATAACTACTGTCTCCTCCTCATAGGACAAGTCCTTGTCCAACTGGACAGTACTGAAATCTAACACGTGGTATGGATCGCCGTGATAATTCCGAAGCATGGACACATGAAACACTGGATGCACGACTGATAAGCGCGACGACAACGCAAGTCTGTAAGCCACATCTCCCACTCGATCAAGAATCTCAAACGTGCCAATGAACCTAGGGATAAGCTTGCCCTTCTTTCCAAATCTCATTACGCCCTTCATAGGCGACACCCGAAGCAACACTCGCTCGCCGACCATGAATTCCACATCTCGAACCTTACGGTCGGCATAACTCTTTTGCCTGGACTGAGCTGTACGAAGCCTATCCTGAATCATCCTGACCTTATCCAAGGCATCCTGTACTAGATCTGTACCCAACAACCGAGCCTCTCCTGGCTCAAACCATCCAACCGGTGACCGACATCGCGTACCATATAAAACCTCATAAGGAGCCATCTGGATACTCGACTGGTAGTTGTTGTTATAGGCAAACTCCGCTAAAGGCAAGAGCTGATCCCAGGAGCCTCCAAAGTCAATGACACAAGCTCGAAACATATCCTCCAAAATCTGAATAGTACACTCGGACTACCCGTCCATCTAAGGATGAAATGTTATGCTCAACTCAACCCGTGTGACCAACTCCCGCTGAACCGCTCTCCAAAAATATGAAGTAAACTGCGTACCTCGGTCCAAAATGATAGACACGGGCACACCGTGAAGACGAACAATCCCCCGGATATAGATCTCAGCTAACCTCTCGGAAGAATAAGAGACTGCCACAAGAATGAAATGTGCTAACTTGGTCAGCCTATCAACCATAACCCACATTGCATCGAACTTCCTCTAAGTACGTAGGAGTCTAACAACGAAGTCCATAGTGATACGCTCCCACTTCCACTCAGGAATCTCAATCTTCTGGAACAAACCACTAGGTCTCTGATGCTCGTACTTTACCTGCTGACAATTTAAACACCGAGCCATATATGCAACAATATCCTTCTTTATCCTCCTCCACCAATAATGTTGCCGCAAATCCTGATACATCTTAGCGGCGCCCGGATGAATAGAGTACCGGGAACTATGGGCCTTCTCTAAAATCAACTCTTGGATATCATCCACATTTGGCACACAAACTCGACCCTACAGCCTCAAAAACCCATCATCTCCTAAAGTAACCTACTTGGCACCACTGTGCTGTACCGTGTCTCTAAGGATACACAACTGAAGATCATCATATTGCTGATCTTGGATACGCTCCAATAAAGAAGAACGAGCAACTATGCAAGCTAATACATGGCTTGGCTCAGAAACATCTAACCTCACGAACTGATTGGCTAAATCCTGAACAACCAAAGCAAGCGGTCTCTCACCGACTGGAATATACGCAAGACTGCCCATACTGGCTGACTTCCTACTTATCATAGTCTTTCAATAGCTCCAACCACCTTCTCTGCCTCAAATTTAGCACCTTCTGCTTGAACAAATACTGTAGACTCTTGTGATCCGTGAACACCTCACATGCCACGCCATATAGATAATGCCTCCAAATCTTCAACGCATGAACAATGGCTGCTAACTCCAAATCATGAACAAGATAGTTCTTCTCATGAATCTTCAACTGACACGAAGCATAAGCAATTACCTTGCCAGCCTGCATCAACACCGCACCAAGTCCAATACGAGATGTGTCACAATAAATTGTATATGGCCATGAACCTGTGGGCAAAACCAACACTGGTGTCGTAGTCAAAGCTGTCTCGAGCTTCTGAAAGCTTGCCTCACACTCGTCCGACCACCTGAACTGGGCACCCTTCTAGGTCAACCTGGTCATCAGGGCCACAATAGATGAAAACCCTTCCACGAACCGACGATAATAGCCTGCCAAACCCAATAAACTCTGAATCTTTGTAGCTGATGCAAGTCTAGGCCAGTTCTTCACTGCCTCTATTTTCTTCGGATCTACCTGAATATCCTCTGCTGATATAACATAACCCAAGAATGTAACAGAACTCAACTAGAACTCACACTTCGAAAACTTAGCATGCAACTGACTATCTCTCAAAGTTTGAAGAACCGCTCTCAGATGCTACTCATGCTCATCCCAGCTGCAGGAATAGATCAAAATATCATCAATGATGACTATCCTGAACGAATCCAAGTAAGGCTTGAACACTCGGTTCATCAAATCCATAAAAGTTGCGGGGGCATTTGTTAGCTCGAATGACATCACCAAGAACTCATAATGCTTGTACCGAGTGTGGAAAGCTATCTTAGGGACATCGGATGCCCTAATTCTCAACTGATGGTAGCCAAATTTCAAGTCAATCTTCAAAAATACCTTGAAACCCTGAAGCTGATCAAACAAATCATCAATCCTCGGCAATGGATACTTATTCCTGATTGTAACCTTGTTCAATTACCGGTAATCTATACACATTCTCATCGATCCGTCCTTCTTCTTAACAAATAACTCCGGCACACCCCAAGGCGAGACACTAGGTCTAATAAAGCCTTTATCGATCAAGTCTTGCAACTGCTCCTTCAATTCTTTCAACTCAGGCGGGGCCATACGATACGACGGAATAGAAATAGGTTGAGTGCCCAGAGCCAAATCAATGCAGAAGTCAATATCCCGGTCGAGTGGCAAGCCCAGCAAGTCTGAAGGAAAAACCTTAGAAAACTCACGAACAACAGGCGCATAATCAATAGAAGGAACCTCGATACTAGAATCACGAACATATGCTAAATAAGCCAAACACCCCTTCTTGACCATACACCGAGCCTTCATATATGAGATAACACTATGGGTAGAATGACCAGGAGTCCCTCTCCACTCTAAACGAGGTAAGCTCGGCAAGGCTAAGGTTACAGTCTTGGCATGACAGTTCAAGATAGCGTGGTACGGTGATAACCAGTCCATCCTCAATATGACATCAAAATCAACCATATCCAAAAGTAACAAATCTACACGAGTGTCAAGACCCCCGATCACAACTATACATGAACAATGGACATGATCTACCACAATAGAATCACCCACCGGTGTAGACACATATACAGGAGCACTCAAAGAATCACTAGGCATGATCAGATACGGTGCAAAATAAGATGACACATAGGAGTACGTAGATCCTGGATCAAATAGAACTGAAGCATCTATACTACAAACCAGAACAGTACCTGCGATAACTATATCGGAAGCCTCAGCCTCAAGCCTGGCTGGAAGAGCAAAACATCGGCGCTAGGCCCCACCACTCTGAACTACATCTCTAGGACGACCTGCTACAGGCTGGCCTCCACCTCTAGCGGTCTGACCTCCACCTCTAATACCTCTACCTCCACCTCTAGCTGGCTGAGCGGGTTGTGGAATACTCGGTGCCTGAACCATGGCACGTGAACCTTAATGCTGAGAGCTGCTCGATGGTCGAGGGAAAAATCTAGCAATATACCCCATACCACCACAAGTATAACAAGCCTTCGGCTGTTGAGACTGCTGACCCTAACGACTTGAATGATCACCCCAAAAACTCTGGAGCAGCGGTGCACTGATAGGAGCTGGTAGTGCACTATAGGACTGTTGAATAGAATATTGCATATGAGAACCACAACCACTTGAAGCACCGTGAGAAACCTAAAGTTCTGACTGAAAATGCCTAAGAGGATGGCCTCTGCCATACGATTCCCTGCCTCCAGATGAGGCACCACTGAATCTGCCTGAATGTCGAGGACTCTTGTCAGACCCCTGACCACCCCTTTGTGATAGAACCATCTCAACTCTCCTGACCACATTGGCCGCATCCTGGAAGGAAATCTCGCTCCCCATCTCCTTAGCCATCTGAAGTCAAATAGGCTGAATGAGTCCCTCAATGAACCTCCCCTCTCTCTCTCTCTCTCAGTGGGAAGTACAAGAAGAGCATGACAGGCCAAATTAATAAACTTGGTCTCATACTGAGTAACAGTCATAGAACCCTGCTGGAGACGCTCAAACTGCCTCTGATAGATCTCTCTTTGAGTGACAGGAAGAAACTTCTCCAGAAATAGCTAAGAAAACTTATCCTAAGTCAAAGCTGGCGACCCAACTGGTCTAGCCAAACAATAATCTCTCCACCAAGTCTTGGCGGATCCAGACAAGCGAAAAGTAGCAAAGTCGACCCCATTGGTCTCCACTATACCCATGTTCCTGAGAACCTCATGACAATTGTCTAAATAATCCTAGGGATCCTCAGATGATGCACCGCTGAAAGTGGTAGTGAAGAGCTTGGTGAACCTTTCCAATCTCCATAAGGCATCAACAACCATAACTGCTCCTTTAACAATTAATAACCAACATTAGATAAACAATAAAATTTAATAAGTGGAAAACTGAAATGTAATATTTTAATAAAGATGACAATACCAATCCATACATAAACTACCCAGAACTGGTGTCACAGTTCCACATATTGTCTAAGAATACTATAAATAAAGGTCCGAAAGATTTATTACAACACTGTCTCTAAAATATGTAAAAGAAATAGAATAAAAGGATAGGAGGAGACGTCAAGGCCTGCGAGCGCTTGCAAGACTACCTCGGATCTCCGAATGGGCTGAAGGCAGCAACCCAAAGCTACGATCTGTATGCTCCAGTACCGGGATCTACACACAGTGCAGAGTGTAGTATTAGAACAACTAACCCCATGTACTAGTAAGTCCCTAGCCTAACCTCGGCAAAGTAGTGACGAGGCTAGGACCAGACTACCAAATAAACCTGTGTAGTTAAATCATATACAACGGAAAATAAAAGCAAAACTTTACAATTAAAGATAGGAAGGGGAGATCATGCTGCGGGGGACAACAAATAGCAATAGAAACCAACAATTAAATTTAAAGAACACTGTAACACAATTGTCAATAAGAATCAGGAAAATCAAAGACAAGTGCACGGCATCACCCTTTATGTTTTTACTCTCGTCCTCACCATAAATCAATATAAATGGCACGACATCGCCCTTCGTTTAACACTCTTCCTCACCTAAACAACAATCACAAAGCAATAACGGCAAGGAAATCAACAAATTTACAATAAAATCATGGCAAGGGAACAATAGTGCAACAATCATATCCCGGCAAGGGAAACAATATCAAAACAACAACATCCTGGCAAGGGAGACAATACCATAATCCTCTTTTCTTTTTCACATTTACTTCTCAACCCTATTCGCAATTGGAGCTAATGCTCTATAAGGTTCAATTACCAATTATACTTCCTCATATCATTTTACAACTTGAGCCAATGCTCTTCAATGTTAAAATACCAATATTACTTCCACAAGCCTTGCTCAACAATAGAAATCATCACATAAGACATGAACAATACAAACGGAGTCACATTAATCATAGTATAAGACTCACGGGCATGCTTGACACCAATGTATAGATACTCGTCACCATGCCTATACGTCGTACTCAACAATTAACACATAGCAAATGGGACATAACTCATAATCCCTCAAGCTAAGGTTAGACCAAACACTTACCTCGATGCCACAAACATAATTCAAGCCTCAACTACCGCTTTACCTCTTGATTCCACCACCAATTCGCTCGTATCTAGCCACAAGTTACTTAACTATATCAATAAATGTTAAATGAATCAATTCCAATGCATGAAAATGGGTTTTCTAAAGTTTTTAAGTCAAAAATTAACCCTGGCCCACATGGTCAAAACCCAAGGTTCGAACCAAAACCCGATTACCCATTCACCCACGAACCCAAATATATAATTTTTTTAAAATTGGACACTAAATCGAGGTCCAAATCCCCAAAATTCGAAAAACCTAAGTTCTACCCAAAACACCCAATTTTCCCCACGAAAACCCTTGATTTTGAGTTGAAATCATGTGGAAAGATGTTAAAAATTGAATAAAACAAGTTAGAAATGACTTACAATCGATTTGGAGAAGAACTTTTCTTTGGAAAATCGCCCAAGAGAGTTTATGTTTTGAAAGAGTTTGAAAAATAAAAGATTTTTGGCTAGGTTATGAATTTGCGGGTCGCAGATGTCGCAATTATGACTAGGGTTTGCAATTGCGAACCCTTAAGAAGCCTGCTTTCCTCGCATTTGCGAACAGGGGTTTGCAGAACCCTGAGGATTCCTGTTCTCTTCGCATTTGTGATGCTGCTGTTGCATTTGCAATATCGCATTTGCAATAAATACATCGCATTTGCGACCAAGCCAGCCCAGGCCATAGTTCGCATTTGCGACACATTGTTCGCATTTGCGAAGCCTGCAGGCCTGCAACACACCAGCAATTTCCTAAGTCCAAATTTTACTCCGTGGTCTATCCAAAACTCACCCGAGCACTCGGGGCTCCAAACCAAACATGCACACTAACCTAAAAATATCATACGGACTTGCTCGTGCAATCAAATCATCCGAATAACATCAACAACTATGAATTTAGCATCAAAATCAAAGAAAATCTCAAGAACTTTCAAAGTTTCAAATTTTACAACTAAGGTTCTGAATCATGTCATATAACCTCCATTTCTTACCAAATTTTACAGGCTCAACTTAAATCACATATAAGACATATACCGGGCTTCGAAACCAAAATACGGGCCCGATACCATCAAATTCAAACGTATTTCATTTTCAAAAACTCATATATATTCCAAAAAATATTAAAAATTCATTTCGCGGGCTTAGGACCTCGGAATTCAATTCCGGACATACGCCCAAATCCCATATTTTTCTACGGACCCTCCGAGACCGTCAAATCATGGGTCCGGGCCCGTTTACCCAAAATGTTGACCAAAGTCAACTTAATTTCATTTTAGAAGCAAAATTCACCACTTTTCACAGATTTTCACATAATGGCTTTCCGAATACATGCCCGGACTGCGCATGTAAATCAAGGTGAGACAAAAAGGGAGGTTTTAATGCTTCGGAACACAAAATTTAGTTCTAAAACAAATGATGACCTTTTGGGTCATCATAATGACTAGCCCTGTATGATGTATTACGACTTATGTAAATTGTCGATTTTAGTTTTTAGGATAATCGGAATAGATTTGGTAGAACAATTCTCAGTTTGAAACTTTAAATTTGAAAGGTTTAACCAAGTTTTGACTTCTTAGTATTCGATCTCGAATTTAGATTTTTATGATTTGGTTAGCTTTGTCAGGTGATTTTGGACTTAGGAGTGCATCCGAAATGGAATTTGGAGATCTAAGATTTAGGCTTGAATTTGTGAAATTGGAATTTGGCATTTTCCAATCGGTAGTGGAATTTTTGATATCGGGGTTGGAATGGAATTCCGGAAGTTGGAGTAGGTTCATAATGCCATTGTGACGTGTTTGCAAAATTTCAGGTCATTCGGACGAGGTTTGATGAACCTTTTGATCGAATTCGAAATTCAGAATTTTTGGAATCCTTTAGACTTAAATCCGCGGGTGATTTGATGTTTTGATTTTATTTTGAGTGTTCCGAAGGTTGAAACAAGTTTGAATAATGTTATGGGATATGTTGACATATTTGGTTGAGGTCCCGAGGGCCTTGGTTTAGTTTTGGGTGGTTAACGGATCAATTATTGGTTTTGAAAGTTGGCAGAATTTGCTGGTGTTTTTGTTGCAGAAAACCCTTCTTCACGTTCGTGATAGTCCCTCATGTTTGCGAAAGGTTGTTGAGTGAGGCTGCAGGTTTATTCTTCGCGTTCACGATGAAGGTCCTGCGTTCGTGAAGGCTCAGGAGATCAAGCTACGCATTCGTGACCAGGGGATCACGTTCATGTAGGGTCGAGCTATGTGGTCTTCGCGTTCGCGGGTGGGCCCTCGCGTTCGCAAAAAAGAGAATTTTGGTCAAAGAAGCTTTGTGTTTCGCGAACGCAAGGGTACTATTGCGTTCGCGATGGAGAAAAATATTTGGGCAGAATATTAAGTTCTAAATACGAGGGTTTTGGTCCATAATTTTAAAATTTCATTAGAGAGCTCGGGAGAAGGCGATTTTGGAGGGGATTTTTAGAGGATTGATTAGGATACGTGTTCTTCACTTAATTTTGGTTAAAGTCCATGATTGTATCTTGATTTTTATCATATAAATTGGAAATTTGGGGTGAAAATTGGGGAAAAAGTTGAAGAGAATTGGAGAGATGATTTTGGGGATTTGAATGCGCATTTGATGTCGGATTTTGATGATTTTGTATGTATAGACTCGTGAGAGGATAAAGATTCTATTGATGTGATTTTTATCAGATTCCGAGACGTGGGCCCGGAGGTCGAGTTTAGCCAATTTCGGGATTTTTGATGTAACTTGGTTATTTTCGAGTGGACTTTGTTCTTTTAGCATATTTTGATGGTATGAATATGATTTTGGTTAGATTTGGAGCAATTGGAGGCCGATTCGAGGGGCAAAGGCATCGTGGGCTAGAGTTTGGACCGGATTGAGGTAAGTAATAATTGTAAATACTGTCCTGAGGGTATGAAACCCCGGATTTTACATCATTGTGCTAAATTGAGGGGATGCACACGCTAGATGATGAGCGTGGGGTCGTGCACCATTGGGGATTGTGACTTGGTTCATCCCGTACGACTGTTAAGTCATGTATTTGATTGGAAACTGTTTGATATTATTGTGTTTTAGAAAGTATTGCTATGTTTTGGGCGGAATGCCATATTTGGGCCTCGTGCCAACTGTTTTGGACCCTTATGGGGCTTTTTACTACTATTCCTCACTTTTTTGACTTAATAATTGTACTCAGTCATGCTGTATTTTACTGATTTCATAACTCAGCCTTATTTACTCAATTTTGATACTATAAATGATATTTTGGGCTGAACACCCTGTTTTACTGATAGTCCGAATGGCTTGTGAGGTTGATGACTGAGAGAGGATGAGGACCTGATTGTGAGGTTGATGACTGAGAGAGGCCGGGGGCCTGATTGTGAGGTTGATGACTGAGAGAGGCTGAGGGCATGGTTGTGAGGATTATATATTTATGGATCGGGATGCACGCCGCAGCGATATATGGATCGGACTACATGCCCCAACGATATGTTAGGTCGGGCTGCACACCGCATCGATATAGCGCTTGGGCTGTAGGAGTTCCTCCGGAGTCTGCACACCCCCAATGAGCGCGCAATCGATTTTATATATGGATCGAGCTGCATGCCGAAGCGATATATGGATCGGGCTGCACGCCGTAGTGGTTATGATGTGGTACCTATTGAGCGTGAGTGCTGAGCGTGAGCGCTGATTGATGAGAATTGAGTCATGAATGACTGAGAAGCTGCCCGATGGGCTATATATATATACACATATACGAGTGATGCTTTGCTTAAGGGGATTGTTTATGAAATTACTATTTTTTACTCCTCCTTAAAGTGAGTTTCTATTGAATATGTTGATTAAATTAATGATTTCACTCATCTTTATACTGAACCTCTATTGAAAATGTTAAATAAATTTTTTAAATAATTTTTATTTAAACCGGAGTTTTTACGAGGTGTTGGAATTTAATCATTGATTTGGCTTTGTTACTTCTACTGAGATTTTTAAGCTATGAGATGTTTATGAATTTCTGTTTGCCCGAGGAACTTTATACGAACTATGTTTTGCTCGAGGGGCCGATTATGATTTTCATCACTTTCACTATAAATTGCATTGAACCTCTACTGAAACTGTTAGAAAGACCTTTTTCATAGGATTTTACTGAAATTGGAGTTTAACGAGATGATTTGAATTGTATCCTATTTTGGAAACATACTATACCCACTGTGATGCTATGACGTTGTTTACGCAATTTCTTACGGCTCAATATTTATTTACTTTTATTACGATGTGATGACCCAACCAGTCGTCTCATGAGTTACAACTCCGTTTTCCCCATTTCTGCTTTTTTATGCTTTATTTATCCGTGTTTTGTGATATCGAGTTGATCGGATCAAATCCAGAAGGAATTTGGTAAGGTTTGAGACACTTAGTCTCTTTTAATGGATCTTAAGTTGGAAAAGTCAACCGGACGTTGCATTATGTGTTAGAGGGCTCAGAAGTGAATTCCTATGGTTCGGTTAGCTTTGGGAGGTGATTTGTGACTTAGGAGTGTGATCGGAATGAGTTTTGGAGGATCGGAGTAGATTTAGGCTTGAATTGGCGAAATTGATATTTTGGCGATTTTCGGCTGGTAGGCGAGATTTTGATATAGGGGTCGGAATGGAATTCTGAGAGTTGCAATAGTTCTACTTAATCAAAATTCCAGGTCATTCAGACATGGTTTGGTTGAGTTTTTGATCAAAAGCGTAATTCAGAAGATTTTAGAAAGTTTGGCTTGAATCCGATGTGTTTTGGGTGATTTGATGTTGTTTGAGGTGTTTTGATGATTGGAACAAGTTTTAATAAGGTTTTAGGATATGTTGGTGCCTTTGATTGAGGTCCCGGGGGCCTCGGGTGAGTTTCGGGTGGTCAATCGGATCATTTTGAAGTTGGAAAAATTGCAGAAGTTGTAGGTTCAGCTGTTGTAGGCTTTTACTCTTCGCGTTCGCGAGTGGACCCTCGCGTTCGCGAAGAGTCAGTGGGGGTCAGTGGAAGTTTAGCCTTCACGTTCGCGAGGGAGGCTCCACATTTGCGAAGGGCTGGAGGCTCGTGCATCGCATTCGCGAGATGTAAGTCGCGTTCGCGTA
The DNA here is from genome assembly GCF_000715075.1 of Nicotiana tabacum. Taxonomy (NCBI): domain Eukaryota; kingdom Viridiplantae; phylum Streptophyta; class Magnoliopsida; order Solanales; family Solanaceae; genus Nicotiana; species Nicotiana tabacum. Next base: position 118,740,593 of record NC_134099.1, on the reverse strand, counting down.
GGGTCTTTTTGGTCAGCTGGTCTGAGGTCGTTTTTGTACATTGCGAACGCGGAGGTGTATCCGCGATCGCGCAGAGTCAGTGGCTTGGGCATCGCGTTCGCAAGGCTTTTGATGCGTTCGCGTAGAGTAAAATTTGGAAGCTAAGTTTTTGTGCTTCGCGATCGCGAAGGTTCTCCCGCGATCGCGATGAAAGAAATAATGCTTGGGCAGAATGTTTTTAAACTCGTCTTGTCCGCGAGGATTGGGTTTATTTCCTCCATAGTTGGTCATTTTGGGAGATTTTTGAAGGAGATTGAAGAGGGATTCAAGGGGAATCGTTGGGAGGTAAGATTCTCGGACTAAAAACTCGATTATTATGTGAATTCCACCTAGAAAATCATGGAACTTAAGTTAAAAATTGAAGAACTAGGGCTTGGAAATTGGACTTTTGATTGGGGATTTGAAGGACCATTTGGGGTCGGATTTGAGAACTTTTGATATGTATGAACTCGTGGGAAGATAAGGAACCTACTGGTGTAAAAATTTCCAAATTTCGAGATGTGGGCCCGGGGGTCGGGTTTTGGTAATTTCAGGATTTGTGCCATTTATTGATTGTTTTCGCTTGGGCTTCGTTCCCTTAGCATATTTTGACGTCCTCGTTCTGATTTTGGATAGATTCGATGCGTGTAGAGGCCAATTCTAGGGGCAAAGGCGTCGCGAGCTAGAGATTTAGCCGATTCGAGGTGAGTAATGATTGTAAATGATGTTCTGAGGGTTTGAAACCCCGGATTGCAGATCGTAGTGCTATGAGGTGAGACACATGCTTGATGATGAGCGTGGGGTCGTTCACTATTGGGGATTGTGACTTGGTCCGGCCCGATTGATGATTTTACCGCGTATTTGATTGAAAACTATTTGCTATCATTGTTATTTGGGTTGAATGCCGTATTTGGTCCTAGTGCCAACTATTTGAACCCTTCGGGGATTTATATTGATATCTTCCTCACTGTTTTGACTTTATACTTGAACTCAGTCATGTTATTTTCCACTGTTTTACTACTCAACCATGTTTACTTATTTTAATACTTAAATGATATTTTAAACGATGTTTGGGCTGAGAAACACTGTTTTACTATTGCTCGAGGGGCTTGTGATGATTTTTGACTGAGTAAGGCCGATGGCCTATATTGTGAGGAAACACTGATACTGATTGGAGGCCGAGGGCCTGAGATATATACGCCACGAGGTGTCTTGATTGATATGAGGCCAAGGGCCTGAGATATGTATGCCACGAGGTGGCTTGATTGATATGAGGCCGAGGGCCTAGTTTGATACCACGAGATGACTTGTTATTGCACTTGGGCCGTAAGGGGCCCCTCCAGGAGTCTGCATGCCCCCAGTGAGCGCGGGTACCCATTGTGATGTGAGATTGAGCCCCAGGGGCTGGTATTGTTCTGAGATGTTTCCCGAGGGGCAGATTTGCTGATACCGTGCCCGAGGGGCAAACTTCTATTTATTTACTTTACCTTAATTACCCGTCAATTACTTATTTGCTTGTTGAAATAAGTTTTACTTAATTTTTCACTGGTTTACTGCTTTTTAATGATTTTTACTGCTTCATTATAGAATGTCGTGTGCCTTACGTGTTTTCTTACTTTCAATCGTTATTTACATTTGTTATTCACTGAGTTGGAGTACTCACTAAGAGGAGCTGTATAGGGAGTTTGAGTGGTTGCGTTAGGGAGAGATGACTGTGATGCAGTACGAGATGAGGTTCTTCGAGTTAGCTCGTCATGCTATTTGGATGGTTTCGACAGATAGAGAGAGGATTAGGAGGTTTGTTGATGGCCTCACTTATCAACTTCGTATTCTCAAGACCAGGGAAAGGATGATGGGTGCTACTTTCGAGGAGGTTGTGGATATCACTCGTGAGATTGAGTTTATTCGTCGCCAGGAGCGAGAGGAGAGGGAGGCCAAGAGGCCTCGACGATCTGGTAGTTACAGTGGTGCTCCTTCGAAGGGTCAGTTTTAGCATGGTAGAGGACATCCATTCAGGCACGCTCAGCCAGCTCGCCTAGGTTATCGTGGGGCATTATCGGGTCATAGTTCTCACAGTCCTCATCAGGGCCAGTCATCACTTAGTGCCCTTCCAGCTCAGATCTCATCTCATGCTCCATATGTTCAGGGCTCTTCTATGCCGAGTGCATCTGCTAGTCACTCCGGTGCGAGGGGTTCCCTTCAGTCCCCTTCTCTAGCACTTGGGAGTTGTTATGAGTGTGGTGAGATGGGCCACATGTGGAGGCATTGTCCTCGTCGTGTTGCTAGTTCGTCCCAGCAGAGGGGTCAGTCATCGGCTTCAGCGCCAGTTTCTTCACCACCACCCGCTCAGCCAGCTAGGGTTAGAGGTCAGTCAGCCTGGAGTCACCCCAGAGGGAGAGGTCGATTAGGGGGCGGTCAGGCCCTTCCTATGCACTCCCAAGCAGACCCGATGCTATTGCTTCAGATGTTGTCATTACAGGTATTCTTTCAGTCTGCCACAGAGATGCCTCTGTATTATTTGATCCTGGTTCCACCTTTTCTTACGTGTCCTCGTATTTTTCTCGTTAATTGGGTATGCCCTGTGAGTTTCTTTCTTTACCTGTTCATGTATCTACCCCGGTTGGCGATACTGTTGTTGTAGACCGTGTGTACCGGTTGTGTGTGGTGAGTATTGGGGGTCTAGAGACTCGAGTTGATCTATTATTATTGAGCATGGTGAATTTTGATGTCATTTTTGGGCATGGATTAGTTATCTCCGTGTCATGCTATTCTGGACTGTCATGCTAAGACAGTCACATTGGCTATGCCGGGTGTGCCACAGATTTAGTGTCAAGATGTGACTGATTATGTTCCCAGTAGAGTGATCTCATTCTTGAAAGCCCAGCGTATGGTTGGGAATGGTTGTCTTTCATGTCTAGCGTTTGTGAGGGATGTCGGAGCTGAGGCTCCCAGTATTGATTCTGTCCTAATTGTGAGGGATTTTCCAGATGTGTTTCTTGCAGACATGCCGGACATGCCACCAGACAGGGATATTAATTTTGGTATTGACCTGGTGCCGGGCACTCAGCCCATTTTTATTCTGCCGTATCGTATGGCACCAGCGAAGTTGAAGGAATTAAAAGAACAACTTCAGGAACTCCTTGATAAAGGGTTCATTTGGCCTAGTGTGTCACCTTGGGGTGCGCTAGTTCTATTTGTGAAAAAGAAGGATGGCACTATGAGAATGTGCATTAATTATAAGCAATTGAACAAAGTAACAATTAAGAACAAGTATCCTTTGCCTCGCATTGATGATTTATTCGACCAGCTTCAGGGAACGAGAGTGTTCTCCAAGATTGATCTCCATTCAGGTTATCACCAGTTGAAGATTAGGGACTCAGATATTCTTAAGACAGCTTTCAGGACCAGATATAGTCATTATGAGTTCTTGGTAATGTCTTTTGGGCTGACCAATGCCCTAGTAACGTTCATGCATTTGATGAACAACGGTTCCGGCCTTATCTCGATTCATTTGTCATAGTCTAAATTGATGATATTATGGTGTACTCGTGTAGTCAGGAGGAGCACGCGGAGCATTTGAGAGTTGTGTTGCAGAGATTGAGGGAGGAGAAGCTTTATGCAAAATTCTCCAAGTGTGAGTTTTGGCTCGGTTTAGTGGCTTTCTTGGGGCACGTGGTGTCCAGCGAGGGTATTCAGGTTGACCCGAAGAAGATAGAAATGGTTCAGGATTGGCCTAGACCGTCCTCAGCCACAGAGATTTGCAGCTTTCTTGGTTTGGCGGGTTATTATCGCCGTTTTGTTCAGGGATTCTCATCTATCGCATCGCCCTTGACCAAGTTGACTCAGAAGGGTGCTTCATTTGTATGGTCGGACGAGTGTGAGGAGAGCTTTCAGAAGATTAAGACAGTTTTGACCATAGCTCTAGTGTTAGTTTTGCCATCAGTTTCAGGTTCATATACCGTGTATTGTGATGCTTTGAGAGTTGGAATTGGTTGTGTATTGATACAGAAGGGTAGAGTTATTGCTTATGCTTCTCGTTAGTTGAAGCCCCATGAGAAGAACTACCCCGTTAATGATTTGGAGTTGGCTACCATAGTTCACGCATTGAAGATTTGGAGGCGTTACTTGTATGGCGTATCTTGTGAGGTGTTCACTGATCATCGTAGTCTTCAACATTTGTTCAAGCAAAAGGATCTTAATTTGAAACAGTGTAGATGGTTGGAGTTGCTTAAGGATTATGATATCACTATATTATACCATCCGTAAAAGGCCAATGTGGTGGCCGATTCTTTGAGTTGAAAGGCAGTAAGCATGGGCAGTTTGGCATATATTCTAGTTGGGAAGAGACCTCTTGCAGTTGATGTTCAGGCCTTGGCTAATCGGTTCGTGAGATTGGATATTTCGGAGCCCAGCCGGGTATTAGCTTGTGTGGTTTCTCGGTCTTTCTTATATGATCGCATCAGAGAGCGCCAGTATAATGATCCACATTTGCTTATCCTTGAGGACAGAGTTCAGCATGATGATGCTAGAGATGTGACCATTGGAGATGATGGGGTGTTGAGGATGCAGGGCCAGATTTGTGTGGCCAATGTGGATGGGCTTCAGGAGTTGATTCTGGAGGAGGCCCATAGCTCGCGGTATTCCATTCATTCGGGTGCCGCGAAGATGTATCAGGATTTGAGGTAGCACTATTGGTAGAGAAGAACGAAGAAAGATATTGTATGATTTGTGACTTGGTGTCTCAATTGTCAGCAGGTGAAATATGAGCATCAGAGACCGGGTGGCTTGCTTCAACAGATGGTTATTCTCGAGTGGAAGTGGGAGAGGATCACTATGGACTTTGTTGTTGGACTTCCACGAACTTTGAGAAAGTTCGATGCTATTTGGGTGATCGTGGATCGGCTGACCAAGTCTGCGCACTTCATTCCTGTGTGTACTACTTATTTTTCAAAGCGGTTGGCAGAGATCTATATTCGGGAGATTGTTCGTTTGCATGGTGTCCCAGTTTCCATCATTTCAGATAGGGGCACTCCGTTTACTTCATAGTTTTGGAGGTCTGTGCCGCGAGAGTTGGGTACTCAGGTTGAGTTGAGCACAACGTTTCATCCTCAGACGGATGGGCAGTCCGAGCGTTCTATTCAGATATTGGAGGACATGTTGCGTGCTTGTGTCATTGACTTCGGAGGGTCATGGGATGAGTTTCTACCGCTTGCAGAGTTTGCTTATAACAACAACTACCAGTCAAATATTCAGATGGCTCTATATGAGGCTTTGTACGGGAGGCGATGTAGATCTCCAGTTGGTTAGTTCGAGCCCGGCGAGGCTAGGCTATTTGGGACATATTTGGTGCATGATGCTTTGGAGAAGGTGAAGGTGATTCAGGAGAGGCTTCGTATAGCGCAATCAAGGCAAAAGAGTTACGTTGATAGGAAGGTTCGAGATGTGTCCTGCATGGTTTGCGAAAAGGTTCTATTGAAGGTTTCACCCATGAAGGGTGTTATGAGATTTGGAAAGAAAGGGAAATTAAGTCTGTGGTTCATTGGGCCTTTTGAGGTGCTTCGGAGGATTGGGGAGGTGGCTTATGAGCTTGCTTTGCCACCTAGCTTGTCGAGTGTGCATCCGGTATTTCATGTTTCTATGCTCCGGAAGTATATTGGGGATCCGTCTCATGTTCTAGATTTTAGCACGGTTCAGTTGGATGATGATTTAACCTATGATGTGGAGCCAGTAGCTATTTTGGGTCGTCAGGTTCGAAAGTTGAGGTCAAAGGATTTAGCTTCAGTGAAAGTGTAGTGGAGAGGTCAACCCATGGAGGAGGCTACCTGGGAGACCGAGCGGGAGATGCAGAGTAGATATCCTCACCTGTTTGAGGCTTCGAGTATGTTTCTTGATTCGTTCGAGGACAAACGTTTGTTTAAGTTGGGGAGGATGTGATGACCCAGCCAATCATCTCATGATTTACCGCTCTATTTTCCCCATTTCTGCTTCTTTATGCTTTGTTTATCCGTGTTATGTGATATCGGGTTGATCGGATCGAATCCAGAAGGAATTTGGTAAGGTTTGAGACACTTAGTCTCTTTTGAGGGATCTTAAGTTAGAAAAGTCAACCAGACGTTGACTTATGTGTTAGAGGGCTCGAAAGTGAATTCCGATGGTTTGGTTAGCTTCGGGAGGTAATTTGTGACTTAGGAGTGTGATCGGAATGAGTTTTGGAGGTTCTGAGTAGATTAAGGCTTGAATTGGCGAAGTTGATATTTTGGCGATTTTCGGTTGGTAGACGAGATTTTGATATAGGGATCGAAATGAAATTTCGAGAATTGTAGTAGTTCCATTGTGTCATTTGGGATATGTGTGCAAAATTCCAGGTCATTCGGACGTGGTTTGGTTGGATTTTTTTATCAAAAACGTAATTCGGAAGATTTTAGAAAGTTTGGCTTGAATTCGATGTGTTTTCGGTGATTTGATGTTGTTTGAGGTGTTTTGATGATTGGAACAAGTTTGAATAAGATTTTAGGATATGTTGGTGCTTTTGGTTGAGGTCCCGGGGGCCTCGAGTGAGTTTCGGGTGGTCAATCGGATCATTTTGAAGTTGAAAAAATTGCAGAAGTTGCAGGTTCAGCTGTTGCAGGCTTTTACTCTCCGCGTTCGTGAGTGGACCCTCGCGTTCGCGAAGAGTCAGTGAAAGTTTAGCCTTCGCTTTTGCGAGGGAGGCTATGTGTTCGCGAAGGGCTGGAGGCTCGTGCATCGCGTTCGCGTAGGGTCTTTTTGGTTAGCTGGTCTGTGGTCGTGTTTGTTCTTCGCGATCGCGAGAGAGGGGTGCGTTCCCGAAGGGTAAGGTTGAGGAAACATTGCGTTCGGGATGGCCATGTCGCATTCGCGTAGGAGAAAAATTGGTCAAAGTAAATTTATGCTTTGCGAACGCGGCTTGGGCAGAATGTTTTAAACTCGTCTTGTCCGTGAGGATTGGGTTTATTTCTTCCATAGTTGGTCATTTTGGGAGATTTTTGAAGGAGATTGAAGAAGGATTCAAGGGGAATCGTTGGAAGGTAAGATTCTCATACTTAAAACTCGATTATTATGTGAATTCCACCTAGAAAATCATGGAAATTAAGCTAAAAATTGAAGAAGCTTGGAAATTTGGACTTTTGATTGTGGATTTAGAGGACCATTTGGGGTCGGATTTGAGAACTTTTGATATGTATGAACTCGTGGGAAGATAAGAAATCTATTGGTGTAAAAATTTCCGAATTTTGAGACGTGGGCACGGGGGTCAGGTTTTGGTAATTTCGGGATTTGTGCCATTTATTGATTGTTTTCGTTTGGGCTTCATTCCCTTGGCATATTTTGACGTCCTCATTCTGATTTTGGATAGATTCGACGCGTGTGGAGGCCGATTCGAGGGGCAAAGGCATCGCGTGCTAGAGATTTAGCTGGTTCGAGGTGAGTAATGATTGTAAATGATGTTTTGATGGTTTGAAACCCCGGATTGCACATCGTAGTGCTATGTTGAGGTGAGACACACGCTTGATGACGAGCGTGGGGTCGTGCACTATTGGGGATTGTGACTTGGTCCGTCCCGATTGATATTTTACCGCATATTTGATTGAAAACTATTTGCTATCATCATTATTTGGGCTGAATGCCATATTTGGGCCTAGTGCCAACTATTTGAACCCTTCGGGAATTTTTATTGATATCTTCCTCACTATTTTGACTTTATACTTGAACTCAGTCATGTTATTTTCCACTATTTTACTACTCAGCCATGTTTACTTAGTTTTAATACTTAAATGATGTTTTAAACGATGTTTGGGATGATAAACACTATTTTACTATTGCCCAAAGGGCTTGTGATAATTTTTGACTGAGTAAGGCTGAGGGCCTATATTGTGAGGAAACACTGATACTGATTGGAGGCCGAAGGCCTGAGATATGTATGCCACGAGGTGGCTTGATTGATATGAGGCCAAGGGCCTAGTTTGATGCCATGAGATGGCTTGTTATTGCGCTTGGGACGTAAGAGGCCCCTCTAGGAGTCTGCACACCCCCAGTGAGCGCGGGTACCCATTGTGATGTGAGATTGAGCCCCAGGGGCTGGTATTGTTCTGAGATGTTTCCCGAGGGGCAGATTTGCTGATACTGTGCCCGAGGGGCGAACTTCTATTTGTTTACTTTACCTTAATTACCTGTCAATTACTTGTTTGCTTATTGAAAGAAGTTTTACTTGATTTTTCACTTGTTTACTACTTTTAAATGATTTTTACTGCTTTATTATAGAATGCTATGTGCCTTACGTGTTTTCTTACTTTCAATCGTTATTTACATTTGTTACTCACTAAGTTGGAGTACTCATTTTAATCCCTGCACCCTGTGTACAGATTCAGGCGTAGCTGGTCTTGCTCCCGAGTGCTGATTCATTCCAGCTTCGGCGGATCTTCGAGGAGTCTTTAGGTAGCTGTTGGCATTTTGCAGCTTGGAGCTCCTCTCTATCTATTTCCCTTATGTTCTTAGTTTAGTGTTTAAAACTCTGTAGTTACATTTGAGGATTCAGTACTATTAGATGCTCGTGACTTGTGACACCCCGGTTAGGGCTGTGTCGGGTTGTATTTCCGCTACATATTATCATTAAATCATGTTTCAGACTGCTTTTATGTTGCTTAACTGCTTTAACAAGTGAATTGGGTTTAGTTGGCTGGCCTTGTCTTCACGAGAGGCGCCATCACGATCGGGTTCGGAGTTAGGGTCGTGACAATTACTTACTGAGTTGTCGTACTCACATTACTCCCTGCACCTTGTGTGCAGATTCAGGTATTTCTGAGCTTGGTGGTAGGTTCATCGGAGTTAGCAAGGTAGTGTCTGGCGATCGTAGCCCTTCTTTTCTCCCTCCTTATTCTCCCTTAGTGTATTCTTGTGATTTTCCCGACTATATTGGTCTTGATGTTGTTAGACAGTTGTAGTAGATGCTCATGACTAGTGACATCCCGATGTCGGGCTTTCTTTCCGCACTATTGTTCGTTTTTAAACACTATATAAAGGTTTATTGTTAAATAGAGTCGATTTTATCCTAAGAATGAAGAATATTGATTGGTTTTAGGTTTGTGTCGGCTGACCTAGTTTCATGATAGGCGCCATCACGATTGGGTTGATTTTGGGATCGTGACATTACCCGTTCATCCCCGAGCCTGGTTATATAATTTGTTTCGAAATCCAACCTCAATTTGAGGTCTAAATTCTAATTTTACAAAAATTTCTAATTCTACCCAAACCCCCAATTTCCACTATGAAAATCCTAGATTTTAGGTTAAAATTTTATGAAATATAATGGAAGATTGAAAGGAAATAGGTTAGAATCACTTACCAATGAATTGGGGAAGAAGAGCTCTTGGAAAAATTGCCTCTAGGGTTTTCTAGGTTTGAAAATTTGAAAGAATGAAAAACTTTCCATCTAACTCAACTTTTGACCAAGCGTAGATGCCATCGCAATTGCGATAGTTTGTTCGCAATTGCGATAGTTTGTTCGCAATTGCGAACATGGACTCCACGCAATTGCGATCATTTTGATCGCAAATGCGAACCTTGCTTCCCCCAGCCCACTTCGCAATTGCAAAGAAATTGGTCGCAAATGTGAACCTGTGGTGCCCAACTATTCTTCACAATTGCAAGGAAGTAGCTCGCACATGCGAACCTGACAGGAATTCTGCCATATCGCAAACGCGAGGCCTGACCTCGCAAGCCTACACCAGAAACTGAAGAACACCAGTATTGTTTCTAAGTCCAAACTCACTCCGTGGCCTATCCGAAACTCACCCGAGCCATCGGGGCTCCAAACAAATATGCACACAAAGTCCAAAAACGTCATACAAACTTGCTCGCGTGATCAACTCGCCAAAATAACACCTAGAACTATGAATCAGACACCAAATCAAATGAAATTTTTCAAGAAACTTTAGAATTGCTATTTTAACAACCGGACGTCCGAATCACATCAAACTAACTCTGTTTTTCATCAAATTTAATAGATAAGTCATAAATATAGTAATGAACCTATACCGGATTCTGGAACCAAAATACGCGTATCAACTAAGTCAAATATTGGTCAAACCTTTAAAGTCATTAAACCTTTAGACTTTCAAATTTCGACAAAAGTGATAACTTGAGTTAGGGACTTCCAAATTCAGTTTTGGGTATATGCCCAAGTCCCAAATAACTATACGGATCCACCGGGACCGTTAAAATACGGATCCGGTTTCGTTTGCTCAAAACATTGATCGAAGTCAACTCAAATGGGTTTTTAAGGAAAAATTTCATATTTTATCAATTTTTAAAGTAAAAGCCTTCTGGAAAAATGTCCGGACTGCACATGCAAATTGATGAAGGCTTGAGGAAGTTATTGGAGGCTTCGAAACACGGAATTTAGGTTTAAAACTCTAGATGACTTATCGGGTCATCACAAAAATAAAATAAATTTATTTTTGTTTTCAAATTAATCATATAAGAAAATTATTTTTTAAGTCGACAAAATTTTTACGGTACATAATATTTTTTCATAAGAAAAGCATTGGCGATGAGAAATATGAAAATACACCAAATGTCAATTATAGTATAGTATTAAGAGCCAAATTGGTTAAAATGCAAAGTTGAAGTAATAAAGATGAAATAGTTGAAAAGAAAATCTGTTCTAAAACAGTTATATTTAATATAGCCAAATTGGTTAAAATACAAACTTGAAGTAATAAAGATGAGATAGTTGAAAAGAAAATCTGTTCAAAAAGAGATATATTTAATATTTTTTTGTTAATTTTAACAAATAACAAATTTTTATATATTAAAGTTATTTATTGTAAAATATTAACTCATTATTAGTCATTTTTAGACTCTATGTTGTCATTCATTAATTTAGTTCTAGGAGCAATACAGACAATCACTTTATTTTTAAATCACTGAAAAATCAACGATTCAACTTTTTAATTTTTGTGTTACTTATTTGTTTTCATCATTAAGTCACACAGATAATAATGAATTTATAACATATTTTCACAAAAAATCTCAGAAATTACATTAAGGTATTTGAGATTTTTGTAATACATGATTACTCTTTATTGAGCTAGTTAAATGAGATCAATATTCATCATTTTTATGAATTTATGATTTTAAGATAATTTTTATTTATAACTCAAATGCATTATCTAATAATATTTAATATAGAATACACGCACAAAGCGTATCTTGATGATGAGACTAGTGTTATAGAAATATCATGACATACGCAAGCTTTAAAACTATATTTTTGGTATATGCCAATAATTAATTATTTTCTCTCTAATATTTAAAATCCGTCAAATACTGTCATATAAACTGAGAGAGAGGAAGTGTTTCTTTCTACTTATATACTATACCCCTCGAGCTTGAACGAGCATAATGTTCGCACAACAGCCACTGATGTGGATTAACACTATATACACTCATATTTATGGGAGAATTAGTAAGGGAAAAAAAGAAGATAGAATTGAATGTGTGAAAAATTCAAATTCAAATTAATGTGTTATGTACGTACAATTAAATTTTAAATTATTTAATTTCAAAACATGAAAAATGGAGGAAGTTCACGGAGATGTTGAGTGTTTGAGGTGAAGATGTTGTAAAACAAAACATATTCTTTGTTTATTCTAGGACATAAACTTTTGGTGTTTAACAATTTGATATCTTTATCTAATTGTTTGCAAATTGTAATTCATTATTGCTTAGCCTTAGATGGCTCTTGGACCACATTATGGAGTATTACTTTCCAAGACCGATGTCGACCTTTATGTCAAAAGTGAAAAAAGGGACGAATTTCAATATTCACATTTTTCACATTTATACGCCGTTTTTGGAGTTTCTTGTTTCCTTTGGTATTTTCAAAATAAAATGGTGTTGGAAATTTAATTAGGCGGACTTTTAACTAAAAGTTGGGTGGTGTAGCCAACCTACCCTTCTCCTGTCACGAATGACTTGTCAAAAATAGAAGTTTGTTCACAGCAAATCTCCACCTATTTCTTTCTATAAGCATCATAAATAAAGCAAACTTTTGGTTTTCACTTGAGAGGGGAAGTTGCAGAGAGTAGATTAATTGTCAACAAATATATAAAAAGGGTAACGAAGGATGTAGCTACGTGATCAATGAAATTAAAACGAGAACAAAGAGATACTTTTAATCATTTGGCAGCCCAGAAACCGAATTAATTCAGGTTTACACTAAATAAGTTTTATAAGGAAGCGTTCTCTCTCAAAAGATCTTTATTTTTCATGTTCAAACATAAGACTTCGCTACACGGTGGAAGAAAACAAGTACTTAGTATAATATTTCATCGATTTCGATTTAGGTGATACTATTTGTTTAGTAGGCTATTCCAACCAAAAACACACACATTATATATATATATATATGAAAATAATTAGCTTTTATCTTCTCATTTACTCTTTATGATAAGTTTTTATAGTCACACAAATATTATAGCATATTTAGAATAACAAGTCTTAAAATCATATATAAAATAAAACGGAGAGAGGATACGATAGTGTTCGAGTAGGGTGGTGATTAATAATGAATTATAAGAATGAGTGGGCACAGCGATAGGTGCATGGGGATGGTTGTTTGGTTGTGGTTGGGAGTTAGGTATATGCATGCATTCATCACCTCTTTCGTCAATTATATTAAATTCAAGTACCATACATTTTGTTTGTTTACATCTTCCATGGCGTACGTCATCGTATTATAAGTTGCCAATGTTCTTTGGCCATGCTTTGTGAAAGCTAGAAGCTATTCAGGACTATTTTCAAATAAATAATTAAGGCCAAAAAGTTTGTTTTAGAATGAAATTAGTGGTTAATTATGTGCTGTTCCATATTGTTCCAAAACGTGTCAGTTAGTTATTATATTAGATAATTAAACTAGCAACTCACGTAGATGTCTTAACTTGAAGGTGAGGATTAATAAATTTTTATTTAATGATTTTGTCTTGTTAGCGGTAGGTTATAGTGTATTGGGGAAAATCAATATTACACTTGGAATTAATTATGTGGCTGACGTAGCAAGACACGCAGATCATTAGAAAATTGACAGCTGGAGGAGAGTACTTAAAGATATGCGAGTCTTAATAGGTACGAGCAAGGCGTCTAAGAGACAAGAAGAAACGGTCGCTCGGGTCTCTTCATAATTTAAAGAGATACCAGCGGAATGAATCAAGACAGCAAAAAATACAGATTCGTTAACCTTCAATTAATGGGCATGAATAATTAGAAACGTTACAGAATCTTCACGGAACAGTTACGATTGCCAATTATAACGTTTTATTAATGTCATTAATTGCTCATTATGACTCGATTATGAGAGGGAATAAATGTTGTACTTAAAAATAGCTATAAAAAGGAGAGAAATGACATTTGTATGGGGACACTCTGATTATTACTGAATATACTTATTTACATTGCTTTACATTGATTGCTTTGTTATTTCTCATTCTAATTTTCCTTTCTCATTGCGAAAATATTTCTTTATTTGATTATCAGTAGTCCGAGTACTTCTAAAAATAAGCTTTGACCGAAATTCCTATTTTCTGGTTAAACAAATTGGTTTTGTTACCGGGCATCTAATAATCTTTTACTTTCCAAATCAATCCTTCTGCCAAAAAATCATGTCGAACATCAACAACAACAACCAACAAAACCTACAAAACCAAGAAAATCAGCCACATCAGTTGAATTAGCAAAATCAACAAGGTGATGGAACTCCAGCCCCATCACCGCAAAACTCTCCTCGACAATCTCGAGAGGGGACTCATGATAGATCTGAATCTAATATGAATGACCAGCATGAGAACGATCAAGCTATTGATGCAACATTGAAGGAATTAATCGCCCAACAAGTCAACAATGCTCTTCAAGCTTTTGTTAGTAGGTTGCCAACTGTACCACCAACTCCACCTCCAAATAACACCTCAACCATAGAAAATCCCCGCTCGGGATTCGCTAATTCAGGCAGCGGAGGAACTCCCAGCGAATCTCGTGATGGAGGGTCAGGTAACCCAGTTAATTCTCATTTAAAGTTTAGTACTAACTTTGTAGAAGCAGCTGAAGGAGCAGAGCAATCTCATAGAGCAGATATCAAGGGAATAGATATGGAGAAATACTCTCAGCAACCTTGGAATCCAAGTGCCGCTCCTTTGCCGATTCCAAAAAAATTCAAGATGCCCGATATCCCGAAGTATGATGGAACAACTTATCCACGAGATCACGTAACGACATTTACAACTGGCGTAAAGGGAAACAACTTGACCAATCAAGAAATTGAATCAGTATTGGTGAAAAAATTCGGAGAAACACTCACAAAGGGAGCACTGACATAGTATTCTCTTTTACCTGAAAATTCTACTGATTCTTTTGTTGAGCTTGCAGATTCATTTATAAAAGCACACTCGGCAGCTCAAAAAGCTGAAAAAAGGATGGAAGACATTTTCAAAATAAAATAAGGAGATACAGAGCTGCTCAGGGAATTCGTAGATAGATTCCAGCGTGAAAGGATGATGTTGCCACGTGTACCCGATAATTGGGCAGCTATGGCATTTGCCAGTAATCTAAATGAAAAAAGTTCGGAAGCCACGAGAAGACTCAAAGAGAGCTTACGAAAATTTCCCGCAATAACTTGGAATGATGTTTACCATAAATATAGCACAAAGCCGCGGATAGAAAAAGATACTATCACTCAGTCTCGGAAAGATGAAAGAGTAAGTTCAAGGCGGGCAAAAACTGAAAAAAGTTCCGGTAAAAATAGGTACGAACCTTATATGGGACCAGTTGGAAGGGATTCACGTTCAAAACAGGAAAACCCAAGGTATGTTCCTAGATCAAGGGACAGAGAATAGGGTTCGTCGTCAAGGTTCGGAAAGGAGCAAAACATGCGAGACGACAACAGAGGTTCAAAAGCAAAAATTGGTGATTACAGTTTTAATGTTAGCACATCCGAGTTGGTGGCTGTTTTAAGAAGCATGAGAGATAAGGTATAGTAGCCAAAAGAAATGAGATCGAACCCAAACAGGAGGAATCCTGATTTTTGGTGTGAGTTTCACAACGATCACGGTCATAAAACGGTGGATTGCTACAAGGTGAAGTAGAGCATCTATTAAAACAAGGTTACTTAACCGAATTGTTTAGTGAAGAGGGAAAGCAAACATATATGAAGAATAGGCAAGAACCGCCGAAACCTCCATCACCAAAAATAACGGTTAATGTCATAAGTGGAGGGGAGGATATCAATGGCGTAGCATATACGGCAGCAAAAAAGGTGTCAAAAATCACAATCACCCACGGGAAGCGAGTTCGTCAAGTTTTCGAAGAAGATAGTATAACATTTGATGATGCAGATGCAGATGGCATGCTGACCCTACACAATGATGTGCTGGTAATATCTTTACTTGTACATGATACTAATGTAAAACGAGTTTTGATTGATCCAGGTAGTTCTATAAATATCATTTTGTTAAGATTGGTAAATGAGATGCAAGCCAATGATAAATTGGTACCCAAAGCACGGACCTTGTCTAATTTTGACTACTCGAGCATTGTAACAAAAGGGGAGATAATACTCGCCACATTCGTAGAAGGAGTAGTCAAAGATACCAAATTTCAAGTGATAGAAATGGGCATGGCGTACAATATAATTCTCGGCAGACGGTGGATTCACGAAATGGATGTTGTTCCATCTACCCTACAACAAGTTATCAAGTTTCCTTCACAATGGGGAATACGACAAATCTATGGTGATCAACAAGCTTCTTGAAGCATTAACTCAGTGGCAGATTCAAACGCGAAAAGCGACGAAAAATAACAATTACAGAATTCAGTTGAGGATTTAGCAACACAAGCCTCAACTGTAGACGGACAAACGGATGTAGACTCAAGGCCCTATACTATTCAAGAACCAGAAGAAAATGAAAACATCAAAACAACAATCGAGGAACTGGAAGTTGTGGTATTATTTGTACATTGGCCGGATAGAAAAGTCTACATTGGAACCAACCTCAGCCCGGAGATGAAAAGTAAGTTGATTGAATTTTTAAAAGATAATGCAGATTGCTTTGCTTGGTCTCATTCAGATATGACAGGTATACCACCAGAGGTAATAACCCATAAGCTGAATGAAGATCCAACATATCCACCTATCAAACAAAAGAAAAGAAAGCAAGGGTCCTTCAAAAATCAGGTGATTTAGGATGAAGTACAAAAGTTCTTAAATACTGGGTCTATCCGCGAGGTAAAATATCCTGATTGGTTAGCTAATACTATAGTAGTGCCCAAAAAGAATAGTAAGTGGCGAGTTTGTGTAGACTATACTGATTTAAATAAAGCTTGCCCTAAAGATTCTTTTCCATTATCGCACATAGATCAACTAATTGATGCTACTGCAGGACATGAGCTATTAAGTTTTTTAGATGCATATTTAGGATATAACCAGATAAAATGGATCCTCTAGATGAGGAAAAAACTTCCTTTATTACAGACAAGGGGACTTACTACTATAAAGTTATGCCATTCGGTCTAAAGAATGCTGGGGCTACGTACTAGAGGCTAGTGACCAAGATATTTCAAGAACATCTAGGAAAAACCATGGAGGTTTATATAGATGATATGCTAGTCAAATTACAACAAGCAAGGGATCATATTCAACACCTGTCAGATACGTTTTAGATTCTCCACAAATTTAACATGAAGTTAAATCCTGAGAAATGTGCATTTGGTGTGTCGTCAGGTAAGTTCTTGGGATTCCTTGTTTCTAACCATGGCATTGAAGTAAATCCCATGCAGATAAAGACTATTGAAGAAATACCAGATATACTTATGAGCAAAAAAGAAGTGCAGAGGTTGACAGGTAGATATAGCAGCGTTGGGAAGATTTATTTCCAAATCATCAGAAAAATGCTTTAAGTTCTTTTCAGCCTTGAAAAAGCAAAATCAATTTGAATGGTCTGAAGAATGTCAACAAGCACTCAAAAATTTAAAAGCGTACTTGTCAAACCCACCATTGCTGGCCAAACCAAAGGTCGGAGAAAAACTACTCATCTACCTCGCTGTTTTGGAAGTGGCAGTAAGTGTCATATTAGTTCGAGAGAACCAAGGTAAACAATCTCCAATTTACTATATTAGCAAGTCTTTATTGAATGCTGAAACTCGATATCCTCATTTAGAAAAACTTGCACTAGAATTAATTATGGAATCTAGAAAATTAAGGTCGTATTTTCAATATCATCCTATCTCTGTAGTAACTACCTACCCCTAACATAATATATTGCATAAACAAGAGTTATTACGTAGGTTAGACAAATGGGCTATAGAACTAAGTGAATATGACATCACATATCAACCTAGAACTGCAATAAAGTCACAGGTTTTATCAGATTTTGTGGTAGATTTTAGCCCAAGGATGGTAGAGAGGCAGAAAAAAAACTACAGGTATTTAACGGGTCTAATCCAGGTACTTGGACCTTATTTACCAATGGCTTTTCAAATATAAAAGGAGCAGGTTTAGGCATTATCCTGATCCCACCTGCAGGAGAGACTATACGACAAGCCATAAAATGCCATCCTATTACTAATAATGAAGCAGAATATGAAGCTGTGATTGCAGGTTTAGAATTGGCATGAGAGCTCGGAATAGAGCAGGTCATAATCAAAAGCGACTCGCAACTCGTAGTTAACCAAATGCAGGGGACTTATATAGCTAGAGAGTCGAGGATGCAAAAATATCTGGAAAAGGCACGGGCTTAATTAGACAATTCCAAACTTGGAAAATTGTGCAGATACCAAGAGATAAGAATGCCAAAGCAGACACGTTAGCTAATCTTGCATCCGCTTCAGAAGTAACAAATGAAGAGAATGCTTCTGTAATACATTTGTTTCATTCGGTATTCGACCAAGATAAAAAAGAGGTAAATTTCAATAATTTAACTTGGATTGGAGAAACAAGATTGTCAATTTTTTGCAGTACGGAACACTACATGAAGATAAGAAAAAGGCTCAGGCACTTCATCGAAAGTCTGCTTGTTATTGCTTAGATCGGGGCAATCTATATCAAAAAATGTTCGGTGGCCCTCTAGCAATGTGTCTCGGACCTTCTCAAATGGAATATGTGATGAGGGAAATACATAAAGGACGTTGTAGAAATCACTCTGGAGGAAGATCCTTGGTAAAAACTTTAATTAGAGCAGGGTATTACTGGCCAAAAATGGAAGAAGAGGCGGAAAATTTTGTGGCTAACTGTGACAAGTGCGAAAGGTATGGTGACAACATGCATCGACCAGCAGAGTTATTACACCCGGTTGTTGCACCATGGACTTTTATGAAGTGGGGTATAGATATCGTGGGTCCACTACCACAAGCCAAAGGCAAGGTATGATTTCTATTAATGCTCACTGAATATTTTACTAAGTGGGTAGAAACAGGTGCCTTCAAGTAGGAACGAGAAAAAGAGGTCAGAGACTTCATCTGGCGAAACATCATATGCCGATTTGGAGTTCCAAAAGAGAACATGTGCGATAATGGACCACAGTTCATAGGTGCGCAAATCACAGAATTCTTTCAAAGTTGGCAAAAATTAAAAGGATTACTTCAACACCTTATCATCTAGCAGCCAATGGGCAAGCTGAATCAACAAATAAAGTTATTATTAATAACTTGAGTAAAATACTAGAGGATTCAAAAGGCAAGTGGCCAGAGGTGCTACTTGGAGTCTTGTGGGCTTACCGAACTATAACGACCCAAATCGATGGGCCGCGACGGGCACGCGGTACCTTAGTCAACCGAGTACCAACATAAACTATCTTTTCATGTCATACTATCATAGATAACTAAGACGGAAGGCTGCTGTGAGATAAGTAGAATACAATATGTGATACCAACTTATACATAAGACATACGAGCCTATAAGGCCAAAATAACCACTCGTACACTGAACATAGACCGACAAGGCCATAAAATCTTTTATGTACATGACATCTGTCTACAAGCCTCTAAGAATATATAATTTTCATAAAGATCGAGACAAAGTCCCTCCATACCAACCAATGTACATCTAAATCATACTAACCAAACAAGCAACTCCGAAGCAAATGGAGCGCACCAACATCTTTCGCTGAGCTGACAGCTTACTTGGAGGGCTATCGACTTGTCTATCGGGACCTGCGGGCATGAAATGCAGTGTCCCCAGGCAAAAGGGATGTCAGTACGAATAATGTACCGAGTATGTAAGGAACATAAATTAGTACATAATAGACATGGAATAAATATAGTAAATGACTCAACCTATAAGTCTGGATAACTTTGTAAATCATGAAATACTTATAGTGTCATGCATATGCATATGAATGTCATGTCGTGCATAGGTACATATGTTCATAACATCATCAAGCCTCTGAGGGCATCCCATCATATCATCTCGACCACTGTGGGCAAAATCATCAACATATACTAGCTGATCAGGTGGTGGTACATATACATATAATATAACCTTTTCCCATATTCCATATGCATCTCTATACATATATATACGCATATATAACACCATCTGGTCATGGGTCAATGTGCATGTATAAATGCATATAAAATACATTAATAAAATCTCTTGGTACGTCATAAGACCATTATGCCTCTGATTAATATCATGAAATAAACTTTACCAACTTACATATTTTTGAGACCCATGAACAGATGATAGAACAATATGACACCAGGGAGAATAAGAATATACACATCTCTAGCATTTCTATGAATAGAGTTATTTATGAAAGTTGTGCATTTGCTCGTTTCGCTTGTGTCGTATAGATCATGCCAAAAAGAATGAAGGGATACCCTTAACATACATGGAGTAGGGGAAAATCCGTATGATATTCTTGGAAAAGATTTCATCCCTTAGAATCGCAAAATCTCACGTTGCTAATGTGCTAATAATTCTCGCTGGAATTGATTTGGTCGCAAGAAATTTTGTTGGAACTTTTTAGATTGAGTTCCAGTGTTTGGTTTGAAAATGCTTGAATTTGAATTAGGAAGAAGATAAATGGTTCTCATTTGATTTTTCAATGTCCAAGTGAAACCCGACTTAAAAGCCTTACACATTAATGTCTTATTGTCTTATGTACATCACTTTAAATGGCCACCTAAGCTAATATCACCTAAGCTAATATGACCAAGAGTCATTTGTATAATATGTGGCTTGCTGCCACGTGGGGTTGGGGTGGGAATTTTAATCTTTATCCAACTTATTAGTTAATTAGGTAATGTCCCGTTATCCGGTAATTAATCAATTACCCGCATAATTAAAAATTATCTCAACTTACTTAAAATACTATTTGTTTTTAACATACCTTGTACATCTTACTATCATGGTCATGTATTACCTTGTATGTCACTAGTTCATAAATATCAGGTATCAACGCTCGACCCGTATTTTATCCCAACATGCCAAACTTGGACGAAAATTCATTTTCTTTGACTTGCTTCCCCTCTCATCCTCACGAATTTACTCATCACTTATGAAATAGCATAATTCTTATAATATCCGAATAATCTTTTCCTTGGACTGATGTCAATTACCTTACGACAAATTCAACGTACAATACTGTAGGGTGCAACATCCGTAACTTATTACTGCGGAGCATAACATCATCTTAATATAATACTGCGAGATATAATATCGACATAATATTGTGGGGCATAACACGAACAACAATAAAAATAAGTACGAGATAAACACCATTCTCACTTGTGTACGGTGCTGAAGACTTAATTCCAGTTGAAGTAGGGGAACCAAGTACGAGATATACTCAAGCAACTGAAGAGTCAAATGAAGAGGAGATGTAGGTAAATTTCGATTTGCTTGAAGAAAGGAGAGAAACAGCTTTGATAAGGATGACTGTACAAAAATAAGTTATTGAGCGACATTACAATTAGAAAGCTTGTCTTAGATACTTCAAGATTGGGGACTACATACTCAAGAAAGTTTTTCAATCCACAAGATATCCAAATGCATGAAAGCTGAGTCCAAATTGGGAAGGACCTTACAAGGTTCGAGGTATCGCAGGAAAATGTGCATATGAATTTGAAACCATGGATGGAAAGGTTCTACCCTCGAGTTGGAATGTTGTTCATCTGAAAAAGTATTATTTCTAAGAAAGGGAAAGGAAAGGAAATACCCACGATCAGGTACCTTTAATTACGATTTTTGTTTTTGAATAGTTAAAATTATACTAACAATTTTAGATGATAGGCAAAAAGCTAGCCCACGCCAAATGATGATATTAGACCTAAAAGACACGCAGAAGAAACATAATTCCCGGTGTAGGGTTACAACTTTTCTGATGGAAATATAAAGGGTTAAGCAGTCTTCATCTAAGTTATATCTCCGAGTCCCGTATGTTTTTCCTTTTCAGGAAAAGGACTGCGTGGAAGGAGTAATTAAGTGCTCGAGATTTCATACTTCAAAGCTCAAACACTTAGGGGACTATATAATATATGTATAAGGAAGGCAAAGAAGACTGGAACAATTAGAATTCAAGTCAAGCCTAAAGTCTACCCAACAAATCAAAAGTTTAGAGCAAAGCCACGAGCCAAAAACACAAGCCTGATTCAAAAACCTATAAAGAATACATCGTGGATGTAAATTCCAAAATCTTACGAATGTTTAGGTTAAAGTCAATATTTTGTCATGGATTATCAAGATATACCCTTGAAGTTTTTTTTCCACAAATATATTGTAAAGAAAATAGTTATGAAAGAATTATAGATGATACTTAAACACATGTAAAGTATTATTTAGTTCGAAAGTTCGAATGATACAAAACTTTCCTCAAAGTTATTCAAAGAAACATGTGTGTTCCTATTTCTTATTTCGTAAGTTTACACCATTATGAAGTTGAGACATCTTTTTCATTAAGTGTCATATATAAAGGGCCCTCTTTTTTAATATCATGCTTGATTTAAAAAGTCACGAAATTAACAAAGCATTTTAAGTGCAAAAGTTAAAGGGTAAAACAAAAACCCACGTATTAAAATTAAAGTGGAAAGTAAAGCCCCAAACTTAAAAATAAAAAGGCATGGGTAGACCACTAACAGAGTAAAATAGAAACTCGAAATAAAGATATCATAAAAGTTGAACAAAAAAAATTATAGTATCTTAATAACTTAGTTAAAACTAAGTATAAACTTAGGTCCAACTTAATTGTCTTCACAAAAACCCCCGAAATGAACTAGGGGTATGATATTCCCAAAAAAACATTACCCCTAAATGGGACTAGGGGTAAACCTTCAATTGTTCCACCAAATAAAAAAAATCAAACAGCACTTCAAATTTCCTTAAAAACCTTTCACTGAGGGGCAAAATCTGAACCAGCAATGGTATCATCAGGGTTAGGATGGGTAGCTTGAGCAGAAGGGGGTTAAATAGTCATTTCACCAAGATTAGCCTCATCACCCTCGGGAGTATCAATCACGGGTGAAGAAAAACTCTGGCTTTGCTGGGTTTTCTCAATTGTTTCCTTAATCTTTGCTATCTCAGCAGCCAAGTTAAAACCTTCCCGGCTTGCCTCTATAAGAGTATCATAGAATACATTCAAAAAGGCCCAACTTACTTCAACAGTAGCCTTGTCCTCAAGAGCTTCGTAATCTCTCTCCCAATGCTCAATCTCATTCCTAAGCTCTTCCTTCTTAGCTAAGGCAGCATCATAAGAAACCTGTAAGGGGGCAAATGAACTCTCCAAAAATTGAACCCTATCGGAAGACACCCGGAGATATTCTTGAGCTTGGGTGAGCATTTGAACAAGCTCTCCCACATAAACTTCTTTCTCATTCAACAGAGCCTTGATACCTCTGATGTTACACCCCATGTTTTCGTACGTAAGAGTACGTCATAAGTCAATTAATGTAAGCTCAAAAATGGAATCATCTTTGAAAAGTTTACAAAGTTAGTTCATCATGTTAACGTGGAGGTTACAAATATTTAAGATCATTGATACCAAGTAGCAAGAGGGTTTGAAGGCTTAAAAGCTAAACAAATTGAAGAAAATAAGTTTCGTCAAAAATTGACAGGTTGGAATGTTTTACCATGTACTTTTTGGAGTGAAACTAGGGTTATTAACATTATAAGGAGATTATAATATTAGTCATTTTAGTCGTATGATAGTTGGTATTATGTTTTGAAGTCAAGCGAGTTAAGGAACAAAAGTTGGAAAAGGTCATCACAAGTTCCATTCATAAATATGCTGAAAATTAGATCAAATGTAACTGAGCTTTTATCCAAATATACTTGGAATTAGGGGATGATGTACCTACAAAATTAAATATCTATGAGTCTAGTTTCCAATGCAATAAACCATTTGTCAATACGATCTCGTAGTATAGAGATATTCATATTTTCGTGAGCCTGCGCAGATTGGTAAGGTGACAAGTAGGTGCATCACCTACTTGCCAAAACGAGGAACAAAATTAAAAGCCCCAAAGTCGGCTAGGAGGGGAATTTTAAGGGACTATCAACTCAGTTATTTCACCTATCTTTCAGACCAAGAAAACCAAATTGAACCCCTGCAACTCCTCCCCAAAAATCCCACACAAACCCTAGGTTATTTCGGATGTTACGATGTGATTCTGGTGCCGAAAACCCGGACAACTTGTTAGTTTCTCTTTCTCCTTCATGTAGCTGCGTTTGGGGACTAATTTTTGATGGAGAAGGACTTGGTTTTATGGTTCCTCTCAGTCCAAGGTAAGTTTATGCTTCTCCTTACATTATCTATGCGTGTATGAGTTGTAACTCGACCGTAAAGACTAGACCTAGCGAGTTTCGAATGAGTGGTATGTTGTTTGTTATTGCATCACTGTTGGCTGGTTGTGAACTTATATTTAAGTTGAATTGATAGCTGTTTTATAGTATAAGAGGCTTAATTATGTACTTTTGGTTGTGTTGCTCAATTTGAAAGAAAAGACAAGTCGAAACATGTTTTAGTAAATCGAAAAATCAGTTTTGAGTTGTTGAACTTGTGGGACTATTTTGTGGGCTGTTTCGTGTTGCTGTTGGGTTGTCTATTTTGCTACTGTTTTTATGGAGTTTGGGAGGATAAAGAGTGTGGAGAAATACCACATAATGGCAGGGTGTTTGGCTGGTTGTTCGTTGTTACACTTTTTAGGTTGTTGGACACTACTTTGGTTGTCGTATTATGTATGAAGTGATTAGGGTATGTCGGCTGTTTTGTGGTATATTTTGATGGAGATAAGGTTGGAAAATGATACATACATGTTGTTATTGTTGTTTTCTTGTGTTGTTGGTTTTATCTTGAATTTGGGAGGAGTAAGGATTATAGGGGAGATGCTGCCCGTTTTAATACAAAATAAACTTGTCGTTCGTTGTGCGATAATTGTACCTTTCGAAACATAATGATAGTATTATTATCATTGTTTTAGATAAAGGTGCGAAGAGGCGAGTTCAAATTGGTGATTGAAAAGATTGTGATAAGGTATGTTAAGGCATTTCCTTCTTTCTTTTGGCATGAACTAAAGTGAAATGAATACGCTATTTCATAACGGATCTACTCCTAGCAACTAAGGTTGCCCATGTTGTTCTTTCCTTATGAAGTTATTCTAAGCATGTATGTATGATCCTTGTATCCTATAGAAGCTCATATTGATAGTATGATGCCCACAATGTTAGTCAAAGGTGCAACGCCCTTAAGTCACTCCGAAAGGTTTAGAACGTGATTCTATGAGTCGAGCATGCATTATATATATATATGTATCTATTTTACTCAACCGAGTCACGCTATAGTCGGTCGGGTACAACACCTATTGTGCAACCACTGATCAGTTGGATTTACCGAGCTCCACGTGGCCAGATACGATTCTATCGAGCCTTATGATGGTCGGGTATGTTTTTACTGAGTCCTCTTTGAGGCCGGATATGATATGATGATTATGATGCCCATAGAGGCGAACATTTTTAAAAGTTTATGTATATATATGTATTATGCATTTCATGTCAGTAGCCCCCAGAGGCACTCATATGTTACAGGTTGTATCTCATCTATCTCTCTTTACATTACTGTTCTTGTTTATGTTTTCCAGCCTTACATACTCGGTACTTTATTCGTACTAACATCCCTTTTGCATGGGGACACTGCGTTTCATGCCCGCAGGTACCGATTGATAGGTTGACAGTCCTCCAAGTAGGCTATCAGCTCAGCGAAAGGTGTTGGTGCACTCCACCTGCTCCGGAGTTGCCTATTTGGTCAGTATGCTTTGGATATGTATTGATTGGTATGACGGGGCCCTGTCCCGACCTTTATGATATTAAGTACTCTTAGAGGCTTGTAGACAGATGTCAGGTGTATGGATACTTGTATAGCCTTTTCGGCATATGTTTTGAGTTTACAAATGGTCATGTCGGCCTTATATGCCCGTATGTCACATGTATAAGTTTGCATATCATGTTGGGTCGTCATATGTTGAGTATTCCCTTATGTTTCATTCTTGTTATCTCATGACGAGTTTTATTGCTCATTTACCCATGATAGTATGATAAGAAAGATATGTTACGTTGGTACTCGGTTGAGTAAGGCACCGGGTGCTCGTTGCAGCCCATTTTGTTTGGGTCGTGACAAAAGTGGTATCAGAGCAGTTCTGTCCTAGGGAGTCTACAAGCCGTGTCTAGCAGAGTCTTGTTTGTGGGTGTGTAGTGCACCACACTTATAAGCAGGAGGCTGCTTGGCATTTAGGACTATCACTCTTTCTTGTTACTCTAGATCGTGTAGTAGAGGTCAATTGTAAGAATTCAAACTTCTAAATTCTATTTTATTTGTAACACAATGATACCTCATCCAAACAGATAGTTGGTAAGAGATTAAATGTTGCTGTGGAAGAGTTGAGTCAATGGAATTCGATTTTGCATCATGCTTATGATGAGTAAATTAAGGTCTTCAGTAGATTATGTATATACTAAGACACGTAAGTTTCTTGATAAAGAGGCCTAAGGCATGAATATCTATCCACCCACATGGTTTAAAAACTAACAAGAGAATCAGAAGGTAGATACAAGTTTCAACAAATAAAAGAAGCAAGGTGGCGAAGGTTACGAGGTACCAGTTAGTGAAGGTTTTGAGTTTTTACAATTCAAGCAGAGAAATATATGTATTCTGAGTTACATTTAACAGTAACAGAGGTATGTACAATTGGCCACGCCCATCTCAATATGCCCTATGGGAGTTGACAGATATAGTTTAAGAGAAGAAAGGGATAGCAAGATCCAATTGGGGCTAGAGTAACCCAAAATGGTAGATGGATTATTATCATTAGCTAACATTTCCGAAGGATATTGTAAATGTGGTAATAGTTCTCCTTGTGAGACACCCCGATGGTGCAATCTAGAATAGTACATTTAGATATGAATACTAGAATGCCTGAAAAAATTTAGAAGATTGGCACTGGAATCCTAGAGGGGATAAATATTTACCTTTGTATGGCTCCCGTTCCTAGTAAAAAGAGAATGCTAGGTGACCTAAAGAGCCAGTAAGATGAAGCAAGCAGAGCTAAAAGTGAAAGAATGATTTGTTGAAGTTATCAGAATAAAGTGATAGACAGAAATATTAGCCGGAGAATAAGAAGGGAGTAAATGAAGCATTATGAGTAAGATGTAATAAATGGGTGATAACAGTAAATCAAAATACGACACGATGACAGAGTTTATAGTCATGTAAAGGAAGATACAAAAGGTGACAGGACTTAAGGCAATAAAAAAGTATAAGACATAAAGTCATATTCCCATTTCGAGAAATGATTTGGTGACTCCAACGTGATTACTAGAAGGAAAGGTTGGACCCCAGAGTAATAGGAATCAGTATGGGCTGGTAAACAAGATAAACCGAATATGAATAAGGGACCGAATGAGTTTATAATAGTCGTAATCGTGAGAATTTCAAAGATAGAATTGCAACAATAATAGAATGGACAACAAAAGAATAACCTTTAAGGTTTATACAGAAAGACACTTCTCTAAAGCAAGTGCAATAAGCAGAGTTAAGCTTAAGGGACTAAGTGTTCCAATTACACTAAGTGTCACCCATGTGCGTAAGAAATTCAACTATCCCCGGTGTAGAAAGGTTACCTCAAGGTGAGTAAAATGTCAGTGAAGATGTGGAAAAAAATAACAAAGATAAAGAGGTAACTATGGGATATTAAAGGAAGCATGTGGTAAAAAGGTGAAAGTAATGAGAATGCATCTATTCAGATCCTACAGATAAGATATGACTCCAAAACATTATGCAAGTATGATGCCGGGGAGAAGCAATAAGGGTTCTGCACTCGACGATATTGATAAATAAGTGCAAAATGAACACTTGATACATAAGGAGCCAGTACGATAGGTAACTTAAGACAAAGTAAATAACCAAAGAGAGATTACGCGGAATATAGATATTAAAATGGAACAACGAGTAGTTGTAGTTGATTCAGGAAGAGCCATTTTATGGTTAGATAAGAGGTTATAAGCAAATCAACAGATCATGCAATATAAACGTAGTGAATCCTAATATAGTGAATTCAGTCTCGCAGATGTGATGTCATAACCCTTGAGAACTGCTCAGATAGGAGTTGGGGTATTTAAAGGTATTGTATAAATGTGCAGGAATAATAGAGAGTGACATTAAGGAGACAATCAAAATCTGAGTTTAGAAGTAGCCCTACAAGCACAAGGGCACGAAGGTATGTAACTAAGGATGTTTGTAGGCGAGTAAGAATATCGAAAATTCCTTCGTGTATACAGTATAACAAGATCACAACTTTACAAGATCCAGAAGGTCTCCTAAGCACTACCACGAATGACTAGATCAGTAAATAAGGAAGAGGGCTTCAACCTAAGTATATTAACTTGAAGAAGAATTGGTCTGGTAACAATAGTCTCACTGCAACATTGGATGCACTCCATAAGAAAGTGGCGCCTATAGTGGCTAATGAATGGAAAAAAAAGAAAATAAAAGGTGATGTTTGAGATCATATGAGGTATAGGAAATTATAGTATTAGTAGGCAATAAGACAAGCCAAGTATTCATGCAACAAGTGGCAGAATGACCAGGAAGAGTAATTGCTTACATTTAAAGACAACTGAGATGGCACAAAAGGAAATCTGTGATGTTAGCAAGTTAAAGGAATGATGTGAGTAGTACAATAGATATGTGTAGGTTGCAATCTAAAGTATGACAGAGTGACAAGATTTTAGGTATATGGGAGTAAGGATAAGAAAAGGTGAATTAGAAGCTGATAAGAATAGGTAAGACCTCAGTATTAAGCCCATCAAACAAGAGAGCTGATGGTTTATGTATGTTATAAAAAGCTCAATATAGCTTGAATTAACACAGAGGAGTCTAAGACTAGGAGCAATTAGAAGATATGAAATGATGCTCCAGTAGTAGAATAAGGGTGTAATTGTGATAGATAAGAGGATGACATTTATGCCTTTGATTGAGGAATAATTTAAAGAAAAGGGATTTTATGAATTGCATGGGATTGTAATACCCCCATAAGATGAATCATGTTAGGATGCTATGAAATACGGTTATGGAAGTATAGTATCATCCCTAGGTGGATCAGACAAATCACTACAGATATTCCCCGATGAGACGTGAGCCCTAGCGATAATGTACTACGTAAGAGGTTTCAAGTTATCAGCAGTAGATTATGGATCAACATTAAGGTGAATCGCCAATAGATGGATAAAATTTGCAAAGTATGAGATGAGATTAGACCGTCATTATTAAGATAAACAATAATAAGGAAGCATTAAAGGACTTAGATTTATACATATAGGACAAGCAGCGAAAGAGTAACCCGGAGCTGGGTGGCAGACCTCGGTAATAATAAGCTGAAGTAAGAGTTAGGATATAGTATGAACTACCTAGATGTAATAAAACTATAAGCATAGGTAACCAAGTCTATGAAGCAATGTATAGCAATAGTCGTAAGTTCGACAAAGTACCAAGCGAAGAACTTTAGTACACATATAAATGCCTAGAGGGACATCTTGTCATAGTTCTGTATATGTTCACAAAGTGAGGCCTAGAGATTGGCCAAAAGCTGGAGGAAAAAGGATAAAAGAGTCGCATAGGCAAACATATAAGTACACGGTTGTACATGATGCATGTCATAAGGTAACAACAGTTATGAGATTGGAAGAATTCTGACCACAGGTCGTGGTATGAGAAAGACGCCTAAAGGGGGGAATACCCAGGCCCTTGGATTTATTTACAGAACAGTTTCCTAGATGTCAAGGACAATATTAAAGTATTCGTAAGAGCTACAGGTTATGATACTGATAAGCGCATTAGTCAACATTCGAGGACGAATGTTTCAAAGGGGGAATGATGTTACACCCCATGTTTTCGTACGTAAGAGTACGTCATAAGTCAATTAATGTAAGCTCAGAAATGGAATCATCATTAAAAAGTTTACAAAGTTAGTTCATTATGTTAACGTGGAGGTTACAAATATTTAAGATCATTGATATCAAGTAGCAAGAGGGTTTGAAGGCTTAGAAGCTAAACAAATTGAAGATAATAAGTTTCGTCAAAAGTCGACAAGTTGTAATGTTTTACCATGTACTTTTGGAGTGAAACTAGGGTTATTAATATTATAAGGAGATTATAATATGAGTCATTTTAGTCTTATGATAGTTGGTGTTACGTTTTGATGTCAAGCGAGTTATGGAACAAAAGTTGGAAAAGGTCATCACAAGTTCCATTCATAAATGTGCTGAAAATTAGATCAAGTGTAACTGAGCTTTTATCCCAATATACTTGGAATTAGGGGATGATCTACCTACCAAATTAAAAATCTATGAGTCTAGTTTTCAACTCAATTAGCCGTTTGTCAATACAATCATGGAGTATAGAGATATTCATATTTTTGCGAGACTGCGCAGATTGGTAAGGTGACAAGTAGGTGCATCACCTACTTGCCAAAATGAGGGGACAAAATTAAAGGCCCCAATATCGGCCAGGAGGGGAATTTTAAGGGACTATCAACTCAGTTATTTCACCTATCTTTTAGACCAAGAAAACCAAATTTAACCCCTGCAACTCCTCCCCAAAAATCCCACACAAACCCTAGGTTATTTCGGATGTTACGATGTGATTCTAGTGCCGAAAATCCGGACAGCTTGCTAGTTTCTCTTTCTCCTTCATGTAGCTGCATTGGGGGACTAATTTTTGATGGAGAAGGACTAGGTTCCATGTTTCCACTCAGTCCAAGGTAATTATATACTTCTCCTTCCATTATCTATGCGTGTACGAGTTGTAACTCGACCGTAAAGACTAGACCTAGCGAGTTTCGAATGAGTGGTATGTTGTTTGTTGTTGCATCACTGTTGGCTGGTTGTGAACTTATTTTTAAGTTGAATTGATGGCTGTTTTATAGGATAAGAGGCTTAATTATGTACTTTTGGTTGTGTTTCTCAATTTGAAATAAAAGACAAGTCGAAACATGTTTTAGTAAATCGAAAAATCAGTATTCAGTTGTTTTGTGGGCTGTTTCATATTGCTGTTGGGTTGTCTATTTTGATACTATTTTATGGAGTTTGAGAGGATAAGGAGTGTGGAGAAACACCACATAATGGCAGGGTGTTTGGCTGGTCATTCGTCGTTACACTTTTTAGGCTGTTGGACACTACTTTGGTTGTCGTGTTATGTATGAAGTGATTAGGGTGTGTGGGCTTTTTATTGGTATATTTTGATGGATATAAGGTTGGAAAATGATACATACATGTGGTTGTTGTTGTGTTCTTGTGTTGTTGGTGTTATCTTGAATTTGGAAGGAGTAAGGATTATAGGGGAGATGCTGCCCGTTTTAAAACAAAATAAACTTGTCGTTCGTTGTGCGACAATTGTTCCTTTCATAACATAATGATAGTATTATTATCGTTGTTGTAGATTAAGGTAAGAAGAGGCGAGTTCAACTTGGTTATTGAAAAGATTGTGATAAAGTATGTTAAGGCACTTCCTTCTTTCTTTTTGCATGATCTAAAGTGAAATGAATACGCTATTTCATAACGGATCTACTCCTAGCAACTAAGGTTGCCCATGTTATTCTTTCCTTGTGAAGTTATTATAAGTAAGTATGTATGATCCTTGAATCCTATAGAAGCTCATATTGATAGTATGATGTCCACAATGTTAGTCGAAGGTGCAACGCCCTTAAGTCACTCCGAAAGGTTTAGAACGTGATTCTATGAGTCGAGCATGCATTATATATATGTATCTATTTTACTCAACCGAGTCACACTATAGTCGACCAGGTGCGGCACCTATTGTGCAACCACTGATCAGTTGGATTTACCGAGCTCCACATGGCCGGGTATGATTTTATCGAGCCTTATAATGGCCGGGTACGTTTTTACCGAGTCCTCTTTGAGGTCGGGTACGATATGATGATGATGATGATGATGCACACAGAGGCGACTGTTTTTAAAAGTTTATGTTTATATATGTATTATTTATTTCATATCAGTAGCCCCCAGAGGCACTCATATGTTACAGGTTGTATCTCCTCTATCTCTCTTTACATTACTGTTCTTGTTTATGTCTTCCTGCCTTACATACTCGGTACTTTATTCGTACTGACGTCCCTTTTGCCTGGGGACACTGTGTTTCATGCCCGCAGGTCCCGATTGATAGGTTGACAGTCCTCCAAGTAGGCTATCAGCTCAGCGAAAGGTGTTGGTGCACTCAACTTGCTCCGGAGTTGCCTGTTTTGTCAGCATGCTTTGGATATGTATTGATTGGTATGGCAGGACGTTGTCCCGACCTTTATGATGTTAGGTACTCTTAGAGGCTTGTTGACATATGTTAGGTGTATAGATACTTGTATGGACTTTTCGGCTTATGTTTTGAGTTTACAAATGGTCATGTCGGCCTTATAGGCCTGTATGTCACATGTATAAGTTTACATATCATGTTGGGTCATCATATGTTGAGTATTTCCTTATGTTTCATTCTTGTTATCTCATGACGAGTTTTCTGGCTCATTTACCCATAATAGCATGATAAGAAAGATATGTTACGTTCGTACTCGGTTGAGTAAGGCACCAGGTGCTCGTCGCGGCCCATTTGGTTTGGGTCGTGACATCTGATCTCTTCTGTGGCCTTAGAAAGCTGTTCAGCAAAAGAATACTCAAAAATGTTCTTGTCCTTGTCTGCTTGGTTGGAAGAGACTTTCTCAACTGCTAGTTCCGCTGCCATAACCTTTATTTGCTGTTCCAGGGTACATATACTCTCTTCTAAAACCTTCATCTCAAGTTGAAAACTCTCGTAGTGCTCTTTCCAATTATCTACGTCAGTGTGATAATCATACATTAACTGCTCCGTATGGATAACTCTTTTCATCATCTCCGTACCGATGAGATTAATCTACAGAAAAAAAGATGAGATTCTAACAAAGTAAAATCATAGAAGATAAAAAGAGGGAGAATTTATACCTTCAAAGATGACTGCACAATATCGTTCATCCAAGTTAGAGAGCTATGACTTTCTAGTTTTGACTTCTCAGCTGGGCCTATCAGAGGTTTCAGCCACACGTCAGCCTGACCTGACTTCTTCAAAATATTACCATCGGCATGAATCTTAATGGTAACTTGTTTCATTGCCTTGCTACCGCTTGAAGAACCAATTTTAGTACGAGAAGTAGTGGTAGTAGGAATGGTCGAAGAAGTCAAAATAGCCTCGGGCAGAGTAGCAGCGGCAATGGTAGGAGCAGGAAAATGGGGTTCCACTGCAACAGACACAGGAAAAGAGGCAAGAGGCACTTCCTCAGAAATCAATCCAAAGGTTTCATTATCAAACCCATGAGAAAATAGGTGTTCAGCAAAGTCACGAGGTGCTATAGGCGTCTCTTCATCAGAACTCACTAAAGTGGCTTCTTTGGGCTCGACCACAGAAATAGGACGAGGAGGAGGAGTATCTTTATCATCCGAATAACACATCTTCTGGCTCGTGGCTTATGAACTAATGAGCTTCAATCCCTCTCCTCTTCATCTTCAGAATCATGTGGTCTATCGCCCTTTCTTTTTGATGAAGAACTCAAGATTATCTCATGGTCTCTTGCTAGAGAGATCCTTGAAGTCGTGATTGAATCAGTACTCGCACCCCGAATGGGAAACCCTGATAAAAAGAAGGGTTAATAAGTTCTAAAGTAAGAACAAAAGGAAAGGAGAAAGTGAAAGAGAAAGTTATCGTGAGTCTTAACCTTCCAACCAAATCTATTTGAAAGATACTTCCAAGACCTTACTTCCATGGGAGCAATTGTTAATAATTTTTCCACCCAACTACGAAAACCAAAAATCTCCTCAACGATTCCCATGGTTGCTGAAAAGAAAAAGTAAAACAGTTATGCGAAGTACATGCTCTACACAAAAAAAGGAGAAAAAGTAAAAAATTGAAAGGGAAACTTAAATTCAAAGTTCCACTAGGGCATATTCTCTTCACCTACTAACCCAATTGTAGGAGCAGCAACAAATCGGGAGTACCAGCCACGATCTTTATCATCCTCAGGGCTGACTAAAACTTCTTACTCCTTGCCACAAGAGTAAAAACCCCATGACGGAATAATTTGGGAGAGTAAAGATGGATTAGATGATAAAAGGTGAATGGTAATTGAGCCAGGTTAGCCAAATACCTAAGGCATGCTACAACCCTCCATACAATAGGGCCAATCTGTCATGAACACACATCGAAGAAGCGGCAAAATTCAATGATCACTAGGTTAATAGGAGGCCTAAAACCCAATGTGAAGGGATACGTATACACAAAAGAAAAGCCAGCTTTAAAAGAAGTTATTCTTTGGTTTTCATTGGGGACCAGAATTGGAAAATCAAATTTCCAATGACAATCTCTACGAATAACAGAAATCAAACCCTCAGTAATCTAGGAAGGATAAACATCAACTCGATCATGAAAGGTCATAGAGGTGACTTAATTCCTAATCGATTCTCTATCAGAATAAAAAGAAAGTTCAGCAGGGATAATCTCATCAACCGTAGGTTCACGAATTGGCTCGATGGAATCCCTAATTCTAGCAGAAGACCTATGTGAAAAAGAAGCCCTAGTTCTAGAAGACGATGGAGGAGTCGAACTAGGTTGAGAAGAAGAACCTCATATCGAAACTGACCCTAAACTACACAACCTACCATATCTCCTATTTCTGGTAGGAGCAAGGGGAAGTTCATCTACAATAAGAACCTTTTGAGGATCAGGGTTTGAAGAAGACATAGCTGTATAGAGAAGTAGAAAGTATTGAATGGCAAGATGTGGAAAACTTTTTCGTGAAAAAAAAGACAAAGGATATATTTATACTCGGAAGTAACCGTCAAACAAAAGGGTAATGATGGAAACGTCATTATGAAAACTGTCACTTCATGATTGTTGCAGCCATTAAAAAGCCCTAAAAAGCGTTGAAGAGTTGTAGAAGCAATCGTAGGCCACCACGTGTGACATGTATTAAATAGAAGTGACATACAATGCGTCAGTTCAGAATATGGTATAATGATATGAGGGAAACGGTGGCAAAAATTCCCGCTTTAATGAGATCCACTTCCCAAATTTTCAATTTCTCAATAGTTGGCAAGTGGGGGGACTATCTGTATTGGGGAAAACCAATATTACACTTGGAATTAATTATGTGTCTGACATAGCAAGATATGTGGATCATTAGAAAAGTGACAGCTGAAGGAGAGTACTTAAAGATATGCTAGTCTTAATAGGTACGAGCAAGGCGTCTAAGAGACAGGAAGAAACGACCGCTCGAGTCTCTTCATAATTTGAAGAGATACCTGATCGGTGCCAACCCTACACCACTACAAAGTGGCAAGAGTGGTCGAAGTAGCTTTTACCCGAGATGGTCGGGATCGAATCCACATGGAGCTAGAATTGGTTGGGAATGGTTTTTCCTAGACTCAAGCTCTCTTTCTCAAGAAGAACCCAAGTCAAATAGGCACAAATTAGTGTTTGCAACCACCAATTTAACATGGAAAACACAAATCAGTCCAAATATCAACTACCCATAAACATCTAAGCCTTAGAACAAAAGATCCATCAAATACCCACACTAGGGTTGAGCCACAACCCTAGATAATGGGTCTAGCTACTCATAATAATGGAAGAAAACAGAGAAATAGATGAAGAATAACCCATAAATTATGATTACAAACTAGGATATTGAAGATTCAGTGTTAATCTAGCTACAAATTACTCAAAATGGAATAAAATAGTTGTTCATGTGCTCCGCTCTCTCACAGATTACAAAAGATACCCTAAAAATGTGAAAAGAAAGTATTTATACTAGGCCGAAATTTTTGGACGAAAATACCCCTGCGGAGGTACAGCAGACCGCGGTGAGGCTTTTTGGCTTGAATATTCACTCTCTGAATCTGGCCACCATGGGCCGCACAAAATGCACCGCGGCCGCGGTGGCTTCATTGCGGTCCACATAAATGCTCCACGGACCACACTGGCTTCACTTGTCCAAACTTCCAACTCTTTGAAACCCCCTCTTCGCGGACCGCATAAAATGGATTGCGGCCGCGAGAAAACCTCCGTGGACCGCACTGCTTTAAGATCCAAATTTGCACCTCTCTTAATCTCCTCACCACGGACCACACTAAATAGATTGCAGCCGCGGTGAGTCTGTTGCAACTGTGCTTTGACTTGTTCTTGGTACTTGTGAATATTTCACTCCTTTTTGAGCTGGCTTTGAGTACTTGTCATCTTTTTGACCAAACTTTACAAACAAGCACATCATGTAAGCCTTTGGGACTATTTGTATATATTTTTAACCAAAACTCAAGTAAAATGGAGTGTAAAATGAACTAGAATCCCTAGTTATCAACTCACCCGAACTTAAGCTTTTGCTTATCCTCAAGCAAACAAAATAAGTCCCACCTCTTTAAGAGTAAAACCAAGAAAATTTAGCTGACCTATAGTGACCTCATCTAGCATCAATTGGGACTAACAATTGCCCTCAATTCAAATGAATCATTAATAACATTCAACCTTTTAAGCACCATGGTTTGAGTGCGACACAAGAGCATCAAGAGTTGATTCAACTCATCAAGGAAACTCTTTCTACTACTTTGGTCATTGTGGAACCCAAACACATACATCCTCGACTCTCCCTAAGCAAGCCTCACTTTTAGATTGAAGCACTCAGAACAAGGATAGTGGAAACACACTCAGCTCTCTCAAAGAAAGGTCACAAGTCCGGCTCTAAGTACCATAAGCTTGCCCTTTATGTGAGTCACCACTAATATAAGCTTCATTCAACTCAAGATTATATAGGGCTTTTTGTGGAGATGTAGTGAAGGCTTTTGGTGCAGGGTAGGAAATATTTGGTCTAAGTAGGTTCCATCTTCTCTTAAGCACTTCATTTCTTCATTTTGGAACGCATTCTCTTGACTATTTGAGTCATTTACTCCTTTCTTAGGGGTTAGAGAGACACACTGTCACTCTTTCTTGTTCTTTTGAAATCTTTTTATCCTTTCTAAACTTTCCACACTTTTAATCTCTTTTCTTTTATTGAATCCCTTCATTTCTTTTACATTGTTCATTCTTTTTGACTTTTTGATTTTCTTTTTTCTTTTTTTTCATTACCTTTCATTTTCTTTATTTTGTATCTTATACCACTTTGTTGCATTCCTCGTCTCTCCCCCCAAACTTATGCTTTTGCCTTGTGCTAAGGAAAGATCGGGTGACAAGAGAGGGCATTTTTAGAACGGGTAAAGGCTTGTATCATGGTTTTTGCAAGAAAAAGGGCTATGACTCAAAAGGGTTGACTAGGGATAGTATTATTGGCAGGCTATAGAAGTTTTCAAGATATCATTCGGATCAAAGAGAGCCTATAATAACTTCTCAATTCAAACTACACTTAGAATTTCGCCTAGACAAATATTCAAGGCAAGTTCTAGATTAAGGGCACGGGACTTAGACTTGCAATTCAAATTCTCATCACACAAGCTATAGGATTGCTAAAGAGATAGAGTCGGGGGCCCACAACAACCTTAGTTAAGATTTGAGCAACATGAATGGTCCCGAAAAACCATTTAATGATTATCGGCCAATACAAGAGTCTCAAGGTCACAACTTTCACCATCCTATACACAACAATTTGTTTTTGACCATAAGATCAAAGGCAAATGTGCTAGGACCAAGTGAAGCTTTGCTTGAGGCACCATTACTCACTAACTATTATTTACACAAAAACAAAAAGAAAACATACTCAAACCCTTAAGAAGGTTGTCATGCCATCCATCATCGGGAAGGGCCATCCGGTTCACACAAATTTCACCTTTGGAAAGAACCATGGCATTAAGAAAACCAAAGGCTTATTGAATGTAAAACTCAAAATAAGAAGCTACCAAAATGAAATAAGAAGTTATGAAAGAAAAATGCGGAAAGTAGAATGAATATATACAAGAGGGGATTTAGACGAATATACATAAGGGGGAATGAATCAGAAAGTAACTTTATATACAGACCAAAGTTGCAAAGTACGAAAAGTGAAATAAAATGGTAAAATTATGTACATACCAAAAGTGAAAATCAAAGCATAATAAAAAAAAAATAGTATCATATTTACTACACCAAATTATCCAAATAGGGTTACCCCCTCAAATGAAAGCTAGCATTGTCATCAATACTAACTAACCAAAATTAGCTCAAAATAAAATAGAGAGTAAAGAAAACTCCCTATTGGCCCTCCGTTTGTATAGGATCATGAGTCTGGGTCCCTGTGTCCTCAGACTACTCGGGAACCTGTGACTAGATTTCTGTAACTTGTGTCTGCATTGGGATCTGGGCCTGTACTGGGGCCTGAGGCTGGCTAGAGGAACCTCCCTGCGAGTCCTCCAACTCTATCACAGCATCATCAGCACGGGGAATCACCCTCTTCCTCTTTGCTGGCCTCTCCACCTCCTACTCCAGCTCAGGTTTAGTTGCTGGAGCCGGTTCATGCAATAATAGCTCCAAGGGCAAGTGATCGGCCTTTAATTTCTCTACTTCCACCCTCAACTCTTTCACTAACTCCTTTGATGCCCGAGTCTTTCTCAACTTCTTTGTTTCCTTTGTCAGCTCCTTCAATGCTTTGCCATGAGAACCTACAGCCTCCAAAATTAATTGCTGGTTCTCCAAGAGCTTCTTCTAGTTGTCCAAAAGCTCCTTGAGAGTATCCTCCACTAACTGTGGAACCTATGGCTGAGTGGGTACGGACTGGGCTACCACCGATCTAGAAAGCACAGACAACTTAGAAGTAACTGTCTGCATCCAGTTGTTGACACTAGCAAGGGTTTGGCTCAAACTGTGGGCAGTCAATGGGTAGGATGAAGATGAGGAGATATCTGGGGCAGCAGAAGTAGAGGGTCCTGAGGCAGTCTCTGGTATGGCTGAGGGAGGCTGAGAAGAAGCTACTACTACTACTACTACTGGCTCTTCAGACTGTTCAGTAGAGGCAGTGGCTTTGCCTTTAGGGTGTTTGGGGTTGTCCTCACCCTTGAGGCTATACCAAGAAAAGGGCGCCTTCGGTTTCACCTTCACATCGAATTTCCTTTTTTCTACATCCTGATCCTCAAAGTACATAGTCAGAAAATGTGGAAAGGGGTATGATTTATCACCTTTATTGACCACTAGTGTAATCACCATGGACGTAACATTCTCGATGTTGATCGGGTACCCCGCCATGATAGACGCCACCAATATAGCCCGGGAGATAGGAAGAGAGTTCTCGTGAGTGGTGGGGTATAGCCTGCTGCAAACAAATGTCTCCCACCTTTTTGCCTCGAAGTTCAGGGTTCTCCTCAAAATTTTGACTCCCGCTGTCAACCATGCTGGGGTGGTACCTGGGATTGCCAAGTACTCTGCTAACCACAGACGGGCATCCTCCCCCAATGCTACCTTTTCTATGTATAAAGTTTCATCCTCCTCCGGAAAGCCCAGGTAGTCATTGATTGTTTTCTTATCAAACTTTACTTTCAAATTTTGCACCTTAGTCACTGTAGTGCCCTTTTTGATGTGGGAAACATTAGTGTAAAACTCCTTCTCCAAGTGCTCATTTGCATCCTCAACGTTGCCTATGAAATAATCCCAACCTGGCTTCTCTCTGAATTGCCTCTGCACATTTGGGTTGTGAGGCAGAAGATCTTTGTCAATGAATCTCTGTTCAAGTATCAACTTCCTCTCGGGCCACCATTCTCGGAATTTGTGGTAAGCAAGCTCACTGACAAACTATCCTGCCAAGCCTCCGGCTTTCTAGTTCTCTCCACCCCCATACTTGAGGCACACCCCCTTCTTCTTCTTCTTCTTCTTCTTCTTCTTCTTCTTCTTCTTCTTCTTCTTCTTCTTCTTCTTCTTCTTCTTCTTCTTCTTCTTCTTCTTCTTCTTCTTCTTCTTCTTCTTCTTCTTCTTCTTCTTCTTCTTCTTCTTCTTCTCTCAGTCATTGGACCGAGTCCGTCGAAAGAGCGATTGCCTTCCTCCTCACCCTTCGAGTTTTGTTCTTCTTCTTCTTCTTCTTCTTCTTCTTCTTCTTCTTCTTCTTCTATGGGAT
Organism: Nicotiana tabacum; assembly: GCF_000715075.1. Taxonomy (NCBI): domain Eukaryota; kingdom Viridiplantae; phylum Streptophyta; class Magnoliopsida; order Solanales; family Solanaceae; genus Nicotiana; species Nicotiana tabacum. The sequence continues at coordinate 118,700,942 of NC_134099.1, read as the reverse complement.
CCTCACCAGGTGTTGAAGCTGTAGGTGAGCTAGAAGAAACATCATGACCACTATCAGCTGAGCCCTCGGACAACTCAGAAGAAATTGCCATTGAAGCTTGAGCAGTAGGAGTGATCGGAGGTGTATCTCTCAATCTTCGCCTTTTCGGCCATTCAGGAACATACTCCAGCTCTGCCTCGGAGTCGGATGCCTCCCGGGAGGGTAAATACTCACTTCCCGAATGGGAAGTAGCTCTATCCGCAGCCTTTATTGACTTTCTAGTGTCGTTGATTTCCTGCCGGACTTGGGGGTCAATCTGATCATGCCTTGTCCCCTACCCTGGGAGGACTCTCCTTTTCCCTTTTGTTTTCCACCTCCGCCTCGTGATTTAACCATTTTATGCAAGTGGAATTTAGTTGAAGCTTGTTAGTATCACAGTATCAGAAGAATCAGAGAAGAAAGTAATTGCAGACAAAGAAGAAAATAGTACAGATAGGAGATTGCGGACCACATAAAATGCAGTGCAGCCGCAAAGGGACCACCGCGAACCGCACAAAATGGTACCACGGTCTGCATTGAGATGGAGGTCAGAATACACACTCTCTGATAAAGGCCACCGCGGTCCGCAAGAAATGGTCTGTGGCTGTGATAAGGCACCGCGGACCGCAAAAAATCGACCGTGACCGTGGTCCTCAACTTTCAACTTTCTAAAGTTTCACCACCGCGGTCCGCACAAAATGGCATCGCGGACCGCAAAGAGGTACCGCGGACCGCAATTAATCCATCGTGGACCGAGGTAAGCCATAGGTAGCAATACCAACTTAGGGTTTCAATTTTCATCTCATTTTTAGCCTAAAATCACATATCATTAACCCCACTAGGTGTTCAATCATTAGTCTTAACTAATTAACCCTAATTTAACATAATTATGTAAACCTACGCTACAATTTAAAGAAAAGGGAATAAAAAGAAGTACAACTAGCTAATTAAAAGAAAATAAACAAAGTTAAAAACTAAGAAATATTAAAATTACCAATAGTGAGATGCAACACATATGATTTAGAAACAGGGTTTAAATTTGTGCAGTTAGGGCTTGGATGAACAGTACTTTTTACAATTGAGAGTGAGAATGAGCGAAAAGTTTTAAATGAAAGCCTAAGGTCCTATTTATAGAAAAGGACCCTGGGACCCACCGTACCTACCCATCGCGGACCACAAGAAATGCACCGCGGTCTGCGGTACTTGAACATATGAAGCACTAGGCTTAAGTGCACCGCGGTCCGCAAGAAAAGCTCTACGGCCGCGGCAGGGCATCGTGGACCGCACAAAATGCAATGCGACCGCAGTGCAAACTTCAGAGAGTGACATTTTGCCAACTTGGTCTTGCAATGCATCAAAACAATCCTACACACATCTCACAACTAGTTAGTCCAAAAGCAAATCCTATACTAAAAAGAAAATTAATGAAAAACAAAAAGAAAGACACATGGGTTTCCTCCCAAGAAGCACCTGATTTAATGTCGCGGCACGACGCAGGTTACTATCAAATCACTTTAGATGGAGCAGTGCCACCACGTGGCTGTCATCAATCTTGCCCAGGTAGTGCTTGACCCTGTGCCCATTAACTCTGAAGACCTCTCCATTTTTGTTTTTCAAGTCAAGTGCACCAAACGGAGTCACAAACACCACTTTAAAAGGTCCACTCCATTTTGACTTAAGCTTTCCCGGAAACAGACGTAACCGAGAATTGAACAAGAGAAACAAATCACCCACTTTGAACTCCTTACCATGAGCATACTTATCATGAAGGTACTTCATCTTGTCCTTATACAAGGACGAACTGGAGTAGGCATAGAATCGGAAATCATCAAGTTCATTAAGCTGCTCCACATACCACATTCCATTCAAGATTCAACATCCTCAAAGACCACATGGCCTTGTGCTCTAACTCAATCGGTAGATGGAAAGCTTTCCCAAATACCAACTTGTGCGGAGACATACCAATCAGAGTTTTGTAAGCAATCCTATAAGCCCATAGAGCATCATCCAATTTCTTTGACCAATCGGTCCTATTTGCATTAACCGCCTTTGACAATATACTCCTGATTTCCCTATTTGAGACTTCAACTTGGCCACTCGCCTGAGGATGATAAGGGGTAGAAACTTTGTGATTGACACCATATCTTGAAAATAGAGTATCAAAAGCTCTATTGCAAAAATGAGACCCCCATCACTTATGATTGCTCGAGGGTGCCAAACCTAGTAAAAATGTTCTTCTTGAGAAATGCGACAACACTCTGGGCCTCATTGTTGGGTAAAACCATGACTTCAACCCACTTTGAAATATAATCAATCGCCATGAGAATGTATGTGTTCCCACACGAACTAACAAACCGGCCCATAAAATCAATGCCCCACACATAAAAAATATCAACTTCGAGAATAGTATTAAGAGGCATCTCATCTTTTTTCAAAATTCCAACCGCTCTTTGACATTCGTCGCATCTCTTAACAAGATCACTTGTATCTTTGTACAAAGTTGGCCAGTAAAATCCATAACTAAGAACTTTTGAATCCGTCCTTGCCCCACCATGATGGCCACCATAGGGAGAGGAATGACAAGCCTCTAAGATACTCAATTGCTCCTCCTTCGGGACACACCTTCAGATCACACCATCCGTGCAGATCTTGAAAAAGTATGGCTCATCCTAATAGAAGTCCAAACTATCTCGTTTGAGCTTCTTCCTTTGGTTAGAAGAGAGCTCACATGGGATTATACAAGTCACAAGGAAATTTGCAACGTTCGCAAACCATGGCATACCATTCACCGACACAGAAAGGAGTTGCTCATCAAGAAATGAATCATTGATCTCTAGGCCATCACGAGGCCTCCCCTTCTCCTCCAAGCGGGGCAAGTGGTCCGCCACTTGATTTTCACTACCCTTCCGGTCCACAATCTCCAAATCAAACTCTTGAAGTAACAAGACCCATCGCATCAACCTAACTTTGGAATCCTTCTTCGTCATCACGTACCAGAGTGCGGCATGATCGGTATGAACTATGACTTTGGCGCCCATGGGATATGGCCGAAATTTTTCCATTGCGAACACAATAGCCAAAAGCTCTTTCTCAATCACCGTGTAGTTCACTTGAGCATTCTTTATCTTGCTCGCATAATACACCGGATGAAACATTTTATTCACTCTTTGACCCAAAACCTCCCCGACCGCAACATCACTCGCTTCACATATGAGCTCAAAAGGTAAGCTCCAATTGGGCGCGGTAATAATAGGAGTGGTGGTCAACTTGTTCTTGAGAAGTTCAAAGGCTTGCATACATCCCTCATTGAACACAAACTTGACATCTTTTTTCAATAACTTGCACAAGGGATTCACTACCTTCGAAAAGTCTTTGATAAATCTCCGGTAGAACCCCGCATGCCCATGAAAACTTCTAACTCCCTTGACAGAAGTAGGGGGAGGGAGTATTTAAATCACATCAATTTTTTCTTTGCCCACCTCTATACCATGCTTTGATATTTTATGCCCAGAACTATGCCCTCCTCAACCATGAAGTGTCATTTCTCCCAATTAAGAACAAGATTGGTTTCTTCACAACGGGCCAACTCTCTATCAAAATTTTTCAAACATTCATCAAATGAGTCACCCACAACACTGAAGTCATCCATGAACACCTCCAAAATATCTTCCACCATGTCGGTGAATATGGCCATCATACACCGCTGAAATGTAGTCGGTGCATTACACAACCCGAATGACATCCTAGAAAAGGTAAAGGTACCATATAGACAAGTAAAAGTGGTCTTCTCCTGATCTTTCAGAGCAATCAAATTTGGTTGTACCCAAAATACCCATCCAAGAAGTAGTAGAAGGTACGCCCAGCAAAGCGATCTAACATCTGATCAAGAAAAGACAATGTAAAGTGATCCTTGCGGGTCACCTCATTCAACTTTTGGTAATCCATGCACACCTTCCACCTAGTGACAGTCCTTGTTGGAATCAACTCATTTTGCAAATTGGTAACCACGGTCATGCCACCCTTTTTCGGCACACATTGCACTGACGATGTCCAAGAGCTATCTGAGATGGGGTACACAACCCCGGTATCTAACCACTTGATCACCTCCTTTTTTCATAACTTCTTGCATTGCCTCGTTCAACCTCCTTTGATGTTCCAAGGATGGCTTTGTATCATCTTCCAGAATAGTCTTGTGTATACAGAATGCGGGGCTTATCCCCCGAATATCAGCTAATGTCCATCCAATTTCCTTCTTTTTCTTTTAGAGCACCGCCAATGTGGCATCAACCTACATGTTAGTAAGACAAGAGGAAAGAATAACTGGCAAAGTTGAACTAGGGCCTAAGAATTCATACCTGAGGTGTGGAGGCAACGACTTCAACTCTAACACTGGAGGTTCCTCGATTGAAGGTTTTATTGGTGGAGTCTTCCTATTCTCAAGATCCAAAGAGAGTTTCCTAGGCTCATAAGAGTAAGAGCCCATTCCATCTAAAGCATTCACACACTCCACTCAGCCTTCATCCTCATTTACATCAAGATTCAACAATACCGCCTCTAGAGGGTCCTCCACATTGATCATTGCACTAGTATCATCAACTATTACTGCCTTGACAAGTTCCACAAAAGAGCACACTTCAGAACTGTTGGGCTGCTTCATTGACTTGCACACATGAAAGACCACTTTCTCATCACCCACCCGGAAGGTGAGTTCCTCTGCTTCCCCGTTGCAAGGAAAGGTCTTCCCAATATGATTGAAACCTCATAATCTACCTTACAATCCAAGATTACAAAATTAGCTAGCAAGATAAATTTGTCCATCCGAACAAGAATATCATCAATTATACCCAATGGCCGCTTCATGGTTCTATCCACCATTTGCAATCTCATGGAAGTCGGCCTCGGTTGCCCAATACCCAAAGTTTTGAAAACTGAGTAGGGCATCGAGTTGATACTTGCCCCCAAATCACATAGAGCTTTAGCAAAGTCTGCACTCCCAATGGTGCAAGGAATGGTGAAAGCACCGGGATCTTCTAGATTCGGAGCCATTGAGTGCACTATTGCACTAACTTAGTGGGTTATCTTGATAGTTTCACAATCCATGAATATTTTTTTTGTCACCAAATCTTTCATGAATTTAGCATTACCCAGCATTTGCTCTAGAGCTTCCACCAAAGGCACATTAATGGATAAGCTCTTCATCATATCAATGAACTTCTTAAACTGGTTCTTATTTTTCTACTTCGCTAACCTTTGAGGATAAGGTGAAGGTGGCCTTGGCAAAGGAGCCTTAGCTTTAGGCACAACCATTTCTAGCATGTCTATTACGTGTTTCCTAGACAGGTTCACGTTATTTTGAGTTTCCACCTCGGCATCTTGGATATCAATCCTCACTTACTCATTCACATTCTCATCAATCACATTTTCAACCACCAGAGGGATCTCATCCTCTTGCAACTCAACTTCATCACTCAAAATTTCTTTTTGCTTGGAGGCATTCACATCACCGCCTCGTCCACTTCTTATAGTTACTGCCACTACATGCCCGGAATTGTTCCCACCCTTCGGGTTTACTACCGTATCACTAGGTAGAGCCCCCTTGGGCGAGTATTCAAGGATTGTGAGATTTGGCCTAATTAAACCTCCAAATTTCTGATTGAAGTATTGTGGGAAGCCAACTGAGCATCAGAGTCCTCATTCTTTTTCATCACTCTGTTCAAACATCATTTCAATTCTTCCCATTTCGTTGTTGGAAAAACTAGTACCTTGGGATGGAAATGGGAGTGGATTGTTCGATTATTGATACATTGGGGGTCTTTGAAAGCCTTACCCCCGATTTTCTTAGTTTCCATTTTTCCAACCACCCTGATTATTGTTTACACCCCAAATGTTATTGTTTCCACTCCAATTACCTTGATTGTTCTGATTGCCCCAATTGGAATTTTGGTTGTTGTTCCCCTAATTACTATTCCCGTATTGTTGTTGATTACCCCAATTTCCTTGGGGTCTCCAATGTTATTGGTTGGAAGCATTGCCCCTTTGGCCTTAATAATTGTTCACATATTGCACTTCTTCATTCTGCCTATCATAACCATCATCTTGGAATCCACCACTATCATTGTCGTATTGATCCGGACTCACTTGGTTCTATTTACCTCTTTGTCTTCTTTTGTTCACTAGCATGTTGACACCCTCCATAGCATTAACCTGTCATGGATTTTGAACCTGCTATAACTGTGCCTTTGCTAGCTGGTTCATTGTTGTTGTCAGCTCTGCTATTGCCTGCCCATGATCATGGAGCTCTTTGTGCAAGTGGATGACCGTGTGGTCACCATGTGGCACATTGGCTCTACTTTGCCAAGTGGAGGACGTGTCAGCCATCTCATCAAGAATGTCACAAGCCTCATCATAAGACAGGCTCATGAAATTACCCTTGGCAAGTTGATTCACTATGCACTGATTTGTTGTGTTAATGCCCCGGTAGAATGTCTGTTGTATCATTGCTTCAGTCATATCATTATTGGGACATTCTTTTACCATGGTTCGATATCTCTCCCATATCTCATGCAATGGTTCATTGGTCTCCTGTTTGAAAGCTAAGATCTTATCCCTTAATGCTACCATATGTCCTGGCGAGAAAAACTTAGCAATGAATTTATCCTCCAACTCATCCCAAGTAGTTATGGAATGGTTGGGAAGCTGTTCAAGCCAATCCAATGCCTTCCCTCTAAGTAAGAAAGGGAATAATCTCAACCAAAATGCATCCTCTAACACATTAGTTTGCTTGCTCCCCCAACAGGTATCCATGAAACCCTTGAGATATTTGTAAGCATTCTGATGGGGAGCACCCGTGAAGTACCCTCGCTGCTCCAACAATGTCAGCAACATATTTGTAATTTGAAAATTGCCCACCCGGATCTGGGGTGGGACAATTGCACTAGCATATCCTTGGTTGGGAAGCACTCGAGGAGCCACTCTTGGAGGTAGTGGAGGAGGGTCTGGAACATTATCATTAGCCTGACAGCCTCTCCTTTGTCCTTGAGGTAAAATGGGAACCTCATCATCAATATTGTCCTCTACCTCCTCCCTCGGTGGAAGATCTTCAAGAGGTGTGTTGTTTGCTACCATTTTGTACCTGAATTTGCGATACACACAAATTAGTAACACAAACGGAAAGAAGAACAATACACAAAACTATTTAGATAGACATCCAAAATCATTAGCTCCCCGGTAAAGGCACCAAAAAGTGATAAGGTGCCAACCCTACACCACTACAAAGTGGCAAGAGTGTTCGAAGTAACTTTTACCTGAGATGGTCGGGATCGAATCCACAGGGAGCTAGAATTTGTTGGGAAATGGTTTCCTATCCAAATTGGCAATGCGTAGTGCTCTTAATTACATTTCCAATCATGTTTGTTTGTTTTGTTACTTCTAATTTCTATGCTAATAGTATGCTAAATTAAACTAAGAGTGATTGCTTATAAGGTTATCTAAATAGTTAAAGAGGCACTAGGGAAGTGACTTTCTCCTAGGTGAATACTTGATGATCTAAAGCCTAAGGCAAAGAAGTAATGTTGGGGATTGTGATATAGCCAATGCATGGAATTACTCACTCTATACCTCTCGGTAGCTTGAGTGACTTTGCCCTAATTGACTTTCTAAAGACCAATTGGGTGTCAAAATTGTGCAAGCAATATAGACTCAAGTCGGGTATTACTATCTCTAGTTTTAACCTTTTAATTGGGGCTATCAATCTCTTGATTACTGTTACACCTCCTTTTTCTACCCGGAAAAGGGATATAAGGGAGTTTTCCAATTTAAGTGACGATAATCGAAACAGAATTATTTATTCAAATTCAGAGTCGCCACTTGAGATAATTTATGGTATCCCAAGTCACCGGTTTAAAATCTCGAATCGAAGAAGGTTTTGACTCTTATTTATGGTCTGCGAACAAAGAAATCCGGGTAAGGAATTCTGTTAACCTGGGAGAAGGTGTTAGGCATCCCCGAGTTCCGTGGTTTTAGCATGGTTGCTTTGATCAGACTTGTCTTAATTTGTTTTCATTACTTATTATTAAACCTATGTGCATTTACCTCTTTTAGTCCAGAAATTATCTTAAAACGAGTCATGCGTACGTGTACTCATTTTGTTTTGCGCGTCAAGAATCATGTCACGCGTACGTATACACAATTAATCACGCTTTGTTAATTATTAAGAAAATTTGGTCGAAGTTGCGCAAACGCATACCTCGATTTATTTTGAAAATCATAATTATGTCACGCGAACGTGTACACAATCACGATGATAAATTAAAACCGCGCCTAAACTAAACTACGAAATTGTGATTTATTCCTTCTAAATTTGAGAATATCGTGGAAGATATCACAGTTATGGAATTTTTTGCGAGTAAGTGTGATATAAGTCCTAATTACAAAGTCTATTAAAAGCTAAAAATTGAATTGGGAAATTATAGTCATCGCTGACGAAGTTCCATTTTTACACTTGCAAAGTTATACTACTACTACTACCCCTTTTTTAAAAAAATTATTTGGATCCACAAATCATTATTCTATCATGAGACAACACTGAACACCAAACAATATATATAATCTTTGCATAGAATCTAAACATTTATTTTACTACTATCTCTCGTCCTCTCCGCAGAAAGCATCCAAACATGGCAAAGCAATTTTCCAAACAATTGCACTAGCTCACAGGAACATTGAGCAAATTATACCACCTAATTAAACATATTAATTATCAAATCAAAGAAATAATAATAATAGAGGAAAGTTGGAAATAAAACCTCAGCTTCTTTTATTTATGATCGAGCCAACGGACCAGAAAACTCAACGGCATCCTCAAACACAGGCCAACGAATTAAGCTCCAACGCGGCCTCAAACTCGACTCGTGGAGCTACTATTTTTTGTGGTGGATTAGCAGCAATTTGAGCGACTTTTAGATGATTTTTGAGGATGTTTTCAGTTGGTTCTTACGGTGAGAAGGACAATAGTTTATCGTTCAAGCACAATTAAATATAGGTAATTTTTGATGAAGTTTCAGTGGACATCAAGAAGAAGAAGAAGGATCCCTCACTATATCTCTTCGCCTCTCTTTCTATCTGTCTCCTATATCTCTGTTTCTAAGAGCTCTTTTCTTAAAGAAGAAAAAAGAAAAAAATCATAAGCAAGGGGAAGGGGAAGGCATTCGATTTTTTTTTGGGTTTGGGGTCAGGTTCTCTAGACAAGAGGGGTTGCTCTGATGGTAAGCAACCCTCACTTCCAACCGAGAGGTTGTGAGTTCGAGTCTCCCCAAGAGCAAAGTGGGAAGTTCTTGGAGGGAAGGATGTCAGGGGTCTATTTGGAAACAGTCTCTCTATCCTAGGGTAGGGGTAAGGTCTGCGTACACACTACCCTCCCCAGACCCCACTAAGTGGGATTATACTGGGTTGTTGTTGTTGTTGTTGTTGGTCAGGTTCTCTTTATTCGACAGTAAGAGGGACGGAGACGATGATCTCCCTTTTTGGAATCTGCGGCCGATTTTGCTTCAGGACCCCGTTGATTTTAGGAGTTAGGGATTGTTTTACAGGGGTAAGAATTAGGTTAGGTCAAATGGGGAATGAGTATGGGCTTAATGTTTTGGGCTATTCAAAATTGGGTCTTTTCAATTAAGACCAAACAAAATTAGCCCCAAATTTCACATTCTTTCTTCTAAAACAAGACCAAAAATACTATACCATTTACTAATTAATCCTACTTAAATAAAATAACTATTAAAATAAAACTATCCGTTAAAACGAGCCTATTTTTGGTATTTTTTAAAATATCATACTAAAAAATAAAAAATAGAAAAATTATTGTAAAATTAAGATAATACTCCTTGAACTTTTTTTTTTTTGTATTTTTGAATTTTATGTAAGGTAGCCAAATTAAAAGTAACTAGATAAAAATATTAATTAGCTAAATAAGAGAAAATATTTTTTGTAATTTTTGTTTTTGTGATAAAATAAAGTAAAGAGAGCGATACTAAACCTAAACTAAATATTTACACTAAAATGTGTAAAATCTTGGGGAGGGTCAAAAATTATATGTCTACAGCTGCCCCTCTTTGACTAGAAACGCGAAGAGTTTTCAGACAAAGAATGGAAACACAAAGAGTTTTCACACAAAGAACGACATGACAGATTTTTTGACCTGGCCCTTATTTAGAAAGACCAAAAACTAAGAGAAAAGAGAATCTGACCGAGCCCTGGTATCTGAGCTACCTACATATCCTTGGCTATAAAGGAATCAGGCCACGTGTAGTTCAGAAGTGAATGAGGTGATGGAGTGTACCGAGGTGGAGAGCCGAGTGAGGTTCCGTTCCGCCGAGGCTCCGGTATGCGGTCCTATTATTACATCAAAAATCAAAATTGAAAAGACTAACTAAGCCTATCAGCTACAACTTACAAGATTCCTATCTGTGAGTCTTCTGAAGCTTGATCTTGAGTCTTGAATGGTTCTTCATGCGGACTTTAGATTTGAACCTTGGCGCTCGCTAGCTGCAGGTACTAGTTAATTGTCACCTTTTGGATCAAGACCGGACATGTAGCACTCATGACCTCAACCACGTCTTGAGCGGCTCACATCTTTTCCCTGCTTCTGCATTTTGGATTCACTTTTTTTTCTCTTTTTTTTTGGATTGAGACTACTTCTATTGGTCATCTCGGATTGTTGACTCGCATTCTTGCTGCGAGCTTCTGCTACTTCTAACTTGTCACGACCCTGATTTCCTACCCTCGGGAGTCGTGATGGCGCCTACTAATGTGAACTAGGCAAGCCAATCCTTAAAAGCTTACTTCATTAATAAATCACTTCTTTTAACGATTATCAGTGATAGCATGAAAATAGCGAAATTTAATAAAAGTACGGAAGACTTAAATTAAAGAAACTAAACAATAATATGGAAATCAACATATGCCTCTATCCAAGAACTGGTGTCACATTACTCACGAACTTCTAAGAGTACTAAATACAACCGTTTGAAAGAAAGATATAAACTGTTTGTCTCGAATACATGAGATAACATACTGAAATAAAGATAGAGGGGACGCCGGGCCTGCGGACGCTTGCAAGGCTACCTCGGTGTCTCACTGGACTGAAAGTTGACTCCCGCGCTACTGCTGCTGTCCAAGACCTTGATCTGTGCAAAAGAGCACAGAGTGTAGTATCAGCAAAACCGACCTCATGTGTTGGTAAGTGTCTGGCCTAACCCCGGTGAGGTAGTGATGAGGCTATGACCATACTCCAGATAAACCTGTGCAGTTATATACTATATGGTGGAAAAGTAAACAGGTAATAAGAAATCAAAGCTGGGAAACGGGAAACATGCTCCGGGGGTAGCAGATAAAACAGAATACCAAAGAATAGTAAGGAAACTACAATTTAAATTCTAACACGGATAAGGAAAAATAAGGCAACTTTCACTTTCAGTTTCATCTTATTGCAGACGTGCAACCCGATCCCATTTCTCATATCTTGTGGTAGGTGTACCACCCGCTCCCATTTTAGTATATCTTGTGGCAGGCGTACCACCCGCTCCCATTTCAGTATATCTTGTGGTAGGCGTACAACCCGCTCCCATTTCATTACATCTTGTGGTAGGCGTACCACCCGCTTTCATTTCATTATATCTTGTGGTAGGCGTACCACCCACTCCCATTTCATTATATCTTGTGGTAGGCGTACCACCCGCTCCCATTTCATTATATCTTGTGGTAGGCGTACCACCCGCTCCCATTTCATTATATCTTGTGGTAGGCGTACCACCCGCTCCCATTTCATTATATCTTGTGATAGGCGTACCACTCGCTCCCTTTTACATTTCATCACACAATCACAAGAAATTCCGGCAAGGGAACATAAATAATATAATAACTTCCCGGCAAGGGAACATAACAATGTTATAATTTTCCCGTCAAGGGAACAACAATATTGAATTAGTCATCTCGGCAAGGGAGAATCAGCTATAACCAACCTCAACTCAACTTGTACTCAGTTCTATTATTGAAAATGCTCAATCATAGAAGATCATTAAGTAAAGCACCCAAGTGTCATTTAAGAACACAACAGTTTTCAATTTAAGACTCACGGTCATGCTTGACACCATGCATATACGTCGTACTCAATAAGAAGCAAGTAGCAAGTATGACTCAACTCCTAATCTCTCAAGCTAGGGTTAGACCAAACACTTACCTCGATGCCTTGAACACCACTCAAGTCTCAACTATAGCTTTACCCCTTGATTCCACTACCAATCCGCTCGAATATAGTCACAAGTTACTTAATTATATCAATAAGTGCTAAATGAATCAACCCCAATGCATGAAAATGAGTTTTCTAAAGTTTTACCCAAAAGTCAGAAATCACCCCTCCCCCCCCAGGACAACGTGGTCGAAACCCGAGGTTCAGACCAAAACCCGATTACTCATTCCCCCACGAATCCAAATATAAAATTTGTTTTGAAATCGGGCCTCAAATTGAGGTCCAAATCCCCAATTTTAGAAAACCTAGGTTCTACTCAAAACACCCAATTTCCCTTATGAAAATCTTTGATTTGAAGTTGAAATCATGTTAAAAGATGTTAAGGAGTGAAGAAAATGAGTTAGAAATCACTTACGACCGTTTTGGAGAAGAAAGGTTGTTTGAAAAATCGCCTCTTATGTTTTGGAGTTTTGAAAAAGTGAAAAATAACTGAAATTCCCATTTATTTATACCCTTCTCAGACCCCCAGTGCGAACCGCATCAAATGGACTACGGCCGCATAGTCTCCACCGCGGACCGCACAAAGGCGACCGCGGTCGCGCTAGCCCCTCCCTGAAGACCTGCAGTTCAGCACCCTAGGCGGACCGCACAAAGGCGACTGCACCCGCACAACCTCCACCGCTGACCGCACAAAGGCGACCGCAGCCGCGCTGGCCCCTCCGCGGTCGCACGCGATTTCTCGCGGACCGCACTAGAGGGTTCAGAGACTACAACTTTCTAAACCTGCAACATCTGACTTTTTAAGCCTAAGGCATTCCGGAGCCCATTTGAAACTCACCCGAGCCCTCAAAACTCCTACCCAAGTATATACACAACCTCAAAAAATCCTACGAACATATTCGTGTACTCAAATGACCAAAATAACATCACGAGCATCGAATTAAAGCTCGAGATCATTAAAATTTCTCAAAACTCTTTTAAACATCAAATTTCTCAATTAAGGTCCGGATCACGTCAAACGACGTCCGTTTTTAACCAAATTTCACAGGAATGACTCAAGTCATATATAAGACCTGTACCGGGTGCCGGAACCAAAATGCGGGCCCGATACCATTGCTTTCTAATCAGTTTTCACTTCAAATTTCCTTAAACAATATCTGAAAATAATTTCACTTAAAATTTCATTTCTCGGGATAGGGACCTCGGATTCCGATTCCGGGCATACGCCCAAGTCTCATATTTTCCTACGTACCCTCCGGGATAGTCAAATCACGGGTCCGGGTTCGTTTACCCAAAATGTTGACCGAAGTCAAATTTATTCATTTTAAAGTCAAGACTTAACATTTTTCACAAATTTTCATATTTAAACTTTCCGTCTACGCGCCCGGACTGCGCACGCAAATCGAAGCAACTCTAAATGAAGTTTTCAAGGCCTCGGAAGCACATAATGGGTATGAAATAGGTGATGACCATTTGGGTCGTCACATTCTTCACCTCTAAAACAACCGTTCGTCCTCGAATAGATAGAAGAAGGAAGTACCTAAGTCGGGGAATAAATGACGAAAACGGCTCCGCATATCGAACTCGGACTCCCAGGTCGATGCCTCAGGAGGCTGACCCCTCCACTGAACATGAACCGCAAGAAAACTCTTCGATCTCAACTGACGAACCTGCGTTCTAGAATAGCCATCGGCTCCTCCTCATAAGACAAGTCCTTGTCCAACTGGTCAGTACTAAAATCTAACACGTGGGATGGATCGTCGTGATACTTTCGAAGCTTGGACACATGAAATACTGGATGTATGGCTGATAAGCTAGGCGGCAATGCAAGTCTATAAGCCACCTCTCCCACTCGATCAAGAATCTCAAATCGACCAATGAACCTAGGGTTAAGCTTGCCCTTCTTCCCGAATCTCATCATGCCCTTCATAGGCGACACTCGGAGCAATACCCGCTCACCAACCATAAAAGCCACATCTCGAACTTCGCGGTCTACATAACGTTTTTCCCTGGACTGAGCCGTATGAAGCCTCTCCTGAATGATCCTGACTTTGTCCAAGGCCTCCTGAACCAGATCCGTACCCAACAACCGAGCCTCCCCCAGCTTAAACCATCCAACCGGAGATCGACATCGCCTACCATACAAAGCCACACAAGGAGCCATTTGGATACTCGACTGGTAGCTGTTGTTGTAGGCAAACTCTGCTAAAGGCAAAAACTGATTCCACGAACCTCCAAAATCAATAACACAAGCCCGGAGCATATCCTCCAATATCTGAATAATCTGCTCGGACTGCCCATCCATCCGAGGATGAAATAATGTACTCAACTCAACCTGGGTGCCTAACTCTTGTTGAATGGCTCTCCAGAAACGCGAGGTGAACTGTGTACATCGGTCCGAAATGATAGAGACTGACACACCATGAAGACGAACAATCTCCCGGATATAAATCTCCGCTAACCTCTCGGATGAATAGGAGACTGCCACAGGGATGAAATGTGCTGACTTGGTCATCCTATTAACAATGACCCAAACTACGTCGAACTTCTTCCGAGTCAGCGTAAGCCCAACACTTCCGAGTAGCGAAATCTATAGTGATCCGCTCCCACTTCCACTCAGGAAGCTCAATCCTTTGAAATAAACCACCAAGCCTCTAATGCTCGTACTTAACTTGCTGACAATTCAAACATCGAGCCACATATGCAACAATATCCTTCTTCATTCTACGCCACCAATAATGCTGCCGCAAATCCTGATACATCTTCGCGGCGCCTGGATGAATAGAGTACCGGGAACTATGGGCCTCCTCTAAAATCAACTCTCGAAGCCCATCCACATTAGGCACACAAACTCGCACCTGCAATCTCAAAAATCCATCATCACCTAAGGTAACCTTCTTTGAACCTCCACGCTGCATCGTGTCTCTAAGGACACACAAATGGGGATTATCAAACTGCCGATCACGAATGTGCTCCAATAACGAAGAACGAGCGACCGTTTAAGCTAATACTCGACTAGGCTCAGAAATATCCAACCTCACGAATCGATTGGCTAAAGCCTGAACATCCAAAGCAAGCGGCCTCTCACCAACCGGAATATAAGGAAGACTGCCCATGCTGGCTGACTTTCTACTCAAAGCATCAGCCACCACGTTGGCCTTTCCCGAGTGATATAAGATAGTGATATCATAATCTTTCAACAACTCCAACCATCTCCTCTGCCTCAAATTCAACTCCTTTTGCTTGAACAAATACTAAAGACTCTTGTGATCAGTGAACACCTCACATGCCTAGCGATACAGATAATGCCTAATCTTCAATGCGTGAACAATGGCTCGAAGCATAGGCAATGACCTTTCCATCCTGCATCAACACTGTACCAAGCCCAATACGGGAAGCATCGCAATAAACTGTGTAAGGCCCTAAACCTGTGGGCAAAACCAACATTGGTGCGGTAGTTAGAATTGTCTTGAGCTTCTGAAAGCTCGCCTCACACTCGTCCGACCATCTGAACTGGGCACCCTTCTGGGTCAACCTGGTCATCGGGGCTGCAATAGATGAGAACCCCTCCACAAACCGACGATAGTAGCCTGCCAATCCCAAGAAACTTCGAATCTCTATAGCTGATGTTGGTCTAGGCCAGTTCTTGACTGCCTCAATCTTCTTCGGATCAACCTGAATACCCTATGATGATACAACATGACCCAGAAATGCAACTAAACTCAGCCAGAACTCACACTTCGAGAACTTAGCATATAACTGACTATCCTTCAGAGTTTGAAGAACCACTCTAAGATGCTTCTCGTGCTCCTCCTGGCTGCGGGAATATATCAAAATATCATCAATGAAAATTGTCACGAATGAGTCCAAATAAGGCCTGAACACTCGATTCATCAAATCCATAAAAGCCGCTGGGGCATTTGTCAACCCAAATGACATGACTAAGAACTCATAATGCCCGTACCGAGTGCGGAAAGCTGTATTAGGGACATCGGATGCCCTAATC
The DNA here is from genome assembly GCF_000715075.1 of Nicotiana tabacum. Classification (NCBI taxonomy): domain Eukaryota; kingdom Viridiplantae; phylum Streptophyta; class Magnoliopsida; order Solanales; family Solanaceae; genus Nicotiana; species Nicotiana tabacum. The sequence continues at coordinate 118,684,677 of NC_134099.1, read as the reverse complement.
CTCAACTGATGGTAGCCAGATCTCAAGTCGATCTTTGAAAATACTTTGGCACCCTGAAGTTGATTGAACAAATCATCGATCCTCGGCAATGGATACTTATTCTTGATGGTGACCTTGTTCAACTGCCGGTAATCAATGCACATTTTCATCGAACCATTCTTTTTCTTAACAAACAACACTAGTGCACCCCAAGGCGAAACACTAGGTCTAATGAAACCCTTTTCAAGCAAGTCCTCCAACTGCTCCTTCAACTCTTTCAACTCAGGCTGGGCCATGCGATACGACGAAATAGAAATGGGCTGAGTGCCCGGAGCCAAATCAATGCAAAAGTCAATATTCCTATCGGGCGACATACCCGGCAGGTCTGTAGGGAATACCTCAGGAAACTCACGAACCACGGGCACAGAATCAATAGAGGAAACCTCCGCACTAGAATCACGAACATAGGCTAAATAGGCCAAATACCCTTTCTCGACCATACGCCGAGCCTTCATATAAGAAATGACGCTACGGGTAGAATGACCAAGATTCCCTCTCCACTCTAAACGAGGCAAACCCGGTAAAGCTTGTGAGCACGTGATTTTTGCCTCACAAGAACTACTCCAAAAGAAATCACAAATAATTTTTCTTTGCATGCAATTTTTAGAATTTATGTGGCATTTTTGGGTAATTATTTGTGTTTTGTCTGTAAATGTTTACTTTGTTATAGTTAAATGGAAAATAAAATAAAAATACATGTTGCATGCATATTTAGGATTCAATTATGCATTTAAGAATTAATTAAACTGTTATTTAGCTCTAAAAGGAAATCACAAAAATATGCATTTATCCTATTTTTTTGTCATTTAAATGTGTCATTGTGTGATTAATTTTTTGTCTTGTGTGTTAATGGTTGTTAAAGGGTGATTAATATTTTGTGAGGTTAATTTTGATTTTTATAATTAAAATTAGGAATTTAATAATTAGGAATAAAATTAGAAAATGAAAAGAGTTGAAAATAATAGGCAAAACGGATCTGGGCCAAGAAATTTTAAACAAAAATCAGGCCCAAAATCACAGCCCATACCCGCCCCAATCCAGTCTAACTCAGAGGTAAACCAAACGACGGTGTTTGGTCATTTTTCATCAAGGCCGTTGGATTAAATCAATCCAACGGTTGAGATTCCATACCCTTACCCGTAACCCCCTACCCGACCCATTGCCCGGTTCAGCCCGACCCCAACACTAAACCAAACGACACCGTTTAGTTAAATGAATTGATCTCAACCGTATATCTTACCTGATCCAACAGACGAGATCAAACCACCCCTCCCCTATATAAGCCCCAAATCCTTGCCCCACCCCCAAACCAAACACCCCCTCCCTCTCCTGTTCATCATCGTCTTTGAGACGATACCCCTAACCCTAGCCGCCCTAACTCCCCATCGCCTGAAACCCGACGGCAACGACGCCGCTGGTTACCACCTTAACACCCCTGACCCCCTGACCATCCTCTATCCGAATCTGGTAACCACTGAGCTCGAATCTTCCTGGAGTTTCTCGAATCTTCATTTGAAGATTCGAGCCAAACTCAGATCCAAACCAACCAGTCCCTAATTAACACCATAGCACCCCCTAACCGGCCTCGTTACGGATCTGTTGTTCGTTCACCTCGAATCACCTTACAGCATCTCGAATCTTCAATAGAAGATTCGAACATAACATAAACCTACTCCAATGTACCCTAAACTCACACCAGTCACTCTCTTAACCTCACTCGTAACCTTGGTTCGAATCTGACCAGAAATGGTTGAGCCCTAAATAGAAGAATCAGAAACCCTAAAAAATTCAAGTCGTGGAATTTGCCCAAGTTAAATGAGGGATTGAGGTCTAAGAGACTTTAATCGAGGTATTCTCAATTGAGAATACTTCGAATAAAGTCTGTTCAAACTCAAAAAAGTCCAAATCCTAATTTGAGTCTGTGTCCGTGTAAGTATAATTTTATTAGTTACCATCTTCTATCAGTTAAACTCTGCTCATCTTCAGTGGACTTTTAATTTTGTCCAAATTCTGTCATTTGTTTATGTATGCTATGACTGTTATGTGTGTAGTCTATTAATAAGTTGCGTTGATTAATTAGTTTCCATTTAATCCTTGTTTCTTGCCATAACATTGAAATTGTTTTGAATTACCTGTGTTCATTAATTCCTGATCAATGTCAGTTATAATGTTGTAATTTTTTGATTGAGCTTCATTGGTTAAGATTGTTTGCATAGATTAAATCATTCAACATTTTTTGTTTGGGTTAATTCTGATTATTAATTACCCGATTAGTTAATTCTGTAAATATTGTTCTGAATTTGAAATCTAATGTTTTCTGCATTAAAACTTTAGGATTTGGGTATAGCTGTTCAATCAGAAACTAGTGTTGATAATTAAGTGTTGAACAGATGATAAAACCTGTTTTGTTTAAGATTCTGATTTTGTATTAGGGGAAGTATTTTGAGATTTTTCAGAAGTAGTTAAGGGTTAGTTTGGGGGAAATGAACTACATGAATACTCTTTTAAGGGCTGCTGAATATTCAAACCTGTTATTGGACTGATTTGAGAAATTCCTAAGTGGGTTTGTGTGAAGATAATAGACAACTAATGGTAGGGTTCAATAATATGTTTGTTTAAAGAATACTGAGGAACAAAAGAAGATTGGGAGTGCTGAAAATAAGGAAAAAGGTATCCTTAGTGGCTGATTGATTAGAAAAGCAGACTTAGTGTTATTTGAGTGGAAATTTCTGATTTTAAAAGGGGAAAAGGGGTCCGGGCAGTATTCTGAAAAGGAGGAAAGATTAGTTGTATAAGAAGGGGGGTTAGGGACTGATTTTAAGGGAGGGAAATCTGAAAAAGAGAGAAAGAGAGAAAAGATATACAGAGGCAGAGTAGAGAGAAAGGAAAAGAAGAAGAAAATAGAAAGAAAGAAAAATCAGAAACAGTAAAAACAGAATTCTACGTTAGAAGCTAGTGTTAAGGTTGATTTTTTGGAGATTGAGAGTTTTCAGTTTGCCTTTTCCTAAGTCTTAAAAATCAGAAATACTATTTTCCTTGAATCTGTCCGGATTTGTTTGTTCCTATTGTTTGGTTTAAATCTGAAATTTCCTAAGATTCCTGCTACTGTGCGTCTGGGTTTCACGGGTCTTGTTGTTTTGCTCAAATCTGCTAAGTCATTGGCATTTTCTGCTGGTTTTTGTTGCTGCTGCTACTGTTGAACTTTACTTCTTTTACCCTCATTTCAGGTACATATCTGTAGATTCATGTCATGAAAAGCTTCAATATTGCAAGAAAAAAAATGAAATCTGGAATTTCAAATATGTGCTGTTCATCTTAAGGCATTAGTTGAGTTTATTTTTTTTTATTAACTATTAGCTTACACTTGACGTGAGAACTGTTAGTTAATCATCCTCTTTTGAAATTCGCCTAAGCTTTGTAATAATGTTATTTATTTCAGAATCTCATTAAGTATAGCTATATTCGAATTATGAGATAGGAAACATGGCAGAAAGCTAGCCATTAATTAAATCTTGTGATATTGTTGGCTAAGTATAGAATAGTATGGAAGTATCAAGAGACTACATTACTAGCATATCTTGTCAAAAAAAAAAATCTGATTTTGTTTAAAGCTAGATTGATGTAAGTTGTATGTTGTTCGTATATGCGTGATAACGGTTATGTGTATAACCATAGGTGAAAGGTGAGTTGATATAATCCGTTACGATGTTGGAATATTATAAATGGTTCAGACGTACAATTACGTTACATGTGATGTCATCTATTAAATCAACAAGTAGATTAGTTCTCTTTCTTAATAACAAATGGCCTAGTTATTTTAGGAATGCGATCAATTCATTTCTTAAAAATAATGTATAAAATAATGTCAACGATTTTACAAAGTATAGACTTAGTATTTGTAAATAGCTTGCATAAGCCGAAAAAAACATTGGTTCAATTTCACCTATCACAAATTCAATCATTGTGAGCAAATTAACCAAATAATCATACCTTTGGATTAAAAACAAGTTGTGTAGAAGAAGGTTGGATTTATAAATTGTAACATTTTAAGTCAAAATGTATAAAATAGCGTTCGCTCCAAATAGAATAAGGGAAACTCTTCGAAAAATTATTAGTTTGCTTATTAATCAAATTTTCCTAGTTTTACACATAATTCGTTTTTGGTAAATTTTCAAACGTATACATTTAGTCTTAAGCTTATGAAAAATAATAAAATAATTTGTGCATATAATTATCAAGTATTGAAAGTGTATATACCGTATTCACGATAAAACGATAGTTTTTTTAGTTGCATGTTATTCATTTTTCATCTCATTAATTCTTTTAATTTAATTAGTTTTTGGGGTATATAATTCACCCGCTTAAAAAATAATAATTTGTGGCTAACATTTAATAAATTTTGAATTTTTTTTTTCAAAAATCTAGAGGCGTCCCAATCAGTGATTTCCCATGACTTTCATATTAAAAAATGGGTGGATATAATAAACATTTGCAGAAATTTTATATTACCATCAAGAATATTTTGTGAAATTAGGGATACGTTCGCGTGACCTAATTATATTTTTCTAAAGGCAGTTGGGATTATGCGTTCGCGCAACTTCGAGTAAACTTTTAATAAAAAGGGGTTCTTCGGAAAATCTTAAATTAATTTCATAAAACCCGAGATGTGCAGTTCACTATTTAATCATACAAGAGGGACGAATGTTCTTAATTTTATTTTAAGCACAATTTCGAACATAAATTTTTTTTTATAATAAAAATATAAAAATATTGTCAATCTTATTGTGTGCACGTATGCGTGACACGATTCTTTACATTTATAAAAATATATAATACGAATATACGTACGTGTGATTCGTTTCAAGAAAAATATTTAATTATAAACAATCTAAACAAAAGCGGTAACAAAATCATGCAATAAGAAAAAATGTATTTAGCAAGTCGAGATAATCAAGCCAAGTATAAAAATGGTTAAGCGACCGTGCTAGAACCACGGAATTCGAGAATGCCTTACACCTTTTCTCGAATTAACAGAATTCCTTACTCGGATTTCTGGTTCGCAGAATGACAAACAGAGTCATATTCTCCTCGATTCGGGATTAAAACCGGTGACTTGGGACACCATAAAATTCCCAAGTGGCGACTCTGAAATAAGTAAACAAATCCCATTTCGACTGTCCTTTAATTGGAGAAAATTCCCTTGCACCCCTCACGGGGGCGGAAGAAGGAGGTGTGACAGCTCTGGCGACTCTGCTGGGGATAAAAGTGTCCTAGAACCACTGGTTCAGGGTTCAAGAATTCAAGCTTAAAATAGCTATTATAGTTGGCTTTATTTATTATCTGATTTTTACATGTTTATGCTTAATGTGCTAAATGTTGCTTTTTACCGCTTTAATATTATCTAAATTGTGTATATAAAACTGCTACGAAACCCTCCTTCTTTCTTAGTCTTCTGAATTTATGGTGCACACGTGCGCGTGGCCCACCTTTCTGTTAAAGGTCATACCAAATAAGACGAAGTTGGGACAAGTAACTAGGCCGGGTAGACTTTTGTGCTCCCGGAACGTTGCCCCCACTTCGGCTCAAACTGTCCGTTTGGGTAAGCCAGGTCTAGAACAATCTGCCTTAGGTTTTTCACTTAGAATAACTCAGCCTCGTACCGGATCCCTAGTAGGAACGTCTATTTGCATCATGTACATTTGACCTTGGAGACTCAACACAGGGGTTGGGTCTGTCTAGGACAGGTGAACTCGAAATGAAAAGACCATCCTGATGCATCCTACTTGCTACTTGTGCATTCATTTGCCTCGGATTTGCATGTTGACCAGCTTAATTGAAAAAAAAATGATTTTTTTATGAGTGTCTGTTTTCAAAATGAGTCTTGATTTTGTTAAAATTAATCGCAGATACAAAATGAGCACCACCCAAAATCCACCCTTCGCAAATGTAGATGAGTTTCTATTTCGGCTTCAGATATGGTGGCATGAGTTAGGAGAAGATGGTCAGAAATGGGTCGTCAAGCATTTAGGAACTCTTACAGATATTATGAAAGTTAAACCACGTGATGATTTGATTGCGGCGTTAGTAACTTTTTGGGACCCTGTTCACAATGTCTTTCGTTTCTCCGATTTCGAGCTTACTCCTACATTAGAAGAGATAGCTGGATATGCTGGTTTTAACGGAGATATAAGAAATCAAAATCTGATATTCACAAAAGCTCCCTCGGTGCATCGATTCTTTGGTCTTCTAAACATCAGTAATCAAATCAAAAAAAACAATGTTGTCAACTGGTGTTGTTCTTTCAATTTCCTATATTCAAGGTTCGGAAAGCCGGACGGATTTGAAATTCATGAAAAGGGCCTTACTAACAAACAGAACAAAGACACCTGGCAGATTCACCGACGCTTCGCTTTCATGGTGGCTTTTCTGGGAATCATGGTTTTCCCAAACAAAGAACGAACAATTGATATTCGCACAGCGAAAGTCGTACAGGTCCTCACTACCAAGGAAAATCACACCCTTGCCCCGATCATTCTCTCAGACATTTATCGAGCATTGACTTTATGTAAATCAGGGGCGAAGGTCTTCGAAGGATGCAAAATTTTGTTGCAAATGTGGATGATTGAACATCTCCAACATCAGCCCAAGTTCATGCAGTATGGTCCAAGCAACGATAATTTCATCGAGAGTTATGAAGAAAGAATAAAAGATTGTAAGTCTCCAGAAGGGATGGAAGCCTGGGTATCTCATCTAAGATCTTTAACGGCAAATCAAATTGAGTGGACTTTGGGATGGCTCCCGGTAAGGGAAGTGATACATATGTCAACCTTGAATAGTTATTTGCTGCTATTAGGATTGAGAAGTGTCCAGCCATATGCGCCACAGAGAGTCCTAAGACAACTAGGGAGATACCAAGTGGTGCCAGATGATGAAGATTTGAGTATGCAAGTAATCGAGTTACATCCCGAAGCCACTCTTCCCGAGGCTTTAATTCAGTAGATGTGGAATGGATGTCGATACTTGAAAGATGATACTCAAGTTCCAGACACTACAAAGGGCGAGATAAATCCAGGATATGCAAGATGGTTTGAAAAACGATCCCGCGTGGATGATGCACCAGAACCCGATCTAAGAAGGTCAATAAAAAGACCCCATGTTCCAGCCTTTAACGATAAAATCCAAGAGCGATTGATTTGGGGAGAAAAGGAAAAGGGATACAAAGCGACTATCCATGCCTTAAAGGAAAATATGAGGAACCTTAACCTGGAGAAAGACTTACAAGCATAAGAAGCAGAAGGCGAGAAGAAGAGTCTGGCTTGTGAGAATAAAAATCTTCACGCTCAATTTCAAAATATGAAGAAAGCTTCCGAAACACCAATGAGGAGTTGGAAAGATCGAAAAATCATCGCCAATCTTTTGGAAAAAATGCAAGATTGTGATTCCATTTTGGCAAAAACCGAAAAGGCGTTGGGCAAAGCTAAAGAAAGAATCCAACAATTAAACGAGGAGGCCAGATCTAATAAGGAACGCCAAGTAAGGCAATCCGAAGAAGAAAGGGCACAATTCAAGAAAGAGAAAGACCGTTGGAAGCATTCAGAAACTCAACTCCATGCACAATTGGAAGAAGCGAGAAGATACAATAGAGAACATCAGCACGCAGACATCGACAGAGAAAGAGCACAGGCAATACTCGATCAGGCCAGACTCTGAGCTCAATTAGAGTCAGCTTTAGATCGTGAAGACCGTATCAGAGATATAGCCACCACTCGCCAACAGCAACTGCAAAACCAAGACCAACATCTCCAAGATTTCAGGGCACAAATCCATGATTTAGCGGTTTACACCTCTCAAAGTTATGTGAACTGCCAAGGGATGGATTATGAAAGGTTTATAGAGCATGCACCTATTTTTGCCCGTCATCTGGCAATGGAGTTAGAAAGACTGTATCGCGCGCTAGGAGGTCAGCCGGGTCAAGCCCCACCGTGAGCAGATGATCCAATGATTGAAAATAAAAGTGGGAAGTGGAGCATGTTCAGAGCTGTTAAGAGTTGTGTCTTTTGTTTGATTTGGGTTTGTGTCGAGTTTTTTAAACCATTTTCTTATAATGTTTTCCAAATGTAGTGTCTGTTCCATCTTTGTATTATTTCAAGAATAAATAAAAGTGTTGACAATTGCCTTACGTCCGAACTACGCAAGGTCTGATTCATGCGGGGGCATGATACGTAGGCAATCTCTATAAGATTCGACCACAATCATAAAAAAGGGAATAAAATAAAGAGTGAGTGACAATAAAAAGAAAGGTCAAGAAAAGCTGGGATGACAAAAGCAACCGAGCAAATGCATAATAGAAAAGGGTTATTTGTCTAGGAACATTGCATCTCAACGTGTAATTATATATGTGTTAAACTCTCAAAACTAACAAGTTTGCTCATTTCCAGAGAATTCAAGCAGTTAGTTTTTCTAAGAGTATACTGGCATATTATCATTATCACACCAGATCAAAAGGACCGATACCCGAAAACATGTCTATCCCGGATGTCGACACAAGGTATTGAGATAGAGGAGATGGACGTCGGTAAAATGAAAGAAGAGATGCTTAAACTTAAGCAACAAATGGCTGAGATGTATCGGGCCTGGTCCACAGGGCAATCACCCCCATCTTACCCAGCTAACCCTGCCTCCACCCCATCACTAGCCCAAACTCAGGATAGTCCTGCCACTGAACTATCCCCGAGTTTCCCCATCTACCAGCACTACCGAGGCACCACCTCTCATACACCGCAGTCTCCACCTCCTAAACCTGTTCCATACCCTCCTCCACCAGTAGCTCCTGTCTTCGTGGCACCTCCCACAGCTACATTCCACAAATCTCCTAGTGAGCCTATATTCCAGGCCCATGACAACCAATACTACCCCTCGGAGCCCACTTTCAAAGCTTCCAAAATCCATTCATTTACTCCCCGTTTTGACCTCCCAACAGAAATTGACAAGCCCGTCAAAAATACCAAACAAGAAGAGATGTTCATGAAGGTCAAAAGCCTAGAACAATTGTTCCGAGACATGCGAGGGTTAGGAGGGCAGGTCAGTGTGGCCTACAAGGACTTATGCTTGTTCCCAAATGTGCAATTACCAGTTGGTTTCACGATGCCCAAATTTGACCTATACAATGGGCATGGCGATCCAGTAGCCCACTTGAGGGGTTTCTGCAGCAAGATGCGAGGAGCTGGGGGAAGAGACGAATTACTAATGGCTTACTTCAGTCAAAGTTTGAGCGGATCAGCTCTAGAGTGGTATACTCACCAGGACCATGGGAGATGGTACACCTGGGATGACCTGGCACAAGCATTTGTGTATCACTTCCAATACAATCTAGAAATCATCCCAGATCGACTATCCCTGACAAAATTTGAGAAAAAGCACAATGAGAACTTTAGAGAGTATAGGTTCCAGTGGAGGGAACAGGCAGCAAGGGTGGATCCTCCTATGAAGGAAAGTGAAATGGTAGACTACTTCCTACAAGCCTTGGAGCCAACTTACTATGCCCATTTGGTTTCAGCGATAGGAAAATCATTCAACGAAGTAGTGAAGATGGGAGGTATGGTGGAAGAAGGCCTCAAGACGAATAAAATCATGAGTTATTCAGCTATTAAGGCAACTACTCAAGCTATTCAAGGCGGAGTAGGAGGGATTGGAAAAAAGAAAAGAGAGGAAGCGGCGATGGTTGATTCAAGAACTTGGTCGGGATCCAGAGGTTCACCTCATTACTACAATCAACATGGATCCCACCAACCAACTTATCACCACAATTCACCCCAACACTACTATCACCCGTCGGAACCTCATTTTTCCGTTAACCATGCACAAGCATACAATCAGCCACCTGCCCACGCCAATTGGCGTGCTCCTGTCATACCAAGTACCTACCCTTATCCGCGAGCCTACTCCGGACCAGGTTTCAGGCCTAATCAAGTATTCAGGGGTGAAAGGGGACAGAAAAGGAAAACCTTCACTCCATTGGGAGAATCCTACACTAGTCTGTTCCACAGGTTGAGACAGCTAGATATGCTAAGGCCAATACAATCCAAGCTGCCCAATCCTCCTCCAAAGAATCTGGACTACACCATTAGCTGTGAGTATTGTTATGGTACACCAGGCCATGATACAGAAAAATGCTGGCATTTAAAGAATGCAATACAAGAGCTGATTGATACTAATAAAATTGAAGTTCAAACCCCCGAAGCTCCCAACATCAACAGAAATCCAATGTCAGCTCATCAGGAGGCCAATATGATAGAAATAGTACGGGCTGATGGAGAAACAAAGAAGCCGTCACAAACCGTCATGATGATTCGGTCTCATGAAGCCAAGCCAGATGAACAGTTAATAGAGGAGAAGTCGGTACCTAAGCAGAACAAAAATGGTGATGAGCCATCAGTGGTAGTTGAGAAGGGATCTTCGAGCAAAGTGCTACCAAGCAGGAAGGATCAAAAGTGATTGTACCAGGGGTCGCCAGCAAACCCATCATAGTCGTGAGAGGAGCCCGTGTAGATCAGGTTATTATCAAGCCAGTGACCCAGTTACCAGTGATCAACAACAAGGCCATTCCATGGAACTATGAACGGGTGACGGTAATGTACAAAGGAAAAGAAGTCAAGGAAGAAGTCTGTGAGGTGCAAGGCTTGACTCGTTCGGGAAGATGTTTTACTCCCGAAGAGTTAAGAAAAACTAAAAATAATCCAACACCAATGACGAAAGCTGTGACGGAAGAAGAAGCGGAAGAATTCTTGAGAAATATGAAGCTCCACGACTATTCTATCGTGGAATAATTGAAAAAGACACCCGCTCAAATTTCATTATTGTCACTGCTGATCCATTCAGACGAGCACCGTCAAGCTTTAATGAAGATTTTGAATGAGGCACACGTTCTTGATAAAATCTCCGTGAATCACTTGGAGAAGATAGCCAACAAAATCTTTGAGGCAAACAGAATCACATTTTCTGATGACGAATTGCCTGTGGAAGGTACTGAGCACAACAGAGCTCTTTACCTCACCTTAAAATGTGAAAACTCCATAGTGACCCGGGTGTTGGTTGACAACGGGTCAAGCACAAACATCTGCCCTCTCTCCACTCTAAGCAAATTGAAAATAAAAAAGGAAAGATCCAGAAAAATAGTATTTGCGTACGGGGGTTTGACGGTGGAAGCAGAGATTCATTTGGCGACATAATGCTGGAACTGACAATAGGGCCAGTTGAATTCACAATGGAGTTCAGGTGTTGGATATAGTTGTTTCTTATAATTTACTGTTGGGTCGACCATGGATACATGCTGCTAAAGCAGTCCCATCAACACTACACCAGGTGGTCAAGTTTGAATGGGATAAGCAAGAAATAGTTGTGCATGGGGAAGACAGTTTAAATGCTCACAGCAGTGCCATTGTACCGGTCGAAGGAATAGAAAATGACCAAGGACCATGGGTTTACCAGGTTTCCGACACAATGTTAGTAGAGAAAATTCCAGAGGGGAAATACATTCCGAATCCAAAGATAACCTCTGCATCAGTCATGGTAGCCTATGAAATGTTAAAGAATGGTTTTGTACCCGGCAAAGGTTTGGGCTCGTCTTTACAAGGCATTACACAACCAGTATCTCTTCCCGAGAACTGGGGAACACTTGGATTGGGATTCATACCCACTGTCCCAAATGCGAGAAAGGCCAGAAAGCCAAAACAGAAAGCATGGGTCCTTCCAAAGCCAGTTCCACATCTATCAAAGTCTTTTGTCAAGTCCGGTACCAGAAATCACTCGATAACAACAATTCCTAAATCTAGGATTAATCCTGAGGAGGAATTAATTGAAAAATTTGAAAAGCTGTTTGACAATGTGAACATGGTGGAAAGTGGTGAAGGTTCTAGCAATGCGGAAGTTCAATTCGTTGGGCCAAAGACAAAGCTTAATAATTGGAAAGCCACTCCTCTCCCTATTCGAAAGGAGTCTTGGTAGTTTATTTTGATTTTCCTTCAGTTTGTTTGGGTTACTTCAGGGTTGTAATCCCAATGTTTATCTTGCAGTTTGTTTGAAGTGTGCAAACCTTGTTGTCTTTTATCATCCAATGAAATACAGTTTCCTTTTCATTATCATTCCTAATAGTTTTTCTTTTCTTTTTCTTCTTTTTCTGTACAGTCCTTTTTACGCTGGCTCTAGTGATATGGCATGCATAAGGAATCCTCAACCCAGTCTTAAAAATCAATCTGGTTCCGAAATAATAATTCAAGAAGTATATTGTGATTATGAATCAGAATATGATGAGGATGATGCTTTCGAAGAGATTAGTAAAGAGTTAATTCATTTTGAAGAAAAAACCAAACCTAACCTGAGTGATACCGAAGACATCAATATAGGGGACACGAATAATATCCGAGAAACTAAAATAAGTGTCCACCTTGAACCAAAGATCCGAGAAGAGTTAATTAAAACGCTCATCGAATTCAAAGATGTTTTTGCATGGTCATATGACGACATGCCAGGCTTGAGCACTGATTTAGTGGTTCACAAATTGCCCACTGATCCAATGGTGCCTCCTGTCAAGCAAAAGTTGAGAAAGTTCAAGCCTGATATGAGTGTGAGAATTAAAGAAGAAATCACCAAACAGTTGGAGGCAAAGGTCATTCGAGTCACTCGATATCCTGTTTGGTTGGCTAATGTCATTCCTGTGCCAAAGAAAGACGGCAAGATTAGAGTATGCGTCGATTACCGCAATCTCAACAAAGCAAGTCCGAAGGATAACTTCCCATTACCCAATATCCATATTTTGATCGATAATTATGCTAAGCATGAGATAGGATCTTTTGTGGATTGTTATGCCGGGTATCATCAAATTCTAATGGATGAAGAAGATGCGGAAAAGACGACATTCATCACCCCATGGGGAACTTATTGCTACCGGGTAATGCCATTTGGTTTGAAGAACGCCGGGGCAACTTACATGAGAGCAATGACCACAGTGTTTCATGATATGATACATAAAGAGTTTGAGGTATACGTGGACGATGTGATCATAAAATCAAAGCATCAGGCCAACCACCTTGGGGATTTGAGGAAATTCTTCCTGAGACTTCGCAGGTACAACCTCAAGCTTAACCCTGCCAAGTGCGCATTTGGTGTTCCATCTGGAAAACTGTTGGGATTCATAGTCAGTCGGCGAGGCATCGAGCTAGACCCGTCAAAGATCAAAGCCATCCAAGAATTGCCATCTCCAAGGAATAAAACTGAAGTAATGAGTTTGTTAGGGAGGTTGAATTACATCAGCAGGTTTATTGCTCAGCTCACGACAACCTGTGAGCCTATTTTCAAATTGTTGAAGAAGGATGCTGCGGTCAAATGGACCGATGAGTGTCAAGAAGCATTTGATAAGATAAAAGGATACTTGTCAAACCCACCCGTGCTGGTTCCACCAGAACTAGGAAGACCTTTGATTCTTTACTTGACAGTCTTGGAAAACTCATTTGGTTGTGTGTTGGGGCAACACGACATCACCGGCAGAAAGGAACAGGCCATCTACTACCTGATCAAGAAGTTCACAGCTTATGAGGTTAAGTACACTCATCTGGAAAGGACATGTTGCGCCCTAACTTGGGTAGCTCAGAAATTGAAACACTATTTATCATCTTACACTACTTACCTCATTTTGCGTCTGGATCCGTTGAAATATATTTTTCAAAAGCCTATGCCAACAGGGAGACTTGCAAAGTGGCAGATATTGCTCACAGAATTTGACATCGTCTATGTGACTCGGACTGCAATGAAAGCCCAAGCATTGGCCGATCATTTGGCCGAAAACCCAGTCGACGAAGAGTACGAGCCCTTGAAGACTTATTTTCCAGATGAAGAAATAATGCATATCGATGAGATGGAGCAAATTGAAAAACCCGGCTGGAAACTTTTCTTTGATGGGGCTGCTAACATGAAAAGAGTCGGGATAGGAGCTGTAATTATTTCTGAAACCGGACATCACTATCCTGTTACGGCTCAACTTCGATTTTATTGCACCAATAATATGGCTGAGTATGAAGCTTGTATTTTGGAGTTAAGGCTAGCTGCAGACATGGGTAACCAGGAAATCTTGGTCTTGGGAGATTCGGATCTTCTGGTACATCAAATTCAAGGAGAATGGGAAACACGAGACTTGAAGCTCATACCATACCGACAATGTTTACATGATCTTTGTCAACGATTTCGATCAGTGGAGTTCAGGCATATTCCAAGGATCCATAATGAGGTTGCCGATGCATTGGCTACCCTGGCATTAATGTTGCACCATCCGGACAAAGCTTATGTGGATCCACTGCACATTCAAGTCCATGATCAGCACGCTTACTGCAACATGATTGAAGAAGAATTTGATGGTGAACCATGGTTCCACGACATCAAGGAGTATATCAGAATGGGGATATATCCAGCACAAGCCACATGGGATCAAAAAAGAACCATTAGACGGTTGGCAAATGGATTCTTCTTAAGTGGAGGAATTTTGTATAAAAGAACACCAGATCTTGGATTATTAAGATGCATAGATGCTAAACAAGCCACGACTGTCATGTCTGAAGTACATTCGGGAGTTTGCGGACCCCACATGAGCGGATATGTGTTGTCAAAGAAAATTCTCCGAGCTGGTTACTATTGGCTTACCATGGAGCGAGATTGTATCAATTTTGTGCGCAAGTGTCATCAATGCCAGATACACGGGGATTTGATTCATTCTCCACCATCCGAGTTGCACACAATGTAGGCACCATGGCCCTTCGTCGCTTGGGGCATGGATATTATTGGACCAATTGAGCCGACAACATCCAATGGGCACAGGTTCATTCTGGTAGCCATTGATTATTTCACCAAATGGGTTGAGGCCAAAACATTCAAATCAGTGACCAAGAAAACTGTCGTCGATTTTGTTCACTTAAATATCATATGTCGATTTGGAATCCCAAAGGTGATCATCACAGATAACGGTACTAATCTTAACAGTAACTTAAAGAGAGAAGTATGTCAACAGTTTAAGATTATACATCGCAACTCCACCCCATATCGGCCCAAGGCGAATGGAGCAGTCGAGGCAGCCAACAAAAACATAAAGAAGATACTTCGGAAAATGGTAGAAGGTTCAAGACGATGGCACGAAAAATTACCATTTGCGTTGTTGGGATATCGCACTGCTGTTCGCACCTCGGTATGAGCAACTCCTTATTTGTTGGTATATGGCACTGAGGTGGTAATTCCTGCTGAAATTGAAATTCCTTCCCTTCGGATCATTGCCGAAGATAAAATTGATGATGATGAATGGGTCAAAACCTGTTTGGAACAGTTAAACTTGATTGATGAAAAACGATTGGCAGCAGTATGTCATGGCCAATTGTATCAAAGAAGAATAGCAAGAGCATACAACAAAAAGGTGCGTCCCCGGAAGTTTGAAGTAGGTCAGCATGTGCTGAAACGTATTCTTCCACATCAGGTTGAAGCAAAGGGCAAATTTGCCCCAAATTGGCAAGGACCGTTCATTGTGACCAGAGTATTGTCCAATGGTGCATTATGTTTAACAGATGTTGAAGGAAAATGCATAGACATGGCTATCAATTCTGATGCGGTAAAGAGATATTATGCATGATTTTTCTTTGGTATAATTATTGAATGTTTGTATTTGGCATTATTTCGAAGATTGGAATGACAAAGGCAATTTATTCTGCTATCCAAACACTGTATCCTTTGTTCCCCCTTTTGAGCCATATTTTGTTTCTTTCCTATCCCTCTTTTGGAATCATTAATATAAAAAAAAATTATAGAAGTGAACTACGTTTGACCTGATTCCTCAAAGAGGATACGTAGGCGCCTCACGGCTCGGTCATAGGGTGCATAATATGCATAATGTGCATAAAATGAAACATCAAGTGACCCCAATCAAGAAACTGGGGCAGGAATTGTATTGGCAATAAGAAAAATGATTCCAAGAGTTGTAATTTTAACCCATATCAAAATTGTTTAACTTTTGATACCCTTTCATTCCAACCACATACCAAAAGACCTTTCGACCAATCTTAGAAAAATGCCGAGTCAAGCAAAGGGAGATGGTTCATAACACTCTGGTCCAAACAGGAAAAGCGATGAAAATGAGAGAGTCTTATAGGTGAAAACCCGCACGGGCACCATGAGACGACGGAAGCTGAGAGAAAATAAAATGAGAGAGTCTTATTGGTGAAAACCTTCGCAGGCACCATAAGGCGAAAAGGAATTAAGAAGTAAATAAATAAGGAAGGTTTGGCGGTGAAAACTCTTTAAGATACTGCAAGTCGAACAAGGTCTGTAAGTTGGCAAAAAGTAAAATTGGGTTGTGGAAAGATTGAAAAGGAGATGGGTTAAATAGACTGGGCTGATTAATCCAAAATGCATACCCTGATCATTGGTGCTAGTAACTCCAATCAGATAAGTTCCTTATTCCTTCTCCAACAGTCATCCAAATTTAAAGTTTTCTTTTCATTCTTAATTGTCAAAATCGTCATGTTTCGTCACTAATAATCTTACTCTTCTAAAGCTTTTGAGGTAAGTTTTGTTCCAAACAAATAAAAAGGAATGTCAAGGTATACTACCAAGATTCAAGATTGCATAATGCAAAATACGTCAATGATAGGCGGGAAGTAATAGGATGAAAATAAGATATGGGTGTGAGAAAAGTTGAATCAAAAAGTGGTTCAGTAATGTCAGGAGAGACATATGATTACAATTGAAAGGGTTTGAAGTGAAAACAATAGTTGGGGATCCTACGGTTAAGGATCAATTACAAGGACAAAATAGTCTTTTCAACCACTCCAAGGTAGTAAAACAGGACAAAGAGAAACCCCACCCTCAGCAAGAATGCCGCGACTAACCACAATGCCTTAAACTGACAAAATTTTCTTTGATTTGAAACAGGGGCAAAAATAATATTTGTTTCAGGAAACACCCGGTGAAGGAAGAAGTCAGGCGTCCACCTGAAGAACAAGGAAGAGCAATGGAAGTATAAGAAGTCAGGCGTCCACCTGGAGAACAAGGAAGAGCAATGGAAGTATTAGTAGTCAGGCGTCCACCTGGAGAACAAGGAAGAACAATGGAAGTATTAGCAATCAGGTGTCCACCTGGAGAACAAGGAAGAGCAATGGAAGTATTAGTAATCAGGCATCCACCTGGAGAACAAGGAAGAGCAATTGAAATAGCAATCAGGCGTCCACCTAGAGAACAAGGAAGAGCAATTGAAATAGCAATCAGGCGTCCACCTGGAGAACAAGGAATATCAATGGAAGTATTAGCAATCAGGCGTCCACCTGGAGAATAAGGAAGAGCAATGGAAGTATTAGTAATCAGGCGTCCACCTGGAGAACAAGGAAGAGCAATAGAAGTATTAAGCAATCAGGCGTCCAGCTGGAGAACAAGGAAGAGCAATGGAAACATTAGCAATCAGGCGTCCACCTGGAGAACAAAGAAGAACAATGGAAGTATTAGTAGTCAGGCGTCCACCTGGAGAACAAGGAAGAACAATGGAAGTATTAGCAATTAGGCGTCCACCTGGAGAACAAGGAAGAGCAATGGAAGTATTAGCAATCAGGCGTCCACCTGGAGAACAAGGAAGAGCAATGGAAGCATTAGCAATCAGGCGTCCACCTGGAGAACAAGGAAGAGCAATGGAAGTATTAAGCAATCAGGCGTCCACCTGGAGAACAAGGAAGAGCAATGGAAGTATTAGTAGTCAGGCGTCCACCTGGAGAACAAGGAAGAGCAATGGAAGTATTAGTAATCAGGCGTCCACCTGGAGAACAAGGAAGAACAGTTGAAGTATCAGCAATCAGGCGTCCACCTGGAAAACAAGGAAGAACAGTTGAAGTATCAGCAATCAGGAGCCCACCTGGAAAATAAGGGAATACAATTGAAGTATAAGCAATCAGGAGCCCACCTGGAGAATAAGAGAATACAATTGAAGTATCAGCAATCAGGAGCCCACCTAGAGAATAAGGGAATACAGATTTTAAGTGATCAGGAGCCCCCCTGAAAAACAGAATGGAAATTTATTTTTGACATTGCTGGTTGAAGTCAAGAGCCCGCCCTTATAATAGAGGAGTACACTTAGAGTCAATAAAGCAGAGGAATCCAACCAAATCCCCAGAGGGAAACAACAAGAGTCCCAAACAAAGGAAGGAAGTACAAGACACAATGAAAAACAAGGCGAAAAGAAATAAGCAGTTCGAGATCGGCGGTCAAAGGAGAATACAAGACAAATCGAAAGCAAAAAGATATCAAATGAGTCACCAAGACATCAAAGCAACAAGAAACGCAAGGGCATGATCTAGATAAGATTTTGTAATTCATATACCATGGTCTAGTTTAGCTTTTCGTTTTCTTTAGGCAGGGTGTAATAAGGAGGTCAGCAGGCAGTAGCAACAACGAGCAACATCAGTAACAGCAAAAAAACATTCCCTTGGTATTCCCAGATACCAAAACTTCCCGAACTACATTGACCTGATTCCTTTATAGCCAAGGATATGTAGGAAACCTTTGAAGCAGAGGTTCGGTCAAATCTTTCAAAAAATACTTCCCACGGAGTATTCAAACAGACAAAAATCGCTCGTATCCGCTCACTTTATCTTTGCACGAAAACACTTCGAGTTTCCACACAAAGAGGGGCAGCTGTGAGCACGTGATTTTTGCCTCACAAGAACTACTCCAAAAGAAATCACAAATAATTTTTCTTTGCATGCAATTTTTAGAATTTATGTGGCATTTTTGGGTAATTATTTGTGTTTTGTCCGTAAATATTTACTTTGTTATAGTTAAATGGAAAATAAAATAAAAATACATGTTGCATGCATAGTTAGGATTTAATTATGCATTTAAGAATTAATTAAACTGTTATTTAGCTCTAAAAAGGAAATCACAAAAATATGCATTTATCCTATTTTTTGTCATTTAAATGTGTCATTGTGTGATTAATGTTTTGTCTTGTGTGTTAATGGTTGTTAAAGGGTGATTAATATTTTGTGAGGTTAATTTTGATTTTTATAATTAAAATTAGGAATTTAATAATTAGGAATAAAATTAGAAAATGAAAAGAGTTGAAAATAATAGGCAAACGGATCTGGGCCAAGAAATTTTAAACAAAAAACAGGCCCAAAATCACAGCCCATACCCGCCCCAATCCAGTCCAACTCAGGGGTAAACCAAACGACGGCGTTTGGTCATTTTTCATCAAGGCCGTAGGATTAAATCAATCCAACGGTTGAGATTCCATACCCTTACCCGTAACCCCCTACTCGACCCATTGCCTGGTTCAGCCCGACCCCAACACAAAACCAAACGACACCGTTTAGTTAAATGAATTGATCTCAACCGTATATCTTACCTGATCCAACGGACGAGATCAAACCACCCCTCCCCTATATAAGCCCCAAATCCTTGCCCCACCCCCAAACCAAACACCCCCTCCCTTTCCTGTTCATCATCGTCTTTGAGACGATACCCCTAACCCTAGCCGCCCTAACTCCCCCTCGCCTGAAACCCGGCGGCAACGACGCCGCCGGTCACCACCTTAACACCCTTGAACCCCCTGACCATCCTCTATCCGAATCTGGTAACCACTGAGCTCAAATCTTCATTTGAAGATTCGAGCCAAACTCAGATCCAAACCAACCAGTCCCTAATTAACACCATAGCACCCCCTAACCGGCCTCGTTACGGATCTGTTGTTCGTTCACCTCGAATCACCTTACATCATCTTGAATCTTAAATCGAAGATTCGAACATAACCTAAACCTACCCCAATGTACCCCAAACTCACATCAGTCACTCTCCTAACCTCACTCGTAACCAAACCAAACTTGGTTTGGTTCGAATCTGACCAGAAATGGTTGAGCCCTAAATCGAAGAATCAGAAACCCTAAAAAATTCAAGTCGTGGAATTTGCCCAAGTTAAATGAGGGATTGAGGTCTAAGAGACTTTAATCGAGGTATTCTCAATTGAGAATACTTCGAATAAAGTCTGTTCAACCTCAAAAAAGTCCAAATCCTAATTTGAGTCTGTGTCCGTGTAAGTTCTGAGGTTTTGAGGTATTTTCCTTTTTCTTTTATTCCATATTTATGAGTTTTGTTTATCTATGTATCTGTTTAGTATAATTTTATTAGTTACCATCTTCTATCAGTTAAACTCTGCTCATCTTCAGTGGACTTTTAATTTTGTCCAAATTCTGTCATTTGTTTATGTATGCTATGATTGTTATGTGTGTAGTCGATTAATAAGTTGCGTCGATTAATTAGTTTCCATTTAATCCTTGTTTCTTGCCATAACATTGAAATTGTTTTGAATTACCTGTGTTCATTAATTCCTGATCAATGTCAGTTATAATGTTGTAATTGTTTGATTGAGCTTCATTGGTTAAGATTGTTTGCATAGATTAAATCATTCAACATTTTTTGTTTGGGTTAATTCTGATTATTAATTACCCGATTAGATAATTCTGTAAATATTGTTCTGAATTTGAAATCTAATGTTTTCTGCATTAAAACCTTAGGATTTGGGTATAGCTGTTCAATCAGAAACTAGTGTTGATAATTAAGTGTTGAACAGATGATAAAACCTGTTTTGTTTAAGATTCTGATTTTGTATTAGGGACAGTATTTTGAGATTTATCAGAAGTAGTTAAGGGTTAGTTTGGGGGAAATGAACTACATGAATACTCTTTTAAGGGCTGCTGAATATTCAAACCTGTTAGTGGACTGATTTGAGACATTCCTAAGTGGGTTTGTGTGAAGATAATAGACAACTAATGATAGGGTTCAATAATATGTTTGTTTAAAGAATACTGGGGAACAAAAGAAGATTGAGAGTGCTGAAAATAAGGGAAAAGGTATCCTTAGTGGCTGATTGATTAGAAAAGCAGACTTAGTGTTATTTGAGTGGAAATTTCTGATTTTAAAAGGGGAAAAGGGGTCCGGGCAGTAGTCTGAAAAGGAGGAAAGATTAGTTGTATAAGAAGGGGGGTTAGGGACTGATTTTAAGGGAGGGAAATCTGAAAAAGAGAGAAAGAGAGAAAAGATATACAGAGGCAGAGTAGAGAGAAAGGAAAGGAAGAAGAAAATAGAAAGAAAGAAAAATCAGAAACAGTAAAAACAGAATTCTACATTAGAAGCTAGTGTTAAGGTTGATTTTTTGGAGATTGAGAGTTTTCAGTTTGCCTTTTACTAAGTCTTAAAATCAGAAATACTGTTTTCCTTGAATCTGTCCGGATTTGTTTGTTCCTATTGTTTGGTTTAAATCTGAAATTTCCTAAGATTCCTGCTACTGTGCGTCTGTGTTTCACGGGTCTTGTTGTTTTGCTCAAATTTGCTAAGTCATTGGCATTTTCTGCTGGTTTTTGTTGCTGCTGCTACTGTTGAACTTTACTTCTTTTACCCTCATTTCAGGTACATATCTGTAGATTCATGTCATGAAAAGCTTCAATATTGCAAGAAAAAAAATGAAATCTGGAATTTCAAATATGTGCTGTTCATCTTAAGGCATTAGTTGAGTTTTTTTTTATTAACTATTAGCTTACACTTGACGTGAGAACTGTTAGTTAATCAACCTCTTTTGAAATTCGCCTAAGCTTTGTAATAATGTTATTTATTTCAGAATCTCATTAAGTATAGCTATATTCGAATTATGAGATAGGAAACATGGCAGAAATCTAGCCATTAATTAAATCTTGTGATATTGTTGGCTAAGTATAGAATAGTATGGAAGTATCAAGAGACTACATTACTAGCATATCTTTTAAAAAAAAAATCCGATTTTGTTTAAAGCTAGATTGATGTAAGTTGTATGTTGTTCGTATATACGTGATAACGGTTATGTGTATAACCATAGGTGAAAGGTGAGTTGATATAATCCGTTACGATGTTGGAATATTATGAATGGTTCAGACGTACAATTACGTTACATGTGATGTCATCTTATTAAATCAACAGGTAGATTAGTTCTCTTTCTTAATAACAAATGGCCTAGTTATTTTAGGAATGCGATCAATTCATTTCTTAAAAATAATGTATAAAATAATGTCAACGATTTTACAAAGTATAGACTTAGTATTTGTAAATAGCTTGCATAAGCCGAAAAAAACATTGGTTCAATTTCACCTATCACAAATTCAATCATTGTGAGCAAATTAACCAAATAATCATACCTTTGGATTAAAAACAAGTTGTGTAGAAGAAGGTTGGATTTATAAATTGTAACATTTTAAGTCAAAATGTATAAAATAGCGTTCGCTCCAAATAGAATAAGGGAAACTCTTCGAAAAATTATTAGTTTGCTTATTAATCAAATTTTCCTAGTTTTACACATAATTCGTTTTTGGTAAATTTTCAAACGTATACATTTAGTCTTAAGCTTATGAAAAATAATAAAATAATTTGTGCATATAATTATCAAGTATTGAAAGTGTATATACCGTATTCACGATAAAACGATAGTTTTTTTAGTTGCATGTTATTCATTTTTCATCTCATTAATTCTTTTAATTTAATTAGTTTTTGGGGTATATAATTCACCCGCTTAAAAAATAATAATTTGTGGCTAACATTTAATAAATTTTGAATTTTTTTTTCAAAAATCTAGAGGCGTTCCAATCAGTGATTTCCCATGACTTTCATATTAAAAAATGGGTGAATATAATAAACATTTGCAGAAATTTTATATTACCATCAAGAATATTTTGTGAAATTAGGGATACGTTCGCGTGACCTAATTATATTTTTCTAAACGCAGTTCGGATTATGCGTTCGCGCAACTTCGAGTAAACTTTTAATAAAAAGGGGTTCTTCGGAAAATCTTAAATTAATTTCATAAAACCCGAGATGTTCAGTTCACTATTTAATCATACACGAGGGACGAATGTTCTTAATTTTATTTTAAGCACAATTTCGAACATAAGTTTTTTTTTATAATAAAAATATAAAAATATTGTCAATCTTATTGTGTGCACGTATGCGTGACACGATTCTTTACATTTATAAAAATATATAATACGAATATACGTACGCGTGATTTGTTTCAAGAAAAATATTTAATTATAAACAATCTAAACAAAAGCGGTAACAAAATCATGCAATAAGAAAAAATGTATTTAGCAAGTCGAGATAATCAAGCCAAGTATAAAAATGGTTAAGCGACCGTGCTAGAACCACGGAATTTGAGAATGTCTAACACCTTTTCTCGAATTAACAGAATTCCTTACTCGGATTTCTGGTTCGCAGAATGACAAACAGAGTCATATTCTCCTCAATTCGGGATTAAAACCGGTGACTTGGGACGCCATAAAATTCCCAAGTGGCGACTCTGAAATAAGTAAACAAATCCCTTTTCGACTGTCCTTTAATTGGAGGAAACTCCCTTGCACCCCTCACGGGGGTGGAAGAAGGAGGTGTGACAAAGCTAAGGTCATAGTCTTGGCGTGACAGTCCAAGATAGCGTGGTAAGGTGATAGCCAGTCCATCCCTAATATGACATCGATATCGACCATTTCTAGAAGCAACAAATCCACACGAGTCTCAAGACCCCCAATCACAACTACACAAGAGTGATAGACTCAATTTACCACAATAGAATTACCTACCGGCGTAGACACATAAACAAGAATACTCAACGAATTACTAGGCATGACCAGATACGGTGCAAAATAAGATGACACATACGAGTATGTAGACCCTGGATCAAATAACACTGAAGCATCTCTATCACAAACCAGAACCGTACCTGTAATAACTACATCTGAAGCCTCAGCCTTGGGCCTGGCTCGGAGAGCATAACATCGGGGCTGGGGCCCACCACCCGGAACTACCTCTCTAGGACGGCCTGCTACTGCCTGGCCTCCATCTCTGGCGGCCAGAGCTCCACCTCTAGGACCTCTACCTCCACCTCTAGCACCTCTACCCCTACCTCTAGCTGGCTGGGCGGGCGGGCGGTGGAACATCTGGTGCCTGAACCATAGCACAGGAACCCCGATGTGGAGAACTGCTCGAAGCCCAAGGGCAATACATAGCAATGTGACTCGTGTCGCCACAAGTAAAACAAGCCCTCGGCTGCTAGGGCTGACGACCTTGAAAACTCTGAAGCGACGGTGCACTGATAGGTGCTGGTGGTGCACTGAAGGACTGCTAATCAGAATACTGAATCGGAGGACCACGGCCACCTGAAGCACCGTGAAAAGCCTGAAGAGCTGACTGAAAGGGCCTAGGAGGATGGCCTCTACCATATGAATCTCTACCTCCAAATGAGGTACCACTAAATCTGCCTGAATGATGGGGCCTCTTATCCGACCCCTGACCACCTCCCTGCGACAGAAACATCTCAACTCTGCGGGCCACATTGGCCACCTCCTGAAAAGGGATTTCACTCCCGGCCTTATTGGCAAACTGAAGACAAATCGGCTGAATAAGACCGTCGATAAACCTCCTCACCCTCTCTCTCTCGGTAGGAAGTATGACAAGAGCATGGCGAGCTAAGTCGATGAACCTGGTCTCATACTGGGTGACCGTTATGGAACCCTGCTGGAGGCGCTCGAACTGCCTCCGATAGGCCTCTCTTTGAGTAACGGGGAGAAACTTCTCCAGAAACAATACTGTAAACTGCTCCCAAGTCAAAGATGGCAACCTGGCTATCCTAGCTAAGCAATAATCCCTCCACCAAGTCTTGGCGGATCCAGACAAGCGGAATGTAGCAAAATCGACCCCATTGGTCTCAACAACACCCATATTCCTGAGAACCTCGTGACAGCTATATAGAAAATCCTGGGGATCCTCAGAAGAAGCATCGCTGAAAGTAGTAGTAAAGAGCTTGGTGAACCTATCCAGCCTCCACAAAGCATTGGCAGACATAGCCGCTCCATCACCGGTCTAAGCTACTACACCTGGCTGAACCGCTGGAGTCTGAATCTGAGGAGTTACCTGCTTCGGAGTGCATGTAGCAGGAGTCCGAGCCCTTCCTCCAGCCTGAGAAGTGGCTGGTACTACAGGAAGCAAACCTTCTCGGGTGACACTCTCCATGAGGCCCACCAATCGGAACAGAGCGTCCTGAAGAACTGGGGTAGCAATAAACCCCTCTAGGACCTGAGTTGGGCCCATCAGAACTGCTGGGGCCGGAACCTCCTCCTCAAAATCAACCTGAGGCTCCGCCACTAGTGCTGCTGCTCGGGGTTGAACTCTGCCCCTACCTCGGCCTCTAGCACGGCCTCAGCCTCTGCCCCTAGTGGGAGCTACTGTTGGGGGCTCGGGTTGTAGAGTGGTAGATGAGGAAGCGCGTGTTCTCGCTTTCTGCGAGAGAATAGAGTAGAAATCCAATTAGCATTTGAGGAACAAATCCGCACGATAAGAAAGAACAAATGTGAGATTTTCCTATAAATACAGACGTCTCCGTACCGATCCTTAGACTCTACTGAGCTTGTCCATGAATTATGAGACCTATGTAACCTAGAGCTCTAATACCAACTTGTCACGACCCGGATTTCCCACCCTCAGGAGTCGTGATGGCGCCTAATAATGTGAGCTAGGCAAGACAATCCTTAACAACTTACTTGATTAACAAATCACTTCTTTTACCGATTATCAGTGATAGCATGAAAATAACGGAATTTAATAAATGTGCGAAAGACTTAAATTAAAGAAACTGAACAATAATATGGAAATCAACATATGCCTCTACCCAAGAACTGGTGTCACATTACTCACGAACTTCTAAGAGTACTAAATACAACTGTTTGAAAGAAAGATATAAACTGTTTGTCTCGAATACATGAGATAACATACTGAAATAAAGAAAGAGGGGACACCGGGCCTGCAGACGCTTGCAAGGCTACCTCGGTGTCTCACTGGACTGAAAGCTGACTCCCGCACTACTGCTGCTGTCCAAGACCTGGATCTATGCAAAAGAGCACAGAGTGTAGTATCAACACAACCGACCTCATGTGCTAGTAAGTGTCTGGCCTAACCCCGGCGAGGTAGTGACAAGGCTAGAACCAGACTCCAGATAAACATGTGCAGTTATATACTATATGGCGGAAAAGTAAACAGGTAATAAGCAATCAAAGTTGGGACGGTGGAAACATGCTCCGGGGGTAGCAGATAAAACATAATACCAAAGAATAGTAAGGAAACTACAATTTAACTTCTAACACGGATAAAGAGAAATAAGGCAACTTTCACTTTTAGTTTCATCTTGTTGCAAGGCGTGCAACCCGATCCCATTTCTCATATCTTGTGGTAGGCATACCACCCGCTCCCATTTCAGTATATCTTGTGGTAGGCGTACCACCCGCTCCCATTTCAGTATATCTTGTGGTAGGCGTACCACCCGCTCCCATTTCATTATATCTCGTGGTAGGAGTGCCACCCGCTCCCATTTTATTATATCTCGTGGTAGGCGTACCACCCGCTCCCATTTTATTATATCTCGTGGTAGGCATACCACCCGCTCCCATTTCATTATATCTCGTGGTAGGCGTACCACCCGCTCCCATTTCATTATATCTCGTGGTAGGCGTACCACCCACTCCCATTTCATTATATCTCGTGGTAGGCGTACCACCCGCTCCCATTTCATTATATCTTGTGGTAGGCATACCACCCACTCCCATTTCATTATATCTTGTGGTAGGCGTACCACCCGCTCCCCTTTTACATTTCATCACACAATCACAAGAAATCTTGGCAAGGGAACATAAATAATATAATAACTTCCCAGCAAGGGAACACAACACTGTTATAATTTTCCTGGCAAGGGAACAACAATATTGAATTAGTCATCTCGGCAAGGGAGAATCAGCTATAACCAACCTCAACTCAACTTGTACTCAGTTCTATTATTGAAAATGCTCAATCATAGAAGATCATTAAGTAAAGCACCCAAGTGTCATTTAAGAACACAACAACTTTCAATTTAAGACTCACGGTCATGCTTGACACCATGCATATACGTCGTACTCAACAAGAAGCAAGTAGCAAGTATGACTCAACTCCTAATCCCTCAAGCTAGGGTTAGACCAAACACTTACCTCGATGCCTTGAACACCACTCAAGTCTCAACTATAGCTTTACCCCTTGATTCCACTACCAATCCGCTCGAATATAGTCACAAGTTACTTAATTACATCAATAAGTGCTAAATGAATCAACCCCAATGCATGAAAATGAGTTTTCTAAAGTTTTACCCAAAAGTCAGAAATCACCCCTCCCCCCCCAGGACAACGTGGTCGAAACCCGAGGTTCAGACAAAAACCCGATTACCCATTCCCCCACGAATCCAAATATATAATTTGTTTTGAAATCGGACCTCAAATTGAGGTCCAAATCCCCAATTTTAGAAAACCAAGGTTCTACCCAAAACACTCAATTTCCCCTATGAAAATCTTTGATTTGAAGTTGAAATCATGTTAAAAGATGTTAAGGAGTGAAGAAAATGAGTTAGAAATCACTTACCAACGTTTTGGAGAAGAAAGGTTGTTTGAACAATCGCCTCTTATATTTTGGGGTTTTGAAAAAGTGAAAAATAACTGAAATTCTCGTTTATTTATACCCCTCTCAGACCCCCAGTGCGGACCACATCAAACGGACCGCAGTCGCACAGCCTCTACCGCGAACCGCACAAAGGCGACCGCGGCC
Source organism: Nicotiana tabacum (assembly GCF_000715075.1). Taxonomy (NCBI): domain Eukaryota; kingdom Viridiplantae; phylum Streptophyta; class Magnoliopsida; order Solanales; family Solanaceae; genus Nicotiana; species Nicotiana tabacum. The sequence goes on along the minus strand of NC_134099.1, from coordinate 118,656,936 downwards.
GCGCTGGCCCCTCCCTGAAGACCGCAGTCGCCTTTGTGTGGTCCGCGATGGAGGCTGTGCGGCACTAGAGGGTTCAGAGACTACAACTTCCTGAACCTGCAACATCTGACTTTCTAAGCCTAAGGCATTCCGGAGTCCACTCGAAACTCACCCGATCCCTCGAAACTCCAACCCAAGTATACACACTACCTCAAAAACATCCTATGGACATATTCGTGTACTCAAATGACCAAAATAACATCACGAGCGTCGAATTAAACCTCGAGATCAATAAAATTTCTTAAAACTCTTTTAAACATCAAATTTCTCAATTAAGGTCTGGATCACGTCAAACGACGTCCGTTTTTAACCAAATTGCACAGGAATGACTCAAGTCATATATAAGACATATACCGGGCGCCGGAACCAATACGGGGCACGATACCATTGCTTTCTAATCAGTTTTCACTTCAAATTTCCTTAAATAATTTCTGAAAAAATTTCACTTAAAAATTCATTTCTCGGGCTAGGGACCTCGGATTTCGATTCCGGGCATAAGCCCAAGTCCCATATTTTCCTACGATCCCTCCGGGATCGTCAAATCATGGGTCTGGGTCCGTTTACCCAAAATGTTGACCAAAGTCAAATTTATTCATTTTAAAGTCAAGACTTAACATTTTTCACAAAATTTCATATTTAAGCTTTCTAGCTATGCGTCCGGACTGCGCACGCAAATCGAAGTGACTTTAAATGAGGTTTTCAAGGCCTCAGAAGCACATAATGGGTAAGAAAATAGGTGATGACCCTTTGGATCATCACATAACTTGAATTGAATTCTGAAATAACTATCCTTGTTCTCCAGGTGGGCACCTGCTACTATAACAAAATAGACAAAACAAAAGAAACTTTTCTACCCCAGTTTGGTACCGGGAACATAGGTGATCGTTAATCAAATCATGTTATCCAAAAGAATTCTATGAACTTAAAAGTTAAATCCCATTATCCAGGAGGGTTCTGAAAACTAAAATTAAATCTCATCTTAAGAGTGAAAATTTAAAAGCTAAATCCTATTTCCTAAAGATAAAACTTACGCTAAATCTTATTGTCTATGAGGGTCCCGAAAACTTAAAACTACATTCCATTATCCAGGAGGGTCCTGAAAAACTTTAAAATTAAATCTCATTATCCAGGAGGGTCCTGATTTCAAGACAACTAAAGATTGATAACTTAAGAAAACTAAAATTGACCCCTTTTTTTTCAAATCCAGACTTTCTTTTTTTTTAAGAAATTATTATCCTAGGAGAAAATTCATCAGACTAGGTTTTAATCTTAGGAGAAAGATTCATCAGACTAAGATTTTGATCCTAGGAGAAAGTTCATCAGACTAGGTCTCTCTTTTTTTCGGTATCTTAGGAGAAAGATTCATCAGACTAAGATTTCTATCCTAAGAGAAAATTTATCAGACTAGGTTTTTTATCTTAGGAGAAAGATTCATCAGACTAAGATTTAGATCCTAGGAGAAAGTTCATCAGACTAGGTCTCTTTTTTCCAGTATCTTAGGAGAAAGATTCATCAGACTAAGATTTGATTGGGAGGGAAATCCATCAGACTAGGACTTTTTATCCTAGGAGGAAAAAATGTGAAGATCAATGGCAAAATTTTACGCACAATAGCAAAACAAATAAAGGCAAAGATTTGAGAAACTTCCCTTTGTCGGCTCTTCTCTTCTTTTCTTTTTCTTCTTTTTTTGTTGTTTTTTTTCTCTTTTTTTTCTTTGAACCACTTTCCTTGCACTGCTTTGTTCCTGTTTCACACCAAGAAAAAATTGTCAGATTTGAAAATGGTGGTAGGTTTGTGGTCTTGAATCTTCAGCAGCTTGTCTTTGTGCTCAATCAACTTGAGTCGGTCTCAAGAGACTTTCTCTCTGCATCAACCCTGATTGTTTCACACCCAGTACTATTTGTATTTGTAGCTCAATCAACCTTATCTCAACTAGAGATCTTTGCTTAGGTGAACTATTCTAATGTCTTGAATAACTTTCTGCTTTTTGAGCAATTTGTCTGCCAGAGAGAATCACCAATTATCTTTGCTCGCGCCAAGTAGGCTGACCAGGGTCTTTTGGGGGAAGCCTTTGCATGAATCCTCAAGGCATGTTGAAAATGACAACTGAGTGTGCTGGCCAATTTTATCTTGTGCAATTGAAAAACTGGTAGCAGATTTTGTAATCTTTTCTTTCTTGTTTTGACAAGGACTGACTTAGAGTGAAGGACACAATGATGCAAAGAAACAATATTAACAAGAAATGCCCCGGTCAGAAGGATAGAAGGAAGACTTTTTTTTAACTTTTTTTTAATAACTAGCCTTAATGATCATGACATGCATTTTGGACTCAACGGCCTGATCTATCAAACTAATCCAATCTTCCCTTTTACCATTCTTATGACCTTTGAAGTCGGGCTTGTTCGTGCCGACCCTTTACATCGTCTTCATGACTCAATTTCGACTAGCGGTGCCCCGAGGAGTTTTTACCAACAAGTTTCTCTCATTTATTCATCTTTGCTTTCCGTTGCCTTACAATGTTCTATGTCGTGTGACAACCGTTGCTCCTTACATGCTTCTCTTGGCATTCTTGAAGGAATATCGGGAGGTCTTCATTTGGAATGTTATTGGATAGGGTTGGAAAGAAAGGGCGTCATGCAGGCTCAAAATAGACTCAAAGTACAGGGGGTTGTGGACTTACAACTCTTGGAATCAACTCTTTCAAAAGTGAAATAAAATTTCTGGCCCAGTTTCAGCTATTGGGGATTTTTTGGGATTTTTCTTTTTTTTGAATTCTTATTTGGTTGGACCGAATCGTGAGGCTGCCTACGCATCTTTTTTTTTAAAAAAAAAAAAGAATCAGGTCTAACGTAGTTCAAACATCTGACCTAAACTATTTTTCTTCTTTATTTCTGTTTTTTTTCTTTTCTCGTTTTTTTCTATCTTTTTTTTTGTTTTCAAAACAAGTTGCCCCAGCTTCAGTTTTTTGAGAGCAGACCTTTGACAATTTTTTTCTTCTTCTTTTTCTTCTTCTTCTTTCACTTAGAACTTTTTAAAAGCTGCCCTAGTTTGTACTCTTGGGGAATGGACTTTTATTGTTATTTTTTTTTACTTTTGACTCTAAGCTTCATTCCAAAAAAGGGTGGTCAAAGAAAATAACACAGGCTCAAAGGGGTGACAAAGGGTATAAAGTGTTTGGGTAGTAGAAAGAGGGGCTCCCAGCCTCGAGAACGCCAAACATAGTATCTTTTCGTGATCGCAGCATTGACGAACATGTCTGTCTTCTTGTTGTGTTGTGGTCACAAAACACTTTCCATCCCTTAGTGTCAAACTTTCCAACAAACTTCAATTGATTCTTCTTCAACCCGATCTTCACAATGATTTTGAAGGTAAAGATTCTTAACCTCCACGAGTATGACTATTCTAGTTCCACTTGAATTTTACTCGGGGATAATTCCAAGGTATTTCAACTCTTTTTCATCCTCGAAAGTGTCTTTTTCTCAGTTGTCCAATTCAAGTTTAAATCAATTTTCTAAGATCTGGCCAAAAATTCAGCATGCATGTCATATCATTAAAACTAGAAGGAAAAGAACTGAGCATGGAATGACACAAAAGGAAAGACTCTATTTTATTGAGTAAACAACAAGACAAATAACCTAAAATCCTAGTTACAACCCTAAAGTAACTCGGATATTGAAAATAGCAACAAAACAGACAGACAAGACTCACACAAACAGAATAGAGAGATAGAAGGGTTTGACTCAATAAAACAAATAAAATCTGGATGACAACCCTGAAATAACCCAGATAGTAGAAACAAAATCAAAAGAAGCTACCAAGATTCCTTCCTAGTGAGGAGGGAATGACTTTTCAATTGCTAGGCTTGACATTTAGCCACAAATTTGCTCATTAGAATCAACAAAGCCTTCTCCAATTTCAAAATCATTAACTTCAGTCAACGAGTTCCCAAGAGGATTCTCATACTCCTTGTCACCACGCATCATCCCCAAAAAGTGTGCATCATCATGTGCAGGTAAAGGATTATTCAGGATATTATGGGTGTCACTGTCTTGGATCACGATCAGTTTTTCCTGGATCATCCTTTCTATTTCTCTTTTCAAATCCCGACAGCTTTCAATATTGTGCCCCTGGGCACTATAATGTATTCACACCTTCTAAAAGGGTCAAAGCTTCTTGCACGTGAGTCCGTATAATTTGGAGGAATATGTGCAATTATGTCGTGATGCTTCAATTCCTCAAACAAGCTTGCATACGACTATCCTATTGGTATAAAATTATCTTTCAACCTTTGTTCCCTTCTATACCCCTAGCTTGGATGTGGGTTATAGGGCACTTGAAAAATTCGTGGAGGCTGGTGGAGATTTTGCGGTGCTGGTGTTCGCCTTCTCGGGTGATTTGGTGGTTGGGCAACATATTGAGGTGCCGCAACAGAGTATTGATGGTTCTGGGGTGGATAATAGTGCTCAGAGGAGTCATGGAAAACCTGAGGGGGCTGCTCATACCTTCGAGATGTTCTCCTAGGACCTCTTCTTGACCCTGATGTCATCATGATTTCTTCAACCTTCTCATTCGTGTCACCAGATTCAATTTGGACAGCCTAAGTTGCAGTTTTGAAAGCTGCTTGACTTATAATTCTGCCTGTCTTAAGGCCATTCTCTATCATTTCTCCCATTTTGATTGCTTCCGAAAAGGATTTGCCAACTGCGGACAACATGTTTTGAAAGTAATCTGGCTCTTGCGCCTGAAGGAAGACAGTGATTAGCTCGTGGTCATCCATGGGCGGCTTAACTCTAGCTGCTTGTTCTCTCCATTTAATGGCATATTCCCTGAAACCTTTGCTTGGTTTCTTCTTCAGGTTTGAAAAGGAATTGCGGTCTGGGGCAATGTCAATGTTGTATATGAAATGTTTGGCAAAGGCCTGTGCCATGTCATCCCAAACGTACTAACAAGATGTATTTTGATCCATAAACCATTTGGAGGCTGCTCCCGTAAGGCTTTACCCAAAATAAGCTATTAGCAATTCTTTATTTCTTCCCGCACCTCTTAGTTGATTGCAATACCTTTTTAGGTGGGCTATGGGATCTCGATATTCATCATACTTTTCAAATTTGGGAGTCTTGGAACCAAGCAGCAAGTGGACATCGGGGAACATACATAGATCCTTGAAAGCAATGCTCTTCTGACCAGCCAACCTTTGCATGTCTTTCAACTGTTGTTCTAAGCTTTTCACTCTTTGGGTCATTTCTTCATGTGCCATCTTTCGGGCAAGCTTCTCAATATTTGCAAGAAGATCAAACAAGTACCAGTGGTACTCAGGAGAGTGGTACTGCTGTTGTTGGGTAGCAAATTGTGACTCATGACAAGGCTGTTCATGGCCATTGGCCCATGCTTGACATATTTTGGTCATTTGCTGTTTCTGTATTCTATTTTCCTCAATCACAGTAGACTCTTGTTGAACCGTCTGACCCTGAGCCTCTTGAGCACTCGTAATAACTTCGATGTCCGTTGTCATTTTTCCTTGGATCTTGTGTTGTCAGCTTACCACAAACCGACCATCTCAAACTTTCTTCACAATTCAAAACAAAAACATGTTAGAATGGACTCAATCGGTCCTTAGTATTATCACCATTTTTTTCATTTTTCATTTTTTTTGGTTGATCGAACCTGATGTGGGTTGCCTACGTATCATGTGGGAACATGAATCAGATTTTGCGTAGTTCGGGAAGACCGGAAATAAAGTAAATAAACTAACTCTTCTTTTTTTGGATTTTGGACTTTTTCGAAAGAAAAATTTAAAAAGAAGAAACAAAATATTTTTAGATTTCGATTTGTTTGTTTTTTTAAAAAAAAAATTTGAAAAGAAATATTTCTAAATAAGAAACAAAATATATATTTTTAATTTGGACTCTTTTTTTGGAATTTCGAAAGAAAAAGTTCTACAGAAGAAAGGAAATATTTTTGGATTTTTAGACTTTTATTTTGAATTTCTGAAAGAAATACTTCTAAAGAAAAAAGAAAATATTTTTGAATCTTAAATTTTCTTTTCAATTTTCGAAAGAAGAATGAAAATATTTTTGGATTTTGAGAAAGATTAAAAGAAAAGATTTTTATATTTTTTTTAAAATTAGAGTCTAAAAGAAAGACTTTCTAAAGAAGGAACTAAAGGAAAATATTTTTGGATTTTTTGAAAATTGTGGGCCGGAACCGATAACGTTTGCTTACGTATCTCACATTCGGTGAGAATTAGACCCGCGTAATTCGCTCAGTTTTGACATAATTGGAAAAACATGATATTGACTCACTTTCATCATTTTTTTGAAATACATTTCCTTTTCCTTTTTTTTCAAAAATTTTGGCAAAGTTTCGAGGCCTTCTCAAATACAGGGGTTTTCAGAACCTAGTGAATTATCTATCCTACCTCACTCTTGGTTTTTCTATTGTTTTCCTTTCCTTAGCTGGTCAACATATAAAATGAAGCAAATAAATGTACAAATAGCACGTAATATGCATCAGGATGGTTTTTTATTTCAGGTACACCTGTCCTAGACGGACCCAACCCCTGTGTTGAGTCCCCACAGTCAAATGCACGTGATGTATACAAATGCTACTACTAGGGATTCAACATGAGGTTTTGTTATTCTAGGTTTAAACCTGAGGTTGTGTTCTAGACTTGGCTTACCCAAGCGAACAACTTGAGCCGACGTGGTAGTGACGTACCGGGAGTACGGAAGTTTACCTGGCCTACTGGATGATCCATCCTCGTTCTATTTGGTACGACCTTTAACAGAAAAGTGGGTCACACGAACGTGTGCACCATTTTTTAGAAGACTCAGAAGGGAGGCGTAAGAAGATAGTTTAATACAATTCAAATAATATCAAAGTGGTAAATAAACGACAATTAGCACATTAGGCCCATAAAATATAGCAATATCAACAATAAATAAAGCCAAGTAAAAATAACATTAACAAGCTCGAATTCTTGAACCCTGAACCAGAAGTTCTGGGTTCTTATCCCCAGCAGAGTCGCCAGAGCTGTCACACCTCCTTTTTCTACTCGAAAAGGGGATATAAGGGAGTTTTTCCAATTTAAGTGACAATAATCGAAATGGAAATGTGATTATTTATTCAAATTCAGAGTTGCCACTTGGGAAAATTTATGGTGTCCTAAGTTGCCGGTTTAAAATTCTGAATCGAGGAAGGTTTTGACTCTTATTTATGGTCTGCGAACACAGAAATTCGGGTAAGAAATTTTGTTAACCCGAGAGAAGGTGTTAGGCATTCCCGAGTTTCGTGGTTTTAACACGGTCGCTTTGATTATACTTGGCTTAATTTGTTTTAATTAATTATTATTAAACCTATGTGCATTTACCTCTTTTAGTCAAGAAATTATCTTAAAACGAGTCACACGTACGTGTACTCATCTTGTTTTGCGCGTCAAGAATCATGTCACGGGTACGTGTACATAATTAATCAGGCTTTATTAATTATTAAGAAAATTTGATCGAAATTGTGCGAATGCCTACCTCGATTTATTTTGAAAACCATAATTATGTCACGCGAACGTGTACACAATCACGATAATAAATTAAAACTGCGCCTCAACCAAACTACGAAATTGTGATTTATTCCTTCTAAATTTGAGAATATCGTGGAAGATATCACAGTAATGGAATTTTTTGCAAGTGTGATACAAAGTCCTAATTACAATGTCTAGTAAAAGCTGAAAATTGAATTGGGAAATTATAGTCATCATTGACGAAGTTCCATTTTTCCACTTGCAAAGTTATACTACTACTACTACTACCCCTTTTTAAAAAAATTATTTGGTTCCACAAATCATTATTCTCTCGTGAGACAACAGTGAACACCAAACAATATATATAATCTTTGTATAGAATCTAAACATTTATTTTACTACTGTCTCTCGTCCTCTCCGTAGAAAGCATCCAAACAAGGCAAATCAATTTACCAAATAATTGCACTAGCTCACAGGAACATTGAGCAAATTATACCACCTAATTAAACATATTAATTATCAAATCAAAGAAATAATAACAGAGGAAAGTTGGAAATAAACTTCAGCTTCTTTTATTTATGAAGATCGAGCCAACGAACCAGAAAACTCGACGGCATCCTCAAACACACGCCAACGAATGAAGCTCAAACGCGGCCTCGAACTCGACTCGTGGAGCTACTATTTTTTGTGGTGGAATTAGCAGCAATTTGAGCGATTTTTGGATGACTTTTGAGGCTGTTTTCAGTTGGTTCTTACGGTGAGAAGGACTATAGTTTATCGTTCAAGCACAATTAAATATAGGTAATTTTTGGTGAAGTTTCAGTGGACATCAGGAAGAAGAAGAAGGATCCCTCACTATATCTCTTAGCCTCTCTTTCTATCTCTGTCTCCTCTATCTCTATTTCTAAGAGCTCTTTTCTTAAAAAAGAAAAATAAAAATAATCAGAAGCGAGGGGAAGGGGAAGGCGTTCGATTTTTTTGGAAAAATTTTTGGGGTCAGGTTCTCTTTTTTCAACAGTAAGAGGGATGGAGACGATGATCCCTTTCTGGAATCTGCGGCCGATTTTGCTTCAGGATCCCCCTTAAAAATAGGAGTTAGGGATTATTTTATAGAGGTAGGAATTATGTTAGGTTAAATGGGCAATGAGTATGGGCTCAATGTTTTGGGCTATCCGAAATTGGGTTTTTCAATTAAGACCAAACAAAATTAGCTTCAAATTTCACACTTTTTCTTCTAAAACAAGACCAAAATTACTACATCATTTACTAATTAATCCTACTTAAATAAAATAACTATTAAAATAAAACTATCTGTTAAAACGAGCCTATTTTTGGTACTTTTTTAAATATCATACTAAAAGATAAAAAATGGAAAAATCATTGTAAAATTAAGATAATATTCCTTGAACTTTTTTTTTGAATTTTATGTAAGGTAGACAAATTAAAAGTAACTAGATAAAAATATTAATTAGCTAAATAAGAGAAAATATTTATTGTAATTTTTATTTTTGTGATAAAATAAAGTAAAGAGAGCGATACTAAGCTTAAACTAAATATTTACGCTAAAATGTGTAAAATCTTGGGGAGGGTCAAAAATTGCATGTTTACAATTACAGCCCAATTCCTTGTTGGACTGATTTTCCTAGACTCAAGCTCTCTTTCTCAAGAAGAACCCAAGTCAAATAGGCACAAATTAGTGTTTGCAACCACCAATTTAACATGGAAAACACAAATCAGTCCAAATATCAACTACCCATAAACATCTAAGCTTTAGAACAAAAGACCTATCAAATACACGCACTAGGGTTGAGCTACAACCCTAGCTAATGGGTCTAGCTACTCATAATAATGGAAGAAAACAGAGAAATAGATGAATAATAACCCATAAATTATGATTACAAACTAAGATATTGAAGATTCAGTGTTAATCTAGCTACAAATTACTCAAAATGGAATAAAACAGTTGTTCACGTGCTCTGCTCTCTCACAGATTACAAAAGATACACTAAAAATATGAAAAGAAAGTATTTATACTAGGCCAAAATTTTTGGACAAAAATACCCCTGCGGAGGTACCGCAGACCGCAGTGAGGCTTTTTAGCTTGAATATTTACTCTCTAAATCTGGCCACCATGGGCCGCACAAAATGCACCGCGACCGCGGTGGCTTCATTGCGGTCCACATAAAATGCTCCGCGGACCGCACTGGCTTCACTTGTCCAAACTTCCAACTCTCTGAAACCCCCTCTTCGCGGACTGCATAAAATGGATTGCGGCCGTGAAGAGGCTTTTGTGGCCGCGAGAAAACCTCCGTGAACCGCACTGCTTTATGCTCCAAATTTGCACCTCTCTGAATCTCCTCACCGCAGATCGCACTAAATGGATTGCGGCCGCGGTGGGTCTGTTGCAACTGTACTTTGACTTGTTCTTGGTATTTGTGCATGTTTCACTCCTTTTTGAGATGGTTTTGACTACTTGTCACCTTTTTGACCAAACCCTGCAAACAAGCACAACATGTAAGCCTTTGAGACTATTTGTATACATTTTTAACCAAAACTCAAGTAAAACGGAGTGTAAAATGAACTAGAATCCATAGTTATCAATATCGGCGGAATGAATCAAGACAACAAAAGGTACAAATTCGTTAACCTTCAATTAATGAGCATGAATAATTATAAATGTTATAGAATCTTCACGAAATAGTTACGATTATCAATTATAACATTTCATTAATTTCATTAATTGCTCATTATGTCTCGATTCTGAGAAGGAAGAAATGTTGTACTTAGTGTCACACCTCATTTTGACACCCGAAGGGGTATATAAGAGAGTTTTTCCAATTAAAGTGACATTATTCGAAATTGGATTATTTATTTATTTCAGAGTCGCCACTTGGAATAATTTATGGTGTCCCAAGTCACCGATTTATTTTAAATCCCAAATCGAGGAAATTGACTCTTATTTATGGTCTGCGAACACAGAAGACCGGGTAAGGAATTCTGTTAACCCGAGAGCAGGTGTTAGGCACTCCCGAGTTCCGTGGTTTTAGCACGGTCGCTCAACTATTATTAATTGGCCTAATTATCTGATTTATTACGTGTTTTAAACCTATTGTGCATTTTTAACTTTATAAACGCTTTTAATGTTTATAGAATTATTTTTCTGGAACAAGTCACGATTGTCGTATACTTGTTGTTTTGGTACACATTGCAAACCGCTTCACATGAAATGCACCCGCGATATACAATATGTTATTATTATTATTCAAAGTTGTTATGATCGGGTCACATGAAATTTTGACGACCCGGCCGGTCGTCTTAAGGATTAACACTCCAGTCCCCTATTAACTACTTTCCCCGAGTCTATTTCTGCTATTTTGATTCGTCGGGATGTACGGTTTTGAGTTTCGGAGAGTTTTGGGACACTTAGTCCCTAAATGAGAGCTTAAGTGTTGGAAAGTTGACCGTAGTTGGAACAGTATGTAGACGGCCTTAGAATGGAAATCCAATGGTTTTGTTAGCTCCGTTGGGTGATTTCGGGGTTAGGAGCGTGTTCAGATTGTGTTTTGGAGGTCCGTAGCTAATTTAGGCTTGAAATGCCGAAGGTTGAATTTTTTGAAGTTTCCAGTTCGATAGTGAGATTTTGATCTGAGGGTCGGAATGGAATTTCGAGAGTTGCAATAGTTTCGTTGTGTCGTTTGGGATGTGTGTGCAAAATTTCAGGTCATTTGGACGTGGTTTGGTTGGGTTTTTGATCAAAAGCGGAATTCAGAAGATTTTAGAAACTTAGGCTTGAATCCAATGTGTTTTGGTTGATTTGATGTTGTTTGAAGTGTTTTGAATATTGGTACAAGTTTGAATAAGGTATTAGGTGATGTTTGTGCTTTTGATTGAGGTCCTGGGGGCCTCGGGGTGATTTCGGATGGTTAACGGAGAGTTTGGAATTTTTGAGGAAGCTTCAGATTTTCTGCTTCTGGTGTTTCCACACCTGCAGATTTGGGAACCACAGGTGCGATGCCGCAGATGCAGGGAAAAGGAGCGCAGAAGCGGAAAGGCGCCTGGGAAGGCTGGAACTGCAGAAGCGGCTTAAGGGTCGCATCTGCAATGTCGCAGATGCGGAAAAAGGGATCACAGAAGCGAAAATTGGGACTTATGTAAAAAACCGCATATGTGGTTCAAGGATCGCAAATGCGGTACCACAGAAGCGGAAATTGGGCCGCAGACGCGAAAATTCCTGGGCCAGAACATATAAATAGTTGTCTTCGCGAATTTGAGCTATTCTTTCACCATTTTCATCCGGGTTTGAAGCTTTTGAGAGACATTTTTGAGGAAAACAAAGGGGAATCACTTGGAGGTAACATCCTTGAATTCATAACTCATTTTTATGTGGTTAAAGACCTAATTAGGGGTGAAAAATTTGGGTAAAATGGGTAATTAGGGCTCGAGTTTAAGAGACTTTTAAATGAGGATTTGAGGGGTCATTTTGACTCCGATTTCAGTATTCTTGTTATGTATAGACTCGTGAGAGTATGAGGTTTTTGAAAATGTAAATTTCACCTGATTCTGAGACATGAGCCCCAGGGTCGTTTTGGTTATTTTACATAATTTCGCGTATTAGCTTAGACTTTAATTGTAGAATCAGTTACTTGAAGTGTTATTTACATTATGCAATTAAATTGAATAGATTTGAGCCATTTGGAGTTGAGTACTCGTGGCAAGAGCGTGGTTTCAGATTGATTTTTGAGCCCGTTCGAGGTAAGTGGCTTGTCTAACCATTGTGTGGGGGACCTTCCCCTTAAGATTGATATATTTGGTAATTGAAATGCCTTGTACGTGAGATGACAGGTGCATACTTGTGCTAATTGTTGGAAATCCGATTTTCTTTAAGTAATTACTAGCATGTTTCCTTTTCTGTTTCTATTACTTTCACTATTAAGCCTGTTGTTAGCTTAGGAAAGCATGTCTAAGTGACTTAATTGCTTTATCTGTGCAGGGCTAAAATGCCCCTAACCGATTCGTTTAAGTTTAAAAATACCATCCGTCCACCTATTTTGTAAAAATTGCCCTCACCGTTAAAAATTTGGCCCATTCATGCCCCTAACGTCAACTTTTCGGCATACTCATACCCTAAAAACTAACAGCCCTATTTTGATTAAGAAATTTTTTTATTATTTATTATGTGTTAATTTTCTATTGGCTTAAATTAAAACCTCACCCCATATTCACGTATTAGCCTACTCCGTCTTAGATTTTCACCCTTCAACACCCACGAATCTCCCTCTCCATCTCAGATTTTTCGGCCTTAATTTAATTTTTAAATCAACATTTTTTATTAAATCAATTTTCTGAGTGAAATCAGGTACTCTTTGAAATTATGCTTCATTGTAAGATTTTATGGTTTAATAAGTTATTTTTCTGCCAACATTATATTTGTTGTGTTACTATGTAGCTTTTAAGAGTTAATTGAAATCATATGGCCAATACTTTACGTCAAACAACTTTCACCTGAATATATGAACACTAACAGAGTGTCAATAGTAATGATCATTGAGCATTTGCAATATTTTTGTTGTATATTTCCTGACAACTCCGAATCCAATTTTGAGTATACTAATGATTTATTTGGTCTCTGCTCGAACCTCGACATTTTTCTTATTTATTGGCTCACCATAGTCTGAACATCCGACCATGTCCATAAATTAAGCTATTGTACGAGGATGCTCTTCAGATTATATCAACACCACCTTCTTCATTGGTGAATGTGACTGTAATAAACACTTGATTGAGCTTATTGTATGAAGCAGTAAAGTGTAGTAAGAAAAATTGATGATGAATGGTATTTCTGTGATGGAAAATAAAAATAGGAGTATTTATGTGTACATTTAATATACAAAGAAATAGGAAGAGGAAGGTGATTAACTATACGAGAGAGTTTTGTTTGCTTAGGGAAAACAAATGGGTGTATGAGAGTTCTAGTTGGTGGAACAATTTTTAAAAGAAAGAGGAGAAATAAATGGAGGAAAAGGGTCTTAGAATGTGGGTGAGTTTATTTTAATTTAGGTGAGTCTTAAGTTAGGCCAATATGACGATGACACATGGAAATTAATTAAGTTTTTTTTGCCTAATAGGGTCTTTGAAAGTTGTATGACGTAAAATATTGGTGACAAAAAATTTTGATTGTCTGAAAATAAAACTTTAATGATGTTTGTAGTGATTATTCAAATAGAGTGCAAGGTCAAAAAAGGATGAGAAGAACAAGAAGAATATGAATGCACACACGCTAGAGGGGTGAGGGTAGAGGGGGTGGGGGGGAGAGATTTTTTGAGATGGGGGTATTATTGTACCAACTCTAATAGTCTAGGGGCAGTTCCTTTTTTCTATTATTACACGTGGAAATTAATTAATTTTTTTTATCTAACATGGTCGTGCATTCTTGAGCCGAAAAGATAACGGTGAGGGCAATTTTTTCAAAATAGGTGGACGAAGGGCATTATTGTACCAAATCCAATAGTCTAGGGGCAGTTTTGACCCTTCTTCGTTGCTTTATTTGTTCAACCTGCCTTACTTGAATTCTGTGCAGCATGCTAGGCTAGAATCACTTGTTGCCTTAATATGAAATATTGCCATTTCTGTATATTTTCCTGTTGCTGTTGTGTATTTATTTTGGGACTACGGATGTGGGATTCCGGTAGCTCCCCCTTGCCTGTTTATTTTGGGACTACGGATGTGGGATTCAGGTAGATCCCCCTGCACAGTTATATGGAACTATGGAAATGCACCCGGTAGATTCCCCCAGTACTGGGTATTTATATTTGGGACTATGGAACGGGATTCCAGTAGATCCCTGCGCACTATGAGTGGACTACGGGACGGGATCCTGGGAGATCCATCGGATATATACATATGGGACTGCAGGACAGTATCCTGGGAAATCCCCAATCGTTATCATTGGTGCTGAGTTGTATTTCCTTTCTGTGTTTACCTTATTTCTGTATGGTCGTTGTTGTCCTGTACATCCTGTGTTATTTCACTGCTGTACTTATTTATATTGTTCTATTCTATATTGTTGACCTTATTATTTTTTTTAACCTTAGTAGGGCCCTGACCTTCCTCGTCACTACCCAACCGAGGTTAGGCTTGGCACTTACTAAGTACCAATGTGGTGTACTCATGCCTCTTCTGCGCATGTTTTTCATGTGTAGATCTAGGTACCGCTACTCAGGCCTACCATCCTTGAGAGAGGTGACTGCTCTCGAGACTTCGAGGCATATATGTCGCATCCGTAGACCGAGAAGTCCCTTTCTATTCTAGATGTTAAACATTGTCCTTCTGTATTTTCTTTCTTGTTAGATATTCTGGAGTTAGACTGTTAGATATTCCAAAGGCTTGTGTTTCCGTGAGTTTTCGAGTTTTGGGATAGTGTATTTGGTTTTGAGAATGTTGCATTGTATATGCCAAGCGACATTATAACTATTGTTTCCTTTCAGTTATTTTGGTTTGGATTATTTCTTCCGCAAGTTTCATTTATGTTCCGCATTTGTTAGGCTTACCTAGTTGTAGAGACTAGGTGCCGTCACGACAGTTCACAGAGGGCGAACTGGAGTCGTGATAAGTTGGTATTAGAGCTCTAGGTTCATAGGAGTCATGGATCACAAGATGGTTTATTACAGTCTCGTTGATCGGTACAGAGACATCTGTACTTATCTACGAGAGGCTATGTAACTGTTAGGAAAATTTTCACTTCATTTGATTTCCTTGTCGTGCGATATTTTGACTTCACAATTCTAAACTCCTGTCTTCTATTCTCTCACAGATGGTGAGGACACGTGCTACCCGAGATGATCAGGCACCCGTGCCCCCAACTGTAGCCGTCAAAGGGCGGGGCCGGAGTAGAGGCTGAGGACGCGCATGTGGTGTAGCCAGAGCACCTGCGCAAGCTGCCGCCAAGGTACCACCCGCAGTTCCAGCCGGAGTCCAGGCACCTGATACGCCTACTGCTACTACTACTCCAGCCCTTCAGGAGACTTTGGCATAGTTCATGAGCATGTACATCACCTTGGCTCAGGCATGGTTACTTCCCCTTGTTGTAGCCACATCTCAGGCCGGGGGAGGAGCACAGGCGCCCTCTGCCCACATTCTTGAGCAGTGAGTGCATGTTGAGTAGATCCCTGAGATTATTCCTGGACCACCTGCAGTGCCAGTTCAGCCTGAAGATAGGGCAACGGTTTCCGAGGATGAGCAACTGAGGCTTGAGAGGTTCAAGAAGTACAAGCCTCCTGTATTCAGTGGTCTAGCATCGGATGATGCTCTAGAATTTCTAGATGAGTGTTACCACATTCTCCGTACCATAGGTATATCAAGATCGAGCGGGGTTTCCTTCACTACCTTCCAGCTTCGAGGGGCTGCCTACGAGTGGTGGTACACTTATGAGTTAGATAGTCCGGATGAGGCTGCTTTACTGACTTGGGCTCAGTTTTTAGATCTGTTCCTGAGGGAGTATGTTCCTCAGAGCCTCAGGGACGCATGGCGTGCAGAGTTTGAGCATTTGTGCCAGGGTACTATGACTGTCTCAGAGTATGTTGTCCGTTACACTAGCTTGGCTAGACATGCCCCAGCCTTGGTTTCTACTGTCCGTGAGAAAGTTCGCCGGTTTATTGAGGGCCTTGTTCCCAGCATCAGATCTAGCATGGCTCGTGAGTTGGAGATAGATATTTCTTATCAGCAGGTGGTGAGCATTGCTAGGAGGATTGAGGGTATGCATGATAGGGAGAGAGAGAGGAGAGGGAGGCCAAGAGGTCTCGAGAGTTGGGCCATTATTCTATTGCCCGTACCCCACCTACAGGTTGTCATGGTAGGGGTTATATAAGTCACCCTGTTCATTCAGCTCTTCCAGTAACCAATAGTGCTCCAGCTCCTCCTAGGCCTCAGGAGCCTTATTATGCACCTTCGGTTTCTAGCGTGCCTCCTGCGCGGGGTGCTTTCAGAGGTTAGTCCAACAGACCTAGCATGAGCCAGTCACAGCCACCATATCCTCCCAGATCTTGTTTTGAGTGTGGTGACACATGCCATATGGTGAGGGATTTCCCCAGCCTTGGGAGGGGTGCACCTCCACAGACTTCTCAGCCATAGCGTGCCCCGTAGAGTTCTTAGGCTATGGTTACAGCTCCAGCTGCTGCCCTACCTGCTCAGCCAGCTAGAGGTAGAGGTCAGGGAGGTAGAGGTCACCCTAGAGGGGAAGCCAGGCCCGATCTATGCCATTCCCGCCCGTACCGAGGTTGTTGCCTCCGATTCTGTCATCGCAGGTATTATACTAGTTTGTCACAGATGCATCAGTTCTATTCGATCCAGGCTCTACTTATTATTATGTGTCTTCTTATTTTGCTTCGCATTTGGGTGTATCTCGGGATTTTTTGAGTTCCACAGTTTATGTTTCTACTCCTGTGGGAGATTCTCTTATTATGGACCGCTTTTATCAGTCGTGTTTGGTTGCTCTTAGTGGTTTTGATACCACAACCGATTTATTGTTGCTTAGCATGGTAGATTTTGACGTTATCTTGGGCATAGACTGGTTGTCGCCCCATTATGCTATTCTTGATTATCACGCCAAAACTGTGACGCTGGCTATGCCAGGTGTACCGCGTGTTGAGTGGAGGGGTACTTTAGATCACACTCCTAGTAGAGTTATTTCTTTTCTTAAAGCTCAGCATATGGTTGAGAAGGGGTGTGATGCGTATTTAGCTTATGTGAGAGATGTCATAGTTAATACCCCTTTAGTTGATTCAGTCCCAGTAGTACGGGATTTTCCTGATGTGTTTCCAGCTGATCTTCCAGGCATGCCGCCTGATAGAGATATTGAATTTTGGCATCGATCTGTTGCTGGGCACTCTGCCCATTTCTATTCTTCCGTATTTTATGGCTCCTCCTGAGTTGAAGGATCAGTTACATGAATTGCTTGATAAGGGTTTTATTCGGCCCAGTGTATCACCTTGGGGTGCTCCTGTCTTGTTTGTGAAGAAAAAGGATGGTTATATGCGTATGTGTATTGATTATCGCCAGTTGAACAAGGTGACATTCAAGAACTATTATCCTTTGCCTCGTATTGATGATCTGTTTGACCAGCTTCAGGGCACATGAATGTTTTATAAGATTGTTTTGCGCTCAGGTTACCATCAGTTGAAGATTCGGGAGCCAGATATCCCGAAGACTACTTTCAAGATTCGGTATGGTCATTACGAGTTCCTTGTTATGTCATTTGGGCTGACCAATGCCCCAGCAGCCTTTATGCATTTGATGCACAGTGTGTTCCGGCCGTATCTTGACTCGTTCGTCATTGTCTTTATTGATGATATTATGGTGTATTCCCGGAGCCGGGAAGATCATGAGCAGCACCTGAGGACTATGCTTCAGACTCTGAGAGAGAAGAAGTTATATGCTAAGTTCTCGAAATGTGAGTTTTGGTTGGATTCGGTGGCATTCTTAGGCCATGTGGTATCGAGTGAGGGTATTCAAGTGGATCCGAAGAAGATACAGGTCGTGCAGAGTTGGCCCAGGCCATCCTCAGCTACCGAGAACCGCATTTTCCTTAGTTTGGCGGGCTACTACCGTCGTTTTATGGAGAGGTTTTCATCGATTGCAGCCCCTATGACCAGGTTGACCCAGAAGGGTGCTCCGTTCAAATGGACGGAGGAGTGTGAGGCGAGCTTTCAGAAGCTCAAGACAGCTTTGGCCACAGCCCCAATTTTGACATTGCCTACAAGTTCGGGGTCTTATACGGTCTATTGTGATGCCTGGAGGGTTGGCCTCGGAGCGGTGTTGATGCAGGACGGTAGGGTGATTGCCTACGTGTCCAGACAATTGAAGATACATGAGAAGAACTACCATGTTCATGACCTTGAGTTAGCTGCCATTGTTCACGCCCTGAAGATTTGGTGCCATTACTTATACGGCGTGCCTTGTGAGATTTATACTGACCATCGGAGCTTGCATCACCTGTTCAAGCAAAAGGATCTAAATTTGCGCCAGAAAAGGTGGTTAGAGTTGTTGAAGGACTATGATATCATTATTCTGTATCACCCGGGCAAGGCCAATGTGGTGGCCTATCTCATTCACTCTTGGCTTAGGTATTTAAAGCCTCAAAAATCTGAAAATTGTCCTCATTTTCACCCATAATTCTTTTTTCCTTCTTTTCTTTTCTCTCTCTCTTCACTCTCTCTACGCCGCCCCAGCTCCGCCCACCGCCACCGCCGGCGGACCACCTCCAAATTCACACCATGTAATCTCCACAACTTCCTCTTTCCATATCTCCAAATCAAATCTTTCAAAAAACCCTCAAACTCCTTGAATTTTAGATTTAGGAAACTTTCCCGTCACTTTTTTGCCCAAATTCTTGAAGCTCCAACCACTACCGCCCCACAATACCTACATCAATGGATAGAGCTCCCCAAGACCTAGCTATTGATGCCAATTTTACCCTGAAAATTCGGCGACCAAAATCCGGCCAAATTCCGGCGACCTCCCCGAACACCCTCTTTGGGCATACCACCATTTTTTCGGCCACTTGAATTATAAAATGGTAAAAATTCTATTCTTTTTTGTGGATGTTTTTTCTATTTTATTTTTATTTTTTCAGATTTTATTTTTGTCTATTATTAATTATTTTAGCATTTGTTTTTAAAGTTTGAAATACTAAATTTTCTGTTTTTGCTGAAGTAGTAAAATAGTTTTGTATCGATAAAAGTGAGGTAGTGAAAAATACTTAAGAGTATATGGTACTTGTTTGGTTGTTTATTTACTGCTTCAAGACTCTTTGAGTACAATACTCAAAAGTAAAATTGTTTGGTAAGAAAATGTAGACCTTTGGACAATGTTTGAATAAAAGTCTGTCTTTGAATAGTGAAGGGCAGATTTTGTTTGAAATACTCTCTGTTGGACAAGATTGAACCAAAAAAGTCTTGCTTTTGAATTTAAGAGCAGATTTTGTGAAAAAATCTGTCAGAAAGATTGATTTTTAATCTTGAAATAGCTGGTTGTTTCTGGAAAAAAAAAAGAAGGAGGAGGAGGACACTCCATCTTACTAAGGGGGCTAGACACACAAAAAGAGAAAAAATCAGTAGCTATAATATCCCTTAACAGCTTTTGTGAGTTGATTCTTAAGTGAAAAACTTGTTTAAGGAAAATAGAGGAGTCTTGAAAGATTTTTCTGGAGTTACATAATTGTACTGTTTTGTTGGGGTATTTTTAGTTTATTTTCTTGGGTTTGAATCTGCCGGTTGTCGCTGTCTTTTGCTGTTGTTGCTGCCCATTTAATTGTTTTGCTGTTGATTTTTGGAAAGAGCTGACTCTGTTGTATTTGTTCTTCTTTCTGCTGTCCAGGTAATTTTCGGACCATGTAAACTCATAAAATCGAGTTGGAATGAAAGATAATGAAGCTGGAAAATATTAGTAGCTTTATCCTTCTATTGTAATTCATTTTTATATGCTCTTGAATGTTTGATAATGTTATAACGATATGTTAGTTAATTAAATTGTGTTAAGCATCTTTAATTATTTTTATTTTTGCAAAGCATTAGATATAATTTCACAGGCATTTGGTTGTCTGAAAGGAGCATATATATTAAAATTTGAACCCTTGTAGCCATGTTTGTCCCTTTGTTGTCACCAAGCTAAGTTTTTATTATTATTATTATTATTATTATTATTATTATTATTATTATTATTATTATTATTATTATTATTATATTTTAGAGTCCCAATAATCTTTTTTTTATCTCTTAAAAAATACTTATATAGTAAGGTAGTTAAGTTGTAGATTAGAAAGACAATCTGTAAACTTATTTTTGTAAATAGTTAGCTACAGATTGCAAATAGCAAGATATGGCCAAATCTGTAACATAGCTTTAAAAGGTCATATCTGCAGATTTAAAGTCCAAAAGCATATGGGCTTTTGAATTTTGTCTTGGACATGAGCCCATTTGACTCCATCAACCCAATAGTGGGCTGCCTCATTCAATGTCAAGACAAGCCCACATCTTACCAGTTTTAAGCAATGTCAATTGATAATTTTCTCTCATTTCTCTCATCTTTTAAATTAGTACTCATAACAATAATTTTCTCTCATTAGTTAAGTTGTATATTATTATTCAAATCTTTTCTTTAATTTTTTTTTAAAAATAAATAAAAACGGACATAAGAAAAGCATAAAAATCAAATAAACCACAGTTTATCCAAGTTTAATTCAAGCCAAATGTAGTCAATAAAGCGACCGTGCTAGAACCACGGGACTCAGGGAATGCCTTACACCTTCTCCCCGGTCAACAGAATTCCTTACCCGGACTTTGTTTTCGCAGACCAATAATAATAGAGTCAAACCTTCCTTTGAATAGGGATTCAAATAAAAGGTGACTTGGAACACCAGTAGAAATCAATTCCAAGTGGTGACTCTGTAAATAAAATAATCCATACTTCAAATTTGTCACTTTAATTGGAAAAACTCTTTAACCCACAATTCATAACATTTTACACTTATCTCTTGGAGGGGTAAAAATGGGTGTGACAGCTCTGGCGACTCTGCTGGGGACTTACATAAGAATTCGAGCTTGTACATGTTGACTTTTTATTTGGATTTATTAATTTTGTAAATATTGTGATTTATTTGTGCCTAATGTGCTACCTGTTCGTTTTTTATTATTTTGATATTGTTGAACTGTACATATAAACTGTTTTCTCACGCACCCCCTCTGAGTCTTTTTGAAATTAAAAATTGGGCATTTGCTTGGCATAACCCGCATTCTTTGAGATAGACGAGGTGTTCGTCACCCGCTGACGGATTTTAGTTACACCTGTTTTAGGCGGGGAGCACCACCAGTTAAGCCGGAAAGCAATGCTACTGGTACACTGACCCTCCTCGGCTCGAGTTGTCCGCTCGAGTAAGCCAGTCTAGATACCTTCTCCAATAGGATCTAAACCTAGAAGAACAAGCCTCATGCCGGATATCCCTAGTAGGTTCGCTTTATTTGCATCACGTGCATTTGACTTAGCGAAACTCGGCACAGGGGCCGGGTCCGTATAAGACAGGTATCCTCTTTGAGACCATTATGTTCACGTATGTGCTACTTGATACATCATTTGGAAGGCTTACTTGCATTGTCGACCGGTTTTAAAAAAAAATTAGTGTAATTATTAAAAATGAAAAAAAGAGAATAATTCTCCTAGTTTAGTGCAAATAAACCTTTTTTTTAAATATATATATATATATATATATATATATATATATATATATATATATATATATATATATATATATATATTGTAGTAGTCTGGTGTGAGTTGTAAAGATTAATTTTCATTAAAAAAAATAAAAGGGGAGAGTACCCTGTTTTACCGAACTACGCGGGTCTGATTCTCATCGGATGTGAGACACGTAGGCAAACCTCATCGGTTCCGGCCCCCAATTTTCAAAAAGAAAAATTAAATATATTTCCCTTTACTTCCTTCTTTAGAAAATAATTTCTTAGAGACCTCAATTTTAAAAAAATCAAAAAAAAATTCAAAAATATTTTCTTCTTTTTTCTTTTATAAGTCTTTCTTCCACAAAAAAAAATCAAAATCAATTTTTTTTTCTTCTTCAAAAATCACAATAAATAAATAAATGAAAAAGAAAAAATCAAAAATTCCAAAAAAAAAAATGTTGAATTCCAAAATTTTTTTTTTCTGCTTCAGAAGTTTTTCTTTCAATATTGAAAAAAAATATTCGAAATTCAAAAATATTTTATTTCTTCTTTAGAAGTGTTTATTTCAAAAAATTCCAAAAAAAAATTCAAAAAAAAGAAACTTTAAAAATGAAAAAAAAATCTTTTTTTTTAAAATTCTTTCTTTCAACAATTCCAAAAACAAAAATGAAAAAAAATCGAATTTCAAAAAAAATAAAATCGTACTTCTTTAGAAGTCTCACTTTGAACAATTCAATAAAAAATTGAAATCTAAAAAAAAAAAATCTTTCTTCTTTTGAATCCTTTCTTTCTACCAAAAAAAATCCAAAATTATTTTCCTTGTTAGGAGCTTTCGTGGAGTTATTTGTATATGAGTAAAAAACGAGAGTTAGTTTGTGTACTTTATTCCTGATTTTTCTGAACTACGTAATGATCTGATTCATGCGGCGTCATGATACGTAGGCAATCCCCATCGGATTCGATCATAACCATAGAATTAACTGAGGAGAAAATAAACTAAAAAAAAGATAGAAAAGAAAAAAAAAAAAAGAAAGTGACAAAAAATAAAAGAGTGACAAAAAAAAGAAAGGAGAATGCCAAAAAAATAAAAAGCGACAGAGACGAAAAAAATCAAGAGTGATTAAATAGAGGTGGAAATAAAAGAGGTACATACTTAAAGGGTTAGTTAAGGCCGGGATGAAACATGCAACCGTTCAAACACATGGTAGAAATGTTTAACTATTAGGTGCATTGCATCCTCAACGTGCGATTTTCTATGTGTTAAATGTCTCAAAACTAACCAGGTTGTGGTGTGAGCAAATTAGTTAGGTTCTGTTCAGGTGGTTGGTTTTGTTGGAATGCAGTGATGAACGCGCAACCAGGGCACGCGGCCACAACATTATACACAAAACCGAGCTCCACCTCCTAGAAATGCACATCCTTACCCAGCCCATATAATCCCCAACCAAATGATCTCCGATACAATCCTCGCCCAAGAGAGCCTTTCAGAAAGAATCAATTCACCCCTATTGGTGAATCGTATTCAAGCTTGTTCCAAAAGCTAATCAGGCTAGATCTATTGCAGTTAGTGGCCCCGAAATGGCCGAACCCCGAGTCCCCCTCGCACCGAGCTGATGCTAGATGTGAATATCACTCTAGAGCAGTGGGACACAGTACAGAGGACCGTTGGACCCTCAAAAGGGTAGTTGAAGATTTGATTGAAACTGAAAGAATCATTTTTCGGGATGAAGAAGCTTCTGATGTGATGAACAATCTGTTGCCTGCCCACAACATTGGGCCAGTGGTCAGAATGATTTGTGAAACTGAGGAATTTGATTCGGCACCGAAGGCCGTTGCAGCCTTTGCCGATATAGAAGAAAAGCCAAAAATGGTCGCCAAGCATGAAAGTTTCCCATCAAACGGGAGTCTTAGTGGCCAGTCTTGCTATACTTTCTGCATCCGGATTATCTCAGGGTGTGATCCGGATGTTTTACCTTATTGTCTTACTTTCTGATGCAAACCCTTCTATCTTCAAAAAAATTGAAGAAAAAAAAATCAAAAATCAAAAAATCAAATGAAATTAATATTTCATTTTCCAGGAATGTCTCTTTTCTTAATCTTGTCATTTTTCTTTCTTATTCTCTTTTTAGTTCTGTTAAATGCAGATTTCAATAACATGACATGCTTGCGGACTTCATACCCAGATCTTGAAAGCTGTCAGGCCTCGAAATAATGAATCAAGGATTAGATCGCAATGAAGATAAAGTTTAAGGAAATAAAATAAAGAGTTGGAACAACTAAAGGAAAATTGGTTCCTGGATTGGAAAGGTCCGTACATTGCAACAAGAGTACTACCAAAAGAGTGTGTTGCACTTGGGACACATCGAAGGAAATGTCCCTGAAATAATTGTCAATGCAAATGCAGTCAAAAGGTACTATGTTGGATCCTCCATATAGTACTAATATTCTCCAATTGAGATGACGAAGGCTTTCATTCTCGCTAACCAAACTATCAACCCTTTGCAAACCCTTTGAGTTGGCTCCCATTCTTTGATCACTCTCTTTGAAACCTGAAAGTGTTATTGAAAAATGAAATGAAAAAAAAAGAAGAAAAAAAATTGTACAAAAAAAAGAGGAAGAAAAGACAAAGAAAAAGAAAAACAAAAGAGGAAAAGGAAAGGAAAAAGAAAGAGCAAACAAAACAAAACAGAAAAACGAAAGAAAAAAAAGATCCCTGAACTACGTTCGACTTGATTCCGAAAGGATACGTAGGCAACCTCTCTCTGGGGTTCAGTCACACCAAAATAAAAATCCAAATTCCCCCAAAAGTGAAACTGGGGCAGATGTTGTAATGGTCCGGCGATGATCCCGCCTGAATGGTTCCAAAGTTGTAATTCGATCCAAATCATTTTTACCCAAATCCTTTCAAGTCCTTCCGATCAATCGGTGAGAATGTTCAAGGATCAGAGAATACGACTACTTGGATCCGATGCAATAAAATGAGAGAAATAAAATGAGAGAGTCTTATTGGTGAAAACCCACAGGGGCACCATGAGGCAATGGTAAGAAGAGAAATGAAAAATAAGAGAGTCTTGTTAATGAAAACTCTTAAAGACCACTATAAGGCGAGAAGAAAAATGAGAGAGGTCAGCTCGTGAAAACCCGCAAAGGGCGCCCCTGATCGAAAAGAGGATCCTCACAGCCATCGGCACTGACAAAGTCCTGGCAAGGTTTCTCGATTTTGAGGAAAAAATTGTGAAGAATTTCTGAGAGTAGGACGGTTTACACAGATCAGGCATCCAGTCCAAAAGGCATGTCATATTCATTGAAGTCCGCATGTACTCCAGATAAGTCTTTCTTTCCTTTCCCCGAAAGGGACACTTCTTGTTTTAAACTCATTCTCCATTCCATTGTTTGTTTTCTTTGAATTCCTTTCGGTCTAACACTGTTCCGAAACTAAGATAAAGAAAGGATGGCAAGACTGATTTATAGGGTTCTCATTTGGCACGAGCTAATGTGCATAAAGGCACACAGCCTCGTACGGGCATCAATTCGACCCCGACTAGCCATGACGGCCGATGTTTCGAAATCAAAACTCTTGGAAAGAGAAAATCAAATGGAGCGCCTATAAAGGCAAATGAAGTTGAAAAGGTTGAGTCCCACGTGGCTAACCATCTCGGCAAAGAGTTGAAAAAACCAAAGGCATCCCAAATGCTTTGAATTTGAAGTTGGGAGAAAGAAGCCAGAAAAGAAAGGCCAACGACGGTGAAATAAAATTGGAAAAGGTTAAGTCCCACGCGACTAGCCGTTGTAGCAAAGTTTAAGGAGCCGAAAGTTCCCCAATACTCCGAAAAAAGAAAAGAAAAAAAATATATAAAAAAAAAGAAAAAAAAAGAGAAATCAGAAGGAAAAAACCTACGAAAGCAAGATAAAGTCGAAAAGGTTGAGTTCCACCAACCAATCATCATGACAAAGTCTAGAAAAGCTAGAGTTTCTCCAGAGTCAGAAAGGCAATCGGTATTCAGGAAGCAACCAGTTTCAGTTGAAAGGGCCGAGATCAAGTGATCAAAACAATCAAGGCCACAAAACCAACCACCACTTTTAAAACTCACAAATATTTCTTTGTTTGAAGTAGGAACACAGCATGCAGAATGGTGATTCTAAAAGAACGAATGCCACCAAACCTTAACGTAGGTAGAACATTTTCGCCCAGGGGATCCAGCTCATTGTTCCGGGTAGAAGTACTCTTCGCTCAGGTTCTTTTTACGTAGCTTAACCCAGGTAGAACCTTTTCGCCTAGGGGGATCCAGCTCATAGTTCCAGGTAGAAGTACTCTTTGCTCAGGTTGTTTTTACGTAGCTTAACCCAGGTAGAACTTTTTCGCCTAGAGGGATCCAGCTCATAGTTCCAGGTAGAAGTACTCTTCGCTCAGGTTGTTTTTACGTAGCTTAACCCAGGTAGAACCTTTTCACCTAGAGGAATCCAGCTCATATTTCCGGGTAGAAGTACTCTTCGCTCAGGTTGTTTTACATTAGCTTAACCCAGGTAGAACCTTTTCGCCTAGAAGGATCCAACTCATAGTTCTGGGTAGAAGTACTCTTCGCTCAGGTTATCTATGCGTAGCTTAACTCAGGTAGAACCATTTCGCCTAGGGGGATCCAGCTCATAGTTCCGGGTAGAAGTACTCTTCGCTCAGGGTGTTTTACGGAGCTTAACTCAGGCAGAACCGTTTTCACCTAAGGGGATCCAGCTCATAGTTCCGGGTAGAAGCACTCTTCGCTCAGGTTGTTTTACATAGCTTAACCCAGGTAGAACCTTTTCACCTAGGGGGATCCAGCTCCTATTCCGGGTAGAAGTACTCTTCGCTCAGGGTGTTTTACGTAGCTTAACCCAGATAGAACCGTTTCACCTAGGGGGATCCAGCTCATAGTTTTCGGGTAGAAGTTTTCTTCGCTCAGGGTGTTTTACGCAGCTTAACTCGGGTAGAAACCTTTCACCTAGGGGGATCCAACTCATCGTTCCGGGTAGAAGTACTTTTTGCTGAGGTTGTTTTTACGTAGATTAACCCAGGTAGAACCTTTTCGCCTAAAGGGATCCAACTCATATTTTCGGAAAGAAGTACTCTTCGCTCAGGTTGTTTTACATTAGCTTAACCCAGGTAGAACCTTTTCGCCTAGGGGGATCCAGCTCATAGTTCTGGGTAGAAGTACTCTTTGCTCAAGTTGTCTTTGTGCAGCTTAACTCAGGTAGAACCATTTCACCTGGGGGATCCAGCTCATAGTTTCGGGTAGAAGTACTCTTCACTTAGGGTGTTTTCCGGAGCTTAACTCAGGTAGAACCGTTTTCACCTATGGGGATCCAGCTCATAGTTCCGGGTAGAAGCACTCTTCGCTTAGGTTGTTTTACATAGCTTAACCCAGGTAGAACCTTTTCACCTAGGGGGATCCAGCTCATATTCCAGGTAGAAGTACTCTTCGCTCAGGGTGTTTTACGTAGCTTAACCCAGGTAGAACCGTTTCGCCTAGGGGGATCCAGCTCATAGTTCTGGGTAGAAGGACTCTTCGCTCAGGTTGTTTTTACGTAGCTTGACCCAGGTAGAACCTTTTCGCCTAGAGGGATCCAACTCATATTTTCGGGTAGAAGTACTGTTTGCTCAGGTTGTTTTACATTAGCTTAACCCAGGTAGAACCTTTTTGCCTAGGGGGATCCAGCTCATAGTTCTGGGTAGAAGTACTCTTCGCTCAGTTTGTCTTTGCGTAGCTTAACTCAGGTAGAACCATTTCGCCTAGGGGGATCCAGCTCATAGTTCCGGGTAGAAGTACTCTTCGCTCAAGGTATTTTACGGAGCTTATCTCAGGTAGAACCGTTTTCACCTAGGGGGATCCAGCTCATAGTTCCGGGTAGAAGCACTCTTCGCTCAGGTTGTTTTACATAGCTTAACCCAGGTAGAACCTTTTCACCTAGGGGGATCCAGCTCATATTCCGGGTAGAATTACTCTTCGCTCAGGGTGTTTTACGGAGCTTAACTCAGGTAGAACCTTTTTCACCTAGGGGGATCTAGCTCATAGTTCCGGGTAGAAGTACTCTTCGCTCAGGGTGTTTTACGTAGCTTAACCCAGGTAGAACTTTTTTGCCTAGGGGGATCCAGCTGCATAGTTCCAAGTAGAAGTACTCTTCGCTCAAGGTGTTTTACGTAGCTTAACCCAGGTAGAACCGTTTTGCCTAGGGGGATCCAGCTCATAGTTTTCGGGTAGAAGTACTATTCGCTCAGGGTGTTTTACGTAGCTTAACCCACGTAGAACCGTTTCACCTAGTGGAATCCATCTCATAGTTTCTGGGTAGAAGTATTCTTCGCTCGGGGTGTTTTACGTAGCTTAACTCTGGTAGAACCGTTTCGCCTAGGGGATCCAGCTCATAGTTTTCGGGTAGAAGTACTCTTCGCTCAGGGTGTTTTACGTAGCTTAACCCAGGTAGAACCGTTTCGCCTAGGGGGATCCAGTTCGTAGTTCCGGGTAGAAGTAATCTTCGCTCAGGGTGTTTTACGTAGCTTAACCCAGGTAGAACCGTTTCGCCTAGGGGGATCCAGTTCGTAGTTCCGGGTAGAAGTAATCTTCGCTCAGGTTATTTAATACAGTTTAACTCAAATCGAACCTTTTTTCACCTAAAAGGATTCAACACTTTATCAATAATACATGGTGCTAACATCCGATTCTATTTCCTTCTAGTAAGAGAAGGTACCAACCCCTGATTACATTTCCTTTCAGTAGTACGGGATACCGATCCCTGGTTACACAATCATTCATTACCAAATTTTATCTCTTTTAGCTAGTTTATACTACTATTTCTATCTGCCTTTTCAATAAATTAGATAATTTACAGATTTCTCTAATAACTCACAAAAATTTTCTAGTGCCAGACTGGGTTAGAATTTTTTTTTTGTTCATTTTTTGTTTGTCTTTGATGGTTTTGCAGGCTCGGCCATATAGCACAAGTGAAGATTAAAGCTTGGAGTTTCAGTTTCTCATCAGAAGGAAGAAGTTTTTCGATCACAGGATAGTTGGAGTTAACTTTGACAATGTGTCAGTAACCCAGCTTCTCAAGATTCATCTTCTCAATTTCAGATCAGGAAAGCAAGCAACTGAAATTGAGTCATAATCATTTCTTCAAAGAGTATCAAAATCCAATCTAAGGTCAACGCAAGCGAGCAGGTCAAGAATCAAGATTTGACTCCAGAAGACGCATAGATAGGAATTTTGTACTCTTAGTTTGCAGACATATATAGTACTCTTCTCTTTTTCTTTTTTGATGTAAGAAGCGAGTAACAGCAATAGCAACAGCGACAGCAACAGCAGCAACAGTCTTAACTCTAGTGTCCGGTAGTCCTAACTACCAAATTTTTCCAGAACTACACTGACATGATTCCTTTATAACCAAGGATATGTAGGCAGCCTCGGAAGCAAGGTTCGGTCACCTTTTTTTCAAAAAAAAAAATTGCTTCCATTGGAGTGACATGTGAGCAAAAATTAGCTAAGGCATTCACTTTTCTTTGCACGAAAACTCTTCATGTTCTCGAGCAAAGAGGGGCAGCTGTGAACACCTAATTTTTGCACTATTTTAACACCTCCTAAAGTTATTAGTGTTTTGTTATTTTAATTATTTTTCTCAATTTTTGTGACTTTAATTGCATATTTCCTATCATAAAATACTAAAACAAAAAAAATAGTTCTTTCTTCATTTGTGCATTTTAAGAATTAACTAGTTGTTCAGTTGGTGAATTAATCTAGTTAATTGATCATTAGAATAAGTTATTTAATTAATTTATTTGTGTAAAATTAGTTTAATAAGTAGGATTAAGGAAGAAATTTGGCCAAATTTGAAAGAAAAAGTGTCCAAGAGTGCAAGATAAAGGGCTGCCATTGAAAGGGTCTGAAACTACGTAGTTTTGCCTCAAAACTACGTCGTTTCACTAAATGAAACAAGATCAAATCATACCCACCCATTCCATCTTGATCCAATGGATCTCACTCACTCTTGGCGTAAATGTCACACCTCCTTTTTCACCCGCGCCCGCGCAAAGGGGCGCATGGGGGGTTTTTCCGATTAAAGGACAATCGAAACGAGATTTATTTATTTATTTCAGAGTCGCCACTTGAGAGATTTATGGTCTCCCAAGTCACGGTTGAATCCCGAATCGAGGAAAAGAATGACTCTGTTTAACAGTCTGCGCACCAAAAATCCGGATAAGGAATTCTGTTAACCCGGGAGAAGGTGTTAGGCATTCCCGAGTTTCATGGTTCTAGCACGGTTGCTCAACTATCATATTCGGCTTGATTATCTGATTTTATACAATTATGAACCTACGTACAAATTTTAACTGTTTACTGCTTTTGTTATTATTACTTTTACCGAGAATTGCAACATCGTGAAAATACATCTCGAACCACGTCACATCAATGCACCCGTGGTTATTGACACGTTTCAACTATGTTGAGATTTGGATTTGGGTCACATAAATGTGTACCCGAATTTAAGAAGATAACCTTATTAATACGTGCCTAAAGCGACTAGCGTATCATTATTTTGGGTAGGGCCGTGAAATTTTGCTAAACGGTCCATCCCGAAGTCTAAGTAATTTTACCAACACGTATAGAGGGCCCCGCAGCTTGTGTACCTTTATTTGTCGAGGCTCGTCTCATTCATTATTTTTAAAAGGGATTTGCAACGTCATGGAAATGCACCTCGAACCACGTCACAATCAATATACCCGTGATTAGCGACACATTTCGACTTCGTTGAGATTTGGATTTGGGTCACATAAATGTGCACCCGAGTTTAAGAAAGTGAATTATTAAAAGTACGCGCCTAACAATGACTAACGCGTTATTACTTTTGGGAAAAGGCCGTGAAATTTGTTAAACGGACGATCCCGAGTTCTAGGTGATTAATATATACAATCGTGAGGGCCCCCCAATCGGTGAGTTTTACTAGGCGAGGCTCATCTCATTCATTTTGAAAGGACAATCCTAAGGTAACTATATTTTTCCATTCTTATTTGTCTCTAAAAAATCCTAATTACTTAATATTATAAAATTCGAGCTTCAAGTTCAAGTCCAGATCAAAACAAAAGGGAGCGCCTTTCAATTTGGAACCGCTACCTAACTTAAAACTCACAATGGGCCGTTTGACTACTAACGAGCCAATTGCCAAAAGGCCCAGACCACATAATGTACGCTTTTGGACAAAAGTCCCAATTTTTCTGATTGTGTTTACCAAATAGCATTAGAGTTCAACATCATACATTTATTCAAATTAAATACTTCATTCATGTCCACTTATAAAACAGCCACTTCGTTAAATGGTGAGCCGATGCTGATATTAATTATTAATCTACACTATTAAACCTATGTTGAAAAAAGGAATTCAACAGGACGAGAGAGTTGACATTAATAGCTAATCCGTTGGTATTAACTAACGTAATATGAAAATTTGCTTAAAATACGTGTTTATCTTAAAATCGAACTGGACCGGGACATAACAAGTTTAAACAGTCCAAAGATCCAACAGAATACATACAGAGGCCTACTGAGAATCTTTGTTATACTATCATCATTAGCTAAACCAAACTAAATTGTTAAACACATGGAAATACATCTAATTAATCTAACAGCATACTATTTAACAGTCCACATTAGTTCGAGTACGTTCCAATTCACACAAAGTAAATATAATTGGAATGAGCCTAAACAAATACAAACTAACTATCATTCGTCCTATTGCTACATCTTGAACACAGATACTATGAAGCAGTCAAACGTGCATTTCTCAATTCATTTAAACTTCAGCTTCAAATTCAAGCTTACATCAACATATGGTTTCAGAAGTGTGTACCTGGAAATATTTACAATGGGAGAAAAGGAAGATCAGCAGCAGCAATACAACAACAACAGCAGTAATGGAACAACAGCAGCAGTAATGGAATTCAGAATAGCTCAACACTAGTTTTATGCCAGAATAATACTTGACCACAACCCAGAAACAATTGCAAAACCAAACAGCAACAACAAATAACCCACAACAGACTCTACTGATCTTGGGTGAAACCAGCAATAAACCAGCACTTCAATGAGACAGTGTCAGCTTGTATTCTCTTTTTTCTTTTTTTTTCAACTCTCAAAATGATGATGTTCAAGCTCTTAGGAAAACTCTCAAAGAAATGCTCTCTAAACTCTCAAAGAGAAATTGAATGTTTTAGCTTTCAAAATGTTGTCTAAGACTGCCTGAAAACTCCTTCAGTTCTCCAAATCTGTCCAGAACTGAAAACTAACGAAAAACTCTCCAGAAGCTCTCTAAAGACTGCCTGAAGAACTGATTTCCTTTAATATTTTTTCGAAAGTGTTTTCCAGTTTCTCCAAAAAAATCCCCCCTTAACTCTGTCCTAAGTGCCTCTATTTATCTGCAAAACAGACCCTGCCAGCTCTTAAGAGCACTCAAACAAAATTAAGAAACTAAATCTGCCCATCATATTCCTTTTTTTTGCCCACTATTGTATGTTTTGTTCTCCACTATTGTATGTCCCATTCTATTTTTAATTCAAAGGTTATGGGCACATATTTATTTAATCACTCCCCATTAAACCTCCCCATACTATTATCTTTTGCTCCCAACTATTATTAAACAAATACATTAGATTAATGGTACATTAGTACTTCCTGACAGTCCACTCAAGTTAACCCTCTTTTTTCAAGTTTTGAAATCCCCCAAATTACCCCTGAAACCCCTGTGATTCACTGTCCTACTCCAATCGCTTGTACTTTATCAGCTATAACCAATTTCAACTAATCAACTAACTACCTAGCCACATGAACCGATACCTAACAAGCACATCAAAACTGAATCCAATACAGGACAAACATTGAGATTCAATTCAGCAAAATCAGCTAGAACTTGCGCTCAGATTAGTATCCAAATAAAACTACTGATTCAAGGCAAACTGTATTGAACTACTAAAGTCAAACTGATTCACACATACACAAGGAATAAGCTAACCATATTGGGAACCAATCCTAATTAGCTTAGACAAACAGAAATGAGCAAGGATCCAAACAAATGATGAACAACAAAGAACAAACTTGGCCAATTTGAACAAGTGGTAACCATCAAACAATTACAGGAGTAGCCGTGGTTTTAGACAAAGCATTATGGACACTGAATAATTCGATGTAAACAACAATACAAAAAGAGACAAAATACAAAACAAACACAAAGCATTCGATCCTAAAGAAAGAGGTAGAAGATGAACTTACTGAATGAAACTAACAGAGGAGAAATAAGCGGAAACCTACCAGTTTAAACGAGGACCGAGTTCGAACCTCTGACCTTTGGATTTGGGGCCAAAACGGACTCCATTGTGAACTCATCATTGGATCCTTTGATCAGGACCAAAGCGGACTTTAATCGTGTGTTTTCAATATGAAAACACACGATTAAAGTCCAATTTGGTCTACAGATCTTCGACTGTCCACTGAACCTCGAGCTTGAAAGAACTAGGGTTTGGGGTCAAACTTCGATCTAAGATTAGAGAAAATCCAACGAGATTCGAGGGAATCAGGTAATGGTTTAAGGACGAGGGAAGTCAGGTGGACGTTGGGTGTTGATTTGGGGGCGGTTGGGTGAACTAAGGTTTTGGTCCGATTCTTCAGATGAAGATTCGAGAGGTTTAGTAAGGACTCGCGGAGAAAGGGTTGTGGATTCATAAAGGGGAGGGTCTGGGGGTTCAGGGGTGTGTTTTTGGTGGTCACCGGCATCGTTGCCGCCGGGTTTATGGCGAAGGGGAGGGGTGGTGGCTGCTAGGGTTTGGGGACAGATCGAATCTGAGCTTGGAGACGACACAGAGTAAGGGGGGGTCGTTTGAAGGGGCGGGGTAAATAATTAAGGCTATATATACGGGGGGTGTTTTAATCTCGGCCGTTAGATCAATTAAGATCAACGGCCAAGATCAAGGAGGTTAAACCATACGACGTCGTTTAGTTTAAGTAGAGGGTTGGTCTGAACTGGGTAACGGGTCGTGTATTGGGCTGGTTTTTTTGAGATTGAATCTTAGTCGTTGGATTGATTTAATCCAACGGCCTTGATGAAAAGTGACCAAACGACGTCGTTTGGTTTGCCCCTGAGCTGGACTGGATTGGGGCGTGTATTGGGCTGGGTTTTTTGCCAGGTTTGGCTATAAGGTTTTGGGCTTGGCCAAATTCAATTTTAAGAAATGGCCCAAAGACCATGGCTTTCTTATCTTCTTTCCATTTTTTTTTCTATTTATTTTATTTCCTAATTATTAAAACTAAAACTCTACATTACATTAAAAAAATCAAATTAACTTACAAAAATACTAATTAACTTCTACTAACAATTAATACACACAATTAAATATCAATTAAAAATAAAATTACACAATTTGGACATTAAATGCTAAAAATGCAAAGTACATTATTTTTTGTGATTTTTTTGTTCTTGTAAAACAAACTTAATTGCTCCTAATTGTAGAATTAAATCCTAAATGCAAAATGCGACATATTTTGTATTTTTATTAATTTAACAAATAAACCTGCACGGACAAATACAAATAATTATCCAAAAATGCTACGAAAATTCTCAAAATTGCACACAAAGGAAAATTGTTTTATTTTGAATTTTTTGGGAGTAATTTTTATATAGGGCAAAAATCACGTGCTCACAGCTGCCCCTCTTTGTCCGAAAATACAAAGAATTTTCGTGCAAAGATAAAGTGAGTGGATACGAGCGATTTTTGTCCGTTGGAATACTCCGTGTGAAGCATTTTTAAAAAAAAAAAAGATTTAACCGAACCTTTGCTTCAAAGGTGTCCTACATATCCCTGGCTAAAAGGGAATCAGGTCAATGTAGTTTGGGAAGTTTTGGTAGCTGGGACTACCATGAGACTGCAATTTTGCTGTTACTGTTGTTGTTGCTGATATTACCGCTTACTGACCTCCTTATTACACCTTAATGAAAGATAAAGAAGTTATACTAAGCTATGATCTATGAATTACAAAGATTTATTCTCGAGCTTGGTCATATGACTGTTGCTGCCTTG
The DNA here is from genome assembly GCF_000715075.1 of Nicotiana tabacum. Taxonomy (NCBI): domain Eukaryota; kingdom Viridiplantae; phylum Streptophyta; class Magnoliopsida; order Solanales; family Solanaceae; genus Nicotiana; species Nicotiana tabacum. The sequence goes on along the minus strand of NC_134099.1, from coordinate 118,622,072 downwards.
TTGCCTGGTGTTTCCTCTGGTATTTCTCTACTTCTAATTTGACTTGTATTCTCTCTTGATCGCCGATCTCGAACTGTTTATTTCCTTCTGGCGAGCTTTGCATTATTTTCCCTTCGAATCTTGAACTGCCTTCCTCTGCTGGGGATTCTTGTTGTCTCCCTCCGCTTTAATGACTTCAACACCAATTACTTCTTAAAATATAACACCTCCATTCTCCAGGCGGGCTCCTGACCTCAACAACTTCTTGAAATGTAACACCTCCATTCTCCAGGCGGGCTCCTGACTTCAACAATTTTCTTAAATTTTAACACCTCCATTCTCCAGGCGGGCTCCTGACTTCAACAACTTCTTAAATGTGACACCTCCATTCTCCAGGTGGGCTCCTGACTTCATCAGCAACTTTGAAAATAATTCAGCCTCCATTCTCCAGGCGGGCTCCTGACTTCAACAACTTTTTTTTAAAAGTAACACCTCCATTCTCCAGGCGGGCTCCTGATTTCAACGACTCATTAAAAATAATTCAGCCTCCATTCTCCAGGCGGGCTCCTGACTTCAACAACTTTTTAAATGTAACACCTCCATTCTCCAGGCGGACTCCTGACTTCAACGACTCCTTAAAAATAACTCAGCCTCCATTCTCCAAGTGGGCTCCTGACTTCAACAACTTCTTAAATGTAACACCTCCATTCTCCAGGCGGGCTCCTGACTTCAACAACTTTTTAAATGTAACACCTCCATTCTCCAGGCGGGCTCCTGACTTCAACGACTCCTTAAAAATAATTCAGCCTCCATTCTCCAGGCGGGCTCCTGACTTCAACAACTTTTTCAAAATATAACACCTCCATTCTCCAGGCGGGCTCCTGACTTCAACCACTTTTTAAACGTAACATCTCCATTCTCCAGGCGGGCTGCTGACTTCAACAACTTCTTAAAATTTTAACACCTCCATTCTCCAGGCGGGCTTCTGACTTCAACAACTTTGAAAATAAATCAGCCTCCATTCTCCAGGCGGGCTCCTGACGTCAGCAACTTAAATCATCTTCTTTCAACTGCTTCCCTCAAAAACTGGTGTTTTATTCCTCTGAAAACTGCTGGGGATAACACCGATATTTTATTCACAAATATGTTATGTTTCTTCTTCAAAGACTACTTCCTTTAAAGTTGGTGCCTTCCTTCCACTTAGAACTACTTTCCTCAAGCTGGTGTTTTCACTTCTCTGAAACACGCCGGGGATATCACTGTTGGGGAATTATCTTCCTTCTTTAAGACTAGTTACTTTCCTCCCTTTAACAATGGCGGGGATGATACTGATTCAAAGACCACTACCCTTAAAACTTGGGTTTTCTTGCTTCTTCCAAGATTGCTTTCTTTGAAACTTGTATTTCTTTCTCTCGCATACTGCTGGGGATTTCACTTCCTTCAAAACTCGTGTTATCTTCCCTCTTCCCTAAGTGGCTATCTGATTTCAAGAAAATTTTCGTAATGAGAGAAAATTTTCTGCCCCAGTTTGATAATCTTCTTTGTGGACCTGTCTTCCTGCTATTAATAATATTTCCTTTCCCTGCTTCAAATCAAAGAAAAATTTGTTAGTTTAAAACGTGGCGAGTGGTCGTGCTACTCCTGCCGGGGATAGTTTTTTTCCTTATCCCTTTCCCTGCTTTGCGTTTTATTACAGAACTTGCTGGGGATGATATTATTTGCTGAGGATGATACTCCTGCTGGGGATGGTTTTTCTTTTCTCTTCCTTCCCCGCTCTGTGTTGTCCGACCATTGCGAAACTTGGTTGAGAATCTGTCGGAGTTGTTCCTGTATCTCGCATATCTGTTGGGGATCCTGATAACCTTTTAACTGTTGCTTTTCCATTTTTCTCCAACTTCCCCTGGAAATTTGGTCCTCTTGGGATCTAGACCCACTCATCATTTGGTCTTTCGACCAACTTCATTTTGCTTTGTCGCCTTATCTTTGGCCTGTCCTATTCGCATTTTGCTTTGCACCACTTTGGCAACCAGTAGTAAGCTCTGAAAATCCTTTTCAAAAACAAACTGCTAGGGAGGTAAAGTCTTTAAACCAAGAAATGAAAAAGTGACGATTTCAAAAAATAGAAAAAGGAGAAGTCTTTCTGAACAAATGCTGGGGAAAAAGAAAGAAAAGAACTTATCTGAATGATATAACCGATCCCAACGATAATGTCATGCATTCCGGACTAATCAATCCAGTCTATTTGTGTCAATCAATCTTTCGGACGGCCTCATCTTGCTGGGGATAAACAAGCACTCAACTCTTTGCCAAATGTGGACCCTTTCCGCCAATCTTGCCTTGTCGCCTCATAGTGCCCTTCGAGGGGTTTTCACTAATAAGACTCTCTTATTTTTCTCAACTCCCGTCGCCTTATGGTGCCTGTGAAGGTTTTCACCGATAAGACTCTCTCGTTTTATTTTATTTTTCAGCTGGGGATTGGAGTGCTGCTGATGTGATTCTCTCTGCTGGGGATTCTTTCCGGCTATCAATTCATTTCCAGTCCATGATCCTCTTCTCTGCCGGGAATCGGGGTGCTATCCCCGACTTCCGTTTGCATGACTTGGCACTTCTCGGATACTAATCGGGAGGTCTTTTTTGGCATCAATATGGGTTTTCGTGATGGGTAAAACGGTACAACTCTTGGAATCAAACTTTCTTTCCAAAATTACAAACACAACCTTCTACCCCAGTTTTTCTTGCTTGGGGATTTTTGTTTTTTTTGTTACATTATGTTACATTATGCACACTATATTACACTATGTTACACTATGACCGAGCCGTGAAGTGCCTACGTATCCTTCTTTGAGGAATCAGGTAAAACGTAGTTCCCAATTCTTTTTTTTTTCTTGTGACTTTTCTTTTGTCTTTATTATCATTATTTTCTTCTCTTTTTCTTTCATTTTCATTATTGATTCCAAAAGAGGGGTATGAAAGAATAAATAAGGCTCAAAAGGGGAAGCAAAGGTTAAAGTGTTTGGATAGAAGAAAGAATTGCCTCCGTCATTTCATTCTCCGATAAATGCCAAGTACAAACAAACAACAATTACAATTAAAAGAAATTATACATAATATATCTTAACTGCGTCAGAATTGATAGCCATGTCGACACATTTCCCTTCGATATTTGTTAAACATAAAGCGCCATTGGACAACACTCTGGTTACAACGAATGGCCCTTGCCAATTCGGGGCGAACTTGCCCTTTGCCTCAGCCTGATGTGGGAGGATGCGTTTCAGCACTTGCTGGCCCACTTCAAACTTCCGGGGACACACCTTTTTGTTGTACGCTCTTGCCATTCTCTTTTGATATAACTGGCCATGACACACGGCTGCCAATCTCTTTTCATCAATCAAGTTCAACTGCTCCAAATGGGTTTTGACCCACTCGTCATCATCAATCTCAGCTTCAGCGACAATCCGAAGGGATGGAATTTCAACTTCTGCCGATATTACTGCTTTAGTTCCATATACAAACAAATAAGGAGTTGTCCCTACTGAAGTACGGACAGTAGTGTGATAACCTAACAATGCAAATGGTAATTTTTCATTGCATTGTCTGGATTCTTCTACCATCTTCCTCAGTATCTTCTTGATGTTCTTGTTGGCTGCCTCAACTGCTCCATTCGCCTTGGGACGATATGGTGTGGAATTACGGTGTGTAATCTTAAACTGCTGACATACCTCTTTCATCAAATTGCTGTTAAGATTAGCACCATTATCCGTGATGATCACCTTTGGGATTCTGAATCTACAAATGATATAGGAGTGAACAAAATCTACCACTGCCTTCTTGGTTACCGACTTGAAAGTTTTAGCTTCAACCCACTTAGTGAAATAGTCGATGGTCACCAGAATGAACCTATGACCGTTGGTAGCTACCGGCTCAATAGGTCCAATGACATCCATGCCCCAGGCAACAAATGGCCATGGTGCTAACATTGTATGCAATTCTGTCGGCGGAGAATGAATCAAATCTCCGTATATCTGACACTGATGGCATTTCCGCATGAAACTGATAAAATCACACTCCATAGTAAGCCAATAGTACCCTGCTCGAAGAATCTTCTTTGCCAATACATATCCGCTCATATGCGGCCCACAAACTCCAGCATGTACCTGTGTCATAACTGTCGTGGCTTGACTAGCATCTATACATCTCAGTAATCCCAAATCTGGGGTTCTTTTGTACAACACTCCTCCATTGAGGAAAAAGCCATTGACCAATCGCCGAATGGTTCTCTTTTGATCTCCGGTGGCCTGCTCCGGGTATATCCCCATCTTGAGGTATTCCTTGATATCATAGAACCATGGCTCGCCATCCATTTCTTCCTCTATCATGTTGCAATAAGCATGTTGATCACGAACCTGGATATACAACGGGTCAACATGAATTTTGTCTGGGTGGTGCAACATCGATGCTAAAGTGGCCAAAGCATCGGCAACCTCATTGTGAACTCTTGGGATGTGTCTGAACTCCACTGATCGAAATCGCTTGCTCAGATCGTGCAAACATTGTCGATATGGTATGAGCTTCAAATCCCGTGTTTCCCATTCACCCTGAATCTGATGCACCAGGAGGTCTGAGTCTCCTAAGACCAAGACGTCCTAGACATCCATGTCTGCAGCTAACCTTAAACCCAAAATGCATGCCTCATATTCAGCCATGTTATTGGTACAATAGAAACGTAACTGAGCTGTAACAGGATAATGGTGTCCTGTTTCAGAAATAAGTACCGCTCCTATTCCAACTCCTTTCGCATTCACGGCTCCATCAAAGAAGAGCTTCCAACCTGGTTTTTCGGCCTGTTCTAGTTCATCAATGTGCATCACCTCTTCATCGGGAAAATAAGTCCTCAGTGGCTCATACTCTTCATCGACCGGGTTCTCGGTCAAATGATCGGCCAATGCCTGGGATTTCATCGCAGTCCGAGTCACATAGATTATGTCAAACTCTGTGAGCAAAATCTGCCATTTTGCAAGTCTTCCTGTCGGCATAGGCTTTTGGAAGATATACTTCAATAGATCCAAGCGTGAAATAAGGTAAGTAGTGTAGGATGACAAATAATGTTTCAACTTCTGTGTCACCCAAGTTAAGGCGCAACATGTCCTTTCCAGGTGAGTGTACTTAACCTCATAAGCTGTGAACTTCTTGCTAAGATAATAGATGGCCTGCTCCTTCCTGCCGGTGACGTCATGCTGCCCCAGTACACATCCAAATGAATTTTCCAAGACTGTCAAGTAAAGAATCAAAGGTCTCCCTGGTTCTGGTGGAACCAGCACAGGTGGGTTTGTCAAGTAACCCTTTATCTTGTCGAACGCTTCTTGGCACTCGTCAGTCCACTTGATCACAACGTCCTTCCTTAACAACTTGAAAATAGGCTCACAAGTTGTCGTGAGCTGAGCAATAAACTTGTTGATGTAGTTTAGCCTTCCTAACAGACTCATCACTTCAGTTTTGTTCCTCGGAGGGGGCAAATCTTGTATGGCTTTGATCTTTGATGGGTCCAACTCGATGCCTTGCCAACTAATTATGAATCCTAATAGCTTTCCGGATGGAACACCAAATGCACACTTGGCGGGGTTAAGCTTGAGGTTGTACCTACGAAGCCTCTGGAAGAATTTCCTCAAATCCTTGACGTGGTCGGCCTGATGCTTTGATTTTATGATCACATCATCTACATATACCTCAATCTCCTTGTGTATCATATCATGAAACACAGTAGTCATTTCCCTCATATAAGTTGCCCCAACATTCTTTAAACCAAATGGCATTACCAGGTAGCAATAAGTTCCCCAGGGTGTGATGAATGTCGTCTTCTCTGCATCCTCTTCATCCATTAGAATCTGATGATACCCAGCATAGCAATCCACAAAAGATCCGATCTCACGCTTGGCACAATTATTGATCAAAATGTGGATATTGGGTAACGGAAAGTTATCCTTCGGACTTGCTTTGTTGAGATTGTGGTAATCAACGCATACTCTGATCTTGCCATCCTTATTCAGCACCGGCACGACATTAGCCAACCAAACAGGATATCGGGTGACCCGGATAACCTTTGCATCCAACTGTTTGGTAACTTCTTCTTTAATCTTCACACTCAAATTAGTTTTGAATTTCCTCAACTTTTGCTTGACGGGAGGGAACGCTGGATCAGTGGGCAATTTGTGGACCACTAAATCAGTGCTTAACCCTGGCATGTCGTCATATGACCATGCAAAAACATCTTTGTACTCAATGAGTGTTTTGATTAACTCTTCCCAGATTTTTGGCTCGAGGTGGACACTTATTTTAGTCTCTAGGATATTGTCTGTGTCCCCTAAATTGACGGCTTCTGTGTCATTCAAATTGGGTTTGGGTTTCTCTTCTAAGTAAATTAACTCCTTACTAATTTCTTTGAACGCTTCATCCTCATCATCATACTCTGATTCATAATCGCAATCTACTTCTTGAACTATCATTTCTGAATCAGATTGATTTTTAAGACTGGGCTGAGAATTCCTTATGCACGCCATGTCATTAAGACCAGTATGAAGAGAAGTGTACAGAAAAAGAAAAGAAGAAGACCAATAATTAAAATAAAATAAGGAATGAAGAAGAAACATTTTTATTTTATTGAATTACAAGGTTTCACACTTTGATGAACACAATAAAAATAAATCTGGATTACAACCCTGGAATAATCCAAAGACAAGAAAGAAAAATCAGAGCCCACTACCAAGACTCCCTCCGAGCAGGAAGGGGAGTAGTCATCCAATTGTTGATATTGGCCCTACGCCCCACAAACTGTATATCTGCCTTACTGGAACCTTCTCCAGCTTTTATCATGTTGACATCAGTGAACAGCCTTTCAAAGCCTTCATTCAAATCTCCATCCGGCCCAATTAGTGGTCCAAGAACTTTGGACAACAATTGCTTTTTGATTCTCAGCCTGACAAAAGATCTGGACAGGCGTGGAATTGGCTTGGGAAGGACCCAGCCTCTTTTCTTCAACTTGCGAGCCCGCTTTACATCTGCTGCGGTAGTCTTGAATCCCAAACCAAAAGTATCCAGGTTCTTGGGCAAAGAAACTGGCTGGACAATTCCCTGCAGATCAATCCCCAAACCTTTTCATGGTACAAACTCGCTGTTTAACATTTCCGAGGCTATCATGAAGGTTGCAGCTGCTATTCTAGGAAATGGAAGGCCCCCGCCATTGGGAATTTTGTCTACTGAGACTGCATCAAAAACCTGGTAAACCCATGGGCCCTTGTCATCATCGGTTTCTATGAAGGGCACAATGGCATCATTAACGGCATGTGTACCGTCATCCCTGTGTACCACAATCTCTTGTCTATCCCATTCAAATTTGACCATCTGATGCAGTGTAGAAGGCACTGCTTTGGCTGCGTGGATCCAGGGTTGCCCCAACAGAAGATTATACGACACCGCCACATCTATCACTTGAAATTCCATAGTGAACTCGACCGGACCAATTGTCAATTCCAGTATGATATCACCTACTGTGTCAGTACCGCCCCCATCAAAACCTCGGACGCAGACGTTGTTCTTGTGAATCCTATCATCATCCACCTTCAGTTTGTTCAGAGTGGCCAAAGGACAGATATTGGCACTGGACCCGTTATCAATCAGTACTCGAGTGACCACCGAGTCTTCGTATTTCACAGTCAGGTAGAGTGATCTGTTGTATTCTGTACCCTCTACCGGCAACTCATCGTCAGAGAATGTCACTCGGTTTACCTCGAAGATTTTGTGCGCTATTTTCTCCAAATGGTTCACTGAGAGCTTGTCCGGGACATGGGCTTCATTCAGAATCTTCATTAACGCCCGACAATGATCACTTGAATGGATCAACAAAGATAGCAACGAAATCTGGGTCGGGGTCTTCCCCAACTGCTCCACAATGGAGTAGTCATGTGCCTTCATCTTCTTCAAAAACTCTTCTGCTTCTTCTTCCGTCACTGGCTTCTTTATTGTTACAGGATTGGCCCTCCTCAGTTCTGCGGGAGCAAAACACCTTCCCGAATGGGTTAATCCCTGGGCCTCGCATATTTCTTCCACAACCTCCTTCCCCTTAAGCATCACCGTCACTTGATTGTAGCTCCAGGGCACAACTTTCTTACTTGTTATCGGCAACTGCATTACTGGCCTGATAACAACTGGTTCTATGTGGGCCCCCTTCACAACCAATACCGGTGTGCTTGGTACTCCCTACAGCACTACCCTGACTGACTTTGGCTTCTTCGTAGCAACAGACGAACCTTTCCCCACTACCACAAATGGCTTGTCATCTGCCTTTCCCAACTGTACCCTGCCTTTCCACTGGTCAGCTTTTCGTTTGGACTGGCATGAATCATCATTACCATTTGTGAGGGCTTCTTGGGCTCCCCTCCTTCGTGCATTAGTTCGATCATGTGAGCCTCATGGTGCACCGACAACGGGTTCTCATTGATGTTGGGTGTCTCTGGTGCCTGAACCTCGATCCTATTTGTGTCAATAAGATCTTGTACGACAGTCTTCAACTTCCAACACTTCTCAGTATCATGCCCGGGAGCCCCCGAACAATATTCACAGCTTACCGAGTGGTCCAGACTTTTGGGAAGGGGATTTGGCAATTTGGGCTCAACAGGACTCAATAGACCTAATTGCCTCAATTTATGGAACAGAGTAGTATAGGTTTCTCCTAGCGGAGTGAATGTTCTCTGCTTGTGCACCCTTTCATTCCTGAAAGCCTGATTTTCGCGGAAGCTTGGCCCTGAAAGATTCCTGTAGGCCCTTGGTGGTGTATACTTGCTTTGTAGAGGTGGATATGTATGTTGGGGAGCCGGCGCACGCCATTGTGGGCGAGCCGGAGGCTGGGTGTAAGTTTGGGCGTGATGGACGGAGAAATGTGGCTCTTGTGGTGGATAATAGGGTTGTGAAAGGTGGTATGGAGTGTGTGGATAATTTGGGTAATGGGATCTGGGTTGGTAGTGAGGGGAAGGACCTCTAGATCTAGACCAAGTACCTGCTTCAGCTGTTGCGACCTCCTCTCTCTTTTTTTTCCCGAGCGCACCTCCTGTGCCACTTTGGATAGCCTGAGTTGTGGCCTTGATTGCCGAATAGCTCATTATCTTGTTGGAACTGAGTCCCTCTTCAATAATACCGCCCATTTTTGCTACTTCGTTGAAAGATTTACCAACTGACGTTACCAGGTGACCAAAGTAAGTTGGCTCCAAAGTTTGTAAGAAGTAGTCCACCATTTCACCTTCCCTCATTGGTGGATCGACTCTTGCTGCTTGTTCTCTCCAACGAAATCCGAATTCCCTGAAGCTCTCTCCAGGATTTTTCTCAAGTTTCAACAGTGTGAGACGGTCAGGAACGATCTCCAGGTTATACTGGAAATGACCTGCAAATTCTTGTGCTAGATCGTCCCAGGTATACCACCTGCTAGGATCCTGCCTCGTGTACCATTCCAGTGCGGACCCGCTTAAACTTTGACCTAAATAAGCTATCAGCAGCTTATCCTTTCCACCTGCCCCTTTCATCTTACTACAGAAACATTCTAAATGTGCCATGGGATCACCATGTCCCTCATATAGATCAAATTTGGGCATCTTAAAACCTACCGGCAATTGAACATCGGGGAAGGGACGCAGATCATTGTAGGCCACACTAACTTGGCTGCCCAATCCATGCATATTCCTGAAGGATTGCTCCAGGCTTCTCACTTTACGAAGCACTTCGTCCTGCTCCAGATTTTTAGCCTGCCTTTCAGTTTCTGCCGGGAGTTGGAGGTGAGGGGTGTAAGTGTATGGCTCGGGTGCTTTAAAGGTTGGTTCAGGGGGATAATACTGGTTATCGTGAGCCTGAAACAACGGCTCGCTGGAGGATCTTTGCAGTGTGGCTGGTGGAGGTGCCCCGAAGACAGGGACGATTGGCGGAGGAGGGATTTGTTTGGGTGGTGGAGCTTGGGGATTATAGAAAGTTTCCCCTTGATAGTATTGGGCAATGGGGAAGCTCGTTGATGGACCAGTGGGAGGGTGTTCCGGAGTCCGAGCCGGTAAGAGGGTAGGAGTAGGGGGAAGGGTTGGTGATGTTTGTCCCCTAGCCCAGGCTAGGTGCATCCCAGCTATCTCTTGTCTCAACCTGTCTACCTCCTCCTTCATCATTTGTATCTCTGTCTTTTCCTCCTCAACACTTTTGTCCGAACCAGACATACTTTTCAGAATGGGCCCTTTAGATCTTGTGTGGTAATGGTACTCTGCCAGAACGTTCTAACAAGCTAACTGTTTCGAAATTTCTGGGATCAACAACAAACTTTTTAGCGTTAGAGCTTAACACATATTGCAATTTCACGTTTGGGGTGCAATGTTCCTAAGCAATATAACCATTTCTATCATGTCTTTGCTCCGACCGCATGCGTCATTATGGCTTACTTTCTTTATCTCTCTTTTATGTCCTTTTTTCCTTTCTTTTACTCACTTTGCCTTTTTCTTTTTTTTTTCTTTTTAGGGGTGGTCGAATCTTATGTGGATTGCCTACGTATCATGTCCCCGCATGAATCAGACCGGGCGTAGTTCTGCTACATAAATGCGAAAAGAAAAAGGAAATTTCTATTTTCATTAATAAACATTCTATTACAGACCACACGCTTTTTTGGAAAAAGAAAATAACAGACTTTAAACCAAACCAAGTACGAACTCAATGACTACTGACATACTCTGACGCGAAATGGAGACAGACTCCAACAGGCAACAGACCCTAAGAAAAGAAAATGCAGATTCAAACTATGACCACATTAAAGTTTTAAACTCGGGCGCCCACGGGGCGTCATTCGGCCTCGCCGCGGGTTTAGGTGTAAGGTTCCTTTCCAGCTGTTCCAATTCATACATGATTTTCTTCACAAATATCAACACCGCCGAGAAGAAAGTAGTACGGGTCATGTTTTCACACTCCCGACATTTCCTGGTGATAGCACGAGCAATAGTCCGAATCTTGTTCCCGGTTTGGTCTTTCTCTAGGAGTAGGCGTTCTGTCTGATCCCCTCTAACGTTCAAAACCCGAGAATCATGCAGATGTTGTTTTTGTAACTGTTGTATTTCATCTTCCATTGAGGCCATCAATTTACAACAGTGTTTACTCTCAGTTTCAAAAGCCTTGGCTTGTTTAGCCGCCTTGCTCTCTAGGGTGGTCACCTTCCTTTTTAGACTGACCATGGTATTTTCATGATCTTTCCTTGCTTGCTGTAAGCTCTGTGTGCGCTCTTTCATTTTCTTTGCCCATTGTGCCCAGAGTTGTGCTATGGTATCCTCAGATTGTTTCACATCATCCCGGCACTCACCGATTTTCTTTTTCAACCCTTTTATTAACCGCTCATCCGACCGACTCTTTTGTTGTTTGTCAGCATCTCTCCTAATTTGTCGGATTTGGGCTTTCAGTGCCTCATTTTCTTGGGCCAAATTGCTCTTTTCTCCCCGACCGGCATCATCCTGCAGACTATTTTCAAATTCTAGGTCTCTAACCTGTTGCCTCAGCTTGCCTATTTCTGCCCTGTAGCTCTCTTTTTTATCCAACCAATCCCACTGTTCTTGTGACGCCTGGACGAACTCCTGGAGATGGGGCCTTTTAGCCGGTCTCCCAAACTCGATTTCTTTCCTAAACCAAGCAAGGTATCCCGGCGAAACTTCACCCTTGGACCGATCATGTACACATGTATTGGCTGTTAGGTATTGACACTCGCTCCAAATTTGTCGGACGACTGCTTCAGGAAACTGTCCGCTGGGCCCAATCTCGACTACTTGGCCACTAAGATCTTCATCTTTCGGAACTATTTGGCATCTCCCCAGCTATCTCAAAACTCGATACAGGGCGTAGGGTTGAATACTACGGATTCCCATCAAAAGGAAATGGGGTCCAGTGGCGGGCATATATATGATTTCATTCGTAGGCAACCATCCAAATGTCCATTCTATTTGGCCCGCAGTGATAGAACGGAGGCGGGCTATCCATTCTGTGACCCCTTCTGGTAAGCTGATTCCGTCAATCCTTGTGGAAAATTCCTCTATGCATGTTTTTTCTGTCGACCCATAACTCATAAATTGAGGATGACGACATAGGTGTTCGATCATCCACATATGCAGAAACACATTGCATCCCTCAAAAAAGTTTCCCTCGGCTTTGCAGGCTGTGAGAGCGCGGAAGATTTCAGCTACTATCATGGGTGCGAGGGTGTTGTTGGCCTGAGTGAGTAAAGTGCTGACAACCCCGGATACTCGTATGTCAATGTTCCCGTCTTTTCTAGGAAACACTAGGAGTCCCAGAAAGGCTATCATGAACGCAAAACACCTATGTTCTTCCCACTTAAGGCGGTTTCCTTTGCTACAGATTTTGTTTTCCGGCTTGTTGAACCCCCTTATGTGGCCATACCTGTTGTATATAAACCGCAAAGTAGAAAAACCAGCTGCCAAGTCTGGATTGTGGACCCCCCTGCTTATTTTCAAAGAGTCTAGGAACCTGTGTACGGCCACGGCCCTTGGAGCGATCAGGTACTGGTGTCTCAACGGAATTTTAGGACTCCCGATGTACCCGGCTATTTCTTCCAATGCTGGGGTAAGTTCAAAATTTGAGAAGCGAAATACGTTGTGAGCCGGGTCCCAGAATACGACCAAAGCCTTTATGATATCCCCTCTAGGATTAATCTTCAGCAACCCAGTGAGGCCTCCCAGGTATAGATTGACTGTGTCGCGTCCTGATTCGCCCAAGTCATCCCACCACATGTGCAACTCCAAAGGGATCTTGTTCACAATTGTTACGTGCGAATTCTGACTTGTGCTCATTCTGCACATTTATTAAGGTGACTAAGCAAAAATAAAATTTATTTGACTCAACCAATTGGCTATTTTTTTTATTTTTTGAATTTTTCATAGATTAAAAGAAAGATCCGGTTCCGAACACGGCCTTTCAGCACTTCGGGAATGAAGATTTTAAGGCTGTGAGGGTCCACCGACCACAACTCTAAAGGATGATCAAAAGTGGTCGTTTATGCAAAGTCAGCCTTCCGTCGTCCCTTTCGAAAATATTCGGCTATTCTTGCAAAAAACGGCATCACCCGACTTATTTATGTTGACAATTAAAATTTGACATTTTTGGCTATTTTTGCAAAGGGGAGGTTGGACCCGATGAGGGCTGCCTACGTATCTCACATCCGGTGAGAATCAAACCGGCGTAGTTCGGGCCGATAAAACAAACTTCTTTTGAAAAAGGAAACTCCATTTTATTGGCAAATAAAACTATTTTTCTCTTTTTGTCTTTTCTTTTCACTTTCTCAAAAATTCGGCAGAGTTTCGACACCATTTTCAAAACAGGCGATTAACATCTCTTTAACCTTCGTGCCTATATTTTTCTTTCCTTAAAATATTCACAAGCCGGTCAGCATGCCAGTCCGAAGCAAACAAATGCACAAGTAGCGAATAAGATGCATCAGGATGGTCTTTTGTCATTTTTGGTACACCTGTCCTAGACAGACTCAACCCCTGTGTTGAGCCTCCAAAGTCAAATGCACGTGATGCAAACAAACGTTCCTACTAGGGATCCGGCATAAAGCTGAGTTATTCTAGGTTTATAACCTGGGTATTTGTTCTAGACTGTGTACCCGAGCGGACAACTCGAGTCGAGGAGGGGGCTACGTACCGGGAACCAAAAGGCCATCCGGCTTAGTAACTTGTCCGGCCTCTTTCTTATTTCAGGTATTGACACTAATAGAATAGGAAGCCTTGACCAGCAAGCTCATCCCCGGAGGTAAGAAGAGAAGGGTTTCGGCACAGTTTATATACAGTTCAGATAATATCAAAGCGGTAAGCATCATTTAGCACATTAGGCCCAAACATATAACAAAATCAGATAAAGCCAAATATAACAATTTATCTAAGCTCGAATCTTGAACCCTGAACCAAAGATTCTGGGTTCGGTCCCCAGCAGAGTCGCTAGAGCTGTCACACCTCCTTTTTCACCCGCGCAAAGGGGCACAGAGGGAGTTTTTTCGATTAAAAGACAATCGAAACGGGATTTATTTATTTATTTCAGAGTCGCCACTTGAGAGATTTATGGTGTCCCAAGTCACCGGTTGAATCCCGAATCGAGGAAAAGAATGACTCTATTTAACAGTCTGCACACCAGAAATCCGGATAAGGAATTATGTTAACCCGGGAGAAGGTGTTAGGCATTCCCGAATTTCGTGGTTCTAGCACGGTCGCTCAACTGTCATATTCAGGTTGATTATCTGATTTTATACAATTATGAACCTACGTGCAAATTTTAACTGTCTATTGCTTTTGTTATTATTACTTTTACCGAGAATTGCAACATCGTGAAAATACATGTCAAACAACGTCACATCAATTCACCCGTGGTTATTGACACGTTTCAACTCTGTTGAGATTTGGATTTGGGTCACATAAATGTGCACCCGAGTTTAAGAAGATAACCTTATTAATACGCGCCTAAAGCGACTAGCGTATCATTATTTTGGGTAGGGCCGTGAAATTTTGCTAAACGTTCCATCCCAAAGTCTAAGTAATTTTACCAACATGTATAGAGGGCCCCGCAACTTGTGTACCTTTGTTTGTCGAGGCTCGTCTCATTCATTATTTTTAAAAGGGATTTGCAATGTCATGGAAATGCACCTCGAACCACGTCAGAATCAATGTACCCGTGATTAGCGACACATTTCGACTTCCTTGAGATTTCGATTTGGGTCACATAAATGTGCACCCGAGTTTAAAAAGTGAATTATTAAAAGTACGCGCCTAACAATGACTAACATGTTATTACTTTTAGGAAAAGGCCGTGAAATTTGTTAAACGGTCGATCCCGAGTTCTAGGTGATTAATATATACAATCGTGAGGGCCCTGCAATCGGTGAGTTTTACTAGGCGAGGCTCATCTCGTTCATTTTGAAAGGACAATCCTAAGGTGACTATATTTTTCCATTCTCATTTGTCTCTAAAAAATCCTAATTAGTTAATATTATAAAATTCGAGCTTCAAGTTCAAGTCCAGATCCAAACAAAAGGGAGCTCCTTTCAATTTGGAATCGCTACCTAACTTAAAACTCACAATGGGCCGTTTGACTACTAACGAGCCAATTGCCAAAAGGCCCAGACCACATAATGTACGCTTTTGGACAAAAGTCCCAATTTTTCTGATTGTGTTTACCAAATAGCATTAGAGTTCAGCATCATACATTTATTCAAATTAAATACTTCATTCATGTCCACTTATCAAACAGCCACTTCGTTTAATTGTGAGCCGATGCTGATATTAATTATTAATCTACACTATTAAACCTATGTTGAAATAAGGAATTCAATAGGACGGAAGAGTTGACATTAATAGCTAATCCGTTGGTATTAACTAACGCAATATGAAAATTTGCTTAAAATACGTGTTTATCTTAAAATCGAACTGGACCGGGCCATAACAAGTTTAAACAGTCCAAAGATCCAACGGAATACGTACAGAGGCCTACTGAGATTCTTCGTTATACTATCATCATCAGCTAAACCAAACTAAATTGCTAAACACATGGAAATACATCTAATTAATCTAACAGCATACTATTTAACAGTCCACATTAGTTCGAGTACGTTCCAATTCACACAAAGTAAATATAATTGGAATGAGCCTAAACAAATACAAACTACCTATCATTTGTCCTATTGCTACATCTTGAACACAGATACTATGAAGCAGGCAAACGTGCATTTCTCAATTCATTTCAACTTCAGCTTCAAATTCAAGCTTACATCAACACATGGTTTCAGAAGTGTGTACCTGGAAATGTTTACAATGGGAGAAAAGGAAGATCAGCAGCAGCAATACAACAACAACAGTAGTAATGGAACAACAGCAGCAGTAATGGAATTCAGAACAACTCAACACCAGTTTTAAGCCAGAATAATACTCGACCACAACCGAGAAACAATTGCAAACCAAACAGCAACAACAAATAACCCACAACAGACTCTACTGATCTTGAGTGAAACCAGCAATAAACCAGCACTTCAATGAGACAGTGTTAGCTTGTATTCTCTTTTTTCTTTTCTTTTTTCAACTCTCAAAATGATGATGTTCAAGCTCTCAGGAAAACTCTCAAAGAAATGCTCTCTAAACTCTCAAAGAGAAACTGAATATTTTTGCTTTCAAAATGCTGTCTAAGACTGCCTGAACTCCTTCAGTTCTCCAAATATGTCCAGAACTGAAAACTAACGAAAAACTCTCTAGAAGCTCTCTAAAGACTGCTGAAGAACTGATTTCCTTTAATATTTTTCAGAAAGTGTTTTCCAGTTTCTCCAAAAAAAATCCCCCCCTTAACTCTGTCCTAAGTGCCTCTATTTATCTGCAAAACAGACCCTGCCAGCTCTTAAGAGCACTCAAACAAAATTAAGAAACTAAATCTGCCCATCATATTCCTTCTTTTTGCCCACTATTGTATGTTTTGTTCCCCACTATTGTATGTCCCATTCTATTTTTAATTTAAAGGTTATGGGCACATATTTATTTAATCACTCCCCATTAAACCTCCTCATACCATTATCTTTTGCTCCCAACTATTATTAAACAAATACATTAGATTAATGATACATTAGTACTTCCTGACAGTCCACTCAAGTTAACCCTCTTTTTTTCAAATTTTGAAATCCCCCAAATTACCCCTGAAACCCCTGTGATTCACTGTCCTACCCCAATCCCTTGTACTTTATCAGCTATAACCAATTTCAACTAATCAACTAACTACCTAGCCACATGAACCGATACCTAACAAGCACATCAAAACCGAATCTAATACAGGACAAACATTGAGATTCAATTCAGCAAAATCAGCTAGAACTTGCACTCAGATTAGTATCCAAATAAAACTACTGATTCAAGGCAAACTGTATTGAACTACTAAAGTCAAACTGATTCACACATACACAGGGAATAAGCTAACCATATTGGGAACCAATCCTAATTAGCTTAGACAAACAGAAATGAGCAAGGAACCAAACAAATGATGAACAACAAAGAACAAACTTGGCCAATTTGAACAAGTGGTAACCATCAGACAATTACAGGAGTAGCCGTGGTTTTAGACAAAGCATTATGGACACTAAATAATTCGATGTAAACAACAATACAAAAAGAGACAAAATACAGAACAAACACAAAGCATTCGATCCTAAAGAAAGGGGTAGAAGATGAACTTACTAAATGAAACTAACAGAGGAGAAATAAGCGGAAACCTACCAGTTTAAACGAGGACCGAGTTCGAACCTCTGACCTTTGGATTTGGGGCCAAAACGGACTCCAGTGTGAACTCATCCTTGGATCCTTTGATCTGGACCAAAGCGGACTTTAATCGTGTGTTTTCAATGTGAAAACACACGATTAAAGTCCAATTTGGTCTACAGATCTTCGACTGTCCACTGAACCTCGAGCTTGAAAGAACTAGGGTTTGGGGTCAAACTTCGATCTAAGATTCGAGAAAATCCAACGAGATTCGAGGGAATCGGTTAATGGTTTAAGGACGAGGGAAGTCAGGTGGACGTTGGGTGTTGATTTGGGGACGTTGGGTGTGTTTTTGGTCCGATTCTTCAGATGAAGATTCGAGACGTTTGGTAAGGACTCGCGGAGAAAGGGTTGTGGATTCATAAAGGGTAGGGTCTGGGGGTTCAGGGGTGTGTTTTTGGTGGTCACCGGCATCGTTGCCACTGGGTTTACGGCGAAGGGGAGGGGTGGCGGCTGCTAGGGTTTGGGGAGGGATCGTCTCTGAGCTTGGAGACGATACAGAGAAAGGGGGGGTTTCGTTTGAAGGGGCGGGGTAAGGAATTAAGGCTATATATACGGGGGTGTTTTAATCTCTTAATCTCAGCCGTTAGATCAATTAAGATCAACGGCCAAGATCAAGGAGGTTAAACCATACGGTATCGTTTGGTTTAAGTAGAGGGTCAGTCTGAACCGGGTAACGGGTCGTGTATTGGGCTGGTTTTTTTGAGATTGAATCTTAGCCGTTGGATTGATGAAAAGTGACCAAACGACGTCGTTTGGTTTGCCCCTGAGCTGGACTGGATTGGGGCGTGTATTGGGCTGGGTTTTTTTGCCAGGTTTTGCTATAAGGTTTTGGGCTTGGCCAAATTCAATTTTAAGAAATGGCCCAAAGACCATGGCTTTCTTATCTTCTTTCCATTTTTATTCTATTTCTTTTATTTCCTAATTATTAAAACTAAAACTCTACATTACATTACAAAAATCAAATTAACTTACAAAAATACTAATTAACTTCTACTAACAATTAACACACACAATTAAAAATAAAATTACACAATTTGGACATTAAATTCTAAAAATGCAAAGTACATTATTTTTTGTGATTTTTTTGTTCTTGTAAAACAAATTTAATTGCTCCTAATTGTAGAAATGCAAAATGCGACATATTTTGTATTTTTTATTAATTTAAAAAATAAACCTGCACGGACAAATATAAATAATTATCCAAAAATGCCACGAAAATTCTCAAAATTGCACAAAAAGGAAAATTATTTTATTTTAAATTTTTTGGGAGTAATTTTATATAGGGAAAAAATCACGTGCTCACAGTAGGTATTTAAAGCCTCAAAATTCTGAAAATTGTCTTAATTTTCACCCATAATTCTTTTCTCCTTCTTCTCTCTTCTCTCTCTCTTCACTCTCTCTACGCCGCCCCGGCTCCGCCCACCGCCGCCGGCCAGAAATCGCCGCCGTCGGCGGACCACCTCCAAATTCACACCATGTAATCTCCACAACTTCCTCTTTCCATATCTCCAAATCAAATCCTTCAAAAATCCCTCAAACTCCTTGAATCTTAGATCTAGGAAACTTTCCCGTCACTTTTTTGTCCAAATTCTTGAAGCTCCAACCACTATCGCCCCACAATACCTACATCAATGGATAGAGCTCCCCAAGACCTAGCTATTGATGCCAATTTTACCCTGAAAATTCGGCGACCAAAATCCGGCCAAATTCCGGCGACCTCCCTGAACACCCTCTTTGGACATACCACCATTTTTTCGGCCACTTGAATTATAAAATGGTAAAATTCTATTCTTTTTTGTGGCTATTTTGTCTATTTTATTTTTATTTTTTCAGATTTTATTTTGTCTATTATTAATTATTTTAGCATTAGTTTTTGAAGTTTGAAATATTAAATTTTCTGTTTTTGCACTTGTTGAAGTAGTAAAATAGTTTTGTGTTGATAAAAGTGAGGTAGTGAAAAATACTTAAGAGTATATGGTACTTGTTTGGTTATTTATTTACTTCTTCAAGACTCTTTGAGTACAACACTCAAAAGTCAAATTGTTTGGTAAGAAAATGTAGACCTTTGGACAATGTTTGAATAAAAGTTTGTCTTTGAATAGTGAAGGGCAGATTTTGTTTGAAATACTCTCTGTTGGACAAGATTGAACCAAAAAAGTCTTGCTTTTGAATTTAAGAGCAGATTTTGTGGAAAAATTTGTCAGAAAGATTGATTTTTAATCTTGAAATAGCTGGTTGTTTCTGGAAAAAAAAAAGAAGGAGGACACTCCATCTTACTAAGGGGGCTAGACACACAAAAAGAGAAAAAATCAGTAGCTATAATATCCCTTAGCAGCTTTTTTGAGTTGATTCTTAAGTGAAAAACTTGTTTAAGGAAAATAGAGTAGTCTTGAAAGATTTTTCTGGAGTTACATAATTGTACTGTTTTGCTGGGGTATTTTTAGTTTATTTTCTTGGGTTTGAATCTGCCGGTTGTCGCTGTCTTTTGCTGTTGTTGCTGCCCATTTAATTATTTTGCTGTTGATTTTTGGAAAGAGCTGACTCTGCTGTATTTGTTCTTCTTTCTGCTGTCCAGGTAATTTTCGGACCATGTAAACTCATAAAATCGAGTTGGAATGAAAGATAATGAAGCTGGAAAATATTAGTAGCTTTATCCTTCTATTGTAATTCATTTTTATATGCTCTTGAATGTTTGATAATGTTATAATGATATGTTAGTTAATTAAATTGTGTTAAGCATCTTTAATTATTTTTATTTTTGCAAAACATTAGATATAATTCCACAGGCATTTGGTTGTCTGAAAGGAGCATATATATTAAAATTTGAACCCTTGTAGCCATGTTTGTCCCTTTGTTGTCACCAAGCTAAGTTTTTATTATTTTATTATTATTATTATATTTTAGAGTCCCAATAATCTTTTTTTTATCTCTTAAAAAATACTTATTTAGTAAGGTAGTTAAGTTGTAGATTAGATCTTTTTTTTATCTCTTAAAAAATACTTATTTAGTAAGGTAGTTAAGTTGTAGATTAGAAAGACAATCTGTAAACTTATTTTTGTAAATAGTTGGCTACGGATTGCAAATAGCAAGATATGGCCAAATCTGTAACATAGCTTTAAAAGGCCATATCTGCAGATTTAAAGTCCAAAAGCATATGGGTTTTTGGATTTTGTCTTGGACATAAGCTCATTTGACTCCATCAACCCAATAGTGGGCTGCCTCATTCAATGTCAAGACAAGCCCACATCTTACCAGTTTTAAGCAATGTCAATTGATAATTTTCTCTCATTACTCTCATCTTTTAAATTAGTACTCATAACAATAATTTTCTCTCATTAGTTGTGAGCACGTGATTTTTGTTTTCGTACGACAATCGCTCCAAAAAGAAATAAAAACAAATATAATTGGCCCTGCTGTACAATTTCGGATTTCTGTGCGGCACTTTGTTGATTTATTTGTGACCTTAGCCCATTTTTATTTATTTACTTTATTAAAATAAAAATCAAAAAAAATATATGTGTCCTGCATAATTCAAACCGTAATCCGGTCGTTAAATAGAAAATCATGAATAGGCATTTTCGTCCGTGATTTTATTTGGTTTGACTTTACCTGTTTTGAAATACTTTAGTGTGTGTGCAAATAATTGTATTGAGTGTGTATTTAATTTTAAATTTATTTTTTGGCTTAGTTTTGTTTTAAAATAAATCAGAAATAAATAAATAATAATAAAAAAAAATAATAAATAAATAAATAAATAAACCCTTCCCTTCCGGACTTGGGCCAATTTTAACAAAATTGGCCCAAACAAACAGCCCAAGACCCAGGCCTGCCCGGTCCAGGCCACCTGATGCCCAGGACGTCCAAACGACGTCGTTTGAGTCATACCTGATCTGGACCGTTGATCTCAGAATGATCAACGGCCAAGATCAATCCCCCGTAACCCACCAATAAACCCGACCCGTCTCACCCGGACCGACCCCAACCCTTTACCCTTGAAACGACACCGTTCCACTTAAGCTATCAGATCCAGACCGTAGATCTAGATTGATCTAACGGTCGAGATCAATCCACCCATTAACTATATAAAGTCATAATCCTACCCTGCCCCCCCTATCCGAACCCCAGCCTTCGTCTTCAACCTCATCCCCTTCAAACCCTAGAGCCGCCCTTGTATCCCCCACCATGAAAACCGGCGGCATGAACACCGGTGACCTCGCCATGAACACCATAGAACCCCCTCACCACCCTGAGCATAGACCTGTTGACCGTTTGGTTCGAATCACCCCCCAGGTCCTCGAATCTTCATTTGAAGATTCGAGTCAAACTCGATCTACACCAAACAACCCCAGCTTCATACCAGACACTCCCCGGACCTTCCTCGTGACCAAACCATACTTGGTTTGGTCCGAATCTAACCAGGGAAGCACGAATATTAGATCTGAGTTTTGAAACCACAAGGTCCCTCGTCACTGGTTCAAACCGGTTCAAACCAAAGAGTTTTAAGGTCTGATGGACTTTAATCAAGTGTTTCTCATTTGAGAAACACTTCGATTAAAGCCCGTTCAGCCTTAAGAAAGTTGTTCAAATCCGAGTTCAAATTTTTAACTTTGCAAGCTTTAAGGTTAGTTTGTTTGGTTTCCTTTATTTGTTTTAGTCCGTGTGTTTTGTTTTAAATATCTGGTCATGTTTTGTTTCAATTTGTGTCTTTAAATTTTACTACCTTCTGATTGACCACTTTGCCTGAACCACTGTGTTTTGTTTGAACCCCTCCTATTCTGATAAGACATGTGTATTGGTTGTATCCCAAATTTGTACTGACTTACTGATTCCTCAAAGTATAATCCTGCTTAATCAGTATAAGTCGAGTCATGTGTCCCATGCTTTTGAATGTCTGATTTGGCTACGTTTGTGTATGTTAATACTAATATAGTCGAGTCGACATGTGTCGTCAATTAATTTCAACTGTCTGAGCATAGTAAATCGATTTGCTTCTGTTGAACATTTGTTGAGATCAATTCAGAACCAGTTTTGTTTACTTATAGCTGTTGATTTGGATCAATCAATGTAAAAAGGATTGTTTATGTTTAAATTCTGAATTGGAAGGCATGTGCACTCGTGCACAGCATGTGCATTGGTGCACCTCATGTGCCTTGTGCACAGCCTATTTTTCTGCATTAAGAAGCTTTTAAGTTTTAAATAATTTGACAGCATATGCTGTCAGATATATTCTACTGCCCATACTTGCTTTTAGATAATAAAATGAAAAGTTGAATCTGCCAGGGAATGTGAATGGGTTTTAATACTTAATTAGCTAAAGTTGGAATTGAAAATGGAAGGCACATGGGAAGGGTACTGTGATTTCTGAAAACAGGCTGTTAAAAAGAGTAGGATAGAGGCTTATAAAAAGGGGGGGATAGGACACAGAAAAAAAGAGAGGAGAAAATAGACAGACGGTGAGGAATTTTTGAAAGAGAGAGCTGAAATACACACTGAGAAGTATACACACACAGACATACATAGAGAGACACAGGGGGAGCCTAAACTGAAATTTTGAGAATTGAAGTTCTGGGGAAAACAGTAAAAAAAAAAAAAACTGGAAAAGGTCTCTTTCTGATAAGTTAAGTATAAGTTCAAGACTGCAGACTGATATTGGATTCTTGAAAAGAAAGAAGATAGGGAAAGGGATAAACAGAAAATCAGCAATTACTTCTGTCTTGTTTGTCTGATTCCCAGTCTTGTTCAACCTGTTCAATCAACTCTGTTTTCTTCCAAGTATCAGCTGAGTTCATTAGTTGATTCATATTGTTCGTTTCCCCTGGATTGGTCTGTCTTGGAGTATTATTCCTACTGCATTGTTTGCTGCTACCTGTCTACCATTTCTGTTCGGTTCTAACTGTATCTTGCACTGGGAGTTGTTCTATTGGTACCTGCTGTTACTGCTGCTGCTTGGTATCGCTTCTATTGTCCTACTGACCCCTTGCTCCTTCTGTTGTATCCAATATCCAGGTACATACTAAGACTCGCATTTGATGTAACAATGAAAGCATGAATCAAAAGATTTGAAGGAGTTAGAAGCACCTGTTGTATTGCTTATGAATTGCCTTTTAATGTTGTTAAGATATGTAGTTTCTTGGTCTGTTAGCCTAATAGAGACACATTAGTAAGGTTGTACTTAATTAAAGTTTATGCCAATCTGAAACTGTGACATTTTATTCGTTTAGTAGTACATAAGATGTAAATACAATCCATGAAATGTGCAGCCATTTTAATACAATTGTTAACTCATACTCGCTATTTAAGCATGTTTCGAATATGTAAGGGCAAATGATTGTTTAGATCTAGCTAAAGACAATACAGTTTCAAACTCTTGAGTTTCAGTTTGCGTGAAGCAGTTTACAGGATGAGTTTCAAATACCACTAGTCGCATTTCCCAAACAAGCAATTTTAATTAATCTTGTCCGAATAAGTTAAAGTTAGGGAGCTCTTGTAACAGTCGTAGCATTTCATCAATCCCATATACATTTCTTTTATCAAGTTCAAAGCATGTTTTCATGAGGTACAATGTTTCTTCAGTCCGTAAATAATTAATCGGACGATTAGCTAAAATCCGGATTTGGGCCAAACACATAGTTAAAAATAGCACGCATCTTTTCTTCTATTTTTAAGAGATAAACACATCAGAAATGTAACCGTTTTAGGATGTTCCTTCTAAAATAATGAGACGAGCCTCGCCAAATGAGATGTAAATCGCGGGGCCCTCAATAAATAACCTTGATAATTATCTAGAATTCAGGATGGGCCATTTAATAAATTTCATGGCCTTCTACAAATAATAACGCGCTAGACCCCTTAGGCATCCTTAATGAATTACACTCTTAAACTTGGGTGCGCATTGATGTGACCCGAATCCAAATCTCAACGGAGTCGAAATGTGTTAACAACTACGGGTGCATTGATTGTGACGTGGTTCAAGATGCATTTTCACGACGTTGCAATTCTATAAAAATAAATGATAATAATAAAAGCGGTTTAAACTTAATAAAAGCACATAAGTCACAACCTGTATTTAAATCAGATATTTAGCCATTATAACAATTTAAGCGACCGTGCTAGAACCACGGGATTCGAGGGTGCCTAACACCTTCCCTCGGGTCAACAGAATTCCTTACTTAGAATTTCTGGTTCGCAGACTTCATTTGAAAAGTCGAATATTTTCCTCGATTTGGGATTCAAGATAAACTGGTGGCTTGGGACACCAAAAGCCAAACCTTTCCCAAGTGGCGACTCTGAATTAAATAAATAATCCCATTTCGAATATTGTCACTTAAATTGGAAAAACTCCCACCCGCGCATCTTACCCCTCGGGGCGGGGCGCGCAAAAAGGAGGTGTGACAGCTCTGGCGACTCTACTGGGGATGCTGTGACCCAGAACCACTGGTTCAGGGTCCAAGAATTCGAGCTTAGAATAATTGTTATATCTGGCTTATTATCTGATCTTTATTACATGTTTTGCATAAAAGTGCTAAATGTTGTCTTTTACCGCTTTTGATATTATCTGAACTGTATATAAACTGTGCCGAAACCCTTCTTTTCTTACCTCCAGGGAGAAGCTCGCTGGTCGAGACTCCCTATTCTGTTAGTGTCAATACTTGAAATAAGAAAGAGGTCGGACAAGTTACAAAGCCGGACGATCTCGCGGGTCCCCGGTACGTAGCCCCCTCCTCGACTCGAGTTGTCCGCTCGGGTACACAGTCTAGGGCAAATACCAAGGTTTAAACCTAGTATAACGAAACTTCATGCCGGATCCCTAGTAGGAACGCTTATTTGCATCATATGGCATTTGACTTAGGGGACTCAACACAGGGGTTGGGTCCGTCTAGGACAGGCAACCTGAAATGGAAAGACCATCATGCTGCATTCCTATCTGTGTTATGCATTTATCTGCTTCGGTTCCGCATGTCGACCGGTTCTTAAAAAAAAAAGGGAAAATAGCAGCGCAGGGGAGATAATTACTTATTTTTGGAAAATAGAACCAATGTCCAAGTAGTGTCAAAACCTCGCCGGAATTTTTCTAAAAAAAAAACTGTTTTGTTTATTGAGAGTTGTTAAAAAAAAATATACAAAAATTTTTCTTTTATCACTTTCAAAGATAAAAAAAAAAGAAAAGGTATTTATTTTAAAAGTAAAAAAAAATCGAAAATTCATAATTCAAAAAAAAAAATGAGTTGTTTCTTTCGTAGTACCCCTTTTATGAATTCAGACTAATAGTCCAAATTTTTCTTAAAAAAATAATAATAATATATAAAAAAAAATATAGTTTCTTTAATCTTTATCTCTTTTCAAAAAAAAAATGTAAAAAAATACGCATTCCTGATTTCTAGGTTTATTCGATTTTTTTTCCTATGTTACGATACCCCGAACTACGCCGGTTTGATTCTCACCGGATGTGAGATACGTAGGCAACCCTCGTCGGGTTCAACCCCCATTTTGCTAAAATAGCCAAAATCAAAAAAAATATGTTTCAAATTTTTAAAGAGTCATAAATAAGTCAGGTGATGCTGTTTTGACATGAATAGCCGAATGTTCCCGAAAGGGACGCCGGAAGGCTGACTTTGCATAAATAGCCACTTTTGGGTTTTGCTTAGCATTTTTAGACCCACACAGCCTTAAAATCTTCTTCCCCGAAGTGCTTAAAGGTCGTGTTCAAAGCTTGGTCCCCTCTGTAAAATATTTTGAGTCAGTCATTTTTGTTAAAATCACCTTAATAAATGTGCAGGATGAGCACGATGCAAAATGAACATTTTTCAATAATGACCAAAATCCCTATCAAGTTACGGCTATGGTGGAATGATCTAGGTGTTGAAGGGCAAAATGAGGTTAAGAAAAATCTGAAAGGTCTTGTGGGTCTGTTGGAAATCCAGCCTCGGGGAGATATCATAAGAGCTTTGGTTACCTATTGGGACCCGGCGCACAATGTTTTCCATTTCTCTGATTTTGAGCTCACCCCAACTTTGGAAGAAATGGCCGGATACATCGGGAATACTGAACTTCCGTTGAGGGAAAAATACTTGGTCGCCCCAAGAGTCGTCACGGTACATCGGTTCCTGGATTCATTGAAAATACCTAGAACAGTCCACAACCCGGATCTAGCAGCCGGATTCTGTACTCCATGCTTCATATATGATAGATACGGTCACGAGGGGGGATTCAATAATCCAATCAACAAACTGTGCAGCAAAGGAGTTCGTCAGAAGTGGGACGAGCACAGACGGGTGGCGTTCATGATAACGTTTCTGGGTCTTCTGGTATTTCCCAGGAAAGATGGAAACATTGATTTGAAGATATCTGGGGTCGTCAGCACTTTACTCACGCAAAGTGACAGTACTCTCGCGCCTATGGTGGTATCCGACATCTTTCGAGCTCTCACAGCTTGTAAAGCTGGGGGAAATTTCTTCGAAGGTTGTAACTTGCTCCTGCAGATATGGATGACCGAGCACCTTTGCCATCATTCCGAGATTTTGAGCCATGGTTCCCCGGAAAAGACCCGCATAGAAGAATCTTACGCGAGAGCCAAAGAGATCAGTTTGCCCGAAGGAGTCCTGGCTTGGACCTCGTTCTTTCAAGCTCTTACTGCCAGCCAAATACAATGGAAGTTGGGATGGTTGCCCGTTGATGAGGTCTTATATATGTCAGCGGCTAAAACTCATTTCTTGCTGATGGGGCTTAAGAGCATTCAACCTTACGCACCCTGCCGAGTTTTAAGACAGTTCGGAAGATGCCAGACAGTACCTCATGAGGAAGATCTAAGCACTCAAGCAATTGAGATAAGTCCTAACGGACAGTTCCCAGAAGCAAAGATTCGCCAAATCTGGAATGAGGGTCAATATTTGAAATCAGATACTTGCGTGCGGGATCAAGCCAAAGGAGAAACGGCGCCAGGTTACCTTGCATGGTACAGAAGGGAACTCGAGCATGAAAGGCCAGCTAAGAGACCCCACATCCGGAATTTTACCGAATCATCACAAAAGCAGTGGGATTGGTTAGCAAAAGAAAGAGGCTATTGCACCGAAATCAGCAGGTTAAAGCAACAAGTGGAAAAATTGAAATATGAACACAACGTGCAAGTTGCTACCGATCTGGGAGAGCGGAACAGGTTGATTCAAGAAAATGAAATGCTCAGAGCCCAGATCAAACAGATAAGGTTGGATGCAGATAGACAACCAAGGCGTCGATCGGACGAGCAGCTGATAAAAGGGCTAAAAGGTGAAATCAGGGAATGGCGAGATGGTTTGGAGAAATCTGAAAACATCATAGCAGAGCTCAAAGCACAGCGGGATACAAGAACGGATAAGCATCGCAGGTACCTGAATCGATTGGAAAGCGACCATGAGAAGACTGTTGCTAAGATAAAGAGAGAGATGGCTGCACTTGAGATCAAAGCAGCTAATCAGGCCAAGGATTTCCAAATTGAGAGCAGATACTGGTATGACTCAATAGCCCAGATGAAGTTGGAAGTACGACGACTGAAGCATCAGCATGTACAAGATGCTCAAGTTTTCAAGATATGCAGCGATCAGACAAAACGCCTGCTCGTAGAGAAGAAGCAAACCAGAGATAGGATCAAGGCCATTGCCCATGCCATCACCAGACGATGCCTACGATGTGAGAACATGTCCAGCGCTACCGTCCTCTCGGCAGTAATGGGTTATGTCAAGCAGACTATGCACGAGCTGGAGCAACTTGAGAGGGATCTCACGCCTAGGACCGCGGCGAGGCCGAACGATGCCCCGCGGAAACCGATTTTTAAAACCATAATGCATTCATAGGTCAAATCTGTATTTTAGCATCTTCTGCCTATTATTTTTTTTTTCATCAAGGTGATTTTCAGTCTATTTTCAGTCTAGGTTCATTTTCCAAGTTTGCTTTTTCTTTTGCAGAATGTAGCGTGTAATAGAACATTTCAACAATGAAGAGGTTGTTTCTTTTACGTCCATTTGTGTTTTTCGAACTACGTAATGATCTGATTCACGTAGGCATCGTGATACGTAGGCAATCCTCATCGGATCCGGTCGCATTTCTTTTACTACAAAAATAAAAAATATATATATATATAATAAATAAAATAAAAGGGAAAACAAAAGAGAAAAGATATATATATATATATATATATATAATAAATAAAATAAAAGGGAAAACAAAAGAGAAAAGGAAAGAAAAAAAAAGGGAAAAACTAATAAGAGAAAAAAATGCCGGAATGACGCATGCTCTTGTAGCAAACATATAGTAATCCACTTAACTGTATAGGTGCATCATGCCCAACGTGAGATTAACTATCTATTATTTGCTGCAGAATTAACCGTGCGTTTGTCATTGAGCATTTTTTTTCAGGGTTTTTTGAAAAGACGGTTGGTTTGGTGAAAGTCTGGCCTCGCATTCATACTTCACGAGATCAAGGAGAGGTGTTCAACTACCTGCTGTTAGGACCAGAAGCAGTACTCACACTTACTTCACCAGGTCAAAAGGAAGTGTGGAAATGTCTTCGGAAATTCCATTGCAAACAGTCCCCGTCTCTGAGGAGAGCTCAATCTCAGCCGTCCTCACGCCTGAATCCGCAACTGCGGAAGAAAATAGAATCCTACGGCTCCGCATGTTGGAAATGCTGGATGACTGGAACAATGGGAAAGAGCCGCCAAGTGTCGTCCCCGGATTCCCTGAATTATTCTCCAGGTCAGGTGGGACTTCTAATGTCCCCATAAATTACCCTGCTACCCCATTCGGGTACCCAGCCACCTCTGCCATCTCCGCAGGATCACCTTCTGAGCCTCATCCCCGAATGTCGGCCACTGATGCAAGCATGAACATCTTTACTGCATCGCTTTGCCCAGCTACGGCACAGCCTGCCACATACAAGCCAAGCTTTGACTCATCCTCTTTTACATTCCAAGCACCATCGTTCTCAATGGAACCAACCAGGTTCGCTACCAACAATAATCCTCTACCGCCTCAGTGCGAACTCGCACCGGGACAGGATCAGAACCCCAGGATTGCGGAACAAAATGAGATTGCTAAGAGAATGAGAAGCCTTGAACAAAGTTTGAAGAATATGCAAGGGTTGAGCGGACAAAAGAGCGTCTCTTACGCCGACCTGTGCATGTTCCCTCACGTGCACCTGCCAACGGGTTTCAAGACCCCCAAATTCGAGAAATACGATGGGCACGGTGACCCCATTGCACATCTTAAGAAATACTGCAACCAATTGCGGGGAGCCGGCGGAAAAGAAGAACTGCTCATGGCATATTTTGGGGAAAGCTTAGTAGGGATAGCTTCAGAATGGTATATGGATCAGGAAATGTCCCGATGGCATATATGGGATGATCTCGCCAGAGATTTTGTAAAGCAATTCCAGTATAACATCGACATTGCGCCAGACCGAAACTCTCTGTCGAATTTGAAGAAGAAGCCTTCGGAAAGCTTTAGAGAGTACGCTATTAAGTGGCGTGAACAGGCGTCGAGGGTGAAGCCCCCCATGGATGAAGTGGAAATGGTCACCACCTTTCTCCAGGCTCAAGAGTCTGACTATTTCCAAAACATGATGTCGGCCATGGGTAAGCCATTCGCAGAAGCGATCAAGATAGGAGAGATGGTAGAGAATGGGTTGAAAACGGGAAGGATTTTGAGTCAAGCAGCCATAAGGGCAACCTCTCAGGCCGTCCAAAGCGGGTCGGGAGGAATGACAAGGGGAAAGAAGAAGGAAGAAACGGCTATGGCAGCCTCTGAAACAAGGGAGTATCGTCATCCCAGGCCCCATTTTCCGGAAAGGGCCCCACAACACTACTACCCCCACTCAAATGTGGCATATGCTCATCAACCTTATATGGTCATGAATGCCCAACCTTATAACCATCCACCACAACAAGCCAACCGAGGCCTAGCTCCACCTCCCAGAAATCAGCCTCCTTACCGCAACCACTATAACCCACAACCCCCACAGAATAACTACCGCCCCCAGGAGCCACCTCGACGGCGGACTTTCACGCCCATCGGTGAACAATACTCTACATTGTTCCCTAAGCTAGTCCAGTTGGGTTTCTTGCAACCAATTCCCCAAACGAGGCAAAACCCGACATCTCCTTCTTACAAAGCCGGAGTCAGATGCGCCTATCATTCAGGGGCCGAGGGACATGATACAAACGACTGCTGGTCATTGAAAAGAGTGGTCGAAAATTTGATAGAGCAGGGGAAAATAGTGCTAAGGGACGAAGAGATCCCGAATGTGACTAACAATCCATTGCCCGCTCACAATAATGGGCCGCTGATCGGCATGATTTGTGAAGACAAAGAGTTCGACCCTGCCTTGAAAGCCATAATTGCCATTGTCGACACGGGGAGGAGGCCTGAAATAGACCAGAAATCAGAAAGGGGGGAGGAGGTCAAGGCTGCGGAAAGCAAGCCTGAAAAGAAGGTGGAGAAGAAAATGGTACCGGCAAAGGGTGGAGTTCTTTACATACCGCGAGGTCAAGCCAAGAAGACGCAGAACTTCGGGATCAAAAAGACAAAACCTATGTATGTGCCAAAAGGGGCCTATGTGGTCCGGGGGACGATTCAACCACCTCGACTGAATGAGCCAGTGGTTATCGGACGCGTGCCACAAAAGCCAATGACCAACCCGTCCACAGTGCCGTGGAATTATCAAAAGACTTTGGTAACATACAAAGGTAAGGAGGTCATGGAAGAACTTCCAAAAAATACTTTCGTTGGAGGGTACTCAAATACCCAAGAACTGAACAACGCCACACAAAGGCGCTTCCCTCCAAAGGAGCCCGTGAGTGTTGAAGAAGCGGAAGTGTTCTTCCAACGAATGAAGATGCCGGATTACGAAGTGATAGATCAGTTGCGCAAGCACCCTGAGCAGGTGTCCATGCTATCATTATTGACAAGGTCGGCCGAGCATCAAAAGATCTTACTGAAGACCCTGAATGAGGCATATGTGCCGGTTGAAACCTCGGTGGAGCAATTAGAGCGGATGACAGAAAGATTCTTCGCCGTCAACCAAATCTCCTTCAGCAAGAACGATCTACCCCCGGAAGGAGCAGCACACAACAAGGCATTACATTTAACAGTCAAATGTGAGGACTACTATGTCAAGCGGGTAATGCTGGATGGGGGATCAGGTGTTGACATTTGCCCGCTCTCCACGCTGCAAAGAATGGAAATTGAGACCGGAAGAATCCGACCCAACAACGTCTGTGTAAGAGCTTTCGATGGTATCAAGAGAGACACCATGGGAGAAATAGACCTGCTGCTGGTCATAGGACCAGTCGAATTTCGAGTCACTTTCCAAGTGATCGACATGGACACATCTTACAATTTCCTCCTTGGCAGGCCTTGGATCCATGCGGCAGGAGCCGTGCCTTCTACTCTTCACCAGATGGTGAAGTTCGAGTATGAAGACCAAGAGATCGTGGTCCATGGAGAAGACGAACATGCCATTTATCGGGACCCATCTATCCCGTATCTTGAACCAAGAGAAGGGAGCGAGCATACGGTCTATCAAGCTTTCGAGGTGGTATTGGCAGAGCAGCACGAAGAGGGAGTACCTTGCCCCCAGCCTTTCTTGTCTAACGCTTCGGTTATGGTGGCCAAAGAGATGATCCGACACGGATTTAGGCCAGGGAAGGGGCTTGGACGAACCCTTCAGGGAATGACGGAACCCATTACTTTACCAGTCATCAAGAAACCTTTTGGACTAGGTTTCAAACCTACTCCAACAGACGAAAAATGGGCAAAGAAAAGGAGAAATGAGGGCTGGAAGCTGCCTCAACCGCTGCCGGATTTATATGCGACTTTCGTCAGGCCAAGGTACGCGGAAGAAGAAGATGATGAGGTCTTCACAGTTGAGGAAATCGAGGAAATATGTGGGGCGATGAGAGAAATGCTCTACGAGGTCCACATGGTTCAACCAGGTGAAGGCACAAGCACTGCTGAGATGCTGTACATGGGACCGAACGCCCAACTTCAAAACTGGAAGGCCACGCCATTCCCGACTAGACGGAAGTCCGGGTAGACCTGCCCTGCCACTTTTCCTGTATCACAAGTTATCCCCGGGACCTAACTTGAACGTTTTCTTCTTTTCTATTGTTGTTTTGAATTCCTAGTTGAAAACATTGTTGTATTCCAACTTTCCAAAAGAAATATACAAAAATACAAAAAAATCATCATTGCTTTCCTATTCTTTCTCTTGTTCTGATTTTTATTACTTTTCCTCTTATCTTCCTTTTCAGTCCTAATAATGCGGCTTTAAATATGACATGCTTGCGGACTTCACGCCCAGACCACAATGAGCTATTTAACTGCGAATTAATGAACCCAGAACCAGAATATGATGCGGAAGAGGCTTTTAGGGAGATAAACCGAGAGTTGGAATATTTCGAGAATAAACCTAAGCCAAATCTAAATGGCACTGAACCGGTAAACTTAGGAACCCCGGAAGAAGTCCGGGAGACCAAGATAAGCATTCACACGGACGAGAAAATGCGAGAGGCGATAATTCAACTTCTTCTTGAATTCAAAGACGTGTTTGCCTGGTCATATGATGACATGCCAGGACTAGGTGTCGATCTAGTGGTTCACAAATTGCCAATTCATCCTGATTATCCTCCGGTTCAACAAAAGCAACGAAAGTTCAAAACCGAGGTCAGTGACAAAATTAAAGAGGAGATCACCAAGCAACTGAAAACAGGAGTGATCCGGGTAGTCCAATACACAACATGGTTGGCGAATGTGGTTCCAGTACCGAAAAAGGACGGGAAAACTCGGGTATGTGTAGATTACCGAGATCTGAACAGAGCAAGTCCTAAAGATAATTTCCCGCTGCCTAACATCCACATCCTCGTTGATAATTGCGCCAAACACGAGATACAGTCTTTCGTAGATTGTTACGCTGGATACCATCAGGTGCTGATGGATGAAGAGGACGCCGAGAAAACTGCTTTCACCACGCCTTGGGGCACCTACTGTTATCGGGTCATGCCATTTGGTTTAAAGAATGCTGGGGCTACTTACATGAGGGCCATGACCGCCATTTTCCATGACATGATGCATCAGGAAATAGAGGTGTACGTGGACGATGTGATAGTCAAGTCCAGGACGCAGGATAACCACATCCAAGACTTGAGGAAATTCTTCGAGAGGCTAAGGAAGTATGACTTGAAGCTAAATCCAGCCAAATGCGCTTTCGGAGTTCCGTCGGGCAAACTTTTGGGTTTCATCGTAAGCAGGAGAGGTATCGAGCTGGATCCAACTAAGATAAAATCCATCAGAGATTTGCCTCCTCTAAGAACAAAGAAAGACGTGATGAGTCTGTTGGGCAGGTTGAACTACATCAGTCGGTTTATTGCCCAGCTGACAAGCACGTGTGAACCCATATTCAAGCTGTTAAGGAAAGATGCGGCGATTAAGTGGACAGTAGAGTGTCAAGAAGCCTTTGATAAAGTCAAAGAATACCTTTCGAATCCCCCAGTCTTGGTCCCTCCAGAACCGGGAAGGCCACTTTTCTTGTATCTGACAGTCTTAGAGAACTCTTTCGGCTGTGTCCTCGGGCAACACGACGTAACCGGAAAGAAGGAGCAAGCAATCTACTACCTGAGCAAGAAATTCACCGGTTACGAGGCCAAATACACACTGTTGGAAAGGACATGCTGCGCTCTCACATGGGTTGCACAAAAGCTGAGACATTATCTCCAAGCCCACACTACATTCCTCATCAGCAGGTTGGATCCTTTGAAGTATATATTTCAGAAGTCAATGCCTACTGGGAGACTGGCTAAATGGCAAATCCTGCTTACGGAATTCGACATAGTTTATGTCACCCGCACGGCAATGAAAGCCCAGGCGTTAGCAGATCATTTGGCCGAAAATCCGATCGATGAGGAATACCAGCCATTGGATACCTACTTCCCAGATGAAGAAGTAAACACCGTAGAAATGATCTCGGAGGAAGCTCATGTTTGGAAGATGTTCTTTGACGGAGCCGTGAACGCCAAGGGTGTAGGGATTGGGGCAATTTTGATCTCGCCTTCTGGTCAGCATTATCCCGCCACAGCTAGACTGCGTTTCTTTTGCACAAACAATACAGCTGAGTATGAAGCCTGCATTATGGGCATGCATATGGCAATCGATCAGGATGTCGAAGACTTACTGATTATGGGAGATTCTGACCTGATCATCCGACAAGTTCAAGGTGAATGGGAAACTCGGGATGTCAAACTTATCCCATACCGACAACATGTGGAGGACCTCAGCAAGCGCTTTACCTCAATAGAGTTCAGGTATATTCCAAGGTGTCACAATGAATTGGCAGATGCACTTGCTACTCTGGCTTCTATGCTACCCTACCCGGGCAACGCCCACGTCGATCCTTTGGAAATCCAAATCAAGGAAAGACACGGTTACTGCAGTGTAATCGAGGCGGGATCAAATACGCAGCCTTGGTACCATGACATCAAGAAATTCCTGAAGACACAAGAATACCCCGAGCACGCTACTGGAGATCAAAAGAGGACCATTAGGCGACATGCAAGTGGTTTCTTTTTGAGCGGTGATTTGTTATATAAGAGGACTCCGGACCTCAATCTCCTAAGATGTGTCGATATCGAGGAAGCGAAAAAGATCATGCACGAAGTACACGCAGGTGTGTGCGGACCTCACATGAACGGGTATGTCTTAGCAAAGAAGATCCTTAGAGCAGGTTATTACTGGATGACCATGGAGAAGGATTGTTTTAGCTTTGTTCGGAAGTGTCATCAGTGTCAGGTGCACGGTAATTTGATTCATGCACCTCCCACGGAACTGCATCCCATGTCCGCACCTTGGCCATTTGTCGCTTGGGGCATGGACGTCATTGGACCAATTGAACCAAAGGCTTCGAATGGACACAGGTTTATACTGGTTGCCATCGATTACTTCACAAAATGGGTAGAAGCCGTCACTCTCAAGTCGGTCACCAAGAAAGCTGTGGTGGATTTTGTACACTCAAATCTTATCTGTCGCTTCGGTATTCCTGCGACTATCATTACAGATAATGCAACAAACTTGAACAGTCACTTGATGGGAGATGTGTGCGAGCAATTCAAGATAACACACAGGAATTCCACTCCTTATCGGCCAAAAGCCAATGGTGCTGTGGAAGCTGCAAATAAAAACATCAAGAAGATTTTGAGGAAAACAATACAAAGTTCCCGACAGTGGCATGAGCAGTTACCTTTTGCATTATTGGGGTACCGCACTACGGTGCGCACATCGGTGGGAGCAACTCCTTATCTTTTGGTTTATGGGACCGAAGCTGTAATACCGGCAGAGGTAGAGATTCCTTCGCTTCGAATCATTGTCGAAGCCGAAATCGAAGACAGCGAGTGGGTCAAGGCTCGACTGGAGCAATTGACGTTGATTGATGAAAAGCGGATGGCTGCAGTTTGTCACGGACAGTTATACCAACGAAGGATGGCCCGTGCTTACAACAAGAAAGTCCGACCCCGGAATTTCGAAGTAGGTCAGTTGGTACTAAGGCGTATTTTGCCGCATCATGAAGAAGCAAAAGGAAAGTTTGCCCCAAATTGGAGAGGCCCATACATCGTAAGGAAGATATTGCCGAGAGGAGCATTGTATTTGGGTGATATCGAAGGAAATGACCCCGACACAGCAGTAAATGCAGATGCAGTCAAGAGGTATTACGTCTAAAGCATACTCCAGTGGTCCTGACACGTTGAAAATGGCGAAGGCGTTTGTTCCCCACTACTCTTCAAACACTACCCAATCCTCTCCACCAACTTTTGAGCCGCTTACAAAACAAAACAAAACAAAAAAAAGAAAAAAAAGAAAAAAAAACAAATTTGATTGAGGCCTGAACTACGTTTGACTTGATTCCGAAAGGATACGTAGGCAGCCTCTCCCTGAGGTTCAGTCACACCAACAATAAAATCCCATCCACCCTGAAATTGAAAACCGGGGCACGTCGAGCAGTTTAGAAGATTAATATCCACTACCATCTCTTTACCAAGCACAAGCCTTCAAATCAATTACCGAATATGGTGGGGAACCAATAAGCGTCACAAATGGAGACCAGCACACTTTGAATTGAGAGAGATAAAATGAGAGAGTCTCGGCGGTGAAAACCTTCGGGCACCACGAGGCGACGGGAGAAGAGAAACCAAAATGAGAGAGCTTGTTTAGTAAAAACTCGCAAAGAGTGCTATCAAGCGATGACAGGAAGAGAAATGAGAGAGGTCAGCCAGCGAAAACCCGCAAAGGGCGCTGTTGGCCGAAAAGAATGACGCCACCCCAAGAAAGTTTCGGTAGAGTGCCACCAGTTTGGAATCACAGATCCGTTCTGGTTCAGGAAAACGCAAGCTCTTAGAAGGTCAGACGTCCAGTCCAAAAAGCATGTCATGTCATTGAAAGCCAGCATTATCTTCCTCAGATAAGTCTTTCTCATTCCGAAAAGGTTCCTCCTTTTCTGATTTGTTTTCTCTTTTCTTTGTTTCTTTTCGAATCCCTTTCGCATTTTAACCCCGAGTTCAGGACACACCGGAAAGGACAGGTGGCAGGTTTGTTTGCGCGGAATCCCGTCTCATGAAGGAAAGCACCTCATCTCGTTGATATGATTACCCAAGCATGATGAATCATGACGTTTGATGGTGTTCCGGAGTAAAGGAAAAAGAGAGAAATCTTGAAATCTTCCCCAGCAAGTCCACCTTCGGACAAATCCCCACAGAGTCTCCCCAATATATAAAAAAAAAAAAAATGGAATCTCCCCAGCACATCCCAGCGAGTCCTTTTGTAAATATTCCCCAACAAGCTTACCCCAACAAACCCTGGGAAACCCGTTTTGAAACCAAAACCCAGCATACCCCATTGTACAGAATCCGCACAAAGAATCCACTTTGTAAATATTTCCCCCACATAGCTTCCTCTTGTACAAATTCCCACAGAACACCTCCAATAAAATCCCCGTTGAGAACCTTCAATCAAAACGGGACAAAAAGAAAAAAAGAGGCCTTACGAGGCAAATCATCACAGAATCCGGAAATACAAGCCTGAGCAGTCTAAAGGTTTCGCCATTCAATTCGAATCAATGGCGGGACTTCGCAACAGAAGTAAAGACGCAACGAAGCAATTGGGAATGATCAAGGTCACCAAACCGACCGTCATTTTCGAACTAACAATTGTTCTTTGTCTGAGAAGTTGAAACAGGTGTTAATCCAAGACAGTCGTGCAAGAAGCAGGTGTTGCCCAAAGAAGAAGGTACACGGGTACAAGAAACATTTTGGCAATAAGGAATTCACTCAAAAGGTAAGTTCCCGCAAAACTCCCTTCTATATTCTATT
The DNA here is from genome assembly GCF_000715075.1 of Nicotiana tabacum. NCBI lineage: Eukaryota > Viridiplantae > Streptophyta > Magnoliopsida > Solanales > Solanaceae > Nicotiana > Nicotiana tabacum. The sequence goes on along the minus strand of NC_134099.1, from coordinate 118,584,361 downwards.
AAAACAAGAAAACTCAAAAATTGATCGGGTAGTATTCTCGAGCTTTATCCCCAGCCAATCAGCATTAGGGTTTTAAACCCTAAACTGGACTTTTTCCTTTTAGCCAGCATTAGAGTTTTAAACTCTAAACTGAGCTTTTCCATGCAATCAGCATTAGGGTTTTAAACCCTAAACTGGACTTTTTCCTTTGAGCCAGCATTAGAGTTTTAAACTCTAAACTGAGCTTTTCCATGCAATCAGCATTAGGGTTTTAAACCCTAAACTGAATTTTCCTTTCAGCCAGCATTAGAGTTTTAAACTCTAAACTGAGTTTTTTCATGCAATCAGCATTACTGAATTTTCCTTTCAGCCAGCATTAGAGTTTTAAACTCTAAACTGAGCTTTTCCATGCAATCAGCATTAGGGTTTTAAACCCTAAACTGAATTTTCTTTTAGTCAGCATTAGGGTTTTAAACCTTAAACTGAATTTTCCTTTCAGCCAGCATTAGAGTTTTAAACTCTAAACTGAGCTTTTCCATGCAATCAGCATTAGGGTTTTAAACCCTAAACTGAATTTTCTTTTAGTCAGCATTAGGGTTTTAAACCTTAAACTGAACTTTTCCTTTTAGCCAGCATTAGAGTTTTAAACTCTAAACTGAGCTTTTCCATGCAATCAACATTAGGGTTTTAAACCCTAAACTGAATTTTCTTTTAATCAGCGTTAGGGTTTTAAACCCTAAACTGAATTTTCCTTTCAGCCAGCATTAGAGTTTTAAACTCTGAACTGAGCTTTTCCATGCAATCAGCATTAGGGTTTTAAACCCTAAACTGAATTTTCTTTTAGTCAGCATTAGGGTTTTAAACCTTAAACTGAACTTTTCCTTTTAGCCAGCATTAGAGTTTTAAACTCTAAACTGAGCTTTTCCATGCAATCAACATTAGGGTTTTAAACCCTAAACTGAATTTTCTTTTAATCAGCGTTAGGGTTTTAAACCCTAAACTGAATTTTCCTTTCAGCCAGCATTAGAGTTTTAAACTCTAAACTGAGCTTTTCCATGCAATCAGCATTAGGGTTTTAAACCCTAAACTGAATTTTCTTTTAGTCAGCATTAGGGTTTTAAACTTTAAACTGAACTTTTCCTTTTAGCCAGCATTAGAGTTTTAAACTCTAAACTGAGCTTTTCCATGCAATCAGCATTAGGGTTTTAAACCCTAAACTGAATTTTCTTTTAATCAGTGTTAGGGTATTAAACCCTAAACTGAATTTTCCTTTCAGCCAGCATTAGAGTTTTAAACTCTAAACTGAGCTTTTCCATGCAATCAGCATTAGGGTTTTAAACCCTAAACTGAATTTTCTTTTAGTCAGCATTAGGGTTTTAAACCTTAAACTGAACTTTTCCTTTTAGCCAGCATTAGAGTTTTAAACTCTAAACTGAGCTTTTCCATGCAATCAGCATTAGGGTTTTAAACCCTAAACTGAATTTTCTTTTAATCAGCGTTAGGGTTTTAAACCCTAAACTGAATTTTCCTTTTAGCCAGCATTAGAGTTTTAAACTCTAAACTGAGCTTTTCCATGCAATCAGCATTAGGGTTTTAAACCCTAAACTGAATTTTCTTTTAGTCAGCATTAGGGTTTTAAACCTTAAACTGAACTTTTCCTTTTAGCCAGCATTAGAGTTTTAAACTCTAAACTGAGCTTTTCCATGCAATCAGCATTAGGGTTTTAAACCCTAAACTGAATTTTCTTTTAATCAGCGTTAGGGTTTTAAACCCTAAACTGAATTTTCCTTTCAGCCAGCATTAGAGTTTTAAACTCTAAACTGAGCTTTTCCATGCAATCAACATTAGGGTTTTAAACCCTAAACTGAATTTTCTTTTAATCAGCGTTAGGGTTTTAAACCCTAAACTGAATTTTCCTTTTAGCCAGCATTAGAGTTTTAAACTCTAAACTGAGCTTTTCCATGCAATCAGCATTAGGGTTTTAAACCCTAAACTGAATTTTCTTTTAGTCAGCATTAGGGTTTTAAACCTTAAACTGAATTTTTCCTTTTAGCCAGCATTAGAGTTTTAAACTCTAAACTGAGCTTTTCCATGCAATCAGCATTAGGGTTTTAAACCCTAAACTGAATTTTCTTTTAATCAGCGTTAGGGTTTTAAACCCTAAACTGAATTTTCCTTTCAGCCAGCATTAGAGTTTTAAACTCTAAACTGAGCTTTTCCATGCAATCAGCATTAGGGTTTTAAACCCTAAACTGAATTTTCTTTTAATCAGCGTTAGGGTTTTAAAACCCTAAACTGAATTTTCCTTTCAGCCAGCATTAGAGTTTTAAACTCTAAACTGAGCTTTTCCATGCATGAACACCGGTGACCTCGCCATGAACACCATAGAACCCCCTCACCACCCTGAACATAGACCTGTTGACCGTTTGGTTCGAATCACCCCCCAGGTCCTCGAATCTTCATTTGAAGATTCGAGTCAAACTCGATCTACACCAAACAACCCCAGCTTCATACCAGACACTCCCCGGACCTTCCTCGTGACCAAACCATACTTGGTTTGGTCCGAATCTAACCAGGGAAGCACGAATATTAGATCTGAGTTTTGAAACCACAAGGTCCCTCGTCACTGGTTCAAACCGGTTCAAACCAAAGAGTTTTAAGGTCTGATGGACTTTAATCAAGTGTTTCTCATTTGAGAAACACTTCGATTAAAGCCCGTTCAGCCTTAAGAAAGTTGTTCAAATCCGAGTTCAAATTTTTAACTTTGCAAGCTTTAAGGTGAGTTTGTTTGGTTTCCTTTATTTGTTTTAGTCCGTGTGTTTTGTTTTAAATATCTGGTCATGTTTTGTTTCAATTTGTGTCTTTAAATTTACTACCTTCTGATTGACCACTTTGCCTTAACCACTGTGTTTTGTTTGAACCCCTCCTATTCTGATAAGACATGTGTATTGGTTGTATCCCAAATTTGTACTGACTTACTGATTCCTCAAAGTATAATCCTGCTTAATCAGTATAAGTCGAGTCATGTGTCCCATGCTTTTGAATGTCTGATTTGGCTACGTTTGTGTATGTTAATACTACTATAGTCGAGTCGACATGTGTCGTCAATTAATTTCAACTGTCTGAGCATAGTAAATCGATTTGCTTCTGTTGAACATTTGTTGAGATCAATTCAGAACCAGTTTTGTTTACTTATAGCTGTTGATTTGGATCAGTCAATGTAAAAAGGATTGTTTATGTTTAAATTCTGAATTGGAAGGCATGTGCACTCGTGCACAGCATGTGCATTGGTGCACCTCATGTGCCTTGTGCACAGCCTGTTTTTCTGCATTAAGAAGCTTTTAAGTTTTAAACAATTTGACAGCATATGCTGTCAGATATATTCTACTGCCCATACTTGCTTTTAGATAATAAAATGAAAAGTTGAATCTGCCAGGGAATGTGAATGGGTTTTAATACTTAATTAGCTAAAGTTGGAATTGAAAATGGAAGGCACATGGGAAGGGTACTGTGATTTCTGAAAACAGGCTGTTAAAAAGAGTAGGATAGAGGCTTATAAAAAGGGGGGATAGGACACAGAAAAAAAGGAGAGGAGAAAATAGACAGACGGTGAGGAATTTTTGAAAGAGAGAGCTGAAATACACACTGAGAAGTATACACACACAGACATACATAGAGAGACACAGGGGGAGCCTAAACTGAAATTTTGAGAATTGAAGTTCTGGGGGAAAACAGTAAAAAAAACTGGAAAAGGTCTCTTTCTGATAACTTAAGTATAAGTTCAAGACTGCAGACTGATATTGGATTCTTGAAAAGAAAGAAGATAGGGAAAGGGATAAACAGAAAATCAGCAATTACTTCTGTCTTGTTTGTCTGATACCCAGTCTTGTTCAACCTGTTCAATCAACTCTGTTTTCTTCCAAGTATCAGCTGAGTTCATTAGTTGATTCATATTGTTCGTTTCCCCTGGATTGGTCTGTCTTGGAGTATTATTCCTACTGCATTGTTTGCTGCTACCTGTCTACCATTTCTGTTCGGTTCTAACTGTATCTTGCACTGGGAGTTGTTCTATTGGTACCTGCTGTTACTGCTGCTGCTTGGTATCGCTTCTATTGTCCTACTGACCCCTTGCTCCTTCTGTTGTATCCAATATCCAGGTACATACTAAGACTCGCATTTGATGTAACAATGAAAGCATGAATCAAAAGATTTGAAGGAGTTAGAAGCACTTGTTGTATTGCTTATGAATTGCCTTTTAATGTTGTTAAGATATGTAGTTTCTTGGTCTGTTAGCCTAATAGAGACACATTAGTAAGGTTGTACTTAATTAAAGTTTATGCCAATCTGAAACTGTGACATTTTATTCGTTTAGTAGTACATAAGATGTAAATACAATCCATGAAATGTGCAGCCATTTTAATACAATTGTTAACTCATACTCGCTATTTAAGCATGTTTCGAATATGTAAGGGCAAATGATTGTTTAGATCTAGCTAAAGACAATACAGTTTCAAACTCTTGAGTTTCAGTTTGCGTGAAGCAGTTTACAGGATGAGTTTCAAATACCACTAGTCGCATTTCCCAAACAAGCAATTTTAATTAATCTTGTCCGAATAAGTTAAAGTTAGGGAGCTCTTGTAACAGTCGTAGCATTTCATCAATCCCATATACATTTCTTTTATCAAGTTCAAAGCATGTTTTCATGAGGTACAATGTTTCTTCAGTCCGTAAATAATTAATCGGACGATTAGCTAAAATCCGGATTTGGGCCAAACACATAGTTAAAAATAGCACGCATCTTTTCTTCTATTTTTAAGAGATAAACACATCAGAAATGTAACCGTTTTAGGATGTTCCTTCTAAAATAATGAGACGAGCCTCGCCAAATGAGATGTAAATCGCGGGGCCCTCAATAAATAACCTTGATAATTATCTAGAATTCAGGATGGGCCATTTAATAAATTTCATGGCCTTCTACAAATAATAACGCGCTAGACCCCTTAGGCATCCTTAATGAATTACACTCTTAAACTTGGGTGCGCATTGATGTGACCCGAATCCAAATCTCAACGGAGTCGAAATGTGTTAACAACTACGGGTGCATTGATTGTGACGTGGTTCAAGATGCATTTTCACGACGTTGCAATTCTATAAAAATAAATGATAATAATAAAAGCGGTTTAAACTTAATAAAAGCACATAAGTCACAACCTGTATTTAAATCAGATATTTAGCCATTATAACAATTTAAGCGACCGTGCTAGAACCACGGGATTCGAGGGTGCCTAACACCTTCCCTCGGGTCAACAGAATTCCTTACTTAGAATTTCTGGTTCGCAGACTTCATTTGAAAAGTCGAATATTTTCCTCGATTTGGGATTCAAGATAAACCGGTGGCTTGGGACACCAAAAGCCAAACCTTTCCCAAGTGGCGACTCTGAATTAAATAAATAATCTCATTTCGAATATTGTCACTTAAATTGGAAAAACTCCCACCCGCGCATCTTACCCCTCGGGGCGGGGCGCGCAAAAAGGAGGTGTGACATTAGTTAAGTTGTAGATTATTATTCAAATCTTTTCTTTAATTTTTTTTTTAAATAAATAAAAACGGACATAAGAAAAGCATAAAAATCAAATAAATCACAGTTTATCCAAGTTTAATTCAAGCCAAATGTAGTCAATAAAGCGACCGTGCTAGAACCACGGGACTCAGGGAATGCCTTACACCTTCTCCCCGGTCAACAGAATTCCTTACCCGGACTTTGTTTTCGCAGACCAATAATAATAGAGTCAAACCTTCCTTTGAATAGGGATTCAAATAAAAGGTGACTTGGAACACCAGTGGAAATCAATTCCAAGTGGCGACTCTGTAAATAAAATAATCCCTACTTCAAATTTGTCACTTTAATTGGAAAAGTTCTTTAACCCACAATCAATAACATTTTACACTTATCTCTTGGAGGGGCAAAAAGGGGTGTGACAAAGTGAGCTTCTTCTTTTTTGTTAGATCACTTTAAAACAACAAGACGTTAGTTATATTATATAATAATTAACCTAGCAACTCATGTAGATGTCTTAGCTTGAAGATGAGGATTAATGAAATTTTATGTAATTAATTCGTCTCGTTAGCGGTAGATTATAGGTAGGTAAAATATATAAGGTAAAACCTTATCCGTAACAGATGCTTATATTCTCTCTCTAAGATTTAATGACAAACGGTAGTTACGGTTAAAATTAATGCCTCATGTGTGTTAAGTATAACCGAAAAGACCGTCTTAAAATTTTTATTCTGCATATGGCGAAGATTCTTTTAAAAGATGAATACTTGAACGAACAGAATTATTTTCTCATGCCATGTAGAATTTTATTCCGTCATATCTTTCTAAATGACGCCAGATTTCATTAAATCTTTTCCTTCTTGATGTCAAGTTATATAAATGAAGTTTTTTTTCTTTTGTATTCTATTACGTGAATTGTTAATAATATATTTTTGAATTTCTTAATTTATATTATGTCGTAAAAAATCAAATAACTATATTGAGAAATATATTTGGTATTTACATAGTAATTTTAATGGTTAAGTATTATTTATATGAGCAGTTTCTATCAAGATTTACCTAATTTTAATTCAAAATAGCTTTAGCGGGGACTTTAGTCGCCACTAAAGGTTAGATTTTCAAAACTGCTAGGTCGTTGTTCGGACTGGCGACCAAGCTAAAGTTTTCGTGGCGACAGAAAGGTACGTAGAGTTGTCAGTAAAAGATCCACCAAGAACATTTTCTTCATCTTTTTTCTTTTCTTTTATGCTATTTGCGGCAAGCTTGGTCACCACCAATTGTTCTATTTTCTCGCGAAAGCCCGATTCATCACAACTAACATACACTTATGAAAGTATTCGACTAGTTATTTTATTCAAATAAAGAAGTGAGGTTCCTTTTTTTTTTTTTAATTAAATCACTTTAAAACAACAAGACGTTAATTATATTAGATAATAACTATAGCAACTCATGTAGATGTATTAGCTTGAATTTAACATGAAATAGATTCTTGCACTTAGCAAAAACAAACTACCAATCAAACTAGAATGTGGAGAAAAAGAACTAGATTATTATAATAGCAAAGAACTAGACTAAAAGTGCAAATGATTAACATGTACCATAAAATTTTAGAAAAATATACATGTATATAGGTGTAGTAATAAATTTGAAGTAGGTACTTCTATAGTTGGTTTGATTCGGATTTTCAGGTTATTTTTTGATTAAAACCAAACCAAACCAAATTTGATATTGTAAAAATTCAAAACTAAAACCAAAAACAAATAATATTTTTTTAATTGAGTCCTTAAATTATTCATCACTATTTGATTCAATTATCATCAATATATCTTAGGAAATGATAGATTTCTCAAAGAGCAATTGGTTTGATAGTGTTACATTGAAAATATACTCGCTGGATATATGTGTTTTGTAGTGTATGTCTCATATTTAAGAAAAAATTGATAAATAACCGAAAAATAAAAAAAAATGACAAAATCAACATAAACCGAATCGATAAAAAATCAACTTAATTGATTTGATTTAGTTCCAATATTTGAAATATCGACCTACTCGATTTATTTTTTTGGTGGGAAAATTGATCCAAACCGAATCATGATGACCCCTAATATTAATTCTTCATATTTTCGCTAGATTACTCGAGGAAGTGATTGGGTTGATTGACAGAAGTAATTTCCTGCAAATATTCAAGTTTAGGTGAATAAAAAAAATTTCATATTGCAACCTTGCATGTGGGGACAAATGAATGCTTTTAATTTTTTGGCTTATATATATAGCTTCGGTTACCAATTTTGAGTAGCTAAATTGACACTATTCTCATGAGAAAATTCATAATGTTTTCTTGACTATTTTGGACTTTTTCTCAACATAAGAAAAAGTTCACCTTTGCAAGGAAAACCATAAACAATTTATGGCCAACCTAAACATTGTAGTGAGGCATCGAAAGTGATTCGGCTTTTTCAAATAAAATTTGTGCATGTCCTGTCTCAGTCCTATTCGTCCCCATCCCCTTATATTTGGAGATTGGTGATCAAATATGCCGTGCAAAGAGAAAGATAGCCCCACTTTGAATCGTACACGAGTTATTCACCTCTTACCCAACCAATTGCAAAAGCCAGCTACCTACTTTCCTATCATTCGTCTAAACCCAACCCCCAAATATACTTTTTTTTATTTAATTTTAATTTATAGAGGAAAGCACTTTGACCGAAAAGCACTTGAGCTCTATTAGAATTTTTTCTAGTCCAAAGGCTTAAACCCAAAACTTCTGCTTAAGGTGGGAGGTGATAACCCTTACCATTCATGACTGCATGCACTTCATATATAATTATCTCTTTTACCTATTTGGTTATCTGCAATTATATCTAACATTTACCTGGATTAACAGTACAAGAATCAACGTAAGAAGCGAACTTAAAATTTTAAGTCAGCAGAAGTAACAAAATTGCATTCGTTATATTCTCATGATATAGGACAAAGTTAATATATCTATATATGAAGTTTTTATAGATTTTTGTATAGTTCGAATTGTTTATAGTAGGCACGTTCGCACATGCTGCATATATACGAGCTACATTCCTCTCTTGTAAATGCATACTTTTTATATTAATTTGGATGTTGATTCCGCAAATTTTTTTTCTTCAAAATCCAGTGTACATATTTATAAACTATATAAAAGTTATTCTAAACCACAACATTTTATAGTTATCAATAATCTTAAAATGAAAATAATAGTTGAAGAAAATATCATTCAACTCTACAAATAATAAGTGTCATCTTTTCTAGGAGGAGAGTCAGTCTAGCAAGAAATCGGAAATATCCGGTACTAGCTTGCTAGAGTGATACATGAGCGATCTATCATATATGAATATCAAGTTAACGTGAATCCAATAGTTTTTGTCCAAATTTTGTGTATGTATTAAAAAATATATTCATTCCGTTTCAATTTATGTGAATTTTTTTGACTAGACACGAAGTTTAAAAAAAAAAATTTAAAATTTGTGGTCTTAAACATGTCAAAAAGGGGTCTAGAGTATTTGTGTGATTATAAAAGTTTATCATTAAGGGGTAGTATTGGAAGTTTAAGTTAAATTATTTCCAAATTTAAAAAGGGGTCATTCTTTTTGGAACGGACCACAAAGAAATTATAAGTTTACATAAATTAAAATGGAGGGAGTATTAACATCTATAAATAGTTAGATTGTGAACAAAATTATTATTATTATTAATTTGATGTAAGAACCAATAGACTTTAAATTAATTCTGATCTGCCCTGTGGAGTGACATAAAACACTTGCAGCACGCCACATCCTTGGCCCTTTCCGTCTATCAGCTGATAAACACTACAGTCACAGAGGGGGAAAAAGTAGAACAAAAAAAAAAAAAAAAAAAAAAAAAGGAAAAATGGACGTCTATATCGGTGGTGCATGAACATAGTTACCTCTTATTGCAAAGGTTACCTCCTATAACAAAGGTTGATACGTTATTTATTTTAAATAAATATTATTTTTTTAAAAATTATATTTTATAACTATCTTTTGATTTTTATAGCCAAATACCTATTTATGGTCACCTCCTACCCTTAAGCCATAAAATATGCTGCCCTCTCTCTCATAAAATACGCAGCCTCTCCGACTTGATCCTAATGAACGCAACGAAATCTCCATGGCTAACTCTAGTATGTTTCTTCTTCTTCTTCTTCTTCTTCTTCTTCTTCTTCTTCTTCTTCTTCTTCTTCCTTTCCGATTTTGATTGTTTTCGGAAGTAGATTGTTCTTCTTTATAATCAACAGGTATTTTTTGGGACTTTAACTTCTTGGCAATTTCTTCTTCAGTGGGTGCTAGCAATTTCTTCGGATTCGTTACCAGCGGGTGCTAGCCAAATTTAGTTCTGGGACTTTAACTTGTTCAAATGCGTTACGGATGCTAGCAATTTCTTCTTCAGCGATCTTTCTCATTTTCTTCTTCTTTCTCTCATCGCTGCTTATAGAATCATGGTCGGAATCCGATGGGTCGTCGGAAAATCGTCGACTAAAATAGGTCGTCTGAAGTCTGGGGTTGAGCAATTTGAAGATTCTGTTACCTTTTTTTAAGAGCATTTCAATGTATCTCGTTGTATTTCTATGTATTTCATTGTATTCACTCTTTTTTTTTCCATTGTAATTCAATGTATCTCGTTGTATTCCATGTATTTCATTGTATTCAGTGTCTTTTTTCTCATTGTATTTCAATATATCCCGTTGTATTCTATGTATTTCATTGTATTCACTGTCTCGCTATATGCCATGACTGTATTCATATGTTTTTTTTAATTAATATAATTTATGTATCATATGTATTATATAATTTCTCTGAAGATTGCTATGTTTTTGGGGTATTTTTCGATTTAGAATCTTTTTTATAACTGAAAAATACAAAATTTATGTGTTATAATTGAGTTTGTTGAATTATATTAGGAGTCTATTATGTTAATTGATTCACTTTCCGTTTTAAAAACAGTGTAATCCCCTATTTCACGTCGTGAATACAGTCGAATATAATAATCTGTCCAGCTGTAATCCCATGTTTCACTCCATGAATACAGTCGAATACACTCGAATACAACAACTGATTAGCTGGACTTCCCCGATTCACACCTATTTTTGCTACTGTATTCATGAATACAATAGCTTAAATACATCAAATACATCTTATAACCACAGAAAATGTATCTATAATCCGTAATATAACAAATGGTATCTATAGATGGCTAATTACTACTAAAAGATAGTGCTTTATGAAAATTTCTCTACTTAATTCTCTTCATCTTGACTCGAAAGGATAGCAGTTAATTGGCATCGATCAATATTCTTCATACAATTTTGCAATGTGAGTGACTAATTATGAAGTTTATCCCCTCCATTTATAGGATATCCAAATTCTGAAGCAATCGTATGCAGTAATCTCTTTTCATTTAATTATGACTAATCTATTGATTATTCGATCAATACCCTCATATATGACATTTTTATAAGTTGAATCGGCTCTTAACTCCCAAAATCTCCCCAACCACAAAAAGAAGAGTGAAAGATGTAAACAATTAAAATGAGACACTGGGGATTAAAATACATATAGAGACACACTTGGAGGTGTAGTATATCTGCATGCAAAATGGAAAAATAATGATCCTTCAAATACATAAATCTTTAATTGAATAGTAACTGACGCAAAATCATTGAAGTTTTATACACTAAAAGATATAAAAATAATTATTTATACAATCAGATTAATTAAGAGTCAACATGTGTTGAGCATAAGATGGTAACTTCTGGCTATCTCGAAGGTGGCATGGGAATGAGATGCGAAAATATTTAATTCCGAGTTTAATTTATATACAATGATAGTATAATTTTTTTTTTAAACTATCAGATCACCCCGATTATATCTATATGAAATCCTCCATAAAGTATGAAATTTATAATTTTGAAAATAAGAACAAATTGCCTGCTGTAGACATGTAATTTTTGACCCTCCCCGAGATTTTACTCTTTTTAGCTTTTAAATACTTAGTTTAGGTCTAATATAGTTATTTCAACTAATTTTGACTCTTTTACATTATTTTTATCATAAAATGGAAAAATAAAAAAAATAATTTCATTCTTCTCTATTTAATTAAGGTATTAGGTATTTTTAGAAGAATATTATTTTTTACCCATTTTTATTATAATTTTTTAAAAACACCAAAAATAGCTTCATGTCATAATATAGTTTGTTTTAATTAATTAATAATAATTTTACAATTTTATAGTATATTGTTTTAGGAAAGAAATCAATATTTTTAGTCTTATAAAGCTAAAAGGCCATTTTTAAATACAATTTTAGCCCAAATTTGAAGCCCAAATACCTTACCCATGCCCAAACCCATCAGATTGGTCTCTTATTTTTGAACTAAAAAACAAGACCTAGCGATCAGATCTTCAACCTGGAAGATATAACCTACGCAAGGAAAATCTTGAAGAAAAAGAGCCCTAGAAAACCTAGCAACCTTCATTTTCTTCTTCATGTGGACACAATAATGAAACCCTAGCACACTACAACAAGAACCTGACCAGCCGTCACCTTCAGCAACGGACCAGCCACGCCAAACGACCTTAAACCCAGCAGCCTTCTCCAACCTACCAAACAAAAACCATAACCCATCTTCTTCTTCAATGCAGGAGACAACACAAAGACCTAACTAAGCAGCTGTCGGCTACCACCACAAAACCGCCGGAAATCAGCAACCTAACCCCATGTAACCTAAGCAGCGAGACCACAACCCTAAGCCATCGAGACCTAGACACTGAACCAAACGGCGCCCCTTGATCGATTCCACTGCCAGAGTATTCTCCAGCCGCCGAACCACCTGTAGCCGCCGCCTGCACTCACAGCAGCAACCAAAAATGACCCCCTCCATTATATTCTTCTTTATCAAGTTTTGAATTAGCTACGATTTATGTTCAATACCATCGTTGCACAATCGCAATCGAAGTTTGAGTTCCGAAAAATCCGGCAAGGTTCAGTCATTCTTTCAATACATCGAGGTCGTTCGAGGTTCCAGTTGCGTCGTATTTTTGTTCGAGTCATTGTCTGTTATTCGAGCTTCGAAACAGAATTGCGAAGACTTAAGCTCGTTGATACACTGTCCAAGGTATCCGCTTCCTTATTTTATTGACTTTATATGCTTATTGATTCTTAAAGGATTGGTTATATGATCTGGTTGTTTATTTTGCATGATTAAGTGCTATGTATGCTTCATGAGTTAGATCTATTGAGTTTAAACTAAATGTTCTTGGCTTAAAGTTGGTTTATCTTCTTTGTTTTGGTTGGTCTTGTTTGCTAGTGACTTTTCCCTTACCATAGCTTATTTAGTTTAAAATCACAATTCAAAATTACAGTGTTGTGTTTGGGATTTAAAAGAAAATATCAAAATTGGGCCGTGGGGTTGGAATTTGAAATGATGAGGCTCTCGTTAGCTTAGATTAAATGAAATCTAGGCTTTGGTCATATGTTTATGCGTAGAATTGGGCTTAATATTAAGTTTAATTATACTTTATTTGTTCAAGTCGATAGGAGCATGCTTAGGCCTTTATCATTTAGGTAGGAAAACCTTTAGAAAGTTTATTTTAATTTACAATGTTCGGATATAAGGTGAGAGGTTGTCCCTTAGTTGAATTTATCCGGGGAATGCCCCGTAAAGTTTGTAAATATTATTATCCGGGGTATGCCCCGAAGAACTATGTAAATATTTTGGAGGCCTTGACGAGCATGGTGCAGAAGTCGTAGTATAGGTTAGCTTAGGACTTTTCTTTTCTTTTCCTTTTCATTTTCTCTTATTAGGTAGGGATGACCTCGAGCCTCTTGTGTGTTTTTTTTTCCGTGTTTGTTTTTACCTCAATTCGAATATTCTAAGAGCCAACTTGATCATGTACCCAACCGTACTAGTTACGGGACTTGGGGAGTGCCTAACACCTTCTCCCCGAGTCAAATGAACCCTCTTACCCAAATCTCTAGTGCAGACTTAGTTTTGGAGTCTCAAGTGTTTTAAAAAGGAGAAATTTTTTAGAAAACGGTGACTTGACACATCGAAATCAAATGTCAGGTGGCGACTGAAAAAATCCTTTTGAACACAATTTTGTCACTTTTCAAATTTGAAAACCCTTTTGAGATTTACAAAATCTTTTTATTATTTTAAGAAGGTTAATGGTTTGTAAAAAAAAGGGATGTGACATCTCTGGCGACTCTGCTGGGGAATTGCAGGTTCGAGCTAGTACTTGATCTTGTTGGCTTTTTAACATTTTCGGTTGAGGTTTTATGTGTTTTGTTTGCTTTATTTGATTTTTATTTTGTTTATGTCGTTTTATTTGCTAGTTGCTTATTTGTTTACAGTTTTTTCTTTATGTGTTAATGCTTTATAAACTGTCATCATTTGCATAACCATGAGTCTTCTTTCTGCAACAAGTCTCGGAGTATGCGTCGCGTGCACAAACTCTTTGTTGAGTCACCCTTAATTTAGGAGGGGGAGCCGTCGGACGTATGGAGAGGGTGGAAAGCTTGAGCAGCCACCATCGACCATACGCTCCCCCGAATTGCCTTGTTAGTGAACCCAAACTTAGGTCAGCCTTTAGGTCATCTTTATTTGCATCATGTCATTTACACCTACTAAGGTTCGGTCCCAAGCACCGTGTCCCTTTATAAGAAGCCTATCCAAATTTTGTCAAAAATGGGCCCGTGGCCCAAAAAAGACATTCAATCATTCTTATGTGATATATGTTGCATCTTCGAGGGTAGAAAGGTCATTTGGCGGACCGATGCTTTGGAAAGAAGGGTGAAAAAATGGAGCAAGTAGGTCCCGGTTATATTTTTATTTCACAACTTTTTCAAGAAAAATAAAAAAAAAAATGAAAATAAAAAATTCAAAAAGATTTTACACTTTCCCATTATTTTCCAAAAATTAAAAAAAATCCAAAAAGATTTTACACTTTTCTATTATTTTCCAAAAATTCAAAAAAAAAGAGAAAAAAAAATTTAAAAAGATTTTACATTTTTCATCATTTCTCAAAAAAGACAAAAAATATGGTTCTCCGAATTAGTTGCATTTTTAAAAGGCTTTCTCCCATGTCTAATCTTCCCGATTAGAAATGAAGATATTCGAGAGAAGGTGGGTGTGGCCCCCATGGAGGACAAGATGCGGGAAGCAAGACTCAGATGGTTCTGGCACATTCAGAGGAGGAACACTGATGCACCGGTGAGAAGGTGTGAATGACTGGCGGTGGTGGGTACGAGGAGAGGTAGAGGGAGACCTAAGAAGTATTGGGGAGAGGTGATCAGGCAGGATATGGCGCGACTTAGGGTTACTAAGGACATGGCCCTAAACAGGGAATTGTGGAGATCGAGCATTAAGGTTGTAGGTTAGGGAAATTGAGATGAGGATGTTGAGGTGGATGTGCGAGCATACAAGGATGGATAAGATTAGGAATGAAGATATTCGAGAGAAGGTGGGTGTGGCCCCCATGGAGGACAAGATGCAGGAAGTAAGACTCAGATGGTTCGGGCACATTCAGAGGAGGAGCACTGATGCACCGGTGAGGAGGTGTGAGCGACTGGCTGTAGTGGGCACGCAGAGAGGTAGAGGAAGACCTAAGAAGTATTGGGGAGAGGTTATCAGACAGGACATGGTGCGACTTAGGATTACTGAGGACATGGCCCTTGATAGGGAATTATGGAGGTCGAGCATTAAGGTTGTAGGTTAGGGGAGAGTGTGAATATTTCTACAGCACAATAGAGTGAGACTATCCAGTTAGGAGTTAGACTAGGAATGTCATTGGTCGTCTATTGATGCAGGGCTTTACCTTCTAGTTGTACTATACCAGCCATCTATTTCGTATTTCGTATTTCGTATTTCATATTTCATATCTCTTATATATTGTTGTTATTTTTATTACGCATTTTTATGGTACTAATATATCATCTCCTATTGCTTTTTTGAGCCGAGGGTCTCCTGGAAATAGTCTCTCTACCCTTCGGGGTAGAGGTAAGGTCTGCGTACATATTACCCTCCCCAGACCCCACTTGTAGGATTATACTGGGTCGTTGTTGTTGTTGTTGTTGTTGTTGTTGTTGTTTCTCCCATGTCCAATCTTCCCGAATTACGCATATCTGATTCTTGTCTTTCGGGGCGGGATACGTAGGCAGCCCACATAAGGTCCGGTCTTCCTAGTAAGTCTTAGGTTCTTGGTTTCACGGGGTGTTAGCCAAATCTTGCATGTCTAACCATTTTGGCCACCTCGACCATTCTTGCAAAATGGGGTCATTTCACAAAAGTGGTTCAATGACTTATGTCTTAGGATCTTGAGTCCAAAACAAGGTGTCATATTTCCTTAAGGTCCATCCTTTTCGAGTTTGCATCTTTAGCCACTTCTGGCCATATCGGCCGTTTTTGCAGAATGGGTGATTTCTGCAAATTAATTTTGGGCCATGTTTATTGGGAGTTTGAATCCATATAAGCTTTATTGAGGTATTTCCATATATTTGGGTTACCTTTGTTGAGTTAGCACTTCTATCCACTCTTGGCCACGTAGGTTACTTTTCAAAAATAGCCCAATCGTGTCTTGCATGTGTTCAATAGGAGGTGTTGTGGTGTCGCATAGTGTCTTGAGTCACTAATCTATTTGGTCTTATTTTTATCATTCAGGTATGGATTCATTTACCACAGTTTGAGCATGACAAATACCCCAAGACCATTCTAGTTAAGACCATTGCATGCACGAGCTGCTTGAGCAAACTTTTTATTTTTTAGTCTATTTTATGGTGTCTTTTAATTATTATGCTTGTACAGTAGTATCGAGTCTGTCAGTCTAATTAAGATTTTTGAGTCTTTTGTTATAGTACTTCCTGTTTTGTATTTGAAAAAAAAAGTTATAAATGAAATTCAAAAAGATTTTTGATTCTTAGTTTATTTTCCATCACTTTTCAAGAACTACGCTTGATCTGATTCATGAGGGACATGATACGTAGGCAACCTACATAGGGTTCGATCGAATCATCATTAAAAAAACCAAAAAAAGGAAGAAAAAAAAAGAAAAAGAATGAAATTGTGGATGTAAGAAGTGAGAGGAAAGAAAGGAGGGGAAAAGAAATGAAAAAACCAAGCGGTGTTAGAAAGGAAAATGAAGAGGAAATGGGGCAAGAAGAATGAAATTGGGATGATGCCAAATGACCTTGCGACCCTCGAAGCCATTCTAGAACCGTTAATTGTTGCTAGGGGCATTGCACGCAATGTGATATTTCTATTTGATAAATGTCCTAATGCTAATATGTTGGCTTTGTTTTACTCCTCTTTGTTACTTTCATTATAACAGAGGGTGGTTAGTTTGTGGCATTTTGGTGATTTATCCATACAACACAAGGTCAAAAAGCAAGGAAGCCAGAGCTAGCAAAGACTTGGATACAGGAGTTGTCGACCCCTCGAGGGAGATTGTGGAGTCTGAATCCAAATTGAACGAGGAGGTCCAAAGGCTGAAACAACAAATGTCTGAAATGTGTCAAGCATGGGCCTATGATCAAGGACCACCCCTTTCTTATGCTTTCCTAGAGTTTACACCCATCTCGGCTACTACCACTCCGGTTTCATTGTCCGATCAATTCCATCCATTTAGGTTCAGTCTTTATCCAATTGCAAGACTATAGCTGGAACTTCAGTGTGCCATTGACAACCAATCAGACAACCACTTCAGTTATGCCTGTCTTTACCATCACACAGCCGACGGTGGTGCAGAGTAAAACTCATGAGTCATAATTTGCAATCTAGCAAGAGCAGTACCACTCTCCTGAGTACCACTCGTACTTGTTTGATCTTCTTGAAAACATTGAGAAGCCTGCCCAAAAGACGACACGGGAAGAAATGACCCAAAGAGTGAAAAGCTTAGAACAACGATTGAAAAACATACAAAGGTTGGCAGGTCAGAAGAGTACTGCCTTCAAGGATCTATGTATGTTCCCCGATGTCCACTTGCCACCTGGTTTCAAGATCCCCAAATTCAAGAAGTATGATGGACATGGAGACCCCATACCCACCTGAAAAGGTATTGCAATTGACTACGGGGTGTGGGAGGAAATGAAGAATTACTGATGGTTTATTTTGGGGAAAGCCTTACAGGTATAACCTCTGAATGGTTTATGGTTCAAGACACATCTTGCTGGTATGTCTGGGATGACATGGCGCAGGCCTTTGTGAAACAATTCCAATATAACATTGACATCGCCCCGGACCGTAATTCCCTTTCAAATCTGAAGAAGAAACCAATTGAAAGTTTCAGGGAATATGCCATTAAATGGTGAGAACAAGCAGCTAGAGTTAAGCCACCCATGGATGACTACGAGCTAATCACTGTCTTCCTTCAGGCTCAAGAGCCCGATTACTTTCAAAACATGATGTCTGCAGTTGGCAAATCATTCTCAGAAGCAATCAAAATGGGAGAAATGGTAGAGAATGGCCTTAAGACAGGCAAAATTATAAGTCAAGCAACTCTCAAAGCTGCAACTCAGGCTTTCCAAATTGAATCTGGTAATTTTAGTGGCACAAGTGAGAAGGTTGAAGAAATCATGATGATATCAAGGTCGAGAAGAGGTCATAGAAGAACATCTCGAAGGCATGACCAGCCTCATTTGTTTTTTGACAATTCCCCTGAGAACCCACAATACTCTGTTTCTCCACCCCAGTATCTTGTCCATCCACCAAGACACCCCAGGAGGCGAGCGCCAGCACCACAAGATCTCCACCAGCCTCTACAAGCCAGGGGTATAGAGGTAAACAAAGGTTGAAAGATAATCTTACACCGATAGGAGAGTCCTATGGAATCTTGTTTGAGAAATTAAAGCATCATGACCTGATTGCACCTATTCCTCTGAATCATGTGGACCCGCGTGCAAGAAGCTTTGATCCTTCTAAAAGGTGTGAATACTATTCCAATGCCCAGGGGCACAATGTCAAAAGTTGTCGGGATTTGAAAAGGGAGATAGAAAGAATGATTCAAGAAGGGATAATTGTGGTCCAGGACAGTGACACCCAGAACATTGCATAGAATCCTTTACCTGCACATGATGATGCACACTTTGTGGGGAAGATGCATGGTGGCAGGGAGTATGAGAATTCTCTTGGAAACTTGCTGACTGAAGTTAATGATATTGAAATTGGTGAAGGTCCCAGTAATTTTGATGTGCAATCCAATGGCTAAGATGTCGAGCCTAGTAATCAGAAAGACACTCCTTTCTTGGCTAGCCAGGAAAGAGTTTTGGTGGTTTATTCTGTTGTCATTTCTGTTGTTCGGGTTATTCCAGGGTTGTAATTCGGATATTGTCTTCTGACCCAAACTCTTGTTCTTCTTATTTTGCCTAGTTCGTTTAGTTGTAGCAACTCATCTAGTGTTATCTAGGATTGTTCCAAGGTTGTAACCCATGTCTATTTTGCTTGTTTTGTTCAAACCATGTTCACCATCTGTCTAATGCAATCTCCTATTTTCTGTTAGTTCTAGTCAGTTTTTGTTTAGGTCACATTCTATTTTATAATTCTTTTCATGCTGACTCTAGTGACATGACACACACATATAATTCTCAGCCCGATCTTGAAAGTTAGTCTAATCAGGAAACAATGGCACAATTTTGAATGTGCATTTGAGGGAAGAAGTAAAGATTCACGCATTCTGAGATAACCTTAAGCTTAAATTGAGTGAAACTGAGACAGTTAGTCTAAAAAATCAAGAGGTTGATGAGAGAATACAACATGGGAATGTCTCTCGAGCAGTTTGAGGTAAATCAGTCAGTCCTAAAATGCATTCTTCCATATCAAGATAAGTTTGAATCAAGTCTGCTTCGAACCGGCAAGGATCATTCATTGGGACAAAGATAATGTCCATGACACTTTTTGTTTGTGTTGATGCCGTCAATAGGTACTACGTATGATTTGTTTGCTTATCTTCAACTGCATGTTTGTACTTGGCATTTTTAAGTTTGGTATGACGAAGACATTTTATTCTGCTACCCAAACACTTTTATCCTTTGCTACCCATTTTGAGCCCTAATTTTTGTTTCATATCCCTCTTTTGGAATCAGAAGTAGAGTTGGGAACTAGAAAAGAAAAGAAAAAGAGAAAAAGGAGAAAAGGAAAGAAAAAAAATTAAAAAAAAAAGAGAAGAAAAAAAAGAAAAAAAGAAAAAAGAAGAAGGAAAGAAAGAAAAGGAAAAGAAAACAACAAAATAGTCCAACTTTGTGTTTGAACTACATTTGACCTGATTCTTGTCACCACAAGATATGTAGGCAGTCTTACGGTTCGGTCACACCAAATAAAATATTTCATAATCCCCGAAGTCAAAAGTGAGGCAGAATTTCTTAGAAATCCCATCAAAAAAATAAAAAAATCTCCAAACTCCAAGAAACTGGGACAAAAGTTTTAATTTTGCCAAAAGGCCTTATTTCAAAAGTTGTAATTTTGAACCCTTTTCATCTTAAATTATTTTCAGCCTTCATACCATCCTTTCTTTCCAACCCTGTCCAAAAGCCTACATTACGGTCCAATGAAAGACCTTCTGACCAGTCTTTGAGGATGCCAAATCAAGTGTGTGGTGAAAGTATGATCTTCCTGCATCATGGGTAATACCTTTGTTCTCAGCACAATGAGAGAAAATGATAAAATGAGAGAGTCTTATCGGTGAAAACCCTCAGGGGCACCGTAAGGCAACGACGAGTTGAGAAAAGAGCAAAATGAGAGAGGCTTGATGGTGAAAACCTTCAGGGCACTACAAGTCGACTGAGGATTGTGGATCAAATGGGACAATTGAAGTGCTGAAGCCCAGTTTCACAGTGAAGAGGTACAACAAGAGTTCAATATTAGACTTGCTTGGGAGATTAGGCCACTTAATCCAAAGGTGCATGTCATGGTTATTAGAGTTGGTATCCACATCTGATAAGTTTCTACTTTGTAATTTTCTTGTTAGGTATCATCTATTTCCCTTGTCCCTTATTTTGTTCCTCTTGTTTTGTTTGAGTCCCTTCTTGAGTCTGTTTTATCAAAACAAGTGAGAAATGACTTTAAAATTTGCTACCAACTTTCCAATTGCACAAAATGAATTTGGCTAGCACATCAGAGTGGCATAAGTCAGGAAAAAGTGGTATGCGCATTGAGTTGGTAACAATCAACATGCTTTGGGACTCATGTGAAATGCAAGGGTTCGATAAATATCAATTCATACGCAAAATGCAAAAGATAGAGGATATTGGGATCGAATGGAGCAGAAGTGTTTTCTGTGATAAGGATTGATAGAAAATGGGTAGTCGATAACAGGCAAGGTCTTCCAAGTTGAAATCAAAGTTATCTTGGCAAGTGCTGAAGCAACCACCTTCAAGGTCAAGGCCACAAACTAACCACCACATTTAAACTCACAAGTTTTCTTTTTTTGAAACAGGAACAAAGAAGTGCAAGCAAGTGAGTTCAAAAACAAGAAAAAAAAGAAAAGAAAGGAAAAAAGAAGAAGAGAAGAGACGACAAAGGGAAGTTTCTCAAATCTTTGCCCTTACCTGTCTTGTTAGTGTGCATAAGATGTTGCCATTCCTCTTCACATTTTTCCTCCTAGGATAAAAAGTCCTAGTCTGGTGGATTTCCTCCCAATCAAATCTTAGTCTGATGAATTTTTCTCCTAAGATAGAAAATCTTAGTCTGATGAATCTTTCTCCTAAGATAGAAATCCTAGTCTGATGAATTTTCTCTGAGGATCAAAATCTTAGTCTGATGAATGTTTCTCTTAAGATCAAAAGAAATCTTAGTCTGATGAATCTTTCTCCTAAGATAAGAGACCTAGTCAGATGAATCTCCTAGGATAGAATCTTAGTCTGATGAATTATTCTCCTAAGATAGAAGACCTAGTGTGATGAACTTTCTCCTAGGATAGAAATCTTAGTTTGATGAATCTTTCTCCTAAGATAAGAAACCTAGTCTGATGAATTTTCTCCTAGGACAAAAAATCTTAGTCTGATGAATCTTTCTCCTAAGATAACAAAAAGACCTAGTCTGATGAATTTTCTCTTAGGATCAAAATCTTAGTCTGATGAATTTTTCTCCTAAGATAAAAAGAAATCTTAGTCTGATGAATCTTTCTCCTAAGATAAGAGACCTAGTCGGATGAATTTTCTTCTAGGATAGAATCTTAGTCTGATGAATTGTTCTCCTAAGATAGAAAACATAGTCTCTTGAATTTTCTCCTAGGATCGAAATCTTAGTCTGAAGAATCTTTCTCCTAAGATAGAAGACCTAGTCTGATGAACTTGCTAGTCAAATATTCTTGGTTTGATTTACGGGAGACGCACATCCCTGTCAAGTCTTTAGTTTTACTCTCATCATTGCATCAATAACATAGGTGATTTACAGTTTTGCTAGAAATTCACAAATCTTCCTAGTGCAAATTGGGGCAGAAAATTTTGTTTGTTTTGTTGTTTTGATTGCAGGCACCCACCTGGAGAATGAGGGAATTCGTTTCGAAATTGTGAGCACGTGATTTTTGTTTTCGCACGACAATCGCTCCAAAAAGAAATAAAAACAAATATAATTGGCCCTGCTGTACAATTTCGGATTTCTGTGCGGGACTTTGTTGATTTATTTGTGACCTTAGCCCATTTTTATTTATTTACTTTATTAAAATAAAAATCAAAAAAAATATATGTGTCCTGCATAATTCAAACCGTAATCCGGTCGTTAAATAGAAAATCATGAATAGGCATTTTCGTCCGTGATTTTATTTGGTTTGACTTTACCTGTTTTGAAATACTTTAGTGTGTGTGCAAATAATTGTATTGAGTGTGTATTTAATTTTAAATTTGATTTTTTGGTTTAGTTTTGTTTTAAAATAAATCAGAAATAAATAAATAATAAAAAAAAATAAATAAATAAAAAAAAAAAGACCCCTTCCCTTCCGGACTTGGGCCAATTTTAACAAAATTGGCCCAAACAAACAGCCCAAGACCCAGGCCTGCCCGGTCCAGGCCACCTGATGCCCAGGACGTCCAAACGACGTCGTTTGAGTCATACCTGATCTGGACCGTTGATCTCAGAATGATCAACGGCCAAGATCAATCCCCCGTAACCCACCAATAAACCCGACCCGTCTCACCCGGACCGACCCCAACCCTTTACCCTTGAAACGACACCGTTCCACTTAAGCTATCAGATCCAGACCGTAGATCTAGATTGATCTAACGGTCGAGATCAATCCACCCATTAACTATATAAAGTCATAATCCTACCCTGCCCCCCCTATCCGAACCCCAGCCTTCGTCTTCAACCTCATCCCCTTCAAACCCTAGAGCCGCCCTTGTATCCCCCACCATGAAAACCGGCGGCATGAACACCGGTGACCTCGCCATGAACACCATAGAACCCCCTCACCACCCTGAACATAGACCTGTTGACCGTTTGGTTCGAATCACCCCCCAGGTCCTCGAATCTTCATTTGAAGATTCGAGTCAAACTCGATCTACACCAAACAACCCCAGCTTCATACCAGACACTCCCCGGACCTTCCTCGTGACCAAACCATACTTGGTTTGGTCCGAATCTAACCAGGGAAGCACGAATATTAGATCTGAGTTTTGAAACCACAAGGTCCCTCGTCACTGGTTCAAACCGGTTCAAACCAAAGAGTTTTAAGGTCTGATGGACTTTAATGAAGTGTTTCTCATCGATTAAAGCCCGTTCAGCCTTAAGAAAGTTGTTCAAATCCGAGTTCAAATTTTTAACTTTGCAAGCTTTAAGGTGAGTTTGTTTGGTTTCCTTTATTTGTTTTAGTCCGTGTGTTTTGTTTTAAATATCTGGTCATGTTTTGTTTCAATTTGTGTCTTTAAATTTTACTACCTTCTGATTGACCACTTTGCCTGAACCACTGTGTTTTGTTTGAACCCCTCCTATTCTGATAAGACATGTGTATTGGTTGTATCCCAAATTTGTACTGACTTACTGATTCCTCAAAGTATAATCCTGCTTAATCAGTATAAGTCGAGTCATGTGTCCCATGCTTTTGAATGTCTGATTTGGCTACGTTTGTGTATGTTAATACTAATATAGTCGAGTCGACATGTGTCGTCAATTAATTTCAACTGTCTGAGCATAGTAAATCGATTTGCTTCTGTTGAACATTTGTTGAGATCAATTCAGAACCAGTTTTGTTTACTTATAGCTGTTGATTTGGATCAGTCAATGTAAAAAGGATTGTTTATGTTTAAATTCTGAATTGGAAGGCATGTGCACTCGTGCACAGCATGTGCATTGGTGCACCTCATGTGCCTTGTGCACAGCCTGTTTTTCTGCATTAAGAAGCTTTTAAGTTTTAAACAATTTGACAGCATATGCTGTCAGATATATTCTACTGCCCATACTTGCTTTTAGATAATAAAATGAAAAGTTGAATCTGCCAGGGAATGTGAATGGGTTTTAATACTTAATTAGCTAAAGTTGGAATTGAAAATGGAAGGCACATGGGAAGGGTACTGTGATTTCTGAAAACAGGCTGTTAAAAAGAGTAGGATAGAGGCTTATAAAAAGGGGGGATAGGACACAGAAAAAAAGGAGAGGAGAAAATAGACAGACGGTGAGGAATTTTTGAAAGAGAGAGCTGAAATACACACTGAGAAGTATACACACACAGACATACATAGAGAGACACAGGGGGAGCCTAAACTGAAATTTTGAGAATTGAAGTTATGGGGAAAACAGTAAAAAAAAAAACTGGAAAAGGTCTCTTTCTGATAACTTAAGTATAAGTTCAAGACTGCAGACTGATATTGGATTCTTGAAAAGAAAGAAGATAGGGAAAGGGATAAACAGAAAATCAGCAATTACTTCTGTCTTGTTTGTCTGATTCCCAGTCTTGTTCAACCTGTTCAATCAACTCTGTTTTCTTCCAAGTATCAGCTGAGTTCATTAGTTGATTCATATTGTTCGTTTCCCCTGGATTGGTCTGTCTTGGAGTATTATTCCTACTGCATTGTTTGCTGCTACCTGTCTACCATTTCTGTTCGGTTCTAACTGTATCTTGCACTGGGAGTTGTTCTATTGGTACGTGCTGTTACTGCTGCTGCTTGGTATCGCTTCTATTGTCCTACTGACCCCTTGCTCCTTCTGTTGTATCCAATATCCAGGTACATACTAAGACTCGCATTTGATGTAACAATGAAAGCATGAATCAAAAGATTTGAAGGAGTTAGAAGCACCTGTTGTATTGCTTATGAATTGCCTTTTAATGTTGTTAAGATATGTAGTTTCTTGGTCTGTTAGCCTAATAGAGACACATTAGTAAGGTTGTACTTAATTAAAGTTTATGCCAATCTGAAACTGTGACATTTTATTCGTTTAGTAGTACATAAGATGTAAATACAATCCATGAAATGTGCAGCCATTTTAATACAATTGTTAACTCATACTCGCTATTTAAGCATGTTTCGAATATGTAAGGGCAAATGATTGTTTAGATCTAGCTAAAGACAATACAGTTTCAAACTCTTGAGTTTCAGTTTGCGTGAAGCAGTTTGCAGGATGAGTTTCAAATATCACTAGTCGCATTTCCCAAACAAGCAATTTTAATTAATCTTGTCCGAATAAGTTAAAGTTAGGGAGCTCTTGTAACAGTCGTAGCATTTCATCAATCCCATATACATTTCTTTTATCAAGTTCAAAGCATGTTTTCATGAGGTACAATGTTTCTTCAGTCCGTAAATAATTAATCGGACGATTAGCTAAAATCCGGATTTGGGCCAAACACATAGTTAAAAGTAGCACGCATCTTTTCTTCTATTTTTAAGAGATAAACACATCAGAAATGTAACCGTTTTAGGATGTTCCTTCTAAAATAATGAGACGAGCCTCGCCAAATGAGATGTAAATCGCGGGGCCCTCAATAAATAACCTTGATAATTATCTAGAATTCAGGATGGGCCATTTAATAAATTTCATGGCCTTCTACAAATAATAACGCGCTAGACCCCTTAGGCATCCTTAATGAATTACACTCTTAAACTTGGGTGCGCATTGATGTGACCCGAATCCAAATCTCAACGGAGTCGAAATGTGTTAACAACTACGGGTGCATTGATTGTGACGTGGTTCAAGATGCATTTTCACGACGTTGCAATTCTATAAAAATAAATGATAATAATAAAAGCGGTTTAAACTTAATAAAAGCACATAAGTCACAACCTGTATTTAAATCAGATATTTAGCCATTATAACAATTTAAGCGACCGTGCTAGAACCACGGGATTCGAGGGTGCCTAACACCTTCCCTCGGGTCAACAGAATTCCTTACTTAGAATTTCTGGTTCGCAGACTTCATTTGAAAAGTCGAATATTTTCCTCGATTTGGGATTCAAGATAAACCGGTGGCTTGGGACACCAAAAGCCAAACCTTTCCCAAGTGGCGACTCTGAATTAAATAAATAATCCCATTTCGAATATTGTCACTTAAATTGGAAAAACTCCCACCCGCGCATCTTACCCCTCGGGGCGGGGCGCGCAAAAAGGAGGTGTGACAGCTCTGGCGACTCTGCTGGGGACGGTGTGACCCAGAACCACTGGTTCAGGGTCCAAGAATTCGAGCTTAGAATAATTGTTATATCTGGCTTATTATCTGATCTTTATTACATGTTTTGCATAAAAGTGCTAAATGTTGTCTTTTACCGCTTTTGATATTATCTGAACTGTATATAAACTGTGCTGAAACCCTTCTTTTCTTACCTCCGGGGAGAAGCTCGCTGGTCGAGACTCCCTATTCTGTTAGTGTCAATACTTGAAATAAGAAAGAGGTCGGACAAGTTACAAAGCCGGACGATCTCGCGGGTCCCCGGTACGTAGCCCCCTCCTCGACTCGAGTTGTCCGCTCGGGTACACAGTCTAGGGCAAATACCAAGGTTTAAACCTAGTATAACGAAACTTCATGCCGGATCCCTAGTAGGAACGCTTATTTGCATCATATGGCATTTGACTTAGGGGACTCAACACAGGGGTTGGGTCCGTCTAGGACAGGCAACCTGAAATGGAAAGACCATCATGCTGCATTCCTATCTGTGTTATGCATTTATTTGCTTCGGTTCCGCATGTCGACCGGTTCTTAAAAAAAAGAAGGGAAAATAGCAGCGCAGGGGAGATAATTACTTATTTTTGGAAAATAAAACCAATGTCCAAGTAGTGTCAAAACCTCGCCGGAATTTTTCTAAAAAAAACTGTTTTGTTTATTGAGAGTTGTTAAAAAAAAATATATACAAAAATTTTTCTTTTATCACTTTCAAAGATCAAAAAAAAAAGAAAAGGTATTTATTTTAAAAGTAAAAAAAAATCGAAAATTCATAATTCAAAAAAAAAATGAGTTGTTTCTTTCGTAGTACCCCTTTTATGAATTCAGACTAATAGTCCAAATTTTTCTTAAAAAAATAATAATAATATATAAAAAAAAATATAGTTTCTTTAATCTTTATCTCTTTTCAAAAAAAAAGTGTAAAAAATACGCATTCCTGATTTCTAGGTTTATTCGATTTTTTTTTTCCTATGTTACGATACCCCGAACTACGCCGGTTTGATTCTCACCGGATGTGAGATACGTAGGCAACCCTCGTCGGGTTCAACCCCCATTTTGCTAAAATAGCCAAAATCAAAAAAAAATATGTTTCAAATTTTTAAAGAGTCATAAATAAGTCAGGTGATGCTGTTTTGACATGAATAGCCGAATGTTCCCGAAAGGGACGCCGGAAGGCTGACTTTGCATAAACAGCCACTTTTGGGTTTTGCTTAGCATTTTTAGACCCACACAGCCTTAAAATCTTCTTCCCCGAAGTGCTTAAAGGCCGTGTTCAAAGCTTGGTCCCCTCTGTAAAATATTTTGAGTCAGTCATTTTTGTTAAAATCACCTTAATAAATGTGCAGGATGAGCACGATGCAAAATGAACATTTTTCAATAATGACCAAAATCCCTATCAAGTTACGGCTATGGTGGAATGATCTAGGTGTTGAAGGGCAAAATGAGGTTAAGAAAAATCTGAAAGGTCTTGTGGGTCTGTTGGAAATCCAGCCTCGGGGAGATATCATAAGAGCTTTGGTTACCTATTGGGACCCGGCGCACAATGTTTTCCATTTCTCTGATTTTGAGCTCACCCCAACTTTGGAAGAAATGGCCGGATACATCGGGAATACTGAACTTCCGTTGAGGGAAAAATACTTGGTCGCCCCAAGAGTCGTCACGGTACATCGGTTCCTGGATTCATTGAAAATACCTAGAACAGTCCACAACCCGGATCTAGCAGCCGGATTCTGTACTCCATGCTTCATATATGATAGATACGGTCACGAGGGGGGATTCAATAATCCAATCAACAAACTGTGCAGCAAAGGAGTTCGTCAGAAGTGGGACGAGCGCAGACGGGTGGCGTTCATGATAACGTTTCTGGGTCTTCTGGTATTTCCAGGAAAGATGGAAACATTGATTTGAAGATATCTGGGGTCGTCAGCACTTTACTCACGCAAAGTGACAGTACTCTCGCGCCTATGGTGGTATCCGACATCTTTCGAGCTCTCACAGCTTGTAAAGCTGGGGGAAATTTCTTCGAAGGTTGTAACTTGCTCCTGCAGATATGGATGACCGAGCACCTTTGCCATCATTCCGAGATTTTGAGCCATGGTTCCCCGGAAAAGACCCGCATAGAAGAATCTTACGCGAGAGCCAAAGAGATCAGTTTGCCCGAAGGAGTCCTGGCTTGGACCTCGTTCTTTCAAGCTCTTACTGCCAGCCAAATACAATGGAAGTTGGGATGGTTGCCCGTTGATGAGGTCTTATATATGTCAGCGGCTAAAACTCATTTCTTGCTGATGGGGCTTAAGAGCATTCAACCTTACGCACCCTGCCGAGTTTTAAGACAGTTCGGAAGATGCCAGACAGTACCTCATGAGGAAGATCTAAGCACTCAAGCAATTGAGATAAGTCCTAACGGACAGTTCCCAGAAGCAAAGATTCGCCAAATCTGGAATGAGGGTCAATATTTGAAATCAGATACTTGCGTGCGGGATCAAGCCAAAGGAGAAACGGCGCCAGGTTACCTTGCATGGTACAGAAGGGAACTCGAGCATGAAAGGCCAGCTAAGAGACCCCACATCCGGAATTTTACCGAATCATCACAAAAGCAGTGGGATTGGTTAGCAAAAGAAAGAGGCTATTGCACCGAAATCAGCAGGTTAAAGCAACAAGTGGAAAAATTGAAATATGAACACAACGTGCAAGTTGCTACCGATCTGGGAGAGCGGAACAGGTTGATTCAAGAAAATGAAATGCTCAGAGCCCAGATCAAACAGATAAGGTTGGATGCAGATAGACAACCAAGGCGTCGATCGGACGAGCAGCTGATAAAAGGGCTAAAAGGTGAAATCAGGGAATGGCGAGATGGTTTGGAGAAATCTGAAAACATCATAGCAGAGCTCAAAGCACAGTGGGATACAAGAACGGATAAGCATCGCAGGTACCTGAATCGATTGGAAAGCGACCATGAGAAGACTGTTGCTAAGATAAAGAGAGAGATGGCTGCACTTGAGATCAAAGCAGCTAATCAGGCCAAGGATTTCCAAATTGAGAGCAGATACTGGTATGACTCAATAGCCCAGATGAAGTTGGAAGTACGACGACTGAAGCATCAGCATGTACAAGATGCTCAAGTTTTCAAGATATGCAGCGATCAGACAAAACGCCTGCTCGTAGAGAAGAAGCAAACCAGAGATAGGATCAAGGCCATTGCCCATGCCATCACCAGACGATGCCTACGATGTGAGAACATGTCCAGCGCTACCGTCCTCTCGGCAGTAATGGGTTATGTCAAGCAGACTATGCACGAGCTGGAGCAACTTGAGAGGGATCTCACGCCTAGGACCGCGGCGAGGCCGAACGATGCCCCGCGGAAACCGATTTTTAAAACCATAATGCATTCATAGGTCAAATCTGTATTTTAGCATCTTCTGCCTATTATTTTTTTTTTCATCAAGGTGATTTTCAGTCTATTTTGAGTCTAGGTTCATTTTCCAAGTTTGCTTTTTCTTTTGCAGAATGTAGCTTGTAATAGAACATTTCAACAATGAAGAGGTTGTTTCTTTTACGTCCATTTGTGTTTTTCGAACTACGTAATGATCTGATTCACGTAGGCATCGTGATACGTAGGCAATCCTCATCGGATCCGGTCGCATTTCTTTTACTACAAAAATAAAAAAAATATATATATATATAATAAATAAAATAAAAGGGAAAACAAAAGAGAAAAGGAAAGAAAAAAAAAGGGAAAAACTAATAAGAGAAAAAAAATGCCGGAATGACGCATGCTCTTGTAGCAAACATATAGTAATCCACTTAACTGTATAGGTGCATCATGCCCAACGTGAGATTAACTATCTATTATTTGCTGCAGAATTAACCGTGCGTTTGTCATTGAGCATTTTTTTTCAGGGTTTTTTGAAAAGACGGTTGGTTTGGTGAAAGTCTGGCCTCGCATTCATACTTCACGAGATCAAGGAGAGGTGTTCAACTACCTGCTGTTAGGACCAGAAGCAGTACTCACACTTACTTCACCAGGTCAAAAGGAAGTGTGGAAATGTCTTCGGAAATTCCATTGCAAACAGTCCCCGTCTCTGAGGAGAGCTCAATCTCAGCCGTCCTCACGCCTGAATCCGCAACTGTGGAAGAAAATAGAATCCTACGGCTCCGCATGTTGGAAATGCTGGATGACTGGAACAATGGGAAAGAGCCGCCAAGTGTCGTCCCCGGATTCCCTGAATTATTCTCCAGGTCAGGTGGGACTTCTAATGTCCCCATAAATTACCCTGCTACCCCATTCGGGTACCCAGCCACCTCCGCCTTCTCCGCAGGATCACCTTCTGAGCCTCATCCCCGAATGTCGGCCACTGATGCAAGCATGAACATCTTTACTGCATCGCTTTGCCCAGCTACGGCACAAGCCTGCCACATACAAGCCAAGCTTTGACTCATCCTCTTTTACATTCCAAGCACCATCGTTCTCAATGGAACCAACCAGGTTCGCTACCAACAATAATCCTCTACCGCCTCAGTGCGAACTCGCACCGGGACAGGATCAGAACCCCAGGATTGCGGAACAAAATGAGATTGCTAAGAGAATGAGAAGCCTTGAACAATGTTTGAAGAATATGCAAGGGTTGAGCGGACAAAAGAGCGTCTCTTACGCCGACCTGTGCATGTTCCCTCACGTGCACCTGCCAACGGGTTTCAAGACCCCCAAATTCGAGAAATACGATGGGCACGGTGACCCCATTGCACATCTTAAGAAATACTGCGACCAATTGCGGGGAGCCGGCGGAAAAGAAGAACTGCTCATGGCATATTTTGGGGAAAGCTTAGTAGGGATAGCTTCAGAATGGTATATGGATCAGGAAATGTCCCGATGGCATATATGGGATGATCTCGCCAGAGATTTTGTAAAGCAATTCCAGTATAACATCGACATTGCGCCAGACCGAAACTCTCTGTCGAATTTGAAGAAGAAGCCTTCAGAAAGCTTTAGAGAGTACGCTATTAAGTGGCGTGAACAGGCGTCGAGGGTGAAGCCCCCCATGGATGAAGTGGAAATGGTCACCACCTTTCTCCAGGCTCAAGAGTCTGACTATTTCCAAAACATGATGTCGGCCATGGGTAAGCCATTCGCAGAAGCGATCAAGATAGGAGAGATGGTAGAGAATGGGTTGAAAACGGGAAGGATTTTGAGTCAAGCAGCCATAAGGGCAACCTCTCAGGCCGTCCAAAGCGGGTCGGGAGGAACGACAAGGGGAAAGAAGAAGGAAGAAACGGCTATGGCAGCCTCTGAAACAAGGGAGTATCGTCATCCCAGGCCCCATTTTCCGGAAAGGGCCCCACAACACTACTACCCCCACTCAAATGTGGCATATGCTCATCAACCTTATATGGTCATGAATGCCCAACCTTATAACCATCCACCACAACAAGCCAACCGAGGCCTAGCTCCACCTCCCAGAAATCAGCCTCCTTACCGCAACCACTATAACCCACAACCCCCGCAGAATAACTACCGCCCCCAGGAGCCACCTCGACGGCGGACTTTCACGCCCATCGGTGAACAATACTCTACATTGTTCCCTAAGCTAGTCCAGTTGGGTTTCTTGCAACCAATTCCCCAAACGAGGCAAAACCCGACATCTCCTTCTTACAAAGCCGGAGTCAGATGCGCCTATCATTCAGGGGCCGAGGGACATGATACAAACGACTGCTGGTCATTGAAAAGAGTGGTCGAAAATTTGATAGAGCAGGGGAAAATAGTGCTAAGGGACGAAGAGATCCCGAATGTGACTAACAATCCATTGCCCGCTCACAATAATGGGCCGCTGATCGGCATGATTTGTGAAGACAAAGAGTTCGACCCTGCCTTGAAAGCCATAATTGCCATTGTCGACACGGGGAGGAGGCCTGAAATAGACCAGAAATCAGAAAGGGGGGAGGAGGTCAAGGCTGCGGAAAGCAAGCCTGAAAAGAAGGTGGAGAAGAAAATGGTACCGGCAAAGGGTGGAGTTCTTTACATACCGCGAGGTCAAGCCAAGAAGACGCAGAACTTCGGGATCAAAAAGACAAAACCTATGTATGTGCCAAAAGGGGCCTATGTGGTCCGGGGGACGATTCAACCACCTCGACTGAATGAGCCAGTGGTTATCGGACGCGTGCCACAAAAGCCAATGACCAACCCGTCCACAGTGCCGTGGAATTATCAAAAGACT
Source organism: Nicotiana tabacum (assembly GCF_000715075.1). NCBI lineage: Eukaryota > Viridiplantae > Streptophyta > Magnoliopsida > Solanales > Solanaceae > Nicotiana > Nicotiana tabacum. The sequence goes on along the minus strand of NC_134099.1, from coordinate 118,551,992 downwards.
TTGGTAACATACAAAGGTAAGGAGGTCATGGAAGAACTTCCAAAAAATACTTTCGTTGGAGGGTACTCAAATACCCAAGAACTGAACAACGCCACACAAAGGCGCTTCCCTCCAAAGGAGCCCGTGAGTGTTGAAGAAGCGGAAGTGTTCTTCCAACAAATGAAGATGCCGGATTACGAAGTGATAGATCAGTTGCGCAAGCACCCTGAGCAGGTGTCCATGCTATCATTATTGACAAGGTCGGCCGAGCATCAAAAGATCTTACTGAAGACCCTGAATGAGGCATATGTGCCGGTTGAAACCTCGGTGGAGCAATTAGAGCGGATGACAGAAAGATTCTTCGCCGTCAACCAAATCTCCTTCAGCAAGAACGATCTACCCCCGGAAGGAGCAGCACACAACAAGGCATTACATTTAACAGTCAAATGTGAGGACTACTATGTCAAGCGGGTAATGCTGGATGGGGGATCAGGTGTTGACATTTGCCCGCTCTCCACGCTGCAAAGAATGGAAATTGAGACCGGAAGAATCCGACCCAACAACGTCTGTGTAAGAGCTTTCGATGGTATCAAGAGAGACACCATGGGAGAAATAGACCTGCTGCTGGTCATAGGACCAGTCGAATTTCGAGTCACTTTCCAAGTGATCGACATGGACACATCTTACAATTTCCTCCTTGGCAGGCCTTGGATCCATGCGGCAGGAGCCGTGCCTTCTACTCTTAACCAGATGGTGAAGTTTGAGTATGAAGACCAAGAGATCGTGGTCCATGGAGAAGACGAACATGCCATTTATCGGGACCCATCTATCCCGTATCTTGAACCAAGAGAAGGGAGCGAGCATACGGTCTATCAAGCTTTCGAGGTGGTATTGGCAGAGCAGCACGAAGAGGGAGTACCTTGCCCCCAGCCTTTCTTGTCTAACGCTTCGGTTATGGTGGCCAAAGAGATGATCCGACACGGATTTAGGCCAGGGAAGAGGCTTGGACGAACCCTTCAGGGAATGACGGAACCCATTACTTTACCAGTCATCAAGAAACCTTTTGGACTAGGTTTCAAACCTACTCCAACAGACGAAAAATGGGCAAAGAAAAGGAGAAATGAGGGCTGGAAGCTGCCTCAACCGCTGCCGGATTTATATGCGACTTTCGTCAGGCCAAGGTACGCGGAAGAAGAAGATGATGAGGTCTTCACAGCTGAGGAAATCGAGGAAATATGTGGGGCGATGAGAGAAATGCTCTACGAGGTCCACATGGTTCAACCAGGTGAAGGCACAAGCACTGCTGAGATGCTGTACATGGGACCGAACGCCCAACTTCAAAACTGGAAGGCCACGCCATTCCCGACTAGACGGAAGTCCGGGTAGACCTGCCCTGCCACTTTTCCTGTATCACAAGTTATCCCCGGGACCTAACTTGAACGTTTTCTTCTTTTCGATTGTTGTTTTGAATTCCTAGTTGAAAACATTGTTGTATTCCAACTTTCCAAAAGAAATATACAAAAATACAAAAAAATCATCATTGCTTTCCTATTCTTTCTCTTGTTCTGATTTTTATTACTTTTCCTCTTATCTTCCTTTTCAGTCCTAATAATGCGGCTTTAAATATGACATGCTTGCGGACTTCACGCCCAGACCACAATGAGCTATTTAACTGCGAATTAATGAACCCAGAACCAGAATATGATGCGGAAGAGGCTTTTAGGGAGATAAACCGAGAGTTGGAATATTTCGAGAATAAACCTAAGCCAAATCTGAATGACACTGAACCGGTAAACTTAGGAACCCCGGAAGAAGTCCGGGAGACCAAGATAAGCATTCACACGGACGAGAAAACGCGAGAGGCGATAATTCAACTTCTTCTTGAATTCAAAGACGTGTTTGCCTGGTCATATGATGACATGCCAGGACTAGGTGTCGATCTAGTGGTTCACAAATTGCCAATTCATCCTGATTATCCTCCGGTTCAACAAAAGCAACGAAAGTTCAAAACCGAGGTCAGTGACAAAATTAAAGAGGAGATCACCAAGCAACTGAAAACAGGAGTGATCCGGGTAGTCCAATACACAACATGGTTGGCGAATGTGGTTCCAGTACCGAAAAAGGACGGGAAAACTCGGGTATGTGTAGATTACCGAGATCTGAACAGAGCAAGTCCTAAAGATAATTTCCCGCTGCCTAACATCCACATCCTCGTTGATAATTGCGTCAAACACGAGATACAGTCTTTCGTAGATTGTTACGCTGGATACCATCAGGTGCTGATGGATGAAGAGGACGCCGAGAAAACTGCTTTCACCACGCCTTGGGGCACCTACTGTTATCGGGTCATGCCATTTGGTTTAAAGAATGCTGGGGCTACTTACATGAGGGCCATGACCGCCATTTTCCATGACATGATGCATCAGGAAATAGAGGTGTACGTGGACGATGTGATAGTCAAGTCCAGGACGCAGGATAACCACATCCAAGACTTGAGGAAATTCTTCGAGAGGCTAAGGAAGTATGACTTGAAGCTAAATCCAGCCAAATGCGCTTTCGGAGTTCCGTCGGGCAAACTTTTGGGTTTCATCGTAAGCAGGAGAGGTATCGAGCTGGATCCAACTAAGATAAAATCCATCAGAGATTTGCCTCCTCCAAGAACAAAGAAAGACGTGATGAGTCTGTTGGGCAGGTTGAACTACATCAGTCGGTTTATTGCCCAGCTGACAAGCACGTGTGAACCCATATTCAAGCTGTTAAGGAAAGATGCGGCGATTAAGTGGACAGTAGAGTGTCAAGAAGCCTTTGATAAAGTCAAAGAATACCTTTCGAATCCCCCAGTCTTGGTCCCTCCAGAACCGGGAAGGCCACTTTTCTTGTATCTGACAGTCTTAGAGAACTCTTTCGGCTGTGTCCCCGGGCAACACGACGTAACCGGAAAGAAGGAGCAAGCAATCTACTACCTGAGCAAGAAATTCACCGGTTACGAGGCCAAATACACACTGTTGGAAAGGACATGCTGCGCTCTCACATGAGTTGCACAAAAGCTGAGACATTATCTCCAAGCCCACACTACATTCCTCATCAGCAGGTTGGATCCTTTGAAGTATATATTTCAGAAGTCAATGCCTACTGGGAGACTGGCTAAATGGCAAATCCTGCTTACGGAATTCGACATAGTTTATGTCACCCGCACGGCAATGAAAGCCCAGGCGTTAGCAGATCATTTGGCCGAAAATCCGATCGATGAGGAATACCAGCCATTGGATACCTACTTCCCAGATGAAGAAGTAAACACCGTAGAAATGATCTCGGAGGAAGCTCATGTTTGGAAGATGTTCTTTGACGGAGCCGTGAACGCCAAGGGTGTAGGGATTGGGGCAATTTTGATCTCGCCTTCTGGTCAGCATTATCCCGCCACAGCTAGACTGCGTTTCTTTTGCACAAACAATACAGCTGAGTATGAAGCCTGCATTATGGGCATGCATATGGCAATCGATCAGGATGTCGAAGACTTACTGATTATGGGAGATTCTGACCTGATCATCCGACAAGTTCAAGGCGAATGGGAAACTCGGGATGTCAAACTTATCCCATACCAACAAAATGTGGAGGACCTCAGCAAGCGCTTTACCTCAATAGAGTTCAGGTATATTCCAAGGTGTCACAATGAATTGGCAGATGCACTTGCTACTCTGGCTTCTATGCTACCCTACCCGGGCAACGCCCACGTCGATCCTTTGGAAATCCAAATCAAGGAAAGACACGGTTACTGCAGTGTAATCGAGGCGGGATCAAATACGCAGCCTTGGTACCATGACATCAAGAAATTCCTGAAGACACAAGAATACCCCGAGCACGCTACTGGAGATCAAAAGAGGACCATTAGGCGACATGCAAGTGGTTTCTTTTTGAGCGGTGATTTGTTATATAAGAGGACTCCGGACCTCAATCTCCTAAGATGTGTCGATATCGAGGAAGCGAAAAAGATCATGCACGAAGTACACGCAGGTGTGTGCGGACCTCACATGAACGGGTATGTCTTAGCAAAGAAGATCCTTAGAGCAGGTTATTACTGGATGACCATGGAGAAGGATTGCTTTAGCTTTGTTCGGAAGTGTCATCAGTGTCAGGTGCACGGTAATTTGATTCATGCACCTCCCACGGAACTGCATCCCATGTCCGCACCTTGGCCATTTGTCGCTTCGGGCATGGACGTCATTGGACCAATTGAACCAAAGGCTTCGAATGGACACAGGTTTATACTGGTTGCCATCGATTACTTCACAAAATGGGTAGAAGCCGTCACTCTCAAGTCGGTCACCAAGAAAGCTGTGGTGGATTTTGTACACTCAAATCTTATCTGTCGCTTCGGTATTCCTGCGACTATCATTACAGATAATGCAGCAAACTTGAACAGTCACTTGATGGGAGATGTGTGCGAGCAATTCAAGATAACACACAGGAATTCCACTCCTTATCGGCCAAAAGCCAATGGTGCTGTGGAAGCTGCAAATAAAAACATCAAGAAGATTTTGAGGAAAACAATACAAAGTTCCCGACAGTGGCATGAGCAGTTACCTTTTGCATTATTGGGGTACCGCACTACGGTGCGCACATCGGTGGGAGCAACTCCTTATCTTTTGGTTTATGGGACCGAAGCTGTAATACCGGCAGAGGTAGAGATTCCTTCGCTTCGAATCATTGTCGAAGCCGAAATCGAAGACAGCGAGTGGGTCAAGGCTCGACTGGAGCAATTGACGTTGATTGATGAAAAGCGGATGGCTGCAGTTTGTCACGGACAGTTATACCAACGAAGGATGGCCCGTGCTTACAACAAGAAAGTCCGACCCCGGAATTTCGAAGTAGGTCAGTTGGTACTAAGGCGTATTTTGCCGCATCATGAAGAAGCAAAAGGAAAGTTTGCCCCAAATTGGAGAGGCCCATACATCGTAAGGAAGATATTGCCGAGAGGAGCATTGTATTTGGGTGATATCAAAGGAAATGACCCCGACACAGCAGTAAATGCAGATGCAGTCAAGAGGTATTACGTCTAAAGCATACTCCAGTGGTCCTGACACGTTGAAAATGGCGAAGGCGTTTGTTCCCCACTACTCCTCAAACACTACCCAATCCTCTCCACCAACTTTTGAGCCGCTTACAAAACAAAACAAAACAAAAAAAAGAAAAAAAAAAGAAAAAAAAAACAAATTTGATTGAGGCCTGAACTACGTTTGACTTGATTCCGAAAGGATACGTAGGCAGCCTCTCCCTGAGGTTCAGTCACACCAACAATAAAATCCCATCCACCCTGAAATTGAAAACCGGGGCACGTCGAGCAGTTTAGAAGTTTAATATCCACTACCATCTCTTTACCAAGCACAAGCCTTCAAATCAATTACCGAATATGGTGGGGAACCAATAAGCGTCACAAATGGAGACCAACACACTCTGAATTGAGAGAGATAAAATGAGAGAGTCTCGGCGGTGAAAACCTTCGGGCACCACGAGGCGACGGGAGAAGAGAAACCAAAATGAGAGAGCTTGTTTAGTAAAAACTCGCAAAGAGTGCTATCAAGCGATGACAGGAAGAGAAATGAGAGAGGTCAGCCAGCGAAAACCCGCAAAGGGCGCTGTTGGCCGAAAAGAATGACGCCACCCCAAGAAAGTTTCGGTAGAGTGCCACCAGTTTGGAATCACAGATCCGTTCTGGTTCAGGAAAACGCAAGCTCTTAGAAGGTCAGACGTCCAGTCCAAAAAGCATGTCATGTCATTGAAAGCCAGCATTATCTTCCTCAGATAAGTCTTTCTCATTCCGAAAAGGTTCCTCCTTTTCTGATTTGTTTTCTCTTTTCTTTGTTTCTTTTCGAATCCCTTTCGCATTTTAACCCCGAGTTCAGGACACACCGGAAAGGATAGGTGGCAGGTTTGTTTGGGCGGAATCCCGTCTCATGAAGGAAAGCACCTCATCTCGTTGATATGATTACCCAAGCATGATGAATCATGACGTTTGATGGTGTTCCGGAGTAAAGGAAAAAGAGAGAAATCTTGAAATCTTCCCCAGCAAGTCCACCTTCGGACAAATCCCCACAGAGTCTCCCCAATATATATATAAAAAAAAAAAAAAAAAAAATGGAATCTCCCCAGCACATCCCAGCGAGTCCTTTTGTAAATATTCCCCAACAAGCTTACCCCAACAAACTCTGGGAAACCCGTTTTGAAACCAAAACCCAGCATACCCCATTGTACAGAATCCGCACAAAGAATCCACTTTGTAAATATTTCCCCCACATAGCTTCCTCTTGTACAAATTCCCACAGAACACCTCCAATAAAATCCCCGTTGAGAACCTTCAATCAAAACGGGACAAAAAGAAAAAAAAAGAGGCCTTACGAGGCAAATCATCACAGAATCCGGAAATACAAGCTTGAGCAGTCTAAAGGTTTCGCCATTCAATTCGAATCAATGGCGGGACTTCGCAACAGAAGTAAAGACGCAACGAAGCAATTGGGAACGATCAAGGTCACCAAACCGACCGTCATTTTCGAACTAACAATTGTTCTTTGTCTGAGAAGTTGAAACATGTGTTAATCCAAGACAGCCGTGCAAGAAGCAGGTGTTGCCCAAAGAAGAAGGTACACGGGTACAAGAAACATTTTGGCAATAAGGAATTCACTCAAAAGGTAAGTTCCCGCAAAACTCCCTTCTATCTTCTATTAAAACAAGAAAACTCAAAAATTGATCGGGTAGTATTCTCGAGCTTTATCCCCAGCCAATCAGCATTAGGGTTTTAAACCCTAAACTGGACTTTTTCCTTTTAGCCAGCATTAGAGTTTTAAACTCTAAACTGAGCTTTTCCATGCAATCAGCATTAGGGTTTTAAACCCTAAACTGAATTTTCTTTTAGTCAGCATTAGGGTTTTAAACCTTAAACTGAACTTTTCCTTTTAGCCAGCATTAGAGTTTTAAACTCTAAACTGAGCTTTTCCATGCAATCAGCATTAGGGTTTTAAACCCTAAACTGAATTTTCTTTTAATCAGCGTTAGGGTTTTAAACCCTAAACTGAATTTTCCTTTCAGCCAGCATTAGAGTTTTAAACTCTAAACTGAGCTTTTCCATGCAATCAGCATTAGGGTTTTAAAGCCTAAACTGAATTTTCTTTTAATCAGCGTTAGGGTTTTAAACCCTAAACTGAATTTTCCTTTTAGCCAGCATTAGAGTTTTAAACTCTAAACTGAGCTTTTCTATGCAATCAGCATTAGGGTTTTAAACCCTAAACTGAATTTTCTTTTAGTCAGCATTAGGGTTTTAAACCTTAAACTGAACTTTTCCTTTTAGCCAGCATTAGAGTTTTAAACTCTAAACTGAGCTTTTCCATGCAATCAGCATTAGGGTTTTAAACCCTAAACTGAATTTTCTTTTAGTCAGCATTAGGGTTTTAAACCTTAAACTGAACTTTTCCTTTTAGCCAGCATTAGAGTTTTAAACTCTAAACTGAGCTTTTCCATGCAATCAGCATTAGGGTTTTAAACCCTAAACTGAATTTTCTTTTAATCAGCCTTAGGGTTTTAAACCCTAAACTGAATTTTCCTTTCAGCCAGCATTAGAGTTTTAAACTCTAAACTGAGCTTTTCCATGCAATCAGCATTAGGGTTTTAAACCCTAAACTGAATTTTCTTTTAATCAGCGTTAGGGTTTTAAACCCTAAACTGAATTTTCCTTTCAGCCAGCATTAGAGTTTTAAACTCTAAACTGAGCTTTTCCATGCAATCAGCATTAGGGTTTTAAACCCTAAACTGAATTTTCTTTTAGTCAGCATTAGGGTTTTAAACTTTAAACTGAACTTTTCCTTTTAGCCAGCATTAGAGTTTTAAACTCTAAACTGAGCTTTTCCATGCAATCAGCATTAGGGTTTTAAACCCTAAACTGAATTTTCTTTTAATCAGCGTTAGGGTTTTAAACCCTAAACTGAATTTTCCTTTCAGCCAGCATTAGAGTTTTAAACTCTAAACTGAGCTTTTCCATGCAATCAGCATTAGGGTTTTAAACCCTAAACTGAATTTTCTTTTAGTCAGCATTAGGGTTTTAAACCTTAAACTGAACTTTTCCTTTTAGCCAGCATTAGAGTTTTAAACTCTAAACTGAGCTTTTCCATGCAATCAGCATTAGGGTTTTAAACCCTAAACTGAATTTTCTTTTAATCAGCGTTAGGGTTTTAAACCCTAAACTGAATTTTCCTTTTAGCCAGCATTAGAGTTTTAAACTCTAAACTGAGCTTTTCCATGCAATCAGCATTAGGGTTTTAAACCCTAAACTGAATTTTCTTTTAATCAGCGTTAGGGTTTTAAACCCTAAACTGAATTTTCCTTTCAGCCAGCATTAGAGTTTTAAACTCTAAACTGAGCTTTTCCATGCAATCAGCATTAGGGTTTTAAACCCTAAACTGAATTTTCTTTTAGTCAGCATTAGGGTTTTAAACCTTAAACTGAACTTTTCCTTTTAGCCAGCATTAGAGTTTTAAACTCTAAACTGAGCTTTTCCATGCAATCAGCATTAGGGTTTTAAACCCTAAACTGAATTTTCTTTTAATTCAGCGTTAGGGTTTTAAACCCTAAACTGAATTTTCCTTTTAGCCAGCATTAGAGTTTTAAACTCTAAACTGAGCTTTTCCATGCAATCAGCATTAGGGTTTTAAACCCTAAACTGAATTTTCTTTTAGTCAGCATTAGGGTTTTAAACCTTAAACTGAACTTTTCCTTTTAGCCAGCATTAGAGTTTTAAACTCTAAACTGAGCTTTTCCATGCAATCAGCATTAGGGTTTTAAACCCTAAACTGAATTTTCTTTTAATCAGCGTTAGGGTTTTAAACCCTAAACTGAATTTTCTTTTTAGCCAGCATTAGAGTTTTAAACTCTAAACTGAGCTTTTCCATGCAATCAGCATTAGGGTTTTAAACCCTAAACTGAATTTTCTTTTAGTCAGCATTAGGGTTTTAAACCTTAAACTGAACTTTTCCTTTTAGCCAGCATTAGAGTTTTAAACTCTAAACTGAGCTTTTCCATGCAATCAGCATTAGGGTTTTAAACCCTAAACTGAATTTTCTTTTAATCAGCGTTAGGGTTTTAAACCCTAAACTGAATTTTCCTTTCAGCCAGCATTAGAGTTTTAAACTCTAAACTGAGCTTTTCCATGCAATCAGCATTAGGGTTTTAAACCCTAAACTGAATTTTCTTTTAATCAGCGTTAGGGTTTTAAACCCTAAACTGAACTTTTCCTTTTAGCCAGCATTAGAGTTTTAAACTCTAAACTGAGCTTTTCCATGCAATCAGCATTAGGGTTTTAAACCCTAAACTGAATTTTCTTTTAATCAGCGTTAGGGTTTTAAACCCTAAACTGAATTTTCCTTTCAGCCAGCATTAGAGTTTTAAACTCTAAACTGAGCTTTTCCATGCAATCAGCATTAGGGTTTTAAACCCTAAACTGAATTTTCCTTTCAGCCAGCATTAGAGTTTTAAACTCTAAACTGAGCTTTTCCATGCAATCAGCATTAGGGTTTTAAACCCTAAACTGAATTTTCCTTTCAGCCAACATTAGAGTTTTAAACTCTAAACTGAGCTTTTCCATGCAATCAGCATTAGGGTTTTAAACCCTAAACTGAATTTTCTTTTTAGTCAGCATTAGGGTTTTTAAACCCTAAGCTGAACTTTTTCTTCCAGCCAGCATTGGGGTTTTGAACCCTAAACTGAATTCTTCCTTTGTTCGGCATTAGGGTTTTAAACCCCAAACCGAACCTCTCCCCAGCTAGCCGGTGTTAGGACTCCAACCCTGAACTGAGCATGCATATCCTCTTTCATCAATTTTATGAACTTCCTGGTGAATAATTAACGAAATTTTCCTAGTGAAACTGGGGCAGAAAATTTCGTTCGTTTGTTTGTTTTCTCCCGCAGGTCTGACCTCGAGCCACATGGATCGAAATGACCCACGAGATAAATCCCAGTTTGGAATCAAAAGAAGAAAAAGACAAAAGAAGATGTCCCGAGATATCAGAGTAAAGGAAAAGCAGATCGACTCCTACATTTGACTAAGGTCCTGAACTCTGCCAGTCACATTTTATTCGGTATCCCGGAGATTAAACCAGTCGCCGCAACTCGCAAGCATCAAGATTCAGATCAGAGTCTACAAGCAGAATCAGCTAAGACCCAAGATCAAGTCGTGAAAGAATCATAGATAGGAATCTTGTAACTAGCAGTTGACATACGTATAAGTAGTTAGTTCAGTTTCTAATTTTCGTTTGGTTGTAATAAGGCGGTCAGTAACGTAGCAGTGACAACAGCAGCAGCAGTAGCAGCAAGCATTGCAATCCCATGGTAGTCCCAGCTACCAAAACTTCCCGAACTACATTGACCTGATTCCTGTTTAGCCCAGGATATGTAGGAAATCTTTGAAGCAAGATTCGGTCAGATCTTTCAAAAAATGCTTCATACGGAGTGGTCTATAGGCAAAAATCGCTCATACACGCTCACTTTATCTTTGCACGAAAACCCTTCGTGTTTCCAAACAAAGAGGGGCAACTGTGAGCACGTGATTTTTGTTTTCGCACGACAATCGCTCCAAAAAGAAATAAAAACAAATATAATTGGCCCTGCTGTACAATTTCGGATTTCTGTGCGGCACTTTGTTGATTTATTTGTGACCTTAGCCCATTTTTATTTATTTACTTTATTAAAATAAAAATCAAAAAAAATATATGTGTCCTGCATAATTCAAACCGTAATCCGGTCGTTAAATAGAAAATCATGAATAGGCATTTTCGTCCGTGATTTTATTTGGTTTGACTTTACCTGTTTTGAAATACTTTAGTGTGTGTGCAAATAATTGTATTGAGTGTGTATTTAATTTTAAATTTGATTTTTTGGTTTAGTTTTGTTTTAAAATAAATCAGAAATAAATAAATAAATAAATAAAAATAAATAAATAAAAAAAAGACCCCTTCCCTTCCGGACTTGGGCCAATTTTAACAAAATTGGCCCAAACAAACAGCCCAAGACCCAGGCCTGCCCGGTCCAGGCCACCTGATGCCCAGGACGTCCAAACGACGTCGTTTGAGTCATACCTGATCTGGACCGTTGATCTCAGAATGATCAACGGCCAAGATCAATCCCCCGTAACCCACCAATAAACCCGACCCGTCTCACCCGGACCGACCCCAACCCTTTACCCTTGAAACGACACCGTTCCACTTAAGCTATCAGATCCAGACCGTAGATCTAGATTGATCTAACGGTCGAGATCAATCCACCCATTAACTATATAAAGTCATAATCCTACCCTGCCCCCCCTATCCGAACCCCAGCCTTCGTCTTCAACCTCATCCCCTTCAAACCCTAGAGCCGCCCTTGTATCCCCCACCATGAAAACCGGCGGCATGAACACCGGTGACCTCGCCATGAACACCATAGAACCCCCTCACCACCCTGAACATAGACCTGTTGACCGTTTGGTTCGAATCACCCCCCAGGTCCTCGAATCTTCATTTGAAGATTCGAGTCAAACTCGATCTACACCAAACAACCCCAGCTTCATACCAGACACTCCCCGGACCTTCCTCGTGACCAAACCATACTTGGTTTGGTCCGAATCTAACCAGGGAAGCACGAATATTAGATCTGAGTTTTGAAACCACAAGGTCCCTCGTCACTGGTTCAAACTGGTTCAAACCAAAGAGTTTTAAGGTCTGATGGACTTTAATCAAGTGTTTCTCATTTGAGAAACACTTCGATTAAAGCCCGTTCAGCCTTAAGAAAGTTGTTCAAATCCGAGTTCAAATTTTTAACTTTGCAAGCTTTAAGGTGAGTTTGTTTGGTTTCCTTTATTTGTTTTAGTCCGTGTGTTTTGTTTTAAATATCTGGTCATGTTTTGTTTCAATTTGTGTCTTTAAATTTTACTACCTTCTGATTGACCACTTTGCCTGAACCACTGTGTTTTGTTTGAACCCCTCCTATTCTGATAAGACATGTGTATTGGTTGTATCCCAAATTTGTACTGACTTACTGATTCCTCAAAGTATAATCCTTCTTAATCAGTATAAGTCGAGTCATGTGTCCCATGGTTTTGAATGTCTGATTTGGCTACATTTGTGTATGTTAATACTAATATAGTCGAGTCGACATGTGTCGTCAATTAATTTCAACTGTCTGAGCATAGTAAATCGATTTGCTTCTGTTGAACATTTGTTGAGATCAATTCAGAACCAGTTTTGTTTACTTATAGCTGTTGATTTGGATCAGTCAATGTAAAAAGGATTGTTTATGTTTAAATTCTGAATTGGAAGGCATGTGCACTCGTGCACAGCATGTGCATTGGTGCACCTCATGTGCCTTGTGCACAGCCTGTTTTTCTGCATTAAGAAGCTTTTAAGTTTTAAACAATTTGACAGCATATGCTGTCAGATATATTCTACTGCCCATACTTGCTTTTAGATAATAAAATGAAAAGTTGAATCTGCCAGGGAATGTGAATGGGTTTTAATACTTAATTAGCTAAAGTTGGAATTGAAAATGGAAGGCACATGGGAAGGGTACTGTGATTTCTGAAAACAGGCTGTTAAAAAAAGTAGGATAGAGGCTTATAAAAAGGGGGGGATAGGACACAAAAAAAAGAAGAGAAAATAGACAGACTGTGAGGAATTTTTGAAAGAGAGAGCTGAAATACACACTGAGAAGTATACACACACAGACATACATAGAGAGACACAGGGGGAGCCTAAACTGAAATTTTGAGAATTGAAGTTCTGGGGGAAAACAGTAAAAAAAACTGGAAAAGGTCTCTTTCTGATAACTTAAGTATAAGTTCAAGACTGCAGACTGATATTGGATTCTTGAAAAGAAAGAAGATAGGGAAAGGGATAAACAGAAAATCAGCAATTACTTCTGTCTTGTTTGTCTGATTCCCAGTCTTGTTCAACCTGTTCAATCAACTCTGTTTTCTTCCAAGTATCAGCTGAGTTCATTAGTTGATTCATATTGTTCGTTTCCCCTGGATTGGTCTGTCTTGGAGTATTATTCCTACTGCATTGTTTGCTGCTACCTGTCTACCATTTCTGTTCGGTTCTAACTGTATCTTGCACTGGGAGTTGTTCTATTGGTACCTGCTGTTACTGCTGCTGCTTGGTATCGCTTCTATTGTCCTACTGACCCCTTGCTCCTTCTGTTGTATCCAATATCCAGGTACATACTAAGACTCGCATTTGATGTAACAATGAAAGCATGAATCAAAAGATTTGAAGGAGTTAGAAGCACCTGTTGTATTGCTTATGAATTGCCTTTTAATGTTGTTAAGATATGTAGTTTCTTGGTCTGTTAGCCTAATAGAGACACATTAGTAAGGTTGTACTTAATTAAAGTTTATGCCAATCTGAAACTGTGACATTTTATTCGTTTAGTAGTACATAAGATGTAAATACAATCCATGAAATGTACAGCCATTTTAATACAATTGTTAACTCATACTCGCTATTTAAGCATGTTTCGAATATGTAAGGGCAAATGATTGTTTAGATCTAGCTAAAGACAATACAGTTTCAAACTCTTGAGTTTCAGTTTGCGTGAAGCAGTTTACAGGATGAGTTTCAAATACCACTAGTCGCATTTCCCAAACAAGCAATTTTAATTAATCTTGTCCGAATAAGTTAAAGTTAGGGAGCTCTTGTAACAGTCGTAGCATTTCATCAATCCCATATACATTTCTTTTATCAAGTTCAAAGCATGTTTTCATGAGGTACAATGTTTCTTCAGTCCGTAAATAATTAATCGGACGATTAGCTAAAATCCGGATTTGGGCCAAACACATAGTTAAAAATAGCACGCATCTTTTCTTCTATTTTTAAGAGATAAACACATCAGAAATGTAACCGTTTTAGGATGTTCCTTCTAAAATAATAGACGAGCCTCGCCAAATGAGATGTAAATCGCGGGGCCCTCAATAAATAACCTTGATAATTATCTAGAATTCAGGATGGGCCATTTAATAAATTTCATGGCCTTCTACAAATAATAACGCGCTAGACCCCTTAGGCATCCTTAATGAATTACACTCTTAAACTTGGGTGCGCATTGATGTGACCCGAATCCAAATCTCAACGGAGTCGAAATGTGTTAACAACTACGGGTGCATTGATTGTGACGTGGTTCAAGATGCATTTTCACGACGTTGCAATTCTATAAAAATAAATGATAATAATAAAAGCGGTTTAAACTTAATAAAAGCACATAAGTCACAACCTGTATTTAAATCAGATATTTAGCCATTATAACAATTTAAGCGACCGTGCTAGAACCACGGGATTCGAGGGTGCCTAACACCTTCCCTCGGGTCAACAGAATTCCTTACTTAGAATTTCTGGTTCGCAGACTTCATTTGAAAAGTCGAATATTTTCCTCGATTTGGGATTCAAGATAAACCGGTGGCTTGGGACACCAAAAGCCAAACCTTTCCCAAGTGGCGACTCTGAATTAAATAAATAATCCCATTTCGAATATTGTCACTTAAATTGGAAAAACTCCCACCCGCGCATCTTACCCCTCGGGGCGGGGCGCGCAAAAAGGAGGTGTGACAGAAATTATTTCGGGTTTTGGCAATCAGGCGCCCACCTGGAGAAAAAGGGAATACAATTCAAGTTTTGTCAATCAGGCGCCTACCAAGAGAATATGGGAATACTGTTCAAGTTTTGGCAATCAGGCGCCCACCTGGAGAACAAGGGAATACAATTCAAGTTTTGGCAATCAGGCACCCTCCTGGAGAACAAGGGAATAAATTTCAAGTTTTAACAATTAGGCGTCTACCTGGAGAACAAGGAAAGTTATTTCAGAATCCAATTCAAGTTAGAAGTAGAAGAAGCTCGCGGCAAGAATGCGAGTCAACAGTCCGAGATGATCAACAGAAGTAATCTCAATCAAAAATAAAAAAACAAACAAAAAAAAAAAGAAAAAGAAAAAGAAAAGGGAAGTGAATCCAAAATGCAGAAGCTGAGACAAGAGGTGGATTGCTCAAGACATGACTAAAGTCACAAGCATGGTGTCCGGTTTTGGTCCGACAAGCTGAAGAAGAATGAACTAGCACCTGCAACTAGCAAGCGTCAAGGGTCAAATCTAAAGTCTGCATGAAGAACCATTCAAGACTCAAGATCAAGCTTCAGAAGACTTATAGATAGGAATCTTGTAACTCATAGTTGACAGGCTTCGTTAGTCTTTTTCATTTTTTTGATTTTGAGGTAATAACAGGACCGCGGACCGGAACCTCGACGGAACGACACCTCAATCGGCTCTCCACCTCGGTATGCTCCATCACTATTCTTACTTCTGAACTACACGTGGCCTGATTCCTTTATAGCCAAGGATATGTAGGCAGCTCAGATACCAGGGCTTGGTCACATTCTCCTTTCTTGTAAATTTTTGCCTCTTTAAATAAGGGCCGGGTCAAAAAACCTATCTAGTCATTCTTTGTCTAAAAATACTTCGTATTTTCAATCAAAGAGGGGCAGCTGTAGACATGTAATTTTTGACCTTCCCCGAGAATTTACTCTTTTTAGCTTTTAAATACTTAGTTTAGGTCAAATATAGTTATTTCAACTAATTTTGACTCTTTTACATTATTATTTATCATAAAATTGAAAAATACAAAAAATAGTTTCATTCTTCTCCATTTAATTAAGGTATTAGGTATTTTAAGAAGAATATTATTTTTTACCCATTTTTATTATAATTTTAAAAAAATACCAAAAATAGCTTCATGTCATAATATAGTTTGTTTTAATTAATTAATAATAATTTTACAATTTTATAGTATATTATTTTAGGAAAGAAATCAACATTTTTAGTCTTGTAAAGCTAAAGGGCTATTTTTAAATACAATTTTAGCCCAAATTTGAAGCCCAAATACCTTACCCATGCCCAAACCCATAAGGAAAACAAGACCTAGCGATCAGATCTTCAACCTGGAAGATATAACCTACACAAGGAAAATCTTGAAGAAAAGGAGCCCTAGAAAACCTAGCAGCCTTCATCTTCTTCTTCATCTTCATGTGGACACAACAATGGAACCCTAGCACACTACAACAAGAACCTGACCAGCCGTCACCTTCAGCAACGAACCAGCCACACCAAACGACCTTAAACCCAGCAGCCTTCTCCAACCTAACAAACAAAAACCATAACCCATCTTCTTCTTCAATGCAGAAGACAACACAAAGACCTAGCTAAGCAGCCGCCGGCTACCACCACAAACCGCCAGAAATTAGCAACCTAACCCCATGTAACCTAAGCAGCAAGACCACAACCCTAAGCCATCGAGACCTAGACTCTGAACCAAATGGTTTCCCCTGATCGACTCCATTGCCAGAGCATTCTCCAGCCGTCGAACCACCAGTAGCCGCCCCTGCACTCACAGCAGCAACCAAAAACGACCCCCTCTATTATCTTCTTGTTTATGAAGTTTTGAATTAGCTAGGATTTGTGTTCAATATCATCGCTGCACAATCGCAATCGAAGTTCGAGTTCCGAAAATCTGGCGAGGTTCGGTCATTCTTTCAATCCGTCGAGGTCGTTCGAGGTTCCAGTTGCGTCGCGTTTTTGTTCGAGTCATTGTTTGTTATTCGAGCTTCGAAACAGACTTGCGAAGACTTAAGCTCGTTCATACACTGTCCAAGGTATCCGCTTCCTTATTTTATTGACTTTATATGCTTATTGATTCTTAAAGGATTGGTTATATGATCAGGTTGTTTATTTTGCATGATTAAGTGTTATGTATGCTTCAGGAGTTAGATCTATTGAGTTTAAACTAAATGTTCTTGGCCTAATGTTGGTTTGTCTTCTTTGTTTTAGTTGGTCTTGTTTGCTAGTGACTTCTCCCTTACCATAGCTTATTTAGTTTAAAATCACAATTCAAAATTACAGTGTTGTGTTTGGGATTTGAAAGAAAATATCGAAATTGGGCCGTGGGGTTGGAATTTGAAAAGATGAGGCTCTCGTTAGCTTAGATTAAATGAAATCTAGGCTTTGGTCATAAGTTTATGCGTAGAATTGGGCTTAATATTAAGTTTAATTATACTTTATTTGTTCAAGTCGCTAGGAGCATGCTTAGGCCTTTATCATTTAGGTAGGAAAACCTTTAGAAAGTTTATTTTAATTTACAATGTTCGGATATAAGGTGAGAGGTTGTCCCTTAGTTGAATTTATCCGGGGAATGCCCCGTAAAGTTTGTAAATATTATTATCCGGGGTATGCCCCGAAGAACTATGTAAATATTTTGGAGGCCTTGACGAGCATGGTGCAGAAGTCGTAGTATAGGTTAGCTTAGGACTTTTCTTTTCTTTTCCTTTTCATTTTCTCTTATTAGGTAGGGATGACCTCGAGCCTCTTGTGTGTTTTTTTTTCCGTGTTTGTTTTTACCTCAATTCGAATATTCTAAGAGCCAACTTGATCATGTACCCAACCGTACTAGTTACGGGACTTGGGGAGTGCCTAACACCTTCTCCCCGAGTCAAATGAACCCTCTTACCCAAATCTTTGGTGCAGACTTAGTTTTGGAGTCTCAAGTGTTTTAAAAAGGAGAAAAAATCATTTTTTTTAGAAAACGGTGACCTGACACATCGAAATCAAATGTCAGGTGGCGACTCTGAAAAAATCCTTTTGAACACAATTTTGTCACTTTTCAAATTTGAAAACCCTTTTGAGCTTTACAAAATCTTTTTATTATTTTAAGAGGGTTAATGGTTTGTAAAAAAAGGGGGTGTGACACCTGCTGCAATAAGTAACCATAATTTTATAATGTAAAAAATCTTTGCGATGTTGAAGTATAAATTAAAGACACTATCTTTTCACATAGTATAAGTTAACACTTTAACGTTTATTCTTTCTAAAAGTGCTTTAATTTAAATTTCCTTATTTTTTACCATGCTTTCCATTCTTGAAAATTCGTCTTTGAAAGCACTCATAATTTGCAATATTTTTGTTATTGGGCCTAAATATGTCCATCCAATAAATCTCAGATTGTTTGGTAAGATTATTTAGGGCCCGAAGAGAGGGAACATTCAGGGCCGATATTCCTGGTATTGAGTTGTGTTTTCATTCTCGAAAATGATAGTCTTTGACGTAAAATTTTTAACCTTTAGCCACTTTGTTTTTTTGTTTGTACCCGTACCCGTTTTTTTGTTAAAAGCCTTTTAAAAAGACTATTTTGCCCTTCTTTATTAAAAGATTACTTTCTCTCCAAGTATATGTTAGTCCTCTACCGTCTCTAGCTCTCTCTCTCGTTATTCGCATTTTTTGATTTGTTCTTCTCTGAAATCAAACGGTTTTCGTCGTTGTTTTTGATTTTTCAACTGTTTGTTCCCCAATAACATTACGATTTAATCACAGGTACATTGCATTAACTTTTTGGATTTTATTTTAGTATTAGTTTTTATATTTAATTTCTGGTTTTGATTTTGATAGTCATGTATTTATGAAAAAAATAGTTTCTTAGGGTTTAGTTTGATAAGTGCATTAGTTTTACTTTTACGATTGTCTTTTTAGGTTTTTTGAACGTGTGTTTGTGTTGTTGATGAAAATTCTATAAATTCTTCAGTGATTTTTGGAGACGTCGAAATTTTTTAAAATTTTGAGAGTTAAATAGATGATACTATTAAAGTGTGAAGTTTATAATACTTCAATGATACCTTAGATATGAGCTGAAGTTTTGTTTCATATTTTGTGTTTTTTTGTTATATTTTTATGAACTTCAACATTATTTTTGGATTTGAATTTGTGTTTTGTTTTTTTAAAAACTACATCATGTTTTTGCTGAATGTTTTGTTTTGTAACCGGTGAACTTCAAGTTTAGGAGCTAAAGTTTTTGTTTTGGTAACTGGTGAACTTCAGCTCTAGGAGCTGAAATTTTTGTTTTGTAACTGGCGAACTTCAGCTCTAGAGCTGAAGTTTTTGTTTTGTAACTGGCGAACTTCAGCTCTAGAGCTGAAGTTTTTGTTTTGTAACTGGCCAACTTCAGTTCTAGAGCTAAAGTTTTTGTTTGTAACTGGCGAACTTCAGCTTTAGATGTCGCGCCCTGAACCTGGGCCTGGACGTAACACGACACTCAGTGTCTAACTACATGTGACCGAGCGAACCAACTGGCTGGCTGAATCAACATGTGATATCATAACGTACTGAATGCAGAAGATAAACTAACATATGCAGATATACTGAAAGTCTAGATGATATAAATCAAAGTGTGGAAATACTAAAACAAGTCTGAAACATATATGTAGCCAACATTGCTTAACATGAAAAGGTCTAAAACTCTGTCTAACTGTTACTCTAGTCTATGAAGCCTCTAATGAAGTATTAAAGACATTTACTCTCTGTAACTACTGAAAGACTATAAAAAATGATAATGCCCCGAGAGAACTGGGATCACCAAATAGCTGGTACGAGAATCCTAGCGCTTTGAATCATCAACCTGTAAATCATTACCTGCATCGTGAGATGTAGACCCCGGGAAAAAGGGACATCAGTACATTTAAATTGCACTGGTATGTAAAGCAACTGAAAGAAAGAATTATAAATGCTGAAACTGAAACTAAGCTGATAACTAAGAATTGATAATTGATAACTGAAATGATAACTATTGAAACTGAAATTGAAATAATAACTGATATCTAATAACTGATAACTGAACTAATAACCGGTAACTGAAATGATAACTGATAACTGAACTGAACAAAGGAAGTAAGGATATGAATACTCCCTCTTCTGAATGATGAACAACCTGTTTATCTGAATAAGCTACGGCCTCGGGCCCAATATATATGTGCACAAGCTACGACCTCAGGCCCAAGTATACGTATACATAACTACGGCCTCAGGCCCAAAATGCATAAAGCATAAACTACGGCCTCAAGCCCAAACATATATAAAGCATAAACTACGGCCTCAGGCCCAAGTATGCATAAATCATATAAACTACGGCCTCAAGCCCAAATACAGGTGTTCAACATTCAGGAACTGAGAATCAAACTGCAATAAATGATGGTGAAATACTGAATCACACTGAGTTACATGATACTGGAATACTGGATCACACTGAGTTACATAATACTGGAATACTGAATAGGACTAGACTGAGACATATATTCTTGAACTGATTATGAATACTGAAACTTCAACTGTTTATGGCATACTGAGTAATCTACACTAAGACTTGAGGACATCAAACCCAAGTCTATATTGAATACGCACTGAGCTCACAACGTTCAGAATGAAAGTGGTGAACGAGTTATGAAGCTAGAGAATAGAAGTTCTGCAACTATTCAAGGAACTACGCTTACCTATATTTCTGAGGCAATTGGTAACGTGGTAAGAGAAATGTAGTGTAGGGAGAACCATTAACATTCCCAAATATAGAGAGTTAGCCTCACATACCTTAACTTCCTGCTCTTGAGCGTAATACAACATTCACCAACCCTTTCAACTTTAATCTATATCAATACAAGTCAAAGGGATTCCATATTAGTATAAATTCTCATGTTCTTGTCACTTAAACATTTCCTCAAATACTTGGTGACATAAAGCTTCATAATCCTTATTAATGGTGTCTCTACATCCAATAACCCATTCTCTTGCTCCTAGATAAATTCTAACGTCTCAAATGGTTATAATAAACATTATTCTTTATCACCCATAAGGTAAACAATACCCTTAATCAACATCAACAATCAACAAGCTAAACCTATAGTTGTTCACGCTTTTCTATCAAACCCATCAACTCATATCTCATGAAATTGTAGTCTACAATTATTAATCCAACGCTATAATTAATTAGAGGGTGAAGATATTACCTTCTTGACATTCAATCTTCTTCAATTCGAGTTCTAGGGTTCCTTCTCTCAACAATGATTCTCCAATCGAATATCTAATGATATGGAGGGCTTACCCATGTTAATAAGATGTTGGGAAAATTTAAATTAACTTAGAATCACCATTAGAAGTTACCTTGGGTGGTGGAAGGAACCTTAAGGAGTTCGGTTTTTGAGAGTTCCCCTTTCTAGAGCAAGTTTTTATGTTTTGGGGCTGTGGGGGATGAAATATGGCTTTAAAATGACCTCTGACAAGTGCACCCGCACATATGAAGACCTGACCACACAACTGACCGCGCAAAACGGTAGAAACACTGCCTCAAAACAAGCGCGGCCGCGCTAGGGGCGCGCATATCGTGTATTGTTCTGTAAAATGCACATAACCTTTTGTACAGAGATCCGTTTGAGCTCTATAATATATCGTTGGAAAGATATTTCAACGACCTACAACTTTTGTGTTTTAAGTATTCCTGATTTCCTTACACAATTTCACTAAAACCTAATGGAAGACAAACTTTCTGCAAACTTAGTCGATTTTGTCAAATCTTATGCACCTTGCTTTCCATCTTGATTTTGAAACAACTATTTTCACCTATAATCATCCCGATGGGACTTCACATGGAAACATGAACTTTCACTAATGGGTCTGGTGGAAACATGAACTTTCACTAACACTTGTATACTAAACTTAATGAATATATGATTACTGAACTGTTGCAATACTGAACTGAATGACTACTGCATTGACTGAATATTGGTCTGTCATGGATACATGAATACTAAACTAACATGGATATATGAATATTGAACTGGTATGAATATTTGAGTAATTTGAGTACTAAACTGGCATGAATGTTTAAGTATTGGACTAACATGGGTAGTTGAGTATTGAGCTGACATGAGTATCTGAGTACTGAACTGACATGAGTATCTGAGTACTGGAAACTTGAATGTTATAACATGACATGTGAAATACTGGATGTACCACCACTAATTATGGTGGTAACTCCAACTCATAAGCTAATTGACCAATCCTTCGCAAGAATCTATATGGCCCAATATAGCAGGGACTATGCTTCCCCTTCTTCCCAAATCTCATAACGCTTTTCATAAGCGAAACTTTCAGAAACATCCAATCATCAACTTGAAACTCTAGGTCTCTATGCCGCACGCTCGAATAGGACTTTTGGAGGCTCTGAGTATTCTTCAAACGCTCTTGAATCAACTTAACTTTCTCTATAGTCTGATAGACCAAATTTTGTCCCAACAACTCCTCTTCACCAACTTTGAACCAACCAATTGGCGATCTACACCTTCGCCCATACAGAGTCTCTCATAGTGCTATCTTGATACTAGAATGGTAGGTGTTATTATTAGCAAGGTCAATGAGAGGTATGTGATCATCCCAATAACTTTTAACATCAAGGACATATCCTCAACTATTTGAACAATGAGCTCTGCCTGGCCATCTTTTTGAAGATGAAAAACACGCGTCTAATCATTTCTGAAAGAACTTCTAAAAGTTCATTTTAAACTGAGCACCACAATCCAAAATGACGGACAATAGAGTCCCATACATCAGACGATTTCCTGAATGTACAACTTGGTATAATCTTCTATTGAATCTGTAGTTTTTACTGGCAAGAAGTGTGCTAACTTGGTAAGTCGATTTACGATCATCCAATCAAATCATGCTTTTGAAATGAGAAAGATAATCCCATTCTAAATTTCCATATTTACCATCTCCACTCAAAAGTATGTGTATTCTGTGATAAAAACACTAGACTTTCTCTTCCTCAAACACTTGGTGACATAAAGCTCATAGTCCTTATTAATGGTGTCTCTACACACAATAACCCATTCTCTTGCTCTTAGATAAATTCTAAAGTCTCAAATGGTTATAATCAACATCATTCTTTATCACCCATAAGGTAAACAACACCCTTAATCAATAATCAACAAGCCAAACCTATAATTGTTCATGCTTTTCTATGAAACCCATCAACTCATATCTCATAATCTTGTAGTCTACAATCATTAATCCAATGCTATAATTAATTAGAGGGTGAAGATATTACCTTCTTGACGTTCAATCTTCTTGAATTCGAGTTCTAGGGTTCCTTCTCTCAACAATGATTCCCCAATCGAATATCTAATGATATGGAGGGCTTACCCATGTTAATAAGATGTTGGAAAAATTGAAATTAACTTAGAATCACCATTAAAAGTTACCTTGGGTGGTGGAAGGACCCTTAAGGAGTTAGGTTTTTGAGAGTTCCCCTTTCTAGAGCAAGTTTTTATGTTTTGGGGCTGTTGGGGAAATATGGCTTTAAAATGACCTCCCATGAGCGCGCCCGCGCACCTGAAGACCTGACTGCGCTACTGACCGCGCAAAACGGCAGAAACACTGCCTCAAAGCAAGTGCGGTCGCGCTACAGGGCGCACATATCGCATACTGTTCTTTAAAATGCACACAACTTCTTGCACAGGGATCCGTTCGAGCTCCATAATATATCATTGGAAAACTATTTCAAAGAGCTACAACTTTCTTATTTTACATTTTCCTAAATTCCTTACACATTTTCACTAAACCTATTGGAAGATAGACCTTCTGCAAACTTAGTCGATTTTGTCAAATCTTATACACCTTACTTTCCATCTTGATTTTGAAACAACTATTTTCACCCGTAATCATCTCGATGGGACTTCACATGTTCAAAATATAACCTTACTACTCCTTTAACTCATTCATACATAAGCCAAATTTACGGGGTGTTACATTAGAGCTGAAGTTTTTGTTTGTAACTGGTGAACTTCAGCCTTCTTAGAGTTGAAGCTTTAACTGATTTTTTTGATAATATCCTGATGTTATTTTTTGTATATTTTACTTTTTTCTTGAACAGATGGCACCTAAAGCACCTAAATATCCTAAAGCAGCTAAAGCACGTAAAGCAGCTAATGCACCTAAAACACCTAAACAACCTATAATACCCCTAGGTCCTTTCGTCCCTGCTGCTCCACCTACAAAACCATGGGAAAAATATTTTGTGTTTCGAGATTGGTTTAACTGTAAGGGTTACTGGAAGGGGAACCACAATTTGAAGAGTTTAATTGCAAATTTCTTGACTCCTGCACAACGAGATAAGCTTAATAATGGTACATTTTGATATATTATGGCTATGGAGAATTCAAATGCAACATGAAGTTGGTTCATTGTTTGTGTCTTTCTCGAATATTCACCAATGATCGAGACTCTATTAGTTTTAAGATTTTTGGCCATGATGTTTCCTTCACCCTTGAAGACTTTCACATTATGTGCGGTTTGCGGATCACACCACATAATGTTGAAAAACCAACTAATCGAGAGAGAAATATTCTGAAGCGCTATTTTGGTAAGTCCAAGGGTGTGACCTTGAAGGATATTCGAGATTTTATGACTCGGAATAAAATTCCAAAGAATGCTGTGAATCACAGTCACATATGCGAGAGTGATGATGATGTTATGAAGCTTATGGAAATTCTTGTTGTAGAGTGTACTTTGTTTGGAAAAAAGACTAAATCATCTGTGCTAGAGGAGTATGCAGCTATTGTTGAAGATGATAAGGTTTGTGTTGAATATCCTTGGGGTAATGTGTGTTATGAGAAGCTCATTTACTCACTGAAACATGTATTGGACAAGCAGAACAAATTTCATTCAACTGTGTATTAAGTTGGTGGATTTCCATATCCGTTATGTGCTTGGTTCTATCAGCGCTTCCCAGATATTTTGGAGAAGTATATAAGAAAGGATGAGTACCTTGATACCCCTCAGGTTCCCAGGATGTTAAATAATGTATGTGTGGGAGAGCCTAAATATAACGAACTTTTTGATTTCTTCAGTAATTATGATGTAAGTTAATTTTTTTATTTTTGTCTTTGTGTTAATATGTTGACGTATTAATTTTTTCCCCTCATAATATAATTTTTTGTATTAAGCAGAGATATCGCAACTTTAGGGTATTGGACATAATTCCTACAGAAGAGGAATTGAATTTAATGCCTTTAATTGGACAATTACCATGTAGTCGGATTCGTTCAAAGGTACTTAATGCGGTTCCTTCAACTGGTGAATCACCACGTAGTCTAAGTCTCTCAAAAGAAGCAAATCGAACTCCTGTTATTGGCGAATCACCACGTAGTCGGAGTCGATCAAAAGAAGCGAATCGAACTCCTGTTATTGGCGAATCATCTCGTACCCAGAGTCATTCTAACCGTTCTACAACGGAGTTTGAGAATGAATTACTCGACAAAATATGTTCTTTATGTTTTGAACTGAAGTTTTTTTGTTGAGTTTTTGTAAAACTACAGCATGTTTTTGAGCTAAAGTTTTGCTCTGTTTGTGATGAACTTCAACATCATAATAGATGAAGTTGTGTTCTGCATTTGCTGAACTTCAGCATTCTTTTATATCTGAATTTTTGTTGTGTGTCTCTATACTAGAGAGTAATGATGGAGGTTCAAAGGCATGCAGAAAAAGAAAGAAGCACGATCGTGAAAGAAGTTTCCGATAAGTTTAATTTATAGAGAAGTCATTTTATTTCTACTAATGTTATTCAGATTAATCATTGTTAGTAATTTTTTTTCTAGGAATATTTCGATGAGAAGTTTGAACAGTTGTTTAAGATTGTCGACAAATCAAATGGAATGGATGATGGCAATTTTGATTTGAGTAACTATTGATAATATGATAGGATGAACGACTGTTACGAACATCTATCGGATATTAATGCTGTTCATGATGCATTGCATAAAGTCATAGATGAAAATGCTACACGTGAGGAAGCGACTTTTGAAGGCAATCAACATGTTCAAGAACAAGAGGAAGAGGAACGTTCCAGTGTTGATAGACTGAGCAGAGATAGAAATGATGAACAATTATCAACTGAGAATGTTGGAAGCAAGCAAGGTGCAGATAATCAAGTTGTTGACATTGAAGAACATATTGCTCATGATGCATCACATAAAGTCGCAGATGATAATGCTACACGTGAGAAAGCGGCTCTTGAAGGCGATGAACATGTTCAACAACAAGTTGGAGAGGAACAATCTAGTGTTTATAGACTGAGTAAAGATGGAAATGATGAAGAGTTATAAACTGAGAAAGGTGCAGATGATCAAGTTGTTGATACTGAAAAACATGCACCGAGTTGTGCTTTGGTCAGTGATATTGCAAAAGGCAATTTGTTTAGCGATGGAAATAAAGCACCTGTTGGTACTTTAGAACTGACATCGAGTGATGTGTCTAGCACTATTGGGAAAGACAATCGGTTTGTAGAAGCACTAGCTATTTGCAAGGAACTTGTAGGTGAAGATACACAGGAAATTGTTACTATGGAAGTTGAAAATATTTGTGCTTCAATTGACACAACTCAAAAACTCTCTGATAATGCTAAATTGAATGAAGATAGAGTTGAGAAAAACCTTCCAGAAAATACTCCAATGCTCCTCGACATTGGTGCACAATTGAATGAAGCTAGAATTGTTGATATCGACAAAGGCATGCAACCTGTGGAAACCACAACGGAAGACAAACGTCAAGGTATTCTATAGATCATGAATTTATTACATTTGATCAAACTATATTTTTTACAGTTTGAAATTTTACATACTTTATTTTCTTTTTTATGTTTTTGAATGAATATTCAGAAAGACTCAATGCAGCTCAAAAAGAATTTGGTGAGCTTGTTCAGCTATATCAAAAAGGAAAAATACATCTATTCACATCTGTTGGCTCATAGACATGTGTGAAGTGTGTTTGTATTATTTTATAAAATTTAGTCAGTATTATTTAGTTTTTTTTTGCATGAAGATATAGGCGTATCTGAAGGTAAAGGAAGTGCATCTGTTGGAATGCAAACACCATTTGTGTCTCAAAACTTAGATCAGGTAGTTATTTTCTGCAATTATATTACAAGGTGTTTTTTTGCCTAATGTATTTTTGTATCTGTTGTATTTATATTTATATTTTCCTTGCTTTTGCAGATCTCATCTGATGCATCGCAACTTATTCCAAATCCTAAGAGAAGGAAGATTTCCAGTTCTCCTATATGTGACACCAGTGATATCCTGAACTTCAATTTATGTTCATTTTTGTTGGGTAGTACACAAGGGAGTGGTTCAGAAGGTAATTCTGCCGCTGTTGTTGTTGGTGAAGAGAGACAAGAACATCATGAACAACAAAGAGTTGGTGAAGTATCCGAAAATTATATATTGCAGGACAAAATAATAAGCATTTTTAGCAGATGAACTAAAAAACTTCAGCATATTAAAAATTATATGAAAAATATTTTACATATTCCGGAAAACTTAAGCATTTTTTGGTATGAAGTTTTTCCAAAAAATCATAATAAAATACATAGTGCAGGAGAAAAACTTCAGCTCGTTTTGCTGAATATTCAAGAATGAACTAAAAAACTTCAGCTCGTTTTGCTGAAGTTTTTAAAGATGAACTAAAAAACTTCAACACTTTATGCTGAATTTTTTGTACAATATGTAATTTTAATCTATGTTTTATTTTTTACCCAGTGTATGAGGAAAACTTTAGCTCGTTTTGCTGAAAATTTTAAAGATGAACTAAAAATTTCAGCATCCCATGCTGAAGTTTTTGTTCAATATTAAATTATAATTTATATTTTATTTTTTACCCAGTGTAGGAGGAAAACTTCAGCTCTTTTTGCTGAAATTTTTAAAGATTAACTGAAATACTTCAGCACCTATGCTGAAGTTTTTTGTGCAATATATAATTTTAATTTATGTTTTATTTTTTACCCAGTGTAGGAGGAAAACTTCAGCTCGTTTTGCTGAAGTTTTTAAAGATTAACTAAAAAGGTTCAGCACCTATGCTGAAATTTTTGTGCAATATGTAATTTTAATTTATGTTTTTTTTACCCAATGTAGGAGAAAAACTTCAACTCATTTTTAAAGATGAACTAAAAAACTTCAGCATGGAATGCTGAAGTTTTGGTTCAATATTAAATTATAATTTATGTTTTATTTTTTACCCAATGTAGGAGGAAAACTTCAGCTCATTTTGCTGAAGTTTTTAAAGATTAACTAAATAACTTCAGCATCTCATGCTAAAGTTTTTGTTCAATATTAAATTATAATTTATGTTTTATTTTTACCTAGTGTAGGAGGAAAAATTCAGCTCGTTTTGCTGAAGTTTTAAAGATTAACTAAATAACTTCAGCTTGTTTAGCAAATAAACAAGACATATACTTCAGCATGTATAAAAACTCAGCTTGTTTAGCAAATAAACCAAAACGTTCAACATATTATGCAGTGGAAAACTTCAGCATATTTGAATTTGTCGGATTAGAATGTTAGAATTCAACGTGAAACAGATTTAGAATGCAAATTTAGCATATCAGTGAAGAGTTCATGTTTCATCCGTCAAACAACTTCAATCAATCAATTTCAAAAACTATTTTTGAATTCTGAAGATGAATTTGAATACTTACAATGCATTTTGTAATTTTGAATTTTGAATTTGAATCTGGTTCAAATCTGGTTTGCGAGAGGCGATCTGAGGAGAGATGGAGTGATGGAGGAGAGACAGAGTCGATATGGAATTTGAATCTGGTATGCATGATGCATCTTTTATATATTTTGGAAGGGGTATAATGATCATATTATTACGGATTTTTTGTTAGTTGGTTACGAAATTAATAGTTTTTAAAAATAGGGTACATGTTAAAAGCTGACATAAATATAGGGTATGACTGCAAATAAATCGTCTTTGACGGGGAAATTAATTTTATTGGGTAATTTGCAGCCATACCCTATATTTATGCCACCTTTTAACTTGTACCCTATTTTTAAAAACTATTGATTTGGTAGCCAACTAACAAAAAATCCGTAATAATATGGCCATTATACCCCTGACAAAACATATAAAATATGCATCACGCATAAATCAATTTATGGTTCTCCTCCATCACTCTGTCTCTCCTCAGATCGCCTCTCGTAAACCAGAAATTTGAACCAGATTCAAATTCCAAATTCAAAATTACAAAATACATTGTAAGTATTCCAATTCATCTTCAGAATTCAAAATAGTTTTTGAAACTAAGTGATTTCATGATATATGTTTCTATAATTATTTTCGGAATTCACACTAGAATATATGTTTCTGATTGATTGATTGAAGTTGTTTGACGGATGAAACATGAACTTTACACTGATAGATTATACTGACGAATGAATTTGCATTCTAAATCTATTTCACGTTGAATTCTAATATTCTAATCCGACAAATTCAAATATGTTGAAGTTTTTAGTTTATTTGCTAAACAAGCTGAGTTTTTACATATGCTGAAGTATTTGTCTTGTAGTGTAATCAAGCTGAAGTTATTTAGTTCATATGCAAAAACTTCAAGGAAAATGAGCTGAAACATAAATTTTAATTACATATTGCACAAAAACTTCACCATAAGATGCTGAAGTTGTTTTGTTCATCTTTAAAAACTTCAGAAAAACGAGCTGAAGTTTTCCTCCTGCAATGGGTAAAAAATAAAACATAAATTAAAATTACATATTGCACAAAATCTTTAGCATGAGATGCTGAAGTTATCTAGTTCATCTTTAAAAACTTCAGAAAAACGAGCTGAAGTTTTTCTCCTACATTGGGTAAAAATAAAACATAAATTAAAATTACATATTGCACAAAAACTTCAGCATATGATGCTGAAGTTGTTTAGTTCATCTTTAAAAACTTCAGGAAAATGAGCTGAAATTTCCCTCCTGCACTGGGTAAAAATAAAATATAAATTAAAATTACATATTGCACAAACATTTCAGCATAAAGTGCTGAAGTTGTTTAGTTCATTCTTGAAAACTTCATCAAAATGGGCTGAAGTTCTCCTCCAGCACTATGCATTTTATTATTATTTTTTGGTAAAACTTCATACCAAAAATGCTTAAGTTTTCTGGAATATGTAAAACATTTTTAGTATGCTGATGTTTTTTTTAGTTAATTTGCTAAAACATGCTTAATATTTTGTCCTGCAATATGTAATTTTCGGATCAGTTTTTGTTAGTTCCTACTGAAGTTATTTAATTCATTTCCTCTGTTATTTTTTGAGTTTAAAGAGAATTAATATTAAAAAAAGCGCACAAAAAACTTAAAACAAAAACAGAATTTTTCATTACATAAAATAAACGATAAATTAAAATTACAGAAAAAAGAAATAACATAATAACCCTTTAACTAAAAGGATTATCCAAAAAAAAAACTAATCGTCCATATCGTCATCGTCATCGTCACTGTCAGAACGACGAGTGTCTTCATCACCAAGACTATCAAATTTGTCCAGCATCTCAAGCCTATCAAGCTTGTTATTGATTTCTTCCAGCTTCTGGTCGTACTTCTCTATCAGCTCATCCGACTTCTCTATCAGTAAACCATGCCGCTATGCCACTAGCCACACATAAACATGTGCAACAAAAATGCACAGCAATTGTAGTATGAGTACGAAAACAACGTGTAACCAATGAGTATCCCGTCTAATCTCGAAAAAGTAGAGACAAGAGGTCGATTCGACACTTACTAGTGGTCCAACGATACTATAGTAAAAATGTGAGGAGATCAGGGAATTTTATAAAACAACAATTATAATTCATAAAGCCAGATAGCAGGTAAACAACCTCCCAAATAATAATGGATTTCCAAAGATTTACTTTTCATTATCTTTACCAATTTATCTCCGGTCAGGAAAGGCAAATGTCAACATTTATAAATCTCAAGTAACAATACAAACATGCGCATATCATGCCGAGGTCATACGATCCGATCCAATATAAATGTAAAATGTGCACTGCCGAGGGTCCAATGGCGCGAACTATAGATGCATCTATTACCTCGTTCGTGAATCATACATGCGACGCGGTCAACATAAATAAACAAACACCCTGCTCGCGAATCATACATGCGACGCAGGTACACATAGAAATACATGCTCAACAACAAATTAAGAATTTATTGGGGAACATTTATCCAAATAAAAGCCAATTCTCTTTTAACTATTTAAGAAAATGAAGTTTAATCCTTTTAGAAATTCATTTACCAATTCGATAGGACTTAAGCAATTCAACTGTCAATAAGATTGCAGATATTCCAAGTATAGCATGCTTTTGGGTCCTGGACTACCCGGAATTACGCATATTAGTAGCTACACACAGACTCTCGTCACCTCGTGAATACGTAGCCCCTACAAATAGGAGCACATAACCAATTATTTCCTATGGGGATAATTCCCTCTTACAAGGTTAGAAAGAAGACTCGCCTCGCTCGGAAGATCCATAACCGGCATTCCACGCCCTTCCGAAGACTCGAATCGATGCACAATGCTCCAAAACTAGCCAATAATTATGCAAATCCATTAATATATGTTCAATTACTCATTGTAGTCCAATTTATAACAATTCCTAACCCCGATCGAAAAGTTGACAAAATTGCCCTCAGGCTCACGTGCCCGAATTCCGAAATTTTTCGAAGATAAACTTTACCCATAGCCTCACGAACTCAAATATATAATTTACTCTCAATTTCATACTCAAAATCATGGTCAAATTCCAAGAATATCAATTTTCTAGGGTTTTCCCTCAAACCCCAAGTTTCTACCAATTTCCATGTCCAAATCCGTATATACTCATGTATTTAACTAAAAACTAGCATAAATTACCTACCTCATTTTTGGTGATAAAAATGGCACCTAAAAGTTGCTCCAAAATCGGCTCCAATGGAAGAAATGGGGTTGAAATGAACCCAACCCCCGATTTAAAAGAACCTCTATGCCTCTAGAATTTCAACACCTGCGGTCCCTTGACCGCTTCTGTGGTTCCGCAGGTGCGGCTACAATACCGCTTCTGTGGTCCTCCTCCTCCTGCCCCAGCCCTCTTTTGCGCTGCACCGGCCACATCTGCGATCTTGCAGGTGCAGGATTTCCTTCGTACCTGCGACCTTTGAGCCCTTCACTTCTAACCACTTCTGCGGCACGACGACCGCTCCTACGGCCCTAGCCTCGCAGGTGCGGTTACACCAGCAACTTCAGCCTTCTCCAAAATTCTATTTCCGATCCGTTAACCACCTGTAATCCACCCGTGGCCCCCGGGACCCCAACCAATCATGCCAACTAGTCCCAAAACACATTACGGACTTACTCGAGGCCTCAAATCATATCAAACAACGCTAAAATCACGAATCGATCTCCAATCCAAGCTTTATGAACTTTAGAACTTCAAACTTCTACTTTCGATGTTTAAACCTAGAAAATCACGTCCGATTGACCTCAAATTTTGCACACAAGTCATATTCGACATTTAGTGCCTACTCCAACTTTCGGAATTGAATTTTGACCCTGATATCAAAAAGTCCACTTCCAGTCAAACTTCTCAAAAACCTTCAAATTTCTATCTTTAGCCAAATGACTCCAAAACGACTCACGGACTTCCGAATTCACTTCTGATCGTTCTCCCAACTCCAAAATCACCATACGGAGCTACTCCCAGACTCGGAATCCCAAACGGACATTGATAATACCGAAATGCACTTCAACCCAAACTTATGAAATTTCTTCCAAAATGCTAACTTCCACAATAGGTGCCAAAATGCTCCAAAGTCATCCGAAACCCAATCCGGGCATGCGCCCAAGTCCGAAATCATCATGCGAACCTGCTAGAACCCTCGATCCCGATTCCGAGGTCGTTTACTAAAAATTCTGATCTTAGTTAATTCTTTCAACTTAGAGCTTCCGAAATGAGAATTCTCTTTCTAAATCAATTCTGAACTTCCCGAAGTTCAATTTCAACCACGCGTGCAAGTCATAATACCTAAAATGAAGCTATTCATGGCCCCAAACTGCTGAATGGCGTGCTAGAGCTCAAAACGACCAGTCGGGTCATTATATTCTCTCCCACTTAAACATATGTTCGTCCTCGAACGTGCTGAGAACTACACTGAAGTAGTCTGAAATCACTGTTTAATACCTCATGCACCTACCCGTGCTACCACAACTCAGTTGAGCACATTAGCTCGATCAATTTTGAAGATATTCCTTTTTATTCAAGCAAATAAGCCTTAGAGGCCAATTCTAACATCCGGAATTCTATGCCAGGCCTATTTCCAACATATGCTCAGCATATCAATAACTACACGTAGCACCAAGACATGACTGCATACCTTAGTCGGATTCGCACCTTGCACCACAAGATCATAATAACATTCTCTGATCAAATTAGTCAACATTCCACGAATCTGATACTCCCAATGCACCTCATGATATATATAAGTCTTGCTCTAACTCTTACAATACTGCCACGATGGAGGAGTGTGTAGAAATTCATAACCGACTGCGGAATCAACAATTTATTGGGTGTATACTCCTAACAAGAACCATCACCTCATCATGAACCAAATAATGGTCTTTTCTCCTTAATATACTTCATATAAACAGATTGTAATGATCCTAATCCAATGATCTCGTCTCACCCAGTACGAACTGCTCAGGCAATAAGCCACCCCGTACATGATCAAAAGTCTCATATGATGCGACCATGTGCCAATAGGCTACCAACTCGAACATGATACATAAAGGAAACAAACTTTGAAAAGGAAATCCAATTACCCCGCTCGCAAATCATACATGCGACGCGGTCAACATAATTGAACAGACACCCTGCTGGCGAATCATACATGCGACGCGAGCACACAGGAAATATGAGCTTTCCTCAGAAAAATGAGAAACAAAACAGATAAAAACAGATACGGGGAACTGTACTCAACATCACACTATTGCGACGCACAACCCGATCCAAACAACATACCCATGGCAGTGTGCCACCCGATCCACACATAAAATTCACATAAGGAGATACACACCGAGCTAGATTGCTCATTACAACAAAATATTGAATGTCAGTCACAAGCACGCTAAGTGCATTATACCATCCTTAGGGAGACATATAGCGCCATAAGCTACAAAACTCAAGCATAACTGAGGTGCGATATACGATATGAATCTCAAGAGCAATTTTGCTCATATAACGTCATCTCTACGCAGAACCTCAACACATAAGGAATTCACCAAGCCGTCTCACAACTCACACAATGCAATACATCATTACATGAAATCGCTAACGACGAAATAACACCCCGACGAACATATCTGGGTTGATATAGAGCCCATTCACATTTAAATCCATCCACAGACCTCAAGCTGACTCTGATCGCACTAAACCAGTCTAATAACCTTTCAAAGGTCCATAATCACCCCTTTTTTCTCATAACACAAAAGAATGACCATTATAACCGGAGTAATCCTCCACTATCCGCAACCTAATAAATCGTGTGCCCTCCAGGCATCAATTCTCAATTTAACGTCATCACCACAATCTTCATACTTGGTTTAAGTATTCAATCTATCAAGTGACTACATGCCACACTTATACAACCTTCCCATGGGGCACGCTCCCATAACCTTTCGAGACAGATAACAAGTCTGTACATTTAAACCACCGGCCTCACTAACGCTGGAAATCGATCAAGAATCCTTAACAGGATGCAAAGCCTTTCTCACAAAACACCGATCTCAGGAGACGCTAAAGACAATACCAACTTACCTTAAACATCGATACTCTTTTCTTGCTCATCCGAGCTCGTGACATCCTTGTCAACACCGAACTGCAACCTTGATCCTCACTTCAAATTCCATACCACTCACTGCACCCAACATACCAATATACGATAGAACACATTTTTCATCATAACTTCAGAACCACTAATAGATTAACACCTCATCATATAAAAACCTTTCACTTAACTCACTTCAGGAGAACCATAGCAACACACATGTGAATTCTCATAATCGTGGAATATGCAAATCTCCAAGTAGTGGTCTAAGACATCATAGCCCTTCTGAGATCCACCTACACATAACAGGCCATAACAGTAGAATACTTCTGAATAACATTAATTACGGCGACCGAAAAGCCTTACATGTACTGTCACACATCACTTGCATAACTTGATCACGCTAAAGGAACTGATCACTACCACCAATATGCCAATTCAACTATATCTAACCAATCTATCTTCTTTCAACACATCCTTGATTGCCTTAGAAATAATAGTAACTCCATTCAACACATAACACACTCCATCCGCACTCATCCTGAGTGACCTTGAATCACGAGACCATGCTGTCTCAAATCCCACGAACCATTTCATACCTCTCAAATACTACACTGCAAGTCAAAACATCATAGAACATTCTGGGCCTCTTCTCATAAGCTGCTACAAAGCATGATTCTTAACCATACCTATAGGCTCGAAATCATTAGGCAATACACTTTACCCCTTTGAATCCACTAGGACCATTGTTGAGAGACACCTATTCTGACTTGGCCCCGAATATAATCAACTCCATGAATCTTCTAGCACATGAATACCCTCACGACGAAGCACCCGACAAAATCACTTTCCTTGAAACCCACACATATACAAGGCATAAATCCTAAATCCTTCCCCAAGTCTGAGCATGAGCCAATAAGGCCAATCATAACACACCTTTAACAATTCCTTTGCTCAAATTACTACTTATGTTCTTTCCATTACCAATATGCTGGTAGTCCTAAACCTTACAAATAGACGACCATGCAATCCAATCGTAGGCGGTGGGACTATCCCACTTAGCTTGAAGCCACTATTACACATCTCTGAAACCCACCAAGATTCTTTATTTCTTACTGACATGACCTTGCGAAATTATACTGCCAGATTCCTCGAAATCCTTCAATTAGCATTTCATGAACACTTTGAGTCTTTATCAACATCCACATATTCGACCTCTTACTGGAATAGCCAGTAAAATCCTCCGCAGAAGCTTCGCCAAACACGTGACCGCTAGCCTTCTCACAGGGAATAACCCACATATGGAAATCATTTTCCGACATCTTCCAACGCTGCTGCACGGGGTACAATCACAACGACATCAATAACCCATCCTAAGTCCGAGCTCACTCTCTAGTTGCACAAGTACATTGACCCATCGTGGACATCAATTAGATGTGCGACAAAATCCTTCCAATTCAAAGTTATGTTGTATCCTTCTTCATTTCAACCAGCTCCTTTCCGTTATATCAAATTGTAACGATCCGATCGGTCATTTTGAGCTTTTGCATTTTGCTCGTCAGTTCTCGGGCATGACTTGCCCCGTGTGATGCAATATGACTTATGTAAATCGTTGGTGTTAGGTTTCAGGTTAATCAGAATTTAATTTGGAAGAACAGTCTCAGTTGAAAGCTTAAAATTTGAAAAGTTTGACCAATATTTGACTTGTTTGTATATGATCTCGGATTGCAATTTTTATGATTTGGTTAGATCCGTTAGGTGATTTGGGACTTAGGGGCATGATCGAAATGCATTTTGGAAGTCCGTGGAAGGTTTAGGCTTGAATTGGCGAAATTGAGATTTTGGCATTTTCCGGTTGATAGGTGAGAGTTTGATATAAAGGTCAGAATGAAATTCCGAGAGTTGCAGTAGCTTCGTTGTGCCATTTGGGATGAGTGCGCAAAGTTTTAGGTCATTCGGACGAAGTTTGATAGACTTTCTAATCGAAAGCATAATTTAAGAGTTCTTGGAGTTCTTAGGCTTGAATCCTATGTTAAATTGGTGTTTGATGTTGTTGTGAGCGTTCCGAAGTTTTGAACAAGTTTGAAAGATGTCTTGGGATGTGTTGGTATAATTGGTTTGAAGTTCCAGGTAGGTTCCAGAATGTTTTAGGCCAAAATCATAGCTGTAGCAGGTCTAGAAGGGTTGCAGGCCTCGGAACTCACCCGCGCGGTCCGCACAAAAAGAAGTGCGTCCGCGGTATGTGCTGTGCGGACCGCACAAAATGAAGTGAGGCTGCAGTAGGTGTTGTGCGGACCGCACAAAATGGTGTGCGACCGCGGTGAAGAACATTCCGCTGGTCCTACTTCGGAAGCTCATATCTTTTGATCTACAAGGAATTTTGAGATTATTCAAAAACAAAATTTGTAGCCCTTCGTGTATATTTTCCAGAAAGGTAAAGACATCATAATTTGGACATCTGTAGCGAAGTTATGGCCAAAACACTAAATCCTGTCACTGCAGAGGAAAACCTGTGCGGCCGCGATCGTTTTTGTGCGGACCGCACTGGTTTTGCGCGGACCGCGGTCGTTTTTGTGCGGCCCGCGGAGGTAGAAATCTATGGGGTACTCTATAAATATGAGGTTTTGGGTTTTATTTGATATTTTGACCTAGAGAGCTTGGATTTTGGCGATTTTTCGAAGGTTTTTCAAGAATTCATCGGGGTAAGTGATTCTAACTCAGATTTGGCTAGAGTACATGAATCTATTATTGAATTCATCATTTAATTCGTGATTTGAGACAGAATTTGGGAAGAAAATTTTGAAATCTTTCAAAAATGTAAAATGATGATTTGAAGGACCAAATGGTATTGGAATTGGATAATTTTCATATGGTTAGACTCGTGAGAGTATAAGGATTCTAGTTTTGTGAATTTTATCAAATTCCGAGACGTGGGCACGGGGCTCGGGTTTTGGTAATTTTGGGAATCGCGCCTTTGTTAATTGTTTTCGCTTGGGATTTGTTCCCTTAGCATATTATGACGTATTCGTTCTGATTTTGGATAGATTCGACGCGCGTAGACACCAATTCGAGGGACAAAGGCGTCGCGAGCTAGAGATTTAGCCAGTTCGAGGTGAGTAATGATTGTAAATGATGTTCTGAGGGTTTGAAACCCTGGATTGCACATCGTAGGCCTATATTGAGGTGAGTCACACGCTTGACGACGAGCGTGGGGTCGTGTACTATTGGGGATTGTGACTTGGTCCGTCCTGATTGATAATTTTACTGCGTATTTGACTGAAACTTATTTTTTATCATAATGATTTAGGCTGATTGCCATATTTGGGCTTCGTGCCAACTATTTGAACCCTTCAGGGATTTTTATTGCTATTTCCTCACTGCTTTGACTTATTAATTAAACTCAGTCATGCTATTTTCCACTGTTTTACCACTCAGCCATTATTACTCTATTTTGGGACTTAAGTGATATTTTAAATGATGTTTTGGGCTGAGAAATATTGTTTTACTAATGCCCGAGGGGCTTGTGAGTATTTTGGCTAAGTAAGGCCGAGGGCCTAGTTGTGAGAAACACTGATACTGATTGAGGCTGAGGGCCTGAGATATGTACCCCACGAGGTCGCTTGTTGATATTGTTTATGAGGCCGAGGGCCTAAGATATATACGCCACGAGGTGGCTTGATTGATATGAGACCGAGGGCCTAGATTTGATGCCATGAGATGGCTTGATATTGCGCTTGGGCCATAAGGGGACCCTCCCGGAGTCTTTACACCCCCACTGAGCGCGGGTACCCATTGTGATGTGAGATATAGCCCGAGGGGCTAATATTGTTCTATGTGATAGCCCGAAGGGCTGATATTGTTCTATGTGATAGCCCGAGGGGCTGGTATTGTTCTATGTGATTTGCCCGAGGGGCTGGTACCGTTCTATGTGATTGCCCGAGGGGCTGTTATTGTTCTGAGATATTGCCCGAGGGGCGGAGTTGTTGACATTGTGCCCGAGGGGCAAACCTTTATATGTTTATCTTTCATATTTACTTGTCATTTTACCTGTTAAACTATGGTATTTGTGCCCGAGAGGCGGATTTCTGTGCTTATCTGCACTAACTGTTTTTGGCATTCATTTGCGTAATTGTTGGAAAAGCCATTTTCAAAGAAGTTTAAACTGAGCCAAAATATTTTAAAGAAATTTTTCTTCACTGCTTTCTTACTAGTTTTAGACTGCTTCTATATAGCATCTTGATATGTTTTACGTGATTTCTTGCCTTCAGTCTTTATTTATTATTATTACTCATTGAGTCGGAGTACTCACATTACTCCCTGCACCTTGTGTGCAGATTCAGGTATGTTTTGGCTGATCGGAGGCAGAGTCATTAGAATTTAGCAAGGTAGCTGCCGGCATTCGCAGCATTGCTTTTCTCTCTCTTCATTTCATTAGACTGTATTTGTACACTTCAGACCTTCAGTTGTATTAATACCCTAGTAGATGCACGTGACTTGTGACACCCCGGTTAGGGCCGTGTAGGGCTGGATTTCCGCATTGTTATCTATGTTTCCGCTATTCAGTATTATGTAAACCATGTTTAGACTATATTTGTGTTAATTAACTGTTTTAAAAGGCGAATAGGGTTGAACTGGCTGACCTTGTCTTCACGAGAGGCGCCATCACGACCGGGTTTGGGGTTAGGGTCGTGACACAAATCTCCTGCCGCATAATAGCCCACGCTCCAAATTAAATCCGTAGGCCCCAATCACCAATCTCTAAAATTCCCAAATCATTCCAAACTCTCCTCAAGGTGTGCGGTCATCCTATCACCAAGCCCCCATGCAACTCCGCCACTCTCCCACTTTGGCGGAACTCACCCATTTAATCGACTACTCGACCTTTGCTTCTTATACTTGGCCTTTTAGAAATTTTAACCACCGCCTGACACTTCCCACATGTCCTTCCTCATCCTTTGCCGTTCGGTTGTTGCCTTAATAAAATCTATCTTCGTAGCACTTGAACCCACAAATCGCTACTACTTTAAACCTTTCCGGGGATCATCTTTCTCGAGCTGTCGATATTAGAAACACCGACTCAATCCTGAACCACCGCACCCCGTGATATCCAATAGGCATTTCTCCAATATTATTTTATAATATCCCACCCCAAGGGCGAATTGCAGAAGACCATAACACTGGCGAACTTAACAATATAATCGAGGACAACGACACTACATCACAAATAAAAATTCCACCATGCTCGCAAATACCAAGTCTCATTACTTCATCAACCCAAATCTAAACATTCTTAGTCCGATTGCCTTCCCCCTGCCGGGAATAAAATACCGAATCTCTAGATCATGCATTGAGTAAACCTCCTTCAAGTCATTCACTGTCTCTGACACGTAGGCAAACATCCTACCATCATATCAATACTGCGGAACAATCGTTCATAGCATCATGGAAACTTGTGCCTAGCCTCAGAGCTCTCAGAAGTACCGCTACTGAGCTGAAACGATAGAATATCCTTCCACAAGGCGACAATAATAGCTCAGACAACCCCGTAGGGAGAAACACCCCGCACCACATTCGTAGTACCATTACAATTCTTCAATGCTCAATTTATAACCAGCGGTTCGCTTCGCGTAAGATTGAGTAGGAAGGAACAAGGGCATATGCCTCGAGGAATTAAATCGCACGATGAGGAATCAAGAAGGGAAGTACTCCTAACAGCCCTATAGCCTCCCGAAGATAAGTACAGACGTCTCCGTACAGATCCACGAGACTCTACTAGACTTGCTCATGACTCGTGAGACCTAAGGGAACCTAGTGCTCTTATACCATGTTGTCACGACCCAAAATCCACTAAGGGTCGTGATGGCGCCGGACACCGCTGTCAGGAAAGCCAACCAAGATACTTAATTAAATTCTCGTTTTAAAAATTTTGAAAACTATGATTTTCCTTCAATTTTACCAGTAAAAGATAATCGTCTCAAACCAAATATGAATGTTAAGAAGTTAATACAAGATACCACGTAATCATCCCAGAACATGGTGTCACAAGTGCATGAGCATTTACTAGGAATGAAATAAAATACAGTAACTGTCCGGAATACAAGTGGACAGAAATAAAAATACAGTACAAAACACTGAAGGAGACTCTGCTGGCTATGGTCGTCTCGAATAGTGCAACTCACATGAGTCTCCGTATCAACCATACCGCTATGCCACTAGCTACACATAAACATGTGCAACAAAAATGCACAACAAGTGTAGTATGAGTACGAAAACAACGTGTACCCAATGAGTATCCTGTCTAATATCGAAGAAGTAGAGACGAGAGGTCGACTTCGACACTTACTAGTGGTCCAATGATACTATAGTAAAAATGTGAGGAGATCAGGGAATTTTATAAAACAACAATTATAATTCATAAAGCCAGATAGCAGGTAAACAACCTCCTAAATAGTGATGAATTTCCGAAGAATTACTTTTCATTATCTTTATCAATTTATCTCCAGCTGGGAAAGGAAAATCTCAACATTTATAAATCTCAAGCAACAATACAAAAATGCACATATCATGCCGAGGTCGTACGCCCCGATCCAACATAAATGTAAAATGTGCATTGCCGAGGGTCGAACGGCGCAAACCATAGATGCATCTATTACCTCGCTCGCGAATCATACATGCAACGCAGTCAACATAAATAAACAAACACCCTGCTCGTAAATCATACATGCGATGCAGGTACACATAGAAATACATGCTCAAACAGCAAATTAAGAATTTATTGGGGAACATTTATCCAAATAAAAGCCAATTCTCTTTTAACGATTTAAGAAAATGAAGTTTAATCCTTTTAGAAGTTCATTTACCAATTCAATAGGATTTAAGCAATTCAACTGTCAATACGATTACAGATATTCCATGTATAGCATGCTTTTGGGTCCTAGACTAACCGGACTTACACATATTAGTAGCTATGCACGAACTCTCGTTACCTTGTGCGTACGTAGCCCCCACAAATAGGAGCACATAACCAATTATTTCCTATGGGGACAATTCCCTCTTACAAGGTTAGAAAGGAGACTCACCTCGCTCGGATGATCCATAACCGACATTCCACGCCCTTTCGAAGACTCGAATCGATGAACAATGATCCAAAACTAGCCAATAATTATGCAAATCCATTAATATATGTTCAATTACTCAGTATAATCCAATTTATAACAATTCCTAACCCCGATCGAAAAGTTGACAAAATTGCCCTCAAGCCCACGTGTCCGGATTCCAAAATTTTTTAAAGATAAACTCTACCCATAATCTCACGAACTCAAATATATAATTTTACTCTCAATTTTATACTCAAAATCGTGGTCAAATTCCAAGAATATCAATTTTCTAGGATTTTCCCTCAAACCCCAAGTTTCTACCAATTTCTATGTCCAAATCCGTATATACTCATGTATTTAACTAAAAACTAGAATAAATTACTTACCTCATGCTTGGTGATGAAAATGGAACCTCAATGTTGCTCCAAAATCGGCTCCAATGGAAGAAATGGGGTTGAAATGAACCAAAACCCCAATTTAAAAGAACCTCTCTGCCTCTAGCAATTCCGCATCTGCGGTCCCTTGACCGCTTCTGCGGTTCCGCAGATGCGGCTACAATACCGCTTCTGTGGTCCTCCTCCTGCTGCCCCAGCTCGCTTCTGCGCCGCACCGGCCGCATCTGTGATCTTGCAGGTGCAGGATTTCCTTCATACCAGCGGCCTCTGAGCCCTTCACTTCTAACCGCTTCTATGGCACGATGACCGCTCCTACGGCTCTGCACCTGCGGCCCTAGCCTCGCAGGTACGGTTACACCAGCAACCAACAACTTCAGCCTTCTCCAAAATTCTAGTTTCAATCCGTTAACCAACCGGAATCCACCCGAGGCCCCCGAAACCCCAACCAATCATGCCAACCAGTCCCAAAACACATTACGAACTTGCTCGAGTGCTCAAATCATATCAAACAATGCTAAAATCACAAATCGACCTCCAATCCAAGCTTTATGAACTTTAGAACTTCAAACTTCTACTTTCGATGTTTAAACGTAGCAAATCACGTTCGATTGAACTCAAATTTTGCACACAATTCATATTCGACATTACGAACCTACTCCTACTTTCAGAATCAAATTACGACCCCAATATTATAAAGTCCTCTTCCGGTCAAACTTCTCAAAAACCTTCAAATTTCTATCTTTAGCCAAATGACTCCAAAATGACCCACGGACATCTGAATTCACTTCCGATCGCACTTCCAACTCCTGAATCACCAT
Organism: Nicotiana tabacum; assembly: GCF_000715075.1. NCBI lineage: Eukaryota > Viridiplantae > Streptophyta > Magnoliopsida > Solanales > Solanaceae > Nicotiana > Nicotiana tabacum. Next base: position 118,509,149 of record NC_134099.1, on the reverse strand, counting down.
ACGGATCTACTCCCAGAATCAGAATCCCAAATGGACATCGATAACACCGAAATGCACTTCAACCCAAACTTATGCAATTTCTTCCAAAATGCTAACTTCCACAATACATGCCAAAACGCTCCCGGGTCATCCGAAACCCCATACGAGCATACGCCCAAGTCCAAAATCATCATACGAACCTGCTGGAACCCTTGAATCCCAATTCTGAGGTCATTTACTAAAAATTCTGATCTTAGCTAATTCTTTCAACTTAAAGCTTCAGAAATGAGAATTCTCTTTCTAAATCAATTATGAACTTTCCAATGTTCAATTCCGACCACGCGTGCAAGTCATAATACTTGAAATGAAGTTATTCATGGCCCCAAACTACTGAATAGCGTGCTAGAGCTCAAAACGACCGGTCGGGTCATTCCAATACCTCCAACGCAATATAATTACTACTTTAATTGTGTTTGTTACGTTTACTTCTGTATACTATACAATTAATGCACACTAAAACTTCATGCTAAAATATGCTGAAGTTTATTTAGTTTATTTGCTAAAACTTCGGCCCAATGTGCTGAAGTTACTTAGTTCACTTCTAAAACTTCATCACTTAATAAGCTGGAGTTTTTGTCCTGGAATCATTAATTCTGTCATACAACTTTTTCAAAAAACTTCACCCGAATATGCTGAAGTTATTTAGTTTATTTCTAAAAATTCAGCACTTAATAAGCTGAAGTTTTTGTCCTGAATTCATTAATTTTATCATACAGTTTTTTCAAAAACTTCAGTAGAAGACTCTGAAGTGATTTAGTTCATTTGTAAAAACTTTAGGACAAACAACCTAAAAGTTTTCCTCCTGCACTATGTAATTTTCTCCTGCATGCTGAAGTTAACTTTAGTTTATGCTTAAGTCTTGTCCTGCATTAATCACCTTCTTCATGAGCATTTTTTTTGAAAACTTCACTATAAACAAGCTGAAAATGTTCTAGTACATTTGCTCAACTTCAGCTTCAATGTGCTTACATTTTTTATGAACTTCATAATTAAATAACGACCCGACCGGTCGTTTTGAGCTTTTGCACTTTGCTTGCCATTTCTTGGGCATGACTAGCCCCGTGTGATGTATTATGACTTATGTAAATTGTCATTGATTTTCAAGGTAATCAGAATGGATTTGGGAGAACAGTTCTCAATTTGAAGCTTAAAATTTGAAAGGTTTGACCAAGTTTTGGCTTTTTAGTATTTGATCTTGGATTTGGATTTTTATGATTTGATTAGCTCTATTAGGTGATTTTGGACTTTGGAGCATGTCCGGAATGTATTTTGGAGGTCCGTGGTAGATTTAGGCTTGAATTGGTGAAATTGGAAATTTGGCATTTTCTGGTCGGCAGTGGAAATTTTGATATAGGGGTGGGAATGGAATTACAAAAATTGAAGTAGGTCCATTGTGTCATATGGGACGTGTGTGAAAAATTTCAGGTCATTTGAACGAGGTTTGATAGACTTTTTGATCGAAATTGAAATTTGGATGTTTTTAGAGTTCTTAGGCTTGAATCTGTGGTTGATTTGATGTTTTGATGTTGTTTTGATGATTCCTAAGGTTGGAACAAGTTTGAATGATGTTATGGGATATGTTAGCATGCTTGGTTGAGGTTTCGAGGGCCTCGGGTGAGTTTCGGGTGGTTAACAGACCAATTTTTGGTTTTGAGAGTTGCAGATTTTGCTAGTTTTCTACTGCAAAGATTTTATTCATTGCATTCGCGGAGGGTTCATTGTGTTTGTGAAGGGTGTTTTCTGTGATGTTGGTTTTGTTCTATGCGTTTGCGAGATCCCAGGTCCTTGGGGATCCCAGGTCCTTATTCTATGCGTTTGCGAGATTAGTCTCGCGTTCCTAGGCTGGTGAAGCATCGCGTTCGTGTGGTAGCATTCGCATTCGCGAAGGGTAAAGTTGAGAGGCAGTATGATTTGGTCTATGCAAACACAAGAGGGCGGCCACATTCGCAAAGAAGGAAAATAATCCCTGGGGAGAATGTTTTAAAAGTGGTTTTCGCGATTTTTGGTTTATTTCCTCCATTGTTGAGCGATTTTGGAGCTTTTTGAGAAGGATTGAAGGGGGAATCAAAGGGAAACACTTGTAGGTAAGATTTTTAAACTCAATACTCGATCCTATGTTGATTCTTACTTGTTTAAACATGAAATTTGTGGGATTTAAAGCCTAAAATTGGGGAATTAGGGCTTGAAATTAGAGAGTGTAAATTGGGAATTTGAGGGGCCATTTAAGGTCCGATTTTGATGTTCATGGTATGTATGGACTCGTGGGAGGATAAGGATTCTATTGATGTGATTTTATCAGATTCTGAGACATGGGCCCAGGTGTCGGGTTTGGCCAATTTCGGGATTCTTTGTTTAAATTGGTTATTTTTGAGTGGGCTTTGTTTCCTTAGCATATTTTGATGGTATGAATCTGTTTTTGGTTAGATTTGGAGCATTTAGAGGCCGAGTCGAGAGGCAAAGGTATCGTGGGCTAGAGTATGGACCGGATTGAGGTAAGTAATGATTGTAAACGTTGTCGTGAGGGTATGAAACCCCGGATTTCACATCGTTGTGCTACTTTGAGGTGACACATATACTAGATGACGAGTGTAGGGTCGTGCACTATTGGGGATTGTGACTTAGTCCGTCCCGTATGACTGTTAAGTCACGTATTCGATTAAAACTTATTTGATACCATTGCGTTTTGGAAATTATTACCATTTTTTGGGCTGAATGCCATATTTAGGCCTTGTGCCAACTATTTTGGACCCTTAGGAGATTTTTACTACTATTCTTCACTATTTTGACTTCATATTTGTACTTAGTCATGCTGTATTCTACTGTTTTCATAACTCAGCCAGATTTACTCTGTTTTGATTTTTTAAATGATATTTTGGGCTTAGCATCATGTTTTACTGTTGCCCAAGTGGCTTGAGAGATTTCTAACTGAGTGAGGCCGAGGGACTTTGTTGTAAGGATATTATGGGATCGGGCTACGCGCCGTAGCATTGTTGAACCGATTCATGATTATGAGGTTGAAGGCCTGATTTGTTATGCCACGAGGTGGCTTGTTATGAGGCCGATGTCCTGTTTGATTATGCCACAAGATGGCTTGTTATAGCGCTTGGGCTGTAGGATTCCCTCTAGGAGTCTGTACACCCCCAGTGAGTGCGAGTACCCATTGTGAGTTATATGATGTAGCCCAAGGGGCTATTATTGTTTCATATTGTTACCCGATGGGCTGTGCTTGATCCATGTTTTGCCTGAAGGGAGATTCTTGATTTATGTTATGCCCGAGGGGCTAATTATGAGTGACTGTGAGGTAGCCCGAGGGGCTGGTTCTATTGATATTATGCCTGAGGGGCGGTTTATGGTACATGTTTTTCCCGAGGGGCTATTTACGTTTCTATCATTTTACTCACTGTTTTATCACTCGTTTAAAACTATTTAAAGTTGTTTTAAAAGGTTTTACTGAAACTAAGCTTGATTTAGGAAGTAAATGATTTCTGTACTGTTTTTCAATGTACTACATTTGTTGTAGCGTTATGACGTAGTTTACATGTTTTCTTACTGCTCAGCTTTCATTTACTTTTATTACTTACTGAGTTGGAGTAAACACATTACTCCTTGTACCTTGTGTGTAGATTCAGGTATTTTTGAACCCGTTAGCGGGTATTGATTGCTCAGTGGCAGAGTTATCGGAGTTAGCAAGGTAGTTGCCCAACGTTCGCAGCCCTGCTCTTCTCCCTTTTGTCTTCCTTAGATTGTTTTTAGTATATTTTCAAACTTTTCGTTGTATTTAAACCTTAGTAGATGCTCGTGACTTGTGACACCCCGATGTCGGGCTTGTGTATTTACTCCACACTGTTCATTTAGACTTACATTATGAGATATTTGATTTAAAAATGACTTTTATTGAATAATGGTTAATTTAGGAATTGTATCGGCTGGCCTAGTTTCATGTTAGGTGCCATCATGACCTGGTCGGTTTTAGGGTCGTGACAAGTTGGTATTAGAGCTTAGGTTACATAGGTCTCACGAGTCATGAGTAAGTTTAGTAGAGTCTCGCGGATCGGTATGGAGATGCCTGTACTTATCCTTGGGAGGCTGAAGAACCTTTAGGAAAAACTTCACATACTTGAATTCTTATCATGCGTCCTTGATTAATCTTGAAATATAACTCTTTGAATTCCATCCACGCGTTCGTATGCACACATGAGCGCTCGGTATTGGTTGTGCATAGACGGCTTGTGATTTCTTGATCGAGGGGTGAGATATGATCTCTATGTGTTGATATTGGGCCATTCTGGAGGGCTTGAGGCCGTGCCTTACCTGTAGCTTGAGCCCTGAGATGTTGATTGCGCGAGCGCGTGTTTCTGGATTTATATGTTCGATAGTGTCCCTATTAAGGAAAGTGATGATTGGATAGTTACGTGATGAGTGTGATGTGACTGCGAGATGTGTTCATATGAATTTAATGAGACGAGAAGTGTCATCTTGGGGGTAGCAAGAACTATCTGGTGCTTGATTTCCATCATGATTTGATGTATAGCCCCGAGTTGTGGGTGTGTTGAAGGATCTTTTCATGTTGCCTAGTTGGGAAGTGAAATAGATTTCACGTTGTGATACGAGTTCAGACTTAGGAAGACTAAGTGACTGCGTAATGTTTATGACGGTGGAGGGGTATAAAGTGATGTTAGTTTAAGGCAAAGCAGGTGGGTTATCTCCTACAGAGTGTTCTAAAGTCTGTGTAATCCTTACGTTGTTTGTTGGAAGATCTCTTTTACTAGTGAAATATATGTGTGGCAATTTGAATATGGGTCACTTAAGAGAGTGGGCTTGACTGTTACGAGGGTGAATGCGAAAATAGATGATTTGAAATACTAGATGGCTTGTGTTGCACGAGCTTATGAGGGATTGAGTTTAATCTCACTATGGTATTATAGCGGTATTAGAGTATAGGCATTGTGAGTTATTTCATGTTTTGATTTGTGACTTTGAGCCAAGTGGGGGAGTCCGCTATTGATGAATTGATGGCATGGTTATGTGTTGTATTGGTTTCAATGTAAGGTATACTGGTGAGTCAGTTATGGCTGACAGAGGTTGAGACCGAGGATGGCTCGAGTAAAGAATTTTTTTAATAAAGGTTATGTTATGCTTTATAGGTGTACGACAATCACGGAATGACTTGAGTTGTTATTAGTAAAGGATGTACGGTGCATAGAACAGGAAGTTGCTTGGTTGCATCAAGGTGAGGTTACATTCTGCGGTGTAGGAGTGCTAATAGAGCATAGGTCATCCGGTCTGTTCGATCAGTCTAATTGTGGTTTGAGTAGAGTGGATGGATCTCGAGAATGGTTCTAATGGGTTCAAGATTTTATATGTAATATTTGGAGATTTTCAGTTTGTATATTTGGCTAGACTGAGGTTTGCATTGGAGGTGTCAAGACTCGAGGTATTTCTATATCATTATAGATTCTACACATCAGTGTCAGGAAGGTGAAAGTAATGACTTTAGATTTACAAGAAGTCTCTTCAAGGAAAGTATTTCGAATGTGGTACTTTTGGGGATGTTTGAGAGAGTAGTCAGTGGCTTATGAATTGTAGGACGGTGTGGCTTTATGCTTGGGTCTCATATGGCGAGTCTGGGTCGAGGATTGTGGTGTTATAGCGAGAGGAAATATCAAGTTGAGGGTAAATTAGAACGAACTTGGATAGATGGGGTAGCTTGGTAGTAGGTCGGATCAGCATGGTAAGGATATGATTAGTTCTTTGGATGATTATGAGGTAATGAGTTTCTACAGGTGTTTCGCGTCAATGCTTTTGGGTTTTAGTGGCCTGCGTAGCTTGGTTAGTTTAGAATGATTCAGTCCTAACGGTTTAGTTTTGTGCAAATGGAATTCGGAGAGTTCTTGATGATTTCTACCACGGTTGGAGATGTATATTTTCTACGAGCGTGATGAGCATGGGATGTATAGTGATTTTCTTCTAGATGGAATTAATGGAAAGTTCTTGGCTAGTTGAGAACATAGTTGCTTGTATCTCGGAATGTATTTGAAGTTCTTATGTTTATCCTAGGAGGGTATAGTATATGCGGTATGTTGTGTAGGATTGAGATTGGCATGTGTAAGGTCATGGTTCAATTTTTAAAGGAAGGTAAAAAATTCTTAGGTAGCATGGACAGTTTCAGATGACTAGATAAATGAAATCACTAATTAGTGTGGCTTGATGAGGGTATACATTTTAGAAAGGGCAATGTGTTTAAGTTGAGGATACTTCATTAGTATTGCGGCACTCTCTTGTTGGACCGACTACTGATATTCGAGTTTGCTTGGTGGCACAGAAGAATTATAGGAGTACCTCTCGTGGGATGATTGGGTATTAGAGGTGTGTTGTATATTCGGATGGTGGAGTTGGGATCGGATATGGCGATTCGCGGGCAGTATGGATTTGGAGATTGGGAGTTCTAATAAACAGGTTAGGTCGTTATTGTGGACCGCATATATCGGTCTTGTGTGGTAACTATTGGAGGTTTGGAGACCTGAGTGGATCCTTGTTGCTTAGTATGCTAGATTTTTGTGTGATATTAGGTATGGACTGGTTGTCTCTGTGTTGTGTTATTTTGGGTTGTTGCACTAGGACGGCGATGTTGGCTATGCTGGGAATGCCACGGATTGAGTGGCGAAGTTCGATGGATTATGTTCCCAGTAGGGTGGTTTTATTTTTGAAGACCTAGCAGATGGCTGTGAAGGGTTGTCTTTCTTATTTGTCCTTCATGATGGACGTAAGTGCAGACACTCCTACCATTGATTCAGTTCCAGTGGTGAGGGATTTTACGGATGTGTTTCCTGGTGCCGGGCATGTCGCCGGATAGGGTTATTGATTTCAATATTGATTTGGTGCTAGTCACTTTATCATATGGCACCGACGGAGTTAAAGGAGTTGAAGGAGCAGCTTCAGGAACTCCTTGATAAGGGGTTCATTGGTATGCCAATATGGATGTCTGTGCTACATCGAGTCGGCTTGGTTGACTCCAAGTTGTATTGTTGAGGGATATATTGATACAATTGTTATTGAGCTTATTAGTGATCTGGGGAGATCTATGAGTTGCCTTTCCGTGTTGTGAGGCATTACGGTTTGTGGGTTATATGCACATGTTTTGCAATTTTATTGGGGTCTCATAGTGGAAATCGAGCGGGAAGAGTATGGGGTATTGCTCGGTCGATAGCGTATCGGTTGTGTCCTTTTGGGTTTGTGTAATGTTATGTCAATTGCTTCACCGTGATTATGATGATTTGCTTTGGTTCTAGACATCAAATTGTGCGTGGTTATTGATTTTGAGCATAGTGACTTGAGATATTTCATGTGGACCAGTGTTAGGATAGGGTCACGCATTGCAGCGAAGTTATGTGAAGGTATGACCCTTCGGGTTATATTCGTGTATCCTGTTTCTATGATGTGTCACAGGTTCTTAGCATTGTGTGTGGTGGTACTGGTGAGCTTACTGTACAACTCTCTCATTTGAGTTATTTTTCATGATTTGAATACGTTCGGATTGTTGCTTATTGGTGCACGGATTGCACGAATTCTGGCTTTAGATTTTATTGATATGTCATGTCACTAGAGTAGTTGTGTTGGATTAGATGAGATCGTTGGGATCTAGAATGAATGGAAACGGATTCGGTTTCAGCATGTTGGAAGGATAATATCGATGTTCGGCTCAGAAATTTGCTATGGTCATTGCCAAAGGAGAAGTGGCTTCATGAATGGTTGATCTGAGGAATGGTTATGACTTTATACGTGTTTCATTTATCATTGGTAGTATATGGAAGTGTTGGAATGAGGTATTATTTGATAAGAGGTTTATTATCGATATTCGGTTGTTCTGAGCAACTGTTGTGATCAGAAGTTATCGCTACGAGAGTTTGAGCTATGTGGTATATCATGTAATTGCATCTGAGGCTGCATGTACGGTTACAGCTTGTTCGAGCTTAATTAGAGTATAGATGTCAGATTCTAATCTTGTAGATGAATTTAGAAGTGAAAATGTGGTTCTAAGGTTTATGGGCTAGGTTGGATTGTGAAATATCAGTTGCATTATGTTATTGGACTTATATGAGATAGGGTGACATGGGATCACCCCTGGTATGTGCATGGTAAGGTTACACAACTATTTGATGGTTTTTGGAACAACTCTGGGCACATTCGAGGACAAACGTATGATTAAGTGGGGGAGGATGTAACGACCCGATCGGTTGTTTTGAGATTTTGCACTTCGCTTGTCAGTTCTCAGGCATGACTAGCCCCGTGTGATGTATTATGACTTATGTAAATTGTCGGTATAGGTTTTTAGGGTAATCGAAATGGATTTGGGAGAACAGTTCTCAGTTTGAAGCTTAAAATTTGAAAGGTTTGACCAAGTTTTGAATTTTTAGTATTCGATCTCAGATTTGGATTTTTATGATTTGATTAGCTCTGTTAGGTGATTTTGTACTTGGGAGCGTGTCCGAAATGTATTTTGGACGTTCGTGGTAGATTTAGGCTTGAATTGGTGAAATTGAAAATTTGGCATTTTCTGGTCGGAAGTGGAAATTTCGATATAGGGGTCGGAATGGAATTATGAAAATTGGAGTAGGTCCGTTGTGTCATATGGTACATATGTGAAAAATATTAGGTCATTCGGACGAGGTTTGATAGTGTTTTTGATCGAAATCAGAATTTGGAAGTTTTTGGTGTTCTTAGGCTTGAATCCGTGGTTGATTTGATATTTTGATGTTGTTTTGAGGATTCCTAAGGTTGGAACAAGTTTGAATGATGTTATGGAATGTGTTGGCATACTTGGTTGAGGTCTCGAGGGCCTCGGGTTAGTTTCGGGTGGTTAACAGACCAATTTTTGGTTTTGAGAGTTGCAGATTTTGCTAGTTTTCTATTGCAGAGATTTTGTTCATCGCATTCGCGGAGGGTTCATTTCATTCGCGAAGTGTGTTTTCTATGATGGTGGTTTTGTTCTACGCGTTTGCGAAGGAGAGTATATGAACGCGAAGGTTAAGGCGGCATGTGCATTGCGGATGTGTGATTGGGGTCGTGTTCGCGAAGAGGAGTGAGGCCGTTGGGGACCCCAGGTCCTTGTTCTATGTGTTTGCGAGATTAGTCTCGCGTTCGCGAAAGCCTAGGCTGGCGAAGCATCGTGTTCGTGTGGCAGTATTCGCATTCGTGAAGGGTAAAGTGGAGAGGCAGTATGATTTGGTCTACGCGAACGCGAGAGGGCGGTCGCGTTCACGAAGAAGGAAAATAATCCCTAGGCAGAATGTTTTAAAAGTGGTTTTCGCAATTTTTGGTCTATTTCCTCCATTGTTGAGCGATTTTGGAGCCTTTTGAGAAGGACTGGAGAGGGAATCGAAGGGAAGCACTAGGAGGTAAGATTTTTGAACTCAATACTTGATCCTATGTTGATTCTTACTTGTTTAAACATGAAATTTATGGGATATAAAGCCTAAAATTGGGGAATTAGAGCTTGAAATTGGAGAGTGTAGATTGGGAATTTGAGGGGCCATTTGAGGTCCGATTTTGATGTTCTTGGAATGTATGGACTCGTGAGAGGATAAGGATTTTATTTATGTGATTTTTATCGGATTCCAAGACGTGGGCCCGGGGGTCAGGTTTGGCCAATTTTGGAATTCTTGGTTAAAATTGGTTATTTTCGAGTGGGCTTTGTTCCCTTAGTATATTTTGATGGTATGAATCTATTTTTGGTTAGATTTGGAGCATTCGGAGGCCGAGTCGAGAGGCAAAGGCATCGCGGGCTAGAGTTTTGACCGGATTGAGGTAAGTAATGATTGTAAATGTTGTCCTGAGGTTATGAAACCCCAGATTTTACATCGTTGTGCTACCTTGAGGTGGCGCACATGCTAGATGACGAGCATGGGATCGTGCACCATTGGGGGTTGTGACTTATTTCGTCCTGTATGACTGTTATGTCGCATATTTTATTAAAAGTTGTTTGATACCACTGTGTTTTGGAAATTATTACCATGTTTTGCGCTGAATGCCATATTTGGGCCTCGTGCCAATTGTTTTGGACCCTTAGGGGATTTTTACTACCATTCCTCACTGTTTTGACTTTATATTCATACTCAGTCATGCTGTTTTACTGTTTTCATAACTCAGCCATATTTACTCCGTTTTGATATTTTTAATGATATTTTGGGCTGAGAATCATGTTTTACTGTTGCCCGAGTGGCTTGAGAGATTTTTGATTGAGTGAGGCTGAGGGCCTATGTCGTGAGGATATTATGGGATCAGGCTGCGTTCCGCAGCAGTGTTGTAATGATTCTTAATTATGAGGCCGAGGGCCTGATTTGTTATGCCACGAGGTGGCTTGTTATGAGGTCGAGGGCCTATTTGATTATGCCACGAGATGACTTGTTATAGCGCTTAGTCTGTAGGAGCCCCTCCAAGAGTTTGTATACCCCCAGTGAACGCGGGTACCCAGTGTGAGTGATATGATGTAGCATGAGGGGTTGTTGTTGTTTCATATTGTTGCCCGAAGGGCTGTTCTTGATTCATGTTTTGCTCGAGGGGAAGTTCCTGATTTATGTTACACTCGAGGGGCTGATTACGAGTGATTGTGAGGTAGCCGAAGGGGCTGGTTCTGTTGATATTATGCCCGAGCGGCAGTTTATGGTACATGTTTTCCCCGAGGGTCTATTTACGTTCCTATCATTTTTACTCACAATTTTATCACTCGTTTGAAACTATTGAAAGTTGTTTTAAAAGGTTTTACTGAAACTAAGCTTGATTTACAAAGTAAATGATTTCTGTACTATTTTAGAACTGTACTGTATTTGTTGTAGCGTTATGACGTGGTTTAATGTGTTTTCTTACTGCTCAGTTTTCATTTACTTTTATTACTTACTGAGTTGGCGTACTCATATTACTCCTTCCACCTTGTGTGCAGATTCAGGTATTTCTAAACCCAAAAGAGAGTGTTGATTGCTTAGTGGCAGAGTCATCGGAGTTAGCAAGGTAGCTGCCTGATGTTCGCAGCCCTGCTCTTTTCCCTCTTGTCTTCCTTAGATTGTTTTTAGCATATTTTGTGACTCTTCGTTGTATTCAGACCTTAGTAGATGCTTGTGACTTGTGACACCCCGATGTCGGGCTTGTGTATTTACTCTCACTGTTCATTTAGACTTACATTATGAGATATTTGATTAATTAAAGGCTTAAAAATGACTTTTATTGAATAATGGTTAATATAATTGTATCGGTTGTCCTAGTTTCACGTTAAGAGCCATCACCACCAGGTTGGTTTTGGGGTCGTGACAAGTTGGTATCAGAGCCTAGGTTACATAGGTTTCACGAGTCATGAGTAGGTTTAGTAGAGTCTCGCGGTCAGAGACGTTTGTACTTATCCTCGGGAAGCTGTAGAACCTTTAGGAAAAACTTCACATTCTTGAATTCTTATCGTGCGTCCTTGATTAAGCTTGAAATGTAACTCTTTGAATTTCTTCCACTCGTTCGTATGCACGCATGAACGCTCGGTATCGGCTGTGCATAGACGGCTTGTGATTCCTTGATCGAGGGGCGACATGTGATTTGTGTGTGTTGATGTTGCGCAAGTCTGGAGGACTTGAGGCTGGGCCTTGCCTTTAGCTTGATCCCTGAGATGTTGATTGTGCGAGCGCATGTTTCTGGATTTATATGTTCGATAGTGTACCTATTAAGGGAAGTGATGACTGGATAGTTACGTGATGAATGTGATGTGACTACGAGATGTGTTCATATGAATTGAATGAGATGAGAACTGTCAACTTGGGGGTAGCAAGAACTATCTGGTGCTTGATTTCCATCGTGATTTGATGTATAGCCCTGAGTTGTGGGTGTGTTGAAGGATCTTTTTATGTTGCCTAGTTGAGAAGCGAAGTAGATTTCACGTTATGATACGAGTTCAGACTCAGGAAGATTAAGTGACTATGTAATGCTTATGATGGTGGAAGGGTATAAAGAGATGTTAGTTTGAGGCGAAGCAGGTGGGTTATCTCCTGCGGAGTGTTCTGAAGTCTATGTGATCCTTACGTTGTTTGTTAGAAGATCTCATTTACCACTGAAATATATGAGTGGCAATTTAAATCCGGGCCGCTTAAGAGAGTGGGCTTGACTGTTACAAGGGTGAACGCGAGATTTGCAGATGAATTGAAATACTAGATGGCTTGTGTTGCACGAGCTTATGAGGGATTGAATTTAATCTCACAATGGTATTATGGCGGTATTAGAGTGTAGGCATTGTGAGTTATTGTGTGTTTTGATCTGTGGCTCCAAGTTAGGAAGTCCGCTATTGATTAATTGATGGCATGGTTATGTGTTGTATTGGTTATAGTTTGTCGATGACCAAGAAAAAGAAGTACAACTAATAATGCAAATTGACAACAAACACACAATCCAACAAAGTTTTTTGTTACCTTCTACAATGATAAGCAACAACGAAGATGAAGTAAACATGGATCTTGTAACTACCCGAATGGTCGTTTTGAGCTCTAGCACATCGTTCAGCTGTTTGAGGCCATGAGCAGCTTCATTTCAGGTATTATGACTTATACGCATGGTCGGAATTCAATTTCGGGAAGTTCAGAGTTGATTTGTAAAGAGAATTCCCATTTCGGAAGCTTTAAGTTGAAAGAATTGATTAAGATTAGAATTTTGAGTAAATGATGTTGGAATCGGGATTCGAAGGTTCCAGCAAGTTTGTATGACGATTTCGGACTTGGGCGTATGTCTGGATCGGTTTTTGAAGACCCGAGAAAGTTTCGGCACCTATTGTGAAAGTTAGCATTTTTGGAAGAATTTCATAAGTTTGGGTTGAAGTGCATTTTAGTGTTATCAATGTCTGTTTGGGATTCCGAGTCTGGGAATAGCTCTGTATGGTAATTTTGGTGTTGGGAGCATGATCAGAAGTGAATTCGGAGGTTCGTGGGTCATTTTCGAGTCATTTGGCTGAAGATAGAAATTTGAAGGGTTTTGAGGAGTTTGACCGGAAGTGGATTTTTTGATATCAGGGTCGAAATCCAATTCCGGAAGTTAGAGTAGGTCCGTAATGTCGAATATGATTTGCGTGCAAAATTTGAGGTCAATCGGACGTGATTTGATAGGTTTAGACATTGAAAGTAGAAGTTTGAAGTTCTAAAATTCTTTAAGCTTGAATTGGTGTGCGATTCATGGTTTTAGCATTGTTTGATGTGACTTGAGGCTTCGGGTAGGTCCGTGTCATATTATGGGACTGAGTTGTGTGATTGGACGGGGTCCCGGGGGCCTCGGGTGAGATTTGGGCGTGCGGGAGGAGTAGGAAACACACCAAATTTTCTAATGTTCTTGGCATCAGTTGCAGGTCTTGCAAATGCAAGAAATTATTCGTAAATACGAACCTCACGTTTGCGATGAGGGCTTCGCATTTGCGATGAAGCCCGACCCAGGCAGTGTTCGCATTTGCGACACTTTGGCTGCATTTGCAATCCCAGCAGACGTCGCATTTGCGACTCTGTGGTCGTATTTGCGATCCCAATAGCTGAGCCTAGGCTTTGCATTTGCGAGGCTTTTGTCGCATTTTCGACCCTCGCATTTGCAAACCTGGTGTCGCAAATGCAACATCAGAGGGCTGTGTCCAGCTCTTTTAATGAGGGATTTAGGCCATTATTTCATTTCACTTCATCCTCTTAGGTGATTTTTGGAGCTTCTGGAAGAGGGTTTTCACCTAGCACTTTGAGGTAAGTAATTTCTATATAACATGAGTTAAATACATAGATTATGGGTAGATTAACATGTAAAAATTAGGGAAAATTAAGGATTTAGGTGCGAACCTAGGGTTTTGACAAAAATGAGATTTAACCACAATTTCTTTTATAGAATTTAGTAGAAATCATATATTCTTGATCCTTAGGTTATGGGTAACAACATTCTTCAGGAATTTCCGGAATCCAGGCACGTAGGCCCGGGGATGAATTTTAGGAACCTTGCATTTAGGGTTAGGGAAATTATTTTAATAATTTGAATATGAACTTTTGAGCATGTATTCACTAGTTCTTACCCCATTTGAATAGTTTTGGATCGTTTGACTCCGATTTGGAGGTTTGAGCGCATTCTTTAATTGGGAAATAGGCTTCGGAGTAAGGTGAGTTTCCTTTATAATCTTGTATAAGGGAATTGTCCTCATAGGTAATTAATTGGTTATGTGATTCTATTTGTGGGGGATACGCACGCACGATAGCTACTATTATGCCTATGTCCGGGTAGTTTTAGGCTTACATCATCCCTTGATTGATATTGTTGTTGATTTATGTTTATTGTTTGCCTTGAGAAGAAGCGAGATTGAGGTTGCTTAGTAAATCTCTTGAAAGGAGTTGAAATTGAGGAATTTGAGATCTAAAAGGGTTTATTTGAACTTCGTATTTTTGAAATGAATTGAAGAAATATTATAATGACTTAAGAAATCTATGTGTAACCGCGTCGCATGTGCATTTCACGAGCGGGGGAAATCTCTTTAAAAGCTTCACGTAAAATTGTCCTTATTTTGAAAGGAAATCAAGAAAAGGACTTTGATTTATTAATAAATTATATTGGCTGCGTCGCATGTATGATTCGTGAGCGGGGAAATTTCGTAAATTATATTTGATCGCGTCACAGGTATGATTCGGGAGCGGGGTATTTTCTTCTACTACTCTTATGGGATCGGGTCGTTCGCCTAGGCAGGATTTATGTACCACACTCTTATGGGAGTGGGCCGTTCTCCTTGGCAGGTTAATAGATGCATCTATGGTTCGCGTCGTTCGACCCTCGGCAGTGCACAGTTTACTTTTATATTGGATCGGACCGTATGCCTCGGCATTTCCTATCTATATATATATATCATCCTTATGGAATTCATGCGTAATATTTGGCTAGAAGCTGGTGTATCTTAGAGTTTTTCCTGATTTGATTTATGACTATATATATATATATATATATATATATATATATATATATATATATATATATGTGTGTGTGTGTGTGTGTGTGTGTGTGTGTGTGTGTGTGTGTGTGTGTGTGTGTGTGTGTGTGTGTGTGTGTGTGTGTGTGTGTGCTAACTGAGAACTTGAGAAAAATAAAGAAGAAGTGGGATGTTACTATGTGCTTTATACAAGTTTATTTCATATGATTGCCTTGTTTCATACTTATATGCTTCCTTATTGTAATGATATTATTGGACCATTAGTAAGTGTCGAAGTCGACCTCTCGTCACTACTTCTTCGAGGTTAGGTGGGATACTTACTTAGTACAGGTTATTTTTGTACTCATGCTACACTTGCTATGAATTTTGATTGCACAGGCACATGTACCTCTAGTGGCCTGATGGACGTAGTAGCATGAATTATACAAAGACTTAGGTGAGCTGCATATCTCGAGACGACTTGTAGCCAGCAGAGTCTCTTTTAGTGTATTATATTTACTTTCTGTCCAAGTTTGTATTCCGGACAGCTATTGTACTATTTTAGATTTCCTAGTAATTGCCCATGAACTTGTGACACTGGGTCCTAGGAAGATTTTGGGATTTATCAGTAAATAAATTTTGTAAAGACATTATTATTTATTTAGTGAAATTTATTTTTCATTGTTTAATATTTAGAGGAAATGATTTTGAAAATATTAAAACGGGAATTTACTAATTAAATGGTGTTGGCTTGCCTGACAGTGGTGTCTAGCGCCATCATGACCCGTAGTGGATTTAAAGTCGTGACAACATAGTATCAGAGCACTAGGTTCACTTAGGTCTCACGAGTCATGAGCGAGTCTAGTAGAGTCTTGCGGATCGGTACAGAGATGTCTGTACTTATCTTCGAGAGGCTACAGGGCTGTTAGGAGCATTTCCCTTCTTGATTCTTCATCGTACGGTTTGATTCCCTTGAGACTTATGCCTTCATTTCCTTCCCATTCAATTTTATGCGACATGAATCGATGGTTCTAAATCAGGAATCGAGGAATTGTAATAGTACTGCAGATATGGTGCATGATGTGTCCTCCTGCATATTTGACTGGGCAACAAAGGATGAGGAAGGGCAAGTGGGAAGTGTCTTGTGGTGATTAAACTCCTAGAAGGCCAAGTGTGGGAAACAGGAGTTGAGTAGTTGCTTAAAGGAGTGAATTTGACCAATGTGGGAGAGTGTCAGAATAACATATAGGTTCAGTGGTAGGGTAACTACACCCCTTGAGGAAAAGTTAGACTGATTTGAGAATTTTAATGGACAGTGATTGGGTCCACGAGCTTAATTTAAAATATTGGCTATTATGCGGTGGGAGATCAGATGCAACAGAAATGGGGTTGCATGATACGAAGAAGGATGTAATATAACTTTGAATTGGATAATATTTTCTCACATTTGGGTGATGTCCATAAGAAGTGAACAGACTAGTATAGTTGGTGAACGAGCACTGGCTCAGGGTGGGTTATTGAGGTCGTAGTGATTGTACCCCGTGCAACAACGCTTGAAGATGTCGGCATATAATTTCCACGGGTGGGTTATCTCCTGTGAGTAGATCAACGGTCGTGTGGTTGGCGAAGCTTCTGCGAAGAATCCTACTGGTTATCCAGTAAGAAGTCGAATGTGTGAATATTTCTAGAGATTTAGAGTGTTCATGAAATGCTAACAGAAGGATTTTGAGGAATTTGGTGGTGGATTGTGCAAGGTTATGTCAATAAGAGATAAAGAATCTTGATGGGTTCCGGAGTTGTGTAATAGTGGCTTCAAGCTAAGTGGGAGAGTCCCACCGCCTAACGTTGGATTACATGGTCGTCTATTTGTGAGATTTCAGGTTATTAGCATATGGATGAGTTATTTCAGCTAAGAGAAAGGAACATAAGAGGTAATTTGAGCAAAGGAATTGTTAAATGTGTGCTATAGTTGGCCTTATTGACTCATGTCCAGACTTGGGGAAAGGTACATGATTTGTGCCTTGTGTAGATGCGAGTTTCAAGGAAAGTGATTTGGCAGGGTGCTTTGTCGAGAGGGTGTTCATGTGCTAGAAGATTCATGGAGTTGATTATATTCGGTACCAAGTCGGATTGGGTGGCTCTCAACAATGGTCCTAGTGAATTCAAAGGATTTAAAAATGCGGTGCCTAAGGATTCAAGCCTGTAGTATGGTTAAGAATCAAGCTTTTGTAGCAGATTATGATAAGAGGCTCGGAATAATCTATGATGTTTTTGACTTGCAGTGTAGCATCAGGAGGAAACAAAAGAAAGGAAAAGACTTCGGAATCATAGAGGGATTATTAGAATAGGTGCATTAGTTGAAGATGTGAATGTGCGTGCAAGGAGGGTATGAAGCGGATCATGGGTTTGGAGACAATGTGGTCTCATGGAATGGGGTCACTCAAGATGAGTGCGGATTCAGGTTGGTGATGTAAGGAATGGAGCTAATATTATCTCTAAGGAAAGTTAAGGATGAACTAGAGGAAGTTAGATTGGCCAGCCATGGTTAAATTGGCATAGTGGTGGCGGTGTGCACGAGGCTCGACGGCTGCCGTAATTGATTATATTTGGAAGTATTCAAGTATTATGGACTGTTATGTAGGCGGGTCCCGGAAGGGTTATGGTGGTTTAGACGATTACTTAAGGATTTGAATGTTCTATGGTTATGAGAACTTACTCGTGTGTTGCTATAGTCCTCTTGGAATGAGTTAGGTAAAAGGTTTCCAGGTGAGGAAGTGTTTACCCTATTAGTGGTTCAGGAGTTATGATGAAATTCTTGTACTATCACAAATTGGCTTGTTAGGTGCAATGAGCTATATGAAATTTGAAAGTGAGGATCAAGGTGGTGATTCGATGTGTGACGAGGATGTCACGAGCTCGGATGAGCAGGAAAGGGATTTGAATGTTTAGGGCAAGATAGTATTGTCTTCGACGTCACCTGAGATCAGTGTTTTGTGAAAGAAGCTTTGCAACCTGGTTATAGATTCTTGACTTGCTTTACAGCGTTAGTGCAACTGGTGGTATAGACGTGCAGACTTGTTATCTGGTGCGGAAGTTCGTGAGAACATGTCTGTGACGACCCGGCCGGTCATCTTAAGAATTTACGCCTCGATCCCCTATTATCTGCTTTCCCCGTGTTTATTTCTGCTATTTTGAATTGCCGGGATGTTCGATTTTGAGTTTTGGTGAATTTTGGGACACTTAGTCCTTAAATGAGAGCTTAAGTGTTGGAAAGTTGACCGTAGTCGGAACAGTGTAAAGACGACCTAGGAATGAAAATTTGATGGTTCTGTTAGCTCTGTTAGGTAATTTCGGGCTTAGGAGCATGTTCGGATTGTGTTTTGGAGGTCCATAGCTAATTTAGACTTGAAATACTGAAAGGTCGAATTTTGAAGTTTCCGGTTCGCTAGTACGATTTTGATCTGAGGGTCGGAATGGAATTCCGGAAGTTGGAATAGCTTTGTATTGTTGAATGTGACGTGTGTACAAAATTTCAGGTCATTCGGACGAGGTTTGATAGATTTTTTGATCGAAAGCGTATTTTTAGAGTTTTTGGAACTCTTAGCCTTGAATCCGATGAAAAATAGGTGTTTTGATGTTGTTTTGAGCGTTCCAAAGGTTGGAACAAGTTTGAATGAAGTTATGGGATATGTTTGTAGGTTTGGTTGAGGTCCCGGGGGCCTCGGGATGATTTCGGATGGTTGACGGAAAGATTTTTGGAGTTTTGGAGTTGCAGCTTCAGCTGTTCTTCTGTCATAACCGCACCTGTGAGTGTTGGATCGTAGGTGCGGAGCCGCAGAAGCGGCAGATCTATTGTAGAAGCGGAAATAGGGAAGTTCAGCTGGGACCGCAGAAGCGGTAGGATTTCCGCAGGAGCGGTACCGCATCTGCGGATAGGGAGTCGCAGATGCGGAAGATTGGTTTTAAGTGAGAAGTTGTAGATGCGACCTGTGTTCCGCGAAAGCGGGACCGCAGATGCAGTAACAACTGGGCAAAAATAGGAAATTTCGAGGGTTTAGTTTCAAAAGTTAGAAATTCGATTTGGAGCTCGGGAGAGGGCGATTTTGAGAGGAAACTAACGAGGAGATCATTGGGTAACAATTCTTCAACCCTTTCTAGTTATATTTCATCAATCTATAGTTAGTTTCATCATTTAATTTCGGATTGGAGATGAAAATTTGGAAGAAAGTTCTTAGACCTAAAATTCGACTTTTGATCGGGAATTTGACCTTAGATTTGGATAACTTTGGTATGCATGAACTCGTGAGAGTATGAGGATTCTAAAAATATAAACCACTTAGACATGCGTTCCTAAACTAACAACAGACTTTAAGTGCAAGTAATATAAACAGTAAAGGAAATATACTAGGCAAGTAAAATTTATATTTTCAGAATCCTCATACTCTCACGAGTACATGCATACCAAAATTATCCAAATCTAAGGTCAAATTTCCAATCAAAAGTCGAATATTAGGTCTAAGAACTTTCTTCCAACTTTTCCCCAAATTTTCATCTCCAATTCGAAATTAAAGATGAAACTAACTATAGATTGATGGAATATAACTAGAAAGGGTTGAAGATGAAACTAACTATATCTCCTCTTTAATTTCCTCTCAAAATCGCCCTCTCCCGAGCTTCAAATCAAATTTCCAACTTTTGAAACTAAACCCTCGAAATTTCCTATTTCTTCCCAACTGTTACTGCATCTGCGGTCCCGCTTTTGCGGAACATGGGTCACATCTATGACTTCTCACTTAAAACCAATCTTCCGCATCTGTGACTCCCCATCCGTAGATACGGTACTGCTCCTGCGGAAATCCTACCGCTTCTGCAGCCCCTACTGAACTTCCCCATTTCCGCTTCTGCGATAGATCTGCTACTTCTACGGCTCCGCACCTGCGGTCCCACACTCGTAGGTGCGGTTATGACAGAAGAACAATTGAAGCAGCAACTCCAAAACTCCAAAACTCTTTCCGTCAACCACCTGAAATCATCCCGAGGCCCCCGAGACCTCAACCAAACCTACCAACATATCCTATAACTTCATTCAAACTTGTTCCAACCTTCGGAATGCTCAAAACAACATCAAAACACCTATTTTTCATCGGATTCAAGCCTAAGAGTTCCAAAAACTCTAAAAATACCCTTTCGATCAAAAAGTCTATCAAACCTCGTCCGAATGTCCTGAAATTTTGCACACACATCACATTCAATATTACGGAGCTACTGCAACTTTCGGAATTCCATTTCGACCCTCGAATCAAAATATCACTATCAAATCGGAATTTTCAAAATTTGACCTTTCGGTATTTCAAGCCTAAATTAGCTATGGACCTCCAAAACACAATCTGAACACGCCCCTTGCCCGGAATCACCCAACGGAGCTAACGGAACTATCAGATTTCCATTCCGACGCTGTCTTCACACTGTTCCGACTACGGTTAACTTTCTAACATTTAAGCTCTAATTTAGGGACTAAGTGTCCCAAAACTCTCCGAAACTCAAAACCGAACATCCCGGCAATTCATAATAGAAGAAATAAACTCGGGGAAAGAAGATAACAGGGATCGGGGCATAAATTCTTAAGACAACCGGCCGAGTCGTCACATCCTCCTACACTTTAACATTCATTCGTCCTCGAACGAGCATAGAGACATACCTGAAGTAGTGAAAAGATGAGGGTAAAGTTGGCGCATATCCTGCTCGGTCTCCTAGGTCACCTCCTCGACCGGCTTCCCTACCACCGAACCTTTACTTATGCAATGTTCTTTGATCTCAGCTTTCTAACATGCCTCTCCAATATTGCCACTGGCTCCTCAACCTAGGATAGATCTTTGCCCAACTGGACTGAACTAAAACCCAACACGTGCGACGGGTCACCGTGATACCTCCGGAGCATCGAAACATGAAATACCAGATGAATTCTTGACAAGCTGGGAGGTAAGGAAAGTTCATAAGCAACCTCCCCAACACGCCTTAATATCTCAAAATGCCCAATAAACCTCAGACTCAACTTTCCCTTATTCCCAAATCTCATAACGCCCTTCATAGACGAAACCCGAAGCAGAACCCTCTCTTCAACCATATAGGAAACATCACAAACCTTCTGGTTCGCGTAACTCTTCTGTCTGGACTGGGCTGTATGGAGTCTATCCTGAATCACCTTCACCTTCTCCAAAGCATCCTGAACCAAGTCTGTGCCCAATAATCTGGCCTCACCCGGCTCAAACCAACCCACTAGGGATCTACACCATCTATTATATAATGCCTCATACGGTGCCATCTAAATGCTGGACTGATAGTTGTTGTTGTAAGCAAACTTCGCCAATGGTATGAACTGATTACAAGACCCTCCAAACTAGATCACACACGCATAGAGCATATGCTCAAGAATCTAAATAGTGCACTCGGACTGTTTGTCCATCTGAGGGTGAAATGATGTACTCAACTCTACCCGAGTACCCAACTTATGCTGAACAACTCTCCAGAATTGTGATGTGAACTGATTACCCTTATCTGAAATGATGGACACTAGAATACCATGCAGACGTACAATCTCCCGGATGTAAATCTCCGCTAACCGCTCCGAAGAATAAGTAGTACACACAGGAATAAAGTGAGCGGACTTGGTCAGCCGATCCACAATCACCCAAATAGCATCGAACTTTTTCAAGATCCGTGGGAGCCCAACTACAAAGTCCATGGTGATCCGCTCCCACTTCCACTCCAAAATCTCTATCTGCTAAAGCAATCCACCCGGTCTCTAGTGCTCATACTTCACTTGTTGACAGTTGAGGCACCAAGCTACAGATCCAACGATATCCTTCTTTATTCGCCTCCACCAGTAGTGCTGCCTCAAATCCTGATATATCTTCGCGACACCCGGATGAATGGAATACCGCGAGCTATTGGCCTCCTCCAGAATCAACTCCCGAAGCCCATCAACATTGGGTACACAAATCCGACCCTACATCCTCAATACCCCATCATCACCAATAGTTACATCTCTGGCATCACCATGCTGAACCTTGTCCTTGAGGACAAGCAAATAAGGGTCATCATACTGCCTCTCCCTGATACGATCAAATAAGGAAGACCGAGAAACCATGCAGGCTAGAACCCGACTAGGCTCTAAAAGATCCAATCTCACAAACTGGCTGGCTAAGGCCTGAACATCCATTTCCATAGGCCTCTCTGATGCTGGTAAATAAGTCAAACTCCCCAAACTCTCTGCCTGGAGACTCAAGGCATCGGCCACCACATTCTCGGGTGATATAAAATAGTGATATCATAGTCCTTCAGCAACTCTAACCACCTCTTCTGGCACAAATTTAGATCATTTTGCTTGAACAAGTGTTGTAAGCTTCGATGGTCAATATAAATCTCACAAGGCACACAGTACAAATAATGACGCCAGATCTTTAGGGCGTGAACAATGGTAGCTAACTCTAGGTCGTAGACCGGATAATTCTTCTTGTGAACCTTGAACTGTCTGGATGCGTAGGCAATCACCCTACGATCCTGCATCAAAACTGTTCCAAGGTCAATCCTCGAGGCATCACAATAAATAGTGTAAGACCCCAAACCTGTAGGCAATATCAAAACTGGGGTTGTAGTCAAAGCTGTCCTGAGCTTCTGAAAGCTTGCCTCACACTCTTCCGTCCACTGGAATGGAGCACCTTTCTGGATCAATCTGGTCATAAGGGCTGCAATCGATGAAAACCCCTCCACAGAACGACGGCAGTAACCCGCCAAGCCAAGGAAATTGCGGATCTATGTAGCGAGGATGGTCTAGGCCAACTCTGCACGCCCTCTATTTTCTTTGGATCCACCTGAATACTCTCACACGAAACCACGTGGCCTAAGAATGCTACTGAATCTAACCAAAACTCACATTTTGAAAACTTAGCATACAACTTATTCTCTCTCAGAGTCTGAAGCACAATCCTCAGGTACTGCTCATGATCTTCCCGACTCCGAGAATACACCAGAATATCATCAATAAAGACAATGACGAATGAGTCGAGATATGGTTGGAACACACTGTGCATCAAGTGCATAAAGTTGTTAGGGAATTGGTCAGCCCAAATGACATGACAAGGAACTCATAATGACCATACTGAGTCCTGAAAGCAGTCTTTGGGATAACTGGCTTCCGAATCTTCAACTGATGGTAACCTGAGCGCAAGTCAATCTTAGAAAACACCCATGCGCCCTGAAGCTGGTCAAACAGATCATCAATACGAGGCAAAGGATAACGGTTCTTCACTATAACATTGTTCAACTAGCGATAATCAATACATATACGCATAGAACTATCCTTTTTCTTCACAAACAAGACAGGAGCACCCCTAAGGTGATACACTGGGCGGAATAAAACCCTTATCAAGCAATTTTTGTAACTGATCCTTCTAATCCTTCAACTTAGGAGGAGCCATATGATACGGAGGAATAGAAATGGGCTAAGTGCCCGACAATAGATCAATGCCAAAATCAATATCTCTATCGGGCGGCATGCCCGGAAGATCAGCTAGAAACACATCGGGAAAATCCCGTACTACTCGAACTGAATCAACTGAAGGGGTGTCAATACTAACATCTCTCACGTAAGCTAAATATGTGTCACACCCCTTCTCAACCATATACTGAGCTTTAAGAAAAGAAATAACTCTACGGGGAGTGTGATCTAAAGTACCCCTCCACTCAACACGCGGTACACCTGCATAGCCAGCGTCACGGTTTTGGTATGAAAATCAAGGATAGCATAATAGAGGAACAATCAGTTCATGCCCAAGATAATGTCAAAATCTACCATGCTGAGCAATAATAAATTGGCTCTGGTCTCAAAACCACTAAGAGCAACCAAACACGACTGATAAATACGGTCCACAACAAGAGAATCTCCCACAAGAGTAGAAACATAAACAAGGGAACTCAAAGAATCCCGAGATACACTCAAATGAGGAGCAAAATAAGAAGACACATAAGAATAAGTGGAGCATGGATCGAATAGAACCTATGCATCTCTGTGAAAAACCAGTACAATACCTGTGATGACAGAATCGAAGGCAACAACCTCGGTACGGGCAGGAAGGGCATAATATCTGGGTTGGGCTCCCACTCTAGCTAGCTGAGTAGGTGTGGTAGAAACTGGTGTTGTAACCATAGCCTGGGAACTATGCGGGGCACACTGTGGCTGAGAAGTCTGTGGAGGTACACTCCTCCAAGGTCTAGGGAAATACCTCACCACATGGCATATGTCACCACACTCAAAGCAACCTCGGTGGATGTGGCAGTGGATACTGTGCGATACAGGTACTTTGAGACCCCTAAACCCCTGAAACACTGAGTGAAGTCCCCCATGCCGTACTCTTCCCCCAAAATAAGGACTAGTAGATCTCTCCGGTGTATGAGGTCTCCTCACTTCCCTATACTCTCTATCTTGACCTCGTCTATCCTCTCTCTCCTGGACCCACCTATCCTCTACTCAGCAAGAGGTCCTCACCACCCGCTAAACTAGGACCACAGGCTGTGTTGCTATGACACCTGGAACTCGAGCAACGAGAACTTACTGCTCTGGAGTAGGGCTGGCAGAAATCTAGGTCCCTTCCCCGATCTGTGAAGTAGTTGGTACAACCTGAATCAACCCCGCCTGAACTAACGTACCCAACATGCTTAGGAACTATGCTAATGTCTCCTGAAGTGCTGGAGCAGTAGTAGCAGTAGGCGCATCTGGTGTCTGGGCTTAGGCTAGAACTGCTAGTGGCTCCTCGGTGGCAGCTCACGCGGGTGCTATGGCTGCACTGCGTGTGCGTCCTCGGCCTCTACCCCATCCCCGGCCTCTAATGGCTACAGTAGGGGGTGCGGGTGTCTGATCATCTATAGTAGCACGTTTCCTCACCATCTGTGAGAGAATGGAAGACAGAGGTTTAGGACTCGTGATGTCAAAAATCTCGCACGACAGGGAAATCAAATGAAGTGGAATTTTCCTAACAGTTACATAGCCTCTCGTAGATAAGTACAGACATCTCCATACCGATCAACGAGACTCTAATAAACCGGCTTGTGATCCATGACTCCTATGAATCTAGTGCTCTGATACCAACTTGTCACGACCCCAGTTCTCCCTCCGTGAACTGTCGTGACAACACCTAATCTCTATGACTAGGTAAGCCTAACAAATGCGAAAAATAAACGAAACTTATGGAAGAAACAATTAAAAGCCAAAATAACCAAATGAAACAATATTTAAAAGTGCCGCTCGGCAAACACAATATTTAACTCTCAAACCGATACATACTTCCAAGACCCGGAAACCCATGAATCACAAGCTAAGAGATACATAAGAAGCTCTAACTCCAGAATTTGTCTAACAAAAGGGAAATACTGAAGGGCTATACTATTACAGAAAGATAGAAAGGGACTTCTCGGTCTGCGGACGCGGCAGATATACCTCGAAGTCTCTATAGAAGCGCCACGCCTCAAGGATGATAAAACTGAGTGAAAGTACCCGAATCTGCACATGAAAAACATGATCAGAAAGGGCATGAGTACACCACAGCGGTACTCAGTAAGTGTCAAGCCTAACCTCGGTCGGGTAGTGACGAGGAAGGTCAGGGCCCTACTAAGGTTAAATAAAATACAAAGTATAAAAATGTAGAACAAGATAGTATAACTAAGTGCAACAGTAAGAAATAACATAGAATAGAAAGAACAACAACAACTAGAACAGAGGCAAAATAATCACCAAAGCAACAAGGCTCAATATAGAGATAACAACCGGGGATCTACCAGGATACCATCCTGTAGCCCCCAAATGTAAATGCCCAGTGGATCGACTGGGTGTCATCCCGTAGTCCAACTCATAATGCACCGGGGATCTACCGGAATCTCGTTCCGTAGTTCTTAAATGTAAATACCCAGTATTGGGGGAATCTACTGGTTGTAGTCCCGTAGTTCCATATAACTGTGCAGGGGGATCTACCAGAATCCCACATCGGTAGTCCCAAATAAACAGACAAGGGGAATCTACCGGAATCCCACATTCGTAGTCCCAAATAAATAGGCAAGGGGGATCTATCGGAATCCCACATCCGTAGTCCCAATGTAAGTACACAACAGTAACAGGAAAAATATCAGCAAATGTCAACTTCATATTAAGCTCAACTGAGTTGTGGTAGTACGGGTAGGTGCATGAGGTGTTAAACAGTGATTTCGGACAACTCCAGCGTAGTTCTTAGCACGTTTGAGGACGAACGTATGTTTAAGTGCAAGAGGATGTAATGACCCGACCGGTCATTTCGAGCTCTAGCACGTCGTTTAGCAGTTTGTGGCCATGAACAACTTTACTTCAGGTAGTATGACCTATACACATGCTTGGAATTGAATTTCGGGAAGTTTGGAGTTGATTTGGAAAGAGAATTTTCATTTCGGAAACTTTAAGTTGAAAGAATTGACTAAGGTTGTATTTTGAGTAAACGACCTTGGAATCGGAATTCGAAGGTTCCAGCAGGTTTGTATGATAATTTTGGACTTGGACGTATGTCCGGATCGTATTTTGGAAGACCCGAGAATGTTTCGGCACCTATTGTGGAAGTTAGCATTTTTGGAACAATTTCATAAGTTTGGGTTGAAGTGCATTTCAGTGTTATCAATGTTTGTTTGGGATTTCGAGTCTGGGAATAGCTCCTTATGGTGATTCTGGTGTTGGGAGCGCGATCGGAAATGAATTCAGAGGTCCGTGGGTCATTTTGGAGTCATTTGGCTTAAGATAGAAATTTGAAGGTTTTTGAGGAGTTTGACCGGAAGTGGAATATTTGATATCTAAGTCGGAATCCAATTCTGCAAGTTGGAGTAGATCCGTAATGTCGAATATGACTTGCGTGAAAAATTTGAGGTCAATCGGAATTTGATAGGTTTAGACATCGAAAGTAGAAGTTTGAAGTTCTAAAGCTCTTTAAGCTTGAATTGGAGTGCGATTCATGGTTTTAGCGTTGTTTGATGTGACTTGAGGCTTCAAGCAGGTCCGTGTCATGTTATGGGAGTGAGTTGTGTGATTGGACGTGGTCTTGGGGGCCTCAGGTGAGTTTTGGGTGGGCGTAGGGAGTTGGAAGCACGCTAGAGTAGCATCATTTGTATGTATCGCAAATGAGAGAAATTGTTCGCAAATGCGAACCTTGCATTTGCAATGAGGGATTGGTTATGAAGCCTGACCCAGGTAGTGTTCGCATTTGCGACACTTTGGCTGCATTTGCGATCCCAACAGCTGAGCCCAGGGTTAGCATTTGCGAACCTGGTGTCGCAAATGCGACATCAGAGGGCTGTGTCCAGAATTTTTAATGCGGGATTTAGGCCATTATTTCATTTCACCTCATCCTCTTAGGCGATATTTGGAGCTTCTGGAAGAGGGTTTTTTTCCCCTAGCACTTTGAGGTAAGTAATTTCTATACAACATGAGTTAAATATATAGATTATGAGTATATTAACATGTAAAAATTAGGGAAAATCAAGGGTTTAGGTGAGAACCTAGGGTTTTGACAAAAATGAGATTTAACCACGAAATTTTTTATAGAATTTAGTAAAAATCATATATTCTTGATCCTTAGGTTATGGGTACCAACTTTCTTCAAGAATTTTCGGAATCCGGGTACGTGGGCTCGGGAATGAATTTTAGGAACCTTGCATTTAGGGTTGAAAAATTGGTTTAATAATTAGAATATGAACTTTTGAGCATGTATTGACTAGTTCTTACCCCATTTGAATAGTTTTGGATCGTTCGACTCTGATTTGGAGGTTTGAGCGCGTTCCTGAATTGGGAAATAGGCTTCGAAGCGAGGCGAGTCTCCTTTCTAACCTTGTAAGAGGAAATTGTCTCCATAGGTAAATTAATTGGTTATGTGCTTCTATTTGTGGGGGGCTACGTACGCACGAGGTGACGAGAGTCCATGCGTAGCTACTATTATACCTATGTCCATGTAGTTTTAGGCTTACATCATCCCTTGATTGATATTGTTGTTAATTTATGTTTATTGTTTGTCTTGAGAAGAAGCGAGATTGAGGTTGCTTAGTAAATATCTTGAAAGGAGTTGAAATTGAGGAATTTGAGATCTAAAAGGTTTTATTTGAACTTCGTATTTTTAAAATGAATTGAAGAAATATTATAATGAATTAAAAAGTCTACGTGTAACCGCGTTGCATGTGCATTTCGCGAGCGAGGAAAATCTCTTTAAAAGCTTCGCGTTGAATTGTCCTTATTTTGAAAGGAAATCAAGAAAAGGATTTTGATTTATTAATAAATTATATTGGCCGCGTCGCATGTATGATTTGTGAGCGGAAAATTTCATAAATTATATTTGACCGTGTCGCATGTATGATTCGCGAGCGGGGTATTTTCTTCTACTACTCTTATGGGATCGGGCCGTTCGCCTCGGCAGGATTTATGTATCACACTCTTATGGGAGCGGGCCGTTCGCCTCGGTAGGTTAATAGATGCATCTATGGTTCGCGCCGTTCGACCCTCGGTAGTGCACAATTTACTTTTATGTTGGATCGGGTCGTACGCCTCGGCATTATATATATATATAATTCTTATGCAATTCGTGCGTAATATTTGGCTAAAAGTCGGTGTATCTTAGAGTTTTTCCTGATTTGATTTATGACAACCTCTTGATGATATCCACCATATATATATATATATATATATATATATATATATATATATATATATATATATATATGCTCCGGTTAAGGAGAGGTAATTGCTAATTGAGAACTTGAGAAAAATAAAGAAGAAGGGGGATGTTACTATGTGTTTTATACAAGTTTATTTCATATGATTGCCTTGTTTCATACTTATACACTTCCTTATTGTAATGATATTATTGGACCGTTAGTAAGTGTCGAAGTCGACCTCTTGTCACTACTTCTTCGAGGTTAGGCGGGATACTTACTGAGTATATGTTGTTTTTGTACTCATGCTACACTTGCAATGCATTTTTGTTGCACAGGCACATGTACCTCTACTTGCCTGATGGACGTAGCAGCATGGATGATACAGCGACTTAGGTGGGCTGCATCTCTCGAGACTACCCGCAACCAATAGAGTCTCTTTTAGTGTATTATATTTACTTTATGTCCAAGTTTGTATTTCGGACAGCTATTGTACTATTTTAGATTTCCTAGTAATTGTTCATGCACTTGTGACACCGGGTCCTGGGAAGATTTTGGGATTTATCAGTAAATAAATTTTGTAAAGACATTATTATTTATTCGATGAAATTTATTATTCATTGTTTAATATTTAGTGGAAATGATTTTGAAAATATTAAAACGGGAATTTACTAATTAAATGGTGTTGGCTTGTCTGACAGTGGTGTCCGGCGCCATCATGACCCTTAGTGGATGTTGGATCGTGCTAGAGCTTATACCAATAACATCATATAGAATTGAAGAAATTGCTGAAATTTCTAGTGCTTCTCAGAAAACATGAAAAAGAGTGAGGAGAAAGCTAAAAGAATCTCCACCATGTAAAAAGTTTAGGCATGAGGTGTTGCCCTTGGAAGTAAGAGTAGGATCAATTTTTGAGAACAAACAAAACATGACTAAATTTTTCTGCAGCTTGGAGATAAACCAGAAAGTTGAATTTACTACTGTTAGATCATGTCAAAGAGATACGAGCTGAAATGCATCGTGGAGAAATGTGGTTGGAATGTACGTGCTACCAAAATAAAAAATTCCACACTTTTCAGGGTGATAAAATATCATAACAACCATGAATGCTCGGTTGATGCAAGAAAATCAGATCAGAAGCATGCTACATCAAATTTTATAAGTAAACAAATTATAGAACATGTTCGAGACAAAAATATTGTCACGACCCCTGTTTGCCCTCAGTGAATCATCGTGATGACACCTAGTCCTCTACAACTAGGTAAGCCTAAATTGAGGAAGATAACCAAAATGCGGAATATAAACAAATTAAAATAGAATGAAGAGTGATAAAAACAGTGTTAAAAGTGCCACTCGGCATACACAACACAACATTTCTCAGAACCAAGTACACTATTCCAAAAACCCGAAAACTCACGGAACCACAAGCCTTTGGATATCTACAATGTCTAACTCCAGAATATCTAACAATGGAAAGGAATATAAAAGGGCAAATGTTTAAAAGCTAGAATAGAAAGGGACTCCTCGGTCTGCGGATGTGGAAGATGTACCTCGAAGTCTCTAGAGCAGTCGCCTCGCCTCACGGGTGATAGGACTGAGTCGCATTACCTGGATCTGCACATGAAAAACATGCGCAGAAGGGGTATGAGTACACCACATCGGTACTCAGTAAGTGCCAAGCCTAACCTCGGTTGGGTAGTGACGAGGAAGCTCAGGGCCCTACTAAGGTTAAATAAAATATAAAGATCAACAGTATAGAACAGAATAGTATAAATAAGTATAGCAGTAAAATAACACAGGATGTACAGGACAACAACAACTATATAGAAGCAAGGTAAAACACGGAAAAGAAATACAGCTCAACACCAATAATAACAATCGGGGATCTCCCAGGATACCATCCTGTAGTCCCATATGTACATATCCAATGGATATCCCGGGATCCCGTCCCGTAGTCCAACTAATAGTGCGCGGGGATCTACCGGAATCCCGTTCCGTAGTCCCAAATGTAAATACCCAGTACTGGGGGAATCTACCGGGTGCATTCCCATAGTTCCATATAATTGTGCACAGGGATCTACCGGAATCCCACATCCGTAGTCCCAAAATAAACAGACAAGGGGGAGCTACCAGAATCCCACATCCGTAGTCCCAAAACAAATACACAGCAGCAACAGAAAAATATACAAAAATGGAAAAATTTCATATAAGGCAACAAATGCTTCTAGCCTAGCAGCTGCACAGAATTCAGGTAAGGCAAGTTGAGAAAATAAAGCAATTAAGTCACTTAGACATGCTTTCCTAAGCTAAAAACAAGCTTAATAGTGCAAGTAATAGAAACAGGAAATGAAACATACTAGTAATTACTAAAAGAAAACCGGATTTCCAACAATTAGCACAAGTACGCACTCGTCACCTCACGTACAAGGCATTTCAATTACCAAATATACCAATCCTAAGGGGAAGGTCCCCCACACAAGGTTAGACAAGCCACTTACCTCGAACTGGCTCAAAATCAACCCGAAACCACGCTCTTACCACGAGTACTCGACTCCAAATGGACCAAATCTATTCAATTCCATTACCTAATGTAAATAACACTTCAAGTAACTGATTCTACAAAGAAATTTTAAGCTAATACGCGAAATTAGGTAAAATGACCAAAATGCCCCTCGCGCCCACGTCTCGCTATTGGGTAAAATTTATATTTTCAGAATCCTCACACTCTCCCGAGTTCATGCATACCAAAATTATCCAAATATAAGATCAAATTCCCAATCAAAAGTCGAATTCTAGGTCTAAGAACTTTCTTCCAACTTTTCCCCAATTTTCATTTCCAATCTGAAATTAAATGATGAAACTAACTATAGATTGATGGAATAAAACTAGAAAGGGTTAAATAATTGTTACCCAATGATCTCCTATTTAATTTCCTCTCAAAATCGCCCTCTCCCGAGCTCTAAATTGAATTTCCAACTTTTGAAACTAAACCCTTGAAATTTTATATTTTTGCCCAGTTGTTTCCGCATCTGCGGTCAAATAATCGCATTTGCAATACCGCTTCTGCGGTTGGGGAACCGCTTCTGCGGTTGGGGAACCGCTTCTGCGGTTCTCACTTAAAAACCTAATCTCGCACATGCGACCTCAAATTCCGCATCTGCGGTTCTTATGCCCCTTCTGTGGTTTCCTGGCCCCCTTCCTTATTTCCGCTTCTGCGGCACTGCACCTGCGGGACCCAAACCGCAGGTGCAGTTATGACAGATAACAGCTGAAGCTACAAACTTCAAACTCCAAAAATCTTTCCGTTAACCATCCGAAATTACCTCGAGGCCCCCGGGACCTCAACCAAACATGATGCCAACCAATCCTAAAACATCATTCAAACTTGTTCCAACCTTCGGAACGCTCAAAACAACATCAAAACACCTACTTTTCATCGGATTCAAGCCTAAGAATTCCAAAATCTCTAAAAATACGTTTTCGATCAAAGCGTCTATCAAACCTCGTCCGAATGACCTAAAATTTTGCACACACATCATATTCAACATTACGGAGCTACTCCTTGTAAGCACGTGATTTTTGACCCTCCCCGAGGATTTTCACATTTTTTAGCATGAATATGTGAAATTGGGTCTAATATAGCTATTTTAACTATTATTTCGTTGCAAAAAGAAAAATTTCAAAAAATATATATATAAATTTTAGTTTATGTATCTCTCATAAACTTGAAAAATACAAAAATTGCACTTTATTTTTGTACTTTATATAATTTCGAAAATTACAAAAAATATAATTCTATTAATGTTTTGTAGTCATTTTAATTTTGAAAAAATACAAAAATGTTACTTTATATTTTATCTTTATATTAAAAACGAAAATTAAAAAAATAGTTTTATTAATATTTTGTAGCTATTTTAAATCTTGAAAAATATTTAAAAAAGATATAGTTTTGTTTAAATACTAGTCTTATTTTTGGTAGTTATTTTGCTT
Source organism: Nicotiana tabacum (assembly GCF_000715075.1). Taxonomy (NCBI): domain Eukaryota; kingdom Viridiplantae; phylum Streptophyta; class Magnoliopsida; order Solanales; family Solanaceae; genus Nicotiana; species Nicotiana tabacum. The sequence goes on along the minus strand of NC_134099.1, from coordinate 118,476,478 downwards.
ACATAGGACTAGTTAAGCAACGTGTTCCTATTTCTCGGGTCCGGACAAAAGAATATTATTCGGGTTCAAACTACCCGGTTTTAGGCCTAATTTTCGGACCTAGCCCATAATAATCCGAGTCCACCACACATGAGGGGACACGCGTGGGGAACACGGACGGAATCCCGTACACGGGGAACCCCACCACGCGTGGGAACATAAGTCTCGAACCCCACCACGCGTGGGGCTCATTTTTCTGGGCAAACCCATTACAAAACACGGACAAAACATTTTGAAGGGAGGGATTTTTGAAAATTTGGAGACTGGCCATTGTTCCTCCGTCTTCTTCCTAAAAGAAGAAGAACAAAAACAAGTAAAACCCTACTGTGAAAAACCAAAGCAACGTCGCAACCAACTCCCCCTCCCACCTTCGCCACCGAGCAACCATCCCCCCTCGTCGTCATTTCCAGACGACAACCAAACAACCCGTCACCTCCACGTCCAAACACCATCACCCAAACACCACGTCCAAACAACCAGCTCCCCGACTCCCTCGTCGTCACCATCCTTCCACCACCCGACCACCAGTCAAGCAGCAGCTACTGCTGCTGCATCGCCCAAACATCACGTCGCCACCAGCTTCCTCAACCAGCTCCAACTCAACCACCCACCTCCATCTACACTACCCAAACCGTCCGCAACCCCCCAGCTCCGTCGTCGTCGATCACTGTCCACCAAGCTCAACCTCACACCCAAACCAACCCAGCATCAGCCTCAACCGTCGACCACTGCCCAACACCACCACCCAAACATCAGTACCAAACAGACCACCAAACAGGCCCGTCAACAACCACCCAACCCAGCTCCTTCCATCGCGTCGTCACTGCCCCCTCGCTGGAACTCGAGCAGCTGTTGATGCGTTGTCAAGCTCTCCATCACGTCCGGCGACCATAACCCAAAACCAACCACTCTCTCACGTCCGAGCTCCAGCCATTAACCACTGCCCAAACGACCCTCCATAACCTGTTTCCTCCTCATATCCGAACGACCCCTTCTGCTTATCTTCACGTACCTGCTGCGTCAAGAAAATCCAGCAGCAGTTGATATCTCGTGCGTTGATAGTTTGGCCGAGCTCTCTGCTTCCATCGAGGTCGTCGTTGTTCAGTCAGGTCCGGCTTGAGTTCCGTCGGAGTCGTGTTTGTCGTTCTGAGGTGGTCGAGGTTCGTTTTCTAATCTTTGTTTGAGTTGCTATTGGTCACTATAGTGTCCGAGCTTGAATAAAGGTTATGTTGAAGATCTTGTTTAAATCTGTCGAGTTTTAGTTTTGTGCTTACGTTATTGCTATCTCAAAATTGGCATGCTAGACGAAAGTTGTACAAAAGTCCTCATGTTCGTGACTAGCTCGCCGAATTGGTAGTCGGATTGATTTAATAAGTTCTATCATAATTTTATTAGTCATTGTTCTGTTGTTTACCATATGGGTTAGTTCTAAATGTAAGTTCATGTTTAATTATAATTCGTCAAGCTCGAGATACTCTTCATTAGCCGTGTATCCTACTAGTTTCCATTGTTTGATTAATAAATTAGGATTTTCTTTTTAGAGATGAACTTAATAGAGAAATGTAGTCACTGTAGATTTATCCTTAAAAATAAAAATGAGACGAGCCTCGCCAAATAAAATGCAAATCGCGGGGCCCTCAATAATCAGTCATAATAAATACTTAGAATTTGGGATGGACCGTTTAGTGAATTTCACTGCCTTCCCCAAAGATAATAACGCGTTAGCCTCTTTAGACGCGATTTAATGTTATCTCCCTAAACTCGGGTGCACATTTATGTGACCCAAATCCAAATCTCAACGAAATCGAAACGTGTCTCTAATCACGGGCACATTGACTGTGACGTGGTAAGAGATGCATTTCCATGACGTTGTAAATCCTTTTAATAATGAAGGAGACGAGCCTCAACAAACAAAAAATGCACAAGTCGCGGGGCCCTCTAACTGTATATATATTAAAACACTTAGAATTCGGGACAGGCCGTTTAGCGAATTTTTCGGCCTTCCCCAAAATAACAATACGCTAGTTGCTTTAGGCGCGTCCTAATAATTTATTCTCCTTAATTCGGGTGCACATTTATGTGACCCAAATCCAAATCTCAACCGAGTCGAGATATGTCAATAACCACGGGTGCATTGATGTAACGTGGTTCGAGATATATTTTCACGACGTTGCAAGTCCTATAAAAATAACAGTAAACGATAAAAGCGGTTAAAAGTTAAAATTTGCACATAAGTTCATATTTGTATAAAATCGGATAAATAAGCCGAATATAACAGTTGAGCGACCGTGCTAGAACCACAGAACTCGGGAATGCCTAACACCTTCTCCCGGGTTAACAGAATTCCTTATCCGGATTTCTGGTACGCAGACTGTAATATGGAGTCATTATTTTCCTCGATTCGGGATTAAAATTGGTGACTTGGGACACCCTAAATCTCCCAAGTGGCGACTGTGAAATAAATAAACCAATCCCGTTTCGATTGTCCTTTAATTGGAAAAAACTCCCTTGCCCCCTCGCGGGTGGGGAAAAAGGAGGTGTGACAGCTCTGGTGACTCTGCTGGGGAAGGTGACGGACCCAGAACCACTGGTTCAGGGTTAAGAATTCGAGCTTAGAATAATTGTTATTATTTGGCTTTATTTATTATCTGATTTTTACATGTTTGAGCCTAATGTGCTAAATGTTGCTTTTACCACTTTGATATTATTTGAACTGTATATAAATTGTGCCGAAACCTTTCTCTTCTTACCTCCGGGGATGTGCTTACTGGTTGAGACTCCCTATTCTGTTAGTGTCATACCCTGAATAAAAGAGGCTCGGAAAGTTTCTAAGTCGGCTGGCCTTTTGGTTCCCGGAAAGGAGCTCCTTCCTCAGCTCGAGTTGTCCGCTCGGGTACACTGTCTAGAACACCGACCCAGGTTTTTGAACATAGAATAACGTGACTTCATGCCGGATCCCTAGTAGGAACGCTTATTTGCATCACATTGCATTTGACTCAGGGGACTCAACACAGGGGTTGGGTCCGTCACAGACTAGCGACCTGATATGAAAAGGCCATCCTGATGCATCCTATTTGTTTTCCGTGCATTTATTTGTCTCGTACCCGCATGCTGACCGGTGTTTGAATATTATGAATTTTGTGAAATTGAAAAAAAAGAGAAATAACGGTTAAGGAATTGATTGTTTATTTTTGAAAAAAACCAATACCCAAATACTGTCAAAACTCTGCCGAAATTTTGAGAAAATGAAAAAAAACGTCTTATTAGTTTGTTTTATTAAAAGCAAAGGAAAAATAGAAAAATCGTTGTTCTATTTTGTTTTTCAGAAAAATATAGAAATATATAGTTTGTCTTGTTATAAAAATAAAAAAAAAATAAAAAAAAAGAGTCTTATTTTAAAATGGTTTTTTTTATGAAAATTCAAAAAATAATAATAATAAAAAAGAGTCTTTCATTATTTGTCACAAATATATACATGTATATATATATATATATATATATATATATATATATATATATATATATATATATATATATCCAAATTTTTTTTTCCAAAAAATATATATATGTCTTTATTTGTTGCAAAAATATTTGTCTTGCCAAAAAGTTTAGAAAAGTTTTTAGACTCCCAATTTTCAAAAACAAAAAAAAAAGATCCAAAAATATTATCCATTATTAACTTCTTTAGAAAGTCTTTTAATTATTATTTTTTTTAAAAAAAATGTATAATAAGAAGAAAAATCCGAAAATATTTTGATTCTTCTTTCAAAATTGAAAAGAAAATGCAAAATTCAAAAAAAACATTTTAGAAGCATTTCTTTTATTAAAGGAAAAATTCCAAAAAAATATATTCTTCTTTTCTTTAGAATAAAAAATAATGCAAATGAAAATTCAAAAAATATATCTTAGAAGTGTTTCTTTTAAAAAGAAAATCAATCAAAAATCAAAAATATACTTCCTTTCTTCTTTTAAAGTAGTTCTTTCACAAATTAAGAAAAAAAAGTTAGTTCATCTACTTATTCTTGATTACCCGAACTACGCGGGTTTGATTCTCACCGGGTGTGAGATACGTAGGCAACCCTCATCGGGTCCAACCCCACCTTTTTGCTAAAAAACCAAAAACAAATAAAAAAAAAAGAAAAAAATGTCAAAGATTTTTAATTTTGTCGTAAATAAGTCTAGCGATGTAACTTCCCCCTTTTTACAAAAAAAATAGCAAAAACAAATATGTCAAATTTTAATTGTCATAAAGAAGTCGGGTGCCGCTGCTTTATCAAGACATAGCCGAATGTTCCCGAAAGGGACGCCGGAAGGCTGACTTTGCATAATCAGCCACCTTTGGGTCATTTTTAAGACTTGGTCCAGTTGACCCACATAGCCTTAAAAATCTTCGTCCCCGAGGCATTGAAAGACCGTGTTTGCAATGTTGAATTTTCTATTTTTGAAAAATGATAAAAGAGTCATAAACAAGTCCGGGTGATGCCGCTTATGTGAAAAATGGCCAAATGTTCCCGAAAGGAACTCCGGAAGGCTGCCTTGGTACAGACGGCCACCTCGTTTTTTCCTCACACAACCTTAAAAATCTTCGTTCATGAAGTGCTGAGAGGTCGTGTTCAGAAATCCTTTTGAGAAAAATCGCATATATTTTTGTTTTTTATCAGAATAAGTTTCGTTTGTTAAAATCTTATTAATAAATGTGCAGAATGAGCACGACTCCAAATGAACCCTTTTCAATCATGAATAAAATCCCCCTCCAATTGCGGCTCTGGTGGAATGATTTAGGCAAAGAAGGGCATGACGAAATCAAGAAGTATCTGAAAGGCCTCACGAGCTTGTTGGATATCAGGCCACGAGGAGATATCATAAGGGCACTAGTCCCCCACTGGGACCCTGCGCACAATGTCTTCCATTTCTCGGACTTTGAACTTACCCCAACTTTAGAAGAAATAGCAGGGTATATCGGCAGCGCTGAGACTCCTTTGAGGCACAAATATCTGATTGCTCCAAGAGCTGTAGCAATACACCGGTTTCTGGACTCCTTAAAGATAGTCAGAACAATTCATAACCCTGACTTGGCAAAAGGTTTTTGCAGCATGAGTTTCATATATCAAAGATATGGTCACATAGGAGGATTCGACAAGCCAGAAAACCAGTTGTGCAGCAAAAGTAATCGTCAAAAGTGGGAAGAACATAGACGGATTGCATTCATGATAACTTTCTTAGGACTACTAGTATTCCCAAGAAAAGACGGGAATATTGACATAAAGATAGCAGGGGTCGTCAGTACGTTGCTCACACACAGAGATAGTACGTTGGCGCCCATGATAGTATCTGATATGTTCCGAGCTCTCACGTCTTACAAAGCCGGAGGAAGCTTTTTCGAGGGTTGCAATTTGTTGTTGCAAATGTGGATGACCGAACACCTATGTCACCGAGCCCAGTTTCTGAGCCATGGATCCGCTGAAAAGACCTGCATAGAGGAGTTCTATACCAGAGTTAATGAGACCTACCTACCGGAAGGAGTCACAGCATGGACCTCATATTTCCATACCCTCAACGCCAGTCAAATACAGTGGGCGCTAGGATGGTTACCGATCGACAAAGTCATATACATGCCAGCAGCCAGGCCCCATATTCTCTTAATGGGACTTAAGAGCATTCAACCATACGCGCCGCATCGGGTTTTAAGGCAACTTGGGAGGTGTCAGATAGTGCCGAAAGACGAGGATCTAAGCACCCAGGTGATTGAGATCAGTCCCGACGGCCAGTTTCCTGAAGCAAGGGTTCGCCAAATTTGGAGCCAATGTCAATACTTAAAAGCAATACTTGTGTAATGAATCGGGCAAAAGGGGAAGTTGCGCCCGGGTATCAGGCCTGGTACAAAGGGGAGACATCATCTGGAAGGCCGACCAAAAGACCTCACCTGCAAGAATTTGCCAAATCTTCACAAGAGCAGTGGGGCTGGTTGGCCAAAGAGCGGGAATATCTTGCCGAAACAGGCAAACTGAAGCAACAAGTTCAGGATATGAGGTTTGAATGCCAATTACAGTCTGTTGCCCACAAGGGAGAAAAGAACAGATTAATCAGAGAAGGCGAGATCCTCAAAGCTCAGATCCGGAGGATGAAAAAGGAGGCTGATAACCAGCTGAGAAGCCGGGCGGATAAAAGATTGATAGCAGGGTTAAAGGATCAGGTTGCGGAATGCCAGGAAGATTTGGAAAGAGCCAAGGCTAGCACAGCAAGATTGCAGACCAAGTGGGCAAAGGGTACAATGGCCCGGAGGCAGCGCCTGCAACAAGTCATAAGGGATTATGAACTGAGCATCGGGACATTAAGGGAAACGAATTCCTCTCTTCAAGAGAGGATCTTCAAGCAAACACGAGATGCCCAAGCCGACAGAAGGCGATGTTACGATGCAATGACCAGAATGGAAAGACAAATGGAGATGTTCCAGGATCAGCTTGCCAACAATGCGCAAACACTAGGATTGAAGAACCGACAGATAAGGCAGTTGTTCACAGAAAGGGACAACATTCGAGGAAGGATCGACGAGATTGGGCATTACATCTACATGAGATGCCTGGCATGCGAGCAAATGCCTCGGAAGACCCTCCTTGTTTCCATCATGGGTTGCGTCCACCGAATCATGAATGAGTTGAAAAGCCTGCAGAGGGACCTCACACCAAGGGCCGCGGAAAGGCCGAATGATGCCTCGCGGGCCCCTAAGTTGGAAAATTAATCTTTGGTTGAGTCTTGTTTATTTGGCTTTGTTGTTTTTCCATATGTTGTTTTCTTTTCTTTTAGTCAAAACGGGTTAAGAACTGTGGAGTCTGTACTATTGCTATTCCTTGATTGAAGTAATTTGTAATAGCAAAATTTTGAGAATGAATTTAACGATTTCCCAAGAATTTTGTGTTTCTTTACTTTAAGGCAGAACTACGCCTGGTCTGATTCGCGCGGGGACGTGATACGTAGGCAATCCCCATAAGATTCGACCGCTTTTAATAAAGAAAGAAAAGAAAATATAAAAATAAAAAGAAAAATAATAAAAACAAGAAAAGGGGATAAATGAGCAAACCGGGATGACGCATGTTGTTTAAAGCAAAGCATGTAGAAACGGTTAACTGCCTAGGAGCATTGCATCCTCTATGTGTTGAGATTAAATCCGTTAAACTCTAACGCTAACGAAGTTTGTTGTTGTCTGATCAAGACAGTTAGTTGTTAAAGAATTCTGGCAACACACCCTTACCAAACCAGATCCAAAGGACCGGTAGCAATAAGCATGACTACTTCAGAGAATAGTAACGAGGAAGAAAGGCCGATGAGCCAGTTGTTAAAAGAAGCGATGGAAAAGATTGAAAGGATGGGACTAGAGATGAATGCAATGCAGCTAGCTTTAGCCAAAGCACAAAAGAGTCCTGAGCCATTGGGGCGCATGCCAGAATACCCTCATTCCGGCCCTTCCACAAGCCTCCCGAATCCCCGTTATCATCAAGAAAGAAGCCCTCATGATTCCCAAGCTCCACCACCCCATCAACCTCTCCCAACACCAAATATTCCCACCTTTGTGGGACCCCCATCAGCCACCTTGCAAAGAACGACCAGTGAGCCATTGTTTCAGGCCCACGATACGCAGTACTACCCCCCTGAGCCTACATTTACATGCCCCTGAACCACAGGCTTACAATCCACATTTGGAAGTGCCGGCAGAGATTGAGAAGCCGGCTAGGGCCCCTGAACAGGATGAAGTATTGAGAAAGTTCAAAAGCCTGGAGCAGTCCTTCAGGAACTTGCACGGGCTGGGCAATCAAGTCAGCGTAGCATACAAAGATCTGTGCCCTTTCCCAGACGTCCAACTCCCGGCTGGGTTCAAGATGCCTAAGTTTGATTTATATGAAGGGCACGGTGATCCCATGGCACATTTGCGGGGATTCTGTAGCAAAATGAGAGGGGCAGGCGGCAAGGATGAGCTGTTGATAGCTTATTTCGGCCAAAGTCTGAGCGGATCTGCACTAGAATGGTATACCAGGCAGGATTCCAGCAGGTGGTACACGTGGGATGATCTGGCGCAGGCTTTTGCAGGTCATTTCCAGTACAATCTCGAGATAGTCCCTGACCGTCTCACATTATTGAGAACTGGGAAGAAACCCGGGGAAAGTTTTCGCGAGTTCGGGTTCCGCTGGAGAGAACAAGCAGCTAGAGTCGATCCTCCCATGAGAGAGGGAGAGATGGTGGACTATTTCTTGCAGACACTGGATCCAACCTACTTTGGTCACTTGGTGACAACAGTTGGAAAATCTTTTAACGAGGTGGTCAAGATAGGGGTCATGATAGAAGAGGGTCTGAGGTCTGACAAAATCTTGAACTATTCGGCACTCAAAGCCACAACCCAGGCTATTCAAAGCGGCACGGGAGGTGCGCTGAGAAGAAAGAAAGAAGAGGTTGCCACGATCGAGGCAGGCAGTTGGTCTAGGGCTGGCAGGCCGCACTACAACCAACCCAGACCTCACAGGTCAAACTACCCATACAACCCACCACAAAATTTCTATCCACCTCAAGAACCACATTGTTCCGTACACCAGGCCCAAGCATACACTCAGCCTCCGGTTCGCCCACAATGGCGCGCGCCGGCTCCCCAGAACATATATGCACCACCACAAAACACCTATCCTCCACCGAGGGCGTATAGAAACCCTTCAGGGGCAGGCTTCCGGGGAAATCCAGATGCTAGGAATGACAGGTTGCGGAAGCAGAGAACTTTCACGGAGTTGGGAGAAACCTACACCGCTTTGTTCCACAAGCTGAGGCAATTGGGTTTGGTTAGTCCTGTCCAGACTCGAGAACCAAATCCCCCACCTCAGAATTTGGATCGATCAATAAGTTGTGAATACTGCTCAGGGATGCTCGGGCATGACACCGAGAAGTGTTGGAAGTTAAGGCATGCCATACAGGATCTTATCGACACCAATAAGATCGAGGTCCAGACACCAGAAGCTCCTAACATCAACCAAAACCCACTGCCAGCGCACCACGAAACTCACATGATTGAGTTGGTGTGTGAGGAGGAGAGTTGAGAAAACCCTCACAAACAGTGATGATGATCCAAGCCACCCCGAAAGAAGTCTCGACCGGTGGAGGGACGAGTGTACAGTCACAGGGAGAAGGCGTCAAGCCGGTAGTGATATTGGGAAAGAGCCCGTCCGCCATAACAAGCAAACCCGAGCCAAGCAAGTTGGTAATATCAGGAATCCCGCCCACACCGGCAGTCGTGTTAAAAGGGGTATGTAGAGAACTGGTGACCATAAAACCTGTGGTCCAGCTGCCGATGATTGACAGCAGGGCTGTGCCTTGGAAATATGAAAAGGCAGTGGTGATGTACAAAGGAAAACAGGTGGAAGAAGTCAGTTGTGAAGCGCAAGGGCTGACTCGATCAGGTCGATGTTTTGCTCCGGTGGAGCTAAGAAGAACCAACCCAGTTGCAACCAAGAAACCTGTGTCTGAAGAAGAAGCTGAAGAGTTCCTGAGGAAGATGAAAGTACAAGACTATTCTGTGGTCGAACAGCTGAGAAAAACACCGGCCCAGATCTCACTGTTGTCATTACTGATCCATTCTGAGGAGCATCGTCGGGCCCTGTTGAAGATATTGAACGAAGCTCATGTACCCAGTGAGATTTCTGTAAACCACCTGGAAACCATTGCCAACAAGATTTTCGAGGTGAACAGGGTAACATTTTCAGACGATGACCTGCCGATGGAAGGTACGGAGCACAATAAAGCTCTATACCTAGCCGTCAAATGTGAAGACTCGGTGGTAACTCGAGTATTGGTGGATAACGGCTCAAGCGCCAATATTTGTCCATTATCCACTCTGGACCAGTTAAAGATCGACCACGGAAGGATCCACAAGAACAGTATCTGTGTCCGAGGGTTTGACGGAAACGGAACAGCTACTATAGGGGATGTTGTACTTGAACTGACCATTGGTCCGGTCCTGTTTACCATGGAATTCCAGGTGTTGGACGCCACAGTATCTTATAACCTGCTGTTGGGACGACCCTGGATTCATGCAGCCAAAGCGGTGCCTTCCACCCTACATCAGATGGTGAAGTTCGAGTGGGAAAGACAAGAGGTCGTGTTACACGGCGAGGATACAACGTGCACCATGGGCGGAACCATTGTACCTTTCATAGAGACCACTGACGACAAAGGTCCTTGGGTCTACCAGATCTTCGATACAGGGTCGGCCAACAAAATCTCTGAAGGAGAGATCATCCCACACCCTAGGGTAGCGACCGCAACGGTCATGATGGTCTCAGAAATGTTGGGTAATGGATTTGTACCAGGAAAAGGCCTGGGAGTCGAGCTTCAAGGGATTGTCCAACCTGTCTCCCTTCCTAAAAATCTGGAAAATTTCGGATTGGGGTTCAAACCAACCGCAGCAGATAGGAAGCGAGCGCGAAAAATGAAGAAGAGGGTTTGGGTTTTGCCTAAACCAGTACCGCGTCTCTCACGGTCTTTTGTCAAAGCAAGTGCCAGGGGGTCACCGGTCCCGAAGATTCTAGGACCATTGATCGGTATAAATGAGGACCTGAATCAGAGTTTTGAGAGGCTCTTCGCTGATGTCAGCGGTGTAGAAGCTGGGGAAGGTTCCAGCAGAACAGAGATACAGTTTGTGGGACCTGAGGCCAAGACCAACAATTGGACAGTTACTCCTCTTCCTGTCCGAGGGGAGTCTTGGTAGTAGGCTTTGATTTATATTTTGTGTGTTTTGTTTTGTTCGGATTATCCCAGGGTGTAATCCAAATTTTACTTTCGTTTTTGTAAAAGTGTGAACCCTTTTATCCCGCAAGTTTAATAAAATTCTCTTCTTTTGCCCATTTTAATTTTGTTTCGTTCTTTTGTCTTTCTGAATAGTTCTCTTTTTACTGGTTCTAATGACATGGCATGCACAGCGGATCTTCGACCTAGTCTAATAAATCAATCTGAATCTGACTCAATGATGCAAGAGGTCGTTTGTGATGATGAATCTGAATGTGATGAAGGTGAAGCCTTCGAAGAGATAAACCGAGAATTATGCCAATTTGAAGAAAAACCCAAGCCTAACCTAAATGACACTGAGGCTGTAAACCTAGGAGACGCTGATAACGTCCAAGAAACCAAAATCAGCATCCACATTGAGCCGAATGTCAGGGAAGAATTGATCAAAACCCTTATGGAATTCAAAGATGTTTTTGCATGGTCTTATGACGATATGCCTGGATTAAGCACAAATTTAGTGGTTCACAAATTGCCCACTGACCCGGCATACCCTCCGGTCAAGCAAAAACAAGGGAAATTTAAAACAGAAATGAGTGTAAAAATCAAAGAAGAGGTGATTAAGCAGTTGCAGGCAAAGGTCATTCGGGTCACTCGATATCCCGAGTGGTTGGCCAATGTGGTACCAGTCCCAAAGAAGGATGGAAAAATCAAGGTGTGCGTCGACTACCACAACCTCAACAAAGCAAGTCCCAAGGACAATTTTCCGTTACCCAACATTCATATCCTGATCGATAATTGCGCTGGGCGCGAGATCGGATCCTTTGTGGATTGTTATGCGGGTTATCATCAGATCCTAATGGACGAGGAGGATGCTGAGAAGACAACGTTTATTACGCCATGGGGAACCTACTGCTATCGGGTAATGCCGTTCGGATTAAAGAACGCCGGGGCAACGTACATGCGAGCAATGACTGTCGTGTTTCATGACATGATACACAAAGAAATCGAGGTGTACGTCGATGATGTGATCATCAAATCTTGGCGTCAGGAGGACCATGTGGCAGACCTAAGGAGATTTTTCCAAAGACTCCGAAGGTATGATATCAAGCTTAACCCGGCCAAATGCACATTCGGGGTTCCATCAGGAAAGTTGCTAGGATTCATCGTCAGTCGACGGGGGATTGAGTTAGACCCATCCAAAATTGAATCCATCCGAGATTTGCCACCGCCAAGGAACAAAACAGAGGTAATGAGTTTGCTGGGTAGACTCAATTACATCAGCAGGTTCATCGCTCAACTCACAGCAACTTGTGAGCCCATATTTCGGCTGCTGAGAAAGGATGCTGCGGTAGGTTGGACGGCAGAGTGTCAGGAGGCTTTCGACCAAATCAAAGGGTATCTGTCTAATCCACCCGTATTGGTCCCGCCTAAGCCCGGGAAGCCCCTAATTCTTTACCTGACGGTCTTGGAAAATTCATTTGGTTGTGTATTGGGGCAACATGATGACACAGGAAGGAAGGAGCAAGCCATCTACTATCTTAGCAAGAAATTCACAGTACATGAGGTCAAGTACACTCAACTCGAGAAAACATGTTGCGCCCTAACTTGGGTAGCTCAGAAGTTGAAACACTACCTGTCTTCGTATACTACTTATCTCATATCCCGCTTGGACCCATTGAAGTATATCTTTCAGAAACCTATGCCCACGGGAAGGTTGGCAAAATGGCAAATTCTGCTCACAGAGTTTGATATCGTCTATGTAACGAGGACGGCCATGAAAGCCCAGGCGCTGGCAGACCATTTGGCAGAGAATCCCGTTGATGAAAAATACGAGCCCTTAAGAACGTATTTTCCTGACGAAGAGGTAATGCATACAAATGAGTTGGAATTGCCTGAAGAACCGGGTTGGAAGCTTTTCTTCGATGGAGCTGCAAACGCGAAAGGGGTTGGAATAGGAGCAGTACTCATTTCTGAAACAGGACGGCATTATCCTGTTACGGCTCAACTACGCTTCTATTGCACCAACAATATGGCCGAGTATCTTGCATTCTGGGTCTGCGCTTGGCTGCTGACATGGATGTCCAAGACGTCTTGGTCATGGGAGACTCGGACCTCTTGGTACATCAAATTCAGGGTGAATGGGAAACACGAGATCTAAAACTCATACCATACCGACAATGCTTGCATGATCTGAGCAAGCAATTTCGATCGGTGAAGTTCAAACACATCCCGAGAGTTCACAATGAGGTTGCGGATGCCTTGGCCACCTTAGCATCAATGCTGCACCACCCTGACAAAATGTATGTTGATCCTCTGCACATCCAGGTCCGTGATCAGCACGCCTACTGCAATGCCATAGGAGAAGAAGCAGATGGCGAACCCTGGTTTCAGATATCAAGGAATACCTCAGAATGGGGATATATCCAGAACATGCCTCTGGAGACCAAAAAAGAGCCCTTCTGCGTTTGTCGAATGGTTTCTTCTTCAGCGGAGGAGTATTGTACAAAAGAACCCCGGATTTGGGATTGTTGAGATGCATAGATGCCAGTCAAGCAACGATGGTTATGGCAGAGGTACATGCTGGAGTTTGTGGGCCACACATGAGCGGATATGTATTGGCAAGAAAGATCCTTCGAACAGGGTGTTATTGGCTCACCATGGAACACGACTGTATCACTTTCGTGAGGAAATGCCATCAGTGCCAGATACATAGAGATCCGATTCATTCTCCGCCAACAGAGTTACATACGATGTCAGCACCCTGGCCGTTTGTAGCATGGGGCATGGATGTCATTGGACCTATCGAACCAGCAGCATCCAACGGCCATAGATTCATTCTAGTGACCATTGATTACTTCACCAAATGGGTTGAGGCTAAAACCTTCAAATCGGTAACCAAAAAGGCAGTGGTGGACTTTGTTCATTCCCATATCATCTGCAGATTTGGGATCCCAAAAGTGATCATCACGGATAACGGTGCAAATCTTAATAGCAGCTTGATGAGAGAGGTATGCCAACAATTCAAGATTACACACCGCAATTCCACCCCATATCGTCCCAAGGCGAATGGAGCAGTCGAAGCAGCCAATAAGAATATCAAGAAGATACTGCGAAAAATGGTGGAAGGGTCCAGACAATGGCACGAGAGATTACCCTTTGCTTTGTTGGGTTACCACACTACCGTCCAAACTTCCATAGGCACAACTCCTTATTTGTTGGTGTACGGAACTGAGGCCGTAATACCAGCGGAAGTCGAAATTTCGTCCCTCCGAATTGTCGCTGAAGCCGGGATTAATGATGATGAATGGGTCAAAGCTCGATTGGAATAGTTGAGCCTGATAGATGAGAAAAGATTGGCAGCAGTGTGCCATGGTCAGCTGTACCAGAAGAGAATGGCAAGAACATATAATAAGAAGGTGCGCCCCAGGAAGTTTGAAGTAGGGCAGCAGGTATTGAAGAAGATCCTCCCACATCAGGTCGAGGCAAAAGGCAAATTCGCCCCAAATTGGCAAGGGCCTTATATCGTGACCAGAGTATTGTCCAACGGTGCTTTGTGTTTGACAGATGTCGAGGGGAGATGTGTCGACATGGCTATTAATTCTGATGCAGTCAAGAGATATTATGCGTAATTTCTTTAATTATAGCAATTATTGGTTCGTTTGTTTGTATTTGGCATTTATTGGATAATGAGATGACGGAGGCAATTCTTTCTTCTATCCACACACTTTTAACCCTTGCTTCCCCCTTTGAGCCTTAAGTTATTCTTTCATACCCCTCTTTTGGAATCACTAATGGGAAAAAAAAAAGGAGAAAAGAAAAGAAAAAGAAAATGAAAAGAAGGAAAAAGAAAAAGGAAGATAAAAATCATAAGAAATACAAAACCGTGGGAACTACGTTTGACCTGATTCCTCAAAGAGGATACGTAGGCGCCTCACGGCTCGGTCATAGTATGCATCATAGTGAATATAGGATGCATAATGTACATAGTGTGCATAATAGGCACAGTGTGCGTAACGCACATAGCGCAACATAAGTGTAAAAAATAAATTCCCCAAGCAAGAAAACTGGGGCAGAGGTTATGTTTTAAGTTCCAACAAAGGTTTGATTCCAAAAGTTGTAGCACATCACCCATCAAATTATTTTTCATTTTTATAGCCTTTCTTTAACCCCACACCAAAACCAACATCGACGTCCAAAAGACCTCCCGATCAATATCCAAGAGATGCCAAGTCAGGCAAATAAGGCCGAGAATAATGCACTGATCCCCAGCAAAGAAGAGGATCGTAAGACTGGGAATAAATTGATGGTCAAAGGAATCTCCAGAAGAGAGGGTCATATCGACAACACCCCGATTCCTCGATAAAAAATAAAATGAGAGAGTCTTATCGGTGAAAACCCTCACAGGCACCGAAAGGCGACGTAAGATGAGAGATATGAAATGAGAGAGTCTTATTGGTGAAAACCTTCACAGGCACCATAAGGCGCCGGGAGATGAGAGAAAAGAGAGAGTCTCATTAGTGAAAACCCCTCGAAGGGCACTATGAGGCGACAAGATGGATCAACAAAAAGCGACCACATTCGCAATGGAATGGACACTCATTTATCATCCCCAGCAAGACAGACCATCGAGCAAATCGATTGATACGAATAGACTGGGTCGGGAATCTATGGTGCACGACATGATCACGAGGACCAGTCATGTCCTCCAGATAAGTTCTTCTGAGTTTCTTCTCCCACCAAATATTGGTTCAGAAAGATTTTCTCCTTTTCTATCTTTTATTTTCTCTTCCTAAAAATATGTCTTGAAAAGGATTTTTCAAAGCTTACTACCAGAGACCGAAGGGGAGTTCATCCAATGCAGGATAACACAAACAGTCTTAAAAGCTGGCCCTAGGCAATGCAATAATCGTGCCTCGCAGTTTTGGAGGAAGTAAGCTCCAAAGGGAATGGTTTCAGGAGTAAAAGCAGATTCCCATAGCATGTGCTTAAAGAAAAGCAGAAAAGGGAACAAATTGAAAACCAGCCACAGCAGGCTAGAGACCCCCAGCAGGTAATTTTGTCCACTAACCAATTATGGGGACATAGAGCAAGAAAAGGGGAAGAGAGGAAAAATCATCCGCCGGAAAGGCACCCTCTACCACCACGATTAAAACTAATTAAATCCTTTTGTCTGCTGCAGGAAAACAAAGGATTGATGATGGCAGCGAGAGGCAACGCCAGGGAAGTCACCAAAAATCGGGGCAGAAAATTTTCTACCGATTGTCAAAATTTTCTCGGAAGAACGGGGAAACAATTTCAAATACATTTAAGTTCTAGGTCGCCCACCAGTATAATGGGGGAATACTTTTAAGTTCTAGGTCGTCCACCAGTAAAATGCGGGAATACTTTTAAGTTCTAGGTCGCCCACCAGTAAAATGCGGGAATACTTTTAAGTTCTAGGTCGCCCACCAGTAAAATGCGGGAATACTTTTAAGTTCTAGGTCGCCCACCAGTAAAATGCGGGAATACATTTAAGTTCTAGGTCGCCCACCAGTAAAATGCGGGAATACTTTTAAGTTCTAGGTCGCCCACCAGTAAAATGCGGGAATACATTTAAGTTCTAGGTCGCCCACCAGTAAAATGCGGGAATACATTTAAGTTCTAGGTCGCCCACCAGTAAAATGCGGGAATACTTTTAAGTTCTAGGTCGCCCACCAGTAAAATGCGGGAATACTTTTAAGTTCTAGGTCGCCCACCAGTAAAATGCGGGAATACTTTTAAGTTCTAGGTCGCCCACCAGTAAAATGCGGGAATACATTTAAGTTCTAGGTCGCCCACCAGTAAAATGCGGGAATACTTTTAAGTTCTAGGTCGCCCACCAGTATAATGCGGGAATACATTTAAGTTCTAGGTCGCCCACCAGTATAATGCGGGAATACATTTAAGTTCTAGGTCGCCCACCAGTAAAATGCGGGAATACTTTTAAGTTCTAGGTCGCCCACCAGTATAATGCGGGAATACTTTTAAGTTCTAGGTCGCCCACCAGTATAATGCGGGAATACTTTTAAGTTCTAGGTCGCCCACCAGTATAATGCGGGAATACTTTTAAGTTCTAGGTCGCCCACCAGTAAAATGCGGGAATACATTTAAGTTCTAGGTCGCCCACCAGTAAAATGCGGGAATACTTTTAAGTTCTAGGTCGCCCACCAGTAAAATGCGGGAATACTTTTAAGTTCTAGGTCGCCCACCAGTAAAATGCGGGAATACTTTTAAGTTCTAGGTCGCCCACCAGTATAATGCGGGAATACATTTAAGTTCTAGGTCGCCCACCAGTATAATGCGGGAATACATTTAAGTTCTAGGTCGCCCACCAGTATAATGCGGGAATACATTTAAGTTCTAGGTCGCCCACCAGTATAATGCGGGAATACATTTAAGTTCTAGGTCGCCCACCAGTATAATGCGGGAATACATTTAAGTTCTAGGTCGCCCACCAGTATAATGCGCGAATACATTTAAGTTCTAGGTCGCCCACCAGTATAATGCGGGAATACATTTAAGTTCTAGGTCGCCCACCAGTATAATGCGGGAATACATTTAAGTTCTAGGTCGCCCACCAGTATAATGCGGGAATACATTTAAGTTCTAGGTCGCCCACCAGTATAATGCGGGAATACATTTAAGTTCTAGGTCGCCCACCAGTAAAATGCGGGAATACTTTTAAGTTCTAGGTCGCCCACCAGTAAAATGCGGGAATACTTTTAAGTTCTAGGTCGCCCACCAGTAAAATGCGGGAATACTTTTAAGTTCTAGGTCGCCCACCAGTAAAATGCGGGAATACAGTTAAGTTCTAGGTCGCCCACCAGTAAAATGCGGGAATACATTTAAGTTCTAGGTCGCCCACCAGTATAATGCGGGAATACATTTAAGTTCTAGGTCGCCCACCAGTATAATGCGGGAATACATTTTGTCTGTTCATTCCATATTCTAGGTCGCCCACAAGTATAAATGCAGGCATGTCATTACCAATAGGAGACGCACTTCCTCAGTTTAGTTTCACCATAGGAGACGCACTTCCTAAGTTTAATCTTACCAATAGGAGACCCGCCTGTAGAACGGAGTTTGTTGTATGTCGAAGAAAAGAAGAAATCAGGCGTCCACCTGGAGAACAAGGACAAAGAAAAGAAGAAATCAGGCGTCCACCTGGAGAACAAGGACAAAGAAAAATAGAAATCAGGCGTCCACCTGGAGAACAAGGACAAAGAAAAGAAGAAATCAGGCGTCCACCTGGAGAACAAGGACAAAGAAAAATAGAAATCAGGCGTCCACCTGGAGAACAAGGACAAAGAAAAGAAGTAATCAGGCGTCCACCTGGAGAATAAGGACAAAAGAGAAGAAGAAATCAGGCGTCCACCTGGAGAACAAGGACAAAGAAAAATAGAAATCATGCGTCCACCTGGAGAACAAGGACAAAGAAAAGAAGTAATCAGGCGTCCACCTGGAGAATAAGGACAAAAGAGAAGAAGAAATCAGGCGTCCACCTGGAGAACAAGGACAAAGAAAAATAGAAATCAGGCGTCCACCTAGAGAATAAGGACAAATTAAAAGAAGAAATCAGGCGTCCACCTGGAGAACAAGGACAAAGAAAAATAGAAATCAGGCGTCCACCTGGAGAATAAGGACAAAAGAAAAGAAGAAATCAGGCGTCCACCTGGAGAACAAGGACAAAGAAAAATAGAAATCAGGCGTCCACCGGGAGAATAAGGACAAAGGAAGGAAGAAATCAGGCATCCACATGGAGAACAAGGATAAAAGAAATAGAAATCAGGCACCCACTTGGAGAATAAGGGAATACAATTGAAGTATTGAAGTCAAAAGCCCGCTCATATGAGAAAGGAGCACACTTAGAATCAATAAAGCAGAGGAATACAACAGGAATCCCCAGCAAGAAGCAATAAAAATCCCCAGCATTCACAAAAGGCTGGTCAAAAAAAAAATGACAACAAGAAAACAAGAGGAGAAAAGAGGGAAAAAGAACCCAAGGTACGGAAGTGGAGAACAGATGGGGTCCGCTCAAGAACTAGCACCTACAACTAGCAGTATCAAGGTTCAAATCTGAAGTCTGTATGAAGCACCATTCAAGACTCAAGACCAAGTTTCAGAAGACTTACAGATAGGAATCCCTGTAACTAGTAGCTGATAGGCTTAGTTAGTCTTTTTCAGTCTTCATTTTTTGTTGTAACGACAGGACCGCGGACCGGAACCTCAACGGAACGGCACCTCGATCGGCTCCTCACCTCGGTACACTTTACCATCTCTCTCATTCCCGAACTACACGTGGCCTGATTCCTGTATAACCAAGGATATGTAGGCAGCTCAGATACCAGGGCTCGGTCACATTCCCTCCCTTTCCTTAGTGTAGTCCTTCAAAATAATAGTCGTGTCAAAAACACGTCTAGTCGTTCTTTGTCGGAAAACTCTTCGTGTTTCCAGTCAAAGAGGGGCAGCTGTAAGCACGTGATTTTTGACCCTCCCCGAGGATTTTCACATTTTTTAGCATGAATATGTGAAATTGGGTCTAATATAGCTATTTTAACTATTATTTCGTTGCAAAAAGAAAAATTTCAAAAAATATATATATAAATTTTAGTTTATGTATCTCTCATAAACTTGAAAAATACAAAAATTGCACTTTATTTTTGTACTTTATATAATTTCGAAAATTACAAAAAATATAATTCTATTAATGTTTTGTAGTCATTTTAATTTTGAAAAAATACAAAAATGTTACTTTATATTTTATCTTTATATTAAAAACGAAAATTAAAAAAAATAGTTTTATTAATATTTTGTAGCTATTTTAAATCTTGAAAAATATTTAAAAAAGATATAGTTTTGTTTAAATACTAGTCTTATTTTTGGTAGTTATTTTGCTTACATAGGACTAGTTAAGCAACGTGTTCCTATTTCTCGGGTCCGGGCAAAAGAATATTATTCGGGTTCAAACTACCCGATTTTAGGCCTAATTTTCGGACCTAGCCCATAATAATCCGAGTCCACCACACATGAGGGGACACGCGTGGGGAACACGGACGGAATCCCGTACACGGGGAACCCCACCACGCGTGGGAACATAAGTCTCGAACCCCACCACGCGTGGGGCTCATTTTTCTGGGCAAACCCATTACAAAACACGGACAAAACATTTTGAAGGGGAGGATTTTGAAAATTTGGAGACTGGCCACTGTTCCTCCGTCTTCTTCCTAAAAGAAGAAGAACAAAAACAAGTAAAACCCTACTGTGAAAAACCAAAGCAACGTCGCAACCAACTCCCCCTCCCACCTTCGCCACCGAGCAACCATCCCCCCTCGTCGTCATTTCCAGACGACAACCAAACAACCCGTCACCTCCACGTCCAAACACCATCACCCAAACACCACGTCCAAACAACCAGCTCCCCGACTCCCTCGTCGTCACCATCCTTCCACCACCCGACCACCAGTCAAGCAGCAGCTACTGCTGCTGCATCGCCCAAACATCACGTCGCCACCAGCTTCCTCAACCAGCTCCAACTCAACCACCCACCTCCATCTACACTACCCAAACCGTCCGCAACCCCCCAGCTCCGTCGTCGTCGATCACTGTCCACCAAGCTCAACCTCACACCCAAACCAACCCAGCATCAGCCTCAACCGTCGACCACTGCCCAACACCACCACCCAAACATCAGTACCAAACAGACCACCAAACAGGCCCGTCAACAACCACCCAACCCAGCTCCTTCCATCGCGTCGTCACTGCCCCCTCGCCGGAACTCGAGCAGCTGTTGCTGCGTTGTCAAGCTCTCCATCACGTCCGGCGACCATAACCCAAAACCAACCACTCTCTCACGTCCGAGCTCCAGCCATTAACCACTGCCCAAACGACCCTCCATAACCTGTTTCCTCCTCATATCCGAACGACCCCTTCTGCTTATCTTCACGTACCTGCTGCGTCAAGAAAATCCAGCAGCAGTTGATATCTCGTGCGTTGATAGTTTGGCCGAGCTCTCTGCTTCCATCGAGGTCGTCGTTGTTCAGTCAGGTCCGGCTTGAGTTCCGTCGGAGTCGTGTTTGTCGTTCTGAGGTGGTCGAGGTTCGTTTTCTAATCTTTGTTTGAGTTGCTATCGGTCACTATAGTGTCCGAGCTTGAATAAAGGTTATGTTGAAAATCTTGTTTAAATCTGTCGAGTTTTAGTTTTGTGCTTACGTTATTGCTATCTCAAAATTGGCATGCTAGACGAAAGTTGTACAAAAGTCCTCATGTTCGTGACTAGCTCGCCGAATTGGTAGTCGGATTGATTTAATAAGTTCTATCATAATTTTATTAGTCATTGTTCTGTTGTTTACCATATGGGTTAGTTCTAAATGTAAGTTCATGTTTAATTATAATTCGTCAAGCTCGAGATACTCTTCATTAGCCGTGTATCCTACTAGTTTCCATTGTTTGATTAATAAATTAGGATTTTCTTTTTAGAGATGAACTTAATAGAGAAATGTAGTCACTGTAGGTTTATCCTTAAAAATAAAAATGAGACGAGCCTCGCCAAATAAAATGCAAATTGCGGGGCCCTCAATAATCAGTCATAATAAATACTTAGAATTTGGGATGGACCGTTTAGTGAATTTCACTGCCTTCCCCAAAGATAATAACGCGTTAGCCTCTTTAGACGCGATTTAATGTTATCTCCCTAAACTCGGGTGCACATTTATGTGACCCAAATCCAAATCTCAACGAAATCGAAACGTGTCTCTAATCACGGGCACATTGACTGTGACGTGGTATGAGATGCATTTCCATGACGTTGTAAATCCTTTTAATAATGAAGGAGACGAGCCTCAACAAACAAAAAATGCACAAGTCGCGGGGCCCTCTAACTGTATATATATTAAAACACTTAGAATTCGGGACAGGCCGTTTAGCGAATTTTTCGGCCTTCCCCAAAATAACAATACGCTAGTTGCTTTAGGCGCGTCCTAATAATTTATTCTCCTTAATTCGGGTGCACATTTATGTGACCCAAATCCAAATCTCAACCGAGTCGAGATATGTCAATAACCACGGGTGCATTGATGTAACGCGGTTCGAGATATGTTTTCACGACGTTGCAAGTCCTATAAAAATAACAGTAAACGATAAAAGCGGTTAAAAGTTAAAATTTGCACATAAGTTCATATTTGTATAAAATCAGATAAATAAGCCGAATATAACAGTTGAGCGACCGTGCTAGAACCACGGAACTCGGGAATGCCTAACACCTTCTCCCGGGTTAACAGAATTCCTTATCCGGATTTCTGGTACGCAGACTGTAATATGGAGTCATTATTTTCCTCGATTCGGGATTAAAATTGGTGACTTGGGACACCCTAAATCTCCCAAGTGGCGACTCTGAAATAAATAAACCAATCCTGTTTCGATTGTCCTTTAATTGGAAAAAACTCTCTTGCCCCCTCGCGGGTGCGGAAAAAGGAGGTGTGACACTCCTAAATATGAAATCACCCAATGGAGCTAACGGAACCATCAAATATCCATTTCAAGGTCATCTTCACACTGTTCCGACAATGGTCAACTTTCCAACACTTAAGCTCTCATTTAGGGACTAAGTGTCCCAAAACTCTCCGAAACTCAAAACCGAACATCCCAGCAAATCAAAATAGCAGAAATAAATTTGGGGAAAGCAGTTAATAAGGGATCAGGACATTAATTCTTAAGATGACCGGCTAGGTCATCACATCTTCCTACACTTAAAGATTCGTTCGTCCTCGAACGAGCATAGAGACATACCTGAAGTAGTGAAAATATGAGGGTAACAGCTGTGCATATCCTACTCAGTCTCCCAGGTCGCCTCCTAGTCCGGCTGACCTTGCCACTGAACCTTTACTGATGCAATATTCTTTGACCTCAACTTTCTAACCTGCCTGTCCAATATTGCCACTGGCTCCTCAACATAGGATAGATCCTTGTCCAACTTGTCTGAACTGAAATCCAACACGTGTGACAGATCACCGTGATACCTCCGAAGCATTGAAACATGAAATACCGGATGAACTCCTGCCAAGCTGGGAGGTAAGGCAAGCTCATAAGCAACCTCCCCAACATGCCTCAATATCTCAAAAGGGCCAATAAACCTTAGACTTAACTTCCCTTTCTTCCCAAATCTCATAACGCCCTTCATAGGTGAAACCCGAAGCAGAACCCGCTCTCCAACCATATAGGAAACATCACGAACCTTCCGATCTGTGTAACTCTTCTATCTGGACTTGGCTGTATGGAGTCTATCCTGAATCACCTTAACCTTCTCCAAAGCATCCTGAACCAAGTCTATGCCCATCAATCTAGCCTCACCCGGCTCAAACCTACCCACCGGGGATCTACACCATCTTTCATATAAAGCCTCATACGGTGTCATCTGAATGCTGGACTGATAGTTGTTGTTGTAAGCAAACTCCGCCAATGGCAAGAAAAAGAGATGACTAAGAAGATGGACTTGGCTTGCAAAATATTTGTGAGTATATTTATTAACTTCAGGATTTACTTCAGCTTTTTATATTTGTTGTAATGATTTACTGCTTACATTTAAAAAACTTCATACTTTTTCTTTTTGAAGCAACAATACACTAATATAGTTTATCTTAATTTTTTATTCCTTCTTAGGTTTTCAACCTTGATTCAATATTGTTTAGAATAAATAGTGAAGGAATCAAATTCATTGTGGACTTAAAGAAGAGAACTTGTGACTGCTTGGAATTCCAACTTGATGAATTACCCTGTGCACTTGCAATTGCTGCTATTAATAAGAGATATTTGCAGAAATCTAATTACTGCTCAAAATGGTATTCAAAGGAAACATGGTTCAAAATATATGTAGGACATGTGAATACTATGAGAGATAAAAAATCATGGATATTCCACAAAATGTAGAATCTGAGATCACAAAACCTCCTAATGTAGATATTTTACAAGAAAGAAGATAAAAGAAGAGGAATATCCCTGTGACTGAATCAGTACCATTGAAGTCTACCAAATGCAGTCGATGTAAACAAGTTGGGCATAATAGAATAACTTGCTTGTCTTCTCCAGCACCTCATCCATATTCCAAGGAACACACTGAAAAATACTCCAACGTTCAGTAATCCTTGGTCTGAATTTAGACTTTCATTATTGTATGACATATTTGAAATGTGATTTTTTCATAGGAATTTAAAAAAAAGGTCTTGGACTCTTTTATATACTGCTAAAGTACAAACCACTCATTTTTGTTGAGCAGGCTTACAAGTTTGGTTGTATTTTTAAAAAGTATGCAATGACTTCAGTGAGAAAAAACTTCAGGCTTATAGTATGTGAAATATATATCCTTAACAAATACACACACACACACATACGCGGACAACATACAAAAGAAACGCATGTACAAACAAAAACTTCAGCATCACTAGACTATAGTTATATAAAATGAACTTAATAACTTCAGTATATTCTCTAATGAATATGCTGAAGTAATCAAAAAAGCACAACATAAAAACATAAAAAATGGATTACAAAAACTAAGCATCATCTCTATCATCAGAACAGTACTCTTCAATTTCTCGAAATATCTTATCATCGTCAGTATCGGAGATAACTATAGGGTACTCTGGCAAAAGATCACAAAGTCCAATGAGATCAATCTTCAACCTGTTGAATTTATCAGGCAACTGACTTTGTTCAACTATTACTCAGTCCATAAGAGAAAGAAGAGTCATCAGGTTGTTTTGCAGCTTGACATAGTCGTCCCAGATGGGAAACTTAAACCTATCAAACTGCTGCACGACCTTGTCAAACGAGGTTGAATAACCTCCACAACTACGTTCCAGGTTAAGCCTGTTCTGGAATGATTCATCGGCAAAAACCTGTGGTCTGATTCTCTCCCAATCAGCCTTTATTTGATCCCACATATGCATAACATTAGACATCGGTACGTTATTGTACCACTCACACTTTAAACACTCC
Source organism: Nicotiana tabacum (assembly GCF_000715075.1). Classification (NCBI taxonomy): domain Eukaryota; kingdom Viridiplantae; phylum Streptophyta; class Magnoliopsida; order Solanales; family Solanaceae; genus Nicotiana; species Nicotiana tabacum. Next base: position 118,451,674 of record NC_134099.1, on the reverse strand, counting down.
TACTTCAGCATAATTTCATCCATTATAGGCTTCCTACTTCCGCTTGCACCAGACATTCTTTCTTTAACAAAAGCTAAAAGGCTAATGATGAATATAAATTTAAAAAAATATGATGTAAGTCTATGAATGACTATGAAATTTTCAAGTGAAGAGATTGTTAATATAGCCAAAGAGTGCACCTAATAAATTTAATATCTATAAATGTAAAAGTAACTTTTTAGGTTTGTTTACTGTTATACGTTCAGAGAAATTGAATGATATAAGATAAGTAGGTGGTAAATGCAAAAAGAAATGTAACTTCAACCCTAATCAGCCCACAGTTTTTCTATAGTAAAAAATAACTTCAGCCTGAAAATTTTTCAGATAATCAATGTAAGTGCAAAAGTAACTTTTCAGGTCAATTACTATATGGTCAAAAAATTTAAATGAAAGATGAAGTAGGTGATAAAAGACAAAAACTAGCTAGTAAATGCAAAAAAGATAAGTATCAAGTTAAAAAAACTACCAAAACTTGCTGAAGTTTTTGTCATGAGCTTTTTCAAAAACTTCAGCAGAAGGTGCTGAAGTTATTTGGTTCATTTCTAAAAACTTCAGCACTTAATAAGTTGAAGTTTTTTGTTCTGGATTCAATAGTTATGTCGTAAAGATTTTTCAAAAACTTCAGCAGAAGGTGTTGAAGTTATTTAGTTCATTTCTAAAAACATCAGCACACATAATAAGCTAAAGTTTTTGTCCTGGATTCAATAGTTTTGTCGTAAAGCTTTTTTGAAAACTTCAGCAGAAGATGATGAAGTTATTTAGTTCATTTCTAAAAACATCAGCACTTGATAAGCTAAGTTTTTGTCCTGCATTCAATAGTTTTGTTGTAAAGCTTTTTAAAAAACTTTAGCAGAAGGTGCTGAAGTTATTTAGTTCATTTCTTAAAATTTCAGCACTTAATAAGCTGAAGTTTTTGTCCTACAGTCGACCCTTTTGTTATGAGTTTTAACCAAAACTTCAATCTAAAAAGCAGAAGTTATTTACTTCATGCTAAAGTTTAGCATGCTGAATTTCAACAAAAAATATACTTAAAATTAATAAAAAAAAGAGACAAACATATTTGATTCAACCCAAGTCAACTAAAAAATTAATAAATGCAAATAGAACAAAAATTTAAAAGACAGACATCACATAATTCACACAAATTAATGTATATTCACAAAATTTAATTTTGTTTTCACTTACATCCTTAAAAAAAATTATTTTTTGTTTACAAGTTATTCTCTATTCAAAAAAATTTACAGGGTGTCTTCATATTCTCCATAGTTATGTTCTAGTTCCTCTTATGGAGTTTCATAACCGCTATCTTGTTACCACTTTCTATGAGTCCAAAGATTTGCAGCAAATTCTCTGTTGAATATCAATGCATGTCTTTAGTTATAGAACTCTAAAATTCGCATCTAACTGAATTTTACTACTATGATTTTTTTAGGAACCACTGTCTTCTTTCATAAGAAAAAATAAAAAAATGTTGGCAAAGACATACTTACTGGTGTGTAGCTGAGAATTTGTGGGAAGCAAAGACAATGAAGAAGAAGTCCAAAATACTTCATATGCGATGGAGAGTAGCCACATTTTGTGGTGCATCAAAAACTCGAGCTCCAGGATATTTTGCCCTTTTTACTAGCTGATAAATCTAATTTTTATGTCATGTCCTACACCAAGAGCAAAATATCCCAAAGCTCGAGTTTGTGATGCACCACAAACTGTGGCCACTCTCCTTCACATATGAAGTATTTGGACTTTTACTTCATTATCTTTGCTTCCCATGAACTCCCTGCTACACCCAATAAGCATGTCTTTGCCAATATTTTCTTATTTTTCTTTGAATATAAATTTAAAGAAATATGATAGAAGTCTATGGATGACTATGAAATTTTCAAGTGAAGAGATTGTTAATATAGCCAAAGAGTACACCTAATCAATTTAATACCTATAAATGTAAAAGTATTTTTTCAGGTCTGTAAACTATTTTACGTTCAGAGAAATTGAATGTAACAAGATAAGTAGGTGGTAAAATAAGTAGGTGGTAAATGCAAAATGAAATGTAACTTCAGCCCTAATAAGGCTACAGTTTTTCTATAGTAAAAAATAACTTCTGCCTGAAAATTTTTCACATAATCAATGTAAGTGCAAAAGTAACTTTTCGGGTCATTTACTATATGGTCAAACAAATTTAAATGAAAGATGAAGTAGGTGACAAAAGACAAAAACTAGCTAGTAAATGCAAAAAAGATAAGTATCAAGTTAAAAAAATACCAAAAAATACTGAAGTTTTTGTCATGAGCTTTTTCAAAAACTTCAGTAGAAGGTGCTCAAGTTATTTGGTTCATTTCTTAAAACTTCAACACTTATTAAGCGGAAGTTTTTTGTCCTGTATTCAATAGTTTTGTCGTACAACTTTCTCAAAAACTTCAGCAGAATGTGCTAAAGTTATTTAGTTTATTTCTAAAAACTTCAGCACATAATAAACTGGAGTTTTTGTCCTGGATTCAATAGTTTTGTCGTAAAGCTTTTTCAAAAACATTAGCAGAAAGTGTTGAAGTATTTAGTTCATTTCTAAAAACTTCAGCACTTAATAAGCTGAAGTTTTTGTCCTACAGTTGACACTTTTGTTATGAGTTTTAACCAAAACTTCAGTCTAAAAAGCAGAAGTTATTTACTTCATGCTGAAGTTTAGCATGCTGAATTTCAATAAAAAAAATATACTTAAAATTCATGAAAAAAGAGACAACCATATTTGATTCAACCCAAGTCAACTAAAAAATTAATAAATGCAAATAGAACAAAAATTTAAAAGACAGATATCACATAATTCACACAAATTAATGTATATTTACAAAATTCAATTTTGTTTTCACTTACATCCTTGAAAAAAAAAAGAAAAAAATTGGTTTTTGTTTACAAGTTATTCTGTATTCAAAAAATTCCCAGAGTGTCTTCATATTCTCCATAGTTATGTCCTAGTTCCTCTTATGGAGTTTCATAACCGCTATCTTGTTACCACTTTCCATGAGTCGAAATATTTGCAGCCAATTCTCTGTTGATTATCAATGCATGTCTTTGGTTATAGAACTCTAAAATTCGCTTCCAACTGAACTTTACTACTATGATTTTTTTAGGAACTGACGTCTTCTTTCATAAGAAAAAACAAGAAAATGTTGGCAAAGACATGCTTACTGGTGTGCAGCTGAGAATTCGTGGGAAGCAAAGATAATGAAGAAGAAGTCCAAAATACTTCATATGCGACGGAGAGTGGCCACATTTTGTGGTGCATCAAAAACTCGATCTCCAGGATATTTTGATCTTTTTACTAGTTGATAAATCTAATTTTTATGTTTTGTCCTACAACAAGAGCAAAATATCCCAAAGCTCGAGTTTGTGATGCACCACAAACTGTGGCCACTCTCCTTCACATATGAAGTATTTGGACTTTTGCTTCATTATCTTTGCTTCCCATGAACTCCCTGCTACACCCAATAAGCATGTCTTTCCCAATATTTTCTTATTTTTCTTTGAATATAAATTTAAAGAAATATGATAGAAGTCTATGGATGACTATGAAATTTTCAAGTGAAGAGATTGTTAATATAGCCAAAGAGTGCACCTAATCAATTTAATATCTATTAATGTAAAAGTAACTTTTCAGGTCTGTTAACTGTTTTACGTTTAGAGAAATTGAATGTAACAAGATAAGTAGGTGGTAAAAGAAGTAGGTATTAAATGCAAAATGAAATGTAACTTCAGCCCTAATAAGGCCACAGTTTTTCTATAGTAAAAAAATAACTTCAGCCTGAAAAATTTTCACATAATCAATGTAAGTGCAAAAGTAACTTTTCGAGTTATTTACTATATGGTCAAACAAATTTAAATGAAAGATGAAGTAGGTGATAAAAGACAAAAACTAGCTAGTAAATGCAAAAAAGATAAGTATCAAGTTAAAAAATACCAAAACATGTTGAAGTTTTTGTCATGAGCTTTTTCAAAAACTTCAGTAGAAGGTGTTAAAGTTATTTGGTTCATTTCTAAAAATTTCAGCACTTAATAAGCTGAAGTTTTTTTTGTCCTGGATTCAATAGTTTTGTCGTAAAGCTTTCTCAAAAACTTTAGCAGAAGGTGCTAAAGTTATTCAGTTCATTTCTAAAAACTTCAGCACATAATAAGCTGAAGTTTATGTCCTAGATTCAATAGTTTTGTCGTAAAGCTTTTTCAAAAATTGCAGCAGAAGGTGCTGAAGTTATTTAGTTCATTTCTAAAAACTTCAGCACTTAATAAGCTGAAGTTTTTGTCCTACAGTCAACACTTTTGTTATGAGTTTTAACCAAAACTTCAGTCTAAAAAGCAGAAGTTATTTACTACATGCTGAAGTTTAGCATGCTGAATTTCAACAAAAAATATACTTAAAATTCATGAAAAAAGAGACAAACATATTTGATTCAACCCAAGTCAACTAAAAAAATTAATAAATGCAAAAAGAACAAAAATTTAAAAGACAGACATCACATAATTCACACAAATTAATGTATATTCACAAATTTCAATTTTGTTTTCACTTACATCCTTGAAAAAAGAAAAAGAAAAAAATTGTTTTTTGTTTACAAGTTATTCTGTATTCAAAATATTCACAGAGTGTCTTCATATTCTCCATAGTTATGTCCTAGTTCCTCTTATGGAGTTTCATAACCGCTATCTTGTTACCACTTTCCATAAGTCCAAAGATTTGCACCTAATTCTCTGTTGAATATCAATGCATGTCTTTGGTTATAGAACTCTAAAATTCGCTTCCAACTGAACTTTACTACTATGATTTTTTTTAGGAACCGCCATCTTCTTTCATAAGAAAAAACAAGAAATGTTGGCAAAGACATGATTACTGGTGTGTAGCTGAAAATTCGTGGGAAGCAAAGATCATGAAGAAGAAGTCCAAAATACTTCATATGCGACAGAGTGTGACCACATTTTGTGGTGCATCAAAAACTTTCCAGGACATTTTGCTCTTTTTACTAGTTGATAAATCTAATTTTTATGTCGTGTCCTACACCAAGAGTAAAATATCCCAAAGCTCGAGTATGTGATGCACCACAAACTATGGCCACTCTCCTTCACATATGAAGTATTTGGACTTTTGCTTCATTATCTTTGCTTCCCATGAACTCCCTGCTACACCCAATAAGCATGTTTTTGCCAATATTTTCTTATTTTTCTTTGAATATAAATTTAAAGAAATATGATAGAAGTCTATGGATGACTATGAAATTTTCAAGTGAAGAGATTGTTAATATAGCCAAAGAGTGCACCTAATCAATTTAATATCTATAAATGTAAAAGTAACTTTTCAGGTCTGTTAACTGTTTTACGTTCAGAGAAATTGAATGTAACAAGATAAGTAGGTGGTAAAACGAGTAGGTGGTAAATCCAAAATGAAATGTAATTTCAGCCTAATAAGGCCACAATTTTTCTATAGTAAAAAAATAACTTCAGCGTGAAAAATTTTCACATAATCAATTGTGACAACCCGACCAGTCGTCTCATGAGTTACCGTTCCGTTTTTTCCATTTCTGCTTCTTTATGCTTTGTTATCCGTGTTTTATGTAGTCGAGTTGGTTGGTTTGCATTTGGCGTGGTTTTGGTAAGAAATGAGACACTTAGTCTCTTTTAAGAAGGCTTAAGTTGGAAAAGTCAACCGGATGTTGACTTATGAGTTAGAGGGCCCAGATGTGAGTTCCCATAGTTCGATTAGCTTCGGAAGGTGATTTGTGACTTAGGAGTGTGATCGGAGGTGGTTTCGGAGGTCCGGTGTAGAATTAGGCTTGAATTGGCAAAGTTAGTATTTTGGCGATTTTCGGTTGATAGGTGAGATTTTGATCCGAGGGTCGGAATGGAATTCTGAGAGTTGTTGTAGCTTCGTTATGTGATTTGGGATGTGTGTGCAAAATTTCAGGTCACTTGGACGTGGTTTGGTTGGGTTTTTGATCAAAAGCGTATTTCGGAAGTTTTTAGAAACTTAGGCTTGAATTCGATGAGAATTGATAGTTTTGGTGTTGTTTGAGGTGTTTTGATGATTGGAACAAGTTTGAATGAGGTTTTAGGACATGTTTGTGCTCTTGGTTGAAGTCCTGGGGGCCTCGGGTGAGTTTCGGGTGGTCAATCGGACCATTTTCTAAGTTGAAAAGTTGCAGATTTTGTGAGTTCAAGTGTTTCAGAAAATAACCCTTCGCGTTCGCGAGGGGTATGTCGTGTTCGCATAGAAGGATTTGAGGAAGACCAGAATTAAGCCTTCATGTTCGTGAGGGGTATCTCGCGTTCTCGAAAGGATGGGAAGCAGTGCTTCGCGTTCGCGAGAAGGCACTCCCGATCGCGTAGAGCAAATTGGGGTCCAAGGCATTTTGTTCTTCGCGTTCGCGTAAGGTTGTCGTGTTCGCGAAGGTGTAGGAGGTAGAAGAATCGCATTCATGATTGGTGTGACACGTTTGCATAGGGAAAAAATTGGTCAACATAAGTTTGTGCTTCGCTAACGCGAGACGTTGACCGCGTTCGCGAAGAAGGAATATCAGAACTGGGCAGAAAGTTTATAAGACATTTCCTCCGCGATTTTGAGGCATTTTTCCACCATAGTTGATCATTTTGAGAGCTCTTTGAGGGAGATTGAAGAGGGATTCAAGGAGAATTGATTGGAGGTAAGTATTATGAACCAAAAACATGATTCTATTGTGAAATTAACCTAGGAATTCATGGAATTTAAGCCAAAATTGGAAGAACTAGGGCTTGGGATTTTGAACTTTTGAATTGGGATTTGAGGGACCATTTGAGGTCAGAATTGAGAACTTTTGGTATGTATGAACTCGTGGGGTGATAAGGAATCTAATGATGTGAAAATTTCTGAGTTTCGAGAAGTGGGCCTGGGGCTCGGGTTTTGCTAATTTCGAGATTTTTGATATTTTTCGATTGTTTTCGCTTGGGTTATGTTCCCTTAGCATATTGTAACGTATTCATTCTGGTTTTGGTCAGATTCGTCACGCGAGGAGGCTGATTTGAGAGACAAAGGTGTCGTGAGCTAGAGTTTTTACCGGTTCGAGGTGAGTAACGAATGTAAATGATGTCCTGAGGGTTTGAAACCCCGAATTTGCACATCGTAGTGCTATATTGAGATGAGACACGCACTTGATGGTGAGCGTGGGGTCGTTTACTATTGGGGAGTGTGACTTGGTCCATCCCGAGTGATACTTTTACCACGTATTTGATTGAAGCATAATTGTTATCATCATTATTTGGACTGATTGTCATATTTGGGCTTTGTGCCTACTATTTGAACCATTCGAGGAGTTTTTATCACTATTTCCTCATTGTTTTGACTTACTACTTGAACTCAGTCGTATCATTTTTCCACTATTTTACAACTTAGCCACTTTTTACTCGATTTTGAAACTAAAATGATATATTAAATGATATTTTGGGCTGAGAACTACTGTTTTACTAATGCCCGAAGGGCTTATATGATTTCTGGACTGAGTACGGCCAAGGGCCAGATGTGAGGATACCATGGGATCGGGTTGCGCGCCGCAGCAGTGTTATACTGATATTGATATGAGGTCGAGGGCCTAGATTTGATGCCACGAGATGGCTTGATATTGCGCTTGGGCCGTAAGGGGCCCCTCCCGAAGTCTGCACAGCCCCAGTGAGCACCGTCGACGATAAATAAATGGATCGGGTTGTGCGCCGTAGTGGGTACTATAGGGTACCGTAGTATGTGTTGTATTTCCTTATTTGACTATCACTTATCTGCTTATCTGTTGTAGTATCTTTCATATTTCGATTGCATTGGTCTATCGCTTCCATATTACTTGTTTTAAACTGCCTGATTATAGATTACTCTATGTTCTTCCAGGATTTCTTATTTCCAGCCATTATTTATGTTTATTACTCACTGGGTCGGAGTACTCACATTACTCCCTGCACCTTGCGTGCAGATCCAGGTGCATCTGAGGCTGAGTGAGGATTTTTAGTTGAGCAACGCATATCCGGGAGCATCAAGGTAGTTGCATGGCGTCCGTAGCCCTGATCTCTCCTTTCTATCCTTTGTTTTATCCGCAATTCCCTAGACTGATATGTATTAGATTGGTAAACATGTATTAAAGGCTCAAACTTGTGACACCGGATCTATATGGGCTATGTAGTAGGATTATTATTTGAAATTCCGCATGTTTAACTCTTACTTCAGACTTCTAATATGATGATTTGGTAAACTAACTATGATGGCTAGTAATGAACTGCATGAGGAATGAGTTAAGGTTGTTTATTGGTCAGGCTTGCCTAGCAGTGTGATGGGCGCCATCACGACCGGGGGTTGGGGTCGTGACAAGTTGGTATCAGAGCCTAGGTTACATAGGTCTCGCAAGTCAAGAGCCGGTTTAGTAGAGTCTCGCGGATCGGTACGGAGACGTCTGTATTTATCCTCGAGAGGCTGCAGAACCTTTAGGAAAAACTTCACATTCTTGAAATTCTTGTCGTGCGACTTTATTGATCCGAGAACTAAAACTTCTGTTATTCTATTCTCTCACAGATGGTAAGGACGCGAGCTACCGGACGAGGTGGACGACCACCAGTTCCACCAACTGAGACCACCAGAGGCCTTGGGCGCGGTCGTGGTCGTAGCAGAGGCAGAGTAGTGAGGGAAGCACCTGCAGATCCACCAACTGCCCTAGCTCCGGATCAGGCTCCAGTTACAGATGCTCCAGCAGCACCAGTTCAGGCACCAGCTGTGCCCATCATGATTTCGGGTCTTCAAGAGGCCTTGGCACAGATCTTATCAGTTTGTACTGGCCTGGCTCAGGCAGTTTCAGCCACTACCGCAGCAGCTACTTCACAGGCCGGGGGAGGCAATCAGACCCCCACTGCTCGCACACCTGAGCAGGCAGTGCAGGGACTACAGACACCGGGGGCACCTCCAGCCTAGCCGGTTGCACCAGTTCAGGAGTTCGTAGTACCAGTTATGCTAGATGATGAGCAGCGTCGTATTGAGAGGTTTGGTAGGCTCCAGCCTTTGTTGTTCAGTGGTGCTGAGGGCGAGGATGCCCAGGGTTTTCTTGACAAGTGTCAGCGGATGCTCCGTACATCAGGGATTCTTGAGTCTAGTGGTGTGGCATTTACCACCTTTCAATTCTCGGGGGCTGCCTTTTCTTGCTAGGAGGATTTTGAGAGGCGTAGGCCTGTCGGTGCAGCACCCCTTTCTAGGCAGCAGTTCTCCGCTCTCTTCTTGGAAAAGTATGTACCGCAATCCCGTAGAGAGGAGCTGCGTAGGCAGTTTGAGTGGTTGACGCAGGGGGATATGACCATGACCCAGTATGAGATAAGGTTTTCTGAGTTGGCTCATCATGCATTTGGATGATTCCGACAGATCGTGAGAGGATCAAGATATTTGTGGATGGCCTTAACTATTATCTCCGTATTCTAATGACTAGAGAGAGAGTATTGGGTGCTATGTTCGAGGAGGTGGTTGATATCGCTCGTGAGATTGAGACGGTTCGCCGTCAGGAGCGAGAGGAGAGGAAGACCAAGAGGCCTCGAGGATTGGGCAGTTACAGCGGTGCTCCTTCGAGGGGCCAGTTCCAGCATGGTAGAGGTCGTTCTTTCAGGCCGGCTCAGTCGGCCTGTCCAGAGTATCGTGGGGCATCTTCAGGTCGTGGTCATCATGGGTCTCAGCAGGGCCAGTCTTCACTCAGCACCCTCCCAACTCAGAGTTCATCTCGTGCCCCATCAGCTCAGGGTTCTTCTGCGCCGAGTGCATCTGCTAGTCACTCCAGTGCGAGGGGTTCCCTTCAGTCCCCATCTCCAGCACTGGGTAGTTGTTATGAGTGCGGAGAGTTTGGACATATGAGGAGGCAGTGCCCTCGACTTCGTGATGGTTAGTTTCAGCAGAGGGGCCAGCCCTCGACCTCTGCTCTAGTTACTTCACCACCCGCCCAGCCAACTAGGGGTTGAGGTCAGGCAACCAGGGGTCTCCCCAGAGGGGGAGGTAGATCAGGTGGTGGCTAGGCTCATCTCTATGCCATTCCAAGTAGGACAGATGCTATCGCTTCAGATGTTGTCATTACAGGTATTATTTCAGTCTGCCACAGAGATGCCTCTATATTATTTAATCCCAGTTCCACCTATTCTTATGTGTCCTCATATTTTGCTCATTATTTGGGTACACCCCGTGAGTTTCTTGCTTTACCTGTTCATGTATCTACCCCGGTGGGCGATACTGTTGTTGTGGACCGTGTGTACTGGTCATGTGTTGTGACTATTGGGGGTCTGGAGACCCGAGTTGATCTATTGCTATTGAGCATGGTGGACTTTGATGTTATTTTGGGCATGGATTGGTTATCTCCGTGTCATGCTATTCTAGACTGTCATGCTAAGACAATCACTTTAGCTATGCCGAGTGTACCGCGGATCGAGTGGCGTGGCATGACTGATTATATTCCTAGTAGAGTGATCTCTTTCTTGAAGCCCCAGTGTATGGTTGGGAAGGGTTGTCTTTCATATTTAGCGTTTGTGAGGGATGTTGGAGCTGAGACTCCCAGTATTGATTTTGTCCCTGTTGTAAGGGATTTTCCCAATGTGTTTCCTGTAGACCTGTCAGACATGCCACAGATAGGGACATTGATTTTGGTATTGACCTAGTGTCGGGCACTCAGCCTATTTCTATTCCGCCGTATCGTATGGCACCAGTAGAGTTGAAAGAATTGAAGGAGCGGCATCAGGAACTCCTAGATAAGGGGTTCATTCGGCCTAGTGTGTTACCGTGGGGTGCACCGGTTCTGTTTGTGAAGAAGAAGGATGGCACAATGAGAATGTGCATTGATTACAGGCAATTGAACAAGGTAACAATTAAGAACAAGTATCCTTTGCCTCGCATTGACGATTTATTTGACCAGCTTCAGGGAGCGAGGGTGTTCTCTAAGATTGATCTCCGTTCGGGCTATCACCAGTTGAAGATCAGGGATTCCGATATTCTTAAGACTGCTTTCAGGACTAGATATGGTCACTATGAGTTTCTTGTCATGTCTTTCGGGCTGACCAATGCCCCAGCAGCGTTCATGCATTTGTTGAACAGTATATTTTGACCTTATCTGGATTCATTCATTATTGTATTCATTGATGATATTCTAGTGTACTCGCGTAGTCAGGAGGAGCACGCGGAGCATTTGCGAGATGTATTGCAGAGATTAAGGGAGGAGAAGCTTTATGCAAAATTCTCCAAGTGTGAGTTTTGGCTCAGTTCAGTGGCTTTCTTGGGACACGTGGTGTCCAGCGAGGGTATTCAGGTTGATCCAAAGAAGATAGAGGCGGTTTAGAGTTGGCCTAGGACGTCCTCAGCCACAGAGATTCGTAGCTTCCTTGGGTTGGCAGGCTATTATCGTCGGTTTGTTCAGGGATTCTCATTCATTGAATCGCCCTTGACCAAGTTGACTCAGAAGGGTGCCCCATTTGTATGGTCGAACGAGTGTGAGAAGAGCTTTTAGAAGCTCAAGACAGCTTTGACCACAGCTCCAGTGTTGGTTTTACCATCAGCTTCAGGTTCATATACCGTATATTGTGATGCTTCAAGAGTTGGGATTGGTCGTGTATTGATGCAGGAAGGTAGAGTTATTGCTTATGCTTCTCGTCGGTTGAAGCCCCACGAGAAGAACTACCCTGTTCATGATTTGGAGTTGGCTGCCATAGTTCATGCATTGAAAATTTGGAGGCACTACTTGTATGGCGTATCTTGTGAGGTATTCACCAATCATCGCAGTCTTCAGCATTTTTTCAAGCAAAAAGAACTTAATTTGAGGTAGCGGAGGTGGTTGGAGTTGCTTAAAGATTATGATATCACTATATTGTATCATCCGGGAAAGGCCAATGTAGTGGCTGATGCTTTGAGCTGAAAGGCAGTGAGTATGGGCAGTTTGGCATATATTCCAGTTGGGGAGAGACCTCTTGCAGTTGATGTTCAGGCCTTGGCCAATCGGTTTGTGAGACTAGATATTTCGGAGCCCAGTCGGGTGTTGGCTTGTGTGGTTTCTCAGTCTTCCTTATATGATCGCATCAGAGAGCGCCGGTATGATGACCCGCATTTGCTTGTCCTTAAGGATAGAGTTTAGCATGATGATGCCAGAGATGTGGCCATCGGTGATAATAGTGTGTTGAGGATGCAAGGCCGAATCTGTGTGCCCAATGTGGATGGGCTTAGAGAGTTGATTCTGGAGGAGGCCCATAGCTCGTGGTATTTCATTCATCCGGGTGCCACGAAGATGTATCAGGATTTGAGGCAGCACTATTGGTGGAGAAGAATGAAGAAAGATATTGTGGGATTTGTAGCTCGGTGTCTCAATTGACAGAAGTTGAAATATGAGCATCAAAGACCGGGTGGCTTGCTTCAGCGGATGGTTATTCCCGAGTGGAAGTGGGAGAGGGTCACTATGGACTTTGTGGTTAGACTTCCTTGGACTTTGAAGAAGTTTGATGCTATTTGGATGATTGTGGATCGGCTGACCAAGTCCGCGCACTTCATTCCTGTGGGTACTACCTATTCTTCAGAGAGGTTGGCATGGATTTATATCCGGGAGATTGTTCGGTTGCATGGCGTTCCGGTTTCCATTATCTCAGATAGAGGTACTCAGTTTACTTTGTAGTTTTGGAGAGCCGTGCAGAGAGAGTTGGATACTCAGGTGGAGTTGAGCACAGCATTTCACGCTCAGACGGACGGATAGTCCGAGCGTACTATTCAGATATTGGAGGACATGTTGTGTATGTGTGTTATTGATTTCGGAGGTTCGTGGGATGAGTTTTTGCCGCTTGCAGAGTTTGCCTACAATAACAGCTACCAGTCGAGTATTCAGATGGCTCTGTATGAGGCTTTGTATGGGAGGCGATGTAGATCTCCAGTTGGTTGGTTCGAGCCCTGCGAGGCTAGGCTATTGGGGACGGTTTTGGTTCAGGATTCCTTTGAGAAGGTGGAGGTGATTCAGGAAAGGCTTTGTACAGTGCAGTCGAGACAAAAGAGTTATGCTGACAGGAAGGTTCGGGATGTGTCCTACATGGTTGGCGAGAAGGTTCTATTAAAGGTTTCGCCCATGAAGGGTGTTATGAGATTTGGGAAGAAGGGGAAATTGAGTCCTCGATTCATTGGGCCTTTTGAGGTGCTTCAGAGGATCGGGGAGGTGGCTTATGAGCTTGCATTGCCACCCAGCTTGTCGAGTGTGCATTCGGTTTTTCATGTTTCTATGCTACGGAGGTTTATTGGAGATCCGTCGCATGTTTTGAATTTCAGCACGGTTCAGTTGGAAGATGATTTGACCTTTGATGTGGAGCCAGTAGTTATTTTGGGTCGTCAGGTTTAGAAGTTGAGGTCAAAAGATATAGCTTTAGTGAAAGTGTAGTGGAGAGGTCGGCCCGTGAAGGAGGCTACCTGGGAGACCGAGCGGGAGATGCGGAGCAGATACCCTCACCTATTTGAGGCTTCAGGTATGTCTCTTGACTCGTTCGAGGACGAACGTTTGTTTAAGTTGGGGAGGATGTGACGACCTGACCAGTCGTCTCATGAGTTACCGCTTCATTTTCCCCATTTCTGCTTCTTTATGCTTCGTTATCCGTGTTTTATGTGGTCGAGTTGGTTGGTTTGCGTTTGGCGTGGTTTTGGTAAGAAATGAGACACTTAGTCTCTTTTAAGAAGGCTTAAGTTGGAAAAGTCAACCGGATGTTGACTTATGAGTTAGAGGGCTTGGATGTGAGTTCCGATGGTTCGATTAGCTTCGGAAGGTTATTTGAGACTTAGGAGTGTGATCGGAAGTGGCTTCGTAGGTCCGGTGTAGAATTAGGCTTGAATTGGCAAAGTTAGTATTTTGGCGATTTTCGGTTGATAGGTGAGATTTTGATCCGAGTGTCGGAATGGAATTTCGAGAGTTGTTAAAGCTTCGTTATGTGATTTGGGATGTGTGTGCAAAATTTCAGGTCACTTGGACGTGGTTTGGTTGGGTTTTTGATCAAAAGCATATTTCGGAAGTTTTTAGAAACTTAGGCTTGAATTCGATGAGAACTGATGGTTTTGGTGTTGTTTGAGGTGTTTTGATGATTGGAACAAGTTTGAATGAGGTTTTAGGACATGTTGGTGCTCTTGGTTGAGGTCCTGAGGGCCTCGGGTGAGTTTCGGGTGGTCAATCAGACCATTTTTTAAGTTGAAAAGTTGCAGATCTTGGGAGTTCAGGTGTTGCAGAAAATAACCCTTCGCGTTCACGAGGGGTATGTCGCGTTCGCGTAGAAGGATTTGAGGAAGACCAGAATTAAGCCTTTGCATTCACGAAAGGATGGGAAGAAGTGCATCGCGTTCGCGAGAAGGCACTCGCGATCGCGCAGAGTAAATTGGGGTCCAAGGCATTTTGTTGATCGTGTTCGCGTAAGGTTGTCGCGTTCGCGAAGGTGTAGGAGGTAAAAGCATCGCATTCGCGATTGGTGTGACGCGTTTGCGTAGGGCAAAAATTGGTCAACGTAAGTATGTGCTTCTCGAACGCGAGACGTTGACCGCGTTCGCGAAGAAGGAATATCAGAACTGGGCAGAAAGTTTATAAGACATTTCCTCCGCGATTTTGATCCAGTTTTCCACCATAGTTGATCATTTTGAGAGCTCTTTGAGGGATATTAAAGAGGGATTCAAGGAGAATTGATTGGAGTTAAGTTTTATGAACCAAAAACATGATTCTATTGTGAAATTAATCTAGGAATTCATGGAATTGAAGCTAAAATTGGAAGAACTAGGGCTTGGGATTTTGAACTTTTGAATTGGGATTTGAGGGACCATTTGAATTCGGAATTGAGAACTTTTGGTATGTATGAACTCGTGGGGTGATAAGGAATCTAATGATGTGAAAATTTCTGAGTTTCGAGAATCAAGCCTGGGGCTCGGGTTTTGCTAATTTCGAGATTTTTGATATTTTTCGATTGTTTTCGCTTGGGTTATGTTCCCTTAGCATATTGTGACGTATTCGTTCTGGTTTTGGTTAGATTCGACGCGCGAGGAGGCCGATTTGAGAGGCAAAGGCATCGCGAGCTAGAGTTTTTGCCGGTTTGAGGTGAGTAATGAATGTAAATGATGTCCTGAGGGTTTGAAACCCTGGATTTGCACATCTTAGTGTTATATTGAGATGAGACACGCGCTTGATGGTGAGCGTGGGGTCGTTTACTATTGGGGAGTGTGACTTGGTCCATCCCGAGTGATGCTTTTACCACGTATTTGATTGAAGCATAATTGTTATCATCATTATTTGGACTGATTGCCATATTTGGGCTTTGTGCCAACTATTTGAACCATTCGGGGAGTTTTCATCACTATTTCCTCATTGTTTTGACTTACTACTTGAACTCAGTCATATCGTTTTTCCACTATTTTACAACTCATCCACTTTTTACTCGGTTTTGAAACTAAAATGATATATTAAATGATATTTTAGGCTGAGAACTACTGTTTTACTAATGCCCGAAAGGCTTATATGATTTCTGGACTGAGTACGGCCAAGGGCCAGATGTGAGGATACCATGGGATCGGGCTGCGCGCTGCAGCAGTGTTATACTGATATTGATATGAGGCCGAGCACCTAGATTTGATGCCATGAGATGGCTTGATATTGCACTTGGGCCGTAAAGGGCCCCTCCCGGAGTCTGCACACCCTCAGTGAGCGCCGTCGACGATAAATAAATGGATCGGGTTGCGCGCCGCAGCGGGTACTGTAGGGCACCGTACTATGTGTTGCATTTCCTTATTTGACTATCACTTATCTGCTTATCTGTTGTAGTATCTTTCATATTTCGATTACATTGGTCTATCGCTTCCATATTACTTGTTTTAAACTGTCGGATTATAGATTACTCTGTGTTCTTCCATGATTTCTTATTCTCAACCATTATTTATGTTTATTACTCACTGGGTTGGAGTACTCACATTACTCTCTGCACCTTGCATATAGATCCAGGTGCATATAAGGCTGAGTAAGGATTTTCAGTTGAGCAGCGCATATTCGGGAGCATCAAGGTAGTTGCATGGTGTCCGCAGCCCTGATCTCTCCTTTCTATGCTTTGTTTTATCCGCAATTCCCTAGACTGATATGTATTAGATTGGTAAACCTATATTAGAGGCTCAGACTTGTGACACCGGATCTATATGGGCTATGTAGTAGGATTATTATTTGAAATTCCGCATGTTTAACTCTTACTTCAGACTTCTAATATGATGATTTGGTAAACTAACTATGATAGTTAGTAATGAACTGCATGAGGAATGGGTTAAGGTTGTTTATTAGTCAGGCTTGCCTAGCAGTGTGTTGGGTGCCATCACGACCGGGGGTTGGGGTCGTGACATCAATGTAAGTGCAAAAGTAACTTTTTGGGTCATTTACTATATGGTCAAACAAATTTAAATGAAAGACGAAGTAGGTGATAAAAGACAAAAACTAGCTAGTAAATGCAAAAAAGAAAAGTATCAAGTTAAAAAAATACCAAAACATGTTGAAATTTTTGTCATGAGCTTTTTCAAAAACTTCAGCAGAAGGTGCTGAAGTTATTTGGTTCATTTCTAAAAACTTCAGCACTTAATAAGCTGAAGTTTTTTGTCTTGGATTCAATAGTTTTTTCGTAAAGCTTTTCAAAAACTTCAACAGAAGGTGCTAAAGTTATTTAGTTCATTTCTAAAAACTTCAGCACATAATAAGCTGAAGTTTTTTGTCCTGAATTCTATAGTTTTGTCGGAAAGCTTTTTGAAAAACTTCAGTACAAGATGCTGAAGTTATTTAGTTCATTTCTAAAAACCTCAGCACTTGATAAGCTTAGGTTTTTGTCCTGCATTCAATAGTTTGGTCGTAAAGCTTTTTCAAAAACTTCAGCAGAAGGTGCTGTAATTATTTAGTTCATTTCTAAAAACTTTAGCACTTAATAAGCTAAAGTTTTTGACCTGGATTCAATAGTTTTATCGTAAAGTTTTTTTCAAAAAACTTCAGTAGAAGAAGCTGAAGTTATTTAGTTCATTTCTAAAAACTTCAGCACTTGATAAGCTTAAGTTTTTATCTTGGATTCAATAGTTTTGTCGTAAAGATTTTTCAAAAACTTCATCAGAAACTACTGAAGTTATTTAGTGGACTTGTAAAAACTTCAGCATTAAATAAGCTGAAGTTTCTGTCCTACAGTAGACACTTTTGTTATGAGTTTTAACCAAAACTTCAGCTTAAAAAGCAGAAGTTAATTACTTCATGCTAAAGTTTAGCATGCTGAATTTCAACAAAAATTTACTTAAAATTCATGATAAAAGACACAAACGTATTTGATACAACCCAAGGCAACTAATAAACTAATTAATGCAAATAGAACAAAAATTTAAAAAACAGACATCACATAATTCACACAAATTAATGTATATTCAAAAAATCCAAATTTTGTGTAGTCAATTCTCTATTCAAAAAATTCACACAGAGTCTCTTCATAATCTTCATAATCATGTCCTAATTGCTCTTCTGGAGGTTCATAACCGCTATCTTGTTTCCACTTTTCATGAGCCCAAAGATTTGCAGCCAATTTTCTCCTAAATGTCAATGCCTGATTTTGATCGAAATTGAAGACATCTTCTTTCTTCAACCGCATATCAATGAACTTAAGAGCAAATACACCACAATCAACACTACAAAAGAACATGAAAAAAAAATTGAAGAATAGTTAACACAAGGAGAAAAAATAATAAACATAAGATGCATGGTAAAACATATGCGAAACACGTACTTGTTATCCTGCAGGGGTGTGTTCATCCACTTAATTTTAAATTTTTCCACAGGATTTTCCCCATAACTTTTACTGTGTGCGCCAAAGTCCAAGCATTGGAGACAGAGTGGGATCAACCGGGCATAATTTTGTACGTGTTCAAGCGCACGCTCATATGTTATATTTCCATGGAATCATACATATATATAATTTTATCTTTAAAGTGCAGAATTCCAAAAGAGTAGTGCGTAGATCTCTGGCCCGACCTTGGTTTAACTCGAAATGGAAAGAATACTTTTTCTCCATATGCCCATGTGATACCACATGAAAGGTCAATGCCTCTTATGTAGTTGGCCACCTTTTCACCAGTTGATTCTTCAATAAGCCAAGTAAACTCGGTAAGTTTCTCAATAACCACTTCTTCTTCTTTATAATCCTCACATTCCTGTTTTTTGGATGTCCTATTTCTCTTTGATTTACTCTTTTTTTATCCTCCATTTTCTTTCCCTTCCTTTTTCTAATTTTCTCCTTCTGTTCATCTGAAGAATGAACACTAGCCAACTTAGTTATATACTGGTCAAAAACTAAATTTGTTATTGCATATCTTGATTTTGGATAACTTGGAAGGTGATAGCAATATTATTTGTGCAAGAAATATATGCCCACTTCAATATGCTGCAAATGAACAATGACAAATGAAAATATATGAAATAAAAACTTCGGTATGCATAAGTATGAAGTTTAGAAAAAACGCATTACAAAACTACAAACAGCATGACAAAAACTTAAGCATATTCAATTTGAAGTGCTAGGAAATAATTTAAAAAACTTCAGCATGTTTGATTTAAAAGTTCAGAAAAAAATTAGAGAATGCATGTCAAAAACTTCAGCAAGGTTATGCTAAAGTTTTAGCAAATAAGCTAAAAACTTCAGCAGTTTTACTATGAATAAAGTTGAAGTTTTCCAAATTACAGTACAAAAACTTTACTATAAAATTAAGCTGAAGTTTTGGGAAATACAGTTGAAAACTATAACGACCCGGCCGGTCGTTTCATGAGTTACCGCTCCGTTTCTTCCATTTCTACTTCTTATTGCCTTGTTCAACTGTATTTTATGCTATCGGGTTGGTTTGCTCGGGTTCGGAGAGATTTTGGTAAGGTTTGAGACACCTAGTCTCTTTTGAGTAAGCTTAAGTTGGAAAAGTCAACCGGATGCTGACTTATGTGATAAAGGGCTCGGATGTGAGTTCCGATAGTTCGGATAGCATCGTGAGGTCAGATATTTCGAAGCCCAGCTGTGTATTGGCTTGTGCGATTTCTCAGTCTTCCTTATATGATCTCTTTAGAGAGTGACAGTATGATTATCCTAATTTGCTTGTCCTTAAGGACAGAGTTCAGCATGATGATGCCAGAGATGTGACCATTGGTGATGATGGGGTGTTGAGGATGCAGGGCCAGATATGTGTGTCCAATGTATATGGGCTTTGGGAGTTGATATGGAGGAGGCTCATAGCTCGCGGTATTCTAACCATCCGGGTGCTGCGAAGATGTATCAGGATTTGAGACGACATTATTGGTGGAGGAGAATGAAGAAAGACATTGTAGAATTTGTAGCTCGGTGTCTCAATTGTCAGCAGGTGAAATATGAGCATCAGAGACCGGGTGGCTTGGTTCAGCAGATGGATATTCCAGAGTGAAGTGGGAGCGGATCACCATGGACTTTGTAGTTGCGCTCCCACAAACTTTGAAGAAGTTCGATGCTATTTGGGTGATTGTGGATCGGTTGACCAAATCTGCGCATTTCATTCATGTGTGTACTACCTATTCTTCGGAGCGGTTGGTAGAGATCTATATCCGGAAGATTGTTCGTTTGCATGGTGTCCCGATTTCCATCATTTAAGATAGGGGCACTCAGTTTACTTTGCAGTTTTGGAGGTCTGTGCAGCGATAGTTGGGTACTCAAGTTGAGTTGAGCATAGCTTTTCACCCTCAGATGGACGGGCAGTCCAAGCGCTATTCAGATATTGGAAGGACATGTTGCGCGCTTGTGTCATTGATTTTAGAAGGTCATGGGATCAATTTCTGCCGCTCACAGAGTTTGCTTATAACAATAGTTACCAATCGAGTATTCAGATGGCTCCATATGAGGCTTTGTATGGGAGCCAGTGTAGATCTCTAGTTGGATGGTTTGATCTGGGTGAGGCTAGACTATTGGGTACATACTTGGTGCAGGATGCTTTAGACAAGGTGGAGGTGATTCAGGAAAGGCTTCGTACAATGCAGTCGAGACAAAAGAGTTATGCTGACAGGAAAGTTCGGGATGTGTCCTACATGGTTGGCGAGAAGGTTCTATTAAAGGTTTCGCCCATGAAGGGTGTTATGAGATTTGGGAAGAAAGGTAAATTGAGTCCTCGGTTCATTGGGCATTTTAAGGTGCTCCGGAGGATTGGGGAGGTGGCTTATGAGCTTGTTTTGCCACCCAGCTTGTCGAGTGTGCATCCGATATTTCATGTTTCTATGCTTCGGAAGTATATTGGGGATCCGTCTCATGTTTTAAATTTCAGCACGGTTCAGTTAGATGATGATTTGACTTATGATGTGGAGCTAGTAGCTATTTTAGAGCGTCAGAATCGGAAGTTGAGGTCGAAGGATATAGCTTCAGTAAAATTGCAGTGAAGAGGTCGGCACGTAGAGGAGGCTACCTGGGAGACCGAGCGAGAAATGCGGAGCAGATATCCTCACCTATTTAAGGCTTCAGGTATGTTTCTTTACCCGTTTGAGGACGGACGTTTATTTAAGAGGGGGAGGATGTAACGACCCGATCGTTAGTTTCATGAGCTACCGCTCCGTTTCCCCCAATTTTGCTTCTTATTGCCTTGTTCGGGTGTATTTTATGCTATCGGGTTGGTTGGCTCGGGTTCGGAGAGATTTTGGTAAGCTTTGAGACACTTAGTCTCGGATGTTGACTTATGTTATAGAGGGCTCGAATGTGATTTCTTATGGTTTGGATAGTTTCAAGAGGTGATTTGCGACTTAGAAGCATGATCGGAATGTGTTTTGGAGGTGCGGAGAAGATTTAGGCTTGAATTGGAGAAATTGGAATTTTGGCGTTTTCCGATTGGTAGGTGAGATTTTGATATAAGGGTCGGAATGGAATTCCGGGATTTGCAGTAGGTCCGTTGTGTCATTTGGGATGTGTGTGCAAAATTTCAGATCATTCGGACGTGGTTTGATAGACTTCTTGATCGAAAGCGGAATTTGGTAAATTTTGGAATTCTTAGGCTTGAATACGATGCAAATTTGGTGTTTTGATGTTGTTTTAAGCGTTCCGAAGGTTGGAACAAGTTTGAATGATGTTATGGGATATGTTGGCATGTTTGGTTGAGGTCCCGAGGGCCTCGGGTGAGTTTCGAGTGGTTAAACAGATCATTTCAAGTTGAGAAATATTGTAGAAAATCTGCTATGAGTATTGCAGACTTTTGGCCTTCGCGTTCGCGAAGGGTTAGGATGAGAGGCTGGAGGTTTGACCTTCGCGTTTGCGATGGAGGTCCCGCGTTTGCGAAGGGTTGGGGCCAGTGAGCTACGCGTTCACGAGAGGGAAGCCGCGTTCGTGATAGGTTGTGAAGCTAAGTCTTCACGTTCACGTAGAGAGCATCGCGTTCGCGAAGAAGGAATAAGTGGTCAACGCCAGGTTGTGCTTTGCGAACACTAGGCGTTGACCACGTTCGCGATGAAGGATTTTAAGTGCTGGGCAGAATGTTTAAAAGACTCATTTCCGCGATGTTGGGTCTAAGTTCCTCCATGTTTGGGCGATTTTGAAGCTTTTTGAAGGGGATTGAAGAGGAAATCAAGGGGGAACACGTGGAGGTAATATTTATGGACTTAATACTCAATTCTAATGTGATTTCTACCTAATTAATCATGGAATTTGTAGAATTTAAGCCTAAATATTGAAGAACTAGGGCTTGTAATTGGAGACCTAGAATTTGGGATTTGAGGGTTCGTTTGTGGTTGGATTTTGGTGCTTTTGACATGAATGAACTCGGGGAGTGATAAGGAGTCTATTGATGTAAGTTTTATCGGATTTCGACATGTGGGCCCAGGGGTCGGGTTTGGCCAATTTCGGGATTTGTGTTGTAATTTGATTTCATTCGAGTGGGCTTTGTTCCCTTAGCATATTTTGATGGTTTTGCACTGATTTTGGTTAGATTTGGAGCATCCGGAGGCCGATTCGAGAGCCAAGGGCATCGCGGGCTAGAGTTTGGACCGGATAGAGGTGAGTAATGATTGTAAATGTTGTCGTAAGGGTATGAAACCCCGAATTTCACATCGTTGTGCTATATTGAGGTTGTCACACACGCTAGATAACGAACGTGGAGTCGTACACTGTTGGGGATTATGACTTAGTCCGTCCCGAAGGACTATTTTACTGCATATTTGATTAAAAACTGTTTGCTATCATCATGTTTTGGGCTGAATACCATATTTGGGCCTCATGCCAACAGTTTTAGACCCTTAGGGGATTTTACTACTATTCCTCACTATTTTGACTTTATACTTGTACTCAGTCATGCTATATTCTACTATTTTTATAACCCAGCTATGTTTATACTGTTTTGACATCTTAAATGATATTTTGAGCTGAGGATCTTATTTTACTGTGCCCGAGTGGCTTTTAGAAATTTCTGACTAAGTAGGGCCGAGGGCCTGTATTGTGAGGTTATTATGGGATCGGGCTGCGCGCCGCAGCGGTATTGAGCTGAATCATGATTATGAGGCCGAGGCCCTGAGTTGTACACCACAAGGTGGTTTGATATGAGGCCGAGAGCCTATTGATTATGCCACGAGATGGCTTGATATTGCGTTTGGGCCGTAAAGGGCCCCTTCTGGAGTCTGTACTCCCCTGTGAGCGCGGGTACCCAGTGTGATATGTGATATAACCCGAGGGGCTGATGTTGTTCCATGTAATTGCCCGAGGGACTGAGTTCTATTGATATTGTGCCCGAAGGGCTGATTTTATGTGTTTATCTTTTCTCGCTGCTTTTCCTTCACTTGTTTAACTGTTAAAAGATGTTTTAAGAATATTTTTACTGAACTGAGGTGTTTTTACTAGTTTTCACCGTTATATTGCATTGCGGGTCTGTCCGGACTCCGCTCATGCCTCCATTCAACAACAGTTCCGGGGTTAAAGTGTTGCAGTGCGGCCATGTACCTGGGCAGAGATGAAAAAGACTTACCCAGTCGCCATAAATAAGTTCAAAGGAATGTTTGCGACCGAGTGAGCTTCTGAAAGCTCTCCTCACACTCATTTGACCACCTGAATAGAGCACACTTTTGAGTCAACATGGTCAAGGGCGATGCGATAGATGAGAATTCTTGAACAAACCGGCGGTAATAACCCGCCAAACCAAGAAAGTTGTGAATCTATGTGGCTGAGGACAGTCTAGGACAACTCTGAACCACCTTTATCTTCTTCGAATCAACCTGAATACCCTCACTAGACACCACATGCCCCAAGAAAGCCACTGAATTGATCCAAAACTCACACTTAGATAACTTTGCATAAAGCTTCTCCTCCCTCAATCTCTGAAACACAACTTTCAAATGTTCCGCGTGCTCCTTCTGACTACGCGAATACACCAGAATATCATCAATGAAAACTGTGACAAACGAGTCGAGATAGGGCCGAAACACGTTGTTCATCAAATGCATGAACGTTGCTATGGCATTGGTCACCCCAAAAGACATCACCAAGAACTCATAATGACCATATCGGGTCCTGAAAGTTGTCTTAAGAATATCCGAGTCCCTGATTTCAACTGGTGATAACCTGAACGGAGATCAATCTTGGAGAACAATCTCGCTCCCTAAAGCTAGTGAAACAAATCATCAATATAAGGCAAAGGATACTTGTTCTTGATTGTAACTTTGTTGAACTGCCTGTAATCAATGCACATCCTCATCGTGCCATCCTTCTTCTTCATAAATAGAACCAGCACACCCCAAGGCAACACACTAGACCGAATAAACCCCTTATCAAGGAGCTCCTGAAGCCGCTCCTTCAACTCCGCTGGTACCATAAGATACGGTGGAATAGAAATGGGCTGAGTGCCCGGCACCAGGTCAATACCAAAATTAATATCCCTATCCGGTGGCATGCCCGGCAGGTCTGCAGGAAACACATCGAAAAACTCCCTCACAACAGGAACTGAATCAATACTAGGAGTCTCTACACCGACATCCCTCACAAAGGCTAAATACAAAAGACAACCCTTCCTAACCATACGCTGGGCCTTCAAGAATGAAATTTTCGTACTGGGGACATAATCAGTCGAACCTCGCCACTCAATCCGTGGCACACCCGGCATAGCCAATGTCACTGTCTTAGCATGACAGTCCAAAATAGTGTGACACAGAGATAGCCAATGCATGCCCAATATAACATCGAAGTCTACCATACATAACAAAAGATCCATTCGGGTCTCCAGACCCCCAATAGTCACCACACATGACCGGCAGACACGGTCTACAATAACAGTATTGCCCACCGGAGTAGATACATGAACAGATGAAATAAGAGACTAACGGGGCATATCAAATAACGAGCAAAGTATGATAACACATAAGAATAAGTGGAAACAGGATCAAATAATACAGAGGCATCTCTATGGTACACTTAGACAATACCTGTGATCACGGTGTCTGAAGCAATAATATCAGGTCTAGATGGAAGTGCATAGAAATGGGCCTGACCGCTACCTGATCGACCTCCCCCTTTAGGACGACCCCTAACTGACTGACCTCCACCCCAAGATAGCTAGGCGAGTGGTGGTGAAGTAACTGGCGCTGAAGCCGATGGCTAACTCCTCTGCTAAGATGAACCCCCAAGATGACGAGGACACTGCCTCCACATATGACCCATCTCTCCACACTCATATCAACTCCCGGGTGCTGGAGACGGGAACTAAAGGGAACCCCTAACACATGAATGACTAGCAGATGCACCTGGTATAGAAGAGCCCTGAACTGATGGAGCACGGGACAAACTCTGAGCTGGAAGGGCACTGAGTGATGACTGGCCCTGATGAGAATTATGAGAATCATGACCCGATGATGCCCCACGATTGGTGGCTTCCCGTTGGCTTTACAGACTTGGTTGTATGAATGCTGCCCAAGTTTGGATGGTCACTTTGCTGATCATCTTGGAAACAACAAACTTCCACGAATTTTGAAATGGGTAGTCATGGGTCAAATCCCGAATGAGCGAGTTGCTTTGCAAATGTGTAGCTTGCAACGCAAGCATGTAATTTTCTCATAGTTTTATTGCCTCTCTTAATGTTTTGGTATACTAGTTTAGTCACAGTTGTAGCAATATCCCAGTTTAGTGATATACTCTGTTGGTATACATGTATACTATATTGGTATCATGTATACTATATCCCACATGTGGGATTATACTGGGTTGTTGTTGTTGTTGTTGTTGTTGTTGTTGTATACTATATCCCAGTTCAGTGATATACTCTGTTGGTATACATGTATACTATATTGGTATCATATGGTAATATGGATCTTTTTTCTTTCATACTTTATTATCATTTCTATTTCTAACTAGTGTGCTTAATAATTGCAGCTAAAGAACATCACCCCAACTGATGATGAGAAGAAACAATTTGATGTGCGTGGTCTAAGCTTTGAAATTGAAGTTGCGTGCACTGACAGCCAACCCAGCCAGCCCGATAGCTTTCAGGTTTTTGGCACTCAATTACCAAAGAAACAAAGTATGCCTGAAAGTACTGGAGGTGATTTCCAACCTACCAATGCTGAGGTAATGAAGGAGTTACAAGCTTTGAAGGTTTTTGTAGAGAACAAGTTTGAGGAGGTGCTTGCAGTTATTGGTAGGCAGTCAGTGAAACCAGAGGGAAATTCAGCGGTATTCATCTTTTATATAATATAATGCTATAGTATATTGTTCAAAGATGCAATATATGCTTATAGGATACTATTCCATTCTTTACTTTTAGTGCACATAGTATTCTTGTAATATACATAAGACTAAAATTGTTAGTTTCTCATTTTCAGCACAAGCAACATGATGATGATTTGCGTTCTGGTAAAATGTTGTATATGTAATTTTTGATTATTTTTTTATTTATTTAACTCTATGTATTTGTGCATTGACTAACCTTTTTTAAAAAAACTTTTTTCAGCCCCCTTCGTAAATGAGCATGATTTTGGCTTGGATTCTAACTTTGAACTATCTGCATCTGCAATTGATCAAATCACCGCTATTACACAACAAGCAACATATAAGCAGTCATCTCATGATATTAAAAAGTCGGGTCCTGCTCCACTGCCATCAGGAGTCCCTGTACAGACACGAGCAGATATTGTTATTGAGTCTAATACTGCTCCACAGGGTACGATGGTTGATGTTACTAATTTTGTAGTTAGTATGTAAATGATAGGTTCTTGATAGTTTTTTATTTTTTATTTAAGTAGTGATGCTGATAATGCTTTTATGTGTTTAGCATGTCGGGTTGATGGTGTTGGTCAAGTGGATGTTGGTGGAAGTAATGTGAATTTGCCTTCTGGTAATGTCTTCTATATATAACTTTTCATTCTTTTTTTCTAAATTTCTTAACTTTGTATATTTATTTATTCACTAGCATTTTCTAATTTAAGCTCCATGTCGACACGGGGGTGATCTTCACTTGGATTCTGATTTTAAATATACTGATTCTCAACTTGATCTAATTGCTGCCATTACACAAGGAGGGAGACGTAATGTAAATCAATCTGGAAATGATCTGACAACTCGTGTTGTAAATAAGTCTAAACCTGATCAGTCGGTATCAAGAAATATTGTTCAGATACAAACAGATGTTGAAACTACTCCTGCAGTTTTAACACGGAAAAGGCGCCCCGCAGCTGTAAAACAGTCATCGTATAGGAATGACTGGCAATCTGGTGTTAGTGCAGTTGGGGGATCCTCGAAGGTTATCAAAGGAAGATTTTCATTTGTAAATGACATTTCAGATATGGTTGATTTTAAGCTTACGACTGCATTCTCAAACTTTGTTGAAGCAAATATGCAATTGGGAGAGTGCGTATTCGTTTCCATGTACTTTTGTTTTCATTTTTTCTTAATGTTTGTTGTTATATTTCTTATCCATATCTTCTTTTATACGAAATAGGGAAGTGTATTTACCTGGTGATCAAAAGCTAGAGCCTTGTTTTGACTTTGAAGTTGAACAGATTGATGATAAGACGTTTTTCCATACCTTAAACTATTCTGGCAGGTCGCTCTCTAGTTCGGTATGTGTACTGCTTTTTATTTTTGTTGTTGTAGTAGTTCATTCATATTGTTAGTGGTAGTCATGTTTTCTTCCTCTCTTTTTTGCAGCACTTGAATATTATATTCTACTATCTTAGGAAGAAGGCGAAATATGGAATTAATATGCCAATCAAAGTCACAACTACAGATACTCGTTTTAATAATATCATTCAAAGGGTTTTCACAGAATTTGTAAAAGGTGGGAAACAAGATCATTTGATTGATAGATCAGACGATATCATGGAGTACATGAAAGGATTTAGGATGCATTGCAACACTTCATGGCACCAGGTTGATCATGTCCTTTTTCCAATTAATTTGGCAGAAATTTAGCATTGGATATTGGGGTGTGTGTCATTCCACAAGAGATGTTTTTATGTGTATGACTCGCTACGTAGTCGAAAGCACAAAAAAGCTATTCAGAAAGTGGCAGAGGCTTATGCTGTGTTGATCCCCCTATTTCTAGTTAGTATTGAATTTTATAACCAAAGAAGTGACATTGTAGTAGAAAATGGTCTGCACATGGAAAAGAAGTTAACTGATCCTTTTGATATTGAACTGATTACAAATCTGCCAACACAGCAAAATTCGTAAGAATAGTTACTTTTTTTTACTTTGTTTTCCTCATTCATATTAACATTTTCACTTCTAATTGATTTTTATATTCTATTCATTTGTTTTATTTCAAAGATTGTGGAGTATATGTTGCTTGCTTTGCAGAGTATATTATTGAAGATCTTCCAATCCCTGTTGCCAATTTTGATGTGGATGGTCTTCGAGCTAGGTTTGGTATACTGTTGTGGCACTATGGGAGGAACAAGCAGTTGCATGGCGAATCAAGTGAATCTGAGGCTCCAGTAGCACCTAAAAAGACTCGTGGAAAGAAACGCAAGAAGTAGTATAGGTCTCTTTTTGGTTTTAGTTAATTGTATCATGAAAACTTTGCAGGATTTTAATAGTTTTTGGTGAAGTATGGTATTATTAGTAGTAAATGACCTTCTGCTGATTCAAGACTGTAGGAAACTTGTGCCTTTATAAAATACTTCCAGCTGCTAATGTTTCTTTTATCATATTTAATTATTCTGGTTCAAAATATGTGGTAATAGATTTCTTCAAGTACATGGGGGTTATCAGTATAGTTATGTCTCTTGATGCTGAAAATTTGCTGATTTTGTTTCTGATTTCAGCTTATTTTATTAGGCTTTTCTTAGGCTTCTTCCATAAAGTTGTTGGTTTATTAGGATGCCGAGGTCCATTCCTTTGCCAGAGGGTAAGGTTTAATTGATTCAGCAAGTGAAAATTAGGGGCAGATGAAGTGAACACTTCCAGCAACATACAAAGTAGTTGTGACAAAAGTTAAATGATCTGCTTTCGAATGTGATGATGGTCTAAGCTTTAATGTTCATCTGTAGTTTTAGCATAGATGGTGTATTAGTGTAGTAGAACTATATACCAATCAGGTATAATGATATACCATTTGGGTATCACGTTGTATTTGACTCATCTTTTTTCCTGCAACAACTAGATGTAAGTACTGACATGAGTTGCAAAGTGTGCGCATTTTAGGTATAACGTTGTATCTGGTGCACCATTTATATTTCTGCGCATATTTTGTTTTAGCCATATTAGTGCAATACCACTATATATCAGCGAGATATACAAATATAACATCGGGTATCACCTTATATTAATGTACCTGATGATGCACAAATAACTGCATGTAAATGGCTTCCAATTTGTTATAGTTCAATACAGACATGAGCTGCAAAGCGTGCACCACTTCTATTTCTGCACATATTTTGATACTAATAAGGTATACAGATATACCAATAAGGTATACAGATATATTTTAGCATCTTTTTTCCTGCAGCAACTAGATGTAAATGCATCCCACTTTTATATACTAAAATAGAAAATAAACAGATTCTTATTGAAAATACAAGTAGTCATATAAATTTGTTGCCAAAAAGTAATTTCGCAAAGAATCATCATACCAAATATATGTCCAGTGCAAGAAATGCATTTTATTTTTTGCTATTCAAATGCTATGATTCTACAATATATGAGTTGTATAAAAACATTGAAGCATTATATCAATCTCTCTTTGGAATATTTCGGCATGTTCTCCGGTTGTGTCCTTTTCTCCCGCATAGTGCACATGTAACTGTATTTCCTTCCCAGCCTCCTATGCCTCTCTTCTTTTTAGGTCTTCCTAGTTTGATTTTTCCTTTTGGTGGCAGTACCACCTGCGAAGAGACATGTTCTGGAATTTGCCACGTTGTTTCATCAGGCAATGGATTTACTGGTATCTCATATGTTTTCAGCAAGTAGTCTATGCTGTAATAATCCGAGCAATACTTGTATGAATCCATATGGAATTTTTGTATAACTGTCATTGCATGTGGACATGGAATATCGTCTAGCTGAAACCTCCCACAAGTGCAGTTTCTTTCATGTAGGCACACCACATTTCTTGTTTGGCCATCAATTACTAAATGTAAGAATTCAGTTGATGGCAATACCTAGTATAATTTTAATTAAGAAAAGTCATTAGCTATATGAAGTAATAGTATTTTTTAAATAACAATATTCAGTTGTTTAGTGAAATCACTAAGGTAAAAAAGTAAAAATACAGTACATGAAGTGTTTTTATGATTTTGAAAATGCATACCGTCATCATCTGTGATAAGATAGTATTATCTGCCAATATTTTTTCATACTTTGCACCAATCTTCATAAATGATTCCACTGCATCCTTCTGATTGGTGTAATTCCATTTTTGAATCAATATTGTCATAAAGTCAAGAAAATTTACAACTGGGAGGTCTCTTGCGTGCTTGTTTGCTGCATTTACTGATTTCGCAATATTCGATGTCATGGTCATGGTTCTATTTGCCTTGGAATGCGCCCGGGACCATTTATCATATCCAATATCCATCAGGTATGTTTTCACTCTACTATCAATAGCTTCTAACTCTGCCATATGCCTGTTGAATTCTTCAACAGTGTATGCTCTTGCTAAAGCAAAATATACTTCTTTGATTTGTTTTTGGCTCTTCCTGAAGTTTGTCTTTATGTTGTTCCACAAATGGAACATACATGCACAATGAGGGACTTCTGGATAGACAATTGAAGTTGCTTTCCATATAGCATCATGACTGTCTGATACAATGCACATTCCTTCTCTTTGTCCATAGGTTTCTCTCAACTGCACGAAGAATCATTCCCACGATGCATCATTTTCCGAATCAACAATTGCATATGCGACGGGTAGAATTTGTCCTGTAAACCCAAAGAAAAAAATATCAATTACAACACACTATATTAATTTAGCATTTCATATAGTAGTATAGTCATAGGTAGGTGCAGGTGTGTAGCAAAACAACTATATACTCTGTTGGTATACTTGTATACCATACTGGTATCATATAATATTTGAAAATATTTTTTTTTGTTTCTTTAACTGAATGTAATTGAATTGTACACAAAATATTAATTTAGTATTTCATATAGTAGTATAGTTATAGGTACGTGCAGGTGTGTAGCAAAACAACTATATACTCTGTTGGTATACTTGTATCATAAATATTTGAAAATATTTTTTGTTTCTTTAACTGAATGTAATTGGATTGTATTCTTACCCTCTGCGTCTTGCGTGGAAGCCGTGAGTATGGTCCCTCTATATGTTGACTTTAAAAAACTTCCATCAACTACAACTGTTGGCCTACAATAGACCCATCCTCTAATCGATGCATATATAGTTATGAATGCATACAAGAAGCTCCCATCTCCTTCAATGTGTAGTCGTGTCACTGATCCTAGGTAAGCGTACTCTAACATATAAAGATATGTTGGCATTTTCTTGTATGACTCACTTGGTGATCGTCTCAATAATTGTATTGCTTTTTCTTTTGATCTCCATGCTTGCATGTAGCTTAAGTCCATACCATATGCTTTTTGGATGTCTCTCTGGATATTTGTTGGTGTATATATGGTTTTCGGGTCAACAAGTTTATCTTGTTCCACAGCTGCAACAAAAGCTGAGACAGCTTGCTTTTGTGAACAAAATCTCTTATCAGTTAAATAACTGTGGACAGAATTGAAATCTGTCACTTTGAAAAGATTTGATGCTCGCAGGCTTGATGCTTTAAGTCTCCAAGTGCATCTTTCATCCACGCATTCAAGGATATACCTGTTTATAATACAAATACAGTTATGTATCATGTTTTATTGATAAAAAACACACACAAAAATCCGTACAATTATATACTCACATGGTATACTCTGTTGGTATACTTATATACTGTATCAGTATCATATTTTGCTGATAAAAAATATAGACAAAGCAGCACAATTCTATACTCACATAGTATACTGATTTAGCATACATATATACTATATTGGTATTATGTTTTACTGATAATAACAAAGACAAACCAATACAGTTATATACTCGCATAGTATACTGATATAGCATACTTATATACTATACCAGTATCACTGATAAAAAACACAGACAAACCAATACAATTCCATACTCTCATAGTATACTGATTTAGTATACTTATATACTATATAGGTATCACATAGTTTTTTTACTTGAAAACATGCAGACGAATCTTCTTGGGTATGATTTATGAACCCGATATTGACATTTTTCTCTAACAGCATATTGTTTCATAACGAAAGCCAGTAGGTTCTTGTCTTCGTATATTTGTCCTTTTTCAACATTTTGATGAAATTGATCAGTTACGATGTTTGCATCATCAAGTTCTAAAATGGCGTCATCTCCTTCTTGCACATCAAACGTAGTAATCATATTAGTGCTTTCAAATTGTGCAATTTCTGGTGAAATTGGAGCAACATCGAAACTGGAGGTGCTTGCAGCTATAGTATTTTTAGCAAACGATACACACAGGGGAAGTGTTGTCATCCCTGCACTTGATTTTTTCAATTCCATATAAACACTAACACTCATATCGCTGCAAATTGTAATTGGTAGATATCCTTGAGCAATAGCATACTGAATAACTATTGTTTTATTGTCCTTTTGCAGTTGCTTTGCAATTTCTCTGAGAAGTTGTTCAAATTTCCAATAGGTCTTTATTAGAATTGCATCAACATGAAAATTTATGAAATTATTGTTATCATCCCATTCTCCACTACGTTGCAGCAGAATTGGAATATTTTCCATGATTCTAAAGTTATAATAACTTTTATGTCCAAAATTGAATCTCAACAATGCAAATTTCAACAGTGTTCGAAATCAACAGTGTTCGAAATTTCAACAAAACAACAACGAAATCAAACCTCTAGATCTCCAGATCTCCAAACCTAGATTAGAATTTTAAGCTAAAATTTAGAAGTTTAGCTCCGAAATCAAAATCAAACCAACAGCAAAATCAAAATCTGAAGAGAACAGCGAAATTAAAATCCGAATCAGCATCTTCGATCTGTTTTTTCACACTTACTGCTCTTCGATCAGTGGAAATCTCAATTTTGTGCGCTAATTTTCTGAAATTTTGAAGAGCTTCTGCGTTTTTCCACGTTTGTGCGCTAATTTTCTGAAATTTTGAGCAGCTTCTGCGTTTTTATACGTAGGGCATTAAAAGCGTGGGTAGTTATTTTGTTATTGTCGTTTATTTATTAAATGGGTAGGAGTTGTAATTATTTAGTGGGTAGAATTCTTTAATGGATAGGAGAGAGTAAATAGTTTCACTTTTATAGGTAGTCCTGTCTTTTCCCCTAAATTTAGTGACTTCGTTTTTGACACCTAATAATAGTGACTCAAAAATCTTTTTCCTCCTCCTCATTTCATCGTTGGTCAAAGCGGTCCAATTTACCTAAACCAATAGCCCATATAACCAGCTTCTCGGCCTTAATTACTATCTCAGCCCAACCCAGGCGGGGTCAAAACAGTCATCTATTAGCCCTCTGCAATATTAAACCTCAAATGCAAAATAATTAACTTTAAGAATAATTTAAATGCCATTTAAAAGAAGGGGTTTTGGCATGGTATAACAATATACCCATATAATTGGCAAAAAATAGCACTAGTTATAGATACTCAATAAATGTATATCACAATAATAATACGTATATCACAACTTTTTTTTTCTTCTTTGTCTATATTAACATGTATATTAAAATTTTATTTTCATTCTTTATATATCAATAATATTATTTTTTGTATATCAATAATATAAAATTATATATATAGTTATTGTTACATTTATATCAATGTATATTACAATAAAAATATTGTATTATTTGTATATCACAGTGTATAGCACATCGGTCGTGTATATACTAAAATAGATATCATAAGTTTATTTTTCTTCTTTGTGTATATTAACAATTAATTTCCTTGCATACCAAAATTTTATTTACTTCCATAATTATATTTATTATTATTATATTTTAGAACTTGCTTAAACATGCTATATCAAGAATTTATTTTCCTTTTTTGATTAATAATAAAATTGAAGTAAGTTTATTCAAAATAAATTTTCCCCTCTTAAAATCAATTGGACGATTTGATTCTTATTTAACCTTATATTGTCAAATCTAACAATGTATATCGCGATATACAATAATGTATATATTAGTATATAACACATAATTTCTTGTGCATATACACATATATATATATATATATATGCTAGAGATATATACCAGATAGGAATTAGAATTATTTCTTAATTAAACCAAAAAAAGGGGGAAGAAGAAAAAACGAGAACGAGTCCACCCATCAAAAAGGATTGGTCAAAAACGTATAATACATGTGTATACGTGTAAGTTTACATTTGCATTTTGTTTGTTTGCATCTGTAATTTGATTTGTCTATCTAATAAATCTAAGGTTCATTTAAAAAAAATGTGATAATACGGAGAGTGCTTTTGAAATGGCAGTGAGGCGAAAGAGATTTGGGTTGACAAATAAGGAAATAGTTTTCTTTTGGGAATTTCACCATAAAATGCTATTTTTTTAGTTGAATCATTAACTGGGAGATTATCAGAGTAATAAAAGGGAATTGCTGGCAAGCAGCGAACGAGGAGGGAGGGGGGACAACGAACAAGAAGGGGGAGGGAAGCAGAACGACAAGAAGAGGGAGGGTGGGGAGCAGCGTACATGGGGTAGCAAACTATGAGAAAGATAAATAAGAAAATAGCATTTCTATTATTTGGCTATATAATGCCAATTGTTTGGGGTTATCTTTGCCAAACCTAATGTAAGGCTAAAAAATTACCAATTCCTGTTATGTGTCGTTATAGGATACCAATTTATCTTAAAAGAAATATTTTATTTTGACAACAACTGGATTAAAATAAATTTGTAAAAATTGTATGGGGCGCGCTATTTGGTCGCCCCTTTTAAACTTGTAGCCGCTTTGTTTTCCTGTTTGCATCCGTACCCATTTTTTTGTTAAAAGCATTTTAAAAAGACTAATTTGCCCTTCTTTATTAAAAGACTATTTTCTCTCCAAGTATACGCTAGTCCTCTACTGTCTCTGTCTCTCTCTCCCGTTATTCGCGTTTTCTGATTTGTTCTTCTCTGAAATCAAACGGTTTTCATTGTTGTTTTTGATTTTTCAACTGTTTGTTCCCCAATAACGTTACGTAAAATCACATGTACATTGCATTAACTTTATGGGTTTTATTTTAGTATTAATTTTTACGATTTAATTTCTGGTTTTGGTTTTGATAGTCATGTATTTATGATAAAATAGTTTCTTAGGGTTTACTTCGATAAGTGCATTAATTTTACTTTTAAGATTGTGTTTTTAGGTTTTTTGAACGTGTATTTGTATTTTTGAAGAAAATTCTATAAACTCTTCAGTGATTGTTGGAGACGTCGAAATTTTTAAAAATTTTGAGAGTTAAATAGATGATACTGTTAAAGTGTGAAGTTTATAATACTTCAATGATACCTTAGTTTTAGGAGCTGAAGTTTTATTTCGTGTTTTGTGTTTTTTGTTTTATTTTTATGAATTTAGCATTATTTTGGAGTTGAATTTGTATTTTGTTTTTTGTAAAAACTACAGCATATTTTTACTGAAAGTTTTGTTTTGTAACTGGTGAACTTCAGCTCTAGGAGCTGAAGTTTTTGTTTTGTATTTGCTGAACTTCAGAGTTTTAATTGATTTTTTTGATAATGTTGTGATGTTATTTTTGTGTCTTTTACTTTTTTTTTGAATAGATGGCATCTAGACAATCCAAATCACCTACAAATCCTAAAGCACCTAAAGATCCTAAAGCAGCTAAAGCACGTAAAGCAGCTAATGCACCTAACGATCCTAAAGCACCTAAACAATGTAGAATATCCACATGTCCTTTAGTCCCTACTGCTCCACCTACAAAACCAAGGGATAGATATTATGAGTTTCGAGATTGGTTTAACTGTCGTGGTTACTGGAAGGGGAACCACGATTTGAAGAGTTTAATTGCAAGTTTCTTAACTCCTGCACAATAGGATAAGCTTAATAATGGTACATTTCGATATATTATGGCTATGGAGAATTTCAAATGCAGCATGAAGTTGGTTTGTTGTTTGTGTCTTTCTCGAATATTCACCAATGATCGAGACTCCATTAGCTTCAAGATTTTTGGCCATGATGTATCCTTCACCCTTGAAGACTTTCATATTATGTGTGGTTTGCAGATCACAACACATAATGTTGAAAAACTAATTAATCGAGAGAGCAATATTCTGAAGCGCTATTTTGGGAAGTCTAAGGGTGTGACCTTGAAGGATATTCGAGATTTTACGACTCAAAATGCAATTCAAAAGAATGATGTGAATTTCCGACACGTATGCGAGAGTAATGAAGATGCGGTAAAGCTTATGGAAATTCTTGTTGTGGAGTCTATTTTGTTTGGAAAAAAGACTGAATCATCTGTGCTGGAGGAGTATGTAGCTATTGTTGAAGATGATAAGCCTTGTGCTGAATATCTTTGGGTAATGTGTGTTATGTAAAGCTCATTACCTCACTGAAACATGCATTGGACAAGCAGAACAAATTTCATTCAACTGAGTATAAAGTTGGTGGATTTCCATATCCGTTATGTGTTTGGTTCTATGAGCGCTTTTCAGATATTCGAGAGAAGTATTTAAGAGAGGATGAGTACCTTGATACCCCTCAGGTTCCTAGGATGTTACATTATGTATGTGTGGGAGAGCCTAAATATATTGAACTTTTTGAGGATTACTTCAATAATCATGCTATAAGTTTATGTTTTTTATTTTTGTCTTTGTGTTAATATGTTGGCGTATTATTATTTTTTTCATTATATACTTTTTTGTATTAAATAGAGATATCACACATTTAGGGTATTGGATATAATTCCTACAGAAGAAGAATTGAATTTAATGCTTAATTGGATAATTACCATGCATCCGGATTCGTTCAAAGGTACTTAATGCGGTTCCTTCAACTGGTGAATCACCACGTAGTCAGAGTCGATCAAAAGAAGCGAATTGAACTCCTGTTATTGGTGAATAATCTCATACCCAGACTCGTTCTAACCATTCTACAATGATGTTTGACAATGAATTAATCAACACAATATGTTCTGTAAGTTTTGAGCTGAAGTTTTTGGTGTATTTTTGTAAAACTACAACATGTCTTTGAGCTGAAGTTTTGTTCTATTTGTGATGAACTTCAGCATTATAATAGCTGAAGTTGTGTTATAGATTTTACTGAACTTCAACATTCTTTTATACCGGAAGTTTTGTTCTTTGTCTCTATACTAGAGGGTAACGATGGAGGTTCAAAGGCATGCAGAAAAAGAAAGAAGCATGATCGCGAAAGAAGTTGTCGATCAGTTTAAACAGGATGAGCGATCTGCTATTGTTGATGCGGTTTTTGTAAAAGTCAAGGTAAGCTAATTTATAGAGAAGTCGTTTTTTCTGCTAATGTTATTTAGATTAATCATTGTTAGTAATTTTTTTCTAGGAATATTTTGATGAGATATTTAAAAAGTTGTTTAAGATTGCTGACAAATCAAATGGAATGGACGATTGCAATTTTGATTTGATGAACTATCGATAATATGATAGGATGAACGATTCTTTCGAACATCTATCGAATATTAATGCTGCTCATGATGCCTCGCATGAAGTCGCAGATGAAAATGCTACACATGAGGAAGCGACTCTTGAAGGTGATCAACATGTTCAACAACAAGTTGAAGAGGAACGTCCCAGTGTTGATAGACTGAGTAGAGATGGAAATGATGAACAATTATCAACTGAGAATGTTGGAAGCAAGCAAGGTGCAGATGATCAAGTTGTTGATACTGAAGAACATGTTTCTCATGATGCATCGCATAAAGTCGTAGATGAAAATATTACACGTGAAGAAGCGGCTCTTGAAGACGATCAACATGTTCAACAACAAGTTGGAGAGGAACATTCCAGTGTTGATAGACTGAGTAAAGATGGAAACGTTGAAGAGTTATCAACTGAGAAAGGTGCAGATGATCAAGTTGTTGATACTGAATAACATGCATCGAGTTGTGCTTTAGGCAGTAATATTGCAAAAGGCAATTTGTTTGGCGATGGAGATCATACACCTGTTGATACTTTAGAACTGGCATCGAGTGATGTGTGTATCACTATTGGGAAAGGGAATCGGTTTGCAGACGCACTAGCTATTTGCAAGGAACTTGTAGGTCTAGATACACATGAAATTTTCACTACATGTATAAATTTTTTCTATGTTATATATATATATATATATATATATATATATATATATAGGTCATTGATTCCTCCCCCCCCCCTCTTTATGAATATGTAGTGAAAGTTAAAAATAGTTTTGCTTCAATTGATACAACTCAAAAACTCTCTGATGATGCTGAGTTGAATGAAGATAGATTTGAGAAAAACCTTCCAGAGAATACTCCAATGCTCCTCAACGTTGGTGCACAATTGAATGAAGCTGGAGCTGCTGATATCGACAAAGGC
Organism: Nicotiana tabacum; assembly: GCF_000715075.1. Lineage (NCBI taxonomy): Eukaryota > Viridiplantae > Streptophyta > Magnoliopsida > Solanales > Solanaceae > Nicotiana > Nicotiana tabacum. Next base: position 118,413,574 of record NC_134099.1, on the reverse strand, counting down.
ATCCAGCCTGGCGAAACCACAGCGGAAGACAAACGTCAAGGTATTCTATAGATCATGAATTTATTATATTTGATCCAAGTATATTTTTTACAGTTGAAATTTTACATACTTTGTTTTCCTTTTATGTTTTTGAATGATTATTCAAAAAGACTCAATGCAGCTCAAAAAGAATTTGGTGAGCTTGTTCGACTATATGAAAAAGGAGAAATACATCTATTCACACATGTTGGCTCACAGATAAGTGTGAAGTGTGTTTGTATTATTTTATAAAATTTAGTCAGTATTATGTAGTTTTTTTTGCATGAAGATATAGGCGTATCTGAAGATAAAGGAAGTGGATCTGTTAGAATGCAAACACCATCTGTGTCTCAACACTTAGACCAGGTAGTTATTTTTTGCAATTCGATTACAAGGTATTTTTTTTTGCCGAATGTTTTTTTGTATCAGTTCTATTTATATTTATATTTTTCTTGTTTTTGCATATCTCATCTGATGCATCATAACTTCTTCCAAATACTAAGATAAGGAAGATGTCCAGTTCTCCTAATATTTTATATGACACCAGTGATATCCCCAAATTCAATTTATGTTTACTTTCGTTAGGTAGTACATAAGGGACTGGTTCAGAAGGTAATTATGTTGTTGTTGTTGTTGTTGATGAAGAGAGACAAGAACATCATGAACAATCACTACAAAAAATACAGCATTTAGCGACGGACGTATTCCGTTGCTAAACATCTTATTTCTGTCGCTAAACCAATTTAGGGACGATTTAGCGACGGAATCAAGTTGGTCTCTAAAATGTTCGTATCTAAGCTCATAGCGACGAAAAATACAAAACCGTCGCGAATCTAGCGACGGATTCGCGAGGCAATATATCCGTAGCAAAGTTTAGCGACCGAAAAAACCGTCGCTATTTTACTTCGTTTCGTCGCTATTTTAACTAATTTTGTCGCTACAATTCATAATAAATTTCGTCGTTTGTTCTTATTAGCAACGAAAGAATCCGTCGCTAGTTCATCCTGCTTTTAGCAATAAAAATCTTTTGTCGTCAATCTGTCGCAAGATTTAATTTTATGCATTAATTTTAGCTACGAAAAATATTTGTCGCTAATTTTTTTAATTTTATTATTTATTTATTATTTTAAATGTACCATGTTCAAGCATATTATAAAAGTGCTATTAAATACACTTAATTAAAAGTGATTGATATTAATATAAATTAATATTCAACAAGATCCAAAATATATAGCATAATGCTTATAACTGTGTCGTTAAGTACAAAATACCCAAAAGTACCAACAATAAAGTCTAAACAAAATAGGCTAACTATGCAAGGCTGGAGAGTCATGGTCATCATCAGAACCCAATGCATGAACCTCATCAAAGTTAGCAGCAGTAGAAGAGGTAGGAACTGTAGTTGCCACATCAAAGTTATCAATATCATATTGACTCTGTGTTTGTTGTTGTAATATTTCCTGATATTTTTCCTATAGAAAGTTAATAATTAGTGAAATTGAAACATTAAAAAATATTGAGTATTCAATTTACAAAATGAAAAAGATATGAAAGTAAATTCAATAAAATTATTTAAAAAGTTAACTTACATGTATGATTCAAAATTTCTCACCAACAAAAGATTTTCCATAATTACCATGTGTATGGGCGTGCAAATATATCTCACTTGATGTTGGATCTCGACCCTTTTTAACAACCTATGCAAAATATATTCAATTCAAAAGATTAGAAAAAAGACGTTTGTATAAAAATGAGATTGAAAAATAACATAGAAAAAAAGAAGCAACTTAAGTAGAAAAATGCAGATAAAAGTGAGAAAGCTTCTATAAGTTTTTGGATAGGCTAGTTGAAAATGCTAACTTTATTTGTCTACTTATTTATCTGAATATAACATTGCCTCACCCTATAAATGCTCCAGGAATCAAAACGAGTTTTTATCTTTGTATCTAAAGAGGAAACAACTAGGCTTCCAACCTCCAGTGACACACATCAACCTCATTTAAAAAGAAAACAAGTACAAATGGAGCATATTCTGGAAGATAATTTGAACTTTTGAAGCATCTCCAAGTATAAACTTCAAGTTAAGAATATGAAAGCAGTAGGTGTTCTGACATTATTCACTGTCCAACACCAAAAATTCGAGACTTTTCCATGCCTTCACAAAAACAATCGCATAAAGAATTAATGCATTTTCGTCTCAATATAGAAGAAAATGTTGAAAACTGATGCAACCTCACACCATATGCGTTGCCAAAATATATGACACAATAATACCAAAATATATGATACAATAATGCCAAAATATTTCTGTTTTCTTATTAAAATATTTCCGATACAATAATGCCAAAATATTAGCAAACAACAACTTTCTTATTCATGTTTTCTTAACTTTTTTTCTTTTTGGAAGACTAGTACCAATCATGTTAGAAAGAAGGGAAGTTAGCTTATACCACTTATGGTAGCTTAAATGAACATCCAGATGAAATAAGAAGGCTTGGATTGTTTAAATTGAGACTTAAAAAGATGCTTACCTGAATCCTTGCCATAAATGGTGGAACGTCGACTCTTTCAGAGAATTCTGCTGACAGTATTTCCATAAATGGTGGGCGTGCAGATAAATTTTCTAAAATGTTATCATCTCCTAGAAACTTTCCTCTTCTTACATTGGGGTCAACGTTTTGTGCATGACCTCTTGCACGAGCTTCGCCACTAACTTTGAGCAAAACCCTACACCATTTATATGATGGTTTAGGTGTTCCATTATCTATGTGACACCAGCGAAGCAATGAGTGATAACTAATAAGGCCTGAAACAAATTGAGAAAGAAATTAATTAACAGAAATTCACATACTAAAGTTGAGTATAAGATTCCAGGAAGCTAATGGCCCAAGGGCTAACGGAAAATAGTATTAGGTTAAGAAAACGTATATATGATACTAACTTGAAACTTGGATGCATGCATAAAGTAGGACATACTTAAGATTCAATAGTAGATAGAACTAAACACCAAAATTTAGGCAATGCCTTGCTGATGCTAAGATATAGTAGCTACACGTAAGAGATTCTTGGTATCGTTAATAAAAGTATTCAGCTCAAAGTAAATATGCACACTACATTTGGTTCATGATTGGTATTATAATATACCTATCAAAAAAGAAAGAAGAAAGTCAATTAATTGTTCGGACTATCCAAATAAACGTAAAAATAACTGAGAGATTTTGTATCAGGTGAAGAAGATTTCGTGTTTCTATTTCTACATTGTTATTTTTTTCATATCCACTAAAACCACTTAACAGTTCTACGACCTTAAAATCTAAAATCGCATATTCATGTATATAGCCCACCCTTGACGTAATTTAAGATGTTTCAGGATCAGAGGCTCGATATACGGTGGAATAGGCTTCAGCCTGGAAGATAACACCTAATGAGCAAGCCTTTGCACTATAAATAAGTGAGTTAAGAGGTCTACTTATCTTTTTACTTGAGCACTTTAAGGATAGCATCTTCAATTCATCGAGTACTTTTATCAGCTTCAATTGGTATTAACAATGAATTGGGATAACTTGAATTTACTATGATTTAATCAAGGACAACATAAATCATATCAATTGAATTCGACAAAAGCTTTCACCTACCTGATAGCTTGTGATCTTCAGGAAATTCTTGAAGTTTTGCATATAAAGGTACACATATATTTGATCTCCAGGAATTTTAAGTGATTTACTGTAATAGAAGCAATAATCTAACAATTAGAACTTCTATCAGATGCAGAAGCCGTGATAATAGTGTGACATATTCTCTGTAGTTGGACTCTTCATATACTTCTTAGGCTATTAAGCTCAAAATTTCTTTTACATCAGTTTTACCCCTATTTTACACTGCGTACTAAAATCCAGCAATCAAATTAACTAAATAACAGAGCACTAAAAACTTCTAAATCATTTTACTCTGCAAGAATAATTGTATAAAACATAAAGGAATGCACATGACAATCAGAATTATAAGTCATACCAAGAAATGAGGAAAGGCTCATTCAAGTAGTTGTAGACACTGATAATCAAATTGTCATTTGTAACACAGTCAATCTGTGGCCCTGGATACTGCCCATTAATCAAGATTCCCTGCCACCAACATTGTCAAAAATATAGTGTTAAAATCACATCAATAAGAATCCATGAAATTTCAACAAACATACATTTAAAGAATGAGATTTATATGTTGTTTGACGCCGAAAGGTTAAATGTCTCCATAAATGATTTTCCAAGTGTAATATCGATAAGAATTGTCACAATATACACTTTGTAGAGTAACTAACACAAGAATAGTGAGAATGGCAGAATAAACATTATTCTTCTCCCTCATTCTGTTACTTTAGCTACTGCACTTCATTATTTTCATTACCATAGACACATTTTTCATACGGTCTTTGAAATACTCAATAGAATACAAATCTTTGAACTCCCATTTTCTTTATAAAAACTAAAACACATAGCTAACATCAAGGATGTAAAAACTATAATTTTCAATACAACTTTTACTTTTCCCATAAAATCAAGGATGTAAAAACCAGTTCTTGCTGGAACATATCTTATCAATTTATTAGTAACGTAAATCCCTAAAAAAATACTGAAATCTAAACCCTAAAATCATATCAATTTATTATTGACCCAAAAGTATGAAAATCAAGTTACTATATCAAAATTCCTCAAGAGAAAGAAAAAATAAAATAGAAAAGAGAATGTTTACCTGAACAAAGATAAGAGTAATGGTGCAAACAAAGTGCAAAAATAGTAAAAATAATGGCTTTCAACTAGATCTGGATGGCTGAATGGCTAAATCTAGATGGAAACGACTAGATCTGACCAGTCAAAACTCAAACTCCAGCGACACGTTGAGCCTCTATTTGGTCACTGTTTCAGCGCTATTTGTTGTCAAAGCAACTTCACCTTGATATCGTTTGGTCATTTTATTATTTTCATGCCAGAAATGTGATGATCTGGCCAAAAGAATGGAGGTTCAGTGACTTTTAATTTTCCGGCAACCTCTTGACCCTTGTTGGTCGGTTGTTACAATCATAAAATTCTTCCAAAAATTGTTGTGAAGTTTGGTTGCTGTCGTCGCATTTTTTTCTTCTGTTTCTATTTTGGAATTTTGTTACTATGTCTACTATTGCCTCTTTGATAGATGGTAAAAATGTTCAAGCATTTACTACCTTGCTTTTAAGCTTTGGTGCTGCAGATTGGAATTTCGTTCGTTGGTAAAAAAAAATAGCGACTTTGATAGAGAGGAGAGAATGAGTCTGTAGGAAGATTTGTGCCCTAGATAAACTTAAAAAACTAGCAACGAAAATAGCTACGGATACATTTCTGTCGCTAATAATAACTTGGAAAATTTATTTTTAAGAATCTAGCAACAAAATTTCCGTCGCAACTAATTTTGGAACTTTTTTCTAAGTAAAATAAAGGTAGCGACAGACTTCTGTCGTTAACTCTGTTACTATATTTTAATAATTTTGTCGCCCCATTTTTGTCGCTAAATTGGTAGGTAAAATAAAGGCGCCAATTTTTAGCGCCAAATTTTAGCGACGGATATAAATATTTGTCACTAATTCATCGCTATATTTCATACTAAATCTTTTTTAGCTTATTTGGCGACAAACTATATAATCCGTCACTAATCCGTCGTTATTTAGCTACAGAATATGGCTTGTCGCTAAAATTCGTTGCTAAACGCTATTTTTTTGTAGTGAATAGGAAGTTGGTCAAGTATCTGCCACCATGGATGTGGAATCTTCCCCTGCTGCTGAGCAGCAGCAGTTAGCTGTGCCGGAACAGCAGGAAGAGCAAGCAGAAAGAAAACCAGATAAAAAAGGAAAAAAGATTCGTGTGGAGAGTATTTGGTTGAGATCTCCTTACGTCATTCCTAAACCAAAGCGAAAGGGGAAAGATTAGAAAGTAGGAAAGACTACACGAAGGTGTCTCTTCAATTATGTTAATCAAGACAGTGGTTTGATGCAAAGATTTATAGAGTGGTTGGAGACGGATGCCAGTAAATATAATTCCAATCCATTCAGATTAGCTGGAATTGATATTCCAAAATCATTCTTTACCGAGCTTGTGGATCCTGCCTCTAATCTTTCGGATGAAGTAAGTTATTAAGTCTGAGCGATAAGAAAACACATAAAAACACACCAAAATGCTACAAAGAGGCAGTATAAAATCAATGCAATGCAATAGAATGGTGAAAAAAACTAGTAAAAACACCTCAGTTCAGTGAAAACTTCTTTAAAACATCTTTTAACAGTTAAACAAGTGAAGGAAAGGCAGCGAGAAAAGATAAACACATAAAATCAGCCTCTCGGGCACAATATCAACAGAAACTCAGCCTCTTTGGAAATAACATGGAACAACATCAGCCCCTCGGGCTATATCACATATCACATTGGGTACCCGCGCTCGCTGGAGGTGTACAAACTTCAGGAGGTACCCCTTACGGCCCAAGCGCAATATCAAGCCATCTTGTGGCATAATCAATAGGCTCTCGATCTCATATCAAGCCACCTTGTGGCGTACAACTCAGGCTCTCGGCCTCATAATCATGAATTAGCTCAGTACCGCTACGGCACTCAACTCGATCCCATAATAACTTCATAACACAAGCCCTTGACCCTACTCAGTCAGAAATCTCTAAACGCCACTCGGGCATAGTAAAATATGATGCTTAGCTCAAAATATCATTTAAGATGTCAAAACAGTATAAACATGGCTGAGTTATAAAAATAATAGAATATAGCATGACTGAGTACAAGTATAAAGTCAAAACAATGAGGAATAGTAGTAAAAATCCCCTAAGGGTCCAAAACAGTTGGCACGAAGCCCAAATATGACATTCAACCCAAAACATGGTGATAGAAAATAGATTTCAATCAAATACGCAGTAAAACAGTCATTCGGGACAGACAAAGTCACAATCCCCAATAGTGTACAACTCCACACTCGTCATCTAGCATGTGCATCACCTTAATATAGCACAACGATGTGAAATTGGGGGTTTCATACCCTTAGGATAACATTTACAATCATGACTCACCTCTATCTGGTCCAAACTCTAGCCCGCGATGCCCTTGCCTCTCGAATCGGTCTCCGAATGCTCCAAATCTAACCAAAATCAGTGCAAAACCATCAAAATATGCTAAGGGAACAAAGCCCACTCGAATGAAATCAAATTACAACACAAATCCCGAAATTGGCCAAACCCGACCCCTAGGCCCACATCTCGGAATCCGATAAAAATTACATCAATAGACTCCTTATCACTCCCCGAGTTCATTCATATGAAAAGCACCAAAATCCAACCACAAACGACCCCTCAAATTCGAAATTCTAAGTCTCCAATTACAAGCCCTAGTTCTTCAATATTTAGGCTTAAATTCTACAAATTCCATGATTAATTAGGTAGAACACATTAGGATTGAGTATTAAGTTCATAAATCTTACCTCCAAGTATTCCCCCTTGATTCCCTCTTCAATCCCCTTCAAAAAGCTTCAAAATCGCCCAAAAATGGAGGAACTTAGACCCAAAATCGCGGAAATGGGTCTTTTAAACATTCTGCCCAGCACTTAAAATCCTTCATCGCGAACGCATTCAACACCTTGCATTTGCGAAGCACAACCTGGCATTGACCACTTATTCCTTCTTCGCGAATGCGACGCCCTCTACGCGAATGTGAAGACTCAGCTTCATAACCCATCGCGAACGCGGCTTCCCTCTTGCGAACGCGTAGCTCACTAGCCCCAGCCCTTCGCGAATACAGGACCTCCATTGCGAATGCGAAGGTCAAACCTCCAGCCTCTCATCCTAACCCTTCGCGAACGCGAGGGCCCACTTACGAACGTGAAGGCCAAAAGTCGGCAACACTCATAGCAGATTTTCTGCAATTTTTCTCAACTTAAAATGATTCGTTTAACAACCCGAAACTCACCGGACCTCAACCAAATATGCCAACATATCCCATAACATCATTCAAACTTATTCCAACCTTCGGAATGCTCAAAACAACATCAAAACACCAAATTTGCATCGAATTCAAGCCTAAGAATTCCAAAATATACCAAATTCGGCTTTCGATAAAAAAGTCTATCAAACCACATCCGAATGATCTGAAATTTTGCACACACATCCCAAATGACACAACAGACCTACTGCAACTCCCAGAATTCCATTCCGACCGCCATATCAAAATCTCACCTACCAACTGGAAAACGCCAAAATTTCAATTTTGTCAATTCAAGCCTAAATCTACTCTGCACCTCCAAAACATATTCCGATCACGCTCCTAAGTCTCAAATCACCTCTCGAAGCTATTCGAACCATCGGAACTCACTTCCGAGCCCTTTATCAGATAAGTCAACATCCGGTTGACTTTTACAACTTAAGCTTATTTAAAAGAGACTAAGTGTCTCAAACCTTACCAAAATCTCTCCGAACCCGAGTCACCCAACCCGATAGTATAAAATATAGCTGAACAAGGCAATAAGAATCAAAAATGGGGGAAACAGAGCGGTAAATCATAAAACGACCGGCCGGGTCGTTACATCCTCCCCCTCTTAAACAAACGTTCGTCCTCGAACGGGTCAAGAACCATACCGGAAGCCTCAAATAGGTGAGGATATCTGCTCTGCATCTCCCGCTCGGTCTCCCAGGTAGCCTTCTCCATGGGCCGACATTTCCACTATAGTTTCACTGAAGTTATATCCTTCGACCTCAACTTCCGAACCCGACGCTCTAAAATAGCTACTGGCTCCACATCAAAAGTCAAATCATCATCTAACTGAACTGTGCTAAAATCCAAAACATGAAACGGATCCCCAATATACTTCTGGAGCATAGAAACATGAAATACCGGATGCACATTCGACAAGCTGGGTGGCAAAGCAAGCTCATAAACCACCTCCCCAATCCTCAGAAGCACCTCAAAAGGCCCAATGAACCGAGTACTCAATTTGCCTTTCTTCTCAATCTCATAACACCTTTCATGGGCGAAACCTTTAACAGAACCTTCTCGCCAATCATATAAGACACATCCCGAACCTTCCTGTTAGCATAACTCTTTTGTCTCGACTGCGCTGTACAAAACCTCTCCTGAATCACCTTCACCTTGTCTAAAGCATCCTGCACCAAGTGTGTACCCAATAGTCTAGCCTCACCCAGCTCAAACCAACCAACTAGAACCTGGGCAAGCTGTCTGAGCATGTCTGAATGGACGACCTCTGCCGTGCCGAAACTGACCCCTCGAAGGAGCACCACCATAACTACCAGATCCTCGAGGCCTATTGGCCTCCCTCTCATCTCGCTCCTGGTGACGAACTGACTCAATCTCACCAGCAATGTCTACAACCTCCTCAAAAGTAGCACCAGACACCCTCTCCTTGGTCATAAGAATACGAAGCTGATAAGTGAGGCCATTAACGAAACTCCTGATCCTCTCTCTATTTGTCGAAACCAACCAAACAGCATAACGAGATAAATCTGAGAACCTCATCTCATACTGCATCACAGTTAAATCTCCCTAACACAACCACTCAAACTGCCTGCGTAGCTCCTCTCTACGAGACTGTGGCACATACTTCTCCAAAAAGAGAACGGAGAACTGCTGCCAGGTAAGGGGTGCTGCACCAACAGGCCTACGCCTCTCATAAGCCTCCCACCAAGTGAAAGCAGCTCCAGAAAACTGAAATGTAGTGAAAGCGACCCCGCTGGTCTCCAGAATACCCGCTGTACGAAGAATCCCCTGATACTTGTCCAAGAAACCCTAGGCATCCTCGCCCTCGGCACCACTGTAAGTCGAAGACTGAAGTCTACCTAACCTCTCCAACTTGCGTTGCTCGTCCTCTGGCATGGCAGGAGCTATATAGTCCTAAGCAGCTGTAACCGGCTGGGCTGCATGTGCCCCCGGTGTCTGAAGTCCCTACACGACCTGTTCAGGTGTGCGAGCAGTGGGAGTCTGAGTTCCTCCCCCGGCCTGAGAATAGTTGCGGCTGTAGCAACTGAAACCGCCTGAGCTAGGCTAGTGCATACTGATAGAATCTGAGCCAGGGCCTCCTGAAGACCCGAAATCACAATGGGCACAGCTGGTGCCTGAGTTGGTGTTGTTGGAGCATCCACAACTGGGACCTGATCCTGAACTGGTGCAGCTGGTGGATCTGTAGGTGCAGCCCTAGCTGCTGTACGGGCTACACCTCAACCCATACCGCAACCTCGACCGCGTCCTCGGCCTCTAGTGGCCACAATTGTTGGTACTGGTGGTCTCCATCCTGATTGGTAGCGCGTGTCCTCACCATCTATGAGAGAATAGAATAATAGAAGTTTAGTACTCGGATCAACAGATTCTCACGACAAGAATTTCAAATATATGAAATTTTTCCTAAAGGTTCTACAGCCTTCTAAGGATAAATATAGACATTTCCGTACCGATCCGCGAGACTCTACTAAACCTACTCATGACTCGTGAGACCTATGTAATATAGGCTCTGATACCAACTTGTCACGACCCTAAACCTAGACCCGGTCGTGATGGCGCCTATCGTGAAATAAGGCCAGCCGACACAAACTCCCAATCCAGTCAAACAATTATAATAGTTCAATTTAGGTCATTAACTTGATTAAATCCCAAAAGAATAGTGAAATCGTACAATTTTCAGAAAATAAATATAACCCCACATCGGGGCATCACCAGTCATGAGAATCTAACATAAGTCTAAGAGTTTGGAGAAGGGACTACACAGTCTATTACAAAATCCAGTATAAGGAAAAATAAAGATAAGAGGGAGAAATACTAGGCTGCGAACGCCGAGCAGCTACCTAGTAAACTCCAAAATAGCCCGTTGGAAGTAGTCAACCCTCACTAGCAAGACCTGAGGCTCATGTATCTACACACTGGGTGCAGGGAATAATGTGAGTACGCCAACTCAGTAAGTAATAAAAATAAATGAAGTTTGAGCGATAAGAAAACACGTAAAAACACAGAAAAATGCTACAAAGAGGCAGTAGTCTATAAAAAGAAAGCTTATCTTGAAACTTGTTGGAACACGAGTCAATTGTAGCTTTATAAACATCTATACCCCAGGGATAATTATTAAAATCACCAGACTCAACCAAGTCAATGTAAGACCATGAAATAGCCTTTGTTTTGAGTTGAGAAAATAAGAAGCTGTTGATAAAATACAGAACTGCTATCTTCAACGCATCATCATCCGTTTCCCATTTCTTCTTCTTAAAACAGTCTGCTAGTTGGGCAAATGTCACGGATGCAGTCCCAAAATATTTTGAAATCAACCTATTCTCTGCTATGCTCTCTATACTTGTATCACCCTTACATTTCAACCTAGTAACAAGTGCAAATTCACCCAAGCCAAACCGCAACCTAGAATCATTCACTACAAACCGCATCTCATTTTTAACCTCATGATGTACTTCTCTCATAAGCAAATGGTGCATAACACGAATCTGCATAATCACTGGTGGCAGATCCAAAAAATAGCCAAAGCATGTTTTCTTAAACAGTCAAAGTTGTCGCTTTGATAAATTCGCTTTCAATTGATGAATAACATGGCAATTGGTATCCCAATCAACCTTTGGTTTATAATCTAAGTCAATAGGCACAAAGAAATCCCAACACTACAAAACATGTTCATATAAAATAATTTCAGAAATAGAATTCACTTAAAATGCAACTAAACCAACTAAAAATATCACAACTACCATACGATACCAACACGACATATAATTATACCAGCAGGGTACACAATTATACTGACTAATTTCCGGCAACTACAAATGACTATACTACTATTACATAACAGATAGGAATAAAGAGAAAAAGCAAAAAGGAATGCAGCTATAAAGTATTTTCAAGATATTGTACGATACTTCTATTATTAAAGGAAAACAAATAGCTAAGACAGCTAAAAAAAGATCCAGAAGCATATGATAGTATATAGCTATACTAACAGGGTAAATAGTTGTACGGGATTGTTCCAACAACTGTCTATTACTATAAAAACTATCACATAACACACATACATTATGTCTATAGGCACAAAACTTCTATGGGAAACATCATGCGTACCATTGCCACTGCAACAAAACACCAGTTACGCAACAATCGGATAAATAACATAAATGCAATTTTTTAGAAGAACTATGTCAAATAGCATTGCCTCCCCCTTCCAGACTCAAGTACTATATCAATCATGTAACTGAGTACCTGACATCTTTTTTGTATACTACTTAGCACCAATTCAACAAATCATTTTCATTAGAAAATAAGTCAATCATGTCCTAACTTATTACTTAAGGTTAAGGGATTCTTCAGATGTTTCAAAAGGGACAATGGGTGTTATTCAGAAAACGCCCCATACATGATCACTCTAACCCGATGCCTGCCTATAATCAATGCCAGTGGTGGTCACCAGCCAAGGCCGTGGGGCTTCTGCACATTGACCCCATCCACACCATGCCACCTATAAAGAAAAGCTCATTCTGTACACATAACTTACACGGTCCCATTTCTTCCATACTTGCTTCTCCCCACCACTATCAACTGGCCTAAATACTAGATCACGTACAAAATCATCTAATGCAAAGCTGAAAATCAGAAATCATACAGAGCAGTTTTGGCTTCAATAAATTTGGTTGACAACAATAGCTACTAATTGACAGCACTAGTGAATCAGCGACCATTTTTTTAAACCTCAAGCAGAACATTAATTTAATCTGTCTATTTAATTCAAAAAATTAACACAACTGACTATAACTATAATATAATACAAAAGCATAATAAGAAATCAAAAAATAATAATGTACTATACATTAAAAATTGCAAAGATCATAATTGTAAGAAAATTACCTTCTTGGGTGCGACACCAATTTTTCTCTTCTTTAACTGAGAATCATCGCTACAATCAACATCTACTGGTTGAGTCTCTGTTTCAGGCACGGATTCACGTCGGCTTCCCCCTACCTCAGAATCCTCAACAACTTTACCTTTTCCCTTATCAGTCACAGGAACATCTCCTATGACTGGTTCGGAATTTGTGTCGGGTAATGACATGTAGGGAGTTTCATCGACTGACGCGGCATTAATATTTTTGCCTTTTCCACCCTCTAATTCTACATTTTCAGTTGTGTTTTCAACATGACTACTGCTAGGGTTACGACTAAGTGGAGACTGAGAATCAGAAAATAAGGAAAAACTAGGCCCAGACATGGCTGAGGCAACAGATTCAGCAGCTACTTCTTTTGAAGAATTATATTGTCCAAAGCGCCACCATCTACGCGCACAACTCTTCCGACCCATAGAGAAAACAATAACCCATAGACATTGATTCACAAAAGTACAAAGGAAAACATAAAAATCCTATGATTTTGAAAACCCACTTTCACTAAAATGTACTTTCAGAAGCAAAAAATTCACCCAAAGCAAAAATATCACCCAAAATTAGGTACTAGACGAAGAGATAGAACGGAATCGGAAGAAAAAAATTACAACTCAAATGTGTTTCACTTTCGCGTTCTCATCGGTTGGCTATGGAGTTATGGAAAATGTACTCTGTTAACTGATAGAGAAAGAAGGAAAACGTGAGAATAATGGGCAGAATGGGCTGGATCGAAGATAAGGGAGAGATGGGTAGATTGGGCCGAGGCCGGGTAAATAGATTGGGCCGACTGGGCAGGCATGGTAAATAGTTTGGGGATGGGTATTAAAAGGTAAATAGTTTGGGCCTAATAGGTATAAAGTGAGATTTTCTCCTAAATTTAGCTTCAATAAAATATAGGTAATTGTTTTCTATCCTTTAATTTCACATGTAATAACATTATTATGGATGGTTGCTATATAGGCCCTGGCCAAGTAATTAGAGAACAAATTAAGACTAATTAGCAAGTATTTTTTACGGGACTCAAGAGGTGCCTTACTTTCACTCAACTGAACCACCTTATTTGGAGCTTTTTGGTAACAAATAGGGAAGAGTAAAAAATAAATAAAAATTTGCAAGGTTTATTATTATTATTATTATTATTATTTTACAGAAATAATAAATGATTTTCATTTTATTTTAAAAAGGAATCAGATGATCTGCCCAGCACACACATAGAAAGAAAAAAAAGGAGAAAAAGTCAGGTGATGATTCCACTAAATAATCTTTCTTAAACAATTTTTGTCGCATTAATTTAAAACTCGCATTGCTCCATTGCCATTCCAACTTAAATTTTCCATTTTGAAAATCCAAAGAGCGTTTAGTGAAAAAAAAGGGTAGTACAGGGACCATCTAAGATTGAAAAGGGCCACTTACTTGTTTTCACAAGAAATTTCAAATTGTACGGAAATGTGTTTGGTATGAAGGTAAAAAAAGAAGAAGTGGTTTTCAACATAAATTAGCCCTTTTTGGGATTCTTTCAAGAACTTGACCTAATTAACATCGTACAATTTGCATCTTTGCAACGACCAGACCGATTGTCACGACCCAGAATCTCATCTTCGGGATCGTGATGATGCCTAACATTTCACTTGCTAGGTAAGCCAACGTTAGATAAATTTTAAGCCATTTTAAACAAATTAAATTTAAATGATGTCAAATACTAAAATAGCTGAGATGAAACTAAAATAAAGTACGTAAAACCAAAACAACCAAAGTATATAAATACATCCCTGAATCTGGTTTCACAAGTGCAGGAGCTACTAGAATAGTACAGATAAAGGTCCGAATAAAAGTAAAGCTGTCTGAAAGGAAATACACAACTAAGATAAAGAGGAAGGGGAACTTTAGGAGCGACGAATGTCAAGCACCTGTACCTCAAGTCTCCTTACTAACAGCTAACCCGAGCAATCTACGAACCGATGCTGGGACTGACTCCAAAATTTGCACAAGAAGTGCAGAGTATAGTATGAGTACAACTGACCATATGTACTTTGTAAGTGCCGAGCTTAACATCGACGAAGTAGTAATGAGGCTAAGGCGACCACTTACAATAACCTGTATGCAGTATAAAAATAATGACAAGAAAGGAAAATCCGGAAAATAAGGTAGCTAACTCATGAAAATAACTCAAACCTCGAAAACCAGTAAATACGAAAATACCAAATCCTCGAGAGTCTCTTACGAAAGCATAGAAGCCAACACAATACAACAAGGAATGTAAATCACATATACTGTTGCGGCGCACAACCCAATCCTACCGTACAACACAATTCTACCTTATTCCGTCATGTAAATATCAATAATACTAAGTAAATATATGTTGCGGCGTGCAACTCGATCCCACTCTATAATCAGAATCATAATTCTGACAAGACGGTAACCTTAGACATGTCAGGGTTACCTCGATTAGAGTGGAGGGGGACTCCTAGCCATTATACCAACAGGGTTATCTCTTATGTGAAGGCTCGACGCATGGTTGAGAAGGGGTGTTTAGCTTATTTGGCTTATATTCGTGATTCCAGCGTGGAGGTTCCTTCCATGGATTCAGTACAAGTTGTTCGTGAGTTTCCAGAGGTGTTCCCTGCAGATCTGCCGAGGATGCCAACCGACAGAGATATTGACTTCTGTATTGATTTGACTCCGAGCACTCAGCCTAGTTCTATTCCTCCATACCATATGGCCACCCCACCCCCACCCCCACCCCCTACCCCCACCCCCAGAGATGAAGAAATTAAAGGAGCAGTTGCAAGATTTACTTGATAAGGGCTTCATTAGACCTAGTGTCTCGCCAGGGGGAGCGTCTGTGTTGTTCGTGAAGAAGAAAGATGGATCGATGGGGATGTGTATAGACTATCGACAGTTGAACAAGATCACTATCAAGAACAAGTATCCACTGCCGATGATTGATGACTTATTTGATCAGCTTCAGGGTGCCAAAGTGTTTTCGAAGATTGATTTAAGGTCTAGCTACCATCAGTTGAAGATTAGGGCATCCGATATCCCTAAGATAGTTTTTCGGACTCGGTATGGGCATTATGAGTTTCTAGTGATCTCATTTGGATTGACAAATATCCCAACAACATTTATGGATTTGATGAACCAGGTGTTCAAGCCTTATTTGGATTCCTTTGTGATTGTATTTATTGATAATATCTTGATCTACTCCCGCAATCGAGAAGAGCATGAGCAATATCTTCGGATGGTACTTCAGACTCTAAGGGATAGCCATTTATATGCCAAGTTTTCAAAGTGTGAGTTTTGGTTAGACTCAGTCGCCTTTTTGGGGCACGTTGTATTGGCAGGGGGCATAAAGGTGGATCCTAAGAAGATTGAGGCAGTTCAGAACTGGCCTAGACCTACCTCAGCTATAGAGATCCGGAGCTTCTTGGGTTTGGCGGGTTATTATTGCCGGTTCGTGGAGATGTTTTCATCTATAGCAGCCACATTGACCTAGAAGGGTACTGGTGTCGCCCAAACTCACACCACTAATTGGGTTTGTGAGGCGGTCGATGCAATTATAAATACCCAACACAAGTCGAGGTCGATTCCATAAAGAGCATTATGTGGGATTAGGTATATACCAAGTCTAGTATATGACGTGCCCAAGATTGCACTTCCACATGATTAGTTGTTTCTTTTCTACTTCTAGTTTGTATGCTAATGTTTTTAATTGAAAATCTAAGAGACAATGTTTTTGGTATAGTTGTTTTTCAAGTTTATAAAAGATCTAGGGTCGTGACTTCCACCTAGGTGGTTGCCTAACGGATTATAGGCTCTAGGGCAAATTTGATTGGTCGGGATCATATAGCAATCACACGCAATTACCCACTCTATACCTCTCGGTAGTTAGAGTGATTTTGCCCAATTTAACTTTCTCAAGTCCAAATGGGTATTGCACAAAACAAGTGATAAATGCTCGAGTCGGGTCTTACTATCTCTAGATTCAACCTTTTATTTGGGGCTATTGATTTCTTGAGTTCACTGCAATTCCTTGTTAGCCAAGTTTTCCTAGACCTAGTCTCTCTTTCTCAAGTAGAGACTAAGTCAATTAGGCATGAATCAATGTTTGCAACCTTTAATTCTTAAATTCACACAAGAACTAGGCTAAATATCACTAACCCAATCACAAACAAGCCCTAATTCAAACACCCATTAAGTACCCACGCTAGGGTTGAGTCACAATCCTAGCTAGAATTTTAGCTACTCATGGAAAATGAAGAAATTAAATAAGAAACTAAGATAAAATTCATAATAGATGATTAAGGGAAGAAAATCTAATGTTAAAATGTTAAACTAATACAATGTTACCAAATACAGTAAAGAAAAATGGCTATCTATTCTAAGGTGCACCAAACTTAACCTAAAAATGACAATAAGATCTATTTATACCCAGCTAAATTGTCGAAGAAAATTACCCCTACGGAGGTTATGCGGCCGCATAATTTTGTGTGCAGTCCGCACTTTGAAACTTGGCTTGACAGGTTGGACTTCTGCGGCCTCACAATTCTGGGTTGCGGCCGCACTTTTTCTACTTCTGCGGACCGCACATTTTTTAGTGTGGCCACACTCTTGATTCTACAGCTACACAATAATGGTGCGGTCCGCATTTCTTGGTATTGGGATTTGGCATGGGGGACTTTTGCGGACCGCATTTTTCTGAGTGCGGTCGCGCTCTTGATTATGCGACCGCACAATAATGGTGTGGTCCGCACTTCTTCATCGACCAAAACCACCACTCTCTGAACTTTATCTTCTACGGCCACACTATAATTGTGCGGACCACATTTTGTAAAGGAAAACTGACAGAGGCTGCCTCATGTTCTGCGGCCGCACTTAATATTATGCGGTCCGCATTTTGCCCTTTTAGCCTTATTTTGGTCCTTGTCCAAAATTACTCCTTCTTGAGTTGATTTTTATCTCTTTAGCTCATATTTCAATACTCCTGCAAGAAAGCACATTTCATTAATTTTCGGGAGTACCTTTAAGAAATTTTGAGCTAAAACAAAAGTAAAAGAGTGCAAATAAGTAGTCAAAATCCATACTTATCAGGTAACCCAATTAGATGGTCGGATGAGGGTGAATCGAGTTTTCAGAAGCTCAAGACTGCTTTGAATACGACACCAGTGTTAGTATTGCCCACATGTTCAGGATCTTACATAGTGTATTGTGATGCATCTCGTATTGGGCTTGACACAATATTGATGCGGGATGGCAGGGTGATTGCATATGCGTCGTGGCAGTTGAGGTTCATGAGAAGAATTACCATGTTCATGACTTAGAGTTGGCAGCCATTGTTCATGCATTGAAGATTTGGAGGCACTATCTTTACAGCGTGTCGTGTGAGGTATTCACGGATCATCGGAGTCTATAGTATTTTTTCAAGAAAAAGGATCTCAACTTGAGGAAGAGGAGATGGTTGGAGCTGTTGAAAGACTATGATATCACCATTTTGTATCACCCCGGGAAGGCCAATATGGTGGTCGATATAGTAAGTATAGGCAGCCTTGCGTACAATCCAGTTGGTGAGAAACCGCTTGCATCAGATGTTGAGGATTTGGCCAATCAGTTCGTGAGGTAAGATGTTTCAGAGCAAAGTCGTGTTCTAGCTTGCACAGTCGGTCGGCCTTCCTTGTATGAGCACATCAGAGAGCGTCAGTATGATAATTCCCATTTGTTTGTCCTTAAGGAAACGGTGCGGCACGAGGGTGCCAAGTAGGTTACTATTGGAGATGATGAGGTTTTGAGGATGCATGGTCGTATTTGTGTGCCCAATGTGAATGGACTTCGTGAGTTGATTCTTGAGGAGGCCTACAGTTCCCGGTATTCTATTTATTCGGACGCTGCCAAAATGTATCAGGACTTGTGGAAGCATTATTGGTGGAGAAGGATATAGTTGCATATGTAGCTTGGTGTCTAAATTGTCAGCAAGTTAAGTACGAACATCAGAGGCCTGGTGATTTGCTTCAAAAGTTAGAGATTCCTGAGTCGAAGTGAGGGCGTATCACTATGGATTTTGTTGTTGGACTCCTACGGACTCAGAGGTAGTTTGATGCGGTATGAATCATTAAGGACAGGTTGACCAATTAAGCATATTTCATTCCAGTGGTAGTTACCTATTCTTCAGAGCAGTTAGCTGAGATCTACACCCCCGAGATCGTCTGTCTTCATGGCATGCCCGTGTCTATCTTTTCTGATCGAGGTACACAGTTCACCTTACACTTCTAGAGGATAGTATAGCATGAGTTAGGCATGCAAGTTGAGTTGAGCATAATATTTCATCCCCACACGGGCGGACAGTCCGAGCGTACTATTCGGATATTTAAGGATATGCTCCGCGCTTGTGTTATGGATTTCGGGGGTTTTGGGAATCAATTTTTTCTATTTGCAGAGTTTGCCTACAACAATAACTACCAGTCGAGCATTCAGATAGCTCCCTATGAGGCATTATATAAGAGGCAGTGTCGTTTGCCAGTTGGATTGTTCAAGCCGGGGGAGGCTCGGTTGTTGGGTATAGATTTGGTACAGGATGCCTTGGAGAAGGTCAAGATTATTCAGGAATGAATTCGCACAGCTCAGTCTAGATAGAAGAGTTATACCGACCGTAGAGTTCGTGATGTTGCATTCATGGTTGGAGAGAGGATATTGCTCCAGGTTTCACCCATGAAGGGTGTGATGAGGTTCTGAAAGAAGGGCAAGTTGATCCCTAGGTATATCAGACCCTTTAAGATTCTTGAGAGGGTGGGTGAGGTGGCTTACATGCTCGCATTGCCACTGAATTTATCAACAGATAATCTAGTGTTCCATGTGTCTATGCTCCGGAAGTATCACGGTGATCCATCCCATGTGTTAGATTTCAGCTCAGTCCAATTGGACAAGGATTTGATTTACAAGGAGGAGCCAGTGGCCATTCTAGCCTAGCAGGTCCAGCAGTTTCAGTCTAAGAGTTATCCTTCAGTTTGAGTGTAGTGGAGATGTTAGCCGATCGAGGCAGTCACTTGGGAGTCCGAGTCAGACATGCGGAGTATATATTCACATATTATTACAAGTCCAAGTACCTTTCTATGTCCGTTCGAGGGCGAATATTTGTTTTAGAGGTGGAGAATATGATGGCCTGATAGGTCATTTATAGTTTTAACCCTTAATTTTGTGTTTTGAAATCTCAAATAGTTCTATTTAGCTTTTCTCGATTTACGTGCACAGTCTGTGATCTTTTCTGGAAGGGTTTTATGTGAAACAACAAACAACCCAGTGTGGTCCCACAAGTGGGGTCAGGGGAGGGTAGGATGTACGCAGCCTTACCCCTACCCTGGAAAGGCAGAGAGACTGTTTCCGATAGACCCTCGGCTACAGAAGGTGAGAGAAGCCCTGGTAACAAGTAATAGCAAAATAATAATTAGAAAACTAAATTGGGGATAGCAACAGGTAATATGAAAGTGGTACTGATAACAAGTAGCAACAAGATAACATATTCAGAAAACTAATTCCAAGGCAGCAGACGAGAATATAAACGAAGTACTGTTAGCAAACAACGGAATTACCAATGGCAAGTAACAACAAAACGAGACATGCAAATATAGAAAACTAGGGGAAAAAGGGGTACCGAACTAGTGCTAATACTATCGAGCTAGAGAAGATAAAGGGGGATGCACGACTACCTACTAACCTTCTACCCTAATCTTCAACCTCCACACTCTTCTATCTAGAGTCATGTCCTTAGTTAGCTCAAGTAGCGCCTTGTCCCGCCTGATCACCTCTCCCCAAGACTTCTTTGGCTTACCTCTATCCCTCCTCACACCTGCTAAGGCCAACCCCTCACATCTCCTGACAGGGGCATCTGTGCTTCTCCTTTTAACATGCCCGAACCACCTCAACCTTGCCTCACTCATCTTTGCCTCCACAGGGGCCACTCCCACCTTGTCTTGAATAACTTCATTCCTAATTCTATCCAACCTAGTATGGCCACACATCCATCTCAACATCCTCATTTCCGCTACCCTCATCTGTTGGACATGAGAGGTTTTGACTAGACAACACTCTACCCCATACAACATAGTCGGTCTAACAAGTACCTTGTAGAACTTACCCTTAAGTCTCAACGGCACATTCTTATCACACAAGACACCGGAAGCGAGCCTCAACTTCATCCACCCTGCTCCGATACGGTGTGTGGCATCCTCATCTATCTCCCTATCCTTCTGAATTATAGACCCCAGATACTTGAAACTCTCTCTCCTGGCAATGACTTGCGTATCGAGTTTCACATCTTCATCCGCCTCCTGGATAACACCACTGAACTTGCACTCCAAGTATTATGTCTTGGTCCTGCTCAACTTGAAGCCCTTAGACTCCAGGGTATGTCTCCAGACCTCCAGCCTCTCATTAACGCCACCTCGCGTCTCATCAATCAGGACTATATCATCTGCAAATAGCAAGCACCAAGGCACCTCCCCCTGAATGTGACGTGTCAAAGAATCTAACGCCAGGGAAAACAAAAATGGGCTAAGTGTTGATCCCTGATGCAACCCCATCTCAACCGGAAAGTAATCCGAGTCTCCACCTTCTGTCCTAACCCGTGTCTTAGCTCTATCATACATGTCCTGAATCACTCTAATATACGCTACAGGCACTCCTCTAGCCTCCAAACATCTCCATAAAACCTCTCTGGGGACTTTGTCATAGGCCTTCTCCAGGTCAATGAACACCATGTGCAAATCCTTCTTCACCGCCCTAAACTGGTCCACCAATCTCCTCACAATATGAATGGCCTCAGTGGTCGACCGTCCCGACATGAAACCAAACTAGTTCTCGGAAATGGACACACACCTCCTCAACATCCCTTCAATCACCCTTTCCCACACTTTCATTGTATGGCTTAACAACTTGATACCCCTATAGTTGTTGCAGTTTTGGACATCCCCCTTATTCTTGTATAGCGGGATCATCGTACTCTGCCTCTATTCTTCGAGAATCTTCTTCATCCTAAAAATGACGCTAAACAACCCAACAAGCCATTCCAAGCCCTCCTTACCCATGCTCTTCCAGAATTCCACCGGGATCTCGTCCGGCCCCGTCGCTCTACCCCTACTCATCCTGCACATAACCCCTATCTCCCTCTTCATTCAAGATCCTATGAAAGTAAGACTACCATCTCTGCCTAATCTGTGCCCCCTCCAATAAGACTCTTCCCTTCTCATCTTTTATGCATCTCACTTGGTCCAGATCTCGGGCCTTCCGCTCCCTCACCTTCTCTAGTCTGAACAACTTCCTGTCCCCGCCTTTATCCCTAATTTCTTTGTATAGACAACTAAATGCAGCGGTCTTAGCCGTAGTAACCGCCAACTTTGCCTCCTTCCTAGCTTTCGTATACCCCTCCCTGTTAGCACTCTTCTGCCCCTCGTAGATACTCTTTACTAGCTTCAAATATGTCGTTTTCTTGGCTTCCACTTTCCTTTGAACCTCTTCATTCCACCACCAGTCCCCTTTATGGCCACCAAAAAAATCCTTTGAGACCCCTAACACCTCTCTTGCCACTTCTCTAATGCAATTCGTTGTCCTAGACCACATACAACTCGCATCCCCGCTACTCTTCCAGGCCCCCAAAGCCAGCAACTTCTCCCCCAACTCCTGGGCCTTGTTCTTAGTCAATGCACCCCACCTGACCCTAGGTATACCAGGCATAGCCCTATTCCTCCTCGTCCACCTGATCTCTAAGTCCATAATCAAAAGCATATGTTGGGTCGTAAGATTCTCACTCGGGATGATCTTGCAATCCGTGCATAAACCTCTATTACATTTTCGGAGAAGTAGGTAATCAATCTGGGTCTTGGCCACCGCACTCCGAAAAGTTATCAGGTGCTCTGCCTTCTTCGGGTAATACGAGTTAGCGATCACCAGCTCAAAAGCTTTGGCATACTCTAGCAGCGAAGTACCTCTACCATTTCTATCTCCAAAACCAAAGCCACCATGTACACCATCTTATCCCCTAGGCAAACTCCCAATGTGGCCGTTAAACTCACCCCCTATAATAAGCTTCTTGGTGGACGGTATACCCCGCACCAACCCATCCAAATCTTCCCAGAAGCGTCTTTTAAACTCCTCGCCCAAATCCACCTGAGGCGCCTAAGCACTAACTACGTTCAGATTATACCCTCCCACGACTATCTTAATAGCCATCAACCTGTCATTCATCCTCTTAACCTCAACCACTAGCTCCCTTAGATCCTTATCAACTAAAATGCCTACCCCGTTCTTCCCTCTCACCCTCCCTGAATACCACAACTTAAAACCATCCACCTCCCGAGCCCTATTCCCAACCCATTTATGTGAAAAAATGATTAAAATGTGAAATCATACTTTAAAACTCATTGGAGTTGACTTAGGTCAACATTTTAATTAAACGGATCCGGATCCATATTTTGACTGTTCCGGTGGGTCCATATCGTGATTTGAGACTTGGGCGTATGCCCGGAATCAAATTTGGAAGTCCCTAGCATGAATTATCATAATTTGTTGAAAATTAGAAGTTTAAAGAAATTTCAAGTTTGACCGAAGATTGACTTTGTTCTTACCAGGTCCGAATTTTGGTTTCGGTATTTCATTACAGTATTAATGATCTGTCTGCAAAGTTTGGTATAAAATGGGGTTGATTTGACGTGATTCGGACGTCCGATTGAAATGTTTCATGTTCTTAAGTTTCATTTGAAAATTTCATTCATTTTGTTGTTCGATTCGTAGTTCTATGTGTTATGCAAGTTTGTATGAGGTTTTTGGACTTGTGTGCATATTTAGTTTGGAGCCCCGAGGGCTCGGGTGATTTTTGGATAGACTACGGGTGTTTTGAACTTAAGAAAAATTTTGATTTTGGCTTCTGCTGGATTCTGGTGCATACTTCTTCCCGATCACGAAGATACTTCCGCGATCGCGAAGAGCAAATGGGACTGAGGTGGATTTTATTCATAGCGAATGCAAGTCTTTGGTCGCAAACACGGAGCAGTTGGAGAGCTACCCTTCATGAACACGACCATTCAATCACGAACGCATAGTGTTAGAGAGGCGGGCGGCTGGGAAATAGATTTACTATACGTGAACGTGAGCCCAGGCTCGCTAAATGAAGGCTAGGTAGGCTATGCCTCTGCGAACACGTAGAGTAATTCACGATCGCGTATGCCAATTGGGCAGTGCCCTTCGCCAACGAGTCAAGTGTCTCGCAAACGTGATGAATACCTGAGGCTGACGCCCAATCATATAAACTTCAAAAAATCGGGATTTCACCCATTTTTCACTATATTTTCATTAGAACTCGACCTAAAGGCGATTTTGAGGACAAATTTCATCACCCTTTCATAGGTTAGTGTACTTTACTTTATTTTCTTCCATTTCCATCATCACCCACTAATTTCTAGCCTTAATATTTGTTCGTCCACAGTGGAAAACTAGGGATTTGGGAAGAATTGGGGTTTTTTGTAAATTTGAGATTTAGACCTCAATTTAGGGTCAGATTTTGAAACTAATTACATAATCGGAATCGGGGGTGATTGGTAAATGGGTTTTGGTCCGAAACTCGTGTTTTGACCAAGCGGGCCCAGGTTGACGTTTTTTGAAAAAATGTAAAAATCTTAACTTTATGCATTGTAATTGATTTTCCTAGCATTATTTGATATTATTGAGTCGGTTTTAGTTAGATTCGATTAGTTTGGAGACGGATTCTAGAGGAAAGGCCCCGGTAGAGCTCTAAGTTGATTGCAGAGTGAGGTATGTATTGGGTCTAACCTTGATTTGAGGGAATAAAACCTCGTGAGCTATGTTCTATGTGAATTTCATGTGCAACGACATATATGCGATGTGACGAGTGTATATACTCCGTCAATTACTTGTTTCCATATCTACCCATACTTCATTAATTATATCGTTCCATACCTTGACTATTATATGCCTTAGTTGCTTCTTATGCCTTAACTTACTACTTATCATTTATAATTCTCGCACTATAAATGCTAATTTATTCCATATTTCTATGCTTAATTAATAATTGCCTTAATCTTCTCACTGTAGCCCTTTATTTGTTGTATATTTGACTTGTCTTGCTGCTCAATGTTAATTGTAGCCTTTCATGGTTTGGTACGAGGTTTCTTCTTGATTTGCACCTTTCCTATTTGTTAATAATAGAAATTCTTGAGATTCGAGTTGTTTAATTTGACTGCACTTATTGATTTATTTATGAATCGGGTTGCATGCCGCAACAGGTGAAATAAGGGTGAATTGATATGGTGAAATAAGGGAGAATTATGATATTGACTCTGATTATATGGTAGGATCGGGTTGCGCGCCGCAACATATATTTACTTATTGTTATTGATATTTACATGGTGGAATAAGGGAGAATTGTGTTGTACAATGGGATTGGGTTGCGTGCCGCAATAGTCTATGTGATTTACATTCCTTGTTGTATTGTGTTGGCTTCGATGCTTTCATACGAGACTCTGAGGATTTGGTATTTTCGTATTTACTAGCTTCCGAGGCTTGAGTTACTTTCATGAGTTAGTTGCCTTATTTCTCGTATTTTCCTTTCCTGTCATTATGTTTATACTGCGTACAGGTTATTGTAAGTGGCCTCCTTAGCCTTGTCACTACTTCGTCGAGGTTAGGCTCGACACTTACATAGTGCATAGGGTCGGTTGTACTCATACTACACTCTACATTTCTTGTGCAGATTTTGGAGTCAGTCCCATCATGGGCCCGTAGATTGCTTGGCTTGGCTATCAATACAGAGACTTGAGGTACAGTTGGTCGGCGTCCGCAGCCCCTCTAAAATCCCCCTTCCTCTTTATCTTAGCTGTGTATTTACTTTCAGACAGCTTTACTTTTATTCAAACCTTTATCTGTACTATTCTTGTAGCTCGTGCACTTGTGACACCAGATTCGGGGATGTATTTATATATTTCGGTTGTTTTGGTTTTCCGCACTTTATTTCGGTTTCATCTCAGCTATTTAGTAATTGGCATCATTTAAATTTGATTTGTTTAAAAATAGCTTAAAATTTATCTAACGGTTACTTGCCTAGCAAGTGAAATGTTAGGCGCCATCAAGGTTTCGAAGATGAAAATTCCGGGTCATGACAAGTTCAAACTTTGACGATACTTTTAGAAGTTTTAAGAGCTGCTCCTAAATAGTTTAAGTAGATTCAGATTTTTGAAGTGTTTTTTTCTTTTTCTTTTTGGGTTATGAGTTTTGAAGTTACATGTCCAAACTTTGATGAGAATATTAAAACAGTCACTCCAAATGGAGAATAATAGAAAGGTCATTCACCATCTTAGTTGATTTCTTCACCAAATGTCCTTGTCGAAAATATAAATATATAGAAGTTCCCATCGCAAAATTTTGAAAAAGAAGAAGCAATTTAATAGAATGATTATTCATTACGCACTATATTTTAGGGGTCTTAGGTCACTATCAAATTCAAAGAGTATAGGTCTCAATCAAAATAATTGGATGAAGTAAGTAATGATTTTATATCATGAGGCGCCCTAAAGTATAAAACTGAAATAAAAGATTGGTATTAGCCCATCTCAACCCATTTAAAATGGAATTTTTATATTCTTATGCCATATAGTAAACTATATTACCCTTCGTGCTTAACTTTTAATATAATTACCTTCTATATACCTAATTACCATGTATGTACCATTTTAGGATTTTAATGGTATTAATTAATTTTCTAATTTTACTCAACCGTATATTCCCACTCCCCAAAGTTTCTCTCTTCAAATCCCACCACCTCACTTACGTATCAAATCACGCCCCACGATTTCCTCTTCAATCACCCACGATTTCCTCTTCTAAACCAGCGAAAATTCGTAACCCCTCCACCATTGACAACCATTAAAAAGCTTTGAAACTTTGAATTCGAATTTGGGTTTTCAAAAGACATTTGTTTGTTTGGATTGGATGTTATTGCAAAGAAGTAAGAATTCTCTCTACGTTTCTCTCTATCTCTCAATCCCAAATTTCAGTAATATAAAGCAATGGAAAAGAGAGCAGCAATTCCACCATAGACAGCCATTAAAAAGCTTTGAAGCTTTGAATTCGAATTTGGGTTTTCAAAATCATTATATGTTTGGATTGGGTGCTGTTGAAAATAATTGGGAATATGGTTTGGAGTTTATATCTCAATTTTGAGAGGTTTTGGTGAAGATTAGACTTGGTTTTGGCTGAATTTCAGATTGAAACTCGAAGAAGAAGAAGAAGAAGAAGAAGAAGAAGAAGAAGAAGAAGAAGAAGAAGAAGAAGAAGAAGAAGAAGAAGAAGAAGAAGAAGAAGAAGAAGACATGACATGACATACATTATATTGTAGAAATTGTAGAAATTGTTGTTTATTTATTCTTCTTTTATTCATTTAACTATTGTATGAAAGTTGAACAACATTATATAAAAATTGTATTTAAGTGGTATTATATTGTAGTTGTATATAACTGAGTAGAAATAATATGAAAATTGTAGATAAGTTGTAGATAAGTTGTATAATATATAATTAGTTGTATAAAATTTATTTTTACTATGTATAATTAGTTGTATGAAATTTGCTTGTCTTGGTATACTTGTCCTACTTCAATAAAACTTGGTGTACTATCTGTTATTATTATACTTTCATATTCCTCTATAACGGGAGATGTTGGCATATCAAGTAACTTTAGTGTTCCAGATGAACCTGCATGAAAATAAAGATAAATTCTGTATGAACAGTTTGTAGAAATTTTGTAGATAATTTGTAGAAACGTTGAAATTCTGTATTTCATATTAATTTTTCAAATGATATGTAGTTTTATTGTAGAATAAATGTAGAAATTTTGTAGATATTGTGAAAATCCATACTGATATATATATTACTCTGACATGTAGTTTATTTTGTAGATAAAATGTAGATAAAGTGTAGGACATTGACATACAACCAGAATTTGACAGAAAATGTAACAGTACAAACCTGCAACAGTATTCTCATTGGTGATACTCAATTCCATATTGAAATCGCGAACAGTTATACATAGCAGATATGATCCTAAGTTTTTACTTTCCTTTTTCGTCTCTATGTATACACAACTACGATATAATACCACTTAAATATTATTTTTATACAATGTTGTTCAACCTTCATACAATAGTTAAATGAATAAAGAAAATAAATAAACAACAGTCTACAATTTTTCTACAATTTCTGCAATATAATGTATATCATGTCTTCTTCTTCTTCTTCTTCTTCTTCTTCTTCTTCTTCTTCTTCTTCTTCTTCTTCTTCTTCTTCTTCTTCTTCTTCTTCTTCTTCTTCTTCTTCTTCTTCTTCTTCTTCTTCTTCGAGTTTCAATATGAAATTCAGCTAAAACTAAGTCTAATCTTCACCAAAATCTCTCAAAATTGAGATATAAGCTCCAAACCATATTTCCAATTATTTTCAACAACACCCAATCCTAACAAATAATGATTTTTCAAAACCAAATTCGAATTCAAAGCTTCAAAGCTTTTTAATAGCTGTCAATGGTGGAATTGCTGCTCTCTTTTCCTTTGCTTTGTATTTGATTTCTATAATTTTTTCGGATGTATCAATCATTAATTACTGTGCTATTGTAGAAATCAATAGACTATAACTCGCATCCTCATCGACTACAATGTCATCGACTTGAAATTCTCTAAATCTATCATAGCTATCCCAATTCCCATTCAGTTGTAGCATAATTGGGATTTTGGACATAATTGCGTTTGTCGCAGAATAATTGTAGAAGATTTAGTCGTTTTTGATTTGTGAAATCAGAAAAAATGTTGAAACATAGTGTATCGCAAAAACAGAGTCGCTAAATTTTAAATCGAGAAACAGCCGATAATATTAATGCGTGATTTGCGTTGTAAAAAATTTGAAAGAATATTTAATTCCCCAATATTAGCGCGCCTAAATAGGGAAGCCTACAACTACAATGATTCTTTATTTAATGAATTGTCTATATTGTGTAGAAATACTATTAGCATGGCGGGTAATATGCAAACTATGAACATATTTGGTAATATAGTTTCCTATATGGTATAGAAACGAAAATTTTCCTTTATTTTTTATTTAATCAATAGAAGGAAAGTGAAATACAAGATGTGAGCACGTGATTTTTGTTTTCGCACGACAATCGCTCCAAAAAGAAATAAAAACAAATATAATTGGCCCTGCTGTACAATTTCGGATTTCTGTGCGGCACTTTGTTGATTTATTTGTGACCTTAGCCCATTTTTATTTATTTACTTTATTAAAATAAAAATCAAAAAAAATATATGTGTCCTGCATAATTCAAACCGTAATCCGGTCGTTAAATAGAAAATCATGAATAGACATTTTCGTCCGTGATTTTATTTGGTTTGACTTTACCTGTTTTGAAATACTTTAGTGTGTGTGCAAATAATTGTATTGAGTGTGTATTTAATTTTAAATTTGATTTTTTGGTTTAGTTTTGTTTTAAAATAAATCAGAAATAAATAAATAAATAAATAAAAATAAATAAATAAAAAAAAGACCCCTTCCCTTCCGGACTTGGGCCAATTTTAACAAAATTGGCCCAAACAAACAGCCCAAGACCCAGGCCTGCCCGGTCCAGGCCACCTGATGCCCAGGACGTCCAAACGACGTCGTTTGAGTCATACCTGATCTGGACCGTTGATCTCAGAATGATCAACGACCAAGATCAATCCCCCGTAACCCACCAATAAACCCGACCCGTCTCACCCGGACCGACCCCAACCCTTTACCCTTGAAACGACACCGTTCCACTTAAGCTATCAGATCCAGACCGTAGATCTAGATTGATCTAACGGTCGAGATCAATCCACCCATTAACTATATAAAGTCATAATCCTACCCTGCCCCCCCTATCCGAACCCCAGCCTTCGTCTTCAACCTCATCCCCTTCAAACCCTAGAGCCGCCCTTGTATCCCCCACCATGAAAACCGGCGGCATGAACACCGGTGACCTCGCCATGAACACCATAGAACCCCCTCACCACCCTGAACATAGACCTGTTGACCGTTTGGTTCGAATCACCCCCCAGGTCCTCGAATCTTCATTTGAAGATTCGAGTCAAACTCGATCTACACCAAACAACCCCAGCTTCATACCAGACACTCCCCGGACCTTCCTCGTGACCAAACCATACTTGGTTTGGTCCGAATCTAACCAGGGAAGCACGAATATTAGATCTGAGTTTTGAAACCACAAGGTCCCTCGTCACTGGTTCAAACCGGTTCAAACCAAAGAGTTTTAAGGTCTGATGGACTTTAATCAAGTGTTTCTCATTTGAGAAACACTTCGATTAAAGCCCGTTCAGCCTTAAGAAAGTTGTTCAAATCCGAGTTCAAATTTTTAACTTTGCAAGCTTTAAGGTGAGTTTGTTTGGTTTCCTTTATTTGTTTTAGTCCGTGTGTTTTGTTTTAAATATCTGGTCATGTTTTGTTTCAATTTGTGTCTTTAAATTTTACTACCTTCTGATTGACCACTTTGCCTGAACCACTGTGTTTTGTTTGAACCCCTCCTATTCTGATAAGACATGTGTATTGGTTGTATCCCAAATTTGTACTGACTTACTGATTCCTCAAAGTATAATCCTGCTTAATCAGTATAAGTCGAGTCATGTGTCCCATGCTTTTGAATGTCTGATTTGGCTACGTTTGTGTATGTTAATACTAATATAGTCGAGTCGACATGTGTCGTCAATTAATTTCAACTGTCTGAGCATAGTAAATCGATTTGCTTCTGTTGAACATTTGTTGAGATCAATTCAGAACCAGTTTTGTTTACTTATAGCTGTTGATTTGGATCAGTCAATGTAAAAAGGATTGTTTATGTTTAAATTCTGAATTGGAAGGCATGTGCACTCGTGCACAGCATGTGCATTGGTGCACCTCATGTGCCTTGTGCACAGCCTGTTTTTCTGCATTAAGAAGCTTTTAAGTTTTAAACAATTTGACAGCATATGCTGTCAGATATATTCTACTGCCCATACTTGCTTTTAGATAATAAAATGAAAAGTTGAATCTGCCAGGGAATGTGAATGGGTTTTAATACTTAATTAGCTAAAGTTGGAATTGAAAATGGAAGGCACATGGGAAGGGTACTGTGATTTCTGAAAACAGGCTGTTAAAAAGAGTAGGATAGAGGCTTATAAAAAGGGGGGGATAGGACACAAAAAAAAAAGAAGAGAAAAATAGACAGACTGTGAGGAATTTTTGAAAGAGAGAGCTGAAATACACACTGAGAAGTATACACACACAGACATATATAGAGAGACACAGGGGGAGCCTAAACTGAAATTTTGAGAATTGAATTTCTGGGGGAAAACAGTAAAAAAAAACTGGAAAAGGTCTCTTTCTGATAACTTAAGTATAAGTTCAAGACTGCAGACTGATATTGGATTCTTGAAAAGAAAGAAGATAGGGAAAGGGATAAACAGAAAATCAGCAATTACTTCTGTCTTGTTTGTCTGATTCCCAGTTTTGTTCAACCTGTTCAATCAACTCTGTTTTCTTCCAAGTATCAGCTGAGTTCATTAGTTGATTCATATTGTTCGTTTCCCCTGGATTGGTCTGTCTTGGAGTATTATTCCTACTGCATTGTTTGCTGCTACCTGTCTACCATTTCTTGTCGGTTCTAACTGTATCTTGCACTGGGAGTTGTTCTATTGGTACCTGCTGTTACTGCTGCTGCTTGGTATCGCTTCTATTGTCCTACTGACCCCTTGCTCCTTCTGTTGTATCCAATATCCAGGTACATACTAAGACTCGCATTTGATGTAACAATGAAAGCATGAATCAAAAGATTTGAAGGAGTTAGAAGCACCTGTTGTATTGCTTATGAATTGCCTTTTAATGTTGTTAAGATATGTAGTTTCTTGGTCTGTTGGCCTAATAGAGACACATTAGTAAGGTTGTACTTAATTAAAGTTTATGCCAATCTGAAACTGTGACATTTTATTCGTTTAGTAGTACATAAGATGTAAATACAATCCATGAAATGTGCAGCCATTTTAATACAATTGTTAACTCATACTCGCTATTTAAGCATGTTTCGAATATGTAAGGGCAAATGATTGTTTAGATCTAGCTAAAGACAATACAGTTTCAAACTCTTGAGTTTCAGTTTGCGTGAAGCAGTTTACAGGATGAGTTTCAAATACCACTAGTCGCATTTCCCAAACAAGCAATTTTAATTAATCTTGTCCAAATAAGTTAAAGTTAGGGAGCTCTTGTAACAGTCGTAGCATTTCATCAATCCCATATACATTTCTTTTATCAAGTTCAAAGCATGTTTTCATGAGGTACAATGTTTCTTCAGTCCGTAAATAATTAATCGGACGATTAGCTAAAATCCGGATTTGGGCCAAACACATAGTTAAAAATAGCACGCATCTTTTCTTCTATTTTTAAGAGATAAACACATCAGAAATGTAACCGTTTTAGGATGTTCCTTCTAAAATAATGAGACGAGCCTCGCCAAATGAGATGTAAATCGCGGGGCCCTCAATAAATAACCTTGATAATTATCTAGAATTCAGGATGGGCCATTTAATAAATTTCATGGCCTTCTACAAATAATAACGCGCTAGACCCCTTAGGCATCCTTAATGAATTACACTCTTAAACTTGGGTGCGCATTGATGTGACCCGAATCCAAATCTCAACGGAGTCGAAATGTGTTAACAACTACGGGTGCATTGATTGTGACGTGGTTCAAGATGCATTTTCACGACGTTGCAATTCTATAAAAATAAATGATAATAATAAAAGCGGTTTAAACTTAATAAAAGCACATAAGTCACAACCTGTATTTAAATCAGATATTTAGCCATTATAACAATTTAAGCGACCGTGCTAGAACCACGGGATTCGAGGGTGCCTAACACCTTCCCTCGGGTCAACAGAATTCCTTACTTAGAATTTCTGGTTCGCAGACTTCATTTGAAAAGTCGAATATTTTCTTCGATTTGGGATTCAAGATAAACCGGTGGCTTGGGACACCAAAAGCCAAACCTTTCCCAAGTGGCGACTCTGAATTAAATAAATAATCCCATTTCGAATATTGTCACTTAAATTGGAAAAACTCCCACCCGCGCATCTTACCCCTCGGGGCGGGGCGCGCAAAAAGGAGGTGTGACAGCTCTGGCGACTCCGCTGGGGACGGTGTGACCCAGAACCACTGGTTCAGGGTCCAAGAATTCGAGCTTAGAATAATTGTTATATCTGGCTTATTATCTGATCTTTATTACATGTTTTGCATAAAAGTGCTAAATGTTGTCTTTTACCGCTTTTGATATTATCTGAACTGTATATAAACTGTGCCGAAACCCTTCTTTTCTTACCTCCGGGGAGAAGCTCGCTGGTCGAGACTCCCTATTCTGTTAGTGTCAATACTTGAAATAAGAAAGAGGTCGGACAAGTTACAAAGCCGGACGATCTCGCGGGTCCCCGGTACGTAGCCCCCTCCTCGACTCGAGTTGTCCGCTCGGGTACACAGTCTAGGGCAAATACCAAGGTTTAAACCTAGTATAACGAAACTTCATGCCGGATCCCTAGTAGGAACGCTTATTTGCATCATATGGCATTTGACTTAGGGGACTCAACACAGGGGTTGGGTCCGTCTAGGACAGGCAACCTGAAATGGAAAGACCATCATGCTGCATTCCTATCTGTGTTATGCATTTATTTGCTTCGGTTCCGCATGTCGACCGGTTCTTAAAAAAAAGAAGGGAAAATAGCAGCGCAGGGGAGATAATTACTTATTTTTGGAAAATAAAACCAATGTCCAAGTAGTGTCAAAACCTCGCCGGAATTTTTCTAAAAAAAAAACTGTTTTGTTTATTGAGAGTTGTTAAAAAAAAATATATACAAAAATTTTTCTTTTATCACTTTCAAAGATAAAAAAAAAGAAAAGGTATTTATTTTAAAAGTAAAAAAAAAATCGAAAATTCATAATTCAAAAAAAAATGAGTTGTTTCTTTCGTAGTACCCCTTTTATAAATTCAGACTAATAGTCCAAATTTTTCTTAAAAAAATAATAATAATATATAAAAAAAATATAGTTTCTTTAATCTTTATCTCTTTTCAAAAAAAAATGTAAAAAATACGCATTCCTGATTTCTAGGTTTATTCGATTTTTTTTCCTATGTTACGATCCCCCGAACTACGCCGGTTTGATTCTCACCGGATGTGAGATACGTAGGCAACCCTCGTCGGGTTCAACCCCCATTTTGCTAAAATAGCCAAAATCAAAAAAAAAATATGTTTCAAATTTTTAAAGAGTCATAAATAAGTCAGGTGATGCTGTTTTGACATGAATAGCCGAATGTTCCCGAAAGGGACGCCGGAAGGCTGACTTTGCATAAATAGCCACTTTTGGGTTTTGCTTAGCATTTTTAGACCCACACAGCCTTAAAATCTTCTTCCCCGAAGTGCTTAAAGGCCGTGTTCAAAGCTTGGTCCCCTCTGTAAAATATTTTGAGTCAGTCATTTTTGTTAAAATCACCTTAATAAATGTGCAGGATGAGCACGATGCAAAATGAACATTTTTCAATAATGACCAAAATCCCTATCAAGTTACGGCTATGGTGGAATGATCTAGGTGTTGAAGGGCAAAATGAGGTTAAGAAAAATCTGAAAGGTCTTGTGGGTCTGTTGGAAATCCAGCCTCGGGGAGATATCATAAGAGCTTTGGTTACCTATTGGGACCCGGCGCACAATGTTTTCCATTTCTCTGATTTTGAGCTCACCCCAACTTTGGAAGAAATGGCCGGATACATCGGGAATACTGAACTTCCGTTGAGGGAAAAATACTTGGTCGCCCCAAGAGTCGTCACGGTACATCGGTTCCTGGATTCATTGAAAATACCTAGAACAGTCCACAACCCGGATCTAGCAGCCAGATTCTGTACTCCATGCTTCATATATGATAGATACGGTCACGAGGGGGATTCAATAATCCAATCAACAAACTGTGCAGCAAAGGAGTTCGTCAGAAGTGGGACGAGCGCAGACGGGTGGCGTTCATGATAACGTTTCTGGGTCTTCTGGTATTTCCCAGGAAAGATGGAAACATTGATTTGAAGATATCTGGGGTCGTCAGCACTTTACTCACGCAAAGTGACAGTACTCTCGCGCCTATGGTGGTATCCGACATCTTTCGAGCTCTCACAGCTTGTAAAGCTGGGGGAAATTTGTTCGAAGGTTGTAACTTGCTCCTGCAGATATGGATGACCGAGCACCTTTGCCATCATTCCGAGATTTTGAGCCATGGTTCCCCGGAAAAGACCCGCATAGAAGAATCTTACGCGAGAGCCAAAGAGATCAGTTTGCCCGAAGGAGTCCTGGCTTGGACCTCATTCTTTCAAGCTCTTACTGCCAGCCAAATACAATGGAAGTTGGGATGGTTGCCCGTTGATGAGGTCTTATATATGTCAGCGGCTAAAACTCATTTCTTGCTGATGGGGCTTAAGAGCATTCAACCTTACGCACCCTGCCGAGTTTTAAGACAGTTCGGAAGATGCCAGACAGTACCTCATGAGGAAGATCTAAGCACTCAAGCAATTGAGATAAGTCCTAACGGACAGTTCCCAGAAGCAAAGATTCGCCAAATCTGGAATGAGGGTCAATATTTGAAATCAGATACTTGCGTGCGGGATCAAGCCAAAGGAGAAACGATGCCAGGTTACCTTGCATGGTACAGAAGGGAACTCGAGCATGAAAGGCCAGCTAAGAGACCCCACATCCGGAATTTTACCGAATCATCACAAAAGCAGTGGGATTGGTTAGCAAAAGAAAGAGGCTATTGCACCGAAATCAGCAGGTTAAAGCAACAAGTGGAAAAATTGAAATATGAACACAACGTGCAAGTTGCTACCGATCTGGGAGAGCGGAACAGGTTGATTCAAGAAAATGAAATGCTCAGAGCCCAGATCAAACAGATAAGGTTGGATGCAGATAGACAACCAAGGCGTCGATCGGACGAGCAGCTGATAAAAGGGCTAAAAGGTGAAATCAGGGAATGGCGAGATGGTTTGGAGAAATCTGAAAACATCATAGCAGAGCTCAAAGCACAGTGGGATACAAGAACGGATAAGCATCGCAGGTACCTGAATCGATTGGAAAGCGACCATGAGAAGACTGTTGCTAAGATAAAGAGAGAGATGGCTGCACTTGAGATCAAAGCAGCTAATCAGGCCAAGGATTTCCAAATTGAGAGCAGATACTGGTATGACTCAATAGCCCAG
Organism: Nicotiana tabacum; assembly: GCF_000715075.1. NCBI lineage: Eukaryota > Viridiplantae > Streptophyta > Magnoliopsida > Solanales > Solanaceae > Nicotiana > Nicotiana tabacum. The sequence continues at coordinate 118,377,299 of NC_134099.1, read as the reverse complement.
ATGAAGTTGGAAGTACGACGACTGAAGCATCAGCATGTACAAGATGCTCAAGTTTTCAAGATATGTAGCGATCAGACAAAACGCCTGCTCGTAGAGAAGAAGCAAACCAGAGATAGGATCAAGGCCATTGCCCATGCCATCACCAGACGATGCCTACGATGTGAGAACATGTCCAGCGCTACCGTCCTCTCGGCAGTAATGGGTTATGTCAAGCAGACTATGCACGAGCTGGAGCAACTTGAGAGGGATCTCACGCCTAGGACCGCGGCGAGGCCGAACGATGCCCCGCGGAAACCGATTTTTAAAACCATAATGCATTCATAGGTCAAATCTGTATTTTAGCATCTTCTGCCTATTATTTTTTTTTTCATCAAGGTGATTTTCAGTCTATTTTGAGTCTAGGTTCATTTTCCAAGTTTGCTTTTTCTTTTGCAGAATGTAGCTTGTAATAGAACATTTCAACAATGAAGAGGTTGTTTCTTTTACGTCCATTTGTGTTTTTCGAACTACGTAATGATCTGATTCACGTAGGCATCGTGATACGTAGGCAATCCTCATCGGATCCGGTCGCATTTCTTTTACTACAAAAATAAAAAATATATATATATATAATAAATAAAATAAAAGGGAAAAGAAAAGGAAAGAAAAAAAAAGGGAAAAACTAATAAGAGAAAAAAAATGCCGGAATGACGCATGCTCTTGTAGCAAACATATAGTAATCCACTTAACTGTATAGGTGCATCATGCCCAACGTGAGATTAACTATCTATTATTTGCTGCAGAATTAACCGTGCGTTTGTCATTGAGCATTTTTTTTCAGGGTTTTTTGAAAAGACGGTTGGTTTGGTGAAAGTCTGGCCTCGCATTCATACTTCACGAGATCAAGGAGAGGTGTTCAACTACCTGCTGTTAGGACCAGAAGCAGTACTCACACTTACTTCACCAGGTCAAAAGGAAGTGTGGAAATGTCTTCGGAAATTCCATTGCAAACAGTCCCCGTCTCTGAGGAGAGCTCAATCTCAGCCGTCCTCACGCCTGAATCCGCAAACTGCGGAAGAAAATAGAATCCTACGGCTCCGCATGTTGGAAATGCTGGATGACTGGAACAATGGGAAAGAGCCGCCAAGTGTCGTCCCCGGATTCCCTGAATTATTCTCCAGGTCAAGTGGGACTTCTAATGTCCCCATAAATTACCCTGCTACCCCATTCGGGTACCCAGCCACCTCCGCCTTCTCCGCAGGATCACCTTCTGAGCCTCATCCCCGAATGTCGGCCACTGATGCAAGCATGAACATCTTTACTGCATCGCTTTGCCCAGCTACGGCACAGCCTGCCACATACAAGCCAAGCTTTGACTCATCCTCTTTTACATTCCAAGCACCATCGTTCTCAATGGAACCAACCAGGTTCGCTACCAACAATAATCCTCTACCGCCTCAGTGCGAACTCGCACCGGGACAGGATCAGAACCCCAGGATTGCGGAACAAAATGAGATTGCTAAGAGAATGAGAAGCCTTGAACAAAGTTTGAAGAATATGCAAGGGTTGAGCGGACAAAAGAGCGTCTCTTACGCCGACCTGTGCATGTTCCCTCACGTGCACCTGCCAACGGGTTTCAAGACCCCCAAATTCGAGAAATACGATGGGCACGGTGACCCCATTGCACATCTTAAGAAATATTGCAACCAATTGCGGGGAGCCGGCGGAAAAGAAGAACTGCTCATGGCATATTTTGGGGAATGCTTAGTAGGGATAGCTTCAGAATGGTATATGGATCAGGAAATGTCCCGATGACATATATGGGATGATCTCGCCAGAGATTTTGTAAAGCAATTCCAGTATAACATCGACATTGCGCCAGACCGAAACTCTCTGTCGAATTTGAAGAAGAAGCCTTCGGAAAGCTTTAGAGAGTACGCTATTAAGTGGCGTGAACAGGCGTCGAGGGTGAAGCCCCCCATGGATGAAGTGGAAATGGTCACCACCTTTCTCCAGGCTCAAGAGTCTGACTATTTCCAAAACATGATGTCGGCCATGGGTAAGCCATTCGCAGAAGCGATCAAGATAGGAGAGATGGTAGAGAATGGGTTGAAAACGGGAAGGATTTTGAGTCAAGCAGCCATAAGGGCAACCTCTCAGGCCGTCCAAAGCGGGTCGGGAGGAACGACAAGGGGAAAGAAGAAGGAAGAAACGGCTATGGCAGCCTCTGAAATAAGGGAGTATCGTCATCCCAGGCCCCATTTTCCGGAAAGGGCCCCACAACACTACTACCCCCACTCAAATGTGGCATATGCTCATCAACCTTATATGGTCATGAATGCCCAACCTTATAACCATCCACCACAACAAGCCAACCGAGGCCTAGCTCCACCTCCCAGAAATCAGCCTCCTTACCGCAACCACTATAACCCACAACCCCCGCAGAATAACTACCGCCCCCAGGAGCCACCTCGACGGCGGACTTTCACGCCCATCGGTGAACAATACTCTACATTGTTCCCTAAGCTAGTCCAGTTGGGTTTCTTGCAACCAATTCCCCAAACGAGGCAAAACCCGACATCTCCTTCTTACAAAGCCGGAGTCAGATGCGCCTATCATTCAGGGGCCGAGGGACATGATACAAACGACTGCTGGTCATTGAAAAGAGTGGTCGAAAATTTGATAGAGCAGGGGAAAATAGTGCTAAAGGACGAAGAGATCCCGAATGTGACTAACAATCCATTGCCCGCTCACAATAATGGGCCGCTGATCGGCATGATTTGTGAAGACAAAGAGTTCGACCCTGCCTTGAAAGCCATAATTGCCATTGTCGACACGGGGAGGAGGCCTGAAATAGACCAGAAATCAGAAAGGGGGGAGGAGGTCAAGGCTGCGGAAAGCAAGCCTGAAAAGAAGGTAGAGAAGAAAATGGTACCGGCAAAGGGTGGAGTTCTTTACATACCGCGAGGTCAAGCCAAGAAGACGCAGAACTTCGGGATCAAAAAGACAAAACCTATGTATGTGCCAAAAGGGGCCTATGTGGTCCGAGGGACTATTCAACCACCTCGACTGAATGAGCCAGTGGTTATCGGACGCGTGCCACAAAAGCCAATGACCAACCCGTCCACAGTGCCGTGGAATTATCAAAAGACTTTGGTAACATACAAAGGTAAGGAGGTCATGGAAGAACTTCCAAAAAATACTTTCGTTGGAGGGTACTCAAATACCCAAGAACTGAACAACGCCACACAAAGGCGCTTCCCTCCAAAGGAGCCCGTGAGTGTTGAAGAAGCGGAAGTGTTCTTCCAACAAATGAAGATGCCGGATTACGAAGTGATAGATCAGTTGCGCAAGCACCCTGAGCAGGTGTCCATGCTATCATTATTGACAAGGTCGGCCGAGCATCAAAAAATCTTACTGAAGACCCTGAATGAGGCATATGTGCCGGTTGAAACCTCGGTGGAGCAATTAGAGCGGATGACAGAAAGATTCTTCGCCGTCAACCAAATCTCCTTCAGCAAGAACGATCTACCCCCGGAAGGAGCAGCACACAACAAGGCATTACATTTAACAGTCAAATGTGAGGACTACTATGTCAAGCGGGTAATGCTGGATGGGGGATCAGGTGTTGACATTTGCCCGCTCTCCACGCTGCAAAGAATGGAAATTGAGACCGGAAGAATCCGACCCAACAACGTCTGTGTAAGAGCTTTCGATGGTATCAAGAGAGACACTATGGGAGAAATAGACCTGCTGCTGGTCATAGGACCAGTCGAATTTCGAGTCACTTTCCAAGTGATCGACATGGACACATCTTACAATTTCCTCCTTGGCAGGCCTTGGATCCATGCGGCAGGAGCCGTGCCTTCTACTCTTCACCAGATGGTGAAGTTCGAGTATGAAGACCAAGAGATCGTGGTCCATGGAGAAGACGAACATGCCATTTATCGGGACCCATCTATCCCGTATCTTGAACCAAGAGAAGGGAGCGAGCATACGGTCTATCAAGCTTTCGAGGTGGTATTGGCAGAGCAGCACGAAGAGGGAGTACCTTGCCCCCAGCCTTTCTTGTCTAACGCTTCGGTTATGGTGGCCAAAGAGATGATCCGACACGGATTTAGGCCAGGGAAGGGGCTTGGACGAACCCTTCAGGGAATGACGGAACCCATTACTTTACCAGTCATCAAGAAACCTTTTGGACTAGGTTTCAAACCTACTCCAACAGACGAAAAATGGGCAAAGAAAAGGAGAAATGAGGGCTGGAAGCTGCCTCAACCGCTGCCGGATTTATATGCGACTTTCGTCAGGCCAAGGTACGCGGAAGAAGAAGATGATGAGGTCTTCACAGCTGAGGAAATCGAGGAAATATGTGGGGCGATGAGAGAAATTCTCTACGAGGTCCACATGGTTCAACCAGGTGAAGGCACAAGCACTGCTGAGATGCTGTACATGGGACCGAACGCCCAACTTCAAAACTGGAAGGTCACGCCATTCCCGACTAGACGGAAGTCCGGGTAGACCTGCCCTGCCACTTTTCCTGTATCACAAGTTATTCCCGGGACCTAACTTGAACGTTTTCTTCTTTTCGATTGTTGTTTTGAATTCCTAGTTGAAAACATTGTTGTATTCCAACTTTCCAAAAGAAATATACAAAAATACAAAAAAATCATCATTGCTTTCCTATTCTTTCTCTTGTTCTGATTTTTATTACTTTTCCTCTTATCTTCCTTTTCAGTCCTAATAATGCGGCTTTAAATATGACATGCTTGCGGACTTCACGCCCAGACCACAATGAGCTATTTAACTGCGAATTAATGAACCCAGAACCAGAATATGATGCGGAAGAGGCTTTTAGGGAGATAAACCGAGAGTTGGAATATTTCGAGAATAAACCTAAGCCAAATCTGAATGACACTGAACCGGTAAACTTAGGAACCCCGGAAGAAGTCCGGGAGACCAAGATAAGCATTCACACGGACGAGAAAACGCGAGAGGCGATAATTCAACTTCTTCTTGAATTCAAAGACGTGTTTGCCTGGTCATATGATGACATGCCAGGACTAGGTGTCGATCTAGTGGTTCACAAATTGCCAATTCATCCTGATTATCCTCCGGTTCAACAAAAGCAACGAAAGTTCAAAACCGAGGTCAGTGACAAAATTAAAGAGGAGATCACCAAGCAACTGAAAACAGGAGTGATCCGGGTAGTCCAATACACAACATGGTTGGCGAATGTGGTTCCAGTACCGAAAAAGGACGGGAAAACTCGGGTATGTGTAGATTACCGAGATCTGAACAGAGCAAGTCCTAAAGATAATTTCCCGCTGCCTAACATCCACATCCTCGTTGATAATTGCGCCAAACACGAGATACAGTCTTTCGTAGATTGTTACGCTGGATACCATCAGGTGCTGATGGATGAAGAGGACGCCGAGAAAACTGCTTTCACCACGCCTTGGGGCACCTACTGTTATCGGGTCATGCCATTTGGTTTAAAGAATGCTGGGGCTACTTACATGAGGGCCATGACCGCCATTTTCCATGACATGATGCATCAGGAAATAGAGGTGTACGTGGACGATGTGATAGTCAAGTCCAGGACGCAGGATAACCACATCCAAGACTTGAGGAAATTCTTCGAGAGGCTAAGGAAGTATGACTTGAAGCTAAATCCAGCCAAATGCGCTTTCGGAGTTCCGTCGGGCAAACTTTTGGGTTTCATCGTAAGCAGGAGAGGTATCGAGCTGGATCCAACTAAGATAAAATCCATCAGAGATTTGCCTCCTCCAAGAACAAAGAAAGACGTGATGAGTCTGTTGGGCAGGTTGAACTACATCAGTCGGTTTATTGCCCAGCTGACAAGCACGTGTGAACCCATATTCAAGCTGTTAAGGAAAGATGCGGCGATTAAGTGGACAGTAGAGTGTCAAGAAGCCTTTGATAAAGTCAAAGAATACCTTTCGAATCCCCCAGTCTTGGTCCCTCCAGAACCGGGAAGGCCACTTTTCTTGTATCTGACAGTCTTAGAGAACTCTTTCGGCTGTGTCCCCGGGCAACACGACGTAACCGGAAAGAAGGAGCAAGCAATCTACTACCTGAGCAAGAAATTCACCGGTTACGAGGCCAAATACACACTGTTGGAAAGGACATGCTGCGCTCTCACATGGGTTGCACAAAAGCTGAGACATTATCTCCAAGCCCACACTACATTCCTCATCAGCAGGTTGGATCCTTTGAAGTATATATTTCAGAAGTCAATGCCTACTGGGAGACTGGCTAAATGGCAAATCCTGCTTACGGAATTCGACATAGTTTATGTCACCCGCACGGCAATGAAAGCCCAGGCGTTAGCAGATCATTTGGCCAAAAATCCGATCGATGAGGAATACCAGCCATTGGATACCTACTTCCCAGATGAAGAAGTAAACACCGTAGAAATGATCTCGGAGGAAGCTCATGTTTGGAAGATGTTCTTTGACGGAGCCGTGAACGCCAAGGGTGTAGGGATTGGGGCAATTTTGATCTCGCCTTCTGGTCAGCATTATCCCGCCACAGCTAGACTGCGTTTCTTTTGCACAAACAATACAGCTGAGTATGAAGCCTGCATTATGGGCATGCATATGGCAATCGATCAGGATGTCGAAGACTTACTGATTATGGGAGATTCTGACCTGATCATCCGACAAGTTCAAGGCGAATGGGAAACTCGGGATGTCAAACTTATCCCATACCGACAACATGTGGAGGACCTCAGCAAGCGCTTTACCTCAATAGAGTTCAGGTATATTCCAAGGTGTCACAATGAATTGGCAGATGCACTTGCTACTCTGGCTTCTATGCTACCCTACCCGGGCAACGCCCACGTCGATCCTTTGGAAATCCAAATCAAGGAAAGACACGGTTACTGCAGTGTAATCGAGGCGGGATCAAATACGCAGCCTTGGTACCATGACATCAAGAAATTCCTGAAGACACAAGAATACCCCGAGCACGCTACTGGAGATCAAAAGAGGACCATTAGGCGACATGCAAGTGGTTTCTTTTTGAGCGGTGATTTGTTATATAAGAGGACTCCGGACCTCAATCTCCTAAGATGTGTCGATATCGAGGAAGCGAAAAAGATCATGCACGAAGTACACGCAGGTGTGTGCGGACCTCACATGAACGGGTATGTCTTAGCAAAGAAGATCCTTAGAGCATGTTATTACTGGATGACCATGGAGAAGGATTGCTTTAGCTTTGTTCGGAAGTGTCATCAGTGTCAGGTGCACGGTAATTTGATTCATGCACCTCCCACGGAACTGCATCCCATGTCCGCACCTTGGCCATTTGTCGCTTGGGGCATGGACGTCATTGGACCAATTGAACCAAAGGCTTCGAATGGACACAGGTTTATACTGGTTGCCATCGATTACTTCACAAAATGGGTAGAAGCCGTCACTCTCAAGTCGGTCACCAAGAAAGCTGTGGTGGATTTTGTACACTCAAATCTTATCTGTCGCTTCGGTATTCCTGCGACTATCATTACAGATAATGCAACAAACTTGAACAGTCACTTGATGGGAGATGTGTGCGAGCAATTCAAGATAACACACAGGAATTCCACTCCTTATCGGCCAAAAGCCAATGGTGCTGTGGAAGCTGCAAATAAAAACATCAAGAAGATTTTGAGGAAAACAATACAAAGTTCCCGACAGTGGCATGAGCAGTTACCTTTTGCATTATTGGGGTACCGCACTACGGTGCGCACATCGGTGGGAGCAACTCCTTATCTTTTGGTTTATGGGACCGAAGCTGTAATACCGGCAGAGGTAGAGATTCCTTCGCTTCGAATCATTGTCGAAGCCGAAATCGAAGACAGCGAGTGGGTCAAGGCTCGACTGGAGCAATTGACGTTGATTGATGAAAAGCGGATGGCTGCAGTTTGTCACGGACAGTTATACCAACGAAGGATGGCCCGTGCTTATAACAAGAAAGTCCGACCCCGGAATTTCGAAGTAGGTCAGTTGGCACTAAGGCGTATTTTGCCGCATCATGAAGAAGCAAAAGGAAAGTTTTCCCCAAATTGGAGAGGCCCATACATCGTAAGGAAGATATTGCCGAGAAGAGGATTGTATTTGGGTGATATCGAAGGAAATGACCCCGACACAGCAGTAAATGCAGATGCAGTCAAGAGGTATTACGTCTAAAGCATACTCCAGTGGTCCTGACACGTTGAAAATGGCGAAGGCGTTTGTTCCCCACTACTCCTCAAACACTACCCAATCCTCTCCACCAACTTTTGAGCCGCTTACAAAACAAAACAAAACAAAAAAAAGAAAAAAAAGAAAAAAAAAACAAATTTGATTGAGGCCTGAACTACGTTTGACTTGATTCCGAAAGGATACGTAGGCAGCCTCTCCCTGAGGTTCAGTCACACCAACAATAAAATCCCATCCACCCTGAAATTGAAAACCGGGGCACGTCGAGCAGTTTAGAAGTTTAATATCCACTACCATTTCTTTACCAAGCACAAGCCTTCAAATCAATTACCGAATATGGTGGGGAACCAATAAGCGTCACAAATGGAGACCAGCACACTCTGAATTGAGAGAGATAAAATGAGAGAGTCTCGGCGGTGAAAACCTTCGGGCACCACGAGGCGACGGGAGAAGAGAAACCAAAATGAGAGAGCTTGTTTAGTAAAAACTCGCAAAGAGTGCTATCAAGCGATGACAGGAAGAGAAATGAGAGAGGTCAGCCAGCGAAAACCCGCAAAGGGCGCTGTTGGCCGAAAAGAATGACGCCACCCCAAGAAAGTTTCGGTAGAGTGCCACCAGTTTGGAATCACAGATCCGTTCTGGTTCAGGAAAACGCAAGCTCTTAGAAGGTCAGACGTCCAGTCCAAAAAGCATGTCATGTCATTGAAAGCCAGCATTATCTTCCTCAGATAAGTCTTTCTCATTCCGAAAAGGTTCCTCCTTTTCTGATTTGTTTTCTCTTTTCTTTGTTTCTTTTCGAATCCCTTTCGCATTTTAACCCCGAGTTCAGGACACACCGGAAAGGACAGGTGGCAGGTTTGTTTGCGCGGAATCCCGTCTCATGAAGGAAAGCACCTCATCTCGTTGATATGATTACCCAAGCATGATGAATCATGACGTTTGATGGTGTTCCGGAGTAAAGGAAAAAGAGAGAAATCTTGAAATCTTCCCCAGCAAGTCCACCTTCGGACAAATCCCCACAAAGTCTCCCCAATATATATAAAAAAAAAAAAATGGAATCTCCCCAGCACATCCCAGCGAGTCCTTTTGTAAATATTCCCCAACAAGCTTACCCCAACAAACCCTGGGAAACCCGTTTTGAAACCAAAACCCAGCATACCCCATTGTACAGAATCCGCACAAAGAATCCACTTTGTAAATATTTCCCCCACATAGCTTCCTCTTGTACAAATTCCCACAGAACACCTCCAATAAAATCCCCGTTGAGAACCTTCAATCAAAACGGGACAAAAAGAAAAAAAAAGAGGCCTTACGAGGCAAATCATCACAGAATCCGGAAATACAAGCCTGAGCAGTCTAAAGGTTTCGCCATTCAATTCGAATCAATGGCGGGACTTCGCAACAGAAGTAAAGACGCAACGAAGCAATTGGGAACGATCAAGGTCACCAAACCGACCGTCATTTTCGAACTAACAATTGTTCTTTGTCTGAGAAGTTGAAACAGGTGTTAATCCAAGACAGCCGTGCAAGAAGCAGGTGTTGCCCAAAGAAGAAGGTACACGGGTACAAGAAACATTTTGGCAATAAGGAATTCACTCAAAAGGTAAGTTCCCGCAAAACTCCCTTCTATCTTCTATTAAAACAAGAAAACTCAAAAATTGATCGGGTAGTATTCTCGAGCTTTATCCCCAGCCAATCAGCATTAGGGTTTTAAACCCTAAACTGGACTTTTTCCTTTTAGCCAGCATTAGAGTTTTAAACTCTAAACTGAGCTTTTCCATGCAATCAGCATTAGGGTTTTAAACCCTAAACTGGACTTTTTCCTTTTAGCCAGCATTAGAGTTTTAAACTCTAAACTGAGCTTTTCCATGCAATCAGCATTAGGGTTTTAAACCCTAAACTGAATTTTCCTTTCAGCCAGCATTAGAGTTTTAAACTCTAAACTGAGTTTTTTCATGCAATCAGCATTACTGAATTTTCCTTTCAGCCAGCATTAGAGTTTTAAACTCTAAACTGAGCTTTTCCATGCAATCAGCATTAGGGTTTTAAACCCTAAACTGAATTTTCTTTTAGTCAGCATTAGGGTTTTAAACCTTAAACTGAACTTTTCCTTTTAGCCAGCATTAGAGTTTTAAACTCTAAACTGAGCTTTTCCATGCAATCAGCATTAGGGTTTTAAACCCTAAACTGAATTTTCTTTTAATCAGCGTTAGGGTTTTAAACCCTAAACTGAATTTTCCTTTCAGCCAGCATTAGAGTTTTAAACTCTAAATTGAGCTTTTCCATGCAATCAGCATTAGGGTTTTCAACCCTAAACTGAATTTTCTTTTAGTCAGCATTAGGGTTTTAAACTTTAAACTGAACTTTTCCTTTTAGCCAGCATTAGAGTTTTAAACTCTAAACTGAGCTTTTCCATGCAATCAGCATTAGGGTTTTAAACCCTAAACTGAATTTTCTTTTAATCAGCGTTAGGGTTTTAAACCCTAAACTGAATTTTCCTTTCAGCCAGCATTAGAGTTTTAAACTCTAAACTGAGCTTTTCCATGCAATCAGCATTAGGGTTTTAAACCCTAAACTGAATTTTCTTTTAGTCAGCATTAGGGTTTTAAACCTTAAACTGAACTTTTCCTTTTAGCCAGCATTAGAGTTTTAAACTCTAAACTGAGCTTTTCCATGCAATCAGCATTAGGGTTTTAAACCCTAAACTGAATTTTCTTTTAATCAGCGTTAGGGTTTTAAACCCTAAACTGAATTTTCCTTTTAGCCAGCATTAGAGTTTTAAACTCTAAACTGAGCTTTTCCATGCAATCAGCATTAGGGTTTTAAACCCTAAACTGAATTTTCTTTTAGTCAGCATTAGGGTTTTAAACCTTAAACTGAACTTTTCCTTTTAGCCAGCATTAGAGTTTTAAACTCTAAACTGAGCTTTTCCATGCAATCAGCATTAGGGTTTTAAACCCTAAACTGAATTTTCTTTTAATCAGCGTTAGGGTTTTAAACCCTAAACTGAATTTTCCTTTCAGCCAGCATTAGAGTTTTAAACTCTAAATTGAGCTTTTCCATGCAATCAGCATTAGGGTTTTAAAACCCTAAACTGAATTTTCTTTTAATCAGCGTTAGGGTTTTAAACCCTAAACTGAATTTTCCTTTCAGCCAGCATTAGAGTTTTAAACTCTAAACTGAGCTTTTCCATGCAATCAGCATTAGGGTTTTAAACCCTAAACTGAATTTTCTTTTAATCAGCGTTAGGGTTTTAAACCCTAAACTGAATTTTCCTTTCAGCCAGCATTAGAGTTTTAAACTCTAAACTGAGCTTTTCCATGCAATCAGCATTAGGGTTTTAAACCCTAAACTGAATTTTCCTTTCAGCCAGCATTAGAGTTTTAAACTCTAAACTGAGCTTTTCCATGCAATCAGCATTAGGGTTTTAAACCCTAAACTGAATTTTCCTTTCAGCCAACATTAGAGTTTTAAACTCTAAACTGAGCTTTTCCATGCAATCAGCATTAGGGTTTTAAACCCTAAACTGAATTTTCTTTTTAGTCAGCATTAGGGTTTTTAAACCCTAAGCTGAACTTTTTCTTCCAGCCAGCATTAGGGTTTTGAACCCTAAACTGAATTCTTCCTTTGTTCGGCATTAGGGTTTTAAACCCCAAACCGAACCTCTCCCCAGCTAGCCGGTGTTAGGACTCCAACCCTGAACTGAGCATGCATATCCTCTTTCATCAATTTTATGAACTTCCTGGTGAATAATTAACGAAATTTTCCTAGTGAAACTGGGGCAGAAAATTTCGTTCGTTTGTTTGTTTTCTCCCGCAGGTCTGACCTCGAGCCACATGGATCGAAATGACCCACGAGATAAATCCCAGTTTGGAATCAAAAGAAGAAAAAGACAAAAGAAGATGTCCCGAGATATCAGAGTAAAGGAAAAGCAGATCGACTCCTACATTTGACTAAGGTCCTGAACTCTGCCAGTCACATTTTATTCGGTATCCCGGAGATTAAACCAGTCGCCGCAACTCGCAAGCATCAAGATTCAGATCAGAGTCTACAAGCAGAATCAGCTAAGACCCAAGATCAAGTCGTGAAAGAATCATAGATAGGAATCTTGTAACTAGCAGTTGACATACGTATAAGTAGTTAGTTCAGTTTCTAATTTTCGTTTGGTTGTAATAAGGCGGTCAGTAACGTAGCAGTGACAACAGCAGCAGCAGTAGCAGCAAGCATTGCAATCCCATGGTAGTCCCAGCTACCAAAACTTCCCGAACTACATTGACCTGATTCCTGTTTAGCCCAGGATATGTAGGAAATCTTTGAAGCAAGATTCGGTCAGATCTTTCAAAAAATGCTTCATACGGAGTGGTCTATAGGCAAAAATCGCTCATACACGCTCACTTTATCTTTGCACGAAAACCCTTCGTGTTTCCAAACAAAGAGGGGCAGCTGTGAGCACGTGATTTTTGTTTTCGCACGACAATCGCTCCAAAAAGAAATAAAAACAAATATAATTGGCCCTGCTGTACAATTTCGGATTTCTGTGCGGCACTTTGTTGATTTATTTGTGACCTTAGCCCATTTTTATTTATTTACTTTATTAAAATAAAAATCAAAAAAAATATATGTGTCCTGCATAATTCAAACCGTAATCCGGTCGTTAAATAGAAAATCATGAATAGGCATTTTCGTCCGTGATTTTATTTGGTTTGACTTTACCTGTTTTGAAATACTTTAGTGTGTGTGCAAATAATTGTATTGAGTGTGTATTTAATTTTAAATTTGATTTTTTGGTTTAGTTTTGTTTTAAAATAAATCAGAAATAAATAAATAAAAAAAAAATAAAAAATAAAAAAAAAGACCCCTTCCCTTCCGGACTTGGGCCAATTTTAACAAAATTGGCCCAAACAAACAGCCCAAGACCCAGGCCTGCCCGGTCCAGGCCACCTGATGCCCAGGACGTCCAAACGACGTCGTTTGAGTCATACCTGATCTGGACCGTTGATCTCAGAATGATCAACGGCCAAGATCAATCCCCCGTAACCCACCAATAAACCCGACCCGTCTCACCCGGACCGACCCCAACCCTTTACCCTTGAAACGACACCGTTCCACTTAAGCTATCAGATCCAGACCGTAGATCTAGATTGATCTAACGGTCGAGATCAATCCATCCATTAACTATATAAAGTCATAATCCTACCCTGCCCCCCCTATCCGAACCCCAGCCTTCGTCTTCAACCTCATCCCCTTCAAACCCTAGAGCCGCCCTTGTATCCCCCACCATGAAAACCGGCGGCATGAACACCGGTGACCTCGCCATGAACACCATAGAACCCCCTCACCACCCTGAACATAGACCCGTTGACCGTTTGGTTCGAATCACCCCCCAGGTCCTCGAATCTTCATTTGAAGATTCGAGTCAAACTCGATCTACACCAAACAACCCCAGCTTCATACCAGACACTCCCCGGACCTTCCTCGTGACCAAACCATACTTGGTTTGGTCCGAATCTAACCAGGGAAGCACGAATATTAGATCTGAGTTTTGAAACCACAAGGTCCCTCGTCACTGGTTCAAACCGGTTCAAACCAAAGAGTTTTAAGGTCTGATGGACTTTAATCAAGTGTTTCTCATTTGAGAAACACTTCGATTAAAGCCCGTTCAGCCTTAAGAAAGTTGTTCAAATCCGAGTTCAAATTTTTAACTTTGCAAGCTTTAAGGTGAGTTTGTTTGGTTTCCTTTATTTGTTTTAGTCCGTGTGTTTTGTTTTAAATATCTGGTCATGTTTTGTTTCAATTTGTGTCTTTAAATTTTACTACCTTCTGATTGACCACTTTGCCTGAACCACTGTGTTTTGTTTGAACCCCTCCTATTCTGATAAGACATGTGTATTGGTTGTATCCCAAATTTGTACTGACTTACTGATTCCTCAAAGTATAATCCTGCTTAATCAGTATAAGTCGAGTCATGTGTCCCATGCTTTTGAATGTCTGATTTGGCTACGTTTGTGTATGTTAATACTAATATAGTCGAGTCGACATGTGTCGTCAATTAATTTCAACTGTCTGAGCATAGTAAATCGATTTGCTTCTATTGAACATTTGTTGAGATCAATTCAGAACCAGTTTTGTTTACTTATAGCTGTTGATTTGGATCAGTCAATGTAAAAAGGATTGTTTATGTTTAAATTCTGAATTGGAAGGCATGTGCACTCGTGCACAGCATGTGCATTGGTGCACCTCATGTGCCTTGTGCACAGCCTGTTTTTCTGCATTAAGAAGCTTTTAAGTTTTAAACAATTTGACAGCATATGCTGTCAGATATATTCTACTGCCCATACTTGCTTTTAGATAATAAAATGAAAAGTTGAATCTGCCAGGGAATGTGAATGGGTTTTAATACTTAATTAGCTAAAGTTGGAATTGAAAATGGAAGGCACATGGGAAGGGTACTGTGATTTCTGAAAACAGGCTGTTAAAAAGAGTAGGATAGAGGCTTATAAAAAGGGGGGATAGGACACAGAAAAAAAGGAGAGGAGAAAATAGACAGACGGTGAGGAATTTTTGAAAGAGAGAGCTGAAATACACACTGAGAAGTATACACACACAGACATACATAGAGAGACACAGGGGGAGCCTAAACTGAAATTTTGAGAATTGAATTTCTGGGGGAAAACAGTAAAAAAAAACTGGAAAAGGTCTCTTTCTGATAACTTAAGTATAAGTTCAAGACTGCAGACTGATATTGGATTCTTGAAAAGAAAGAAGATAGGGAAATGGATAAACAGAAAATCAGCAATTACTTCTGTCTTGTTTGTCTGATTCCCAGTTTTGTTCAACCTGTTCAATCAACTCTGTTTTCTTCCAAGTATTAGCTGAGTTCATTAGTTGATTCATATTGTTCGTTTCCCCTGGATTGGTCTGTCTTGGAGTATTATTCCTACTGCATTGTTTGTTGCTACCTGTCTACCATTTCTTGTCGGTTCTAACTGTATCTTGCACTGGGAGTTGTTCTATTGGTACCTGCTGTTACTGCTGCTGCTTGGTATCGCTTCTATTGTCCTACTGACCCCTTGC
Organism: Nicotiana tabacum; assembly: GCF_000715075.1. Lineage (NCBI taxonomy): Eukaryota > Viridiplantae > Streptophyta > Magnoliopsida > Solanales > Solanaceae > Nicotiana > Nicotiana tabacum. The sequence continues at coordinate 118,362,045 of NC_134099.1, read as the reverse complement.
TCCTTCTGTTGTATCCAATATCCAGGTACATACTAAGACTCGCATTTGATGTAACAATGAAAGCATGAATCAAAAGATTTGAAGGAGTTAGAAGCACCTGTTGTATTGCTTATGAATTGCCTTTTAATGTTGTTAAGATATGTAGTTTCTTGGTCTGTTAGCCTAATAGAGACACATTAGTAAGGTTGTACTTAATTAAAGTTTATGCCAATCTGAAACTGTGACATTTTATTCGTTTAGTAGTACATAAGATGTAAATACAATCCATGAAATGTGCAGCCATTTTAATACAATTGTTAACTCATACTCGCTATTTAAGCATGTTTCGAATATGTAAGGGCAAATGATTGTTTAGATCTAGCTAAAGACAATACAGTTTCAAACTCTTGAGTTTCAGTTTGCGTGAAGCAGTTTACAGGATGAGTTTCAAATACCACTAGTCGCATTTCCCAAACAAGCAATTTTAATTAATCTTGTCCGAATAAGTTAAAGTTAGGGAGCTCTTGTAACAGTCGTAGCATTTCATCAATCCCATATACATTTCTTTTATCAAGTTCAAAGCATGTTTTCATGAGGTACAATGTTTCTTCAGTCCGTAAATAATTAATCGGACGATTAGCTAAAATCCGGATTTGGGCCAAACACATAGTTAAAAATAGCACGCATCTTTTCTTCTATTTTTAAGAGATAAACACATCAGAAATGTAACCGTTTTAGGATGTTCCTTCTAAAATAATGAGACGAGCCTCGCCAAATGAGATGTAAATCGCGGGGCCCTCAATAAATAACCTTGATAATTATCTAGAATTCAGGATGGGCCATTTAATAAATTTCATGGCCTTCTACAAATAATAACGCGCTAGACCCCTTAGGCATCCTTAATGAATTACACTCTTAAACTTGGGTGCGCATTGATGTGACCCGAATCCAAATCTCAACGGAGTCGAAATGTGTTAACAACTACGGGTGCATTGATTGTGACGTGGTTCAAGATGCATTTTCACGACGTTGCAATTCTATAAAAATAAATGATAATAATAAAAGCGGTTTAAACTTAATAAAAGCACATAAGTCACAACCTGTATTTAAATCAGATATTTAGCCATTATAACAATTTAAGCGACCGTGCTAGAACCACGGGATTCGAGGGTGCCTAACACCTTCCCTCGGGTCAACAGAATTCCTTACTTAGAATTTCTGGTTCGCAGACTTCATTTGAAAAGTCGAATATTTTCCTCGATTTGGGATTCAAGATAAACCGGTGGCTTGGGACACCAAAAGCCAAACCTTTCCCAAGTGGCGACTCTGAATTAAATAAATAATCCTATTTCGAATATTGTCACTTAAATTGGAAAAACTCCCACCCGCGCATCTTACCCCTCGGGGCGGGGCGCGCAAAAAGGAAGTGTGACACAAGATATAATATATGAAAGAAGCCAAAATATGTCTTACTTTTTCTTAGAAGAAACAAAAGTGTAATGGAAGTCATCTGGTATCAACAAGGTTAGGGTAGACTGGAAATACTCCTTTACCCTTAATTAGAAATCAAAAATTCGAATTTTGGATATAAAATTGATTTTGTTAAAAAGCACTTTATTATTAATGTGAATTTTTTTGCTATAAATTCAAATTTTATGAGGCTTCTATGCAGATATCAAACATCGCCCGGAAAATAAAAAGAAGTCATGTGGTGATGCGAGGAAGAGTAGCAAAGAAACCTTTAAAAATTAGAAAGGCCACCAAAGTTGGCCAAAATAATTCGTAGAGCATATCCAAACAAGTGGGAAGCTGGCAATTATTGACAATGTATTCCTAATAAAAACAACAACTGGTTAGAGTGACGACAAACCTATCAAAAGACATTACTCTATTTCTCAGTTCTTTGTCCAGTCAGAAAATAAATATTTCCCCATTGAGAAAGAACATATCTCGAATAATTGGGTAGAGGGGTACAAATTATGTTTTTCTTTGTTGCAGAACCATAAAAAAAAAAAACAAGATTCTATGTGGAATGATATGGTTTACAATTTTCTCTATGTTCCTTTTATTTTATTTGAAAAAAAATCCTGGCAGAAAAGTTTATTCTTGTTTGATCTTATTATGCTTCGTGAATCAAGGTTGAAATCATGCTGCATTTATTTTCAATTAATAAATGATAATTGTACGTCTTATTTGAAAGATAAAAGGAGAAAATTGAACATATATAACTCGACTATTAATATTTCGTACTAACAAACTGAATTTTGTTATAAACAGAATTGTATTTAAGGCGAATATCTATATTTTAATGAGATTTTAAGATTTGTTACTTTGTGGCTAAGTCACTTTTCCCTTGTAAAGGGGTTATATTTCATTGTATTTCATCCAAATCAATAAGAATTCTCTCTTTGCAATATTCTTCTTTATTGTTTCATAACACGTTATCGGCACGAGACTCCAACCAATTGAGTAGAGGCTCTGGGTGTAACACTCCGTAAATTTGGACTAGGTGTGGACATATTAAATGAGTATTAATATGATATTTTAGACATGTGAAGTCCCATCAGGAAGAGTATGGGTGAAAATAGTTGTTTTGGAATCAAGGCGGAGAGTGTGGTGCATAAGATTCGATAAAGTCGACTAAGTTTATGAAAGGTTTGTCTTATATCGGAATTCGCGAAAATTTGTTGAGAATTTGGGAAAACTTAAAACATGACAATTGTAACCCTTTGTAATAGCTTTCCAACGATATATTGTGGAGCCCGACCGGATTTTCGAGCAAAATGTTGTGTACATTTTACAAGATAATGCGCAGTATGCACGCCCAAATGGTCCCGTGCTAAGCCGCGCACTTGTGACAGTGCTACTGCCCTAATGCGCGTTCAGGTGCACGGTTGGGCCTTCAGCTGTATGGGAGCGCACCTGGGAAGTCGCTTTTATAAGCCCTACTTTGTCTCTTACACCTCAAAACACGAAAACTTGCTCTAGAAAGGGAAGCTCTCAAGTTCACCATCCAAGGTAAGCTCTAATGGTGATTCTTTGTTAATTTCAATTCTCCAACAACTTATTAAAAAACTCTTCAAATTATTAGATATTCGATCGAGACAATATTGTTGAGAGAAAAAACCCTAGAACTCGAATTCAAGAGGATTGAACGTCAAAAGGTAATATCTTCAGCCTCTAATTGATTATAGCATTGGATAAATGATTATAGACTCTAAGTTCATGAGATATGAGTTAATGAGTGTGATAGAAAAGCATGAACGATTATAGGTTTTGGTTGTTGATTATTGATTATTGGTTAAGGGTGTTGTTTATCTTATGGGTGAAGAAGAATGATATTGATTATAACAATTTGAGATTTTAGAATTTATCCAGAAAAAAGAGAATACATTTTTGGGTGTAGCAACACCATTAATAAGGGCTATGAGGGTTTACGCCCATAAGGTGTTTGATACAATGCCTAAGTGACCAAAACATAAGTATTATTGCTAATATGAAATCCCTTTGACTTGTATTGATATAGATTAAAGTTGAAAGGGTTGGTGAATGTTGTATTACGCTCAAGAGTAGGAAGTTAAAGTATGTGAGGCTAACTCTCTATGTTTGGGAATGTTAATGATTCTTCCTACACTATGTTTCTTTTACGACTTTACTAATTGTCTCAGAAATAGAGTTAAGCCGAGTTCCCTGAATAATTGCAGAACTTCTATTCTCTATCTTCGTAATTCGTTCATGACTTTAATTATGAGCGTTGTCAGCTTAGTGCGTAATTAATATAGACTTGAGTTTGATGCCCATGAGTCTTAGTCCAGATTACTCAACATGTCATAAACAGTTGAAGTTCCAATTTTCATAATAAGTTCATGAATACATGTCTCAGTCCAATTCTATTCAGCATTCAAGTATCATGTAACTCGGTATGATTTAGTATTTCAGTATCATGTATTATAGTACAATTCTCAGTTCCTATTTTTAAATCCTTGAATGTTGAACACCTGTATTTGGGCTCGAGGCCGTATTTTATGCTTTATGCATGTTTGGGCCTGAGGTCGCAGTTAATGCTTTATGCATCTTTAGACCTAAGGCCGCAATTTATGCTTTATGCATCTTTGGGCCTAAGGCCGCAATTATGTATACGTATACTTGGACCTGACGCCGCATCTTGTGCACATATATATTGGGCCTGAGGTAGCAGATTTTTTATTCAGATAAACAGGTTGTTCATCATTCAGAAGAACGAGTATTCATATCCTTACTTCCTTTGTTCAATTCAGTTATCAGTTATCAGTTCCTTTATCACTTCATCTATCAGTTACTAGTTCAGCTATCAGTTATTAGTATTAGTTATCAGTTATCAGTTTAGTTTCAGTTTCAACATTTACATTTCTTTCTTTTAGTTGCTTTACATTCCAATGCAATTCAAATATATTGGCGTCCCTTTGCCCAAGGCCTATATCTCACGATGGAGGTAATGATTTACAGGTTGATGATTCAGAGCGCTAATATTCTCATACCAACTATTTGGTGATCCCCAGTTCTTTCGGGGCATTATCATTTATTTTCAGACAATTAGTATTTCAGTACTTCATTAGGGGCTTCATAGACTAGAGTAACAGTTAGATAGAGTCACATGCTTTCATGTTAAGCAATATTGGCTACATATATATATTTCAAACTTCTGTTAGTATTTTTGCACTTGATTTATATCATTCAGACTTTCAGTATATCAACAAGTGTTAGTTTATCTTTCGCATTCAGTATGTTATGATATCACATGTTAATTCAGTCATTCAGTTGGTTCGCTCGGTCATATGTAGTCAGGCGTCGAGTGTCGTATTACGTCCAGGCCCATGTTCAGGGCATGACATTGGGATACGTGTATGGTGCTCAACTTGTACAGAATTTTAAGCATAATGATAGTCAATTGTTCCATGAACTTCCTCCAGAAATAAATTCCAGATTTAAGGTGAGTATTTACCTTATTTTTCAATTTTAAATTCTTGAAATTCTATAATTTGATTTTAAATAAAAGCAAAGATAATATATTTTCATTATAACTCTAATAGAGTTTGTAAAAAATTATAACAACCCAAACTGGTAAAATTTTAATATCTTGCCATGATCAAATTCATGAATGATTGTGAGCACAAGAAATGAAAACCCATCCCATTGAATTTGCTTCATTCTCGTTCTCTTAAGAGAATGCGCAGCAATATGTGATAAGTCTTAAAGAAGACAAAATTATTACCGTGAAGGTATCAATAGATGTGGATGTGGCAATAGGCAAAATTATAATCGTCATCATTGTGGTAAAGAGAACAATAAGGATTCTTAAAATAATCCTTCACTCTATGATATTAATGTTTGTGTAACGACCCGACCGGTTATTTTGAGCATTTGTACTTTGCTTGGTAGTTTGAGGGCATGAGTAGCTCTGTATGATGAATTATGACTCGTGTGTATCGTCGGTTTTGGTTTTTAGGTGATTTGAAATTAGTTTGGAAGAATTAACTTTGTTGTTGAAGCTTTAAGTTGGAAGAGTTGACCAAGTTTGACTTTTAAGTATTTCACCCCGGATCGGAGTTTCAATGGTTCTGTTAGGTCTGAAGGGTGATTTTGGACTTAGGCATATGCCCCGATTTGCATTTGGATGTTTCTAGAAAGTTTCAGCACTAATTGGCGAAAGTTTGAAATTAGAAGGTTTGGAATGTTCATAAGTTTGATCGGGAGTTAACTTCAATGTTATCGGGTTCGGATTGTGATTCTGGGAATTGAAAGTTCATTAAGTTTGATTTGAGGTGCAATTTGCCATTTCGATGTTGTTATGAGGGATTTGAGGCCTCAAGTAAGTTTGTATTATATTTTAGGACTTGTTGGTATGTTTGGTCGAGGTCCGGGAGGCCTCGGTTGTGTTTCGGGTGAGTTTTGAACAAGTTTGGCCATTTCGGCACTTTGATGATATTCTGGAGCAGTTGAAGTGCAGAGGACACATTTTTGGAGGGCTAAGGAAAAGTCAATGTGCGGACCGCAGTGGGAAATGTGCGGACCGCGGAAGGAGGAAATCTGCAGGTTTAATGGTATGACTTCGGAAGCTTATATCTTTTAATCTATAAGGAATTTGGAGATGATCCAAAAATAAAAGTTGTATCCCTTTGAGCCTAGTTTCCAGTAAGGTAAATCATTCATCATTTGGATATTTGTACCAAAGGTTTTGGCCAATTTACTGAATCTTATTAGTGTAGTCACTACTAAAGTGCGACTGCACAATTTGGATTGCGGCCGCGAAACTTGGAAGTATGGACCTCACAAAAAAATGTGCGGTCAGCACTTTGGGAGATCAGATGTGGTACTATATAAACGAGGGCTTCATATCATTTTTCATTGGTGGACATAGAGAGCTCGGTTTGTGGTAATTTTTTGTGAGTTTTTTAAGAAATTGATTGGGGTAAGTGATTCTAACTCAGATTTGGTTAAATTACATGAATATATCCTTGATTTCATCATTTAATTAGTGATTTGGGTTGAAAATTTGGGGAAAATGGAGAAAACTTCTTAGGCCAAATTTTGGGGATTTGAGCGAGATTTTGGTATCGAATTTGAGTAATTTTGGTATGGTTGGACTCGTGGTTGAATGTGTGTTCCGATTTAACAACTTTCATCAGATTTCGAGACGTGAACCCGAGGGTTGAATTTTGAGTTTACTTTTTGACTTTTGATTAAGAACTTAGTATTTTCTTATGGAATTGATTCCCTTAGCTCGTGTTGATTGTATCAAATTATTTGTGGCTAGATTCGAGGCATTTAGAGGCCGCGAGGCAAGGGCTTACTAGATTAGAGGATAGCATGGTTTGAGGTAAGTAATACTTCTAAACTTAGTGCTGAGGGTATGAACCCCTGAATATACATGATATGTGTTTGGTGTTGAGGTGACACACATGCTAGGTGACGGGTGTGTGGGCGTGCACCGTGTGAATTGTGACTCAGCTATTTCTATGATACTGTGTAGTTACCTAATCTTAATTCTACGTGCTAGAGCAATTGAGCTGTGATCCATGTTAGACACCATGTTTAGGCTATATGTTTATTCTGTTGGGACCTACTGAGGTTATTTCTGCTGTTGAGTTATTTGCTTAAATTAAATTTACATACTCAGTCATATTCATTCATATACATATCATATCTCAGTCTTTGTTATCATTTGTTGTCACATCATGTTGTTATTATTATTTGGGCTGAGTGGCATGCGATTTGTGAGACCGAGAGAATAGAGAGATTGATGACTGAGTTGGGGCCCGAGGACTAGATTGTGAGTGATATTGATGGGATCGGGCTGCATGCCGTAACAAGTGTTATTAATTCATGATAGGATCGGGTTGTATGCTGCAACAGGCATTATTGATATATGTGGATCGGATTGCACACCGCAACAAGCCTTATGGCTATATATGTGGATTAGGTTGTGCGCCGCAAAGGCCTTAGGGCTATATGTGGATTGGGTTGCACGTCGCAGCGGGATATATTAGCGCTTGGGCTATATGTGGCTCGGTTGTTGGGTATAGATTTGGTACAGGATGCCTTGGATAAGGTCAAGATTATTCAGGATTGACTTCGCACAGCTCAGTCTAGGTAGAAGAGTTATGTCCACCGTAGAGTTCTTGATGTTGCATTCATGGTCGGAGAGAGGGTATTGCTCCGGGTTTTACCTATGAAGGGTATGATGAGGTCCGAAAAGAAGGAAAAGTTGAGTCCTAAGTACATCAGACCTTTTGAGATTCTTGAGAGAGTGGGTGAGGTGGCTTACAGGCTCACATTGCCATCACGCTTGTCAATAGTCCATACGGTGTTCCATGTGTCCATGCTCTAGAAGTATCATGGTGATCCATCCCATGTGTTAGATTTCAGCTCAGTCCAATTGGACAAGGATTTGACTTATGAGGAGAAGCCAGTGACTATGTTGTCACGGCAGGTCCGACAGTTGAGGTCTAAAAGTTATCCTTCAGTTCGAGTGCAATAGAGAGGTCAGCCGATCGAGGCAGCCACTTAGGAGTCCGAGTTGAACATGCAGATTAGATATCCACACCTTTTCACCAGTCCAGGTACTTTTCTATGTCCGTTCGAGGACGAACGTTTGTTTTAGAGGTGGAGAATGTGATGACCCGATAGGTCTTTGATAGTTTTAACCCTTAATTCTATGTTTCAAAACACCAAATAGCTCTGTTTAGTCTTTTTCGATTTACGTGCGCAATCCGTGACTTTTTCCGAAAGGTTTATTATGTGAAAAATTTGAGTAAAATGTGAAAATCGTGATTTAAAACTCATTCTAGTTGACTTCGGTCAAAGTTTTGAGCAAACGGCCCCAGATTAGTATTTTGACGATCTCGGTGGGTCCGTATCATGATTTAGGACTAGGCGTATTCCCGGAATCAAATTCAGAATTTCCTATCTTGATTTATCGCAATTTGTTGAAAATTTGAAGTTTAAAGTTTTAAAGAAATTTAAAGATTGACTGTAGTTTGACTTTGTTGCTACCAGATCCGGATTCTAGTTCCGGGACTTGGTATAAGTTCATTACTGCATTTATGACTTGTCTGCAAAATTTGGTGCAAAATAGAGTTGATTTGACATGATTCAAACATCCGGTTTAAAAAATAAAAGTTCTTAAGTTTCTTTAAAATTTCATTCATTTTAGCGTCTGATTCGTAGTTCTAGGTGTTATTTTGGTGGTTTGATCGCGCGAGCGAGTTTGTATGATATTTTTATACTTTTTGTGCATGTTTGGTTTAGAGCCTCGAGGGCTCGGGTGAGTTTCGAATAGGCTACGGACCATTTCGGATGTAGAATTTCTGGTTTTTGGGCTTATGTTGTCATCTAATGCTTTCTTCTTAGCGAATGCGAAATACTCCCGCGATCACGAAGAGTAACCTGGGTTGTGATAGATTCCAAGCCTGCACTACAATTGAGTAGCAATGATGGTGGATGTAGTTTTACCCAACAAAGGTCGGGATCGAATCCACGGGGAGTTAATTAGTTTGGAGTTAGGTTTATATCCGAGTAGAGATGCGAGTTTTGCTCTTAATTGTACTTCCACAAATGGTTAGTTTTGTTTTATACTTCTACTTCAATTCTATAGCATGCTATAGTTAAAACTAAGTACAATATTTTTGTTGGTTGTTTTCAAAGATTTAAAGGGACTAGGGTAGTGACTTCCGCCTAAGTAGATATCTAATGGGTAGCAAGACTCTAGGTTAATCATGTGATTAATTGGGGTCGTAATATAGCTATCACACTCAGGTACTCACTCTATACCTCTCGGTAGTTTGGGTGATGTTGCCCAATTTGGTTTTCTCAAGTCCAAATGCGTATTCATGCAATTCAAGTGAATTTAGCTCAATTCGGGTATTATATCTCTAGGTCTAACCCTTTATCTAGGTTATCAATTTCTTGAGTTCACCCCAATTCCTTGTTAGCCTAATTTTCCTAGACTTAGTTCCACTTTCTCAAGTAGAGACTAAGTCATAAAGGCATGAATCAGTGTTTGCAACTACCAATCCCTTAGTTCTAGCAAGAACTAGGCTAAATACTACTAAATCCATACACATTCAAGCCCTAAAATTCAAGACCAATTAAATACTTACACTAGGGTTGGGTCACAACCCTAGATATAGGTTTAGCTATTTATGAAAATAGCAGAAATCTAAGATAAAAAGAAGAAAGATCCAAAATGCTATATTAAAAGATGAAAATCTAAAGCTATAAGGTAAATCTTGTACAAAATTACCCAAACAGGTAAAACTAGCCGTCTCACGTACTCAGCAAAAACATAACATAACCTAAAAATGTGAAAAAGATTTATTTATACTAGGCTAAAATTTCCGAACAAAAATGCTCCTGTAGAGGTTTCGCGGCCGCGTATTTCTGACCGCGGTCGCAGTCTTGCTTTCGCGGTCGCGTAATACTAAGCGTGATCCGTGTTTCTTTATATCTGAGGCTGGGATAGAGCTTGTTTCCTGGACCGCATTTTTCTCATCGTGTCCGTGTTGGTGATTTTCTCAACCGCGTATACTTACCGTGAATCGTGTTCTTTGTTCTTGTACAACTTGCAAAGTCTCTGAATCCTTAGCACACACTGTCAGCGGAAAACCGCGGCTGCGCCAGTCATTTAGCGGCCATATCTTTTTGTCGTTGTCCGCGCCCCTGAAGGGCTCAAAATACCACCTCTTTGATTCTCTCATTAGCAGTCCTCAAATTCATGACCGCATCCGCAGTGACACTTCCGCAGCCACACTTTTCTGTCGCGGTCCGCGTTTTACATCTTGTCCCAGTCTTGGTCTTTATTCCTGTTTTGACTCCTTTATGAGTTGATCATGACCACTTTGGCTCATTGTGAAGAACTCGCTGCAAGCAAGCATATTATGTTAGTTTTCGAGAATACATTTACTCATTTTAAGCCCAAAATGCAAGTGAGAGAGCAAATAATAGGTTAAAATTCCCACTTATCCACTCCCCCAAACTTAAACGTTTGTTTGTTCTCAAGAAAATAAGGTAATTCTCACCCCCACTTCAACAAATCAGAAGAATATTTCAGTTGCCCTAATATGAATCAAACATGCATCAATTAGGACTAACAATTACCCCTAACACAAATGAATTATCAATAACACACAACCTTTTGAGTACCATAGTTCTAGTGCGACACAAACGCATCAAGAGTTGACTTAACTCACCAAGGAAGCTCGCTCTACTACGTAGGTTGTCACACCTCCTTTTTCTACCCGAAAGGGGATATAAGTGAGTTTTTCCAATTAAAGTGACAATAATCGAAACGCGATTATTTATTCAAATTCAGAGTCGCCACTTGGGATAATTTATGGTGTCCCAAGTCACCGGTTTAAAATCCCGAATCGAGGAAGTTGACTCTATTTATGGTCTGCGAACACAGAAATCTGGGTAAAGAATTCTGTTAACCCGGGAGAAGGTGTTAGGCATTCTCGAATTCTGTGATTTTAGCGCGGTCGCTTTAATCATACTTGGCTTAATTAAATTGTCTAATTACTTATTTTTAAACCTATGTGCTCTTTTCATTTTACCGCTTTTAATTAAGAAATTAACCTGAAACGAGCCATGCATATGTGTACTCATTTTGTTTGGCGCGTCAAGAATCATGTCACGCGTACGTGTCTACAATTAATCACGCATTATTATTATTAAGAAGGTTTTGCCAAAGTTGCATGAACGCATACCTCGATTTATTTTGGAAAATATCGTAATTATGTCACGCGAACGTGTACAATCACGATGATAGATTAAACTGCGCCTAAAGCATTTCCTATGAAAATAAACCCATAAAGTTTATATCCTAAATCCACCTTTAGATTATATAAATCTTTGTATCAATTCAAATGATTAATCTTTTGGGCTCAGCTCACACAGACGCAGTCATATTTCATTAAATTTCTTCATACCGTTGAAAAGAACAAAACTAAAGCAGATTAATGGCTATTTACTTAATTATTCTCGTTGCCTGAACAGTGTGATATGGGTGTTGATACTTTGTATAGAATCTTCAAAGTACAACAAAAATTAGCTAAAATCAACAACAGAAACTGAAATGGGTTCTCACATTCATTTGGCTTTATTTAAGCCTAAATCCGATGCTCATCCAGAGTTCCAAAAAAGGTGATACTTGTTCAAATCCAAAGGATTGAATAATGAATTGCAACATAAAAAATAACAAAAAAAACTAGAATAATCCAAACAACAGATCCAAACAAATTAGTATGCAACAAGAACATCATTTCAACTTAAAACATTCATAAATCGACAAAATTTGTCATGGAAACAAAAGCAGCAGAAATTAAGAAAAGGGAAGCGGAACCTCTCATTAAATGACCAACACGAGCCGACGTACAATAAATCCGAATAGAAACTTTATCGGACCAAAGATTGGACCTTGACAGAACCACCAGACGGAGCTTCTGACTGGTTTTCGAATAGAACCTCGAACCTCAGTTTCCTATTTCTTACTCTGTTTTTCTGCTAGTGTGCGTGTGTTTGAGGGTAATTTATAAACCCTAGATTTGATGACCCAGCATTTCCGGCGTGATTCAATTATCCCATCTATAAATCTGTGAGAACAAGACAAGGAAGGAAGTGAGAGGTAGAGAAGTGATGGGTGGACGACCAGACCCGCCGGTTGTCAAGTCCGGCGAGAAAAGGGAGTAAGGCAGATGAGAGAGAGGGATGGCCTGTTGACATAGAAAAGCCCCATATGATTGTGGATCGATTTTACTCTATGAAAAAGGAAGATAGTCTCTCTCTGATGAAGAAGAAAGGATGAAAGGGAATGAGAGACAAAGAGTAAAGTGTGTTCGGAGTTAACAAAGTTCAATCCCTATATCTGAAATATTATTGATTAATTGACTCATACACGTGGTTAGAAGAAGAATAATGAGCTTCAAGAATATAAAATAAGGGGTCGTTCGTTTGTAAGGGTCACCGGCCGTTGGGTTGAAGAGCAAGGTTTTTCTTCTGTTCTCTAGGGTTTTAGCTACTTAGGTCTTTTGTGCTGAAGATCATCAGGGAAACAGCCCTTTTTTTGTGCTAGGCTCTCTAGGTTAATTAAGCGTGCCCTTAAGGGAAGTGGGGTATGGTCTTGGGATTATAGGCTAGATCCGAAAATAGGCCTAAAAAATGGTTGTTTTCGCCCAAATTTGACTCCTTCTCCTTGAACAAGATTAAAAATACTTCCTCATTTATTAATTAATCCTACTTAAATAAAATAACTATTAAAATAAAACTAACCGTTAAAATAAATCTATTTTTGGTATTTTTCAAATATCATACTAAAAGATAAAAATGGAATTATATTAAAATCATTGAAAAATTAAAATAATATTCCTACCAAACTACTAATATTCCTGAAAACAAAGTGGAACTATTTTTGTATTTTGAATTTTCTGAAAGGTATATAAACTAAATGTAACTAGATAAAATATCAATTATCTAAATAAACGAAAATATTTTTGTAATTTTTATTTTTGTGATAAAATAAAGTAAAAGAGTCAAAATTAGTTAAAGTAACTATATTAGGCCTAAACTAAATATTTAAACGTTAAAATGTACAAAATCTCGGAGAGGGTCAAAAATCACATGTCTACATAGGTCATTGTGGAACCCAAACTCTTCCTCCTCTACTCTCCATAAGCAAATCTCACTTTAGATTGTAGAACTCAAAACAAGGATTGAGGAGGAGCATACTCATTTCTTTCAAGGGAATGTCACAAGTCCGGCTCTAAATACCATAAGTTTACCCCTTATGTAAGTCACCATTAATGTAAGCTCACTCAACTCGAAATCATATAGGGCTTTTGCGGGATTGTAATGAAAGCTTTTGGATCAAGGTAGGATATATTGGTCTATGAAGATTTCATCTTTCCTTAAGCACTTCATTTTCTCATTTCGGCTCATACTTTCTTGACTCTTTGAGTCATTTTCTTCTTTTTTAGGGGAACTAGAGAGACACATTGTCCCTCTTTCTTGTTCATGACAATCATTTTTCTACTTTTCTAATCATTCCAAGCCTTTCATCATTACTTTCATTGAATCCCTTCATTTTTCTATACTATTCACTTTCTTTTTGACTTTTTGGATTTTCTTTCTTTTCTTTTGCCTTCTTTTTTCTTCATTTTGTACCTTCTATTACTTTTACATTCCTCGTCTCTCCCCCTAAACTTATGCTTTTGCCAATTGTGAATGCTAAGGAAAGATCGGGTGCCAAGATATGGTCATTATAGAACGGATAAAGGCTTGTATCATGGTTATTGAAAGAACAAGGGCTTTGGCTCAACGGGGCTGACTAGGGATATCATATTTGGTGGGGTATGGATTCTTTCAAGTTTTAAATTGGATCAAGGAGAGACTATAATCATTTCTCAAGTCGAGCTATACTTAGAATTTCGCCTAGACAGACATTCAGGGCAAGTTCTAGACTTATTGGCACGGGACTTGGACTTGCAAACAATACCTCACCTCACAAGCTGTTGGATTGATAAAGAGAATAGAGTTGAGAGCCCACAACAACCCTAGCTAATATTGAGCAACACAAATGGCTCCAAGAAGTCACTCGATGATTGTTTAGTCAACACAAGAGTCTAAAGATCACAACTAGAACTATTCTTTGCCAATCAACTTGTTTCCAACCATAAGGTCAAAGGTAAATGTGTTAGGACCAAGTGAATCTTGTCTGAGACACGTTTACTCATTACTACTATTTACGCAAAAACATAAAGAAAACGGACTCAAATCCTTAAGAAGGTTGTCACGCCATCCATCACCAGGAAGAGCCACCCGGTTCACACAACATCCACCTTTGGAAAGAACCGTGGCATTAAGAAAACCAAAGACTTATTGTCCACATAAAATGTAAAAAGAAGATAACAACTTAACTAAGAAACTACTAAGAGAAATAAGAAGCTATGAAGTAAAATACGGAAATCAACTGAATATATACAAAATTGAAGTAAAGCGAATATTTACATAAATGAAAATGAATATATACATCAAATGGTAAAAATATATACATACCAAATGTGAAAGTAATGAATATATACATACCAAAAGTAAAATAAAGAGAAGTAAAGACAGAAAAAGAGTCATAGTTATTACATACCAAATCAAAATAGACCACCCCATCCAAATAAAAGATAGCATTGTCCTCAATGCTAAAAGCAAAATAAGATCAACGGAAGGGTTAGAGAGTAAAGAAAACTCCCTATGTGGTCTGCATCGAGTTCGACACATGAGAGGGGTCCTTGGACTGCATAGGATCAACATCTCCCTCTGGGTCCTCTAATTGGATCTCCAAATCTGACTGGGGGACCACGGGGTTGCAGAGCATTTGGATCAACTCCGCAGCACTATGTGTAGCTGTAGCTGGCTCCTCAAACTGGCCAGCTGCTAGTGCCTGCTGCTCTGCTGCATGTGCTACTGGGACTTGCTCCTCCATGAGCAAATCCAGTGGGATATCACCAACAGATGTGAACCTCTCTATATCCTTCCTAAGCTGCTCCATTGATTCCTTTGAAGCCCGAGTCTTCTTCATCTTTTTGACTTGCTTGCCCAGGTCCTTTATAGCCCTTCCATGAATATCCAAAGTATCCATGATCTTCTGCTGGTTGTCTAGGAGTTTCTTCTGGTTGTCCAAAAGCTCCTTCAACGACTCCTCTACTGATGAAGGCACCTGGGGCTGTGCCGGGGCTGGCTATGATGCCACTGCGCTGGATAAGACAGACAACTTTTATGTAGCTGCCTATATCTAGTTGTTGATGCTGGACAAAGTCTGAGAAACCTACAGAGCAGTCTGAGGGTATGTGGAAGAAGCTGACACAGACAACGGTATTGTGATGGATGGCCCGGATGAAGTAGGAGGTATGGTAGAAGGTCCCCTGCTGTGGAAGGCTCTGACCCGACATCGACTACCCTTAGCTCTTCAGACTGGCCAGTGGAGATAGCTGATTTACCCTTTGCTTTAGGGTTGTCCGGTCCTTTTGTGTATACCAGGAGAAGGGCTTCTTCGGCTTTGTCTTAGTGTCATAAATATTCTTCTCAACTCCTTGGTCCTCGAAGTACATGGTGAGGAAGTTGGGATAGGGATAAGACCTTTATTCCTTTCCGACTTCCTTCATGATGTGATAGTACATGAAGTTCCCCACATTGATAGTAAACCCCTACATGATGGATGCAATCAAGACACATCGGGTGAGTGGGAGGACATTGTCATGCTAACACGGATCCAGCCGGCTGCACACAAAGGTGGACCACCCCTTGGCTTCAAAACTGAGGGTGTTTTTGTATATTGGGACTCCAGCTATGAGCCATGTCGGTGTCATCCCTGGAGCCAATATCTCTACCAACCATGGACGGGCTGCTTCATCAAGTGCAAGCTTCTCCAAATATTGCACTGCATCCACATCCTCAAAACCAACATACTCATTCAAAGTGTGCACATCAAACCAGATCTTCAAATTCTGGACCTTTATCATTGTGGTGCCCTTTTTGATGTGGGAAACGTTTGCATAAAATTCCTTGGCAAGGTATTCATTGGCATATAGAACCTTGGTGGTGAAGAATTTCCACCCTAATCTCTCCTCGAACTGCCTTTTTACATTTGAATTGTGGGTAGGAGGTCTGGATCTAGGAATTTCCTCTCAAGGGTGAGTGACCTTTAGGGCCACCATTCTCGGAATTTCTGGTAGGCTAACTCACTCACAAATCTTTCAGCCCATACCTCGGCTTTTCTAGATCTCGCCAACCCCCTAATACTGGTGTCACCCCTCTCCTGTCATCCGGGACTTCATCATAATCATCCATCAAAATAGGTGCAGCTCGTGCAGCCGAAGTTGTAGCAGGTGGGGAAGTTGGTACCGAACCCTCACTACCTTCCTCTAAGCCATCAGACGACTCAAAAGAGGAGGTAGTTTTATCTCTTAACTGGTATTTCTCCAAGAATTATGTGGGGACATGGGTGGGCACAGAGTCTCCTTTCTAAGCTTATTGGGAAGAGACATACTCACTCATATTTGAGTGGTCCGCTGCTCCATCTGCATATTTGATGGCTGCTCTCATCTTCCCACTTGATTTTTGGACTACTAGGGGCAGTTTGGTCTTTCCTTTACCCCTGTCTCGGGAGGGTTTTGCCCTCCCTTTAGCTGTATCTCTTCCACCTCTGGATCGGACCATTGTCTGCAGCAAACGAACAAAGAAAAACAATCAGAACAAAGCTTCCAGTATGTTAAAATAGTGCAGTAAATGCAGAAACTGCTTCTCAAAAGTAGGCACCGTGGACCGCAAAAAAGTGAACGATGCCGCAAAATGCCCACCGCGGACCGCAAAAATGCAACCGCGGCCGCGAAGAGGTTAGAATAAGACTACTAACTCTCTGATTTTTTACCATGGCGGACTGCAAAAAAGAAGACGCGGCCACGAATGATCAACCGCGGACCGCGAAAAAGTAGATGCAGCAGCGAAGCTGTTATCAGTCTTCTCTGAACTTCAAGAGCGCAGTCCGCAAAAACTTGGTTGTGGCCGCGATGAACCAACCATGGGCCACGAAAAAGTAACTGCGGACCGCGAACTTACATACACACAATTCTCACAAATTAGGGAATGCAGACCGCAAAACTCAAACAGCACGGGCACTGACTAACATTTGTAGCCTAGGGTGGTTTTCACTAAGTGCAAATATTTGTGCAATTACAAGCATAGTTAATAACTCTATCCCCCATTAGGCATGTAAAAATTACCCACATGAATTTTAGGCATCAATTTGAGATTGTGGCAAGTATTCAAACCCTATCTAAAAAGAAAAAATAAAAACTAAGAGAAAAAAAGAGCAAAATATAAAAGCAATGCAATGACTTGAGCATACCAGTTGAGAAATTAAGAGGAAATTGGACTTTTGATTAGTGAAAGGGTAAAAGATTTAGGGACCTCCTATTTATACTTAGTAGATGTGGACCCCAAAACTTACTTGAATGCGGCCGCGAAATTCTACCGCGGTCTGCGTTCTTTTACCTGATGAAGAACAACCTCGAGCAACTGATCGCGGTCCGCAAAATTACGAACGCGGCTACGGAATTAATCGCGGACCGCCAAATTATGAACGCGGACGCGAACTCAACTTTAAAGAGCTTATATTTTGAGCTCTTCAAGTATGCATCCGCGAACAAAATGTGCCCCCGCGTATTGCTAACACTGACTGCGAGATTTTGGCGTGGTTCGCAAAATTCCCCACACTTGGGAAAAATTTTCCAACTGAAGTCATACACTGCATGAATAATTCCTACACAAACTTCACAATCGGTTAGTCCAAATCAAAGCCTAAACTAAGAAGAAAATCAAAAATAAAGAAAGACGCATGGGTTGCCTCCCAAGAAGCGCCTGATTTAACGTCGCGACACGACGTATGTTACCATCATTCACTTGAAATGGACTAATGCCACCATGTGGCTATCTTAAAACTTGCCAAGATAATGCTTCACTTGGTTCCTATTAACTCTAAAAATTTCACCATTTTTGTTTTTCAAACCAAGAGCACCAAACAGAGTTACATGCACCACTTCAAAAGGGCCATTCCATTTTGACTTGAGCTTTCCCGAAAATAGTCGTAACTAGGAGATGAATAGAAGAACCAAGTCACCCTCTTTGAATTCCTTGTTCCGAGCATATGTTTCATGTAAGTACTTCATCTTGTCCTTATATAAGGACGAGCTATAATAAGCTTGAAAGCGGAACTCATCAAGTTCATTTAGTTGCTCTACCCAGATATTTGCAGCTACATCCCATTCAAGGTTTAACTTCTTCAGTGACCACATGGCCTTATGCTCTAATTCCACAGGGAGGTGACATGTTTTCCCAAATACCAACCGATACGGGGGCATACTAATTGGAGTCTTATAAGCTGTTCTATAGGCTCATAAAGCATCGTCAAGTTTCCTTGACCAATCAGTCCAGTTTGCATTGACAGTCTTGGAAAGAATACTCTTGGTCTCCCTGTTGGAGACCTCAAATTGTCCATTTGCTTGGGGTTGATAGGGAGTTGACACCTTGTGAGTGACACCATACCTGGAGAGTAAAGAATCAAAGGCCTTGTTATAGAAATGAAAACCCCCATCACTGATGATCTCCCTTGGAGTGCCAAACCTTGTGAATATGTTTTTCTTTAAGAAAGATACCACACTCCGCGTTTCATTGTTGGGCAAAGCCACAATTCAACCCGTTTGGAGACGTAATCCACAACAACAAGAATATAGGTATTCCCACATGAACTCACAAATGGATCCATAAAGTCGATACCCCATACATCAAAAATATCAATCTCAAGAATAGTGGTGAGAGGCATTTCATCCTTCTTGGAAATTCCACCAACTCTCTGACACTCATCACACCTCTTAAAAAGCTCACTAGCATCTTTATACAGGGTAGGCCAATAAATCCATAGTTGAGAACCTTTGAAGCAGTTCTCGCCCCACCATGATGACCACTATAGGGCGAGGAATGACAAACATCAAGAATACTCATTTGCTCCTCTTCCGGAACACATCTCCGGATCACACCATCATCAAAAATCTTAAAAAGATAAGGCTCGTCCCATAATCCAATTTGTCATGTTTAAGCTTATTCCTTTTGTTAGAAGAGAGCTCACTCGGGACAATACCGGTCACAAGAAAGTTAGCCACATCAACGAACCAAGGCATATTATTCAAAGATACGAAGAGGAGTTGTTCATCCGGAGATGAATCATTAATTTTGAGGCCATCATGGGACCTCCCCTCCTCTTCCAAGCGGGAAAAGTGTTCCTCCACTTGATTCTAACTTCCTTTTTGATCATTGATTTCAAGGTCAAACTCTTGAAGCAAAAGAACCCATCTCATCAACCCAGCCTTAGAGTCCTTTTTTGTCATCAAGTAATGGAGTGCCACATGATCAGTCTGCACAATCACTTTGGTACCCATGAGATATGGCCTGAACTTTTCCATGGCAAAGACAATGGCTAATAACTCTTTCTCAGTCACTGTATAATTGACTTGGGCGTCATTTATCATTTTGCTTGCATAATAGACCAGATGAAATATCTTGTTGATCCTTTACCCCAAAACCGCTCTTACCGCAACATCACTACTATCACACATGAGCTCAAATGGTAAGCTCCAATTGGATGCGGTGATAATGGGAGGGATAGTCAATCTATACTTGAGAAGCTCAAAAGCTTTCATGCAATCGTCATTGAACACAAACTTTGCATCTTTTTCCAATAACTTGCACAAGGCATTCACCACTTTTGAGAAATCCTTGATGAACTGACGGTAGAACCCTGTCACACCTCCTTTTTGCGCGTCCGGCCCCGAAGAGTTAAATGCACGAGGGAGTTTTTCCAATTTAAGTGACAATATTCAAAATGGGATTATTTATTTAATTCAGAGTGGCCACTTGGGAAAGGTTTGGCTTTTGGTGTCCCAAGTCACCGGTTTATCTTGAATCCCAAATCGAGGAAATTTTCGACTTTCCAAATGAAGTCTGCGAACCAGAAATTCTAAGTAAGGAATTCTGTTGATCCGAGGGAAGGTGTTAGGCACCCTCGAGTCCCGTGGTTCTAGCACGGTCGCTTAAATTGTTATAATGGCTAAATATCTGATTTAAAACATGTTATGACTTATGTGCTTTTATTAAGTTTAAACCGCTTTTATTATTATCATCTATTTTTATAGAATTGCAACGTCGTGAAAATGCATATCGAACCACGTCACAATCAATGCACCCGTAGTTGTTAATACATTTCGACTCCGTTGAGATTTGAATTTGGGTCACATAAATGCGCACCCGAATTTAAGAATGTAATTTAATTAAGTCGCGCCTAAAGAGTCTAACGCGTTATTATCTTTGGGGAAGGCAGTGAAATTCACTAAACAGTTCATCCCAAATTCTAAGTATTTATTATGATCAATTATTGAGGGCCCCGCAATTTGCATTTTTATTTGGCGAGGCTCGTCTCATTATTTTTAAAAGGATAATCTTAGCATGACTACATTTCCTATTTTTTTGTTTTTCTAAAATAAATGGAAGAAATAAAATACATTCTAATTAAATTGCATGCTTGGTCAATTCCGGGTTCTTATTAATTAATCAAATTAATTATCTGCGAGGTGGGGGGAATTTCGTGCTTTATTGAACATGCTTTCAATTTGATAAAAGAAATTGCATACCAAGTAAATAGCATGCTAAGCTCGAGCTAGTCGTCTTTCAAGTTCTTTAAGCTAACCTATTTAAATAAATTAATTAAACTACCATAAGTCGTTATTAATGGGATTCGAACGTGGTCCTATATACTGCCTAACGGGACCCGATGAAGTTAAGAACTCAAAAGATTAAAGCTACGATGTACTCAGCAAGGTTAAAGCATTCTAACCTACACATACAACATATAGCTGAAAGGAAATCTAGCTATGCCAACTATTCGTGCATTCTACAAACCGCATGATTATATCCTTCGTACAACCAAACAACTATAAATCACAATACTAAAACAGGCTAAAACTTCAGTTAAGTACAAAGACTAGCTATTGTTTTATGCTATTGAGTTATAACCTAGCGAGTTATATGAATCTAACCACATCTTACAAAACTGTAATTACTGCAGCAAATGACTAAACTTCTTCAACATCTTTCATTTCATACTTTCGCTGTTACAACAATGCAAGATTCTAGTGTGTACCTGGATGTTGAAATGCAAAAGAAGAAGAGGAAAGCAAGAAGTCAGCAACAGCAAGATGGAAACAGCATCAGCAGCAGTAGCAAGGCAGTAGCAAAGCAATAGTATAAGGATGGCGGAATCAAACCCCGATGGACAAACCAGAAACAAACCAATGAAACAATACCCAGTAACCAAACAATCACACTTCAGCAGACTCAGTTAGGACTAGGGGATAACAATGTCTTTCAGACAGACAAGAATAGGCGAATCCGGACACAATAAAGGAAACAGTTTTTTCTGATTTCAAACACTCAAGGATGGACCCTAAGCCTAACAGAACAAATGGCAGACAAAACTGATTTCCGAACAGAAAATGGTGAGGAAAGGCAAGGTTTTAGTTTCAGTCCAAACAACAAAAATTCCTTTTCCTATTTCCCTCCCTGATTTCTGAATACTCTCCTTTCTAATTCAAAGCTGTTTTTTGTCCAGTTTTAAACTCTCTCTGTATGTGTGTATTTGTATATCTCCCCTCCTCTCTTTTTTTTGTCTCCCTTAACTAATGGAACCCCTCTCTATTTATAACCTGCATCAAACCATCTACAACCTGTAAAACCATTCACACTCCCTCCCATTTCCTGCTGTTTTTCCACTCAACCATTTAAAAATAAAACCCCTCCCATGAGATTCCCCTGACAACCAAACTCTTTTCATTATTAAAGTGCTTTATCATTTTATTAAACTAAAACAAACATGGGCAGCAGGAATGTATCCTGACAGCACATGCTATCCCATTTGCTCTAATTTAATAAAGAAACTATAATGCACATACTGCCCAAGAATACACATGCCATCAATTCAAAACTTAAACCTGAACTGAAACTATAACCCAAACCATAAATGTTTCTGATTCAAATTGAACAACTAACAAAGCTATACTCAGTTCCTAATTGGATTCAAACAAAATTTCAGCAGAAAAACCAATAACATGGATCAGATTATTACTATTCAAAGCTGAACTAGTTGACGACATATATCGAATCGACTACGCGAATCACAACACATACAATCGAAGCCAATGATTAGAATCCAAAAGTATCAACATGTGATTCAAATTGTCAAAACAAGAAATGACCCTGGGAACTAATTAATCGACCAAATCCAATTTCAGTCAATTGTATAGTTTACACACATACACATTATCAGTAAATGAAGAAAGACTTGACCAAATACAGAGGTCCGGGTAAGGTGGACAAAACAGTCGACAAAAAATTCACAAATAAATTAAACAAAACATTTGGACATATGAACAGACATTTAACTACAACAAACAAAATGAACTGATAAAGAAAAGGAAAACAAAATACCTTAAAGTCTTTGAAAAATCAGAAGGCCCTAGCTCGGATTTGAATCGACCTTTCTTGGGGTTGAACGGACTTTAATCGAAGTGTTCTCAACTAAGAACACTTCGATTAAGGTCAATTAAACC
Source organism: Nicotiana tabacum (assembly GCF_000715075.1). Taxonomy (NCBI): domain Eukaryota; kingdom Viridiplantae; phylum Streptophyta; class Magnoliopsida; order Solanales; family Solanaceae; genus Nicotiana; species Nicotiana tabacum. Next base: position 118,339,330 of record NC_134099.1, on the reverse strand, counting down.
CTAATCTTCTGGTTCAAACGGGCACAAATCGGACTCAGGACTTATAGGGTTCCTAAGGGCAGTTTTGGAATTCAGGTTGTCCTGGTTGGATTCGGACCAAACCAAACCTGGTTTGGTCATGAGGGAGGTCAGGGGAGTGCCTGGCATGGATTTGGGGTGGTTTGGTGTAGGTCAAGGTCCGGCTCTAATCTTCAAATGAAGATTCGAGAGGGTGAGGGAAGATTCGAGACCCACGGTTAGTGGATCTGTGTTCAGGGGGTCGAGGGGGTCCTAGGGTATTAAGGTGGTGGTCACCGGCGTCCTTGACGCCGGGTTCACGGTGAAGGTGCACAGGGGCGGCTAGGGTTCTAAAGGGTTTGGGTCTGTGGTGAGGACGACCTAAGGGTAGGGGGGTTTTGGCTTAGGGCGCGGGGTAAAGGGGAAGGGTTTATATACGGGACGGGGAATTGGATCTCTGGCCGTTGGATCATTGGTGATCAACGACCGTGATCTCTTGACTTGAAAAAAAACGACACCGTTTGGATTAATGACAGGCCCGAACTGGACCGTTGGATCTGTTTGACCAACGGTTCGGATGAGGGGTGCCCAGAAACGGCGTCGTTTCCTTTGTGTTTGGGGCCGGACTGGGTTAGTGAGTTTGGGCCTGATTTTTGGTCCAATCCACTGGCCCAATTCCGTTTTAACTTATCTTCTTCTTTTAATTTTGGTTAAAAAATAAATTTCCTATTAAATTGCAAAAATCAAAAAGAAAAAAGTAAAATCACACAAGTATTAATTAATACTCAAACAAATATTTATCACTCACGTTAGACATCCAATTAAAATAAAATCACTTAATGACGCATATTTTGTGATTTTCTCTTTTAAAAAACCAAATTATGGTTTTGATCAATTCCTAATAGTAGAACAAAATCCCATCTTTATGTGCGACATATATTTTTTGTATTTTCAATTGATAGAACTAAACAAATCACAAATAAAAACTAACAAAAAATGATCGGCAAATTTACAAAAATTATACATGAAGACAATTTGTTGTTATTTTGATTTCTTTTGGAGTAATTGTCGTGTAAACAAAAATCACGTGCTCACAAACCCCGCATTCCCTAGAAAGCTCCTCACTCCTTTGACAGAAATAGGAGGAGGATGTTTTGAAATCACTTCAATCTTCACCTTGTCCACTTCAATACCACTCTTTGAGATCTTATGGCCGAGGATAATGCCCTCCTCGACCATAAAGTGACACTTTTCCCAATTAAGTACTAAGTTGGTCGCTTCACATCGGGCCAACACTTTATCAAGATTATCCAAGTATTCTTTAAAGGAGTCACCCACAAAACTAAAATCATCCATGAACACTTCAAGAAAGTCCTCCCCATTATTCGTAAATATTGCCATCATACACCGCTGAAAGGTAGCTGGTGCATTACACAAACCAATGGTATTTGTGAGAATGCAAAGGTGCCATACAGACATGTGAAGGTGGTTTTCTCTTGGTATTCCAGTGCAATCAAAATTTGGTTGTAACCTGAGTACCCATCCAAAAAGCAATAGTAGGCATGTCCGGCAAGTCTATCCAACATTCGGTCAAGAAAGGGCAATAGAAAATGATCTTTGCGGGTCACTTTGTTTAGCTTTCGGTAATCCATGCATACCCTCCATCCGGTGACAGTCGTAGTGGGGATCAACTCATTTTTCTCATTTGTGATCACAGTCATACCCCCCTTATTCGACATACATTGTACTGGCGAAGTCCATGAACTATCCGAAATGGGGTACACAACCCCTGCATCTAGCCACTTCATAATTTCCTTCTTGACGACCTCTTGCATGGCCTCATTCAACCTCTTTTGATGTTCCACAGAGGGTTTGGCATCATCCTCTAGTATAATTTTGTGCATGAAAAAGGCGAGACTTATACCCCAAATGTCAGCCAAAGTCCATCCAATTGCCTTCTTTCTTCTTTGGAGCACCGCAAGGGTGGCATCTACCTGCACGTTAGTTAAGCACGAAGAAAGAATAACAGGTAAGGTTGAACAAGGGCCCAATAATTCATACCTGGGGTGTGAAGGCAAAGGCTTCAAATCCAATATGGGAGGCTCATCGATTGAGGGCTTTGTTGGTGGGGTCTTTCGGTTTTCAAGATCCAAGGAAAGTTTCCGGGGATCATATGTGTATGAACCCATTCCTTGTAAAGCATTGACATATTCCACCAAGCCTTCATACTCATTCACATCATGATTCAACAATACAACTTCAAAAGGGTCTTCCACATTAATCACAGCACTAGTGTCTTCAACAATCACCTCGGTCACAAGATCCACAAATGAATATACTTCGTTGCTATTAGGCTGCCTTATTGACTTGCAGACATGGAACACAACTTTTTCATCACCCACCCGGAAGGTGAGTTCCCTTGCTTCCACATCAACTAAAACCTTCCCTGTAGCTAGGAAAGGTCTCCCCAATATGATCGACACCTCATAGTCAACCTCACAATCAAGTATTACAAAATCCGCTTGAAGTGTGAACTTGTCGACCCGAACTAGCACATTATCTATTATCCCCAATGGCCTCTTCATTGTCCTATCTGCCATTTGCAACCTCATGGATGTGGGCCTTGGTTTGCCCAATCCTCAACGTTTTGAACACAGAATATGGCATCAAGTTAATTCTTGCCCCCAAGTCGCACAAAGCTTTGGCGAAATCAGCACTACTAATAGTGCACCGGATTGTAAAACCACTGGGATCCTATAGCTTTGGGGACATAGAATTTACAATGGTACTCACTTGGTGCGTTATCTTGATCATTTCACAGTTCATGGATCTCTTCTTTGTTACCAAGTCTTTCATAAACTTGGCATATCCTTGCATTTGTTCTATAGCTTCCACCAAAGACACATTTATGGACAAACATTTCATCATATCAATAAATTTCTTGAACTCGTTCTCATTGTTTTGTTTTACAAGCCTTTGAGGGTATGGTGGAGGAGGCCTTGGCAAAGGAACCTTGGCTTTGGGCATTAACATTTCCGGTATGTCTATCACGTGTTCCCTAGATGGGTTCACATCATTTTGTGTCTCCTCCACATTGTCATCAATGTCAATTCTCACTTCTTCATTCACATTCTCATCACTCACTTGCACATAATTTCTTTGCTCATCATCATCTTGCACCAACACATCGTCACTCACAACCTTTCTTGCATTAGAGGTACTAGCAACTCCACCTCTACCACTCCTTGTAGTCACCACCATAGCATGGCCCATATTATTCCCTCCCTTGGGTTTACTACCGTGTCACTAGATAGTGACCCCTTAGGGCGAGTATTTGAAGCTTGAGAAATTTGGATGAGTTGGACCTCCAAGTTGTGGATAGAAGTATTGTGGGACTCTAATTGGGCATCGAAGTCAGCATTTTTCTTCATCATTGGCTCAAACATTGTCTCAATCCTTCCCATCTCATTGTTGGATGAGTTAGGACCTTGTGATGGATATGGAGGCGGGTTGTTAGGTTGTTGAAACATCGGAGGCCTTTGAAATCCCGACCCCCGATTCCCCTGATTATTGTTATTCCAACCCCCTTGGTTGTTATTGCCTCCCCAATTGCTATTGTTATTACCACCCCAGTTGCCTTGGTTACCTTGGTTGCCCTAATTTTGATTGTTGTTCCCCTAGTTGTTTTGGTTGTTGTTGTTTCCACTATTCCAATTTCGTTGTTTATTTTGATTTCCCCAATTTCCTTGGTATCTCCACTATTGTTGTTGATTCGAACCATTGCCTCGTTGTCCTTGGTAGTTGTTCACATACTAAACCTCGTCACTTTGATCATCATACATATCCTTGCTCAAATTGATCCGGATTTCCTTGATTTTGTTGACCTCTTTGCCTCCTCTTATAAGCCATCATATTTACCCCTTCCATGGCATTCACTTGTTTTGTCCCTTGAACTTGTTGTAATTTAGCTTTGGCCAACCGGTTCATGGTCGTAGTTAACTCGACAATTGCTTGGCCGTGATCATGGAGCTCTTTGTTTAGGTGAATGACATTGGGATCTCCTTGTGGCATATTAGCTCGACTTTGCCACGCCGAGGAAGTATTCACCATCTCATCAAGTATATCACACGCCTTAGTATAAGGTGTGTTCATGAAGTTTCCCCCAGCGAGTTGGTTAACTACACACTGGTTGGTAGTGTTGATGCCACAGTAGAATGTTTGTTTGATCATGACTTCGGTCATGTCATTGTTCGGACATTCTTTAACCATCGTCCGATACCTTTCCCAAATCTCATGAAGCGGTTCATTTGGCTCTTCTTTAAAGGCAAGTATCTCATCTCTCAGCGTCGCCCTATGTCCTGGCGAGAAGAACTTTGCTATGAATTTCTCGGCCAACTCATCCCAAGTGGTGATGGAATTGTTGGGCAACCTCTCAAGACATTCCAAAGCCTTCCCCCTTAGAGAAAATGGGAAAAGCCTTAATCTCAACACATCCTCAGAAACATTAGTTTGCCTGCTTCCCTAGTATGTATCAAAAAAACCCTTGAGATGCTTGTAGGCATTTTGATGTGGAGCTCCGGTGAAGAAACCCCTCTGTTCTTAGAGTGTATGCATGACGTTGGTTATATGGAAGTTTCCCGCCCTAATTTGGAACACGACTATTGCACTTGCATATCCTTTGTTGGGCAACACCCAGTGTGCTACTCTTGCTGGAGGTGGGGGAGGGTTTGAAATATTATCATGAGGCGGTTGGCCTCTCCTTTGTGCTTGTGGTTTGGGTTGAATCTCATCCACATTATCATCGTCTACCTCCTCCCCCAACGGCAAATTTCCGGGAGCACATTGCTAAGAGCCATTGTGTACCTAAAAGCAATTCACAAACAATTTAGAAAATCGGAAGGAAAGAAAAATAAAACACACAAATACTCGGAGATATAGTTAAAACCGTTTAACTCCTCGGCAACGGCTCGAAAAATTGATCGGCTCCAAATCTGCACTACTATTGAGTAGTAAGGATGGTCAATGTAGTTTTACCCAATAAATGCCGGGATAGAATCCACAGGGAGTTAATTATTTTGGAGTTAGGTTTATATCCAAGTAGAGATGTGAGTTTTGCTCTTAATTGTACTTCCAAAAATGGTTGGTTTTGTTTTCTACTTCTACTTCTATTCTATAGCATGCAATAGTTAAAACTAAGTATAATGTTTTTGTTGGTTGTTTTTAAAGATTTAAAGGGACTAGGGTAGTGACTTCCACCTAGGTGGATATCTAATGGGTAGCAAGACTCTAGGAAAATCGTGTGATTAATTAGCGTCGTAATATAGCTATCACACTCGGGTACTCACTCTATACCTCTCGGGAATTTGAGTGATTTTGCCCAATTTGGCTTTCTCAAGTCCAAATGGGTATTCATGCAATTCAAATGATTTTAGCTCAAGTCGAGTATTACTATCTCTAGGTTTAACCGTTTAATTGGGGCTACCATTTTCTTGAGTTCACCCCAATTCCTTGTTAGCCTATTTTTTCTAGACTTAGTCCCACTTTCTCAAGTAGAGACTAAGTCATAAAGGCATGAATCAGTATTTGCAACAACCGATTCCTTAGTTCTAGCAAGAACTAGGTTAAATACCACTAACCCATACACATTCAAGCCCTAAAATTCAAGATCCATTAAATACACATACTAGGGTTGGGTCACAACCCTAGATATAGGTTTAGTTACTCATGAAAATAGCAGAAATCAAAGATAAAGAGAAGATAAAAACCATAATGATATATTAAAAGATGAAAATCTAAAGTTATAAGGTAAATCTTGTACAAAATTGCCCAGACAAGTAAAACTAGTCGTCTCACGTACTCAGCAAAAACATAACATAACCTAAAAATATGAAAATGAACTATTTATACTAGGCTAAAATTTTCGGACAAAAATACCCTAGCGGAAGTTTCGCGATCGCGTATTTCTGACTGCGGCCGCACTCTTGCTTTCGCGAACGCGTAATACTAAGCGCGGTTTGCGTTTCTTTTAATCTGAGGCTGGGCTGGAACTTATTTCGCGGACCGCATTTTTTTTATCGCGTCCGCGTTGGTGATTTTCGCGGCCGCGTATTCTTACCACGGACCGCGTTCTTCGTTCTTTTACGACTTGCAAAGTCTCTGAATCCTTAGCACACACTGTTAGTGAAATTCCAACTCCGTCCGCATCAGTGGTTTAGCGGCCTCATCTTTTTGTCACTGTCTGCACCCCTGAAGGGTTCAAAATGCCATCTCTCTAATTTTCGCAGTCCGCGAATTCATGACCGCATCCACGGTGACACTTCCGCGGCCACACTTTTCTGTCGCGGTCCACATTCTACAGTCTTGGTCCAGTCTTGGTCTTTATTCCTATTTTGACTCCTTTATGAATTGATCATGGCCACTTTGGCTCATTGTGAACAATTCCCTGCAAGCAAGCATATTATGTTAGTTTTCGAGAATAACTTTACGCATTTTAAGCCCAAAACGTAAGTGAGAAAGAGCAAATAATAGGTTAAAATCCCCACTTATCAGGTTGCAGAGGGATTTACCCTATGCGAACGCAGGGCATAGATTGTGAATGCGAAGCCTGGGGGGGAGGGGGGGTGAACCATTGCAAATGCAACCACTGACACTCGAACGCGAAAGTTTGTGGGGCTCTAGGAAGGCTGGGCTTATGTTCTTTGTGAACGCGGCCACTGGATTGCAAATGTGATGGTCATGAGGAATAACTATCACGAACACGAGGAATAATTTTACGAACGCGAAGGCCATTTGGGTCGCTGTGCATCGCGAATGCAGCAGGCCTTTAGCGAACGCGAAGAAGTCCTGACGCCAGTGGTTTAAAATGTTTCAAACACGGGATTTCACCCATTTTCACCATCTTTTCATTAGAGCTCGACCTATAGGCAATTTAGAGAAGGAATTTCATCACCCTTTCATAGGTTAGTATACTTTAACTAATTTTCTTCCACTTCCATCATCACCCATTAACTTCTAGCCTTAATCTTTACTCTTTTATGGTAGAAAATTAGGGATTTGAGAAGAATTAGGAGTTTTTACAAATTTGGGATTTGAAACTCAATTTGGAGTTGGATTTCGAAACTTATTACATAATCGGGCTCATGAGTGAATGGGTAAATGGGGTTTGTTCCAAATCTCGGGTTTTGACTAAGCGGACCGGGGTTGACTTTTTAGAAAGTGTAAAAATCTTAACTTTATGTATTGTAATTGATTTTCCTAGCACTATTTGACGTTATCGAGTTGATTTTGGTTAGATTCGGTTGGTTTGGAGGCGTATTCTAGAGGAAAGGCCCCGATAGAGCTCTGAGTTGATTGCAGAGTGAGGTAAGTGTTGGGTTTAACCTAGATTTGAGGGAATTAGGAAACATTGAGCTATGTGCTATATGAAATTCATGTGTTGTGGCATATATGTGAGGTGATGAGTGTATATACATCATCAAAATACTTGTTTCCCTGTTTTCCCGCATTTCATTAATTATTTCATTTCATGCCTTAACTATTACATGCTTTAAATGTTTCCCATGCCTTTATTTGCTACTTGTCATTTATTATTCTCGTGTTAAAAATGTTAGATTCTCCCATGCTTAAATTATTTACTGCTACTTGTCTTACATGACTTACTTGTACCCTTTAGTTGTCATTTATTTGACTTGTATTACTATTTAGTATTAATTTTAGTGAATTCTTAATTTGAGACGAGATTTCCTTTCTGGTTCTGGTTCATATCCATTAATCGTAGAGAATTCTTATGATTCGAGTTGTTAAATTGATTGCACTTATTGACTTATTCACAATGTATGGTGGAATCGGGGTTGCGCGCCACAACAGGTGACATAAAATTGGATTGATATGGTGGAATAAGGGTGAATTTATATTGATACGGTAGGATTGGGTTGCGCGGCGCACCAAGTGAAATAAGGGTAGATTGATATGGTAAAATAAGAGTGAATTATGATATTTATTCTGATTATATAGTGGGATCGGGTTGCGCGGCAATATATATTTACTTATTATTATTATTGATACTATTATAGTGGAATAAGAGAGAATTGTGTTGTACGGTGGGATCGGGTTGCGCACCACAACAATTTATGTGATTTACATTCCTTGTTGTGTTGTATTGGCTTCGGTACTTTCATACTAGACTTTAAGGATTGGTATTTCAGGTACTTACTGGGTTCTCTTTAGAGATTGAGTTACTTTCGTGCGTTAACTGCTTGAATTCGTTTTTACGTATTTTCCTTTCCTGCCATTATTTTATACTGCATAAAGGTTATGATAAGTGACTTCCTTATCCTCGTCACTACTTCGTCGAGGTTAGGCTCGGCACTTACAGAGTTTATGGGGTCGGTTGTACTCATACTACACTCTGCTCTTCTTGTGCGGATTTTGGAGTCGGTCCCAACGGCGGTTCATAGATTGTTCGGGTCGGCTATTCAGTGGAGACTTGAGGTACAACTTCTCGGCATTCACATCCCCTAAAGTCTCATTCTTCTTTATCTTAGCTGTTTACTTTCCCTCAGGCAGCTTTACTTTTATTCACACCTTTATTTGTACTATTCTAGTTGCTCGTGCACTTGTGACACCAGATTCAAGGTTGTATTAAATATTTCAGTTTTTATGATTTTCCGCACTTTACCTCAGATTTACTTTAGTTATTTTGGCTTCTTTACTATTATTCGATCTGGACTGTTAAAAAGGATAAACTATTCTAATGTCGGCTTGCCTAGCAAGTAAAATATTAGGCATCATCACGGTTCCGAGGGTGGAATTTCTGACAACTTCACAAGGATTATGCAAAAAGCTGCAGACTTGTTAGGTGTTTTTGGTACCTCGAAAAATATTTTCTTGGAAAACAAGTAGTAATCTTATTCATTTTACGGTGTTTGGCATGCAATTAAGAAAAATTACTTCTAAGTATTCATAAATAATTTAGATATAACAAACATGAAACCATAAACTTTCAAACCAATAACCTTCCAAACTCACAAATTTTTTAAACTTTCGAACCGCTAAACTTTCGAAACCGCAAAATTTCGAACCCGTAAACTTCCAAATACATAAATCTCCGAACTCATAACTTTGGAACTTGTAAAATTTTGAACCTTTAAACCGATAAATAAAAAAACTAAAACTGAAAATATTTAAAAAATATTTTTTTGTGCGGGGTGGAAGGGGGGAGAGAGAGGGGTGGGGGTGGGGGTGGGGGTGGGGGTGGGTGGTGCATAAAATGAAAAAACAAAAATTTAAAATTGCAAAAAAAAAATAAGGTAAAAAAATAATTTTTTTGCGGGAGGGGGTAGGGTGGGGGACTAGTAGGGTGGGTGGTAACGGAAAACTGAAATTTGAAAAAAAGAAGCTTTTTTGGAGAGAGGGTGTTAGTTGGGTTGGTGAGGGTGCGGGAGGTTGAGAAGGAGTTTTGGAAAATATTTTCCCTTCTCTTGGTAAGGAAAATATTTTCCTCCAATTGGAGGAAAATGAGTTCATAAGGAAAATATTTTCCAAAATATTTAAGCCAACCAAACATGGAAAAATTAGAAAATATTTTCCGGAAAATGTTTTCCTTCTTACCAAATACACCCGTTATCTCAAATTTTTTGATTGAATACTCAAATGCTTCCACAAATCAACATCAAAGATGGAATTACCTTAACTTGATTTTAATCCGGAGACTGTCATGACCCTGGTTCTCCCTCCGTGAACCATCGTGACAACACCTAGTCTCTACGACTAGGCAAGCCTAACAATGCGAAAAATAAACCAATTTACGGAAGAAACAATTAAAAATCGAAATAGTGAAATAAAACAGCGTTTAAAAGTACCGCTCGGCATACACAATATCAACTCTCAAAAACTAATATATTTCCCAAAATCCGGAATCTCATGATCACAAGCCTTTGAATGTCTACAAATATCTAACTCCAGAATATCTAATAAAGAAACGAAAGTTCTGAAAGGCTAATACAAAAAGGGAGGGTAGAAAGGGATTCTTCAGTCTGCGGACGCGGCAGATATACCTCAGAGTCTCTAGAAGCGCCTCGTCTTAAGCGTGATAAGTCTGAGTAGAAGTACCTGGATCTACACATGAAAGACATGCGCAGAAGGGCATGAGTACACCACAGCGGTACTCAGTAAGTGCCAAGCTTAACCTCGGTCGGCTAGTGACAAGGAAGCTCAGGGCCCTACTGAGGTTAAATAAAATATAAGGTTTAACAGTTTAGAACAAAAACAGTATACATGAGTACAACAATAAAAGTAACACAGGATATAAAGGACAACAACAACTACCACAGAGGCAAAATAAACACAGAAAGATATACAACTTAGTATAAGGATAACAACCGGGGATTTTCCAGGATACCATCCTATAGTCCCAAACATAAATATCCAGTGGATCTCCTGGGATACCGTCCCGTAGTCTAACTCATAATATGAGGGAATCTCCCGGAATAGCGATCCGTAGTCTCAAATGTAAATACTGAGTACAACGGGAATCTACCTGGTGCAGTCCTGTAGTTCCAATGTAAATGTACAGGGGGATCTCCTGGAATACCATTCCGTAGTCCCAAAGTAAACATACAGGGGGATCTCCTAGGAAACCGTTGTCGCACTTCCTTTTTGCCGCGCCCGCGGGGCGCGTGGGGAGTTTTCTCCAATTAAAGGACAGTCGAAACGGGATTTATTTAATCATTTAAGAGTCGCCACCTGGGAATTTTAAGGCGTCCCAAGTCACCAATTTCAATCCCTGAATCGAGGAGAATATGACTCTGTTTATTATTCTGCGAACCAGAAATCCTGAGTAAGGAATTCTGTTAATCCGGAAGAAGGTGTTAGGCATTTCCGAATTCCGTGGTTCTAGCACGGTCGCTTAACTATTTTTATTATTGGCTTAATTATCTTGATTTTATTAAATATATTGATGTTACATGATTTTACTACTGCTTATACTTATTGTGATTGAGGATCCTTCTTTTGAATCGAATTACGCGTACGTATATTCGTGTTATAAATTTAAAAAAATGCGGAATTGTGTCACGCGTACGTGTACACGATAACTTTTGGTAATATATTTATTAAACAATCATTTTTCGAAATTTGTGTCGAATCAAGAATATTTGTTTTTCTTGAATAGTGAACCGTACATCTCGGGTTTTTATGAAATTGATTTAACGCCTTTGGAAAAATCCTTTTATTAAATATTCGCTCGAAATTGCGCGTACGCATAATCCGAATTTTTGCTTTTAAAAAATATAATCAGGGTACGCGAACATATCCCTAATTGCGCAAAATATTTATAATGATATTAGGGATTTTTCCACAAATTGTTTATTATATTATGAGAAATCTTCATTTAAAATACTCTTAATTCTTAAAAAAAATTCACAATTTATTGAATGTCGCCCATTGATTATAATTTCGCGTATGAATTACATTCCTCCAAACTATTCAAATTTAAAGAAAAGAATAAACATATGATTAACACTATTTTTAGTAAATACAACATATGTATACTAAAATGTGAATAACGTATGAAACTAAAAAAATTTCAATTCTTGAAAGGAAATGATATTTTCGAAGAGTTCTCAATATTCTTTTTGCAACGAATGCTACTATTTACACTCTTAAACTTGTTATACATTATAAATCTAATCTCTTTCTACATTGCTTGTTCTTAATTTGATAGGCCTAATTATTTTTTGATTAATTGCTATTGATTGAATTCGAGATATACTTAATCAACCCAATTTTTATTCTCAACCTATACGAGTTATTTGGCCGACATAAAAAAATCGTTGACTTAAGAAGACAATATCACATATAACATGAATATACCCCTACACCATTCACCATATGCCAATATCGTGAATATAACAGATTTTATCGATGCATCTTTCGGCTATAGATTATGAACATGAACATTATTATGCTAAATATGAACAAGACACAATCAATACTATCTTAGCCTTAAAAATCAGATGTTTAACAACATAGACTAGTAATGCTGTTATCTTGAAATTTCCATACTAGTCTATACTAGCAATTTTAAGAGATGCGATTAATGGCCAGTTTTCTGCCATGTTCCCTATTTTGATGATTCAAATACAACTTATACTGAATGAAAATTCGAAATAAATAACTTTGTTACAATATTTATACAAAACTTCAAAAGGAAATAATTAGCTAATAGTTATCGTATCAAGCATATTGTCATATTAACCTACACGAAACAAAACAGAAGTTTGAACTACTGAATTTAAACACGTGGAAGAAAAAATTATAATTCTCAAACTTCATCTATTCATCATGTTGGAGCTTTTCACCACATGATTTTAAAAGACATGTACCTGGAAAACGAAGGCAGAAGGAGAAAATTTCAGTAGTAGCAGCAGTAACAAAATCAGCAGAATACCAGTTTTTCCACAGATTTGAGCAATAATAAGACCCGAGGAACCCAGATGAATAGTGACAGAAACTTGAGAAAAATTTCAGATTTGAACCGAACAATATTCACAAGCAAACAACGGACAGATTCTAGAAAAATAACATTTTTCAGATTTCAGTTTCTTTCCTCTATCTGTTTCAAATTCCTATTTCTGATTTTTCTGTTTCTGCTTTTGTATCTGTTTCAAATTGTGTGTGTGTGTGTGAATGTTCTCTTTTCTATTTCTTTTTCTGTTTTCTTCCTCTCTTTCCTTTTCTTAAAAAAAATCTCAGTCCTTAAAATCTGAGTAAATTTCCCCTTTTCAAATCTGATTTCTTCTCTTAAAATCTCTTCAAGTCTCTCCAACTCTCCTAAAACTGATCTTAATTCTAAAAAAAAAAACTGACTGCCCTCTATTATGAAAAGCTGATTTCCCTCTCTCCGGAAACTGATCCCTTTCTGTCTGTCCAGCTCCTGTATTTATACAGGGCTGGTTGCACCCTTTTAGTGCTGGATGGACCCTTTATCCCTTTAAAAATTAGAAAGTTTCCATTAAAAACTACTTTTTAATACTTTATATGATCCTAACATGATTTTCAGCAGCCCCATTATCCCTTGTTTCCCATTAGTATCTTAAACTATAGCCACTAACATTACATTATAATACACTAGCATTAACACCCTGTTTTTACTGTTTCATTCCCAGAAATGCCCCTGACCTACTGTAATTACTGAAAAATCAGAACCTACTGCAAAACAGATTCTAAAATCTGTATAAACTTAACTATCTTTCTGATTTACAGCTAAAACCAATCCTATTAACCTCCTAACACAATTGTATTTGACCAACTTTTGTAAACTTGAATTCAAACTGGACATTACAGCAATATTACACTGAATTCAGTACTAACATCATAACAACATATTACTGAAATTATCATAACAATTCAGACTGGATTTAACATTGAACCACAATCAAACACATACAGGATCATTGTCAATACTGACAATGCCCTGAAACTTTAATGTTCAGACAATAACATATATACAACACTTATTTTGACAGATTCATATAAACCAGGATGATTTAACTGACGAGTATTAGTTAAAAATGATTATCTACAATATCTGTCAACAAACAGTACATAATAATAGAAAACAGGTTGTTTCAATCAGTATTATTATGAATGAGAATTCATAATATAACTAATCGACGAACTAAATCGAGTCGATTGCTTACATTATAAATAGTCACAACCAACAGAAATAATTTCATATTTGACCATATATACGGGCATGAGACAAAGATGACAGAATTAATCAAATAAATATGAAAAATTAAAAAGCTATTGACACAGACAACAATACACGTAGAATACACAAAATAATAGAAAAAATACCTTTGAATCTTCAAACTTCATACGGACTCGAACTCAAATTTGGATTCGGACTTTGTTTGAAATCAAACAGACTTTATTCGAAGTATTCTCAGTTGAGAATACCTCGATTAAAGTCTCTTAGACCTCAACCCTTTACTCGAATTGGAAAAATTCCAAGATTGGAAATTTTTAGGGTTTCAGGTTCTTAAATCTTAAATCCGAACATTTCCGGGCAGATTCGAAGGGAACCAAACATGATACAAGGGTGAGGGTAGCCTAGGGGTCATTTGGTGTTAGTTTGAAATGGATCTGAGTTTGTTCTTGTTTGGTCCGAATCTTCAAAAGAAGATTCGAGAAGTTCAGAGCTGATTCGAACCAAACTAACTTCAGATCCATAACAAGGGTTGTTAGGGGAAGCCATGGTGTTAATTTGGGGCTGATTGGTTTAGATCAAGTTTTCAGGCCAACCTTCGATTTAAGATTCGAAGAGTTGGGGCCTGATTCGAAGGAATCTAAGGTCATATTCGTGTAGAGGACGTTCAGAGGGTTCTGGGGTGTCAAGGTGGTGACCGGCGGCGTTGATGCCGCCGGGTTTCAGGCTTTGGGGTCTTAGGGCGGCTAGGGTTAGGTGGGAGGGTCTGAAGAAGATGGTGAACAGTGAGAGGAGGGGGGGGTGTTCAGTTAGGGGCCGGGGTAAGGCTTGGGATTTATATAGGGGTGGGGTGGATTGGTATTGTCCGTCCGATTAAGTAAGATGAAGGGCCAGGATCAATCCACTAATCCAAACGACGTCGTTTGGTTTAACGTTGGGGTCGGACTGAGTCGGGTCAATGGGTCGGGTTATGGGTTGCGGGTAAGGGCAGGGGATCTTGACCGTTGGTTGGATTTAATCCAACGGCCCTTGATGAGAGGTGACCAAACGACGTCGTTTGGTCTTAGCTTGGGACTGGGTCAGACTTGGGCTGTTTGGATTGGGCTGTGGGGGGGGGGGTGATTTGATTTGGGCCTGGATTTAAATCCAGGTCCGATTTTTTTTATTTCCTTTTCAATTATTTTCTAATTTTATTATTAATAAAAAAAATCCTAATAAAATTATAAAACAATTTTTAACCTTACACAAAATATTAATTACTTCATAACAACTATTTAACACATAGTCAAAACATTAATCACACAGTAACACATTTAAAAATAGAACGAATGCATATTTTTTGTGATTTTATTTTTTAATTAATTCTTAAATGCATAATTAAATCCTATATGCATGTAATATGTATTTTATTTTATTTTTCATTTCATTATGACAAAGTAAACATTTATGGACATAACACAAGTATTTAACACCACGCAAAATTCAAAAATTACACAGTACGAGAAATTTATTTTATTTTTTGATTTATTTTTGGAGTAGTTTTCGTTAAGGCAAAAATCACGTGCTCACAGCTGCCCCTCTTTGTGCGGAAACTCGAAGAGTTTTCGTGCAAAGATAAAGTGAGCGGATACGAGCGATTTTTGCCCGTTCGAACACTCCGTGGGAAGCATTTTTAGAAAGACTTGACCGAACCTCTGCTTCAAAGGTTTCCTACATATCCTTGGCTATAAAGGAATCAGGTCAGTGTAGTTCGGGAATTTTTTGGGTAGCTGGGACTACCGTGGGACTGTGATGTTACTGCTGCTTCGTGCTGTTTTTACTGCTTGCTGACCTCCTTATTACACCTTACTTCCAAGGTAATACAAAAATTAAACTAGATTAGGGTACAGGAATTATAAAAATCTTATCTAGATCATGCCCTTGCGTTTCTTGTTGTCTTGATATCTTGGTGACTCTTGGGCATTTGGCTTATTCCGTATTCCTTTTGGAACTCTTGTTATTTCTTGATAGGGATTCTGTTGGACTCCTCTGCTTTATTGATTCTAAGTGTGCTCCTTTTCCATATGAGCGGGCTTTTGATTTCAACATTTCAATTCCCTCGTTCTTCAGGTGGGTGCCTTGACTGCTTCTTTTCTTTCTTCATCCTCATTCTCCAGGTGGACGCCTGTCTTCTTTTTAACTTCTTCATCCTCGTTCTCCAGGTGGACGCCTGACTTTTTTTTAACTTCTTTATCCTCGTTTTCCAGGTGGACGCCTGACTTCTTCTATTCTTTCTTCATCCCCATTCTCCAGGTGGACGCCTGACCTCTTTTTAACTTCTTCATCCTCGTTCTCCAGGTGGACGCCTGACTTCTTTAACTTCTTCATCCTCATTCTCCAGGTGGATGCCTGACTTCTTTAATTCTTTATCCTCATTTTCCAGGTGGACGCCTGACTTCTTCAATTTCTTCATCCTCATTCTCCAGGTGGACGCCTGACTTCTTTAATTCTCATCCTCATTCTCCAGGTGGACGCCTGACTTCTTTAATTCTCATCCTCATTGTCCAGGTGGACGCGTCCACCTGACTTCTTTAATTCTCATCCTCATTCTCCAGGTGGATGCCTGACTTCTTTAATTTTTTATCCTCATTCTCCAGGTGGACGCCTGACTTCTTTAACTTCTCATCCTCATTCTCCAGGTGGACGCCTGACTTCTTTAATTCTTTATCCTCATTCTCCAGGTGGACGCCTGACTTCTTTAATTCTTCATCCTCATTCTCCAGGTGGACGCCTGACTTCTTTAGTTTTTTTTTATCCTCATTCTCCAGGTGGACGCCTGACTTCTTCTTTTCTCATCCTCATTCTCCAGGTGGACGCCTGACTTCTTTAATTCTCATCCTCATTCTCCAGGTGGACGCCTGACTTCTTTAATTCTTTATCCTCATTCTCCAGGTGGACGCCTGACTTCTTTAATTCTTCATCCTCATTCTCCAGGTGGACGCCTGACTTCTTTAGTTTTTTTTTATCCTCATTCTCCAGGTGGACGCCTGACTTCTTCTTTTCTCATCCTCATTCTCCAGGTGGACGCCTGACTTCTTTAATTCTTCATCCTTATTCTCCAGGTGGACGCCTGACTTCTTTAATTCTTTATCCTCATTCTCCAGGTGGACGCCTGACTTCTTTAATTCTTCATCCTCATTCTCCAGGTGGACGCCTGACTTCTTTAGTTTTTTTTTTATCCTCATTCTCCAGGTGGACGCCTGACTTCTTCTTTTCTCATCCTCATTCTCCAGGTGGACGCCTGACTTCTTTAATTCTTCATCCTCATTCTCCAGGTGGACGCCTGACTTCTTTTAATTCTTTATCCTCATTCTCCAGGTGGACGCCTGACTTCTTCTATTCTTCATCAGGTATTTCCTGACACAAATATTGTATTTGCCCTTGTTTTAAATCAAAGAAAACTTCGTTAGTTTAAAGCAGGGTAGTTGACTGGGGTATTCTTGCCGATGGTGATGCCTTGGCATTCCTTCTTGAATCTTGGTAGTATACCTTGACATTCCTTCTTATTTGTTTGGAATAAAACTTATCTCAGAGCTTTTTAGAAAGTGAGATTATTAGTAACGAAATACGTTGATTTCGACAATTATAGAATGAAAAGAAAAATTCAAGTTTGGATGACTGTTGGAGAAAGAATACAAACTTATCTGATTTGAGTTACCGGCACCAATGATTAGGGTATGCATTTCGGATTAATCAACCCAGTCTTTTAATCAATCTCCTTTCAATTGTCTTATTTTGGTTTTCCCCCAAAATTTCCATAACCCAACTTCATTTTTCATTTGCAGACCTGTTGGACTTGCAACGTCTCAAAGAGTTTTCACCGATAAACTTTCCTCATTTGTTCATTTCTCACTTCTTTTTCGCCTTATGGTGCCCACGAAGGTTTTCACCAATAAGACTTTCTCATTTTATTTTTCTCTCAACTTTCGTCGCCTTATGGTGCCCGTGTGGGTTTTCACCTATAAGACTCTCTCGTTTTTACTTTCTTTTCTTGTTTGTACCAGAATGTTATGAACCATCTTCATTTGCTTGACTCAGCATTTTTCTAAGATTGGTCAAAAGGTCTTTCTGGTATGGGGTTAGAAATGGAAAAGGTATTAAAAGCTAAATAGTTTTGGTATGTGTTTAAAATTATAACTCTTGGAATCTTTTCTTATTTCCAATACAATTCTTGCCCCAGTTCCTTGATTGGGGTCGCTTGATGTTTCTTTTTGTGCACATTTTATGTATATTGTGCACCCTATGACCGAGCCGTGAAGCGCCTACGTATCCTTCTTTGAGGAATCAGGTCAAACGTAGTTCACCAAATAATAGTGATGTTTTTTTTTTTTTGATTTTCATTGATTCCAAGAGAGGGTAAGAAAAAAAACAAGTATGGCTCAAAGGGGAAGCAAATGGTATAGTGTTTGGATAGCATAATAAATTGCCTTTGTCATTCCAATCTTCGAAATAATGCTAAATACAAACATTCAAAAATTTTATGCATAATATCTCTTTACCGCGTCAGAATTGATCGCCATATCTATGCATTTGCCTTCAATATCTTTTAAACATAGTGCACCATTCGATAATACTCTGGTCACAATGAATGGTCCTTGCCAATTCGGGGCAAATTTGCCCTTTGCTTCAACCTGATGTGGAAGAATACGTTTCAGCATATGCTGACCTACTTCAAACTTCCGAGGACGCACCTTTTTGTTGTATGCTCTTTCTATTCTTCTTTGATATAATTGACCATGGCATACTGCGGTCAATCATTTTTCATCAATCAAGTTTAACTGTTCCAGACGGGTTTTGACCCATTCATCATCATCAATCTTTGCTTCGGCGATGATCCGAAGGGAAGGAATTTCAACTTCTTCAGGAATTACTGCTTCAGTGCCATATACCAACAAATAGGGAGTTGCTCCTACTGAAGTGCGAACAGTAGTGCGGTATCCCAATAACACAAATGGTAATTTTTCATGCCACTGTTTTGAACCTTCTATCATTTTCCGAAGTATCTTCTTTATGTTTTTGTTGGCTGCTTCTACTGCTCCATTCGCCTTGGGCCGATATGGGGTAGAGTTGCGATGTGTAATCTTAAACTGTTGACATACTTCCTTCATTAGGTTGCTATTAAGATTAGCACCGTTATCTGTGATGATCACCTTCGGGATTCCGAATCGACATACGATATTTGAGTGGACAAAATCGACCACAGCTTTCTTGGTCACTGATTTGAATGTCTTGGCCTCAACCCATTTGGTAAAATAATCAATAGCTACCAGAATGAACCTGTGTCCATTGGATGCTGCCGGTTCAATTGGTCCAATCACATCCATGCCCCAGGCAACGAAGGGCCATGGTGCCGACATTGTGTGCAACTCGGATGGTGGAGAATGAATCAAATCTCCGTGTATTTGGCATTGATGACACTTGCGCACAAAACTGATACAATCTCGCTCCATGGTAAGCCAATAGTAACCGGCTCGGAGGATTTTCTTTGCCAATACATATCCACTCATGTGGGGTCCGCAGACTCCTGAATGTACTTCAGACATGACAGTTGTAGCTTGTCTGGCATCTATGCATCTTAATAATCCAAGATCTGGGGTTCTTTTATACAAAACTCCTCCGCTTAAGAAGAATCCATTCGCTAATCGCCTAATGGTCCTCTTTTGATCTCCTGTGGCTTGTGCGGGATATATCCCCATCCTGATATACTCCTTGATGTCGTGGAACCATGGTTCACCATCAAATTCTTCTTCAACCATATTGCAATAAGCGTGCTGATCGTGGACTTGAATATGTATCGGATCTACATAAGCTTTGTCCGGATGGTGCAACATTGATGCCAGGGTAGCCAATGCATCAGCAACCTCATTATGGATTCTTGGAATATGTTGGAATTCCACTGATTGAAACCGCTGACAAAGATCATGTAGACATTGTCGGTATGGTATGAGATTCAAGTCTCGGGTTTCCCATTCTCCTTGAATTTGATGTACCAAAAGATCCGAATCTCCCATAACTAAGATTTCTCGGATACCCATGTCTGCAGCTAGCCTTAACCCCAAAATGCAAGCTTCATATTCAGCCATATTATTGGTGCAATAAAATCGCAATTGAGCCGTAACAGGATAGTGATTCCCTGTTTCAGAAATAATTACAGCTCTTATTCCGACTCCTTTCATGTTAGCGGCTCCATCAAAGAAAAGTTTCCAGCTAGGTTTTTCAATTTGTTCCACCTCGTCGATATGCATTGTTTCTTCGTCAGGAAAATAAGTCTTCAACGGCTCATATTCCTCATCGACCGGGTTTTCGGCTAAATGATTGGCCAGTGCTTGAGCCTTCATTGCAGTTCGAGTCACATAGATGATGTCGAATTCCGTGAGCAATATCTGCCACTTTGCAAGTCTTCCCGTTGGCATAGGCTTTTGAAAAATGTATTTCAATGGATCCAACTGAGAAATGAGGTAAGTAGAGTAGGATGACAAATAGTGTTTCAATTTTTGAGCTACCCATGTTAGGGCGCAACATGTCTTTTCCAGATGAGTATACTTAACCTCATAAGCTGTGAACTTCTTGCTAAGGTAGTAGATGGCCTGTTCTTTTCTGCCAGTGAGGTCATGCTGCCCCAATACACAACCAAATGAATTTTCCAAAACTGTCAAGTAAAGAATCAAAGGTCTTCATGTCTCTGGCGGGACCAACACGGGTGGGTTTGACAAGTACCCTTTTATTTTGTCGAACGCTTCTTGACACTCATCGGTCCATTTGACCGCAGCATCCTTTTTTAACAATTTGAAAATTGGCTCACAGGTTGTCGTGAGCTGAGCAATAAACCTGCTGATATAATTTAACCTCCCCAACAAACTCATTACTTCAGTTTTGTTTTTTGGAGGTGGCAGTTCTTGGATGGCTTTAATCTTTGACGGATCTAGCTCGATGCCTCGTCGACTGACTATGAATCCCAGCAACTTTCCGGATGGAACTCCAAATGCGCATTTGCCAGGGTTAAGCTTGAGGTTGTACCTGCGAAGTCTTAAGAAGAACTTCCTCAAATCCCCAACGTGGTCGGCCTGATGTTTTGATTTTATGATCACATCATCCACGTACACCTCAATTTCCTTGTGTATCATATCATGAAACACTGGGGTCATTGCTCTCATATAGGTTGCTCCGGCGTTCTTTAGACCGAATGGCATTACCCGGTAGCAATAAGTTCCCCATGGTGTGATGAATGCCGTCTTTTCTGCATCTTCTTCATCCATTAGAATTTGATGATACCCGGCATAACAATCCACGAAAGATCCTATATCATGCTTGGCACAATTGTCGATCAAAATATGGATATTGGGTAACGGGAAATTATCCTTTGGACTTGCTTTGTTGAGATTGCGATATTCGACGCATACTCTAATTTTGCCATCTTTCTTTGGTACAGGAACGACATTAGCCAACCAAACAGGATATCGGGTGACTCGAATGACCTTTGCTTCCAATTGTTTGGTGATTTCTTCCTTAATTCTCATACTCATATCAGGCTTGAATTTTCTCAGCCTCTGCTTGACAGGAAGCACCGTTGGATCGGTGGGCAATTTGTGGACCACTAAATCAGTGCTCAAGCCCGGCATGTCGTCATACGACCATGCAAAAACATCTTTGAATTCTATGAGTGCTTTAATCAACTCTTCTCGGATCTTTGGTTCGAGATGGACACTTATTTTAGTTTCCCGGACATTACTCGTGTCCCCTATATTGACGTCCTCGGTATCACTCAAGTTAGGTTTGATTTTTTCCTCAAAGTGAATTAACTCTTTACTAATTTCTTCAAAAACCTCATCTTCATCATATTCTGATTCATAATCACAATATATTTCTTGAATTAATATTTCGGAACCAGATTGATTTTTAAGACTGGGCTGAGGATTCCTCATGCATGCCATATCACTAGAGCCAGCGTAAAAGGAACTGTACAGAAAAGAAGAAAAAGAAAAGAAAGCTATTAGGAATGATAATAAAAAAAGAAACTGCTTTTTATTGGATGATGAAAGATAACCAGGTTTTGCACACTTCAAACCAACTGTAAGATAAACTTTGGGATTACAACCTTGAAATAACCCAAACAAACTGAAAGAAAATCAAAATAAACTACCAAGACTCCTTTCGAATTGGGAGAGGAGTGGCTTTCCAATTAGTGAGCTTTGTTTTCGGTCCAACGAATTGAACTTCTGCGTTGCTACACCCTTCTCCGCTTTCCAACATATTCACATCACTAAACAATTTCTCGAACCTTTCAATTAATTCCTTCTCAGGATTGACCCGGGATTTAGGAATTGTTGTTATCGGGCGATTTTTAGCGCCGGTCTTGACAAAAGACTTTGACAGATGTGGGACTGGTTTTGGAAGAACCCATGTTTGGGGTTTCAACTTCCTAGCCCTTGTCACGTCATTGGCAGTGGGTATGAACCCTAAACCGAATGTTCCCCAGTTCTCGGGGAGAGATACTGGTTGTACAATTCCTTGCAGAGATAAGCCCAGGCCTTTGCCGAGTATAAAGCCATTCTTTAACATTTCATAAGCTACCATGACTGATGCAGAGGATATCCTTGGATTCGGAAGGTATTTCCCTTCTGGAATTTTCTCTACTGACACCGTGTCGGACACTTGGTATACCCATGGTCCTTGGTCAATTTTTGTTCCCTCGACCGGTACAATGGTACTGTTGTGAGCATTTAAACTTTCTTCTCCATGCACGACTATTTCTTGATGATCCCATTCGAACTTGACAGCCTGATGTAGTGTTGACGGGATTGCTTTAGCAGCATGGATCCATGGTCGACCCAACAACAAGTTGTAAGAAACAGTTATGTCCAACACTTGGAATTCCATTGTGAATTCAACTGGCCCTATTGTCAGTTCCAACACTATGTCGCCAAATGAATCTCTGCTTCCACCGTCAAATCCTCGTACGCAGATACTATTCTTCTGGATCCTCTCCTCTTTAATCTTTAATTTGTTTAAAGTGGAGAGAGGGCATATGTTTGCACTGGACCCATTGTCAACCAATACCCGGGTTACTACGGAATTTTCACATTTCACGGTGAGGTAAAGAGCTCTATTGTGCTCGGTACCTTCCACAGGTAATTCATCATCAGCAAATGTAATTCTGTTTGTCTCAAAGATTCTGTTGGCTATTTTTCCCAAATGATTTACAGAGATCTTTTCAGGAACATGAGCTTCATTCAGGATTTTCATCAAAGCCAAGCGGTGCTCCTCTGAATGGATCAGTAATGACAACAATGAAATTTGAGCGGGGGTTTTCTTTAATTGATCCACCACAGAATAATCATGGAGTTTCATTTTTCTTAAAAACTCTTCCTCCTCTTCTTCCGTCACAGCTCTCTTTGTTGGCGTTGGATTGTTTTTAGTTTTTCTCAACTCTTCGGGAGTAAAACATCTTCCCGAACGTGTCAAGCCTTGCACCTCACACACTTCTTCCTTGATTTCTTTGCCCTTGTACATTACAGTCACCCGTTCATAGTTCCATGGGATGGCTTTGTTGTTGATGATCGGCAGCTGGATTACAGGTGCAATAATAACCCGATCTGTACATGCTCCTTCCACGAATATAATGGGTTTGTTAGCAACCCCTGGCACTACCACTTTCGGCCTTTCTTGTTTTGCGGCAACTTTGCTTGATGATGCCTCATCGACTATTATAGACGGTTCATCACCATTTTTGTTCTGCTTAGACACCAGCTTCTCCTCCATTAACTGCTTATCTAGCTTGGTTTCATGAGTCTTGATCATCATGACAGTTTGTGACGGCTTCTTTGTCTCTCCATCAGCTTGTATGATTTCTATCATGTTAGCCTCTTGATGGGCTGGCATTGGATTTCTATTGATATTTGGAGCTTCGGGGTTTTGAAACTCGATTTTATTAGTATCAATCAGCTCTTGTATTGCATTTTTCAAATGCCAACATTTCTCCGTATCATGGCCTGGTGCACCGGAGCAATATTCACAGCTAATGGTATAATCCAGATTCTTTGGAGGAGGATTGGGTAGCTTGGATTGTATTGGTCTCAACATGTCTAGCTGTCTCAGCCTGTGGAACAGACTAGTGTAAGATTCTCCCAATGGAGTGTAAATTTTCTTTTTCTGTTCCCTTTCTCCCCTGAATGCTGGTCTAGGCCTGAAACCTAGTCCGGGGTAGGCTCGTGGGTAAGTATTTGGTGTGATGGGAGCACGCCAATTGGTGTGAACCGGTGGCTGATTGTATGCTTGAGCATGGTTAATGGAAAAATGAGGCTCTGAAGGGTGATAGAAGTGTTGGGATGAATCATGGTGGTAAGCTGATGGGCGAGGTCGTTGATTATAGTAAAGCGGTGAACCTCTGGGTCCCGGCCAAATTCCTGAATCAACTACGGCTGCTTCCTCCCTCTTCTTTCTTCCGATTCCTCCTACCCCGCCTTGAATAGCTTGAGTAGTTGCCTTAATTGCTGAATAGCTCATGATTTTATTTGTCTTGAGGCCTTCTTCCACCATACCTCCCATCTTCACTACCTCGTTGAATGATTTTCCAACCGCTGAAACCAAGTGGGCATAGTAAGTTGGTTCCAAGGCTTGGAGGAAGTAGTCTACCATTTCGCTCTCCTTCATAGGAGGATCCACTCTTGCTGCCTGTTCTCTCCACCGAAAACCATACTCTCTGAAACTTTCATTGTGTTTCTTCTCAAATTTGGTCAAAGATAATCGATCTGGGATGATTTCCAGATTGTATTGGAAATGGTATGCAGAATGCCTGCGCCAGGTCATCCCAGGTGTACCATCTCCCATGGTCCTGGCGCGTATACCACTCCAAAGCTGATCCGCTTAGACTTTGACTGAAGTAAGCCATTAATAATTCATCTTTTCCCCCAGCTCCTCGCATCTTGCTACAGAAACCCCTTAAGTGGGCTACTGGGTCACCGTGCCCGTTGTATAAGTCAAATTTGGGCATCTTGAAGCCAACTGGTAATTGTACGTTTGGGAACAAACACAAATCTTTGTAGGCTACACTGACTTGCCCACCTAATCCTCGCATGTCTCTGAACGATTGTTCTAGACTCTTGACCTTCCTGAACATCTCTTCTTGTTCAGCATTTTTGGCTGGCTTGTCAATTTCGGTTGGGAGATCAAAACGAGGAGTAGTTGAATGAATTTCGGAAGCTTTGAGGGTGGGTTCCGGGGGTAATATTGGTTGTCTTGGGCCTGGAATGTAGGCTCACTAGGAGATTTGTGAAATGTAGCAGGGGGAGGTGCTACGAAAACAGGAGTCATAAGTGGAGGAAAGTACGGAACTGGCTTTGGAGGTGGAGACTGTGGTGTCTGAGAGGTGGTGCCTCGGTAGTGCTGATAAATGGGAAAACTTGGGGATAATTCAGTGGTGATATTATCCTGAGTTTGGGTCATTGATGGAGCAGGGTTATTTGGGTAAGATGGGGGTAACCGTCCTGTAGACCAAGCTTGGTACATCTCAGCCATTTGCTGCTTGAGCTTAAACATCTCTTCTTTCATTTTCCCGACATCCATCTCTTCTATCTCCATACATGTGTCAACATCTGGGATAGACATACTTTCGGGTATTGGTCCTTTTGATCTTGTGTGATAGTGATAATATGCCAGTATACTCTTTAGAGAAACTAACTGCTTGAATTCTGGAAATGAACAAACTTGTTAGTTTTGAGAGTTTAACACATATATAATCACACGTTGAGATGCAATGCTCCTAGACAAATAATCCCTTTCTATTATGCATTTGCTCGGCTGCTTGTGTCGTCCCAGCCTTCTCGAATTTTTTATTGTTATTCAATTTATTTTATTATATATATCTTTTATCGTGGTGGTCGAATCTTAGAGATTGCCTACGTATCATGCCTCACATGAATCAGACCTTGTGTAGTTCGGACCATAGGCAATCACTTTTATTTATTACACAAAGATGGAATTACATTTGAAAACTTTAAGAAAATGGCTTGAAAACACACACTTAAATAAAAGATACAATTCTTAACACCTCACAACGTGCCCCACTTTCCACTTTTGTTTGTCAAATATTGGATTATCTGCTCAATGTGGGGCTTGACCCGGATGGCCTCCCAGCGTACGATACATCCTTTCCAACTCCATTGCTAGATGACGAGCAAAAGTGGGCGCATGCTCTGTAAACCTTTCATAATCCATTCCTTGGCAGTTTACATAACTTTGAGATGTGAAGACTGCCAGGTCGTGGATTTGTGCCCTAAAACCTTGGAGACGTTGGTCTTGGTCTTGCAATTGCTGCTGACGAGTGGTGGCTATATCTCTGACACGGTTCTCACGATCTAGAGCTGATTCTAACAAAGCTCGGAGTCTGGCTTGCTCTAATCTTGCTTGCGCTCTTTCCCTGTCGAGGTCTGCTTGTTGGTGTTCTCTGTTGCATCTTCTTGCCTCTTCTAGTTGTGCACGAAGCTGGTCTTCTGATCGCATCCAATAGTCTTTTTCCTTCTTAAATTGTGCCTTGTCTTTTTCGGATTGCCTATCTTGGCGTTCCTTGTTAGATCTGGCTTCTTCGTTTAATTGTTGGATCTTTTCTTTTGCTTTGCTCAATGCCCTTTCATTTTCCGCAAGAATGGAATCATAATCTTGCATTCTTTCAAAGAGATTGGCGATGGTTTTTTGATCCTTCCAGCTCCTCTTTGGCGTTTCAGAAACTCTTTTCATTTTTTGGAATCGAGCATGAAGATTTTCATTCTCACAAGCTAGACTCTTTTTCTCGCCTTCGGCTTCTTGTTCTTGCAAATCTTTCTCCAAACTGAGGCTTCTTAGATTTTCTTTTAGGGCATGGATAGTTGCTTTGTACCCTTTTTCTTTTTCTCCCCAGATCAACCGCTCTTGGATTTTATCATTGAAGTTTTGAACATGGGGTCTTTTTGTTGGCCTTTTTAGCTCAGGTTCTGGTACATCATCCACGCGAGACCGTTTTTCAAACCACCTTGCATATCCAGGATTTATCTCACCCTTTGTAGCGTCTAGGACTTGAGTATCGCTTTTCAAGTATCGGCACCCATTCCACATCTGCTGAAGTAGAGCTTCGGGAATAGTGGCTTCTGGGTGTAATTCGATTACTTGCATACTCAAATCTTCATCATCAGGAACTATTTGATATCTCCCTAGTTGCCTTAGGACTCTTAGTGGTGCATACGGCTGAATGCTTCTCAATCCCAATAGTAGTAGATAACTATTTGAGGTTGACATATGTATTGCTTCTCTCATCGGGAGCCATCCCAGAGTCCATTCAATTTGATTTGCCGTTAAAGCCTTTAGATGAGATATCCATGCTTCTATCCCTTCTGGAGCCTGATAATTTTTTGTTCTTTCCTCATAGCTCTCAATGTAATTAGCTTTGTTTGACCCATACTGTATGATCTTGGGCTGTTGTTGGAGATGTTCAATCACCCACATTTGCAACAAATTTTTGCATCCTTCGAAGACTTTTGCTCCTGATTTGTATAAAGTCAAAGCCCGATAAATATCTGATAGAATGATGGGGACAAGGGTGTGATTTTCTTTAGTGGTGAGGATTTGCACAACTTTTGCGGTGCGAATATCAATTGTTCGCTCTTTATTTGGGAAGACCATGACTCCTAGAAAAGCCACCATGAAAGCAAATCGACGGTGCATCTGCCAAGTGTCTTTGTTTTGCTTATTAGTAAGGCCTTTCTCATGAATTTCGAACCCATCTGACTTTCCGAACCTTGAATACAAAAAGTTGAAAGAACAACGTCCATTGATGACATTGCTTTTCCTGATTTGACTGCTGATGTTCAGAAGACCGAAGAATCGATGTACCGAAGGAGCCTTTGTGAATATCAAGCTTTGATTTCTTAAACTTCCGTCAAAACTAACATAGCCAGCTATCTCCTCTAATGTAGGAGTAAGCTCAAAGTCAGAGAAACGAAAAACATTGTGAACAGGATCCCAGAAAGTTACCAACGCCGTAATCAGATCATCACGAGGTTCAACTTTCATAATGTCCGTGAGATTTCCCAAATGCTTGACGACCCATTTTTGACCGTTTTCGCCTAAATCATACCACCACATTTGAAGCTGACATAGAAATTCCTCTGTACTTGTGGATGAGGGGCTTTGTGTGGTGCTCATTTTGTATCTGAAATTTAATTTTAATAAAGTCAAAATTCATTTTGGAAAATTTATACTAAAAATCATTTTCGAAATTTTTCTTTTATTTATTAAATACCTTTATTTTACAATTTAAAACTATATTTTTTTTCAAAATTTTTAAAACAACCCATTTTATTCCTTTCTGCTCACCATGATTTTATTTAAGCTGGTCAACAAACATGTTCGAGGCAAATGAATGCACATGTAGCAAGTAGGATGCATCATGATGGTCTTTTAATTTTGGGTTCACCTGTCCTAGACAGACCCAACCCCTGTGTTGAGTCTCCAAGGCCAAATGAGTATGATGCAAATATACGTTCCTACTAGGGATCCGGTACATGGCTGAGTTATTCTAAGTGCAAAACCTTAGGTTGATTGTTCTAAACCTGGCTTACCCAAACGGACAGTTTGAGCCGAAGCGGGGTAACGTACCGGGAGCACGAAAGTCTGCCCGGCCTAGTTACTTGTCCCAACTCCGTCTTATTTGGTATGACTTAAACAGAAAGGTGGGTCACGCGCACGTGTACACCATAAATTCAGAAGACTCAGAAAGAAGGGGGTTTCGTAGCAATTGTATATATTCACAATTCAAATAATATTAAAGCGGTAAAAAAAAACATTTAGCATATTAGCATATAAACAGTTGAAAATCATATAGTAAATAAAGCCAATTAACACAGCTATTTTAAGCTCGAATTCTTTAAACCCTGAACCAATGGTTCGGTCACGCGCACGTGTACACCATAAATTCAGAGACTCAGAAAGAAGGGGGTTTCGTAGTAGTTGTATATATTCACAATTCAAATAATATTAAAGCGGTAAAAAAAACATTTAGCATATTAGCATATAAACAATTGAAAATCATATAGTAAATAAAGCCAATTAACACAGCTATTTTAAGCTCGAATTCTTTAAACCCTGAACCAATGGTTCTGGGTTACAATAATACTTTTGTCCCCAGCAGAGTCGCCAGAGCTGTCGCACATCCTTTTTGCCGCGCCCGCGGGGCGCGTGGGGAGTTTTCTCCAATTAAAGGACAGTCGAAACGTGATTTATTTAATCATTTAAGAGTCGCCACCTGGGAATTTTAAGGCGTCCCAAGTCACCAATTTCAATCCCTGAATCGAGGAGAATATGACTCTGTTTATTATTCTGCAAACCAGAAATCCTGAGTAAGGAATTCTGTTAATCCGGAAGAAGGTGTTAGGCATTTCCGAATTCCGTGGTTCTAGCACGGTCGCTTAACTGTTTTTATTATTGGCTTAATTATCTTGATTTTATTAAATATATTGATGTTACATGATTTTACTACTGCTTATACTTATTGTGATTGAGGATCCTTCTTTTGAATCGAATTACGCGTACGTATATTCGTGTTATAAATTTAAAAAATGCGGAATTGTGTCACGCGTACGTGTACACGATAACTTTTGGTAATATATTTATTAAACAATCATTTTTCGAAATTTGTGTCGAATCAAGAATATTTGTTTTTCTTGAATAGTGAACCGTACATCTCGGGTTTTTATGAAATTGATTTAACGCCTTTGGAAAAATCCTTTTATTAAATATTCGCTCGAAATTGCGCGTACGCATAATCCGAATTTTTGCTTTTAAAAAATATAATCAGGGTACGCGAACATATCCCTAATTGCGCAAAATATTTATAATGATATTAGGGATTTTTCCACAAATTGTTTATTATATTATGAGAAATCTTCATTTAAAATACTCTTAATTCTTAAAAAAAAATTCATAATTTATTGAATGTCGCCCATTGATTATAATTTCGCGTATGAATTACATTCCTCCAAACTATTCAAATTTAAAGAAAAGAATAAACATATGATTAACACTATTTTTAGTAAATACAACATATGTATACTAAAATGTGAATAACGTATGAAACTAAAAAAATTTCAATTCTTGAAAGGAAATGATATTTTCGAAGAGTTCTCAATATTCTTTTTGCAACGAATGCTACTATTTACACTCTTAAACTTGTTATACATTATAAATCTAATCTCTTTCTACATTGCTTGTTCTTAATTTGATAGGCCTAATTATTTTTTGATTAATTGCTATTGATTGAATTCGAGATATACTTAATCAACCCAATTTTTATTCTCAACCTATACGAGTTATTTGGCCGACATAAAAAAATCGTTGACTTAAGAAGACAATATCACATATAACATGAATATACCCCTACACCATTCACCATATGCCAATATCGTGAATATAACAGATTTTATCGATGCATCTTTCGGCTATTGATTATGAACATGAACATTATTATGCTAAATATGAACAAGACACAATCAATACTATCTTAGCCTTAAAAATCAGATGTTTAACAACATAGACTAGTAATGCTGTTATCTTGAAATTTCCATACTAGTCTATACTAGCAATTTTAAGAGATGCGATTAATGGCCAGTTTTCTGCCATGTTCCCTATTTTGATGATTCAAATACAACTTATACTGAATGAAAATTCGAAATAAATAACTTTGTTACAATATTTATACAAAACTTCAAAAGGAAATAATTAGCTAATAGTTATCGTATCAAGCATATTGTCATATTAACCTACACGAAACAAAACAGAAGTTTGAACTACTGAATTTAAACACGTGGAAGAAAAAATTATAATTCTCAAACTTCATCTATTCATCATGTTGGAGCTTTTCACCACATGATTTTAAAAGACATGTACCTGGAAAACGAAGGCAGAAGGAGAAAATTTCAGCAGTAGCAGCAGTAACAAAATCAGCAGAATACCAGTTTTTCCACAGATTTGAGCAATAATAAGACCCGAGGAACCCAGATGAATAGTGACAGAAACTTGAGAAAAATTTCAGATTTGAACCGAACAATATTCACAAGCAAACAACGGACAGATTCTAGAAAAATAACATTTTTCAGATTTCAGTTTCTTTCCTCTATCTGTTTCAAATTCCTATTTCTGATTTTTCTGTTTCTGCTTTTGTATCTGTTTCAAATTGTGTGTGTGTGTGTGAATGTTCTCTTTTCTATTTCTTTTTCTGTTTTCTTCCTCTCTTTCCTTTTCTTAAAAAAAATCTCAGTCCTTAAAATCTGAGTAAATTTCCCCTTTTCAAATCTGATTTCTTCTCTTAAAATCTCTTCAAGTCTCTCCAACTCTCCTAAAACTGATCTTAATTCTAAAAAAAAAAACTGACTGCCCTCTATTATGAAAAGCTGATTTCCCTCTCTCCGGAAACTGATCCCTTTCTGTCTGTCCAGCTCCTGTATTTATACAGGGCTGGTTGCACCCTTTTAGTGCTAGATGGACCCTTTATCCCTTTAAAAATTAGAAAGTTTCCATTAAAAACTACTTTTTAATACTTTATATGATCCTAACATGATTTTCAGCAGCCCCATTATCCCTTGTTTCCCATTAGTATCTTAAACTATAGCCACTAACATTACATTATAATACACTAGCATTAACACCCTGTTTTTACTGTTTCATTCCCAGAAATGCCCCTGACCTACTGTAATTACTGAAAAATCAGAACCTACTGCAAAACAGATTCTAAAATCTGTATAAACTTAACTATCTTTCTGATTTACAGCTAAAACCAATCCTATTAACCTCCTAACACAATTGTATTTGACCAACTTTTGTAAACTTGAATTCAAACTGGACATTACAGCAATATTACACTGAATTCAGAACTAACATCATAACAACATATTATTGAAATTATCATAACAATTCAGACTGGATTTAACATTGAACCACAATCAAACACATACAGGATCATTGTCAATACTGACAATGCCCTGAAACTTTAATGTTCAGACAATAACATATATACAACACTTATTTTGACAGATTCATATAAACCAGGATGATTTAACTGACGAGTATTAGTTAAAAATGATTATCTACAATATCTGTCAACAAACAAGTACATAATAATAGAAAACAGGTTGTTTCAATCAGTATTATTATGAATGAGAATTCATAATATAACTAATCGACGAACTAAATCGAGTCGATTGCTTACATTATAAATAGTCACAACCAACAGAAATAATTTCATATTTGACCATATATACGGGCATGAGACAAAGATGACAGAATTAATCAAATAAATATGAAAAATTAAAAAGCTATTGACACAGACAACAATACACGTAGAATACACAAAATAATAGAAAAAATACCTTTGAATCTTCAAACTTCATACGGACTCGAACTCAAATTTGGATTCGGACTTTGTTTGAAATCAAACAGACTTTATTCGAAGTATTCTCAGTTGAGAATACCTCGATTAAAGTCTCTTAGACCTCAACCCTTTACTCGAATTGGAAAAATTCCAAGATTGGAAATTTTTAGGGTTTCAGGTTCTTAAATCTTAAATCCGAACATTTCCGGGCAGATTCGAAGGGAACCAAACATGATACAAGGGTGAGGGTAGCCTAGGGGTCATTTGGTGTTAGTTTGAAACGGATCTGAGTTTGTTCTTGTTTGGTCCGAATCTTCAAAAGAAGATTCGAGAAGTTCAGAGCTGATTCGAACCAAACTAACTTCAGATCCATAACAAGGGTTGTTAGGGGAAGCCATGGTGTTAATTTGGGGCTGATTGGTTTAGATCAGGTTTTCAGGCCAACCTTCGATTTAAGATTCGAAGGGTTGGGGCCTGATTCGAAGGAATCTAAGGTCATATTCGTGTAGAGGACGTTCAGAGGGTTCTGGGGTGTCAAGGTGGTGACCGGCGGCGTTGATGCCGCCGGGTTTCAGGCTTTGGGGTCTTAGGGCGGCTAGGGTTAGGTGGGAGGGTCTGAAGAAGATGGTGAACAGTGAGAGGAGGGGGGTGTTCAGTTAGGGGCCGGGGTAAGGCTTGGGATTTATATAGGGGTGGGGTGGATTGGTATTGTCCGTCCGATTAAGTAAGATGAAGGGCCAGGATCAATCCACTAATCCAAACGACGTCGTTTGGTTTAACGTTGGGGTCGGACTGAGTCGGGTTATGGGTTGCGGGTAAGGGCAGGGGATCTTGACCGTTGGTTGGATTTAATCCAACGGCCCTTGATGAGAGGTGACCAAACGACGTCGTTTGGTCTTAGCTTGGGACTGGGTCAGACTTGGGCTGTTTGGATTGGGCTGTGGGGGGGGGGGTGATTTGATTTGGGCCTGGATTTAAATCCAGGTCCGATTTTTTTTATTTCCTTTTCAATTATTTTCTAATTTTATTATTAATAAAAAAAATCCTAATAAAATTATAAAACAATTTTTAACCTTACACAAAATATTAATTACTTCATAACAACTATTTAACACATAGTCAAAACATTAATCACACAGTAACACATTTAAAAATAGAACGAATGCATATTTTTTGTGATTTTATTTTTTAATTAATTCTTAAATGCATAATTAAATCCTATATGCATGCAATATGTATTTTATTTTATTTTTCATTTCATTATGACAAAGTAAACATTTACGGACATAACACAAGTATTTAACACCACGCAAAATTCAAAAATTATACAGTACGAGAAATTTATTTTATTTTTTGATTTATTTTTGGAGTAGTTTTCGTTAAGGCAAAAATCACGTGCTCACAACCGTCTTGTAGTCCCAAAGTAAACACACAGCAACAACAAGAAGAGTACGCAGTTCAATTCAAGTTCCATACCAAGGTAAAACATGTATTTCTAACCTAGCATGCTTCACGTAATCCAAATAAGGCAGTTTGAGCAAGTAAGGCAGTTAAGTCAATTAGACATGCTTTCCTAAGCTAACAACAGACTTAAATTGCTAGTATGAACAGGAAAAAGAAACATACTAGTAATTACTTAATGAAAATCGGATTTTTTATCAATTAGCAAAAGTACGCACTCATCACCTCACGTACAAGGCATTTCAATTATCAATAATATCAAATCATAAGGGGAAAGTCTCACACACAAGGTTAGGCAAGCCACTTACCTCGAACCGGCTCAAAGTCAACCCGAAACCACGTCTTTGCAACGAGTACTCGACTCCAAATGGCACAAATCTATTTAATTCAATTGCATAATGTAAATAACACTTCAAGTAACTGATTCTACAAAAAAGTTTTAAACTAATAAGTGAAATTAGGTAAAATGACAAAAACGCCCCTCGGGCCCACATCTCGAAATCAGGTAAAATTTACATTTCCAGAATTCTTACTCTCACACGAGTTCAGTTATACCAAAAATGTCAAAATCGGACCTCAAATGGTCCTTCAAATCATCACTCAAAGGTCTCTAATTAATCAAGTTCTAGCCCCCAAATTACCACTGATTTTCCTTAAATTTGCATGCTTAAAATGATAAAAATCTCCTCAATAACGAGTTTAAGGACCAAAGACCTTACCCCAATAAATTCCTCTGAAAATCTCCCTTGAAAATGCTCCCCAAGGCTTCTTCCAGTTTGAAAAGAGGTAAAAATAACTCAAATTCGCGAAGGCAAGTATTTATATGTTCTACCCAGCTAATCCACTTCTACAGTCATGCAGTCTCGCTTTTGCGGAATAAGGTCGCATCTGCGACAAATTTACTAAACTCAGATTCCGCACTTGCGACTTCCCAAACGCAGATGCGGTACCGCTTCTGCAGTAAGGCTCCCGCTTTTGCTGCTCCTGCTGGTTCTCCCCCTTTCCGCTTCTGTGATGATATTGCCGCTTCTGCGACTACGCACTTGCGGGACCCAACCGCAGGTGCAGTTATGACAGAAGACCAGCAGCTGAAGCTGCTCAAACAAACTCCCAATTCTTCCGACAACCTTCCGAAACCATCCCAAGCCCCCCGGGACCTCAACCAAAATCACAAACAAGTCTAATACTACTATCCAAACTTATACCAATCCATAAAACACCTAAAACAACATCGAAACGACGAATTGACCACGGATTCAAGCCTAAGAACTCCAAAACTCTAAATTTATGTTCTCGGTCAAAACGTCTATCAAACCTCGTCCGAATGACCTGAAATTTTGCACACACATCACATTTAACACTACGGAGCTACTCCAACTTCCGGAATTCCATTCCGACTATCGAATCAAAATCTCACTATCGAACCGAAAACCTCGAAATTCAACTTTCGACATTTCAAGCCTAAATTAGCTACGGACCTTCAAAACACAATTCGAACACGCTCCCAAACCCGAAATCACCCAACGGAGCTAACGGAACCATCAGAATTCCATTCTGAGGCCATCTTCACACTGTTCCGACTACGGTCAAATTTTTAAAACTTAAGCTCTCATTTAGGGACTAAGTTCCCAAAACTCTCCGAAACTCCAAATAAACCTTCCCGACAACTCACAATAACAGAAACAAGCACGGGAAAAGCAGTTAATAGGGGATGGGGGCGTAAATTTTAAAATGACCAGTCGGGTCGTTACATCCTCCCGCTCTTAAACATTCGTTCGTCCTCGAACAAGCATAGAGACATACCTGAAGTAATAAAAAGATGAGGGTAACAGTTGCGCATATCCTGCTCGGTCTCCCAGGTCGCCTCCGACCGGCTGACCCTGCCACTGAACCTTCATTGATGCAATGTTCTTTGACCTCAGCTATTGAACTTGCCTATCCAATATCGCCACTGGCTCCTCAACATAAGATAGATCCTTGTCCAACTGGACTGAACTGAAATCCAACACGTGCGACAGATCCCTGTGATATCTCCAGAGAATAGAAATATGAAATACCGGATGAACTCCTGCCAAGCTTGGAGGTAAGGCAAGCTCATAAGAAACCTCCCCAACACGCCTCAACATATCAAATGGGCCAATAAACCTCGGACTCAACTTTTCCTTCTTCCCAAATCTCATAACGCCCTTCATTGGTGAAACCCGAAGCAGAACCTGCTCTCCAACCATATAGGAAACATCATGAACCTTCCGGTATGCATAACTCTTTTGTCTGAACTGGGCTATACGGAGTCTATCCTGAATCACCTTAACCTTCTCCAGAGCATCCTGAACCAAGTTTGTGTCCAAGAATCTAGCCTCACCCGGCTCAAACCAACCCACCGGGGATCTACACCGCCTACCATATAAAGCCTCATACGGTGCCATCTGAATGCTGGACTGATAGTTGTTATTGTAAGCAAACTCCGCCAGTGGCAGGAACTGATCCCAAGACCCTCCAAACTCAATCACACACGCACGGAGCATATCCTCAAGAATCTGAATAGTGCGCTCGGACTGTCCGTCAGTTTGAGGGTGAAATGCTGCACTCAACTCTACCCAAGTACCCAACTCATGCCGAACGACCCTCAAGAACCGTGATGTAAATTGGGTACCTCTATCAGAAATAATGGAAACCGGAATACCATGCAGACGAACAATCTCCCAAATATAAATCTCCGCTAGACGCTCCGAAGAATAGGTAGTACACACAGGAATGAAATGCACGGACTTGGTCAGCTTGTCCACAATCACCCGAGTAGCATCAAACTTTCTCAAAGTTCGTGGGAGCCCAAATACAAAGTCTATGGTGATCCGCTCCTGCTTCCACTTCGAAATCTCTATATGCTGAAGCAACCCACCTGGTCTCTAGTGCTCATACTTCACCTACTGACAACTGAGGCACCGAGCTACAAACCCAACTATGTCTTTCTTCATATGCCTCCCCCAGTAGTGATGTCTCAAATCCTGATACATCTTCGCGGCACTCGGATGAATGAAATACCGCAAACTATGGGCCTCTTCTATAATCGAATCCCGAAGCCCATTAACATTGGGTACACAAATTCGACCCTGCATACTCAATACCCCGTCATCACCAATAATCACATCTCTGGCATCACCATGTTGAACCTTGTCCTTGAGGACAAGCATGAGGGTCATCATACTGACGCTCCCTGATACGATCAAATAAGGAAGACCGAGAAACCACGTAAGCTAGGACCCTACTGGGCTTCGAAAGATCCAATCTCACTAACTAGCTGGCTATGGCCTAAACATCTATCGCCATAGGTCCCTCTGATGCTGGTAAATAAGCCAAACTCCACAAACTCTCTGTCCGATGACTCAAGGCATCAACCACCACATTGGCCTTGCCCGGGTGATACAAAATAATGATATCATAGTCCTTCAGCAACTCTAACCACCTCCTCTGGCACAAATTTAGATCCTTCTACTTGAACAGATGCTACAAACTCTGGTGATCAGTATAAATATCACAAGGCACACCGTACAAATAATGATGCGAGATCTTCAAGGCGTGAACAATGACAGCTAATTCAAGGTCATGGACATGGTAGTTATTCTCGTATACCTTCAACTGTCTGGATGCGTAGGCAATCACCCTACCACCCTGCATCAATACCGCTCTAACGCCAATCCTCGAGGCATCACAATAGACAGTATAAGACCCCGAGCTTGTAGGCAATATCAAAATTGGGGTTGTAGTCAAAACTTTCTTGAGTTTCAGAAAGCTCGCCTCGCACTCTTCCATCCACTAGAATGGAGCACCCTTCTGGGTCAACCAGGTCATTGGGGCGGCAATCGATGAAAACCCCTCAACAAAACGATGGTAATAACCCGCCAAGCCAAGAAAACTGTGGATCTCTGTAGCTGACGATGGTCTGGGCCAACTCTGCACTGCCTCTACTTTCTTCGGATCCACCTGAATACCCTCACTCGACACCACGTGGCCTAAGAATGCCACGGAATCCAACCAAAACTCGCATTTCGAGAACTTAGCATATAACTTCTTTTCTCTCAAGGTCTGAAGCACCGTCCTCAGGTGCTGCTCATGATCTTCCCAACTCTGGGAATACACCAGAATATCATCAATAAAAAAAATGATGAGCGAGTCAAGATACAACCGGAACACACTGTGCATCAAATGCATAATGGCTGCTGGGGCATTGGTCAGCACAAATGACATAACAAGGAACTTGTAATGACCATACTGAGTCCTGAAAGCAGTCTTCAGGATATATGGCTCCCGAATCTTCAACTAATGGTAACCTAAGCGCAAGTCAATCTTAGAAAACACTCGTGTGCCTTGAAGCTCGTCAAACAGATCATCAATACGAGGCAAAGGATAACGGTTCTTCACTGTAACTTTGTTCAACTGGCGATAATCAATGCACATACACATAGAACCACCCTTATTCTTCACAAACAAGACAGGAGCACCCCAAGTAGATACATTGGGCCTAATAAAACCCTTATCAAGCAATTTTTGTAACTGATCCTTCAACTCTTTCAACTCAGGAGGAGCCATACGATACGGAGGAATAGAAATGGGCTGAGTGCCCGGCAACAGATCAATGCCAAAATCAATATCTCTATCAGGCGGCATGCCCGGAAGATCAACTGGAAATACATCAAAAAAATCCTGTACTACTGGGACTGAATAAACTGAAGGGGTATCAATACTGACATATCTCACATAAGCTAGATACGCGTCGTACCCCTTCTCACCCATATGCTGAGCCTTAAAGAAAGAAATAACTCTACTGAGATTGTGATCTAAAGTACCCCTCCACTAAACATGCGGTACACCTTGCATAGCCAACGTCACGGTTTTGGCGTGACAATCAAGAATAGCATAATGGGGCGACAACCAATCCATGCTTAAGATAATATAAAAATCTACCATGTTGGGCAACAATAAAGCGGCTCTAGTCTCAAAACCACTAAGAGCAACCAAACACGACTGATAAATGCGGTCCACAATAAGAGAATCTCCCACAGGAGTAGAAACATAAATAGGGAAACCCAAAGAATTCTGAGGTACACCCAAATGCGGAGCATAGTAAGAAGACACATAAGAGTAAGTGGAGCCTGGATCGAATAGAACCGATGCATCTCTGTGATAAACCAACATAATACTTGTGATGACAGAATCAGAGGCAACAACCTCGGTACAGGCAGGAAGGGCATAGTATCTGGCTTGGACTCCCCCTCTAGGGCAACCTCTACCTTCCCGATCTCCACCTCTAGCTGGCTGAGCAGGTGGGGTAGCAACTGGAGCTGTAACCATAGCTTGAGAACTCAGCGGGGCACGTGGTGGCTGAGAAGTTTGTGGAGGTGCAACCCTCCTAAGTCTGGGGCAATCCCTCACCACATGGCGTGCATCACCACACTCAAAACAAGCTCTGGGAGGACGTGGTAGCTGT
This sequence comes from Nicotiana tabacum, assembly GCF_000715075.1. Classification (NCBI taxonomy): domain Eukaryota; kingdom Viridiplantae; phylum Streptophyta; class Magnoliopsida; order Solanales; family Solanaceae; genus Nicotiana; species Nicotiana tabacum. Next base: position 118,300,246 of record NC_134099.1, on the reverse strand, counting down.
GACTGGCTCTGGCCAGTACTGTTGGACTGACCATTGAAAGCACCCTACACAGGAGGCGCACTAGAAACTAGAGGTGCATAATAAGGCTCCTAGGGCCTAGGAGGAGCTGGAATACCACTGACTGTTGGAAGAGTTGAATGAATGGGGCGACTCATATAACCCCTACCATGGCGACCTACAACTGGGGCACTAGCACCAGAATAATGGCCTGACTCTCGAGACCTCTTGGCCTCCCTCTCCTCTCTCTCCCTAGCATGCATACCCTCTATCCTCTTAGCAATTCTCACCACCTGCTGAGAAGAAATATCCATCTCCAGCTCAAGAGCCATGCTAGACCTGGTGCTGGGAATAAGCCCCTCAATAAACCGGCGAACCCTCTCACGAACAGTAGAAACCAAGGCCGGTGCATGCCTAGCCAAACTAGTGTAACGGATAGCATACTCTGAGACAGTCATAGCACCCTGGCGCAAATGCTCAAACTCTGCACGTTAGGCGTTCCTAAGGCTCTGAGAAACAAACTCTCTCAGGAACATATCTGAAAACCGAGTCCAAGTCGGTGAACCAGCCTCATCTGGACTGTCTAACTCATAGCTGCGCCACCACTCATAGGCAGCTCCTCGAAGCTGGAAGGCAGTGAAAGAAAACCCCACTCGATCCTGATATACCCATAGTGCGGAGGATACGGTGACACTCCTCCAGAAATCCCAAGGCATCATCTCATGCTAACCAACTGAATACCAGAGGATCATACTTCTTGAACCTCTCAAATTTCCACTGCTCATCCTCTGAAGCCACTGCCCTGTCCTCGAGCTGACCTGGGACTACAGGCTGTACAGGAATAATCTCTGGGACCTGATCAACATGCACTCGCTGCTCAGGAGTGCGGGCGGCGGGAGTCTGTGCTCCTCCCCCGGCCTGAGATGTTGCTGCAGCAAGGGGAAGCAACCTTACCTGGGCCAAAGTGGTGTACATACTCATGAACTGCGCAAGAGTCTCCTGGAGAGCTGGAGTAGTAGTAGCAGTAGGCGTATCAGGTGCTTGAACTCCAGTTGGAACTGCTGGTGGTACCTCGGCGGTAGCTCGCGCGGGTGTTTTGGCTACACTACATGCACGTCATCGGCTTCTACCCCAGCCCCAGCCTCTGACAGCTGCAGTAGAGGGTGCAAATGCTTGATCATCTCGGGTAGCGCGTGTCCTCACTATCTGTGAGAGAATAAAAGACAGAAGTTTAGAATTATGACATCAAAAATATCACAAGACAAGGAAATTAAATGAAGTGGAATTTTCCTAACAATTACATAGTGTCGCACCTCCTTTTTACCGCGCCCGCCGGGCGCGTGGGGAGTTTTCTCCAATTGAAGGACAGTCGAAACGGGATTTATTTAATCATTTAAGAGTCGCCACCTGGGAATTTTAAGGCGTCCAAAGTCACCAATTTTAATCCCTGAATCGAGGAGAATATAACTCTGTTTATTATTCTGCGAACCAGAAATCCTGAGTAAGGAATTCTGTTAATCCGGAAGAAGGTGTTAGGCATTTCCGAATTCCGTGGTTCTAGCACGGTCGCTTAACTGTTTTTATTATTGGCTTAATTATCTTGATTTTTATTAAATATATTGATGTTACATGATTTTACCACCGCTTATTCTTATTGTGATTGAAAACCCTTCTTTGATTCGAATTACGCGTACGTATATTCGTGTTATAAATTTAAAAATGCGGAATTGTGTCACGCGTACGTGTACACAATAACTTTTGATAATATATTTATTAAGCAATCATTTTTTTTTCGAGATTGTGCTGAATCAAGAATATTTGTTTTTCTTAAATATTGAACCGCACATCGCGGATTTTTATGAAATTAATTTAACGCCTTTGGAAAATCCTTTTATTAAATATTCGCTCGAAATTGCGCGTACGCATAATCCGAATTTTGCTTTTTTTAAAAAAAATATAATCAGGGTACGCGAACATATCCCTAATTGCGCGAAATATTTGCAATGATATTAGGGATTTTTCCATAAATTGTTTATTATATTAAGAGAAATCTTCTTTTAAGATATCCTTTAATTCTTGGAAAAGAATCCACAATTTATTAAATGTTGCCCATTGATTATAATTTCCTAATATAAATTATATTCATTCCAACTATTCAAATTCAAAGGACAGAATAAAAATATGATTAATACTATCTTTAAAACAAATATGACATGTATATATATATGCCAAAGAATAAATTGCATATGAAACTGAAAATGAATGATTCATAAAGGAAAGAAATATTTTCCAAGAATTTTTATTATTTACTTAATGCAATTTCTATTTTTTTTTTGCTTACCATTGATTTAAAGTGTTGCAATCTGTACATGTACATCTCAACTTATTCTCATATATTCGTTTTTAATCGAATAGGCGAAATTATTATAATTGATTCTGCTTATGGTTAAATGTAAATGTATATATAATCAACCCTTGTTACTAACTTTCACATTATAACCTCCTAGGCCATTTGTTATTTTAAGAAAGAGAACAAATCTACCTAATTGACTTAATAAAGTAATATTGCCTACAACATTATTCACCCTGTTTCGACGTTTGCAAACATAATGGAGGATAATAATGCAACTTCCAACTATTGGTGTTAACCATAATCATTATTATGCCATATATGAATTAAGTACAATCAATCATCGTCTAGCCTTAATCCACAACCAAACAATCGAAATACACTAACCACTCATTTCTTTATATTCCCGGACTACTTTATACCTGTCTAACAATGTCGTAAGACTTAATTAATAACCAACCTCATGCCATATTCCCTATCTTAACAATTCAACCATAACTATACCTTAATGAAATCCTGGAATAGATAAAATTATTACAATACTTGTATGAATTTCAAAGGAAAATGATCAACTGATAATTAACATGTCCAGCATACCTCTATATGAAATAACATGAAACAAAACTGAAATTTATAATAACAAACTTAGATAAATGGAAAAATAGAACTGCAACTCAAACTTCATTGATTTATCATGCCGAATCTCTTTCCAACATAGAATTTAAGAAGATGTGTACCTGGAAATGGAGGTATAAGGAGTAAATTTCAGCAGTAGCAGCAGTAACAAATGCAACAGAATAGCAGTATTTCCACAGATTTGAGCGATAATACGACCCGAGGAAACCAGATGCACAATACAGTATTTTAAAAGACACTTCAGATTTTAACTGAACAGTGGAATCACATAAAGTTGAACAGATTCAACAAAAGAACAACATTTCAGATTTCAGTTTCTTTTCAGTTTCAAATTCCCATTTTTTCTGATTTTTCTGTTTCTGCTGCTGTATCTGTGTGTGAGTGTGTATGTGAGTGTTCTATTTTCTGTTTCCTTTACTATTTTTCTTTCTTCTCAGATTTCTGTTTTTCTCTCAAAATCTGCCTTTTCAGATTTTTCTCCTCCAAAAAAAATCTCTCCCTTAGGTCTGTCCAGCTCCCTGTATTTATACAGGGCTGGTCCTATGCAATTTAAGTGCTTCTTGGACCCCCTTTTTCTTTTAAAATCAAAAAGTTCCATTAAAAACTACTTTTGAATAAATTAAATGATCCTATCCTGATTTTAAGCAGCCCCATTACCCTTTGCTTCCCATTATCTCATTAAACTATAGCTATTAACATTCCACTTTCAGTCCACTATTCTATCACATTACCACTACTGTTTCTAACCCAGAAATACCCAGATTTCCTGCTGTAATTACTGTTATTACTGCTTTTAAACTTAAGTTCAGAATCTGCTACAAAACAGATTTTAAAATCTGTCCAGGCTTAATTATCCTTCTGATTTTAAACAGCTAGAATCAATCCCAACTATCTTCCTAACACAGTTGCATCTATTCAACAGTTGTGAATTTGAATTCAAACTTGACAATATTACACTGAGTTCAGCATAATAATGCAAACTGAACTTATAATTGAACTAAGATCAAACATACACAGGAGCATTGTCAATATACTGACAATGCCCTGTTCAGAAAACAACATATACAACATACATTTGAATTCACTGATTCACAAACAAACATGATTTAATTGACGAGTATTAATCAGTTGATTATTTACAACATTTGTCAATAATTAGTCTAAACAATAGAAGCAGACTGTTTCAGTCAGCATTTTCAGAAATGAAAATTCGTAATATAACTAATCGACGAACTTAATCGAGTCGATTACACACATTGTAAACAATCAACCAACAGAAACAATTCACATTCGGATCAAGTAGATAGGTAGGAGATAGAAATGACAGAATTGATCAAAACAAAAAAAAATATATAAAAAAAATTAACAAGCTATTAATACGGACAACAATACACGTAGAATACACAAAATATAAATAGGAAAAATACCTCTGAATCTTCAAACTTCATACGGACTCGAACTCAATTTGGATTCGGACTTTGTTTGAAATCAAACAGACTTTATTCGAAGTATTCTCAGTTGAGAATACCTCGATTAAAGTCTCTTAGACCTCAACCCTTTACTCGAATTGGAAAAATTTCAAGATTGGAAATTTTTAGGGTTTCAGGTTCTTAGATCTTAAATCCGAACATTTCCGGGCAGATTCGAAGGGAACCAAACATGATACAAGGGTGAGGGTAGCCTAGGGGTCATTTGGTGTTAGTTTGAAACGGATCTGAGTTTGTTCTTGTTTGGTCCGAATCTTCAAAAGAAGATTCGAGAAGTTCAGAACTGATTCGAGCCAAACAAACAACAGATCCATACTCAGGATGACTAGGGGAAGCTATGGTGTTAACTAGGTGCTGTTTGGTTTAGATCTGAACTTGGCTCGAATCTTCAAATGAAGATTCGAGAACCTTCAGGGAGATTCGAACCAAGCAGATAACATATTTGGATAGAGGAGGTTCAGGGGGTTCTGGGGTGTTATTTTGGTGACCGGCGGCGTTGATGCCGCCGGGTTTCAGGCGAAGGGGAATAGGGGCGGCTAGGGTTAGGGGTCTGTTTGGGAAGACGATGAACAGGAGAGGATGGGGGGTGTTTAGTTAGGGGCCGGGGTAAGGGTTTGGGACTTATATAGGGGTGGGGTGGATTGATATCGTCCGTCCGATCAAGCAAGATGAAGGGCCAGGATTAATTCATTAAACCAAACGACGTCGTTTGGTTTAAAGTTGGGGTCGGACTGAATCGGGTTAATGGATCGGGTAAGGGTCTTGGGTTAGGGTGATGAAATCTTGGCCGTTGGTTGGATTTAATCCAACGGCCCTTGATGAGAGGTGACCAAACGACGTCGTTTGGTTCTGGCTTTGAATTGGACCGGACAGGCTGTTTGGATTGGGCTGACAGGGGGGGTAAATTGATTTGGGCCTGGATTTTAATCCAGGTCCAATCTTTACAACTTGTATATATTTTTTATTTATTGATTTTATTAATTAATAAAATCCTAATTAAAAATAAAAACAAAATTATCATTACAATAATATTAACTATAATATAATTTTAACTTCACAAAAATATATTAATTACTCTATAACAATTATTTAACACATAGACAAAACATCAATCACACAGTGAAACATTTGAAATAGAACCAATGCATATTTTTGTGATTTTATTTAAATTATCTTTTAAATGCATAATTAAATCCTATATGCATGTATTTTATTTTATTTTCATTTTATTAAGACATAGTAAACATTTACGGATATAACACAATTATTTAACATCACGCAAAATTCAAAAATTACACAGTAAAAGAAATTTATTTTATTTTTTGATTTATTTTGGAGTAGTTTTCGTAAAGCAAAAATCACGTGCTCACAGCTGCCCCTCTTTGTGCGGAAACTCGAAGAGTTTTCGTGCAAAGATAAAGTGAGCGGATACGAGCGATTTTTGCCTGTTCGAATACTCCGTGGGAAGCATTTTTAGAAAGATTTGACCGAACCTCTGCTTCAAAGGTTTCCTACATATCCTTGGCTATAAAGGAATCAGGTCAATGTAGTTCGGGAAGTTTTGGGTAGCTGGGACTACCGTGGGACTGTGATGTTAATGCTGCTTCGTGCTGTTTTTACTGCTTGCTGACCTCCTTATTACACCTTACTTTAAAGGAAATACAAAAATTAAACTAGACTATGGTACATGAATTATAAAAATCTTATCTAGATCATGCCCTTGCGTTTCTTGTTGTCTTGATATTTTGGTGACTCTTGGGCATTTGGCTTATTCCGTATTCCTTTTCATTGTGTCCCGTATTTTCTTTTGGGACTCTTGTTGTTTCTCGCTGGGGATTCTGTCGGAGTCCTCTGCTTTATTGATTCTAAGTGTGCTCCTTTTTCATGTGAGCGGGCTTTTGATTTCAACATTTCAATTCCCTCGTTCTTCAGGTGGGTGCCTTGACTGCTTCTTTTCTTTCTTCATCCTCATTCTCCAGGTGGATGCCTGTCTTCTTTTTAACTTCTTCATCCTCGTTCTCCAGGTGGACGCCTGACTTCTTTAATTCTTTATCCTCATTTTCCAGGTGGACGCCTGACTTCTTCAATTCTTCATCCTCATTCTCCAGGTGGACGCCTGACTTCTTTAATTCTCATCCTCATTCTCCAGGTGGACGCCTGACTTCTTTAATTCTCATCCTCATTCTCCAGGTGGACGCCTGACTTCTTTAATTCTCATCCTCATTCTCCAGGTGGACGCCTGACTTCTTCAATTCTCATCCTCATTCTCCAGGTGGACGCCTGACTTCTTTAATTCTCATCCTCATTCTCCAGGTGGACGCCTGACTTCTTCAATTTTTTCATCCTCATTCTCCAGGTGGACGCCTGACTTCTTTAATTCTTTATCCTCATTCTCCAGGTGGACGCCTGACTTCTTTAATTCTTCATCCTCATTCTCCAGGTGGACGCCTGACTTCTTTAATTTCTCATCCTCATTCTCCAGGTGGACGCCTGACTTCTCCTTTTCTCATCCTCATTCTCCAGGTGGACGCCTGACTTCTTTAATTCTTCATCCTCATTCTCCAGGTGGACGCCTGACTTCTTTAATTCTCATCCTCATTCTCCAGGTGGACGCCTGACTTCTCCTTTTTCTCATCCTCATTCTCCAGGTGGACGCCTGACTTCTTTAATTCTTCATCCTCATTCTCCAGGTGGACGCCTGACTTCTTCGATTCTCATCCTCATTCTCCAGGTGGACGCCTGACTTCTTTAATTCTTTATCCTCATTCTCCAGGTGGACGCCTGACTTCTTTAATTCTTCATCCTCATTCTCCAGGTGGACGCCTGACTTCTTTAATTCTCATCCTCATTCTCTAGGTGGACGCCTGACTTCTTTAATTCTCATCCTCATTCTCCAGGTGGACGCCTGACTTCTTCAATTTTTTCATCCTCATTCTCCAGGTGGACGCCTGACTTCTTTAATTCTTCATCCTCATTCTCCAGGTGGACGTCTGACTTCTTTAATTTTTTTTTTTATCCTCATTCTCCAGGTGGACGCCTGACTTCTTCTTTTCTTCATCAGGTATTTCCTGACACAAATATTGTATTTGCCCTTGTTTTAAACCAAAGAAAACTTCGTTAGTTTAAAGCAGGGTAGTTGACTGGGGTATTCTTGCCGATGGTGATGCTCCTCTTCATTTCTCTTTGTTGCTCTGGACTGGTTGAAAAGACTGTTTTGTCCTTGTAATTGATTCTTGACTATAGGATTCCCCTCTGTATGTTTTCCTTCAAAACCTTTTAACTGTAATCATATGTCCCTTCTGACTTTGCTGATCCATTTTTGATTTCACCTTTCTTATACTCATATCTTTTATCTCCTACCTTTCGTGGCTGTATTTTGTAACCTTGAATCTTGGTAGTATACCTTGACATTCCTTCTTATTTGTTTGGAATAAAACTTATCTCAAAGCTTTTTAGAAAGTGAGATTATTAGTAACGAAATACGTTGATTTCGACAATTATAGAATGAAAAGAAAAATCCAAGTTTGGATGACTGTTGGAGAAAGAATAAAAACTTATTTGATTGGAGTTACCGGCACCAATGATTAGGGTATGCATTTCGGATTAATCAACTCAGTCTTTTAATCAATCTCCTTTCAATTGTCTCATTTTGGTTTTCCCCCAAAATTTCCATAACCCAACTTCATTTTTCATTTGCAGACCTGTTAGATTTGCAACGTCTCAAAGAGTTTTCACCGATAAACTTTCCTCATTTGTTCATTTCTCACTTCCTTTTCGCCTTATGGTGCCCACGAAGGTTTTCACCAATAAGACTCTCTCATTTTATTTTTCTCTCAACTTCCATCGCCTTATGGAGCCCGTGTGGGTTTTCACCTATAAGACTCTCTCGTTTTTACTTTCTTTTATTGTTTGTACCAGAATGTTATGAACCATCTTCATTTGCTTGACTCAGCATTTTTCTAAGATTGGTCGAAAGGTCTTTCTGGTATGGGGTTAGAAATGGAAAAGGTATTAAAAGCTAAACAGTTTTGGTATGTGTTTAAAATTGCAACTCTTGGAATCTTTTCTTATTTCCAATACAATTCTTGCCCCAGTTCCTTGATTGGGGTCGCTTGATGTTTCTTTTTGTGCACATTTTACGTATATTGTGCACCCTATGACCGAGCCGTGAAGCGCCTACGTATCCTTCTTTGAGGAATCAGGTCAAACGTAGTTCACCAAATAATAGTGATGTTTTTTTTTTATTATTATTTTTTTTTTTGATTTTCATTGATTCCAAGAGAGGGTAAGAAAGAAACAAGTATGGCTTAAAGGGGAAGCAAATGGTATAGTGTTTGGATAGCAGAATAAATTGCCTTTGTCATTCCAATCTTCGAAATAATGCTGAATACAAACATTCAAAAATTTTATGCATAATATCTCTTTACCGCGTCAGAATTGATCGCCATATCTATGCATTTGCCTTCAATATCTTTTAAACAGAGTGCACCATTCGATAATACTCTAGTCACAATGAATGGTCCTTGCCAATTCGGGGCAAATTTGCCCTTTGCTTCAACCTGATGTGGAAGAATACGTTTCAGCATATGCTGACCTACTTCAAACTTCCGAGGACGCACCTTTTTGTTGTATGCTCTTTCTATTCTTCTTTGATATAATTGACCATGGCATACTGCGGTCAATCATTTTTCATCAATCAAGTTTAACTGTTCCAGACGGGTTTTGACCCATTCATCATCATCAATCTTTGCTTCGGCGATGATCCGAAGGGAAGGAATTTCAACTTCTGCAGGAATTACTGCTTCAGTGCCATATACCAACAAATAGGGAGTTGCTCCTACTGAAGTGCGAACAGTAGTGCGGTATCCCAATAACGCAAATGGTAATTTTTCATGCCATTGTTTTGAACCTTCTATCATTTTCCGAAGTATCTTCTTTATGTTTTTGTTGGCTGCTTCTACTGCTCCATTCGCCTTGGGCCGATATGGGGTAGAGTTGCGATGTGTAATCTTAAACTGTTGACATACTTCCTTCATTAGGTTGCTATTAAGATTAGCACCGTTATCTGTGATGATCACCTTCGGGATTCCGAATCGACATACGATATTTGAGTGGACAAAATCGACCACAGCTTTCTTGGTCACTGATTTGAATGTCTTGGCCTCAACCCATTTGGTAAAATAATCAATAGCTACCAGAATGAACCTGTGTCCATTGGATGCTGCCGGTTCAATTGGTCCAATCACATCCATGCCCCAGGCAACGAAGGGCCATGGTGCCGACATTGTGTGCAACTCGGATGGTGGAGAATGAATCAAATCTCCGTGTATTTGGCATTGATGACACTTGCGCACAAAACTGATACATTCTCGCTCCATGGTAAGCCAATAGTAACCAGCTCGGAGGATTTTCTTTGCCAACACATATCCACTCATGTGGGGTCCACAAACTCCTGAATGTACTTCAGACATGACAGCTGTAGCTTGTCTGGCATCTATGCATCTTAATAATCCAAGATCTGGTGTTCTTTTATACAAAACTCCTCCGCTTAAAAAGAATCCATTTGCTAATCGCCTAATGGTCCTCTTTTGATCTCCTGTGGCTTGTGCGGGATATATCCCCATCTTGATATACTCCTTGATGTCGTGGAACCATGGTTCACCATCAAATTCTTCTTCAACCATATTGCAATAAGCATGCTGTTCGTGGACTTGAATATGTATCGGATCTACATAAGCTTTGTCCGGATGGTGCAACATTGATGCCAGGGTAGCCAATGCATCGGCCACCTCATTATGGATTCTTGGAATATGTTGGAATTCCACTGATTGAAACCGCTGACAAAGATCATGTAGACATTGCCGGTATGGGATGAGCTTTAAGTCTCGGGTTTCCCATTCTCCTTGAATTTGATGTACCAAAAGATCCGAATCTCCCATGACTAAGATTTCTCGGATACCCATGTCTGCAGCTAGCCTTAACCCCAAAATGCAAGCTTCATATTCAGCCATATTATTGGTGCAATAAAATCGTAATTGAGCCGTAACAGGATAGTGATGCCCTATTTCAGAAATGATTACAGCTCCTATCCCAACTCCTTTCATGTTAGCGGCTCCATCAAAGAAAAGTTTCCAGCCATACTTTTCAATTTGCTCCACCTCGTCGATATGCATTGTTTCTTCATCAGGAAAATAAGTCTTCAACGGCTCATATTCCTCATCGACCGGGTTATCGGCTAAATGATCGGCCAGTGCTTGAGCCTTCATTACAGTTCGAGTCACATAGATGATGTCGAATTCTGTGAGCAATATCTGCCACTTTGCAAGTCTTCCCGTTGGCATGGGTTTTTGAAAAATGTATTTCAATGGATCCAACCGAGAAATGAGGTAAGTAGTGTAGGATGACAAATAGTGTTTCAATTTTTGAGCTACCCAGGTTAGGGCGCAACATGTCTTTTCCAGATGAGTATACTTAACCTCATAAGCTGTGAACTTCTTGCTAAGGTAGTAGATAGCCTGTTCTTTTCTGCCAGTGAGGTCATGTTGCCCTAATATGCAACCAAATGAATTTTACAAAACCGTTAAGTAAAGAATCAAAGGTCTTCCTGGCTCTGGCGGGACCAACACGGGTGGGTTTGACAAGTACCCTTTTATTTTATCGAACGCTTCTTGACACTCATTGGTCTATTTGACTGCAGCATCCTTTTTTAACAATTTGAAAATTGGCTCATAGGTTGATGTGAGCTGAGCAATAAACCTGCTGATATAATTTATCCTCCCCAACAAACTCATTACTTCAGTTTTGTTTTTTGGAGGTGGCAGTTCTTGGATGGCTTTAATCTTTGACGGATCTAGCTCGATGCCTCGTCGACTGACTATAAATCCCAGCAATTTTCCGGATGGAACTCCAAATGCACACTTGGCAGGGTTAAGCTTGAGGTTGTACCTGTGAAGCCTTAAGAAGAACTTCCTCAAATCCCCAACGTGGTTGGCCTGATGCTTTGATTTTATGATCACATCATCCACGTATACCTCAATTTCCTTGTGTATCATATCATGAAACATTGTGGTCATTGCTCTCATATAGGTTGCTCCGGCGTTCTTTAAACCGAATGGCATTACCCGGTAGCAATAGGTTCCCCATGGTGTGATGAATGCCGTCTTTTCTACATCTTCTTCATCCATTAGAATTTGATGATACCCGGCATAACAATCCACGAAAGACCCTATATCATGCTTGGCACAATTGTCGATCAAAATATGGATATTGGGTAATGGGAAATTATCCTTTGGACTTGCTTTGTTGAGATTGCGATAGTCGACGCATACTCTAATTTTTCCATCTTTCTTTGGCATAGGAACGACATTAGCTAACCAAACAGGATATCGAGTAACTCGAATGACCTTTGCTTCCAATTGTTTGGTGATTTCTTCCTTAATTCTCATACTCATATCAGGCTTAAATTTTCTCAGCCTCTGCTTGACATGAGGCACTGTTGGATCGGTGGGCAATTTGTGGACCACTAAATCAGTGCTCAAGCCCGGCATGTCGTCATACGACCATGCAAAAACATCTTTGAATTCTATGAGTGCTTTAATTAACTCCTCTCGGATCTTTGGTTCGAGATGGACACTTATTTTAGTTTCCCGGACATTACTCGTGTCCCCTATATTGACGTCCTCGGTATCACTCAAGTTAGGTTTGATTTTTTCCTCAAAGTGAATTAACTCTTTACTAATCTCTTCAAAAACCTCATCTTCATCATATTCTGATTCATAATCACAATATATTTCTTGAATTAATATTTCGGAACCAGATTGATTTTTAAGACTGGGCTGAAGATTCCTCATGCATGCCATATCACTAGAGCCAGCGTAAAAGGAACTGTACAGAAAAGAAGAAAAAGAAAAGAAAGCTATTAGGAATGATAATAAAAAGGAAACTGCTTTTTATTGGATAACGAAAGATAACAAGGTTTTGCACACTTCAAACCAACTGTAAGATAAACTTTGAGATTACAACCTTGAAATAACCCAAACAAACTGAAAGAAAATCAAAATAAACTACCAAGACTCCTTTCGAATTGGGAGAGGAGTGTCTTTCCAATTATTGAACTTCTGCGTTGCTACATCCCTCTCCGCTTTCCAACATATTCACATCACTAAATAATTTCTCGAACCTTTCAATTAATTCCTTCTCAGGATTGACCTGGGATTTAGGAATTGTTGTTATCGGGCGGTTTTTAGCGCCGGTCTTGACAAAAGACTTTGACATATGTGGTATTGGTTTTGGAAGAACCCATGCTTGGTGTTTCAACTTCCTGGCCCTTATCACGTCATTGGCGGTAGGTATGAACCCTAAACCGAATGTTCCCCAGTTCTCGGGGAGAGATACTGGTTGTACAATTCCTTGCAGAGATAAGCCCAGACCTTTGCCGGGTATAAAGCCATTCTTTAACATTTCATAAGCTACCATGACTGATGCAGAGGATATCCTTGGATTATGAAGGTATTTCTCTTCTGGAATTTTCTCTACTGACACTGTGTCGGACACTTGGTATACCCATGGTCCTTGGTCAATTTTTGTTCCCTCGACCGGTACAATGGTACTGTTGTGAGCATTTAAACTTTCTTCTCCATGCACGACTATTTCTTGATGATCCCATTCGAACTTGACAGCCTGATGTAGTGTTGACGGGACTGCTTTAGCAGCATGGATCCATGGTCGACCCAACAACAAGTTGTAAGAAACAGTTATGTCCAACACTTGGAATTCCATTGTGAATTCAACTGGCCCTATTGTCAGTTCCAACACTATGTCGCCAAATGAATCTCTGCTTCCACCGTCAAATCCTCGTACGCAGATACTATTCTTCTGGATCCTCTCCTCTTTAATCTTTAATTTGTTTAAAGTGGAGAGAGGGCATATGTTTGCACTGGACCCATTGTCAACCAATACCCGGGTTACTACGGAATTTTCACATTTCACGGTGAGGTAAAGAGCTCTATTGTGCTCGGTACCTTCCACAGGTAATTCATCATCAGCAAATGTAATTCTGTTTGTCTCAAAGATTCTGTTGGCTATTTTTCCCAAATGATTTACAGAGATCTTTTCAGGAACATGAGCTTCATTCAGGATTTTCATCAAAGCCAAGCGGTGCTCCTCTGAATGGATCAGTAATGACAACAATGAAATTTGAGCGGGGGTCTTCTTTAATTGATCCACCACAGAATAATCATGGAGTTTCATTTTTCTTAAAAACTCTTCCGCCTCTTCTTCCGTCACAGCTCTCTTTGTTGGCGTTGGATTGTTTTTAGTTTTTCTCAACTCTTCGGGAGTAAAACATCTTCCCGAACGTGTCAAGCCTTGCACCTCACACACTTCTTCCTTGATTTCTTTGCCCTTGTACATTACAGTCACCCGTTCATAGTTCCATGGGATGGCTTTGTTGTTGATGATCGGCAGCTGGATTACAGGTGCAATAATAACCCGATCTGTACGTGCTCCTTCCACGAATATAATGGGTTTGTTAGCAACCCCTGGCACTACCACTTTCGGCCTTTCTTGTTTTACGGCAACTTTGCTTGATGATGCCTTATCGACTATTATAGACGGTTCATCACCATTTTTGTTCTGCTTAGACACCGGCTTCTCCTCCATTAACTGCTTATCTGGCTTGGTTTCATGAGTCTTGATCATCATGACAGTTTGTGACGGCTTCTTTGCCTCTCCATCAGCTTGTATGATTTCTATCATGTTAGCCTCTTGATGGGCTGGCATTGGATTTCTATTGATATTTGGGGATTCGGGGGTTTGAACCTCGATTTTATTAGTATCAATCAGCTCTTGTATTGCATTTTTCAAATGCCAACATTTCTCTGTATCATGGCCTGGTGCACCGGAGCAATATTCACAGCTAATGGTGTAATCCAGATTCTTTGGAGGAGGATTGGGTAGCTTGGATTGTACTGGTCTCAACATGTCTAGCTGTCTCAACCTGTGGAACAGACTAGTGTAAGATTCTCCCAATGGAGTGTAAGTTTTCTTTTTCTGTTCCCTTTCTCCCCTGAATGCTGGCCTAGGCCTGAAACCTGGTCCGGGATAGGCTCGTGGGTAAGTATTTGGTGTGACAGGAGCACGCCAATTGGTGTGAACAGGTGGCTGATTGTATGCTTGAGCATGGTTAACGGCAAAATGAGGCTCTGAAGGGTGATAGTAGTGTTGGGACGAATCATGGTGGTAAGCTGATTGGCGAGGTCGCTGTTGATTATAGTAAAGCGGTGAACCTCTGGGTCCCGGCCAAATTCTTGAATCAACTACGGCTGCTTCCTCCCTCTTCTTTCTTCCAATTCCTCCTACCCCGCCTTGAATAGCTTGAGTAGTTGCCTTAATTGCTGAATAGCTCATGATTTTATTTGTCTTGAGGCCTTCTTCCACCATACCTCCCATCTTCACTACCTCGTTGAATGATTTTCCAACCGCTGAAACCAAGTGGGCATAGTAAGTTGGTTCCAAGGCTTGGAGGAAGTAGTCTACCATTTCGCTCTCCTTCATAGGAGGATCCACTCTTGCTGCCTGTTCTCTCCACCGAAAACCATACTCTCTGAAACTTTCATTGTGTTTCTTCTCAAATTTGGTCAAAGATAATCGATCTGGGATGATTTCCAGATTGTATTGGAAATGGTATGCGAATGCCTGGGCCAGGTCATCCCAGGTGTACCATCTTCCATGGTCCTGGCGTGTATACCACTCCAAAGCTGATCCGCTTAGACTTTGACTGAAGTAAGCCATTAATAATTCATCCTTTCCCCCAGCTCCTCGCATCTTGCTACAGAAACCCCTTAAGTGGGCTACCGGGTCGCCGTTCCCGCCGTATAGGTCAAATTTGGGCATCTTGAAGCCAACTGGCAATTGTACATTAGGGAATAAGCATAAATCTTTGTATGCTACACTGACTTGCCCACCTAATCCCCGCATGTCTCGGAACGATTGTTCTAGACTTTTGACCTTCCTGAACATCTCTTCTTGTTCAGCATTTTTGACTGGCTTGTCAATTTCGGTTGGGAGATCAAACCGAGGAGTAGTTGAATTGATTTCGGAGGCTTTGAAGGTGGGCTCCGGGGGGTAATATTGGTTGTCTTGGGCCTGGAATGTAGGCTCACTAGGAAATTTGTGAAATGTAGCAGGAGGAGGTGCTACGAAAACAGGAGTCATAGGTGGAGGAAAGTACGGAAATGGTTTTGGAGGTGGAGACTGTGGTGTCTGAGAGGTGGTGCCTCGGTAGTGCTGATAAATGGGGAAACTTGGGGATAATTCAGTGGTGATATTATCCTGAGTTTGGGTCATTGATGGAGCAGGGTTATTTGGGTAAGATGGGGGTAACTGTCCGGTAGACCAAGCTTGGTACATCTCAGCCATTTGCTGCTTGAGCTTAAACATCTCTTTTTTCATTTTCCCGACATCCATCTCTTCTATCTCCATACCTGTGTCAACATCTGGGATAGACATACTTTCGGGTATCGGTCCTTTTGATCTTGTGTGATAGTGATAATATGCCAGTATACTCTTTAGAGAAACTAACTGCTTGAATTCTGGAAATGAACAAATTTGTTAGTTTTGAGAGTTTAACACATATATAATCACATGTTGAGATGCAATGCTCCTAGACAAATAATCCCTTTCTATTATGCATTTGCTCGGCTGCTTGTGTCGTCCCAACCTTCTTGAAATTTTTATTGTTATTCATTTTTATTTATTATATATATCTTTTATCGTGGTGGTCGAATCTGAGAGATTGCCTACGTATCCTGTTCTTACATGAATCAGACCTTGCGTAGTTCGGACCAAAGGCAATCACTTTTATTCATTACACAAAGATGGAATTACATTTGAAAACTTTAAGAAAATGGCTTGAAAACACACACACTTAAATCAAAATAAAGATACAATTCTTAACATCTCACAATGTGCCCCACTTTCCACTTTTGTTGTCAAATATTGGGTTATCTGCTCAATGTGGTGCTTGACCCGGATGGCCTCCCAGCGTTCGATACATCCTTTCCAACTCCATTGCTAGATGACGAGCAAAAGTGGGCGCATGCTCTGTAAACGCTTCATAATCCATTCCTTGGCAGTTTACATAACTTTGAGATGTGAAGACTGCCAGGTCGTGGATTTGTGCCCTGAAACCTTGGAGACGTTGGTCTTGGTCTTGCAATTGTTGCTGACGAGTGGTGGCTATATCTCTGACACGGTTTTCACGATCCAGAGCTGATTCTAACAGAGCTCGGAGTCTGGCCTGCTCTAATCTTGCTTGCGATCTTTCCCTGTCGAGGTCTGCTTGTTGATGTTCTCTGTTGCATCTTTTTGCCTCTTCTAGTTGTGCACGAAGCTGGTCTTCTGATCGCATCCAATAGTCTTTTTCCTTCTTGAATTGTGCCTTGTCTTTTTCGGATTGCCTATCTTGGCGTTCCTTGTTAGATCTGGCTTCTTCGTTTAATTGTTGGATCCTTTCTTTTGCCTTGCTCAATGCCCTTTCGTTTTCTGTAAGAATGGAATCATAATCTTGCATTCTTTCAAAGAGATTGGCGATGGTTTTTTGATCCTTCCATTTCCTCTTTGGCATTTCAGAAATTCTTTTCATTTTTTGGAATTGAGCATGAAGATTTTCATTCTCACAAGCTAGACTCTTCTTCTCGCCTTCCGCTTCTTGTGCTTGTAAATCTTTTTCCAAACTGAGGCTTCTCAGATTTTCTTTTAGGGCATGGATAGTTGCTTTGTACCCTTTTTCTTTTTCTCCCCAGATCGACCGTTCTTGGATTTTATCATTGAAGTTTTGAATATGGGGTCTTTTTGTTGGCCTTTTTAGCTCATGTTCTGGTACATCATCCCCGCGAGACCGCTTTTCGAACCACCTTGCATATCCAGGATTTATCTTACCCTTGGTAGTGTCTAGGACTTGAGTATCACTTTTCAAGTATCGGCACCCATTCCACATCTGTTGAAGTAGAGCTTCGGGAATAGTGGCTTCTGGGTGTAATTCGATTACTTGCATACTCAAATCTTCATCATCAGGAACTATTTGATATCTCCCTAGTTGCCTTAGGACTCTTAGTGGTGCATACGGCTGAATGCTTCTCAATCCCAATAGTAGTAGATAACTATTTGAGGTTGACATATGTATTGCTTCTCTCATCGGGAGCCATCCCAGAGTCCATTCAATTTGATTTGCCGTTAAAGCCTTTAGATGAGATACCCATGCTTCTATCCCTTCTGGAGCCTGATAATTTTTTGTTCTTTCTTCATGGCTCTCAATGCAATTAGCTTTGTTTAACCCATACTGTATGATCTTGGGCTGTTGTTGGAGATGTTCAATCACCCACATTTGCAACAAAATTTTGCATCCTTTGAAGACTTTTGCTCCTGATTTGCATAAAGTCAAAGCCCGATAAATATCTGATAGAATGATGGGGACAAGGGTGTGATTTTCTTTAGTGGTGAGGATTTGCACAACTTTTGCGGTGCGAATATCAATTGTTCGCTCTTTATTTGGGAAGACCATGACTACTAGAAAAGCCACCATGAAAGCAAATCGACGGTGCATCTGCCAAGTGTCTTTGTTTTGCTTATTAGTAAGGCCTTTCTCATGAATTTCGAACCCATCTGACTTTCCGAACCTTGAATACAAAAAGTTGAAAGAACAACATCCATTGATGACATTGCTTTTCCTGATTTGACTGCTGATGTTCATAAGACCGAAGAATCGATGTACCGAAGGAGCCTTTGTGAATATCAAGCTTTGATTTCTTAAACTTCCGTCAAAACCAACATAGCCAGCTATCTCCTCTAATGTAGGAGTAAGCTCAAAGTCAGAGAAACGAAAAACATTGTGAACAGGATCCCAGAAAGTTACCAACGCCGTAATCAGATCATCACGAGGTTCAACTTTCATAATGTCCGTGAGATTTCCCAAATGCTTGACGACCCATTTTTGACCGTCTTCGCCTAAATCATACCACCACATTTGAAGCTGACATAGAAATTCCTCTGTACTTGTGGATGATGGGCTTTGTGTGGTGCTCATTTTGTATCTGAAATTTAATTTTAATAAAGTCAAAATTCATTTTGGAAAATTTATACTAAAAATCATTTTCGAAATTTTTCTTTTATTTATTAAATACCTTTATTTTACAATTTAAAACTATTTTTTTTTTCGAAATTTTTAAAACAACCCATTTTATTCCTTTCTGCTCACCATGATTTTATTTAAGCTGGTCAACAAACATGTTCGAGGCAAATGAATGCACATGTAGCAAGTAGGATGCATCATGATGGTCTTTTAATTTTGGGTTCATCTGTCCTAGACAGACCCAACCCCTGTGTTGAGTCTCCAAGGCCAAATGCATATGATGCAAATATTCGTTCCTACTAGGGATCCGGTACATGGCTGAGTTATTCTAAGTGTAAAACCTTAGGTTGATTGTTCTAAACCTGGCTTACCCAAACGGACAGTTTGAGCCGAAGTGGGGGTAACGTACCGGGAGCACGAAAGTCTGCCCGGCCTAGTTACTTGTCCCAACTCCGTCTTATTTGGTATGACTTTAACAGAAAGGTGGGTCACGCGCACGTGTACACCATAAATTCAGAAGACTCAGAAAGAAGGGGGTTTCGTAGCAGTTGTATATATTCACAATTCAAATAATATTAAAGCGGTAAAAAAACATTTAGCATATTAGCATATAAACAGTTGAAAATCATATAGTAAATAAAGCCAATTAACACAGCTATTTTAAGCTCGAATTCTTTAAACCCTGAACCAATGGTTCTGGGTTACAATAATACTTTTGTCCCCAGCATAGTCGCCAGAGCTGTCGCACCTCCTTTTTACCGCGCCTGCCGGGCGCGTGGGGAGTTTTCTCCAATTGAAGGACAGTCGAAACGGGATTTATTTAATCATTTAAGAGTCGCCACCTGGGAATTTTAAGGCGTCCCAAGTCACCAATTTTAATCCCTGAATCGAGGAGAATATAACTCTGTTTATTATTCTGCGAACCAGAAATCCTGAGTAAGGAATTCTGTTAATCCGGAAGAAGGTGTTAGGCATTTCCGAATTCGGGTGGTTCTAGCACGGTCGCTTAACTGTTTTTATTATTGGCTTAATTATCTTGATTTTTATTAAATATATTGATGTTACATGATTTTACTACCGCTTATTCTTATTGTGATTGAAAACCCTTCTTTGATTCGAATTACGCGTACGTATATTCGTGTTATAAATTTAAAAATGCGGAATTGTGTCACGCGTACGTGTACACAATAACTTTTGATAATATATTTATTAAGCAATCATTTTTTTTTCGAGATTGTGCTGAATCAAGAATATTTGTTTTTCTTAAATATTGAACCGCACATTGCGGATTTTTATGAAATTAATTTAACGCCTTTGGAAAAATCCTTTTATTAAATATTCGCTCGAAATTGCGTGTACGCATAATTCGAATTTTGCTTTTTTTAAAAAAAATATAATCAGGGTACGCGAACGTATCCCTAATTGCGCGAAATATTTGCAATGATATTAGGGATTTTTCCATAAATTGTTTATTATATTAAGAGAAATCTTCTTTTAAGATATCCTTTAATTCTTGGAAAAGAATCCACAATTTATTAAATGTTGCCCATTGATTATAATTTCCTAATATAAATTATATTCATTCCAGCTATTCAAATTCAAAGGACAGAATAAAAATATGATTAATACTATCTTTAAAACAAATATGACATGTATATATATATGCCAAAGAATAAATTGCATATGAAACTGAAAATGAATGATTCATAAAGGAAAGAAATATTTTCCAAGAATTTTTATTATTTACTTAATGCAATTTCTATTTTTTTTTTGCTTACCATTGATTTAAAGTGTTGCAATCTGTACATGTACATCTCAACTTATTCTCATATATTCGTTTTTAATCGAATAGGCGAAATTATTATAATTGATTCTGCTTATGGTTAAACGTAAATGTATATATAATCAACCCTTGTTACTAATTTTCACATTATAACCTCCTAGGCCATTTGTTATTTTAAGAAAGAGAACAAATCTACCTAATTGACTTAATAAAGTAATATTGCCTACAACATTATTCACCCTGTTTCGACGTTTGCAAACATAATGGAGGATAATAATGCAACTTCCAACTATTGGTGTTAACCATAATCATTATTATGCCATATATGAATTAAGTACAATCAATCATCGTCTAGCCTTAATCCACAACCAAACAATCGAAATACACTAACCACTCATTTCTTTATATTCCCGGACTACTTTATACCTGTCTAACAATGTCGTAAGACTTAATTAATAACCAACCTCATGCCATATTCCCTATCTTAACAATTCAACCATAACTATACCTTAATGAAATCCTGGAATAGATAAAATTATTACAATACTTGTATGAATTTCAAAGGAAAATGATCAACTGATAATTAACATGTCCAGCATACCTCTATATGAAATAACATGAAACAAAACTGAAATTTATAATAACAAACTTAGATAAATGGAAAAATAGAACTGCAACTCAAACTTCATTGATTTATCATGCCGAATCTCTTTCCAACATAGAATTTAAGAAGATGTGTACCTGGAAATGGAGGTATAAGGAGTAAATTTCAGCAGTAGCAGCAGTAACAAATGCAACAGAATAGCAGTATTTCCACAGATTTGAGCGATAATACGACCCGAGGAAACCAGATGCACAATACAGTATTTTAAAAGACACTTCAGATTTTAACTGAACAGTGGAATCACATAAAGTTGAACAGATTCAACAAAAGAACAACATTTCAGATTTCAGTTTCTTTTCAGTTTCAAATTCCCATTTTTTCTGATTTTTCTGTTTCTGCTGCTGTATCTGTGTGTGAGTGTGTATGTGAGTGTTCTATTTTCTGTTTCCTTTACTATTTTTCTTTCTTCTCAGATTTCTGTTTTTCTCTCAAAATCTGCCTTTTCAGATTTTTCCTCCTCCAAGAATCTGTTTTAAGCTCTATCTCTCAATCTCTCTTCTTCTGAAAACTACCCCTTCTTGGACCCCCTTTTCTTTTAAAATCAAAAAGTTCCATTAAAAACTACTTTTGAATAAATTAAATGATCCTATCCTGATTTTAAGCAGCCCCATTACCCTTTGCTTCCCATTATCTCATTAAACTATAGCTATTAACATTCCACTTTCAGTCCACTATTCTATCACATTACCACTACTGTTTCTAACCCAGAAATACCCAGATTTCCTGCTGTAATTACTGTTATTACTGCTTTTAAACTTAAGTTCAGAATCTGCTACAAAATAGATTTTAAAATCTGTTCAGGCTTAATTATCCTTCTGATTTTAAACAGCTAGAATCAATCCCAACTATCTTCCTAACACAGTTGCATCTATTCAACAGTTGTGAATTTGAATTCAAACTTGACAATATTACACTGAGTTCAGCATAATAATGCAAACTGAACTTATAATTGAACTAAGATCAAACATACACAGGAGCATTGTCAATATACTGACAATGCCCTGTTCAGAAAACAACATATACAACATACATTTGAATTCACTGATTCACAAACAAACGTGATTTAATTGACGAGTATTAATCAGTTGATTATTTACAACATTTGTCAATAATTAGTCTAAACAATAGAAGCAGACTGTTTCAGTCAGCATTTTCAGAAATGAAAATTCGTAATATAACTAATCGACGAACTTAATCGAGTCGATTACACACATTGTAAACAATCAACCAACAGAAACAATTCACATTCGGATCAAGTAGATAGGTAGGAGACAGAAATGACAGAATTGATCAAAACAAAAAAAAATATATAAAAAAAAATTAACAAGCTATTAATACGGACAACAATACACGTAGAATACACAAAAGAAAAATAGGAAAAATACTTCTGAATCTTCAAACTTCATACGGACTCGAACTCAATTTGGATTCGGACTTTGTTTGAAATCAAACAGACTTTATTCGAAGTATTCTCAGTTGAGAATACCTCGATTAAAGTCTCTTAGACCTCAACCCTTTACTCGAATTGGAAAAATTCCAAGATTGGAAATTTTTAGGGTTTCAGGTTCTTAGATCTTAAATCCGAACATTTCCGGGCAGATTCGAAGGGAACCAAACATGATACAAGGGTGAGGGTAGCCTAGGGGTCATTTGGTGTTAGTTTGAAACGGATCTGAGTTTGTTCTTGTTTGGTCCGAATCTTCAAAAGAAGATTCGAGAAGTTCAGAACTGATTCGAGCCAAACAAACAACAGATCAATACTCAGGATGACTAGGGGAAGCTATGGTGTTAACTAGATGTTGTTTGGTTTAGATCTGAACTTGGCTCGAATCTTCAAATGAAGAATTTGAAGATTCGAGAACCTTCAGGGAGATTCGAACCAAGCAGATAACATATTTGGATAGAGGAGGTTCAGGGGGTTCTGGGGTGTTATTTTGGTGACCGGCGGCGTTGATGCCGCCGGGTTTCAGGCGAAGGGGAATAAGGGCGGCTAGGGTTAGGGGTCTGTTTGGGAAGACGATGAACAGGAGAGGATGGGGGGGGTGTTTAGTTAGGGGCCGGGGTAAGGGTTTGGGACTTATATAGGGGTGGGGTGGATTGATATCGTCCGTCCGATCAAGTAAGATGAAGGGCCAGGATTAATTCATTAAACCAAACGACGTCGTTTGGTTTAAAGTTGGGGTCGGACTGAATCGGGTCAATGGATCGGGTAAGGGTCTTGGGTTAGGGTGATGAAATCTTGGCCGTTGGTTGGATTTAATCCAACGGCCCTTGATGAGAGGTGACCAAACGACGTCGTTTGGTTCTGGCTTTGAATTGGACCGGACAGGCTGTTTGGATTGGGCTGACAGGGGGGGTAAATTGATTTGGGCCTGGATTTTAATCCAGGTCCAATCTTTACAACTTGTATATATTTTTTATTTATTGATTTTATTAATTAATAAAATCCTAATTAAAAATAAAAACAAAATTATCATTACAATAATATTAACTATAATATAATTTTAACTTCACAAAAATATATTAATTACTCTATAACAATTATTTAACACATAGACAAAACATTAATCACACAGTGAAACATTTGAAATAGAATCAATGCATATTTTTGTGATTTTATTTAAATTATCTTTTAAATGCATAATTAAATCCTATATGCATGTATTTCATTTTATTTTCATTTTATTAAGACATAGTAAACATTTACGGATATAACACAATTATTTAGCATCACGCAAAATTCAAAAATTACACGGTAAAAGAAATTTATTTTATTTTTTGATTTATTTTGGAGTAGTTTTCGTAAAGCAAAAATCACGTGCTCACACATAGCCTCTCGTAGATAAGTACAGACGTCTTTGTACCGATCAGTGAGACTCTAATAAACCAGCTTGTGATTCATGACTCTTATGAACCTAGAGCTCTGATACCAACTTGTCACGACCCCTGTTCGCCCTCCGTGAACTATCGTGACGGCACCTAGTCTCTTCAACTAGGTAAGCCTAACAATGTGGAAAATAAACCAATTTGCGGAAGAAACAATTAAAAACGAAATAGTGATATAAAACAGCATTCAAAAGTGTCGCTCGACATACACAATATCAACTCTCAAAAACTAATACATTTTCCAAAACCCGAAATCTCATGATCACAAGCCTTTAAATGTCTACAAACATCTAACTCCAGAATATCTAACAAGGAAACGAAAGTACTGAAGGGCTAATACAAAAAGGGAGAGTAGAAATGGATTCTTCGGTCTACAAATGCGACAGATATAGCTCAGAGTCTCTATAAGCGCCTCGTCTCAAGCGTGATAAGTCTGAGTAGAAGTACCTAGATCTGCACATGAAAGACATGCACAGAAAGGGCATGAGTACACCACAGCGGTACTCAGTAAGTGCCAAGCCTAACCTCGGTCGGGTAGTGACGAGGAAGGTCAGGGCCCTACTGAGGTTAAATAAAATATAAGGTTTAACAATTTAGAACAAAAACAATATAAATAAGTACAACAGTAAAAGTAACACAGGATATGAAGGATAACAACAACTACCAGAGAGGCAAAATAAACAGAGAAAGAGATACAACTTAGTACAAGGAAAATAACCAGGGATCTTCCAGGATACCGTCTTGTAGTCCCAAACATAAATATCCAATGGATCTCCCGGGATACCTACCCGTAGTCTAACTCATAATACAAGGGGATCTCCCGGAATACCGATCCGTAGTACCAAATGTAAATACTCAGTATAGGGGAAATCTACTAGTTGCAGTCTCGTAGTTCCAATGTAAATGTACATGGGGATCTCCTGGAATACCGTTCCGAAGTCCCAAAGTAAACATACAGGGGGATCACCCGGGATACCATCCCGTAATCCCAAAGTAAACCCACATCAAAAACAAGAAGAGTACACAGTTCAATTCAAGTTCCATACCAAGGTAAAACAGGTATTTCTCATCTAGCATACTGCACGTAATCCTAATAAGGCAATTTGAGCAAGTAAGGCAGTTAAGTCAATTAGACATGCTTTCCTAAGCTAACAACAGGCTTAAATTGCAAGTAGTATGAACAGGAAAAAGAAACATAATAGTAATTACTTAATGAAAACCGGATTTTTCAACAATTAGCACAAGTACAAACTCGTCACCTCACGTACAAGGCATTTCAATTATCAATAATATCAAATCCTAAGGGGAAGGTCCCCCACACGAGGTTAGGCAAGCCACTTACCTCGAACCGGCTCAAAGTCAACCCGAAACCACATTTTTACCACGAGTCTCGACTCCAAATGCCCCAAATCTATTCAATTCAATTGCATAATGTAAATAACACTTCAAGTAACTTATTCTAAAAAGAAGTTCTAAGCTGATACGCGAAATTAGGTAAAATGACCAAAGTGTCCCTCGGGCCCACGTCTCAAAATCGGATAAAATTTACATTTTCAGAATTCTCATACTCTCACGAGTTCAATCATACCAAAAGTGCCAAAATCGGACCTCAAATGGTCGCTCAAATTATCACTCAAAGGTCTCTAATTAATCAAGCCCTAACCCCCAAATTACCACTGATTTTCCTTAAATTTGCATGCTTAAAATGATAAAAATCACCTCAATAACGAGTTTAAGGACCAAAAACCTTACCACAATGAATTCCTCTGAAAATCTCCCTTGAATATGTTCCCCAAGGCTTCTTCCCGTTTGAAAAGAGGTAAAAATAACTCAAATTTGCGAAGGCAAGTATTTATATGTTGTGCCCAGCTAATCTGCTTCTATAGTCATGCGGTCCCGCTTTTGCGGAACAAGGTCGCATCTGCGACTAATTTACTAAATTCAGATTCCCCACTTGCGACTTCCCATATGCAGATGTGGTACTGTTTCTGCGGTAAGGCTCTTGTTGGTTCTCCCCCTTTCCGCTTCTGTGATGATACTACTGCTTCTCTGGCTACACACCTGCGGAACCCAACCGCAGGTGCAGTTATGACAGAAGACCAGCAGCTGAAGCTGCTCAAACAAACTCCCAATTCTTCCGACAACCTTCCGAAACCATCCCGAGGCCTCCGAGACCTCAACCAAAAGCACAAACAAGTCTAATACCACTGTCCAAACTTATACCAATCCTTAAAATACCTAAAACATCATCGAAACGACAAATTGACCACGGAGTCAAGCCTAAGAACTCCAAAACTCTAAATTTACGCTTTCGATTAAAAAGTCTATCAAACCTCGTCCGAATGACCTGAAATTTTGCATATATGTCACATTTAACACAACGGAGCTACTCCAACTTCCGGAATTCCATTTCGACCCTCGAATCAAAATCTCACTATCGAACCGGAAACCTCAGAATTTAACTTTTGGCATTCCATGCCTAAATTAGCTACGGACCTCCAAAATACAATCCGAATACGCTCCCAAACCCGAAATTACCCAACAGAGCTAACGGAACCATCGAAATTCCATTCAGAGGCCGTCTTCACACTATTTCGACTACAATCAAATTTTTAAAACTTAAGCTCTCATTTAGGGACTAAGTGTCCCAAAACTCTCCGAAAATCCAAACAAACCATCCCGGAAACTCACAATGGCAAAAACAAACACAGAAAAAGTAATTAATTGAGGATCCGGACGTAAATCCTTAAAACGACCGGCCGGGTCGCCGCCGAGACACCAAAGATCAACCTTTAAATTGCATAAGAATCTTTCAAAGTCTATGACACGACACATCTGACGCCACTAAATTTTAATTAATGTAGCAGTTGTACAACTTCATGACTTATAAAGTATGCATCAACATGCGGTTTAATTTATTAATGGAACACGAAGTAGACACATGACCACTTACACAAGTTGGTGCAAGCTGGATTCAGTTGGTTTAGTTTGTATCATCATTTAAGGTTGAGAGTTTAGCAAGCATAAAGCTACTTACACTAAGTATATGTGGGGCTTAAAGCCAAAATTTAATATGAGTCCTAAATTTTTAAAAGAAAGTTATACAATATGTTTTTATTAAAAGTCTATTTTTCTAGCTTTTTTAGATATAAAGTGTTAATAATCCTTTTTATAGTTGATTTTCCCTAATAATTCATTTTCAATTGATAATATAGCCAACTCATTTAATCTTTCTTGAGATATTGTTAATTTTAGATTAGATTTTATAGAACAATAAAAGTATAGAACTATCGGAAGCTTAAATTTCTTGGAGAAAGAAGGTGAGTAATAATTTTAAAGAGAAAGACAGAAAATATGTAGGAGTTTCTGAAATATGAAGAGATCAGAAAAAGAAAGATTGACTTAGAAAAATTAAGAAAGGGAGAGTAAAATTTTTACCTGTTATCTAATGAAGGAATAAGAAGTGAAAAATTAAAACGTCGGGAATACTATTCATCTACCCATATTTAATTAAGTCAAATTATTACTTTATATATGTATCTAAAGAGTTTCTTTTCTTTTATATTAAAAACTCTACTTTTGTATTAAAAGTACTATATAGTATTATTTTTTGAATATTTATAAACCTATTAATTTTAAAAAACGGGGACATGCCTTACTACTCAACATATTACATTGGCCCTGCTTTAACCTAAAGTACTTAGATTTATGTGAAGGTAGCTATCAAAGTATCGTTTCTTTAACCAAATTAAAACTTTATTTGTTTCCTCATCTACGCCTAAAGGCAAGTTGTGCATAGACACCCCAAATCCACCGTCTTGGAAGCAAAAGTAACATTTTACTTCATTTCCGAGAAATGTACTGTTTTCCTTATAAATGAATGATAATTGAATTTATGTGCGGTTTTAAAGACTTGTGAATTGGTTCAATACAAATGATCAAAAATATTAGATAAATGAATTAGAGATAAAATAAATAACCAAGTCAATTATGATGTTGAGTTCGGGCTCGAATTGTACGCTTAACAATTGTTCTGCCGTCGATTTGGAATCAAATATTTATGAAGAGCTACAGTTAAAATAAGAACTTTTCAATAACTAAGAAGCAAAGAAAACAAGTTTGTATTGCCTTGATATGCATGTTACATAGTGTGTTTATTGAATAAGAATCTTCCCCTTTATATAGTAGGGAAATTTTATCTTTAGTATAATTCTAAAAAAAAAGGAAAAATCCTCCTTGTATGTCAATTATTGATATGCTACCGACATCGGGCGAGATCCGAGCTGTGATATCCGGTTGGGTACGGTATGTTTACCTTGAAAATGGTAACTACAATTATATTTGATTTGTGGTTCTAAAAATTCATGATTTATCTCAATACTAGTTGTTAGGCTGTAGATGCTAAGTATAAATGAAGTAAATAAGAAATGCAAACCAATAGGGTTATAATGCTGGGCCTCGAGCTGGCTGAAGCGGGGTCCCGGGGTCTAGACGGGCTAATTGCAATGAGCTATTGGTTAAGAATCAATGATAACGAGGGCCTCAAAGATGGCCTTTTTGCGATTAATAATGAGCAATAAATGAAAAACAATAAATGAATAATGAAAGAATAAGCAATAAATATGAAGAACAATGGTTTAAGCAGAGAGTAGAGAATGTTTTGTTGTATTCAATATATTGTGTAATAAATTTCAATCCCTTTACAAGATGACAAAGGCCCTCTTTATATAGGAGGGGGAATCCCAACATAGTACATGTCTAATAATAATGAGGGAACGCTATTGGTACAACTGTATAATGACTTAGTATGGATTAGTATTATCCTTTGCAGACCTGGTCAGCTCTAACCGCGTGTATTTGGAAATTTTTCCGCCTCTCCATGATGATCATCAATTGTACTACTCCGAGGTTGACCACAATGAGCCTTCGATGTGTTCCATCGAGGGACGCACCTTCAGGGTTGCACCTTATACCCCACTTCGAACTTCTTCGAGGTTAGGCTTGGAGAGACATAGTAGCCCCAGAATCAAACTCTCCAATTTTAGCTGTATACAAATAGTCCCCGTGTTTCCTAGAATGAAATGATAAGAAACGATCTTGAGTTCTTGCTTCTTCGATACCCCTATTATGATGTCAGCCACGTGAGGTCAATAAATGGTGTGACAGAAAAGTTATACAGAGGTCCTATCAAACACGTCTCGAAAAGCCCATGAACCGCTATTGGTCGCCCTTTCAACTCCTTCTAGTGACTTATAAATACTCCAATCCTCTATCTTTCAAACCTTTGCAACACCTTCAAATCCTCAAGTCCTCATTAACAGTTTCCTGCCTTCACCCTTCTTCCATATTCAGTTCTTTGTCAACTTGCTTTGAAACCTTTATTATAACCATGTCAAAAACTTCTAAAACAGTGCCTAAAAAAGGGGATGTACCTTTTTCGTCACGCTCGTCTAAGAGTGAAAAGGTAGTGCCCCCAGCGTCGAGGAGTGCATTTCTAGGACCTTAGATACAGCCTTGGACTTCAAGATTGATAAACCCTCTTCGGTACTGAGCTGATGCGAACCCATGTCTCGGTGTGTTAGTCTAATAACTGACATAAAGAAGGTAAAAATAGATTGCTGCTGGGGAAAGGCGGTACAAGTAGAGATCCCTTCTCCGGAGGAGGATATAACTACGCATAAACCTGGTTTCCTCAGCGTGCATACATATCCCTTTACCTTGGGTCCTGTAAGCTCTTCTTCTCCATCAATAGACCTGGTGATCCTCAATTTTTATCGAGAATATCAAGTGACACTCGGTCAGATTTATCCTTCATTTTGGAGAATCGTCTATTTGCTTAGACATTTCTCGAACATGGTCGAGGGGATGTCTTTCACCCTCAATCACCTGATTAGATTGTATAGCCCTTGCCTCTATCGAGTGGGCCTAGTCAAACTGCGGCATCGGTCTGCCAAAGCGCTTTTTGCTAATATCGATGAAGATAAGGACCGGGGGTGAATGAGCCGCTTCGTCAGGGTCAGAACTTTGGACCTCATCCCTACCGAGAAGAATCCATTCCCCGAGGAATGGAATATGAGGCATAAGTGTTGTTACACCGAGCATGTTTTATCATCTGAATGTCCTTTTTTCTTCTTTCGAACTAACGCTTTTGTTGTTTGAATTGATTTCTCTCTGATTTCTTAGCCACCGTGTGGTTCCCCGGTGTGGTCAACGACCTCCTAGGCTGGGTTAGACTTTTAGACTCTGCCTCTCCATATGATAAGTGCGTTTGGCGTGATCTAGCCAAAACTCGATGGGAAGCCAAAAATCATGGTACGCCTTCATCATTATCACTTCCAAATCCCTTATGAATGGATTTTTTGACGGTGTGTTTGACATTTTACGCATATGCAGGCCTCAGGGAAGCTGTTTCAATGAGGCCACCCCTCCTAGCGACGAGGAGAATCAAAGGCCTGCCAAAGATAGGAAGAGAAAGGAGGAGACGTTGGCGAAGTCCCTGAAACCAAAAAGAGCCAAGGCTCGAAAGCCCAGAACTGATGCAATAGTCCTAACTTCGACAGTGACTGAGAGTCTTCATGTTAAAGACGATGACGGGTGCCTATTGATACATAGGTCAAAATGAAGCACTGATGCTTCGACGATTGCCGGGCAGAAGACTGCTGAATAAGTGCAAGTGATATAGTCCCACCTCGTATTGAGGAACCCCTCAATGAGGGTTTGGGTTCAGTTCCCAAGCTGATAACTGAACAGGGTTCAACTTGTGCTGATAAATACTTGTTTGGCGCATTTGGAGGATCTGGCTCTAAGGCCCTTCGAGGGCAAGAAGAAGCCTCGATAGAGGTTGATGTCATGGGCAGTCTTCAATCAGGCCCATCATTTTCCCAGGGCAAATACGGGATGCCCAGAACAAGGAGAACACTAATGTAGGGGCATCCCGGATGAAGAATGAGATGTTTGGAGATTTCTTTGCCGGCGTCGAAGAGGATAATGATCTCGATGCCCCAGTTGCTCTCGAGGAGGCTGCGAAACTCCAAAAATAGGCAATGTTGACATAATCTTTGCGCCTTGAGTTTTGACCTTCGTTTTCCTTACTTCTTTCCTTCGTGCTATAGGTCATGATGTTGTATTACCAGGCCTTCTCTAAGTTAAGAGATGAACTAACTCATCGCAAGGAGTAGTTTGAGAAACTTTCCACGGAGTCGAAAGAGCTAAAATGTCTATATGCCTGAAGGGTGGAGGAACTGAACAGACTTCGAGCCAGCTTGGAGAAAATACTCCAAGTGTGGGCCAACTTCACTGAGTAGGTAGCCTGGTATTTATGAGCTTGCTTGTTTTTTCGTAATTTGGTATTTACTATCTTGGCTTTGTATATGCAGATTGAGCGAAAGGATGCCCTAGTGGAGCAGCTTCGGGAAGAGATTGCTGCTAAAGATGCTGAAATACTTGCGCTGAAGCGGTGCAAAGATAGCATGGCCGTGGAAAGGGATACTCTCCGAGGGGAGCTGGCCTCGACCCAGGGTCTTCTTTAGGGTGCTAAGGAGGAGGC
Organism: Nicotiana tabacum; assembly: GCF_000715075.1. Taxonomy (NCBI): domain Eukaryota; kingdom Viridiplantae; phylum Streptophyta; class Magnoliopsida; order Solanales; family Solanaceae; genus Nicotiana; species Nicotiana tabacum. Next base: position 118,268,769 of record NC_134099.1, on the reverse strand, counting down.
TCACAAATTCCAGGTGCTTCATACCGAGTCTATTGCTGCGTTATCCGCGACTAAGTCTGACGCTAATGCACTCCTATCCTTGTATCGGAAAGACGCTGCTGCAGCAAATACTTGAGCCAGGGAGATATCTGAAGAGGTCGAGCTCAAAATAGCTCGCGCCCTTGCACATGCTAGGTTAGAGGCTCAGAGAAAGGCCTTCGAGGAAATGTATGCCAAGGGTTTTGATCTCTCCGCCAGGGTTGAAGAAGCGAAGGCCTTGGAATAGGAGTCATCAGCTCTGACTTATTCGGATGAGGGCTCGGGGAGTGGCGAAGATGAAGACTAAGCCTCATTTGCCCCCCTTTTTTCCTTGTTTCTTCTTTTCTTGTACATGAACTTCATATGGGAGTTTTGTAACTGCACCTTTGTAAATATATTTTTGGAATACAAAGGATTTTGGTGTCTTCAAAGTTTAGCCACTTAGTGTTTATGCCGAAGTCAAGCTTTGAAATTAATTTTAACTTCTTTGAGCTCGGCCTCGGAGCAATAGTGACCCTTTAGATCGGGTGGCTCTGGTTCTGATTGCATACCTTCCCTAGGTCGGGTCGGTAAGGACTTGACTTGACCTCTCGATGTCTTATACACGGGGTGGCAACGTTATTCCTATAACATGACAGTGAAGTGACCGAAATGGCCCCATCGGTACATTTCCCAAAAAGTCATAATTGCATCGCGAGAGCTGATTGGCTATCAAAGTTAATGAATAGTCACCTCCTCTTATATATATATATATATATATATATATATATATACTTTCTTTCCCTATTTTGAAGGCTCTACCACTTTGTGTAACTACCTGTCTCTATAGAGTTCCTTTTTTGCGCTAGTTCTTATGTCGCATCAGATCAAAGCTTTCGCCTGAGTTTTCATCTTCCCTTTCTTGTGTTGAAGGAGCTACGGCTACCATTCCCAAATCTGCTCACCTTGAAGAGGAAAGTCCTACCTCTGTTTCTCGTCCGGTCGGTGGTACACCGCCGGTGTTAGGCGAGATAACTTTGAACTATTTTGTTTCGAAGAAAGATTTTACGATGGAGAAACCTGTCAACGTTCCGGGTCATTGAGAGCATGCTTCGAGGTTCATTCGATCAATAGAAGAGAGACACCTCGAGGCTGTGAGGAGAGACTACGGATGGGGAGAAAAGGTGAGGCTGTAGGTACCCTCCCGGGAAGAGGATATCATGGCCCACTTAGAGAGGTTTCTGAATGTGTACACGTACCCGTTTATTTTGTGTCCTCTTGACTGACTCATGCTTGAATTCTGTCGAAAACATCGAGTTACTTTGGCTCAGATCCATCCGTCTTTCTGGAGGATTGTGCTGATGATGAGATTTTTTGCCGAAAAGGGCGAGCTTGAGTTTACTCTTAGCCATCTCCTCAGATTGTATCGACCTTTACATTATCGAGGTCTAATCACACTACGACGCCAATCCACCAGGCCCTTAATCTCCAGCGATGAGGAGGACAGGGATCAAGGATGGATGAGGTCGGTTTGTTCGAGTGAGGACTGTCGATATCATTCATGCAAAGTTTCTGTCGTTTCTTGAGAAATGGAATTTCAAGGGTAAGTGATGCCTCGGATTCTATTATTTTTATTCTTGGTGGAGCTTATCTTTGTAAGGACGTTTTCTTTCCTTGTCTGCAGTGACCTCGTGGATACCAAATGAGGTCCCCGACCATGTGGGCTGGGCCCGCAAACTGGCGGCCTCTTCGACTATGTAGGATGACTCTATATTGATGGGAAAGTCTCCAATGCCTACAACTAAGAAATTAGTGCAAAAGAAAGGGAAAGTACTCCTCAAGAAAGGGGCTACATAGCATATACCATGATGTTTATCCTCCCATTTTCCCTTTGACAAATCTCGCCAATTGCGCTTACATAGTCAAGGAGGAGGAAGGACCTTCGATTCATGAGGCAGAGAAATATAATAAAAGGAAAAGGTACTTGAAGGACGAGGATCCCCACAACAAAGAAGGATACACACGAAGGCGCGAGGAGGACGTTACCGCTGATGACAGCTTTATTTTTATCGGTCATTCTATAGACGTCAATGCATCCAGAGAGGATGACTCTATATTGATGGCTCGAACTAGGAGACCTCCCAAGACTGTTGAGCCTTCTGGTCTCGAGGCCCCTAGTCTCGAGGGCGAGATTCATCAAGCAACAAAAGGTGAAGGTTCTCCATTAGCTGACTCAACAACTGGTTTTCAGACGTTGGGAAGTACTCCAAGGGGAACGGGTTTCAACATATCTCTGCCCAAACAGAGCGCCTCGGGTGACTCTATGAGGACCGATAAGACCGAGCCTATAGATGCGAAGTCGACCTTCGAGAAAGCTCAGCGGCTCTGCTCCATGGGGAGTTTTGAAGTTATTATAACTTTTCCAGCTTCATGCTTTCTCCTTTTTAGCTTAATTTTTCTTTCCCGTAGGCCTTTGATAAGCACAAGTCTTGGCTTCTTTGCTGTCAGGCTAAGTTGCGTAAAGCTTTGAATGGGGAGAGATCTCTCACGCTTCTTTGTGACAAGAAGACAAGAGAGCCAATACATCTTCCATCGGTGTTGGACCAAAGCCGAGATTATGAGGCAACCTCGAGAAATAGGTAACTTCTATTTTGAGGGAATATAGGCTTCTTCTCTTATTTTTGGAAACTTATGTTCCGGTATCTCAATCAGGTCAATTCTAAATGCAACTACTTGAAGGCAAAGATAGATGTTCATGTTGCGGCCAAAAGGAACACTTTGGCTAAGGCCTCTGCTATAGAGATACAGCTTCGTAATGCTCAAGCGGGTGACTCACTCCAGACGAGCAGAATTGCTAAGCTCGAAATAGATCTGTTGAAGCTGAAGGCCGAAGTCGTGGATGCTCGAGCTGAAGCCGAGAAGGTCCGATCAAAGGCCAATAAGAAAGTGGCCATCTATTTCAAAGATGCACCCGAAGCTCGTATGAAATTGAGGGTGGCTTCCGATCGAGAGAGGAGAAATAATGAATATGCCAGGTGCAAGTCCCGGAGGGAAACTCTCGAGGAGATTCATGGTAAGGGCTTCGATCTCTCGGAGGAGATAGAGAAGGCCAAGGCGGATGAGTTCGACGCCAAGTTCCTCATTTTCGATGATGAAAACGACGAGGAGGGGGCCGGTGAGAGAGGTGGTCCCGATGGGACCGATGGTGACATAGTCCCCGAGGGGGAAAGGCTAAGTTCCCGAGGGTAGAATAGGTTTTTCTTTCTTGTTCTTTGTAAAGGGCTCCCTGCGGGAGTGGTGTAAACACATACCTTTGTACCATCATTCATAATAACAAAGGAAACTTTTGGTTTTCCCTTCGTATGAATTTCCACTTGTTTGTGTCTTTGTTTATGTTTTGAGTGTTGATGGCTGTAGATAATTAGTCCGATATGTTGGATTTTTATGATAGGAACCCTTAGGTTATGCTTGATGAGTGTATGCGGTAAAATCGGAGGGTCCAATTTATCATTATCAAAGCACCTTGGAAGACCATCTTGAAGTCTCGAGGCTATAAGGTTACGATCGAGTTTCCTCCCTCGAGGTTCGTCGACACTCGATATTAGGATAATGTTGACCACAACCATGATACAAATGGGGAGTTCCCAAGGAACGTGGCTAGGACTGATAGAGCCTAGAAAGTTACTCTACGACCCGAATCAGGGTGTCATATAGTTGTCACATCTCCGTATCTTTATAATTTATGCTTGTAGTACTATGATGGGATTCACCTCCTATATAAAGGGGATCCTTGCCACTTTGTAACCGGTTTTTGCTTCAATTACTCCACAATAAATATACAAGAACATTCTATTTACTCTCTAACACATTTTCTCGATATTGTTGCTTTCATTTATTATCTTCATATTTGTTCATCATTTATTGCTTATCATTGGCCATAAAGAACATTCATTGATTTTAGTATAACTGCTAGCCCTACCCCGATTACCCTCAATAGCTCGTAGCCGAGCCTTGGGATCAACCTCGAGGCCCAGAATCTACAAGCCCGAGGCCCCAAGTAATTGGTATATCGGTTCGATTGTCTCTCTCCCTTTAGCTTTATTTCATCTCTAAATCTCATACACTTAGTATCAACCGCTTAACAAAATAGCATAAAAATATATCACATATTTTTAGAGTCCCATAAACAAATTTAATTGTTATTACCATTTTCACGGTAAACAGTTTGGCGTCCACTGTAGGGCTAAAAATAATAGTGATTATTTTCTTGCTGGTTTCGTCCTATAACGCAAGTTATCTTTCACCTTTTTTCCTTTTCCAAGATCTTCGATTTCAGGTCGAAATGTCTAACTCGGCAAACGGAGGCGAAAACAACAATCTTGAGGACCACGGAGAAAACGGCGTAGACGTTCCAGGTGTTGGAATGCGACCACAAAACCCTGGGAATGCGCCAGAACAGATCCCCATAGATGCGGTCTCATGCGACGCCCAACGGTTCAATATAAGCCCGCATAACGACAAGAGCGTGCGTCAGGGAGATCCACAAGAAGCTCAAAAAACCGTGACCAGGGAAGAGCGTGAAGTTAGCCTTCATGTTATTTTTGAAATGTTGCAGGCACAACAGCTAGCTATTGCTCCGCTACAAAGTCACGAGAAAACTCCTAGCATGGCAGCACCGGGGACAGCTCCCCCAGCCGAACATGTACCGGAGAGATCGAGAAATCACGGGTCGATAGCCGACCCTGTCATCGTAAAGATGCTCGAGGACCTCACCAACAGGATCGAATCGGGTGAGAAAATGATAAAAGCCAACGATAAGAAGATCGAGACCTACAACTCCAGGGTTGACCAAATTTCGGGTGCACCCCCGATCCTGAAAGGCGTGGATTCGAGGAAGTTCATACAAAGGCCGTTCCAAGAGGAAGCGGCCTCGAAACCCATAGCAAAGAAGTTCAGAATGCCAGAACTCCAAAAGTACAATGGGACCTCAGACCCCAATGAACACGTTACTGCCTACACTTGTGCAGTGAAGGGCAACGATTAAAGGACGATGAGATCGAATCCATCTTACTAAAGAAGTTCGGGGAAACACTCTCGAAGGGGGCCAGGATGTGGTATCACAACCTAGATCCCAACTCCATAGATTCATTTGCCATGCTAGCAGACTCCTTCATAAAAGCACATGCCAGTGCCATCAAAGTAGCAACAAGGAAATCTGACGTGTTCAAAATCAAGCAGAGAGAAACCGAAATGCTGCGAGAGTTCGTATCTCGCTTCCAAATGGAACAGATGGAGCTACCGCCAGTCTCCGACAACTGGGCAGTGCAGGCTTTCACTCAAGGTCTGAATGAATGAAGCTCGGTGGCTTCAAAATAGTTGAAATAGAATTTGATTGAATATCCCGCTGTGACCTGGTCGGACGTCCACAACTGATACCAGTCAAAGATCAGGGCCGAAGATGACCAGCTGGAGCCCCCTCGGGCTTAGTATACCCAAGCAGGCTTCCGACGAAGGAACCAAAGCCAAACAAAGAAAGGTATCAGCCGTACACCGAAGACAGGAGGAACGCCCCGAGGCGCAACCCACCTCGCAGTGATCGAAGGTTAGACCGAGGACAGGATCCTCGGGGACTCATCAACAGAGCCAGATTCGATAGGAACGCAGGGCCAATTGGGGCACCTCACTTATCAGAATACAACTTCAATGTTGATGTATCGGACATTGTATTCGCCAGCAGTAAAATTAGAGATACCAGGTGGCCCAGGCCTGTACAATCAGATCCTTAACAAAGGAATCATAACTTAGTGTACGAATTTCACAACATGCACGGCCACAGGACCGAGGATTGCCATCAACTCATTGATCTTGGGAGGCGTCAATGCCCCACAGGAACCCATGATGAGAAGGACAAAAATATCCATCACCAGAGAAAAGCGAACCCGGGAGTATATACCCGAGGATGACCTCACGTTCAACGAAGAGGACACCAAGACCTTGTCTCAACCTCAAAATGATGCACTGGTAATATCTTTCCTTGTAAATTCGTTTCAAATAAAATATGTACTCGTGGATCCAGGTAGCTCGGCCAACATTATCAGGTCGAAGGTGATAGAGCAGCTTAGACTGCTTGACCGAATCGTGCCCACCACTCGAGTCCTCAACAGATTTAACATAGCAAGTGAAACAACGAAAGGAGAAATCACCCTCCCAGTCACTGTGGTCGGCACGACCCAAAATGCCAAATTCCATGTCATCGAAGGAGACATAAGGTACAACACCTTATTCGAACGGCCGTGGATACACTGTATGAGAGTAGTATTGTCCACTCTACACCAAATGATAAAATACCCGACAAAGGACGGGATTAAAACCGTCTACGGGGAACAACATGCGGCAAGGGAAATGTTCGCGGTGCACGACGTGGCACCGGTATCAATTCCTCCCCTCGTAAAAGAGCCAAAGGGTAATCAAGCCACACCTTCGATTAAACCCGATCAAACAAAGTAAAGGACCGTATCACGTCCTCATCTCGAGTAATTAGGACATATCGGTCCTCGAAACATCGCCGACATATCCCACACTAAGGTATAACCCTCTCCCTTTTCATTTCATAAGTCATACTAACCCTTGTGCAGGCGCCCGACCGGAGCAATCAGAACGCTAACCCAGCTCGAAGACCTTAAGGTTTTAAAGCATCTGTTGCACTCTTTTTCTTCGACCAAGTTTTTATCCCGAAAAGGGTTTTACCGGCAAGGTTTTAAACAAGGAAACATCTTCATGCTACCTAAGGAAGACTCAACAAGTATTCGAGGCTTCTTTTGGCATCAACCTCGAACACTGGGGGGCATTCCCCCAGGAAGGCTATCCACCCAGACAATCCAAGAAATGCCAAATAGGTCCCAATAGGAAAGTGATGTACCGGGCCAAACGATCAAACGAACTGTGTCCGTATAGCCAAGCCCTCAATGGCGAAAACATGTACACTTGTACCAAATAATTGAAGAATATCTTTTATCAAAGCATCTCACACTCCAAAAGAAGCTCGGCACCTCCGCCAAAAATGTCTCAAACACTCAGGGATTAACATCAACAATTCAACACCTGAACAACCTCCGAGTCGGGGCTCCAAAATCATAAGCCCTTAGATAAGGCAACATGAAAATCGCGAAACATCTCCAATGCTGAAATTACCCCGAATACTCGGGGACTAGCGTCAAAATCTCAAAAAACGTATGACCTCAGGGCCAGGATCTCTAAAATTGTAAGCCCTCGACGAGGCAATACAAAGTTTGCAAATAATGGTTCCCGAATCAAGAAACCCTCGACGACTTGGGAACTACCGTCAAGTGCCACCTCTATCAATTTATCAAAACCCGAGGTCATAAGACTCTGAGCGGGAAGACTCGATCTCGTAAGACCTACATAAGGCAACACTTATATCTATAAGACCTTGAGCAAGGCATGAACCATACTTGTACCAAGTGACAATATCTGTAAGACCTTAAGAAAGGGATGAACCACACTTGTACCAAGTGACAATATCTGTAAGACCTCAAGCAAGGCATAAACAATACTTGTACCAAGTATCCAAAACTGTAAGACTTCAACGGCATGTAAAAACTGTAAGACCTCAACGGCATGTAAAAATTGTAAGACCTCAACGGTATGTTAAACTTGTAAGACCTCACTAAAGGCATAAACCCGATCCCAAAGTTGCGGCTATATATCGAACTTGTAAGACCCCTAAAAAGGCATACCCTTGATGTAGATGCTGAAACTACCTCATTTGGGACTGAAAGGCTCTGGCCGAACACAAATGACTTTGGTCATACGGCTGTACCAACCGAACTAACGTGACTCAGGGACGCCCGACTGTCGCTACAAGGCGTAACAGCCATTGTCGCCAGCCCACACAGGCATTCAATTACTCCGAATCTACTTCAGAAAGAACCGGTTAAACAGGCTACCCTCGGAATAGGCAAAAGAGCTTCGACCATGTTAGATCCAAATCATAGGCTTCGAGCTACTCAGCCTCCGAGCCAAACCTTCTAAGGTGCTCGAACATCGCCGCAAGTTACCCAAAATCGAGGTTCTTCCCGAACCGACGATGGGTCAGGCAAAAATAACTTCAAAAGCCCTTAACGAGAGGATAATAAAGCCTACATAAATGGTCGCATTGACCAAGCGCGTAAGAGTCATTATCGCTAGCCTAATGAGCCTCAGGGCCACACACACAAAAGGTCGCATCGATCAAAAGTGTAAGAGTCACTGTCGCAAGCCTGAAATCTGAAAACTTGATGGTCAAAATGAGCTCGAGTCGTAACCCAATTTGAGACTGGACCCAAAACAGTTAACCAAATATGCCTAAGGGCAAAAGCGTAAGAGCCATTTTTGCCAGCCTAATGAGCCTTAGGGCCACACACAAAAAAGATCGCTCCTATCAAAGGCATAAGAGCACACGAGCCAGTCTAATGAGCCCTAGGGACACATCATGACTCTAAGGATTCCTACCAACGCAAAACCTAGATCGCCTGGTCAAAACCAATACAGAAAAAGATACGAAAGACATAAAGACGCAAGTTTTTCTTTCATACACATATGCAAAAAAATGCAACCTCCAGCTACAAACATACTTTGAAAATGCTCCATACAAATGGAAAAATCTATGCCCCCCCCCCCCGAGGGATACGGCCTGCCGACCTTGTCTTACCTTTCTTTGGTATCAGGCAAAAGCAACCGAGCATCACGCTCATCCGCCCTTGCTAGTGCTAATTCTTCCGAGAAGGTGAAACCCCTAGCATAGATCTCCTCAAGGGTCTTTCTTTGAGATTTGCAACGAGCATATTCTTCAATCCTCCCTTCGTGGCCGAGGATCCTTCTCAGCTCAGTTTGAGCATCGGTAACATCTTTGGAATAGATCGCCATCTCCTGGTCAACCTTAGTCTGGCTCATTGCAGCTTCTGTCCAGGCATCAACGATCTCAGCCAAAACTTTTGAAAGCTCGGACTCGAGCTTCGTAATCATTTCTATATGAACCAAAGAATTATCACGAGTTAAGTGAAGTTAAGCTTCAAAGGCAAGAACTTTAGCCAGAGCATCCTTCCCCTCTAAAGCTTGAGCCTCTGCACGAGCTTTCAGCTCATCATGTTCACGCCTAGCCCGACCAACTTCATCTTGAAGGCGCTCCAGGGCCTCTGTCTTTTTCTGCAATTGAAATAAACTAAGCATTAGCCTCAGGAACTAGGAGGCCAAGTGCGAGCTCACCCAGGACAGAAAATTACCTGCTCCTTCAGATGGTTCTCGTAATTCAAGCTCCGGCCCACCTCATACTGCAAGTGCACCAACTCGACTTCCTTTTCCTCACAAAGGAGCCTAAGGGATCTTTCCTTATCCAGAGCTTTCTTCAGCCTGGCCTCACAATGAAGCAGCCCGGACTTAAGGTTGTAAAATGCCTGCAAAAAGAGAACCCAATAAGGAAGGGAAGGCACGAAGCTCGAAATACCTATGCCGAAACTCACCACAAAGTGAAGCCGTTAGGCTTCCTCGAAGGCCGAGCACACACCTGCCAATCCAGTTCCTTCGGCCCTGGAAGAGTTGACTCCGATTGATGCATGGTCGCTCGATGTATACGACCCCGGATTTTTAGTATCTCCTAAAGTACTATCGACGGAAAAAGAGGGCGACAGCAACGGAGAAACCCTCTTTCCAGAACCAGGAATTGCAGACACAGTAGGGTCAAACGACGCTTTCGCTCTGAAGCCCCGATCCCGTTCCGCGATACTTTAAGTGCCATCAACCTGTAAGAGTATCTCTCGCTTATTGTTGTCGTTCTTCAGCTCGAGAGTTGTCAATCCTTCCCCCTCTCCAAAGGAATGCGGCCTCACCTCGAAAGCCTCTTCAATGCCTACAACAGCAAGATTAATATGCATAAAGGGAAAATGCTTCTCCATATGAAAGAAGGGAAAGGAAAGTATAACACAGTACTCACCATGATATTTTACTTCCCTTCTGCCCTGAGACAAAGCTTGCCACTTGCTCTCATCACAGGTTGAGTGGTCACCAACTTTCAGATCCAATCCGACAAATCATGAATGTCGCCCGGTGCCTATGAAACCGTTGTGGAAAAAGAAAGAAGGGCATAATTATGAAACTAGTTCTCGCCATAGGAAAAACTGAGAAGGCATGAAATGCACTAGTTACGTGTATAATTCCATTCCTCAGGGAATGGCATAAACTCCACGGGGATAATGTCAGCGGTCTACACTCGAACGAAGTGACTCGTCCACCCCCGGTCTTCATTTTCCTCTTCATCTACAATGAAGGGCGTGGTCGATCGACATCCCAAGGTTAGCAGACCCCGATGGTTAAAGGGCCGGTACAGCCTAATAAGATGGCTGAGCGTGAATTCGAGCCCCGCTTTCTCCGTAAAAAATCTCACCATCAATACTATTCACCAAAACGATGGATGGATCTGCGCCAAGGTAACCTGATACTCCGAACAAAAGTCGAGCACAACCCTATCAAGGGGGCCTAGTGAGAAAGGATGTGTATACACATTCAAGAATTCATTGGCACGATCCATGATACCCACACCCAGGGAAAATGCTTGTAACGCCACCTTCTCCCCCCATCCGCAGTATTTTCTCACTAACTCAAGATGCTCTTCTCCTATCAAAGAAGTAGTCTTCAAGGTGTACCCTTATTGATCCTGAATGCCGGAGGTGGAGCTCTCCCCTCCCTGTCGGATAGACCCCGACATAGCAGCCATGGCTACGACAAAATTGGAGAACTAAAGCGGGAATCTATGTGAGTGCGTTAGTGTTGAAGTAGCGAAAAGCTAGCATAGAAAAACTACTTAAAATGGTGGGATCTCCAAAAAGAGTAGAGACAACTCTATATTTATACACGGAAGAAACGACAACGATCCGCCTGCCTCAAAGCTAGTTAGGAACACTGATCGATGCCATCATCGCCAGTCCCGAGGTGGTACCTGACCTCGAGGACCTCCATCAAACAAAAGTTAGGTTTTAAGAAGCCAACAATATCATCGCCAGTCCCTAAGTGGTACCCGACCTCGAGGACCTCCATCAAATAGAAGTTAGGCTTTAAGAAGCCAACGACATCATTGCCAGTCCTAAGGTGGTACCCGACCTCAAGCTCCTCCATCAAATAAAAGTTAGGCATTAAGAAGCCAATGACATCATCGCTAATCCACAAGTGGTGCCCGACCTCGAGGACCTCCATCAAAAAGAAGTTAGGCTCTAAAAGGCCAACAACATCATCGCCAGTCCCGAGGTGGTACACGACCTCGAGGACCTTCATCAGGAAGAAGTTAGGCTCTAGGAAGCCAAAAGCACCTTCTCCAGTCCCGAGGTGGTACCCGACCTCAAGGACCTTCATCGGTGAGAAGTCAAGCTCTAACAGGCCCACGGCATTATCATCGGTCCCGAGGTGGTACTCGAACTCGAGGACCCCCATCAATAAGGAGTTAGGCTCTAAGAAGAATAAGCACCTCAAGCTCCATCCACAAGGTTTCAACCTCAGGATATCATTTAAAACAGTGCGGTCCCTCATCCGTGACCTATCTACAACGCCTTATGGTTATATACATTAAGTTCAAGACAAGTCTCCAAATTCCCCGAGTCAACCCTCACTAGGGGACTACTCTCGGAGGTCTAAAGGCTAAGTCTCGATTTAGGGGTTCGAAGCCCTACTTCCATTCAACTCAAAATCAAGATCTCGACGACCCAAGTTCATCAGATCAATCTAGGTTCGGCCCGAGGAACGGCAAAGAATTCTGTGGGAAGTCATTTTTATCAACCGAAAGTCAGAAAGAATACTCGCTTCTGGGTGTGATATAGGCGCTAACCGATAGAGTCATGCATTCAGAATCTCCGTAAACATAAATGAAAGGGAGTATAGCAAGCATCGAAGACAAAATTGAAGAATCATCGTTATATTCATAAACATTCAATTACAAAAGCGCACGAGGGGTCCTTACACAGAAACAAAGAAGCGAAAGGGCACACATGTAGTAAAAGCCTAGAACCTAGTCTACTCTCAAAGGTTCATCTCTGGTAGCAGCATCTCCGATCACCACCTCCTCAAACATGCATCCTCGACGGCGATACCTTCAACCACCACCTCCTCTAGGTTCCCATCTCAATCCCAAGGGGCAATACCTCCGAGGGCGAATATGAAGAAGAGGAAAGTGGGAAGGCAAGGAAGAGAAAAGCGATGCAAAAGAGGCAGAAAAAAGAGACATAGCCCGCCAAAGGTTGAAGATTCGGCGGGCCTCAACCCTACTCGCACGGCCACTCCGAGTTCACCTTCCTGGATATCGTGTCGTGCGAGCTTAATGGCCGGTGCACCCTTTTATCCTTTAGGAAAAGACTCGAGGGATGAAGTGCCATATCAGGCTAGGGTAGGAGAGTGAGCAATAGTGTATAGTCCGAAAACTCTCCCGAGTAACGATGTAAAGTCCAAATGTCCTCCCAAGTCGAAACAGGTCGACCCCCTTTATCTCTTTGCCTCGATCCAATGACGACAATAGTGATAGCCGTAACAATAACAACAACAACAACGAGTCAGTATGATCCTACTTGGCATAGGAAAATCCAGGTAAAAGGCCATGGCATGACTGATAGGAACGCTGCCGTAAGACCTTAAGGCCAGAGAGCCCAAGCATGGCGGGTAGTAATTGAGGAGACAATGAGAATGAGAAGGAATGGATGTGAAGATGTTGAAAGGCACTTGGATAAAAAGATAATTCTGGAAGGCCCCATTAATAGGGGATGATAATGCGACCAACAATTCCATCAATGCCTTTGAAAGATGGATCGACAAGCACAATCAATGCGCCATTGGAAACTGGATCGACGGCGATACGGTCGCCTTGAAGAATGGGAATCAGTAGCACATTGAATGACGCTAATAAGACAAGTCAATGGGGTGTACCAGTTATCGTGAAGATTTACATCATAAGTATGATATCGTCAGCGTGACATCACTGCGGGAAGTCCGAAGGGTTGGATGTCAAAATCATTTCTTATCACTCTTCTCTAAGAAATACAGGGACTATCTGTATGTGGTGAAATCAAAGGGTCCAATTTATCATTATCAAAGCACCTCGGAAGACCATCTCGAAGTCTCAAGTCTACAAGGTTATGATCGAGTTTCCTCCCTCGAGGTTCATCGACACTCGATCTTAGGATAATGTTGACCACAGCCACAGTAGAAACTGGGAGTTCCCAAGGCATGTGGCTAGGACTGGCAGAGCCTAGAAAGCTACTCTACGACCCGAATTTGGGTGTCATCTAGTTGTCACATCTCTATATCTTTATAATTAATGCTTGTAGTACTATGATGGAATTCACCTCCTATATAAAGGGGATCCTTGCCACTTTGTAACCGGTTGTTGCTTCAATTACTCCACACGAAATATACAAGAAAATTCTACTTGCTCTCTAACACATTTTCTCGATATTGTTGCTTTCATTTATTATCTTCATATTTGTTCATCATTTATTGCTTATCATTGGCCATAAAGAGCCTTCATTGATTTTAGTATAACTATTAGCCCTACCCCTATTACCCTCAATAGCTCGTAGCCGAGCCTTGGGATCGACCTCGAGGCCCAACATCGACAAGCCCGAGGCCCCAAGTAATTGTCATATCGGTTCGATTGTCACTCTCCCCTTAGCTTTATTTCATCTATAAATCTCATACACTTAGCATAAACCGCTTAACAAACTAGCATAAAAATAGATCACGTATTTTTAGAGTCTCATCAACAAATCTAATTGCTATTACCATTATCATGGTAAACAATGAGTAATTGATGATAGTTAACCATTCGGGGATCGGTCCTCGAATCAAGTTTTGATTCAGGCTTATTGACCCTTAGGTTTTGATATACTGGCCCTTAGGCTCTTACGTATTGGCCTGCAGGCTCTTTAGGCTGGCTCTTAGGCTCTTAGGCATTAGCCCTTAGGCGCTTTTTAGATTGGGTCGATGCGACCTCTGATATGGCTATAGTTTTTCCCCATTTCGATTGAAGTTTTGATTATGCCTTGTCATGTTTTGTGTTCGTCTGATTCTTCGACAGCTCAAATAAGATCCTCGATTACGAATCGATATGCAACAATAATCGATTACCTCAGGAGGTTCTTTTAAAGGTTGATTTTTTGAAGCCTTTTGCTGAATGCTGATTGTCTCGAAACCTTGTCATTGTTTATAGATGATATGATCGAAGCTCTTTTGCTCATGCCAGGGGTAGCCTGATTAATCGGTTCTTTTAGAATTGTTTTTGAAGTATTTGGAGGCCTTTAGTTCTATGGCAACAGTCGGAAATCTCCGAGCCGCGTTAATTTGGCCAGAGCTTTTTGATGCAACCATAGTCGATAGTCCCTGGGTGAGATGACCTCGACGTCTATATCGAGTATATGCCTTCTTAGGGGTCTTACAAGTTTGATATATAGCCTTGGCCTTAATATCGGGGTTGTGCCTTTTTAAGGTCTAACGAGTTTTGGCATGCCTTGTTGAGGTCTTATAGATTTGGTATTGCCTCATTGAGGGCTTACGATCTCGAAGTTTCATGATCGAGGCCTTGCGAATTTGAGTTTTTGATGGCTCGATGAGCTAACTATTGATGACAGTCCCCGAGTGTTCGAACAATTTTTGGCCCTTGAGCCATTTTGCGTGAAAGTATTGAATTTCTTTGAGTGTTTTGATAAGCAAAAGAGGCTTCCTCCATTATTTGATGTATGCGTACCTGTTTTTTGCCTTCGGAAGCCCAATTATTCTACATGGACACGGTTCATTCGACCGTTTGGCCCAATACATCATTCTCCTATCGGGATCCTCCTAGGCGTAGTTTGAGTTCTTTAAAAAGGCGACCTCCCACGGTGATTCCCCTCAGTATTTGAGGTTGATTGAAGAGAAGCCTTGAATTCTTGACGAGTTCTCCTTAGGTAGCATATGGATGTTGCCTCGTTAAAAACCTCACCGGCAAAACCCATTTGTCATAAAATTCAGTCTAAGGGAAAAAGAGCGCAACACATGCTTTAAAACCTAAGGTCTTCAAGATGAGGGGTGCTTCAATTCTTCTTAATTGAACACCTGCAATAAGTTAGTACATAAAATAAATGAAAAGGTAGAGGGTTTTACCTTAATGATGGCACTCGAGCTTTTTGATAAATTCCAATTGTTTGTTCCGGGGATGTGGCATGGTCCTTTATTCGCTCATTTAGATATAGTCGAGAATATAGGTTGTGGTTAGTTGGAGCTGCTTTTTTACTCGCCTTTTGGCCTCTTTGATGTAGAGGGTGTTGATGTTGGTGCCATGTCGTGCATCGCGAACATCTCTCTTGCTGCATGCTACTCCTCGTATATTGTTTTGACTCTATCCTTGGTTGGGAATTTCATCGCTTGATGGAGGATCGAGGGTACTGCCCTTATACTGTGTATCCACGGCCTTCCAAGTAAGGCATTGTATCTCATGTCACCTTCGATTACATGAAACTTGGTATCTTGGATTTTACCGGTTACGCTGACCGGGAGGATGATTTCTCCTTTTGTTGTCTCGCTTGCCATGTTGAATCCATTGAGGACTCGAGAAGCGGCTACGATCTAGTTGAGCAGTCCAAGTTGCTCCATCACCCTCAACCTGATTATGTTGGCCGAGCTACCTGGATCCACGAGCACACGTATTATCTGATTTTTATTTAAAAGGAAAGAAATTACTAGTGCGTCATTATGAGGCTGAGACAAGGTCTCGATGTCTTCTTTGCCGAATGTGAGAGAATCTTCTGGTATGTGACTCCAAGTTCGCCTTTCCCTGGTGATGGATGTTTTTGTCCGTTTGAAAATGGGTTCCCGTGTGGGGTCGACCCCTCCAACGATCATGTGGATGACGTGTTTTGACTCTTCTGGTTTGTTTTTTCTATTCGCCCTTCATTCCCAAAATTGGTTTTTTGCTTGGTCGCTAAGGAATTCTCGAAGGTGCCCTTAGCTGATCAATCGGTCTACCTCTTCTCGAAGTTATCTACAATCATCGGTCCTATGATCGTGAGTGCCATGATATTTGCACATCAAGTTAGGGTTCCTCTATGAAGGGTCTGATAGTATGGGTTTTTCCCACCTGGTATCTTTGATTTTACCTATGGCCGATACGATATCCGAGACATCGACGTTGAAGTTGTATTCAGATAACTAGGGCAGCTCTACCGGCCCAATATGTCTATCAAAATCGGCTTTATTCATGAGTCCCCAGGAACTGGGACCTCGATCGTTCTTCAATCACCTCGAGGTATATTATGCCTTGGTGCATTTCTTCGATCTTCTACATACGGCTGGTATCTTTCCTTGTTTGACCTTGACTCCCTTTATGTAAACTGGTTTTCCTTTGCTAAGAGCCTGCTAGGATACACTGAGCCCGAATGGGCTCCCAATTGGTCATTTTCGACCCTGATCTTCGATTGATACCTGTTGTGCACGTCCGCCCAGGTCGCGGCAGGATATTCGATCAAATTTTGTTTTAGCTTCTTTGAGGCTGCCGAGATTCGCTCGTTCAAGCCTTGAGTGAAGGCTTGTACTGCCCAATCATCGGAGACTGGTGGTAATTCCATTCGCTCCATCTGAAAGCGAGATACGAACTCCTTTAGCATCTCGTTCTCTCTCTATTTGATTTTGAATACACCAAACTTCCTGGTGGCGACTTTGATGGCACCAGCGTGCACCTTCACAAAGGAATCTGCCAACATGGCAAATGAATCCATCGAGGGGTAGGTTGTGATACCACATCATGGCCCCCATTCGATAGCGTTTCTCCCAATTTTTTCAGCAAGACGGATTCGATCTCGTCATCTTTTAAGTCATTCCCCTTTACAATGCAAGTATAAGCGGTAATATGCTCGTTGGGGTCTGTGGTCCCATTATATTTCAAGATATTGGGCATTCTAAATTTCTTTGGGATGGGCTTTAGAGCCGCAGTCGATGGGAATGGTCTCTGCACGAACTTCTTTGAATCTACACCCTTTAGGATCGGGGGTGCGCTTGGGATTTGGTCGACCCTCGAGTTATAAGTCTCCACCTTTTTGTCGTTAGCCTCTATCTTCTTTTCTCCTGATTCAATCTTTTTAGCGAGGTCCTCAAGCATTTTCATGATAATGGGGTCCCTTGCCGACCCGTTGTTACTCGATATCTCCGGTGCCTGCTCGACTCGAAGAGCCGTTTTCGGTGTTGCCATGCTTGGAGTTTTTTGTTGATTTTGCAGCTAAGAAATAGCCGCTTGTTGTTCTTGCGGCATTTCAAAAATGACTTAGAGGCTGACTCCTCCTTCTTCCATACCTCGTGCTTCTTGGCCTCCATCCTAGGCTTCCCCGTGTCTGTTTCTTACGGGGTCTGCGCTTGTTTCCGTATTTAGGACGTTGTGGGAGCTGGTGTCAGCTGGCTCCACGTTTGGTACTCCCTCAGGGTTTACAGGTGGTACACTCAGCCCTACGCCGCTATTTTATCCAAGTTCTTCACTGCCGTGAAGAGGTGCATTTTATAGACATGATTAAGCCTGAAATCAAAGATCTTTGACAAGAAAAAGTGTGAAGAGTAACGCGTGTTATAAGAAAACTAGCACCAAAACAATCACTATTATTTTTAGCCCCACGGTAGGCGTCAAACTGTTTACCTTGAAAATGGTACTTACAATTATATTTGATTTGTGATTCTAAAAATATGTGATTTATCTCAATACTAGTTGTTAGGCAGTAGATGCAAAGCATAAATGAAGAAAATAAGAAATGAAAACCAATAGGGTTATAATGCTGGGCCTCGAGCTGGCTGAAGCGGGGTCTCGGGGTCTAGACGGGCTAATAGCGATGAGCTATTGGTGAAGAATCAATGATAACGAGGGCCTCAAAGATGGCCTTTTTGCGGTTAATAATGAGCAATAAATGAAGAACAATAAATGGACAATGAATGAACAATGAAAGAATAAGCAATAAATATGAAGAACAACGGTTTAAGGAGAGAGCAGAGAATATTGTATTGTATTCAATATGTTGTGTACTAAATCTCATTCCCCTTACAAGATGACAAAGGTCCCCTTTATATAGGAGAGGGAATCCCAACATAGTACATATCTAATAATAATGAGGGAATGCTATTGGTACAGCTATATAATGACTTAGTACATATTAGTACTATCCTTTATACACCTAGTCAGCTCTAACCACGTGTATTTGGGAATTTTCCATGACAATCATCGATTGTACTGCTCCGAGGTTGACCACAATGAGCCTTCGATGTGCTTCCTTGAGGGACGCACCTTCGGGGTAGCACCTTGTACCCCGCTTCGAGCTTCTTCGAGGTTAGGCGTTGAGCGACATAGTAGCCCCAGAATCAAACTCTCCAATTTTGGCCGTATACACAGATATTACCATCCTTTGTTAGTCGTGTGCAACCATTTTGTAGAGCTTTCCGAGGTCATGGGGCTCGTACCGGGTTCGGAGAATATTGTTTTATTGGGCCCCGTGGTGAGCACTCTGTTCGGGCTTTAGTATGAGAAATTTTTAGCTTCGATTCCGATCCCATGTAGTCATGTCTTTACTTAATTTCCCCCACTGGAAAATCGGGGTACTCCGTAGCCTCGAGTTTACCTGTATACAGTTACGTTGCTAAAACTAGATATATTATACACCATCATGTAAAAAAATATATTTATCCACATCTAATGTTTACATAAAATTAAATAATTTAATCTTAAACAGTTAAAAAATGAACACATATGGCTCGGGTGTAAATAAATTTTTCCCTCACTGACCATTGGAGTTGGTACACTTTTTTAGCGGCAAACTTCTTGGGAGGTTTGACCATGACTTGTAAGGTCATAGTACTGTTTTAATAGTGAAACTTTAGATATAATAAATGGTTGGATGACTGTCTATACATTTTGACTATGTTTAAAGCCTGGTTAACCAAGTTTTTTTTGAGGTAAAAGTATTTTTTTTCCTAAAATTAAGGTGTTTGGCCAAGCTTTTGAAATGAAAAAAAAGTGTTTTTGAGGAGAAATAGAAGTAGTTCTGGAGAAGCAAAAAAAATAGCTTATCTCCAAAAACACTTTTTTGAAAAGCACTTTGGAGAAAAAGACACTTAGAAGCAGTTTTTTAAAGCTTGGTCAAACACTAATTGCTGCTCAGTAGTGCTTTTCAAATTAATTAGTCAAACACAAACTGCTTCTGACCAAAAGTACTTTTAAGAAAAAACACTTCTCAAAATAAGCTGATTTATAGCTCGGCCACGGACTATTACAGTACCTCATGCCATTTGGTTACTGTTATTTATCTGTGTTATTATTATTATTGTTGATCAGATACGTTTCAAATATAATGACAATGACGAAAAGTTACTCTTTTTTTTTAACTTATATTGGACGAGCTGACATATATTACTCTATTAAAGGTTGATTTTTATTTTAAGAACCAGCTTTGTCTAGTGAACTGCATTTGCCTATCTATTATAAGAATCAAATTTTACAAAAATAAAAATAAAAATAAATCTATTTTCGTATAGGTTAAACACCATGAATTTCTTACGAAGGAGGAGAATGAAAAAATAACAGAAAATAAAACTGCTCATATGGTGGACAACCTTATAAGCGTACCATCAAACGGAAATATGTATAAGATGGTTGGATGCCTCCCCCTAAAGGATTAAAAAAAATGGTTTGTTTTGATCGAAAACTTCTTTTTTATTTCAAAAAGTTCAGTGACTAAGGAATTACGGAATTTCGTTTTTCAAAATTCTTTTAGAAATGGTTCCTCTCTTTATGCTGTGGGGAAGGAACATGACATGCACAAAACTCCATGCATAGAAATATGAACCTTTGCATTTAATTGAGAATCTAAAGAGGAAATGTTTTATATTCTCAAGGTTAGAAGAGAATCGAACATAGAACAAAGTACTCATTCCAACTTGTAAATCTTAAAGGAAGCATCCCACCCCTATTAACATCATTCTAACTTGTAAAATTCTTTCTCCAACTTGTAAATCTTAAATGACTATATTCTCAATGTTTAGTCCAATCTCAAGTATCTGATATAATTTCTTTCTAAATTGAACACTAGTTGTTTATGTTTGCAAGGATAAAAATATTTCATTAATTATCCAGTACTAGCTAAACTTCATTCTTATCACATGAATGAATACTTGTGTGGATATAAGGACAGAGGGTCCTAACTGACACGTAAACATTCCCGTGGGTTACGACCTTTTAGCCAACTCAGAGCGGGCGATGCCGTCCTTTGCTCCCTTGTATGCGGCTTCCGAAAACACGGCAACTACATGCAATGAGCGATGCAGAGTTATCGTTGAGTATATCTGGCATGGATCTACGAGTAAGTGCTTTTTAATGTTAGGATTTGTTTCGCATGTGTAATTTGCTCATATTGACTCCTTTCTTTTTCATGTCAGACTCTTATCATGGAGATCGAGCGTGACCGGCAGAAGGAGCAGAGGACGACCGTCTTTAAGAAGGTGGCCTCCAAGTACAAGGAGTACCGTACTAAACACAGAACGCTGGCTGACGTCTTTACCCAGGACGGTGAATTTCAATTGCTTCGTGACGAGCTTAAACAGAAAGATGATGAGTTGACAAAGAAAGATGAGGAGCTAAGGGAGAGGGAAGATGAGCTAATGAGAGCCATCGCTAGGTGCAGTGAGCTTGAGGCAGCTCTAAAGGCCAAGGAGGAAGAGCTCGAGGTGAGTAAGGGGGTGATGGCTGAGAATGCTGACCTTCAAATGCAGGTGGCATCCTTAACGATCGAACTCGAGCAGAAGGAGGTGAGGGCTGTCGATCTAAGGGGCGAGCTGAGTGCCAAGGTCGACGAACTGAGTCATGCCGAGAAAGGCAGAAGGTCGCTATGGCCGAAGCGACTGCCTTAGAAGCTGCCCTCCGCATTTGTAGGTCCGAACGGGATAATGAGGTGGAGACATCGGCGCTTAAGGTGGCGAGGTTAGAGGAACGAATCCAGGGTTTGGAGGCGGAGCTGTCTGGATTGAATGAGCAGGTCGTTGTCTTGAAGGCCAAGGAGGTACGACGGCAGTCACAGCCGTATACGTCTCATACTTCTGTTGATCCTGGTATACCGCGGGAGTTATATGAGATGTGGGTTCACGCCGAAGCTCAACTCGACGTATATAAGTCTTTTAAAGCCGTCGGGAAAGTCTCCGAGGCAGAACTTGAGGGCGTCCGTGTTAAGGTGCGTGAGGCCCGTGAAGCTTGTGGCTATGCCCCTAGTACGCCTAGTGGGAATGAGGATGACGACGATGCGGATAGGTTCACCTTTGATCCTTGATATGATGATGAGTACGCTGATGGGGATGATGTGGTGTGAAGCTATTGTACTTAGTTTTTGTTTTGCTTTGCTGTTTTTGTAAGGGTGTTTTTGGACCCTTTGTAAAAAATATTGTAATTTGTTAGTTGAAATGGAACAGTCCTATGTATTTCTTAATTTCCTTTCCATTTTCTTTTTGTCATATGGGGGAGTTCTGATCCTTTGATGTGATTGATGTTTGACGTGGTCGATCATTGAAAAACTCGAACGAGGTCGAATATCGTATAGTTTGATCGAGCTTGAATCGATAATTTGAGTGAGGTCGAATGTTGAAAAATTCGAGCGAGATCGAATGAAAAATAATTTGAGCGATACAAATGACGAATAATTCGAGCAAGTCGAATGTAAAGTGATTTGAGCGAGGTCGAATATAAAGTAATTCGAGCAAGTCAAATGTTAAATAATTCGAGCGAGGTCGAATGTCAAAAAATTCGAGCGAGGTCGAATGTCGAAAAATTCGAGCGAGGTCGAATGTAAAGTAATCTGAGCAAGTTGAATGTTAAATAATTCGAGTGAAGTAGAATGTAAAGTAATTCGAGCAAGTCAAATGTTAAATAATTCGAGCGAGGTCGAATGTCAAAAAATTTAAGCGAGGTCGAATGTAAAGTAATTCGAGCAAGTCGAATGTTAAATAATTCGAGCGAGGTCGAATGTCGAAAAATTCGAGCGAGGTCGAATGTCAAAAAATTCGAGCAAGGTCGAATATAAAGTAAGTCGAATGTTAATAATTTGAGCAAGGTCGAATGTCGAAAAATTCGAGCGAGGTCAAATGTAAAGTAATCCGAGCAAGTCGAATGTTAAATAATTCGAGCGAGGTCGAATGTAAAAAAATTCTAGCAAGTCGAATGTTAAATAATTCGAGCGAGGTCGAATGTCAAAAATTTCGAGCGAGGTCGAATGTAAGGTGTAAAAAGACTTAGTGGAGAGTAAAGATGCTGCTTCATTTCATTCATTGGAGAATATTACATGTTTTTGTTTGCTTCATACATATATTGGAGAAGTTCATGTATACATGTCGCCTCATTAAAAACCTCCCCGAGAAAATTCAATTGGGACAAAACCCGGGCGAGGGAAAAAGTGTACGACTTGAGGGGCGTCTGTTTTTCAGAAGTTGAAGTATTTGAGGTGGGCGATCTTCCAAGTTGAAGTATTTGAGGTGGTCTGTCCCAATTGGTTCCTAGTTTGCCTTCTCTTGAATCTTTGCTCGTCTGTGTTTTGTCCTTGATAACAAATTCTCCGACTTTGAGTGGTCATACTTTCGCTTTTTTGTTGTAGTACCATTCTATTTGTTGTTTTTAGGCTACCATTCTTACGTAAGCCATGTCTCTTCGCTCCTCTACTTCATCGAGGTCTTGTTTCCTGTTCTCGTCATTGCTTGGTCCGCTTTCATTGGAGTATCTCAAACTGGGTTTCCCGGCCTCGACCAGTATCATGGTGTCAGTCTCATAGACTAGTGAATATGGCGTTTCTCCAGTGCTTGTCTTTGGCGTGGTACGGTATGCCAACAGTACTTCTGGTAGTAATTCCGATCATAGTCCATTGGCGTCCTCAAGCTTTTTATTCAAGATATTCAGTATCGTTTTATTGGAAGATACTTACGCTTGATGGGCTACCATTCTTACACTTGATGTGCCATTTTTCGAAGAATTCGGCAGTCTTTTTTTTGGTGAATTGGGGTCTGTTGTCACAGCTGATTTTTTGGGGATGCCGAAGCAGCATATGATGTTTCTCCATATGAATGTGATAACTTCCTGTTTGCATATTTGGGCGAGCACACCTCCTTATACTCACTTGGAAAAATAGTTAGTTAAAACCAAAAGAAATCGTATATCACCTCGCTATACTGGGAGGGGTCCGACAATGTCCATTCCCCATTTGATGAATGGTCGTGGCGATGTAATTGAGTGGAGGTGTTCGTTTGCTTGGTGTATCATAGGAGCGTATTTCTGGCATTGCTCGCATTTTTTGGCGTAGTTAGCTGCTTCTTTCTTCATTGTGGGCCAATAATACCCTACTCGAATGAGGCACCTAACGAGGGCTCAATTGCCGATATGGGCGCTGTAGTGGTCTTTGTGTACCTCCTCAAGGACCCGTCTCGTTTGGTTTGGACCTAGGCACTTTGCCAAGGTACCTTCAAATGTTCTTTTGTATAGGTCGTGGTTTATGATGTTGTACCTAGCCGCCTGCATTCGAAGATTTTTGGCTTCCTTTTTGTCCGATGAGAGCGTTCCCTCCTGCAAATATGTTATAATACGGTTGTGCCAATCCAAGTTAAATTTACAGAGTGTAACTCAATTTGGACTATTGACGAGTGGAGGAGGGTGACCACGTTTTCTTTTGTAATGTTCTTGGTGGCTGCTGCTAACTTGGAAAGGCCATCCGTTTCGATGTTTTGTGCTCGAGGTATCTGCTCGAGTCGACATTCATCGAATTCAGGTAGCAGTTTATGGATCTGTGCCTGGTACTTTTGTTGCCTCTACTCTTTGATATGGAAAGTCCCTATGACTTGGTTGACAACGAGTTGTGAGTTGCATCTGAGGACGACTCATCGTGCCCCATATTTGAGAGCTAGCTTAAGTCCTACAATTACGGCCTCATACTCGGCCTCATTATTAGTAATATCGTGGCACCGTGTGGATTGGCATATAATTTTTCCTGTTGGGACCTCGAGTACGAGTCCTAGTCCATATTCTGACATGTTTGATGCGCCATCGGTGTATAGGACCCATAGGGCGAGTAGCCCAGGGAGGTGCGAGAAGTTTCCTGCTCGACCTCAGGCATGTTCTTGGCGCTGAAATCGGCGACAAAGGCGGCAAGCACCTGCGATTTTATTGTTGTTCGCGGCTGATATGTTATATCGTGCTCACTTAATTCTATGGCCCACTTGACCAATCTCCCCGACAGCTCGGGTTTATGTAGGATGCTTCACAGGGGGAAGGTCGTCACCGCCGATATGGAGTGGCATTGAAAATAAAGTCTAAGCTTTCGTGAAGCTATAACCAATGCTAAGGCCAATTTTCGAGGTGGGGGTACCTTGTTTCGGCGTCGATGAGGGTTTTGCTAATATAATAGATTGAAGATTGCGTACCTTTATTTTCTCAAACCAACATCAGGAGGTGTTCGTCGGGTTTTGCTTTGGTGAGTAGTGGGGAAGAGGACAAGTATGCTTTTAGTTCTCTTAGGGCATCGATGCATTCTGAATTGCATTGGAGCCTCTTGTCCTTTTTGAGCACATTGAAGAATTTGTGGCACTTGTCAAAGGATCGTGAGATGAACCTTGACAGGGTGGCTATACAGCCTGTTAGCTTTTAAACCTGTTTCTTGCTGGTTAATGTTTTAGGTATTCCCTCAATGGCTTTACTTTGGCTGGGGTTGAACTGGATGCCTCTTTGTGATACCAGGAAGCCGAGGAACTTGCCCGAATTTACGCCGAAGGCACACTTTTCGGGGTTTAGTTTCATGTCGTACGGCCTTAGTATACCGAATGTCTCTTTCAAGTGGTCGATGTGATCTTCCTTCTTTTTTGACTTCACCAACATTTCGTCAATGTAGACTTCCATTGTTTTGCCGAGTTGATCCTTGAACATCTTGGTGACCAACCTTTGATAAGTTTCCCCTGCGTTCTTCAACCTGAATGGCATGACTTTGTAACAGTACGTTCCCTAATGGATGATGAAAGTAGTGTTTTCCTGGTCTTCTTCCTCTATGAGGATTTGGTTGTAATCTAAGTAGGCATCTAAGAAGTGCAACAACTCGTGCCCTGCTGCTACGTCGATGAGCTGATCGATATGAGGCAACGAAAAGGAGTCTATCGGGCAGGCCTTGTTTAGGTCCATGAAATCCACGCACATCTGCCACTTTCTGTTTTTCTTTTTCACCATAACCACATTAGCGACCCATTGGGGGTATTTTGATTCTCGGATGGAACCGTTGGCGAGTAGCTTATCTACCTCGTCGCTGACAGCCTCGTTAATTGTGGCATTGAATTTTCTTCTTACTTATTATATAGGAGGCTGGAGTGGGTCGACGTTCAACTTGTGTGTGGCAATGTCTTTTGGGATACCTGACATATCTGCATGGGAGAAAGCAAACAAATCGGCTTTGTCAATTAAAAATTTATGAAAATTACCTGGTTCGGAGAGTTTGTGGCCGATGTAAGCTTTTTTGCTATTATCGATGTTATCTAGTTGGACGGGATTAAGGTCTTCTATCGTTGACCCTGCGACATCCACGATGTCGGGGTCCTTGATGACATCTTTTGGTGCATCGAGTTCGGCCCCCGACATTGGTAATTGATATACTTCTGAGTCTGTTCCCTTTAACTGTTGAGTGTATATACAATCCTGAGCGATGCAATAGCGTTCTTGGGCTGTGCATTGTTCACCTCGAATGGTGAATATCCTCTAGGGAGTAGGGAACTTGATTATTGGTACAAGCTAGACGGGATGGCCCTCATGGCATGTATCCACGGTCGCCCTATAATGGCATTATACGTCGTGTCCTGGTTCATGACATGGAACGTCATTTCTAGGGTAACACCCCCGGCCAGAACGGGTAGTGTTATCTCCCCTGAGGTTCGCTCAACTACATTGTTAAAACCTGTTGGTGTTCGACTTGAGGTTTGCTTAACTGCATAGTTAAAAGCCAAACTGTGGGTATCTGACTTATCGAAGATGATACTGTCTTTGAGGTCATCATACCGTTCATGGGTGATCGACCGCTTCAGTTTATGTGTGGTGGTAAACTTCACGTGGTTGACTGCTACTTCATCAACCCAGCTGATGATAATTTGGATGGTGCCGGTGGGGGAGGGTCGCTTTGGAGGGCTTTGGTGATGTTCTCATCCGCGGCCAAAGTTGGCTTGTCCTCGGTCGCTCATCAGCTCCCTCAGGTGCCATTGGTTCAGCATGTTCACTACTTCTTGCCGTAGGGATATGCAATCCTCGGTTTTGTGACCTTGCTCCATTAACAGAGGACGTTCGACTTTCGGGTGCTTGGGTCGGACTTTATTTTTTGCGGCCACTTCACCTTTGTGCCAAGCTTCTCTAGTGCGTACACTATTTCTGAAGGAGAGACACAAAAATTGTGAGCAGATAAGAGTGGAGGCATACCTCTTTCGTTTCATTGAGTCCCTATATGTGGCCTGGACAACCCTTCTGCATGTCGGGAAGATGGAGGAATAGTTGTTCTGACATAGGGTTGATGCCTGTGTCGGTTGAGGCGTGGGCCTAACTGATCTCTTTGGCTGTCATTACGACGATCTTTCCTCGACTCCGTTTGGACCGACGTTAACTGTTGGGTTCGGCCGTTAAGGTCATTCTCGTCTACTCTCACCTCGATGCAGTAGGCGTTATGAATTTCTTCCCAAGTGGTGGGAGGGTATTTCATGAGCCTGCTTAATAACTTTCCGGTTGCCCTCGACCCATTCCTGTTCAACCCATTTTGGAAAGTTGCTACCACCATCCCTTATGATACATTCGGTAAGCTCATTCTTACCCTGTTAAACCGGGCGAGGAAGTCCCTAAGTCCCTCACTAGGCGATTTTCTAACGGCGAATATATCATTCACCCTGGCCTCCGCCTTCTTAGCCCCTACGTGGGCGGTGACGAACTTGTCGGCCATTTTTTCGAATATTGTTATTGATCGTGTTGGTAATTGTGAGTACCATGTTAGGGCTCTCCCAGTTAGGGTCTCGCCGAACTTTTTCAATAGTACTGATGGCACCTGCTCCTTTGAAAGGTCGTTGCCTTTTACCGCTGTGACGTAATGAATGATGTGATCTTTGGGGTCTGTGGTGCCGTCGTATATCTTCAGATATGGTGGAATTTTAAAGGTCTTGGGTATGGCATGCAGGGCTGCCTCCTCGCTATACAGTTGTTTGACGAATCGGCCGACGTCCCATTTTGGTAGTAGTTTTGGGGCGCCCGGTATCTTATCGACCCTTTTTGATGTTCCCTCATCTGGTCGCAAAGTGTTTAGTTCTCGTTTTCCATTTCTTCCATTTTCTTTAGAATGGCTGTCAGTGCATCATTACCCATTGAGTGGGTTGTTCGTTGGCGATCGTTGTGGTATCTGTCTGTATAGCACTCTTATTCGCCCATTGAGCAGGTTTATCGAGTATGTTGTTTAGAGTACTTGTCAGCCATTCTTCTAGTAATTTTTTTTACTTTTGGTGGCGCCTCTTCAGTCGTGGACATGGAAGCTCCATTTTCGCATAAAGCGGCTACACTTCCATGAGGGGGAGGTGAATCACTCCGCCTGGGAGTGGCACTCGGCGTCACATTCTCATCATCTTCTCTGCCATCCTCGTCGATGGTGTTTAAGATGTTGGTAGTGACACCCACAATTGCTTTTTGTCTTTCATGTCCTTTTCCTGTCATTGTCAGTTTGTGCAAACAAGGAAAAGATGGTTGTTTCCTCTTTTTTTTGGTCTAGAAGAATTAAAATTTTAACTAAAAAATGGCGCCAAATTGTTTGACCAAAAAATGTTAAACTAATTATGATGAAGTAAAGGGTGAATCTTAGTTAAAATTAATAAACTCTAGATCAAATATTGTAGGATATTTGCAAGATAAATAGTATCCGGGAATATTAAATAGCAGATTTAATATTCAATGATTATCAATAAATATGGTGATATGAACATGCAGCAAACATGGATAATAGCAATAAATGTAATAAGAGAGAATTTATCACCCAATTATTGTATGACTGAAATGATTCTTCCACCTTATTGCAACATGGAGGGATAAGAAGTGAAGATGGATAAGGGATCTCGTGAACAAGACAACTTTCGTATATTCCTTCTCTGTCAACCTTTTACAATGTGCTCTTATCAAAAAGTGAAGATCTCCCCATTGTTCCCTATCTCTTCATATTTATAAGGGATATTTCCAAAAAAAAAAAAAAAACTAAAAGCACAAAATAAGGAATATCCAAATGAATATTCTGTGTGTCCATTTCTAAACCTATCCTACCGTTATCTCTTTACTTCAGCTGCTCGTCCCCGACAATAGTCATCTCGAAGACGACTTCCCGTTATTATGCCGTGGTCGACCCTGTCCTCGATCTCATTTACCTTTCGTTAACAAGTCGCCAAATTTAGACTAATACAGAAACCTCTTCTAGCATGGGATAAACTTTGCAGTCCCAAATCTGCTGGGGACTGAATATCATTGATATAGCACTTTGAAATAGAGCAACAGTCATTAAATTATTGTGAAACTTATGTAGGAAGAAGGACAAGTTGTGGATTATATGGATACATATGTATAATATAAAAGGCAGGCCAATAGAAGATGTGGAAGCTAAGCAAGCAACATGGGTTATCCAGAAAATATTGAAGGTATACTTAGAAGATATTGGGGTCTCTATTCAAGAATTGCAGAATATTGAAAATTACACTATCAGAAAAATGTACAAAACCATGAGAAGGACTTATCAAAAGGTGGTCTGGAGGAAGCTTGTATGTAATAACTTAGCAGTACCGAAATGGATATTTATATTATTGATGGCAGCTCATGGCAGATTGCATAAAAGAGACAGGTTGGTGAGAAGAGGTGTAATTGATAGTCCAAGTTGTTCGTTTTATAATATCAAGAATGAAATTATCGATCACCTATTTTTTAAATATGCTCAGGTGGAAAATATTTGGGAAAGAGTCCTGATATGGCAAGGAATACAAAGGCATGCAATTGAGTGGCATGAAGAAATAAGTTGGGCATCTACATATGCAAGGAGTAAAAGTACATCAGCGAAAAGTTACAAGATTTCCTTTGCAGGTATGTATATTTTGTATGGCAGAAAATGAACCTAAAGATTTTTCAGAACAATTAAAGAGAATAATGTTAGGATCGAAATAATCAGGTATCATGCGGAAGCTAGTAAAGCAAACTCTCAACGATGATAAATCAGACAAGGAAAGAGAAATATACCAAAAGAGATACAAACATTTAACGTGGTTCGGTCAATTGACCTACATCTACGGCGGAGATGAGCAATCCACTATATAAAAGAGAGTACAAAATATTGAGAGAACAACCTCACGAAGAGGCAAATATAAGTGACACACTAACACTTGTCCCGTAAAGTTCTTCCCCTAAATACGACTCTCAAATCCCATATGACTACACTGTGGATACTACTGAATGGGAAGGAAGGATTCTCAATTTATAGAAGTCCAAATCTTTTCCTACAAGAAAATGGACTAGCCAAATATGGGAGATTTATAATTTTCTTCTACAAGAAGGAAAACTCAATTATAGTAAACATATTTCCCTTTCCTTCAAGAGATAGGAAAACCAAATATGGTAAAAAAATTAGGACAACGCCTAACATATCTCCCTCTTGGCCTAAATTTTCTAACGAAATTAACTTGATTCTCCCTCTTCTCATAATTGTTGCGGCCAAACGCACATGCAAGTATACGCGATCGTCAAGTAATAAATTGACTAAAAGTCGGATGTCAAACCCACGAGGACTTGTGATTAACTATTAACTAAATTAGACTATCTTACTTATCTCCCAAAAGTAGTGATGCTAAAGTAATTAAACTGAAAAGAAAATAAGTAATAAACTCTGAACAAAAGAAGAGCAGATTTTTATGTTAGCATTGTAATAAAAATGATCCAGGGTTATGGGCTATCTAACAATCCTGTTGTATTCTTCAATTGAATTGACTAACTATTTCATCTAGCTTATTGATTGATATAGTTAATATTCCTCATAATAATCTGTTGAGTTCTTACTCACATATTGAAGTTAACCTAACGCCTATATGTTTATGGAGATAGAACTAGCAAGAACGCATTTATAATTCTTGTATATCGGCCAAGCAAGTCAATTAGGTACATGTCTATCCTATCCACGAATCTGTTTGCCGATGCCCAGGTTCAAGAACTTGATCTACTCAATCTTATGTACAATCTAGAATTCCCACTTTCGAGTTCAATTATAGGTTCGTAGTTAGTATTCAATTGGTGATCAAGCAATTAAATAATTAAGCAAAAGATTGAATAAATAAACAAATATGATAAATCAAGAAGGCAAAATCAATATCTAAATAATAATAATAGTCATGAAAGAACCACAACCCTAGAATGTAAAGTTTAGCTCCACATAGACATGGTAGCAAAACAACAAATCATACAAAGAAATATAAAACTTACAAAGTTTGGTGGAAGAAAAGATGAAACCCGGCCTCCACGACGGCTCCTTGCTCTCCCTCGGTCAAATTCCCATCAAAAAGTGTGTTAGATGGCCTAAAGGGGGCATTTTTGGCCTATATATTGCGTAGAAAAGTCATGGGTCAAAGTTTTCCTTTTCCTAATTCGACTCAGCTTCAGGGATGGATGCTTCGTATCTACCTCAGCTTCCACTTCTTCAGCGTCGCCCTTTGTTCCTCTATCTCTGCTGTGCCCAGTTGCGGATGCTATGGCCCGACTTCACTGCTAAGGGTGCACCAACTAGCCTTTTTTCCAAGGTTGGATGCGACGCATCCACCCTCTTCTCTTTTAGTTGGAGCATCTTTTCTTCATATTTTTGCACTCCAAATATCTTAAATCATCACACATAACTTAATTAGTCATAAAACTAATAATTAACACATATTAACACCACAGACACCAAACAACGGTTAAAACATGGATAAGGTAACATCAAAACATATAGAAATATGTCCAACATCAATAATCTTCAATAAGTCGCATCTCCAAATCTCCACCGCAAAGTTTGTCTCAACGTGAGTAGTACTTCGGCCAAATTTTTCAAACGAAAATCATGATTATCGTTAAATAGGTTCTGATTAGAACTAAACCCGCTAAGATGAACCTATATTGAACCTCTCTCTGATACCACTTTTTAGGAACAAAATAATCAGGTGTTATGCGGAAGTTAGTAAAGCAAACCCTCAACGACGATAAATCAAACAACAAAACAGAAATATACCAAAAGAGACACAAATATTTAACGTGGTTCAATCAATTGACCTACATCTACGTGGAGACTATATAAAAGAGAGTACAAAATATCGAGAGAACAACCTCACAAAGAGGCAAACACAAGTGACACACTAACACTTGTCCCGTAAAGTTCTCTCCCTAAACACGACTTTCAAACCCTATATGACTACATTGTGGATGCTACTGAATGGAAAGGAAAGATCCTTAATTTATAGAATTACAATCTTTTTTCTACAAGAAAATAGACTAGTCAAATATGAGAGATTCATAATTTTCTTCTACAAAAAGGAAATTCAATTATGATAAACATGTTGTCTTTTCCTTCAAGAGATAGAAAAATCAAATATGGTAAGAAAATTAGGAGAACACCTAACAAAGAAGGAATAATTTTGAAAAAAATTATTCAACTGATTTATAGAGCAAGTTTGAAGCCAAGATTGACAAAAATAATAGAACAACTTAATTTCTATCCTTGAAAGATGCATATCCTGAGGTATTAGTAGTTCCAGATGGGTAGGAGAAGGTTGCTTATGTTGGAAAGTTGGGACAATGTCCAACTTTAGATTCTAGTTTCTTTTGTTTTGAGTTATATATATCTCTTTTGTACTAAAATACTTTATTTACCAAAAAAAATTAGATGAGACTAGGGGTGAAAAAACGGGTTGGTCATGTCGGATATGAGTGAATTAAAAACCGCAAGTAATATAAAAATAGATAAATTATCTTTTTCGACCCATAATTAATACAGATAGAAAATGGGTTAATCGACGGATAATATGGATATCCATATTATCTATAGTTCTTGAATATGATCACTTTTGAAAGAATTCCTAGTCTCCAAAACTTGAGAAATCCCCAACTTGAGTCTTTCAAACGTAAAAGTTAAACCCATTGATTATCCATTTTTAGCGGATAATATGGATGGATAACTTATTTTTAAATTTATTTTTCCACCACTAGAAGTGACTTAGAATTTAGGTATCAAAATGAAAATAATGCCTAAGGTAAAAGAGATGTCTAGCTATATATTTGTCTTTCTGTCTAATTTGCATGACTTGTAGAGATGAATTTCATATCTTTAAACATCAAGGACTCTCCATTCATAACACCTCAATAAACATTTGTGTTTCAACTCTCAATTTTCGTTTAACTCAAAAGATTACATGCCGCCCAAAGTAAAAATAAAACAAAAATGTATTAAAATTTACGGACTTTGGGATGACATAAAATCGTACTAATAATAATAACGACATGCCCACCACCGAAAGTAACTATACGGAACAAATAGAGATAACCAACCAACTATCGATTTAGAAAGCTAAAGATATTTTCAAAGAATTTCCATCCTTAGAATAACCATATTGTCAAAACTACTTGGACTAGAGCCTGTAAAATTGTCACGACCCCAGTTCGCCCTCCGTGAACTATCGTGATAGTACCCAGTCTCTACGATTAGATAAGCCTAAAAAATACGGAAAAAGAACAATTTGCGGAAAGAAAATAATATAAAACCGAAATAACAAACTGAAATAGTGTTTAAGATGCCGCCTGGCATATAACGGTACAAAATCTCAACCTAACACTTCCCAAAATCCGGAACCCCATGAATCACAAGCTAAGAGATACCTAAGAAGCTCTAACTCCATAAATGTCTAAAAAAAGAAAATACATAAGGGCTATACTATTACAGAAAGATAGAAAGGGACTCCTCGGTCTGCGGACGTGGCAGATATACCTCGAAGTCTCTACAAAAGCGCCTCACCTCAAGGATGATAAGACTGAGTAGAAGTACCTGGATCTGCACATGAAAAACATGCACAGAAAGGGCATGAGTACACCACAACGGTACTCAGTAAGTGCCAAGTCTAACCTCGGTCGGGTAGTGACAAGAAAGGTAAGGGCCCTACTGAGGTTAAATAAAATATAAGATTTAACAGTGTAGAACAAAACAGCATAAATAAGTACAATAGTAAAAGTAACACAGGACAGAAAGAACAGCAACAACTACTACAAAGGCAAAACAAACACAAAAAGAAATACAACTTAGCACAAAGATAACAACCGGGGATCTCCCAGGTTATCGTCTTGTAGTCCCAAATATAAATATCCAGTGGATCCCCTGGGATAACGTCTCGTAGCCCAACTCATAATGCGAGGGGATCTCCCGGAATACCGATCCGTAGTCCCAAATGTAAATACCCAGTACAGGAGGAATCTATCGGGTGCAGTCCTGTAGTTCCAATGTAAATGTGCAGGGGGATCTCCCGGAATACTGTTCTGTAGTCCTAAAGTAAACATATAGGGGTATCTCCCGGGATACCGTCCCGTAGTCCCAAAGTAAACATGCAGCAACAACAAGAAGAGTACACAGTGCAATTCAAGTTCCATACCAAGGCAAAATAGGTATTTCTAACCTAGTATGTTGCACGTAATCCAAATAAGGCAGTTGAGAAAGTAAGGCAATTAAGTTAATTAGACATGCTTTCGTAAGCTTACAACGGGCCTAAATTGCAATTTGTATAAACAAGGAAAGAAATATACTAGTAATTACTTAATGAAAAGAAGATTTTTCAACAATTAGCACAAGTACGCTGATAACTAGGGATTATGGTTCATTTTACACTCCTTCTTACTTGAGTTTTGATTAAAAATGTGTACAAAATAGTCCCAAAGGCTTACATGTTGTACTTGTTTGCAGGGTTTGGTCAAAAAGGTGACAATTAGTCAAAACCAGCTCAAAAAGGAGTGAAACATGCACAAGTACCAAGAACAAGTTCGGGCACAGTGCAACAGGTCCACTGCGGTCGCATTCCATTTGGTGCGGTCCGCAGTGAGGAGATTCAGAGAGTGCATAATTCGAAAATTCATGCATTGCGGCCGCAAAGCATTTTATGCGGACCGTAATGGACTTACCAAGTCCACACTCGATATTGTGCGGTCCGCAATGATGGAGTTCAGAGAGTTGGAGTTTGGAGATTTATTGCCAATGCGGTCTGCGATCCTCTTTGTGCGGACCGTAGAAGAAGCCACCGCGGTTGCGGTGCATTTTATGTGACCCGCGGTGGCCAAGTTCAGAGAGCAGAGAATTAAAGCCAAAAGTCTCACCACGGCCGCACTCGATTTTGTGCGAACTGTACTACCCCCGCAAGGGTATTTTTGTCCAAAATATTTGGCCTAGTATAAATAGTTTCTTTTCCCATTTTTAGGTCATCAGTTGTAATCTAACGTTCAACTGAGCTCGTGAACAGGGTTTCTTACCCATTTTGAGTAATTTTAGAGTAGTTTTATCATTGTATCTTTAGCTATTAGCTTGTAATTAAATCTTATGGGTTTTTCTTCATCTATTTCTTTGTTTTCTTCTATTGTTATGAGTAGCTAGACCCATTAGCTAGGGTTGTGGCTCAACCCTAGTGTGGGTATTTGATGGGTCTTGAGTTTTAAGGCTTGAATATCTATGGGTGTTTGATATTTGGACTAATTTGTGTTTTCCATGTTGAATTAGTGGTTGCAAACACTAATTTATATATTTTTTTTACTTGGGCTCTTCTTAAGAAAGAGAGCTTGAGTCTAGGAAATTAGTCCACTAAGGAATTGGGGCGTATTCAAGAGGTTGATAGTCCCAATTAAAGGGTTAAACCTAGAGATAGTAATACCCGACTTGAACCTCAATTGCTTGCACAAATTATCATACCCAATTGGTCTTATGAAAGTCAATTAGAAAAAAATTACTCAAACTACCGAGATGTATAGAGTGGGAAGTTTTGTGTATTGGTTATATCGTAATCCCCAGCATGACAATCTTGCCTTAGACTCGAGCACCCGTCAAGTATCTACCTAGGAGAAAGTCATTTCCCTAGTGCTTCCTTAACCATTTAGACAACCTTTCAAGTATCTTACTCTTAGATTAATTTAGCATCTTATTAGCATAAAATTAGAAGTAATGTCAAAACCAATAATGTTTGGAAGAGTAATTAAAAGCAATTATACATCTCTAGTCTAGATAGGAACCCAATTCCCATTTCTAGCTCCCTATGGAATTTGATCCCGACCATCTCGGATAAAAGCTGCTTCAACCACTCTCGCTACTTTGTAGTGGTGCAAGGTTGGCTCCGATCACTTTTTAGCGTCGTTGCCGGGGAGCTAATGGTTTTGGCTATCTATCTAAATAGTTTTGTGTATTGTTCTTCTTTCCTTCTGTGTTACTAATTTGTGTGTGTCACAACTTCAGTTACAAAATGGCAGCAAACAATGCACCTCTTGGAGATCTTCCGTCGGGGGAGAAGGTAGATGACAATATTGATGACGAGGTTCCTATTGTGCCTCAAGGACAAAGAAGAGGCCGCCAGGTCAATGATAATATTCTAGACCCTACCCCGCCACCTCCAAGAGTGGCTCCTCAAGT
The DNA here is from genome assembly GCF_000715075.1 of Nicotiana tabacum. Taxonomy (NCBI): domain Eukaryota; kingdom Viridiplantae; phylum Streptophyta; class Magnoliopsida; order Solanales; family Solanaceae; genus Nicotiana; species Nicotiana tabacum. The sequence goes on along the minus strand of NC_134099.1, from coordinate 118,233,022 downwards.
GCTTCCCAGCCAAGGATATGCTAGTGTAATTGTCCCACCCCAGATCCGGGCAGGCAATTTTCAAATTACAAATGTGATGTTGACATTGTTGAAGCAACGTAGGTATTTCACAGGCGCTGCCAATCAGAATTCTTACAAACATCCCAAGGGTTTCGTGGATACTTCTTGGGGGAGCAAGCAAACTAATGTGTCGGAGGATGCACTTCGGTTGAGACTATTCTGTTTTTCACTTAGAGTGAAGGCATTTGATTGGCTTGAATGACTTCCCAACCATTCCATCACTACTTGGGATGAGCTGGCGGATAAATTCATTGCAAATTTTTTCTCACCGGGGCACATGGCAGCATTGAGAGATGAGATCTTAGCTTTCAAGTAGGAGCCCACCGAACCATTACATGAGATTTGGGGGCGATATATAACCATGGTAAAGGAATGTCCCAACAATGATATGACTGAGGCAATGATCCAACAGACTTTCTACCGGGGCATTAACACAACAAACCAGTGCATAGTGAACCAACTTGCTGGGGGTAACTTCATGAAGCTGTCTTATGATGAGGCTTGTGACATTCTTGATGAGATAGCTGACATGTCCTCCACTTGGCAAAGTAGAGCCAATGTGCCACAAGGTGACCACACGGTCACTTACTTGCAAAAAGAGCTACATGACCATGGGTAGGCTATAGCAGAACTGACAACAACAATGAACCAGCTAGCAAAGGCACAGTTGCAACAGGTTCAAAATCTACGCCAAGTAAATGCTATGGAGGGTGTCAACATGCTAGTGAACAAAAGAAGACAAAGAGGTCAACAAAATCAAGGGAGTTCGGATCAATTTGACAATGATTATGGTGGATTCCAAGATGATGGTTATGATGGGCAGAATGAAGAGGTTCAATACGTGAACAACTATCAAGGCCAAAATGGCAATTCTTCCAACCAACAACAATGGAGACCCCAAGGCAATTGGGGCAATCAACAAAATAAGGGAATAGTAATTGGGGGAAAAATAACCAAAATTCCAAGTGGGGCAATCAGAACAATAATCAGAACAACCAGGGTAATTGGAATGGCAACAACAACAATTGGGGTGGTAACAACAATCAGGGAAATCGGGGGCAAGGCTTTCAAAGGCCCCCAATGTATCAACAACCGAACAATCCACCACCATTTCCATCCCAAGGTCCTAGTTCATCCAATAACGAAATGGGGAGAATTGAAATGATGTTTAAATAGATGATGAAAAAGAATGCGGACTCTGATGCTCAATTGGCTTCCCACAATACTTCAATCAGAAACTTGGAGGTTCAATTAGGCCAAATCTCATAATCCTTGAATACTCACTCTAAGGGGGCTCTACCAAGTGATACGGTAGTTAACCTGAAGGGTGGGAACAATCATGTTATGGTGGCAACTATAAGGAGTGGACGAGGCAGTGATGTGAATGCCTCCAAACAAAAAAAAATTTAAGTGATGAAGTTGAGTTGCAAGAAGATGAGATTCCTTTGGTGGTTGAAAATGTGATTGATGACAATGTGAATGAGGAAGTGAGGATTGATATTCAAGATACCGAGGTGGAGACTCAGAATGACATGAACCTATCTAGGGAACACGTAATGGACATGCCGGAAATGGTTATGCCTAAAGCCAAGTCTCCTTTGCCAAGGCCACCTCCACCTTATCCTCAAAGGCTCCCGAAGCAGAAAAATAAGAATTAGTTTAAAAAGTTTATTGACATGACGAAGAGCTTATCCATCAATGTGCCTTTGGTGGAGGCTCTAGAACAAATGTCGGGCTATGCTAAATTCATGAAGGACTTGGTGACAAAGAAAAGATTTATGGATTGCGAAACTATCAAGATGACCCACCAAATTAGTGCAGTAGTGCACTCAATGGCCCCGAAGCTAGAAGATCTCGGTGCTTTCACCATTCCTTGCACCATTTGGAGTGTGGACTTTGTAAAAGATCTATGTGATTTGGGGGCAAGTATCAACTTGATGCCCTACTCAGTTTTCAAGACTTTGGGTATTGGGCAACCGAGGCCAACTGCATGAGATTACAAATGGCGGATAGAACTATGAAGAGACCATTGGGTATTACTGATGATGTTCTTCTCCGGGTGGACAAAATTATCTTGCCAGCTAATTTTGTGATCTTGGATTATGAGGTAGATTACGAGGTTCCAATCATATTGGGAATACCTTTCCTTGCTACTGGGAAGGCCTTAGTTGATGTGGAAGCAGGGGAACTCACCTTCCAGGTGGGTGATGAGAAAATGGTCTTTCATGTGTGCAAGTCAATAAAGTAGCCCAACAGTTCCGAGGTGTGCTCCGTTGTGGACCTTGGCATAGCAGTGATAGTTGATGATACCAGTGTAATGATCAATGTAGAGGACCCTCTATAGGCAATATTATTGAATCTTGATGTAAATGAGGATGAAGGCCGAGTGGAGTGCGTGAATGTTTTACATGGAATGGTCTCTTACTCTTATGAACCTAGGAAACTCTCTTTGGAACTTGAGAATAGGAAGACTCCACCAACAAATCCTTCAATCGATGAACCTCTGGTGTTAGAGTTAAAGTCGTTGCCTCCACACCTCAGGTATGCATTCTTAGGCCCTAGTTCAACTTTGCCAATTATTCTTTCTTCTTGTCTTACTAACATATAGGTTGATGCCATATTGGCGGTACTTCATAAGCGGAAGAAGGAAATTGGATGGACCTTAGCTGATATTTGGGGGATAAGCCCCACATTCTGTATGCACAATATTATTCTGGAAGATGATGTAAATCCCTCCTTGGAACATCAAAGGAGGTTGAACGAGGCAATGCAAGAAGTTGTGAAAAAGGAGGTGATCAAGTGGTTGGATGCCGGGATTATGTACCCCATCTCTGATAGCTCTTGGACTTCGCGCGGTGCAATATGTACCAAAGAAGGGTGGCATGACCATTGTTGCAAATTCGCAAAATGAGTTGATTCCTACCAGGACCGTCACAGGGTGGAGGATATGCATGGACTACCGCAAGTCGAATAAAGTGACCCTCAAGGATCACTTTCCATTGCCTTTTCTTGATCAGATGTTTGATCGACTTGCTGGGTGTGCTTCTACTGCTTCTTGGATGGATATTCTGGATACAACCAAATCTTGTTTGCTCCGGAAGATCAGGAGAAGACCACCTTCACTTGTCCATATGGCACATTTACCTTCTTTAGGATGCCTTTTGGGTTGTGTAATGCACCGGCTACATTTTAGCGGTGTATGATGGCCATTTTCACCGATATGGTGGAAGATACTTTGGAGGTGTCATGGACGACTTTAGTGTTGTGGGTGATTCATTTGAGGAATGTTTGAAAAATCTTGATAGGGTGTTGGCCCGTTGTGAAGAAACTAATCTTTTGCTTAATTGGGAGAAATGACACTTCATGGTGGAAGAGGGCATAGTTCTTGGGCATAAAATTTCAAAGCATGGTATAGAGGTGGACAAAGCAAAAATTGATGTGATTTCAAGGCTCCCTCCCCCTACCTCTGTCAAGGGATTTAAAAGTTTTCTTGGGCATGCGGGTTTCTACCGGAGATTTATCAAAGACTTTTTGATGGTAGTGAATCCCTTATGCAAGTTATTGGAAAAAGATGCCAAGTTTGTGTTCGATGAGAGATGTATGCAAGCCTTTGAACTTCTCAAGCACAAGTTGACCACCACTCCTATTATTACCGTACCCAATTGGAGCTTGCCTTTTGAGCTCATGTGTAATGCGAGTGATGTTGTGGTTGGGGCGATTTTGGGTCAAAGAGTGACCAAAATGTTTTATCCGGTGTACTATGCGAGCAAAATAATGAATGATGCTCAAGTGAACTACATGGTGACTGAGAAAGAGCTTTTGGCAATTGTATTCGCGATGGAGAAATTTCGACTGTATCTCATGGGTGACAAGGTCATAGTTCATACCGATCATGCCGCACTTTGGTACTTGATGACAAAGAAGGATTCCAAAGCTAGACTGATGTGATGGGTCTTGTCGAAAGGGTAGTGAAAAACAAGTGGCGGGCCACTTGTCCTGCTTGGAAGAGGAGGGGAGGCCTCGTGATGGCCAAGATATCAATGATTCATTTCCCGATGAACTACTCTTTTTTATGTCGGTGAATGGTATGCCATGGTTTGCGGACGTTGCTAATTTCCTTGTGACTGGTATAATCCTGTATGAGCTCTCTTCTAACCAAAGGAAGAAGCTCAAACGGGATAGTTTGGATTTATTTTGGGATGATCCATACTTGTTCAAGATCTGCACGAATGGTATGATCCGAAGGTGTGTCCCGGAGGAGGAAGAATTAAGTATCTAGAGGCTTGTCATTCCTCTCCCTATGGTGGTCATCATGGTGGGGCGAGAACGGCTTCCAAAGTTCTTAGTTGTGGGTTTTATTGGCCAACTTTGTACAAAAATGCAAGTGAACTTGTGAAGAGGTGCGACAAATGTCAAAGAGCGGGTGGAATTTCGAAGAAAGATGAGATGCCTCTCAATACCATTTTTGAAGTTGATATTTTTGATGTATGGGGCATTGATTTTATAGGCCCGTTTGTTAGCTCGTGTGGGAACACATACATTCTTGTAGCGGTTGACTATGTTTCAAAATGGGTTGAAGTCGTGGCTTTACCAAACAATGTGGCCCAGAGTGTTGTTGCGTTTCTCAAGAAGAGCATTTTTCCAAGGTTTGGCACTCCTCGTGCAATCATAAGTGATGAGGGGTCTCATTTTTGTAATAGAGCTTTTGACACTTTTCTTGCAAAGTATGGTGTCAATCACAAAGTTTCTACTCCTTATCATCCTCAGGCGAGTGGCCAAGTTGAAGGCTTAAACAGGGAGATCAAGAGTATATTGTCAAAGACGGTCAATGCAAATAGGACCGATTGATCAAAGAAGTTGGATGATGCTCTATGGGCTTATAGGAATGCTTACAAGACTCCGATTGGTATGTCTCCGTATTGGTTGGTGTTTGGAAAAGCTTTCCATCTACTGGTTGAGTTAGAGCACAAGGCCATGTGAGCTTTGAGGAAGCTGAATCTTGAATGGGATGTGGCAGTAAATCTTTGTGTGGAGCATCTTAATGAACTTGATGAATTCAAATTCCATACCTACTCCAGTTCGTCCTTGTACAAGGACAAGATGAAGTACCTTCATGATAAATATACTCGTGGAAAGGAGTTCAAAGTGGGTGATTTGGTTCTCTTGTTCAATTCTCGGTTACGTCTGTTTCCGGGAAAGCTTAAGTTAAAATGGAGTGGACCTTTTGAAGTGGTGTTTGTGACTCCGTTTGATGCACTTGACTTGAAGAACAAAAATGGGGAGATTTTCAGAGTTAATGGGCACAGGGTCAAGCACTACCTGGGCAAGATTGATGACAGCCACGTGGTGGCACTACTCCATCTAAAGTCATTTGATGGTAACCTGCATCGTGTCGCGATGTTAAATTAGGCGTTTCTTAGGAGGCAACCCATGTGTCTTTTTTTTTTTATTATTCTTAGTGTAGGATTTATTTTTGGACTAACTAGTTGTGAGATATTGTAGGATTGTTTTGATGCAGTGCAAGACCAAGTTGGGAAAAATGCGCACTCTCTGAAGTTTGCACTGTGGCTACATTGCATTTTGTGCGGCCGCAAAGGCCCCTTTGAGGGGGCAACAATTCAATGCGGATCGCAGAGTTGATTGGTAAAAAATAAGGATTCTCTGAAGTTTTCCACCACGGCCGCAATGGATTTTGTGCGGTCTGTGGTGGACCACTGCGACCGCATTGCATTTCTTGCGGTCTGCAGTGGACATCTCCTTAATGCCTCTTTTTTCTGAGTACTGATCGCGGTGCCATTTTGTGCAGTCTGCGGTGGGTAGGTGAGATGGGCCTCAGTTCCTTTTTCTATAAATAGGACCTGAGGCCCTCATTTCAAACTTTTCGACCCTTTGCACTCAAAAGCTTAAAAATCACTATTCATCTCATCTAACTGCACGAATTCAATTGCTGAGTCTCTTTCATCTACATTGCATCTCATTCCTGGTATTTTTAATCTTTCCCTAGCTTTTAAATGTGTTATATTTTCTTTTTAAATTGTTCGTTCTATATTTCTTATCCTTTGTTTCTTTAATTTTTAGCTTAGGGTTTTATAAGTTAGTTAGATTAGGACTAACTAGTTAAAAACACTTATTGAACACCTAGGGGAACAATAATAGATGAAAAATTAGACTAAAAATGTGAAAAATTGAAACCCTAAGTTGGTGTTGCTGTTGGGTGCTCACCGCGGACCGTGGTGGATTTTGTGTGGTCCCCAGTGCTTCTGCATGGTCCGCAATGCTATTTTGTGTGGACCGCGGTAGTGAAACTTTTGAAAGCTGATAATTGAGGACCGGGCCGCAATAGATTTTGTGTGGTCTGCAGTGCCTTGACTCAAACCTCAATACATTTTGTGCGGTCCGCGGTGCCTAGAATCAGAGAGTGGGTAGTCTGATCCCTACCTCAGTGCGGACCGCGGTGCATTTTGTGTGGTCCGCGGTAGCTTCTTTGTGGCCGCACTTCATTTTATGTGGTCCACGGTCTGCAATTCTAACTGTCTTCAATATTATTCTGCAATTTATCTCTGATTCTGCTGATACTAACAAAGCTCAACTGAATGTTTTTGCAGATCATGGTGAAATCACGAGGCAGAGGCGATAAACAGAAAGGGAAAGGAGAGTCCTCCCGGGGTAGGGGACGAGGCATGATTATATTGACCCCGCAAGCCCGGTAAGCCATCAAAAACACCAGAAAGATCATAAGGGCTGCTGATAGAGCTATTGACCACACGGGGAGTGAGTATGTGCCCTCCCAGGAGGCATCCGACTCAGACCCCATGCCAGAATATGTTCCTGACTAGCCATAGAGGAACATATTGAAGGATACACCTCCGGGCTCTCCTACTGCCCAAGCATCAGTGCACATATCTTCTGAATCGTCTGAGGGCTTAGCTGTAGGCAGTGACAATGAATATTCCACCTCACCTACAGCTTCACTATCCGGGGAGGGTCCCGTAGAAGAAGAAGTAGGAGGGGTGGAGAGAACCAGGAACCGGGAGGCATGGCAAGACAGGTTTGAGAGTGAAGTGGCCTACCATAAGTTCAGAGAATGGTGGCCTGAGAGAAAGTTACTGCCTGAGCGGAAATTTATCACACGGGACCTTTTGCCTCACAACCCCAATGTGTTGAGGCAGTTCAGAGAGAGAGTAGGCTGGGACTACTTCATAGGCCATGTGGATTATGCCAATGAGCACTTAGTCAAGGAGATCTACACCAATGTTGCCCACATCAAAAAGGGCACTATAGTGACTAAAGTGCGGAACTTGAAAGTAAAATTTGATGGCAAAACGATCAATGACTACTTGGGCTTCCCGAAGGAGGATGAGACCTTGTACTTAGACAAGGTAGCTTTGGGGGATGATGCCCGACCGTGGTTAGCTGAGTACTTGGCAATCCCAGGTAACACCCCAGCATGGTTGACAGCGGGGGTAAAAATTCTGAGGAGAACCCTTAACTTTGAAGCAAAAGGGTGGGAAACATTTGTATGTAGTAGGCTAGACTCCACCACTCACGACAACTCACTTCCTATCTCCTGGGCTATATTGGTGGCATCGATCATGGTGGGGTACCCGATCGACATAGGGAATGTGATGTCCAGGGTAATTACACGGGTGGTGAACGAAGGTGATAGATCCTACCCCTTCCCCAATTTCCTGACCATGTACTTTGAGGATCTAGATGTGGAGAAGAAGAGATTTGATGCAAAAGTGAAAGCAAAGACACTGTTCTCCTGGTACAGCACCAAGGGTCCTGACAACCCCAAGGACCCTAAGTGCAAAGCCACTACTTCAACTGGCCAGTCTGAAGAGCTAGTAGTAGTAGTGGCTCCTACTCAGCCTTCTTCAGCCACAACAAACATGGCCCAGGACCCTCCACTTCTACAGTTTCGGAGATCCCATCATCTGCAGTATATCCTTTGACTGCCCACCTCCTGAGCCAGACCCTTGCCAGTATCAACAACTGGATGCAGACAACCACTTCCAAGTTGTCTATACTTTCTTCTTCGGTGTCAGCCCATTCTGCACCTTCTCTGCCACAGGTCCCACAATCAGTGAATGACACTCTCAAAGAGCTTCTAGATAACCAGAAGAAGATCCTAGAGAACCAGAAATTGATCATGGATACTTTTGATTCTCATGGAAAGGCATTGAAGGAGCTTGCTAAGGAGGCAAGGAAAATTAGAAAGACTCATGCTTCAAAGGAGTCGGTGAATGATTTAAGGGTGGAGGTAGAAAGGCTGAAGGCTGATCACTTGCCTCTGGATCTTTTATTGCATGACCCGGCTCCAGCAGCCCAGCCCTAGCCAAAGCAGGAGATAGAGAGGCCACCCATGAGGAAGAGGGTGCTTCCAAGTATTGATGATGCTATTATAGAGTTGGAGGACTCGCAGGGAGATTCCTCTAGCCAGCCCCAGATTCCAATACATGCCCAAGACTTAGTACATGCCCAGGTCCCAGTAGATACACAGATTACAGGGAGCCAGTCATAGGTTCCCGAGCAGACTGAGGACCCAGGGACCCAGACTGAGGACCCTATATAGACGGAGGGCCAATAGGGAGTTTCTTTTTCCTCTCTTTCTTTTCTTGTGCTTATTTTGGTTAGTTAGCATTAAGGACAATGCTAGCTTTCATTTGAGGGGGTAGCCCTATTTGGATGACTGTATATATAACATTACCTTTTTATTTATGCTTTCTTTTTACCTTTGGTATGTACATAATTTATCATGTTATTGCACTTTTCATACTTTTTACTTTTGGATATAAAAGTTACGTTCTAATGTATATATTCATGTTACTTTTTTGCATTTTTCCTTTCATAGCTTCTTATTTTATTTTAGTAGCTACTTGTTTTGAGTTTTTGCGTGCAATAAGCATTTGGTTTTCTTAATGTCATGGTTCTTTCCAAAGGTGGAATTTGTGTGATGGTTCTTCCCGATGATGGATGGCATGACAACCTTCTTAAGGATTTGAGTTTGTTTTCTTTTTGCTTTTAGTATAAATAGTAGCTAGTTGGTAAGGGTGCCTCAAGCAAAGCTTCACTTGGGCCTAACATATTTGCCTTTGATCCTATGGTCAAAAACAAATCGTTGTGTATAGGATGGTGAAAGTAGTGACCTTGAGGCTCTTGCGCTGGCTGATAATCATCAAGTTATTTTTCGGGACCATTGTGTTGCTCAAATATTAGCTAAGGTTGTTATGGGGACCGACTCTGTCTCTTTAGCAATCCCATAGCTTGTGTGGTGAGGATTTGAATTGCAAGTCCAAGTCCCGAGCCATTAGTCTAGAACTTGCCCTAAATGTTTGTCTAGGCGAAATCCTAAGTGTAATTTGACTTGAGATGTGATTATAGTCTCTCCTTGATCCGAATGATATCTTGAACACTTTCATAGCCTACCAATGATAATATCCCTAGTCAACCCTATTGAGCCATAGACCTTTTTCTTTCAAAAACCACGATACAAGCGTTTACCCGTTCTAAAAATACCCTCTCTTGGCACCCGATCTTTCCTTAGCACAAGCAAAAGCATAAGTTTGGGGGAAGAGACGAGAAATGCAACAAAGTGGTAAAAGGTATAAAATGAATAAAAGGAAAGGCAACGAAAAAGAAAGAAAATCAAAAAGACAAAAAGAATGATCAATGTAGAAAAAAATAAAAAAAAAATGAAGGGATGCAATAAAAGTAAAGAGATGAAAGGTGTGGAAAGTTAAGAAAGGAGAAAAAAGGTTTGAAATGAACAAGAAAGAGTGACAGTGTGTCTCTTTAACCCCATAAAAAGAAGTTAAATGACTTAAAAAGTCAAGAGAATATGTTCCAAATTGAAGCAAATTGAAGTGCTAAAGGGAATATAGAACCTACTTAGACCAAACTGTTTACCGTAAAAATAGTAACAACAATTAAATTTATAAATGGGATTCTAAAAATACGTGATCTATTCCTGAGCTAGTTGTTAGAGCAGTTGATGCTAATAATGTGGAGTTTAATGATGAAATGCAAGCTAAAACGAGATAGAAATCGGATCGAAGGGCCTGCTGCCCGGATATAGGTCTGGTCGATGGGGGACCTTAGGGCCAACGTCAGGGTCGAATTCAAGCTATCGGGGATAGTCGGGGATGGGATAACAGTTGAAGATATAATTAAACAAGGCTCTTTATGGCCAATACTGAGTTATACGATGAAGAACAAGTAAGGAAACGATGGATATCATGGTAACCTCGAGCCAGTGAGAACGAACAAGTTAGAAAAGAGAGAGAGAGAGAGAGAGAGAGAGAGAGATATTTTTGCACTTGTGGAGAAATGGAGCAACATAAGTCCGTTACAAGGTAGTGTGAGTCCCCTTTATATAAGAGGGGAACTCGGCTACAAGTACGTGGAGATTAATTACAAAGTATGGAGATCAGATGGCTTGACGTGACGCCTCAACATAGGCTCTGGATAGGCCGGCCCTGTCAGACTTAGTCGTGTGTCTTGGGAGCTTCCCCCTTTGTCCTGGCTTAGATCTCTATTTTCTCTGAGTCGGGCCTCGACGAGCCCCGGGTCGGGAACTCGGCCGCGGCTTCCTGTCCTCGGGGTCTCGAAGTACTACTTACGAAATGACTTGAGAGTGAGAAATCAAGTTCTCTGATTTCACCGCGTATAGATAGTCTCCGCATTTCCCAGAGCGAAGTGATGGGAAATAATTTTGACACTTGACTCCTTGAGCTCCTTAAGGCGACGTCATTTCGATGATGCGACTCTTGGTGTGAGCTTTATGGTAATTGAGGCATCCACGAGCTAATGTATTTTCGACTTCATTCAATGCACTCCCAATTCTCGTTCTCCAAGGTAATGGTACCGCCGCATATTCGGTTTTTCGGGGATGCATTAATTGCGTTCGTCGGTCAATCTTTCAAAGCCTCGACGACTGTGTCGTAACCCCCTATAAATGAGGGTGCTTTGGCGTTGTTTTTCCCATCCTAGTGCCTTCATTGGTCTGCTCGCCTATTCCTGCTTATCATTTTCCTTCATCCTTAAGCATCATGCTTGGGGCTCATGGCTTCAAGCCCGCTTGGCAGAGCTCCCTTAGATCGTGTTGCGGCCTTCTACCGGTGCTTCCCTTTGTTGAGAATAATCACGCTATCCCATCACTGCTGTGGTCGTTGACATACTTGTCTTTGCTGCTGCTGTTGGCCCGAGATGATAATGGACGGGGAGTCGGTTTTCCCCTTATGTAGACAGTCGTTTGGACTATGCATCGCTACTCACTCTCCTACCCATGCCTAGTGTGGCACTTCATCCCTTGGGTTTTTCCTTCCCAAGGGATAAAGTGGCACTACCGTGTTGAGGCTGAGGCCCGCCGAATCTTCAACCTTTGGCTTCGGCGGACCATGTCTCTTTTCTTTGCCTCCTCTACGTCCCCTCCTTTTCCTCTTCTTCATCTTCTCCGGTGGGGATCCCTCGAGGGATTGTGCGGGGAGCCTAGAGGAGGTGGTGGTCGAAGGAATCACCCTCGAGGGTGCGTGCTTGAGGGGGCGATGCTCGAGGATGCTGATACTGGAGATGGACCTTCGAGGGCAGACCGGGCTCCCGGGTTTCATCACATGTACATCCTTCTATTCTGCTGCTTTAGATGTATACTTCTGTAGGCTTTTGTAATTGTATGTAATGACCCCTCGAGGGCTGTTGTACATGGATCTTTACGAAAATAAATATATTCCATTGACTTCTACTTTCGATTCTTGCTTTATAATTGCATGTTTTCGTGCCCTTCGAGGCCTTTTGGATGTCTTCTTTTATTTGTTGACCGCCGATATCTGACTTGGGCGTCAGCGTTCTTTCCGATCCTCTACTGATCGATAGGCTCTCTTTCGAACCCATGGTCATACCTCGGACCAATCCTGGATTGATCTGATAGGCCCAGGCTACCGAGGCCCTCCGAGTTATATGGAGATAATACGCCGAATTTTTCGGCCTTCGAGGATGTTATCCTGAATGAAGGTTAGCTTTAGGTACCTGGGGGTCCTTTTTGATCTTGACGTAGATAACCCATTTAAAACATATAGGATAGACTTCTACTGAGGTGTTGCCTGTACTCAGGCGCTGCCTCGGACCTTCGTCGAGCTTTCGTGATTGGAGCTTCCTGTGCTTGTTCCTCTTTTTTAGAAAGGGGGAACCATGGGACCAGCTACTTGCCTTGCGTCGAGTGATAGCGTTGAGAGCTTCCCGAAGTCCAACTTCTTCTGTTCGAGGATCCTCGAGGTAGAATGCTATCTCGAGCTTGGAGATAATATGGACGGCTCCTCAAGTCTTGGCTTCTCGTCGAAGGATGCTTTTGGGATCGAGTATCACCCCATCGATCTGCATTGAGGCTGTAGGTTTCTTGGGGTTCACTCCGGGTAGGCGAGTCGCCGCTGCTTCTCGCATATATGTAGGGCAGCTTCGGCTTTTTTGCAAGACCTCACTATTTTTAGATAGTTGCCCTTCCGCTTTGGCATAGGGTTCTTCATTTCTTCAGGCGCAAAAAGTGTTGGCACGCCCTTGCTCTGATCTATCAGCTTTTCCATAGTCATGGCTGTAAGCACGTGATTTTGCCCTATATGAGAATTACTCCCAAAAAATCCAAAAATAAAATGATTTTTCTTTGGTGTGCAATTTTGTGATATTTTGTGATATTTTGAATAATTATTTGTATTTGTTTGTGCGTGTTTATTTGATAAATTAATAAAAAATACAAAAATATGTCGCATTTTGCATATAGGATTTAATTCTACAATTGTAAGTAATTAAATTTGTTTTACAAAAATTAAAAATTACAAAATAGGCATCGTTTGCATTTTTAGCATTTAATGTCCAAATATACAATTTTATGCTTAATTAATACTTAATTGTGCGTTAATTGTTATTGGGAGTTAATTTGCGCTTTTATAACTTAATTTAGTTCTTAATAATAGTTTAAGTATTTTTATAATTTAGTTTTAGAAAAATAAAAGAAGAAAAGAGAGCGAAAATATAAAGAAAGTCGGAATTGGGCCTCTTCTTCGATTTCAAGCCATAGGCCCAAAAAATGGCCCAATCTTCCCTACGACCCAGTCCATTTCGAACTGGGTCGACCCAGTCCATAACCCAAAAGACCCAATACCCCTATCTTGCATTTCAAAGACACAAAACAAAACAAAAAAATAAAAGGAAAACCCTAAAAACTAAGGAAAGAGATCCGCCCCCCCCCCCCTATTTCCTTCTTCTTCTTCCTCAAGCTTCAAGAAAGCCAACAATGGCCACCCTATCTTCTTCCTCTCCAAAACCTCTCCCACGATTCCCCATTAAATCCGACCACCCATGGCTACATCGTCTTCATCTCCTTCTTCTTCGTCCGAATTCCCTAGCCCTATCCGCCATTGACGAGGCTCGACGAGCTCAAGCTTGAGCTCGACGTCTATGGCTGACCATGTTGCTTCTTTTCCTCCTTACGAACACGTCAAGCTACTGCTGTGGTTGCTTAGCTCTTTTCCGTCCAAACACCACCTACGAACGACCCCCAACCACGCCGGAACAACACAAAGCGAACCAAGATGCCATGTCGTCGTCCATCGCTGCTCCGACTTGCTTCCGCTTCTCGTCGTGTTTAGCTACCCCGACGTTGTCACTGCTGCTTCTCTTCTCCGTCCAGCTCCCCGCCACTGCTGCTCCTTTCCTTCCGTCTTCTTCGTTTTGGTCGAGGCTCGACAAGTTCGTTGTTTGTTTGGTCATTGTTCGTCGTTCGTTTCAATCCGGTTAGTAGTTTTTGAATTTTATTTTGTCCGTTATTTTGTTTTGATAGTTTTCGGATCTAAAATCAACAAATGTTTGTTTTGTTTATCGTTTGAATTAATTTTTAGTTCATGTTCATGTGTTGTTTGTTAAATTAATTTTCAGATTTTAAAATGGAAGTTTAATTAGTTGTTTTCATGTTTATTTCATGTTTGTTTTATTGTTTAAGTAAGTATTTGCTAGTTTGATGTTTGTTAGATTCAAATTAAAATTTAATCAACTATTTCTTCAATTTGTTTCATGTGTTTATGTATTGTTAGAAATTGTTAATATTGTTAAGTTCAAGTTTAAGTTCATAATTGTTTCTTCGTCGATCTTGTTATTTGTTTAAAGAATTTAGTTGTATTAAAGGAATATATTGTTTTAATCGTTTAATCCGTCATGTTTGTTGTCTTAAAATAGATTCATTCATGTTCATACTTTGTTTGGATGATCTTGAATCCGAATTTTGTATAGTTTGATTTCTTGTTTACCATTTATTATTATTGCTTGAATTGTTCTCATAATCTTGTTTAAAGTTTAATATAAGAATTGTTTGTTGTAATGTTGTTAGAGTTGATTTTAAGTTCAATATGATTGAATTTAGAAATCTTCATACTTTGTTTGTTGTTGTTGTTGAATCCGAAAATAGGATTGTTTGTTGCTAAAATATTGTTCAATCAAATTTTAGTTATTCTTGGTTGTTCAATTTATGTTCATATGATTTGTTGTTGAAATGTTGTTAAAATCATGTTCATGTGATATTGTTGTTATGATGTTCATCCATGTTCATATTGTTGTTTGAACATTGTTAGAAATTGATCATATTGTCTATATTTTGGTTAAGTTTGATTAATTGATGTGTTATAGCTGATGGGTAGTTTGGTAAATTTGTAGTACGTTTAGGGGTAGTTTGGTAATTTCAGTAAGGTCGGAAGGGGTAGTTTAGGAATTGTACATTTTGTAATTGTTTATTTGAAGCATGGGGGACAAAATGAAATGGGGTGGGTTGTGATATGATTATTTAATATAAAGGGGGGACAAGATTTAAATTAAAGGGGAATCTTGTATTATTTTAGATAAAGCATGGGGGACAAAATATAATGGGGTGGTGTGATATATTTATTTAATGTAATGGGGATGAGTGGGAAGATAATGGGTTTGGTAGAGAAAGGGATTGATTTTAATTGATTTATGGGATGGGATATATATATGTGAAGTCTTGAACACAAAAGGGGAGGAGAAAGACAGACAGAAAAAAAAAGATTGAAAAAAAAAGCTGAACATTTATTCCGAAAAAAAAAAAATTGAAACTCTCAAGAAAAGAAAAACATACAAAGAAAAAAAAAATTGAAAATTAGAAGAGAAAGTAGTACACACCTGATAAATATTCTGGTATACAGGTATAGAAATTAAGGGTTGAAGATTAACTAGCCTGTCAAAAATCTGAAAATTTCCCTTGGTTTCTGTCCGTTATTTTCGGCATTCCTGGATTTTATTTTGAATTTTTCAAAGCTGTCACTGGGATTTTCGTTGACTGGTTATTGCTGGTTATTGTTGCTGTTGCTGTGTTACGTATTACGTTGCTGACTTTCTTCTTCTTATATTGACAATATCAGGTACACAACTGTAATTTTGGCATTTTGTAAGCTGAAATGAAGAATGGAGTGTTAAATTTTTAATTTAGTTTAATTTAATTTTTTGTATTGTATTTAGGTTATTCATGTATTATTATTCCGTAAATCACTGTCATCGGCATCACTAGGCATATTATAGCGAAATATTAAATAACGTCTTTACCAGATTATTAGGAAATATATTTAAACCTGATTATTAATTAAAATTGTTTAATAAAAAAAATAGAAGAAATAACGTAAAAATGACGTTATTGAATCAGTTTGGCAAAAATTAACTAAGTTCCTTATTCATAAGGTTTTTTTCGTCAACGATAAGTTAATCTGAATCATGTAGTCAATTTCAGTTATAACATGAATTAGTTTGCAAACAAGTATTAGGACATGATGAATTAAAACAAAGTTAGTTAATGTTAAATTGTTTAATTTTTTAGAAATATGATTTAGTACTCAAGTTTTTATTTTTATTTCTTTCAATTTTCAGTATTTGTAAATAATTAGTTTCAATAAGCTTAAGTCTTACTAATAATTTGAATTTTAATCCAACTATGGGATAATTAGTTTTTTTTATTTTTTTACTTTTCAATAATTCCATGTTGTATCTATGATTATAATTTTATTACTTTCTGCTAATATTTGTTTTTCTCTTCTATTTAATATGTCATTTTCAAGAATGTAGATATTGATTTTATATTTATAAAAAAAAAACTTAGTAATAATAAAAAGGTAGTCATTAAAGGATATTATTAAAGGATTTCGCTAAAAATAAATAGATGTAAATAATACAAATGTATAGGATTCTCCAATCTCATTTATTTATTTAATTATTAAAAAAAATTACTTAGAATTTGGGATGGATTGTTTAGTGAATTTCACTTCCTTCCCCAAAGATAATGACGCGTTAAACTCTTTAGGCGCGATTTAATTAATTTTACCTTCTTAAACTCGGATGCGCATTTCATGCGACCCAAATCTAAATCCTAAAACATCAAATAAAATATGTTTCGTATTGTGGGTGCATTTCATGTGACACAATCCAAAGATATGTTTTAAGCGATGTTCACATTCCTAAAAAATAATAATTATAATAATAAAGCGGTAAAAGATAAAATTTGCACATGGTTCATAATTGTATTAAAAATCAGATAAATAAGCCGAATATAACAGTTGAGCGACCGTGCTAGAACCACGGAACTCGGGAATGCCTAACACCTTCTCCCGGGTTAACAGAATTCCTTATCTGGATTTCTGGTACGCAGACTGTAATATAGAGTCATTCTTTTCCTCGATTCGGGATTAAAATTGGTGACTTGGGACACCCTAAATCTCCCAAGTGGCGACTCTGAAATAATTAAACCAATCCCGTTTCGACTGTCCTTTAATTGGAAAAAACTCCCTACGCACCTCGCGGTGCCGGAAAAAGGAGGTGTGACAGCTCTGGCGACTCTGCTGGGGAATTAACCCAGAACCAGTGGTTCAGGGTTAGAAATTCGAGCTCATATAAATTGTTATATTTGGTTTTATCTGATTTTTACATGATTGAGCCTAATGTGCTAAATGCTGCTTTTACCGCTTTGATATTACGTGAACTGTGTATAAACTGTGCCGAAACCCATCTCCTCTCTGAGTCTTCTAAATCATGAAGAAGGGTGTACTTCGTACGACTTCTTTTCTGTATAGTGTCAAATCCCAATTTAGAACGAGGTTCGGACAAGTTGCTAAGCCGGTGAAGCTTCTGTATTCCCGGTACGCTACCCCCTCGGCTCGAGCTGTCCGCTCGGGTAAGCCAGGTCTAGAACAAACACCCAGGTTCTGAACCTAGTATAACAAAACCACATGTCGGATCCCTAGTAGGAACGTTTGTTTGCATCACGTGCATCTGACTTTGGAGGCTCAACACAGGGGTTGGGTCTGTCTAGGACAGGTGCACCAAAAATGAAAATGACCATCCTGATGCATCTTATTTGTTTTATGTGCATTTATTTGCTCGGTCTTGCATGTTGACCGGCTTCTGAGTCTCGGGAGTGTAAAAAATAAAATAAAATAAAAATAGCAAGTGAAAAGTTATTTGATTAATTTAGAAAAAAATCAGTGTCCAAGTACTGTCGAAGTACTGCCGAATTTTTTTTAAAAAAAAACATATATATATTTTTACTTTTAGAATTGTTGGTTTGCCTAGAAAGCAGAAAGTGTGTAGGAATAAGTCTTTTATTTTAATTTGTTTTATTTAAAAAAAAATGAAAAATGAAAATAGTTTTTTTTTATATAAAAGGAAGTGGAAAAATTTGTTTGTTTTCAAAAAAAAAAAAAAAAAAAATCCAAAAATATTTAACATTACTCACTTCTTTAGAAAGTTTTTCTTTTAGACCTCAAATTTTTTTTTAAAAAAAAAATATATATATTTCCTTTTAATCTCAAAATCCCAATTATTTGTTTAAAAGATATTCAAAATAAAATTCAAAAATATTTTTTCTGTAGTATTTCTTTCATAAATTCAGAATATTGGTTCAAAAATATTTCCTTTCTCCTTAAAAGTTTTTTTCAAGAAAAAAAAATTTAAATCCAAAAAATATTTCTTTAGAATATAGATAGTTTTTAAGTCAAATAAAAGTTTTCCTTCTTTAATCACTATAATAAATGTGCAGGATGAGCACAAGTCAAAATGAACCATTCTCAGTGTGTAGCGAGGTCCCTTCGCAACTCCACATGTGGTGGAATGATATGGGAAAGGATAGTATAAAGATAGTGGAAAGAGTTTTGGGAGGTTTTGTCGATCTGTTGAATATCAAACCAAGGACAGATATCATCGAGGCTCTAATACCGTTCTGGGACCCAACCCGCAACGTGTTTCGTTTTGCTGACTTTGAACTTTCACCTACACTAGAGGAAGTCGCCGGATATGCGGGGTTGAATGGGAAACTAAGAGGGCAGTATTTACTTTCACCAAGACCAGTATCTCCGCACGCGTTCTTGGATTTGCTAAGCATTAGTCGGAAGGTACAGAATGATGATTTGTTGAAGGGATGTTGTACTCTCCAATTCTTGTATCAACGGTACGGAATTCCTCAGGGTTTGGAAGAACCAAACCTCGGATTAATTCACACTGGGAACAGAATCAAGTGGGAAGCAAGACGTACTTTGGCATTTATCACAGCATTTCTGGGAGTTGTGGTCTGTCCCCGCAAAGATAAAAAAATAGAGATAGGCCTTGTAGGGATGGCCGATGTTGCAATCAAAAGAACCGACAGTACTGTGGTTCCTTTGATTTTGTCTGAAATCTACCGAGCTTTAACTATATGCCGAGAAGGAGGCAAGTTTTTCCAGGGATGCAATCTGTTACTCCAGCTGTGGATGCAAGAACACCTCCATCACCGAGTGGGATACATGAACCACGGGTTGACTGAGAAAAACTGCATTAGCGGCTTTGAGAAACGAATGACAGGCGTCATATTTCCCGAAGGTGTCGAAGCATGGCTTGCACAATTGAGGTCAACAACAGCCGACCAAGTTGAATGGGCATTTGGGTGGTTGAATGATACTGAGGTAATATACATGGCGGCCGAGGAATGTCATGTTCTTTTGATGGGACTTCGTAGCATCCAACCATATGCTCCTCATCGGGTACTGCGCCAACTAGGAAGATTTCAGGTAATTCCCACTGATGAGGATCTAAGCAAGCACGCCATTGAGTTGAGTCCAGGAGTCGTGTTCCCCGAAGGAAAAATTAGAAAGTTGTGGCACGAATGTAGATTCCTTGAACCCAAGACTATGGTTCGAGAGCTGGCTAAGGGTGAGGTAGACCCAAAATACGATGTTTGGTTCGGGAAAAGGTTCCAGATTCGTCAGAGGCCTGCCAAAAGAGCTCACGTCCAACAATTTACGGATGATTCGCAGGAACAGTGGGGCTGGTTAGTGAGAGAGGAAGGCTACCGGGTTGAAATCGGGCAGCTGAAGCGACAAATTGAAAGGCTTATGTTTGAAAACAACGTTCAAGTAGCCTCAGAGCAGGGTGAGAAGAACAAATTAGCCAAAGAAAACCAGGCACTGAAAGCCCGAATTCGCCGAGTCAGTAAGAGTGATAGCGACCGACAGAAACGTCTATCTGATGAAAGGTTGATAGCGGAATTGAGAAATCAAGTCAGCCAAAGCCGAGAAGACTTGGAGAGATCCCAGGCTTGTATAACAAGAATGCGGGTCAGATGGACTACAGTTACAACATCACGGAGAGAGCACCTATGGCAAGTAAAAAGGGACTACGAAATGAGTGTTGCGACATTGAGAGAGATAAACACCATTCTCAATAATCGGGTCCTCAAACAAGCCCAGGATGCTAGAACATATAGAGAACACTACCATGAGTCGATAGCCCGGATGGAAGAACAAATGGAGAGGTTCCAAGAGCAGCTCATTGACAATACTCGAATATTGGGACTAAAGAATCAACGGATAGAACAACTGTGCATAGAGAGGGATAGAATCAGGGGTAGGATCAATGATATAGGGCGCTATATCACCACAAAGTGCCTAACATGTGAAGAGATGCCTCGTGATGTCCTATTTGCCTCAATCATGGGCTATGTCCATCAGATCATGGAGGAACTAAAAAGCTTGCAAAGAAGCCTGGCCCCCAAGCCCGCGGAAAGGCCGAATGATGCCTCGCGGGCACCAAAATTCAAAGCTTTAATGTATCCCTAGTTCAATCTTGCACTTGTTTGTTTTTCGAGTCTGTTGTCTACCCATATGTTTTTTTCCTTTTCTTCAAACATTCTCAAAAAAAAAAAAAAATATATATATATATATATATATATATATATATATATATATATATATATATATATATATATATATATATATATAAAGTCTGTATTTTTTGTTTTTGTGATGGCTTGTAATAGCATTATTTTTGAGCAATAAAAAAAAAAAATAATAATAATATTTGGTCTTATGGCACGAACTACGCTTGGTCTGATTCGTGCGGGGTCACGATACGTAGGCAATCTCTATAGGATTCGACCGTAATTAAAAAGAAAAAAAAAGAAAAAAAAAAGAAGAATATATATTTGTCAGAGTAAAAATAAGCCGGGATGATGCATACGGTCGGAGCAAAAGCATGTTAGAAATGATTAACTGCCTAGGAGCATTGCATCCCCCTAACGTGCAATTACAATATCTGTTAAGACTCTAACACTGACAAGTTTGTTGTTTTTCCAATCAATATCAGTTAGTTGTTAGAGCGTACTGGCACCGTACCATTATCAGACAAGATCAAAAGGTCCTATACCAGAAAGCATGACTGGGTCAGACAACAGCGTTGAGTCAGAAAAAACGGCCAATCAGATGCTGAAGGAAGCCCTGGAGAAAATGGAAAAAATGAGGCTAGAAATGAATGAAATGCAGATAGCCTTAGCTAGAGCCCAGAAGGGGCAAGAACTACCCGTTACTCCTACCCTCCAACCAACACACACGCCGGAATACCCCTCTCCCGGTCCTTCAACAAGTTTCCCAAGCCATCACTATTATCAGGGAAGAGAGGCTTATGATTCCCAAGCTCCACCACCCACTCAAAACCCTCCTCCACCAAATGTTCCCGTCTTTGTGGCACCTCCCCCAGCCCCATTGCACAGATCATCTAGTGAGCCACTGTTTCAGGCTCACGATACACAATACTACCCCCCTGAACTCACATTCAAAGCACCCGAGCCACATACCTATAATCCCCACTTTGAGGTCCCGGCGGAGATTGAAAAGCCGGCTAAGAGCCCAGAGCAGGACGAGGTAATGCGGAAATTTAAAAGCCTGGAGCAATCCTTCAGGAACATACACGGGTTAGGTAACCAGGTCAGCGTGGCTTACAAGGATCTATGCCCTTTCCCTGACGTTCAATTACCAGCAGGGTTCAAAATGCCCAAGTTCGATTTATACGAAGGGCATGGTGATCCTATGGCACATCTACGAGGTTTTTGTAGCAAAATGAGGGGAGCAGGGGGCAAAGATGAGCTATTAATAGCTTACTTTGGCCAGAGTTTGAGCGGGTCGGCGTTAGAGTGGTATACAAGACAAGATCCGAGCAGGTGGTACACCTGGGATGACTTAGCACAGGCTTTCGCAGGACATTTCCAATACAACCTTGAGATAGTCCCAGACCGTCTCACATTGCTAAAGCTCGAGAAGAAACCCGGAGAGAGCTTCCGGGAATTTGGGTTCCGATGGAGAGAACAGGCAGCCAGAGTTGATCCCCCAATGAGAGAAGGAGAAATGGTGGATTACTTCTTACAAACTCTCGAGCCAACTTACTTTGGTCACTTGGTGACGTCAGTTGGCAAATCATTTAATGAAGTTGTGAAAATGGGAGGTATGATAGAAGAGGGACTTAAGTCCAATAAGATCCTGAGTTATTCAGCAATTAAGGCAACAACTCAGGCCATTCAGAGCGGCACGGGAGGTGCGCTAGGGAAGAAAAGGAGAGAGGAGGTCACGACATTAGAGGCCGACAATTGGTCCAGATCTAGAGGTCCTTCCCCTCATTACCAACCCAGACCCCATCGTCTGAACTACCCACACATTCCAAATTACCCTCCACAACCCTACTACCAACCACAAGAACAACATTTCACCGTCCATCAAGCCCAGACATACACCCAACATCCGGTTCGCCCACAATGGCGCGCGCCGGTTCCCCACAGTACATACCCACCTCCACATAACACATACCCACCACCACAAAACACCTATCCACCACCAAGAGCCTACAGGAACCCTCCAGGGATGGGTTTCAGGGGAAATCCGGCCGCCAGAAATGAAAGATTGCAGAGGCAAAGAACTTTTACTGAGTTGGGGGAAACTTATATTGCCTTGTTCCACAAATTGAGGCAGTTGGGTTTATTAAATCCTGTTGAGCCTAGATTACCAAATCCCTTACCCCAAAATATGGATCACTCGGTAAGATGTGAATATTGTTCGGGAGCTCCCGGACATGATACCGAGAAATGTTGGAGGCTGAAACATGCAATACAAGATCTTATTGATACCAACAAGATCGAGGTACAGGCACCGGAGGCACCTAACATTAACCAGAACCCATTGCCAAAGCACCCTGAAGCCCACATGATCGAGCTTGTGCACGAAGGAGGGGAGCCGAAGAAACCCCCACAGACGGTGATGATGATCCGTGCCACTCCAAAAGAAAAATCGATCAATGAGGAAGCAGGGGTACAATTGAAGGGGGAAGATGTCAAGCCAGTGGTGATATTGGGGAAGAATCCATCTGCCGCTACAAGGAAACCAGAACCAGCCATGTTGGTAATAACGGGAGCATCATCTGCACCCGTGGTTGTTGTGAAAGGGGTCTATAGGGAACCGGTCATCATAAAACCAGTAGTCCAAACACCAATGATTGATAGCAAGGCTGTGCCTTGGAAGTATGAGAAGGCAGTGGTGATGTACAAGGGACAACAAGTGGAGGAGAATAGTTGTGAGGCGCAGGGACTGACTCGATCAGGACGGTGTTTTGCTCCGGCGGAGTTGAGAAGACCCAATCCAGCTGCAATAAAGAAACCTGTGTCAGAAGAAGAAGCTGAGGATTTCTTAAAGAAGATGAAAGTGCAGGATTACTCCGTGGTCGAACAGTTGAAGAAAACACCGGCCCAGATCTCACTGCTATCATTATTAATCCATTCGGATGAACATCGTCGGGCCCTGATGAAGATACTGAATGAAGCTCATGTGCCCAATGAAATTTCTGTAAATCACCTGGAAACGATTGCCAACAAAATTTTCGAGGTGAACAGGGTAACATTTTCAGATGATGATCTGCCAGTGGAGGGCACGGAGCATAATAAAGCTCTCTACCTAACTGTCAAATGTGAAGATTCGGCAGTTACTCGGGCATTAGTGGATAACGGCTCAAGTGCCAATATTTGTCCATTATCCACCTTGAACCAATTGAAGATCGACCACGGAAGAATCCAAAAGAATAGCATTTGCGTCCGAGGATTTGACGGAAATGGAACAGCCACCGTGGGGGATATTATACTTGAGTTGACCATCGGTCCAGTCCAGTTTACCATGGAATTCCAGGTATTAGATGCTACGGTATCTTATAACTTTCTGTTGGGACGTCCGTGGATCCATGCAGCCAAAGCAGTGCCATCCACCTTGCATCAGATGGTCAAGTTCGAGTGGGATAGACAAGAGGTCGTATTGCACGGCGAGGACACTGCGTGCACCGTAGGAGGCGCCATTGTACCCTTCATAGAGACTAATGATGACAAAGGTCCCTGGGTCTACCAGATTTTTGATGCAGTGTCGGCAAACAAGATCCCCGAGGGTGAAATCATTCAGCATCCTAGGATAGCTTCCGCAACGGTTATGATGGTTTCAGAAATGCTAGGTAATGGGTTTATGCCAGGAAAAGGCTTGGGAGCTGAACTTCAGGGAATTGTTCAACCTGTTTCCTTGCCCAAGAATTTGGAGACCTTTGGGTTGGGGTTCAAACCGACTGCGGCCGATGTAAAACGAGCTCGGAAAATGAAGAAGAAAGTTTGGTTTCTTCCCAAACCTGTGCCACGTCTCTCAAGATCTTTTGTTAGAGCAAGCGCCAAGGGGTCACCAGTCCCGAAAGTTCTCGGGCGATTGATTGGGATTGACGGGGATCTGAATCAGAGTTTCGAAAGATTGTTCACTAATGTCAATATGGTAGAAGTCGGAGAGGGTTCCAGTGGAACAGACATACAGTTTATGGGGCCTGAAGCCAAAACCAACAATTGGACGGTTACTCCTCTTCCTACTCGGGGAGAGTCCTGGTAGTAGGCTTTGATTTTTGCTTTTTTATTTTTCGGATTATTCAGGGTGTAATCCAAATCTCATTTTATCTTGTAAAAGTGTGAACCCTGTTATCCCGCATTTTAATAAAACTCTTTTCTTGTCTCATTTTAATTTTGTTTTATTCTTTTCTCTTTCTGAACAGTTCTCTTTTTACTGGTTCTAATGACATGGCATGCACGACGGATCTTCGACCTAGTCTAATAAATCAATCTGACTCTGATTTAATGATACAAGAGATCGATTATGAGTCTGAATATGATGAGGATAAAGCCTTCGAGGAAATAAACCGAGAACTATGCCAATTTGAAGAGAAACCCAAGCCTAATCTGAATGACACCGAGGCTGTAAATCTAGGGGATGTGGATAATGTCCGAGAAACCAAAATCAGCATCCACATTGAGCCTGGCATCAGGGAAGAATTAATCAAAGCACTCATTGAGTTTAAAGATATTTTTGCATGGTCATATGACGACATGCCGGGTTTAAGCACCAAGCTAGTGGTTCACAAATTGCCCATTGACCCGGCCTGTCTTCCTGTCAAGCAGAAACTGAGGAAGTTCAAAACAGATATGAGTGTGAAGATTAAAGAAGAAGTAACCAAGCAGCTGCAAGCAAAGGTTATTCGGGTCTCTCGATATCCTGATTGGTTGGCTAATGTAGTGCCAGTACCAAAGAAAGATGGGAAGATCAGGGTATGCGTCGACTACCGTAATCTGAACAGGGCAAGCCCAAAGGATAACTTTCCATTGCCCAATATCCATATCTTGATCGACAATTGCGCCGGGAAAGAAATCGGCTCCTTTGTGGATTGCTACGCTGGGTATCATCAGATTTTGATGGATGAAGAAGATGCAGAGAAAACAGCTTTCATTACGCCATGGGGGACTTATTGTTATCGGGTAATGCCATTCGGTTTGAAGAACGCTGGGGCAACGTACATGAGAGCAATGACTACTGTGTTCCATGATATGATACATAAAGAGATCGAAGTGTACGTAGATGATGTGATCATCAAATCCAAGCGTCAGGAAGACCACGTAGCAGACCTTAGGAAGTTTTTCCAAAGACTTCGAAGGTACGACATTAAGCTCAACCCAGCCAAATGTGCATTTGGTGTTCCATCTGGAAAGCTGTTAGGATTTATCGTCAGTCGGCGAGGCATTGAGTTGGATCCGTCAAAGATCAAATCCATCCAGGAATTGCCGCCACCGAGGAACAAAACAGAAGTAATGAGTCTGTTGGGAAGGTTGAACTATATCAGCAGATTCATCGCTCAGCTCACAACAACTTGTGAACCCATCTTTCGATTGTTGAGGAAAGATGCCGCGATAGAATGGACGGCAGAATGTCAGGAGGCATTTGACCAGATCAAAGGTTATTTATCTAATCCACCTGTATTGGTTCCACCTGAGTCGGGGAGGCCATTAATCCTTTATCTAACGGTCCTGGATCATTCGTTTGGTTGCGTGTTGGGTCAACACGACATCACAGGAAGAAAAGAGCAAGCCATCTATTATCTCAGCAAGAAGTTTACAGTCTATGAGAATAAGTACACTCAACTTGAGAAAACATGTTGTGCTCTAACTTGGGTAGCACAGAAGTTTAAGCATTATCTGTCGTCACATACTACATACCTTATTTCACGTCTGGATCCATTAAAGTATATTTTCCAGAAGCCTATGCCCACAGGAAGATTGGCAAAATGGCAGATATTACTCACAGAGTTCGACATTGTCTATGTGACGAGGACGGCCATGAAAGCTCAAGCATTGGCCGATCACTTAGCTGAGAATCCTATTGATGAAGAATACGAGCCTTTGAGGACGTATTTTCCTGATGAAGAAGTGATACATATAGAGGAGTTAGAACTGAATGAGGAGCCAGGGTGGAAGCTTTTCTTTGATGGGGCTGCTAATGCAAAAGGAGTTGGAGTAGGAGCAGTACTTATTTCAGAAACAGGACATCACTATCCTGTTACAGCTCAGCTACGTTTCTATTGTACTAACAACATGGCTGAATATGAGGCATGTATTTTGGGCCTACGATTGGCTGCAGACATGGATGTTCAGGACGTCTTGGTCTTGGGAGACTCGGACCTCCTAGTACATCAGATCCAGGGTGAATGGGAAACACGGGATTTGAAGCTTATACCATACCGACAATGTTTGCACGATTTGAGCAAGCGATTTCGATCAGTGGAGTTCAGACACATCCCGAGAGTTCATAATGAGGTTGCCGATGCTTTGGCCACTTTAGCATCGATGTTGCACCATCCAGACAAAATCCATGTTGACCCATTGTATATTCAGGTTCGTGATCAGCATGCCTACTGCAACATAATAGAAGAAGAAATGGATGGCGAGCCATGGTTTTATGATATCAAGGAATACCTCAGGATGGGGATATACCCGGAGCAGGCAACCGGAGATCAAAAGAGGGCCATTCGACGACTGGCAAATGGATTTTTCCTCAGTGGAGGAATGTTGTACAAAAGAACCCCAGATCTGGGATTGCTGAGATGTATTGATGCAGGTCAAGCCACGATAGTGATGACAGAGGTACATGCTGGAGTCTGTGGGCCCCATATGAGCGGATATGTGTTGGCAAAGAAGATTCTGCGAGCGGGATATTATTGGCTCACTATGGAGCATGATTGTATCAGTTTCGTACGAAAATGCCATCAGTGTCAGATACACGGAGATCTGATTCATTCTCCACCAATGGAATTGCACACAATGTCCGCACCATGGCCATTTGTAGCATGGGGCATGGATGTCATTGGGCCTATCGAGCCGGCAGCTTCGAACGGTCACAGGTTCATTCTGGTAGCCATCGATTATTTCACTAAGTGGGTTGAAGCCAAAACTTTTAAGTCTGTAACCAAGAAGGCAGTGGTGGATTTCGTCCATTCCCATATCATTTGTAGATTTGGGATCCCAAATATAATAATCACGGACAATGGTGCTAATCTTAACAGCAACTTGATGAGAGAAGTATGTGAACAGTTTAAGATTACACACTGTAATTCCACTCCGTATCGGCCCAAGGCGAATGGAGCAGTTGAGGCAGCCAACAAAAATATAAAGAAGATATTGAGGAAAATGATTGAAGGATCCAGACAATGGCATGAAAAGCTACCATTTGCGTTGTTAGGATACCGCACTACTGTTCGTACTTCAATAGGTGCGACTCCTTATTTGTTGGTATACGGAACCGAAGCAGTAATACCAGCAGAAGTTGAAATTCCTTCCCTTCGAATTATCGCTGAGGCCGGGATTGACGATGATGAATGGGTCAAAACCCGACTAGAGCAGCTGAGTTTAATGGATGAAAAAAGATTGGCAGCAGTATGTCATGGCCAGTTGTATCAAAAGAGAATGGCAAGAGCATACAATAAGAAGGTGCGCCCAGAAAATTTGAAGTAGGGCAACAAGTATTGAAACGGATCCTCCCACATCAGATTGAGGCAAAAGGCAAGTTCGCCCCGAATTGGCAAGGGCCGTATATTGTGACCAGAGTATTATCCAATGGCGCTTTACGTCTGACGGATGTTGAAGGAAGATGCGTCGACATGGCTATCAATTCTGATGCAGTCAAAAGATATTATGTGTAATTTCTTTTGTTGTTTATTTGTTTGTTTGTACTTAGTGCTTATCGGATAATGAAATGACGGAGGCAATTCTTTCTTCTATCCAAACACTTTTAACCTTTGCTTTACCCCTTTGAGCCATACTTATCTTTTTATACCCCTCTCTTGGAATCATTAATGAAAAAATGTATGAAAAAAAAAAACTTTGTGAAGGTCGCAAGAAAACAAAGGAGTCAGTGAACTACGTTCGACCTGATTCTTCAAAGAGGATACGTAGGCGCCTCACGGCTCGGTCATAAGGTAATAAAATAAAAAAAAAAAAAAATCAAAAGAAAAATCCCCAAGTAAGAAAACTGGGGCAGAAATTATGTTTCTAAATTTTGAAAAAAAAAAGAAAAAAAAAAGTTTGATTCCAAGAGTTGTAATACTTTACCCATCAAAGTTATTTTGAATTTTATATCCTTTTCTTCTAAAACCTATATTGATATCCAAAAAAGACCTCCCGATCAGTATCCGAGAGGTGTTAAGATAGGCAAATGAAAACCAAGAATAAAACATCGGTCCCTGACTGAATGAGGATCATGAATTGAAAGAATTTTTAGCCAAAAGAATTCCCGGCAGAGATAAATCTTATCGGCAACACTCCAATCCCAAGCTGAGAAAATAAGATGAGAGAGTCTTATCGGCGAAAACCTTCACAGGCGCCATAAGGCGACGTAAGCTGAGAAATACAAAATGAGAGAGTCTTATCGGTGAAAACCTTCACAGGCACCATAAGGCGACGGGAGTTGTGAGAAATGAGAGAGCCTTGTTAGTGAAAACCCCGCGAAGGGCACTATAAGGCGACAAGATAGATTGACGGAAAAGATCCGTATTTTGCGAAGAATTGGGCACCTATTTATCCCCAGCAAGTGAAGACATCAGAAAGTTTGATCGACACAAATAGACTGGGTTGATTAATCCGGAATGCACAACATGATCATTGGAATCGGTTGTATCACCCAGATAAGTTCATTTTTTTTTTGTTCAGAAAGATTTTCTCATTTTTCTATCTTTTCATTTTGTTGTTTAAAGGAATTTTTCTAGAAATTTATGTTTTAAGGAAGGTCTTTCAGAGCTTACTACCAGTTGCCAAAATGGTACAACATAAAAAGTGAAAAGGGCAGGCAAGAGACAAGGCAATAAGGCAAAAGACGTTGGTTGCTAGGCCGAATAATATTGTCCTAAAATGGCAAGGAAAGTACGGGGAAGAGCCGAAAAAAAAAACATGTTGAGGAAATTGTAAGCCAAGTTCCAAGACGATCCCCAGAGTACTTCGACCGAATATCGACCAAGCTACGAGGTGGTCGGACAACACAGAAGGGGAAGGGAAGAAAGGAAAATTCATCTTCGGCAAAATAACCTCCAGAAATTTTTGAGATACAAAATGGTGAAGGGATAAATGGAAAAACCATCCCCAGCAGAATGTTATCTCCAGCAAATAACATCATCCCCAACAAGTTTTGAGAACGCCGAACAAGAATAAGGGAAAGGGAACAACCATCCCCATCAGGAGTGACATGACCACTCGCCATATTTCAAAAAAAAAAAAAAACTAACTAAATTTTCTTTGATTTGAACAGGAAAATAAAGTGTTGATGATGGCCTAAAGATACGCCATAAGAAAGATCGCCAGAATTGGGGCATAAAATTTTCTGCCACAAGTGGAAATTTTCTCGAAGAATCGAGGAAACAAATTCAAATTATTCTTTGCCAATTAGGCGCCCACCAGTAAAATGCGGGAATACATTTAAGTTCTAGGTCACCCACCAGTAAAATGCGGGAATACATTTAAGTTCTAGGTCGCCCACCAGTATAATGCGGGAATACATTTCATGTTCTAGGTCACCCACCAGTAAAATGCGGGAATACTTTTCAGTTCTCGGTCGCCCACCAGTATAATGCGGGAATACTTTTCAGTTCTCGGTCGCCCACCAGTATAATGCGGGAATACTTTTCAGTTCTAGGTCGCCCACCAGTAAAATGCGGGAATACTTTTAAGTTCTAGGTCGCCCACCAGTATAATGCGGGAATACTTTTCAGTTCTAGGTCGCCCACCAGTAAAATGCGGGAATACTTTTAAGTTCTAGGTCACCCACCAGTAAAATGCGGGAATACATTTAAGTTCTAGGTCACCCACCAGTAAAATGCGGGAATACATTTAAGTTCTAGGTCGCCCACCAGTATAATGCGGGAATACATTTCAGTTCTAGGTCGCCCACCAGTATAATGCGGGAATACTTTTCAGTTCTAGGTCGCCCACCAGTATAATGCGGGAATACATTTCAGTTCTAGGTCGCCCACCAGTATAATGCGGGAATACTTTTCAGTTCTAGGTCACCCACCAGTAAAATGCGGGAATACATTTAAGTTCTAGGTCGCCCACCAGTATAATGAGGGAATACATTTTGTCTGTTCATTCCATATTCTAGGTCGCCCACCAGTATAATGCGGGCATACATTTCAGTTTTCCATTTCTAGGTCGTCCACCAGTATAATGCGGGCATACATTTCATAATTTTGCATTGAAGCAACTTTTTAGTCTTGTATTACAGAGTTTGGAATCAGTAACCCCACTAGAAGGCGGAAGGTTACAACAGGAATCCCCAGCAGTAAACAATAAAATCCCCAGCACCGGGAAGCAGAAGGTTGCAACAAGAGGTCCCAGCATAAACTCAAGTCCATGTGTCAAAAGGAAGAAAAACATCGGAAGAAAAGCACCGGAGGAAACACAAGCCGACAAGAAAGCAAGACAACAGGAACAAATTTTAGTTTAGCCTAGCTTCTTGTTTTCTTGTAAGCACGGTGTAACAAGGAGATCGGTAAGCAGTGATAACAACATGCAACAGCAGTAACATCGCAGTCCCACGGTAGTCCCAGCTACCAAAAACTTCCCGAACTACATTGACCTGATTCCTGTTTAGCCCAGGATATGTAGGAAACCTTTGAAGCAAAGGTTCGGTCAAATCTTTTTCAAAAAAATGCTTCACACGGAGTACTCGGATGGGCAAAAATCGCTCGCTTTTTCTTTGCACGAAAACCCTTCGTGTATCCGGGCAAAGAGGGGCAGCTGTAAGCACGTGATTTTGCCCTATATGAGAATTACTCCCAAAAAATCCAAAAATAAAATGATTTTTCTTTGGTGTGCAATTTTGTGATATTTTGTGATATTTTGAATAATTATTTGTATTTGTTTGTGCGTGTTTATTTGATAAATTAATAAAAAATACAAAAATATGTCGCATTTTGCATATAGGATTTAATTCTACAATTGTAAGTAATTAAATTTGTTTTACAAAAATTAAAAATTACAAAATAGGCATCGTTTGCATTTTTAGCATTTAATGTCCAAATATACAATTTTATGCTTAATTAATACTTAATTGTGCGTTAATTGTTATTGGGAGTTAATTTGCGCTTTTATAACTTAATTTAGTTCTTAATAATAGTTTAAGTATTTTTATAATTTAGTTTTAGAAAAATAAAAGAAGAAAAGAGAGCGAAAATATAAAGAAAGTCGGAATTGGGCCTCTTCTTCGATTTCAAGCCATAGGCCCAAAAAATGGCCCAATCTTCCCTACGACCCAGTCCATTTCGAACTGGGTCGACCCAGTCCATAACCCAAAAGACCCAATACCCCTATCTTGCATTTCAAAGACACAAAACAAAACAAAAAAATAAAAGGAAAACCCTAAAAACTAAGGAAAGAGATCCGCCCCCCCCCTATTTCCTTCTTCTTCTTCCTCAAGCTTCAAGAAAGCCAACAATGGCCACCCTATCTTCTTCCTCTCCAAAACCTCTCCCACGATTCCCCATTAAATCCGACCACCCATGGCTACATCGTCTTCATCTCCTTCTTCTTCGTCCGAATTCCCTAGCCCTATCCGCCATTGACGAGGCTCGACGAGCTCAAGCTTGAGCTCGACGTCTATGGCTGACCATGTTGCTTCTTTTCCTCCTTACGAACACGTCAAGCTACTGCTGTGGTTGCTTAGCTCTTTTCCGTCCAAACACCACCTACGAACGACCCCCAACCACGCCGGAACAACACAAAGCGAACCAAGATGCCATGTCGTCGTCCATCGCTGCTCCGACTTGCTTCCGCTTCTCGTCGTGTTTAGCTACCCCGACGTTGTCACTGCTGCTTCTCTTCTCCGTCCAGCTCCCCGCCACTGCTGCTCCTTTCCTTCCGTCTTCTTCGTTTTGGTCGAGGCTCGACAAGTTCGTTGTTTGTTTGGTCATTGTTCGTCGTTCGTTTCAATCCGGTTAGTAGTTTTTGAATTTTATTTTGTCCGTTATTTTGTTTTGATAGTTTTCGGATCTAAAATCAACAAATGTTTGTTTTGTTTATCGTTTGAATTAATTTTTAGTTCATGTTCATGTGTTGTTTGTTAAATTAATTTTCAGATTTTAAAATGGAAGTTTAATTAGTTGTTTTCATGTTTATTTCATGTTTGTTTTATTGTTTAAGTAAGTATTTGCTAGTTTGATGTTTGTTAGATTCAAATTGAAATTTAATCAACTATTTCTTCAATTTGTTTCATGTGTTTATGTATTGTTAGAAATTGTTAATATTGTTAAGTTCAAGTTTAAGTTCATAATTGTTTCTTCGTCGATCTTGTTATTTGTTTAAAGAATTTAGTTGTATTAAAGGAATATATTGTTTTAATCGTTTAATCCGTCATGTTTGTTGTCTTAAAATAGATTCATTCATGTTCATACTTTGTTTGGATGATCTTGAATCCGAATTTTGTATAGTTTGATTTCTTGTTTACCATTTATTATTATTGCTTGAATTGTTCTCATAATCTTGTTTAAAGTTTAATATAAGAATTGTTTGTTGTAATGTTGTTAGAGTTGATTTTAAGTTCAATATGATTGAATTTAGAAATCTTCATACTTTGTTTGTTGTTGTTGTTGAATCCGAAAATAGGATTGTTTGTTGCTAAAATATTGTTCAATCAAATTTTAGTTATTCTTGGTTGTTCAATTTATGTTCATATGATTTGTTGTTGAAATGTTGTTAAAATCATGTTCATGTGATATTGTTGTTATGATGTTCATCCATGTTCATATTGTTGTTTGAACATTGTTAGAAATTGATCATATTGTCTATATTTTGGTTAAGTTTGATTAATTGATGTGTTATAGCTGATGGGTAGTTTGGTAAATTTGTAGTACGTTTAGGGGTAGTTTGGTAATTTCAGTAAGGTCGGAAGGGGTAGTTTAGGAATTGTACATTTTGTAATTGTTTATTTGAAGCATGGGGGACAAAATGAAATGGGGTGGGTTGTGATATGATTATTTAATATAAATGGGGGACAAGATTTAAATTAAAGGGGAATCTTGTATTATTTTAGATAAAGCATGGGGGACAAAATATAATGGGGTGGTGTGATATATTTATTTAATGTAATGGGGATGAGTGGGAAGATAATGGGTTTGGTAGAGAAAGGGATTGATTTTAATTGATTTATGGGATGGGATATATATATGTGAAGTCTTGAACACAAAAGGGGAGGAGAAAGACAGACAGAAAAAAAAAGATTGAAAAAAAAAGCTGAACATTTATTCCGAAAAAAAAAAAATTGAAACTCTCAAGAAAAGAAAAACATACAAAGAAAAAAAAAATTGAAAATTAGAAGAGAAAGTAGTACACACCTGATAAATATTCTGGTATACAGGTATAGAAATTAAGGGTTGAAGATTAACTAGCCTGTCAAAAATCTGAAAATTTCCCTTGGTTTCTGTCCGTTATTTTCGGCATTCCTGGATTTTATTTTGAATTTTTCAAAGCTGTCACTGGGATTTTCGTTGACTGGTTATTGCTGGTTATTGTTGCTGTTGCTGTGTTACGTATTACGTTGCTGACTTTCTTCTTCTTATATTGACAATATCAGGTACACAACTGTAATTTTGGCATTTTGTAAGCTGAAATGAAGAATGGAGTGTTAAATTTTTAATTTAGTTTAATTTAATTTTTTGTATTGTATTTAGGTTATTCATGTATTATTATTCCGTAAATCACTGTCATCGGCATCACTAGGCATATTATAGCGAAATATTAAATAACGTCTTTACCAGATTATTAGGAAATATATTTAAACCTGATTATTAATTAAAATTGTTTAATAAAAAAAATAGAAGAAATAACGTAAAAATGACGTTATTGAATCAGTTTGGCAAAAATTAACTAAGTTCCTTATTCATAAGGTTTTTTTCGTCAACGATAAGTTAATCTGAATCATGTAGTCAATTTCAGTTATAACATGAATTAGTTTGCAAACAAGTATTAGGACATGATGAATTAAAACAAAGTTAGTTAATGTTAAATTGTTTAATTTTTTAGAAATATGATTTAGTACTCAAGTTTTTATTTTTATTTCTTTCAATTTTCAGTATTTGTAAATAATTAGTTTCAATAAGCTTAAGTCTTACTAATAATTTGAATTTTAATCCAACTATGGGATAATTAGTTTTTTTTATTTTTTTTACTTTTCAATAATTCCATGTTGTATCTATGATTATAATTTTATTACTTTCTGCTAATATTTGTTTTTCTCTTCTATTTAATATGTCATTTTCAAGAATGTAGATATTGATTTTATATTTATAAAAAAAAAACTTAGTAATAATAAAAAGGTAGTCATTAAAGGATATTATTAAAGGATTTCGCTAAAAATAAATAGATGTAAATAATACAAATGTATAGGATTCTCCAATCTCATTTATTTATTTAATTATTAAAAAAAATTACTTAGAATTTGGGATGGATTGTTTAGTGAATTTCACTTCCTTCCCCAAAGATAATGACGCGTTAAACTCTTTAGGCGCGATTTAATTAATTTTACCTTCTTAAACTCGGATGCGCATTTCATGCGACCCAAATCTAAATCCTAAAACATCAAATAAAATATGTTTCGTATTGTGGGTGCATTTCATGTGACACAATCCAAAGATATGTTTTAAGCGATGTTCACATTCCTAAAAAATAATAATTATAATAATAAAGCGGTAAAAGATAAAATTTGCACATGGTTCATAATTGTATTAAAAATCAGATAAATAAGCCGAATATAACAGTTGAGCGACCGTGCTAGAACCACGGAACTCGGGAATGCCTAACACCTTCTCCCGGGTTAACAGAATTCCTTATCTGGATTTCTGGTACGCAGACTGTAATATAGAGTCATTCTTTTCCTCGATTCGGGATTAAAATTGGTGACTTGGGACACCCTAAATCTCCCAAGTGGCGACTCTGAAATAATTAAACCAATCCCGTTTCGACTGTCCTTTAATTGGAAAAACTCCCTACGCACCTCGCGGTGCCGGAAAAAGGAGGTGTGACAATGGCAACCACTTCGGGGCCGGCCCGGCAGGGAGTAGGGAGTGCTGCTCCCGATGCTCAGGAACCGCGAGAGTTCGCTCTTAGGATGGTGTATTTGATAAGAGGGGAACATCTGGAGATGGCAAGGAGATATTGTGGATGGAACGAGGGGATAGCGCAGCAGGTGCTTCCCCCGGATGAGAGTATTACGGACTCTGCTGATGGATTCTTGAGCGTATAGCTATATCCTTTCGCATTCGGTCCCCTTGATAGGGTCGTGCTTGATTTTTGCTTGAAGTATCGGGTTAGTTTGGCATAGATACATCCGTCGTTTTGGCGAGTGGTACTGATGATGAGGTTCTTTGCGGAGAAGGTTGGGCTTGAATTCACGCTTAACCATCTCGCCAGGCTATATCGGCCCTTTCATCACCAGGGCCTGCTAACCTTGAGGTATTGTTCGTCCACGCCCTTTGTAGTTGAAGACGAAGAGGACGGGGATCAAGAGTGGGCCAGTTGGTTTTTCCGGGTCCGGACGGTCGACATTATCCATACGGAGCTTTTGCCATTTTCCCGAAGGGTGGAATTATGCACGTGAGCGGAGCGTCTAGTGCCTTTTCAGATTTTGCCTGTAGAAACAATTAGTTGAATAATAGTATTTTCTCCCTTATTGCAGCAACTTCATGGACGCTAGGCGAAGTCCTTGACCTACCCGGCTGGGTCCGAAGGCTGGTAACCCATTTGACCTACGATGAGCGTCGGTGGTGAGCTGTATTCCATGCCAGATGGGGAACGAAATACCAAGGTATGCATGCATGCTACCTTTGCCTTGGCATTCGTATATTTGAGGTAACATTTCCCTCCTTTATTTTGTATCGGCTTCGCCGTTTGTAGGTATTGGGCAGTTCTTCGGGATGACACAGTGCTCTTCCGAAGGGGAGAAAGAGGCGTCGGCCTCTAAGCCAAAGGACGACGGCGATAAACGAGTTGGCACCCGTAGTGTGATGGAGCTTTTAGTGGTGCTGAACGGGCTCATGTTTTCAAGGAGAAGGAATTGTCCGAGTCTGCTTCTCCCGGAGTATCTGATTCCCGGTCGGCAGCTCCTTCGAGTGAATATGCTTTGCCCGAGGTCGGTTCTTCTGGGGCCGAAGAGGCAGGATCGATAGGAGTATATTCTTACTTTGAGGAAGTTTGTCGACTTCACTTCATGGTGATTTTAGGCTCAGTTTTCCTGTATTCCGCATCCTCCTCCCTCTATTGAACTTTTCTTGTACAGGCCTGTGAACGGCTTGTGTCTAAGCTGCTCCGTCAAGGGCCAGGCTTCAGAAAATTCTGGATGAGGGCGAGTCCCTTAGGCTCCTTAACGAAAGAGGTTGAGTTACAGCATTGGCGATGTGACGCGTACCGGAGCTCGAATTATGAGAGCTATTTGATGGAGCAGGTAACTTTTTGCAGCTCGCGCTTTGCTCTCTTTGGCCCTTAAAGTTAACCCCTTTTTTGTTGTATTAGCTGCATAAAGAGACGAAGGCTTTGGAGTACCTCAAGGGAGACATTGACCGCGTCAGAGCTGCTTGTGGTGAGCTAAGGGCTCAGGTGCAAGCTCAAGCTTTAGAGGAGACAGGCGCCTCGGCCAAGGTCCATGCCTTCGAAGCCCAACTTCGCTTGGCTCGTGATAATGCCAAAGTTCAAGCATACATGATCGGGAAACTTGAATCTGATCTCTTAAAGATCAGGGCTGAGATAATTGATGCCTGGGATGAAGCGGCACTATGCGCAACCAAGGCTAATCAGGAGATGGCGATTTGTATGAAAGACGCTGCAGATGCTCAAGCCGAACTAAAGAAAGCCCTCGACCGGGAGAAGAAGGTCGAATAATATGTTCGTTGCAGATCCCGAAGAGAGTTACTCGAGGAGATCGGTGCGAGGGGCTTCATTCTCGCGGAGGAATTGGCTCGACCAAAGGCGGACGAGTGTGACGCGCGGTCATTTCTTGCTGACGACGCGAAGAGCAAACCTGGTAAGTTGTCGCCTTTTGGAGTGGAGTGTAGATTTTGCCATTTTCCCTCTTTGTATTTTATATATGAAGAGCATGTTTATAGATGGAGAGTGCGCCTTTTTGCGTATGTAAGATAAGAGGAAATTTGAAGATTTATTTCTTCTGCATATCTTTTTGTTGTTTCTTTCGACCAGGCAGGCTGGTTTCGGTGCTTGGCGGGATCCTTGTAGGTTCGGAACTAATCGGGCAGGCCCGGAGGCTCTTAAGTGCGATCCTTGACGTGAGCAGGCATTGGGGCTTCCATGCTTTGCCCAGCTATTTAGGCTTAGTCTCCGAGTTAGGCCCTGACTCAAGCCTTCTTGCCTTTAAATCATCTATGCCCGTGTGGGCAGGTAGTAACTGTTCCCATTTCTTGCCCTTGGGTATTTGCCGTTTCGACTATTTTGGGTTCAGTCTCCGAGTCGCATTGTAATTCGAGCTTCAATTGACCCTCAAGTTTTATCCTGACTGCATGGGCAGACGGTGATGACCCTTTGTGCTTCAGGTCGAAGTAACCTTACAGGTGGGTGGCCCGGAGGCTCACTTGGTTGGCGATAGTGGAATTTATGTCGTGCCCTTAGGCATGTTTTCAGTTTAACTATTTCGGGTCCAGTCTCCGAGTCGCTTTGCGCTTCGAATTTTAATTGACCCTTAAGTATTTTCAGACCAACGATAGTGCCTCTTATGCTATTTTGGTCGTTGAGACCTTTCAATATGTGGCCCAGAGGTTTGCATAGTTAACTATTTTGGATCCGATCTCCGAATCGGGTTACGATTCGAGCTCATTTTAATCCTCAAGTTGTTAATTTTTTAGCTGGCGATAATGGCTCTTACACTGTTTGGTCATAGATACCTTTTAATATGTAGCCCAGGGGCTTGCTTAGCTGGCGACAATGGCTCTTACGTTGTTTTTGCCTGTGGGCTTTTTGTAGGCTTTGTTTTCTGCTCGTTAAGGTCTTTTGAAAGATTTTTGCCTAACCCGTCGTCGGTTCTAGAAGAACCTCGATTTCAAGTCGTTATCGGCAATGTTTGAGCACCTCGGAAGGTTCATAGCTCGTACGTTGAGTAGGTTGAAGCCTTGTGATTTGGAGCTGACATGGTCGAAGTTCGTTTTTGCCTGTTGAGGGAAGCCTATTTTAACCGGTTCTTTCCAAAGTATATTCGAAGTAGTGGCCTGCGATTTTTGTTTAGCAACGGTCGGGCGTCCCCGAGTCGCATTAATTTGGCTGTATCAGCCATTTTGACCATAGTAATATGTGTTTGGCCGGAGCTATTTTAATCCCGAGCGATAGTTTAGGCGTCTACACCGAGGGTATGCCCTTTCGGGATTCTTACAAATGCGACGTATGGCCTAAACTTCAGGATTTTCATGCCTGTTGAGGTCTTACAGTTTGTCATGCATGTTGAGGTATTATAGTTTTTGCAATGTAGAATAGATCTGGTTACGCCGAGTCTGCCAGCTAGGGGTCTTACAGTTTCGGGTTTTCCAGCGCATGGTGATAGGCGATGAATGACAATCTTCGAATCATCGAATTTGTTTAAGCATGAAGACCGCTTTTCGTGAGCTCGGAGCTACCTTGTAGGGGCTTTATGAGCCCGAAGTTCCGACCCAGGGGTCGTGCGAGTGCTAAATTGTTGACGTTAAGTCTCCGAGTATTTCGGGATGCATTTAGTGGAATGGTCCCCGCCAGGAGTATACTCGAGATTCCCTTGTTTGGAGAATAAGGATCTGAAAAGATGTCCTTTTATTGCTTGGTGTAATCATACATTGTTTCATTGTCGTGAGCTCGGCCCGTGCGGGCGCGGCTCCTCGGACCATTCAATTCGGTACATAATTCTTGATTGGGTCATAGTCTACCGTTTCTCAGTCCTCCCGAGGGGATAGTGCCCTTAGAAGAAGATCATCAGTTGTCGTTGGATTGTAGAAGAAGGCCTGCGACCTTATCGGATCCTCCTCTGGGGGGTACATTGCTCCGCTAATAATCTTGCTGACGAGGCCCTCTTCGGGGCGAAAGCCCGATTGAGGGGAAAGAGCGCAACGGACCCTTTTTCAAGGCCTGTGGATCTATGGGTAGAGTTAGAACATTTGAATATCCTAGCTAGTTGTCTGCGTAGAGGTTAGTGAAAAAATAACAAGGGAGTAAAGCATTTCTTCCTCACAGCGGGATGTGTAGGCGGCATTTTGAGATTTGGTATATTCCTACCCTTTCGAGGCGTGAGTCCCAATACAGCCCCGGCTGTGTCTTATCAAGCTTGGCAGAGGATGTGGTTTGCTTACCCTTTGATTCTTTCGAGGGTAGGGGCATTGATGCCGGCGATGCGCCATATGGTGAAGAATTTCCTCTCATTGCGTATTGCTTTCTGTCGACTTATTTTAGTTTTGCCCTTTGCGAGGGGTTTCATGCTTTTGGCGAAATGGGACCGACGCTATCTCCGGGTGGTGTGCCGGTGGTCGTCTGAATAAGACGTCCGTGCTTTGCCCCTCCTCCGATGGTACAACTCGACGTCCTAGCCCGAGCTCAGACGGGTTGTATCAATAGAATAGCCTTTGTGGCGATTCGTCATTTGGAATTCTCTAGGGATTCGGGATGCGGGAGTGATTTGGTTAGTTAGTCCGGACCGCCTTATTGACTTTGGTCCGACATCGTTGTTGTATGTGATCGAACCACCTGAATTCATGAACACATGTTTTATTTGAAATAGATCATATGAGGGAGAGGGTTACCAATGCGTCAGTGTGATGCCAAGGCGAAATCTCGATGTCCTTTTCCCTGGATGTAAGGGTGTCCACTGGAATAATTCCCTGGACGCGTCTTTTCCTGACGGCGAACATTTTCACTTTCCATTTTATGAGTCCACGGAGGGTGTCGCCACTCCTTCACTATCGTGGTAATACATCATGGCTTGTTCGCTTCATTTTTCTCGGTCGCCTTCCTTCTTTGGGGCTGAACTCGAGCCTGGCCGCTCGATGGTACTCGGCAGTGATTTTTATTGAGTAGCACAGCTGTTGTCTTTCTGAGTTGGTGGCCATTTTTCATCACGCGGCCGCGCGCGCCCTGTGGTTCCTGCTCCGGGTCGTGGTTCCTTTGAAGGGGTCTTGGTCGAATAAGCCTTAGTCATTCAGCATCCCTGGTTTTGCTTATGGTGATCACGATGTTTGGTATGGTAATGTTGAAATCGTGCTCCACTGGGTGGGGTTCCTCGAAGATGCTGCCCTCGAGAAATTTTCCTACCGTTGCGAGGTAGGTTGCATCTTGTGGCGTCCCTCCCATTCGCGGTGCATGGATGGTACCTCCATCTGCTTGGCATTAGTTTCTTTGCTGGGGGCCTGCCTGGGTATACCGGGCCCGTAGAGGCTCCCGGACGATTGTCTATGGCCTTGATTCGTGGCTGGTGCCGGGTACGGGCATTCGGCCAGGTCTCGGCTAGATATCTAACTAAGCGGCCTTTGAAAATACCTGGAGTCGCTGGCATGCTTCGTTTAAACTTCGGGCGAAGGCCTGGGTTATCCAGTCATCCGAAACTGGGAGCGACCTCATTCGTCCTATCAGGGAATGAAACGCAACTTCCTGTAGTATTTTACTCTCTCTTTGTTTGGCCCCAGGTGTGCCGGGCTCTTCCGTTACTGCTTCAATGGCATCGGTGTGTGCTCCTGTAGAGGGATCTGCTGATATGGTAAGCGAGTTTGTGAGGTCAGGCGCTAGGCTGCAGCGCCTTATCATGGTTTCTTTTGAGAGTGTTTCCCCGAACTTCTTCAACGGGACAGGCTCGAACTCATCATCTTGAAGGTCGCTTCCGTTTTCCGCATATGTGTAAGTGGTATTGTGCTCGCCGGGATTCGAGGTCCTATTGCACCTAGGGAGTTCCGGCATTCCGTATTTCTGTGAAGCGGGTTTCGGGACCGCTTCCCCGGGAGATAATTGTTGCATGAGCCTCCATGAACCTGACTTGATTCTCTTGGAGAGATCCTCCAGCGTCTTCGTTGTGGCGGGGTCTGTTATCGATCTGTTGTTGCTTGACCTTTCGGGTACTCGTTTGGCGCAGGAAGTTGCTTCTTGCGCTACTGTGCTGGGAGTCTTTGAATGGCTCTACAGCTAAGTAATAGCCAAATGCTGTTCCTACAACATTTCAAAAATAACATGAAGGTTAACTTCATGTTCTTCCCAGGCCGTGGTTTTTTGAGCTTCCTGTCGGTCAATATGTTGAATGCTCCCATTGGTGTGCGAGGCCTCATCGACCTTCTACGCGCCTCGCGAACCTGTGTCCGCTGGAATTAGCCTAGATGCGTTATCGGGGTTCCACGACATCGTGCCAACCACTAGAACAACCTTACCGCTTCCACCGTGATTTTTGGGGTATTCGCTCTCGATTTCATTTAACGAGCCAGATATTTTGACCTGAAATCAAAAATCTTTGGACAAGAAAAAGTGTGAAAGATAATGTGCGTTTGTGAATTGAAACTAACAAGAAAATAATCACTATTATTTTTAGCCCTACGGTGGGCGCCAAACTGTTTACAGTGAAAATGGTAACAATAATTAAATTTGTAAATAGAATTTTAAAAATATGTGATCTATTCCCGAGCTAGTTGTTAGAGCAGTTGATGCTAATAATGTGGATTTTAATAATGAAATGCAAGCTAAAACGAGATAGAAATCGGACCGAAGGGCCTGCTGCCCGGATATAGGTTTGGTCGATGGGGGACCTCGGGCCAACGTCAGGGTCGAATTCAAGCTATCAGGGATAGTCGGGGACGGGATAACAGTTGAAGATATAATTAAACAGGTCTCTTTATGGCCAATACTGAGTTATACAATGAAGAACAAGTAAGAAAACGATGGATATCAAGGTAACCTCGGGCCAGTGAGAACGAACAAGTTAGAAAGAAAAGAGAGAGAGAGAGAGAGAGAGAGAGAGAGAGAGAGAGAGAGAGAGAGATATTATTGCACTTGTGGAGAAATGGAGCAACATCAGTCTGTTACAAGGTAGTGTTAGTCCCCTTTATATAGGAGGGAAAATCGGCTACAAGTACATGGAGATTAATTACAAAGTATGAAGATGGGATGGCTTGACGTGACGCCTCAACATAGGCTCTGGATAGGCCGGCCCTGTCAAACTTAGCCGTGTGCCTTGGGAGCTTCCCCCTCTATCCTGGCTTCGATCTTCATTTTCTCTGAGTTGGGCCTCGACGAGCTCCGGGGTTGGGAACTCGGCCGTGGCTTCCTGTCCTCGGGGTCTCGAAGCACTTCTTGCAAAATGACATGAGAGCGAGAAATCAAGTTCTCTAATTTCACCGCATACACAAACATTTCCTACCCTGGACCAAAAGCCTTCACTATATCTCCACAAAAGCCTTATATAATCTTGAGTTGAATGAAGCTTACATTAGTGGTGACTCACAAAAGGGGCAAGCTTATGGTACTTAGAGTCGGACTTGTGACCTTTCTTTGAGAGAGATGAGTGTGTTTCCACTATCCTTGTTCTGAGTGCAATAATCTAAAAGTGAGGTTTGCTTAGGGAGAGTTGAGGGTGTGTGAGTTTGGGTTCCACAATGACCAAAGCAGTAGAAAGAGTTTCCCTTGATGGGTTGAGTCAACTCTTGATGCTCTTGTGTCGCACTAAATCCATGGTGTTTAGAGGGTCGAATGTTGTTAATGATTCATTTGAATTGAGGGCAATTGTTAGTCCCAATTAATTCTAGATGAGGTCACTTTAGGTCGACTGAATTTTCTTGGATTACTCTTAAGGATGGGTCTTATTTTGTTTGCTTGAGGATAAGCAAAAGCTTAAGTTTGGGGGAGTTGATAACTAGGGATTATGGTTCATTTTACACTCCTGCTTACTTGAGTTTTGATTAAAAATGTGTAAAAATAGTCCCAAAGACTTACATATTGTACTTGTTTGCAGGGTTTAGTAAAAAATGTGACAATTAGTTAAAACCAGCTCAAAAAGGAGTAAAAGATGCACAAGTACCAAGAACAAGTCCAGGTAGAGTGCAACAAGTCCACTACGGCCGCATTCCATTTGGTGTGGTCCGTAGTGAGGAGATTCAGAGAGTGCATAAATCAGAAACTCAAGCATTACAGCCGCAAAGCGCTTTATGCGGACCGCAATGGACTCACTGCGGCCGCACTCGATATTGTGCGGTCTACAATGATGGAGTTCAGAGAGTTGGAGTTTGGAGATTTATTGACAATGCGGTCTGCGATCCTCTTTTTGCGGACTGCAGAAGAAGCCATCGCGGCCGCGGTTCATTTTATGCGGCCCGCGGTGGCCAAGTTCAGAGAGCAGAGATTTAAAGCCAAAAGCTTCACCGCGGCTGCACTCGATTTTGTGCGGACCGCACTACCCCCGCAGGGGTATTTTTGTCCAGAAAATTTGGCCTAGTATAAATATTTTTTTTCCTATTGTTAGGTCATCACTTGTAATCTAATGTTCATTTGCGCTAGTGAACAGGGGTTCTAACCCATTTTGAGTAATTTTAGAGTAGTTTTATCATTGAATCTTCAAGTATTAGCTTGTAATTAAATCTTATGGGTTTTTCTTCGTCTATTTCTTTGTTTTCTTCTTTTATTATGAGTAGCTAGACTCATTAGCTAGGGTTGTGGCTCAACCCCAGTGTGAGTATTTGATGGGTCTTGAGTTTTAAGGCTTGAATATCTATGGGTGTTTGATATTTGGAGTAATTTGTGTTTTTCATATTGAATTAGTGGTTGCAACACTACAGAAAATTTGGGCTATGGCAACAGATCTGTAACCGTTGCTATAGATGGTCTATTACAACGGTTCCAACCGTTGAGAAAGGTTATTGGTACTATCAGCACAGTTTAGCACCTGAACCGTTGCATTT
Source organism: Nicotiana tabacum (assembly GCF_000715075.1). NCBI lineage: Eukaryota > Viridiplantae > Streptophyta > Magnoliopsida > Solanales > Solanaceae > Nicotiana > Nicotiana tabacum. Next base: position 118,188,871 of record NC_134099.1, on the reverse strand, counting down.
GTCCAAAATCTGTTACAATAGATGTTTCTTTGGCAACGTTTTAGACGACCGTAACAATAAGTCTATCTATGGTAACGGTTTCTTGAAATTTTTTATTTATTGCAACGATTATGAATTCCCTCTACTTTTTTCCCCAAAATTTGGACGACTCCCGCTAAAAAGAGACCCACTTTAATTAATTTTCTATTATTTGTTATATTTAATAAAATAAGAGTACAAACCTAATAATACACTACATCCGATATAGTCCACTCAAAACGCCACTCACAACTCTCTCTCCCAAAAATCCTTCCTCGTTACCGGAGATTACGAGGAGAAGACGTTACCACCATCGGCGGCACCGGCGGTGTCAACGCTGGAAAATCTCCTTAAGGCTAATGCTCCTCTTGATAATCCGCTAGGGTTTCTCAAAATGGTGTTCGACTTCATTGGAAGAGAGTCAAATCTGTTCATATGGTGAAAGATAAGTTGAATACTAATCGAAGAGCCCTCGTCTTTGTTGTTCACCTTATTAATTTCTCCCTTCCTTGAAGTTGTGAGTATTTTCTGTTGAAGCTTTGAATCTATCTTAGAAATCTGTTAAGATATTTTTGTACTATAATTTACCCCTTTTTGCAATCAATTTTATGACGAAAACATAAAATTGCATCCTAATTTCATCCTGTTTTCTACTGTAAAAGTCGCACGATTTTCGCCTTTGAAGCAGAATAGTAGCAGGTTTCGCCGTCTTCTTGCCAAGGTAGAATATCCCCTAAGTATAAAATTTTCTTTTTTATTGCTGAATGTATTAAGAATAATTGAGTTCTTATTGTGTTAATTAGCATTATTGATGGTTATCTTGTTCATTCCAAAGTGCCCTTTAATCTGCGATAATTTCTGGAATATGGGATTGTTGTTATGGTTGATGTTAAATTGCTTAACCGTGATTTCTATTTCTAAGAAAATTTTGTGTGATTACCTCTTTCTATTAATTCTTGTTTTAGCTCGAGGAGATTCTCATCTATTGGATCCATATAGAGTCTTTGATCCAATAATAGTGTGATGAGCTAAATGTAGAGTATCAAAATATTGGGGATATCAGAATAAATAATTTAATAAAAAGAGAAAATTAAAAGAAATGTTGTCTTTGTTAATCAAAATTGTTGCCTTTGTTATACGTACGTAGTGCTATATTTTAACTGATTACTATATAATTTCAAGATTGGTATGTAGCCAATTCACCTTCACCATTGACTTAATATTTTCTTTTACTGTTGTTAGCTTTCTGAATACCATTGTGATTTTTCTTTTTTACAAATATTTATATGATTGCTTTGGTCTTTTGTGACTGAATTATTGGAAAGAATTCGGCTTATATGTGGAATAAGCTTTCAGCTTCTGTCTTTGAGTAACTTTATGTCAAATTCTTTGTTGTGCTAATCTGCTTTCAATTATATCTTCTATCTCTTTTTGGTTTCTTGAGCCCCTTTTAGTCTTTTTTAATATTTTCCCTTTTTTGGATATTCTTATGTTGGACCTTTTCTTTGTGAATTATTTTGGAGTTTTGTCTGATTTTTAATTTACTGCATTAGTTGATTGCAAAAGACTTTCTTGAAATAATTTCAGGTATATCTTTCTTAATTTAGTAGACACTGAAGTATGGACTAATGCATCAGTCCAAAAACCGTTAAAATGACTAGCTTCAAATGGAGAATAGATCGATAGAGTTCCGTAGTCTCACTTTAAGGATCTTCTTGAATATTGGAACTCCTATCCTGCCAAGGTAATTATATCCAACTTTTTGCCAACTTTCTTGAATAATTTCCTCGGCACATTCTATTAATTGTTGGGGGTCTTTGTCCTATATGGATCAGGCTTAGTAAAATTTCCTTGAAGCAATTTTATGAGTTTGTTCTTTAAACTCTACAGGAGATGTTCAAATACAATGACTAGTAGGATATGTTCAAATGCTTACTAGTAAAAGAATTAGATTGGCACTTAGACATCTAGACTGGAAGAAATCTTTTCACTTTATTAAGAAAGAAAACAAAAGTTCGAAAAAAAAGGAAGTAGAAGCTTTTCATTCTCAAAATACTGAAACATCCACCATGTGTCATTTCGAGATGTCCATATTAACGTGTCACTAATTCCTGTTTTAGTAATGATGTTAATGTATAACTAATATAAAATTATACATAGTTATTATGTATTCACTGGCTACATCTAAATCTTTAATTCACATGTGTGTTTAGTAAGTTGTTATATAAGTAATTTTCAATCAAAACTAAGAAAATCTATTCATTAAACATACAAACATAGTTGAACAAATTAACTCAAAGAAATTAAAAGAAACATTCTTGTTGGAACTTGGCTTCTGCTAGTTTTTGCCACTGGAGCACTTGACTCACAACCACACCCTAAATATAACGGAAACACCACAAACTTCTCCATTGATCTATCCTTCATATTTTCTTGTACTTATATTAGAAAAGAGTAATCCCAAAATGGAGAAAAAAAAGAAAAGAAACAAGAATCAAAGATACTACGAATAGTTGAAGAGATAAAGAGAGATATTAGGAGATAATGATTGGCTTAGTGAAGAAGATATAATGATATAAGATGTAGAAGAAGATGTGACAGTAAGACACACACACACAATGAAGAAGATTGGTGGAATGAGACATATGAGAGAGTGAGACAAGCCAAAAAGAGAATAATATGTGGGGATAGAGTAGTAGTTAGGTAGCTTTTTAGCGTTCCAGACACAATAGCCAACACTAATTGCTTGTTGCTTCCTTTTCTGTGGATGGTTAAGTTTCTAAACTTTTTCCTTTTGCCTTGTTCGTTATTTACAGTATTTCTCAACCTAATAAACAAAGAATAAGCCTTTTCTTTTTATCTCTCTTTTCCTAAATACCGTTTTGTTTTAATTGATCATGATTTGCTTCTAATTTTCTTTCACTATTAATTTGGGGTTTGGTACTAATATTTTATGAGAGCAAGATCATGAAATCTCCAAGAGTTATATTTAACTTGCATATTTAGGTTTCTAAGTTTGCTCTCATACCTCTGGTGAATCAAGGCAACTTTAATTTGGTGGATAGTGTTTCCTATAAGGTTATTAACTGTGTTTACTGATTTTGGGCTCGTTTGGGCTGACGATGACAAACTGCTTACCAGAATTTGAAACACAACTGTAACAAGTAACCCCCCGACCTATTGTCTCCCATTGTACCATTATGTGTGATGTTGCATGATGCCTCATTGGACCTTTGGCCTTGTCGTCCGTCCGGAGATATCGTAAAATCGGAAGGTAGCAATGGGATGTTAGTGGTATCTTCACCACTCATTGCAATATTGATGGCTGGCAATCTGTAGGGCTGTAGATCACTAGTGAACCTGATGAGTCTATGCAACTTTCTTGAAGTATCAACATGTTATTCTGGCTTTTATTATATGCCAGCATTGTAATTTAAATGAGTAATTTAAAGAGGAATAAAAGGAGAAGTAAACCCAATCATTTCATTATTTGTTAAATAAGATGGATTTTGAAAATTACCCAGAGCATAGAAATACAGTTCCCTGGGTGAGAGCCATTTGCAATGTTGCTTTTGTAATTATTATTCATTTATTGCATAACCCAGATTCCAGTATAATGTGATTGTGCTTTATATATGATTATGTCCCTTTTTTCTTGCCTTGCTCTTTATTTTTGGATCAACACATATAACCTTTTGAACCAGTACCTCTTTACTTTTTTCCCTGTTTCTTTTCATTCTCTAGTGAAGCATATGCTTGAGAGCTGAATCTGTACATTCATAAACAACATCCTGGAAAGCTAGTCTTCTTATTAACTGTTATGTAATTTATGGTGGCTTCTTGGGTGGCTACTGAAAGTTCAAACTTTCCAGGATATGATTTTGTTTTACAAAAGATGAAACCCATGTTCATTTTTTTACCCTTGGTTTTTTGGACTAAGAGAATTATAAGACCGGATTCTCTTGTAGGATAATAATTTTATTTATACTCTTTTGTAGGTGGAGTAGATGAAGAAATGGAAGACGGGGGCAGTGAAGATCTCGACCTTACTTAAGTGAAGTTTGAATTGTTGTAGATGCATGTAGCCTAGGAATGTTTGTTATCAACATTTTAAAACTTTTAACGCTTGAAATATAAAATGTATGTACTTGGTAACATTTTATCACGTTTATGGATATTGCTAGTTTGTTGGACAATTTGGATTATGAATAGTTTTATTTTGTTATTTTTATCAATTTTAGTGTTTTATAGTTTATTGTATATGTAAATATTTATTTACAACAAGGGTAATTTTTTGTTTTAATTAAACTGTTACAATAGTTAAAAGAACTGTTGCCATAGGACTTGCAAATTGTCCCAAAATAATCTATAAACCGTTGCAATAGGTAGTTCAAACCATTGCAATATCGTAAAAAAATTATGCCATATCTATAATAGTTGTAACGGTTTAATAGATATAGTAATGGTTATCCTCCATTGCATTAAACGTTATGGTAACGAAATTTAACCATTGCAGTTGATAAGAATAATTGTTCCAACAGGGAGAGGAAAACCGTTGCGATAGACCACACTATAGCAACGGTTATCTGAACCGTTCCAAGAACCGTTCCTTAAGCTCTATCGGCACGCGGGCTGATGTAACGGGCGCCAAACCGTTGCAGTATCTCTATGGCAACGCTTTTCCTATCTATTGCAACGGTTTTTCATGCGTTGCTATAGGCAAATTTTCTAGTAGTGCAAACACTAATTTATGTCTTTTTGACTTGGGCTCTTCTTGAGAAAGAGGGCTTGAGTATGGGAAATTAGTCCACCAAGGAATTGGGGCATATTCAGGAGATTGATAGCCCCAATTAAAGGGTTAAACCTAGAGATAGTGATACCCGACTTGAACCTCAATTGCTTGCACAAATTATCATACCCAATTGGTCTTGAGAAAGTCAATTAGGGCAAAATCACTCAAACTACCAAGAGGTATAGAGTGGGAAGTTTCATGCATTGGTTATATCGTAATCCCCAGCATGGCAATCTTGCCTTAGACTCGAGAACCCGTTAAGTATCCACCTAGGAGAAAGTCACTTCCCTAGTGTTTCCTTAACCATTTAGACAACCTTTCAAGTATCTTATTCTTAGCTTAATTTAGCATCTTATTAGCATAAAATTAGAAGTAATATCAAAACCAATGATGTTTGGAAGAGTAATTAAGAGCAATTACACATCTCTAGTCTAGATAGGAATCCAATTCCCATTTCTAGCTCCCTGTGAAATTCGATCCCGACCATCTCGGGTAAAAGCTGCTTCGACCACTTTCGCTACTTTGTAGTGGTGCAGGATTGGCTCCGATCATACGCACTTATCACCTCATGTACAAGACATCTCAATTATCAATAATACCAAATCCTAAAGGGAGTTTCCCCCACACAAAGTTAGACAAACCACTTACCTCGAACCGGCTCAAAATCAACCCGAAACCACATTCTTGCCACGAGTACTCGACTCAAAATGGACCAAATCTATTCAATTCAATTGCATAATATAAATAACAATTCAAGTAATTGATTCTACAAATAAATTCTAAGATAATACGCGAAATTAGGTAAAATGACCAAAACGCCCCTCGGGCCCACATTTCGAAATCAAGTAATATTTACATTTTCAGAATCCTCATACTCTCACGAGTCTATACATATAAAGAACACTGAAATCACAGTTCAATTGGCCCCTCAAATACCAATTTTAAGGTCTCTTACTCACAAGCCCTAATTACCCATTTTGCATTGATTTTTCCCTAATGTTTCACCACTAATTAGACCTTTAATCACATATAAACGAGTTATGAAGTCAATAGTATTACCTCCAAGTGATTCTCCTTTGGTTTCCTTCTTCGCGAACGCGGAAGGACCCTCGCATTCGCGACGCACAACTTCACTTGGGTCCAGTTTCCTTCATCACGAACGCGATGTCCTGGTCGCGAACGCGATGCACGATCTCCCCCTCCTTCGCGAACGCGGGAAAAACATCGCGAACGCAAAGCATTAACCTCCCCCCAGCCCCAGCTCCTCTTCCTGAACGCGAGACCCCACTCACGAACGCAAAGAAGGAAACCAGAACTGGGCTGCTGCAATTTTCTGCAATTTCTCTAAGTTCCAAAATAACCGGTTGAGTATCCGAAACACACCCGAGGCCTCCGGGACCTCAACCAAACATGTCAACCAATCCTAAAACATCATTCAAACTTGTTCCAATCTTCGGAATGCACAAAACAACATCAAAACACCAATTTAACATAGGATTCAAGCCTAAGAACTCCAAAGCTCTCAAATTACACTTTCGATCAAAAAGTCTATCAAACCTCGTCCAAATGACCTGAAATTTTGCATACACGTTACATTCAACACTACGGAGCTACTCCAACTTCAGGAATTCCATTGCAACCCCAATATCATAATCTCACTATCGAACTAGAAACTTCAAAAATTCAACTTTCGGCATTTCAAGCCTAAATTAGCTCCGGACCTCCAAAACACAACCCAGATATGCCCCTAAGCCCGAAATCACCCAACGGAGTTAACGGAAGCAACGGAATTCCATTCCGAGACCGTCTTCACACTGCTCTGACTACGGTCCAATTTCTAAAACTTAAACTCTCATTTAGGGACTAAGTGTCCCAAAACTCTCCGAAACTCAAAGCCAAGCATCCCGGCAAATCAAAATAGCATAAAAAACATGGGGAAAACACTTAATAGGGGATCGAAGCATTAATTCTTAAAACGATCGGCCGGGTCGTTATATCCTCCCACACTCATACATTCGTTCATCCTCGAAGGAGCATTGAGGCATACCCCGCCACTGAACCTTCGCTGATGCAATGTTCTTTGACCTCAGCTTTCTAACCTGCCTGTCCAATATTGCCACTGGCTCCTCAACATAAGATACATCCTTGTCCAACTAGACTGAACTGAAATCCAACATTTGCGACGAATCACCGTGATACCTCCGGAGCATCGAAACATAAAACACCAGATGAACTCCTGCTAAGCTGGGAGGTAAGGCAAGCTCATAAGCTACCTCCCCAACACGCCTCAATATCTCAAAAGAGCCAATAAACCTCGGACTCAACTTCCCCTTCATCCCAAATCTCATAACGCCCTTCATATGCGAAACCCGAAGCAGAACCCGCTCTCCAACCATATAGGAAATATCACGAACCTTCCGGTTTGCGTAACTCTTCTGTCTAGACTAGGCTGTATGGAGTCTATCCTGAATTACCTTAACCTTCTCCAAAGCATCCTGAACCAAGTCTGTGCCCAATAATCTAGCCTCACCCGGCTTAAACCAACCTACCAGAGATCTACACCACCTCCCATATAAAGCCTCATATGATGCCATCTAAATGCTATACTGATAGTTGTTGTTGTAGGAAAAATCCGCCAATGGCAAGAACTGATCCCAAGACCCTCCAAACGCAATCACACATGCACGGAGCATATCCTCAAGAATCTGAATAGTGCACTCGGATTGTCCGTCCGTCTGAGGGTGAAATATTGTACTCAACTCTACCTGAGAACCCAACTCATGTTGTACAGCCCTTCAAAATCGTGACGTAAACTGAGTACCTCTATCTGAAATGATGGAAACTAGAATACCATCCAGACGAACAATCTCCCGGATATAAATCTCTGCCAACCGCTTCGAAGAGTAAGTATTACACACAGGAATGAAGTGCGCAAACTTGGTCAGCCGATCCACAATCACCCAAATAACATCGAACTTTCTCAAAGTCCGTGGGAGCCCAACTACAAAGTCCATGGTGATCTGCTCCCACTTCCACTCCGGAATCTCTATCTGCTGAACCAACCCACCTGGTCTCTAGTGCTCATACTTTACCTGCTGATAGTTGAGGTCCGAGCTACAAATCTAACTATATCTTTCTTCATCCGCCTCCACCAATAGTGCTGTCTCAAATCCTGATACATCTTCGTGGCACCTGGATGAATGGAATACCGCGAACTATAGGCCTCATCTAGAATCAACTCCTGAATACCATCAACATTGGGTACACAAATTCGACCCTGCATCCTCAATACCCCGTCATCACCAATAGTCACATCTCTGGCATAACCATGATGAACCTTGTCCTTGAGGACAAGCAAATGAGGGTCATCATACTGACGCTCCTTGATACGATCAAATAAGGAAGACCGAGAAACCATGCAAGCTAGAACCCGACTGGGTTCCAAAAGAACCAATCTCACAAACCGGCTGGCTAGGGCCTGAACATCCATCGCCATGGGCCTCTCCGATGCTGGTAAATAAGCCAAACTCCCCAAACTCTTTGGCCAATGACTCAAGGCATCGGCCACCATATTGGCCTTGCCCAGATGATACAAAATAGTGATATCATAGTCCTTCAACAACTCTAAACACCTCCTATGGCGCAAGTTAAGATCCTTTTGCTTGAACAGGTGCTGCAAGCTCCGATAATCAGTATAAATCTCACAAGGAACATCGTACAAATAATAACGCCATATCTTTATGGCGTGAACAATGGAAGCTAGCTCGAGATCATGGACAGGGTAATTCTTTTCATATACTTTCAACTATCTGGACGCGTAGGCAATTACCCTACCGTCCTACATTTAAAACGCTCCAATGCCAATCCTCGAGGCATCACAATAGACAGTATAAGAACCCGAACCTGTAGGCAATATCAAAACTGGGAATGTAGTCAAAGCTGTCTTGAGCTTCTAAAAGGTCGCCTCACATTTTTCCGTCCACTAGAACGAGCACCCTTCTGGGTCAGCTTGGTCATAGGGGCTGCAATCGATGAAAACCCCTCCATAAAATGACGGTAGTAACCCACCAAGCTAAGAAAACTGCGGATCTCTATAGCTGAGGATGGTCTAGACCAACTCTCACTACCTCTACTTCTTCGGATCCACCTGAATACCCTCACTCGATACCGCGTGGCCTAAGAATGCCACGGAATCCAACCAAAACTCACATTTTGAGAACTTTGCATATAACTTCTTTTCCCTCAGAGTCTGGAGCACTGTCCTCAGGTGCAGCTCATGATCTTCCCAACTCCGGGAATACACCAGAATATCGTCAATAAAGACGATGACGAACGAGTCAAGATATGGCCGGAACACACTATGCATCAGATGCATAAAGGCTGATAGGGCATTGGTCAGCCCAAATGGCATAACAAGGAACTCGTAATGACCATACCGAGTCCTGAAAGTAATCTTCGAAATATCTGGCTCTCGAATTTTCAACTGATGGTAACCTGAGTGCAAGTCAATCTTAGAAAACACCCGTGCACCCTAAAGCTGGTCAAACAGATCATCAATATGAGGTAAAAGATAACGATTCTTCATTGTAACTTTGTTCAACTAGAGATAATCAATACACATACGCATAGAACCATCCTTTTTCTTCACAAACAAGATAGGAGCACCCCAAGGTGATACACTAGGCCTAATAAAACCCTTATCAAGCAATTCCTGTAACTGATCCTTCAACTCCTTTAATTTAGGAGGAGCCATACGATACGGAGGAATAGAAATAGGCGGAGTGTCTGGCAACAGATCAATGCCAAAATCAATATCTCTATCGGGCAGCATGCCCGGAAGATCTGCTGGAAACACATTAGGAAAATCCCGTACTATTGGGATTGAATCAACTGTAGGGGTATCAATACTCACATGAGCTAGATACGCGTCACACCCCTTCTCATTGGCTGAGCCTTAAGGAAAGAAATAACTCTACTAGGAGTGTGATCTAAAGCACCCCTCCACTCAACACGCGGTACACCTGGAATAGCTAGTGTCGCGATTTTGGCATGACAATCAAGAATAGCATAATAGGGCAACAACCAGTCCATGCCCAAGATAATATCAAAATCTACCATGCTGAGTAATAATAAATCAGCTCTGTTCTCAAAACCACTAAGAGCAACCAAACACGACCGATAAATACCGTCCATAACAAGAGAATCTCCCGTAATAGTAGACACATAAATAAGGGAACTCAAAGAATCTCGAGGTACACCCAAATGCAGAGCAAAATAAGAAGGCACATAAGAATAAGTGTAGCCTGGATCGAATAGAACCGATGTATCTCTGTGACAAACCAGGACAATACTTGTGATGACAGAATCGGAGGCAACAACCTCGATACAAGCAGAAATGGCATAGTATCTGGCCTGTCCTCCCCCTCTAGGGTGACCTCTACCTCCCCGATCTCCACCTCTAGCTGGCTGAGCAGGTGGGGTAGCAACTGGAGTTGTAACCATAGGCTGAGAACTCTGCGGGGCATGTTATGGCTGAGAAGTCTGTGGAGGTGCACCCCTCCTAAGTCTGGGACAATCCCTCACCATATGGAGTGTATCACCACACTCAAAATAAGCTCTGGGAGGACGTGGTGGCTGTGACTGGCTCGGACCAGGTCTACTGGACTGACCACTGAAAGCACCCCGCGCAGGAGGCACACTAGATACTAGAGGTGTATAATAAGGCTCCTAGGGCCTAGGAGGAGTTGGAATACCACTGGTTGCTGGAAGATCTGAATGACCGGGGTGACTCATATAACCCCTACCATGACGACCTGCAGCTGGAGCATGGGCACCAGAATAATGGTCCGACTCTCGAGACCTCTTGTCCTCCATCTCCTCTCTCTCCCTAGCATGCATACCCTCTATCCTCCTAACAATTCTCACCACCTGCTGATAAGAAATATCCATCTCCAACTCACGAGTCATGCTAGACCTGATGCTAGAAATAAGCCCCTCAATAAAAATCGGTGAACCCTCTCGCGAACAGTAGAAACCAAGGCTGGGGCATGTTTAGCCAAGTTGGTGTAACGGACAACATACTCCGAGATAGTCATAGTACCCTGGCGCAAATGCTCAAACTCGGCGCGCCATGCATCCCTGAGGCTCTGAGGAACAAACTCTCTCAGGAACATATCTGAAAACTAAGTCCAAGTTAGTAAAGGTGCCTCATCCGGATTGTCTAACTCAGAGGTACGCCACCACTCATAGGCAGCTCCTCGAACTTGGAAGGCAGTGAAAGAACCCCCACTTTATCCTGATATACCCAAAGTGCGGAGGATACGGTGACACTCCTCCAGAAATCCTAAGGCATCATCTGATGCTAACCCACTGAATACCGGAGGATCATACTTCTTGAACCTCTCAAGCCTCCGCTGCTTATCCTCTGAAGTCACTGCCCTGTCCTCGAGATGAACTGGGACTACAGGCTATACATGAATAATCTTTGGAACCTGATCAACATGCACTCGCTGCTCAGGAGTGCGGGCAGTAGGAGTCTGTGCTCCTCCCTCGTCCTGAGATGTAGCCTGCAGCAAGGGGAAGCAACCCTGCCTAAGCCAGAGTGGTGTACATGCTCATGAACTACGTAAGAGTCTCCTAAAATGCTGGAGTAATAGTAGCAGTAGGCGTACCAGGTGTCTGGACTTCAGTTAGAACTGCTGGTGGTACCTCGGTGGCAGCTCGTGCGGGTGCTCTGGCTGCACCGCGTGCGTGTCCTCAACCCCAATCCTAGCCCCGGCCCTGACGACTGCAGTAGGGGGTGCAGGTGCCTAATCATCTCGGGTAGCACGTGTCCTCACCATCTGTGAGAGAATAGAAGACAGAAGTTTAGAATTATGATATCAAAAAATCTTCGCACGACAAGGAAATCAAATGAAGTGGAATTTTCCTAACAATTACATAGCTCTCATAGATAAGTACAGACGTCTTCGTACCGATCTGCGAGACTCTAATAAACCGGCTTGTGATTCATAACTCCTATGAACTTAGAGCTCCGATACCAACTTGTCACGATCCTAGTTCGCCCTCCGTGAACTATCGTGACGACACCTAGTCTCTACGACTAGGTAAGCCTAACAAATACGGGGGAAAAACAATTTGCAGAAAAAAAATAATATAAAACCGAAATAACAAACTGAAATAGTGTTTAAGATGTCGCCTGGCATATAACAGTACAAAATCTCAACCTAACACTTCCCAAAATGAACCCTATGAATCACAAGCTAAGAGATACTTAAGAAGCTCTAACTCCAGAAATGTCTAGCAAAAAGAAAATACCTAAGGGCTATACTATTACAGAAAGATAGAAAGGGACTCCTCGGTCTGCGGGCGTGGCAGATATACCTCGAAGTCTCTACAGAAGTGCATCGCCTCAAGGATGATAAGACTGAGTGGAAGTACTTGGATCTGCACATGAAAAACATGCGCAGAAAGGGCATGAGTACACCACACCGGTACTCAGTAAGTGCCAAGCCAAACCTCAGTCGGATAGTGACGAGGAAGGTAAGGGCCCTACTGAGGTTAAATAAAATATAAGGTTTAACTGTGTAGAACAAAACAATATAAATAAGTACAACAGTAAAAGTAACACAAGATAGAAAGAACAGCAACAACTACTACAGAGGCAAAGTAAACACAGAAAGAAATACAGCTCAACACAAAGATAACAATTGGGGATCTCCCAGGATACTGTCCTGTAGCCAAATAATAACAATTATTCTAAGCTCGAATTCTTAACCCTGAACCAGTGGTTCTGGGTTTCAATCCCCAGCGGAGTCGCCAGAGCTGTCACACCTCCTTTTTCCGTACCCGCGAGGGGACAAGGGAGTTTTTCCAATTAAAGGACAATCGAAACGGGATTTATTTAATTATTTCAGAGTCGCCACTTGGGAGATTTAGGGTGTCCCAAGTCACCAATTTTAATCCCGAATCGAGGAAAAGAATGACTCCATATTATAGTCTGCGTACCAGAAATCTGGATAAGGAATTCTGTTAACCCGGGAGAAGGTGTTAGGCATTCCCGAGTTCCGTGGTTCTAGCACAGTCGCTCAACTGTTATATTTGGCTTATTTATCTGATTTTTAATACAATATGAACTTATGTGCAAATTTATCTTTTAACCGCTTTACTATTATTGTTTTTTTTAAAAGAAATGTGAACATCATTTAAAACACGTCTTTGGACTACGTCACATGAAATGCACCCATAATCCGGAACACATTTTATTTGATGTTTTGGGATCGGATTTGGGTCGCATGAAATGCACACCCGAGCTTAAGAAAGTAAATTATTAAACACGCGCCTAAAGAGACTATCGCGTTATTATTTTGGGAAGACCACGAAATTCACTAAGCGGCCCTCCTGAATTCTAAGTAATTTAAAACAAGTATTTACTGAGGGCCCCGCAATTTGTATTTTTATTCGGCGAGGCTCATCTCATTCTTATTTTTAAAGGAATTTGCAACGTCATGGAAATACATCTCGGCCACGCCACAATCAATGCGCCCGTGACTAGAGACACATTTCGACTCCGTTGAGATTTGGATTTGGGTCACATAAATGTGCACCCGAGTTTAGGGAGATAACATTATTAAAGGCGCGCCTAAAGCAACTAGCGCATTATTATTTTTGGGGAGGGCCGTGAAATTTGTTAAACGGCCCATCCCGGAATCTAAGTATTTAATACATATATTTTGTGAGGGCCCCGCAATTTGTCCCTTTTATTCGGCGAGGCTCGTCTCATTTTATTCTTTATTATTATTATTATTATTATTATTATTATTATTATTTTTTATTTTTTAAAAGGATGCCATTTTTATGTCTTTAACAATACTAAAACTTACGGCCTCTTTACAACTAAAATCACATGACTTGTTAGAAGTTTAATAAAAGAGTTTTAGCGAATGAGTATTTCGGGCGTAGCAAGAGCATATACTAATAATAATTTTGTCCGAACGACCTAAGCAAAGGAAAGGACGAACAGAATAACGTCGAACTTGTGTCATAGAACAACTAGTCAAACTTAATTAAATGGCATCAAATAAACGAGAATCACATAACGCAAAATGAGCAAAAATGCATACTATGAAAACATAAGCAGAAAATTATCATACCAATTTCTATATTGCATCTTTGAACATTTAACGTAACATTTCCTTATCTAATACTTGAGGTTTACTAACCTTTGAACCTCGGCAAACTCAGGGCGACAAACACGACCCCGACGAAACTCAAGCCGGACCTCACTCGACGAGGAATAATGATGAAACCTCGGACAAACACCTCGACGAACCAAAGACGACCTCGACGGAGAGTTTGGACCCCACAACTGTCGACGAGCAGGTGGGTTGGTTGAAGGTTTTGGACGTGAGGGTGCCGGTGTTAATGGAGGTGGGTTTTTGCTGGTTGCTTGGGGCTGTTTAGACAGTGGTTTGGGGTGAGGGTTATCGTCGAGGACTGGACGATGCAGCAGCGATGGTTTTCGTTTCGGTGGAGCTGGTACGTGGGGGGTTTACCGGTGGTTTTGGACGCGAGGATTTTGGGGTCGTTGGTCGGACATGGTGTCTGGGTAGTGACGGAGGGGGGTGGTTTCGTTTGGATGGTGGTTATGGTGTTTGGGCGATGGTGTTTGGACGGGAGTGATGGAGGAGTTCCGACGGTGTTTGCTTCTTCTTCTTCTTGAAGAAGAAGATTCAACAGTGGTCGTCGGATATGGTGTCTGGGTAGTGACGGAGGAGGGTAGTTTCGTTTGGATGGCGGTTATGGTGTTTGGGCGATGGTGTTTGGATGGTTTTGACAATGGTGGGGCTGCCGGGGAAGGTCGTGGTGGTTATGGCGGAGAGGGAGTTGGGGAAGGTGACGGGGGAGGTCCGGAATGGAGGTTTGACGGACGTAGGGTCGACGATGGAGGTTTTTGACGCCGGGGGCTGTAGGGTTTTTTTTTCGTTTTTTCTTGTTCAACCGAGGAAGAAGAAGAATGAACAGTATTCTCCCTTTTAAAAATTTCAAAAATCCCCTTCGTTGGTCTTCTGTTCCTTCTTTTAAAAGAGAAAGAAAACCCATGCACAGTAGTCCCTCTCCAATTTTTTAAAAGTCTGTTTGTTGGTCCCCCCCACGTTCCTTTGGCCTTTTCCGTGTTTTTGTAACACAATGCCCATGAAAATGAGCCCCACGCGTGGTGGGGTTCGAGGCATATGTCCCCCACGCGTGGTGGGGTTCCCCACGTGTCCTGGACACGGTTTATTATGGGCTAGGTCCGAAAATTAGGCCTAAAACCGGGTAGTTTGAACCCGAATATTATTCTTTTGCCCGGACCCGAGAAATAGGAACACGTTGCTTAACTAGTGCTATGTAAGCAAAATAACTACCAAAAATAAGACTAGTATTTAAACAAAATTACCTCTTTTTTTTAAATATTTTTTAAAGATTTAAAATAGCTACAAAATATTAATGAAACTATTTTTTTGTAATTTTGGTTTTTCTTAAATATTAAGATAAAATATGAAGTAACATTTTTTGTATTTTTCAAAGTTAAAATGACTATAGAATATTAATAAAAAAAACTATTTTTTGTAATTTTCGTTTTTAATAAAGACAAAATATAAAGTAATATTTTTTTGTATTTTTCCAAAATTAAAACGACTACAAATCATTAATAGAATTATATTTTTTTGTAATTTTCGAATTTTATATAAAGTACCAAAATAAACTACAATTTTTGTATTTTTCAAGTTTATGAGAAATACATAAACTAAAATTTATATATATATTTTGTGATTTTTTTTCTTTTTGCAACGAAATAAAGTAAAATAGTTAAAATAGCTATACTAGACCCAATTTCACATATTCACGCTAAAAATGTGAAAATTCTCGGGGAGGGTCAAAAATCACGTGCTTACAGCTGCCCCTCTTTGACTGGAAACACGAAGAGTTTTCCGACAAAGAACGACTAGACGTGTTTTTGACCAGACCATTACTTGGACGGACTACACTTAAGGAAAGGGAGGGAATGTGACCGAGCCCTGGTATCCGAGCTGCCTACATATCCTTGGTTATACAGGAATCAGGCCACGTGTAGTTCGGGAATGAGAGAGATAGTGAAGTGTACCGAGGTGAAGAGCCGATCGAGGTACCGTTCCGTTGAGGTTCCGGTCCGCGGTCCTGTCATTACAACAAAAATGAAAACTGAAAAAGACTAACTAAGCCTATCAGCTACTAGTTACGAGGATTCCTATCTCTTAAGTCTTCTGAAACTTGGTCTTGAATCTTGAATGGTGCTTCATACAGACTTTGGATCTGAACCTTGATACTTGCTAGTTGTAGGTGCTAGTTCTTGAGCAGACCACATTTGTTCTCCACTTCCGTATTTTGGGCTCTTCTCTTTCTTCTTCTCTTTTTTTCTTCTTTTTCTTGTTTTGTTTTTTTTTTGTTTTTGTGACCAGCTTCTGTTGATCATCCCAGACTATTGATTCGCGCTCTTGAGGCGAGCTTCTAACTTGGATTGAATGCTGGGGATTTCTGTTGTAATCCTTCTGCTCTCCAGTGGATCACTGCTTGATTTTGAAAAATGTTTCTCCGTTCTACAGGCGGACTCCTGACTTCTTCTATCTTTGACACGCAACAACCTCCGTTCTACAGGCGGGTCCCTGACAATCAAAACAAGCAAAACAAACAAAATTTCCTAACCCAGTTTGCACTGGGCAGGTTTGTGAGTTGTCAGCAAAATCGTAACTCACTTACACTACTGATGCAATGATGAGAGTAAACTAAAGACTAGG
This sequence comes from Nicotiana tabacum, assembly GCF_000715075.1. Taxonomy (NCBI): domain Eukaryota; kingdom Viridiplantae; phylum Streptophyta; class Magnoliopsida; order Solanales; family Solanaceae; genus Nicotiana; species Nicotiana tabacum. The sequence goes on along the minus strand of NC_134099.1, from coordinate 118,172,245 downwards.
CTAGGATGTGCATCTCCTATGAGTAAAACCAAAACTCTTGCTAGCAAATGTGTATGCTAAAATAAAACCTCAATGACTCAAACTAGAAAGTGTGTCTTCTATGGTTGAATCGGAATGAGCTAAACTAGGAAGTGCATCTCCTAAGGGTGAAAACTCTAGTGACTAGAACTAGGAAGTGTGTCTCCTATGAACTTGAAAGACCTTGATTAGGAAGTGCGTCTCCTACGGGTAAACTTCAAAAACTGGACTAGGAATTGTGTCTCCTATGGTCGAACTTAAAAATGAATCAAACTAGGAAGTGCATCTCCTAGGGGTGAAATCTTTTTAGGAAGTGCGTCTCCTATTGGTGAAACTGAACTTAGGAAGTGCGTCTCCTACTGGTGAAACTTATCTTAGGAAGTGCGTCTCCTACTGGTAAAACTTGCTTAGGAAGTGCGTCTCCTACTGGTGAAATATTTTTAGGAAGTGCGTCTCCTATTGGTGAAACTGAACTTAGGAAGTGCGTCTCCTATGGTAAAACTGAACTTAGGAAGTGTGTCTCCTATCGGTGAAATATTTTTAGGAAGTGCGTCTCCTATTGGTGAAACTGAGCTTAGGAAGTGCGTCTCCTACTGGTGAAACTTATCTTAGGAAGCGCGTCTCCTGTTGGTGAAATAAACTTAGGAAGTGCGTCTCCTATTGGTGAAACTGAAACTTAGGAAGTGCGTCTCCTGTTGGTGAAATAAACTTAGGAAGTGCGTCTCCTATCGGTGAAACTTGCTTAGGAAGTGCGTCTCCTATTGGTGAAACTTGCTTTAGGAAGTGCGTCTCCTATGGTGAAACTGACTTAGGAAGTGTGTCTCCTATTGATGAAACTTGCTTAGGAAGTGCGTCTCCTATGGTGAAACTATTCTTAGGAAGTGCGTCTCCTATTGTGAAACTGACTTAGGAAGTGCGTCTCCTATTGATGAAACTTGCTTAGGAAGTGCGTCTCCTATTGGTGAAACTTGCTTTTAGGAAGTGCGTCTCCTATGGTGAAACTATTCTTAGGAAGTGCGTCTCCTATTGTGAAACTGACTTAGGAAGTGCGTCTCCTATTGATGAAACTTGCTTAGGAAGTGCGTCTCCTATTGGTGAAACTTGCTTTTAGGAAGTGCGTCTCCTATGGTGAAACTATTTTTAGGAAGTGCGTCTCCTAATGGTAAAACTTGCTTAGGAAGTGCGTCTCCTATTGGTGAAACTTGCTTAGGAAGTGTGTCTCCTATTGGCACAATGGATCTAGGAAGTGCGTCTCCTATTGGTAAAACTTAACTTAGGAAGTGCGTCTCCTATTGGTGAACCTATTCTTAGGAAGTGCGTCTCCTAATGGTAAAATTGAACTTAGGAAGTGCGTCTCCTATTGGTAGAACTAAACTTAGGAAGTGCGTCTCCTATGGGTGAAATGAACTTAGGAAGTGCGTCTCCTATGGTAAAACTGAATTTTAGGAAGTGCGTCTCCTATTGGTACAACTATTCTTAGGAAGTGCGTCTCCTACTGGTAAAACTTTTTAGGAAGTGCGTCTCCTACTGGTACAATGGATTTAGGAAGTGCGTCTCCTATTGGTAGAACTGAATTTAGGAAGTGCGTCTCCTATGGTAAAACTGAACTTAGGAGGAAATGCATCTCCTATGGGTAAAACTAAAACTTAGGAGGAAATGCATCTCCTATGGGTAAAGACGTGGAATGTATGCCTCTGTTATCTGGGCGGGCTCCCAATTTCAACACTTAAAAGTAAAGACTGAATGTATTCCTCTGTTATTATGGGCGGGCTCCCAACTTCAACACTTAAAAGTAAAAAAAAAACTGAATGTATGCCTCTGTTATCTGGGCCGGCTCCCAATTTCAACACTTGAAAGTAAAGACTGAATGTATGCCTCTATTATCTGGGCGGGCTCCCAATTTCAACACTTGAAAAGTAAAGACTGAATTTATGCCTCTGTTATCTGGGCGGGCTCCCAACTTCAACACTTGAAAATAAAAAGACTGAATTTATGCCTCTGTTATCTGGGCGGGCTCCCAATTTCAACACTTGAAAATAAAAAGACTGAATTTATGCCTCTCATTATACAGGTGGGCGCCTGGCTTCAACACTTAAAAGTAAAGACTGAATGTATTCCTCTCATTATACAGGTGGGCGCCTGGCTTCAACATTTAAAAGTAAATACTGAATGTATTCCTCTCATTATACAGGAGGGCGCCTGGCACATGAAATGCAAATACTGAAATGTATTCCTCTCGTTATTCAGGTGGGCGCCTGGTTGTAAAGATATGAAAAATGATATGCCCGCATTATACTGGTGGGTGACCTAGAATATGAAATGAACAGACACAAGTGTATTCCCGCATTATACTGGTGGGTGACCTAGAACAGAAATGAAAAGACAGAAATGTATTCCTCTCGTTATTCAGGTGGGCGCCTGTTCAAGAAATGTAAAGACTGAAACCAACATATCCTATTTGAGGGCGGATGAACCCAACATATCCTGTTTGAGGGCGGATGAACCCAACATATCCTATTTGAGGGCGGATGAACCCAACAAATCCTATTTGAGGGCGGATGAACCCAACAGATCCTATTTGAGGGCGGATGAACCCGACATATCCTATTTGAGGGCGGATGAACCCGACAGATCCTATTTGAGGGCGGATTAACCCAACATATCCTATTTGAGGGCGGATGAACCCGACAGATCCTATTTGAGGGCGGATGAACCCGACATATCCTATTTGAGGGCGGATGAACCCAACAGATCCTATTTGAGGGCGGATTAACCCGACAGATCCTATTTGAGGGCGGATGAACCCAACATATCCTATTTGAGGGCGGATGAACCCGACAGATCCTATTTGAGGGCGGATTAACCCAACATATCCTATTTGAGGGCGGATGAACCCGACAGATCCTATTTGAGGGCGGATTAACCCAAAATATCTTTAAGACTTGAAAATGTCTTACCTCGAATACTTGCTGGGGGTTGGGATGAATTTTCCTTTTCTACCTTCCCCATTTTTATTATTATTCTTTTTTTTTTTTTTGCATAGCTTCTTCCTTCAAAGACTACCTCCCTTGATTTACTTACCTGTTGGGGGGTAAAATGTTATCAGCCTGGGGGTACCTGACTTCCAGAAAATTTTCTAAATGGAAGGAAAATTTTCTGCCCCAGTTTGATAATATCCCTTGTGGCATGCGTTTCTGCCTCAATGCCATTTCCCTTACCTGTTTCAAATCAAACAAAATTGTTAGTTTAAAATATGGTGGTTGGTTGTGATACTCCTACTGGGATGGCTTTCCCTTGCTCTCTTCCTTTCTCTGTGCTCCACCACTTGTTGGGGATGATATTATGTGCTGGGGATGACCCCTTCCTGCTGGGGGATATCCCTCTTCTTTTGTGGCATAGCTTGGAAACTGGCATTTCCCCGACCTTTTAGTCTAGTATGGATTTCGCCAAATCATGCTCACTGCTTTCCTCGCTTTGTTCATGGGCCTTGGCTTTGAGGTTTATAACCTTGGGTTTGACAAGTATATCTCTCTTGACGCCCGTCAATCCTTTTGTCAATTCCCTTTGCTGGGGATATCTTTTTTGACACTGGCCTCGCGCTTGTTCCTCGCTGACTATACCATTGGGATATACTAGTCAGATCTCATCTTGGAAAGCTGATGGCATATTTTGAAGTCATTTCATACTTGTTCTGACCGGACAGACTCTATTGGGGCAAATTTTTTATGAAAGGAGAAAGACAACGGAAACAAAATAAAAGACAAAGGAAACGATGACTCTTTTACAAAGGAAACAAAAAATAAAAATCTATCAAACGCAGATACCGACTCTAATGGCCATGACATGCATATGGGACTTTCTTTTACCGTCAATCATCTTTCAAGATCCTCAATTGGTGATTCCCCAGCTGATTCTTAATCTTATTCGACTTGCAGTGCCCGAAGGAGGGTTTTCACTATCAAGTCTCTCTCATTTTTGGCTTTTCTCTCAGCTTTCATGGCCTTATGGTGCCTGTGAAGGTTTTCACCGATAAGACTCTCTCATTTGTATCACTTTCCAACTGGGGATTTGGAGTGTCGTCGGTATGACTCTTTCTGCTGGAGATTAGAGTCCTTTCTGCTGTGGAACAGAATGTTATGTTCGCCGGTAAGACACTTCATTTGTCTGACTTGGCATCTTTTGAAGACTGATCGGAAGGTCTTTCTTTGGACCGCAATGTGGGTTTTGGAGAGGGTTAGAAAGAAAGGGTATAAAAGGCTCAAAAATGCATTAATTTTGGGTTATTAATTACAACCTTCGGAATTAGATTTATTTACATCAAACGCAACATCTGCCCCAGTTTCTTGCTTGGGGATATTTCAATTGATTTTTTTTCATTTTTCAAAACTATGACCGAGCTGTGAAGCGCCTACGTATCCTCTTTGAGGAATCAGGTCAAACGTAGTTCCCAATTCCTCTTTTTCATTTGACTTTCTTTTTTGTGTTTTTGTTATCACTTTTCTTTTCTTTTTTTTCGTTTTGTTGTTTTCTTTCTTTCTCTTTTTTTTTCCGTTACTACTGATTCCGAACGAGGGGTATGAAAGAAAATAAATGAGGCTCAAAAAGGGGTAACGAAGGATAAAGTGTTTGGGTAGCAGAACAAAATGCCTTCGTCATTCCAGTCTTCAAAACATGCCAAGTGCAAACAATACAATTTAAATTTGTAGTCTCTTCTGATGGTGCTGGACTTGACAATCATATTTAACCTCTGTTTGTTCATTTGTCACTTCTAAAACACCGTTGGGTGCCACTCTCATTATCATGACCGACCCTCATGCCAATTTGGCGAATCTTGCTTTTAACGGTTTTCTTTGTGCTTAACTTGCCCCAGTTCCACATGACTCGAGCTCTGAATAATCTCAAACCGTCCTTATTTTCTTTAAATGGTCTGATCGCCTTTCCAGGGTTTTAGGATTAACTTTAAAGACTAGGCCCAATAGTGAGTGCGCATGTCATGTCCCTAGAATCGGCATTGAATGAAATGATAAAAAGGACTAAACAAAAGACGACTGGAACTAACAAAAGACCGACTTTGTATTAGACCACCGGCGAAATGGTTTGAATAATAAAACAAACAAAACAACCAGAATAAAATCCTAACACAAACTGGACAAAATTTAAACAAACTGCTATGACAAAATGGAAAGATAAGAAGGTTTGACACATGACAAAATCCCAATTACAACCTTAATAATCCGAACAACAGAAATGACCACAAAATAAGCCACCACAAACTTCTCTCTTGCTGACCAAGGAACGGAGCGTTCTCCCCAAAAAATTGGCATCTTAGCCACTGAGCTTTGCATCAATACTGCCAAGACCATTACCCGCTTCAACATCGTCACCCTCTGTCAACAAGTTCTCGATAGGGTTCGAGTGCTCCATGTCACTGTTATTGATCACAATCCGCCCTTCTTGGATCATTCTTTCTATTTCTCTTTTCAAATCCCGACAGCTTTCAACATTGTGCCCCTGGACATTGGAATGGTATTCACACCTTTTAGAAGGGTCAAAGCTTCTTGCACGTGGGTCCACACGATTTGGAGGAATAGGTGCAATCATGTCATGATTCTTTAATTTCTCAAATAAGCTTTCATAGGACTCTCCTATTGGTGTAAAATTATCTTTCAACCTTTGTTCCCCTTTATACCACTGGTTTGGCTGTGGGTTATAGGGCATCTGAAAATTTTGTGGAGACTTCTGGAGATTTTGTGATGCTCGTGCTCGCCTCCTGGGGTGTTTTGGTGGCTGGACAACATACTGAGGTGGAGCGACAGAGTATTGAGCATCCTGAGGTGGATAATACTGCTCAGGGGAGCCATAGAAAATCTGAGGAGGCTGCTCATACATTCGAGATGTTCTCCTGGGACCTCTTCTAGACCCTGATGTCATCATGATTTCTTCAATCTCCTCATTTGTGTCGCTAAGATTATCTGACTCAACCCGGACAGCCTGAGTTGCGGCTTTAAGAACAGCTTGACTTATAATTTTGCCTGTCTTAAGACCATTCTCTACCATTTCTCCAATTTTGATAGCTTCCGAGAAGGTTTTGCCAACTGTGGACACCATGTTTTGAAAGTAATCTGGCTCTTGCGCTTGAAGGAAGACAGTAATTAGCTCGCAGTCATCCATGGGTGGCTTAACTCGAGCTGCTTGCTCTCTCCATTTTATGGCATATTCCCTGAAACTTTCACTTGGTTTCTTCTTCAGGTTTGAAAGGGACATGCGGTCTGGGGGAATGTCGATGTTGTATCGGAACTGTCTGACAAAGGCCTGTGCCATGTCATCCCAGACATACCAGCGAGACGTGTCTTGATCCATAAACCATTCGGAGGCTACTCCCGTAAGGCTTTCCACAAAATAAGCCATCAACAATTTTTCATTTCTTCCTGCCCCTCTCAGTTGATTGCAATACCTCTTCAGGTGGGCTATGGGATCTCCATGTCCATCGTACTTTTCAAATTTTGGAGTCTTGAAACCAGGCGGCAAGTGGACATCGGGGAATATACATAGATCTTTGAAGGCAACACTCTTTTGGCCTGCCAACCCTTGCATGTTCTCCAACCATTGTTCTAAGCTTTTCACTCTTCGGGTCATTTCTTCCTGTACCATCTTTCGGGCAGGCTTCTCAGTTTTTGCAGCAAGATCAAACGAGTACGAGTGGTACTCAGGAGAGTGGTACTGCTCTTGTTGTGTCGCAAATTGTGACTCATGACAAGGAACCTTCCCACTCTGAGTCTCTGGAGCACTTGTAACAGCTTCGACGTTAGTTGTCATTTTCTTTGAGGCACAAACCAACCACCTCAACTTTCTTCACAATTCAAAACCAAATATGTTAGAATGGACTCAGTCGGTCCTTATTATTATCAATATATATATATATTTATTTATTTATTTTTCGATTTTTTCATCATTTTTTTTTCATTTTTTCATTTTCTTTTTCATTCTCTTTTTTTTTGTTGTGGTCGAATCTTATGGAGATTGCCTACGTATCATGACCCCGCATGAATCAGACCTTGCGTAGTTCGGACCAATAAAAGATAAACAACCCTAAACACACATTTTTTTAAAATTTAAAACAAACTGGGTTTCAAGGATTTAAAGATTACCCACCAGCTTGAAAATTAAACAACCCGCATGTTCTAATCAAAAGATTGGTAGACTTAAAAACAAAATTCCAGCTCCCTTTCTCTGTTCGACAAATGCAACCAAATGGTTATTTTTTGCAAATGTGGCCCCTTCCAATTTTCACATGAATTTTGAGGCCGGGGAGGATTATTTTGACACTTAAAACTTGTCCATTCTTTTACGAAAATAACCTTTCGACAACTGAAAGATACTCTAAGGCTATTTCGGCAAGAACAGTTTAAGACGCGGCCGAAGCTGGCTCGGCTTATTATGACAAAAGACGGTATTCACATGACCGCTGACTCTTTGATTTTTTTTTCTTTTCAAAATTACAATAAAAGACTTGGCGTTGTAAACACGGCCCTTCAGCACCTCGGGGACGAAGATTTATAAGGCTGTGTGGGCCCATATCTCAAAATGACCCAAAGGTGGCTGTTTATGCCAAGTCAGCCTTCCGGCGTCCCTTTCGGGAACATTCGGCCCTTTTTATGACAAAACAGCATCACCTGACTTATTTATAACTCTTTTTTATCGTTTTTCAAATGAGAAAAGTCAATATTGCAAACACGGCCTTTCAACGTCTCGGGGACGAAGATTTTTAGGTTGTGGGGGTCAACTGGACCAAGTCTTAAAAATGACCCAAAAGTGGTTGTTTATGCAAAGTCAGCCTTCCGGCGTCCCTTTCGGGAACATTCGGCTATGTCTTGATAAAACAGCGTCACCTGACTTTCTTTATGACAAAATTAAAATTTGACATATATTTTTTATTTATTTGTTTTTTTGGCTATTTTAGCAAAAGGTGGGTTGGACATCACCCGACTTATTTATGACAAGATTAAAATTTTTGATTTTTAGCTATTTTAGCAAAAGGTGGGGTTGGACCCGATGAGGGTTGCCTACGTATCTCACATCCGGTGAGAATCAAACCCGCGTAGTTCGGGCCTCGAAAATGGAGTAACTAAACTAACCCTTTTTTTGAATTTTTGAAAGGAATGCTTTTAAAAGAAGAAAGAATTATTTTTTTTGATTTTTGTTTTATTTTTTAAAGAAAGACTTCTAAAAAATTTATTTGCTTTTGACTTGAACTTTGGGATTTTATATATATATATATATATTTAAACGAAAAAGAAAATGTGTTTGGTTGATTTTTTTCATTTGTTTCACCTTTTCTACGGAAGAAAGAATGTATATTTTTTGATTTATGATGTTGCCTCTTAAATTTTGAAAGAGGGACTTTTAAGAAAATGATGTGGAATTTCTGAGTTTTATTTATTTACAAAAGCACTTCTAAAGAAAAGTCCTAATATTTTGGAATTCAATTTTTCAACTATTTTTTTTGAACATTTTACAAAAGAGAGACTAAAAAGCAAAGAGTATTTTTTTGGATTTTTATTGCTGATTTTTAATTCTTATTTCATTATTTCACATGAAAGACTTCAGAAAGAAGGAAACTATTTTTATTTGAGTTTAAAGAAAACTTCTATATTAATTTTTATTTCTTTTTTTTTTGTATTTTCTAAGGAAAAATTTATAAAGAAAGAACTAAAGGGAAATATATTTTTTTTGGATTTTTGAAAATTGGGGCCGGAACCGATGAGGTTTGCCTACGTATCTCACATCCGGTGAGAATCAGACCCGCGTAGTTCGGGCAAATAAACTATTTTTGAGGAGACCCTTTTCCATTTTCTATATTTTTTTTTATTATTACTTTCACAACAATCAAATAGACTATTATTCTATTATTTTTCATTTATAACAATCAAACGAATTAACGAAAAACATAAAACATTCCTTCTTTTTGAGAAGGTGGGGGTTGGACCCGATGAGGGTTGCCTACGTATCTCACATCCGGTGAGAATCAAACCCGCGTAGTTCGGTCCAGATCATGAATAAGTAAATGAACTAACATTTTTTTTTTAATTGGAATTTGTGAAAGAACTGCTTCAAAAGAAGAAAAGAAGTATTATTTTGATTTTTGATTGATTTTCTTTTAAAAGAAAGACTAATATATTTTTTTTGAATTTTCGTTTTTTTTATTCTAAAGAAAAGAAGAAAATATTTTCGGAATTTTACCTTTAATATAAGAAATGCTTCTAAAAATGTTTTTTTTTTGAGTTTTGAATTTTCTAAAGAAGAATCAAAATATTTTCGGATTTTTTTATTTATTTATCTATTTTATCCTTTTGAATTTTGAACTTTCTTTTGAATTTTTTTTTTGGATTATATATATACTTATTTTGGAACAAATAATAAAATCACATTCAACGCCGAACTCTTTTTATTTTTATTTCTGGTATTTGCATAGACAAACAAAATAAAATAAATAAAACATTTTAAAAAAAAAAAACTCTTTTTCATTTTCATTTAATGGCAAAACAAACTATTTTCTTTAATATTTTAAAAAAAAACAGACAGAACAATGATGATTTTTTTTTATTTTTCTTTTGCTTTTAATATAACAAACTAACAAGACATTTTTTCATTTTCAAAATTTCGGCAGAGTTTCAACTCTACTCGGACTTCTATGCTGTTATTTTCTCCTTTTTTTCACGATTTTCTTATATGTGGAAAATGATGACAACATACAAAATCTTTTTGAATTTTCAAGCTTTGTTTTTATTTGTATTTTTATTTTTTATATTTATTATTTCTTTCAAAAATGTGGCATGGGAGACATAACGATTTCCAAGACTTCTTGGATTCCGCAAATGCTCCTCATGCGCTTTTCCCAACATATGAAGCGTGGGGGACATATGGGAATTCCAAGACTTCTTGGATTCCACAAATGTTCCCCATGTGCTTTCCCAAAAAGCAAGCGTGGGGGACATAGGGAATTCCAAGAATTCTTGGATTCCACAAATGTTCCCCATGCTTTGATTAAAATAAACCATGCTGGAAATGACCAAATGACTCATTCGCCCTTGACTAAATACAACAGGTTGCACATAGGATGCCGAAAGATGGTCTATTATTTTCAGGTTGCTTGTCCTAGACGGACCCAACCCCTGTGTTGAGTCCCCTAAGTCAAATACACATGATGCAAATAAGCGTTCCTACTAGGGATCCGGCATGTGGCTTTGTTATACTAGGTTCAAAAACCTGGGTCGGTGTTCTAGACAGTGTACCCGAGCGGACAACTCGAGCCGAGGAGGGGGCTACGTACCGGGGACCCGCGAGATCGTCCGGCTTTGTAACTTGTCCGACCTCTTTCTTATTTCAGGTATTGACACTAACAGAATAGGGAGTCTCGACCAGCGAGCTTCTCCCCGGAGGTAAGAAGAGAAAGGTTTCGGCACAGTTGATATGTACAGTTCAAATAATATCAAAGCGGTAAAAGCAGCATTTAGCACATTAGGCTCAAAACATGTAATAAAATCAGATAATAAATAAAGCCAAATAATAACAATTATTCTAAGCTCGAATTCTTAACCCTGAACCAGTGGTTCTGGGTTTTTATCCCCAGCAGAGTCGCCAGAGCTGTCACACCTCCTTTTTCCGCGCCCGCGGGGCGCAGGGGAGTTTTTTCCAATTAAAGGACAATCGAAACGGGATTTATTTAATTATTTCAGAGTCGCCACTTGGGAGATTTAGGGTGTCCCAAGTCACCAATTTTAATCCCGAATCGAGGAAAAGAATGACTCCATATTATAGTCTGCGTACCAGAAATCTGGATAAGGAATTCTGTTAACCCGGGAGAAGGTGTTAGGCATTCCCGAGTTCCGTGGTTCTAGCACGGTCGCTCAACTGTTATATTTGGCTTATTTATCTGATTTTTAATACAATATGAACTTATGTGCAAATTTATCTTTTAACCGCTTTACTATTATTGTTTTTTTTAAAAGAAATGTGAACATCATTTAAAACACGTCTTTGGACTACGTCACATGAAATGCACCCATAATCCGGAACACATTTTATTTGATGTTTTGGGATCGGATTTGGGTCGCATGAAATGCACACCCGAGCTTAAGAAAGTAAATTATTAAACACGCGCCTAAAGAGACTATCGCGTTATTATTTTGGGAAGACCACGAAATTCACTAAGCGGCCCTCCTGAATTCTAAGTAATTTAAAACAAGTATTTATTGAGGGCCCCGCAATTTGTATTTTTATTCGGCGAGGCTCATCTCATTCTTATTTTTAAAGGAATTTGCAACGTCATGGAAATACATCTCGGCCACGCCACAATCAATGCGCCCGTGACTAGAGACACATTTCGACTCCGTTGAGATTTGGATTTGGGTCACATAAATGTGCACCCGAGTTTAGGGAGATAACATTATTAAAGGCGCGCCTAAAGCAACTAGCGCATTATTATTTTTGGGGAGGGCCGTGAAATTTGTTAAACGGCCCATCCCGGAATCTAAGTATTTAATACATATATTTTGTGAGGGCCCCGCAATTTGTCCCTTTTATTCGGCGAGGCTCGTCTCATTTTATTCTTTATTATTATTATTATTATTATTATTATTATTATTATTTTTTATTTTTTAAAAGGATGCCATTTTTATGTCTTTAACAATACTAAAACTTACGGCCTCTTTACAACTAAAATCACATGACTTGTTAGAAGTTTAATAAAAGAGTTTTAGCGAATGAGTATTTCGGGCGTAGCAAGAGCATATACTAATAATAATTTTGTCCGAACGACCTAAGCAAAGGAAAGGACGAACAGAATAACGTCGAACTTGTGTCATAGAACAACTAGTCAAACTTAATTAAATGGCATCAAATAAACGAGAATCACATAACGCAAAATGAGCAAAAATGCATACTATGAAAACATAAGCAGAAAATTATCATACCAATTTCTATATTGCATCTTTGAACATTTAACGTAACATTTCCTTATCTAATACTTGAGGTTTACTAACCTTTGAACCTCGGCAAACTCAGGGCGACAAACACGACCCCGACGAAACTCAAGCCGGACCTCACTCGACGAGGAATAATGATGAAACCTCGGACAAACACCTCGACGAACCAAAGACGACCTCGACGGAGAGTTTGGACCCCACAACTGTCGACGAGCAGGTGGGTTGGTTGAAGGTTTTGGACGTGAGGGTGCCGGTGTTAATGGAGGTGGGTTTTTGCTGGTTGCTTGGGGCTGTTTAGACAGTGGTTTGGGGTGAGGGTTATCGTCGAGGACTGGACGATGCAGCAGCGATGGTTTTCGTTTCGGTGGAGCTGGTACGTGGGGGGTTTACCGGTGGTTTTGGACGCGAGGATTTTGGGGTCGTTGGTCGGACATGGTGTCTGGGTAGTGACGGAGGGGGGTGGTTTCGTTTGGATGGTGGTTATGGTGTTTGGGCGATGGTGTTTGGACGGGAGTGATGGAGGAGTTCCGACGGTGTTTGCTTCTTCTTCTTCTTGAAGAAGAAGATTCAACAGTGGTCGTCGGTTATGGTGTCTGGGTAGTGACGGAGGAGGGTGGTTTCGTTTGGATGGCGGTTATGGTGTTTGGGCGATGGTGTTTGGATGGTTTTGACGATGGTGGGGCTGCCGGGGAAGGTCGTGGTGGTTATGGCGGAGAGGGAGTTGGGGAAGGTGACGGGGGAGGTCCGGAATGGAGGTTTGACGGACGTAGGGTCGACGATGGAGGTTTTTGACGCCGGGGGCTGTAGGGTTTTTTTTTCGTTTTTTCTTGTTCAACCGAGGAAGAAGAAGAATGAACAGTATTCTCCCTTTTAAAAATTTCAAAAATCCCCTTCGTTGGTCTTCTGTTCCTTCTTTTAAAAGAGAAAGAAAACCCATGCACAGTAGTCCCTCTCCAATTTTTTAAAAGTCTGTTTGTTGGTCCCCCCCCCCCCCCCCCACGTTCCTTTGGCCTTTTCCGTGTTTTTGTAACACAATGCCCATGAAAATGAGCCCCACGCGTGGTGGGGTTCGAGGCATATGTCCCCCACGCGTGGTGGGGTTCCCCACGTGTCCTGGACACGGTTTATTATGGGCTAGGTCCGAAAATTAGGCCTAAAACCGGGTAGTTTGAACCCGAATATTATTCTTTTGCCCGGATCCGAGAAATAGGAACACGTTGCTTAACTAGTGCTATGTAAGCAAAATAACTACCAAAAATAAGACTAGTATTTAAACAAAATTACCTCTTTTTTTTAAATATTTTTTAAAGATTTAAAATAGCTACAAAATATTAATGAAACTATTTTTTTGTAATTTTTGTTTTTCTTAAATATTAAGATAAAATATGAAGTAACATTTTTTGTATTTTTCAAAGTTAAAATGACTATAGAATATTAATAAAAAAAACTATTTTTTGTAATTTTCGTTTTTAATAAAGACAAAATATAAAGTAATATTTTTTTGTATTTTTCCAAAATTAAAACGACTACAAATCATTAATAGAATTATATTTTTTTGTAATTTTCGAATTTTATATAAAGTACCAAAATAAACTACAATTTTTGTATTTTTCAAGTTTATGAGAAATACATAAACTAAAATTTATATATATATTTTGTGATTTTTTCTTTTTGCAACAAAATAAAGTAAAATAGTTAAAATAGCTATACTAGACCCAATTTCACATATTCACGCTAAAAATGTGAAAATTCTCGGGGAGGGTCAAAAATCACGTGCTTACAGTAGTCCCAAATGTAAATACTCAGTACATAGGGAATCTACCGGGTGCAGTCCCGTAGTTCCAATGTAAATGTGCAGGGGGATCTCCTGGAATATCGTTCCGTAGTTCCAAAGTAAACATATAGGGGGATCTCCCGGGATACCGTCCCGTAGTCCCAAAGTAAACAGTAGCAACAACAAGAAAAGTACACAGTGCAATTCAAGTTCCATACCACGGCAAAACATGAATTTCTAACCTAGCATGTTGCACGTAATCCAAATAAGGCAGTTGAGCAAGTAAGGCAATTAAGTCAATTAGACATGCTTTCCTAAGCTAACAACAGGCCTAAATTGCAAGTAGTATAAACAGGGAAAGAAACATACTACTAATTACTTAATGAAAATCCTATTTTTCAACAATTAGCACAAGTACGCACTCATCACCTCACGTACAAGGCATTTTAATTATCAATAATACCAAATCCTAAGGGGAATTTCCCCCCCACAAGGTTAAGCAAGCCACTTACCTCGAACTGACTCAAAATCAACCCGAAATCACGTTCTTACCATGAGTACTCGACTTCAAATGGCCCAAATCTATTCAATTCAATTGCATAATGTAAATAACACTTCAAGTAACTGAAGCTAATACGCGAAATTAGGTAAAATAACCAAAATGCCCCTCGGGCCCACGTCTCAAAATCGGGTAACATTTAAAATTTCAGAATCTTCATACTCTCACGAGTCTATACATATCAAGAACACTGAAATCGAAGTTCAATTGACCCCTCAAATACCCATTTTAAGGTCTTTTAATCGCAAGCCCTAATTACCCATTTTGCACTGACTTTTTCCTAATCTTTTACCACTAATTAGACCTTTAATCACATATAAATGAGTTATGAAGTCAAGAATATTATCTCCAAGTGATTCTCCTTTGGTTTCCTCAAAAATCTCCCTCAAAAGCTTCAGTCACGTTCAAAAATGGTGGAAAAATAAAGAAGGGTCGTGGATTGGCTATTTAAATACTGCCCAGGTACTTCCTTCTTCGCGAACACGAAAGGACCCTCGCGTTCGCAAAGCACAGCTGCACTTGGGTCCAGTTTCCTTCATCGCGAACGCGATGTCCTGGTCGCGAACACGATGCACAATCTCCCCCTCCTTTGCGAACGCGGGAAAAACTTCGCGAACGTGAAGCATTAACCTCCCCCCAGCCCCAGCTCCTCTTCGCGAACGCGAGACCCCACTCGCGAACGCGAAGAAGGAAACCAGAACTGGGTTGCTGCAATTTTCTGCAATTTCTCTAAGTTCCAAAATGACCCGTTGAGTATCCGAAACACACCCGAGGCCCCCGGGACCTCAACCAAACATATCAACCAATCCTAATACATCATTCAAACTTGTTCCAATCTTCGAAATGCTCAAAACAACATCAAAATACCAATTTAACATAGGATTCAAGCCTAAGAACTCCAAAACTCTCAAATTACGCTTTCGATCAAAAAGTCTATCAAACCTCGTCTGAATGACCTGAAATTTTGCACACACGTCACATTCAACACTACGAAGCTACTCCAACTTCCGGAATTCCATTGCGACCCCGATATCAAAATCTCACTATCGAACCGGAAACTTCAAAAATTCAACTTTCAGCATTTCAAGCCTAAATTAGCTACGGACCTCCAAAATACAATCCGGACATGCCCTTAAGCCCGAAATCACCCAATGGAGCTAACGGAACCAACGGAATTCCATTCTGAGGCCGTATTCATACTGCTCCGACTACAGTCCAATTTCTAAAACTTAAACTCTCATTTAGGGACTAAGTGTCCCAAAACTCTACGAAACTCAAAGACAAGCATCCCGGCAAATCAAAATAGCAGAAACAAATACGGGGAAAGTAATTAATAGGAGATCTGGGCATTAATTCTTAAAACGACCGGGAGGGTCGTTACAAAAATCCCCAATATGTCCAAAAAACTGTGAGTGAGAGGTTAACAAGATGAAAGGCACTACTTGTATTTGAAATGGAAGATAATAATGCTTCGTCCACAAATTATAAGGAAAAATAAGAACAATAACCTAAATCCAATTTTGGTAGCAGTACTAAAATAAAAAAAATGAATATTTTATTTACCGAGCTAACAAAGGCTGGATCTTATTCCTGATGTACCACAATAAGAGGTATAAGAGGTACTAGTATTCTTCACACGTGACCAGGAATCTCTTATTAAAACCCTACTGAACTATTATAAACAAAAAGATCATGTTTTCTACCGAGTAAAATGGAAAAAGAAAAATATAGAGAGAATGATGTTACACAACCGTCACATCATTTATTGATCTGCCCGGTAGATCTCAAATTATTTGTAGTATCTCTCTTTATACACCCATTAAAAACCCTTAATTAGAAGGATTTTTTGACTATTTTATCGATATTTATATTTTAAGATATGATCTTTCAATTTTCAAAAACAATTACGGTTAAGAGTAAAGTGAAGAAAAAATAATTGATTATGTCTAAAACTTCTAAAATGATAAATAATTTGATACAACTATATAATTTGAGACGGATGGAGTAATAAATACCAAAACTTGGAAGGGGAAAAACTAAAGACTCCAAAACTTAAAAAGACAAAAACTTGGAGTAGTAAAAACTGCTACACCATTTTTTTCGATCCATTAACCCATGATTACAGCTCAAACAAAACAAAAGAAAATGACTTGGAAATGGAAGTTGCACACAAAGTAATACTGGATCCACCTTCTTTAAATGAAAACTTTCAAAACTTGCCCAGTATCCACCTGCTCATGGAGTTTAGTAAAGAGAAATATTTATACAATTCATCGTCATCATCTTAGTCCCACATCTATATACATATATAGTTTGATAGCATGTATAAGAGTGGGTACTTGAACATCAGCTGGAATATTTGTTCATTATCTAATTTCAACAACGTGATTATATATAGGTAATAATCTATACGGCGACCGGCTTACGGTCTGGCCTGAGGTGGAGCGTCGGATCCTGTTCCGCTTGCCACGGCGGCCATGGCGGCTGAGTTAGTAACTTTTTTCCTAGTTGCAACCTTCGGATACTTCTCTTTCTTTTCATCTTGCTTCATCTGCTTTTCTCTACAGTCTAGGCTGCAGAAAGCACTATCTCCTCTGAAAAAAAAAAAACAACCACAAATAAGTTTATTATAGATTTCAACAAAAAAGAATACAGAAATAACTAGCTAGCTACATATATGTAAAGAGTTCAACCCCTATAAATTGATAGAATAAATTAATTTTATTATCTGATTGCCTAGAAAATAACTACATGTGATAGGCAATAATAAATGAAATTAGTAACATAGAAAACAAGTATAAGTTAAAAATGGCAGCCCAGTGCACTAAGCTCTTGCTATGCGCGAGGTTCAAAGAAGGATTCGATCAGAAGGTGTCTATTGGACGCAGTCTTACACAGCATTTATGCAAGATGCCGTTTCCACGGCTCGAACCTGCGACCTCCTGATCACATATGGTAACAACTTTACCAACTGCGCCAAGGCTCTCCTTCTCAGGGTATATAAGTTAAATCGTATACATCTGTATACCTGTACATGTAGATGTCACGACCAGGGATTAACTGGCGTTTGCAGAGGGAGCAAGCTCTAAGGAAATGGGCAGTTCCAACGAAATCAGCTGATCTTCTGCGAGTCAAGATTAAGCGTTGATCTAGGCCGTTGGAGGGCATTGGGACGGGACCAGTGAAGTTGTAGGGGTTGAGAGGATCAAAGGGCTGATAATTTATAACGGCTACAGAAGGATCGTTTATGTTGAGATCCAAGGTGAATTCTTTCATGCTTGTTGTTCTTTTGATTGGTGGCCTTGGCCTCTTTCCAAGCAACATTTTTTCCTTTTTGTTATGCTTCCCTTTGTTCTCGATCTCCTCTCTTGTTTCTTGGTAGGGTTTTGTTTTGCAGCTTTGCTAGAGATTGGTCATGGTTGAAAAGATAGGTTTATAGAGAGGAGGAAAGAGAGGCTTTTAGAGAGAAGAAGGAAGGGACGGAGTGAGAGTGAGGAAATGTGGGAAGATATAAACTAAGAGCCGGAAAGCTAGGAAAGAATATGGAAAGTTGAATTTATAATCAGTTGCTTATGGAGTAAGTTTAAGTAGATTAACTTAACTTAATATTTTTTAATAAAAATTTAAATATTCAAAAACTATACGAATTATATTATAAGTTTGCAAATTTTCTCATGTCAGTAAAAGTGTAAAAAACTTTTGGACTATCAATGTACTAAAATATGTTGTAACATGTTTGTATTATATCTTATTTTAACTTAATAATCTCAATTATTATGTATTATTGTAGTCAAACAGTTAAAAGTATTTTTTAAGAGACCAGGTAATTTTAAAATTCTGTTACTCTATTTGTACACTGGAGTTAATTAAAGTACTCACATTATTATTAGGAGGCCATGTCAGCAGTTTCTATTTTTTTATGCAATTATTGAGATACCAGCTACCCAGGTATCATCTAGGGAAGGACTTCTCTTTCAACTTAAGATTCTCTCTGTTAAAATGAAATAAAAAAAGAGAATCTATTTAGATGTCAGATATACAAAAAATACTTATTCCCAAATAAGTAGCACTTATTAATTCAGAAAACTAATATAGATAATTTACTTTTTTTAAAACTCTAAGCTTAATATTAATTGTTCTATATTTAAGAGGTACATAAATAGACAAAAATTAGAAAAATTAGAAAAAATAATAAATTAGTCAAATTACTCTTCTTATTAATTTTTTTTTTATGGGCGCGTAAAACCTTATCTTGACAACTTAATGGGAGCGGAGGAAATAATATCTCCTAAAATAATAGAAATGGCAAAATACCTTAAATCACCCCTAAACTTGGCTCAAATTATTAGTATTCTCCCTGAACTATGCTCGGTTTTAATTACCCCCCTCAACTTGGCCTTTTGAGGGTCATTACCCCCTAGACGCTGATGTCGCAAAAGTGTGGGTGCACTTGCCTGCCACGTAGATTTTTCTGTCTATGTGGCATTTTTTTTAAAAAATAAAATATATTTTTTTACCTTTTTAAAAATATTACTTTTTAGATAAAATTTTTCGAATACAATTTATAATAAAACTTGGATAGAACTACATTATTTAGGCTAAATATTTTTATTTGGCCAAAAATAATAAAGTTTTAGTTAATCTTTTTTGAATTTGACCTGAAAATAAAGATTTATACAATTGAAATAAATAGTTAAGGCATCTAAAAAGTTATAAAATATACATAGTTTGAAATTAATTATTTGGCTATAATTTTTTATATAGCTCTAAATTAAGGTGATCTAAATTTTTATTTTTATTTTTACAGATTTTACCTAAAAAAGTAAAAATACACAGTTGAAATAAATAGTCATTGCATCAAAAGAAGAAATAGAAAGAGTGTACATTTGCAAGAAATTACAAGTGCAATTGTACACTCTTTTTATTTCTTCTTTTGACGCAATGACTATTTATTTCAACTGTGTATTTTTTATAACTTTTAAGATGCCTTGACTATTTATTTCAATTGTATAAATCTTTATTTACAGGTCAAATTCAAAAATAGATTAACTAAAACTTTATTATTTTGGCCAAATAAAAATATTTAGCCTAAATAAGATAGTTATATCCAAGTTTTATTATAAATTTTATTCGAAAAAAAATTATCTAAAAAAGTAATATACTTAAAAAGGTAAAAAAATATTTTATTTTTCAGAAAAATGTCACATAGACAGAAAAATCCTCGTGTTAGACAAGTGCACCTACACCTTTTGACACATCAGCGTCTAGGAGGTAATGGCCCTCAAAAGGCCAAGTTAGGGGGGTAATTAAGACCGGGCATAATTCGGGGAGGATACTAATAATCTGAGCCAAATTTAGGAGTAATTTAAGGTATTTTGCCTAGTAGAAATTGGTCGCAGACGAGGATCTACCTGGATCTACGTAGTTGCACATGAGGACTAGAAAAAGTAGATCAAATCCGTTGCCCATTTTTTGCATTTTAATATCTAAAAAATGAAACGATCGAATAGTTTCTATTAGGCTATCAGTAAATCTAAAACATTACACTCATACATCTATGGATTTATATAATATGACCTCATTCCGTGGGGTACAACGTATATTATATGAACAACAATAACCCAGTATAATCCAATTTAGTGGGGTCTGGGGAGGATAGTATGTACGCAAACCTTACCCCTACCTTGGGGTAGAGAGGCTATTTTCAAATAGACCACCGACATCCTTCCCTCCAAGAGCTTCCCACCTTGCTCTTAGGGAGACTCAAACTCACAACCTCTTGGTTGGAAATAGAGGTTGCTTACCATCAGAGCAACCCCTCTTGTCTTACGTATATTATATGATTCGTTAGAAATCTTAAGTTACTACAAAAGAATAGGTATTCCAATTATACATAGAATCCAAGAAAATAGTGTCATAGGTTCTCCACTTGAACTATAATTAATAGCCTAGCTTCTAAAATAGTTTACTTTGAGAAAGTATTTTTCTTAAAATAGTTTGTGTTTGATTAATTAATTTGAAAAATACTTCTTAGCAGTAATTATTGCATGATCAAACTTTTAAAAAGTGCTTGTAAGTGTAATTTTCTCAAAAGTCTTTTTGGGGAGAAATTACTTTTTTCTGCTCCAGACTTACTTCTGCTTCTACTTAAGAATACTCTTTTTTCTTCTAAAAGCTTTGACCAAACACTTCAACTTTGAAAAAAAGAAGCACTTTTTTTTCTTTACAAAGTGCTTTGGGTTGGAGAAGCTTGATCAAACAAGCAAAAAGTAGGCTTTAAACAATATTTACTTGAACCAGAAAAAAATGAGTGTTTAAACTTGAAAATGAAAAAGAATACTTTAATTATCAATTGTATTTAACCATGAATTTCACCGACCACAAAGGTTGTGATGGGTCGGATAGGAGAGATATCGGTTCATGCCTTGTGTATGAAAAAAATTCTAGGAGAGAGTAGTTCCCTTTTAATAGGCCTTATACGAGCAGATTAGCCGAGCCCAATATAGGTATCAAAGGTAAAATATGTTGTGAAGCTGGATTGGTTGAGTAGATCTGCTGGTGTGATGACTGGTATGATGATCTGATATTATCTATCAGAAACTCAGAGTCCTAGCATATGTCACTGAGAGTTCATTCATGAGTTCTTTTCAGGAGTCTGAACCAAAATGTGGTTCTTTTGGACAAGTAGCACCTTAATAGGTGTAAAAAAAAGATGACATTTTTATATATAGCGCCCAAATACTGGGCGCTATACATTAACATTAACTGTGCTATTAATGTATAGCGCTCAGTATTTGGGCGCTATATGTAAAAAGCTGATACTAACAGTATAGAGCCCAAATACCCGGCGCTATACATAAAACTTTATGTATAGCGTCCAGTATTTTGGCGCTATATACCTTTTTTCTGGCCCCACCAATAATTCCTAACTTCAATAATTCAAAAGCGTATAGTGCTCACTTTTTGGGCGCTATATATAAAAAAAATTCCCAGCTAGCCATTTCTTATATAAAGAGGTTAGGATTGTATAGAAATTCATTCAAAAGGTGTATAGCGTAGAAATTTCCTGGCTAGCCATTTCCATACTCTTGTTGAAACATTTATTATTGTTAAATTCTCCAGCATTTTTTCGTTATGTCTGAAGAGCGTAGAATAAGAGTTTCATTATATTGGGGGGTGAGGTTGTGATGGAGAATAACTCTGTGGGTTACAGTTTACCTGCTCAGTGTCATGTTAAATTGCCACTTACAATGGAGTACGATAAATTGATATTGTTGTTATGCAAAAAAATGAGTGTGAGGAAACGTTCAATGATACTTAAAATAACCGGAAGATATCCGTATTCCGTCACTCCGCAAGGGGTTGCTTTTTACTCGGAGTTTAACATCGACGATGATGAAACTTTGAGTAATTTTCTAAGGACTCCGGATGAATGCTGGGAATTTCTTGTAATCACAATGTTGGAGATGTACGTGAAGGCCGAAGACCTTCCAAAAAATGAGGTTGTGCGTAGTAGAGATAACCCCCCAGTCATCGGGTGGTTATTCTGAAGCATTTTTTGCCGGACAGGTTCCGAATGAAAGGGTTTTCCTTGATTTAAACTTATCATCTCCGGCAAATGAGCAGCGAGAAAATAATTTATACCCTGCTTTCCATAATTCACAAGACGAGTGGTAAACTTCAATTTTCATTTGTGTTAATTATGTATATTTTTGGTGTATTGAATTTGTATTAACGCTCATATATTTAATAGGGGGTACCGGCCGGATATGAATTTTACAAGTGGCCCATCTGGTAGTCATCACCTAATTGAAAACGTCTATCATGGAATTTCATCATATTATGACTTGTAAGTGAAGTGATATAGCCATATAGAAAGCATTTATTAATTCAGTAGCTTATATTTTTGTTGGTTGTGTAGTGAAAACGAGCAAGTTAAACCACCCGTACTCACTCAATTGCCCGAAAACGACATATTACATCGGGATCTGGCATATGCACAGACTGAGGAACAAAACAGTGATTATGATAACAATGCCGATGAATCCGGAGACGAGACACCATTTCCTCGTAAGGATGGTGATGCGCAGGATGAGGAGGAAGGACTTGATTTGAAGAGAGACCCCCTAGACGAAGAGTGTACGAGTCCGAAGTGTCGTTTCATTCAAGGGAGATTCCTTATGAAATACCCGCTTGGAGGCATGATGCTCGACAAAATCAAGGCATATGAGCGGGACAGAAGCCCTCCAAATATGTCGGCCAAACGTGCAATACGCTGGCAGGATACCTATCACCTCATCGTTGTACGGTGTCCAGATGAACTATCAAATAAGAACACAAACTGTTAGTATGCGCAACACTAAGTTAATCTATAACAGGTAAGTTTAGTTAGATATTCACCTGTGCGTCCTCCAGCAGATCCAACACATCCCTGCAGAGGGGGAGATTATGATGGGCATCATACTCTCGTGCAAGAGTACGACGCATAACCCACCTACAGGCTAGAGGGAAATACGGAATTTCTACATTAGCCGGTAGTTGTGGTAGAGGTGGCTGAAACTGTAGAAATCGCTCCCAGGCCCAAACCTAACATACAAAGTTGACGTAAAGTATAAGATTAACTATAACTAGGTAGAATTGTAACTAATTGACATATTATTTGAATATGTTGTCACCTGTAGAAGCGGCAGAAAGCCACCAACGTCTCTCTGTGTGCCGATGTAAGCCCGACACATCTACCTGTACAAATATGAGATGACATCACCACCCCAGCTGTAGATGATTGTATCCTCGAACCGGCCAATATGATGCAGAAAACGGAGGCTCACTAGGTTCCCCGAAGTATTCGGGAACAAGACCCCCTAAGTAAAAGGAGCAACAGCAGCCTCGTATATCGCTGTACATCCACCTCTGCTGACTCGTCGGTGATAGTATGGTGGATCTGCTCCAGGTGGTCTCTAATGGGGACCAACTACATACGACTGGACCCAGACGTTACAGTCTCGTCCTCCAGCCTGAAACCCGTGAGCATGTGCAGCATATCCCAATAAGACTGTCGCGAATAATATCTCATGGTCGTAGGCAGTAAAAATGGCAAGCCATCAGCGGACAGGCCATATAAAATCTCAGCGTCTTGGAGTGTGATGGTGGTCTCGCCGATGGGCAGATGGAAAGTGTGCGTCTCCGGTCGCCACCGCTCAATCAAGGCCGTGATCAAAGCCCAGTCGAGCTGTATCCGGCCAATCCTAATAATCCTATATAATCGTATCTCCCACAATAGATCCACTCTCCTGGCCCAGAAAGTCTGCGTAAGCAACTGTCCGTCCCATATATACTCGAATGTATGCTGGGGCTGTAGGGCTAATAGATCCAACGTCCGAGGGCTGGGATGTATAGTCGCGTCCATGTCGTCAACTGTAAATTAAAACAACATTAATTGTATTTTATTCTGTATATTAAATATTAATTTTTTGAGATACACAATTTTTAGCATTATACAAAAATTATACTTATGGGTTCCAGGCTCGATATTTGAATCCCAGTAGCACCAAACTATCATTAATAATTATGTGTTTGTTTTATAATTTAAATTCATATTTTTTAATAACTTAATTGTACAAATTATATATATATATATATATATATATATATATACACCTATGGGTTTCGGGCTCGATATTTTGAGGCCCAGTGGCACCAAACTATCATTAATAATTATGTGTTTGTTTTATAATTTAAATTCATATTTTTTAATAACTTAATTGTACAAATTATATATATATATATATATATATATATATACCTATGGGTTCCGGGCTCGATATTTTGAGGCCCAGTGGCACCAAACTATCATTAATAATTATGTGTTTGTTTTATAATTTAAATTCATATTTTTTAATAACTTAATTGTACAAATTATATATATATATATACATACATACATACCTATGGGTTCCGGGCTCGATATTTTGAGGCCCAGTGGCACCAAATTAACATTAATAATTATATATGTTGATACAGTTATTAACTTAATTGTACAAAATTTGCATTTTCAACTACCAGTATAAGATACTTAAACAAAAGGAATTCTAAGCTAAAATACTACACATTACTACGCTACATGGCTCTAAATTTTACTATGCTAAAAAGGTCTAGATTTTACTACGCTAAAAAAATAATCTAAACTAAACATAAACAACAAATAAATTTAATTGCAAATAAAACACAAAACGGCATGAAAACATATATATATAAATCAGGATATTAACAAACAAATTTATTTGACAAATTTATATTTTTTTTATAAAATACTAATATTAAATTCGGATAAATTTAACATACTAGTTTCGAAAAAAAAAAACCGAAATAGAACACATACAAATCAAATAATATGCATTATTATAAAAGTTTCAACTTAAAATAAATCGAAATACCTCGATTTAGAATTTTCGGAAAGCAAATAGATTGAAATTTTGACTCCGGAAGTGTGAATCAACAATAATACGAAGTTCTACTCGAATGTGGGACCTACGTTCTTCACCTTTTATGTGACGGGGGACCCAAATTTTTTTTTTTAAAATGATGGGGCAGCGAGTATGGAAGTGGGGGACCAAGAAGAAGAATATGTAAAATATTGAGGAAGAAGAAGCAGAATCGTCCTCTTGAAGAAGACGGCTCGATTTTTAAAAAATATGTATAGCATCGGGTATTTGGGTCCTATACTGTTAGTGTCAGCTTTTTATATATAGCGCCCAAATACTGGACGCTATACATTAACGGCATAATTAACGTTAATGTATAGCGCCCAGTATTTGAGCGTTATATATAAAAATGTCATTTTTTTTATACCTATTAAGATGTTACTTGTCCAAAAGAATCACATTTTGGTTCGGGACTCTTCTTTTCAGACCCCACACCTCTCAGCTCCTGTCTCCATAACTGTTTCTTTATTATGCATCGAAAATATCGTTCTCGTTCAATTTTATCATAAACCTTTAGCCTGAACAACATATAGGATTTCTTCATTTTGCTTAATTATTTTCACTAACAATTCTTTAACTTTTCTGGTTTGCCCAACTGTCCAAGTTTTGTTTTTTCTTTGGATTGCGCCTTGTAAAATGTCAGTACGTACTAACACAAAGAAGAGCATTGATGAACACAGGGGCCTCAACACCCTTTATTAAGCACAGCAAAAACTATACTAAGATGACACCAATTGTACAACAACAGCAATAACAACAACAATAAAGTATAATCCCACTAGTGGGGTTTGAGGAGGGTAGTATGTACGCAAACCTTACTTCTACCATGGGTAGTGAGGCTCTTTTCAAATAGACCATTGACATCCTTCCCTCCAATGACACAAATTGTAATAAATACAAAAGAAATATTACTCCCTTTGTTTCAATTTAGATGATACATTTTTCTTATCCAGAGTCCACTTGACTAAACGTTGAAGCTAAATTAAATTAGTTCAACTTAGTATTTTAAAATTAAAATTTAGATATACAAAAACTACACAAAAAGTAGTACTCATAAATTACAATTTTTCTCATGTCAATGTGATAACAAAATACTCCATATTTTAAAATGTTGGTCAAACTTCAGCAATTTAACTCTCGATAAGCGAAATATATCATCTAAATTGAAACGGAGGGACTTCTCCTTTTCTAATTTATATGATGCTTTTTTTATTATCGAGATTTATATTTCTTAATTTCAATCATGTACTTGAACATAATTACTCGGTATACTTTTACTTGTTCATTGAGAAAAAGTTCCCAAGTATCTAATACCATCAACATCTGTATGACTCAACCAGCATCTAGAATAAAAAGAGGAATGAAGTTGTATGGTGGACCTTCCTTAAGACGTCATAGATTCTTTCTCAATATGATAAAGTTACCCTACGATCTAATTGTCCACAACGTCATGAAAACAATTCCTTAATTTCATGACCACACCTGTCACGACCCGAAATTTTCATTATCGGGATCGTGACGACGCCTAACATTTTACTTGCTAAATAAACTAATGTTAGAATAATTTTAAACAATTTTTAACAAATCAAATTAACTTATGCCAATTAAACTGAAATAACTATAATAGAACTAAAATAAAGTGCGAAAAGTCATAATAACAAAAATATCTAAAAACAACCCAGAACTGGTATCTATAGTGCACGAGCAACTAGAATAATACACATAATGGTCTGAATGAAAGTAAATTGTCTGAAAAGAAGTAAAAAATCTAGGATAAAGTAGAAGGGGATCTCAGGGTTGCGAACGCTGAGCAGTTGTACCTTAAGTCTCTGTCAAATGTCTGATCCGACCTATCTATTGACCACCACTGGGACCGACTCTAAAGTCTGCACAAGAAATGCAGAGTGTAGTATGAGTACAACCGACACATGTACTCTGTAAGTGCCGAGCCTAACCTCGATGAAATAATGACGAGGCTAAGGTAGGTCACTTACAATAACCTGTACACAGTATGCTAATAATGACATGAAAAGAAAATACAGGAAAATAAGACAACTAATGATCATAATCTCAATCCTTGAAAAACAGTAAAACCGGAAATACCAATCTTCAGAACTTCGTATGAAAACACCGAAAAACCAACATAATACAATAAGGAGTACAAAACATACAAACCGTTGCGACGCGCATCCCGATCCCACCATATGATCAAAGTCAATATCATAATTCTCCCTTATTTCACCATATCAATACTTTCTTATTTCACCTGTTGCGGCGTGCAACCCGATCCAATCATATAAACATAGTAAATATCATAATCCTCCCTTATTTCACCATATCGATCCTTCCTTATTCCACCTGTTGCGGCGTGCAAACCGATCCCCTATAACAATAAACATGATAAATTCCACAACTCAATTGACAAGAAGCTCTACGAATAAGGAATATAAAGCAAAGCCATAAAGGAAATTTCATACTGAATCAAGAGGTTCAACAATTTATACTAAGCGACAAGACAAGCCGAATATATTACAGTTAAAGTATACAAGTAAGGTAATTAGGGCAAGTAGCAATTAAATCACGGAAGCATGGGAGAAACTAACATTTTTAATGCGAGGATAATAAATGACAGGTAGCAAGTTAAGGCATAGGAAGCAATTAAGGCATGTAACAATCAAGACACGGAATAATATAATTAATAAAATATGGGTAGACATGAAAACAAGTAATTGACAGTGTATCTACACTCGTCACCTCGCATATACGCCGCTATACGTGAAATTCACATAGCACGTAGCTCAAGGGTTCCTATTCCCTCAAATCAAGGTTAGACCCAATACTTAGCTCACTCCGCAATCAACTCAAAAGTCAACCACGGCCTTGCCTTTCGAACAAGCCTCCAAACCAACCAAATCTAGAAAATATTTGACCAAACGATTCAAAATAAGCTGTAGAAACTACTCACGAATGAAAGAGGTTCAATTTAGATCATTATTGAAAAAGTCAACAAAAGTCAAACCCGGGTTCGCTTGGTCAAAACCCGAGATTCAGACCAAAATCATATTACACATTCACCCCCGATCCCGATTATGTAATTAGTTTCGATGTCCAACCTCAATTCGAGGTCTAAATCCCAAATTTACAAAAATCCCTAATTCTACCCAAACTCCTAATTTCTACCATGAAAATCCTAGATTTAATGTTGAAAACTTATGAAAAGTAATAGGTAATTGAAAAGAAATATATTGAGGTTGCTTACCAAGGAATTTAGGAAGAAAATCTCTTAGAAAAATCACCTTTAGGGTGTTTAGGGTTGAGAGTTTGAAAGATATGAGCTAAATCCCGTTTTCCCTCTCTTTTACCCGGTTGCAGTTATCACAATTGCGATAGATAGTTCGCAATTGCGATGATCGCAAAAGAGATCAACCCCTCGCAAATGCAAAGAAGTTCCTAATCATGTTGTCATCACAAATGTGATAATTTTGTCGCAAATACGAACCCAAGCCGTCCGCAAATGCGAAGTATACTTCACAAATGCGGGAAAAAAAGCACCTAAGTAGACAGTGGTCCGCATTGTAGATTTATCTTGCAAGGTTGGGTGAAGGTTGTAGATTTATCTTACAAGGTGCTTGCACCATTCGACCAAGAGGGTTTCAATATTCTCTATATAGTACGAAGAATTGTTTAACTTTATTTCTAAGTCAAATTAGAACCTGATAAAAATCACGATGCACAAAACTAAAACTAAGATAGAATTATCGTTTGGAATTATAGAATGCAAAATGGACGTATTCATAGTTTTAGTTTGCGAAATTCAAAATTCAGAAAATAATTTAGGACACAAATTAATTAAGGTGCGCACACACGCACACATCTAGGAAGATTTAGGGGTTGACAAAGTTGAGTTGATTTGTCTGGTCTTGCTTGCAACAATCAATATTAATGGCAATTTGGAGCTTTTAAGGAGTGGTCCTGTGTTAGATTCTTTATGGTATGATTTATGAGAACAGCTTTTGTAAAGCAATATTGTCTGCATTCGGAATTGCCTTCCCTTTCTCAAAGAAAAAAAAAAAAGGACATGAATGATGAACTAATTGATGGCACTAGTGGACGTTGCCCAAAGAAAAAGTCAAGAATAAAGTTGCTATATAAGAGGTCAAAATGTTAGTATTGAAGACTTAGACAACAAGACAATAAAAATATGAATGTTTCTTTAGATGATTCTAAAAAAGAAAATAGCCTAGAATAAATAGGGTAATAAGCTCTAACTAATAATTCCATAGAAAGGTAAGATATAGATCTACAATTTTTGTGAAGATGAAAATATTAATTCTTGCATGTGTTTGCCGGTCTACATTTATCAATACACTATATTAAAAGCACGCAACCTCTTAGTGAAATGTTGTTCACCTGTTTTACCATTTTAAAATAGTTTTCTTATGAGACAAAATTATAATTTAAGTTACTTTCCTAATATTTGAAATATTTAAATCCCCTAAAACTGGTTATTAAATATTTCTTTATTGAACTACATAAGAAGTCCTAAATTTTAGAGGTCAAAATGTTAGTATTGAAGACTTAGACAACAAGACAATAAAAATATGAATGTTTCTTTAGATGATTCTAAAAAAGAAAATAGCCTAGAATAAATAGGGTAATAAGCTCTAACTAATAATTCCATAGAAAGGTAAGATATAGATCTACAATTTTTGTGAAGATGAAAATATTAATTCTTGCATGTGTTTGCCGGTCTACATTTATCAATACACTATATTAAAAGCACGCAACCTCTTAGTGAAATGTTGTTCACCTGTTTTACCATTTTAAAATAGTTTTCTTATGAGACAAAATTATAATTTAAGTTACTTTCCTAATATTTGAAATATTTAAATCCCCTAAAACTGGTTATTAAATATTTCTTTATTGAACTACATAAGAAGTCCTAAATTTTAGACATGTAGCTACAACAACAACCAATAGAATCCCACTAGTAGGGTTTGTGGAGGGTAGAGTATACGCAGACCTTACCCCTACCCTAGAGGGGTAGAGAGGCCATTTCCGGGAGACCCTCGGCTCAGAGATGATAGATCAGTAATAACAACAGAAACCACAAAAATAATATCAACAACGTGAGAGACATCAAATAAATAGGAACGCAATAATACAAATACTATGCAAAAGTGTGAAACACAACATAAACCGCTAGCAGTCCTAGACAAAACATTATCAGACTAGACGGTACAAAGAGGAGAAACGGTCAACTACCCCTTAACCAACAAGCCTAATGCTCGACCTCCACTCCTTCCTACAAGAGCCATGTCCTCGGAAATCTGGAGTCATGTCATGTCCTTCCTGATCACCTCGCCCCATTACTTCTTAGGACGCCCTCTACCTCTTATCGTACCTGCCATAGCCAACCGCTCATACCTCCTAACTGGGGCATCTAGGCTTTTCCTCCACACGTACCCGAACCATCTAAGTCGCGCTTTTGTAAGTGTGGATTTTGACCACTTATTAGTTCCTTTTTACTTTTGTTTTAGTCCGAAAATATTGATTTATGTTTCCAAAACTAATGAAAGTGTGCAAATTGAAGGAATGTTAGAGATTTTGGCTCTTATGAAGAAATCTGACTAAAAAAGGAGTGTTCCGACTCACAAGGCAAGAAGGGGCACAACACACAAGAAGTGTGGTCTGCGGCTGCAGAACTGGTGAAGAAGCCCAGCAATACTTTAAGTAGAAGTACGGACCGTACATGAATTGTGTGTCCGCAGAACATGATCCGTACTGAAAAGAATTTAAAAAGTTCAGAGAGTGTGCAAAATACCAAGACTGAAGCCTTGCCAGAAGTGCGGACCGCACAAAAATTGTGCGGCCGCAGAAGCTGAATTGCAACCGCAAAACTAAATTGTGCAGTTGCAGAATCTAATTCCCTGCAAGCTGAAGAAATATGTGGACCACACATGTAATTGTGCGGCCACAAAATCTTCCGAGGGGCATTTTTATCCGCGAATTTAAGCCATTAAATAGACAGGAATCACATTTTTAGGTCAAGTTTTAAAGTTCAAACATCCATGAATTGATATATTGAGGAGGAATAAGGGTGAATTGATATTGTACGGTGAGATTGGGTTGCACGCCGCAACAGGAGGAATAAGGGTGATATATTGAGGAGGAATAAGGGTGAATTGATATTGTATTGTGGGATCGAGTTGCACGCCGCAACAGGAGGAATAAGGGTGGTATATTGCAGAGGAATAAGGATGAATTGATATTATATGGTGGGATCAGTTTGCGCGCCACAATATATTATGTTTATTATTATGATAATGATATTGTACGATGGGATCGGGTTGCACGCTGCAACAGAAGGAATAATGATGATATATTGAGGAGGAATAAGGGTGAATTGATATTATATGGTGGGATCGGGTTGCGTGCCGCAACATATCTTGTATGTTGGTAT
Organism: Nicotiana tabacum; assembly: GCF_000715075.1. Classification (NCBI taxonomy): domain Eukaryota; kingdom Viridiplantae; phylum Streptophyta; class Magnoliopsida; order Solanales; family Solanaceae; genus Nicotiana; species Nicotiana tabacum. The sequence goes on along the minus strand of NC_134099.1, from coordinate 118,140,966 downwards.
CTCCTGCTTTACTGTATTGACTTTAGTTCCTTTGTGCAAGACTTTGATAATTTATATTTCTGGTCTTCACTTAGCTTTGAGGATCGAGTTATGCCATTGACTTATTGACTTGCCATCATTTCCTGAGTTCTTTTCCTAATACTATTATTCAAGTGAATTAATTTTTAAAGTAAAATTTACTACATTGAGTCATTTCCTCCTGCCCTTTTAAGTGGTTAGTAATATAGTGATTTAAAATAAAGGAATTAATATCATGCTAGCTTATATGGCTTTTAAATTGGAACTCGCCATATATATATATTCAATATTACAAATTCTAATAATTTTTATATGTTATTTCAATTGGTTTCTCAACTATATTTTCTTAACCCGTCTGAGGTGTATTTTACTTAAAAAGGAATTGCTATTAAGTTTTAATTTAATAAATCCTATATTAAAGGCAATAGCTTATTCGATGTTGTATTTCTTTTTATTATTATTATTATTATTATTATTATTATTATTATTTAAAAGGGTATTTTCTTCACTCAAATAATTTCTAAAAATAGCTTCATCTTTTCTCGTTGATTTCCTATTGGGTCTAGAAACTGTAAAACTACTTTATGTACATAAATGGAACTTCTTGAATATTTTAAATTTGCGTTTGTTACAGATATTATGTACTGAATAGCACGTGGATGCTGTCGTGCAAAGTGAGGTGGAAATATGTGGGCACCGGGTGCCATGTGTGTTAAAGGTTTGGAAGTTATGAATTTTGATATAAGGTTACGAGTATCAGGATGATTGGAATTTGTGTATTAGAAGCGATGCGATTGGTTGAGTTAATATTGCTTTTCCTTATTTGATCACATTTTACTTGTCTGTATCTCAACGGTGTTGGTGTGTAATTACCTGATTATTTTCATTACCATCCGTGTTTTCCTCTTATCGTCTCTATTGTTGTAATTTGATTTCTCACTGTTATTGGAATTACCTTGTTATCTTTATCCTGTTAGTTTATTATCATATCTTGTTCAATTTATTAGACCAGTAGGTTTCTTGACTGTTCCTCGTCACTATTCTACCGAGGTTAGTCTTGATACTTATTGGACACCGCTGTGGTGTGCTCATACTACACTTCTGTACATTTTTGTACAGATCCAAGTATGTGATCGTTAGTAGCTGTGCGGATCGTCATTGTGGAGACTCAAGTATACCTGATGCTGCATTCGCAGGCCTCAGAGTCACCTTCTATTGTATTTATTTCTAATGTTTCCTTTTGTTCTGGAATAGTGATGTATTCAATATGTATAACTACTCCTAGAAAAGCTTATGACTTGTACTACCAGTTTTGGAATTATAAATTGTTTAGAGATATCTAATTCGAAGTTAGTGAATATTATTATTATTTCTGTTAATGTTAGGCTTACCTAGTTTTAGAGACTAGGTGCCATCACGACTTCTTCGGAGAGATTTTGGGTTGTGACAAGTTGGTATCAGAGCTCTAGGTTCATAGGTGCTACGAGTCATAAGTAGGTTTAGTGGAGTTTTGTGGATTGGTACAGAGACATATGTACTTATCTTCGAGAGGCTACAGAAACTATTAGGAAATTACACCTCTTTCATTCCTTATCGTGCAACATTGATTCAGCTCGAAGCATATGTCTTATGTTCCTTTACATCAATTCACGTATGATATTGCACTCTCGGTGTCCGCTATGCGCCAGTGGTTCATGATGCTATAGACGGGCTACGAGGGAACTAGAGATGCTCAAACATTTTCTCCATGTGTTGTCCAGACTGAAGATGCAGAGGTATTGAGAGACTATTCAGTTGTTCACATGGAGGTGCATCGGGTTCTGACATCTGGTTGATCTGTACAAGCTTGGGAATGTTTAATTGGTTGACTAGTTGTCGAGATTGTAGCAGGGTCACGAAGTGGATGTTGATTGAGGATAGTTGGTGGTATTGGAGACTATATGGTTTGTATGAGATTTCTGCTCAGTGAAAGGTACATGTTATTATTCAAGGCATGGAAGGAAACGGGTTTGATTGTCACGAGAATGGACGTGCGCTTAGTAGATGACTTGGAGTACCTTGTGATTGGGGTTGTGCGAGCTGTGAAAGTTAGTTTTGAGAACCATCAGATATTATTTTCTATGGCTTCGCACCAAGTGGGGGAGTCCACTAGCAGCATTCAGGTTGCAGAGTCAGATTTACAACAGTTTTGGCCTGAGTATCAAGGAAAGTTGGAGAAACAACTTCAGATTTACAGAAGGTCTATTCAGCGTGGGCATCTTGGTTGCGGCAGTACGGGGTGCTTCAGAGAAATGCGGTGGATTATGAGCTTTTGGGCTACGTGGTTCATTCTAGGATTATCTATACTTGCGCTTTGATTGGAACCATTGCACATGGACGGGGAAGAAGTATTACCCTAGAGGAAAGACAAGGAATATCCGAAGAAATGGGTCAGCTATGTGGTGTTTGGTCAGCATAGCAATGGAAGTAATTGGTCCTTTTGAATGAGGATTCTCTACAGGCATTTGTGGCAGTACTCTTAGATTGGACAGTTTGTGTGACTCGGTTGAGTTGGAAAGGTACAGTCCTGATGTCTTAGTTGCATGCAGGCGGATCCCAGAGAGTTATCGATGGTTTTGGCAACAGCTTGAGTTGGCTAGCTACTATGGGCATAAGGAATATGTTGTACATTATGGTTTTTTCCCAGATGGGTATCAGAAATTAATAGAGTGTTGGAATTGTTGGATATCATATGTGGAGAGCGTGCATTTTAGGAAGGAACCTTGAGTTTTTGGTTGCGGGTGCATGACTAATGGCATGGTGATTACTGGGTTTTGAGGTTTTTGCGGTTCATGTTTTGTTACGCGGCTAGAAATTCTATATGGGTGCTTCAGCAGGATGATGGGGTGTGAATGGTATATCAGCCATTTGATTTATGTAGTTGAGTCGGGTATGGAAATTTTGGTATTCTTGAGGTTTTGGGGCTAGATGCCCCCATATGCGGGCTATTTCTTGCTGCGGATTGTGAAGGCATGTTGAGACTGGGATAACTGATAGCATACATCATCGATAGGTTGCTATGGGCTTTAGAAGGATATTTACCTATTTGGAAATGATCAGGATGTGGGTTGGGGGCTATTTGGAAGCTCAACGAGAATATGTATTTTGTATCAGGTCAAGCTTGGGTGCTCTTATGAGATTGTCATCGCGGATATGTTAGCATGCAGAATGGATATTATTTGTGCCATTGGCCTATGTTATGTGCTACTCTTTTATGTTGTGTTAGGCTGTGAGGTTGTATGATTATTCTCCACGCATGTTGTAATTCTGTTCAGGCCTTATAGCGATGTGGGCGGGATGTCCCTCGTGATGTTGATTCGCTCATTGCACCTTAGTTGTGCTTGCTTTCTTCCATGTTTATTTATTTTTATTCATTTTACCACAATTTTACTTATGCACTCCGTTGTGCTTGATATCAGTATTCATGAGATTAGTGAACCCAAGCACTTTGGCTTGATGAGTATTTTGGGAGCGGACTGCACGCCGCAGCGGATGTTATATGGGATACCCTTTCCTTGTGTTTATTTGGTGTTTTACTTTCCCTCTGTGGGACGATTTAATGAAAACTGTACTTTTATTGTTAAACATGTTGTACTTGTTAGATTATCCTTATACCTTGCTTTTATTCTATTTGTACTACATAATTGAGTTATTGATGGGTTGGTGCGAGCTGTGTGGTGTAAGAATCTGTGTGGTTCCGTGATGAGTTGTTCGTTGGGATGCTTGTATTGGCTGAGATGAGGTTTTTAGACTTGAGATTAGCACTATCGTATTGGGGGTGAGGAGTATTTGGAAGTTTGAGGCTGTTTCTGCTAAGATTTGGGCAATGGCCCTTGACGGGTGAGAAAGCTTCTTGACTTGTTGACTTCATGGGTGGCTATGAGTTCTCGCATGTTTCTTTATCATGGGCAGCGTTATGGAGGTCCGGAACAAGGTTATATTCAATGTGAAGAGTATTACTGGCATCTAGGATGCTATTTGGGCAGTCATGATGGTCAGAAGTTATTACTACGGGCATTTGAGTTGTGTGGAACATCATGTGATTGTACCCTAGGTTGGAATTATGGCTCGATTCGGCTTGTTCAAGTTTATACAGTGAGATCATGCGAGATTCGGGTCCTATGATAAATTTCAGATGTTGAGATTTGGGTTTTGTCCTAAGGTTATGGACAAAGGATGAAGTGAGACCTTTAGTTAAATTGCGTTGTCAGTCCTACATAGATTTGGGTGATGGGGAATCACCCTCGGGTGTATGCATGGTGAGCTCATGCAGTGGTTCGGTGGCTTTGGAACGACTCTGGGCACGTTCGAGGACGAACGTATGTTTAAGTGGGGAAGGATGTAAAGACCCGACTGGTCGTTTTGAGCAATTGTGTCTGGTTTGAGAGTTTAAGGTCATGATCAGCTTCATATTATGTGTATCGACTTGCGTGCATGGTTGAATTCAATTTTTGGATGATTTGGAGTAGTATTGGAAGAATGAATCTAGTTTTGGAAGCTTTAGCGGTAAGAATTTAATCGGAATTTGACTTTTGAGTGAACGGCTACAGAATGAGTTTTGGATGATGTGAACAACTTCGTATGGTGATTTTGGACTTAGGCGTGCGTTCGGTTTCGGATTTGGAGGCCCGTAGGGTAATTTGAGGCATTTCGGCGAAAGTTGGAAAATGGAGAAGTTTGACCCATAGTTGACATAGCAGGATCGGAATGCGATTTCAAGAGTTGGAAAAACTCGGTTATGTCATTTGGGACTTGTTTGCAAAATTTGGCATCATTCCTGGTTTGTTTGATTGGTTTCGGCACGAGTTTTCGAAGTTGGAAGATTTGGAAGTTCATAGTTCGATTCATGGCGCGGTTTGCATTTTTGGCATTTTTTTGATATGATTTGAGACCCCGAGCGAGTCCGTGTTAGGTTATAGAACTTTCTCGTGTGTTTAGATGGGGTCTCGGGGGCCTCAGGTGTGTTCCGGGTGGGCTACAGGTCAATTCCTTCTATATTTGAACTGTTGTTTCTGATTTTTGGTGTTCTTCTTTGTGATCGTGAATAGCCTTTTGCATTCGCGAAGTGTTGTTGCTGGCTACCTCGAAATCCTTCTTCATGTTCGCATTCAACATCTTGCGTTCGCAAAGGTCTGTCTTTTCCCTCATCGCATTCGCGTTCCTTCCACGCGTTGGCGTAGTTATGCCTTTTCCCTCTTCGTGTTCGCGTACTAATTCATGCGTTCACGAAGAGCAGTCGTTGGGCCATCAGACTTTTCTTCTTCACATTTGCGAACGTGTTGTCGCGTTCCCGAAGCACATCTAGGCAGCCCTCATCTTTCCTTCTTCGTGAATGTGAATATCCTTCTGTGTTCGCGATGCTTTAGCATCTAGGCAGAATAAATAGTACTCTATTCTGAGGGTTTGCTATTTTCACCATTTTTGGAGTTCTAGAGCTCGGTTTTGAGCGATTCTTTGTGGATTTTTCAAGAAAAATGATTGGGTAAGTGTTCTTCACCTAGAATTGATTATATTCCACAATTTTATCTTTATTTTTATCATTTAAATTGTGTTTTGGGTTGAGGAAAATGTTGGTTTTGAATAAAAATTTTGAAATGCAAAATCATGATTTAAGGAATGAAATGGTATCAGAATTTGATAATTTTGGTATGGTTGAACTCATATTGGAATGAGTGTTCGAATTTTATAAAATTTGGGTTCCGAGGTGCGGGCCGGGGGGTCGACTTTTGGATCAATTTTTACAATTTGATAAAAATTGAGGCTTTATGATCCGGAATAGTTTCTTATGTGTTCTATTTGTGCTTTGAAGTTATTTTGGTTAGATTTGAGCCGTCCGGAGGTCATTCCACCCGAGAAGTTCACTTTCGAGTACCAATCTGTCTTCTTTGAGGTAAGTATCTTGCCTAACCTTGTGTGGGAGACTTCCCCTTAGGATTTGAGTCCTCCATGCTAAGTGTAGTCCATGCACGCGAGGTGACGAGTGCGTGCTCGATCTTATTTGTGGAAAATTAGCCTTTTAGGGTTGTTAGGTCCTTATGTTCACTAAGTGAAAAGTTGTTCTAATATGACTGTGCTTCCTATTTGCTAGTTTCACCTCTACATGATCTATACGATGTTATTAGCACTTCTTTACCCCTTACTTGCTATCTGACCCTTATTTGCCTTACTTGAAGTGATTTCCCTCCTTATTATTTTTTTATTTCTTAATTATGAGTTTCTCTATGACTCCGTGCATATATGCTGCATGTCCAAATTGTTATGGTTGCCTGTGTAGTTATCACGTGCCTTACATGTTTTTTTGTTTTTGTAAAGGTTGTTGTATTCCTTTGATTTTTACGTGATTCTCTTGTTGCCGTGTACTCATACTTTTGGTGGTAGAAATTCTTGTAATTGAGTTGTTGATTTAAATTATGTAGGGTAGGATCGGGTTGCACGCTGCAACCCGAGGAATAAGGGTGATATATTGAGGAGGAATAAGGTGAATTGACATTGTACGGTGGGATCGGGTTGCACACCGCAACATGAGGAATAAGGGTTATATATTGAGGAGGAATAAGGGTGAAATGATATTGTACGGTGGGATCGGGTTGCATGCCATAACAGGAGGAATAATGGTGATATATTGCGGAGGAATAAGGGTAAATTGATATTATATGGTGGGATCGGGTTGTGCGCCGCAACATATTATGTTTATTATTATGATATTGATATTGATATTGTATGGTGGGGTCAGGTTACACGCCGCAACAGGAGGAATAATGGTGATATGTTGAGGAGGAATAAGGGTTAATTGATATTATATGGTGGGAGCGGGTTGCGCGCCGCAACATATCTTGTATTTTGGTATCCCCTGCTTTATTGTATTGACTTTAGTTCCTTCGTGCAAGACTTTGATAATTTATATTTCTGGTCTTCACTGAGCTTTGAGGATCGAGTTATTGTCATTGACTTATTGACTTGCCGTCATTTGAGTTCTTTTCCTAATACTATTATTCTGGTGAATAAATTTTTAAAATAAAATTTACTACGTTGAGTCATTTCCTCCTGCCCTGATGAGTGGTTAGTAATATAGTGATTTAAAATAAAGGAATTAATATCATGCTACCTATGGCTAAATTGGAACCCGCCATATATATATTCAATATTACAAATTCTAATAATTTTTATATGTTATTTCAATTGGTTTCTCAACTATATTTCCTTAACCCGTCTGAGGTGTATTTTACTTAAAAAGGAATTGCTATTAAGTTTTAATTTAATAAATCCTATATTAAAGGCAATAGCTTATTCGATGTTGTATTTCTTTTTATTATTATTTAAAAAGAGTATTTTCTTCACTCAAATAATTTCTAAAAATAGCTTCATCTTTTCTCGTTGATTTCCTATTGGGTCTAGAAACTGTAAAACTAATTTATGTACATAAATGGAACTTCTTGAATATTTTAAATTTGAGTTTGTTACAGATATTATGTACTAAGTAGCACGTGGACTCTGTCGTGCAAAGTAAGGTGGAAATATGTGGGCACCAGGTGCTATATGTGTTAAAGGTTTAGAAGTTGTGAATTTTGATATGAGGTTACGAGTATCGGGATGGTTGGAATTTGTGTATTAGAAATGATGCGATTGGTTGAGTTAATATCCCTTTCCCTTATTTGATCACATTTTACTTGTCTGTATCTCAACTGTGTTGGTGTGTAATTACCTGATTATTTTCGTTACCATTCGTATTTTTCCTTTATCGTCTCTATTGTTGTAATCTGATTTCTCCATGCTATTGGCATTCCCTTGCTATTTTTATCCTGTTAGTTGATTATCATATCTTGTTCAATTTATTAGACCAGTAGGTGTATTAATTGTTCCTCATTACTACTCCATCGAAGTTAGTCTAGATACTTATTAGGCACCGTTGTGGTGTGCTCATACTATACTTCTGTACATTTTTATACAAATTCAGGTATGTGATCGTTAGTAGCTGTGCATATCGTCGCTGTGAAGACTTAAGTAAACCTGCTGCTGCGTTTGCAGGCCTTGGAGTCACCTTTTGTTGTATTTATTTGTATTGTTTCCTTTTGTTCTGGAACAATGATGTATTCAATTTGTATAACTACTCCTAAAAAGGCTTATGACTTGTACTACCGGTTATGAGAATTATAAATTGTCTGAGATATCTAATTCGAAGTTAGTGAATATTATCGTTATTTCTGTTAATGTTAGGCTTACCTAGTTTTAAAGACTAGGTGCCATCACGACTCTTTCAGAGAGATTTTGGATCGTGACAGTTAAATTGTTCATGATGATAAAAAATTACTATTTGTGATATAATCAATTTTATATATACTTATGGATAAAAATTATTTATTTTACTCAAGTAAAGTAAAAAAATATCATGTAAATCTAATTAAAACTGCACGAAGCGCAAAAAAATTCACTACTCTAGAATAAACAGAGAGGAATGAAGTTGTATGGTGGACCTTCCTTGAGACGTCATTGGTTCTTTCTCTATATGACAAAGTTACCCTACGATCTAATTGTCCACAACGTCATGAAAGCAATTCCTTAATTTCATGACCACACCTTTACTCTTTTGTTTCGCTACCTTTATTAGAAAAGAAAACAGAAACACAACACAACACAACGTAACCCCCTTTTTAAAATAAAAAACTATAGAAAGAAACAAAAAGTAAACGAGAAACCACTGGATAATCAGCTTTATAGCTGTAGCACCTATATTATATTTTAATGTTGTTCAGTCTACCGAACTCTTTGTTAGCAATGAGATAGCAGCTTTTTGTTCTAGCAAATATTTAAGAAAAACTTTCAATACAAGTATATTATTTAAGCAAAATCTAATAAGTTCGATCATACATAATTGGGCTTCTACCCCGCCATTATTGGGTGAGGATTGTAGATTTATCTTGCAAGGTGCTTGCACCATTCGACCAAGAGGGTTTCTGTTTCTCTATATTGTACAAAGAATTGTTTAATTTTATTTCTAATTCAAATTTTAACCTGACAAAAATGATGCATAAAATTAAAACTAAGATAAAATTATCGTTTAGAATTATAGAATGCAAAATGGACGTATTCATGGTTTTAGTTTGCCAAATTCAAAATTCAGAAAATATTGTGGACACAAATTAATTAAGGTGCACACATCTAGGAAGATCTAGGAGTTGACGAAGTTGAGTTGATATGTTTAAAAACCGCACCAAACCAAAAAATCAAACCAAACTGATTAAAAAACCCGACTAAATTTGGTATTGAGTAAAAAAATCTGAACCAAACCGACATATAAATATATAAATTTTATTTATATTTTTAAGATTTTATAGTGATTATTCTTTAGAAAATGTAGAAATATTTGGAATCCTCTCATGTATTAACCTTGAAAGAGTAAATTAGCAAAAAATTATTGTTAGACGACTAAGAAAATAACTACTATGTGTTACTAAAAAAATTCTCCCATTAGAATATTTTAATAGATCATATGTTTATCAATTTTTTCCTTATTTACTAAACATATATTCACTTATCAAAGTTTTATCTATAATTTTAATAATGTAAGATTGAAATAATATTCATGTAACAAAAAAACATGAAAACCCGAAAAACCCGAACCAATCCAAACTGATATAATTGATTTGGTTTGATTTTGATAAAATCGAACCAATCCGATCCATGTATACCCCTATTTGCGACAATCAATATTAATGGCAATTTGGACCTTTTAAGGAGTGGTCCTGTGTTAGATTCTTTTATGGTATAATTTATGAGAACAGCTTTTTTGAAAGTAATATTGTCTGTATCCCGTGTGGCTGTGGCCTTCCCTTTCTCAAAGAAAAAGAAAAGAAAAGGACATGTGATGGCACTAGTGGACGTTGCCCAAAGAAAAAGTCAAGAATAAAGTTGCTATATAAGAGGTCAAAATGTTAGTATTGAAGACTTAGACAACAAGACAATAAAAATATGAATGTTTCTTTAGATGATTCTAAAAAAGAAAATAGCCTAGAATAAATAGGGTAATAAGCTCTAACTAATAATTCCATAGAAAGGTAAGATATAGATCTACAATTTTTGTGAAGATGAAAATATTAATTCTTGCATGTGTTTGCCGGTCTACATTTATCAATACACTATATTAAAAGCACGCAACCTCTTAGTGAAATGTTGTTCACCTGTTTTACCATTTTAAAATAGTTTTCTTATGAGACAAAATTATAATTTAAGTTACTTTCCTAATAATATTTTTAAAATGTAAATATATTAAAATAAAGGCATACCGTATGCGTGTGATTCTTAACATTACGTAAAATCTCTTGTCCTATCCCCAGTAAATTGTATACTATCATCAATTTATTGTTGAAGCTTCACCTTTCCAGAAAAATCGAGATTTTTTGCTTCTAATCGTGACTAAGGTAGTGGTAGTTGGTTGGCGATAAGTACGAACGACATGTACCTTCCTTTTTGTGGAAGATCCCTCCATCCTTGGAGACAAGTCTACACTCTTTTCAATCTTAGTAGAAGTTTTAGCCGATGAGGAGAGCTCAGTGGGAGCTAGAGCACCCCTCTAAATCAGTCTTCCTCCGCCCGAATCGGAATCAAAGTAGTATCCACCTTCTTCCTTTGCCGCAGGAATGAGTAAATAAACACACTAAAAAATAGTAGCAACTAAAATTTCTAGCAGAACTTACCACAAGAAACATGATTAGATAAAACACTATCTCAACAAGAAAAGTTATGATTCGTATGACTAAATAAAGAAGTGTATCGTAGCAAAAGTTTTAATACACAAAGAAATTCAATTTATACAAAAACAAATCCAAATATATTAAAAAAATATGAATCGCATATCCCAAAATTGTAGTCCCCTTTTAATTTTTTTTTTGATATGCCAAGATATTCTCTACATGTACATTTGACAATTAAATTATTTTTTAAAAAAGAACGTACTATCCATTACTACTGTGTGTTAAAAAATGGTTTGGAAGAGCAAAAGAAATAGTTCTAGAAATTAAATTAAAGAAACTAAGGTGAAAATTAATATGTGAAGAAAAAGTTTACCTTGTTTGATAGGTGTAGATACGTTTTGTGTGTTGGAGATGGAATCAGATGAATTGTTGAATTTGGTTCAACTTATGCTTTTAAAAATAATTCATGATGAGAGAATACTTACACACACTGATTTGCATAACTGTTGGAAATTGGAATGAAAGACATTCCAACGGTTTAGATGATGAAAGTAATTCAAGTAACTGCAGTAATGGATGAAAGTCCAAGCAATAGTTGTCTTTTCACTTACCCTATTAATTGTAATTGGGAGATATATATTTGTAATTGACATGTAAGTTTTTTTGTTTTGTAACAAAGATATATGTTCACCACGATACACTAAGATCCTGCTATGTGCGGCCACAAAGATATATACATATTGAAATATTATTCAAGTTAAGGGCAAAATGGTCTTTCAGCTTTTGATGGACATTTCGATAATTTAATTCAACTTTGAAGTTTCTCACTTATAATATAGTATGATTTTGGGTTTTATGAGAAAACTGATATAACTAATGGATAATGAAGTGATCTAAACTTATACATTTTATAAAATGACAGAAAGGATCACAAAGGGTGGAAGATAAAAGGAGCAAAAGTTAAAGCTAAGCCGTGAAAAGTTTTCAATAAACGTGTAGTTATAATTTATCATTTAATAGAATTCCCAGTTAATCACATTCATGTACCTATTAAAGTATTTAATATGAGGCTACTTTTTTATGGTGAAGGTCAAAGGGCTTCTATGTTTGTGTTTATTTCAATTAAACTTTTTTAATTAATTTTGTTAGAATGTTTATTGACGTTTTTAGACAAAATTTATTTAAAGGAATATTATGTTGAAGGATATTATAGTCACTTAGCTTTATAGGGTTATTTTAGTCTTTCAATTTTTAGTTTGGGTCTTCATACTTATAATAAAGTACTAGTTTCTGGACGCGTGCATTGCACGTGTGTTTCATCTCAATTGGTTGAAAGCTTCTTAAAACGGTAAAAATAATATTAAAACTTGCGCACAATAAGTAATCGAAATTTTGAAATCAAAAACACATGCTAAAATTGATGAATAGTCAAGCCTTGTAATCAGCTACTAATGCTTGCATTAAGGTAGATTGCTTACATCACATCCCATGGGATGCGGCCCTTCCCAAAATCCTACGTAAACACAGAATACTTTGTCCACTGTGTTGACCTTTAGTCATCCTATTCGAATGACTATATTTTTTGTCACGTATTAAAATGTGAAACTATCACTAAAATCAAATCACTTAAAATATCAATTACAATATATGTAAGAGAATTTCTCACATTAATTCCACTTGACTTCAAGCTATTGGTTATTCTTTTCATCTTTACCTAGTGTATGATGTATTCAATTTTGCATTTTAATTTCAGTATTGCATAGTATGTGAGTCTTCTAAATTTGCGGTTGATTCTAAACCTCGTAGTTGGAAAATGACTATTCTTTACTATCTCCTTTTTGTTAGTAATTTTCTTCACTCTTTTAATACTCTAATAAATATTAATATATGCAATCGATTGCTAGAATTTCTTCTAAAACAAGACTTCCATATTTTCTCTTTTTTTTTTTGGTCTAAATATATTCTTCATGTTTCGTTCTATTGAATTATAAAAATATAATGAACAAACATTACCTTAAAGCTACAGCAGTTATCAAAAGGAAACAATTATCCCAAGCAAGTGTTAGGCAAAATGTTTATTGCTCTATAGAGAAAAGAAAAGGAATATTACAACTCTAATAATGCAGCCAGACCTTTTCATTTCATCCCGAAAGCAAAACGTAAATTTAAAGCCAAAGGAGAAAAAAGGAAAAAACAAATAAAGAAAATAATCAAAATAAAATATGATAATTAAGAATAAGTACATTAGATTTAAGATTTCAGGGGTATAAATTATACTCCATAGATACAATTGCTAGGTCTCCTTTAAATATAGGCACAAAGAGATATCATATCCTTTGGCCACATGTATGGGGACGATAGTATTTGTAATTGGTTAACAAGGAACAAAACAATTGGAAAGCAATAACACTGCCCAACACAAACTAAGTCCACTAAGGTTTCTTTTATATATCTGGGGGTTGTTATTGGAGTTGAGCAAAATCAGTCAATATTCAACACAGGTTATTTTTTTCCTTTTTGAAAAATGTTTGTTTGAAGAGTCAATTTATATAAATGGACATAAAACAAATAACAAAACTTTCGCTATATAATTACTATCATTAATTTCTATTTAACACCTTCTAGGAATTGAATGGTATAAGCTGAAACCTCTTCATTTAGCTGCAGTCAAACCAACATTGCAAGATTATAGTATTTTTTTCTTTGAAGAATATTAGTTTTGAATCATTAGATTACGTGAAAGATTTTTTTCTTGAATTCAAAAAGAGGGATATTGGTTTCTAATTGATAGTTTCTATAGCGATTTTAAAGTGTAACAAAAAGTATATTGTCAAGACCCCACCAGCTCGGTCGTGATGGCGCCTCTCGTGAAGACAAGGCCAGCCGACACAACATCCATATTAACCCCTTAATCATTAAGAGTCATTTTTAAGTCTTTAATTAAACAATATCTCATAACATAAGTTTGACTGACAGTGCGAAAATAACATACAAGACCGACATCGGGGTGTCACTAGCCATGAGCATCTACCAAGGTCTGAATACTACAAAAAAATAGTCAAAATGTACTAAGTACAGAAATGAAATGAGAGGAAGGAAGCAGTGCTGCGAACGTCGTGCAGCCACCTTACTAATCCTGATGACTCCGCGTCTGAGCATCCAACACCCGCTACCGGGTTCCGAAATACCTGAATCTGCACGCGAGGTGCAAGGAGTAATGTAAGTACTCCAACCCAGTAAGTAATAAGAGTAAATAAAGACTGAGCAGTAGGAAGAAGTGAATCCACATTTATGTTAAACTCAATAAGTACAACAGGCTTTCAAATCAGAGTATGAGTCAATCATCTCGTTTAAAATCCAACTTTTGGTAAAAACCATTTAAAAATACCTTCCAACGGTTTCAGTAGGGGTTCAATACCATTTTTAATAAAGGAGATAAAAACCATAATCGGCCCCCCGGGCAAAACAGGAGTCATAAATACATCATAACAAGAAAATCTCAGTAGAAATATCAAAAGCCAAATCAGTGGTTACATTCTGAACATCTCATAATCCCCAGCTTAAATGAAAGTTGTTTAGAAACATTTATTCAATGTTTTCGACAAAGGCTCGGTATAAAGATGAGTGAAAGAAGTCAATAAATCAACATATTCGATAGAAACACACTTAAAGAGGAGTAAAAATCAGTAAGTTCATAAACAAGCCTCTCAGGCAAAGCATCACTCAGGTGCATGTATATATATCTATCACTCCTCGGGCTAGCCTCTCAGTCACTCGTGACTCAACTCTTACCAATCAGTACTTACACTCAGCACTCACACTCAATAGGTACCACGTAGTAATCGCTGCGGCGCGCAGCCCGATCCATATATTGCTGCGGCGTGCAGCCCAATCCATATATCTTGTCGACAACGCTCATTAGGGGTGTGAAGACTCCGGAGAGGCTCCTACAGCCCAAGCGCTATATCGCTGCGGCGTGAAACCTTATACATACACACACACCTATACATACACACATACACACACACACACACACACACACACACACACACACACACACACACACATATATATATATATATATATATATATATTGCTGCGGCGTGTAGCCCGATCCATAAATATATAATCCTCACAACCAGGCCCTCGGCCTCTCTCAGTCATTAACCTCACAATCAGACTCTCAGTCTATCCCAGTCATCAACTTCATAATCAGACCCTCGATCTATCTCAGTCATCAACTCACGATCACTCGGACCATTAGTAAAATAGGGAACCCAGCCCAAATAGTTTTCATATTTATAAGAAATAAAGTGATAAAACCATATTTAAACAATAAACAGGTAAAACATGACTGAGGACATGCTTTCAAAACAAATAGAGTGAGGAAAAATAGTGAAAGTGCCCCTAAGGGTCTCAGCAGGTCGGCACAAGGCTCCAAACATGGCATGCAGCCCAAAATATAATATAAATCTCTAAAACATGGAATATCATAAGATTTCAAATCAAATACGCGACTTAACAGTCGTACGGGATGGACTAAGTCACAATCCCCAATGGTACACCACTCCACGCTCGTCATCTAGCGTGTGTGTTACCTCAAAGTGACACAATGATGTGTAATCCGGGGTTTCAAACACTTAGGACAGTATTTACAATCATTACTTACCTCGATCCGGTCCAAACCCTAGCCCGCGATGCCTTTTCTCCTCAAATCGGCCTCCACGCGCATCGAATCTATCCAAAATCAGAACGAATACGTCGCAATATGATAAGGGAACAAAGCCCAAGCGAAAATAATCAACAAAGGGTACGATTCCCGAATTTACCAAAACTCGAGCCCCAGCCCACGTATCGGAATCGGTAAAATTTACATTTTCAGATCCTCATACCCTCACGAGTCTGACCATACCAAAGTTATCCAATTCTGGTACCATTTGGTCCTTCAAATCATCATTTTATATTTTTGGAAGATTCCACAACTTTTCTTCCTAAATTCCATCCCAACTCACGAATTAAATGATGGATTCAATGATAGATTCATGTGTTCTAGCCAAATCTGAGTTAGAATCACTTACCCCGATGAATTTCTTGAAAAACCTTCGAAAGATCGCCAAAATTCGAGCTCTCTAGGTCAAATTATTAAATAAAATCCAAAACCTCGTATTTATAAAGTACTCCACAGATTTCCACCTCTGCGGACCGCACAAATATGACCGCGGTCTGCACAAAAACGACTGTGGTCGCACAGGTTTTCATCTGCAGTGACAGGCTTTAGTATTTTGGCCATAATTTTCGCTACAGATGTCTCAATTGCGATATCTTTACCTTTATGAAAACTAGACACGAAGGGCTACAACTCTAGTGTTTGAATCATCTCAAAATTCCTTGTATATCAAAAGATATGAGCTTCCGAAGTAGGACCAGTGAAATATTCCCCATTGCGGCCGAACTGCATTTTATGCGGTCCGCACAGCACCTACCGCGGTCGCACTTCATTTTGTGCGGACCGCGCTGGTGGGTTCCGACGCCTGCAACCCTTCTGGACCTGCTACAGCTATGATTTTTGGCCTAAAACATCCCGGAACCTACCCGGAACCCCCCGGAACTTCAAACCAATTGTACCAACACATCCCATGACATCTTTCAAACTTGTTCAAAACTTCAGAACGCTCACAACAACATCAAATCACCAATTTAACACAGGATTCAAGCCTAAGAACTCTTAAATTATGCTTTCGATCAAAAAGTCTATCAAATCTCGTCCGAATGACCTGAAATTTTGCACACACATCCCAAATGACACAACGAAAATACTGTAACTTCAGGAATTTCATTCCGACCTCTATATCAAAATCTCACCTACCAACCAGAAAACGCCGAAATCTCAATTTCGCCAATTCAAGCCTAAACCTTCCACAGACTTCCAAAATGCATTCCGATCTCACTACTAAGTCCCAAATCACCTAACGGAGCTAACCAAATCATAAAAATCCCAATCCAAGATCATATACAAACAAGTCAAATCTTGGTCAAACCTTTCAAATTTTTAAGTTTCAAACTGAGGACTGTTCTTCCAAATTTCTTACCGATTACCCTGAAAACCAAAACCAATGATTTACATAAGTCATAATACACCACATGGGGCAAGTCATGCCCGAGAACTGACGGTCAAAGTGCAAAAGCTCAAAACGACCGGTCGGGTCATTACATCCTCCCCCCCTTAAACATACGTTCGTCCTCGAACGTGCCCAGAGTTGTTCTAAAAGCCAATCAATCGCTGAATAACCTCACCATGCGCATACCTGGGGGTGATCCCACGTCACCCTATCTCACATAGGTTCGATAACACAATATAACTGAAATTTCACAATCTATCCTAGTCCATAAATCATAGAGCCACATTTCTGCTTCTAATATCCTCAATACGATCAGAATCTCACATTTATACTGTGAATAAGTCCAAACAAGCTGTCACAAACCATATCTACTATCTCAGGTGCAATCACATGATATACCACATAACTCAAACACTCGCATCAATAACTTCTAATCACATCAGTTGCACATAACAACCGAATACCGATAGAAAACCTCTTATCAACTAAAGTCTCATTCCCACACTTTCATATACTGCTAATGATAAATAAACCACACAGTGAGCCATAACTATTTCTCAGATCAACCATTCATGAAGCTACTTCTCCTTTGGAAAAGACCATAGCAATTTTCCTGAGCCGAAGCTCGATATTATCCTTCCAACATGCTGAAATCAAATCTTCTTGTATTCATTAATGATCCCAACGATCTCATCTAATCCAACATACTACTCTGGTGACATGACACATCAATACAGGCCTAAGACACCACTTGCACAATACGCGCACCAATAAGCAACAGTCCGAACATACTCAAATCATGAAAATGACACACATGAAAGAGCTATACATCAAGCTCACCAGTACCACCACAACACAAGGCTAAGAACCCGTCTCACATCATCAGAACAGAACACGCGAATCTAACTCGCAAGGTCACTATGCTTGAAATCGACAACCACGCACAATTTGATGTTTGGAACCAAAGCAAATCATCATACCCACAGTGAAGCCAATAACATACATCACACAACCGAAAGGACATAACCGATACGCCATTCACCGAGCTACACCCAATTACTCTCCCCGCTCCACTTCCACTATGAAACTCCGATAGAACCGCACCATAGGTGCCTATAACCAACAGATCATAACACCTCGCAACACAGAAATGCAGCTCATAGATCTCCCCAGATTACTGATAAGCTCAATAACAATCGAATCAACACATCCCTCAATAATAAAACTTGGAGCCAACCAGTCTGAACCCAATATCACATCCAAAATCTAACATACCAAGCAACAAAAGATCCGCTCGGGTCTCTAAACCCCGATAGTCACTAAACAGTGCCAATACACGCGACCCACAACCACAACATAGCCTGAACACGAGAACTCCCAGTCTCCAACTCCATATAGCACACGAATCACCACACTTAATCCCAATCATTCCACGAGAGATACTCTAAAATTCTTTTGTACCACCAAGCACTCGAATATCAGTAGTCGATCTAACAAGAAAGCGCCGCAATACTACTGAAGTACCATCAACTGCACCACATTGCCTTTTCTGAAACATATACCCTCGTCAAATCACTCCAATTAGCAATACCATTTCCTTAATCATCTGAAGATTAACCCCCTAATCATCTGAAGCTCCTTCCTCTAATCATCTAAAACTGCCTGTGTTGCCTAAGAATTTATTTTTTGACTTTCCATTCAAAACTAAACCGTAACCTTCCACCCACAAATCTCAATCCTCCACAACATACCGCATATACCATACCATCCTAGGATAACCTGAGAACTTCATCTTCCTTCCGAGCCACAAACACCTACGTACTCAACTAGTCAAGAACTTTCCATTGGTCCTATCTAGAAGAAAATCACTATACATCCCATGCTCCTCATGCCCGCAGAAAATATACTTCCCCAACTGAGGTAGAAACCATCAAAAACTCTCCGAGTTTCTCTTGCACAAACCAAACCTGCCAGGACTGAATCCTTCTAACTCGACCAAGCTATGCAAGCCATCAAAACCTAAGAGCATTACTGCAAAATACCTGTAGGAACTTATTACCCCGTACACACCTAAGGAACTAATCATATCCTTACCATACCGATCCGGCCTACTACCAAGATATCCCATCTATCCGTGTTTCCTTCTGATTTATCTTCAACTTGATATTCCCTCTTGTTGTAGCACCACAACTCCTCAGCCCAGACTTACCACACGAGACCCAAGCATAAAATCACATTGTCTAAGGCTCATAAGCCGCTGAATACTCTCTTAAATATTCCCAAAATCACGACATTCAAAATATTTTACTCTGAAGAACTTCCTACGAATCTACCTCCGTTACCTTTACCTTCTTGATACTAATACATGGAATCCTATAATAAATATAGAAAATACCACAAGTCTTGACATCTTCCCATGAAAACTCAGTTTCTAACCACATATACACTTTAAAATGCCCAATTGTTATATGTAGAACCTTGAATACATTAGAACCATTCTCGAGAGTCATTCACTCTATTCAAATTACAATCAGCCTGATCAAACAAATAGAACCACCCGTGCCTCACTAGCACTCCGACACCGCAGAATGTGACATTATTCCATTACAACCAAGCAACTTCCTGCTCTATGCACTGAGCATCCTTTACTAACAACGACTCAAGACATGCCGAGATTCTCACACACCTATGAAGCATACTATAACCTTTGTTAAGAATTTTCCTTTACTCGAGCCATCCTCGGTCTCAATCTCCATATGCCATAACTGATTCACCTGAATGCCTCAAACTGGAACTAACATAGCACATAACCGTGCAGTCAACTAATCAATAGCAGACTCCCTCACTTGGCTCGAAGCCATAGATCAACACATACTCAATAACTCATAACACATATACTCTATTGTTGCATTAATACCATAGTGAGATTAAACTCAAATCCTTTGTAATCTTGTGAGAACACAGATCATCTAGTACTTTAAATCTTCTGCAAATCTTGCATTCACTTTCGCAACAGCTAAGCCCACTCTCTTAAGCGACCCAAAATTCAAATTTCCACACTTATATTTCACTTGTACATAAGATCTTCTAACAGACACATAAGGATCACACAATCTCAGAACACTTCGCAGGAGATAGCCCACCTGCTTTGCCTTCAATTATCATTTCTGTATACCTTCCACCATCACAAACATTACGCAGTCTTAGTCTTCCTGAGTTTGAACTCATACTGAAACATGAAATTTACTTCACTCACAACAAGGAAACACGAAAAGATTCTTCACACGCCCATAACTCGGGGCTATACCTCGAATCAAGATGGAATCCAAGCACCTAATAGTTCTTCTATCCACCAGCAGACCCTTCTCGTCGCTTCCAATTCGTACTGATACATCTCGCAGTCATAACGTACTCATCACGTAGCCATCCAGTCATCACTTCTACTAATAGGGGCACTATCGAATATATAAGTTAAAAAATATGTACGCACACAATCAGCATCTCGGTGCTCAAACTATAGGCAAATATCCGGCCTCCAGTCCTCTAGACTGGCCCAACATCAACTCACAGAGATCACATCTCGTCCCTCGATCAGGGAATCACCATCCATCGATGCACATCTGATACTGAGCGCTCATGCGCACATACAAACGCGTGGAAGGAATTCAAGTTACATTTCAAGCTAGATCGAGGACGCACGATAAGAATTCAAGAATGTGAAGTTTTTCCTGAAGGTTCTGCAGCCTCTCGAGGATAAATACAGACGTCTCTGTACCGACCCGCGAGACTCTACTAACCCGGCTCATGACTCGTGAGACCTATGTGACCTAGGCTCTGATACCAACTTGTCACGACCCCAAACCGGCCTGGTCGTGATGGCGTTTCTCGTGAAGACAAGGCCAGCTGACACAACACCCATATTAACCCCTTAATCATTAAGAGTCATTTTTAAGCCTTTAATTAAACAATATATCATAAAATAAGTCTGAATAAACAGACTAGAAATAACATACAAGCCCGACATCGGGGTGTCACTAGCCATGAGCATCTACCAAGGTCTGAATACTACAAAAAAATAGTCAAAATGTACGAAGTACAGAAATGAAATGAGAGGAAGGAAGCAGTGTTGCGAACATCGTGCAGCCACCTTACTAACCCTGATGACTCTGCGTCTGAGCATCCAACACCTACTACCGGGTTCCGAAATACCTGAATCTACACACGAGGTGCAGGGAGTAAACTGAGTACTCCAACCCAGTAAGTAATAAGAGTAAATAAAGGCTGAGCAGTAGGAAACAATGAATCCACATTTATGTTAAACTCAATAAGTACAACAGGCTTTCAAATCAGAGTACGAGTCAATCATCTCGCTTAAAATCCAACTTTTGGTAAAAATCATTTAAAAATACCTTCCAACGGTTTCAGTAGGGGTTCAACACCATTTTTTAATAAAGGAGATGAATACCATAATCGGCCCCTCGGGCAAAACAGGAGTCATAAATACCTCATAACAAGAAAATCTCAATAGAAATATCAAAAGCCAAATCAGTGGTTATGTTCTGAACATCTCATAAGCCCCAGCTTAAATGAAAGTTGTTTAGAAACATTTACTCAATGTTATCGACAGAGGATCGGTATAAAGATGAGTGAAAGGCATCAATAAATCAACATATTCGATAAAAACTCACTTAAAGAGGAGTAAAAATCAATAAGTTCATAAACAGGCCTCTCAGGAAAAACATCACTCAGGTACATGTGTGTATATCTATCGCCCCTTGGGCTAGCCTCTCAGTCACTCGTGACTCAACTCTTACCAATCAGTACTTACACTCAGCACTCACACTCAATAGGTACCACATAGTAACCGCTGCGGGCCGCAGCCCGATCCATATATCGCTGCGGCGTGCAGCCCAATCCATATATCTCGTCAACGATGCTCATTGGGGGTGTGAAGACTCCAGAGGGTCTCCTACAGCTCAAGCGCTATATCGCTGCAACGTGTAGCCCGACCCACATATCGCTGCGGCATGCAGCTCGATCCATATATATATATATATATATTGTTGCGGCGTGCAACCCGATCCATAGAAATATAATCCTCACAACCAGACCCTCAGTCTATCTCAGTCATCAACCTCACAATCAGACCCTCGGTCTATCTCAGTCATCAACCTCACAATCAGACCCTCGGTCTATCTCAGTCATCAACTCACGATCACTCGGACCATCAGTAAAACAGGGAACCGAGCCCAAGTAGTTTTCATAGTTTTAAGAAATAAAGTGATAATACCAGATTTTAAATAATAAACAGGTAAAACATGACTGAGGACATGCTTTCAAAATAAATAGAGTGAGGAAAAATAGTAAAAGTGCCCCTAAGGGTCTCAGCAGGTCGGCACAAGGACCCAAACATGACATACAACCCAAAATATAATATAAATCTCTAAAACATGGAATATCATAAGATTTCAAATCAAATACGCGACTTAACAGTTGTACGGGACGAACTAAGTCACAATCCCCAATGGTACACCACTCCACGCTCGTCATCTAGCGTGTGCGTCACCTCAAAGTAACACAACGATGTGTAATTCGGGGTTTCAAACCCTCAGGACAGTATTTACAATTATTAATTACCTCGATCCAGTCCCAACCCTAGCCCGCAACGCTTTTGCTCCTCAAATCGGCCTCCACGCATATCGAATCTATCCAAAATCAGAACGAATACGTCACAATATGCTAAAGGAACAAAGCCCAAGCGAAAAAAACCAACAAAGGGCACGATTCCCAAATTTACCAAAACCCGAGCCCCGGTCCCACGTCTCGGAATCGGGTAAAATTTACATTTTCAGAATTCTCATACCCTCACGAGTCTAACCATACCAAAATTATCCAATTCCGGTACCATTTGGTCCTTCAAAGCATCATTTTATATTTTTGAAAGATTCCACAACTTTTCTGCCCAAATTCCATCCCAACTCACGAATTAAATGATGAATTCAATAATAGATTCATGTGTTCTAGCCAAATCTGAGTTAGAATCACTTACCCCTATGAATTTCTTGAAAAACCTTCGAAAGATCGCCAAAATCCGAGCTCTCTAGGTCAAAATATTAAAAAATAATCCAAAACCTCATATTTATAGAGTACCCCATAGATTTCCACCTTTGCGGACCACACAAAAACGACCGCGGTCCGCACAAAAACGACTGCGGCCGCACAGGTTTTCATCTGCAGTGACAGGCTTTAGTATTTTGCCATAACATTTGCTACAGATATCCAAATTGCGATATCATTACCTTTATAGAAACTAAACACGAAGGGCTACAACTTTCATTTTTGAATTATCTCAAAATTCCTTGTAGATCTAAAGATATGAGCTTCCAAAGTAGGACCAGTGAAATGTTCCCCACCGCGGCCGCACTATATTTTGTGCGGTCCGCACAGCACCTACCGCGGCCGCACTTCATTTTGTGCGGACCGCACTGGTGGGTTCCGAGGCATGCAACCCTTCTGGACCTGCTACAACTATGATTTTCGGTCTAAAATATCCCGGAACCTACCCGGAACCCCCTGGAACTTCAAACCAATTGTACCAACACATTCCATGACATCGTTCAAACTTGTTCAAAACTTCAGAATGCTCACAACAACATCAAATCACCAATTTAACACACGATTCAAGCCTAAGAACTCCAAGAACTCTTAAATTATGCTTTCGATCAAAAAGTTTATCAAATCTCGTCCGAATGACCTGAAATTTTGCACACACATCCCAAATAACACAACGGAAATACTGCAACTTCCGAAATTTCATTCTGACCTCTATATCAAAATCTCACCTACCAACCGAAAAACGCCGAAATCTCAATTTCGCCAATTCAAGCCTAAACCTTCCACAGACTTCCAAAATGCATTTCGATCATGCTCCTAAGTCCCAAATCACCTAACGGAGCTAACCAAATCATAAAAATCCCGATCGAAGATCATATACAAACAAGTCAAATCTTGGTCAAACCTTTCAAATTTTTAAGTTTCAAACTGAGGAGTGTTCTTCCAAATTTCACGTTGATTACCCTGAAAACCAA
This sequence comes from Nicotiana tabacum, assembly GCF_000715075.1. NCBI lineage: Eukaryota > Viridiplantae > Streptophyta > Magnoliopsida > Solanales > Solanaceae > Nicotiana > Nicotiana tabacum. Next base: position 118,117,014 of record NC_134099.1, on the reverse strand, counting down.
AACCAATGATTTACATAAGTCATAATACACCACACGGGGCAAGTCATGCCCGAGAACTAACGGTCAAAGTGCAAAAGCTCAAAATGACCGGTCGGGTCATTACATATATTTAAAAAAAATTGGAATGACGTGAAATAGTTATTTTTAAAATATAAACAAATTATTTCAAAATGGGATTATTTTTTAAATTATAATGTCATTTTTAAAATAAAAGATAAGATATTTTTAAATTTTAGTAGAGACTTTTTAAAATAATTATAATAGAAGTCAAATCATGGATAAAATTAAGAAACCGAAATCTTATGGATTATTACATAAATATCCAACCATATTTATTGTTTGCTTTTTACAGCTAATATACATAGATGATATACCGATTACATACGATTACACACGTGTTATATATGAATTATATATAAATTACACATCCTCAATTTTTTAATTTAAGTGGTTGGATGAGCACCTGTTAGGTTGATAAGATAAAGCCAAAAGAAAAATATGACAGAATTTCAACCAAAGACTAATAATATAAATAAAGTTCTTTTGTAGATAATTTTTATTAAAAACTCATCCTTTTATTACGAAATAAATTAATTTTGTGTAACAAAAGAAAGAAAAACATAAAAAAAAGATAAAAAATAAATATAAAAAATGTATCAAAAATCTAAAAATAAAAAATAAGAGACGATAACGAATTTCTTCTTATGTTTCATCTTTGTTGACCGTAAAAATTTGGAAGGCGATCTCATCGATTTCAATTATTTTTTTCAACTCAAATACATAGATTATAAGATATGGATATCTTAGAATATTTTTTTATTTACATTTTGTGCCGTTTTTAAAAATCACTATTACTAACAAACTGATATGATATTCGAATTTGAATTTAATTATAATTTAAGTAGTTTGCATTGAGTTAAGCCAAGTATGGTGTCAAGGAAAAACTGCTTGGCAATTTTAAGACAATATATGCAATGTTATATAATAACAATCAATTAATCTAACATTTAATGATTCAAAGAACAAAAAATCTGTATATGTAAGGGTATTCAAAATATAAAATCTGTGGTTAGAGATATCGATAAACTCAAAATGGAGTCATACCGAAATGAAATTTCACTTGCCAAAGAATTATTTAAATTTTTAGATAGCCGATTAAAATGAATTTTAAATTAAGGATAATATTTTCACTTGCATCATTATAAAAATAATCATTATTGAAATATATATAATGTTGTATAAATTGAAATTTCAAAATAGAAATATTTTTTTAAAACATAATAGCATACCAAATAAGAATTCAAGTCGTAGTAAAAAAGTCACGTTGTAACCAAAGAACCTTTCATATTGTGCCAACCTTTGTGCTTTACCATAGCTCATAAGTACGAGTTATTATTTCGCTTTGTGACTATTTTTAGGTTCCAATGACACTAATAAGAATGAGGCAAAAATAAAATTATCACTACGAGATTTGAGATAATGTTAGCATTTTTTCATGTAGTGTTTCATAAGCAATATCTAACGATTATCTATAATTATCTTGAAGGTTTAAATTTTACGGTTATTTACATATAATTCAAATAACTCACATATTTAACATGGTTAATGTCAAATATCAAAATGGAGTCATACTAGAAAGAAAATCACTGGCTAAAGAATTTTATAAATTTAGATAGCCGACTAAAATGAGTTTTGAATTAAGGATAATATTTTCACTTACATTGTTATAAAAATGATTATTATTGAAAAACAAAGTTTTAGAAACCTAAATTTTAAAGTAGAAATAATTTTTAGAAAATATCAACATATCAAATAAGAGTTCAAGCAGTAGTAAAAGAGTCAAGTCGTATCCAGAGAGTCCTTCATAGTCTCTTTGATTGTTTGCCATAAATATAAGTTATTATTTTGCTTTCTGATAATTTTTTGGATCTAATAACACCGACGAGAATAGTACTAAAAAGAAAATTAGAATTATAACTAGGAGATTTGAGAAATGTTTAATCATTTTCATGTAGTGTTTCTTAATTAATATCAATAATTCTCTATACTTACCGAGAATGTTTAAATTTTAAGATTTTTATATATAATCAAAATAACTCAAATATTTAACATGGTTAGTGTCCGCGCATCTGCGCGGGTGCTAATACTAATGTACAATAAAATGAACGTTTCTTTTGATGATTTTAGAAAAGAAATTAGCCTAGAATAAATAGGTAATACGCTCTTGCCAATAATTCCATAGAAAGGTAAGATAGAGATCTACAACTTTTGTGAAGATCAAAATATTAATTCTGCTGTTTACTATCATATAAAAAATAGGCCGAAATGTATGGTATAGGTTTAACGATCCACTTTTTTATATGCTGCAGCTATGGGTAATGAGCAGTTAGTCGATCCTAACCTGTTTATGAATAACCAACAAGCAAATTCCCACATAGTTTGACCTCTTGAGTTTGAGTACAATGTATCATTATATAATAGTACAAGATTTGAGAAATCACATTTACTTCGTCACAGTATAATTTTACTTTAGTGCTATGTGGTATATTATGTGATTAATCAATGCAAATCGGATAAGATCTTTCTTACCAATAGAAAGTCTTAGTAGTTGATAGTATTACATATATGTTTCCACTAATACGGGGTTGAAAGTTGAAACTTTAACCCATTAACTCAACGGAAATGGTTGAGATGTCATCCTAATTTTAAGGAAATGAATAGATTTCTTCCCTTACTGGAATTAACATATCACTCTTTTTAAGATTTTGGAGCAAAATTTACAGAGTGGTGGATGGAGCTTTATTCAATCGGTTCAATGGAAACTCAATATATTAGAAAGAACAATTAGCAACAACTATGCATCAATCCCAAACAAGATAAAATAAGCGCAATATTTAAACATGGAACATGGGTATATGAGGAAAAATACCAAAATCTCAACAAGTATGAAATGTTGAACTCATAAGTGTAATGAATTCAATGAATAAAAATTTGAAGGATGAACCCGTCAAATTTAAATATTGAATCTGTCTTTAAATAATATGACTTGTTTCTCTGATGTTTTGTTACCTTCTCATGTCCTCACATTTAACTTAACTAAGTCTGTACTAACTATAAAAGGACGCAAATTCATTTCTTGTAAAGCTAAGCCTACTTACACATCAAAGTGATCCATGTTCGAAAAAGTAGTACTCATCCGTTTTAATTTAAACGAGGTAGTTTGATTCGACACAAAGTTTAAGAGAAAAAGGGAGATTTTTAAAACTTGTAATCATAAAAACTTAAGGGGTAAAATCTTTGTGAGGCATTAACATTTGTCTAGTTATAAATATTGGAAAAAAATAATATTCCCGCCTAAAAATAATATTCACGGTAAATAACAATAATACAAGAGAGTAATAACAACACCAAATCTTTTAACAGGATAAAATACAATACACGAGCGGAGCAATATAATACCACTATAATATTACAACTTAATAGTGTGAGCACGTGATTTTTGTTTACACGACAATTACTCCAAAAGAAATCAAAATAATAACATATGGCTTTGCCGTACAATTTTTGGAATTTACGTGGCATTTTTTGTTAGCTATTTGTGGTTTTGTCCGCGTCTATTTAGTCTTATCCAACAAAAATACAAAATATAGGTCGCATGTGAGTTTAGGATGTCATTTTACTATTAGGAGTTAATCAACTACAATTTGGTTTTAAAAGGAAAATCATAAAAATACACGTCTTTATTCTATTTGTTATCATTAAATGATTTTATTTTAATTAAATGTTTAATGAGAGTGATAATTGTTGTTTGAATACTAATTAGTATTTGTGTGATTCCTATTTTTGATATTACATTTTTTTAGGAATTTCATTTAAATCAAAAATTAAAAGAAGAAAAATGGGTTTGAAATTGGATTTGGGCCGTTCCAATTGGACCAACTCTAGCCCAAGACATGTGCCTTGTCCGGTCCAGATCAGCTGACCTCAGGGGCGTCCAGACGACGTCGTTTTGATCTGTCTTGATCTGGACCGTTGATCTCAGAATGATCAACGGCCAAGATCACAAACCCTAACCCATCTCAGCCAACCCGACCCGTTCGATCCCGGACCAAACCAACCCCCTTTAGTTGAAACGACTCCGTTTTATATAGTTAAGGTAATCCAAACCGTTGATCTCATCAGATCCAACGGCTTGGACTCACTCTACTACCCCGTATATAAGCCCGTCCCTTTTACCCCACGCCCCCAAGCCAGACCCCCCCTCCCTTGAGTCGTCTCCTTCACCAGACCCCAAACCCCACGGAACCCTAGCGCCGCCCCCTTTCCCCTCACCATAAACCCGGCGGCAAGGACGCCGGTGACCACCACCTTAACACCCTAGGACCACCTCGACCCCCTGAACACAGATCCACTAACCGTGGGTCTCGAATCCTCCCCCACCTTCTCGAATCTTCATTTGAAGATTCGAGCCGGACCCCGACCTACACCAAACCACCCCAAATCCATGCCAGGCACTCCCCTGACCTCCCCCATGACCAAACCAGGTTTGGATTGGTCCGAATCCAACTAGGACAACCTGAATCCCAAATCTGCCTTTAGGAACCCTAGAAGTCTTGAGTTCAATTTGTGTCCGTTTGAACCAGAAGATTAGGGTCTAATGGACCTTAATCGAGTTGAGAACACTTCAATTAAAGTCCATTCAACCCCAAGAAAGGTTGATTCAAATCTGGGCTAGGGCTTTCTGATTGTTCAAGCCTTTAAGGTATTTTGTTTTCTTTGTCAGTTCATTTTATTGTTGTTATAGTTAAATGTCTGTTCATATGGCCAAATATTTTAGTTGATTTATTTTGAATTCTTGTCGACTGTCCCGTCCACTTTGCCCAGACTTCTGTATTTTGTCAAGTTTTTCTTCATTTATTGATCGTGTGTATGTGTGTAAACTGTACAATCGACTGAAATTGAATTTGGTCGATTAATTAGTTTCTAGGGCAACTTTGTTTGTTTAGTACAATTTGAATCACATGTTAATACTGTTGGATTCTGATCATTGGCTTCGATTGTATGTGTTGTGATTCGCGTAGTCGAGTCGATATATGTCGTCGATTAGTTCAGCTTTGAATGGTAATAATCTGATTCATGTTTTTGGTTTTTTTGCTGAAGTTTTGTTTGAATCCGATTAGGAACTGAGTATATCTGCTTGTTAGTTGTTCAATTTGAATCAGAAACATTTATGGGTTGGGTTATAGTTTCAGTTCAGGTTTGAGTTTTGAATTGATGGCTTGTGTATTCTTGGGCAACATGTGCATTATAGTTTCTTTTATTAATTAGAGCAAATGGGACAGCATGTGCTACCAGGACATATGAAGGCTGCCCATACTCTTGTTTTAGCTTAATAAAAGAGAAACCCATTTTAATAATGAAAAGGTTTGTTGACAGGGGAATCTCATGGGAGGGGTTTTATTTTAATGGTTGAGTGGAAAAACAGCAGGGGATTGGTAGGGAATTTGAATGGTTTTACAGGCTGTAGATGGTCTGAGGGAAGGTTATAAATAGAGGGAGGTTCCATTAGTTAAGGATATATACATACACACATATAGACACAGAAGGAGAAAATAGAAAACACACAGACAAGAATTAGAAACTGTTTTTCCCATTGTTGTCTTGATTTCACCTCTTGACCTATTGATTAACAGTGGTATTTCCAAGTCCCAACTGAGTGTAGTGGGTGCTTGTATCATTAGTTTGCTTCTGGGTTTGGTCAATCTGGAGTTTTGATTCTACTCTACTGTTTGCTGCTGTCATTTTGCTACTGCTTTCCATCGGTTATAGTTGCATCCTTGGACTGGATTTTGTTCTGCTGTTATTTGTTACTACTGCTGCTGTTCGTTGCTGTTTATCTGTGGTCACTGCTGCCATTTGAGTTGTTGCTGACTTTCTGCTTCCATCTTCTTCTTCATTTGTAAGCATTTCCAGGTACATATTTCTGACACCGTGTGATGTTTAAGCTTGAGGTTGGAGTTTGAAGTGAATAAAGTCTGCTTCACAGTATTTATGCTCAAGATGTAGTAATAGGATGAATGATAAAATAGTTTTTGATTGTTTAAGCTCATCCTAATTGTATTTACTTTGTGTGAATCGGAACGTACTCAGACGCGATTTTGGGACTGTTAAATAACATGGTGCTAGATCGATTAGACATGTTTCCATATGTTTTAGCAATCTAGTTTGGTTGGTGATGACAATATAACACAGAACGTTAGCAGGCGTTTGTATGTATCCCATTAGATCTTCGAGTCGTTTTGTCATGGCCCAATCTAGTTTGATTTTAACATATGTCTCAAGCAAACTTTCATATTACGTTAGTTAATGCCAACGGACTAACCATTAATGTCAACTCTCTTGTTTAAATTCCATGCTTCGATAAAGGTTAAATAGCATAGATTAATAATTGATGTTAGCATCGGCTCACCATTAAACGAAGTGGCTACTAATTTTATAGAATCGTTGGGTTTTACATATTTGGAGTACGAATCAATGCTGCAGGGTTAAAAGCTTTAATCTAATAGGCGTGAATCTAGCAAGATGGCTTAAAATTTAGAATAAACACTAAGACCCAGGGTTAATGCTTATTTTGACTAGTCAAAAACAATTATTGGCCTATCCACATAACTATGTGAAGCTAATCTAATTATAGAGTAATTAATCTTCCTTGAATACATTCTTTTTGTCGATTTTGTATTCCCTTATAATTTCAAATTTTAAGTAATATTCTTTTCTGTTAACGTTCATCTTAATCTAGTATGTAAAATGATGTGCTTGTAGCATGTTAGCTAAGTAAGATTTTCCTTTTTCTCTTCTTATTTTTTAGAAACGAAATTAATAGAAATGTAGTCATTTTAGAATATCCTTAAAATAAATGAGACGAGCCTCGCCAAACAAAATGCAAATCGCGGGGCCCTCAACGGTCGATCATAATAAATACTTAGAATTTGGGAATGACTGTTTAGTGAATTTCACTGTCTTCCTCAAAGATAATAAAGCGTCAGACTCTTTAGGCGCGATTTAATCAAATTATATTCTTAAATTCGGGTGCGCATTTATGTGACCCAAATTCAAATCTCAACGGAGTTGAAGTGTGTTAACAACTACGGGTGCATTGATTGTGACGTGGTTCGAGATGCATTTTCACGACGTTGCGATTCTATAAAAATAAATGATAATAATAAAAGCGGTTTAAATTTAATAAAAGCACATAAGTCACAACATGTGTTTAAATCAGATATTTAGCCATTATAACAATTTAAGTGACCATGCTAGAACCACGGGATTCGAGGGTGCCTAACACCTTCCCTCGGGTCAACAGAATTCCTTACTTAGAATTTCTGGTTCGCAGACTTCATTTGGAAAAGTCGAATATTTTCCTCAATTCGGGATTCAAGATAAACCGGTGACTTGGGACACCAAAAGCCAAACCTTTCCCAAGTGGCGACTCTGAATTAAATAAATAATCTCATTTCGAATATTGTCACTTAAATTGGAAAAACTCCCTCGCGCATTCTACCCTTCGGGGCGGACGCGCAAAAAGGAGGTGTGACAGCTCTGGCGATTCTGCTGGGGATTGAGAACCCAGAACCTCCGGTTCAGAGTTCAAGAATTCGAGCTTAGAATAATTATTATATTTGGCTGATATTTACTACATGTTTTGGCATAACGTGCTAAATGTTGTTTTTACCGCTTTGATATTATCTGAACTATATATAAACTGCGCCGAAACCCTTCTCTTCTTACCTCCGGGGAGAAGCTCGCTGGTCAAGACTCCCTATTCTGTTAGTGTCAATACCTGAAATAAGAAAGAGGTTGGACAAGTTACAAAGCTGGACGATCTCGCGGGTCCCCGGTACGTAGCCCCCTCCTCGACTCGAGTTGTCCGCTCGGGTACACAGTTTAAAACATATACCCAGGTTATAAACCTAGTATAACGAAACCTCATGCCGGATCCCTAGTAGGAACGCTTATTTGCATCATGTTGCACTTGACATATGGGACTCAACACAGGGGTTGGGTCCGTCTAGGACAGACAACCTGAAATGAAAAGACCATCCTGCTGCATCCCGTTTGTTTTGTGCATTTATTTGCTTCAGATATGCATGTTGACCGGTTCCTAAAAAAAAAGAAACTTAAAAAGGGAAGAAAAATAGCAGTGTAGGGAGATAATTACTTATTTTTGGAAAAAATAAAACCAATGTCCAAGTAGTGTCAAAACCTCACCGGTATTTTCTAAAATAAAAAATAAAAAAAATTTGTCTTCTAGTTTGATTTATTAAAAAAAAACATATAAAAATTTCCTTTTAATCACTTTCAAAATCCAAAAAAGGTATTTATTTAAAAGTAAAAAAAAAAGAAGGGAAAATTCAGAATTCAAAAAAAATACTGTTTCATTTGTAGTATCTTTTGAAAAAAAAAATTCGAAATTCAAAAAAAAAAAGAGTAAAAAAAGAAGTTCAAAACTCAAAATATTTCATTAGTATTCGTCCCTTTTCAAAAATGAAAATAAAAATATCTATAGAATAGTTTTCCTCCTTTTCTTTAAAAGATTTCATTCAAAAAGGGGTTTAGTTTGTTTCCCCTATTTTTGATCCGACCGAACTACGCCGGTTTGATTCTCACCGGTGTGAGATACGTAGGCAACCCTCATCGGGTCCAACACCACCTTTTGCTAAGATAGCCAAAAAAAACATGTCAAAATAAGTCGGGTGGTGCTGTTTTGTCATAAATAGCCGAATGTTCCCGAAAGGGATGCCGGAAGGCTGACTTTGGATAAACAGCCACCTTTTGGGTCATGTTTAGGATTTTTGTCCAGTTGACCCACACAGCCTTAAAATCTTCATCCCCGAAGTGCTGAAAGGCCGTGTTCGAAAATCTGATCTTCTTTTTTTGAAAAATAGTCAAAATATTTTTTTTAAAGTCACCTTAATAAATGTGCAGGATGAGCACGATGCAAAATGAACACTTTTCGATAATGACTAAAATCCCTGTCAAGTTACGGCTATGGTGGAATGATCTAGGTGCTGAAGGGCAAGATGAGGTCAAGAAATATCTAAAAGGTCTCGTGGGTTTATTGGAAATCCAGCCTCGGGGAGATATCATAAGAGATTTGGTCACCTACTGGGACCTAGCGCACAATGTTTTCCACTTCTCCGATTTTGAACTCACCCCGACTCTGGAAGAAATGGCTGGGTACATCGGAAATGTTGAACTTCCATTAAGGCAAAGATACCTGGTCGCCCCAAGAGCTGTCATGGTGCATCGATTCCTAGACTCACTAAAAATACCCAGGACGGTTCGCAACCCAAATTTGGCCGCCGACTTTTGTAATCCATGCTTCATATACGACAGGTATGGTCATGTAGGAGGATTCAACAATCCGATTAACAAGCTATGCAGTAAAGGTAGTCGTCAGAAGTGGGATAAGCACAGACGGGTGGCTTTCATGATAACATTTTTGGGCCTTTTGGTATTTCCAAGGAAAGATGGGAATATTGATCTGAAAATATCCGGGGTAGTCAGTACTTTGCTCACTCAGAATGATAGCACTCTCGCGCCTATGGTGGTATCTGATATCTTTCGAGCTCTCACAGTTTGCAAAGCCGGGGGGAATTTATTCGAAGGTTGTAACTTGCTGCTACAAATATGGATGATTGAACATCTATGCCATCGTTCCGAGTTTTTGAGCCATGGTTCCTCGGAGAAAACTTGCATAGAAGAGTTTTACACTAGAACCAAAGAGATCAGTCTGCCCGAGGGAGTTATGGCATGGACTTCATTCCTTCAAGCTCTCACTGCCAGCCAAATACAGTGGACACTGGGATAGTTGCCTGTAGATGAGGTCATGTATATGCCAACAACTAGAACTCACTTTCTACTGATGGGACTTAAGAGCATTCAACCTTACGCGCCCTGCCGAGTCTTGAGACAATTCGGAAGATACCAGATAGTACCACAAGAGGAAGATCTTAGTACTCAAGCAGTGGAGATAAGCCCTAACGGACAATTTTCTGAAGCAAAAATCCGCCAGATCTGGAATGAATGTCAATATTTGCAAGCAGATACTTGTGTGCAGGATCGGGCCAAAGGTGAGATGGCACCAGGTTACCTTGCATGGTACAGAAGAGAACTTGAACATGAAAGGCCGACTAAGAGACCTCACATCCGAAGCTTCACCGAGTCGTCGCAAAAGCAGTGGGATTGGTAGGAAAAAGAAAGAGGCTATCGTGCCGAAATCGGCAAATTGAAGCAGCAGGTTGAAGGTCTGAAATATGAGCACAACGTGCAAGTTGCTACCGATCTGGGAGAAAAGAACAGGTTGACTCAGGAAAACGAGATGCTCAGGGCCCAAATCAAACAGATGAAGATAGATGCTGATAATCAGCCAAGGAGCCGGTCGGATGAACGATTGATAAAAGCTTTAAGGACGGAAATTGGGGAGCGCCGGAATGAGTCGGAAAATACCATAGCAGGGCTCGAAGCACACTGGGCAAGAAGGACAGAAAAACGTAACCGACACTTGCGACAATTGGAAAAGGATCACGAGCGAACCATGGCCAATCTAAAGGGAAAGGTGGACAGAGCGTTTGAACAAATCCGAACCCTGGGAGTCGAAAACAAACATTGCCGCAAGCTTCTAGCCCAGATGGAAGTAGAAATTCAGCAGTGGCAGAATCGATGCATCCAGGATTCTCGGGTTATGACAGCCTGTAATGATCAAATAGAGTACTTACTCAAAGAAAAGAGGCAAACCAGGGATAAGATCAGGACCATTGCCCACGCCATCATCAGACGGTGTCTACGATGCGAAAACATGACCAACATTACCGTTCTTTCGGCAGTGATGGTTTATGTCAAGCACACCATGCATGAGCTGGAACAACTTGAAAGGAATTTCACACCTAGGACCGCGGTGAGGCCGAACGATGCCCCGCGGGCACCAGTTTTTGAAACTTAATGCATTCATAGGTCGAGTCTGTATCTTAGCATCTTCTGTCCGTCTTTTGCATCAAGGTGTATTAGTCTGTTTGAGTCTGTACTATTTTCAATGCTTGTTATTTTCCTTCTTTGTCAAAGAATATTAGTTTGTAATAGATTTGTTCAGGAATAAAATGTGTGCTCCTTTTACACTCATCTATTTTCGAACTACGTAATGATCTGATTCACGCGACATCGTGATACGTAGGCAATCCTCATCGGATCCGGTCACATTTTCAACTGCAAATAATAATAAAAAAAAGAAAAAATAATAAAAAAACAAAAACATTAAAGGGAAGCCTAAAAGAAGCCGGAATGACGCATGCCTTCGCTGCAAACACGTAGGAATTCATTTATCTGTATAGGTGCATCATGCCCCAACGTGAGATTACCTATCTGTTATTTGTTTCGAACTAACCGTTCGTTTGTCGTTGAGTCTTTCCAGGTTTTAGAAAGGCGGTTGGTTTGGTGAAGGTCTGGCCTCACATTCATACTTCACGAGGTCGAAAGAGAGTGTTCAGTTACCCGTTGTTAAGCCAAGAGGGGGTACTCACACTTATTTCACAAGATCAAAAGGAAGCATAGAAATGTCTTCAGAAATTCCTTTGCCGACAGTTCCTGTTTCCGAGGAGAGTTCGATCTCGGCCGTCTTCACACCCGAATCCGCAACTGCGGAGGAAAATAGAATCCTGCGACTCCGCATGTTGGAAATGCTGGATGACTGGAATAACGGGAAAGAGCCACCAAGTGTTATCCCTGGATTCCCTGAGTTGTTCTCCAGGACGAGTGGGACTTCTAATGTCCCCATAAGCTATCCGGCTACCCCATTCGGGCATCCAGCCATTTCGGCTTTCTCTGCTGGATCGCCCTCTGATTCTTATCCCCGGGTGTCAACAACGGATGTAAATACAAACATCTTTACTGCACCTCCCTATCCAATCACGGCATAACCTGCTACACACAAGCCAAATTTTGACTCATCCTCGTTTACATTCCAAGCACCATCTTTCTCAATGGAACCAACTCGGTTCGCCACCAGCACTCATCCTCCACAGCCTCAATACGAGTTTGCACCTGGGCAGGATCAAAACGCCAAAATTGCTGAATGAGATGAGATGGCCAAAAGAATTAGAAGCCTCGAGCAGAGTTTGAAAAACATGCAAGGTTTGAGCGGACAGAAGAGCGTCTCCTATACCGATCTATGCATGTTCCCTCACGTGCACCTACCCGTGGGTTTCAAAACCCCAAAGTTTGAGAAGTACGACGGGCACGACGACCCCATTGCTCATCTCAAGAAATATTGCAACCAACTGCGGGGAGCCGGCGGAAAAGAGGAATTGCTAATGGCATATTTCGGGGAAAGTCTGGTAGGAATAGCCTCAGAATGGTATATGGACCAAGACATATCTCGATGGCATATATGGGATGATCTAGCCAGGGATTTTGTGAGACAATTCCAGTATAACATCGACATTGCACCAGACCAAAATTCTCTGTCAAACTTGAAGAAGAAACCTTCAGAAAGCTTCAGAGAATATGCTATTAAGTGGCGCGAGCAGGCATCGAGGGTAAAACCTCCTATGGACGAGATAGAAATGGTCACTACTTTTCTCCAGGCTCAAGAATCAGACTATTTCCAGAATATGATGTCAGCCATGGGAAAGCCTTTCGCGGAAGCAATCAAGATCGGGGAGATGGTGGAGAACGGTTTGAAAACGGGTAGAATCCTAAGTTAGGCAGCCATAAGAGCAACCTCCCAAGCCGTCCAAAGCGGGTCCGGAGGAATGGCAAGAGGAAAGAAAAAGGAAGAAACGGCCATGGCGGCATCAGAAGCAAGGGAATATCGTAATCCCAGGCACCGTTTTCCAGAAAGAACCCCATAACACTACTACCCCCACCAAAATATGACATATACTCCTCAACCCTACATGGTCATGAACACCCAGCCTTACGTCCATCCGCCACAGCAAGCCAATCGAGGCCAAGCTCCACCTCCCAGAAATCAGCCTCCCTACCGCAACCACTATAACCCACAGCCTCCTCAAAATAACTTCCGCCCTCAGGAACCACCTAGAAGGCGGACTTTCACACCTATCGGTTAACCCTACTCTACTTTGTTCCCAAAGCTAGTCCAGTTGGGTTTTCTACAGCCAGTCCCTCAGACAAGGCACAATCCGGCATCACCTTCTTACAAAGCCGGTGTTAGGTGTGCCTATCATTCAGGAGCAGAAGGGCACGATACAAATGACTGTTGGGCTTTGAGAAGGGTAGTCGAGAATTTAATAGAGCAGGGGAAAATAGTACTAAGGGACGAGGAGGTCCCAAACGTGACTAACAATCCGTTGCCAGCTCACAATAACGGGCCGCTGATCGGAATGATTTGCGAGGATAAAGAATTTGATCCTGCTTTAAAAGCTATAATTGCCATCGTTGATGCGGGGAAAAAGCCTGAAACAGCCCCGAAGCTAGAAAAAGGGGAAAATAAGGTCAGTACTGTGAAGGGCGAGCCCGAAAAGAAGGTAGAGAAAAAGACGGTGCCTGCGAAGAATGGAGTTCTTTACGTCCCACGAGGTCGAGCAGAGAAGTCGCAGAGCTTCGAGGTCAAAAGGGCAAAAACAATGTACGTACCAAAAGGGGCCTATGTGGTCCGGGGGACGATTCAACCACCTCGGCTGAATGAGCCAGGGGTTATCGGACGCGTGCCACAGAAGCCGATGACCAACCCGTCCACAGTGCCATGGAACTATCAGAGAACGTTGGTTACGTACAAAGGTAGAGAAGTCACGGGAGAACTTCCGGAAAATACTTTCATTGGAAGGTATTCGAACACTCAAGAGCTAAACAACGCCACACGGAGACGCTTCCTACCGAAGAAGCCTGTAAGCGTTGAAGAAGCGGAAGTTTTCTTCCAACAGATGAAAATGCCAGACTACGAAGTGGTAGATCAACTACGCAAGTGCCCCGAGCAAGTGTCCATGCTATCTCTGCTGATGAGGTCGGCCGAGCATCAAAAGATCTTACTCAAGACCCTGAACGAAGCATACGTGCCAGTTGAGACCTCAGTCGAACAACTGGAATGAATGACGGAGAGGTTCTTCGCCGTTAACCAGGTTTCTTTTAGCAAGAATGACTTACCTCCAGAGGGAGCGGCTCACAACAAAACCTTGCATCTGACAGTTAAATGCGAAGACTACTACGTCAAGCGGGTAATGTTGGATGGAGGTTCAGGTGTTGACATTTGTCCGCTCTCCACGCTGCAGAGAATGGAAATTGGGACCGGAAGAATCCGCCCCAATAATGTCTGCGTAAGGGCTTTTGATGGTGTCAAGAGGGACACCCTCGGGGAAATAGACTTGGTGTTGACTATAGGACCAGTGGAGTTTGAAATAACTTTCCAGGTGCTTGACATGGATACGTCCTACAATTTTCTCCTCGGCAGACCTTGGATTCACGCTGCAGGGGCTGTACCTTCCACTCTTCACCAAATGGTGAAGTTTGAGTACGAAGACCGGGAAATTATGGTCCACAGAGAAGACGAACAGTCTATTTATCGGGACCCATCCATCCCATATCTTTAACCAAGGGAAGGGAGCGAGCACACGGTTTATCAGGCTTTTGAAGTTGTGCTAGCAGAGCAGTATGAAGAGGGAAGACCTTGCTCCCAACCTTTCTTGTCTAACGCCTCGATCATGGTGGCTAAAGAGATGATCCGGCATGGATTCAGGCCAGGGAAAGGGCTCGGACGAACATTGCAAGGAATAACGGAACCCATCACCTTGCCTTCCGCCAAGAAACTTTTTGGGATAGGTTTTCAACCCACTCCAGAAGATGAAGAGTGGGCAAAGAAGAGGAAAAATAAGGGTTGGAAACTGCCTCGGCCATTGCCGGATTTATATGAAACTTTCGTCGGACCAAAATACACTAAAGAAGAAGACGATGAGGTTTTCACGGCCGAGGAAATCGAGGAGATATGTGGGGCAATGAGAGAAATGCTCTACAAAGCTCACATGGTACAACCAGGAGAAGGCACCAGCACCGCTGAGATGCTATATGTGGGGCCAAACGCCAAGCTTCGAAACTGGGAGGCCACGCCATTCCCTACTAGACAGAAGTCCGGGTAGACCTGTCCTGCCACCTTTCCTGCATCACGAGTTATCCCTAGGATATAACTTGGATGTTTTTCCCTTCAATTGTTATTTTGAATTCCTGAGTTATAAACATTGTTATCTTCCAAATTCCAAGAAAATAAAAATCAATGTTTTCTCATTTTTCATTTGTTCTGATTTTGTTATTTTCCTTTATCTTTTCTTTCAGTTATAATAATGCGGCTTTAAATAATATGACATGCTTGCGGACTTCACGCCCAGATCACAACGAGCTATTTAATTGTGAAATAATGAACCAAGAACCAGAATATGACGAAGAAGAGGCTTTTAGGGAAATAAACCGAGAATTGGAACACTTTGAGAATAAACCTAAGCCGAATCTGAATGACACCGAACCAGTTAATTTGGGAACTCCTGAAGAAATTCGAGAGACCAAAATAAGCATTCACACGGACGAGAAAACACGAGACGCGATAATTCAACTCCTTTTTGAATTTAAAGATGTGTTTGCTTGGTCATACGATGACATGCCAGGATTAGGTGTTGATCTAGTGGTTCATAAATTACCAATTCACCCTGATTGTCCTCCAGTTCAACAAAAGTAAAGAAAGTTTTAAAACTGAGGTTAGTGACAAAATTAAAGAAGAGATCACTAAGCAGCTGAAAACAGGAGTAATTCGGGTAGTCCAGTACACCACGTGGTTGGCAAACGTAGTTCCAGTGCCGAAAAAAGATGGGAAGACTCGGGTATGTGTGGATTATCGAGACTTGAATAGGGCAAGTCCCAAAAACAATTTCCCATTGCCCAACATCCACATCCTTGTTGATAATTGCGCCAAACACGAGATACAGTCTTTCGTAGATTGTTACGCTGTGTATCATCAGGTGTTGATGGATGAAGAAGACGCCGAGAAGACTGCTTTCACTACACCTTGGGGCACTTACTATTATCGGGTTATGCCATTTGGTCTGAAGAATGCTGGGGCAACTTACATGAGGGCCATGACTGCCATTTTTCATGACATGATGCATCAGGAAATAGAGGTGTATGTGGACGACGTGATAGTCAAGTCCCGGACGCAGGATAATCACATCCAAGACTTGAGGAAGTTCTTCGAGAGACTGAGGAAGTATGACTTGAAGCTGAACCCAGCCAAATGCGCTTTCGGAGTCCCATCAGGCAAGCTTTTGGGTTTCATAGTAAGCAGGAGAGGTATCGAATTAGATCCAACAAAGATAAAATCTATCAGAGATCTACCTCCCCCAAGAACGAAGAAAGACGTGATGAGTTGTTGGGCAGGTTAAACTATATCAGTCGATTCATTGCCCAGCTGACGAGCACGTGTGAGCCCATGTTTAAGCTCTTGAGGAAAGACGCGGCGATCAAATGGACGGCTGAGTGTCAAGAAGCTTTTGACAAAGTCAAAGAATATCTTTCAAATCCCCCAGTTTTGGTCCCGCCAGAGCCAAAGAGACCACTGTTCTTGTATCTGACAGTCTTGGAAAATTCTTTCGGTTGCGTCCTAGGGCAAAATGACATAACCGGAAAGAAGGAACAAGCGATCTACTACTTGAGCAAGAAATTCACCGGCTACGAGGCCAAGTACACTCTACTAGAAAGAACGTGTTGTGCTTTGACGTGGGTTGCTCAAAAGTTGAGACATTATCTCCAAGCTCACACTACTTACCTCATAAGCAGGCTGGATCCTTTGAAGTATATATTTCAGAAACCAATGCCTACTGGAAGACTGGCCAAGTGGCAAATCTTGCTTACTGAATTTGACATAGTCTATGTCACCCGCACGACAATGAAAGCCTAGGCATTAGCCGATCATTTGGCCGAAAACCCGGTTGATGAAGAATACCAACCATTGAGTACTTATTTTCCGGACGAAGAAATAAACATCGTAGAAGTAGTCTCGGA
Source organism: Nicotiana tabacum (assembly GCF_000715075.1). Lineage (NCBI taxonomy): Eukaryota > Viridiplantae > Streptophyta > Magnoliopsida > Solanales > Solanaceae > Nicotiana > Nicotiana tabacum. The sequence goes on along the minus strand of NC_134099.1, from coordinate 118,099,962 downwards.
AAACGCTCATGTTTGGAAGATGTTCTTTGATGGGGCCATAAACGCCAAAGGTGTAGGAATCGGGGCAATTTTGATCTCGCCCTCTGGTCAACATTATCCTGCCACAGCTAGACTGCGTTTCTTTTGCACGAACAACACAGCTGAGTATGAAGCCTGCATCATGGGCATGCATATGGCGATCGATCAGGATGTTGAAGACTTACTGATTATGGGAGATTCTGACCTGATTATCCGGCAAGCGCAAGGTGAATGGGAAACTCGGGATGTCAAGCTTATTCCTTACCGACAGCACGTGGAGGATCTCGGCAAGCGTTTTAAATCAATAGAGTTCAGGTATATCCCGCGATGTCACAATGAACTAGCAGATGCACTTGCTACCTTGGCTTCGATGCTACCCTACCCAGGCAACGCCCATGTTTATCCCTTGGAAATCCAAATCAGGGAGAGACACGGTTACTGTAACGTAATCGAGGCAGGATCGTGTATACAACCATGGTACCATGATATCAAGAGGTTCTTGAAGACACAAGAATACCCCGAGCATGCTACTGTAGATCAAAAGAGAACCATTAGGCGGCATGCAAGTGGTTTCTTTCTAAGCGGCGAGTTGTTGTATAAGAGGACCCCGGACCTCAATCTACTAAGATGTGTTGACGCCGAGGAGGCGAAAAGGATCATGCACGAAGTACACGCAGGAGTGTGCGGGCCCCACATGAACGGGTCTGTTTTGGCAAAGAAAATCCTTTGAGCAGGTTATTACTGGATGACCAGGGAAAAGGACTGCTTTAGCTTCGTTCGGAAGTGTCATCAGTGTCAGGTGCACGGTGATTTGATTCATGCACCTCCCACGGAATTGCATCCCATGTCTGCACCTTGGCTATTTGTTGCCTAGGGCATGGACGTCATTGGTCCGATCGAGCCGAAGGCCTCAAATGGACATAGATTTATACTGGTTGCTATCGACTACTTCACAAAATGGGTAGAAGCCGTCACTCTCAAGTCGGTCACTAAAAAAGCTGTAGTGGATTTTGTACATTCAAATCTTATCTGTCGTTTCGGTATTCCTGCAACTATCATCACAAATAACGCAGTAAACCTGAATAGTCACTTGATGGGAGACGTCTGCGAACAGTTCAAAATAACGCATAAGAATTCCACTCCTTATCGGCCCAAGGCCAATGGCGCTGTAGAAGCAGCAAACAAGAACATCAAGAAGATTTTGAGGAAGACGATCCAGAGTTCCCGACAGTGGCATGAACAGTTACCCTTTGCATTGTTGGGATATCGCACTACGGTATGCACGTCAGTAGGGGCAACCCCTTATCTCTTGGTTTATGGGACCGAGGCTGTGATACCAGCAGAGGTAGAAATTCCTGCGCTTCGAACCATTGTCGAAGCAGAAATCGAAGATAACGAGTGGGTTAAGACTCGATTGGAGCAGTTGACTTTGATTGACGAGAAACGAATGGTTGTGGTTTGTCACGGGCAGTTGTACCAACGAAGAATGGCCCGTGCTTACAACAAGAAAGTCCGACCCAGGAATTTCGAAGTGGGTCAACTGGTACTGAGGCGCATTCTGCCACATCACCAGGAAACGAAAGGAAAATTTGCTCCAAATTGGAAAGGACCATACATCATCAGGAAGATATTGCCGAGAGGAGCATTGTATCTGGGTGATATTGAAGGAAATGATCCCGAAACAGCAGTGAATGCAGATGCAGTCAAAAGGTACTATGTCTGAGTTATACTCCAGTGGTCCTGACACATTTGAAATAATGAAGGTTTTATTCCCACTACCCCAAACACTATCAACTCTCCCTACAAGCCCTTTGAGCCGCTTACATTTCTTTGGCTACCTTCGGAAAAAAAAAACAAACAAACAAAACAAAACATTGAGGCCTGAACTACGTCTGACTTGATTCCGAAAGGATACGTAGGCAGTCTCTCTCTGAGGTTCAGTCACACCAACAATAAAATCCCATTTGCCCAGAAATTGAACCGGGGCACACCAAACGGCTTAGAAGTTGTAGTTTCATCTACCATTCTCTGCCAAGCACAAGTCCTTCAGATCAATTACCAAAGGTAGGGGGATCCAAGAGATATCACGATTGGAGGCCGGTACATTCTAAATTGAGAGAAATAAAATGAGAGAGTCTTGTCGGTGAAAACCTTCGGGCACCGTGAGGCGACGGGAGTAGAGAAACCAAAATGAGAGAGTTTGTTTAGTAAAAACTCGCAAAGAGTGCTATCAAGAGACAACAAGGAGGGAAATGAGAGAGGTCAACTAGCGAAAACCCGCAAAGGGCGCTGTTGGCCGAAAGGATGACTCCACCTCAGGAAGTCTCGGCAAAGTTCCACCGGTTGGGAAACACAGATCCATTTTGGTTCGAGAGGAAATGCAAGTTCATTAAAGGTCAGGCGTCCAGTCCAAAAAGCATGTCATGTCCATTTAAAGTCAGCATGTTTCCCTCAGATAAGTCTTTCTTGTCCCGAAAGGGACACTTCTTTTTCGAAATTTGCTTTCTCCGTTCTTTGTTTTACTTTTCTTTGAATCCCTTTCATTTTTAACACCAAGTTCCAGATATACTGGAAAGGATAGGTGGCAGGACCGGTTTCACGGAGTTCCGTTTTGCAAGGGAAAATACCCCGCTTCAGTGGTACGTTTGTCCAAACCCGATGGATCATGATGTTGACTGCATTCGAAGTAGAGCCACAAAAAAAAAATCCCCACGTTTTCCCTTTGTACAAATCCCCACAGGGCTTCCCTTTGTAAAAATCCCCACAAAGCCTCCCTTTGTAAAAATTCCCCAAAGAGTCCGCCCCAACAAATCCCCAGCGAGTCTGCCCCAACAAATCCCCAGCGAGTCCGCTTTGTAAAAAATCCCCACAGAGCCACCTTTAGACAAATCCCCACAAGGGTCTCGCCTTATACAAATCCCCACAGAGTCCCCCCAGTAAAAGTCCCCACTCAAAATCCCCAAACAGAATGGGATGAAAGATCCAAAGCCTTACTCAGGCAAATCATCACAGAATCTGGATATGCGAGTCTGAGCAGTCTAAAAGGGTTTTGCCTTTTGAATCCAATCAATTGCAGAACTTCTCAACAGAAATAAGGACGCAACAAAGCAGCTGGAACAATCAAGGTCACCGAACCAAACGCCATTTCCGAACTGACGATTGTTCTTTGTTTGAAAAGTTGAAACAGGTATGATCCAAGACAACCGTGCAAGAAGCAGGTGTCGCCCAAAGAAGAAAAAGAAATACATGAGTGCAAGAAACAGTTTGGCAATAAAGAATCCACTCGAAACGGAAGTTTCCACAGAATTCTCTTTTACATTTTACTAAAACAAGAAAACTCAAAAAAAGGGACAGTTAGTATCCCCAGCATTTTTCTGTTAGCCAGCATTAGGGCTCCAACCCTGAACTGAGCATTTTTTCTGTTAGCCAGCATTAGTGCTCCAACCCTGAACTGAGCATTTTTCTGTTAGCCAGCATTAGGGCTCCAACCCTAAACTGAGCATTTTCCGTTTAGCCAGCATTAGGGCTCCAACCCTGAACTAAGCATTTTTCTGTTAGCAGCATTAGGGCTCCAACCCTGAACTGAGCATTTTCCATTTAGCCAGCATTAGGGCTCCAACCCTGAACTGAGCATTTTCTGTTAGCCAGCATTAGGGCTCCAACCCTGAACTGAGCATTTTCCATTTAGCCAGCATTAGGGCTCCAACCCTGAACTGAGCATTGTTCTGTTAGCCAACATTAGGGCTCCGACCCTGAACTGAGCATTTTCCATTTAGCCAGCATTAGGGCTCCAACCCTGAACTGAGCATTTTCCGTTTAGCCATCATTAGGGCTCTAACCCTGAACTGAGCATTTTTCCTGTTAGCCAGCATTAGGGCTCCAACCCCGAACTGAGCATTTTGCATTTAGCCAGCATTAGGGCTCCAACCCTGAACTGAGCATTTTCCATGTAGCCAGCATTAGGGCCCCAACCCTGAACTGAGCATTTTTACCTTTGGCGACATTAGGGCTCCAGCCTCTGAGTTGCATTTTGCAGACTAGTTTTTTTTATCCCCGCATCAGTGCTGTAGATTATTATGGCAATTAACTCACGAAATTTTCCTAGTGAAACTGGGGCAGGAAAATTTCGCTCGTTTGTTTTGTTTTGTCTCGGCAGATTTGGCCTCGAGGCGCATGGATCGAGACGACCTACGGGATGAGTCCCAATCCGGAATGAAGAAAAGAAGAAAAGACAAAAAAAAAGATTGTTCCGAGACATTGGAATAGACAAAGGGCGGATCACTCCAAAATTTAATCAAGGTCCCGACTCCGCCAATCCGTCTCACTCAATATCGCAGAAATAAATAGGCGCCTACAATTTGCAAGCATCAAGATTCGGATCGGAGTCTACGAGCAGAATCAGCCAAGACCCAAGATCAAGTTGCAAAAGAATTATAGATAGGAATCTTGTAACTAGCGGTTGACAGGCATAAATAATTAGTTCAGTTTCAATTTCCTTTTGTTGTAATAAGGCGGTCAGTAAGCAGTAGTGGCAACAACAACAGCAGTAACGGCAAGTATTGCAATCCCATGGTAGTCCCAACTACCAAAAATTTCCCGAACTACATTGACCTGATTCCTGTTTAGCCTAGGATATGTAGGAAATCTTTGAAGCGAAGATTCGGTCAAATCTTTCAAAAAGCGCTTCGCATGTTGTAGCCCAATATGCAAAATCGCTCATAGCCGCTCACTTTATCTTTGTACGGAAACTCTTCGTGTTTTCGCACAAAAGAGGGGCAGCTGTGAGCACGTGATTTTTGTTTACACGACAATTACTCCAAAAGAAATCAAAATAATAACAAATGGCTTTGCCGTACAATTTTGGGAATTTACATGGCATTTTTTGTTAGCTATTTGTGGTTTTGTCCGCGTCTATTTAGTATTATCCAACAAAAATACAGAATATAGGTCGCATGTGAGTTTAGGATGTCATTTTACTATTAGGAGTTAATCAACTACAATTTGGTTTTAAAAGGAAAATCATAAAAATACACGTCTTTATTCTATTTGTTGTCATTAAATGATTTTATTTTAATTAAATATTTAATGAGAGTGATATTTGTTGTTTGAATACTAATTAGTATTTGTGTGATTCCTATTTTTGATATTACATTTTTTTTTAGGAATTTCATTTAAATCAAAAATTAAAAGAAGAAAAATGGGTTTGAAATTGGATTTGGGCCGTTCCAATTGGATAAACTCTAGCCCAAGACATGTGCCTTGTCCGGTCCAGATCAGCTGACCTCAGGTGCGTCCAGACGACGTTGTTTTGATCTGGCTTGATCTGGGCCGTTGATCTCAGAATGATCAACGACCAAGATCACAAACCCTAACCCATCTCAGCCAACCCGACCCGTTCGATCCCGGACCAACCCAACCCCCTTTAGTTGAAACGACCCTGTTTTATATAGTTAAGGTAATCCAAACCGTTGATCTCATCAGATCCAACGGCTTGGACTCACTCACCTACCCCGTATATAAGCCCGTCCCTTTTACCCCACGCCCCCAAGCCAGACCCTCTCCCCCCTTGAGTCGTCTCCTTCACCAGACCCCAAACCCCACGGAACCCTAGCGCCGCCCCCCTTTCCCCTCACCATAAACCCAGCGGCAAGGATGCCGGTGACCACCACCTTAACACCCTAGGACCACCTCGACCCCCTGAATACAGATCCACTAACCGTGGGTCTCGAATCCTCCCCCACCTTCTCGAATCTTCATTTGAAGATTCGAGCCGGACCCCGACCTATACCAAACCACCCCAAATCCATGCCAGGCACTCCCCTGACCTCCCCCATGACCAAACCAGGTTTGGATTGGTCCGAATCCAACCAAGACAACCTGAATCCCAAATCTGCCTTTAGGAACCCTAGAAGTCTTGAGTTCAATTTGTGTCCATTTGAACCAGAAGATTAGGGTCTAATGGACCTTAATCGAAGTTTTCTCAGTTGAGAACACTTCGATTAAAGTCCGTTCAACCCCAAGAATTGTTGATTCAAATCTGGGCTAGGGCTTTCTGATTGTTCAAGCCTTTAAGGTATTTTGTTTTCTTTGTCAGTTCATTTTATTGTTGTTATAGTTAAATGTCTGTTCATATGGCCAAATGTTTTAGTTGATTTATTTTGAATTCTTGTCGACTGTCCTGTCCACTTTGCCCAGACTTCTGTATTTGGTCAAGTTTTTCTTCATTTATTGATCGTGTGTATGTGTGTAAACTGTACAATCGACTGAAATTGAATTTGGTCGATTAATTAGTTTCCAGGGCAACTTTGTTTGTTTAGTACAATTTGAATCACATGTTACCACTGTTGGATTCTGATCATTGGCTTCGATTGTATGTGTTGTGATTCGCGTAGTCGAGTCGATATATGTCGTCGATTAGTTCAGCATTGAATGGTAATAATCTGATTCATGTTATTGGTTTTTCTGCTGAAGTTTTGTTTGAATCCAATTAGGAACTGAGTATAGCTGCTTGTTAGTTGTTCAATTTGAATCAGAAACATTTATGGGTTGGGTTATAGTTTCAGGTCAGGTTTGAGTTTTGAATTGATGGCTTGTGTATTCTTGGGCAACATGAGCATTATAGTTTCTTTTATTAATTAGAGCAAATGGGACAACATGTGCTGCCAGGGCATATGCAGGCTGCCCATACTCTTGTTTTAGCTTAATAAAAGAGAAACCCATTTTAATAATGAAAAGGTTTGTTGACAGGGGAATCTCATGGGAGGGGTTTTATTTTAATGGTTGAGTGGAAAAACAGCAGGGGATTGGTAGGGAATTTGAATGGTTTTACAGGCTGTAGATGGTCTGAAGGAAGGTTATAAATAGAGAGGGATTCCATTAGTTAAGGATATATACATACACACATATAGACACAGAAGGAGAAAATAGAAAACACACAGACAAGAATTAGAAACTGTTTTTCCCATTGTTGTCTTGATTTCACCTCTTGACCTATTGATTAACAGTGGTATTTCCAAGTCCCAACTGAGTGTACTAGGTGCTTGTATCATTAGTTTGCTTCTGGGTTTGGTCCATCTGGAGTTTTGATTCTACTCTACTATTTGCTGCTGTCATTTTGCTACTGCTTTCCATCGGTTATAGTTGCATCCTTGCACTGGATTTTGCTCTGCTGTTATTTGTTGCTACTGCTGCTATTCGTTGCTATTTATCTGTGGTCACTGCTGCCATTTGAGTTGTTGCTGACTTTCTGCTTCCATCTTCTTCTTCATTTGTAAGCATTTCCAGGTACATATTTCTGACACCGTGGGATGTTTAAGCTTGAGGTTGGAGTTTGAAGTGAATAAAGTCTGCTTCACAGTATTTATGCTCAAGATGTAGTAATAGGATGAATGATAAAATAGTTTTTGATTGTTTAAGCTCATCCTAATTGTATTTACTTTGTGTGAATCGGAACGTACTCAGATGCGATTTTGGGACTGTTAAATAACACGGTGCTAGATCGATTAGACATGTTTCCATATGTTTTAGCAATCTAGTTTGGTTGGTGATGACAATATAACACAGAACGTTAGCGGGCGTTTGTATGTATCCCATTGGATCTTCGAGTCGTTTTGTCATGGCCCAATCTAGTTTGATTTTAACATATGTCTCAAGCAAACTTTCATATTACGTTAGTTAATGCCAACAGACTAACCATTAATGTCAACTCTCTTGTTTAAATTCCATGCTTCGATAAAGGTTAAATAGCATAGATTAATAATTGATGTTAGCATCGGCTCACCATTAAACGAAGTGGCTACTAATTTTATAGAATCGTTGGGTTTTACATATTTGGAGTACAAATCAATGCTGCAGGGTTAAAAGCTTTAATCTAATAGGCGTGAATCTAGCAAGATGGCTTAAAATTTAGAATAAACACTAAGACCCAAGGTTAATGCTTATTTTGACTAGTCAAAAACAATTATTGACCTATCCACATAACTATGTGAAGCTAATCTAGTTATAGAGTAATTAATCTTCCTTGAATACATTCTTTTTGTCGATTTTGTATTCCCTTATAATTTCAAATTTTAAGTAATATTCTTTTCTGTTAACGTTCATCTTAATCTAGTATGTAAAATGATGTGCTTGTAGCATGTTAGCTAAGTAAGATTTTCCTTTTTCTCTTCTTATTTTTTAGAAACGAAATTAATAGAAATGTAGTCATTTTAGAATATCCTTAAAATAAATGAGACGAGCCTCGCCAAACAAAACGCAAATCGCGGGGCCCTCAATGGTTGATCATAATAAATACTTAGAATTTGGGACTGACTGTTTAGTGAATTTCACTGTCTTCCTCAAAGATAATAAAGCGTCAGACTCTTTAGGCGCGATTTAATCAAATTATATTCTTAAATTCGGGTGCGCATTTATGTGACCCAAATTCAAATCTCAACGAAGTTGAAGTGTGTTAACAACTACGGGTGCATTGATTGTGACGTGGTTCGAGATGCATTTTCATGACGTTGCGATTCTATAAAAATAAATGATAATAATAAAAGCGGTTTAAACTTAATAAAAGCACATAAGTCACAACATGTATTTAAATCAGATATTTAGCCATTATAACAATTTAAGCGACCATGCTAGAACCACGGGATTCGAGGGTGCCTAACACCTTCCCTCGGGTCAACAGAATTCCTTACTTAGAATTTCTGGTTCGCAGACTTCATTTGGAAAAGTCGAATATTTTCCTCGATTCGGGATTCAAGATAAACTGGTGACTTGGGACACCAAAAGCCAAACCTTTTCCAAGTGGCGACTCTGAATTAAATAAATAATCCCATTTCGAATATTATCACTTAAATTGGAAAAACTCCCTCACGCATTCTACCCTTCGGGACGGACGCACAAAAAGGAGGTATAACAAATAGTATTAAGAGATTACTATAACTTCAAAAGAAATAACACTTTTTATTTTAAATAATTCATTACAATATTACTCTCACTCGATATTTATTTCACTACAATACGTGGATTACTATCTGTGACTTCTCCCGATTTTTGTGTGTTTGAAATGGAACGAGAGACTCCCTTTGATAGGGAAAGTTTCCGCCCCAAACAGCCAATGAAATTTGGCATTTGCAATTTGCAAATGCAAATTGCCCACAACTTGTTTCAAGGAAGTCAGGCGCCCACAATTGCTTTTAATTCGTGCAGTCACAATTTTTCATTATCTTTTCTTTTCTTTATTTTAGCGAGGCTGACCTACAAATCTCTCTCTTAATTTTAATTATTTTTTTTATTTCAAGACTTGATCTCAATCTCTAAAAATCTTTAAACTTGAGAGGCTTTGTAAAGATATCTGCAACTTGGTCATGAGATTTCACATATTTGAGCTCAACCTCTTTCTTTGCCATGCATTCTCTGATAAAATTATCACGACCCAGATTTTTCCCACCCTCGAGAGTCGTGATAGCATAGACTGGTGAAAGCTAGGCAAGCCGACCATCTGCATCATTTACCTTTTTTTTCCATTTTAATTATTTAATCATTAATAACCAACATTAGATAAACAACAGAATTTAATAAACGGAAGACCGAGATATAATATTTTAATAAAGATGCTCATACCAATCCATACATAAACTACCCAGAACTGGTGTCACAATTTCACATACTGTCTAGGAATGCTACAAATAAAGGTCCGAAAGATTTATTACAATACTGACTTTGAAATATATAAAAGAAACAGAATGAAAGGATGGAAGGAGACACCAAGGCCTGCAGACGCCTGCAGGACTACCTCGGGTTGCCTGTTGGACTAAAGGCAGCAATCTCACTGCGGTCCAAAAGCTACAGCACTGGGATCTGCACATAGTGCAGAGTATAGTATCAGCACAACCGACCACATGTGCTGGAAAGTGCCTAGCCTAACCTCGGTGAAATAGTAACGAGGCTAGGACTAGACTACTAAATAAACCTGTGCAGTTAAATCATATACATCAAAAAATAAAAGCAGAAATGTACAGTTAAGGATGGGAGGGGGAAACATGCTGCGGGGACATCGAATAAAAACAGAAGAACAGTTAAATCATATACAGCGAAAAATAAAAGCAGAAATGTACAGTTAAGGATGGGAGGGAGAAACATGTTGCGGGGACATCGAATAAAAACATAAGAACAACAAGTAAATATAAGGATCACCACAGTTCAATTGATGATAGGAAGGGAGAATCATGTTGCGGGGTACAACAAGTATCAACAGAAAACCAAAAATTAAATGTAGAGAAACCATAACTCAGTTATCAATAAAAATCAGGAAATCAAAGACAAGTGCACGACATCACCCTTCGTGCTTTAACACTCTCTCACAAATAACATGCACAACATCACCCTTCGTGCTTTAACACTCTCTCACAAATAACATGCACGACATCATCCTTCGTGCTTTACACTCTTCTTCACCCAAGCAACAATCACAAAGCAATTTGGGCAAGGGAATCAATAACATCACAATAAAATCAAATAACAACAGAAAATTAGTAAATTAACGTAAAGAACACCATAACTCAATTATCAGCAAGAATCAGGAAAATCAAGGACAAGTGCACGACATCACCCTTCATGATTTTACTCTCGTCCTCACTATAAAATAAATATAAAATGGCACGGCATCACCCTTCGTGCTTTTACCTCACATAATTATGACACGGAATGATCCTTCGTGCATTATCACTCATATAAAGGAACAAAATGGTACATCGTGCAGCACGACATCACCCATTGTGCCTTAACACTCTCTCAAAAATATCATACACGGCATCACCCTTCATGCTTTAACACTCTCTCACCAAAATAATGTACGACATCACCCTTCATGCTTTAACACTCTTCCTCACCCAAACAACAATCACAAAGCAATAAGGGCAAGGAAATCAATAAATTTACAATTAAATTCCGGCAAGGGAACAATAGTATAACAGTGTCACGACCCGAGTGCTCCAAAGACGATGAGACGCATGCACTATACCGTCGAGTATTGCTTGCGAAGCAACCGCAACTCGTTGTAGGTCCTCTCCAACCATTACAGTCGAGTAGCTTTCACTCCTTCGCTTGAAATGTGTGGTTGGTTATTTTCCACCCTCGGGAGTCGTGATGGCGTCTACTAGTGAAAGCTAGGAAATCCAACTGTTTGAAAAATTTACCTTTTTCTCATTTTTAATGCTTTAATAATTTTGAACCAACAGTTTATAAATAGCGAAAGAAACAAATAAAACCATTTAAATATTTCCAATACAATTTCTTAAACAAAGACTACTCAGAACTGGTGTCACAACTTCACAGACGGTCTAGGAATACTACAAATAAGGTCCGAAAAACAAATACAACACTGTTTCTGAAATACGTAAATGAAGCAGGATGAAAGGATAGAGGTAGACGCCAGGGCCTGCGGACGCCTGCAGGACTACCTTGGATCTCCGAATGGGCTGAAGGCAGCAACCCTAAAGCTAAGGTCCAAAAGCTACTACACCGGGATCTACACACAGTGCAGAGTGTAGTATCAGCACAACCGACCCCATGTGGTAAATGCCTAGCCTAACCTCGGCGAAATAGTGACGAGGCTAGGACCAGACTACTAAATAAACCTGTGCAGTTAAATCATATACAGTGGAAAATAAAAGCAGGAATGTACAGTTAACAATGAGAGGGGGAAACATGTTGCGGGGCAACATCAAATGATAACAGAAGAACAACAGGTAGATATAAGGAACACCATAACTCAATTATCATTAAGAATCAGAAATCAAACGAGTGCACGACATCACCCTTCGTGCTTTTACTCTCGTCCTCACCATAAAATCAATATAATCGGCACGTAATTGTACATTGTGCGGCACGACATCACACTTCGTGCCTTTACACTCTTCCTCACAAAATCATACACGACATCACCCTTCGTGCTTTAATACTCTCTCACCAAAACAATGCACGACATCACCCTTCGTACTTTAACACTCTACCTCACCCAAACAACAATCACAAGCAATAAGGGCAAAGAAATAAGTAAAATTACAATAAAATCCCAGCAAGGGAACAATAGTTCAAATATCAAACCCCGACAAGGGAACAATATCAAAAACATCAACATCCCGGCAAGGGAAATAGCATTAAAAGCAACAACATCTCGTCAAGGGAGATAATATATTAATCCTCTTCTCTTTTTCACATTTACTTCACATCTCACTTCACAACTTGAGCCAATGCTCTATAAAATTCAAATGCCAATTATACTTCCACAACTGATTATACAACTTGAGCCAACGCTCTCCTATTCAAACACCACTATTACTTCCACAAGCTTTGCTCAACAACAGGAATCATCACATAAGGCATGAATAATACAACAGAGTCACATTAATCATAGTATAAGACTCACGGGCATGCTTGACACCAACGTATAGATACTTGTCACCATGCCTATACGTCGTACTTAACAAATAACACATAGCAAATATGACACAACTCCTAATACCTCAAGCTAAGGTTAGACCAAACACTTACCTCGATGCCACGAACACAATTCAAGTCTTAACTATCGCTTTACCTCTTGATTCCACCACCAATTCGCTCGTATCTAGACACAAGTTACTTAACTATATCAATAAATACTAAATGAATCAATTCCAACGCATGAAAATAGGTTTTCTAAAGTTTTTCCCAAAAAGTCAAAAATCTCCCCCAGGCCCACATGGTCAAAACCCGATTACCCATTCCCCTACGAACCCAAATATACAATTTGTTTTGAAATCAGACCTCAAATCAAGGTCAAAATCCCCAAAATTTGAAAAACCTAGGTTCTACCCAAAACACCCAATTTCCCCCATGAAAACCTTTGATTTGAGTTGAAATCATGAGAAAAGATGTTAAAGATTAATAAAAATAAGTTAGAAATGACTTACAATCGATTTGGAAGATTACTTGTCTTTGAAAAATCGCACAAGAGTGTTTTGGTTTTGAAAGGGTTTGAAAAATGGTTGAAATGCATCTAAGTTATGATTTTGCAGAATGCAGGTATCGCAATTGCGAACCCCTCTGACTGCTAACTTCGCAAATGTGAAACTTTTGTCGCATTTGCGACCCAGCTTATTTCCGGTCACCTTCGCATTTGCGAGGGACCATTCGCAAATACGATGCCGCATTTGCGATAAAGAAGTCGCATTTGCGACCAAGGCAGCCCAGGTCGGATATCGCATTTGCGATGATTTCTCGCATTTGCAAAGCCTGCAGACCTGCAACATACCAGCTAAAAACCTGCAACTTCCTAAGTTCAATTCCACTCCGTGGCCTATCCAAAACTCACCCCGCCCTCGGGGCTCTAAACCACACATGCACACCAACCTAAAAATATCATACGGACTTACTCGTGCAATCAAATCATGAAAATAACATGTAAAACTATGAATTAAACCTCAAAACTCATCATTTTCATCAAGAACACTTAAAGTTCATAACTCTTCAATCGGAGGTCCAAATCACGTCAAATAAACTCCATTTTTTACCAAATTTTACAGTTATTATTTAAATAGTTTAACAAGTTTGTACCGGGATCCGAAACCAAAATACGGACCCGATACCAATGGTTTCAAACATTAATTTCAGCAAAACAATTTCTTTCAAAAATTGATTTCTAAGGCTTGAGACCTCGGAATTTATTTCCGGGCATACACCAAAGTCTCATATTTTACTACGGACCTCCCGGGATCGTCAGAACACAGATCTAGGTCCGTTTGCTCAAAATGTTGACAAAAGTCAACCATAATTAAATTTTAACTAGAAATTTCTATATCTCATATTTTGACATAAAAGCTTTCCGGATATACGTCCGGACCACGCACGCAAATTGAGGTGAGGTAAAAAGGAGGTTTTAAGGCCTCGGAACATAGAATTTGTTTCTTTGGGTCATCACATCCTCCACCTCTAAAATAACCGTTCGTCCTTGAACGGACATAAGAAGGAAGTACCTGAGTCGGGGAAAAGATGGGGATAACGGCTCCGCATATCGAACTTGGACTCCTAGGTTGATGCCTCAACATGCTGACCTCTCCACCGAACACGAACAGAAGGGAAACTCTTCGATCCAATTGGCAAACCTGCCGATCTAGAATAGCTAACGGCTCCTCCTCATAGGACAAGTCCTTGTCCAACTGGACAGTGCTGAAATCTAACATGTGGGATGGATCGCCATGATACTTCCAAAGCATGGACATATGAAACACTGGATGCACGGCTGATAAGCTTGGCGACAACGTAAGTCTGTAAGCCACCTCTCCCACTCGATCAAGAATCTCAAACGGGCCAATGAACCTAGGGCTAAGCTTGCCCTTCTTTCAAAATCTTATCACACCCTTCATAAGCGACACCCGAAGCAACACCTGCTCACCGGCCATGAATGCCAAATCACGAACATTACGGTCGGCATAACTCTTTTGCCTGGATTAAGTTGTTGGAAGCCTATCCTGAATGATCCTGACCTTGTCCAAGGCATCCTGTACTAGATCCATACCCAACAACCGAGCCTCTTCCGGTTCGAACCATCCAACCGACGACCGACACTGCCTACCATATAAAGACTCATAAGGAGCCATCTGGATACTCGACTGGTAGCTGTTGTTGTAGGCAAACTCTGCTAGAGGCAAAAACTGATCCCACGAGCCTCCAAAGTCAATGACACAAGCTTAGAGCATATCCTCCAAAATCCGAATAGTACGCTCGGACTGTCCGTCCATCTGAGGATGAAATACTGTGCTCAACTCCCGCTGAACTGCTCTCAAGAAATGTGAGGTAAACTGCATAACTCGGTGCAAAATGATAGACACAGGCACACCATGAAGACGAACAATCTCCCAGATATAGATCTCAGCTAAACTCTCGGAAGAATAGGAGACTGCTACCGGAATGAAATGTGCTGACTTGGTCAACCTATCAATAATAACTCACATTGCATCGAACTTCCTCTGAGTCTGTGGGAGTCCAACAACGAAGTCTATAGTGATATGCTCCCGCTTCCACTCAGGAATCTCAATCTTCTGGAACAAATCACCGGGCCTCTGATGCTCGTACTTAACCTGCTGACAATTCAAACACCGGGCCACATATGCAACAATGTCCTTCTTTATTCTCCTCTACCAATAATGCTGCTGCAAATCCTGATACATCTTAGCGCCGCCTGGGTGAATAGAGTACCGGGAACTATGGGCCTCCTCTAAAATTAACTCCCGGAGCCCATCCACATTAGGCACACAAACTCGACCCTGCAACCTCAAAAGTCTATCATCTCTTAATGTAACCTGCTTGGCATCTCCGTGCTGCACCGTGTCCCTAAGGACACACAAATGAGGATCATATACTGTCGATCTCGAATACGCTCCAATCAAGAAGAACGAGAGACCGTGCAAGCTAATACACGACTAGGCTCGGAAAGATCCAACCTCACGAACTGATTGGCCAAAGCCTAAATATCCAAAGCAAGCGGTCTCTCACCGATCAGAATATACGCAAGACTGCTCATACTGGCTGACTTCCTACTCAAAGCATCGGCCACCACATTAGCCTTTCCCGGATGATATAAGATGGTGATATCATAGTCCTTCAGTAGCTCCAACCACCTTCTCTACCTCAAATTTAGCTCCTTCTGCTTGAACAAGTATTGCAAACTCTTGTGATCCGTGAACACCTCACAAGACACGCCATATAGATAATGCCTCCAAAATCTTCAATGCGTGAACAATAGTTGCTAACTCCAAATCATGAACGAGATAATTCTTCTCATGAATCTTCAACTGACACGAAGCATATGCAATAAACTTGCCATCCTGTATCAACACCGCGCCAAGTCCAATATGAGAGCATCACAATAAACTGCATATGGCCCTGAACCTATGGGCAAAACCAACACTCGCGCCATAGTCAAAATTGTCTTAAGCTTCTGAAAGCTCGCCTCACACTCGTCCGACCACCTGAACTAGGCACCCTAATGGGTCAACCTGGTCATCGGGGCTGCGATAGATGAAAACCCCTCCACAAACCAACGATAATAGCTTGCCAATCCTAAGAAACTCCGGATCTCTATAGCTGATACTAGTCTAGGCCAGTTCTTGACTACCTCTATCTTCTTCGGATCAACCTGAATACCCTTTGCTGATACAACATGACCCAAGAAAGCAACTGACCCCAACCAAACCTCGCACTTTGAAAACTTAGCATACAAATGACTATCTCTTAAAGTCTGGAGGACCACTCTCAGATGCTGCTCATGCTCTTCCCGACTGCTGAAATAGATCAAAATATCATCAATGAAGACTATCATGAATGAATCCAAGTAAGGCTTGAACACTCGGTTCATCAAATCCATAAAAGCTGCTGGGGCATTTGTCAACCCGAATGATATCACAAGAATTCATAATGCCCGTACCGAGTGCGTAATGCTGTATTAGGGACATCGGATGCCCTAATCCTCAACTGATGGTAGCCATATCTCAAGTCAATCTTCGAAAATACCTTGGTACCCTAAAGCTGATCAAACAAATCATCAATCCTCGGCAATGGATACTTATTCTTGATTGTAACCTTGTTCAACTGTCGATAATCTATGCACATTCACATCGATCCATCCTTCTTCTTAACAAACAATACTGGCGCATCTCAAGGCGAGACACTAGGTCTAATGAAGCCTTTCTCAAGCAATATTGCAACTGCTCCTTCAACTCAGGCGGGGCCATACGATACGACGAGATAGAAATGGGCTGAGTGCCCGGAGCCAAATCAATGCAGAAGTCAATATCCCTGTCGGGTGGCATACCCAGCAAGTCTGAAGGAAATACCTCAGGAAACTCACAAACAATAGGCACAGAATCCATAGAAGGAACCTCGGCACTAGAATCACAAACATATGCCAAATAGGCTAAACACCCTTTCTCGACCATACGCTGAGCCTTCATATATGAGATAACATTACGGGTAGAATGACCAAGAGTCCCTCTCCACTCTAAACGAGGTAAGCCCGGCAAGGCTAAGGTCACAGTCTTGGCATGACAGTCCAAGATAGCATGGTAAGATGATAACCAGTCCATCTCTAATATGACATCAAAATCAACCATGTCCAGAAGTAACAAATCTACACGAGTCTCAAGACCTCCAATCATAAATATACATAAACGATGGACACGATCTACCACAATAGAATAACCTACCAGTGTAGACACATATACAGGAACACTCAAAGAATCACTAGGCATGACTAGATACGGTACAAAATAAGATGACACATAAGAGTACATAGATCCTGGATCAAATAGAACTGAAGCATCTCTACTACAAACTAGAACAGTACCTGTGATAACTGCATCGGAAGCCTCAGCCTCAGGCCTAGCTGGAAGAGCATAACATCGGGGCTGGGGCCCACCACTCTGAACTACCTCTCTAAGACAGCCTGCTGCTGGCTGGCCTCCACCTCTAGTGGCCTGAGCTTTACCTCTAACACCTATACCTCCACCTCTAGCTGGCTGAGCGGGCTATGGAACACTTGGTGCCTGAACCATGGCACGGAAACTCTGATGCTGAGAGCTGCTTGATGCTCGAGGGCAAAATCTAGCAATGTGACCCATATCAGCTAAAGTATAACAAGCCCTCGACTGCTGAGACTGCTAACCCTAACGACCTGAATGACCACCCCGAAAACTCTAAAGCAGCTGTGCACTGATAGGAGCTGGTGGTGCACTATAGGGCTGCTAATCAAGATACTGTATATGAGAACCACAACTACCTGAAGCACCGTGAGAAACCTGAAGTGCTGACTGAAAATGCCTAGGAGGATGGCCTCTACCATACGAATCCCTACCTCCGAACGAGGCGCCACTGAATCTGCCTGAATGATGAGGACTCTTGTCAGACCCCTGACCACCTCCCCGCGATAGAACCATCTCAACTCTCCTGGCCATATTGGCCGCATCCTGAAAAGAAATCTCACTCCCCGTCTCCTTGACCATCTGAAGTCGAATAGGCTGAATGAGTCCCTTAATGAACCTCCTCTCTCTCTCTCTCAGTGGGGAGTATATGTAGAGCATGACGGGCCAAATCAATAAACCTGGTATCGTATTGAGTAACAGTCATAAAATCCTGCTGGAGATGCTCAAACTATCTCCGATAGATCTCTCTCTAAGTGACGGGAAGAAACTTCTCTAAAAACAGCTGAGAAAACTGATCCAAAGTCAAAGCTGGTGACCCAACTGGTCTGGCCAAATAATAATCCCTCCACCAAGTCTTGGCGGATCCAGATAAGCGAAAAGTAGCAAAGTTGACCCCATTGGTCTCCACTATCCCCATGTTCCTAAAAACCTCATGATAGTTGTCTAAATAATCCTGGGGATCCTCAGAAGATGCACAGCTAAAAGTGGTAGTGAAGAGCTTGGTGAACCTGTCCAATCTCCACAAGGCATCGGTAGACATAGCTGCTCCATCGGAACTGCCTGGGCCGGAACCTCATTATCAAACTCAACCTGAGGCTCCGCCACTTGTGCTGCTGCTCTGGGCTGAGCTCTGCCCATACCTCACCCTCTAGCACGGCCTCGGCCTCGCCCTCTACCCCTCGTGGGAGCTGCTGCTGGGGGATCGGGCTGCTGATCAGTGGATGAGGAAGCGCATGTTCTCGCCAACTGCGAAAGAACAAAGTAGAAATTCAATTAGCATTGAGAAACCAAACCACACGACAGGAAAGAATAGATGTGAAGTTTTTCCTAACTCTGTAGCCTCTGGGGATAAATAAAATTGAAGTTTCACCCTTCGTGCTTCGTGTTTTTTCTAAGCGCAAGATGTGAAGTTTCACCCTTCGTGCTTTAACACTCTACCTCACCCAAACAACAATCACAAGCAATAAGGGCAAGGAAATAAATAAAATTACAATAAAATCCCGGCAAGGGAACAATAGTTCAAATATCAAACCCCGGCAAGGGAACAATATCAAAAACATCAACATCCCGGCATGATAGATAACATTAAAAGCAACAACATCCTGGCAAGGGAGATAATATATGAATCTTCTTCTCTTTATCACATTTACTTCACATCTTACTTCACAACTTGAGCCAATGCTCTATAAAATTCAAATGCCAATTATACTTCCATAATTCATTATAGAACCTAAGCCAACGCTCTCCGATATTCAAATACCACTATTACTTCCACAAGCTTTGCTCAACAATAGGAATTATCGCATAATGCATGAATAATACAACGGAGTCACATTAATTATAGTATAAGACTCAGAGGCATGCTTGACACCAACGTATAGATACTCGTCACCATGCCTATACGTCGTACTCAACAAATAACACATAGCAAATAGGACACAACTCCTAATCCCTCAAACTAAGGTTAGACCAAACACTTACCTCGATGCCACGAACATAATTCAAGTCTCAACTATCGCTTTACTTCTTGATTCCACCACCAATTCGCTCGTATCTAGCCACATGTTACTTAACTATATCAATAAATGCTAAATGAATCAATTCCAATGCATGAAAGTAGGTTTTCTAAAGTTTTTCCCAAAAAGTAAAAAATTGCCCCCAGGCCCACATGGTCAAAACCCGAGGTTCGAACCAAAACCCGATTATCCATTCCCCCACGAACCCAAATATATAATTTGTTTTGAAATCGGACCTCAAATCGAGGTCCAAATCCCCAAAATTTAAAAAACTTAGGTTCTACCCAAAACACCCGGTTTTCCCCATGAAAACCTTTGATTTGAGTTGAAATCATGAGAAAAGATGTTAAAGATTAATAAAAACAAGTTAGAAATGACTTACAATCGATTTGGAAGAGTACTTGTGTTTGAAAAATTGCCCAAGAGTGTTTTGGTTTTGAAAAGGTTTGAAAAATGGTTGAAATGTGTCTAAGTTATGATTTTGCAGGTGTCGCAATTGCGAACCCCTCAGACTGCTAACTTCGCAAATGCGAAGCTTTTGTTGCATTTGCGACCCAGATTATTTCCGGTCACCTTCGCATTTGCGAGGGACCATTCGCAAATGCGATGCCGCATTTGCGATAAAGAAGTCGCATTTACGACCAAGGAAGCCCAGGTCGGATATCGTATTTGCAATGATTTCTCGCATTTGCGATCCAGGCTTCGCATTTGCTAAGCCTGCAGACCTGCAACATACCAGCTAAAACCCTGCAACTTCCTAAGTTTAATTCCACTCCGTGGCCTATCCAAAACTCACCCGAGCCCTCAAGGCTCCAAACCAAACATTCACACCAACCTAGAAATATCATACGAACTTGATCGTGCAATCAAATCATGAAAATAACATGTAAAACTATGGATTAAACCTCAAAATTTATCATTTTCATCAAGAACACTTAAAGTTCATAACTCTTCAACCGGAGGTCCAAATCACGTCAAATAAACTCCATTTTTCACAAAATTTCACAGTTATCATTTAAATACTTTAACAAGTTTGTACCGAGCTCCGGAACCAAAATACGGGCCCGATACCAATGATTTCAAATATTAGTTCTTTTCTTTATTTCATAAATAATTCAGCAAAACCATTTCTTTCAAAAATTGATTTTTAAGGCTTGGGACCTCGGAATTCATTTCCGGGCATATACCCAAGTCTCATATTTTACTGCGGACCTCCTGGGATCGTTGGAACACAGATCTGGATCCGTTTGCTCAAAATGTTGACCAAAGTCAACCATAATCAAATTTTAACTCTAGAAATTTCTATTTCTCATATTTTCACATAAAAGTTTTCCGGATATACGTCCAGACCTCGCATGCAAATCGAGGTGAGGTAAAAAAAATGTTTTAAGTCCTCAGAACACAAAATTTGTTTCTAACACAAGTGATGACATTTTGGGTCATCACAAACAGTCATATCCCGACAAGGGAAACATTATCAACAATAACATCCCGGCAATGGAGACAACATTAAACAACAACATCCCGGCAAGAGAGACAATATTATAATCCTCTTTTTTTCACCTTTACTTCACAACTCAATTCACAATTTGAGCCAATACTCTATAAGGTTCAATTGCCAATTATACATCCACAATTCACTTTACAACTTGAGTCAATGCTCTTCAATGTTCAAATACAAATATTACTTCCACAAGCCTTGCTCAACAATAAAAATCATTACATAAAGCATGAACAATACAAACAGAGTCATATTAATCAAAATATAAGACTCATGAGCATGCTTGACACCAACGTATAGATACTCGTCACCATGCCTATACGTCGTACTCAACAACTAGCATACAACAAATAGGACACAACTCCTAATCCCTCAAGCTAAGGTAGACCAAATACTTACCTCGATACTGCAAACACAATTCAAGCATCAACTATCGCTTTACCTCTTGATTCCACCACCAATTCGCTCGTACCTAGCCACGAGTTACTTAACTATATCAATAAACGCTAAATGAATCCATTCCAATGCATGAAAATAGGTTTTCTAAAGTTTTTCCCAAAAAGTCAAAAATCGACCCCGTGCCCACATGGTCAAAACCCAAGGTTCGAACCAAAACCCGATTACCCATTTTCCCACGAATCCAAATATATAATTTATTTTGAAATCGGACCTCAAATCAAGGTCTAAATCCCCAAAATTTAAAAAACCTAGGTTCTACCCAAAACACCCAATTTCCCCCATGAAAACCCTTGATTTTGAGTTGAAATCATGTGAAAGGATGTTAAAGATTGAAGAAAACGAGTGAGAAATGACTTAAAATCGATTTGGAGAAGAACTTTTCTTTGGAAAATAGCCCAAGAGAGTTTATGTTTTGAAAGAGTTTGAAAAATGAAAGATTTTCGGCTAAGTCATGAATTTGTAGGTCGCAGATGTCGCAATTGCGAACCCTTCAGAACCTGCTAACTTTGCAAATGCGAAGATTTTGTCGCATTTGGGATACTGAAGGAAATCCGGTCCACTTTGCATTTGCGATGGACCTTTCACATTTGCGATATCGCATTTGCGATGAACAGGTCGCATTTGCGACCAAGACAGCCCAGGTCTTCTTCGCATTTGCGATAAAATGTTCACATTTGCGGGCTCGCATTTGCGAAACTTGCAGACCTGCAACATACCAGCTGAAAACCTGCAACTTCCTAAGTTCAATTCCACTCCATGGCCTATACAAAACTCACTCAAGCCCTCGGGGCTCCAAACCAAACATGTACACTAACCTAAAAACATCATATGGACTTGATCATGCATTCAAATCATCAAAATAACATCAAAAACTATGAATTTAAGATCAAAATCAAAGAAAATCTCAAGAACTTTCAAAGTTTCAAATTTTACAACTAAGGTTCCGGATCACATCATATGACCTCCGTTGCTTAACAAATTTTACAGGCTCGACTTAAATCACATATAAGACCTGTACCGGCTCCGGAACCAAAATACGGGCCCGATACAATCAAATTCCAAACATATTTCATTTCTAAAAACTCATATATATTCCAAAAAATAATTTTCTTTAAATATTTATTTCTCGGGCTTGGGACATCGGAATTCGATTCCGAGCATATGCCCAAGTTCCATATTTTCTTATGGACCCTTTGGGACCGTCAAGTCACGGGTTCGGGTCCGTTTACCCAATATATTGACCGAAGTCAACTTAAATTTATTTTAAAAGCAAAATTTATCATTTTTCACAGATTATTACATAATGGCTTTTCGGATACGCGCCCGAACTGTGCACGCAAATCGAGGTGAGATAGAAAAAGATGTTTTAAGGCATCGGAACACAGAACTTTTATTTAAAATAAGTGATGACCCTTTTGGGTCATCACAAAAATGATACCTTGTGTCAATATGCTTGCTTTGATCATGATACACCGGATTCTTGGCTAGTGCCTATACAAATTTATTGTCAATACAAATCTTTGTAGCTTATATTTATGGCAAATTGAGCTCCTTCAATAATCTTCTTATCCAAATAGCATGACACGTACAAGATGTTGCTGCTTTATATTCATCTTCAAAAGTCGAGAGAGAAACGATTGATTATTTCTTTGAACTCCAAGAAACAACACAATCACCCAAGAAAAACACAAAACCAATTTTACTTTTCCTATCATCAATATCTCCCGCATAATCACTATCACAAAATCTCACAAGGTTGAAATCACTAGGAGGAAGAATAAAATAGCCCAAAGTGAATCTTACCTTTTAGATAACGAAGAATTCTACTAGTGACCTTCAAGTGAGTGGAGGTAGGAGCTTCTAGGAAGCGACTTACTACTCTAATTGCAAAGAGTATATCTGGCGTGATACAAATGAAGTATCTCAAACTTCCCACAAGACTTTTTGAAAAGTGTGGGATCCACTTTTCTCCTTAATTAAACTTGGATAATTTTGTCCCACTCTCCATCGGTGTGTTCACGGGGTTGCAATCGAGCATGTTGAACTTCTTCAATATCTCTTTTGTATAGTTTTCTTGAGAGAAAAAATTACATCCTCCATCTGCTTCACTTCTAGGCCTAAGTAGTATGATATGAGCCTTACGTCCGTCATCTCGAACTCACGGAATATATCTTTCTTAAAAGCTTCAAACAAACTTGGGCTATTACCCATGAAATAAGATCATCAATATAAAGACAAACAAGCAAGATATATCCATTAATATGAACTTTAAGGTAAAGAGCATATTCATGGAGGCAATGAATAAACTCATTGGCTTGAAAATACTTGTGGATGCAACTATTCGATGCCCGTGAGGCTTGATTCAATCCATATAAAGCTTTCTTCAACCGCAATACCTTATCTTCATGGTTTTTTACCAAAAAATCCAACGGTTGTTCAACATAGACTTCTTCTTCAAGATAGCCATTCAAGAAGGCTGACTTGACATCTAGTTGATGGATCTTCCACTTCATTTGCGGCGCCATAGAGATGAACAAATGAATCGTCTCCATACGGGCAACACATGCATGGACTTCCTCACAGTCAATGCCTTGCCTTCTATAGCCTTTAACCACAAGTCGTGCTTTTGTGTCTCTCCATATATCCATCAATATTCTTCTTTTCTTGTATACTTATTTTACTCCAATTGCTCGATGACCCTTGGGAAGAGTTATTAACTCTCAACTATTGTTCTTCTCTATTAACTCGATCTCCTCCTCTATGGCTTGTCTCCACCTTTTGTTTGTAATAGCTTCATCAAAGTTCATCGGTTCACTATCAGTAAAGAGATAATATAAAAATTAAAATTAATAACTTTTTCTGTGGCATCATAGAGCTCTTGAATACTCCGCGTCCTTTGCAGTTGTTTAGTTGAAATTTCTTGAGAAGAGGGATATGCAACATAGGTTGGAAAAAGAGGTGGAGTAGTATCCTACACAGGTTCAACAGTCTCTGGTTCTTCTTCATCACCAAAGTATGGAAGAAAATGTTATGAAGTTTCTTCCCGATCTTCCCAATTCCATGACAATTCTTCAATAAGTTCAACATCACGACTAGGGGTGGAAAATGATTAAAAGAAAATAGTTAACCACCCATATTATCCACTAAAAAATGGGTTGGATAATAAAGTTTTTAAAAATGGGTCAAATATAGATAAGAACCAAATTATCCATTTAGAAAATGGTTAACCAATGAGTCTAACTTTTACATTTGCAAAGCCTCAAATTGGGGTTCCTCAAGTTAGGGAGACTAAGTATTCTCCCAAAAGTTATCATATTCAAGAAGTCATGGATAATATGGTTACAAATATTATTCGCCGGTTAACCCAGTTTTTATCCGTATTAAATATGGGCTGGGTCGGATAATTTATCCATTTTTGACCCGAACCACTCGTTTGCCACTCCTAATCATGACTCACTACCACCTTGCCGCTGCTTGGGTTGTATAACTTGTAACCTTTTGAACTAGTATCGTAGCTAACAAATACATGCTTGACACTTCGATCGTCAAGCTTCTCCCTCCCTTGTTTTGGCACGTGAGCATAGGCTATGCTCCCAAAGATTCTCAAGTGTTTGACACTTGGCTTTCTTCCACTCCATGCTTCTTGAGGAGTTGGATCTCTAACATTTCTTGTTGGAGACCCGTTACTCAAAAAAATTGCACAAGAAACTGCTTCGGCCCAAAATTCCTTGGGCATGCTTGTCGCGCCCCCTTTTTCTGGCAAAATCGGGTTTTGACATTTCTGGGAGAACTCCTTTTTGAGGGGGTAGGGAATTGGAATTGAAAGAGTCGCCACCTAATGGATTAAGGTGCGTTAGGGCACCTAGAGCAGATAACTCATGTTACTAGTTTACATCACCAGAGATCGGGTAAGAGATCAAATTACCTTGAGGGGAAGGTGTTAGGCACCCCTAGAGGTCCACAACGGTGGGTCCTGGTTGAACTTAAATTAAGCGAATTAGTCTAAGGGAAGAAAGCAATTTGGACAACTATTCAATTTATTTTAAAACAGGAATAAGAGGGGGAAGTCCTATGTTTTTTTAACCTATAGGATCATCCCGTGCAATACCTTGTAACTCCCTCAAGTCGGGGTGTTACTCATAGTACTTGACGCACGGACTATCATCTCCTTACTACCCAATTACTATCTTTAAGATGTTACCTAAAGCGCTCTAGTCAATTCTAATTCATTTCCTATACGTGCAATACCCGTCCCTTACCTATGACCCTGGAGGTATTAGGACCTCTATTTGGGGTAGTTCTAGACTACACTTGGGTTACTCAAAAATGTAAAAAGGCGTTAAGCAAAAACAAATAGGACCTTTAAACAAAGAGGCAAATATAGGCTCACATTAACCTCCACACATAACAACAGATGCACGTAATTGATAGGCTTAATTTTAAGTCCTATAAGTAAGATATCTATACGGGAAATAGTGATTCACAAAAGCAGCTTTATTAAGGCGAGTGTCAAGAACTATTGTTTGCCTACTGATTTTATTCAGTGATATGTTGGAGCACTTCAAAAAGTAAGGAATTACAATTTTGGAACACATTGTTTAATTGATTTACTAAGGCGATTGTACCCAGAGCCAATTGACAGAATACTATGGGCGTGATATCTAGTACCGAACTGTTTTTAACTCTATAGGCATGATTTCTAATTACTGTACTGACTTAAATCCTATAGGCATGATCTCTAGGTTAGAAACAGTTTTAGTCCTATACGCATAGTATCTATTACTGAATTGATTTAAATCATATAGGCACGTTTTCTAGATTTGAAACCAGTTTTAGTCCTATAGACATGGTATCTATTGAACAATAATACGGGCAGAAATGGTGCACATTTCTAGAAAGGAAAAACAGTTAGATCAACATTGAGGTCCCATAGGCATGATTGCTAACATATGTTCGTTGGACACGTTAATACAACCTATAGGCATGATTTCTAATGCAATTTAATTTCCTATAGGCAGGATTTCTAATATGCAAGCATAGTACATAACTCATACGATTTAAACAGAGATGAGGTAAAAAAGGATTAACAGAGCAAATGAAACCCTATTGGCAGGATTTCTATCCGGATTTCCCAAAGAGAATAAAGACCCTTCCCAATTTTATTATATACCCCAGAATCTACTTGTTACAAACTTATTATAGGCCAGAGTAAATGAATAAATTACATAATAGTGGTAAGATAAACTATAAGGAGCCTTCATTAAGCCCAACTGAACCTGGGAGCCAGGCCTTCAAACCAATCAACTTTGAGGCTCATTTCATAGGTAAAACATAGTCAAAATATGAGTGATTAACTCATAGCACATATAGAACCAGGTTTCCAGTGTGTCAAACTTCCCAAGGGCCTCGGGGACTCAGGGCAATGCTCACACCAGAACCATGTATTCAATAGATGATTCACAAGATATGGGTAACCAGTTCCAAGTGTGTTAGAATTAACAGGAGTCTCACGTGGACCCTGAGCAGTGCTTGCACTAGGGTGGTTGAGAACCTAAGGGACTAAGAGTGAGGTTTTAAAAATCAGCATATAAAAGGGAGTAGGGGAAGATTTCAAAACAGTTTGATTTCAGAAGAAACAAGATTTAGAACACAGAATTGCATTTAGAAAACAACAAAGTTTGCAAAGTACAAAGTTTCAAACAGGTTAGTAAGTGATCCTTCGACCGTTTTGCATGTAATGAAGTTTGTTGGATCTGCTCCAGAATTTTGAGAATCCTTCTCAAAATTCTCCCCCAGTTACTTTACCGATTTGCTGACTATCTTACACATGATGACATCGGCTGGACTTGCTCCAGAATTTTGAGGGTCCTTCTCAAAATTCTACCCCAGTTTTTATTTCTGGAAAAATGAAAATTTTATTAGGATGTGACCAAACCCACAGGGCTGCCTACGTATCCCCTCTTAAACGAGAATCAGGTCAGTAGTTCAGTTACATTAGATGAAGAAATATAAAAAATCTAAACATAGTATCTCTTGACTGCGTCTGAATTGATAGGTTTTGGTCAAAATTCTCCGTCCATTTCTGCAAGTATGAGTGCTCCTCCTGTAGTACCCCGTGAACCATGTAGGGCCCTTACCAATTGGGTGAAAATTTTCCTTTGGCTTCATCTTGATGCGGGAAGATTCACTTCAGCACCAGCTGCCCCAGTATGAATTGTCTTGGTTTGACCCTTTTGTTGAAAGCTCTGGACATTCTGTTATGATAAAGCTTACCATGACACACTGCATTCATCCTTTTTCCATCTATAAGGGCTAATTGCTCATAACGGCTCCTTATCTACTCTGCATCACTGAGTTCGGCTTATTGTATGATCCTTAAAGAAGGAATTTCTACCTCGGCGGGGATGACAGTTTCGGTACCATAAACCAACAAATAGGGAGTTACCCCAAGTGATGTGCGGACTGTGGTGCGGTATCCCAACAAGGTGAATGGTAACTTCTCATGCCATTGCTTGTGATTCTCTACCATTTTCCTTAGTATCTTCTTAATGTTCTTGTTGGCAGCTTCCACGGCTCCGTTCATTTGAGGCATGTATGTTGTGGAGTTTTTGTGCTTAATTTTGAAAGTTTCGCACATGGCTTTCATCAGATCACTATTGAGATTGGCGGCATTATCCGTGATGATGGACTCGAGAACCCCGAATTTAAAACAATACGATCATTGACAAAATCTGCTACGACTTTCTTGGTTATAGGTTTGTAAGATTCAGTCTCTACCCATTTTGTGAAGTAATCGATGGCCATTAAAATGAACCTGTGCCCGTTTGAAGCAGTGGGTTTGATCGGACCAATGACATCCATTCCACAAGCAGCAAAAGGCCAAGGTGCACTTGTTGCATTGAGTTCAATCGGTGGCACTCATATCATATCTACATGTATCTGGCATTGGTATCATTTTTGGACATACGGATGCAATCTATTTCCAAAGTCATCCAAAAATATCCAGCTCTGTGTATCTTCTTGGCTAGAACAAAACCATTCATATGTGGACCGCAAGTCCCAACATGTATTTCCTCAAGCAATTTGTAAGCTTCCTTGGCGTCAACACACCTTGATAGTCCTAGATCAGGTGTTGTCCTATACAAAATTCCTCCGCTTGAAGAAATGATTGGATAGCCTACGCAGTGTGCATTTTTTAGTATGGTTTGCCTGCTCTAGGTAGTCTGCTTTTGCCAAATATTCCTTGATTCGTAGAACTATGGATTTCCGTCCATTTCTTCTTCAATATGAGCACAATAAGCTGACTGACTATGGATTCTAACTGGGATGGGATCGATGAAATTCTTGTCAGGATGTTGTATCATGGAAGATAGAGTAGCCAGTGCGTCTACGAATTCGTTCTGGATTCTCGGAACATGTTTGAATTTTATTTTTGTGAACCTCTTTATCAGTTCTTGTACATGGTACAAGTATGGTAATATCTTAGTGTTTTTCATAGCCCATTATCGTTGTACTTGATGTACTAGAAGATCCAAATCACCAATTACAAGTAACTATTGTATATTCATGTCGATGGCCAAATTGAGTCCCATGATGCAAGCCTCATATTCTGACCATATTTTTGGTGCATGGAAACCTAAGCTTTGCGGATACCGGATAATGTTGACCTGTCTCTGACACCAAAACCGCTCCAATACCCACTCATTTGAAGTTTGCAGCTCCGTCAAAAAATATTCTCCAACCATTGTAGGCTTCAGCAATGTCCTCTCTTATGAATGACACTTCTTCGTCAGGAAAATATGTTTTTAGTGGTTCGTATTCTTCTACAGAATTTTCAGTAAGATGGTCTGCCAATTCTTGTCCTTTGACTGCCTTCTGAGTTACATAGATGATGTCGAACTCACTCAGCAATATTTGCCACTTTGGCCAACTTCCCGGTAGGCGTAGGCTTCTGAAAGATATACTTCAGAGGATCCATCCTTGATATGAGGTATGTGGTATAGGCACAGAAGTAATGCCTCAATTTGTGAGTTGTCCATGTCAAATCATAGCAAGTGCGTTCTAGCAGAGAGTACTATGCTTCATAAGGTGTGAACTTCTTACTCAAGTAATATATGGCTTGCTCCTTTCTTCCTGTCTCGTCATGTTATCCCAAAACACAGTCGAAAGCCCCATCTAGTACGGACAAATAAATCAGCAAAGGTCTCCCAAATTCCAGCGGGACTAGGACTGGTAGAGTGGGCAGGTATTCCTTAATTTTGTCAAAAGCCTTTTGACCATCTTCAGTCCAACTGGTTTCAGCATCCTTCTTTAACATTTTGAAGATGGGTTCACAATTACTGTGGATTGTGCTATGAAGCGGTTGATGTAATTAGGGCGTCCTAGGAAACTCATCACGTCCTTCTTGTTCTTCGGTGGTGGTAACTCTTGGATAACTTTAACCTTTGATGGGTCCAACTTGATTCCTTGGCGGCTAACGATGAATCCCAACAATTTTCCGGCAGGAACCCCGAATGCATATTTTGCAGGGTTCAGTTTTAAATTATACTTTTGCAACCTATCAAAGAACTTCCTCAAGTCTGCTATGTGATCTGTGGCTCTCTTGGATTTGATGATGATGTTGTCAACATATACCTCTATTTCCTTGTGTATCATATCATGGAAGATGGTCGTCATGGACCTCACATAGGTGGCTACAACATTCTTCAGACCGAATGGCATCATTTTGTAGCAATACACCCCCACGACATCAACACACACCCTAACTTTCCATCTTTCTTCGGAATCGGTACGATGTTGGCTAACCAGGTTGGGTACTCAACTACCCTGAGGACTTTGGCTTTGATCTACTTAGTGACTTCTTCCTTGATTTTTAGGCTCATGTCTTATTTGAACTTTCTAAGTTTCTACTTCACTAGTAGACACATTGGATTGGTAGGCAACTTATGAGCCACTATGGACGTGCTCAGGCCGGTCATGTCATCATATGACCATGCAAAAATATCCTTATATTCTTTCAAAAAATGAGTGTATTCTTCCTTCTCTGACAGTGACAGGTGAATACTTATGCGAGTTTCTTTGATGGTTTCAGAATCTCCCAAATTGATCGTCTCGGTTTCGTCCAGGCTGGATTTGGGCTTGTTCTCAAAATTCTCAACTTCTCTAATAACTTCCTCAGGTATCTCATCTTCTTCTTTCGAGTCACTATCCTTATGTTGCGTTGTCTCATTGCATGTCACAGTCGTTGGTTCATCAAGGTAAGAAATAGTAATGTTGTAAAAGAAAGATATGAAAGATAACGATAATAAAACATCAAATTATTTGGTAAATGCTAAAATGTTAAACAAAATATCGTCTGAATGTCTTCAAAACAATGTCTTCCAAAATAAAATATTAAAAAGAAGATGTTTTAAAAACTAAATGCTCAAAAGATTTGTTTTCCAAATAACATTAGTAGCCATGCTATCCCGGGACTCGTCTGGCCCTTGATGGTGTGGCGGTCCAGTTCCTGAGAAATGCTCCCCTCTCCACCATCTAAATGGTGAGGCCTTCTTCCTCCTCCTCCTCAACTATCACATTGCAATCCATATCTTCATCTTCTAGAAACAAGTTCCTTAGCCTAGCCAAAGCTTCCTCTTCTTCAGATCCCCATATTGTATCGGTCTGATGAAATCTCTAACTCAGATGCGGTACTGGCTTCTCATAAGGGTAATAGGTACCATGCCATAGGGGCGACCAATCATAATATTCCTGCCATGTATACTGATATCCAAGCCCGAAAGTTGTACCATGACGTTTTAACTGTATTGGTTTGGTAATACCCTGGAGTTTCTTCCCAAGCCCTTTGTCGGGTTCATACCCTGACCATGCCAGTATGCTTTCTATTTTGCAGCTCCACCATTTATCCTTCTCAATTTCATTGACACACTCAATGTGGTGAAAAGTTTCTCCACCCAGCCTTCTTTTATTCTCGACAACCGGGACAGTTTGACTAGTGTAAATGGGATTACTTCTATCTCCATGAATGATTACCTCCCGATGGTTCCATTCGAACTTCACGACCTGGTGTAGCGTAGAAACCACATCTCCAGCGGCATGTATCCAAGGTTGTCCCAGTAAAAGATTATACGTAACAGATATATCCAATACCTGAAACTCAACATCAAACCAAGTGGGGCCCATTTGCAAATAAAGGTTAATTTTTCCTATTGTGGCTCTTTGCGACCCATCAAATGCCTTCACATTCATACTCCCTGCTCGTATCTAATGGAAATCTTTACCCAGCCTTTTCAGAGTAGTCAATGGACAAATATTGAGGCTTGAACCCCCATCTATTAGGACTCTAGCGATGAACTTGTCCTCAAACTGTACTGTGATGTGCAATGCCCAATTGAGACTTAGTCCTTAAGGTGGTAGTTCATCTTCATGAAAGGTGATCATATGGCTTTCCAGTACTTGCCCTACCATGTTGGCCATCTCTCTACTGGTGATGTTGTTGGTTATGTACGCTTCATTCAACACCTTTATCAGAGCATTCTCATGCACCTAAGAATTTTGTAGCAACGACAGGATGGATATCTGGGCGGGAGTCTTGTTCAGATGATCAATCACAGAGTATGCTTGCCTGTATTTTCCTCCAAAGATCATCTGGACCAATTTCAATGATGGGTTGTTTGGCAGCAGCTTCCTTGCTTGTTCTTCCCAAATTTTCGAGCTAAAGATCCTTCCAGTTTTGGTCATCCCCTGTGCAACACTAGACTCTTCCATTTTTTCTTTTCCTTTTCCCCTATCTTCAGCAACATAATCCCAGGGCATGGCATTGGAATTGAAGGGTGTTGTGGATGTTACCGTCACAGTGAAAGGTGTGACTACTTCTACTTCAAATGGAGTAGGTGTAGTCGTGGGTGCTATTACTTCAATTTCAAATGGAACTGATGCGGCTACTTCAACTTTGATCGGTGGCTGTATCTGTACCACAATAGGAGTGAGTCTGACTGTAGGTTTAGGGTCGTCACCTCCCCGAATAAGCCCAATTAACCCTTCAGGATCCCATTCTTCATCGGTTTCTATCACATTTACTCCTTCATCCCTATGATCTGGGAGGGGAGTGTTGCGGAAGTTTGGTGCAGCTTCCTTTACTTGTATGATTTTGGTATCAATCAGGGTTTGAATCTTGTCTTTTAAAGTGCGGCATTCATCAATAGTATGCCCCTTAATGCCGGAATAGTATGCACATGTTTTGTTTGGGTTGAACCATTGGGAGGAGTTTTCCATGGTGACGGCGGGAATAAGGGTGACATATTCGGCAGCCTTTAGTCTTTCATATAGCTGGTCTATGGGATTAGTGATAGGAGTGTATTGTCTGGGCAGCCTGCGATCGAAATTGGGTCTGGGTTTTTGATAGTTTTGATGGGTTAGAGGTGAATGGTAATAGGCTGGTTGGATGTTATAAGTGTGATAGGCCGTAGCAGGTTGAGGATATCTGGGAGGTGAAGGTTGGTATATGGGTGGAGGTGTTTGGTATATGAGTGGAGATTTTGGACCTTGGGCCACCATCACTGCTACTTCTTTCTTCTTTGATATACCTCCTGACTGTAATGCTTTGTTCGCAGCCTGTGATGCTTTAAATTTGGTTACCATCCCACTCTTGATCCCTTCTTCAATCCGTTCCCCGAGTTTTTTGATGTTAGAGAATTTGTGATTTTCGATGACCATTAACCTTTCATAGTATTGTAGATCCTGGGCCCCGACGAAGAATTTATTCATCTGCTCTTCCTCTAGTGCTGGTCTGACCTTTGCAGCTTCTAACCTCCATCGAGTAGCATACTCGCAGAAAGTTTCTGTTGGTTTCTTCTTGAGGTTCTGTATGTAGAAGACGTCCAGTGGACTCTCTGTATTAAACCTGAATCGGTCCATGAATTCTGATGCCATGCTTATACAATTAACCCACTTCTTGGGATTGTGACTGATATACCAAGATAGGGCGTATCCAGTGAGACTCTTCATGAATAGTTTCATGCAAATTCTTTAATCTTTCCTAACTCCCACGAGCTTATCACAGTATGTCCTCAAATGTACCTTCAGGTCACCTATTCCGTCAAACATCTCAAACTTAGGAGGTTTGTAACCCTCCGGCAGTTCTACGTCTGGCTGAATGCATAGATCCTTATAATTCAGACCCTCAATTCTTTTGCCTCTTTCAACACCCTGGATGCAACTTGTGAGCTTCTTGATCTCCTCCGCCATATTTTTAATGAGCAGGTCCTTCTCGGAGGATTCTGAAGTGTATGAGATTGGTTGAGTAGAGTGGGGTAAGGTTTCCATGTATATGGGATTATTTTGGTGGGTGCCGGGGGTTGGAGTGTAGTGGTGATCATTAGTTGAATTTTGCAAATCAGGGATAGGTTGTGGGGTATTCTAAGGAGTATGGTAAGTGGTTTGCGGTTACTGAGTCAGAAGATGTTGGTGTTGATGAGGAGTTGGTACTGGTGGATGATTAGAATTTTGGGGAGGTGTTGCGTATTGATGGGGTACGAGATGATTTTGTGGATGTTGGTTTGGTGTGTTTTGAGGAGGTGATGGGTTTTGAGCATTTTGCTGGTTAAGATCTGGGACATTTAGGGTGAGCGAAAGGTTTGCCAAGTTACAGATCTGCTAAAGTTCCCCTAGAAGTTCTAGTATTTTCTGTTCCAACTGTAGGACCAAATCATTATGTGTCGGAGTACTCCGACCATCTGAAGTTTCAACATTTTCCACACGCGTAGCATTTTCTTTTCGGATACGACTGATATCATCCATCTTAGCCTTTCGCTTGCTTTTTGGATTACTTGGAAGAGGAGGTGGTGGAGGGCCTCTAGATCTTGTGTGATATGCTGACGATGCCAGTATGTGCGAACTAACCTTAGGGAATGGGAATAATCAAAATAAAGAAAAATGCAAAAAGGTAAACAAGTCAGTAAGGATTCTGAAAAGTATTTGCAGTATTTAAACACGTATTGTAGGAATGTAGATTCGCGTCCTAATTTGGGAAACCTCATTATACCCGAGGTAAGTCTAGCGACAAGTAGATTTGGAGAGATTTAATGCTGATAAATGCTTCATTTCATAAATGTATTAAATAAGATGAACCTAAAAACGACAATAAATAAATGAGTTACTAATGGCATCTGCCTTATTACATTCGAATTTCAAAACGACTCAAAACAAATAACCTAATCTACTTGGTCCCAGAGGGACCTTCCCCATATTTGACCCTCTTGGCTCGGTCAATTAGATTCCCCAGGTCGTGCATGTCCAGTAGTAGGTACGCCCTTGCTAGGTGTCTTCCTTCGTTTCCCTCTGCATTTTGACAGTCTACGACCCTTTTCCTCATCTTCCCTTCCAGTTCCATTAGACCCTCCTCCAAATATTTCAACCTTTCTGTTGACCTTGTAGTCATTTCTCTCCACTCGTTAATTGACTTTATGTCTAACTTGTGTTGTTCCAAATGCCTGACTTCGGATTTAAGGACCCTTTTACGTAGCCTCTCATACTTCACTTGTGCTTTAGTAGCCTTATCTATGACCATGTTTCCTTGACCAACCCCTGGATCGACTATTCCTGCTATGTTATCTTTTAACCATGATGGGTAGAAGTACACATGACCTACATGATATCGATCTGGCTTGATGATATCCTTTTCCACGATAATCTTCAAATGCCACATGTGTTGGGCCTCAAATTTGTATGTAACGACATCATACTGAAAATCGGCTCTGTAATGACTCATTTTGGAGACTCGTGGTATGACTTGTTTTCTACCAGCTTGTCTTATGATCCTGATAGGAACATAGGAATGTATTCCCCTTTACCCAATCAACACCAAATATGGAACATCCCTGGATCTGATGATGAAATTGTTAGTGGGGAACCACTTGAACAACCAGTGAACCTTGTCCTCGATCAAATTGCTGAAAAACTGTGCCTATTCTGTAGCATTCTCTAGCTGTGCAAACTTGTCTGGGATAAAGATCATTCTTTTCGGATTGGTGAAAGCTATGTGATCATTCCACGATCTCCATAGAAACTATTGGTGGTATGAGCCCCTCTGAAGATGTTCTAACAACCAAATCTGCAGCAACAAGTTGCAACCCTCAAAATATTTGAACCCTTTATTGCAATGATCCAGAGCCCGATATACTTCGGCGACAATCATCTGAACAATAGTGTATGTTTGTCCCTCAATTCCCTCCATTAAAGATTTGGTTACCATGGCCAACCTGGTGTGAATTCTGTCCCCTTGGCTTGGAAACACTATCATATCTAGGAAGTAGACGATAAATACAAAAACCCTAACGATAAGTCCAACCTAGGGAGGTGATGGAGAATTCATCATGAAAGATACAGTAAGATTTGTTGTGTCCATATAGTTCATAGAGGAAGTAGAAGGGTATGTAGGACTTCTTCAGGCACTCCAAGTCATCATTCTTTCTCAGACCCATCATCTTCAGAAACCCCTTGGTCGTGCGATTTTTTGGTACTAGTAAACCGGGACTATCCCACGATAATCCAGCGAATCCTCCTATTTCCTCCAAAAGAGGAGTAATTTCTATATTGCCAAAATAGAATACAGCCCTTTCTCCGTCCCAGAACATAGTAGCAGCCTCGATCAACATGTTGTTTGGCTGGATGTCCAATAAGGAGGGTAAGTTTCCAAGAACCCTTTTTCACGTGATATTTGTCGCTTGGCGAAAGGTTTTTCCACCAATCCAACATTAACGGTGGTATACTTCGGACCATGCCGAATCTAGGGACTTCGTGCCTCATTTTCTTCAAAATAAACAGAGTTAGACCCCTTCCCCCTCTGGATTCGACTAGTTACACATTAACAATTAGCATGTCGGCATTTATCTCTCCAAATAATGTACATATCGTGGTTGCACCCGTTGGGATAATGGAAATCCTGGTGGACTTTGGACAAGGTTTTTATTAGAGGGTTATTATGCGGACAACATATTAACCCAATCTAGGTTTGATCATGATGCATGTACAGTCATTATCAGAGTAAGGTTTCTATAGAAGTCTAGACTAGTACCCTCAAGCGGACAACTTGAGAGGGAAAGACATGGAACCTTCGACTGCACTGCTGATCGACTAGTTTTACCGAAAATAAGCCTTTCCAAATTTAAAGGGTGTTTTTAGGAAGAGCGCGTACTCATCAAGTGCCGATATAGTATTAGTACGCATGAGTGGAATGTGATGTTGAGCATGTTTTGTGCAAAATAACACATTGTCAAGTATTTTCACAAAAATAAATGCAGTATTGAATAAACATAAAGACATAAAAAATTAATGAAGAAGTTAGTTCGCGAAATGAAGGAATTGTAATAAAGCAAATAAATGGGTGATGCTTGGGGAGAGACATGATATAGCAAAAAAAAGCTGGGAGCAAGTGAACATGATAAGGGGAAACACATATTGTAATCGAATTAAACGGAGAGTTGCATATGAGTTCATATAAAGGGAAAATAGGGAAAATGATGTGCATGTAGCAATAAAAAGGAGAACAAGAACAAGGTATTCAAATAATTACAAAAATATGCTTATCGAGAAAGACTAATTCATGTAGATCAAGTTCATAATGGTAAGAGCCTAAAGATATTCCCCACCAGAGTCGTTATGCTGTCGTAGACCCTTTTTCTTGCAAAATCGGGTTTCGACATTTTTGGGACAACTCCTTGTTGAGAGGGTAGGGAATTGTAATTGAAAGAGTCCCACCTAACAGATTAAAGTGCGTTAAGGCAACTAGAGCAGATAACTCATATTACCAGTTTATATCACCAGAGATTGGGTAAGGGCTTAAATTACCTTGAGGGGAAGGTGTTAGGCACCCCTCGAGGTCCACAACGGTGGGTCCCGACCGAACTTAAATTAAGCGAATTAGTCTAAGGGGAAGAAAGCAATTTGGATAACTATTCAATTTATTTTAAAACAGGAATAAGAGGGGGAAGTCTTAAGTTTTTTAACCTATAGGATCATCACGTGCAATACCTTGTAGCTCCCTCAAGTCAGGGTGTTACTCATAGTACTTGGCGCACTGACTATCATCTCCTTACTACCCAATTACTATCTTTAAGTTGTTACCTAAAGCGCTCTAGTCGATTCTAATTCGTTTCCTATGCGTGCAGTACTCGTCCCTTACCTATAGTCCAAGAGGTATTAGGACCTCTATTTGGGGTAGTTCTAGACTACGCCTGGGTTACTCAAAAATGTAAAATACTAGAAATTAAACAAAAACAAATAGGACTTTTAAACAAAGAGGAAAATAAGGGCTCACATTGACCTCCACACATAACAACAGATGCACGCAATTGATAGACTTAATTTAAAGTCCTATAGGCAGGATATCTATGCGGAAAATAGTGATTAATAGAAGCAGTTTTATTAAGGCGAGTGTCAAGACCTATTGTTTGCCTACTGATTTTATTCAGTGATATATCGGGGCGCTTCAAACAGTAAGGAATTGTAATTTTGGAACACATTGTTTAATTGATTTACTAAGGCGATTGTACCCAGAGCCAATTGACAGAATACTATGGGCGTGGTATCTAGTGCCGAACTGTTTTTAACTTTATAGGCATGATTTCTAATTATTGTACTGACTTAAATCCTATAGGCATGATCTCTAGGTTAGAAACGGTTTTAGTCTTATAGGCATAGTATCTATTACTGAATTGATTAAAATCCTATAGGCACGATTTCTATATTTGAAACCAGTTTTAGTCCTATAGACATGGTATCTATTGAACAATAATACGGGCAGAAATGGTGCATATTGCCATAAAGGAAAAACATAGTTAGATCAACATTGAGGTCCTACAGACATGATTGCTAACATATGTTTGTTGGACAAGTTAATACAACCTATAGGTAGGATTTCTTATGCAATTTAATTTCCTATAGGCAGGATTTCTAATATGCAAGAATAGTACATCACTCACGCGATTTCAATAGAGATGAGGTAAAATAGGATTAACAGAGAAAATGAAACCCTATTGGCAGGATTTCTACCCGGATTGCCCAAAGAGAATAAAGACCCTTCCCAATTTTACTATATACCCCAGAATCTGTTTGTTACAAATTTATTACAGGCTAGAGTAAATGAATAAATTACATAATAGTAGTAAGATAAACTATAGGGAACCTTCATTAAGCCCAACTGAACCTGGGAACCAGACCTTCACACCAATCAACTTTGAGGCTCATTTCATAGATACATCATAGCCAAAATATGAGTGATTCACTCATACCACATATAGAACCAGGTTTCTAGTGGGTCAAAGTTTCCAAGGGCCTCAGGGGCCTAGGGCAATGCTCACACCAGAACCATGTATTCAGCAGATGATTCACAAGAGATGGGTAACCAATTCCCAGTGTGCCAGAGTTCACAGGAGTCTCATGTAGACCCTGAGCAGTGCTCACACTGGGGTGGTTGAGAACCTAAGGGACTAAGAGTAAGGTTTTAAAAATCAGCATATAAAAGGGAGCATTGGAAGATTTCAAAACAGTTTGATTTCAGAAGAACACAAGGTTTAGAACATAGAATTGCATTCAAAAAATAGCAAAGTTTGCAAAATACATAGTTTTAAACAGGTTAATTCAGAAGAGAGACTTAAATACACTAAGGGAGCATGCTGACATTTAAGACAACCATTGTTTAATAACAGAAATAACTTAGGTAAGGCAGTCAGATCATCACATGACATATTAAAAGACAGGGCACAGAGTTAAGCAACAAATTATGACAAATTGATTAATTACATGCTTATAGTATCCTAAGAATGCAAGGTTCAAAACAGGTGCAGGATTAACAAACAGTGTGCCTGGACAAATTTGAACATTAAGCTAACTTATAAGAGGATTCATATTATTCAAAATAGCTAATCTTAAACTAACAATATTAACCATAAGATTAAAAGAGAGTCATAGGAGCATAAAAAGTAGAATCATGCTAAAAGTAAAGTTCAAGACATGTTGTTCAAGTAACACTAATTATAAAAAACATGGGAATGAAATTACAAGGGATTAGGGCTTACTAGTTAAGCAATAAAGCAAGTAGATATGCTATAGCAGTTAAGTTCCAGAGTCACTTGGCCTTGGCTTTCAGCCGGGAGAGACCAAAAATAATGAGCACGAAATCAGAGTAAAAGAACTGAGTTTTAGTGAGAGTATGAGAGTTCGAGTCTATTCTAAAGGGAAGAAGGGAAAGGGTTTAAATAGTGTTCAATTAAGCAGACAAATAAGGGAATAAATCAAATAAACACAAAAATGAAAAGAAAATAAATCCAGAATCAATTGAAGTCAGAGTTCAGTTAATTACCGAGTAATCAGGCAAGTACTACTTAGAATAAGGTAAGTATCATATAGAATCAATTATAAATCAGCAAATAAGGTAAAGAAGTAAAGGAACAAGGTAGGGTGACCAAAAAATGGAAAATATCAGTACTATACGAGAAAGGAAAAAGTAAACAAAAGTTAGTAAAAGGTTTCAACCCTAATTTTCGGGTAAAACCATAAAATCAACAGAGATGAAAGGCAAGAGTCTCATGCTTCATAGGATGAACATAGACGGGAACATGTTTACAGAATGCACAATTGAAACAGATCTGGCCCCAAAATAAAAAGGTTTGAAACCCTAATTTTAGGTAGGACACAAAATCGATAAAAACAAAGGTAAAGAATCAAGTATTTTAGTAAAATTAACATAGACAGGGGTTATTCATAGAATCGAACCAGATCTGGTTTGATTAAAGAAGAATTGAAACCCTAAATTGGGTAACTAAAAGATTTAACAAAAAATAAGCAGATTTATACGGAATAACATAAAAAAATAAGGTTAAAACCAGTTTTTTGTTTGAATTGGAAAGATATGAAAACCCTAACCTTATGGTTAAGTAATAATCCACAAAATATATGAAAATATTCGTACTTACAGAGGTTAGAGTGAACACAGACGGAAATAATCAACAGGTTAGAGATTTTGAACCAGATTTGGTTCGGATATCTCCAGATTTGCTTGCCATTTTAGGCAAGCTATTATATAACACCAAAGAACGGGTAGCCAGTAAGGAAATAGGACCAAATAAGGTAAGGAATCATAGGTTGATTCCATTTCTGGGGTTAGAATTAAAGGGGAGATAGGAGTGAGTCGCTAGGGTTTCAGAAGAAAATGGGGGGGGGGGAGATAAGAGAGTTTGACCGCCATGGAGTGGGTGAAATGGGTTAAGGTTAGACCAGGTAGGATATAATTAAAAGGGGTTGGGGTGTTGTGAGCTGTTGATCTTCAGAGATCAACGGTTGTGATTTTAAAAAAGGGAATTGGGTCGGGTTTTTTAACGGGTATAGGTCTGGGTTAATGGGTATTTGGGTATTGGTTATTAGGGTATTGGGATGATGCATTGGGCTGGGGTAATGAGTAGTGTATAGATCCGAAATAATTAAGAAAAAGGGCTAGATTTTAAATACTCAATTAAATCAGTAAATAATTTATAAAAATAATTAATAAATAGTAAAAATGTCATTTTGTGCAAGAAAATAGTTTAAAATAATTATTTAACATTATAAAAAATATAAAAAGTTATTTTTCATATAAATAATATAATTATGCATATATATATATATGGGTTATTATTGTAAAATATGCAATTTTATCCTATGGGTGTAAAATACAATTGTAATAAGTATATATAGAAATATTAAAAGCTTAATATGTATATAAATGATAAAAATTTAAATAATAAATCATTATAAAATTATTTGTGATGCAATTAATAATTATTTATGCAAGAATAGGTTGATTAAAAACCCCTTAAAAATTATGAAAAATTATGGAAAAATACTTGATGATGATCATGCACTATTTTGAAGGTATATATGTATATTTAAAAATATATGAGAGAAAAATTGGGTTTTAACAATGTTTTTAGCTTTCAACATACATCTAGCCATATTAAGAATTTTTGAATTCTTTCTCTCAGCAACTCCATTTGTTAGAGTGAATAAGGTACCGTTAGAGAGTGACAAATTCCGTGAGACTGACAAGAGTCATTAAATTCTTTTGAAGTGAATTCGTCTCCTCTATCGGACCTCAAAGCTTTTATTTCATAACCACTTACTTTTTTCACAAGTGCTTTAAAAAAATTTAAAAACAACAAATGCTGCCGATTGTTTGTTCAAGAAATAAATCCAAGACTTTCTACTAAAGTCATCAATGAAGAGCAGAAAGTTTTTACTTTTACCTTGCATGTTTCTCAAGAAGACAAGCTTCACAAAATTGATTGGTATTGTTTATTGGTGGTATCCCATGCACTATGTTCTTTTCTACCATTGATTCGAGCGCTTCAAACTTCAAGTGCCCAAATCG
The DNA here is from genome assembly GCF_000715075.1 of Nicotiana tabacum. Taxonomy (NCBI): domain Eukaryota; kingdom Viridiplantae; phylum Streptophyta; class Magnoliopsida; order Solanales; family Solanaceae; genus Nicotiana; species Nicotiana tabacum. The sequence continues at coordinate 118,058,121 of NC_134099.1, read as the reverse complement.
CATGTGCCAACACCAGGATTCATCTTGCATATTAGACTTCAAACACTTTGCATCAATTATCTTAAGATTCAGAGAAAATAATCTATTCTTTGCCATATGCACTTTAGCAATTAGAATTCCACCTGAATCTCTAAGCCAAAGATGCATATTTTTCATATGGATATCATACCTCTTTTCAAGAAGTTGTCCCAAACTCAAAATATTTATAAATTTTGTCACATAATAACCATCTTGAATTAATTTGTGGCCAATATCTTTACAGGAGATTAAAATCATACCTATCCGTTCGATTTGAATCTTTGAGGTATATCCATAGAACACATTACCTCTCATCATTTTATTGATCTGCACAAACTTTTCTTTGCATCCACACATATGATTGTTTGCCCCATTGTCCAAATACCACGAGATACAATCATCCCCATGTTCTTCCTTGAGTGCCAACAATAATGTTGACTCATCTTCTTCTTTCTTGTCGTCAACAAGGTTAGCTTTCTCCTCAACATTGCTACGACATTCCCAGGAGTAATGGCTAAATTTATGACAATTATAACACTCAAATTTTGATTTGTCATACCTTTGTCCATTATTTTCTTAATAGTAGCCACGTTCTCTTTCTCCTCTTTGTCCACGACCATGACCTCTGAATGTTTGGAGGATTTTAACTTCATTGTTGAAGTTGTTATCATTACTTCTTCCTCTTCCATGACTGCCATGGCCTCGTACTCGTCCATTCCCTCGATATCTTTTTTCACCTCCATAATCCCTAAAGGATGCCTGAGTCTTAAGGAGTTGCTCCAGTGAAACTTCTTGTTTCCTCTTGATCTTTTCTTCATGGACCTGTAAAGAACCCTCCAATTGCTCCATCATTATAGAGACTAAATCCTTAGACTCATCAATAGCACACACCACAAAATTAAATTTAGGTGTTAAAGTGAGAATGATCTTTTCTACCATACAGACATCTTCTCTGTCTTCCCCGTATCGTCTTAATTGATTTACAACAGCCTTCATTTTTTAACAATAATCCGAAATGCAAGGAAAGCGTTTAGATACTCGAAACTGGTCAAATACCACATATATGTAGTGTACCCACTCGTCACCTCGCATACACGGCTTTCACATAACACGAATAAAACAATCATCTCAAATCCTAAGGGATAGTTTATCCCACACAAAGTTAGGCAAGATACTTACCTCAATTCAGCCAAATCAATACTCAAATTAGTTTTTTCTTTACAAATTCACCTCCGCTCGGCTCAATCTAGACAAAGACGACTTAAGTGCATCAAACAATGCAAGAGAAAACAATTTCAATTAACAAAGCTATGATCTTTATATAATTTCTAAAAAGTCAACAAAAGTTAACCCCGGGACCGTCCGGTCAAACACGGGTCCAAGGGCAGGTCTTGACTACCCATAACCCCACGAGTCCATATATATGTTTATTTCCAAATCCGACTCCAATTCGACTCTAAAATTCCAAATTTTTATTTTTCAAAACATTATCAATATCTCCAAATTTTTTCCCTTAGATTCTCATGAATTTGATGTTAAATCTAATGTATAATCACAAAATATAATTGAAAGTTGATTAAAATTACTTACCCAATACTTTGATATGAAAATCTCTCCAAAAAATTGCCTCACATCGAGGCTAGGGTTCAAAATATATCAAAATGAGCTAAATCCCGAAGTGCTCAGCTATAAACCAGCTGCAGATGTCGCATTTGCGATATGGGGTTCGCAAATGCGGACAAAGCATCGTAAAAGCAACCCCTGACAGGCCATACGAAGATTGCATTTGCAATCACATCTTCGCAAATGTGAAGCAATTGTAGTCGCAAAAGCGAACACTGTCATCGCAAAAGCGGACAACCCAGAGTCGCAAATCCGACTCCAGTATCGCATTTGTGATTGAACCCCAATCCTCCACTTGTTCGCAAATGCGAGAAAATACTCACAAATGCGGTGGTCGCATTTGCAACCTGATCATCACAATTGCGATGGCACCAGTACTAGCACACATAATTTTTAACAAAATACTCCCAGCTAATCTGAAACTCACCCGAGCCCCCGAGGCTCCAAACCAAACACCCACACTAGTCCAAAAATATAACACGAACTTGCTCGTGCGATCAAAACATCAAAATAACCTCTAAAAGCACGAATCGGACGCCAAAACGCATGAAAATCACAATGGACTTCAAGAACTTCTAGAATCTAAACCAAGCATCCGAACCCTATCAAATCAACTCCAAATGACATCACATTTTGCAGGCAAGTTCCATATGACGAATGGAATTATTCGTAGTCCCGAAACCAAAATCTTAATCCGATAGCCTTAAAGTCAAACCGTGGTCAAATTTAGAAAAATTCTAAACTTTTAGATTGCCAACTTCCACCAAATGATGCCGAAACCTTGTAGAAACCAACTTGTTTCTCTAATGTCTTGTTACCTTCTCATGTCCTCACATTTAACTTCAACTAAGTTTATACATACTAGAAAAGGCCGCAAATTCATTTCATGTAGCTTAACCTACTTGCAAATCAAAGGGATCCAAGTTCGAAAAAGTAGTAGTAAAAATTTTAAGACATATTTAATGATGTATATTGGACGTAATAAACTGCTGCCTGCAGTGGTTGGATGGCCTTAGACTATGACTGTAAGCATTTCTGTTAATAAAGATCTCCACAATGTTGTTACAAGTTGATCCTTTGAGGTGTTTCCTCAAAAGTTTATGATTAACATCTAAACTACCTTATTAAGTATCCAAGTATTATGGCTTTGACATTTCGAAATTTTGAGTACTTGACAAAATATGATCAGCCATCAGACAATAATCTGAGTAATTTAAAGCTTGATATAGCCATTCTTGATCATCCACTCCAAACTCCAATGGTTGTTCACATTTTTGAGAGTCCAATAAGCCCAACCAAATGTTGCACGTCCGAACACTTCCAATTGAGCCTTGGCAAACTTTTGGTAGTCCTCCTTTGTTGCATCTCGAACTTGCCATTCAGCAACCCATTCCCCTGAAAAATATTTCAAAGTAGATTGTCATAAAGATCTCCTGTAGAATTGGCCATATAACCAAAAGAATATTTGTAATATGGGCTATATACTAATGATGATTTGAGCTAAAAAATTTAGAACGTACACTAAAGAAATTTGGATTTTTTTCACTTTTAGCTTGCGCCAGAAACTATTTACGTGCGGTATCCGAAAAAGTGGAGTATAAAATTTGTATAATTTTTATATATAATACACAGAATGTATATTTATACAAAAAAAAAATATGTACATTTTTTTCGGCTATTATTTTGAGAGCGGCTATATAGTATTATTTTTCCAAGAAAATTAGTATCATTGTATGTTGACAGCGGAAGGGTATATATTAATGTCATGTAGTCAAGGAGGGATGTAGAAGTTAATGAGAAAAGACAAATTAAGAAAATATACCAACTAAAGTGAGAGGGCCATTAGATTGGGTGACAGTATTGAGTTGAGCTGAACGGTTGTTGAAGACAAAATCAAGATTTTGCTGGACAGTCAAGTCGTTAAACATGTCAGAGAAAAGATTGTAGTAATGAACATCAATGACAGATCCCTTTAAGCCACTGGCAAAAGGCAAAAGCTCAGTTGGATCTGCAGGTCCTAATCTGTTGGACATCACTACATATGCATCCGAAGAATGCTTTCGAACTGCATTATATCCAGCTTCGTAGTATTTTTTCACCATCTCAAATGAAATTTCTGGTGCTAATGGCTCATTGATCAACTCCACTGCGTAAAGGCTTGGATTCTTGGCATACCTAAATTCATGAGTAAAAGAAAGAAGAAAATGAAAAAGTTGAAACGAAAGCATTATTTTACCCTTTGTACTCGAAAACAAATGTGGAATACAGAAATTCGGCGACAATTGTTAATTGTAGCAGGGGATGTACAAGTAAGCTGTATAAAACTATAGATTTATATGACGTGAAATGAAAATACATATCCTTATCAAATGGCAATTAAATTTAGCAACTTTTGTAAGTTCATAAGATATACTCCCTCTGTTCCAGTTTATATGAACTTATTTAATTGGGCATAGAGTTTAAGAAAAAAATAAAGACTTTTGGAATTTGTGTTCCTAAACAAATCAAAAGGGGGTCCAGAGTATTTGTGTGATTATAAAAACTTCTTATTAAGGATAGAATTGGAAGTTTAAGCTAAATTGTTTCCAAATTTAGAAATGAATCATTCTTTTTGGAACGAACCAAAAAGAAAATAGATTCACAAAAACTGGAACGAATGGGGTAGTGAATTATATTGTTTTATATGAAAAGATATTGTAGCTAAGATTCATGTGTGAAGTTTTTAGAAGCAGAGGCGTATCTAGTGTAGAAGTTATGGGTTTAACTGAACCTATAGCTTTTACTCATACCCTGTATTTTTTGTCCAAAATTTATTAAATATGTGCAAATAATAAATTTTGAACTCATTAAATAAGATGAGATATGATAGAATTGCGAATCTGAAATCATAAAGTTCAAATCCTGAATCCGCCTCTGTTTAGAAGCACATATATAAAATGGTTTGGGTTTTAACTATTGACACAGAAATTTTATTCTATCATGTCAACCATTCGCGAAAAGTAGCTAGTGTGACTAATTAGTACTAGGAAAAATAAGGCATGTTATCTTTTGCAACAAGTGAACAAGTCGAACCTACATTGATAGTTCATAGTACTATCGGTATATATTAGTTAAATCCTATCGTATAATTTATACCTGGCAGTTAAGAAGTCTATGACTGCAACAGTCTGGTGAATGTTGTCATCAGTTTTTCCCCATTCAATAGTACCATCTCTGTTGGCACTGTGCTCCCAAGGATTTTGGGAACCAGGTGCAGCATGCAGATCTATTATTACTTTAAGTTCGTATTTCCTACAAACATTACAAACTTTCAATTAAAACCCAATATATTGCCAATTTGTTTATATAAAAAAATTACTTGTTAACAATGTATACTTGGCCCAGAAAAAGGCATTGTCTAAGGCATGCAAAGAGCCCCCAACATAAGGCTTTGGGGGTGTTGGATCACTGGCAATCCACCATCCAACTGGAATTCTCACTGCATTCAGTCCGTTGCTTGCTATGAACTTGAAATCTTCTTCCACTATAAATGTTTCCCAGTGTTCCTGTAATATAAATATATGCTTTTTCATATTTAAATACAATTATGATTTGCTAAACTACATTAGGTACTAGCATTCCTTTTTGGTCTTGTTTTTTTATCTAAAGAAAAAAAACCATCAAAATGTTTTGTTGAACATATGATTTATAATACCTTTTACGTACTAGAGGTTTAGTTTCATAAACTCAAATTAATAACTCAAATTAGTTACTCCATAGACACCAATTTTGAAAAAGATTTTGTGTAGAAAGAGTACATACTCTCATAACTTGTGGGGCCATGATAGGACCATAGCCATTAGTAATTTGGAACTCGCCTTCAAGTCTACCACTGGTTTTCATGATGAAAATAGAGGGATCATCATCACCCCATCCCCCATTCCCTCCATTATCTGCTGTCACAAGTTCCTCTGTTTTTACCTGCATCTTAAATAATTAGTACAGTAATAAGCTAAAACTTAGCTAAATATTATTATTACTGCACAGATAGTCATTCTCAAGGATGCTACTTAGGAATTAACCAGTACTTAATTTGTCCTGAAATTTTAAACTAATAATCAATTTAGAATATTCTTAAGTAACAGCCCTTTAGAGTGGCTACTTGACATCGTTTCTACTTCTATACAGTTCAAGTCGAAGGTAGTAAATAGGTCGATATTTTTTGTCATAAAATTACATCTTCTTATTCTCTCCTTTCATTTCTAATCAAAGTCGAATGACGATTTTAATTTCCCTTCTTATAATCCATAATATATGAAAAGACTTTCTTATGAAAACTTAAAAAAAATAAAATTAAAAGCATTGAGGACAAAGGCCTCTCATCAGGCTGTTTCTCCATCTTAGTCCTTTTCTTTATAGTTTAAATATATGTACTTATTAAAGAGTTTGTTTAGAAATGCCGGAAATGTTACTATCCTAATATTCTCCACTTGCCAAGTCAATAAAGTAGACACTTAAGTTGCCTCCTATATATCAACAAGAATAAGCAGCAGGCATAAATGGATCAATTTATCATTTGGAAAAATAATATTCTCTTGGGAGATATTTTTATTACCAATCGCAGCACTCACTTAGTGGATGAAGTCCACTAACTTTATCATATGGTCCTATGAAAGGATTTGTGGAACCAAAATTTTGGTCCCAAATGAGCGCCCCCCACCCCCCAGAAAAAAACAGCTTACTACCACAACTTTGAGTTTAAATTTAGAACTTATTTTGAAAGAATTGATTCTAGATTTGGTTTCCGAATTTTTTTTGCTTGAATTTAATTTTGAAAGAATTGTTTTTAGATCTTATAAAATCTAGAAATCATCATTAAAACATCAAAACATTGTACGGAGTAGTCACTTTTGTAAATTCAAAAATTAAGAGAATATTGACTAAATATCATAATTAGTAAACTTATTCCCGCAACGCAATGCTGAAAAGTAAAAGATAAGAAAAGGTTCATCTCCTTTTGGAGGTATGGACCTAAAAGAGGGGAAGAGCATAGGCGGATGTAGCGTAGTAACTACGGGTTCAATTGAATATATATATATATATATATATATTCAGTAAAATTCAGTAAAATTGTAAAAATAATATATATGAACTCATAACTTAAAAAATATAACGGATTCAATGTTAAAAATATTTAAATAGAACCCATAGGATTTAAATTCTGGACCCGCCTATGGGGAATTGGTAAAAACAAAAAGAAGAAAAGAAGGATGGACGTGTTACTATATGATCCTAACATTTGGTAAACGCAAAAGAAAAGGCCTGTTGAAAAAATAGGAGGTCAAATATTCAAAAATCAGAAACCAGACACAAAATATATAACCTTTTTGCTATTTCCATAACTTAAAACTAATTCCAATACCAATTGGGTTTGTTTAGAAACTAGCAACCAAAAGAATTATTACTAGTTTTGAGTTTAGTTTCAAAGACTTAAGTTCTATACACTAATGGTATCAAAATAATTATCAGATCACTTAAAATTAATTACAGATAAATTTCTATGATTTCAGTAACCTTACATAAATGGTAACCGACCTACTAAATATGTTAAACTACCATGACAATGAAAAAAATATTTACAGAGTCATTTTAATATTTTCTTTAAATTCAATTTCTCTCAGTGTTTTGAACGAGACAATACTTATTATTGTTTCCTAACGACGAAACCAAAGAGTTTTTTTTAAAAAAAAAAGTCATGTTTTTCATTTTAACATGATTGCATCTCAAATTAAACACAAAGACCATTTCAAGAACTCACCTGTAAGAAGAAACCATTTGATGCTTTTATCCGAACACGGCTAGAATCATCAGAGTTCCTAACAATCTCAAAAGTCTCAGAAAATCCAGGTTTATTTTCCACTGCTACCACATTTCCACTTCCATCTACTCCCACAAATTCTTTGTTAAACACCCTAAAGTTAAAACTTGTGCTGTTGATTCTCCAAATCTATAAGAAAATAGACGACGTTAATCAGCTAATAAAAAAGAGTTTTTTCTCCTTTTATTATATTTTCAAGCAAAAGTTACCTACTTTGAAGGTTTCCCATCCAGAGGCGGCAGTTCTATTGGCAACAATAATAGTTCCTCCTCCTAACTCAGCACACAGATACTTCTCAACTTTTACTGATTTGAATTGCAGTCCAGTTCCATCCTGATCAATTGTCAATAAATATTTACATGTCAGTGTGTAGAAGCAGCTACGAATGGGAGCCTTGGAGCAACGGTAAATTAAGTTGTCTCCGTGTAACCTATAAGTCACGAGTTCGCTTGAATTAGGGTAGACCGTCTACATTACTCCCTTATGGAGTGCGGCCCTTCCCGGACTCTGCGTGAATGCGGGATGACTGGGCTGCCTTTTTAATGAGTAAAAGTTACAAAGGTGAGCTTTAATTTAGAGCAATGGTAAAGTTGTCTCTTTGTAACCTATAAGTCAAGGGTTCAAACAGTGAAAGCAGGCATTAATACTTGCATTAGGATATGCCGTCTACATTAGACCCTTTGGAGTCCGGCCCTTCCCAGACCCTACGTAGCCAGCTGCCCTTTTTAGTGTATAAAAGTTACATAAACTCTAAATTAAAGCAAGGGAAATGAAGGTTGTAAAAATTAACCAGAAAATCTTTGTTGGGGATGCCGTCAAAAAGAGAAGGTTTAATCCATCCTTCAGTCAGAAGCCAGCCTCCAAGATTAACAGCTCGAACTTTGAAATTTGGAGTAATTCTTCCATAAGAAAAACTAAATATGCAACAAGAAGAGATGATAAAGAAGTAGTAGACAACAAGTTTCCTTGCCCATGAGTAGCTTGCCATTGCTTCTTAATATTTTAGAGTTGCATGATATATCCTCAACTTGATAATGCCTTTATATAGATGTCCAAATCTTTGACCAACTAATTTAAACAATCTGAACTCGGAAATAAAGAATGTGACAAAATAGATATACTATATCTTGATTTTGAATCAATGATGAGCTGCTTATTCAACGTTTTGACCTTTTAAATTAGAAATGGTTTTATGAATTTTTGTTTTGTACGTACTTTTGGTATGTATCTTGGTGCAATTTCAATTATTCCTTAATCACCTTCTATAACCCAATATTAAGAACTTTGTTCTTTCAATAAAGGCATTCTTAATTACTAGCTTACTTTGTTGCAAAGCTAATATGAATAAAATACATTTTACAACTAAAGACGACGTCAAGATTAGCGGTGGGAGAATGATATTCCTCCACCTTTAACCAGTACTAGTTTTCAATTCCGAATTTTGAAAATGAAAATATCTTTGATAGAGAATATAGTGTTTTCCCGTAATTGACCTTATACGACACGAATCTGGATAACATAGATTAATCCTACATTTGAAACTTTCAATGCCGATGTATAATACTTGGACTTTTCAAAGGTGATCCCACATATCACCTTCTTTCTCTTCCCTTTCCCACTGAGGTCTTCGATTTCATGAGGGTTGACTTAGATTAGCATCACAATTTACAGCTATAAATATTCTTTGCTTAACTAAATCAGGTATTCTGTCAATTAAATAGTTCCTAATTACTAAAATAACAACTATATGATTCATCTTCTCTGGCTTGTTCCAGCCTTTAGTTTCGAGAAAATATTTAAAAACTTGCAAAAGTGACGACGAAGAAGAATTTTATCATTCGGTCAAGACTTCTAGAGATTGACACTGCGTGCACTTCACCTTACACAGCTAATTAAGGGTGGCGATGATCCAATTAAATAAAATATACATCTGACTATCCTTTTAGCATGTGCTAATTAATCCTAAGGTCTAGAATTCACATATGCGAAGTAGTAAGGTAATTAGTTCACATTGCTATTTTCTCATGTTTCAGACCAAATTAGTATGTTCATCATTGTAGTTTAATTTAATTTATTACAACCAAGAAATTCTGTTCTAACTTTCCCAATGGATAAGCAATTAAATTAAGCTGCATGGTTAATTAAAAATCAGAAAAGAAAGCTGACTCTGAAAAGTGTTTTTACTTAATTATTTACTCTTGTTTTAGGCGTCATTATTATATTGTTTTAGTGCACAACTTGCCGTGAGTGGCACTATAACGAAGTGCCTATGGCTGCGAATTTAGTATTAAACTCCTCTAATTACTAATGCTAATATACTTGCTTTAGTTCCCATTAAGACATTGAAAGATCCAAATTTGGCTTCATCAATTTCGGCACAAACCGATTAGAACCCATTTTCTAGAAGATACATCCATACCTACCCCAATGGGAATTTTAAATGGGTGACTAATTTCTGGTGGAAGTCATTAAACTGAAAGAGATTAGATAAAAGAGAATAGAAAATACAAAGGAAACTACAACAAAAGACACATTCATATTTTTAACGGTAAAGGACCAAATATACCCCTCTACTTTCAAATATTGTTTACATATACCCTTCTTTATACTATTGGGCTATATATACCCCTACCGTCATACTTTGAAACAAAAATACTCCTATTTTGAATGGAGTGTCACGTGGCAGCACCAGATTAAAATGACCCTTTTTTTTTTACCCAACCCATTTTACAAAAAACCCACAACCCGAACCATATTTTCATTTTTCAGTTTTTTAAATCTTTTTGTAAAACTTAAAAAATATTGCAAAATATTTTCGTTTTTTAAAGTGAGTAGATACTGAAAAGATTTTGCAAAACAAATTGTAAAAACTAAAAAAAATTGTTTTTTTAACAAAATATTTTTTTTGTAAAAACTATAAAAACATATTTGTAAAAACTGAAAAAAAAAGTAAAAACTGGAATTTTTTTTCCAGTTTTTAATAAAATATTTTCGTTTTTTAAAAACTGGAAAAAATATTTCCAACAAAATATTTTCGTTTTTGAAAAATGTTTTTTTTTCATTTTTTCAGTTTTTTTAAAGATTTTCTTTTTGTAAAAACTGAAAAAACAAATTTGTATAAACTTAATTTTTTTTGTAAAAATAGAAAAAAATATTTTCGTTTTTTAACAAAATATTTTCGTTTTTTAAAAACTGAAAAAATTATTTTCAACAAAATATTTTCGTTTTTGAAAAATATGTTTTTTCATTTTTTCAGTTTTTTAAAAGAATTTTGTTTTGTAAAAACTGGAAAAACAAATTTGTAAAAACAGAAAAAAAACATTTTTTGTTTTTTAACAAAATATTTTCGTTTTTTAAAAACTGAAATTTTTAAAAAAAAAAGAAAATAGGGGTCGGGTTGTGGGGTTTTTTTAAAAACGGGTCGGGTAAAATAAAAAAGAAATGGATCGTTTTAATATGGTGTTTCCGCGTGTCACTCCATCCAAAATAGGGATATTTTTATTTAAAAGTATGACGGTAGGGGTATAGATAGCCCAATAGTATAACGAGGGGTACACGAGTTAATCCTTTAATAGCATCTCTGAGAATCGCTATTTGTGCAATTGCCTGGATAGAGCCAAAATCATTGGAGTACTATTGGATTAGTTACCTCCTATAGCAAAGGTTGATACCTTATTTATTTTAAATAAATACCCTTTTAAAAAATTATATTTTATAGCTACCTTTTGATTTTTTATAGCCAAATATCTATTTATGGTCACCTCCTACCCTTAAGCCATAAAATAAGCTTTGTATTATTTTTCTCTCTCATATCCCCTCAAATTTCTTCTATCCCCTACTCCATATGTATTCTCCCTCTCTCTCTACTTCCCGATCTCATATTCTCTGTACAACTTCAGGCGACAGACAAAAGTTAGAGGTTTCTGTACAGTTTCAGGTGATAGAGCGCCAATAAAGATGTTTCTGGACAGGTTGACCATTCGCCATACCATGTCGAGTATGTACAAAAATATAGTACAGTTTCAGGAACGCAAATAAATACTTAGCAAGAAAACAAAAATCATCGTTCTTTTTAATGATAGATCCAGTGACCATCTATCGTTTGCTTTCACAAATCCTTTCCTTTCGTCAACAATGCTGTGGACTTGCAGATGGGACAATTATTCTTCATAATCAACCATTTTTGTATACTGATGTTGCTTCAATGAGACGACATTAGGGTTGTTCTTGAATAAAGGCGATGGAGTTGGGGACTGACCAACTTGAATTTTCTGTTAATATATTTTAATGTATTTCGTTGTATTTTATTGTATTCATTGTCTTTTTTTCATTATATTTCAATGTATCTCGTTGTATTTTATGTATTTCATTGTATTCATTGTCTTTTTTTCATTGTATTTCAATGTATCCCGTTGTATTCTATGTATTTTATTGTATTCATTGTCTCGCTATATTCCATGAATGTATTCATATATTTTTTTTAATTAATATAATTTATGTATTCAAATGTATTATATAATTTCTCTGAAGATTGCTATGTTTTTGGGGTATTTTTTGGTTAGAATTTTTTTTTTATAACTGAAAATACAAATTTTGTGTGTTATAATTGAGTTTGTTGAGCTATATTAGGAGTTTATTATGTTAATTGATTCACTTTCTGTTTAAAAAATAGTGTAATCTCCTGTTTCACGCCGTGAATACAGTCGAATACAATAATCTGTCCAGCTGTAATCCCATGTTTCACGCCATGAATACAGTCGAATACAACAAGTGACTAGCTGGACTTCCCTGATTCATGCCTATTTTTGCTACTGTATTCATGAATACAGTAGCTTAAATACATCTAATACATTTTATAACAACAAAAAACGTATTTACAATCCGTAATATAACAAATGGTATCTATAGATAGCTAATTACCACTAAAAGATAGTGTTTTATGAAAATTTCTCTAGAATAGAACCAGTACTGTATGGAAATTTTCAGTTCTTATCAAGTTTTCTCTTTACGAAAACTAAAAAGAAAAAAGAAAAACAGCAGATCTCATCGAATAAGACAATTTTTTCTTAAATATGGCATCAAGAGAATTTTTCTTGTTCAGAATTTTTACTAAATTGTTCTATTTTGTCATGTGAAATTCGAGAGAAACTTTATAGAGCTTAGGAAAATTGGTATCTGTGTTCCAAAATCATGAAAAATTTGTACGTCCAATATAATTGTAAATTTTGGATTTACCATAAAGTTTATATCTCTACTCTCTAGTAAAGTGAACATAGTAAGTCATATGTACTTTTGTTTGATGCATGTATATATCTATGTTCATCTTGATTACTATCGTAGACTTTTTAGGGCCTGTTTGGCTATAAAAAGTTTCTTTTTTTTTTATTTTTTTTAAACTTTTTTCGAAATCAGTGTTTGGCTATGAACATTTCAAATTTCACTTCAAGTTGAATTTTGAATTTTTTTCGAAATTTGAAAAACTCTAGAAAGCTGGTTTTAAAAATTTGCACCTCAAAGAACTCACAAAAATTTAAAAGCAGCTCCAAATTGTATTCATGTCCAAACACAACTCTAATTTTCAAACTTGAAATTTTTATATAATTTTGTCTGGAATTTCACAGTTTTTATGTCCAAACGCCTACTTAGTTCTCATTTTTGTAAGTCAATCGAGTTGTAGGTTCAGTTTGAACGTGTTGCATAGGGGTGTTCATAAAAATCCGAAAACCCAAACAAAACCGAAAACCAAACCAAACCGATCAAAAAAATCGATACTTTTTGGTTTGGTTTGGTTTTGGTTTTGAAATTTAAAAACCGATCAAATTTGGTTTGATTTTGTTTTTAATTAAAAAAATTCAAACCAAACCGAATATAGGAGAAGCTATTTTAAATTTATTATTACACCTATATATATATATATATATACTTTTATACAAAGTTTTAAAAATTTTATAGTAAATATTAATCGTTTGCACTTTTAGTACAATTATTTACCTTTACATTATAGTTTAATTGGTAGTTTTCTTTTGTTAAGTGTAAGAATCTATTTCATGTTAAAAATAATATATTTTTAATTGAGTCCTTAAATTATTCATCACTATTTGATTCAATTATCATCAATATATCTTGGTAAATAATAGATTTCTCAAAGGGCAATTGATTTGATAGTGTTACGTTAAAAATGTAGTCGCTGAAATGTGTGTTTGGTAGTGTATGTCTTATATTTAAAAAAACCCGACAAATAACCGAAAAAACCGAAAAACCGACATAAACCGATGTAAGCACGTGATTTTTGACCCTCCCCGAGGATTTTCACATTTTTTAGCATAAATATGTAATTGGGTCTAATATAGCCATTTTAACTATTTTTACTTTATTTCGTTGCAAAAAGAAAAAAAATCACAAAATACATATATAAATTTTAGTTTATGTATTTCTCATAAACTTGAAAAATACAAAAATTGCACTTTGTTTTGTACTTTATATAATTTCGAAAATAACCAAAAAATATAGTTCTATTAATGTTTTGTAGTCATTTTAATTTGGAAAAATACAAAAAAAATATATTACTTTATATTTTATCTTTATAGATAAAAAAACAAAAATTACAAAAATAGTTTTATTAATATTTTGTAGCTATTTTAAATCTTGAAAAAATATTTTAAAAAAAGATATAGTGTTGTTTAAATATTAGTCTTATTTTTGGTAGTTGTTTTGCTAACATAGGGCTAGTTAAGCAACGTTTCCTATTTCTCGGGTCCGGGCAAAAGAATAATATTCGGGTTCAAACTACCTGGTTTTAGGCCTAATTTTGGACCTAGCCCATAATAAACCGAGTCCAGGACACATGGGGAACCCCACCACGCGTGGAGGACACAAATCTCGAACCCCACCACGCGTGGGCTCATTTCCCTGGGCAAGGGATACTAAATACACGGACAAACACTGTCAAAAGGGGACTTTAAAAATTGAAAACTGACTTTGAAAAATTTTGGAGAGGGCTAGACACTATTCAGTCATCTTCTCCAAAAGGAGAAGAAGAAAACCCTAGGAGCCTACCCCAAAAAGAAAGGTGAAACCACCATTTCCTCACCTTCCCGACAGCCCAAAACCTCCATCAACAAACACCACCTCCATCTACACCACCCAAACCGTCCGCAACCCCCCAGCTCCGCCATCGTCGACCACTGACCACCAAGCTTCCAGCGAACCTCCATAACTGCCCAAGACACCACGACCAACAGCTTCCCCCCTCCCCCCCTTGTCGTCAAACAACCACTGCCTCCTCGACACCATCCGAACACCACCCCGTCTCCTCCCAACTCCCTCACCATCGTCACTGACCACCAAGCCTCCAGCTCAACCTCACGTTCAAATACCACGTCCAAGCACCGCCACCAACAGTCCATCACTGCTGCCTCACGTTCTTCTCCACCAAACACCCACCTCCTTCACGTCCGTCGACCACCAAGCCTCCCCAACAACCTCTGCTATTCGTCGTTCAGCTCCATCGACCACTGTCCAAACGACCTTCCACAGCCTGCTTCTTCCTCATACCCGAACGACCCCTTTCTGCTCATATTCACGTACCGGTGCTGCGTCAAAAAAAAGAAAAAAAGGCAGAAACCAACCCCTCGGGTAGTTAACGGTCTTGGTCCGAACTTCCAATTTCCATTGAGATCGTTGTCATTCATTGAGGTCCGGTGCGTCGAGTTGGTTTCGAGGTTCCGTCGTTGTTCTTCGTTCAGAGAGGTCCGGCTTGAGTCCCGTCGGGGTCGTGTTTGTCGTTCTGAGGTTGTCGAGGTTCACAGGTCATAGTCCTTCATCCTTTGTTTCATTTCATTCATTTTGCATATTATGGTTCAAGGCAAATGAGAATATTCGATATTGATGAATGTCAACAATGCAATTTTTGTTGTTGTGTTAAAAATGTTTATTCTATGTAGTTACTGCATGCTTAAAGTAAATGTGAGCATATGAACGGTTTGTGTTCGTCTTTGTTAAATTGCTTTGCTTTTTTTTTTCATTTTTACCATGGATATTATTACCTGTTAGAATCGTTGTTTTTTGTCATTGGTAGAAAATCGTAGTCGTCTTAAGTTTGCCCTCAAATAATAAAAACGAGACGAGCTTCGCCACATAAAAAATGTACAGATTGCGGAGCCCTCACAAAACATATGCATTAAATACTTAGATTCCGGGACGGGCCGTTTAACAAATTTCACGGCCATACCCAATATAATAATGCACTAGTTGCTTTAGGCGCGCCTTTAATAATGTTATCTCCCTAAACTCGGGTGCACATTTATGTGACCCAAATCCAAATCTCAACGAAATCGAAATGTCTCTAATCACGGGTACATTGACTGTGACGTGGTCTGAGATGCATTTCCATGACGTTGCAAATTCATTTTTAAAATAATAAATGGGACGAGCCTCGACAAACAAAAAATGCAAATTGCGGGGCCCTCAGTAAATACTTGTTTTAAATTTACTTAGAATTCAGGAGGGTCGCTTAGCGAATTTCGTGGCCTCCCCAAAATAATAACACGATAGTCTCTTTAGGCGCGTATTTAATAATTTACTTTCTTAAGCTTGGGTGTGCATTTCATGCGACCCAAATCCAAATCTTAAAACATCAAATAAAATTTGTTCCGGATTGTGGGTTCATTTCATGTGACGCAGTCCAAAGATGTATTTTAAGCGATGTTCACATTCTTGTAAAACAATAATAATAAAGCGGTTAAAAGTTAAAATTGGCACATTGGTTCATAATTGTATTTAAAATCAGATAAATAAGCCGAATATAATAGTTGAGCGGCCGTGCTAGAACCACGGAACTCGGGAATGCCTAACACCTTCTCCCGGGTTAACAGAATTCCTTATCCGGATTTCTGGTACGCAGACTGTAATATGGAGTCATTCTTTTCCTCGATTCGGGATTAAAATTGGTGACTTGGGACACCTTAAATCTCCCAAGTGGCGACTCTGAAATAAATAAACAAATCCCGTTTCGATTGTCCTTTAATTGGAAAAAACTCCCTTGTACCCTCGCGGGTATGTAAAAAGGAGGTGTGACAGCTCTGGCGACTCTGCTGGGGATAGACCCAGAACCACTGGTTCAGGGTTAGAAATTCGAGCTTAGAATAAATTGTTATGTTCAGCTTTATCTGATTTTGTTACATGATCTGTGCTTAATGTGCTAATTGGTTGCCTTTTACCGCTTTGATATTACGTGAACTGTATATAAACTGTGCCGAAACCCATATCCTTTCTGAGTCTTCTAAATCATGAAGAAGGGTGTACTTCGTACGACTTCTTTTCTGTATAGTGTCAAAACCTAATTTAGAACGAGGTTCGGACAAGTTGCTAAGCCGGTGAAGCTTCTGTATTCCCGGTACGCTGCCCCCCCTCGGCTCGAGTTGTCCGCTCGGGTAAGCCAGGTCTAGAACAAACACCCAGGTCTGAACCTAGTATAACAAAGCCACATGCCGGATCCCTAGTAGGAACGTTTATTTGCATCATGTGCATTTGACTTAGGGGACTCAACACAGGGGTTGGGTCCGTCTAGGACAAGCAACCTGAAAATAATAGACCAGCTTTTGGCATCCTATGTGCTATATGTTGTATTTAGTCAAGGGCGAATGGGTCATTTGGTCATTTCCAGCATGGTGTTATTTTAATCAAAGCATGGGGAACATTTGTGGAATCCAAGAAGCCTTGGAATTCCCTATGTCCCCCACGTTTCATTTTTTGGAAAAAACACCTAGGGAACATTTGTGGAATCCAAGAATTCTTGGAATTCCCTATGTCCCCCACGCTTCATTTTTGGGAAAAGCACATGGGGAACATTTGCGGAATCCAAGAAGTCTTGAAATTCCCTATGTCCCCCATGCCACATTTTTGAAAATATAATAAATATAAAAAATAAAATATATATGTATATATATAAAAAAAAAACATTGAAAATTCCAAAAAAAAAGATTGTGTATGTTTTTATCATCATCCACAAATTAGAAAATAGTGGAAAAGAGGAGAAAATAACAGTGTAGAGATATAACTACTTATTGTTAGAAAAAAAAAACAAATGTCCAAGTAGTGTCGAAACTCTGCCGAAATTTTGAGAATATAAAATAAAAAAAAATATATGTCTTATTAGTTTGTTTTGTTAAAGCAAAGGAAAAGTAGAAAAAATAATCATTGTTTTGTCTTATTTTTTCTTTTTTTTAAAAAAAACAAACAAAACATTAATAGAAAAGAAAATAGTTTGTCTTGCCATAAAAAATGAAAAAAAAAGAGTATTGTTTTTAAAATATGTGTTATTTATTTGTTTATGAAAATGACAAAATTAAAATAATCCAAAAATATTTTCTCCATTATTGACTTCTTTAGGAAGTCTTTCTAATTGTTTTCAAAAAAATAATATATATAAAAAAAAAAAAACAAATCCGAAAATATTTTGATTCTTTTTTCAAAATTGAAAAGAAAATTCAAAAAAAAAACATTTTGAGAAGCATTTCTTTTATTAAAAGCAAAATTCCGAAAAATATTTTCTTCTTCTTCTTTAGAATAAAGAAAAAAAAAGCAAATGAAAATTCAAAAAATATATCTTAGAAGTGTTTCTTTTAAAAAGAAAATCAATAAAAAAAATGCTTCCTTTCTTCTTTTAAAGTAGTTCTTTTACCCGAACTACGCGGGTTTGATTCTCACCGGATGTGAGATACGTAGGCAACCCTCATCGGGTCCAACCCCACCTTTTGCTAAAAAGCCAAAAACAAATAAATAATAATAAAAGAATAATATGTCGAATTTTAATTTTGTCATAAATGAAAAATAATAGTCTATTTGATTGTCGTGAAAAAATAACAAAAAAATAAATAAATAGAAAATGGAAAAGGGTCTTCTCAAAAATAGTTTATTTGCCCGAACTACGCTGGTTTGATTCTCACCGGATGTGAGATACGTAGGCAACCCTCATCGGGTCCAACCCCACCTTTTGCTAAAAAAGCCAAAAAACAAATAATAATAATAATAATAAAAAATATATATATATGTCAAATTTTAGTTTTTGTCATAAAGAAGTCGGGTGACGCTGTTTTATCAAGACATAGCCGAATGTTCCCGAAAGGGACGCCGGAAGGCTGACTTTGCATAAACAGCCACCTTTGGGTCATTTTAAGATTTGGTCCAGTTGACCCACACAGCCTTAAAAATCTTCGTCCCCGAGACGTTGACAGGCCGTGTTTGCAATATTGAGTTTCCTATTTTTGAAAAAACAATAAAAGAGTCATAACTAAGTCAGGAGATACTGTTTGTCATAAATAGCCGAATGTTCCCGAAAGGGACACCGGAAGGCTGACTTTGCGTAAACAGCCACCTTTTGGGTCATGTCTAGGAGTTTGGTCCAGTTGACCCACACAGCCTTAAAAAGCTTCGTCCCCGAGACGTCGAAAGGCCGTGTTTGCAACACAAGGTTTTTATCGTAATTTGAAAAAAAAAACAAAGAGTAAACGGTCAGGTGAATGTCGTTTGGATGTTTAGTCAAAAAAAAATGAAAAAATAAAATAAGCCGAGCCAGCTTCGGCCGCGTCTTAAACCGTTCTTGCCGAAATAGCCTTAGAGTATCTTTCAGTTGTCGAAAGGCTATTTTCGTAAGAGAACGGACAAGTTTGTAAAGTGTCATAAATAATCCTCCCCGGCCTCAAAATTCATGTGAAATTTGGAAGGGGCCACATTTGCAAAAATAACCGTTTGGTTGCATTTGTCGAACAGAGAAAGGGAGCTAGCCTTTTGTTTTTGAGTTTGTAAAGCTTTTGATTAAAATATGTGTGTTGTTTGATTTTTGAGTTTGTAGGTCATAATCAAACCTTTGAAACCCAGTTTGTTCTAATATGAAAAATGTTTAGTATTGTTTATCTTTCAGCAGTCCGAACTACGCAAGGTCTGATTCATGCGGGGTCATGATACGTAGGCAATCTCCATAAGATTCGACCAAACAAAAATAAGGAAAAAAAGAGAATAAAAAAAAAGAGAAGGAAAAAACGAAACGAAAAAAAAAATGAAAAAGAGAAAAAAAAAGAAAAAAGGAAAAACAAAGGTAAAAAATAAAATAATAAATATATATATATATATATATATATATATATATATATGTTGATAATAATAAGGACCGACTGAGTCCATTCTAACATATTTGGTGTTGAATTGTGAAGAAAGTTGAGGTGGTCGGTTTGTGCCTCAAAGAAAATTGACAACTAACGTCGAAGCTGTTACAAGTGCTCCAGAGACTCAGAGTCGGAGGGTTCCTCGTCATGAGTCACAATTTGCGACACAACAAGAGCAGTACCACTCTCCTGAGTACCACTCGTACTCGTTTGATCTTGCTGCAAAAACTGAAAAGCCTGCCCGAAAGATGGTACAGGAAGAAATGACCCAAAGAGTGAAAAGCTTAGAACAATGGTTGGAAAACATGCAAGGGTTGGCAGGCCAAAAGAGTGTTGCCTTCAAAGATCTATGTATGTTCCCCGATGTCCACTTGCCGCCTGGTTTCAAGACTCCAAAATTTGAAAAGTACGATGGACATGGAGATCCCATAGCCCACCTGAAAAGGTATTGCAATCAACTGAGAGGTGCGGGAAGAAATGAAGAATTGTTGATGGCTTATTTTGTGGAAAGCCTTACGGGAGTAGCCTCCGAATGGTTTATGGATCAAGACACGTCTCGCTGGTATGTCTGGGTTGACATGGCACAGGCCTTTGTCAGACAGTTCCAATACAACATCGACATTCCCCCAGACCGCATTTCCCTTTCAAACCTGAAGAAGAAACCAAGTGAAAGTTTCAGGGAGTATGCCATAAAATGGAGAGAGCAAGCAGCTCGAGTTAAGCCACCCATGGATGACCACGAGCTAATTACTGTCTTCCTTCAAGCGCAAGAGCCAGATTACTTTCAAAACATGGTGTCCGCAGTTGGCAAAACCTTCTCGGAAGCAATCAAAATTGGAGAAATGGTAGAGAATGGTCTTAAGACAGGCAAAATTATAAGTCAAGCTGTTCTTAAAGCCGCAACTCAGGCTGTCCGGGTTGAGTCAGATAATCTTAGCGACACAAATGAGGAGATTGAAGAAATCATGATGACATCAGGGTCTAGAAGAGGTCCCAGGAGAACATCTCGAAGGTATGAGCAGCCTCCTCAAATTTTCTATGGCTCCCCTGAGCAGTATTATCCACCTCAGGACGCTCAATACTCTGTCGCTCCACCTCAGTATGTTGTCCAGCCACCAAAACACCCCAGGAGGCGAGCACGAGCATCACAAAATCTCCAGAAGTCTCCACAAAATTTTCAGGTGCCCTATAACCCACATCCAAGCCAGTGGTATAAAGGGGAACAAAGGTTGAAAGATAATTTTACACCAATAGGAGAGTCCTATGAAAGCTTATTTGAGAAATTAAAGAATCATGACATGATTGCACCTATTCCTCCAAATCGTGTGGACCCACGTGCAAGAAGCTTTGACCCTTCTAAAAGGTGTGAATACCATTCCAATGCCCAGGTGCACAATGTTGAAAGCTGTCGGGATTTGAAAAGAGAAATAGAAAGAATGATCCAAGAAGGTCGGATTGTGATCAATAACAGTGACATGGAGCACTCGAACCCTATCGAGAACTTGTTGACAGAGGGTGAAGATGTTGAAGCGGGTAATGGTCTTGGTAGTATTGATGCAAAGCTCAGTGGCTAAGATGCCAATTTTTGATAAAGTGGAAGGACGCTTCATTCCTTGGTCAGCAAGAGAGAAGCTTGTGGTGGCTTATTTTGTGGTCATTTCTGTTGTTCGGATTATTAAGGTTGTAATTGGGATTTTGTCCTGTGTCAAACCTTCTTATCTTTCCATTTTGTCATAGCAGTTTGTTTAAATTTTGTCCAGTTTGTGCTAGGATTTTATTCTGGTTGTTTTGTTTGTTTTATTATTCAAACCATTTCGCCGGTAGTCTAATACAAAGCCGGTCTTTTGTTAGTTCCAGTCGTCTTTTGTTTAGTCCTTTCATCATTTCGTTCAATGCCGATTCTAGGGACATGACATGCGCACACACTTTGGGCCTAGTCTTTAAAGTTAATCATAAAACCCTGGAAAGGCGATCAAACCATTTAGAGGAAATAAAGACGGTTTGAGATTATTCAGAGCCCGAGTCATATGGAACCGGGGCAAGTTAAACGCAAAGAAAACCGTTAAAAGGCAAAGATTCGCCAAATTGGCATGAGGGTCGTTCATAATAATGAGAATGGGAGTGTCGCCCAACGGTGCTTTAGAAGTGACAAATGAACAAACAGATGTTGAATATAATTGTCAAGTCCAGAACCACCAGAAGAGACTACAAATTTAAATTGTGTTGTTTGCACTTGTCATGTTTTGAAGACTGGAATGACGAAGGCATTTTGTTCTGCTACCTAAACACTTTATCCTTCGTTACCCCTTTTGAGCCTTATCTATTTTTTCTTTCATACCCCTCGTTCGGAATCAGTAGCAACGACTAGAAAACACAAGCGTGACAGGTAAACAAAAAAAAAAAGCAACAAAATGGAAAAAGAGAAAAGAGAAAAGAAGAGAAAAATGATAACAAAAAAAAAGGAAAGTCAAATGAAAAAAAGAGAAAATTGGGAACTACGTTTGACCTGATTCCTCAAAGAGGATACGTAGGCGCTTCACGGCTCGGTCATAATTTTGAAAAATGAAAAAAAAATCAATTAAAATATCCCCAAGCAAGAAACTGGGGCAAATGTTGCGTTTGTTGTAAATAAATATAATTCCGAAGGTTGTAACTAATAACCCAAAATTAATGCATTTTTTAGCCTTTTATACCTTTTCTTTCTAGCCTATCCAAAACCCACATTACGGTCCAAAGAAAGACCTTCTGATCAGTCTTCAAAAGATGCCAAGTCAGACAAATGAGAGTCTCACCGGTGAGCATAACATTCTGTTCCACAGCAGAAAGGACTCTGATCCCCAGCGGAAAGAGTCATACCGGCGACACTCCAAACCCCCAGCTGGAAAGTGATACAAATGAGAGAGTCTTATCGGTGAAAACCTTCACAGGCACCATAAGGCGATGAAAGCTGAGAGAAAAACCAGAAATGAGAGAGACTTGATAGTGAAAACCCTTCGGGCACTACAAGTCGAATAAGATTGAGAATCAGATGGGGAATCGCCAATTGAAGATCTTGAAAGATGATTGACGGTAGAGGATAGGACACATATGCATGTCATGGCCATTAGAGTCGGTATCTGCATTTGATAGGTTTTTATTTATAGTTTCTTTTGTTAAAGAGTCATTTTTTTCCTTTGTCTTTTTATTCTGTTCCCTTTTATCTTTTTCCTTTCATAGAAAAATCCCCAATAGAGTCTGTCTGGTCAGAACAAGTGAATTGACTTCAAAATATGCCATCAGCTTTCCAATTATGCCAGATGAGATCTGACTAGTACCTCCAAATGGTATAGTCAGCAAAGAACAAGCGCGAGGCCAGTGTCAAAAAAGATATCCCCAGCAAAGGGAATTGACAAAAGGATTGACAAGCGTCAAGAGGGATATCCTTGCCAAAACCAAGGTTATAAACCTCAAAGACAAGGCCCGTGAACAAAGCAAGGAGAGTAGTGAGCATGATTTGGCGAAATCCATACTAGACTAAAAGGTCGGGGAAATGCCAGTTTCCAAGCTATGCCACAAAAGAAGAGGGATATCCCCCAGCAGGAAGGGATTATCCCCAACACATAATATCATCCCCAACAAGTTGTTGAACGCAGAGCAAGGAAGGAGAAAGGGAAAGCCATCCCAGTAGGAGTATCACAACCAACCACCATATTTTAAACTAACAAATTTTGTTTGATTTGAAACAGGTAAAGGAAATGGCATTGATGCAGAAACGCATGCCACAAGGGATATTATCAAACTGGGGCAGAAAATTTTCCTTCCATTTAGAAAATTTTCTGGAAGTTAGGTACCCCCAACTGATAACATTTTACCCCCAACAGGTAAGTAAATAATTCCTCAACAGTGTTATCCCTAGCAGTTGCGAGGGGTCCAACACAAGGTTGGAAAGTCGGTATCCTCAGTGGTTCCTTTCGGGGAAAGGCAAAACGACTCTCAAGGGAGGTAGTATTTGAAGGAAGAAGCTATGCAAAAAAAAAAGAATAATAAAAAAAAGAATAAAAAGATAATAATGAAAAAAAGGGTAAAAAGTCATCCCCATCTAAATAATCCCCAACAGTTTCGAGGGAGGACAACACAGGTAAGTAAATAATTCAAAAAAAAAAAGAAAGCGAAGGTTTCATTAATAGGAGACGCACTTCCTAGTTTGAAATCATTAGAGTTCTACCCATAGGAGATGCATTTCCTCCTAAGTTCGTTTTAGTTTCACCCATAGGAGATGCATTTCCTCCTAAGTTTGAGTTTTACCCATAGGAGATGCATTTCCTCCTAAGATTGTTTTAGTTTCACCCCATAGGAGATGCATTTCCTCCTAAGGTTGTTTTAGTTTTACCCATAGGAGACGCATTTCCTCCTCGGTTTGTTTTAGTTTCACCCATAGGAGATGCATTTCCTCCTAAGTTTAAGTTTTACCCATA
Source organism: Nicotiana tabacum (assembly GCF_000715075.1). Lineage (NCBI taxonomy): Eukaryota > Viridiplantae > Streptophyta > Magnoliopsida > Solanales > Solanaceae > Nicotiana > Nicotiana tabacum. The sequence continues at coordinate 118,034,008 of NC_134099.1, read as the reverse complement.
GGAGACGCATTTCCTCCTAAGTTTAAGTTTCACCCATAGGAGATGCATTTCCTCCTAAGTTTGTTTTTACCCATAGGAGACGCATTTCCTCCTAAGTTTATGTTTTACCCATAGGAGATGCATTTCCTACTAAGTGGTTGTTAAAGATATAAAAAAAAAACAAGACCTAGTCTGATGAACCTTCTCCTATGATCCAAATCTTAGTCTGACGAATTTTTCTCCTAAGATAGAGACCTAGTCTGACGAACCTTCTCCTAGGATCAAAATCTTAGTCTGATGAATCTTTCTCCTAAGATACCAAAAAACAAAAAATGACCTAGTCTGATGAACTTTCTCCTAGGATCAAAATCTTAGTCTGACGAATTTTTCTCCTAAGATAGAGACCTAGTCTGACGAACCTTCTCCTAGGATCAAAATCTTAGTCTGATGAATCTTTCTCCTAAGATAACCAAAAAACAAAAAATGACCTAGTCTGATGAACCTTCTCCTAGGATCAAAATCTTAGTCTGACGAATTTTTCTCCTAAGATAGAGACCTAGTCTGACGAACCTTCTCCTAGGATCAAAATCTTAGTCTGATGAATCTTTCTCCTAAGATAACCAAAAAACAAAAAATGACCTAGTCTGATGAACCTTCTCCTAGGATCAAAATCTTAGTCTGACGAATTTTTCTCCTAAGATAGAGACCTAGTCTGACGAACCTTCTCCTAGGATCAAAATCTTAGTCTGATGAATTTTTCTCCTAAGATACCAAAAAGAAAAGACCTAGTCTGATGAACCTTCTCCTAGGATCAAAATCTTAGTCTGACGAATTTTTCTCCTAAGATAGAGACCTAGTCTGACGAACCTTCTCCTAGGATCAAAATCTTAGTCTGATGAATCTTTCTCCTAAGATACCAAAAAGAAAAGACCTAGTCTGATGAACCTTCTCCTAGGATCAAAATCTTAGTCTGACGAATTTTTCTCCTAAGATAGAGACCTAGTCTGACGAACCTTCTCCTAGGATCAAAATCTTAGTCTGATGAATCTTTCTCCTAAGATACCAAAAAGAAAAGACCTAGTCTGATGAACCTTCTCCTAGGATCAAAATCTTAGTCTGACGAATTTTTCTCCTAAGATAGAGACCTAGTCTGACGAACCTTCTCCTAGGATCAAAATCTTAGTCTGATGAATCTTTCTCCTAAGATAACCAAAAAACAAAAATGACCTAGTCTGATGAACCTTCTCCTAGGATCAAAATCTTAGTCCGATGAATTTTTCTCCTAAGATAGAGACCTAGTCTGACGAACCTTCTCCTAGGATCAAAATCTTAGTCTGATGAATCTTTCTCCTAAGATACCAAAAAAAAAAAAAAACGTTTGAAAAAAAAGGAGTCATTTTCCTAAACCCAGGCGCCCACCTGTATAACGAGAGGAATACATTTCAGTCTTTACATTTCAAACATGGAAGTTAGGCGCCCACCTGTATAACAAGGGAATATATTTCAGGTTATATTTTATTTTAGGAGACTCACTTCCTAAATTGAGATTTTACCCGTAGGAGATGCATATCCTGGTCTAGTCTTTAGTTCACTCTCAGCACTGCATCGGCAGTATCAGTGGGTTACGATTTTGCTAACGACTCACAAACCTTCCCAGTGCAAACTGGGTGAGGAAATTTCATTTGTGTTTATGTTGTTTGTCAGGAGCCTGCTTGTAGAGCGGAGGTTGTTATATGTCAAAGATTGAAGAAGTTAGGGGTCCGCCTGTAGAACAGAGGAACATCGTTCAAGGTCAAGCCGTAACCCATTGGAGGCAGAAGGCTACAACAAAATCCCCAGCATTCAATCCAAGTTAGAAACAACAAGAAGCTCGCCTCAAAAATGCGAGTCAACAGTTTGAGAGGGTCAACAAAAGCTAGTCACAAAAACAAAAAGAAAAAAAAGAAGAAGAAAAAGAAAAAATGAATGAATCCGAAGCACGGAAGTGGAGAACGGATGTGATCTGCTCAAGAACTAGCGCCTACAACTAGCAAGTATCAAGGTTCAAATCCAAAGTCTGTATGAAGCACCATTCAAGACTCAAGACCAAGTTTCAGAAGACTTGAAGATAGGAATCCTTGTAACTAGTAGCTGATAGGCTTAGTTAGTCTTTTTCAGTTTTCATTTTTTGTTGTAATGACAGGACCGCGGACCGGAACCTCAACGGAACGGCACCTCGATCGGCTCTTCACCTCGGTACACTCTACCATCTCTCTCATTCCCGAACTACACGTGGTCTGATTCCTGTATAACCAAGGATATGTAGGCAGCTCAGATACCAGGGCTCGGTCACATTCCCTTTTTTCCTAGTGTGGTCCCTCCAAATAATGGTCGGGTCAAAAACATGTCTAGTCGTTCTTTGTCGGAAAACTCTTCGTGTTTCCAGTCAAAGAGGGGCAGCTGTAAGCACGTGATTTTTGACCCTCCCCGAGGATTTTCACATTTTTTTAGCATAAATATGTAATTGGGTCTAATATAGCCATTTTAACTATTTTTACTTTATTTCGTTGCAAAAAGAAAAACAATCACAAAATACATATATAAATTTTAGTTTATGTATTTCTCATAAACTTGAAAAATACAAAAATTGCACTTTGTTTTGTACTTTATATAATTTCGAAAATAACCAAAAAATATAGTTCTATTAATGTTTTGTAGTCATTTTAATTTGGAAAAATACAAAAAAAATATATTACTTTATATTTTATCTTTATAGATAAAAAAACAAAAATTACAAAAATAGTTTTATTAATATTTTGTAGCTATTTTAAATCTTGAAAAAATATTTTAAAAAAAGATATAGTGTTGTTTAAATATTAGTCTTATTTTTGGTAGTTGTTTTGCTTACATAGGGCTAGTTAAACAACGTTTCCTATTTCTCGGGTCCGGGCAAAAGAATAATATTCGGGTTCAAACTACCCGGTTTTAGGCCTAATTTCGGACCTAGCCCATAATAAACCGAGTCCAGGACACATGGGGAACCCCACCACGTGTGGGGGACACAAATCTCGAACCCCACCACGCGTGGGCTCATTTCCCTGGGCAAGGGATACTAAATACACGGACAAACACTGTCAAAATGGGACTTTAAAAATTGAAAACTGACTTTGAAAATTTTTGGAGAGGGCTAGACACTATTCAGTCATCTTCTCCAAAAGGAGAAGAAGAAAACCCTAGGAGCCTACCCCAAAAAGAAAGGTGAAACCACCATTTCCTCACCTTCCCGACAGCCCAAAACCTCCATCAACAAACACCACCTCCATCTACACCACCCAAACCGTCCGCAATCCCCCAGCTCCGCCATCGTCGACCACTGACCACCAAGCTTCCAGCGAACCTCCATAACTGCCCAAGACACCACGACCAACAGCTTCCCCCCCTTGTCGTCAAACAACCACTGCCTCCTCGACACCATCCGAACACCACCCCGTCTCCTCCCAACTCCCTCACCATCGTCACTGACCACCAAGCCTCCAGCTCAACCTCACGTTCAAATACCACGTCCAAGCACCGCCACCAGCAGTCCACCACTGCTGCCTCACGTTCTTCTCCACCAAACACCCACCTCCTTCACGTCCGTCGACCACCAAGCCTCCCCAACAACCTCTGCTGTTCGTCGTTCAGCTCCATCGACCACTGTCCAAACGACCTTCCACAGCCTGCTTCTTCCTCATACCCGAACGACCCCTTTCTGCTCATATTCACGTACCGGTGCTGCGTCAAAAAAAAAAGGCAGAAACCAACCCCTCGGGTAGTTAACGGTCTTGGTCCGAACTTCCAATTTCCATTGAGATCATCGTCGTTCGTTGAGGTCCGGTGCGTCGAGTTGGTTCCGAGGTTCCGTCGTTGTTCTTCGTTCAGAGAGGTCCGGCTTGAGTCCCGTCGGGGTCGTGTTTGTCGTTCTGAGGTTGTCGAGGTTCACAGGTCATAGTCCTTCATCCTTTGTTTCATTTCATTCATTTTGCATATTATGGTTCAAGGCAAATGAGAATATTCGATATTGATGAATGTCAACAATGCAATTTTTGTTGTTGTGTTAAAAATGTTTATTCTATGTAGTTACTGCATGCTTAAAGTAAATGTGAGCATATGAACGGTTTGTGTTCGTCTTTGTTAAATTGCTTTGCTTTTTTTTTTTTTACCATGGATATTATTACCTGTTAGAATCGTTGTTTTTTGTCATTGGTAGAAAATCGTAGTCGTCTTAAGTTTGCCCTCAAATAATAAAAACGAGACGAGCTTCGCCACATAAAAAATGTACAGATTGCGGAGCCCTCACAAAACATATGCATTAAATACTTAGATTCCGGGACGGGCCGTTTAACAAATTTCACGGCCATACCCAATATAATAATGCACTAGTTGCTTTAGGCGCGCCTTTAATAATGTTATCTCCCTAAACTCGGGTGCACATTTATGTGACCCAAATCCAAATCTCAACGAAATCGAAATGTCTCTAATCACGGGTACATTGACTGTGACGTGGTCTGAGATGTATTTCCATGACGTTGCAAATTCATTTTTAAAATAATAAATGGGACGAGCCTCGACAAACAAAAAATGCAAATTGCGGGGCCCTCAGTAAATACTTGTTTTAAATTTACTTAGAATTCAGGAGGGCCGCTTAGCGAATTTCGTGGCCTCTCCAAAATAATAACACGATAGTCTCTTTAGGCGCGTATTTAATAATTTACTTTCTTAAGTTTGGGTGTGCATTTCATGCGACCCAAATCCAAATCTTAAAACATCAAATAAAATGTGTTCCGGATTGTGGGTTCATTTCATGTGACGCAGTCCAAAGACGTGTTTTAAGCGATGTTCACATTCTTGTAAAACAATAATAATAAAGCGGTTAAAAGTTAAAATTGGCACATTGGTTCATAATTGTATTTAAAATCAGATAAATAAGCCGAATATAATAGTTGAGCGACCGTGCTAGAACCACGGAACTCGGGAATGCCTAACACCTTCTCCCGGGTTAACAGAATTCCTTATCCGGATTTCTGGTACGCAGACTGTAATATGGAGTCATTCTTTTCCTCGATTCGGGATTAAAATTGGTGACTTGGGACACCTTAAATCTCCCAAGTGGCGACTCTGAAATAAATAAACAAATCCCGTTTCGATTGTCCTTTAATTGGAAAAAACTCCCTTGTACCCTCGCGGGTATGTAAAAAGGAGGTGTGACAACCGAATCGAGAAAAAAACGATATAATTGGTTTGGCTTTGTTCTAATATTTGAAAAACCAACTTACTTGATTTGATTTCTTTTTAGGGAAAAACCGATCCAAACCGAACCATGAACACTCATAGTGCTGCATGGTCTTCGATGTACTAGATGCTGTAATAGTCAGTGACCACCCATGCAATTCACACCTTTCTAATTGTAGGTTCCGTATGATAATGCAAGTACTAGTTAATTGTTAAAAAAAATATGTGGGATAAACTTTAAACAAATTGGGACTCGTACATTCAAATTTTATAGAAATAACATTGTAAAGCACAATACTACGAGCCTATGAATATACTTAATTAATTCACCTATAAAAGTTTAGAGAAGTAAGAGCGCATCGCATCTTACAAGATACTTTTAGCATATACATCAAAATCAATTGGCAATAAGAATGAGCATATCATGATCTTTTTAAGTGCTTCAGATTCTCTCCTTAGTAGGAACCAATTTTTAGCAGTATCAACGTGAGATTTGGGATGAATTAGGTTGAATTGCGCTAGGAGTTGATTGAGTATTGTGACAATTAGACCACATAATAAAGAAAGGATTTAAGTCATATGAACTTTGTGCACATGGTTGGTCTTACCACTTGAAAAGTGAACTACTTCAGGTATCACCTAAACAGGAAAGCAGCTAGGGTTAATAGCCTCTTACCTAACCGTTTAAATTAAAAATAATTGAATATATATATATATATATATAAATAATCTATGTATACCGATTAGGAAAAGTATGCGGTAAATCCGATCAATTTTTTGTGAAAAAATCTCGAAACTAAGAGGCCTGAACAATTCTAAGAAACCCATAAATATCTGCTTGCGAACTCACAAGACACAACAGACTAAAGTTTTGTCACAAGACATTGATACCTATATACAACTCTAAAGAGCAATTGGTAGCTATTTAGCTAACAATTGACATTGCTACTTATAGACTAGCTAAAAAATTGACAACAGGTAACTGCTTTCTCTTTTTTCACATTTTATTCTCAACCCTACCCTATATCTTTTCTCCAACGGCCCCTTAATAACCCATAAAATTCGCATAATTATTTAGGTAATTCTCTGTCACCTGAAAAGGTGGTAGGTCACAGGATAATTTCATTTTTGCGATAATATATATCGGATTGTATACTGTGTGTATCACGCACATATTTTTTTTCAAATAATGTATATCACGTTGTGTATCATGTATAACGCACTACATCACACATTCGATGTATATCACGATATACACACAAGTACACATGATAATCTACCCATATATATACCATCTCAAGCACCAACTTTTCCCGTTTTCACACATCATTCAGTGCATCACCACTACAAAAATACCGTAACGACCAATCATTACATAATAATAGCACAAAAAACCATTCCAACCGAAAAAAACAGGAGGAAGAAAAAAGAAGAAGATGTCATGAATCTCGAACTGGAATTGGACCTCGACTCCAAGTAAACGAGTCCCCCTATAATTCGATTTACACCCAAAAATTCTATGAGACACGAAGGAGCCCCATCTTATACCTAATGGCAGATGCGCAAATCGAATAAATTAGGAGTTAAAAGCTGATTAGAGTAATCAACATCTCAAAGTGAATGACAAGTTCGTTTTAGAACTATGAATTCTAAAACACAGGAAATTGGACATTAGTTACAGCTAAAATTTAGTTGTATCACTTTATTTGTTTCCATCTTCTATCAATTTAGGCTTATAGAGAAAGGAGAGATGGAAGAAGAGAAACAATGTGTGTGTGTGAGAGAGAGAATAAGAGAGAGATGCGGAGAGGGGAATACAAGAAGAGAGAATAGATGGTGAAGCAGGGTTTAGGAGATGAGATTATAATTTACCAATTTTTTATTAAAAATGTTAAACTGAGCTAATATTTGGAGTTGGGCTATTTCTTGTCAATTGGTAGATTAGGTTGTATTTAGGAAATTTTACCTCCTATAACAAAGATATACATCATATTTATTATAAACCAAAATTATTTTAAAATATTATTTTCTATAATTACTTTTAATATTTTATAGCAAAATAGGTATTTATAGCATATATTACAATTGAGGTATGAAATACGTTATTTATATTTTTCCTCCCTCTTTCTTTCAATTAACACACGATTCTCTCTCAAAAAAATTTCTTCTTTCTCTCTCTTCAAGCAAAATACCTGCTTCTAATCATGAATTCTCTGGCCAAATAAAAAATATATCCGTATTTGGTTGCTAAGTTAAACACCTAAATAACCAAAGAAAACTACGGGGAAACACCATACATAACTAAAAACCTGATTCGTACGGATCTTCCATTTTTGTTGAGCGCACCTCTGAGAAGAAACAGAATCAGCAGTTGAAAAATTTGAGCAGCGCTTCACATTCAATATCAGGATTTGTACTGCTTAGTTTCTACGCATAATATGTAATTTGCAATGGATTTGTACTGCAATATTAGAAAGAAAGAGACTGCGGCTTTCTTCTACGCCGGATATTGCAATGGATTCCTCTACACGGATAGTGCAATATTTTTTACGCCAAAGAAGATTTAAGGGCCGGGGTTTACGTCGTCTTCATTTTTAGCTTTAATACAAAATATACAATATTTTACTTGGCCAGAAAATGCCATCTCGGCAAACTTTCTTCTCTTCTTTGTTATTTAGTCATATACAATGATACAAACACATTATATACAAATTCTCTCAAATACATTATTTTTTGCCTCTATTTATGTGTTTCGAAAGTTTGTATTTTTTTTAATACAGCTGGATAAACCTGTATTTAGGGGTGGCAAATGGGCGGGTTGGGCTGAATTTGGGCGGGTCAAGATGGGCTAGGTCAATAAATGGGTTAATTGCCCAACCCAGCCCAAAGTGTACTTGGGCTAAGATGGGCTAAATAATGGGTCGTAACCCAATCCGCCCAATTTGACCCATGTTTTAGAATCATGCTCATCTTGCATAAAAAAAAGCATTTTACCTTAAAATGTGTAAGTCGAAAAATTTTGGGGGGTGGGGCGGGTGGGTGATGCAGAAAAACGAAAAAAACAGGAAATAGGAAATTAAAAAAAACGTAATTTTTTTTTGAAATACATAAAAAAAGTAAAAATAAAAATTTTGAGTGTGGGGGGGGGAGGGGGGTTTTGCGGGGTTGGGTGGTGTAGAAAAAAAAAACAGAAAATTGAAAATACAAAAAAAAAGTAAAAAAAAAAAAATTGTGGGTGGGGGGTTTTGCGGGGTGGGTGGTGCAGAAAAAAAAACAGAAAATTGAAAATACAAAAAAAAAACTAAAAAAATTTTATTTAGGGGAGGGGGGTTTTGCGGGAGGGGGGGGGGGATGCGTGGTGCAGAAAAAACAGAAATTTAAATATACAAAATTTTTTTTTTTGGGGGGGGGGGGGGGGTTGGGGGAGATGCTTTAAAAAAAACTGAAAACTGAAAATACAAAAAAAAAGTAAAAAAATTCTTTTTGTGGAAGGGGGGCGGGGGGAGGGGGAGGGTGAGTGGATGGTGCAGAAAAACGAAAGAACATAAAATTAAAAATACAATAAAAAAAAAGTAAAATTGGGGCAACTAAATAAATTTATATATAAGTTGGGTTGAGATATTTTTTGTTTTGGGTGAGTTTGATGAGTTGTATTTGGGCTGCTTAATGGGTCAGAATGGACTATAAAATATAATGGGTTAACTTGGGCTCAGCCCAAATTGATCCATGAGCTAAAATGTTTGTAACCCAACCCATTAATCTCCGGGCGGGTTGGATGGGTTTGGGCTCAAATTGTCATCCCTGCCTGTATTCATGCATGAATACATAATATAAACATTGAAATACACTGAATACAAACATTAAAATAGAACATAATATAAATAGTTAATACATTTAATTTTAAAATACAGTGAAATATAGTAAAATACACTGAATACAAATAAAATACAATGAATATAACCAATGAAATATACTGAATACAATAGTAATAACATGTATTATTAGGAATAACTAAAATACTGTTAATACAAATACATTTGAATACACTGAATATAAAATAATGAATATGGTAAATACAAACATTGAATCTAATGAATGCAACAGTAAAAAAAAAATATTGAAACACAATAAACACAAAAGTTAAATACAACAGTTATATACAACTAAAAAATCATTCTAATTAATTGGGTTGATAATGAGACATGTTAGAATTGATTTTGTTGAGTTATATTAGGTGTGTATCACGCTAATTGATATTATTTTCGTTATTAGACAGCTAGACGTACCTATTTTTAAGGTGACTATCTTTACTGTATTCATGAATACATGTCGCGAATACATGTGAATACATGAACGTACAGCTGAACTGCTCTAATTTTAGGTGCTTTTGCTTGTGTATTCATGAATACAACAATGTGAATACACTACCGTAACAACTAAATAGTAGCTATAGAAAATAATTATTTATATGATAACTATAGGAAATTAATAACTACTAAACAATAGTGATTTCTGAAAATTCTTCTTGTATTTACATGCTATTTGAAGCTAAATGCCCAACTCGGCCTACGAAAAACTACTAAATATGAGTAGGTAGGCCCAAAATATATAGAGAATGTTCTTGCTTCGCGTTATCCATAACGATGTTCGTTTACTTTTAAGAAATTGGCACTAGGTGACAATATATAATAGGAACTGGTAAATTTTTGTACCTTAGATTATATTTGGCAAAGACAGTCCTAAAAAAAGCCATTGTATCACCAAATTTAAGAGAAAAAACCCGACTTTCCTATTTATTCTCTCCTTGTAACCCCCTCTCTACATCTCTTTGTCGTCTCCCCCTCCCTTCCTCTCCCTATATTTCTTCTTCTATCTCTCCAATCTCTCTCCCCGTGTATTTAGATTAGGGATGACAAATGGGCGGATTGGGCTGAATTTGGACGGGTCAAGATGGGTTAGGTCAGTAAATGGGTCATTGCCCAACCCAGTCCAAAGTGTACTTGAGCTAAGATGAGCTAGGTCAAGATAACCTAAACAATGGATCGTAACCCAACCCGCTCAACTTGACCCATGTTTTAGAACCATGTTCATCTTGCATAAAAAAAGTATTTTACCTTAAAATGGGTAGGTCGAAAAAAATTTTGGGAGTATTCATAAATAATTTAGATACAATAAACATGAAGTCATAAACTTTCGAACCAACAACCTTTTGAACCCACAAATTTTATAAACTTTCGAACCGCTAAACTTTCGAAACCGCGAAATTTTGAACCCGTAAACTTTATAATTTCTAAACTCGTAAACTTTCAAACACATAAACCTCCGAACTCATAATTTTGGAACTTGTAAAATTTTGAACCTGTAAACCGAAAGATGAAAAAACTAAAACTGAAAATATATATAAAAAATATATTTTTCCCAGCGGAGGGGGGAGGGGATGGGTGGTGCAAAAAAAAAAACAGAAATTTGAAAATTACAGAAAAAAGTAATTTTTTTTGTGCGGGGCGGGGGCAGTGCAGAAAAAAAAATACAAAACGAAAATACAAAAAAAAAAAAAAAAATTCTTTTTGAGTGGAGGGGAGTTTTGCGGGAGGGAGGCAGGGTGGATGGATGGTGCAGAAAAACAAAAGAATATAAAATTAAAAATACAAAAAAAAAGTGAACTTAACTAAATAAATTTCTATATAAGTTAGGTTGAGATACCTTTTGTTTTGGGTGAGTTTGATGAATTGTATTTGAGCTGCTTAATGAGTCAGAATGGGCTATAAAATATAATGGGTTAACTTTGGCTCAGCCCAAATTGACCCATAAGCTAAAATATTTGTAACCCAACCCATTAATCTCTGGACGAGTTTGACGGGTTAGATAAGTTTGGGCTCAAATTGTCATCCCTAATTTGGATTTTTGAAACTTAATTTTCTTAACCAGTAAAAAAACGATAAAGGAGAGGGTTGCTGATCGCTGCTATTGCGACATCGAATTTGGATGCAGGTTTGCTTTTCTCCTTTAGGTTTCGGCTGCCAGAATAGGGTACTAAAGTGCCAATTTACTTTTATTTTGTCTTAGCAGTTCAAGAATATAGAACAACATATTGGAAAATTTCATGATATAAAATTGATACATTCCTCTTTTCCCCTCTAAAATTGGCACTGACCAGAACTTCATTCTTTTTTCTTCTTGTTTTTTTTTTAATTAAAAGAATAATTTTAATTCACTATCTTGTATATCAATGTATCTATAGCATATATATTAGTGTATATTCACAAAAAATTATGTGTTATACACTGAGATGTACGAAGAAAAAAAAATGTTGTTAATATACAAAGAAAAAAATAAATTTTTGATATAAACTTTGATATATACATAGAAGGAAATAAACTTGTGATATATATTTTTGGTGTTCACATTTTTTAATGTGTGTGATATGCAAATAGTATAATTAATTCTATTGTGATTTATATATTGATAAAGAGACAAAAATGATTTTTAAATAACTATATTTTTAATTTTATATTTTAGACATACAAAGAAGAAAAATAAATTTAATATACATAAAGAAAAAAAATAAAGTTACTATATACATTTTGATATACACATTATTGTTTTAATATACATTTATTGGCTACCAGGTGCAACTAACTATAACTAGGTGTGATGAATCGATAGGTTATTTATAGTTTTAACCTTCATTTTTGTGTTCCGAGACCTCGAATAGCTCCGTTTAGCATTAAGTACGTATTTTTTCCGAAAGGGTTTTATGTAAAAAAAAATTGATGAAAATGTGAAATCGTGCCTTAAAACTCATTTGAGTTGACTTTAGTCAATATTTTGAGCAAACGGACCCGGATCAGTATTTTGACGGTCCATGTGGATTTGTATCGTGATTTGGGACTTGGACGTATGCCCGAAATCGAATTCGAAAGTCCCTAGCTTGATTTATCATAATTTGTTGAAAACTAGAAGTTAAAAAGGTAAAAAAGAAATTTTAAGACCGTAGTTTGACACTGTTGCTACCGGATTCGGATTTTAGTTCCGGAACTTGGTATAAGTTTATTACAGTATTTTTATGACTTGTCTGCAAAATTTGGCGCAAAACAGAGTTGATTTGACGTGATTTAGACGTCCGGTTAAGAAATTGCATGTTCTTAAGTTTGATAAAAAATTTCATTTATTTTTGTGTCTGATTCATATTTCTAGGTATTATTTTGATGTTTTGATCGCGCGAGCGAGATCACATAGTGTTAATACACTTGTGTGTATGTTTGGTTTGGAGCCCGAGGGGCTCGGGTGAGTTCCGGATAGGCTACAGAATGGTTTTTGACTTAGAGTAATAGCTGATGCATTTTGTTTATGGTGCAGGGCTGCAGATCTCACATTTGCGAGGTATGGCTCCAAATGTGAGCCTCAATTTTGCGATCACATTATTGCATTGGCGAGCATGGGCTAGGAACTAGGGTTCTCGCATTTGCGAATTTTCTGTCACATTTGTGATAGTGTCAGGTTCGCATTTGCAAACAAATTGTTCGCATTTGCGATGGCAGCAGAGGTGTAAATTCTTCGCATTTGTGAGGATTTTTTTGCATTGCGATATCTGCGCCTAGTCGAAAGCTGAGAAAAATGGGAATTAGTTCATTTCTTTCAAATTCTCGACCCTAAACACCCTAGAGGCGATTTTCTCAAGAGACTTTCTTCCTAAATTCTTTGGTAAGTAACTTTAATCTATTTATTTTCAATTACCCATTAAATTTTACAAGTTTTTAACATTAAATCTAGGATTTTCATGGTAGAAATTAGGGATTTGTGATGAATTAGGGTTTTTTTTAAATTTAGAATTTAGACCTCGAATTGAGGATGAATTTCGAAACAAATCACATAACCGGGCTCGGGAGTGAATGGGTAATCAGGTTTTGGTCTAAATCTCAGGTTTTGAACAAGCGGGTCCAAGGGTGACTTTTGTTACCTTTTTCAATAATGACCTAAATTTAACCTCTTTCATTCGTGAGTAGTTTCTAAAGCTTATTTTGAATTGTTTGGTCAATAGATTACTACATTTGGTTGGTTTGAAGGCTTGTTCGAAAGGCAAGGCCGTGGTTGAACCTTGTGTTGATTGCGGAGTGAGGTAAGTGTTGGGTCTAACCTTGATTTGAGAGAATAAGAACCCTTGAGCTATGTGCAATATGAATTTCATGTGTAGCGGCATATATGCGAAGTGACAAGTGTATATACGCCATCAATTACTTGTTTCCATGTCTACCCGTATTTTATTAATTATATTGTTACATGCCTTAATTGCTTTCTAGGCCTTAACTTGCTACTTGTCATTATTATTCTCGCATAAAAAATGTTAATTTCTTCCATGCTTCCATGATTAATTTCTACTTACCTTAATTGTGTTACTTGTATTAGCTATCGTATATTTGACTTGTCTTATTTCTCATTATTAATTGTAGCCTTCCTTGATTTGGTACGAGATTTTTTCTTGATTTGTAGCTTTCATATTCGTTAATCGTAGAGATTCTTGTGATTTGAGTTGTTAAATTGATTGTACTTATTAATTTATTGTGATGACCCAAAAGGTCATCACTTGTTTCTAAAATGAATTCTGCATTCCGAGGCTTTGAAAACCTCTTTCGGTATCACCTTGATTTGCGTGCACAGTCTGGGCGTGTAGCCGGAAAGCTATTATTTGAAAATCTGTGAAAACGTTAAAATTTTGACTTAAAATGCATTTAAGCTGACTTTGGTCAACATTTTGGGTAAACAGACCTGGACCCGTGATTTTACGGTCCCGGAGGATCTGTGGAAAAATATGGGACTTGAGCGTATGCCCGGACTCGAATTCCAAGATCCCAAACCCAAGAAATGAATTTTTAAAGAAAATTATTTTTTGAAAATTTCTATGAGGTTTGGAAATGAAATGCATTTTGAAATTGATGGTATCGGGCCCGTATTCTGGTTCCAGAGCCCGGTACAGGTCTTATATATGCAATAAGATAAGTCTGTGAAATTTGGTCAGAAACGGATGTCATTTGACGTGATTCGGACCTTAAATGCAAAATTTGATGTTTTAAGAAGTTTTGAAGTATTTCATTGATTTTGAGGTTTAATTTGTTGTTTAAGGTGTTATTTTGGTGATTTGATCGCACTGATAAGTTCATATGATGTTATTGAGTTAGTACGTATGTTTGGTTTTGTGATGACCCAAAATTTCATCTTTAATTTAAATAATTATCTCGGTATTTTAAGACCTTGAAAAGCGCTATCAATAAATCCTCGACTTGCGTGCGCAGTCCGTATAATTTTCCGGAAGGTTCTTATGTGAAAAATGGATTAAATTGTGAACTAGAGCTTTAAAACTCAACTGAGTTGACTTCGGTCAACATTTTAGGCAAACAAACCTGGATAAAAGTTTTGACCATTCCGGTAGTTTCGTATCGTGATTTGGGACTTGGTCATATGCCCGAAATCGAATTTGGAGGTCTCTAGATCAAATTATCGCCATTTAACGGAATCTAGAAATCTAAGGTTAAAGATTTCTTAAGTTTGACCAGAGATTTGACTTTTTGATATCGGGGTCGGAATCCAGTTCTAAATTTTTTTATAGCTTTGCTATGTCATTAATGACTTGTGTGTAAAATTTGAAGTCAATCGGACTTGATTTGATAAGTTTTTGCATCGAATATAGAAGTTGGACGTTCTTAGTTTCATTAGGCTTGAATTGGGGTGTGATTCACATTTTTAGCGTTATTTGATGTGATATGAGGTTTCGACTAAGTTCGTATGATATTTTAGGACTTGTTGGTATATTTTGTTGAGGTCCCGAGGGCCTCGGGTGGATTTCAGAAGGTTAACGGATCAATTCGGAGTTGAATTTAGCTCCTGAAATTTTCTGGGCAGCTTCTGCATTTTTCGCACGTGTGAACAGTGACCGCACATGCGTGAATAGTATCCATATACAGTATCAGTCTACAGTATTTGTGAACAGTATCAGTGTACAGTATATGTGAACAGTATCCGTGAATAGTAACATGCGTGAACAGTACCCCCCCGAAAAATTTCTGGACAGAATGTAACTTCTGAAAATGGGACCCATTTTTCATTTTTACCAAATTGGAGATCGGGGAGAGGCGATTTTCGGGAGATTTTCAAAGAAAACAACGGGGTAAGTGTTCTTAACTTAATTTGATTAGATTACTCGAATCTATTACTAGTTTTGACATTTAATTGGTGATTTTAGTTGGAAAAATTTTGAAAACCCTCTTTGTTTAATTTGAAGATTTGAGGGTCGAGTTGAAGTCGGATTGTTGTAAAATTGGTATGGTTGGACTCGTGGTTGGATGAGGTTTCATATTCCATAACATTTTGCCGGGTTCCGAGACGTGGGTCCCACGGGCGAATTTTTAGTGCAATTTCAAATTTTTAATGAAAAATGTAGAATTTCATATGGAATTAATTCCTATAATTTTTATTGATTGAATCGAATTATTTATGACTAGTTTTGAGAATTTCGGGCACGAATTCGCGAGGCAAAGGCTTGTTGGAATTTTGAATTGGTTGCAAAGCGAGGTAGGTGTTTGGTCTAACCTTAGCTTGAGGGATTAAGAGTTGTGTCTTATTTTGCTACATGTTAATTGTGGAGTACGACGTATAGGCATGGTGACGAGTATCTATACGTTGGTGTCAAGCATGCCCGTGAGTCTTGTATTATAATTGTTATGACACCGTTGTGGTTTATTGCGCTTCGTATGTTATTATCACCATTGTTCCCTTGCCAGGATGTTTGTTTGATATTATTGTTCCCTTGCCGGGATGTTTGTTTTGATAGTATTGTTCCCTTGCCGGGATGTTGTTGAAATATCATTGTTTCCTTGCAGGGAAGTTGTTATATTGTTCTTGTCCCCTTGCCGGGATTCCTTGTGATTATTGTTGGCTTGTAACTGGGAGCGGGTGGTACGCCTACCACAAGATATAATGAAATAGGAACGGGTGGTACGCCTACCACAAGATATACTGAAATGGGAGCGGATGGTACGCCTACTATAAGATATAATGAAATGGGAGCGGGTGGTACGCCTACCACAAGATATAATAAAATGGGAGCGGGTGGTACGCCTACCACAAGATATAATGAAATGGGAGCGGGCAACACGTCTTCCATGAGATACATGAAATGGGAGCGGGTGGCACGCTTGCCATGAGATACAGGAAATGGGATCGGGTTGCATGCCTGTCACACCTCCTCTTTCCCGCCCCCGCGGGGGCGCGAAGGAGTTTTCTCCAATTAAAGGACAGTCGAAACGGGATTTGTTTGTTTATTTCAGAGTCGCCACCTGGGAATTTTAAGGCGTCCCAAGTCAACGATTTTAATCCCGAGTCGAGGAGAACATGACTCTGTTTGTCATTCCGCGAACCAGAAATCCGATTAAGGAATTCTGTTAATCTGGGAGAAGGTGTTAGGCATTCCCGAATTCCGTGGTTCTAGCACGGTCGCTCAACCATTTTATATTTGGCTTAATTATCTTGATTTACTAAATACATTTTTCTTGTTGCCCGATATTATTACCGCTTTTGTTTAGATTGTTTACAATTATATAAACGAATCACGCGTACGTATATTCGCATTACATACCTTTTATAAATATAGAGAATCGTGCCACGCATACGTGTACACAAAAAGATTGATAATATTTTTATATTTTTATCATAAAAAAAAATTGATATTCGAAATTGTGCTTAAAATAAAATTAAGAACATTCGCCTTTCTTAAATAGTGAACCGCACATCTCGGGTTTTATGAAATTAATTTAAGATCCTCCGACGAATCTCTTTTTATTAAAATGTTGGCTCAAAGTTGCGCGAATGCATAATCCGAACTGTCTTAAAAATGTAATTAGGCCACGCGAACGTATCCCTAATTTCACAAAATATTCTTGATGGTAACATAAAATTCTCTACAAATTGTTTATTATATCCATCTATTTTTAAATATGAAAGTCATGGGAAATCGCTGATTTGGACATCTTCAAATTTCTTGAAAAGAGTTCAAAATTTATTGGGTGTCGATTACAGGTTATATTTTAATGTGCGAATTGTATACCTCAAAACTATAATGATACGGAGAAATAAATAACGTGCAACTAAGTTTACCAATTTTATTCATGAATACGATATTCGTATTTTTGTTTATGTATTTTTAGTTCTTGGTAATTATATGCACAATTTATTTGTTAATTTTCTTAGGCCTAAGACTAAGTGTATACATTTGAAAATTTACCAAAATTAAACAAATCATGTGTGAGAACTAAGAAAATTTATTTAATAAGCAAAATAAAACAAAAAAAACAAGGAAGAGTTCTCCTTATTCTATTTGGAGTGAACACTATTTTATACATTTCTTAAAATGTTACAATTCATATTTATTAATCCCACATCCTTCTTATCAACTTGTTTTTAATCCAAAGTTATAATCATTTGGTTAATTTGCTTATGATGATAGATAAAATCAAGTTGATGAAAAAAGAGAACTATTCCACGAATTGATTCAATAGATGACATTATATGTAACGTAGTTGTACGTCTGAACCATTCATAATATTCCAACACTGTAACGGATTACGTCAACTCACCTTTCACCTATGGTTATACACATAACTGTTATCACACCATATACGAACAACATACAACTTACATCAATCTAGCTTTAAACAAAATCGGATTTTTTTTACAAAATATGCTAGTAATGTAGTTTCTTGATACTTCCATACTATTCTATACTTAGCAAACAATATCATAAGATTTAATTAATGGCTAGCTTTCTGCCATGTTCCCTATCTATAATTTGAGTATAGCTATACTTAATGAAATTCTGAAATAAATAACATTATTACAAAGCTTATGCGAATTTCAAAAGGAGATGATTAACTAATAGTTCTCACGTCAAGTGTAAGCTAATAGTCGAAAAAATAAAATAAACTCAGCTAATGCTTTAAGATGAACATCACATATTTGAAATTTAAATTTCATTTTTTTCTTTTTCTTGCAATATTGAAGCTTTTCATGGCATAGACCTACAAATATGTACCTGAAATGAGGATAAAAGAGGTAAATTTCAGCAGTAGCAGCAGCAACAAAAACCAGCAGAATATACCAGTGTTTCAACAGATTTGAGCAACAAACAGGACCCGTGGAACCCAGATGCACAGTAGCAAGACTTCTTTAAAAATTTCAGATTTTAAACCAAACAATATCAACAAACAAACCCTGGACAGACTCAAAGAAACAATGTTTCTGATTTTCTTTCTTTCTTCTATATCTGTTTCAGATTCTGTGTGTGTGTGAGTGTTCTCTATTTCTGTTTCTTTTCCGGCTTAGTTCCCTTCTCTTTTCAAATTTTTTGTTCTTGATCTCTTCTGTTCTTTTTTTCTGTCTTTTTTTTTCTCTCTCTCTCTGATTCTTTTTTCTATCTCTCTCTCTCCTCTTTTTTCATTTTTTTCTCTTAAAATCAGTCCCTAAACCCCTTCTTATACAGGTCTGCCCCCTCCCTTAAGTGCTGCCTGGCCCCTTTCTTTTAAAAATCAGAAAACAATCCACTTAAATAGCACTAAAGTTGCTTTTCTAATCAATCAGCCACTAAAGATACTTTTTCCCTTTATTTCAGCACTCCCAATTCCCCTTTGTTCCCCATTAGGATTAATTAATATCTCACTGATAAGGCACTAGCAATAAAGTGTTATACTAACTGTCTTATTCCCCAAATACCTCTGAAAATCCCTTAATATTACTGTTATTACTGCCCCAGACCAAAACTGCCCAAATTCAACAATTATCCAAACTAAATTGCCTAACAGCTAATAACAAATTCCTAAAATAAATCAAACATACATTCTATCCTCACAGATTGTGCCAAACAGGGAAATGCAATAGCTAATTGATCCAACAAACCCAATGTCTAATAGCTAATGGACAAAGGCTAAATTCAGATTGAACACTGAACTTGCATACAAGCAATATTAACAACTTAAATTGAAATTGAAATCAGCCTGAATACAGGGGCATTGTCAATATATTGACAATGCCCTGAAACTTACTGCCCAGAAACCAACATACGTAACATCCATTTGATGAACTTACTGATTTGCAAACAAGCATGATTTAATTTACGAGTACTAATCAACTGACTATCTACAATGATTGTCAACAAACAGTCTATAAGTAGATAAATAGGTTATTTCAATCAGCATTATCAGAAACAGGATTTATAATATAACTAATCGACGAACTTAATCGAGTCGATTACACACATTGTAAATAATCACAACTAACAGAAACAATGCCCTTATTTGATCAAATAGACGGGTATGAGATAGAATCAAATAAACAAATAGGAAAATTACATAGACTACTGAAACAAAATACACACATAGAATACAGAAAGGAGTAGGAAAAATACCTTTGAACCTTCAAATTTATACGGACACATGCTCAACTTGGATTTGGACCTTTTGAGGCTGAATAGACTTTATTCGAAGTATTCTCAATTGAGAATACCTCGATTAAAGTCTCTTAGACCTCAATCCATCACTTAATTCGGACAAATTCCACGATTGGAATTTTTTAGGGTTTCAGATTCTTTGATCTCAAATTCGAACACTTATAGATATATTCGAACCAAACCAATGGTGTTTTAGGCACGAGGGAGGTCAGGTGGATAACTGGTGTGAGTTTGAGGTAGGTTGGGGTAGGGTTAGGTTTAACTCGAATCTTCAAATGAAGATTCGAGCTATTCCAGAAAGATTCGAAACGTGCTACTAACAGATTCATGATGAGGATGGACAGGGGAAACTATGGTGTTAATTTGGAGGCCATCGGAGAAAGTAGGATTTTCAGACCAACCTTCGATCGAAGATTCGAGACTATGTGGTCTGTTTCGAGGGAAACTAACACCAGATCCGTAAAGAGGGGGTTGTGAGGAGTCGAGGGTGTTAAGGTGGGGTTGTTTGGACCACCGGAACCGCCGTGAGGCGATTTCTGGTGGGCGGTGCACGGTGGTGGACGGTGGAGTTCATCTGATCTCTTGAAAGAGATGATGAACAGGACAGGGGGGTGGGGTGTTTGGTTTGGGGGCTGGGGCAGGATTTAGGCTTTTATAGGGGTGGGGTGGATTGATCTTGACCGTCAGATCAAACATGATCCACGGTCAGGATCAACTCACTTAACCAAACGATGTCGTTTGGTTTAAGTTGGGGGAAAGGGTTGGCCCGGGGGTGAAATGGATCGGGTCTGGGTGAGTTCTTGAGGCCGTTGGATCAAGATGGATGAACGGTTCAGATCTGGTTGCCTAAAACATCGTCGTTTCATTTATGCAAGGGCTGAACTGGACCGTTTGATTGAAATGAATCAACGGCCCAGATTCGAAATTCAGAAACGATGTCGTTCGAGTCCTGTATGGGACTGGTTGAAATGGACCAGGTCCTTTGAGTGTCTGGGCCTGATTTTTGTTTAAAAATTCTTGGCCCAGATCCGTTTTTTTACTATTCCCCACTCTTTTCATTTTCTAATTAAATTCCTAATTTTAATTATAAAAACAAAATTAACCTTACAAAACATTAATCACCCTTTAACAACCATTAACATACAAGACAAAACATTAATCACACAATGTCACATTTAAATGACGAAAAATAAGATAAATGCATATTTTTGTGATTTATTTTTTAATTAACTCTTAAATGCATAATTAAATCCTATATATGCATGCAACATGTATTTTTATTTTATTTTTCCATTTAACTATAACAAAGTAAACATTTACGGACAAAACACAAATAATTAATAAATGCCACATAAATTCTAAAAATTGCACACAAAGAAAACAATTATTTGTGATTTCTTTTGGAATAGTTCTTGTGAGGCAAAAATCACGTGCTCACAGCTGCCCCTCTTTGTGCGGAAACTCGAAGAGTTTTCGTGCAAAGATAAAGTGAGCGGATACGAGCGATTTTTGCCTGTTTGAATACTCCGTGGGAAGCATTTTTTGAAAGATTTGACCGAACCTCTGCCTCAAAGGTTTCCTACATATCCTTGGCTATAAAGGAATCAAGTCAATGTAGTTCGGGAAGTTTTGGTAGCTGGGACTACCATGGGACTGTGATGTTACTGCTGTTGCGTGCTACTTTTACTGCTTGTTGACGTCCTAATTACACCCTTCCTAAAGAAAAACAAAAAGCTAGACTAGACTATGGTATATGAATTACAAAATCTTATCTAGATCATGCCCTTGCGTTTCTTGTTGCTTTTGTGTCTTGGTGACTCCTTTGATATCTTTTTGCTTCCGATTTGTCTTGTATTCTCCTTTGACCGCCGATCTCGAACTGCTTATTTCTTTTTACCTTGTTTTTCATTGTGTCTTGTACTTCCTTCCTCTGTTTGGGACTCTTGTTGTTTCCCGCTGGGGATTTGGTTGGACTCCTCTGCTTTATTGATTCTAAGTGTGCTCCCTCTGCCATTCTGTTCTTCAGGTGGGCGCCTGATTGCTGATACTTCAATTGTATTCCCTTATTCTCCAGGTGGGTGCCTGATTGCCGACATTTCAACTGTATTCCCTTATTCTCCAGGTGGGCACCTGATTGCTGATATTTCAACTGTATTCCCTTATTCTCCAGGTGGGCGCCTGATTGCTGATACTTCAATTGTATTCCCTTATTCTCCAGGTGGGCGCCTGATTGCTATTTCTTTTCTTCTTCCTTGTTCTCCAGGTGGACGCCTGATTTCTTCTTCAATTGCTCTTCCTTGTTCTCCAGGTGGACGCCTGATTTCTTCTATTTCTTTTCTTCTTCCTTGTTCTCCAGGTGGACGCCTGATTGCTTCTATTTCCTTTCTTCTTCCTTGTTCTCCATGTGGACGCCTGATTTCTTCTTCAATTGCTCTTCCTTGTTCTCCAGGTGGATGCCTGATTTCTTCTGTTTCCTTTTCTTCTTCCTTGTTCTCCAGGTGGACGCCTGATTGATAATTCTTCCATTGTTCTTCCTTATTCTCCAGGTGGATGCCTGACTTCTAACACTTCCATTGCTCTTCCTTATTCTCTAGGTGGATGCCTGATTTCTTCTATTTCCTTCACCGGGTGTTTCCTGACACAAATGTTGTTTTTGCCCCTGTTGTAAATCAAAGAAAATTTCGTTAGTTTAAAGCAGGGTGGTTAGTTGTGGAATTCTTGCTGAGGGTGGGGTTTCTCTTTGTCTTGTTTTACTGCCTTGGAGTGGTTAAAAAGACTGTTTTGTCCTTGTAATTGATCCTTAACTATAAGATCCCCAACTGTTGTTTTCACTTCAAACCCTTTCAATTGTAATCATATGTCTCTCTTGGGATTACTGAACCACTTTTCTGATTCAACTTTCTTACACCCATATCTTATTTTCATCCTATTACTTCCTGCCCATCATGGCCGTGTTTTGCCCTATGCAATCTTGAATCTTGGTAGTATACCTTGACATTCCTTCTTATTTGTTTGGAACAAAACTTACCTCAAAAGCTTTAGAAGAGTAAGATTATTAGTGACGAAAACATGACGATTTCGACAATGAAAAGAAAAATCCAAATTTGGATGACTGTTGGAGAAGGAATAAAGAACTTATCTGATTGGAGTCATTGGCACCAATGATCAGGGTATGCATTTTGGATTAATCAACCCAGTCTTTTTAACCAATCTCTTTTTCAATTGTTTCATTTTGTTTTCCCAAAATTTCCACAACCCAACCTTACTTTTGCCATTTTACAGACCTGTTCGACTTGCAATATCTTAAAGAGTTTTCACCGACAAACCTTCCTCATTTGTTCATTTCTTAATTCCTTTTCGCCTTATGGTGCCTGCGAAGGTTTTCACCAATAAGACTCTCTCGTTTTACTTTCTCTCAGATTTCATCATCTCACGGTGCCCGTGCGGGTTTTCACCTATAAGACTCTCTCATTTTACTTTCTCTCAGCTTCCGTCATCTTACGGTGCCCGTGCGGGTTTTCACCTATAAGACTCTCTCATTTTCATTACTTCTTCTTGTATGGACCAGAGTGTTATGAATCATCTTCATTTGCTCGACTCGGCATTTTTCTAAGATTTGATCGAAAGGTCTTTTTGGTATGTGGTTGGAATGAAAAGGTATCAAAAGTTAAATAATTTTGATATGGGTTTAAAATTACAACTCTTGGAATCTTTTTCTTATTACCAATACAATTTTTGCCCCAGTTTCTTGATTGGGGTCTCTTGATGTTTCTTTTTGTGCACATTATGCATATTATGCACTCTATGACCGAGCCGTGAGGCGCCTACGTATCCTCTTTGAGGAATCAGGTCAAACGTAGTTCACTCCTCAATAATAATGATTTTTTTTTTGATTTTTTATTGATTCCAAGAGAGGGTAGGAAAGAAACGGCTGTGGCTCAAAGGGGAAGCAAAGGGTACAGTGTTTGGATGGCAGAATAAATTGCCTTTGTCATTCCAATCTTCGAAATAATGCCAAATACAAACATTTAATAACTATACCAAAGAAAAATCATGCATAATATCTCTTTACCGCATCAGAATTGATAGCCATGTCTATGCATTTTCCTTCAATATCTGTTAAACATAATGCACCATTGGACAATACTCTGGTCACAATGAATGGTCCTTGCCAATTCGGGGAAAATTTGCCCTTTGCTTCAACCTGATGTGGAAGAATACGTTTCAGCACATGCTGACCTACTTCAAACTTCTGGGGACGCACCGTTTTGTTGTATGCTCTTGCTATTCTTCTCTGATACAATTGGCCATGACATACTGCTGCCAATCGTTTTTCATCAATCAAGTTTAACTGTTCCAAACGGGTTTTGACCCATTCATCATCATCAATCTTAGCTTCGGCGATGATCCGAAGGGAAGGAATTTCAACTTCTGCAGGAATTACCGCCTCAGTGCCATATACCAACAAATAAGGAGTTGCCCCTACTGAAGTGCGAACAGTAGTGCGATATCCCAACAACGCAAATGGTAATTTTTCGTGCCATTGTCTTGAACCTTCTACCATTTTCCGAAGTATCTTCTTTATGTTTTTGTTGGCTGCCTCGACTGCTCCATTCGCCTTGGGTCGATATGGGGTAGAATTGCGATGTATAATCTTAAACTGTTGACATACTTCCCTCATTAAGTTACTGTTAAGATTAGCACCGTTATCTGTGATGATCACCTTTGGGATTCCGAATCGACATATGATATTTGAGTGAACAAAATCGACCACAGCTTTCTTGGTCACTGATTTGAATGTTTTGGCCTCAACCCATTTGGTGAAATAATCAATGGCTACCAGAATGAACCTATGCCCATTGGATGCTGCCGACTCAATTGGTCCAATAATATCCATGCCCCAAGCGATGAAGGGGCATGTTGCCGACATTGTGTGCAACTCGGATGGTGGAGAATGAATCAAATCCCCGTGTATCTGGCATTGATGACACTTACGCACAAAACTGATACAATCTCGCTCCATGGTAAGCCAATAGTAACCAGCTCGGAGGATTTTCTTTGCCAACACATATCCGCTCATGTGGGGTCCGCAAACACCCGAATGTACTTCAGACATGACAGCCGTAGCTTGTCTGGCATCTATGCATCTTAATAATCCAAGGTCTGGTGTTCTTTTATACAAAACTCCTCCGCTTAAGAAGAATCCATTTGCCAATCGCCTAATGGTTCTCTTTTGATCCCCTGTGACTTGTGCTGGATATATCCCTATTCTGATATACTCCTTGATGTCGTGGAACCATGGTTCACCGTCAAATTCCTCTTCAACCATATTGCAGTAAGCGTGCTGATCGTGGACTTGAATATGCAGTGGATCCACATAAGCTTTGTCCGGATGGTGCAACATTGATGCCAGGGTAGCCAATGCATCGGCAACCTCATTATGGATCCTTGGAATATGCCGGAACTCCACTGATTGAAACCACTGACAAAGATCATGTAGACATTGTCGGTATGGTATGAGCTTCAAGTCTCGGGTTTCCCATTCTCCTTGAATTTGATGTACCAGAAGATCCGAATCTCCCATGACTAAGATTTCCTAGATACCCATGTCTACGGCTAGCCTTAACCCCAAAATACAAGCTTCATATTCAGCCATATTATTGGTGCAATAAAATCGAAGTTGAGCCGTAACAGGATAGTGATGCCCGGTCTCAGAAATAATTACAGCTCCTATCCCAACTCCTTTCATGTTAGCAGCCTCATCAAAGAAAAGTTTCCAGCCAGGTTTTCCATTTTGCTCCATCTCATCGATATACATTATTTCTTCATCGGGAAAATAAGTCTTCAATGGCTCGTATTCCTCGTCGACCGGGTTTTCGACTAAATGATCGGCCAATGCTTGGGCTTTCATCGTAGTCTGAGTCACATAGATGATGTCGAATTCTGTGAGCAATATCTGGCACTTTGCAAGTCTCCCTGTTGGCATAGGCTTTTGAAAAATATATTTCAACGGATCCAGACGCGAAATGAGGTAAGTAGTATGGGATGACAAATAGTGTTTCAATTTCTGAGCTACCCAAGTTAGGGCGCAACATGTCCTTTCCAGATGAGTGTACTTAACCTCATAAGCTGTGAATTTCTTGCTAAGGTAGTAGATGGCCTGTTCTTTCTACCGGTGAGGTCATGTTGCCCCAATACACAACCAAATGAATTTTCCAAGACCGTCAAGTAAAGAATCAGAGGTCTTCCTGGCTCTGGCAGAACCAGAACGGGTGGGTTCGACAAATATCCTTTTATCTTATCAAACGCTTCTTGACACTCATCGGTCCATTTGACCGCAGCATCCTTTTTCAACAATTTGAAAATAGGCTCACAGGTTGTCGTGAGCTGAGCAATAAACCTGCTGATGTAATTCAACCTCCCCAACAAACTCATTACTTCAGTTTTGTTCCTTGGAGGTGGCAATTCTTGGATGGCTTTGATTTTTGATGGGTCTAGCTCGATGCCTCGCCGACTGACTATGAATCCCAGCAACTTTCCAGATAGAACTCCAAATGCGCATTTGGCAGGGTTAAGCTTGAGGTTGTACCTGCGAAATCTTAAGAAGAATTTCCTCAAATCCCCAACGTGGTCGGCCTGATGCTTTGATTTTATGATCACATCGTCCACGTATACCTCAATCTCCTTGTGTATCATATCATGAAACACCGTGGTCATTGCTCTCATGTAAGTTGCCCCGACGTTCTTCAAACCGAATGGCATTACCCGGTAGCAATAAGTTCCCCATGGTGTGATGAATGCCGTCTTTTCTGCATCTTCTTCATCCATTTGAATTTGATGATACCCGGCATAACAATCCACGAAAGATCCTATCTCATGCTTGGCACAATTATCGATCAAAATATGGATATTGGGTAATGGGAAATTATCCTTCGGACTTGCTTTGTTGAGATTGCGGTAGTCGACGCATACTCTAATTTTGCCGTCTTTCTTTGGCACAGGAACGATATTAGCCAACCAAACAGGATATCGAGTGACTCGAATGACCTTTGCCTCCAACTGTTTGGTGATTTCTTCTTTAATTCTCACACTCATATCAGGATTGAATTTTCTCAACTTTTGCTTGACAGGAGGCACCATTGGATCAGTGGGCAATTTGTGAACCACTAATTCAGTGCTCAAACCTGGCATGTCGTCATATGACCATGCAAAAACATCTTTGAATTCTATGAGTGCTTTAATTAACTCTTCTCGGATCCTTGGTTCGAGATAGACACTTATTTTAGTTTCTCGGATATTATTCGTGTCCCCTATGTTGATGTCTTCGGTATCGCTCAGGTTAGGTTTGGTTTTTTCCTCAAAATGAATTAACTCTTTACTAATCTCTTCGAAAGCCTCTTCCTCATCATATTCTGATTCATAATCACAATATACTTCTTGAATTATTAATTCGGAACCAGATTGATTTTTAAGACTGGGCTGAGGATTCCTCATGCATGCCATATCACTAGAGCCAGCGTAAAAAGAACTGTACAGAAAAAGAAGAATAAGAAAAGAAAACTATCAGGAATGATAATGAAAAGGAAACTGTATTTTATTGGATTGATGAAAGATAACAAGGTTTTCACACTTCAAACAAACTGTAAGATAAGCATTGGGATTACAACCCTGAGGTAACCCAAACAAACTGAAGGAAAATCAAAATAAACTACCAAGACTCCTTTCGAATAGGGAGAGGAGTGGCTTTCCAATTATTAAGCTTTGTTTCTGGCCCAACGAATTGAACTTCTGTGTTGCTAGAACCTTCCCCGCTTTCCACCATATTCACATCGTCAAACAATTTCTCGAATCTTTCAATTAATTCCTCCTCAGGATTGACCAGGGATTTAGGAATTGTTGTTATCGGGTTATTTTTAACACCGATCTTGACAAAAGACTTTGATAGATGTGGGACTGGTTTTGGAAGGACCCATGCTTTCTGTTTTGGCTTCTTGGCTTTTCTCACGTCTGCGACAGTGGGTATGAATCCCAAACCAAAAGTTCCCTAGTTCTCGGGGAGAGATACTGGTTATATAATGTCTTGCAGAGATGAGCCCAAACCCTTGCCGGGTATAAAACCATTCTTTAACATTTCATAGGCTACCATGACTGATGCAGAGGTTATCTTTGGATTCTGGATGTATTTCCCCTCTGGAATTTTCTCTACCGACATTGTGTCGGCCACTTGGTAAACCCATGGCCCCCGGTCATCCTCTATTCCCTCGACTGGTACAATGGCACCGCTGTGAGCATTTAAACTGTCTTCCCCATGCACAACTATTTCCTGTTTATCCCATTCAAACTTGACTACCTGGTGTAGTGTTGCCGGGACTCCTTTAGCAGCATGGATCCATGGTCGACCCAACAACAAATTATAAGAAACAGTTATGTCCAGCACTTGAAACTCCATTGTGAATTCAACTGGCCCTATTGTCAGTTCCAGAACTATGTCGCCAAATGAATCTCTGCTTCCACCGTCGAACCCCCGTACGCAAATACTATTCTTCTGGATCCTCTCCTCTTTTATTTTCAACTTGTTTAAAGTGGAGAGAGGGCAGATGTTTGCACTTGACCCGTTGTCAACCAATACCCTGGTTACTACGGAGTTTTCACATTTCAATGTGAGGTAAAGAGCTCTGTTGTGCTCAGTACCTTCCATAGGCAGTTCGTCATCAGAAAATGTGATTCTATTTGCTTCATAGATTCTGTTGGCTATTTTTTCCAAATGATTCACGGAGATCTTATCAGGAACGTGTGCCTCATTCAGGATTTTCATCAAAGCTTGACGGTGCTCCTCTGAATGGATCAGTAATGACAATAATGAAATTTGAGCGGGCGTCTTTTTCAATTGATCCATAACAGAATAGTCATGGAGCTTCATCTTTCTCAAAAATTCTTCCGCTTCTTCTTCCGTCACAGCTTTCTTTATTGGTGTTGGATTATTTTTAGTTTTTCTTAACTCCTCAGGAGTGAAACATCTTCCCGAACGAGTCAAGCCTTGCACCTCACAGACTTCTTCCTTGACTTCTTTTCCTTTATACATTACCGTCACCCGTTCATAGTTCCATGGAATGGCTTTGTTGCTGATCACTGGTAACTGGGTTATCGGCTTGATAATGACCCGATCTATACGGGCTCCTTCCACGACTACAATGGGTTTGCTGGCGACCCCTGGTACTATCACTTTCGATCTTTCTTGCTTTGTGGCAACTTTGCTCGAAGATCCCTTCTTAACTACCACAGATGGTTCATCACCATTTTTGTTCTGCTTAGGTACCGACTTCTCCTCTGTTAACTGCTTATCTGGCTTGGCTTCATGAGACCTGATCATCATGACGGTTTGTGACGACTTCTTTGTTTCCCCATCAGCCTGTACTATTTCTATCATATTGGCCTCCTGATGGGCTGGCATTGGATTTCTGTTTATATTGGGAGCTTCGGGGTTTTGAACTTCAATTTTATTAGTATCAATCAGCACTTGTATTGCATTCTTTAAATGGCAGCACTTTTCTGTATCATGGCCCGATGTACCAGAACAATACTCACAGCTAATGGTGTAGTCCAGATTCTTTGGAAGAGGATTGGGCAACTTGGATTGTATTGGCCTTAGCATGTCTAGCTGTCTCAACCTGTGGAACAGACTAGTGTAGGATTCTCCCAAGGGAGTGAAGGTTTTCTTTTTCTGCCCCCTTTCACCCCTAAATGCTTGACTAGGCCTGAAACCTGGTCCGGGGTAGGTTCGTGGGTAAGTACTTGGTATGACAGGGGCACGCCAATGATCATGGGTAGGTGGTTGATTGTATGCTTGTGCATGATTGACGGAAAAATGAGGTTCCGACGGGTGATAATAGTGTTGGGGTGAATTGGGGTGGTAAGTTGATTGGTAGGATTGACGTTGATTGTAGTAATGAGGTGAACCTCCGGATCCCGACCAAGTTCCTGAATCAACTACCGCCACTTCCTCCCTTTTCTTTCTTCCAATCCCTCCTACTCCGCCTTGAATAGCTTGAGTAGTCGCCTTAATAGCCGAATAACTCATGATTTTATTTGTCTTGAGGCCTTCTTCCACCATAACTCCCATCTTCACTACTTCGTTGAATGATTTTCCTACCGCCGAAACCAAATGGGCGTAGTAAGTTGGCTCCAAGGTTTGTAAGAAGTAGTCTACCATTTCACTTTCCTTCATTGGAGGATCCACCCTTGCTGCCTGTTCCCTCCACCGGAAACCGTACTCTCTAAAACTTTCATTGTGTTTTTTCTCAAACTTTGTCAAAGATAGTCGATCTGGGATGATTTCCAGATTGTATTGGAAGTGGTAAGCAAATGCCTGTGCTAGGTCATCCCAGGTGTACCATCTCCCATGGTCCTGGCGTGTATACCACTCCAAAGCTGATCCGCTTAAACTTTGACTGAAGTAAGCCATCAATAATTCGTCTCTTCCCCCGGCTCCTCGCATCTTGCTGCAGAAACCCCTTAAGTGGGCTACTGGATCGCCGTGCCCGTTGTATAGGTCAAATTTGGGCATCTTGAAACCAACTGGTAATTGTACATTTGGGAACAAACACAAATCCTTGTAGGCTACACTGACCTGCCCTCCTAACCCTTGCATGTCTCGGAACAATTGTTCTAAGCTTTTGACCTTTCTGAACATCTCTTCTTGTTCAGCATTTTTGACTGGCTTGTCAATTTCGGTTGGGAGGTCAAGACGGGGAGTAAATGAAGGGATTTCAGAGGCTTTGAAAGTAGGCTCCGGGGGGTAGTACTGGTTGTCCTGAGCCTGGAATATAGGCTCACTAGGAGATTTGTGGAATGCAGCTGTGGGGGGTGCCACGAAGACAGGAATTGTTGGTGGAGGAGGGTATGGAACTGGTTTAGGAGGTGGAGACTGTGGTGTCTGAGAGGTGGTGCCTTGGTAGTGTTGGTAGATGGGGAAATTTGGGGATAGTTCAGTGGTAGGATTATCCTGAGTTTGGGCTAGCGATGGAGCAGGGTTAGCTAGGTAAGATGGGGGTGATTGCCCTGTAGACCAGGCCTGGTACATCTCAGCCATTTGCTGCTTGAGTTTAAGCATCTCTTCTTTCATTTTACCAACGTCCATCTCCTCTATCTCAATACCTGTGTCGACATCTGGGATAGACATACTTTCGGGTATTGGTCCTTTTGATCTCGTGTGATAATGATAATATGCCAGTATACTCTTAGAGAAACTAACTGCTTGAATTCTGGAAATGAACAAACTTGTTAGTTTTGAGAGTTTAACACATATATAATTACACGTTGAGATGCAATGTTCCTAGACAAATAACCCTTTTCTATTATGCATTTGCTCGGCTGCTTGTGTCATCCCAGCTTTTCTTGGCCTTTCTTTTTATCATTATTCACTCTTTATTTTATTCTTTTAAGACTGTGAATGTGGTCGAATCTTATAGAGATTGCCTACGTATCATGCCCCCGTATGAATCAGACCTTGCGTAGTTCGGACGTAAGGCAATCACTTTTATTTATTCTTGAAATAATACAAAGATGGAACAGACATTACATTTGGAAAACATTATACGAAAATGGTTTAAAAACTCGACACACACCCAAATCAAATAAAAGACACAACTCTTAACATCTCTGAACATGCTCCACTTCCCACTTTTGTTGTCAATCATTGGATTATCTGCTCACGGTGGGGCTTGACCCGGATGACCTCCCATCGTACAATACATTCTTTCTAACTCCATTGCCAGATGACGGGCAAAAATAGGTGCATGCTCTATAAACCTTTCATAATCCATCCCTTGGCAGTTTACATAACTTTGAGAGGTGTAAACCGCTAAATCATGGATTTGACCTCTGAAATCTTGGAGACGTTGGTCTTGGTTTTACAGTTGCTATTGGCGAGTGGTGGCTATATCTCTGATACGGTCTTCACGATCTAAAGTTGACTCTAATTGAGCTCGGAGTCTGGCCTGATCGAGTCTTGCCTGTGCTCTTTCTCTGTCGATGTCTGCATGCTGATGTTCTCTATTGTATCTTCTCGCTTCTTCCAGTTGTGCATGAAGTTGGGCTTCTGAATGTATCCAACGGTCTTTCTCCTTCTTGAATTGTGCCCTGTCTTCTTCGGATTGCCTTACTTGGCGTTCCTTATTAGATCTGGCCTCTTCGTTTAATTGTTGGATTCTGTCTTTAGCTTTGCTCAACGCCTTTTCGGTTTTTGCAAAAATGGAATCATAATCTTGCATTTTTTCAAAAAGATTGGCGATGATTTTTTGATCCTTCCAACTCCTCATTGGTGTTTCAGAAGCTTTCTTCATTTTTTGAAATTGAGCGTGAAGATTTTTATTCTCACAAGCCAGACTCTTCTTCTCGCCTTCTGCTTCTTGTTCTTGCAAATCTTTCTCCAAACTGAGGCTCCTCAAATTTTCTTTTAAGTCATGGATAGTTGCTTTATACCCTTTTTCCTTTTCTCCCCAAATCAACCACTCTTGGATTTTATCGTTAAAGGTTTGAACATGGGGTCTTTTTATAGGCCTTCTTAGATCGGGTTCTGGTGCATCATCTACGCGGGATCGTTTCTCAAACCACCTCGCATATCCTGGATTCATCTCGCCCTTTGTAGTGTCTGGAACTTGAGTATCACTTTTCAAGTATCGACATCCATTCCACATCTGCTGAATTAAAGCCTCGTGAAGAGTGGCTTCAGGGTGTAACTCGATTACTTG
This sequence comes from Nicotiana tabacum, assembly GCF_000715075.1. Lineage (NCBI taxonomy): Eukaryota > Viridiplantae > Streptophyta > Magnoliopsida > Solanales > Solanaceae > Nicotiana > Nicotiana tabacum. The sequence goes on along the minus strand of NC_134099.1, from coordinate 118,001,539 downwards.
CATACTCAAATCTGCATCATCAGGAACTACTTGGTATCTCCCTAGTTGTCTTAGAACTCTCTGCGGCGCATATGGCTGGATGCTTCTCAATCCCAATAGTAGCAAATAACTATTCGAGGTTGACATGTGTATCACTTCCCTTACCGGGAGCCATCCCAAAGTCCACTCAATTTGACTGGCCGTTAAAGATATTAGATGAGATACCCAGGCTTAGACCCCTTCTGGAGACTTATAATCTTTTATTCTTTCTTCATAACTCTCGATGAAATTATCATGGCTTGGACCATACTGTATGAACTTGGGGTGATGTTGGAGATGTTCAATCATTCACATTTGTAACAAAATTTTGCATCCTTCGAAGACCTTTTCCCCTGATTTACATAAAGTCAACGCCCGATAAATGTCTAAGAGAATGATCGGGGCAAGGGTGTGATTTTCCTTGGTAGTGAGGACCTGTACGACTTTCGCTGTGCGAATATCAATTGTTCGTTCTTTGTTTGGGAAGACCATGATTCCCAGAAAAGCCACCATGAAAGCCAAGCGACGGTGAATCTGCCAGGTGTCTTTGTTTTGCTTGTTAGTAAGGCCTTTCTCATGAATTTCAAATCCATCTGGCTTTCCGAACCTTGAATATAGGAAGTTGAAAGAACAACATCCGTTGATGACATTGCTTTTCCTGATTTGATTACTGATGTTCAGAATCCCAAAGAATCGATGCACTGAGGAAGCTTTTGGGAATATAAGACTTTGGTTTCTTAAATATCCATCAAAACCGGCATATCCAGCTATCTCTTCCAATGTAGGAGTAAGCTCGAAATCAGAGAAGCGAAAGACATTGTGAACAGGATCCCAAAAAGTTACTAATGCCGCAATCAAATCATCACGTGGTTTAACTCTCATAATATCTGTGAGAGTTCCCAAATGCTTAATGACCCATTTTTGACCATCTTCTCCTAACTCATGCCACCATATCTGAAGCCGAAATAGAAAATCATCTGCATTTGCGGATGGTGGGTTTTGGGTGGTGCTCATTTTGTATCTGAAATTAATTTTAACAAAATCAAGACTCATTTTGAAAATAGACACTCATAAATAAAAAAACCATTTTTTATATATTTTTTTTATTTAACACTTCTTTTTTTCAAAACTTAAAACTATTTTTTTTTGGAAAAAAAACAACCCATTTTATTCCTCGGCTCTCATAATGATATTTTTTCAATTAAGCTGGTCATCAAGCAAATCCGAGGCAAATGAATGCACAGGTAGCAAGTAGGATGCATCAGGATGGTCTTTTCATTTCGGGTTCACCTGTCCTAGACAGACCCAACCCCTGTGTTGAGTCTCCAAGGCCAAATGTATATGATGCAAATAGACGTTCCTACTAGGGATCCGGTACATGGCTGAGTTATTCTAAGTGAAAAACCTGAGGCAGATTGTTCTAGACCTGGCTTACCCAAACGGACAGTTTGAGCCGAAGTGGGGGCAACGTACCGGGAGCATGAAGGTCTACCCGGCCTAGTTACTTGTCCCAACTTCGTCTTATTTGGTATGACTTTAACAGAAAGGTGGGCCACGCGCACGTGTGTACCATAAATTCAGAAGACTCAAAAAGAAGGGGGGTTTCGTAGCAGTTTTATATACACAATTCAGATAATATTAAAGCGGTAAAAGTGTCATTTAGCACATTGGGCATATATCATGTAAAAATCAGATAATAAATAAAGCCAACTATAACAGTTATTTTAAGCTCGAATTCTTGAACCCTGAACCAGTGGTTCTGGGTTCACTTTTAGGTCCCCAGCAGAGTCGCCAGAGCTGTCACTCCTCCTCTTTCCCGCCCCCGCGGGGGCGCGAAGGAGTTTTCTCCAATTAAAGGACAGTCGAAACGAGATTTGTTTGTTTATTTCAGAGTCGCCACCTGGGAATTTTAAGGCGTCCCAAGTCACCGATTTTAATCCCGAGTCGAGGAGAACATGACTTTGTTTGTCATTCCGTGAACCAGAAATCCGAGTAAGGAATTCTATTAATCCGGGAGAAGGTGTTAGGCATTCCCGAATTCCGTGGTTCTAGCACGGTCGCTCAACCATTTTATATTTGGCTTAATTATCTTGATTTACTAAATACATTTTTCTTGTTGCCCGATTTTATTACCGCTTTTGTTTAGATTGTTTACAATTATATAAACGAATCACGCATACGTATATTCGCATTACATACCTTTTATAAATATATAGAATCGTGCCACGCATACGTGTACACAAAAAGATTGATAATATTTTTATCATAAAAAAAAAATTGATATTCGAAATTGTGCTTAAAATAAAATTAAGAACATTCGCGTTTCTTAAATAGTGAACCGCACATCTCGGGTTTTATGAAATTAATTTAAGATCCTCCGACGAATCTCTTTTTATTAAAATTTTGGCTCAAAGTTGCGCGAATGCATAATCCGAACTGCCTTAAAAAATGTAATTAGGCCACGCAAACGTATCCCTAATTTCACAAAATATTTTTGATGGTAACATAAAATTCTCTGCAAATTGTTTATTATATCCATCTATTTTTAAATATGAAAGTCATGGGAAATCGCTGATTTGGACATCTTCAAATTTCTTGAAAAGAGTTCAAAATTTATTGGGTGTCGATTACAGGTTATATTTTAATGTGCGAATTGTATACCTCAAAACTATAATGATACGGAGAAATAAATAACGTGCAACTAAGTTTACCAATTTTATTCATGAATACACGATATTCGTATTTTTGTTTATGTATTTTTAGTTCTTGGTAATTATATGCACAATTTATTTGTTAATTTTCTTAGGCCTAAGACTAAGTGTATACATTTGAAAATTTACCAAAATTAAACAAATCATGTGTGAGAACTAAGAAAATTTATTTAATAAGCAAAATAAAACAAAAAAACAAGGAAGAGTTCTCCTTATTCTATTTGGAGCGAACACTATTTTATACATTTCGACTTAAAATGTTACAATTCATATTTATAAATCCCACCTCCTTCTTATCAACTTTTTTTTAATCCAAAGTTATAATCATTTGGTTAATTTGCTTATGATGATAGATAAAATCAAGTTGATGAAAAAAGAGAACTATTCCACGAATTGATTCAATAGATGACATTATATGTAACGTAGTTGTACGTCTGAACCATTCATAATATTCCAACACCGTAACGGATTACGTCAATCTCACCTTTCACCTATGGTTATACACATAACCGTTATCACACCATATACGAACAACATACAACTTACATCAATCTAGCTTTAAACAAAATCGGATTTTTTTGACAAAATATGCTAGTAATGTAGTTTCTTGATACTTCCATACTATTCTATACTTAGCCAACAATATCATAAGATTTAATTAATGGCTAGCTTTCTGCCATGTTCCCTATCTTATAATTTGAGTATAGCTATACTTAATGAAATTCTGAAATAAATAACATTATTACAAAGCTTATGCGAATTTCAAAAGGAAATGATTAACTAACAGTTCTCACGTCAAGTGTAAGCTAATAGTCGAAAAAAAAATAAACTCAGCTAATGCTTTAAGATGAACAACACATATTTGAAATTTAAATTTCTTTTTTTCTTTTTCTTGCAATATTGAAGCTTTTCATGGCATAGACCTACAAATATGTACCTGAAATGAGGATAAAAGAGGTAAATTTCAGCAGTAGCAGCAGCAACAAAAACCAGCAGAATATACCAGTGTTTCAACAGATTTGAGCAACAAACAGGACCCGTGGAACCCAAATGCACAGTAGCAAGACTTCCTTAAAAATTTCAGATTTTAAACCAAACAATATCAACAAACAAACCCTGGACAGACTCAAAGAAACAATGTTTCTGATTTTCTTTCTTTCTTCTATATCTGTTTCAGATTCTGTGTGTGTGTGAGTGTTCTCTATTTCTGTTTCTTTTTCGGCTTAGTTCCCTTCTCTTTTCAAATTTTTTGTTCTTGATCTCTTCTGTTATTTTTTTCTGTCTTTTTTTTTTCTCTCTCTCTGATTCTTTTTTCTATCTCTCTCTCTCCTCCTTTTTCATTTTTTTCTCTTAAAATCAGTCCCTAAACTCCTTCTTATACAAGTCTGCCCCCTCCCTTAAGTGCTGCCTGGCCCCTTTCTTTTAAAAATCAGAAAACAATCCACTTAAATAGCACTAAAGTTGCTTTTCTAATCAATCAGCCACTAAAGATACTTTTTCCCTTTATTTCAGCACTCCCAATTCCCCTTTGTTCCCCATTAGGATTAATTAATATCTCATTGATAAGGCACTAGCAATAAAGTGTTATACTAACTGTCTTATTCCCCAAATACCCCTGAAAATCCCTTAATATTACTGTTATTACTGCCCCAGACCAAAACTGCCCAAATTCAACAATTATCCAAACTAAATTGCCTAACAGCTAATAACCAATTCCTAAAATAAATCAAACATACATTCTATCCTCACAGATTGTGCCAAACAGGGAAATGCAATAGCTAATTGATCCAACAAACGCAATGTCTAATAGCTAATGGACAAAGGCTAAATTCAGATTGAACACTGAACTTGCATACAAGCAATATTAACAACTTAAATTGAAATTGAAATCAGCCTGAATACAGGGGCATTGTCAATATATTGACAATGCCCTGAAACTTACTGCCCAGAAACCAACATACGTAACATCCATTTGATGAACTTACTGATTTGCAAACAAGCATGATTTAATTTACGAGTACTAATCAACTGACTATCTACAATGATTGTCAACAAACAGTCTATAAGTAGATAAATAGGTTATTTCAATCAGCATTATCAGAACCAAAATTTATAATATAACTAATCGACGAACTTAATCGAGTCGATTACACACATTGTAAATAATCACAACTAACAGAAACAATGCCCTTATTTGATCAAATAGACGGGTATGAGACAGAATCAAATAAACAAATAGGAAAATTACATAGACTACTGAAACAAAATACACACATAGAATACAGAAAGGAGTAGGAAAAATACCTTTGAACCTTCAAATTTATACGGACACATGCTCAACTTGGATTTGGACCTTTTGAGGCTGAATAGACTTTATTCGAAGTATTCTCAAGTGAGAATACCTCGATTAAAGTCTCTTAGACCTCAATCCCTCACTTAATTCGGACAAATTCCACGATTGGAATTTTTTAGGGTTTCAGAATCTTTGATCTCAAATTCGAACACTTCTAGATATATTCGAACCAAACCAATGGTGTTTTAGGCACGAGGGAGGTCAGGTGGATAACTGGTGTGAGTTTGAGGTAGGTTAGGGTAGGGTTAGGTTTCACTCGAATCTTCAAATGAAGATTCGATCTGTTCCAGAAAGATTTGAAACGTGCTACTAACAGATTCATGATGAGGATGGACAGGGGAAACTATGGTGTTAATTTGGAGGCCATCGGAGAAAGTAGGATTTTCAGACCAACCTTCGATCGAAGATTCGAGACTATGTGGTCTGATTCGAGGGAAACTAATACCAGATCCGTAAAGAGGGGGTTGTGAGGAGTCGAGGGTGTTAAGGTGGGGTTGTTTGGACCACCGGAACCGCCGTGAGGCGATTTCCGGGGGGCGGTGCACGGTGGTGGACGGTGGAGTTCATCTGATCTCTTGAAAGAGATGATGAACAGGACAGGGGGGTGGGGTGTTTGGTTTGGGGGGCTGGGGTAGGATTTAGGCTTTTATAGGGGTGGGGTGGATTGATCTTGACCGTCAGATCAAACATGATCCACGGTCAGGATCAACTCACTTAACCAAACGATGTCGTTTGGTTTAAGTTGGGGGAAAGGGTTGGCCCGGGGGTGAAATGGATCGGGTCTGGGTGAGTTCTTGAGGCCGTTGGATCAAGATGGATGAACGGTTTAGATCTGGTTGCCTAAAACATCATCGTTTCATTTATGCAAGGGCTGAACTGGACCATTTGATTGAAATGAATCAACGGCCCAGATTCGAAATTCAGAAACGATGTCGTTCGAGTCCTGTATGGGACTGGTTGAAATGGACCAGGTCCTTTGAGTGTCTGGGCCTGATTTTTGTTTAAAAATTCTTGGCCCAGATCCGTTTTTTTACTATTCCCCACTTTTTTCATTTTCTAATTAAATTCCTAATTTTAATTATAAAAACAAAATTAACCTTACAAAACATTAATCACCCTTTAACAACCATTAACATACAAGACAAAACATTAATCACACAATGACACATTTAAATGTCGAAAAATAAGATAAATGCATATTTTTGTGATTTATTTTTTAATTAACTCTTAAATGTATAATTAAATCCTAGATATGCATGCAACATGTATTTTTATTTTATTTTTCCATTTAACTATAACAAAGTAAATATTTACGGACAAAACACAAATAATTAATAAATGCCACATAAATTCTAAAAATTGCACACAAAGAAAACAATTATTTGTGATTTCTTTTGGAGTAGTTCTTGTGAGGCAAAAATCACGTGCTCACAACGCCTGCAACAAGATGTAAAAAGAAAGTGAAATCTGCCTTTGTTTTCCTTATTCTTGTTAGTGGTTGGATTTTGATTTCTTTATAATTCTCTTGATATTCTGTTTTTACCTTTTTTTATATGTCCAATACTCCAAATTTCAACAATTGTTACATTTTTAACTCAATTGATTTCTCCACTAAATTTCCTTAAACCTTTTGAGGTTGTACTTTACTTAAGAGTAATTTCTACTATGTTTTGATTTATTGATTTCTTGTATTAAAGGTAATGATTCATTCGATATTATACTTTAATTGAAAATGGTATCTTCGTTATCAAATGATTTCTAAAAATAACTTCATCTTTTCTTGTTGATTTCCTAATTGGGTTGGAAGCTGTACTCTACTTTATGTTAAGTGAATGAGGCATCACAAGGTGACCTTTACTCAAAAGAATTATATTCGAAAGATGCTTATGTGAATCATATTTATTTAAAGGAAATATATTCGAAATATATTCATTGAAAAGTATATTATCTTATAGATTATTACTTGAAGGATTTATAGGCGAAAGATTTATATTTGAAGGACTTGATAAATTGATTGCACTTGTATCTATTATTTGTTGAGAAACATTTATGGTGTTCTTGTTGCCTGCTATTTATATCACTGGTTGATCATTGTTGCCATCATGGTTATCTGCTTCCTATTATTTTTGTATGCTATATTGCACAGGTTTATTTGGTAGTCTGGTCCTAGCCTCGTCACTACTTCGCCGAGGTTAGGCTAGGCATTTACCAGCACATTGGGTCGGTTGTGCTGATACTACACTCTGCACTGTGTGCAGATACTCATACCGGAGTGCTTGGACCGCAGTGAGGGTGCTGTCTTCAGCCCACACAGGCGACACGAGGTAGTCCTGCAGACGGCCGCGGGCCTTGGCATCACCTCCTATCTTTTCCTTTATCATGTTTCCTTTACTCAATTCAGAAACAGTGTATACTTTATCTTTCAGACTTTGTATGTAGTATTCTTAGAACGTTTGTGAAGCCGTGATACCAAATTCTGGGTAGAGTTGTATTTAGATTTCCGCAGTTTTGTATGAAGATAAATTGTTAGATTTTGTCTTCCGCTTAATTATTTTCGCTATTTGCATGATATCTACCCATCACTGATAATGGTTTAAAATTGGAAAAGGTTCAGTAATTAGAATAACTTGGCTTGCCTAGCTTTCACCAGTAGGCGCCATCACGGCTCTCGAAGGTGGGAATTCCGGGTCGTGACAAGTTGGTATCAGAGCCTCGGGTGGATTTCAGAAGGTTAACGGATCAATTCGGACTTGAATTTAGCTCCTGAAATTTTCTGGGCAGCTTCTGCATTTTTCGCACGTGTGAACAGTGACCACACATGCGTGAATAGTATCCGTATACAGTATCAGTCTATAGTATTTGTGAACAGTATCAGTGTACTGTATCTGTGAACAGTATCCGTGAACAGTAACATGCGTGAACAGTACCCCGAAAAATTTTTGGACAAAATGTAACTTCTGAAAATGGGACTTCGTCCCATTTTCCATATTTACCAAATTGGAGCTCGGGGAGAGGCTATTTTCGGGAGATTTTCAAAGAAAATAATGGGGTAAGTGTTCTTAACTTAATTTTGGTTAGATTACTCGAATCTACTACTAGTTTTGGTATTTAATTGGTGATTTTAGTTGGGAAAACTTTGAAAACCCTCTTGGTTTAATTTGAAGATTTGAGGGTCGAGTTGATGTCGGATTTTGGTAAAATTGGTATGGTTGGACTCGTGGTTGGATGAGGTTTCATATTCCATAAATTTTTGTCGGGTTCCGAGACGTGGGTCCCAAGGGCAAAATTAGTGCAATTTCGAATTTTCAATGAAAAATGTAGAATTTCATATGGAATTAATTCCTATAATTTTTATTGATTGAATCGAATTATTTATGACTAGTTTTGAGAATTTCGGGCACAAATTCGCGAGGTATAGGCTTGTTGGAATTTTGAATTGGTTGCAAAGCGAGGTAGGTGTTTGGTCTAACCTTAGCTTGAGAGATTAGGAGTTGTGTCTTATTTTGCTACATGTTAATTGTGGAATACGATGTATAGGCATGCTGACGAGTATCTATACGTTGGTGTCAAGCATGCCCGTGAGTCTTGTATTATAATTGTTATGACACCGTTGTGGTTTATTGCGCTTCATATGTTATTATCACCATTGTTCCCTTGCCGGGATGTTTGTTTGATATTATTGTTCCCTTGCCGGGATGTTTGTTTTGATAGTATTGTTCCCTTGCCGGGATATTGTTGAAATATCATTGTTTCCTTGCCGAGAAGTTGTTATATTGCTCTTGTCCCCTTGCCGGGATTCCTTGTGATTATTGTTGGCTTGTAACTGGGAGCGGGTGGTACGCCTACCACAAGATATAATGAAATGGGAACGGGTGGTACGCCTACCACAAGATATAATGAAATGGGAACGGGTGGTACGCCTACCACAAGATATAATAAATTGGGAGCGGGTGGTACGCCTACCACAAGATATAATGAAATGGAAGTGGGTGGTACGCCTACCACAAGATATAATGAAATGGGAGCGGGTGACACGTCTGCCAAGAGATACATGAAATGGGAGCGGGTGACACACCTGCCACAAGATACAGGAAATGGGATCGGGTTGCACGCCTGCAACAAGATGTGAAAAGAAAGTGAAATCTGCCTTTGTTTTTCTTATTCTTGTTAGTGGTTGGATTTTGATTTCTTTATAATTCTCTTGATATTCTGTTTTTACCTTTTTTTTATATGTTCAATACTCCAAATTTTAACAATTGTTACATTTTTAACTCAATTGATTTCTCCACTAAATATTTCTTAAACCGTTTGAGGTTGTACTTTACTTAAAGAGGAATTTCTACTATGTTTTGATTTATTGATTTCTTGTATTACATGTAATGATTCATTCGATATTGTACTTTAATTGAAAATGGTATCTTCTTTATCAAATGATTTCTAAAAATAACTTATATTTTCTTGTTGATTTCCTAATTGGGTTGGAGGCTATACTCTACTTTATGTTAAGTGAATGAGGCATCATAAGGTGACCTCTACTCAAAAGAATTATATTCGAAAGATGCTTATTTGAAAGATATTTATTTAAAGAAAATATATTCGTAATATATTCATTGAAAAGTATATTATCTTAGAGATTATTACTTGAAGGATTTATAGGCGAAAGATTTATATTTGAAGGACTTGATAAATTGATTGCACTTGTATCTATTATTTGTTGAGAAGCATTTATGGTGTTCTTGTTGCCTGCTATTTATATCACTGGTTGATCATTGTTGCCAGCATGGTTATCTGCTTCCTATTATTTTTGTATGCTATATTGCACAGGTTTATTTGGTAGTCTGGTCCTAGCCTCGTCACTACTTCGCCGAGGTTAGGCTATGCATTTACCAGCACATGGTGCAGATACTGATACCGGAGTGCTTGGACCGTAGTAAGGGTACTGTCTTCAGCCAACACATGCGATACGAGGTAGTCCTGCAGACGTTCGCGGGCCTTGGCGTCACCTCCTATCTTTTCCTTTATCCTGTTTCCTTTACTCAAGTCAGAAACAGTGTATACTTTATCTTTCAGACTTTGTATGTAGTATTCTTAGACCGTCTGTGAAGCTGTGATACCAAATTCTGGGTAGAGTTGTATTTAGACTTCCGCAGTTTTGTATTAAGATAAATTATCAGATTTTGTCTTCCGCTTAATTATTTTCGCTATTTGCATGATATCTACCCATCACTGATAATGGTTTAAAACTGAAAAAGGTTAAGTAATTAGAATAATTTGGCTTGCCTAGCTTTCACCAGTAGGCTCCATCACAGCACTCAAAGGTGGGAATTCGGGGTCGTGACAGGTTTGGAGCCGCGAGGGCTCGAGTGAGTTTCGGATGGGTTTCGGGAAGTTTCGAACTCATATAAAGTTGCAGGTTGTTCAGTTTCTGATGTTCTGGTATGTCCTTCTTCGCGTTCGCGGGAGGACCCTCGTGAACGCGATGAGTTAGTCAGGCTGAAGGAGATTTCCTTCTACGCAAACGCGAGACCTAGGTCGCAAACGCGAAACTTTGGGGGTTTTCCCTTCGCGAACGTGGGCCTGGTAACGCGAACACGAAGGCTTATGGGCCTGGGCAGAAACACGAACGCGTGCACACGAATGCGAATGCAAAGGCTCTGGGGGATGAAGCTCCGTAAACGCGAGCCTTGTGTCGTGAACGCGATGGTTTATTTGGCCTAACCCATCACGAACGCGACAGGCCTATCATGAACGCGATGAAGACCTGTCTAGTGATTTTAAAACAGAACCAAAACGGGATTTAGCCAAAATTTCATAACTTCTTTTTCTCAACTCCAAATTGGGCGATTTTTGAAAGGGGATTTTACCACCAATTTATAGGCATGTAATCTTAGACTCATTTTCGATAATTTCCATTAACACCTATTAGATTTCTAGGTTTAAATCATGTTCTTAAGGGTAGAAAATTAGGGATTCAGGTAGAGTTAGGGCTTTTTGTATAATTATGATTTAGACCTCATTTTGGGGTCGAATTTTGGAACTAATTGTGTATTTGGGCTCGTGGGTGAATGAGTGATCGGATTTTGGTCCGAACCTCGTGTTTTGACCAAGCGGGCCCGGGGTCAATTTTTTACTTTTTGGGAAGAATGATGGGAAAGCTATAATTAAGCATTGGAATTGGATTGTTTAGCGTTTATTGGCATTATTAAGTCAATTATGTCTAGATACGATTGATTTGGAGCCGAATTCAAAAGGAAAACCGATGTTCGAGGTTGAGTTGGCCGTTGAAGTTCGAGTTAAGTGTTTGGTCTAACCTTAGCTTGACGGATTAGGAGTTGTGTCCTATTTGGTATTTGCTTTTTGTTGAGTACGACATATAGACATGGTGACGAGTATCTATACGTTGGTGTCGAGCATGACCGTGAGTCTTAAATTGTGATCTATTATGTTCTTAAATAATACTACGGATGCTTAAGTTGATGACTCTCTGTATTGAGCAAGGATCATGATTAATCTCGTGGAAATTACTTATGACTGAGTATTGGTGTTAGCTGAGGTAGTTAGATGTTGGAACAAGTTTGGTTATAGCTGTTTTCTGCCTTGCCGGGATGTTGTTACTTGTACAGTCGATTTCCCTTGCCGGGATAGTGTAGTTCATATTGATCCTTTCCCGGGACTCTTACTATGATTGTTGTTGATTGTATATGTGGATCGGGTTGCATGCCACAACAGTGATAAATGATATATTTGGATCGGGTTGCCGCAACAATATTATATGTGGATCGGGTTACACGTCGCAATAGTGATAACTGATATGGATCAGGTTGCGCACCGCAACAGTGTTGTTATATATTGGGATCGGGTTGCGCGCAGCAACAATTGCTGATACAAAGTGTTTATAGATTAGATACAAGTTTCTTATTGTTTTGTTATGAAATCTAAGCTGTTCTTATGTTGTTACTCTTGATTTACTGTTGATATTGGTATACCCCGCAACATGTACCCCCTCCTATCTTTACTTGTTCATTTTTGTTTTATTTTCTGCTATATATTATATAATTGCACAGATTATTTGGTAGTTTGGTCCTAGCCTCGTCACTACTTCACCGGGGTTAGGCTAGGCACTTACCAGCACATGGGGTCGGTTGTGCTGATGCTACACTCTGCACTATGTGCAGATCCCGGAGCGGCTCTTGGACCATAGCATTTGGGTGGCTACCTTCAGTCCAGCTAGAGATCCCGAGGTAGTCCTGCAGGCGTCCGCAGGCCCAGCATTCTCTTCTATCTTATTATGCACTCTGTTTTCATTTGATTCCGAGACAGATTATATTTCTTTCAGACCTTTTGTTGTAGTAATCATAGACAATCCGTGATATTGTGACACCGGATTCTGGGTAGAGACGTATGTTAGCATTGTAGTACTGACTTTGGTTATTTTATCAGTTTAAGTTTTCCGCTTGTTTTATTTATCATTAATATTCAATGTTGATTACCTGTTAATCTCAATTGTTAAAAAGGGATAAAATGAAAGGGTTAGTGATTCTTCATTCGCACGGCTTTCCTAGCTTCTATGAGTAGGCACCATCACGACTCCCGAGGGTGGGAAATCCGGAACGTGACAAGTTGGTATCAGAGCTCTAGGTTACATAGGTCTCACAATTCACGAACAAGCTTAGTAGAGTCTGAGGGATCGGTACATAGACGTTTGTATTTATCCTAGAGGCTACAGTGTTAGGAAAAACTTCACATTACTCTTTCTTGTCGTGCGGTTTGGTTTCTCAATGCTAATTGAATTTCTACTCTATTCTTTCATAGATGGCGAGAACTCGCGCTTCCTCATCCACCGATCAGCAGCCCCAGCCACCACTAGCAGCTCGTATGAGGGGCAAAGGGCGAGACTGAGGTAGGGGCAGAGCTCAGCCCAGAGCAGCAGCACCAGCGGCAGAGCCTCAGGTTGACTTTGATGATGAGGTTCCAGCCTAGACAGTTCCGGTGGGCACAGCTCATGACGCTCTGGTCCGTCTAGTGGGCTTTATGGAGAGTGTCATTCGGGCAGGCTTGCTTCCTGTATCACCAGCCGTCTCTCAGGCTGGAGGAGGATCCCAGACTCCTGCTACTCGCACTTCGGAGCAGATGGCTCCCCAGTTTCAGACTCCAGCAACACAGCCAGTTGGAGTGGTTCAGCCGGGTGTGGTAGCTCAGATCGATGATGGAGCAGCTATGTCTGTCGATGCTTTGTGGAGATTGGACAGGTTCACCAAGCTTTTCACTACTACTTTCAGCGGCGCATCTTCTGAGGATCCCCAGGATTATCTAGACAGTTGTCATGAGGTTCTCAGGAACATGGGGATAGTTGAGACCAATGGGGTCAATTTTGCTACCTTTCGCTTGTCGGGATCCACCAAGACTTGGTGGAAAGACTATTGTTTGGCAAGACCAGCCGGATCACCAGCTTTGACTTGGGAGCAGTTTACTCAGCTATTTTGGAGAAGTTTCTACCCATCACTCAGAGAGAGGCCTATCGAAGGCAGTTTGAGCATCTCCAGTAGGGTTCTGTGACTGTTACCCAGTATAAGACCAGATTCATCGACTTGGCTCATCATGCTCTTATCATACTTCCCACCGAGAGAGAGAGGGTGAGGAGGTTCATTAACAGACTTATTCAGCCGATTCATCTTCAGATGGATAGGGAGGCAGGGAGTGAGATCTCTTTCCAGGAGGCGGCCAATGTGGCCAGGAGAGTTGAGATGGTTCTATCGCAGGGAGGTGGTCATGGGTCGGACAAGAGGCCTTGTCATTCAGGTAGATTTAGTGGTGCCTCGTCTGGAGGTAGGGATTCGTATGGTAGAGGCCATCCTCCTAGGCCCTTTCAGTCAGCACTTCAGGTTTCTCACGGTGCCTCAGGTGGCCGTGGTCCTCAGATGCATTATTCTGATCAGCAGCCCTACAGTGCACCATCAGCTCCTATCAGTGCACCACTGCTCTAGAGTTTTTGGGGTGGTCATTCAGGTCACCAGGGTGAGTCTCAGTTTTCTCAGCCGCAACACTCTGGTGGATGTTTTGAGTATAGTGAGTATGGTCATATCAGGAGGGCTTGTCTGAGATTGGTGGGTACTCAGTCGCAGCATCAGGGTTCCCGTGCTATGGTTCAGGCACCAGGTGTTCCATAGCTCGCCCAGCCAGCTAGAGGTGGGGGTAAAAGTGCTAGAGGTGGAAGTAGAGGTGATAGAGGTGGAGCTCAGACCGCTAGAGGTGGAGGCCAGCCAGTTGCAGGCCGTCCCAGAGATGTAGTTTAGGGTGGTGGGCTCAACCTCGATATTATGCTCTTCCAGCCATGCCTGAGGCTGAGGCGTCCGATGCAGTTATCATAGGTACTATTCTGGTTTGTGGCTGAGATGCTTCCATTTTATTTGATCCAGGGTCTACGTACTCCTATGTGTCATCTTATTTTACACTGTATCTGGTCATGCCTAGTGATCCCTTGAGTGCCCCTGTATATATGTCTACACTGGTGGGTGATTCTATTGTGGTAGATCGAGTCCATCACTCTTGTATAGTTGTGATTGGGGGTCTTGAGACTCGTGTAGATATGTTGCTTCTGGACATGGTTGATTTCGCCATATTGAGGATGGACTGGTTATCACCTTACCATGCTATCTTGGACTGTCATGCCAATACTATGACCTTAGCCTTATCGGGTTTACCTCGTTTAGAGTGGAGAGGGGGACTCATGGTCATTCTACTCGTAGTGTTATCTCTTATGTGAAGGCTTGGCGTATGGTCGAGAAGGGGTGTTTAGCCTATTTGGTATATGTTCATGATTCTAGTGCTGGGGTTCCTTCTATTGATTCTGTGTTGGTTGTTCGTAAGTTCCCTGAGGTATTTCCTTCAGACCTGCCGGGTATGCCACCCGACAGGAATATTGACTTCTACATTGATTTGGCTCCGGGCAATCATCCTATTTCTATTCCGCCATATCGTATGGCCCCGCCTGAGTTGAAAGAGTTGAAATAGCAGTTGCAAGACTTGCTTAAGAAGGGTTTCATTAGGCCTAGTGTTTCACCTTGGGGTGCGTCAGTGTTGTTTGTTAAGAAGAAGAATGGGTCGATGAGAATGTGTATTGATTACCGGCAGCTGAACAAGGTTACAATCAAGAATAAGTATCCGTTGCCAAGGATTGATGATTTGTTTAATCAGCTTCAGGGTGCCAAGGTATTTTCAAGGATTGACTTGAGATCTGGCTACCATCAGTTGAGGATTAGGGCATCCGATGTCCCTTAGACAGCTTTTCGCATTCGGTACGGGCTTTATGTGTTTTTGGTGATGTCATTCGGGTTGACAAATGCCCCAGTAGCTTTTATGGATTTGATGAACCAGGTGTTCAGTCCTTACTTGGATTCGTTCGTGATAGTCTTCATTGATGATATCTTGATATACTCCCGCAGCTGGGAGGAGCACGAGCAGTACCTTAGGGTGGTTCTTCAGACTCTGAAGGATAGTTAGTTGTATGCTAAGTTTTCGAAGTGTGATTTCTGGTTGAGTTCAGTTGCATTCCTGGGTCATGTTGTATCAGCAGAGGGTATTTAGGATACTCCGAAGAAGATTGAAACAGTCAAGAAATGGCCTAGACCAGCATCAGCTACAGAGATTCGGAGTTTCTTGGGATTGGCAGTGTCACACCTCCTTTTTACCTACACCCCCGGGAAGGTATGAGTATAAGGGTGTTTTTCCACTTTAAGTGACAATCGAAACGAGATTTATTGTTAAAAGATTCAGAGTCGCCACTTGGGAGATTTATGGTGTCCTAAGTCACCGGTTGAATCCTGAATCGAGGAAAAGCTTGACTCTATTTAACAGTTCGTGAACCAGAAAGTCGAGTAAGGAATTCTGTTAACCCGGGAGAAGGTGTTAGGCATTCCCGAGTTCCGTGGTTCTAGCACGGTCGCTTAACTATTATATTTGGCTTAGTTATCTGATTATGAACCTATGTGCAGATTTTAACTTTTTACCGTTTTTCATTAAATCATTTTTAGGAAGATTTCAACGTTATCAAAAATACGTATTGAACTACGTCAAATAAATGCACCCGCAGTCCTCGACATATTTTATCTAACATTGTCAAGATTTGGATTTGGGTCACATAAATGCGCACCCGAGTTTAGGAAGGTAAATTATTAAAATGACGCACCTAAAGCAACTACGCGTTTTTAGCTTTGCGAGGGCCACAAAAATTTCACTAAGTAGCACGCCTCGAATTCTAAGGATTAAATCAAATTCACTCAAAACGAGGGCCGCACAATTGTCATTTTTAGTTTGGCATGGTGCAACTCGACTTAATTACAAAAGCGATACTTAGACTAATGTGGTTTAAGGCTAAATTTACGCGACTATTAAAGAAAGGATGCGTTGGGATTTCAGGTGTTTGGGCCGCACCTGTTAGCGAAAATCAGTAGCAACAGTTAGATAATACTTTGGGCTAAAATACAGGCCTCAAGAGAGATGATGAAGCTTAACAATTCTTTATTTTCAGAGGGCCTCGAAGACCAGGCCCAAGGAATTAGCTGGGCCCAATAACCGTGATCAAAACACGGCAATTGGTACACATGAAACCAAAGAGGCAGCAACATCCAAATGATCATTATCTTCTAAAAAAACACACTAAACATGGAATAATAATAAGAATTCAACCCCAATTTCGAACAAGCTAAATCATCAACATATTACATGAAATTCAAATCCCAATTGTGATCATATCAATGCCAATGAAAACCCCACATAATTTAAACAAAGTTTTGCGACTCGTTGAACCATAAATCCATTGTTTGAATCATAATTCTTCAAGAACACAAATACCTCACTTGAATTCCACAAGACAATGCACTAGAAGACTGTGATACAAGACTCAGAACATAAAAGTAGAACTAAGCTAAACATAAAACCAATTTAAGCTAAATCACACCTTGACCCTTGCTATAGGAAAGCAGATGTCTAGTAATATTGAGACTCACTACACAGATCAAACTCTGAAGTTATAGCACTGAACTATCCATTCAACTTGCATGCAAAGTTCAAATCCATACCATAATATCCTTGAAAATCTTATTTGGTACATATTTAGAAGGAATTTCGAATTAGCTGCATTTAAACAAGTCCAAATACTGACCTTAAAACAAGCAAATAATACGAATGACTATATTTCAAAAGGCTGGACTAAGAAAGACATCAACCGAGCTACCATATCATATGATATTCAGAGCTCAGTCCTTGATCACATATCCATAGTTTGAAGGGCAGTAAACTAGATCAAATAAACAAAATGAACAAGTAAGCTAATCTATGAACCAACTAATGGTGAATACGACTCAAAGCTCCAGATTTCCATTTTTGATTCCAAATCAAGCCTTACATTTAGGGAAAAATGCATAAATGTGTACCTGAATATCAGCAAAGACCAGAAATTAGCTTGAAACTTAAGAGGAAAAAATAGTAACAGATCAATAGCAACAGAAACAAGCCCCAACTCCTAATTTGAACCACATTCCAACCCATATGAATCAAATTAGCCTTCAGAAACAAAAAACTTCAAGAATTGCAGAAATTTTTTAATGGAACAATAGTTTTCAGTCTTTTCTTAGCCGTTTTTGCTTTTTCTCTGATTTTTCTATCTCTGAAATTCTGACTTGAGTGTCAAGTTAGGATGCCTTTATAGGCAAGCTATTAGGGTAGTTTAATGAAAATCAAGTTTGCACTTGGCCCCTTCTGAAATTTTCATTTTAGTCTAGATGCCCTTAGTTTAAATTTCAGAATTCAAAATAGCCCCCCACCCCAGCTTCCTAGAAGCTTCCCTATTCAGTTACTGCAGATTCCTTTACCTACAATTCCTATTTTACCCCTTA
Organism: Nicotiana tabacum; assembly: GCF_000715075.1. Taxonomy (NCBI): domain Eukaryota; kingdom Viridiplantae; phylum Streptophyta; class Magnoliopsida; order Solanales; family Solanaceae; genus Nicotiana; species Nicotiana tabacum. Next base: position 117,983,564 of record NC_134099.1, on the reverse strand, counting down.
AGCACCATGTTATTACCCCTGAAATCAGACAAATATGGGTCATGGGTTGAATTGACCCAGTAGTTAAGCCAAACGTGGGCTCAATGATGACCCAATGGCCCAAATCAACCACTTAAGGGGAATTCTGATTTGGCTTCAAAGCCCAAACAACAAAATGAGCCAAATCGAATCAGTCAACAAACTGAGGGCAGACACTTAAATGATTTTGAAACCAAACTTACACTAATTGAACGATTATTAAACACAAGTAAGTAGGAATTTGACTAAGTTATCAAAATAAACTTAATTAAATTAACTAAGCGACTAAACGAGAGACGAAATTAGAACTTCAGTCATGCTGTTACCAAGAAAGACTAAACATACCAAGAAACATCAGGGAACAAGATTTTGGGAAATAAAACTAAAAAGGAACAAAAAGAACATTATTTATTCTCGACCAGAAAGTATTGGTCGAGTTTCAGTTGAATTGACCAAAGAAGAAGAAGGAGAGATGAAGAGGAACGAAATTGAAATAACGCCAAAAATGAACAAAAGAAGGAAAAACTCACCGACCAAAGCTCGAACTCGGGACTGATATTTCGATTTAAACCCCTAAATAATGTAAATCTCTTGTTCCTTGTCAAGAATAAACGAATAACGTTATTTTGAGATAAAATCGGCCCTGAATACTTATGAGAACTGGAGAAATAGCCTTGCACGTATAGATTTGGCTTTGGCTTCTAGGGCTCGAACCTTAGATCTAAAATTTGAACATTTCTGGCAAGTTTCGAGGGAAACGGGGTGAGGATTTGGAATGAGGGGGTGAAAGGGGTTGTAGGGTGTTATTTTGGGTTGGTTTGGGGCCGGCGCCGCCGACTAGGAGCGGTGGAAAATGGGGGCGGCTTCTAGGGTTTGGGCGTCTCTGAAGAGAGGGGGTTGAGAGAGATGAGTTTGAGAGGGGGGGAGGAGTAGAGTTCAGACAGTTTTATGTAGGGGGGGGGTTAGTTTCTATCCGTTGGATTTACAGGGATCAATGGATCAGATCAAGGGATAATGAAACAACGTCGTTTGGTTTGTAGGGGGGAATAGACCAGATTAGGGGACGAGTATGGGCTCAGATGGGGCGGGTGTTTGGGAATTTTAATTGGGCTGGGGAAAAATGAATTAAGTTTTGCCCAAAAAATTTGATCCTCTTTAAATCATATTTTCTCTTTTTCTTTTTATTTTCCAAAATTCTTTTCCCTTCTTCTTTTTTTTTCGAGAAAAATTAAAAATAACACCTAAATTACTCTCTAAATCAAATTATGCTACCAAATTAAATTAATTAACCCTAGATAATGATTACCACAACTAATTAAATACCAAATTAAAGAAAAACCACCAAAATTCGAAACTAAAAATTTAAAATAAAACACTAAATTACTAATTAATTCAAGAATGCAAAATTAGATCCTAAATGCAAATGCAACATATTTTTTGTATTTTTCATTAATTAAACAAAAATAAGAATGCACAGACAAATGCAAACAATTATCAGAAAATGCCACAAAATCCACAAAAATTTCAAATAATGAAAAGAAATTATTTTATTTTGAATTTATGGGAGTAATTTATATAGGGCAAAAATCACGTGCTCACAGCTGCCCCTCTTTGCCCGGAAGCACGAAGAGTTTTCGTGCAAAGATAAAGTGAGCGGATACGAGCGATTTTTGCCCGTTTGAATACTCCGTGGGAAGCATTTTGAAAGATTTGACCGCACCCTACTTCCGAGGTTGCCTACATATCCTTGGCTATAAAGGAATCAGGTCAGTGTAGTTCGAAAAGTTTCGGTAGCTGGGACTACCATGAAGCTGTGATTTCACTGTTGTTGCTACTGCTACTGCTTACTGCATCCCCTTATTACACCATGATAAAATAAAAAGAAGCTAGACTAGACTATGATCCATGCATTACAAAATCCTATCTATATCTTCAATCTTGCTCTTGTGGTTCTTGTTGCCTTGTTGACTTGTATTCTCCCGGTGGAATCCCTTTGTTGCCGCCTTGAATTATAATTTGAGATGTTTTCCTTTTCTCCAGGTGGATGCCTGACTTCCAACTACACTTTGAGATGTTTTCTTTCCTCCAGGTGGACGCTTGACTGCTGAACTTGAATGTATTCCCTGCTTTCCATGCGGACTCCTGATTGCTGAACTTGAAATGTATTCCCTGCTCTCCAGGTGGGATCCTGACTTCAACAAAATAGACAAAACAAAGAAAATTTTCTTCCCCCTTTTAGGTATCTGGGCACACATGTACGAATCACATTACCAAATGTCAATAAGAACTTGAAAGCTAAAACTTGAATTGTACTCCCTTGTTCTCCAGGAGGGCTCCTGATTGCTAACTTGAAATGTATTCCATGCTCTTCAGGCGGGCTCCCGACTGCTGACTTGAAATGTGTTCCCTGCTCTTCAGGCGGGCTCCTGACTGATAACTTGAAATGTATTCCCTACTCTCCAGGAGGGCTCCTGACTACTGACATGAAATGTATTCCCTGCTCTCCAGGCGGGCTCCTGACTTCTGCGAAATAGACAAAAACAAAGAAAATTTTTCTGCCCCAGTTTGGTAGCTGGGCACAGATGTGAGTGTAAAACTACATCATGTTATCAAGTATTACTAAGAATTTGAAAGCTAGGTCCCATTATCCAGGAGGGTCCTAAAAACTCCTAGCTACATGATGGCTTTTAAAAATCTAAATTATATCTTCTAAAGGTGTGACTCCTGCTAAATCTTGTTATCTAAGAAGGTCTTAAAACTATATCCCATTATCCAGGGGGTGCTAAAAGTCAAACATCAAGTCTTATCTTAAAAGTGATAACTTTTACGGCTGAATTATACTACCATACAACAGAACTTACGCTAAATGTTGTTATCTAATTGAAATCTTAAAACTAAGTCCCATTATTCAGGAGGGTTCTGGAAACTCCTAATTGAATCTTATCTCGAACATGCAAACTTCTAAACCTTCTTATATTCCCTTGGGATACATTTATGCTAGATTACGCTATTTCTGAACTTTACGCTAGGTCCCATTTTCCAGGAGGGTCCTGAGAATCAAAAATCAAACCTGTTTGGTGGCTGCCTTTCTCCACGGAGGGTTTCTCCGAAACAACCGAAATTTCCTGCCCCTGTTTTAATCAAAGAAAAATTTTGTCAGTTTAAAATGTGGTGGTTAGTTGATGACATTCTTGCTGAAGGTCTCTGCGTTGCATTGTTTTGTTTTGACTGGCTTCCCCAAACTGGCCCTGAACCTCTTGACTTTCCGACTGACTTTCAAACCTCCATGACTTTGGATGACCCGAGTGTTCTATACCCGAACCGTTGTTTCACACCTCTGACCCCTTTAACTGAACCTCTGCATCTCCCATGAAATTACTAAATCATTTTGCCGACGGAACTTTTGCCGGCACTTTATCCCACTTTACATCATGCTATCTTTGGTATGCTCTGGCCGCACCGTGCTTTGCAATCTTGAAGCTGGTAGTGAGCTTTGAAATTCTTCTTATTTGCTTAAACAATACTGACATTGGGAACATCTTAGAGAAATAAAACCAAAGGAAATGAAATGCAATGACTTTCAGAGTTAAGGATAAAAATATCCAAAACTGGAAGACTATTTGAAGAGGAAAAAGAAAAGAGACTTATCTGAGTGGAGCAGCTGGCACCAATAATCATTGTCACACCTCCTTTTTTCGCCCCCGCGAGGGGCGAAGGAGTTTTTTTCAATTAAAGGACAATCGAAACGGGATTTGTTTGTTTATTTCAGAGTCGCCACTTGGGAGATTTAGGGTGTCCCAAGTCACCAATTTAATCCCGAATCGAGGAAAAGAATGACTCCATATTATAGTCTGCACACCAGAAATCCGGATAAGGAATTCTGTTAACCCGGGAGAAGGTGTTAGGCATTCCCGAGTTCCGTGGTTCTAGCACGGTCGCTCAACTATCATATTCGGCTTGATTATCTGATTTTATACAAATATGAACTTATGTGCAAATTTTAACTCTTGACCGCTTTTATTATTATATTTTACGAGAATTGCAACGTCATGAAAACATATCTCGAACCACGTTATATCAATGCACCCGTGATTAGAGACACATTTCGACTCCGTTGAGATTTGGATTTGGGTCACATAAATGTGCACCTGAGTTTAGGAAGATAACATTATTAAATACGCGCCTAAAGTGACTAGCGTATTATTTCCTTTGGGTAGGGCTGTGGAATTCGCTAAACGGCCCATCCCGAAGTCTAAGCATTTAAAATAACCATCTATTGAGGGCCCCGCAATTTGTATTTTATTTGGCGAGGCTTATCTCATTTTATTATTTAAAAGAGAACTACATTCCGCTATATTTATTTAAAGAGTTAATTCAAGGTTACTTAAAACATATTGCAAGCCATGCTATATGTAATGCACTCGTGGTTCACGACAAGTTCTATTTAACCTTGTTCCAAATTGGAGCCGGGTCACATGAAATGCACTCCCGGTTCCTTTAATCTAATTACATATAAACACCAATGTTGCCACAAATAACTAATTGGACGCTATTTATAAACTATCATTCTTTTTCTTAATAATCTAGTTTAATGAAGTATAAGCTAATAATCTAACAACCTAACAATAAATGGCAAACAACTGACAATCAGTGATAAACAAAAATATAAAATTAACAATAGAACATAACATTAACAATCAGTGATAAACTAACATGACAATATAAACTTTAAAATATGACAAATATATTACTACTACTCAAATTTACCGAGACAAGACGTGAAAGCAAAGAACACACCAAGCCAACAAAAAAGTAAAATGAATACTCACGTTTAACAGCAACGTCGAGTTTCAATAATCTTGAACTCACCGAAAAAAATGGACAGCAACAACCTCGACGGAACTCATAACACGAACGACAACCTCAAGAGTAGTTTCATGGCTGCACTAGTTGGTCATTTCTGGAGGTTTTGAGACGAGGAGAGGCTGGTTTAGGTGGTCGTTTGGATTAAGGAAGGAGCAGCTATGGAGGGTCGTTTGGGCAGTGGTCGATGAAGGAAGTTTGGACAGGAGATTGGTCGATGATGCAGCAGTGGTTGCTGCTGCTCAAAAAAAGAACGAGGGGTCGTGGGTTATGGAGGTGTTCGCGGGTGATGGACGACGGGGTCGTTTGGACAGAAAAGATGAAGCAGAAGGCAGAAGCAGCTGCGACGAGCAGCTGGGGACGATGGTGATGACGGGATACGGGTTGTGGTCGCCGAACTGTTTGGTTCACTGCTGTGCGCGAGAAAGCGACGGGGAGGCTGGTTGTGGTCGCCGGACGTGAGGATGGAGCTGATTTCAATGGAGGAAGAAAGCGAGCTACTGGTTTTCCGGCGACGAAAGGGGTCGTTTGCTGGTTGTTACGGAGAGGTTTGGAGGTGGGGAAGACGATGGGGGAGTTGGGCTGGTTATCGCGACTGGTTTTCAGTCGTTCAGAATCCTAAAGAAGATGAAGCCTTAGGGTTCTTTCTAGGGTTTTTCTTTGTTTTCTTTTAGGAAGAAGAAGATCCAGTTTAAGTGTTTTCTCCCTCCCTTTCAAAATCAGTCCCCCTCCTCCAATTTTTCTATCCGTGTGTTTTGTATCTTGTTCAAAGAACATGGACCTCACGTGTGTAGGGGTCCAAGACTTGTGTCCCCCATGCGCGGTGGGGTTCCCCGTGTGTGGTGTTCCGTCCGTGTTCCCCACGCGTGTCCCCCATGTATGGTGGGCTCGGATTATTACGGGCTAGGTCCGAAAATTAGGCCTAAAAATGGGTAGTTTGAACCCAAATATTATTCTTTGCCCCGACACGAGAATAAAACACGATGTTATTCAATTAATCCTATGCAAGCAAAAATAACTACCAAAATAAGACTAACATTTAAAACAAAACTATTTCTTCTTTATTTTTTTTAGTATTGTTTCAAGATTAAAATAACTACAAAGCATAAATAAAACTATTTTTGTCATTTTCGTTTTTATATAAAGATAAAATATAAAGTAATATGTTTTGTATTTTTCAAGATTAAAATGGCTACAAAACATTAATAAAATTATATTTTTTATAATTTTCGAAATTATATAAAGTACAAAAATAAGGTACTATTTTTTTTGTAGTTTTTCAGGTTTATGAGAAATAAATAAGCTAAAATTTATATATATATTTTTTGTAATTTTTCTTTTGCGACGAAATAAAGTAAAATAGTCAAAATAGCTATATTAGACCCAATTTAAATATTCACGCTAAAAATGTGAAAATTCCCGAGGAGGGTCAAAAATCACACGTCTACACCCGAACCGTTGTTTCACACCTCTGACCCCTTTAACTGAACCTCTGCATCTCCCATGAAATTACTAAATCATTTTGCCGACGGAACTTTTGCCGGCACTTTATCCCACTTTACATCATGCTATCTTTGGTATGCTCTGGCCGCACCGTGCTTTGCAATCTTGAAGCTGGTAGTGAGCTTTGAAATTCCTTCTTATTTGCTTAAACAGTACTGACATTGGGAACATCTTAGAGAAATAAAACCAAAAGAAATGAAATGCAATGACTTTCAGAGTTAAGGATAAGAAAATCCAAAACTGGAAGACTATTTGAAGAGGAAAAAGAAAAGAGACTTATCTGAGTGGAGCAGCTGGCACCAATAATCATGACATGCACTTGGTATTAATCGGACCAGTTTGTCCAACCAACCAACCTTCCGTTGCCATACTTTGTTGTCCCAGAATTTTCATAACCTGATTTCTTCATCCAAAATCCTGACCTTGTTTATCCTGCAGTGCCTTGAAAGATTTTCACCAGCATACCTCTCTCATTCGTTCATCTGTTAACTCACTTTCGCCTCAAGGTGCCCGTGAGGGTTTTCACCAATAAGACTCTCTCATTTTTATTTCTCTCTGCTCCCGTTGCCTTACGGTGCCCATGAGGGTTTTCACCAATAAGACTCTCTCATTTTTATTTCTCTCAGCTCTCGTCGCCTTATGGTGTCCATGAGGGTTTTCACCAATAAGACTCTCATTTTTGATTTCTTTTCCCTGTTTGGACCAGAGTGTTGCCTCTGATATGTATCACCTCTACCTACTCGACTTGGCATTTCTCGAAGGCTGATCTGAAGGTCTTTCTTTGGACCGTAATGTGGGCTTTTGGACGGGATTAGAAAGAAAGGGTATAGAAGGCTCAAAATAATTCGAATGAGTTCAAAATTACAACTTTCGGAATCAGATTTCTTACAACAACCACAACTTCTGCCCCAGTTTCTTGTTTGGGGACTTTTGGATTTTATTTTGATGGGACCGAATCGTGAGGCTGCCTACGTATCCTTGACAGGAATCAGGTCGAACGTAGTTCATGTCATAGAAATTACTTTGTTGTTGTGATTTTATCTTTTCTCTTTATTTTCTTTTCTCTTTTTGCTTTCTTTTTCTCTTTTTGTTGCTTTTTTTTCTTTTTTTTTCATTCTTTTCTTCCTCTTTCATTCCTTTTTTCTTTCTTTCCTTTCTCTTTCTCCTTTTCTCTTCTTCTTTTACTTATCTTTCACGCTTGTTTCTAATATTCGATACTGATTCCGAAAGAAGGGTATGAAATAAAATAAATAAGGCTCAAAGGGATAATAAAGGATAAAGTGTTTAGATAGCAGAACGAAATGCCTTCGTCATTCCAAATCTTAAAAAATATGCCAAGTACAAACAAATAAAAATTAACCAATGAAAATCATACATAGTATCTTTTGACCGCATCGGAGTTGATGACAATTTCTACACACTTGCCTTCTATATCTATTAAATATAAAGCGCCATTTGACAATGCTCTAGTTACGATGTATGGCCCCTGCCAGTTCGGAGCGAACTTGCCTTTGGCTTCAGCCTGATGATGAAGAATGCGTTTCAATACTAACTGACCCACTTCAAACTTCCGTGGACTCACCTTTTTATTGTATGCTCTTGCCATTCTTTGTTGATACAATTGGCCATGACACACTGCTGCCAATCTTTTCTCGTCGATCAAACTCAATTGTTCCAAGCGGGTTTCGACCCACTCATCATCATCGATCTCAGCCTCCGCGACAATTCGAAGGGATGAAATTTCCACTTCTACGAGTATCACTGCTTTGGTGCCATACATCAACAAATAAGGAGTCGCCCCTACTGAAGTACGGACAGTAGTGCGATAACCTAACAATGCAAACGGGAGCTTCTCATGCCATTGCCTGGACCCTTCCACCATTTTCCGAAGAATCTTCTTTATGTTCTTGTTGGCTTCCTCAACTGCTCCATTTGCGTTAGGGCGATATGGGATGGAATTACGATGTATAATATTAAACTGTTGACACACCTCTTTCATCAGATGACTATTGAGATTAGCCCCATTGTCTGTAATGATCACCTTTGGTATCCCAAACCTGCAAATGATATTTGAGTGCACAAAATCAACCACCGCCTTCATGGTTACCGACTTGAATGTTTTAGCTTCTACCCACTTGGTGAAATAATCCATGACCACCAGAATGAACCTGTGCCCGTTTGATACTGATGGCTCAATTGGCCCAATGACATCCATGCCCCACGCAACAAAAGGCCACGGTGCAGACATTGTGTGTAATTCAGATGGTGGAGAATGAATCAAATCTCCATGCATTTGGCACTGATGACATTTACGCACGAAATTGATACAATCTCGCTCCATAGTGAGCCAATAATAACCTGCTTGGAGAATCTTCTTTTCCAACACGTACCCGCTCATGTGCGGTCCACAGACTCTAGAATGTACTTCGGTCATAATAGCCGTAGCTTGCCTACCATCTATGCATCTCAGCAGCCCAAGGTCTGGAGTCCTTTTGTACAGAACCCCTCCGCTAAATAAAAACCGCCTGCCAACAGCCTAATTGTTCTCTTTTGATCACCTGTGGCTTGTACTGGATACACCCCCATCCTAATGTACTCCCTAATATCATGAAACCAAGGCTCCCCATTGAGCTATTCTTCTACCACGTTACAATAAGCATGCTGGTCGTGGACCTGGATATGCAAAGGGTCTACATAAGCCTTATCTGGATGATGTAACATTGACGCCAGAGTAGCCAAAGCATCAACGACCTCATTATGAATCCTCGGAATATGCCTGAACCCTATTGATTGGAAACGTTGACAAAGATCATGCAAACATTGCCGGTACGATATGAGTTTTAAATCCCGTGTTTCCCATTCTCCCTGAATCTGGTGCACCAGAAGGTCCGAGTCTCCCAAGACCAAGACTTCCTAGACACCCATATCCACAGCCATCCTCAAACCCAAAATGCATGCCTCGTACTCAGCCATGTTGTTAGTATAGTAGAACCGAAGCTGAGCCGTAACAGGGTAGTGATGCCCTGTTTCAGAAACAAGTACCTCTCCTATCCCAACGCCTTTCATGTTAGCGGCCCCATCAAAGAAAAGTTTCCATCATGGCCTTTCACTCTGTTCCAACTCCTCAATGTGCATTACCTCTTCATTAGGGAAATACGTCTTCAAAGGTTCGTATTCTTCATCCACAGGATTCTCAGCCAAATGGTCGACCAACGCTTGTGCTTTCATTGCAGTCTGGGTCACGTAGACAATGTCAAATTTTGTGATCAAGATTTGCCACTTTGCGAGCCTTCCCGTGGGCATAGGCTTCTGGATGATATACTTCAACGAATCCAAGCGAGAGATAAGGTAAGTAGTATAAGATGACAAATAATGTTTAAGCTTCTAGGCTACCCAAGTTAAGGCGCAATATGTCCTCTCAAGATGAGTGTACTTAACCTCGTAAGATGTGAACTTCTTGCTGAGATAATAGATGGCCTGCTCCTTCTTGCCAGTGATGTCATGTTGTCCCAACACACATCCAAATGAATTATCCAAGACTGTCAAATACAGAATCAAAGGTCTCCCTAGTTCTGGTGGAACCAACACAGGTGGGTTTGACAAGTACCCCTTTATCTTATCAAATGCTTCCCGACATTCATCTGTCCACTTGACTGCGGCATCTTTCTTTAATAGTTTGAAAATAGGCTCACAAGTTGTCGTGAGCTGAGCAATAAACTGGCTGACGTAATTCAATCTCCCAACAGACTCATCACCTCAGTCTTTTTCTTTGGAGGTGGCAACTCCTAGATAGCTTTGATCTTTGACGGGTCTAATTCAATACCTCGACGGCTGACTATGAATCCCAACAACTTTCAAGACGGAACACCGAATGCGTATTTTGTAGGATTGAGCTTGAGGTTGTACCTGCGAAGCCTTTGGAAGAACTTCCTCAGATCTCTGACATGGTCAGACTGCTTTCTAGACTTTACAATCACGTCATCCACATAATCCTCGATCTCCCTATGTATCATGTCGTGGAATATGGTCGTCATTGCCCTCATGTAGGTTGCCCCAGCATTTTTCAAGCCAAATGGCATAACCCGATAGCAGTACATTCCCCATGGTATGATGAATGCTATCTTTTCTGCGTCCTCCTCATCCATTAAGATCTGGTGGTAACCCGCATAACAATCCTCAAAAGAACCAATCTCGTGTTTGGCACAATTATCAATCAATATATGGATGTTCGGCAGTGGGAAGTTATCCTTGGGACTTGCCTTGTTGAGATCTCGATAATCAACACACACCCTGGTCTTGCCATCCTTCTTTGGCACATGCACAACATTGGCTAACCAGGTGGGATACCGGGTGACCCGAATGACTTTGGCCTCAAACTGTTTGGTGACCTCTTCCTTAATCTTCACACTCATATCAGTTTTAAATTTCCTCAGCTTCTACTTGACTGGGGGGCATATCGGGTCAGTGGGCAATTTGTGAACCACCAAGTCAGTGCTTAGACCTGACATGTCGTCATAGGACCATGCAAAAATATCTTTATACTCGAATAGTACCTTAATTATCTTTTCTCTAAGTTGTGGTTCAAGATGGACGCTTACTTTAGCTTCCCGGACATTATCTTGGTCCCCTAAATTGATTGCTTCTGTATCACTCAGGTTAGACTTGGGGTTTTCTTCAAAATGGCTTAATTCTTCACTAATCTCTTCAAAGGCTTCATCCTCGTCATATTCCGATTCAACATCACATTCTATTTCTTGAATTACTATTTCAGAATTAGATTGGCTTTTAAGACTGGGCCGGAGCACCTCATGCATGTCATATCATTGAAGCCAGCATAAAAAGAACTGTACAAGGAAGAAAAAACAAAAATAAAACTATCAGGAGGGAAGAAAAAAGGAAATTGCATTTTATTGAAATTAAAGATAACAAGGTTTATACATCCAAACGGAGGGAACATAGAATCTGAATTACAACCCTGGAATAATCCAGATAAACTGAAAGAAAATCAAAGCAAACTACCAAAACTCCTTCCTGGTGGGGAGAAGAGTAGTTTCCCAATTGTTAATCTTTGCACTGGGCCCAACAAATAACATATCCGCCTCGTTAGAACCCTCTCCAGCTTCTACCATGTTCACTTCGTAGAATATCCTCTCAAACTTTTCCATCAAATCTCCATCCATATCAACCACCGAACTGGGAACCGTCGTCACTGGGCGCTTTCTGGTACCAGGCCTGACAAATGATCTGGAAAGACGCGGTACTGGCTTTGGAAGGGCCCATGCTCTCTGTTTCATTTTTCTGTCTCTTCTCACGTTTGCGACTATGGGCTTGAACCCCAGACCAAATGTATCCAAGTTTTTAGGAAGAGAAACCAGCTGTACGATACCCTGTAGAGATGCACCCAAACCCTTGCCCGGTACAAAACCATTTTTCAACATTTCAACGGCTACCATGACTGATGCAGCAGCTACCCTCGGAGTTGGAACACACTTCCCTTCTGGAATTCTCTCTACCAATACTGTGTCAAAAACCTAATAAACCCATGGCCCCTTGTCGTCTTCAAACTCTATGAACGGAACAATGGCATCACTGGGAACACACAAATTATCTTCGCCGTGCACAACAATTTCCTGTCTATCCCATTCAAACTTGACCATTTTATGCAGAGTAGATGGGACCGCTTTAGGGCGCCCCAGCAAAAGGTTATAAGAGACTGTCACATCCAACACTTGAAATTCCATAGTGAACTCAACGGGCCCTATGGTTAGCTCTAGTATTATATCACCCACTGAATCTTTGCCCACACCATCGAACCCCCGAACACAAATGCTGTTCTTGTGAATTCTATCATCGTCCACTTTCAGCTTGTTTAACGTGGAGAGAGGACAAATGTTCGCACTAGACCCATTGTCGACTAGAACTCGGGTGACCATAGAATCTTCGCATTTCTCTGTCAAATACAGGGCCCTATTATGCTCAGTGCCCTCCACAGGGAACTCATCGTCGGAGAAAGTAACCCTGTTCACCTCAAATATCTTGTTAGCTATCTTTTCCAAGTGGTTTACTGAGATTTTGTCAGGAACGTGTGCCTCATTCAAGATCTTCATTAAAGCCCGACGGTGCTCGTCTAAATGGATCAATAATGACAATAGAGCGATCTGAGCCGGTGTCTTCCTTAACTGCTCCACAATGGAATAGTTCTGCACTTTCATCTTTCTCAGGAATTCCTTTGCTTCTTCCTCGGCCACAGCTTTCTTCACCAACACTGGGTTATCTCTTGAGGTCTTAGCTTTTCTCAACTCTTCGGGGGCAAAGCATCTCCCCGATCGAGTCAAACCATGAGTCTCACACACTTCTTCTTTAACCTCTTTCCCCTTGTAAGTCACTGTCACTCGTTCATAATTCCATGGGACTGCCTTGTTGTTGACTATCTGTAAATGAGTTACCGGTTTGATAATGACAGGATCTGTGCGGGCACCCTTCACAATTACCACAGTCTTGTTTGTCACTCCTGGCACAACCACTTTCGCTCTTTCATGTTTACCTGTAACATCACTTGAGGACCCCTTCTTGACCCCCACAGATGGTTCATTATTTGCCCCGTTCAACTTGATCACATACTTCTCACTTGTTGACTTTTCAAATGACTTGGCTTCACTGGACCGAATCATCATGACAGTTTTTGAAGGTTTCTTAGGCTCCCCTCCCTTATACACTATCTCAATCATATTTGTCTCATGATGGGCCGACAACGGGTTCTGGTTGATATTAGGTGCCTCCAGAGCTTGGACCTCAATCCGATTAGTATCAATGAGCTCTTGAATAGCTATTTTCAATTTCCAGCATTTCTCTGTGTCATGACCCAGGGCCCCTGAACAATACTCACAACTCACCGAGCGGTCAAGATTTCTGAGAGGGGGATTTGGCAGTTTAGCCTCAATCAGATTCAACATACCCAACTGTCTCAATCTGTGGAATAGATTGGTATATGATTCTACCAATGGAGTGAAAGTCTTCTGCTTTTGCAACCTCTTATTCTTGAAGGCTTGATTTGGCCAAAAACCTATTCCAGGGGGATTTCTGTAGGCTTTTGGGGGTGGATAGGTATTTTGTGGATCTGGGTATGGATTTTGTGGAGCTGGCACACGCCATTGTGCGTGAGCAGGAGGTTGGGTATAGGTTTGTGTGTGATGGACGAAAAAATGGGGATCTGGCAGTGGGTAGTAGTGTTGTGGTGGGCTATATGGAGTGTGGGGGTAAGTTTGGTGATAGGGTCGAGGCTGGTTGTAGTAACGTGAAGGGCCCCTGGACCCGACCCAAGCTCCCGACTCAATTGTCGCAACATCCTCTTTCTTCTTCTCGAGTACACCCCCAGTACCATTTTGAATGGCCTGGGTAGTCACTTTGATTGCTGAATAACTCATGATCTTATTGGACTTGAGTCCCTCCTCAATCATGCCTCCCATTTTTACAACCTCATTAAAGGACTTGCCCACTATTGACACCAAATGACCAAAATATGTGGGCTCCAAAGCCTGCAAGAAATAATCAACCATCTCATTTTCTTTCATCGGAGGGTCAACCCTCGCTGCTTTCTCTCTCCAACGGAATCCATATTCCCTGAAACTCTCATTGGGCTTTTTCTCGATTTTTGTCAATGACAGTCGGTCTGGAATAATTTCAAGATTGTACTGAAAATGGCAGGCGAAGGATTGGGCTAAATCGTCCAATGTGTACCACCTGCTGTGATCTTGTCTGGTATACCATTCCAATGTCGATCCGTTCAGACTTTGGCTGAAATATGCCATCAGTAATTCATCTCTTCCGCCTGCTCCTCTCATCTTGCTACAAAATCCTCTTAAGTGTGCTACTGGGTCACCATGCCCGTCGTACAGATCAAACTTAGACATCTTGAACCCTGCTGGTAATTGAACATCTGGGAACAGACATAAATCCTTATAGGCCACACTTACTTGACCTCCCAACCCCCTCATATCTCTGAATGATTGTTCCAAGCTTTTGACCTTTCTGATCATCTCCTCATGTTCGGGATTTTTGGGTGGCTTCTCGGTCTCTGCTGGGAGATCAAGATGAGGGGTGTAAGAATATGGTTCCGGGACTTTGAAGGTGGGTTCAGGGGGATAATACTGGTTGTCGTGAGTCTAGAATAGAGGTTCACTAAAAGATCGGTGTAATGCAGCAGGTCGAGGTGCCATAAAAACAGGAGTGATTGGTGGAGGAGGGTGCGAGACTTGTCTGGGTGGTGGAGCTTGAGATGTATGGGAAATGGTGCCATGTCATTGTTGGTAGAGGGGAAAGGATGGAGATGTGTTCACAGTGGAGGGTTCCTGAGGTTGAGCCAATGGTGGGATATAAGCAGGGTTGGCGGGATAAACCGGTGGCGGATGCCCCTTTACCCAAGCTTGGTACATTTCAGCCATTTTTTGCTTTAACTTATACATCTCTTCCTTCATCGCATTAACATCCAATTCTTCCACCTCTTTTGACGGGTCAACAATACTTGCCTCCAATTCTTGGTTGGCCATGTTCAGCTTGTCTTTTGATCGGGTGTTGTATGAGTGAGTTGCTAGAATGCCAATCAACTAACCACCTGCCTGAACTTAATACATCAACAACAACCTTATTAGCGATTAGGGCTTTAACAGATTGGTAACCGCACATTTTGGGGAATGAATGCACCTAAGCAGTTAACCGTTTCTATTATGCATTTGATCGGATGCTTGCATCATCCCGACTTTTCTTTTCCTTCTTTTTTTATTTTTGTCTTTTCACTCTTGCCCTTGCTTTCTCTTTGTTTTTATCCTCTCATTTCCCTCTTGTTTTGCTTTTGCTTCTTTCTCTTGGTTTACTTATTTTCTCTCTCTTTTCTTTTCCTTTTCTCTCTTGTTTTTCCTCTATTTTCTTTTGGTTATGGTCGAATCCTATGGAGATTGCCTACGTATCATGACCCCGCATGAATCAGACCGAGCGTAGTTCTGGGGGATAAGTGCAAAAGTAAATAATAAAACATTTTGGAATTTTCAATTTTCATAAAAAGCAAATGCTTTGATTACAAAGACTCAATACTAACAGACCCCAAAGAAAACTAACAGACGTTGATGAAAAGACGAAATACAGACTCCAAAAATAAACTATCATATTCCAACAAAAGAAAATACAAACTCGAAAACAATTGACAGACTCCAGGAGAAAGAAAAATACAGACTCAAAACAACTGACAGACTCTAACGGAAAAGGAAATACAGACTCAAATGAAAAATCATGAATACATTAATGCTCCTGATGCCCGCGGGACATCGTTTGGTCTCGCCGCGGGCCTATATGAAAGATCCCTTTGAAGTCGGTCCAAGTCACTCATTATCTATTTAACAAATGTCATCACTACCACGAAGAAGGTGGTGCGAGTCATATCCTCACAGACTTGGCACTTCACAACAATATAATCGGCGATAGTTCTAATTCTCTCTCTTATAACACTTTTTTCTTGCAACAAACGCCCGATCTACTGGGCCCTGTCTTCCAAAGTTTGCTCGGCCACATGATTCTGCTCCTGAAGTTGTTGCAAATCTATTTCTAATTGTGCCAATGCTGTATAACAATGTTCTCTTTCAGCCTTGAAATCTTTCGCCTATTTGGTCATTTTGTTCTCCGTGGTAATGAACTTCCTTTTTAATCCCGCAACCTCATTGTTCTCCTTAGCCAATTGCTTTCGAGTCCTGGTTAGTTCATTTTCTACTTTGTTCAGATCAAAACTATAGTCACTCACTTTCTACCTCAGGTTATCTGTGAGTTTTTCATCTTTGGCACTTCGAGCGGTTTTTTCTGCAGCTATTTTCATTTTCTGAATTTGGGCTCGAAGGGCCTCATTTTCTTTGGCTAGCTTTTTCTTTTCTCCTTCGTCTGCCGCGGCTTGTAAGCTATTCTTGAATTGAAGTTCTCTAACTTGTTTTTCCAATTTTTCTATTGTGACCCTGTACTCATTCTCCTTGGCCAACCAAGCCCACTGTTCTTGCGATGCCCCAACGAATTCCTAAATGTGAGGCTTTTTGGCTGGTCTTTCTGGTTCGGCCCTTGCAGTGTTCTTCTTTCTATACCAAGTAAGATAGGCGGGTGAGACTTCGCCTCTAGATAAGTCACGCACTCGAGTGTTCACCGTCAAATACTGGCATTCATTCCAAATAGAACGAAGTGTTTTTTCATGAAATTGGCCGTTGGAACTAACCTCGACAACATAAACACTAAGATCTTGATATGGGTGCATCACCTGACACCTTCCCAACTATCTCATCACCCGGTAAGGAGCGTAAGGCTGAATACCTCGCAGACCCATTAGGAGGAAGTAAGGACCAGTGGCGGGCATATACACAATTTCTTCAACATGAAGCCAACCCAATGTCTATTTTATTTGTCCCGCAGTAATGGAACGAAGGAAGGATACCCAATCTCCAAACCCCTCGGCAACTTGAACCCTGAAATCCTTGTGTCAAACACTTCTATGAAATTTTTCTTTGTGGATCCGTAACTCATATACTGAGGGCGATGACACAGGTGCTCGATCATCCACATCTATAATAGCATATTGCATCCCTCGAAGAAATCTGCCCCAGCTTTACAAGCTGTGAGAGCTCGGTATATTTCAGACACTATCATAGGGGCAGGAATGCTCTTGGCGTTGGTAATCAGGACCTTGGCAACTCCAGCCACCCGCAAATCAATATTCCCGTCTTTTCGGGGAAACACCACAAGGCCTAAAAGAGCTACCATGAAGGAGAAACGCCTATGCTCATCCCATTTTGTTCGATTTCCATTGCTACAAACCCCACTTTACGAATCGTTGAACCCTCCTACATGCCCGTACCTCTGATATATAAAACGTAGAGTGGAAAAACCACCCTCTAACTTGGAGTACGGGACTCCCTTGCTTAACTTTAACAAATCCATGAATTTGTGAGAGTTAACGGCTCTTGGAGCGATCAGATACTTATGTCTCAGCCCTTCAGTACTTCCCATATAACCTGCTATCTCTTCCAAGGTTGGGGTGAGTTCAAAATCCGAGAAGTGAAATACGTTATGGGCAGGGTCCCAAAACGTAACCAAAGCCTTTATGATATCTCCTCTAGGTTTGATTTTTAACAACCCGGTGAGACCTCCCAAATATAGATTGACCTTATCTTGCTCCGATTTTCCCAGGTCCTCCCACCATATATGCAACTCCAAAGGGATCGTGTTCCTGACCGTTATCGGCAAACTTGGACTCGTGCTCATTCTGCACATTTATTAGGGTGATTAAGCAAAAATCAAGACTCATTTGACTCAAAGACAAATTTGACACTATTTTTTTCCCTCTTTTTTTCAAAAAATAAAATCTGGTTTTGCAAATACAGCCTTTCAGCACCTCGTAGACGAAGATTTTAAGGTTGTGTTGGCTAACCGGTGAAAACCTTGAAAAATGACCATAGGCGGGTGTTCTTGCAAAAGCAGCCTTCCGGCGCACTTTTAGGGACATTCGGCTATTTTTGATAAGAATGGCATCACCCTAATTATTTTCAAATAAAATTAAAATTTTTGTTCTTTTGGGCTATTTTCGCAAAAAAGGAAGTTGGACCTGATGGGGGTTGCCTACGTATCCCACATCCGGTGAGAATCAAACTGGCGTAGTTCGGGAAATTTGACAAAAAAAAACCTACTTTTTTTTGTTCTTCTAAAAATTCTTTTTCTTCTTTTTTGTTTTTCAAAATTTCGGCAGAGTTTTAGTATATTATGGGACATTGGTTTTCAAAATAGGTAATTACCTTCCTTATCCCTCACACTGCTATTTCTTTTTCCAAACTCTCTCATTTTATTCAAAAGCCGGTCAGCATGCAAATCCGAAGCAAATAAATGCACAAGTAGCAAGTAAGATGCATCAGGATGGTCTTTTTATTTCGGGTGCACCTGTCCTAGACAGACCCAACCCTTGTGTTGAGTCTCTAAAGTCAAAATGCACATGATGCAAACAAACGTTCCTACTAGGGATCCGGCATGAGGTATTGTTATACTAGGTTTAAAAACCTGAGTTTATTTGTTCTAAACCTGGCTTACCCGAGCGGACAACTCGAGCTGAGGGGGGGCTGCGTACCAGTAACCAAAAGATCATCCGACTTTGCAACTTGTCCGATCATCGTTCTATTTGGGATTTGACACTAACAGAAAGAAGTGACGACCAGCGTGCACTCCTCAGAAGAGAGAAGAGAGGGGTTTCGTAGCAGTTTATATATACAGTTTAGATAATATCAAAGCGACAAAAAGCAACATTTAGCACATTAGGCCCAAACATGTAGATAAAATCAGACAATAACTAAAGCAAAATATAACAAATTATTCTAAGCTTGAATTTTTGAACCTTGAACCAGAGATTCTGGGTTCGATCCCCAGCAGAGTCGCCAGAGCTGTCACACCTCCTTTATACCTACACCCCCAGAAAGGCATGAGTATAAGGGAGTTTTTCCACTTTAAGTGACAATCGAAACGAGATTTATTGTTAAAAGATTCAGAGTCATCACTTGGGAGATTTATGGTGTCCCAAGTCACCAGTTGAATCCCGAATCGAGGAAAAGCTTGACTCTGTTTAACAGTCCGTGAACAAGAAAGCCGAGTAAGGAATTCTGTTAACCCGGGAGAAGGTGTTAGGCATTCCCGAGTTCTTTGGTTCTAGCACGGTCGCTTAACTGTTGTATTTGGCTTAGTTATCAGATTATGAACCTATGTGCAGATTTTAACTTTTTACCGCTTTTCATTAAATCATTTTTAGGAATATTTCAATGTTATCAAAAACACATCTTAAACTACGTCACATAAATGAACCTGCAGTCCTCGACATATTTTATCTAACATTGTTGAGATTTGGATTTGGGTCACATAAATGCGCACCCAAGTTTAGGAAGGTAAATTATTAAAATGACGCACCTAACGCAACTACGCGTTTTTAGCTTTGCGAGGGCCACGAAAATTTCACTAAGTAGCACGCCTCGAATTCTAAGGATTAAATCAAATTCACTCAAAATGAGGGTCGCGCAATTATCATTTTTGGTTTGGCATGGTGCACCTCGACTTAATTACAAAAGAAATACTTAGACTAATGTGGTTTAAGGCTAAATTTACGCGACTATTAAAGAAAGGATGCGTTGGGATTTCAGGTGTTTGGGCCGCACCTGTTAGCGAAAATTAGTAGCAACAGTTAGATGATACTTTGGGCTAAAAAAACAGGCCTCAAGAGAGATGATGAAGCTTAACAATTCTATATTTTCGGAGGGCCTCGAAGACCAGGCCCAAGGAATTAGCTGGGCCCAATAGCCGTGATCAAAACACGCCAATTGGTACACATGAAACCAAAGAGGCAGCAACACCCAAATGATCATTATCTTCAAAAAAACACACTGAACATGGAATAATAATAAGAATTCATCCCCAATTTCGAACAAGCTAAATCATCAACATATTACATGAAATTCAAATCCCAATTGTGATCTTATCAATGCCAAATGAAAACCCCACATAATTTAAACAAAGTTTTGCGACTCGTTGAACCATAAATCCATTGTTTGAATCATAATTCTTCAAAAACACAAATAACTCACTTGAATTCCACAAGACAATGCACTGGAAGACTGTGATACAAGACTCAGAACCTGAAAGTAGAACTAAGTTAAACATAAAACCAATTTAAGCTAAATCACACCTTGACACTTGCTATAGGAAAGCAGATGTCTAGTAATATTGAGACTCACTACACAGATCAAACTCTGAAGTTATAGCACTGAACTATCCATTCAACTTGCATGCAAAGTTCAAATCCATACCATAATATCCTTGGAAACCTTACTTAGTACATATTTAGAAGGAATTTCGAATCAGCTGCATTTAAACAAGTCCAAATACTAATCTTAAAACAAGCAAATAATACGAATGACTATATTTCAAAAGGATAGACTAAGATAGACATCAACTGAGCTACCATATCATATGATATTCAGAGCTCAGTCCTTGATCACATATCCATAGTTTGAAGGGCAGTAAACTAGATCAGATAAACAAAATGAACAAGTAAGATAATCTATGAACCAACTAATGGTGAATACGACTCAAAGCTCCAAATTTCCATTTTTGATTCCAAACCAAGCCTTATATTTAGGGGAAATCCAAAACCTTTGCAGTTCCAGAATTCAATTCACTTCAACCCAGGTGTAAGACCTTATCATTTTAGTAATTTTAACTAAGTAGTGAAGATTAGAAGCCAAAGACCAAGTAAATCTGAGCAATTTTCAGCAAGGAGATGCAAGGAATTCAGAAGTATTTCCCAAGTTTCAACCGTTTCAATTTTTTTTTCTATCTCTGAAATTCTGACTCGAGTGTCAAGTTAGGATGCCTTTATAGGCAAGCTATTAGGGTAGCTTAAAAAAAATCAAGTTTGCACTCGGCCCCTTCTGAAATTTTCATTTTAGCCTAGGTGCCCTTAGTTTAATTTTCAGAATTCAAAATAGCCCCCCACCCCAGCTTCCTAGAAGCTTCCCTATTCAGTTACTGCAGATTCCCTTACCTACAATTCATTTTTTACCCCTTAAGCATCATGTTATTACCCCTGAAATCAGACAGATATGAGTCATGGGTTGAATTGACCCAGTAGTTAACCCAAACGTGGGCTCAATTATGACCTAATGGCCCAAATCAACCCCTTGAGGGGAATTCTGATTTGGCTTCAAAGCCCAAACAACAAAATGAGCCAAATCGAATCAGTCAACAAACTGAGGGCAAACACTTAAATGATTTTGAAACCGAACTTACACTAATTAAACAATTATTAAACACAATTAAGCATGAATTTGACTAAGTTATCAAAATAAACCTAATTAAATTAACTAAGTGACTAATCGAGAGACAAAATCAGAACTTCAGTCATGCTGTTACCAAGAAAGACTAAACATACCAAGAAATATCAGGGAACAAGATTTTGGGAAATAAAACTAAAAAGGAACAAAAAGAACATTATTTATTCTCGACCAGAAAGTATTGGTCGAGTTTCAGTTGAATTGACCAAAGAAGAAGAAGGAGAGATGAAGAGGAACGAAAATTGAAATAACGCCAAAAATGAACAAAAGAAGGAAAAACTCACCGACCAAAGCTCGAACTCGGGACTGATATTTTGATTTAAACCCCTAAATAATGTAAATCGCTTGTTCCTTGTCAAGAATAAGCGAATAACGTTATTTTGAGATAAAATCGGCCCTAAATACATATGAGAATTGGATAAATAGCCTTGCATTTATAGATTTGGCTTTGGCTTCTAGGACTTGAACCTT
The DNA here is from genome assembly GCF_000715075.1 of Nicotiana tabacum. NCBI lineage: Eukaryota > Viridiplantae > Streptophyta > Magnoliopsida > Solanales > Solanaceae > Nicotiana > Nicotiana tabacum. Next base: position 117,961,824 of record NC_134099.1, on the reverse strand, counting down.
AGATCCAAAATCCGAACATTTCTGGCAAGTTTCGAGGGAAACAGGGTGAGGATTTGGAATGAGGGGGTGAAAGGGGTTGTAGGGTGTTATTTTGGGGCCGGCGCCGCCGACTAGGAGCGGTGGAAAATGGGGGCGGCTTCTAGGGTTTGGGCGTCTCTGAAGAGAGGGGGTTGAGAGAGATGAGTTTGAGAGGGGGGGAGGAGTAGAGTTCGGACAGTTTTATATGGGGGAGTTTTGATCTGTTGGATTTACAAGGATCAACGGCTCAGATCAAGGGATAATGAAACGGCGTCGTTTGGTTTGTAGGGGGGGACTAAACCGATTCAGGGGACGGGTATGGGCTCATAAGGGGCGGGTGTTTGGGAATTTTAATTGGGCTAGGGAAAAATGAATTAATTTTGGCCCAAAAAATCTGATCCTCTTTAAATCAAATTTTCTCTTTTTCTTTTTATTTTCCAAAATTCTTTTCCCTTCTTCTTTTTTTTTCGAGAAAAATTAAAAATAACACCTAAATTACTCTCTAAATCAATTATGCTACCAAATTAAATTAATTAACCCTTGATAATGATTACCACAACTAATTAAATACCAAATTAAAGAAAAACCACAAAAATTCGAAACTAAAAATTTAAAATGCAAAAATAAGTTATTTTTGTGATTTTCCATTTTTATAAAACACTAAATTACTAATTAATTCAAGAATGCAAAATTAGATCCTAAATGCAAATGCAGCATATTTTTTTGTATTTTTCATTAATTAAATAAAAATAAGAATGCACAGACAAATGCAAACAATTATCAGAAAATGCCACAAAATCCACAAAAATTGAAAATAATGAAAAGAAATTATTTTGTTTTGAATTTATGGGAGTAATTCATATAGGGCAAAAATCAGGTGCTCACAGGCAGGCTACTATCGTCAGTTCATGGAGAGGTTTTCATCTATCGCAGCCCCGATGACCAAGTTGACCCAGAAGGGTGCCCAGTCAAGTAGTCGGACGAGTGTGAGGCGAGCTTTCAGAAGCTCAAGACAGCTTTGACTATGGCGCCGGTGTTGGTTTTTCCCACAGGTTCAGGGCCATATACAGTTTATTGTGATGCATCTCGTATTGGACTTGGTGCGGTGTTGATGCAGTATGGCGAGGTCATTACTTATGCTTCGCGACAGTTGAAGATTCATGAGAAGAATTATCCAGATCATGATATGGAGTTAGCAGCCATTGTTCACGCGTTGAGGATTTGGAGGCATTATATGTATGGCGTAGCATGTGAGGTGTTCACAGATCACAAGAGTCTGCAGTACTTGTTCAAGTAGAAGGAGTTGAATTTGAGGAAGTAAAGGTGGTTGGAGCTGTTAAAGGACTATGATATCACCATCTTATATCATCCAGGAAAGTTCAATGTGGTGGCCGATGCTTTGAGTAGGAAATCAGCCACAATGGGCAGTCTTGCTTATACACTTGCTTTGGATGTTCAGGCTTTGGTCAATCAGTTCGTGAGGTTGGATGTTTCTGAGCCTAGCCGTGTGTTAGCTTGCACGGTCGCTCGTTCTTCTTTATTGGAGCATATCCGTGATCGACAATATGATGATCCCCATTTGTGTGTCCTTAGAGACACGGTGCAACACGGAGGTGCCAAGCAGGTTACCTTAGGTGATGATGGAGTTTTGAGATTGTAGGGTTGAGTTTGTGTGCCTAATGTAGATGGTCTTCGACAATTGATTTTATAGGAGGCCCAAAGCTCCCGGTACTCTATTTATCCGGGCGCCGCGAAGATGTATCAGGATTTGCAGCAGCATTATTGGTGGCGTAGAATGAAGAAGGATATCGTTGCGTATGTGGCTCAGTGTTTGAATTGTCAACAGGTTAAGTATGAGTATCAGAGGCCTGGTGGTTTGTTCCAGAAGATTGAGATTCCTAAGTGGAAGTGGGAGTAGATCACTATGGCCTTCGTTGTTGGACTCCCACAGACTCAGAGAAAGTTTGATGCAGTATGGGTTATTGTTGATAGGCTGACCAAGTCAATGCATTTCATTCCTGTGGCAGTCTCCTATTCTTCCGAGAGGTTTGCTGAGATCTATATCCGGGAGATTGTTCGTCTTCATGGTATGCCCTAGTCTATTATTTCGGACCGAGGTATGTAGTTTACCTCGCATTTCTGGAGAGCAGTTCAATGAGAGTTGGGCACACGGGTTGAGTTAAGCATAACATTTCATCCTTAGACGGATGGGCAGTTTGAGCGAACTATTCAGATTTTGGAGGATATGCTCCGAGCTTGTGTTATTGACTCTGGAGGCTCGTGGGATCAGTTTTTGCCATTAGCAGAGTTTGCCTACAACAATAGCTACCGCTCGAGTATTCAGATGGCTCCTTATGAGGCTTTATATGGTAGACGGTGTCGGTCTCCGATTGGGTGGTTTGAGCCGGGAGAGGCTCGGTTGTTGGGTACGGATCTAGTTTAGGATGCCTTGGACAAGGTCAGGATTATTCAGGATAGGCTTTGTACAACTCAGTCCAAGCCAAAAAGCTATGCCGACTGCAAGGTTCGTGATTTGGCATTCATGGTCGGTGAGCAGGTATTGCTTCGAGTGTCGCCTATAAAGGGCGTGATGAGATTTGGTAAGAAGGGCAAGCTTAGCCCGAGGTTCATTGGCCCGTTTGATATTCTTGATTGAGTGGGAGAGGTGGCTTATAGACTTGCATTGACGTGGAGCTTATCAGCCGTGCATCCAGTGTTTCATGTGTCCATGCTTCGGAAATATCATGGCGATCCATCCTACATGTTATATTACAGCACTGTCCAGTTGGACAAGGACTTGTCTTATGAGGAGGAGCCTGTAGCTATTCTATAACGGCAGGTTCGTCTGTTGAGATCGAAGAGTTTTCCTTCTGTTCGTGTCCAGTGAAGAGGTCAGCCTATTGAGGCATCGACCTGGGAGTCCGAGTGCGATATGCGAAGCCGTTATCCCCATCTTTTCCTCGACTCAGGTACTTCTTTCTTATGTCCGTTTGAGGACGAACGATTGTTTTAGAGGTGGAGAGTGTGATGACCTTTTGTCATCACTTGTTTTTAAAATGAATTTTGCATTTCGAGGCCTTAAAAACCTCTTTCAGCATTACCTCAATTTGCGTGCGCAGTCTGGGCGCGTAGCCGAAAGCTATTTTGTGAAAATCTGTGAAAATATTAAAATTTTGACTTAAAATGCATTTAAGTTGACTTCGGTCAACATTTTGAGTAAATGGACCCGGACCCATGATTTGACGGTCCCGGAGGGTCCATGAAAAAATATGGGACTTGGGCGTATGCCCGGAATCGAATTCTGAGGTCCCAAGCTCGTGAAATGAATTTTTAAAGAAAATTGTTTTCTGAAAATTTCTGTGAATTTTGAAAATGAAATGCATTTAGAAATTGATGGTATCGGGCCCCTATTCTGGTTCCGGAGCTTAGTACAGGTCTTATATGTGCAATAAGATAAGTCTGTGAAATTTGGTAAGAAACGAATGTCATTTGACGTGATTCGGACCTTAAATGCAAAATTTGATGTTTTAAGAAGTTTTGAAGTATTTCATTGATTTTGAGGTTTAATTCGTTTTTTAAGGGGTTATTTTGGCGATTTGATTGCACGGATAAGTTCATATGATGTTATTGAGTTAGTACGTATGTTTGGTTTGAAGCATCAAGGGCTCAGGTGAGTTTCAGATGGGTTTAAGGAAGTTTCGAACACATAAAAAGTTGCAGGTTGTTTAGTTTCTGATGTTCTGGTATGTCCTTCTTCGCGTTCGCGGGAGGACCCTCGCGAACGCGATGAGTTAGTAAGGCTGAAGGAGATTTCCTTTTACGCGGACGCAAGACACAGGTCGCTAACGCGAAGCTTTGGGGGTTTTCCCTTCGCGAACTCAGGCCTGGTAATGCGAACGCGAAGGCTTATGGGCCTGGGCAGGGGGAGGGGTATTTTACCCTACGCGAACGCGAAGGCTCTGGGGGCTGAAGCTCCACGAATGTGAGCCTTGTGTTGCGAACGCGATGGTTTATTTGGCCTGACCCATCGCGAACGCGACATGCCTATCGCGAACGCGATGAAGGCTTGTCCAGTGATTTTTAAACAGAAACAAAACGGGATTTAGCCAAAATTTCATAACTTCTTCTTCTCAACTCCAAATTGGGCGATTTTTGAAAGGGGATTTCACCACCAATTCATAGGTATGTAATCTTAGACTCATTTTCTTCATTTCCATTTACACCCATTAGATTTCTAGGCTTAAATCATGTTTTTAAGGGTAGAAAATTAGGGATTCGGATAGAGTTAGGGCTTTTTGTATAATTGTGATTTAGACCTCATTTTGGGGTCAAATTTTGGAACTAATTGTATATTCGGGCTCGTGGGTGAATGGTTGATCGGGTTTTGGTCCGAACCTCGTGTTTTGACCAAGCGGGCCCGGGGTTAATTTTTGACTTTTTGGGAAGAATGATGGGAAAACTATAATTAAGCATTGTAATTGGATTGTTTAGTGTTTATTGACATTAATAAGTCGATTATGTCTAGATACGATTGATTTGGAGCCGAATTCAAAAGGAAAAGTGGTGTATGAGGCTTGAGTTGGTTGTGGAAGTTCGAGGTAAGTGTTTGGTCTAACCTTATCTTGAGGGATTAGAAGTTGTGTCCTATTTGCTATTTGCTTCTTGTTGAGTATGACGTATAGGCATGGTGACTAGTATCTATACGACGTGAGTCTTAAATTGTGATCTATTGTGTTCTTAAATAATACTACGAATGCTTAAGTTGATGACTCTCTGTATTGAGCAAGGATCATGATTAATCTCGTGGAAATTACTTATGGCTGAGTATTGGTGTTAGCTGAGGTAGTTAGATGTTGGAACAAGTTTGGTTATAGCTGTTTTCTCCCTTCCTAGGATGTTGTTACTTATACTGTCGATTTCCCTTGTTGGGATAGTGTAGTTCTTATTAATCCCTTGCCGGGACTCTTGCTATGATTGTTGTTGATTGTATATGTGGATCGGGTTGCACGCCGCAACAATATTATATGTGGATCGGGTTGCACCTCTGTAACAGTGATAAATGATATATTTGGATTGGGTTGCACGCCGTAATAATATTATATGTAGATCGGGTTGCACGCTACAACAGTGATAAATGATATGGATCGGGTTGCTTGCTGCAACAGTGTTGTTATATATTGGAATCGGGTTGCGCGCTGCAATAAATGCTGATACAAAGTGTTTACAGATTTGATACAAATTTCTTATTGTTTTGCTGTGAAATCTAAGTTGTTTTTATGTTGTTACTCTTGATTTACTGTTGATATTGGTATATCCCACAGCATGTACCCCCCCATCTTTACTTATTTATTTCTGTTTTATTTTCCACTGTATATTATATAACTGCATAGGTTATTTGGTAGTCTGGTCCTAGCCTCGTTACTACTTCACCAAGGTTAGGCTAGGCACTTACCAGCACATGGGGTCGATTGTGCTGATGCTACACTCTGCACTATGTGCAGATCCCGGAGCAGCTTTTAGACCATAGCATTTGGGTGGCTGCCTTCAGTCCATCTAGAGATCTTGAGGTAGTCCTGCAGGCGTCCGCAGGTCCGGTGTTCTCTTCTATCTTATTATGTACTCTGTTTTCATTTGATTCCGAGACAGATTGTATTTCTTTCAGACCTTTTGTTGTAGTAATCATAGACGTTCCGTGATATTGTGACACCGGATTCTGGGTAGAGACGTATGTTGGCATTGTAGTACTGGCTTTGGTTATTTTATCTGTTTATGTCTTCCGCTTGTTTTATTTATCATTAATATTCAATGTTGATTACCTGTTAATCTCAATTGTTAAAAAGGGATAAAATGAAAGGGTTAGTGATTCTTCATTCGCGCGGTTTGCCTAGCTTCTACGAGCAGGTGCCATCACGACTCCCAAGGGTGGAAAATCCAGGTCGTGACAGATATTTAATATGGTTTGCACACCTCAACATTTGAAAAAAGGGATGATTTATTTTGAAATGGTGGGATCGGATTGCGCGCCGCAACTGGTGAAATAAGAAAGGATTGATATGATGAAATAAGGGAGGATAATGATATTGACTCTAATTATACGGTGGAATCGGGTTGCGTACCGCAACATATATTTACTTATTATTATTAATTATTTACATGGTGGAATAAGGGAGTATCGTGTTATACAGTGGGATTGGGTTGCACGCCGCAACAATTATGTATTTTATATTCCTTGTTGTATTGTGTTGTCTTTGGTGCTTTCGTAGGAGACCCGGAAGATTGTTATTTCTGGTATTTACTTGTTTTCTTTGAGGATTGATTTATTTTCATGAGTTAACTGCCTTATTTTCTTTCCGTATTTTCCTTTTCTATCATTATTTTATACTACGTACATGTTATTGTAAGTGATCCGCCTTAGCCTCGTCACTACTTCATCGAGGTTAGGCTCGGCACTTACAGAGTACATGGGTTGGTTGTACTCATACTACACTCAGCACTTCTTGTGCAGATTTTGGTGTCGGTCCTAGCGGCGGTCGGTAGATTGCTCGAGTTGATTATTGGACGGAGACTTGAGGTACACTGCTCGGCGTTTGCATCCCTGAAGTCCCCTTGTACTTTATCTTAGCTGTGTATTTTCTTTTAGACAACTTTACTTTTATTCAAGCTATTATCTGTATTATTCTAGTCGCTCATGCACTCGTGATACTAGTTCTGGGATTGTATCTAGATATTGCGGTTATTATGGTTTTTCTTGCTCTATTTCAGTTACTACAATTTAATTGGTATCTGTTAATTTGGTATGTTAAAAATGGCTAAATACTATGACAATGTTGGCTTGCCTAGAAAGTGAAATTTTAGGCTCCATCACAATCTTGAGGGTGGGATTCCGGGTTATGACAAGTTGATATCAGAGCATTAGGTTGCCTAGGTCTCAAAAGTCACGAACAAACGTAGTAGAGTCTGGAAGATCGGTACGGGGACATCTGTGCTTATCTTCCATAGGCTATGGATTTTAGGGAAAATATCACTTCTTACTTACTTTGTCGTGCGATTTTATCCTATTATTGATGATTGAACCCTTCTATTCTAATTCTCTCGCAGATGATGAGAACACACACTGCATCTACCACCGAATAGGAGCCGGAGCCCCCTATGACATCTATGACTAGGGGTAGAGGTCGATGCTGAGGTCGCGCCAGAGGCTAAGGCAGAGCTCAGCCTAGAGCACGAGCAGAAGCACACACAGTGGAGCCTCAGGTGGATTTCGAGGAGGAGGTTCCAGCTCAGACTATACCCATCGGACCAGCTTAGGTCCCGGAAAGGTTCATAGCCACTCCAGTACTTCAAAACGCTCTAGTCCGTCTGGTGGGCCTTATAAAGAGTGTGGCCTAGAGTGGCACATTCTCGATAGCACCAGCTGTCTCTTGGGCTAGGGGAGGAGCACAAACCCTCGCTACTCGTACTCCGGAGTAGGTGGCTCCCCAGTATCAGACTCCCGCAATCTCACCAGTTGGGTAGTTCAGTCGGTTGTTGCGGCACAGGCCGGTGATAGGCCCGCTTTGTCTTTCCAGGCTATGTTGAGGTTGGATAAGTTCACCAAGCTCTTTCATGTTAATTTTAGTGGTGTATCTTCTAAGGACCCACAAGATTTTCTTGATCGTTGCCACGAGGTGTTGCATAACATGGGTATAGTTGAGACCAACATGGTTGATTTTGCAGCATTTCAGATGACTGGTTCTGCCCAGAGATGGTGGAGAGATTATATGTTGAGTAAACCAACTGGGTCTCCTGCACTTACCTGGGATCAGTTCTCACAACTATTTCTAGAGAAGCCCATCCCATGTCACCCTGAGAGAGGATTACCACATGCAGTTTGAGTGACTTCAGTTGGGTGGTATGACTGTTACCCAGTACGAGACTCAATTTTTGTACTTATCTCGCAATACCACTATCTTGCTTCCTACTGAGAGGGAGAGAGAGGAGATTTATTGATGGGCTTACTTACACTATCAGGCTTCCGATGGCTAAAGAGACAGGGAGTAATATTTCCTTCCAAACGGTCGTAGATATTGGTAGACGAATCAAGTTGGTTCATGCTCAGGAGAGAGAGCAGGTTTTAAGTAAGAGGCCTCGTCATTCTGGTAGTTTCACTATGCCTTATCTGGAGGCAGGGGTACTTAAGGTAGGGGCCAGCCTTCCAGGACATTTCATTCGGCACTCCAGGCATCTCACAGTGCGTCAGGGAGTCGTGGTCCATATGTGCCTTACTCTGGGCAGCCAACCTACAGTACACCAGCAGTTCCTATCAGTGCGCCTCTAATTCAGAGCTATCATCGTGGTTATCCAGCCCGTTCGGGTCAACTTTAGTTTCAGAAACCACAACGGTAGGATGGGTATTTTGAGTGTGGTGGTACTGGGCATATTAAGAGGTTCTGTCTGAGATTATTGGACGGCATGCCACAGCAGAGTTCTCGTGCCATGGTTTTTTCACCGTTTGCTCTACCGCATGTTCAACCAGCTAGAGGCATGGGTCAGGCAGCTAGAGGTGGGGGTCAGACCGTTAGAGGTAGAGGCCAACAAGATAGAGGCTGTCCCAGAGACGTAGTTCTAAGTGGTGGGGCCAACCCCGATTTTATGCTTTCCTAGCTAGGATTGAGGCCGAGTCATCTGAAGCCGTTATCACAGATATTGTTCCAGTTTTCCAGAGAGATGTTTCAGTTCTATTTGATCCGGGTTCTACTTTTTCCTACGTGTCATCCTATTTTGCTTCATATATGGTTATGCCTCGTAATTCTTTAAGTGCTCCTATGTATGTGTCTACGCCTGTGGGAGATTCTATTATTGTAGATTGTGTTTATTGCTCGTGTGTGGTTATGTGATTCTATTATTGTAAAAGCTCATCACTTGTTTTAGAAACAATTCAGTGTTCTGAGGCCTAAAAACCTCCCTTTTACCTTAGCTTGATTTACGTGCGTGATCCGAACCTATATCCGGAAAGACTTCTATGTGAAAATAGGAGACATAGAAATTTCTAGAGTTAAAATTTGATTATGGTTGACTTTGGTCAATATTTTGAGCAAACAGACCCGGATCCGTGTTCCGACGATCCCAGGAGGTCCACAGTAAAATTTGGGACTTGGGCGTATGCCCGTAAATGAATTCCGAGGTCCCAAACCTTAGAATCAAATTTTGAAAGAAATTGTTTTACTGAATTATCTATGAAATTAAGAAAAGATTTAATGTTTGAATCCATTGTTATCGGGCCCGTATTTTGGTTCCGGAGCCCGGTACAAACTTGGTATAGTATTTGAAAGATAACTGTGAAATTTGGTGAAAAACGGAGTTTATTTGACGTGAGTTGGACTTTCGATTGAAGAGTTATGAACTTTGAGAGTTCTTGATGAAAATGTTGAGTTTTGAGGTTTAATTCATGATTTAACATGTTAGTTTGATGAAGTGATCGCACGAGTAGGTCCATATGATGTCTTTGAGTTAGTATGCACACTTGGTTTGGAGTTCCGAGGGCTGAGGTGAGTTTTGGGTAGGTTCCGGGATGTCTTAGGCTTAAAACATGGATGTTGCAGGTTCAGAGAAGTGAATCTTTGAACCAAGACAGTGCTGACCGCATTGGTTTTAGTGCTGTCCGCGGTGGGGGCTGTGTGGCCGCACTCGATTTTGTGCGGTCCGTACAGGTTCACTGATCTGACTTCAGAAACCTATATCTTTTGATCAATAAGGAATTTTGAGATGATTCAAAAACGAAAGTAGCCCTTCGTGTCTAATTTTCAGAATGGTCAAGAAATCACAATTTGAACATATGTAGTGAAAGTTATGGACAAAATACTAAAGCATGTCACTGCAATCCACAGGGAGAGCTGTGCGACCGCACTCAATTTTGTGCGGTCCGCATAGGGGGTCTGAGAGGGGTATATTTAAACGGGATTTTTAGTTATTTTTTATTTTTCAAAACTCCAAAAATATAAGAGACGATTTTTTAAAGAACCTTTCTTCTCCAAAAAATTAGTAAGTGATTTTTAACTCATTTTCTTTACTCCTTAGCTTCTTTTTACAAGATTTCATCCTAGAATCTAGAGTTTTCATGGTGGAATTGAGAATTTTGGGAAAAACCTAAGAATATTGAAATTTGGGGGATTTAGACCTCAAATTGAGGTCAGATTCCAAACTTATATATCTAGGCTCGGGGGTGAATGTGTAATCAGGTTTTGTTTCGAACCTCGAATTTGACCATGTGGGCGCGGGGCCGATTTTTGACTTTTTGGGAAAAACATTAGAACACTTTATTTTCATGCATTAGAATTGGTATATTTAGCATTTATTAATGTTATTAAGTAAATTGTGGCTAGATACAAGCGAGTTGGAAGTGGAACCAGGAGATAAAGTGATAGTTGAAGTTTGATTGTGCTCGTGGCTTTGAGGTAAGTGTTTGGTATAACCTTAGCTTGAGGGATTAGGAGTTGTGTCTTATTTGCTACGTGTTAATTGTGGAGTACGACGTATAGGCATGGTGACGAGTATCTATACGTCGGTGTCACGCATGCCCATGAATTTTGTATTGTAATTGTTATGACTCAGTTATAAATTATTGCACTTCACATGTTATTGAAATATTATTGTTCCCTTGCCAGGATGTTATTAAAATATTATTGTTCCCTTGCCGAGATGTTATTGAAATATTATTGTTCCCTTGCCGGGATGTTGTTATATTGCTTTTATTCCCTTGCCGGGATTCTTTGTGATTGTTGTTGATTTGTAACTAGGATCGGGTGGCACGCCTGCCACAAGATAAATGAAATGGGAGCGGGTGGCACGCCTGCCACGAGATAAATGAAATGGGAGCGGGTGGCACGCCTGCCAAGAGATAAATGAAATGGGAGCGGGTGGCACGCTTGCCAAGAGATATATGAAATGGGAGCAAGTTGCACGCCTGCAACAAGATGTGAAATGAAAGTGAATTTTGCCTTTGTTTTCCCTTATCTTTGTTAATAGTTGGATTTTGGTTCCTTTATAATTACTCTTGATATTCTGTTTTTACCTGTTAATCCCTGAAGCATGATTTCCCCCTCCCATCTTTACTTGTTTATTCCTGCTTTACTTTTCACTGTATATTATATAATAGCACAGGTTTATTTTGTAGTATGTCCTAGCCTCGTCACTACTTCGCCGAGGTTAGCTAGGCACTTACCAACACATGGGGTCAGTTGTGCTGATATTACACTCTATACTATGTGCAGATCCCAGAGCAACTCTTGGACTGTAGTTTTGAGGCTACCTTCATTTCATGCGGAGATCCAAGGTAGACTTGCAGGCGTCCGCAGGCCCTGGCGTCTCCTCTATCCTTTATTTCCTGTTTCATCTCTTTGCTTCTGAAACAATGTGTCTTTTATTTTCTGACATTGTATTTAGTAGTCTTAAACCATCTGTGGTACTGTCACACCAGTTCTAGGTGATTAAGGTTTAAGCTGCTGTAATAGACACATGTTCAGATATTTTATTGCTTTCTTCCACTTATTCTAAATTTCCGTTGTTTACATGTTATTGTTTTATATAATGTTAAAGAGAATAAAAATTGGTAAATGGGTAATTTGTCTAATAATTGGCTTGCCTAGCTCACATTAGTAGGCGCCATCACGATTCTCGAGGATGGAAAATTTGGGTCATTACAAGTTGGTATAAGAGCTCTAGGTTACATAGGTCTCACAATTCACAGACAAGCTTAGTAGAGTCTGAGGGATCGGTATGGAGACATCTGTATTTATCCCCCAAAAGATACAGAGTTAGGAAAAGTTTCACTTCTATTCTTCTTGTCGTGCGTTTTTTTTCTCTCAATGCTAAATTGAAACCTTTACTCTTGTCCTTTCACTAATGGCGAGGTCAGATACCGCTTTTTCAGCCGAGCAGCAGCATAGGCCGGTGATTGAGCAGCTATTTCTGCCATGCTTTATGGAGATTGGACAGGTTCACCAAGCTCTTCACTACTACCTTCAGTGGTGCATCTTTTGAGGATCCCTAGGATTATCTAGACAACTGTCATGAGGTTCTCAGGAACATGGGGATAGTTGAGACCAATGGGGTCGATTTTGATACTTTTCGCTTGTCTGGATCCGCCAAGACTTGGTGGAGAGATTACTATTTGGCTAGACCAGCCTGATTGCCAGATTTGACTTGGGAGTAGTTTACTCAGCTATTTCTGGAGAAGTTTCTCCCTATCACTCAGAGAGAGGCCTATCAGAGGCAGTTTGAGTGTCTCTAGTAGGGTTCTATGATTGTTACCCAGTATGGGACCATATTCGTCGACTTGGGTCATCATGCTCTTATCATACTTCCCACCGATAGAAAGAGGGTGAGGAGGTTCATTGATGGACTTACTCAGCCGATTCGTCTTCAGATGGTTAGGGAGACTGGGAGTGAGCTATCTTTCCAGGAGGCGGCCAATGTGGCCCGAAGAGTTGAGATGGTTCTATCGCAGGGAGGTGGCTAGGGGTCACACAAGAGGCCTCGTCATTTAGGCCGATTCAGTGGTACCTCGTCTGGAGATAGGGATTCATATGGTAGAGGCCATCCTCCTAGACCTTTTCAGTCAGCACTTCAAGTTTCTCACAGTGCTTCAGGTGGCCGTCGTTCTCTTATGCAGTATTCTGATCAGCAGTCCTACAGCGCACCACCAGCTCCTATCAGTGCACCACTGCTTCAGAGTTTCTTGGGTCGTCAGCCCCAGCAACTGAGGGCTTGTTTTACTTGTGGAGACACGAGGCACATTGCTAGGTATTGCCCTCGAGCATAGAGCAACTCTCAGCATTAGGGTTCCCGTGCCATGATTTAGGCACCGAGTGTTCCACAGCCCGCCCAACCAGCTAGATGTGGAGGTAGAGGTATTAGAGGTGGAGATACAGGTACTGTTCTGGTTTGTAGCAGAGATGCTTCAGTTTTATTTGATCTAGGATCTATATACTCCTATGTGTCATCTTATTTTGCATTGTATTTGGTCATGCCTAGTGATTCTTTAGATGCTCCTACTTATTTGTCTACACCGGTGGGTGAATTCTATTGTAGTAGATCGAGTCCATCGTTCTTGTATAGTTGTCATTGGGGGTCTTGAGACCCGTCTAGATTTGTTACTTCTGGACATGGTTGATTTTGATGTCATACTGGGGATGGACTAGTTATCACCTTACTATTCTATCTTGGACAGTCATGCCAAGACTGTGACCTTAGCCTTGCTGGGTTTACCTCATTCAGAGTGGAGAGGGACTCCTGGTCATTCTACCCGTAGTGTCATCTCTTATGTGAAGGCTCAGCGTATGGTCGAGAAAGGGTGTTTGGCCTATTTGGCGTATGTTTGTATTTCTAGTGCCAAGGTTCCTTCTATTGATGTTGTGCCTGTTGTTCGTGAGTTTTCTAAGGTATTTCTTTCAGATCTGCCAGGTATGCCACCCGGCAGATATATTGACTTTTGCATTTATTTAGCTCCAGGCACTCAGCCCATTTTTATTCTGTCGTATCATATGGCCTCGCCTGAGTTGAAAGAGTTGAAGGAGTAGTTGCAAGACTTTATCGAAAAAGGTTTCATTAGACCTAGTGTTTCGCCTTGGGGTGCGCTGGTATTGTTTGTTAAGAAGAAGGATGGATCGATGCGAATGTGTATAGATTACCGGCAGTTGAACAAGGTTACAATCAAAAATAAGTATCCATTACCGAGGATTTATGATTTGTTTGATCAGCTTCAGGGTGCCAAGGTATTTTCGAAGACTGACTTAAGATCTAGCTACCATCAGTTGAGGATTAGGGCATCCAATGTCCTTAAGACAACTTTCCGTACTTGGTACGAGCATTATGAGTTCTTGGTGATGTCATTCGGGTTGATAAATGCCCAGCAGCTTTTATGGATTTGATGAACCGAGCGTTCAAGCCTTACTTGGATTCATTCGTGATAGTCTTCATTGATGATATTTTGATTTACTCCCGCAGCCGGGAGGAGCACGAGCAGCATCTTAGAGTGGTTCTTTAGACCTTGAGGGATAGTCAATTGTATGCTAAGTTTTCTAAGTGTGAGTTCTAGTTGAGTTCAGTTGCATTCCTGGGTCATATTGTATTAGCATAGGGTATTCAGGTTGATGTGAAGAAGATTGAGGCAGCCAAGAACTGTCCTAGACTAGCATCAGCTACAGAGATTCAGAGTTTCTTGGGATTGACAGGCTACTATCGTCGGTTGTGGAGGGGTTTTCATTTATCGCAGCCCCGATGACTAGGTTAACCCAAAAGGGTGCCCAGTTCAGGTGGTCGGACGAGTGTGAGGCAAGCTTTCAGAAGCTCAAGACAGCTCTGACTATGACACCGGTGTTGGTTTTACCCACAAGTTTAGGGCCATATACAGTTTATTGTGATGCATCTCATATTGGGCTTGGTGCGGTGTTGATGTAGGATGGCAAGGTCATTGCTTATGCTTCGCGGCAGTTGAAGATTCATGAGAATAATTATCCGGTTCATGATTTGGAGTTGGCAGCCATTGTTCACGCGTTGAAGATTTGGAGGCATTATCTGTATGGCATGGCATGTGAGGTGTTCACGGATCACAAGAGTCTGCAGTACTTGTTCAAGCAGAAGGAGCTAAATCTGAGGTAGAGAAGGTGGTTGGAGCTATTAAAGGATTATGATATCACCGTCTTAGATCATCCTGGAAAGGCCAATGTGGTGGCCAATGCTTTGAGTAGGAAGTCAGCCAGTATGGGTAGTCTTGCTTATATTCCGATCGGTGAGAGACCGGTTGCTTTGGAGTTTGGATGTCCAAGCTTTGGCCAATCAGTTCGTGAGGTTGGATGTTTCTGAGCCCAGCCATGTGTTAGCTTGCATAGTCGCTCGTTCTTCTTTATTGGAGCGTATCTGTGATTGACAGTATGATGATCCCCGTTTGTGTGTCCTTAGAGACACGGTGCAGCACTGAGGTGCCAAACAAGTTACTTTAGGTGAGGATGGAGTTTTGAGATTGTAGGGTCAAATTTGTGTGCCTAATGTAGATGGGCTTCGAGAGTTGATTTTAGAGGAGGCCCATAGTTCCCGGTACTCTATTCATCCAAGCGCCGCAAAGATGTATTAGGATTTACGGGATCATTATTGGTGGAGAAGAATGAAGAAGGATATCATTATATATGTGGCTCGGTGTTTGAACTGTCAGTAGGTTAAGTACGAGCATCAGAGCCCTGGTGGTTTGTTTTAGAGGATTGAACTTCCCGAGTGGAAGTAGGAGCGGATTACTATAGACTTCGTTGTTGGACTCCCACGGACTCAGAGGAAGTTCAATACAGTATGGGTTATTGTTGATAGGCTGACCAAGTTAGCGCATTTCATTCCTGTGGCAGTCTCCTTTTTCTTCCGAGAGGTTAGCTGAGATCTATATCCGGGAGATTGTTCGTCTTCATGGTGTGCCCGAGTCTATCATTTTGGATTGAGGTACACAGTTTACCTCCCATTTTTGGAGAGCAGTTCAACGAGAGTTGGGCATACGGGTTGAGTTGAGCATAACATTTCATCCTTAGACGGACTGGCAGTCCGAGCGGACTATTCAGATTTTAGAGGATATGCTTCGAGCTTGTGTCATCGACTTCGGAGGTTCGTGGGATCAGTTTTTGCCTATAGAAGAGTTTGCCTACAACAACAACTACCAGTCGAGTATTTAGATGGCTCCTTATGAGGCTTTATATGATAGGCGGTAAAGGTCTCCGGTTGGATAGTTTGAGCCGGAAGAGGTTCGATTGTTGGGTACGGATCTGGTAAACGATGCCTTGGACAAGGTCAAGATTATTCAGGATAAGCTTCGTATGGCTCAGTCCAAGCAAAAGAGCTATGCCGACCGCAAGGTTCGATATTTGGCTTTCATGGTCGGTGAGCGGGTATTGCTTCGAGTGTTGCCTATGAAAGGCGTGATGAGATTTGGTAAAAAGGGAAAGCTTAGCCCTAGGTTTATTGGCCTGTTTGAGATTCTTGATCAAGTGGGAGAGGTGGCTTACAGACTTGCCTTGTTGCCGAGCTTATCAGCTGTACATCCAGTGTTTCATGTGTCCATGCTTCAGAAGTATCACGACAATCCATCCCACGTGTTAGATTTCAGCACTGTCCAGTTGGACAAGGACTTGTCATATGAAGATGAGCCGATAGTTATTCTAGACTGGCAGGTTCGTTAGTTGAGGTCGAAGAGTGTCCCTTATGTTCGTGTTCAGTGGAGAGGTCAACCTGCTGAGGCATCGACCTGGGAGTTCGAGTCCGATATGCGGAGCCGTTATCCCCATCTTTTTCCCGACTTAGGTACTTCCTTTTTATGTCCGTTCGAGGATGAACGATGGTCTTAGAGGTGGAGGATGTGATGACCTAAAAGGTCATCACTTGTTTTAGGAACAATTCAGTGTTTCGAGGACTAAAAACCTCTCTTTTACCTCACCTTGATTTACGTGTGTGGTCCGGACCTATATTCGGAAAGCCTTCTATATTAAAATATGAGACATAGAAATTTCTAGCATTAAAATTTGATTATGGTTGACTTTGGTCAACATTTTGAGAAAACGGAGCCGGATCCGTGTTCCAATGATCCCGGGAGGTCCACAGTAAAATATGGGACTTGGGCGTATGCCCGGAAATGAATTCCGAGGTCCCAAGCCTTAGAAATCAATTTGTGAAACAAATTGTTTTACTGAATTATCTAAGAAATGAAGAAAAGAATTAATGTTTGAAACCATTGGTATCAGGCCCGTATTTTGGTTCCGGAGCCTAGTACAAACTTGTTATAGTATTTGAAAGATAATTGTGAAATTTGGTGACAATGGAGTTTATTTGACGTGAGTTTGACTTCCGGTTAAAGAGTTATGAACTTTGAGAGTTCTTAATGAAAATGTTGAGGTTTAATTCATGATTTTACATGTTATTTTGATGATGTGATCGCACGAGTAGGTCCATATGATGTCTTTGAGTTAGTATGCACACTTGGTTTGGAGTTCCGAGGGCTCGGGTGAGTTTCGGGTAGGTTCCGGGATGTCTTAGGCTTAAAACATGGATGTTGCAGGTTCAGAGAAGTGCAAATCGCCGAACTCTCCAGTGCTGACTGCATTGGTTTTAGTGCTGTCCACGGTGGGGGCTGTGCGGCCGCACTTGATTTTGTGCGATCCGCACAGGTTCACTTGTCCGTCTTCGGAAGCCTATATCTTTTGATCTACAAGAAATTTTGAGATGATTTAAAAGCAAAAGTTGTAGCCCTTCGTATCTCGTTTCCAGAATAGTAAAGAACTCACAATTTGGAAATCCGTAGAGAAAGTTATGGTGAAAATACTAAAGCATGTTACTGCAGTCCATATGGAGAGCTGTGCGGCCACACACGATTTTGTGCGGTCCACACTGAGGGTTTGAGAGGGGTATATTTAAACTGGATTCTCAGTTATTTTTCATTTTTCAAAACCCCAAAAATATAATAGGCAATTTTGCAAACAACCCTTTTTCCCCAAACAACCCTTTTAACCATGTGGGCCTTTGGGCGATTTTTGACTGTTTGTGGAAAACACTAGAAAACGTATTTTCATGCATTAGAATTGGTATATTTAGCATTTATTAATGTTACTAAGTAAATTGTGGCTAGATACAAGCTTGTTGGAAGTGGAACCAAGAGGTAAAGCGGTAGTTGAAGCTTGATTGTGCTCGTGGCTTTGAGGTAAGTGTTTGGTCTAACCTTAGCTTGAGGGATTAGGAGTTGTGTCTTATTTGCTACATGTTAATTGTGGAATACGACATATAGGCATGGTGACGAGTATTTATACGTTGGTGTCAAGCATGCCCGTGAGTTTTGTATTATAATTGTTATGACTCTGTTGTGATTTATTGCGCTCCATATGTTATTATCATCATTGTTGTTCCCTTGCCAGGATGTTATTAAAATATTATTGTTCCCTTGCCGAGATGTTATTGAAATATTATTGTTCCCTTGCCGGGATGTTGTTATATTGCTTTTATTCCCTTGCCGGGATTCTTTGTGATTGTTGTTGATTTGTAACTGGGATCGGGTGGCATGCCTGCCACAAGATAAATGAAATGGGAGTGGGTGGCACACCTGCTACGAGATAAATGAAATGGGAGCGGGTGACACGCCTGCCACGAGATAAATGAAATGGGAGCGGGTGACACGCCTGCCACGAGATATATGAAATGGGAGCGGGTTGCACGCCTGCAACAAGATGTGAAATGAAAGTGAATTCTGCCTTTGTTTTCCTATATCCTTGTTAGTAGTTGGATTTTGGTTCCTCTATAATTCTCTTGATATACTGTTTTACCTATTATTCTCCAAAGCATGCTTTCCCCCTCCCATCTTTACTTGTTTATTCCTGCTTTACTTTCTGTTGTATATTATATAACTGCACAGGTTTATTTGATAGTCTGGTCCTAGCCTCGTCACTACTTCGCCAAGGTTAGGCTAGGCACTTACCAACACATAGGGTCGGTTGTGCTAATACTACACTTTGCACTATGTGCAGATCCCGGAGCAGCTCTTGGACCGTAGTTTGGAGGCTACCTTCAGTCCACGCGGAGATCTAAGGTAGACCTGTAGGCGTCCGCAGGCCCTGGCGTCTTCTCTAACCTTTATTTCCTATTTCATCTCTTTGCTTCAGAAACTGTGTGTCTTTTATTTTCAGACCTTGTATTTAGCAGTCTTATACCATCTGTGGTAATGTGACACCAGTTCTGGGTGATTAAGGTTTAAGCTGTTGTAATAGACGCATGTTCAGATATTTTATTGCTTTCTTCCGCTTATTCTAATTTTCTGTTATTTACACGTTATTTTTTTATATAATGTTAAAGAAAATAAAAATTGTTAAAAGGGTAATTTGTCTAATAATTGTCTTGCCTAGCTCATATTATTAGGCGACATCATGACTCCCGATGGTGGGAAATCTGGGTCGTGACAGGTTACTATTGAGAATTTTGAGACTAGAGTACATCTTATACTTCTTGATATGGTAAATTTTGATGTTATCTTAGGTATAGATTGGTTCTCACCTTACATGCTATATTGGACTTTTACGCCAAGACGGTGACCTTAGCCATGCTGGGGTTGCCTTGATTAGAGTAGAGAGGGACTCTTGGCCACTCTACCAATAGGGTTATCTCTTATGTGAAGGATCAACATAGGGTCGAGAAGGCGTGTCTAGCTTATTTGGCTTATATTTGCGATTCTGGCCAGGAGGTTCCTTCCATGGATTCAATCCCAATTGTTCGCGAGTTTCTAGAGGTGTTTCCTGCAGATCTACCAGAGATGCCACCCTACAGAGATATTGACTTCTGTATTGATTTGACTCCAGGCACTCAACCCATTTCTATTCCACGATACCATATGGCCCTACTCGAGTTCAATGAATTGAAGGAGAAGTTGCAAGATTTTCTTGATAAGGGATTCACTAGACCTAGTGTCTCGCTATGGGTCGCACCCGTGTTGTTCGTGAAGAAGAAAAATGGATCGATGAGGATCTGTAGAGACTATCGATAGTTGAACAAGGTCACTATCAAGAACAAGTATCCGTTGCCGAGGATTGATGACTTATTTGATCATCTTCAGGGTTCTAAGGTGTTTTCAAAGATTGATTTGAGGTATGGCTACCATCAGTTGCAGATTCAGGCATCTAATGTCGCTAAGACGGCTTTTCGGACTCAGTATGGGCATTATGAGTTCCTAGTGATGTCATTTGAGTTGACAAATGCCCAACAATATTTATGGATTTGATGAACCGGCTGCTTAAGCCCTATTTGGATTCTTTTGTGATCGTATTCATTGATGATATCTTGATCTACTCCCGAAGTCGAGAGGAGCATGAGCAACATCTTTGGATTGTACTTCAGACATAGAGGAATAGCCAGTTGTATGTCAAGTTTTCAAAGTGTGAGTTTTGGTTAGACTTAGTCGCCTTTTTGGGGCATGTTGTATCGACAGAGGGCATAAAGGTGGATCCTAAGAAGATTGAGGTAGTTCAGAACTAGCCAAGACCTACTTCATCTACAAATATCCGTAGCTTCTTGGGTTTGGTAGGTTATTATTGCTGGTTCATGGAGGGGTTTTCATATATAGCAGAGCATTGACCAGATTGACCCAGAAGGGTGTCCCATTCAGATGGTCGGACGAGTGTGAGTTGAGCTTTTAAAAGCTCAAGACTGCTTTGACAACGACACTGGTATTGGTTGATAATAGGCTAGATTCATATAGTTTGGCGACTGTTTATACCCCAACTTGACTATGCTTCACTATTCTAGGATAGTTAATGACGATAAATTGGCTTTAATTGTGAATTTCATGTTTTCAGAAGCGAGTTGCGCTTATGAGGACTTAGGACAATGATTGGAGCTAAATTAAAGCAAGGGAAGCCCCTCAGAGCTGAGTACGTGTGAAAAACGAGAGAAAAGAAGAGTTAAAATGCTTATCCAGCTTAGCGCACCCTTAGCGCGATTGCGCTAGCCCAAAAAATCGAGGCAGAATGTTATGCAATATACACAGCCATTAGCGCGGGCACGAGCGCGGCCGTACTAGTCCAGTTTGGAGCACATAATTTCAGGGGTAAACTTGAAAGTTTGGGGGTAATTCCACTTAACCTATAAGAGGTTCAGCTCTCCCAAAGAGACATTATCAAGGTTTTTACAGCTTAGTTGAAGGCAAGAAGAGGCAAGAGGCAAGAGGGATAATTCGACATAGAGTTCTACCTTTGTTCCTTTTGTATTTATTATTTATATTGAATTTTGCTGTTGTTAGTATGAATACGATTATGAGTAGCTAATTATTTAGTATAGGGTTTTGATGGAACCTGTTGAAGGATGAACTTCGTGTTATATTAATATAGTTTGCCTAGTTTAATCTCTATTTGTTCAACTACGTTCTTGTTGTAGTTAATTGATAGGATCCTCAATTAGCTGTGTTGAAGTCAGGAGCCCGCCTGGAGAATAGAGGTGATAGAATTTAAGAAATTTTTTAAGTCAGGAGCCCGCCTGGAAAATAGAGGTGATAAAATAGTTCTTGCGAGGCAAAAATCACGTGCTCATAAGCTGTGCCTATTTAGTATGTATTACTCGGGAGAGAGTGCATATTTAGGTAATTGTTGAACAACACCACTCCCAAAGTATATAAGGAATCAATAACCGAGGGTTTAAAGGTGGGATTAGGGATAATGAAACCATGGTTGCGATCTAAAGTGAGCCGTAATAAAGGTCATCTAGTGTAACTCGGGAGAGTGCGTCTAGTAAATTGTCGTAATTACTCGAGAGAGATTTATGGTAGTAAGAGTGTTCATGATCGATAGAAACGATTAGGCAATTCTATGCGAAACATAATAGAAAGGGATTCCATCAATAGGGGAAATCACAACCTTAGATCCCACTCTTATCTGTTTACAACTCAATCATAGTTAGCTTTTAGTTTACTTAACGTTATTTAGTTATAGCTTGTAAAATATCACCAATTGTTATTCAAAATATCTGGGAAGTTGATTATGAAGAATTTAGTGAGTCTAACAAGAGTAATTGGTAGGTTAATTCCCTGTGAATTCGACTCTGGGATAAATACTCGGATTATATTTGTAACGACCGCTTAGTCCTTTTTATAAGGTATAGTTGGGCGTGATCAAATTTTGGCGCTATTGCCCGGGGACTTAACGGTGTTATCAATTACAATTGAAAGAAGTACAAAAATTCTTAGTGTAGTCAGTTTTCTCTATACCCAATCTTTACATTGAAATTTTAACGTTTGTTGACTTGGTTGTATAGGTGCATGCCTAGAAACTCATCAAGAACTGGTGAAGTATTTGAAGCATTATCAGATCCCGAGAAAGTTTTCAAGGCCTTGAATCGGGCCAACCGGAAGAACAAACAACAACAATCAACTGAACAACTCGAACCAGACATGGGGGATAACGTGGTAGATGTAGTTGCGCCAGTAGCACCAGTAGTGGCACCTCTTGTGCCAGAGGCTACTCTATATGACTGGGCACAACCCACAGCAGAGAATTTGGCCACAGCGATACTAGTCCCGTAGATACAAGCCGAATCTTTTCAAATCACGAACAACATGCTACACTTATTGCATAACAAGGGACTATTTTCAGGGTCATACATTGAAGATCTTCAATAGCACTTAAAGAATTTCCTATCAATCTACAAAACTCAAAGGCAACCCAACGTAACACAGGAAGCAATAAAGCTATTGTTATTTCCATTCTTAGTGAGAGGAGCTGCCCAAACTTGTTTAAATTCACTCCCCATTAATTCCATCATGACTTTGGGAGGAGTTAGTCAAGCAATTTTTGAATAAGTTTCATCCACCCAACAAGACTGCTCAGCAAATTGATGAAATTTTGAGCTTTAAACAGAAATCAATGGAAACACTGCAAGAAACATAGGAACGATTCAAAAGGATTTTGGTTATATGTCCGCACCACGGTATTCCAGATCAGATGTTAGGGCAGCGGTTTTACATGGGTTTGACTGATAGTGTGAAAGCTAATGTTGATGCTTCAGTTGGTGGAGCATTTTGAGCAAAACATGAAGAGAAAACCAGAGCCTGCTTGACAAAATGGCACAGAATTTGGGGTGGACAACCAGGAATGCACCTATTACTCCAGTAGTTCACTCAATGCCCTTATATCCGTCTAACACTCTTACTAAAAATATGGCCACCTTAATGACACGGATGAGTATACTCACCAAAAAGGTGGAAGAGTCAGGGCAGAAGCAGCAGGTGCACATTGTAGATACTACCAATGGGGGCTTATGCACATATTGCATTAGTCAGCCAATTGGTGGCCAATGGAATGCAGAAAGTGATCATCATCATTACCTTGAGGACATGAATTATGTGTCTAATTATGGGGGCCAGAGACAAGGTGGTCAGAATTGGGGTTAATAGAATCAGCCATACAGGCCAGTCCAGCCACAACTCAATAATGGAAATATTGGAGGCATGCGACCTCACAATAATGTGGCGCCCTACCAAAGGCCACAAGGATACAACAATCAAAATCAGCAACAGGGTTATCATCCTCCTTAGTAGCAACATAGTGGGAGACAGGAAGATGGGTTTGCTAGACTCGAGGCAATGATGCAGCAGGTTATTGGGTCAAATGCAAAAATGAGTGAAAGAGTAGATGCACATGAGTCAGCTATAAAGAATATTGAAGTGCAAATGGGCCAAATTTTGATGTCTTTGAATAATCGTCCTCTTGGGACATTGCATGCAGACACGCAGGTAAATCCAAAAGATCAAGGCCTGAAGCATCTGATGGCAGTGAGTCTACGTAATGGTAGAGATTTAGAATTGAAGCAAGAGAGGGCTCGAGAAATCAGATAGGCTGAGACACTTGTACCAGTGCCCATTGAGCTAGATGATTCAACTAAATTGACAGAGGTGACAATACAACCTGCCCAGGAAGAAACCAACACATATATTGAGGCTGAGAAAGAAGCTGAGACAGCCCAGGAACCGACAGTTGAGGTGGTGTATGACAAAGAGAAAACCCAAATCATTGAGAAGAAGAGACCTCCAGCACCATTCTCACAGATACTGGCCAAATATTAGAAAGATGAACAATACAAGAAATTCTTGGAGATGATGAAACAAATCCAGGTAAATATTCCATTGATTGATTCCTTGAAGGAGATGTCTGGTTATGCAAAAATGATGAAGGACTTGATGTCCCAAAAATTCAATTTCCAAGACTTGGCCACAGAGACTCTAACTCAGACCTGTAGTGCTGTGGTGACTAGAGCAGTTGCTGAAAAGTTGTCTGATCCAGGAAGTTTCACAATTTCCTGCAGCCTTGGTAACTTTGCCAAGGCACTTTGTGATTTGGGGGCTAGAATAAATCTTATGCCCTTGGCGATCTATAAGAGGTTGGGGATTTGAAGAGCCAGACCCACATCTATGTTATTGCAGCTGGCTGACAGAACTATGAAAAGACCTTCTGGTATCTTGGATGACGTGTTGATACAGGTAGGGGAATTTGTGTTCCCTGCAGATTTTGTGATTCTGTATTGCAAGGTGGATGGGGAAATTCCCTTAATTTTGGGAAGACCGTTCTTGGCCACAGGGCGAGCTTTCATTGATTGTGAAACTTGGGAGCTCAAGATGAGGTTGAATGATGAGGAGATAATATTTAACGTGCAGAAATCTATGAGGCGACCAAGTAAAATTTGCCAATTATTTTCTTATTGATGTCGTAGATGTAATCGTGGAAGCGGATGATGAGACATTGACTATTGAGGATCCTTTTGCTGCATGTCTTGTAAATTTAGATGAGGTGAATGGGGAAGAATTGGCAGAATGGGTGCTGACTTTAGAGGGCAGAGGGTTTTGGGATAGAACACTTGTATTCGAGCCCCTGCACTTAGAAAACAGAGAAACTCCTCCAGCCAAGCCATCCATAGAAGAACCACCAAAGCTGGAGTTGAAGCCACTGCCCGCCCATCTCAGGTATGAGTTCCTAGGACCTAACTCCACATTACCTGTTATTATCTCATCTAGTTTGTTAGATGTGCAGGCACAACAACTTTTGCAGGTACTTAAGGAATGCAAGACTGCCATTGGGTGGAACATGACAGACATTAAGGGGATCAACCCGACATATTGTATGCATAAACTTCTGCTGAAAGAGGGGCACAAACCTTCCAGGGAGCACCAAAGAAGGCTGAATCCCAACATGAAGGAAGTGGTAAAGAAAGAGGTGATTAAGTGGTTGGATACGGGAATCATTTTCCCCATCTCTAACAACAACTAGGTTAGCCCAGTGCAATGTATTCCTTAGAAGGGTGGTATGACGGTGGTCAAAAATGATAACAATGAGCTGATCTCTACAAGAACCGTCACAGGCTGGAGAATTTGTATGGACTACAAAAAATTAAATCTGGCCACCCGGAAAGACCACTTCCCACTTTCTTTCATTGATCAGATGCTTGACAGTCTGGCGGGGAGGTCCCACTTCTGTTTTCTAGATGGGTACTCAGGGTACAACCAAATCTCCATTGCACCAGAGGACAGAGAGAAGACCTCCTACAGATGTCCATATGGAATTTATGCTTTTCGGAGGATGCCCTTTGGCCAATGCAATGCACCCGCCACATTCCAAAAGGTGTATGATGGCCATATTCACTAACATGGTCAAAGACATAATTGAGGTATTCATGGATGATTTCTCAGTGGTGGGAAACTCATTCGACGAGTGCCTTACAAATCTGACCCGAGTGTTGAAAAGATGTATTGAGACTAACCTGGTGCTTAATTGGGAAAAGTGTCATTTCATGGTACAAAAGGGCATAGTCTTGGGACATTGGGTGTCAAAGAAGGGAATCAAGGTGGATCGTGATAGCAAAGCTGCCACCCCTTACATCAGTCAAGGCAATTAGGAGATTCCTCGGGCATGCCGGTTTCTACCAGAGATTCATAAAAGACTTCTCAAAAATCGCCAACCCTCTCTGTAAGTTATTAGAAAAAGATCACCTATTCTTTTTTTCTGATGATTGCAGGGTAGCATTCGAGGAGTTGAAAAAGAGGCTAGTCATAGCACCCATCATTGTTGCCCCCGACTGGGAGAACCATTCGAACTCATGTGTGACGCTAGTGACTATGCAGGGGGCAGTGTTGGGACAACGAAAAGACAAGCTAATTCACCCAATTTACTATGCCAGTAGAATGTTGAGTGGATCCCAATTGAACTACACTATGACTGAAAAGGAGATGCTGGTTGTGGTATTTGCATTCGACAAGTTCAGATAATACTTGATTGGCTCTAAGGTAATTGTATATACTGATCATGCAATCCTCAGGTACTTGATTGAGAAGAAGGAGTCCAAAATGTGCCTGATTCGTTGGGTGCTGTTACTGCAAGAGTTTGACCTGGAGATTTGTAACCGTAAGGCCACAAAAAACCAAGTCGTCGGTCATCTATCACGAATTGACGGAGCTAAAAACTCAGTTGAGTTAGAGGATATTCTGGAAACCTTTCCAGACGAGCAGCTACTCGCTACAAGCCTTGAGGAAGTGCCATGGTATGCAGACTTCGTAAATTACCTGGCAAGCGATATAGTTTCCCTATGACCTTTCCTCTATGTAAAAGAAAAAGATTTATCGTGACTGCCGCATGTATTACTGGGATGAACCTTATCTGTTTAGAGTATGTGTTGACAATATGATCTGGAGGTGTGTCCCCAAGATAGAACAATCTTCTATTTTGTAGGCGTGTCATGCATCGGCATATGGCGGACATTTTAGAGGAGTCAGGACAAAAACAAAAGTACTAGAAGCCAGGTTCTACTAGCCAACAATGTTTAAGGATGCACATCAATAGGTGAAGGGCTGTAATGAATGTCAGCGAACCGGGAACATTTCTCATTGCCATGAGATGCCCATGAACCCAATTCAAGAGGTTGAAGTGTTCGATGTCTGGGGGATAGACTTTATGGGCCCCTTTGTCAGCTCCTTTGATAATAAGTACATACTTGTTGCTGTGGATTACGTGTCCAAATGGGTGGAAGCTGCAACACTCCCCTCCAATGATGCAAGAGTGGTGGTGGGGTTTTTGAAGAAGAATATATTTACCCGTTTTTGGACCCTGAGAGCTATTATCAGTGACGGAGGCACTTACTTCTGCAATTCAGCCTTCGAGAAATTGCTAGCCAAGTACGATATGCGCCACAAGGTAGCAACACTATATCATCCTTAGACCAGTGGACAGGTCGAAGTGTCTAATAGTAAGATAAAGAGAGTACTGACCAAGACTGTGAATGCCACAAGAACTGATTGGGCGAAAAAGCTAGATGATGCACTCTGGGCTTACAGAACTGCTTTCAAAACACCAATAGGTATGTCACCATACAAGTTGGTGTTCAGGAAGGACTGTCACTTGCCAGTGGAACTAGAACATAGAGCTTGGTGGGCAATGAAACAACTAAATCTGGACATTGAGGTTGCGGGAACAAATAGAGTCACAGAATTGCATGAGCTAGACGAGTTTTGATTTCTTCCTTTTGAGAGCACGGGGTTGTACAAGGAGAGAATGAAGAGGTTGCACGACAAGAAAATTGTTGAGCGAAATTTCAATCTCGGAGACATGGTGTTTCTCTATTACTCAAGATTAAGGCTATTTTCAGGTAAACTCAAGTCACGATGGTCTGGACCATTTCGAGTGGTCAAAGTATTCCCTTCAGGTGCCATAGATATTTCCTCAAAGAAAGACTCTCGTACATTTAGAGTCAATGGGCAAAGATTGAAACCCTGTGTGGGCAGGGATGAACAAAAGGAAGTGTCAGTGATCCATCTGACTGAACCTCAGAGGTCGAGCGAGCCTTAAATGCGCTTATCTACGTCGTGCAGCGACGTTAAATCAGGCGCTGCATGGGACGCAACCCATTGATTTGTTGTAACTGTCATGCCACGACATTAACTAAGGTGCTGGTTGGGAGGCAACCCAATGCGTAGTGACTTTAGTATAGTTAGTATTTGTTAATTTTGATTTCTGTAAGCACTAACCAATGCAGGTGAGCTTGTGCAAGAGATAAGTCCATTGGACGCAGAAGGAACAAGTAAAAAAGTGGAAAACAATTTTAAGCCCAAGAGCGCGCCCACGCTACCAACCGCGCTACAGGCCGCACATATGAGAAAACATTCTGCCTCCGCATCTCACCCAGTAGCGCGCTCGGGATATGACCGCGCTAGAAGCGCGACCGTGCATATGGCCAAGTACACTATTTCACTAGCGCGGACGCGCTCTAACCGCGCTAGTCCCGTCCGCCTAAAACTTTATTTAGCTTAACAACTTTTTTTTGTATGTTTAATTGTTTAGTTGTTTATTTCACCCCTTCCCTAACTATTCCCCTTTCTCTTCTTCATTCCCAAATCCCCAACGCTGAAGTCTCCCCAACCCTAACTCCCTTCTTCTTCAAATTCCCTTCTTCTCCAAATTTTCCCCTTCTCCATTCCCAACTAACCCCAACCCAAATTCTCCAAGGTTCAAGCCACGCCCTCCCCTAGTTTTCTTAACTTCTCACTACAGGTAAAGTTTTCTTTTTGCCATGGTTTTTGTATTTTTTTTACAGATTTTTGTTAAATTTCTTCTTTTTTGTAGTAGTATTTTTTTTTTGTTCTTCTCCTTTCCTAGTAGTAATCTGTAGTGTTTGTGTAGTGCTTGTGGGTGGTAATGTTGGTGGAGATGTCTCTTAATTTAGTGGGTGAATTTGGGGGAAATTGTGGTGGTATTCGGTTACAACATGTTTGAATTGGAGTTCCGGTATATAATGCCCACAAGGTATTTGTTTAAATGACAATGAGTGTAAATGGTAATTGTGACCAATTGTGCAAGTGAAGTCTGCGAAAACGCAGTTGAGTCACAATTATTTTGGGCTGTGCTAATGCTATTCATCTTCCAGGTACTTTGGCACCATCCAGGAAATGCCACACCACAGGTGCTTCTTCCAGCGGTCAAGATGGATCGTCCAGGGTGCACCGGTCAGCTTCTACTCGTCCCTTTGATAGTAGTAGGTTCGTCTCTACTAAGGCTCAGGACCGCTTTGCTGATAAGGCCCCTAAGAAATCGATACTGGAAAGGGGCATAGATATAGGGTCGCTCCAGCTGGGCTACCCTAACTTGTATAATGAGCTGGTAAGGCGGGGACTACAAATCTTCTTTGAAGAGCAGGACAAGGGAAATGTGATGGTTGTCCATGAATTCTATGCCAATGTAAAAGAACATGTGAATGGCATAGTACCTATGCATAGAAAGGCAGTGGATGCCTCTGTTGAGACTTTCAGAGAATATACCAGCTACCCGCTCCTGTGAATGAGTATGAAGATTATTATGAAATGTATGGTAGATCACACATGCAGTAGGAGAGGTTCTTTGCAACAATCTGTGTACCTGGCAAGGAAATTGTCTAGATGAAGTATGGGCAAAAGTTTCACTCCGTGGCGCTCACCTTTGAAGGGAAGTGCTAGTTGTATGTCATCAACAACCGCCTGATCTCGTCTTCCAACACCACATAGGTGAATGGTCCTAAAGCTGCTCTGATTTGGTGCTTTATGAATGGTCACAACTTTGACGTGGCCAAGCTGATTCATGAGGAGATATTCACCTATTGTCCGGTGAAAAGGTATGGGTTCTTCTTCCCTTCCTTAGTTACTAGACATTGTCGGGCACCTCGGGTGCCGGAGATTTGAATGTGGATAGGATAGTACCAAAAGACTCCAAGTTCCGAGCTGATAAGGTAACTACTGGAAAGGAGCCTGTGGCAGTTGATGGTGATGATAGTGCTGAATCTGATGACTCTGAGGAAGAGGAGGCTGAGCAGGAGGAAGTAAGGGCTGAGTCACCGATCCATGAGCAGATTATAGAGGCTGCAAGACCATCTGGGCCTACTCGAGTCTCCCAGTTCATAGCGTTAGAGCAGGAGGTGGATAGATTGCGTACCTCGGTTACTGGCTTAGGTACACGGGTTGATGCGGTGGCTGCCTAGTAGGTGAAATCGAAGAAGAAAATATTGGGCTGGCTGAGAGCTCTGGGTCGTGCATCCAATCTGAACCCGGATACGGTCTCCGATCAAGAGTGATCACTCAGGAAAATTCCTTTACCTCACTGTTCTTTATTTTGTATGCCATGAGGACATGTCTTCCTTTTAAGTGTGGGGTGGGGGATACTTCAATGTATGTGTGTGTATGTAACAACTTGACTATTTTATGTTTTCTATGTTTTTCTTGATGGTTTTTGTGGTTTTGAGTAATAGTCAAATTAGGTAAGTTGACTTGTCCCAGCGACGGATCTCTTTCGATGGGGTTCTTGAGGGTCTAAGTCGACGTGAAAATCTGAAAAAAATAGAAATATATTGGACTCCTCCTTATGACGGATCTTTTAAACAGTTTTCTTGAGGGAAGTAAGTCTAAAGAAAATACCAAAAAGATTTTGTTTTTGTTTTAGGTAGTGTAGTAACTCCCCCTTTTTTTGGGCGACGGTTCTTTTCCAAGGGTTTTGCTTGAACCGGATGTAGTTAGTTTTTGTTTATTTTGTTTATAGTTATTAGTTAGTACTGATGGGCTATGAGCTGAAATAAAAAGAGAAGCCCTTGGCATTGATACACCTAAACACAGTAGACACTAAAGTGTGACGCTTAGTCTCAGTGGTTGATTCTTGTTAGAGTGCCTAAAATTGTACGTTGTAACTGACTTGAGTACTCAAACGAGAGTGTCTTAATAAGCCAATATGGAGTGAGTCATGTGTCATGTGTGTGTGAGTTGTACTATATTCTATGCTCTGTATTTGATGCCTAGAACTTGCCCCGTGTGTTTGCGAAATAGTAGCTTTATTCAGTCTTAGAAGTGATATAGACATTTCTTTGTTAAGCCAGATATATAAAGTAGACCCATCTAAATGTGATAAATTGTAGTTAACCCCGTTGAGCCTATATGCCTGTTTCTTTGGCAACCACATTACAAACCTTACCGAATTGTTTGAACGACCCATCTATTTGAACCCCTTTACCTCCCATGAGTACTTAAATGGTTATGAAATATGCAATAGTTAAAGTGTAGGGTGGTGGTTTGGTTTTTGAGTGGAACTGATGAAATAGAGAAAAAAGTGCAGTATTTTGAAAAAAAGTAAAAGAATAAGCACCACTTAAAAAAAGAAAAGGAAAAAAAGAGAATGAGTAAATGTAGTACTTGATAAGTGGTGACTTGATGTAATTGCACCTAATGGAGTTGGGGTATTATAAATAGAAGTATGGTGGAATGTCTGGTCTGACATAAGTATAGTTTTGAATGCGAATGTGATTGTATTAAAAGTGCTTAGGGAGGTTAGTCACTATATCCAAATATATCCTACCCGTCCCTTAGCCTACATTACAATCAAATGAAGTCCTAATTGATCTTAGACTGAATGGGCTCGATTAGTAGAGTAGTACACTACGGACAAGCCTATGGTGCATATGTGTGGCATATGAATTTCCTTTCGAAGTGTGAGCAGATTTTGTCTAGATAAGTTCCTAACTGTTCTTAATATTATTACTTGTGGAACTACTCTCTTGTGTGATGTGAGGGCATGTGATTCACGAAAGAAAGGTAAGTCTTGACCTCTGTATAGAGTAATTTGAGTAAGTATGAATATTGCACGGCATGTGAGAGTCGACTCTTGAGGCAAAGATTGTACACTACTAGACTTAACTTTGGTGATTTGTTCTTGGTGTGATACATTAGGGGAAAAGCTTAGGGAAGGAACCTTTATAGAGTGTGGTGGATTGCTCGAGGACTAGCAATGATTTAAGTGTGCGGTGTTGATAATAGGCTAGATTCATGTAGTTTAGCGACTTTTTATGCCCCAACTTGACTATGCTTCACTATTCTAGGATAGTTAAATGATGATAAATTGGCTCTAATTGTGAATTTCATGTTTTGCAGGAGCGAGTTGCACTTATGAGGACTTAGGACAGTGTTTGGAGCTAAATTAAAGCAAGTGAAGCCCCTCTAAGCTGAGTACGTGTGAAAGAAGAGAAAAAAGAAGAGTTAAAATGCTAAACCAGCTTAGCGCGACCGCGCTAGCCTAGAAAATCGAGGCAGAATGTTATGCAATATGCGCGGCCATTAGCGCGGGCACGCTAGTCCAGTTCAAAGCACATAATTTCAGGGGTAAACTTGGAAGTTTGGGGGTAATTCCACTTAACCTATAAGAGGTCCAGCTCGCCCAAAGAGACATTATCAAGGTTTTTACAGCTTAGTTGAAGGCAAGAAGAGGCAAAAGGCAAGAGGGATAATTCGACATCAAGTTCTACCTTTCTTCCTTTTGTATTTATCATTTATGATGAATTTTGTTGTTGTTAGTATGAATACGATTATGAGTAGCTAATATCTAGTCTAGGATTTTGGTGGAACCTATTGAAGGATGAACTTCATGTTATGTTAATATAATTTGCCTAGTTTAATCTCTATTTGTTCAACTACATTCTTGTTGTAGTTAATTGATAGGATCATCAATTAGTTGTGTCTATTTAGCATGTATTACTCGGGAGAGGGTGCATATTTAGATAATTGTTGAACAACACTACTCCCAAAGTATATGAGGAATCAATAACCGAGGGTTTAAAGGTGGGATTAGGGATAATGAAATCATGGTTGCGATCTAAAGTGAGCCGTAATAAAAGTCATCTAGCATAACTCGGGAGAGTGCATCTAGTAAATTGTCATAATTACTCTGGAGAGATTTACGGTGGTAAGAGTGTTCATGATCGATAGAGACGATTAGGCAATTCTATGCGAAATATAACAGGAAGGGATTCCATCAATAAGGAAAATCACAACCTTAGATCCCTCTCTTATCTGTTTACAACTCAATCATAGTTAGCTTTTAGTTTACTTAATGTTATTCAGTTATAGCTACTAAAATATTACCAATTGCTATTCAAAATATCTGGGAAGTTGATTACGAAGAATTTAGTGAGTCTAACAAGAGTAATTGGTAGGTTAATTCCCTGTAAATTCGACTCTGGGCTAAATACTCGGATTATATTTGTAACGACCACTTAGTCCTTTTTTATAATGTGTAGTTGGGCGTGATCATTGGTGTTGCCCACCGGTTCAGGATCTTACACGATGTATTGTGATGCATCTCGTATTCGGGTCGGTACAGCATTGATGCAGGATAACAGGGTGATTGCATACGCGTCGCGGCTGTTGAAGGTTCATGAGAAGCATTACCATGTTCATGACTTAGAGTTGGCAGCCATTGTTCATGTGTTGAAGATTTGGAGGCACTATATTTATGACGTGTCGTGCGAGGTATTTACGGATCATCAGAGTTTACGGTATTTGTTCAAATTGAAGGATCTCAATTATAGGCAAAGGGGTTGGTTGTAGCTGTTCAAAACTATGATATCACCATTTTGTATCATCCCGGGAAGGCCAATGTGGTGTCGATGCCTTGAGTAGAAAGGTTGTGAGTATGGGCAGTCTTGCGTATATTCCAGTTGGTGAGAGGCCGCTTGCTGCATATGTTCAAGGTTTGGCCAATCAGTTCGTGAAGTTAGATATTTCAGAGCCGAGTCGTATTTTAGCTTGCACAGTCACTTAGTCTTCCTTGTATGATCGTATTAGAGAGCATCAATATGATGATCCCCATTTGCTTATCCATAAGGACACGGTGCGGCACGGTAGTGCCAAGTAGGTTACTATTAGAGATGATGGGGTTTTGAGGATGCATGATCGTATTTGTGTACCCAATATGGTTGGGCTTTATGAGTTGATTCTTAAAGAGGCCTATAGTTCCCTGTATTCTATTCATCTTGGTGACGCCAAGATGTATCAACACTTGCGAAAGCATTATTGGTCGAGGAAGATGAAGAAGGATACAGTTACATATGTAGCTCGGTGTCTAAATTGTCAGCAAGTAAAGTACGAGCATCAGAGGCATGGTGGTTCCTTCAGAGGTTAGAGATTCCTAAGTGAAAGTGGGAGCTATCACTATGGATTTTATTGTTGGACTCCTAGGGATTTAGAAGATGTTTGACGCGGTATGGGTCACTATGGACATGTTGAAAGTCGGCACATTTCATTCTAGTGGCAGTTACATATTCTTTAGAGTAGTTAGTTGAGATCTACATCCGCGAGATCGTTCGTCTTCACGATGTGCCCGTGTCTATTATTTCTGATCGAGGTACGTAGTTCACCTTGCACCTTTGGAGGGCCGTATGGCGTGAGTTGAGCACGCAAATTGAGTTGACCAAATCATTTCATCCCTAGACGGACGGACAGTCCGAGCGTACTATTCATATATTGGAGGATATGTGTTGCACTTATGTTATGGATTTCAGGGGTTCTTGGGATCAGTTATTTCTGCTTGCGGAGTTTTCTTATAAGGCATTATATAGGAGATGCTGCCTCTCACCAGTTGGATGGTTCGAGCCAGGGGAGGGTCGGTTGTTAGGTACAGATTTGGTACAGGATGCCTTGGATAATGTCAAGATTATTCAGGATCAACTTTGCACCGCTCAGTCTAGGGAGAAGAGTTATACCGATCGTAGAGCTCGTGATGTTTCATTCATGGTTGGAGAGAGGATATTGCTCCGAGTTTCACCCATGAAGGGTGTGATAAGGTTCAGAAAGAAGGGCAACTTGAGTCCTAGGTATATCAGACCCTTTGAGATTCTTGAAAGGGTGGGTAAGGTGGCCTACAAGCTCCCATTGCCACATAGTTTATCAGCAGTTCATCCGGTGTTCCATGTGTTTATGCTCCATAAGTATCACGGTGATCGGTTTCATGTGTTAGATTTCAGCTCAGTCCAATTGGACAAGGATTTGACTTATGAGGAGGAACCGATGGCAATTCTAGCCTGGCAAGTCCCGCATTTGAGGTCTAAGAGTTATCCTTCAGTTCGAGTGCAGTGGAGAGGTCACCCAATATAAGCATCCACTTGGGAGTCCGAGTCAGACATGCGGAGTAGATATCCACACCTTTTCATCAGTCTAAGTACTTTTCTATCTCCCTTCGAGGACGAACATTTGTTTTAGAGGTGGAGAATATGATGACACGATAGGTTATTTAGAGTTTTAACCTTCATTTCTATGCTCCAAAACCTCAATTAGCTCCACTTAGCCTTTCTCGATTTGTGTGCACAGTCTGTGTCTTTTCCCGAAAGGTTTTATGTAAATAATTGATGAAAATGTTAAATCGTGTCTTAAAACTTATTTGAGTTGACTTAGATTAATGTTTTGACAAAACAGATCTAGATCGGTATTTTGACGGTCCCATGTATTGTCATTTAGGACTTGGGCGTATGCCCAGAATTGAATTCGGAAGTCCCTAGCTTGATTTATCGTAATTTGTTTAGAACTACTAGTTTAAAGGTTTAAAGAAATTTCAAGTTTGACTGTAGTTTGACTTTGTTTCTACCGGGTTTGGATTTTAGTTCCGAAACTTGATATAAGTTCATTATAGTATTTATGACTTGTGTGTAAAATTTGGTGCAAAACGAAGTTGATTTGACGTAATTCGGACGCCCGGATGAGAAATTACATGTTCTTAAGTTTTTTTAAAAATTTCATTTGATTTTGGTGTCCGATTCATAGTTCTAGGGGTTATTTTGATATTTTGATCACGCAACCGAGTTCATATGGTGTTATTACATTGTGTGCATAATTTGTTTGGAGCCCGAGGGGCTCGGGTGAATTCCGGATAGGCTACGGTGTGGAGTTTGACTCAGAGTAATAACTAATACATTTTATTTCTGGTGCTGGGCTGTAGATCTCGCATATGGGAGTTCTGGCTCACAAATGCGAACCTCGTTTTTGCGATCACATCATCGCATTTGTCAGCATGGGCTGGGGACTGAGGTTCTCGCATTTGCTAGTTTTCTATCGAATTTGCAACAATGTCAGGTTCGCATTTGCGGAGTTCACAATTGCGAACCCCATGTCACATTTGTGACCTCTGCACCTGGTCAAAGGCCAAGAATATGAGAATTAGCTCATTTCTTTCAAATTTCAACCCTAAACACTATAGATGCAATTTTACCAAGAGACTTTATTCCTAAATTCTTTGGTAAGCAACATTAATCTATTTATTTTTCAATTACCCATTACATTTCATAAAATTTTAACATTAAATCTAGGATTTTATGGTAGAAATTAGGGATTTGGGCAGAATTGGGAATTTTTATAAATTTAGAATTTAGACCTCGAATTGAGGTCAAATTTTGAAACAAATCACATAACCGGGCTCGGGGGCGAATGGATAATCGGGTTTTGGTCCGAATTTCGGGTTTACCGTGCGGGCCCGGGGTTGGCTTTTGTTGACTTTTTCAATAATGACCTAAATTGAACCTCTTTCATTCGTGAGTAGTTTCTAAAGCTTATTTGGAATTGTTTGGTCAATAAATTGCTAGATTTAGTTGGTTTGAAGGCTTGTTCGAAATACAAGGCCGTGGTTGAACCTTGTGTTGATTGCGGAGTGAGGTGAGTGTTGGGTCTAACCTTGATTTGAGAGAATAGGAACCCTTGAGCTATGTGCTATATGAATTTCATGTGTAGCGGCATATATGCGAAGTGACAAGTGTATATACGTCGTCAATTACTTGTTTCCATGTCTGCCCGTATGTTATTAATTATGTTATTTCATGTCTTAATGGTTACATGCCTTGATTGCTTCCTATGCCTTAACGTGCTACTTGTCATTATTATTCTCGCATTAAAAATATTAATTTCTTCCATGCTTCCATGATTAATTGCTACTTGCCTTAATAGTATTACTTGTACCCTTTAATAGTCGTATATTTGACTTGTCTTGTTTCTCATTATTAATTAGCCTTTCTTGATTTAGTGCAAGATTCTTTTTGATTTGTAGCTTTCATATTCGTTAATCTTAGAGATTCTTGTGATTCGAGTTGTTAAATTGATTGCACTTATTGATTTATGTATGGATCGGATTGCAAACCGCAACAGGTGAAATAAGAAAGGGTTTATATTTATACGGTGGGATCGGGTTGCGCACCGTAATAGATGAAATAAGAGTCGATTGATATGGTGAAATAAGGGAAGATTATGATATTGACTTTGATTATATGGTGGGATCGGGTTACGCGCCAAAATATATATTTACTTATTATTATTGATTATTTACATGGTGAAAAAAGGGAGGATCGTGTTATACGGTGAAATCGGATTGCGCGCCGCAGCCGTTTATGTGTTTTGTATTCCTTGTTGTATTGTGTTGGCTTCGATGCTTTTGTATGAGACTCGGAGGATTGATATTTCTTGTATTTACTGGTTTTCTTTGAGGATTGAGTTATTTTCATGAGTTAACTGCCTTATTTTGTTTCTGTATTTTTCTTTCCTATCATTATTTTATACTACGTATAGGTTATTGAAAGTGACCCGCCTTAGACTCATCACTACTTCGTCGAAGTTAGGCTTGGCACTTAAATAGTACATGGGGTCGGTTGTACTCATACTACACTCCGCACTTCTTGTGCAGATTTTGGTGTCGGTCCCAACAACAGTCAGTAGATTGCTCGAGTTGAGTATTGGACGGAGACTTGAGGTACAGCTGATCGGCGTTCGCATCCCTGAAGTCCCCTTCTACTTTATTTTAGCTGTGTATTTTCTTTCAAACAACTTTACTTTTATTCAGACTACTGTTATTCTAGTCGCTCATGCACTCGTGATACCAGTTCTAGGATTGTATCTGGATATTCCGGTTATTATGGTTTTCCATACTCTATTTCATATATTATAGTTTAATTGGTATTATTTAATTTGATTTGTTAAAAGTGGCTAAAAAACTATTCTAACATTGGCTTGCCTAGCAAGTGAAATGTTAGGCGCTATCACGGTCCCGATGGTGGAAATTTCAGATCGTAACACTAGGACCTTTTTTTTTTTTACTAATTATGTGAGTACGTTATTACACCGTGCCAAAATTCCTTTAATCTTTACTTCTGTACAATTCCTTCTTTCTCCTCTATAATACTATTTGATTGAGAAATAATTTCCGAAAAATGGAAAAAGAATTTGTGAAAATTTTGAAATATTTTTTTAAGAACAAACGCCACTAGTTCTCAACATCCAACATAGACACTTTCTTTGCCTTCCGCCTTGGGCCCTGTTGGATCCGTCCTGGAATCGTCTGATACCCCCCCCCCCCCCCGCCCCAACAAATTGAAAAGAATATGCAATATAAAAATCATCAAGATAATGTATGTTTCCGTTAATGTTATGTTTTATAAATTTTATACACTTCTACCACTATAAATTTTAAGTCAACTCTATCTAGTTCTGATATGATAAATCTCTTGAAATTGATCTTATATACTTTGCAAGTCTCTATTAAATAATGCAAATGTCGTATATTTCTCAAATAATCGGGTCTTATACTTACGTAACTTCATGTTATATTTGAGTCCCTACTGATTCTAGAAATATCCAGCAAATGTGAAAAGTAAAAGGGCTAAAACTATCCCTATATTATCAAAATTGGTAAAAAAAGAAAAGAGAGAGAATTATATGTAAATACAGTCAACATGCATGCATTACGAATAGGTGGCTTATATACAATTTTGTAAAGTTGTAGCCCAAAACAATAATTTAAGATTCAATATAGGTTCTCAAAATTGCTATTTACTTTTTTTTGCTTTTAAGCTCAAGCTTCTAATCCAATATCCGATTTAGTATATGTGACTTAGTTCAATAAATTAAATCCATTTGGGTAGTAAAAATTATATTTTAAGGTAACTCATCATTGTTAAACAAGCTTAAATAAGTGGGTTTAAATTTTAAATTTGATTTTGTACGAAATTTAGAGTGAGTGTTGTCTAGACTTGTTAGAAATAGTCTAACTAGGTTGTTTATAAAATTTAAAGTCATTTAATAAAAATTTGGACTGGTTTTGAACAAGAATTGTACTTTTATACAAGGCAGGTACATTACGTATATAGGTGCATAAAAGTATATAATAGTGTATAAGAGGTATATATGTACCCATATACATAATTATGCAACTTATACATTATTACATAAAAACTGACTTCATCTTTTTACTTACTCCTCTTCTGAAATTTAACTCAAATCTAGCTCAAATTTGCTCCAAATCACTTTAAGTTTAAGTTTTAAACTCCTATTGATGTTTTCAATGGATTGGAAACAACACCCAATGTTGTTTCCAAGTAAACCCAACAACATTCATTTTGAAATTAATCGCAAATCTCCTATCCCTATTTAGCTTTCAAGCTCAAAATCTCTAATGGTCTATAATACTCCATCAATTTTAATTTATGTGAACCTCTTTTATTTTTAGTCTGTGCCAAAAAGAATGACTAATTTTCATATTTAGAACAGTTTATTTTTATGCAATGATTTATAGTCACAGAAAATCTATGTGCCTCATTTTACATTACAAATTCAAAAGTCTTTTACTTTTTCTTAAATTTTGTGCCCAGTTAAATAGGTTCACATAAATTAAAACGAAGGGAGTATAATCTTTGGATTCAAATCATGTATACTAGGTCTTTGTTATATGAACATTGTTAGAAATTTATGAATTACCATAAAAGTAGGAACAAACTTCGGAATAGATGAGACTATGTTGTCCTTTGGACCCTTTCAGAGTTTGTTCTTTCTTATCTGCTACTTTGGTACTATAATCGGATATTGGTCAACTACCTTTATGTAGTAGCTAGTATAGAGAAGCTCCTCGATTGTGATAGACATGTTGGAAGATCAGATTTTCTTATTTTTAGGTGGGCAATCCGCAATGGACCGTGGAGGACTTGGGTCTTCAATGTTGGGCTAAAGGATGAAATGTCACGACTCAATTCCCACTTTAGTCCATGATGGCGTCCAACGTCGCTGTTAGGCAAACCAACGATGAATCATTAACTTAATTATCGATTTTTATACTTTTGAAATCATGAGTTTATTAAATAAAGAAAATTAAGCATAGAAGACCATCAAGATATACAACATAAAAAAATTATAAAATGAAATGGTGACAATGTTAGGTAAAACCATAAACATCTACTAGAAATTTTAAAAACCTGATGTTACGAGTGCACGAGCAATCTAGTAGAATATACGAACCACTATAACCATTATTTGAAATGAAAAATAGTAAATACAACAAGAAGGAGACTTCGGGTGCTGCAGATCAGAGCATGGGGAGCAGCTCACTACTAAGTCTTTGGATAGTGCGTATATGCCCGAATGGCCACCAGATGCACTTGTCTCAGCACCTGCACAAGTAGTCAGAAGTATAGCATCAATACATAAATTAACGCGTACCCAGTAAGCATCTAGTCTAACCTCGAAGAAGTAGTGACAAGGGTTCGATATCGATACTTACTAGTAGTCCAATAAATAAAGTACATGAATTATAAATAGCATAAAGCACTAATAATGAAATAATAAACGGTAATAACATGATCCTTTAACATATTGACAGTTTGAAATTCTCAAATATCATGTGATATCTCAAATAGATAAGGAATATTAAGTAAACACCAAGTCTCAAATCAAAAAGGAAGTCTCATGTATATTCTGACTCCTGGAGATATTACACATAAATTATACCTAGGTCGTACAGCCTGATCCATAATAATCATGTACACTGCCGAGGATTGACTGACACAAACAATATATGTATTTCAAATATATTGTCGAGGTCGTACGACCCAATTCATAATGTTATTTCATAGCACTGCGAGACATACAACCCGATCTATAAGAATAGAGAAACTCTATGAACTACGGGTCAAAAAATTACAACACAAAGATGAGAACATAAAGAAAGCATGATTTTACCAACAATCAAGTATCCCGTCAAAAACTCAAGGTAATGAATCTCGGCCCAACATAATCCCTAATCAAATTTTAGTTATAAATTTAAGTAAATAAACTAAGAGGTTGAGTTCAAGTAGTACAAGTATTGCATGATAAAGTCCTGTGTCTTGTCACGACCCAAAATCCCAACCCATCATGATGACGCCTAACACACTTTCTAGGCAAGCCGAACATGACAATAAAGAATCAAAATAACAGAATTTACAGAAATAACATAAGTCTGAAACCTCAATATAGCAAAATAACTCTAGTACAAGATGAGTCCCCCAGAAACCGGTAATACAGAGTCATGATCTCTAATATGAAAATACAAATCTGAAAGGACCAAGTACAATGCTGTGTGAAATAAAGACAGTAGTACATAAGAAAAGAGATGCCAAGACTGCAGTCAAGAATGCAGTTCTACCTTGTCCTTCAGCAATCAACTCTGCTACTAGCCTCTGTTATTGATGACTGAGTCCGACACCTAGTTCTGCATAATTAAGTGCAGAGTGTAACATGAATACAACCGACTTAATGTACTGCACAAGTATCATAACTAATCTCGGGGAGGTAAAAGAAGCAAGAATTATAAATGATACTTTCTATAACATGTACAATTTTATGGATTCAACAAGTATAGAACATTGATGTGAGCAAGTATAAACCACATGAAAGAACTATTTGTGTACGTGTGTACAATTACTCAAGTACTCTGCTCGGTCAATTATACATCATATAAGGTGATATCCAAAGAAATCAGGTAATTAACCATAAAATTTGCAAGTAAATATGAAATGCAAAATCCAAGACAAACAGTGGCCAGAATTTTCCTCAATATTTCCATATCTGTACCAAAACACTAATAAGTTTTCCTCAAATCCACGTGTACAAAATCAAGAGAAAACATGAGAGGGTGACCCTAGGGGGATGAATCCATATCCACATGTTGCACGGGTAATTCACATGATAATAATATCAACCACACTAACAACTCACATATTGCACGGACAATTCACGTACTAATAATACCAATATCTGGATCCGTACAGGTAACTCATGTGTTGCACGGACAACTCACGTGCTAATAATATCAACCGCACAAATAACTCACATGCCAATAGTCACAATCTACCGGAGTGATCACATGCTACCAGTCCATAACTCACAAAAAGCAAATATACGAGAATACATGTACATGATTAATGATTATCAAGTTTCATATTCGTGAATTAGTATAACTAACATGCTATAATGTAGGCATATGCAATGTGTGCTATCACAGCTAGAACATGCAATTTCATCATGAGATAGCAGTTTATCAGGTTCAATCGCGAGAATAACCTCAACAAAATCTCCAATGTCGTACAAATAGCTCACAGAGGGGTACAAATAGTAAAATACATCACAACTTGAAGCTTAGTAGTTAATCCAAGGCATATCATAACCTAAGCACTACCATGAACATGACAATAGTACCCCGGTGCATGCATATGGTGTGCAACCCCACACATATATGCCACTCATAGCATGTAACTATTACAAATAATTCAGGTAACTAGTGCCTCAACCAAGTTTAGGTAAGATACTTACCTCAAGCAAGTCAAATCACTCCCCTAACAAGCCCTTCCCGCGTATATCAAGCTCCTAACAGCTCGAATATAGCCAAAATAACTTAATACCATTAATAATAGCTAGAAAATAATTTTAAATGATAAAGCTAAGATCTTTAATTAAAATCAAAAAATTAACCCCTGATCTGCATCTCGGAACCCGACCAAACTCATAAATTCCAAACACTCATTCAAGTACGAGTCCAATCATACCAAAATCATCCAATTCCAATCACAAATCGATCCTCAAATCATCAAATCTCACTCTCCAATACCATAGCCTAAAATTCCACAAATTTTACCTCAAACACACATAAACTATGTGTAATAATCAATATCTATCATCAAAATTGAATAAACTTCATTCACCTCTTCAATTATGGTGAAAAGCACTCCAAATATCACTTTAGACCGAGCTCCAAAATCCCAAAAATGAGAAGAAAAGGCAAAACCCTCGATTTATAATCCTGTCCAGCAAAACCGCACCTGCGGTCCAAGGAAGTGCACTTACGACATCGCATCTGCGAGAATTTCTCCGTAGATGCAGAACTCACTAACTCCCCACTCGTTCACTTATGGGGGCTCCTATCCGCCTCTGCAGCTCTGCACCTACGAACTTTTTATGCACCTGCGCTCAGTTGTCCGCATCTACGGACTCCCTTAATGGCTCATCTTTCCGCTTCTGCGACCCCTTATCTGCATCTGCGGGCTTGTAGATGCGATAAACCCTTCGCACCTATGACCCTTCACCAACCCCGGCCCAATCACGCACTTGCGATTAGATGGACCCTTTAGCAGCGTCGCACCTGCGGAAATTTCCTTGCAGATGCGATTGCACCAGAACTTCCAACCTTCAGCAATCCTTCAAGGCACAAAATGATCTGCCAACCACCCGAATTACACCTGATGCCCTCGGGATCCCATCCAAACATACCAACAAATCCTAAAATATAGTATGAACTCGCTTGAAGCCTCAAATTATATCAAATAATTCCAAAACTACG
This sequence comes from Nicotiana tabacum, assembly GCF_000715075.1. Taxonomy (NCBI): domain Eukaryota; kingdom Viridiplantae; phylum Streptophyta; class Magnoliopsida; order Solanales; family Solanaceae; genus Nicotiana; species Nicotiana tabacum. The sequence goes on along the minus strand of NC_134099.1, from coordinate 117,918,835 downwards.
AATCGCACATCGATTCAAGCCTAATGAAACTAACAAACTTCCAACTTCTAAAACCAATGTCGAATCATATCAAACCAACTCCGAATGACCTCAAATTTTGCACACTAGTCCTAAATGACACAACATACCTATTCCAACCCCCAGAACAAAAATCCTAACCTGATATCGATAAAGTCAACTTTCAGTCAAACTTCTCAACCTTCAACTTTCCAACTTTCGCCAAAAATCATCAAATCAATCTACGGGCCTCCAAATTAACATTCAGACATAAGACTAAGTCCTAAATTACTATATGAAGCTATCAGAACAATTAAAATTCCATTCCAAATTTTTCTACACAAAAGTTAAACTTCGATCAACTCTTCCAACTTAAGTTTCCAACCTTGGGACTAAGTTTCCCAATTCAATCTGAAATATCCCCGAAACCAAATCAACCACCCCTACAAGCTACATAACTACAAATAAACATAGGAGAAGCAGTAAATAGGGGAACGAAGCTATAATACACAAAAATAACCGGCAGAGTCGTTACAAGTCTACCGGACATAAGTATGATTTTAGCTACGTACGAACTCTCGTCACCTCGTGAGTACGTAGCACCCAAAATAAGTATCACATAAAAAAAGTACCTACAGAGATAATTTCCTCTTACAAGATTAAGCAAGAGACTTACCTTGCTTACAAGCCCTCTAATCGGCTCATAGGCCACACTAGTTGCCTCAAAGCAATGCTGAGCAATCCAAAACTAGCCAAATGTCATATAGAATAATTGATATATACTCAAAGTTCATAATTCATCTATTAGAGTAATTTCCCTACCCAATTCAAAAAGTCTATAAAAGTTCCAGGCCCATGTGCTTGGATTCTAAAAAAATTCGTAGATAAATATTACCCATGACTTTACGAACTCAAATATATAATTTATACCCAATTGCATAATCAATTTTGAGGTCAAATCTCATTTTTACCAAAATCAAGATTTTCCAGCAAAATTCCATAATTTCTACCAATTTTATGTTAAATATACCCATAAACTATGTATTAAACTCACATTAGGTAGAAATCACTTACCTTAAAATGCTAGGTGAGAATCTCTCTCCAAGAAGCTCTAAAATCAGCTAACACAAAAGAGGAATGGCAAAAATAAGCCTAAGTCCCTACTTTTAAAAAATATTTCTGCCAATGAACCTTCTTCACGATCACGGTTCGCGAAGACAAAATTGTCCATGCCTAGCATTTTCCTCTTCATGAATGCGAAAGGGCCTTACGATCGCGAAGGCCATCCTGGCCTACCCTTCACGAACACGAAGGCCAATAGCCTACCAACCCCCAGCCTCTACTACTTCTTTGTGATCGCGTCTTACCCCTCATGAACGAAGCTTCACAGTCCCACACAAAGGCAACCCCACCTTTGTGAATGCGAAGAACAAAATGACCCAACCCAAATCCTTTATTGCGAAAGCGAGACTTCCTCTGCATTCATGAAGAAGGAAACCATCACCAGAAAAATTTGCCAATTAGACTTAGCTCCGGTTGGTCCGAAACACGCCCGAGCCACTTGGGACCCCGTCTGAATGCATCAACAAGTTCACATACATAATTCGTAACTACTCGAAGCCTTGGAACACATAAAACAACATCAAAACCAAGAATTGCACCTCAAAACCAAATCAATCAACCTTTGAACTTCAACTTCTTCCAACTAGCTCCGAACGTGATGAATCGTGCTTAGACAACTCGGAGTGACGCCAATTGCTGTTTTTGTTTCTGTATTTCTGATTTATCCACTGGGTCAGTCTGGTTGGTTCTTTGCACCTAGTTTTGGTGTAGCAGCTATATTTCGATTCATCCTCTTTTTTCAAGGGTTTCATAATTGGACGTTGAACCCGTTTCATATGATGGGAGTTGCCGGTGTATTGGGCGCTGCTTTGCTATGCGCCATTCATGGTGCTACCGTAGAAAATACTTTATTTGAAGACGGTTATGGTGCAAATACATTCCGTGCTTTTAACCGAACTCAAGCCGAAGAAACTTATTCAATGGTCACCGCTAACCGCTTTTGGTCCCAAATCTTTGGGGTTGATTTTTCCAATAAACGTTGGTTACATTTCTTTATGTTATTTGTACCAGTAACCGGTTTATGGATGAGTGCTTTTGGAGTAGTCGGTCTAGCCCTGAACCTACGTTCCTATGACTTCGTTTCTCAGGAAATTTGTGCAGTGGAAGATCCTGAATTTGAGACTTTCTACACCAAAAATATTCTCTTAAACGAAGGTATTCGCGCTTGGATGGCAGCTCAAGATCAGCCTCATGAAAACCTTATATTCCCTGAGGAGGTTCTACCACGTGGAAACGCTCTTTAATGGAACTTTAGCCTTAGCTGGTCGTGACCAAGAAACCATTAGTTTTGCTTGGTGGGCCGGGAATGCCCGACTTATCAATTTATCCGGTAAACTACTAGGGGCTCATGTAGCCCATGCTGGATTAATCGTATTCTGGGCCGGAGCAATGAACCTATTTGAAGTGGCCCATTTCGTACCAGAGAAGCCTATGTATGAACAAGGATTAATTTTACTTCCCCACCTAGCTACTCTAGGTTGGGGGTAGGCCCTGGGGGAGAAGTTATAGACACCTTTCCATACTTTGTATCTGGAGTACTTCATTTAATTTCTTCTGCAGTATTGGGCTTTAGCGGCATTTATCATGCACTTCTGGGACCTGAGACACTTGAAGAATCTTTTCCCTTCTTTGGTTATGTCTGGAAAGATCGAAATAAAATGACCACAATTTTAGGTATTCACTTAATCTTGTTAGGTCTAGGTGCTTTTCTTCTAGTATTCAAGGCTCTTTATTTTGGGGGCGTATATGATACCTGGGCTCCGGGAGGGGGAGATGTAAGAAAAATTACCAACTTGACCCTTAGCCCGAGTATCATATTTGGTTATTTACTAAAATCCCCTTTTGGAGGGGAAGGATGGATTGTTAGTGTGGACGATTCAGAAGATATAATCGGAGGACATGTATGGTTAGGTTCCATTTGTATACCTGGTGGAATCTGGCATATCTTAACCAAACCCTTCGCATGGGCTCGCATTTACTTTTCTAGTTAGAGACCAACGTCTTGGGGCTAACGTGGGATCCGCTCAAGGACCTACTGGTTTAGGTAAATATCTAATGTGTTCCCCGACTGGAGAAGTCATTTTTGGAGGAGAAACTATGCGTTTTTGGGATCTGCGTGCTCCATGGTTAGAGCCTCTAAGGGGTCCAAATGGGTTAGACTTGAGTAGGTTGAAAAAAGACATACAACCTTGGCAGGAACGGCGTTCCGCAGAATATATGACTCATGCTCCTTTAGGTTCTTTAAATTCCGTGGGTGGTGTAGCTACCGAGATCAATGCAGTCAATTATGTCTCTCCTAGAAGTTGGTTAGCTACCTCTCATTTTGTTCTAGGATTCTTCTTCTTCGTAGGTCATTTGTGGCACGCGGGAAGGGCTCGTGCAGCTGCAGCAGGATTTGAAAAAGGAATTGATCGTGACTTTGAACCTGTTCTTTCCATGACCCCTCTTAATTGAGATGAGACAGGAGATCCAATGCTTGAATGAAGTAAAAATCACTTTGATTCTATTTCAAGGCTCAAAATCCCAAACAAACATCGATAACAACTAAGTCTACTTAATACCAAGCTTAGAAAACTCTAAAACCTTCAAGACGCCAACTTTCAACAATAAGCGTCGAGATGCTCCCAGTTCACCCAAAACTCAATTCGAACATATGCTTAAGTCTAAAATTATCATACAAACCTATTGCAACCTTCAAATCCTTGTTTCGAGGTTATTTACTCAAAGTATTGATTTAAGTCAAACTTGGCCACTTTAGGCCATTATTATGGAACTAAGTGTTCTGAATTCAACCTGAACCCTTGCAAAATCAAACCAACCATACCCCAAGTCATAAAATAGTAAAAGCACATACGTGATGTCTTAAATAGGGAAACGAGGATATTAAAAGCAAAATAAGTGGTCGGGTCGTTACAAGAAAAGATTCTTTAAAGTTATGTACAACCTGGGCCAATCAGGGTTAAAAGCAAAAATATGGGCCCAATTTGGTTGGAATGTTGGGCCAGCAGACCAATAGTATAATTTTTTCATATAAAAATGTCATTCGTCCACCTATCTGTCTGTCTATATATATATATTAAAAGTAGGAAGCCCAAAACCAGAAAGTTAAAATTAGTAAAATACTCTTTTACTAATAGATATTTTTATATTTGATAATTATAATTAGAGCAATACCTGAAAAATATTAATTTATATAGTGTCTTTTCTAAATAGTTGTGTTCTTTCATTGGTAACTAATTTTTTTAAAAGAAATTATTGGACCATTAGTAAAGAACTACTTATTAAAAAAAGTCTGGTGCATTGATTTTGAAGTGTTGTGTCCCTTCAAATTAGCAAAATAACTTCTCAAATGTGTTCCTTCACATTTATGAAAAAAATCACATTAAAAACGATTATGTTTATGATGTTCAAGTACGATTTAAATCAACAATAATAATCCTAATATAATTTCATAATTAGGATCTAGGGGCAGTGTGTATACAGACCTTATCCCTAACTTGTGAAGATAGAGAGATTGTTTTTAATAGACCCTCGGCTCAAGGAAAGTGTAATGATCCGACTCGTCGTTTTGAGAATTTGTACTCGTTTAGTTGTTTGAGATCTTGAATAGCTTCGCATGATGTATTATAACTTGTATGTATGGTCGGTTTTGATTCTCAAGTGGTTCGGGATTGATTTGGAGGAATAATTTTCAATTTGGAGGCTTTTAGTTGGAAGAGTTGATCAAGTTTGACTTCTTTATATTTGATCTTGGATCAAAGTTTTGATGGTTTCTTTAGTCTGGATGGTGATTTTGGCATTAGGCATATGTCTGGATTTTGATTTGGATTTTCCTAGGGTGATTTGGCTCTAATTGGCGAAAGTTGATAATTTGAAGGTTTGATAAGTTCATAGGTTTGACCATAAGTTGACTTCGATGATATCAGATTTGTATTGTAGTTCCAAAAGTTGTAATAGGTTTGCTATATCATTTAGAACTTGTGTACAAAATTTTAGGTGATTCCGAGTTGTTTAGGCATGTTCGGCGTTAGTTTGAAAGTTGAAATTTTGATATAGTTCATTAAGCTTGAATTGATGTGTGATTCATGGTTTTGATATTATTTTGTATGATTTGAGGCCTCTAGTAGGTCTGCATTAAATTTTGGAATTGGTTGGTGTGATTTGACGGGGTCTCGAGAGCCTTGGGTGTGCTTCAGATTAGTTTCAGACTATTTCGCTTATATTGGAGTTGTTGTTTTTCTGGTTTCCGACAATTCATAGCGATCATGGAAGGTCAATCGCGATCATAGAGTGTATTTTGGGTGGCTCAGGATTTGCTCTTCGCAGTCGCGATGTGGTGGTCGCGTTTGTGGAGCCTGGGAAAATATTCATCGCATTCACATCTAGTGTATCGCGTTCACGTAGAAGGGGAGGCCGAATGAGTTGTGAGGCGCGTGGCCTTCGCATTCACGGGTGGTAGAACGCATTCACGTAGGCCAGTGATGTTGATCATCGCATTTGACGGTTCCAGATCGCGTTCACAAAGCATATTTTTGGCCAGTTTTCAGCTTATGCTTCGTGATCGCAAAGTAGGTCCTCCGATCGCAAGGAATACCCCCGGGCAAACTTATACAATATTTCATTTTGAGGATTTTGGTTATTTTATCACATTTTGAGTTATAGATCTCGGATTTGTGCAATTTTGAAGAGAATTTTCACGATTTGGATTAGGATAAGTATTTTTTTACTCGAATTTATTTAATATTCATGATCCCAACCTTGTTTTTAGCATTTATTTGATAAACAAGTGAGGATAATTGGTGATTTTAGTAAAAATATTTCTAAATAAAATTTGATGATTTGAATGTCGATTGAGGTCGAAATTGGATAAAATTAGTATGGTTGGACTCATATTTGAATGAGTGTTCAGAATTATGAGTTTTATTGGGTTATGGAGTGCAAGCCCGGGGTTGACTTTGCATAACTAAACCAATATCGTATCTTTATTAGTTGGACTTGTTTTCTATGGCTTTTATTGATATTATTAAGTTATTTTGGCTAGATTTGAGCCATCCGGAGGTTGATTCACGCGGGAAAGGATTGTTAGAATACTGGTTTGACTTATTTTTTAGGTAAGTATCTTGCTTAACCTTGTGTGGGGAATACCCCTTAGGATTTGACCTTAATTGTTTATTTGTGTTATATGATAAACAAAGTGAACTTGAGGTGACGAGCGTGTATACATGCATTATATGTGGTTGGTGACCGGAATAGACTTTAGGCTATTAATATACCTTATTTCGGGGATGGATCATGCTCCATTACTATGTGGCTCAGTGAACGAGATCATTATACATGTCTTAGCTGTAGTAATACTTTATTTGTTAAAACTCATCCTTATTTTACTATTTTCATGTCCCTGTGCACATTGTTGATAAATTGTGATCTTATATCTGTGAGGAAACTTTGGTCCTGTTATCTTTGTATATTGTGGTACATGTAGGCATGTTGTGTGGTTGATTGTTGTTATGTGGAGTATAAACGTGGTATTTCACTGTTGTTGATTGTGCGAGGCGATACGGGTGGCTTATTATGATATTGTTTGGCCGGAGCGATATGGGTGTCTATTGTGATATTGTCTAAGTGGAGTGATACATGTGGATATTATGATATTATCTAGATGGAACGATGAGAGCGGCTATTGTAAAATTATCCGGTGGAGTGATACGGATGGCTATTGTGAAATTATCTGAGCGGAGCTATGTGGGTGTCTATTGTGATATTATTCGGGCAAAGTGATACGGGTGACTATTATATTACTATAAGGATAGAGTGATACAAATGCCTATTGCTGTTGTGATGATGATGTGGGCACAAGTTGCCATTTATGTGAGTTCTTTGTGATGATTTGTTGTTGAAAGTGAACCTCTACTTGTTTTGAGGTGTAATCATTTATTTTGACGAGGTCACTGCTATTGTGACCTGTTATACTTTTGTTGTCTGTCTTGACTTGTTGCATAGGTTATTTTGATTGGTGAGCATCGCATGATTTGACTTCGTTACTAATTCACCGAGGTTAGTCTTGATACTTACTGGATACCAATCGTGGTATACTAATACTACGCTTTCGCATATTTTTGTATAGATTTAGGTACTTTGGACTGGACTGATCGGCAGTGAGGTATTTCACACACCGGAGACTTCAAGGTATCATTGCATGATTTGACCACGGGTCTCGGAGTCACCTTCCTTGTTTTATTTCTATTTTTTATGTATTCCAAGCAGTATTGTATTTAGAGATATTCTCGTGTATTTAGTTTGAGCTCGCGACTATATACTACCTAGATCTGAAAATTAATGTTAAGTATTGTCGTTTTGGCCTGTATTACTCCTATTTCAGCATTTTTATCAACTCTGTTTTGTCATATCACGTTCTTACTATTTTAAATAAATATTAAGTGTTAGGTTTACTTAGTTTTAGAAATGGCGAAATAAATAAATGGCCTCTCCAAGTTGTCCACAACGGTCATTTGAACACCTTAACTGACCTATTTATCAAGTAGACACCTCAAATTATTTTTCAGTGTATCTCTTAAACCCTTCAAAGTGACATGGAAAAATGTGTGTACTACAGTCGCGTTGCAGCAAGTGAAGCTTTCAAAATTGTGTTTATTTCTTTTCTTTTTTTAATTTAACTGGTGGAGGCCACTTTTCCTCACTCTTTCTTCTCCAAAATTTTCTTCCGCTATTCACTCCACCTTAACGCACCATTCTCAATATCACATCTTTACTATGATAGTGAATGTGCAATATAGTAGAATCCATTGAAAACTCCGGCGTGTAGAAGCCATTGAAAACAGTAGAACTGCACAAGTTATTTTCATCCATTCCCCTTAAGCCATTCCCAAGAGGCAAAAATTGGTGGTAAAACAGTGATGTCTTCAGCTGTAATTAATGGAGCTCGATGGAACAGATTTTTCGGCAAAAATCCGACTAGAAAATAAGGTCAACGAACTACGACGCTAATGCCACGGTTACATCTGCTACTTCTAAAACCCGACTCAGAAGCAAAAACAACAGCCCCCAGAAATTCAAAATTTTGTAGCAACATGGACGATAAACAGGAAATGGTTCATGATTGTTGCCGGCGGTTATAGCTGTTGCCGGCGTCCATGGCTATTACCCGCGTCGGTGGTTGTTTGGAAACGGCTGAAGGCACTTCGAGGAGGAAAGTGTCATTTGGATAGAAGCAGCGACGCCTTGGAGAGGAGGTTGGACGACTGGAATTCTTAGGGGACTAGGGTCTGCTCTTGGTTGAAGAAGAAGAGGGGGCGGCTGGGAGGGGTCTAGGTCTCTAGGGTTTATTTATTATTATTGCTTTTTTTTTGTTTTTGTTTTATAATAGGTGGCAAATTTTTTAATTAAAATTACACATGGCATTTTCTCATTTGTTCGTTTGACATGAATCCGAGAGTGTATTTCAAACAAGGTGGGCTGATGAGGTCGGGTGTTTAATTGACCTACTTTATTGAAGGATTAAAGTGTCCAACTGAAGATGGGGTCAGTTGAGGTGTTTGACTGACCGTCAAGGACAATTTGAATGGACTGTTTATGTATTTCACCAAAAAATATAGGTGTCATTACGACTCTCGTGGAGAAAATTGGGTTGCGACAGGAAGCATAGTCGCAACAGTGTTGAAAAGGTATGACTTAAATGAAGACAGTAACAAGTACAAAAACAACATTCACCCAAATCGCTCGAAGAAATTGACTAAGTCAGTAATAAAATGATTTGATGGCATCCAATCGGGTTCCTTTAAGTAGTTAATATTTTTTTTATTTTATGTTAGTTTTGTTGAATTTAACTTGTTAAAATAAAATAGGGTACATATGTATAAATGGCGACTGTTCACGCCCAACTATACCTATTAAAAGGACACGCAGGCGTTGCAAATATAATCTTAGTATTTAGCCCAGAGTCGAACCCATAAGGAATTAACCTATAAATTACCTTCGTTAGACTTACTAAATTCTCCGGAATCAACTTCCCAAATGTTGTCAATAACAATTGATGGTATTTCTACTAACTAAGAATGTAAGTAAATGAGTAACCGAAAACTAACTATGATTAAGTTGTAAACAATTAAGAGAAGGTTCTAAGGTTATGATTTCCCCTATTGATGGAATCCCTTCCGGTTATGTTTCATATAGATTCACCAAATCATCTCTATCAATCATGAGCACTCTTATTACCTTAAATTTCTCCCGAGTAATTACGATAATTTACTAGACGCACTCTCCCAAGATACGCTAGCTGGCTTTGTTTATTACATCTCACTTTAGATTTCACCCAAGGCTTCGTTATCCCTAATCCCGCCTTTAAACCCGCAGTTATTGATCCCTCATATACTTTGGGAGTGGTGTTGTTCAACAATTACCTAAATATGCACTCTCTCCCGAGTTATGCACACTAAATAGGCACAGCTAATTAAGGATCCTGTCAATTAACTACAACAAACACGTAGTTGAATAAATATAGATTAAACTGGCAAACTATATTAACATCACAAGAAGTTCATCCTTCAATAGGTTCCATCAAAACCCTAGACTAAGGAATTAGCTACTCATGACAAAATAAGATAAAACTACTAAATTATTTATAATGAGTAATTGCAAGAAAGTAAAAGGAAATTGAAAAACTCTAATGTTTGGTTGATCTTCTGACACTTGTTCTTGCCTCCAAAGTATTCTAAAAACAAGCTTCTAACAATCTTGGGCGCATTTCTAAAGCTTATAAGGGTTTGGCAAAAGTTTTCCTAAATTTACACTTTGATCCCCAGATTTTCAGACGCGTGAACAGTGCATCGCGGTCGCGGCAAGACCGCGACTCGACCGCGGTGGGAGTTGAACATTCTGCCTCGAGCCTTTATCTGCCACGATTGCACCGCGGTCACGATGGAATTTGCTCAGGCCATTTTCTCGCTTCTTTGTGCTCGGGTACTTCTCGAGTGGGAGTTTTCTTCACCTTATTGCCTCCAGAACACTCCGTGGCACTTCCTCATGTAGAATATTCCCTGCGAAACAAAAGAACACCATTTAGAGCATTTTGTTGGCAATTTACCTATAAAACAACGATAAAGCATGGTAATATTGAGGTGTAAATATCATCTATATTGCCTAATATCAACACCCCACACTTAAATCATTGCTAGTCCTCGAGCAATCCACCACACTCCATCAACGTTCCTTCCCTAAGCTTTTCCCTTAACGACTCACACCTTGAACATTTTACCAAAGTTGCACCTAGTAGTGAACAACCTTTACCTCAAAAGTCAAATCTCTCGTACCATGCAACATTCGCACTTACTCAAACCACTCTATACAAGAGTCAAGACTTACCTTTCCTTTGTGAATCATATGCCCTCACATCACACAAGAGAGTAGTTCCACATATAATGATATTTAGAACAATTAGGAACTTAGATAGACAAAATTTGTTCACTCTCAAAAAGAGAACATTCACATGCCAGAAAGATGCACCATAAGCTTGCCCGTAGTGTAATACTCCACTAATCGAGTCCACTCAGTTTAAGATCAATAGGACTTTACTTGATTGTAATGTAGGCTAAAGGACGGGTAGGATATATTTGGGGAATAGCGACTAACCTCCTTAAGCACTTTTAATACAATTACATTCACTTTCAAAAACATACTTTATGTCAACCAAAAACTCCACCACTTCTTATTTTTTTTCATTTACATCATCCCCCCTCAATTGGGTGCAGTTGTAAAAAACCACCACTTATTAATTACTACATTTTACTAATTTTTTTCTGTGGTTCTCATTCTTTTACTCTTCAAAACTCTGCACCTTTTCTCTATTTCAATGGTTCCAATCAAAAACCAAACCACCACTCCACACTTGTGCTTTTTACAAAATTTCAATGCCATTCAAGTGCTTATGGGAGGTAAAAGGGTTCCAACAGAAGGCTGGTAAAAGGGTTCAAACAGAAGGCTATTCAAACAATTGGGTAAGGTTCGCAATATGGTTGCCAAAGAAACAGGCTTATAGGCTCAACGGGGTTAACTAAGATGTATTACATTCAGGTGGGTTTTCTTTATATGTCTGGCTCAACAAAGAAATGCCTATATCACTTCTAAGACTGAATGAAAATACTATTTCGCTTTGCAAACACACAGGGCAAGTTCTAGGCATCAAATGTGAATCATGGAATACAGTAAAACTCACACACACATGGCACATGACTCACTCCGGATTGATTTATCAAGACATTCTCTTTTAAGTGTTCAAGTTAGATACAAACATACAATTTTAAGGCACTTGAGCAAGATCCAACCATTGAGATTAAGCGTTACACTCTAGTGTCTATTGTGTTCAAGTGTATCAACGCTAAGGGTTTCTCCTTCGATTTTAGCTCGTATCCCATTGATCCTAATCAAAAAACTAAAAAAAACAAAATGAACAAAAATTACCTACACCCGGTTCAAGCTAAACCCTTGGAAAAGAACCGTGGCCCAAAGAAAAATCAAGGGGGAGTTACTACACTACCTAAAAAATAAAAAAATCATTTTGGTATTTTCTCTAAACTAACTTCCCTCAAGAAAATTATCTAAAGGATCTGTCATCAGGAAGAGTCTCCATATTCCCTTTTTTTTCTCGACTTAGTCCCTCAAGAACCCCGCCGAAAGAGATCCGTCGTCGGGATAAGTCACTTACCTATTTTAACTCACCTAATGAACAATTACTCAAAACATCAAAACAATAATATCAAAACAAAACAAAACAAAATCAACAGTCAATTGTTACAAATACATACATACATTGAAGTATCCCCCACCCCACACTTAATATATAGAGATGTCCTCATGACTTAAAAATTTATAGAACAGTGAGGTAAAGGAACTTCCCTGGAGGATCACTCCTGATCGGAGATGGTGTCTGGGTTCACGTTGCAAGAACGACCCAAAGCTCTCAGCCAGCCTAAGAATTTCTTCTCCGACTTCACCTGCCGGTCAGCCAACGCGTCTATGGGGGCACCCAAATCAGTGACTGAGGTACGTAACCCAGCTATCTCCTGCTCCAAAACTGTCATGCGGGTACTCCGGCAGGGCTGAGATGTGCCTGCCTCATCAACTCTCGGAGGTGGAGGAATCTCAGCTGCCTCAACATCATCATCATCATCATCGGATTTATCATCTGAGTCATCAACATTCACCACCGGCTCCATCCCAATTCTGATTTTTCTTACCAAGAACGGGGCTTTCAATGGTAGTTTCCCATCAACTCTAAGGTTTTCAGGGACTCTAGCAAGACGACACAACCTAGTAACTAAAGATGGGAAGTAGAAGCCTTTGAACAACTGAGGTGATCTAATGAGCATCTCGTCATGGAGGAGATGGGCCACATCAAAATCCTGGTGAGCCATGAAACAGTAGATAGCTGATGCCCGTGGTAGATTGACATCAGTCGTGGGTCTGGAAGGCAACAGCTGACTGTTGATAATAGTTAGCCAACACTTATCCTCCCAATTGAGAGATTGGGAGTTAAGTGTGATCCTGGGCTTTATCCATATGTATTCTCTGTCTGCCACACAGATAGTTTCAAGAAGAGCTCCCCACAAGGCACTTGTTCGACTAAAAGTATAATAATTATCAGCTTCTCCCCTGAACACTGGCAGCCGATAAACCCTGTGGATGGCCTCGATAGATGCATTTACCGGATTATTGCGCACAGTAACAACTCCATTCTCACGCTTCGGGCAGTTTGCGTAGAACTCCCTAACCATTTGAACATTGTCCACCTCCGGTATCTCGAAGAAGATGTCCAGCTGACACCTCCTCAATTTATTGAAGATATTCGGGCATTCCACCTATAAGGTCTGTCTGTCAATATGCACCTCATGTAGCAATTTCTTTGCTGCCTTAGCATTGTATCTCCCCTCCGCCGGTTGGTAGACAAAACTAGTATTGTCAAACTGTGGTGCACTGGCTTGACTCCCAGCTCTCGAGGAGCTTCCCGGTCCACTAGCGGAGGACTCGGTGTTGCGTCTCTTCCTGGATGAACTCATTGTACCTGTCAAACAGAGAATCGCCTATTAGTGAGTGTGTGAAACGTGTGACTATTGGTGGTTACTCAAACTTCACCACAACCATGTCACATTAGCTCCTTATAACTCCATTGGGCCAATTCCCTAAACACCTTGTTGGCAAGACAAAATCTGCAGACATATAGCCCATAATGTGACATCAAATCCTCCCCAAATACAATATTACACTACACCATCACACCCCACAATATTTCATCCAATCACCCACCAACAAACACCTTTCCACCACATTAAACACATAGCACCTTCACCAATCATTCTCAAAAATGAAATTCAAAAGAAAAACAAGAAGAAACTAACACAACTCTACCAACAATTACAACCAATTACAACATGAAACTAACATAAACTACAACACAATACAAACAAAAAGAGAGGGGAGAGGTGAGTAGCATACCTTAATGGAGGAGGGTGAGAGGAATGGAGATGGGGAGAAGTGGAATGATTGAATAAGAAGAAGAAGAGAAGAGGTATTTAAGGGTTAGGGTTTAGAGAGAGAGAGATGGAAAAATAGGAGAGGGGAGCAGGTAGTTTAATGAAATAAGAAGGAGGGGTCTGATATTATAAGGGGGCGGTTTTAGAAAATAAAAAAAACGAAAAGAACTAAAAAAAATAAAAATTTTCTTACCTGATGCGGACTGCCGCGATCATACTGCGGTCCCACTGCGGTTGCGGTGGGTCGAGAATTCGAGTCAGTGTAGTAGGCGTTCACCGCGGTCGCGGTGGACTGCCCAGTTCAGAGGCAGAATACTCGCCTCTCACCGCGGTCACGGTGCTGACGCTCTTCAAAGTTACAAGAAAACACTAACAACAACATTCGTGGGTTGCCTCCCATGCAATACCTGATTTAACGTTGTGGCACGACGTAGAAAAGCACATTTAAGGTTCGCTCGACCACTGATGTTCCGTCAAGTTGATCTCTGAAACTTCCTTTGGTTCTTTCATGCCTATGCATAGCTTCAATCCCTGCCCATTGACTCTAAATGTGTGAGAGTCTTTCTCTGAGGCAATCTGTACAGCTCCTGAAAGGAAGACTTCGACCACTTGAAATGGACCAGACCATCGTGACTTAAGCTTACCAGGGAACAATCGTAATCTTTAGTTATAGAGCAATACCTTGTCCTCGGGTTTGAAATGTCGCTCAACAATGTTTTGGTCATGCAACCTCTTCATTCTTTCTTTGTACAACCTTGTTCTCTCAAAAGCAAGATATCTGAAATCGTCGAGCTCATGCAATTCAGTGATCCTCGTTGTGCCCGCAGCCTCATTGTCTAGGTTCAGCTATTTCAATGCCCACCAAGCTTTGTGTTCAAGTTCCACTGGCAAGTGGCAGGCCTTCCCGAACACCAACTTATATGGTGACATTCCAATTTGTGTTTTAAAAGCAATTCTATACACTCAGAGGGCATCATCTAGCTTTTTCGCCCAATCAGTTCTCGTGGCGTTCACCGTCTTTGTTAGTACACTCTTTATCTCTCTGTTGGACACTTCAACCTGCCAACTGGTCTGCGGGTGATAAGGGGTGGCCACCTTGTGGCGTACATCATACTTTGCCAGCAACTTCTCGAAGGCTCGATTACAGAAGTGGGTGCCTCCGTCACTAATAACATCTCTTGGGATCCCAAAACGGGTGAGTATATTATTCTTCAGAAATCCCACCACCACTCTTGCATTATTGGTGGGAAGTGCAATAGCTTCCACCCATTTGGACACGTAATCTACAGCAACAAGTATGTACTTATTGCCATAGGAGTTGACGAAGGGGCCCATGAAGTCTATCCCCCAGACATCGAATACTTCGACTTCTTGAATTGGGTTCATGGGCATCTCATGGTGACGGGAAATGTTCCCGGTCCACTAACATTCATTGTAGCCCTTCACCCATTGGTGCGCATCTTTAAACACTATTGGCCAAAAAAATCAGGCCTCTAGCACTTTCGCAGCTGTCCTGACCCCTCCAAAATGCCCCCCATACGCCGATGCATGACATGCCTGCAAAACAGAAGATTGTTCTATCTCAGGGACGCACCTTCAGATCATATTGTCAACACATATTCGAAATAGGTAAGGTTCATTCCAATAATACATGCGGCAGTCACGATAAAACTTTTTCTTTTGTACAGAGGAAAGGTCATAGGGAACTATACCACTTGCCAAGTAATTTGCAAAGTTTGCATACCATGGCACTTCCTCAATACTAGTAGCGAGTAGCTACTCGTTTAGAAAGGTTTCCAGAATATCTTCAACCTCGACTGAGTTTTCAGCTCCTTCAAGTCGTGTTAGATGATCAGCGACTTGATTTTTCGTGCCCTTACGGTCACGAATTTCGAGGTCGAATTATTGCAATAGCAGCACCCATTGAATCAGGCGCGGATTAGACTCCTTCTTCTCAATCAAGTACCTGAGAGCTGCATGATCAGTGTATACAATTACCTTAGAGCCAATCAGATATGAACTGAATTTATCGAAGGCAAACACCACAACCAACATCTCTTCTCAGTCACGGTGTAATTCAGCTGGGCTCCAGTCAGCGTTCTACTAGCATAGTAGATTGGATGCATTAGCTTGTCTTTCCACTATCCCAGCACTGCCCCCACTGCGTAGTTACTAGCGTCACATATTAGTTCGAAAGGTTGCTCCCAGTCGGGGGCAACAATGATGGGTGTTGTGTCTAGCCTCTTTTTCAGCTCCTCGAATGCTACCCTGTAATCATCAGAAAACAAGAAGGGGTGATCTTTTTCAACAACTTATAGAGAGGGTTGGCAATTTTGGAGAAGTCTCTTATGAATCTCCGGTATAAACAAGCATGCCCGAGGAAGCTCCTGATTGCCTTGACTGAAGTAGGAGGTGGCAGCTTTGCTATCACATCCACTTTGGCACGATCCACCTCAATTCCTTTGCTTAACACCCGATGCCCCAAGACTATGCCCTCTTGTACCATGAAATGACACTTCTCCCAGCTAAGAACCAGGTTAGTCTCGATACACCGTTTCAGCTCACGAGTCAGATTTATAAGGCACTCATCAACTGAGTTCCCCACCACTGAGAAATCATCTATGAACACCTCCATTATGTCCTCTACCATGTCAGTGAATATGGCCATCATGCACCTTTGGAATGTGGCGGGTGCATTACATAGGCCAAAAGGCATCCTCCGAAAGGCATAAATGCCATACAGGCAAGTGAATGAAGTCTTCTCTCTGTCCTCTGGTGCAATAGAGATCTGATTGTACCCTGAGTACCCATCCAAAAAACAGAAGTGTGACCTCCCTGCCAATCTGTCTAACATCTGATCAATGAAGGGAAGTAGGAAGTGGTCTTTCCGAGCGGCGAGATTTAACTTTCTATAATCCATGCAAATTCTCTAGCCTGTGTCGGTTCTTGTAGAGATCAGTTCATTATTTTCATTTTTAACTACCGTCATGCCACCCTTTTTAGGTACATATTGAACCGAGCTAACCCGACTGCTGTCAGAGATTGGGAAGATGATTCCCGTATCTAACCATTTTATCACTTCTTTCTTCATTACTTCCTTCATATTGGGGTTCAGCCTTCTTTGGTGTTCCCTGGAAGGTTTGTGTCCCTCTTCCAGCAGAATTTTGTGCATACAATAGGCGGGGCTGATCCCCTTTATGCCTGTCATGGTCCACCCAATGGCAGTCTTACACTCCTTGAGTACCTGCAAGAGTTGTTGTGCCTGCACATCTAACAAACTAGATGAGATAATAACAGGTAATGTGGAGTCAGGTCCAAGGAACTCATACCTGAGATGGGCGGGCAGTGGCTTTAACTCCAGCTTTGGTGGTTTTTCGATGGATGGCTTGGCTGGAGGAGTTTCTCTATTTTCCAAGTGTAAGGGCTCAAATTCAAGAGTTCTATCCCAGATCTCTCTACCCTCTAACGCCAACACCCATTCTACATGTTCTTCTCCATTCACCTCATCTAAATTTATCAAACATGCAGCAAGGGGGTCCTCAATAGTCAGCATCTCATCATCAGTCTCTACGATTACATCCACGGCATCAATCTGAGAGCAATTGGCGAATTCACTTAGTCGCCTCATAGATTTCTACGCATTGAATGTTATCTCTTCGTCGTTTAATCTCATCTTGAGCTCCCTAGTCTCATAATCAATGAGAGCTCTCCCAGTGGCTAAGAATGACCTTCCCAAAATTATGGAAATCTCTTCATCCACTTTGCAGTCTAAGATCACAAAATCTGTAGGGAACACAAATTTCCCTACCTAAATCAACACATCATCCAGGATACCAGAGGGTCGCTTTACAGTCCTGTTAGCTAGCTGCAACAACATAGAGGTGGGTCTAGCTCTTCCAATCCCCAACCTCTTATAAATCGCCAGGGGCATAAGATTTATGCTGGCCCCTAGATCAAACGGTGCCTTAGCAAAAGCAAAATTACCAATAGTGCATGAAATTGTAAAGATCCTTGGGTCAGACAGCTTTTCCGCAATTGGTCTAGTTACCACTGCACTACAGGTCTGAGTAAGAGTAACTGTGGCCAAGTCTTGGAAATCAAATTTTCGGGACATCAAGTCCTTCATCATTTTTGCATACCCAGGCATCTCTTTCAAAGCATCAATCAATGGAATATTTACCTGGATTTATTTCAACATCTCCAAGAATTTCTTGTATTGCTCCTCTTTTTGGTACTTAGCCAGCCTCTGAGGGAATGGTGCAGAAGGTCTCTTCTTCCCAATGATTTGGGATTGATATTTATCAGCTGTCACCTCAACTACTAGGTCCTGGGCTGTCTCAACTTCTTTCTCAGTCTCAATCTGAATGTTATTTTCTTCCTGGGCAGGCTGGACTGTCACCTCTGTCAGTTTCGTTGACTCATCCAGCTCAATGGGCACTGGTATGAGTGTCTCATCCTATCTGGTTTCTTGAGTTCTCTCTTGCTCTACATCCAAATCTCTGTCGTTACGTAGACTCACTGCCATCAGTTGCTTCGGGCCTTGATCTTTTGGGTTTATCTGGGTGCCTACAGGTAATATCGCATGAGGACGATTGTTCAGAGACATCGAAATTTGGCCCATCTGCACTTCAATATTCTTGATAGCTGAATCATGTGCATCTACTCTCTCACTAATTTTTGCATTAGACCTAATAACCTGCTGCATCATTGCCTCAAGTCTAGCAAACCCATCTTCATGCCTTCCACCATGTTGTTGCTGAGGAGGGTGATACCCCTGCTGCTGATTCTGATTATTATATCCATGTGGCCATGGATGAGGTGCCATATTGTTAGGAGGTCTCATACCTCCCATGTTCCCATTGTTGAACTGTGGTTGGACTGGCATGTACGACTGATTTTGCTGGCCCTAATTTTGACCACCATGTCTCTGGCCTCCATAATTAGACACATAGTTCATGTCTTCAGGGTAGTGATGATGATCATATTTTGCATTCCACTGGTTACCAATTGGCTGACTAATGTAAGATGTGCACAAGCCCCCATTGGTAGTATCTACGATGTGTACCTGCTGCTTCTGCCCTGACTCTTTCACCTTTTTAGTGAGTATACTCATCTGTTTCAATAATGTAGCCATATTTTCAGCCATAGAGTTGGATGGATCTAAGGGCACTGAGTGAACCACTGTAGTGATAGGTGCATTCCTGGTTGTCCATCCCGAATTCTGCGCCATCTTATCAAGAAGACTCTAGCCTTCTCTCCATGTTTTGCTCAAAAATGCTCCACCAGCTGAAACATCAACAATGTTCTTCACGCTATCTGACAATCCCATGTAAAACCGCTGCCCTAACATCATATCTGGAATACCATGGTGCAGATATATAACCACCATCCCTTTGAAACGTTCCCATGTTTCATGCAGTGTCTCCATTGGTCTCTGTTTAAAACTCAAAATTTCATCAATTTGTTGAGCAGTCTTGTTGGGTGGGTGGAACTTGTTATGGAATTGCTTGACTAACTCCTCCCAAGTGGTTATAGAATTAATGGGGAGTGAGTTTAGCCAGTTCTGGGCTACTCCTGTCACTGAGAATGGAAACAATAACAGCTTGATTGCTTCCGGAGTTAAGTTGGGTTGCCTTTGCATTTTGTAGATTGACAGGAAATTTTTCAAGTGTTGTTGAGGATCTTCGACTTGTGACCCTGAAAATAGTCCCTTGTTTTGCAACAAGTGCAACATGTTATTCGTGATTTGGAATAATTCAGCCTGTATCTGCGGGACTACAATCGTTGTGGCCAGATTTTCAGCTGTAGGTTGTGCCCAGTCATAGAGAGCAGCCTCTGGCACAAGAGGTGCCACAGGTGCTATTGACACTACTGGGTCTACCAAATTGTCCCTTGTGTCTGGTTCGATTTGTTCAGTTGCTTGTTGTTGTTTGTTTTTACGGTTAACCATATTCAAGGCCTTGAAAACTTTCTCGGGATCTGATAATGCTTGAAATACTTCACCAGTTCTCGATGAGTTTCTAGGCATGCACCTGTACAACCAAATCAACAAACGTTAAAATTTCAATGTAAAGATTGGGTATAGAGAAAACTGATTACACTAAGAATTTTTGTACTTCTTTTAATTATAATTGATAACACCGTTAATTTCCCAGTAACGACGCCAAAATTTAATCACGCCCAACTATACCTATTAAAAGGATACGCAGACGTTGCAAATATAATCTGAGTATTTAGCCCAAAGTCGAACCCACAAAGAATTAACCTATCAATTACCTTCGTTAGACTTACTAAATTCTCCGGAATCAACTTCCCAAATGTTGTCAATAACAATTGATGGCATTTCTACTAACTAAGAATGTAAGTAAATGAGCAACTGAAAACTAACTATGATTAAGTTGTAAACAATCAAGAGAAGGTTATAAGGTTATGATTTTCCCTATTGATGGAATCCCTTCCGGTTATGTTTCATATAGATTCAAATCATCTCTATCAATTATGAGCACTCCTATTACAGTAAATCTCTCCCGTGTAATTGCGATAATTTACTAGACGCACTCTCTCGAGATACGCTAGCTGGCTTTGTTTATTACAGCTCACTTTAGATTGCACCCAAGGCTTCGTTATCCCTAATCCAGCCTTTAAACCCGCAGTTATTGATCCCTCATATACTTTGGGAGTGGTATTGTTCAACAATTACTTAAGTATGCACTCTTTCCCGAGTTATGCACACTAAATATGCACAACTAATTGAGGATCCTGTCAATTAACTACAACAAACACGTAGTTGAACAAATAGAGATTAAAATGGCAAATTATATTAACATCACAAGAAGTTCATCCTTCAATAGGTTCCATCAAAACCCTAGACTAAGGAATTAGCTACTCATGACAAAACAAGATAAAATTACTAAATTATTCATAATGAGTAATTGCAAGAAAGTAAAAGGAGATAGAAAAGCTCTAATGTTTGGATGATCTTCTCACACTTGTTCTTGCCTCCAAAGTATTCTAAATACAAGCTTCAAACAATCTTGGGCGAGTTTCTAAAGCTTATAAGGGTTTGGCAAAAGTTTCCCCGAATTTACACTTTGGTCCCCAGATTTTTTGACGCGTGAACAGTGCACCGCGGTCGCGGCAAGACCGCGACTCGACCGCGTTGGGAGATGAACATTCTGCCTCGAGCCTTTATCTGTCGTGGTTCCACCGTGGTCGCGGTGGAATTTGCTCAGGCCATTTTCTTGCTTCTTTGTGCTCGTGTACTTCTCGAGTGGGCGTTTAGAGCATTTTGTTGGCAATTTACCTATAAAACAACAATAAAGCATGGTAATATTAAGGTGTAAATATCATCTATATAGCCTAATATCAGTGACGATCTCATACTGCATAACTTGGAATAATTTAATAGTTTTGGCCTATATATATATATATATATATATATATATATATATATATATATATATATATATATATATATATATATATATATATATATATATATATATATATATATATATATATATATATATATATATATATATATATATATATATATATATATATATATATATATATATATATATATATATATATATATATATATATATATATATATATATATATATATATATATATATATATATATATATATATATATATATATATATACATTCTTTTTTCTTAAATCTTATACTCCAATCCTCAAATTTCTTTTTTAATTGTGTTGAGTTTTTAAATTAGAAGAAATTAATAGGGATAACTTTGATTTTTTTTTTTGGTAGGCACATCATTTTGAATATCGAATTTTCATTAAATATTTGCACAATGTGGGAAAATTACTATTATCAAAATAGTATCCTTGAAATACATTGCCTACATTTCTTTCATATTTCATTAAAATTCTCTTGTACAATTTTACCTTTTTTAGATTATATTTTTAACATTTCTCCTATTCAGTGATAACGTTTATGCAATTAGTGGTCGAAACATGGATGTGGTTTAATAGTGACATACTAATAATATTATTTATCGGTCACTATTATTTTGGTTTGAAAGAGGCAGTATAGCTCAAGGAAGAAAAGTTTTATTTATATTTATTTTCTTGAGGCAAGTTACTTTTATCGACTTGATAAATAATTTTAAAGGTCTCTTGAAGAGTTTAAAAGCATTTGTTCAATTTTGATGGAAAAATATTTTATTATAAGTCTCTGAAATATCTCTTCAATTCTCCTCACAAATCTCCTCGGATAAAATAAGCTATCAATATCCCTATTTATAATAGTATGAAATCAATTTTAACTAGAAATAGAAAATTTATTTTTATATTAATTCTGACTACAAATCCTATTTAGACATGAATTAAATAAACTAAATCCTAAACAATTAAGATTTCTCTACAACTTTGATTTAGTTTTCCAACAAATTTGACGGGAGAGTGCAATAGATTTAATTTGAATTGACAATATTTTAGTCTTTCAGAAAAAAAAAAAGGGGTGTTAGTCTTTCTTTGGCACATAAATTGTGAACAATTTATTTCTTGAAAATCTTTATGCATAATTTTATGACTTCTATTTTTGTACTGTATGATGCCGAAAGCTTCATACCAAAGTTACTTTTTCAAGGTTGAAAAATTGAAAGAATAAAAAAAGGAAACAAATGATAGTGAAGGAAATTATAGAGATATACTGTTGGTGTCATTATTGTGTGTGTGTATATATATATATATATATATATATATATATATATATTTGGAATAGATTTATTAGAGGTTTGAAAATATCTTTTAGTTTTACAATTAAAAAAAGAAATTAATCAACATACAAGAAATTTATTTAACGATTTTTAATTACAAATATATTAATTATCCATTTTAAATGGTTCAAGTTAAAAGATAGTTGGTTGAACTTTGAAAAATCAGTATTTGAAGATAAAGTTGATATTGGAAAGAAGATAAAATTATGTTTGACATGAATTTTATTTGGAGAAAAAGTTAAACTTTTATGAGTGAAACATTACTTCAGTCATGATTCTCAAAAAGAAAAAATTAGCTTAAGAATTTACCATTTAAAAGTGAATAATGGAATGTAAAACAAACATTATTATTTGCGAATAATGTGTGTCCGAATATCCTTATAACTCAAACAAAACTTATGGCATGCATATTATAAAAATTCTACATCTTGCAATACAAACTTTATAATAATGATATAAAATAAACGCGCAAAGCATGTTCGGATAGACTAGTTAGATTAAAAGTACGAAGACCTTTTACGAAATATCTTTCACTTTTTTTACTTTTTAAAAATAAAGTATACACAACAAAATAATCATTTAATATCTCTCCTATTAATTAGGAATAGTCATTTAATTTATTATTTTACTAATATTTTGGACGTTAAAATTAACTATATTTTTTATTATTAAATTTTTACTTATTTGAGTTATATAAAAATCCCTAATAACTGTCTAGTTTTTAGGTTAAACAACCAACCCCAAAACTTGAGAACTTGTCAAAAGGCAGGCCTAGATGGTGTAAAGTGACATGCCCAAAAAAATGCATGCAGCATCAAATAATTGATAAAAAACCCATAAATTATTCATCTGTTCACTAAAATTAGAGACATTCTTAAACTGGCACGCTTGTGAAATTCCCGTCTTGAAAATCTTCATATTATACGTTAATTCAATAATGTTGACAATTGACAAGATGGAGTAGCCAATGGTTCAATTGTCAATTTATCAAGTTGTTCTTGCCAAGAAAAGTGGCTATATCTAAACATGAATGTCACTCCAATGCCTTATTTATGGGGAATTGACACTGTATAATAATGCATTAATATAAGAGAAATTTTCATAAAACTTTATCTTTTAGGGGTAATTGGCTCTCTATAGATATCATTTGCTATATTACGGATTGTCGATACGTTTTCTGTTGTTATAAGATGTATTAGATGTATTTAAGCTACTGTATTTATGAATACAGTAGCATAAATAGGCGTGAATCAGCGAAGTCCAGCTAATCAGTTGTTGTATTCGAGTGTATTCGACTATATTAATGGCGTGAAACATGGGATTACAGCTGGATAAATTATTATATTCGACTGTATTCACGGTGTGAAACAACGGATTACACTGTTTTAAATGGAAAGTGAATCAATTAACATAATAGACTCCTAATATAAATCAACAAACTCAATTACAACACACAAATTTTGTATTTCCAGTTATAAAAAAGATTCTCAACCGAAAAATATCCCAAAAATATAGCAATCTTCGGAGAAATTATATAATACATCTGAATACATAAATTATATTAATAAAAAAACATATGAATATATTCATGGCATATAGCGAGACAATGAATACAATGAAATACATAGAATACAGCGGGATACATTGAAATACAATGAAAAAAAGACAGTGAATGCAATGAAATACATGGAATACAGCGAGATACATTGAATTACAATGAAAAAAAGACAATGAATACAATGAAATACATGAAAATACAGCATGATGCATTGAAAATACATTGAAATATATTAACAGAAAATCAAGTTGCTCAGCCCCAAACTCCGTCATCTTTGTTCAAGAACAAACCCTAATTTTCGGCGAATCTGTCATCGAGCAACGAAATAATCCACCTAGTATCTGGTCTACTATATCGTCTTCCACTTCGATTGAGACCATGTCATCGATGACCATTGAGAATTTTGTGCTTATTGTTTTCTTGATCTCACGTCGAGCAAAGGGATAGTCAATCCTTGAATTGTATGGTATCGTCCACTGAACTGACGAGTTCATGAGGAACTGATGCAACTGAGAATCGTTTGTTTTCAAGGCCGTGTTCTTCTTCGTGCTCAACAGTTATATTACTTGAATTGGAATTTTGAGAATGAGCATCGTGTTTTCAGCGATGTGATGATCTTTTTTAAAAACAAATTCTATGTTCCGAGGCCTTAAAACCTCTTTCTGTCTCACCTCAATTTGCATGCACAGTCCGGGCGTGTAGCCGGAAAGCCGTTATGTGAAAATCTTTGAAAAATGATGCATTTTGCCTTTAAAATGAGTTTAAGTTGACTTTGGTCAAATTTTTGGGAAAACGGACCCCCGAACCCATGATTTGACGGTCCCAGAGTGTCCGTGAGAAAATATGGGACTTGGGCGTATGCCCGGAATCGAATTTGGAGGTCTCAAGCCCAACAAATGAATTTTTAAATAAAATTATTTTCTAGAATATTTATGAGTTTTTTGAAATAATATGTATTTAAAACTTGATAGTATCGGGCCCGTATTTTGGTTTCGGAGCCCGGTACAGGTCTTATATGTGATTTAAGATGAGTCTGTGAAATTTGGTAAGAAACGGAAGTCGTTTGAGGTGATTCGGACTCGTAGTTGTGAAAATTGATACTTTGGAAGTTTTGAGATTTGTTTTGGATTTCTATGCTAAATTCGTTGTTTAAGAGGTTATTTTGGCAATTTGATCGTACAGATAAGTTCATATGATGTTTTTGAGTTAGTATGCATGTTTGATTTGGATCCCCGAGGGCTTGGGTGAGTTTCGGATGGGTTTCAGAAGGTTTTGAACTTAGGAAAAATTGTAGGTTTTTGCTGTCTCAGTGCACAGAGGTTTTGTTCTTCGCGTTCGCGTGGTTCCACTCGCGAACGCGTAAGGCAATTTCCTCAAGTGCCAGTTTGCTCTTCGCAAACGTGGAGCTTGGACACGAACGCGAGGTTGTGGGGGGAGTACCCTTCGCGAACGCATAAGGTTAAAGGCCTGGGGGAGAGGTTTCACAAATGTTCTACGCGAACGTGGCCCTCTGATCGCGAACGCGAAGTCTCCAGGAGTTGAAGCTTTGCGAACGCGAGCCGTCGAACGCTAACGCGAAGGTCACCTAGGCCTGACCCATCGCGAATGCGATAGGCCTATCGCGAACACGATGAAGCCTGCCCAGTGATTTTTAAACAGTAATAGATACGGGATTTAGCAAAAATTTCATAACTTCTTCTTCCAAACTCCAAATTGGGCGATTTTTGAAAGGGGATTTCACCACCAATTCATAGGTATGTAATCTTAGACTCATTTTCTTCAATTTCCATTAACACCCATTAGATTTCTAGGCTTAAATCATATTCTTAAGGGTAGAAAATTAGGGATTTGGGTAGAGTTAGGGCTTTTTGTATAATTGGGATTTAGACCTCGTTTTGTGGTCGGATTTTTGGAACTAATTACATATTCGGGCTCGAAGGTGAATGGGTGATTGTGTTTTGTTCCGAACCTCGTGTTTTGACCAAGCGGGCTCGGGATCGATTTTTGACTTTTTGGGAAGAATGATAGGAAATCTATAATTAAGCCTTGGAATTGAATTGTTTAGCGTTTATTGATGTTATTAAGTCGATTATGTCTAGATATATTTGATTTGGAGCCACATTCGAAAGGAAAAGCGGTGTTTGAGGCTTGAGTTGGCCGTGGAAGTTCGAGGTAAGTGTTTGGTCTAACTTTAGCTTGAGGGATTAGGAGTTGTGTCCTATTTGCTACATGTTACTTGTTGAGTACGACATATAGGCATGGTGACGAGTATCTATACGTTGGTGTCAAGCATGATCGTGGGTCTTAAGCTAAAATTGTTGTGTTCTTAATAAATACTATGAATGCCTAAGCTGTTGATTCTCCGTGTTGAGCAAGGATTATGATTATTCTCGTGGAAATTACTTATGATTGAGTATTGATGCAAGTTGAGGTAGTTAGATGTTGGAACAAGTTTAGTTATAGCTGATATCCCTTACTGGGATGCATTTGCTTATACTGTCGATTCCCTTGCCGGGATAGTGTTGTTTCTTTATTGATCCCTTGCCGGGACTCTCGCTCTGAGAGGGATGCTCTCAGAAATGAGCTTACAAAGGAAAATGAGAAGAGTGATGGAATTCTTCACAATATGTGTAGACATGTGATTTTTGACCCTCCCCAAGATCTTTTATATATTAGCATAAAATATTTAATTTAGGCATAATATAGATATTTTCAGTAATTTTGACTCTTTTACTCTATTTTATTACAAGAAAACAAAATCACAAAAATAGGTTCATTAATATTTTGTAGTCATTTTTAATTAAAAAAATCTTAAAAATATATACAACAATAGTATCGTATTTTTATTTTAATATGATATTTTGAAAATACCAAAAATAGATTTGTTTTAATGGTTAGTTTTATTTTAATAAATTATTTGAATAGTAGGAATAATTAACAAATGGGCGCGTATTTTTAATCTCATTCGCGGCAAAAGAATAGAGCTTGGGCTCGAGCAACCCATCTTTAGGCCTAATTTTGGACCTATCCCACAATTGCCAAGCCCATAATTCCTAGGCCCATACCCCTTAACCTAAAACCCTACAACCTAGACTCTACACTATAAAAAGAATGCTAAGATTAAAGAATTAAAGGGGAGACGGATGAAAAGAAAATGAAAAGCTGCGCAGAGGGCTGAGAACATGCAAACTTATGCATGAAAAACAAAAAAAAAGGAAAAAAGATGAAGAACAACGCAGTCTTCAGGTGGAAGTAGCATTTCCACAGGCAACCAAACCGACGAACCAGCCCCGTCAGCCACGCCGCCTGTCCGCCGGAAAACAGCGACGAGTCAAACTCCACCCTGTTGTGTCGCTTCTTCTCCTCCAATTGAAAACTAACGAAAAACCCTGTCCCCCTCCTTCCATGGCTTGAACTTCAACCAAATACAAGATCCCTAACATTATCTGTTTCATCTTCCTAGTGTTAGATTTTGCTTCTCCATGAACGGAGTTTGCTTGAGCGATTCGAGTTCACGACGAGGCCCGTCGTTGAACGCTGTCACAGTTCCTGTGAATGTCGAGTTTTCCGATTGAGTGTCGACGGTCGTTTCTGTTGATCTTTGGTCGAAGCTTGTTCGAGGGTGTCGCGTCGAGTTTCCGGTCACTGGTTCATTTGCTCGTAAAGGCTTGTTGGGTGTTTTTTTTAGTCTTTCTTTCAAAAGTGTGTTGCAGTAAAGCTCCGTCTGTTGGTTCCGTCGAGGTTCCAGTGTCGTCTGACAAGATTCCACCTCATCGAGGTCCAATCTCTTTCCCTTCTCTTTACTTCATTGTTATAATGATGGCTAGAATATTGATGATTTTAAACATGAGGCGGGCTCATTGTTTTCCAGTTCTCCTGGTTTCAAGTTAACGTTGAAATTGTTAGAAATTTTTGGAGTATTATATGAAGAGATAAAATTAGCTTTGATATGAATTTCTGTTTATAGTTTATTCTTAATATGCCACTACCAACCTTTGGCGTATTTTCGTGGTCAGTAACAATGTTGAAATGAGTCTGCAAATTACTTCTTAGTTTGTAGTGGTTGTCTTTGACGAGTTGGCCGACCTACAGATCGTCTGTACATAGTTTCACGTTGCCATCTTGCTCCACTCATCAGTGTCCCATTCTTTCTTTGTAATCCAATTAATTAGTTCTTTATTTCTTGTTCTTGATTGTTATTGTTTGCTCATTTGATCTTTGTTAGAATTGTTTGAATGATCGTGGGATCGTGGGGAGTGATAGAAAGGTCGAAGCCCATTAGCAATTAATTTGTTCCGTGTTTTAGGCATCGGGTTCAGCCGGACAGGAGAAGGGGTTAAAAGGGGATTGTTCATGAAATCTCATTTAGTAAAAGTGTTCCATAGCTCATGGCCCTCGAAAATTCGGTTTGAATTTCCCAAAAAATTGGAATTGAGATGCGCCGCGCCAAATAAAATCTTAGCTGCACGACCCTCATTTTAATTAGTCTTCGTTTTAATCCCTAGAAATCGAGGTGTGCCATTTAGTTGAAATTCCATGGCCCTCGCAAAGTGCAAACGCGTAGTTGCTTTAAACGCGCTCTTAATAAATTACCTTCCTAAACTCGGGTGTGCATTGATGCGACCCAAATCCAAATCTCGATGAAGTCGAAATGTGTTGACAATCACGGGCGCATTGATTGCGACGGGGTTCGAAACGCGTTTTCACGACATCGTAATTCTTATAAAATAAATAATGATAGAAAAGAGGTTCACAAATTGAGATGAGCTCCACCGAACGAAAATAAATAAATGTGGGCCCCTCAATAAATGGTTATTAAAAATGATTAGAATTTGGGAGGGCCATTTAGCGAACTTCACGGCTTTTCCCCAAAATAATATTACGTTAGAATCTTTAGGCGCGATTTTAATTAAATGACCTTCTTAAACTCAGGTGCGCATTGATGCGACTTAAATCCAACTCTCGACGAAGTCGAAATGTGTTGAAAACCACGGGTGCATTGATTGCGACGTTGTTCGAAACGCGTTTTCACGACGTCGCAATTCTTTTAAAATAAATAATGATAATAAGCGGTTTCACAAGTAAAAGGCACATAAGCTAGATGTGTTAAGATCAGATACAATTAAATACAACAGTTAAGCGACCGTGCTACCACGGAGCCCGGGAATGCCTAACACCTTCTCCCGGGTTAACAGAATTCTTTACTCGGATTTCTGGTTCGCGGACTGTTAACAGAGTCATAAATTTCCTCGGTTCGGGATCCAACCGGTGACTTGGGACACCATTAATCTCCCAAGTGGTGACTCTGAATAATTAATAATTAAATCTCATTCCGATTGTCCTTTAAATGGAAAAACTCCTTTACGCCCTTACGGGTGTGGTAAAAAGGGAGGTGTGACAGCTCTGGCGACTCTGCTGGGGATTTTTGGATTTCTATTTTGGTATGACTGAACCTCGGAGTAAGGCTGCCTACGTACCCTTTCGGGATCAAGTCAAACGTAGTTCACTGTATCATAATTAACTTTTGTTGTTGTGTTTTTCTTTCTTTCCTCTTCTTTCTCTTTCTTTTTCTTTTCCTTTTCTTTCTTTTCCTTTTCCTTTGTTTTTCTCTTTTTTCTTTTCTTTTGCTTTTCTTTCTTTTTCTTTTCTTCTTCTTCCTTTTTTCTTTTTCTTTTCTTTCTTTTTCTTTTCCTTTGTTTTTCTCTTCTTTCTTTTCCTTTTGTTTTTCTTTATTTTTCTTTTCCTTTGTTTTTCTCTTCTTTCTTTTCTTTTCGGCACCTGTATTCCCTGATAGTGCCGTTGATTCCGAAAGAGGGGTATGAAAAATAAGTAAGGCTCAAAGGGGATGACAAGGGATAAAAGTGTTTGGATAGCAGGACAAAACGCCTTCATCATTTCAATCTTTAAGATATGCCAAATAAAAACAGATACATTCAGAACTAAAGAAATCATACATAATATCTCTTGACCGCATCGAAATTGATGGCCATTTCTATACATTTTTATTCCACATCTGTCAAATACAATGCTCCGTTAGACAACACTCTGGTTACTACAAATGGTCCCTGCCAGTTTGGGGCAAATTTTCCTTTTGCTTCAGCCCAATGAGGCAAAATCCGCCTCAGTACTAACTGTCCGACTTCGAATTTCCTTGGACGCACTTTCTTGTTGTATGCTTTTGCCATTCTTCGTTGGTACAGTTGGCCATGACACACTGATGCCAATCTCTTCTCGTCAATCAAACTCAACTGCTCAAGACGGCTTTTCACCCATTCATCGTCATCGATCTCAGCCTCCGCAATGATTTGCAGGGACGGGATTTCTACCTCTGCGGGTATTACTGCCTCGGTGCCATATACTAATGAATAAGGAGTCGCCCCCACCGAGGTACGAACGGTGGTGCGATATCCTAACAATGCAAAAGGTAATTTCTCATGCCACTGTCTAGATCCTTCAACCATCTTCCGGAGTATTTTCTTTATATTCTTATTGGCTGCTTCAATCGCACCATTTGCCTTGGGACGGTATGGAGTGGAATGCCTATGGGTAATCTTAAACTGCTCACATGTCTCCTTCATCAAATGACTATTAAGATTAGCCCCATTATATGTGATGATTACCTTTGGAATCCCAAATCGACAGATGATATTTGAATGCATGAAGTCGACTACAGCTTTCTTAGTCATAGACTTGAACGTCTTAGCTTCCACCCATTTGGTAAAATAGTCTATAGCTACCAAAATAAACCTGAACCCATTTGATGCTGCTGGATCAATTAGCCCAATAACATCCATGCCCCACGCAACAAAAGGCCATGGTGCGGACATCGTATGTAGTTCTGATGGTGAAGAGTGAATCAAATCTCCATGAACTTGGCACTGATGGCACTTGCACACAAAACTGATACAATCCCGTTCCATTGTGAGCCAATAATAACCTGCTCGGAGAATATTTTTTGCTAGAACGTACCCACTCATATGCGGTCCACAAACTCCGGAATGTACCTCAGTCATAATAGATGTGGCCTGTCTTGCATCCATGCATCTCAACAACCCGAGGTCTGGAGTTCTTTTGTACAACACTCCTCCACTAAAGAAAAACCCGCTTGCCAATCGCCGAATTGTTCTTTTCTTATCACCGGTGGCCTGTATCGGATATACTCCCGCCCTAATGTACTCTTTGATATCATGGAACCACGGCTCGCTGTCAATTTCCTCTTCTATAATATTACAATAAGCATGCTGATCACGAACCTGAATCTGCAACGGATCAACATAAGCCTTATCTGGATGATGCAACATCGACGCCAAAGTAGCCAAAGCGTCGGCAACCTCATTATGAATCCTTGGAATGTGCCTGAATTCTATGGCCTGAAAATGTTGACAAAGCTCATGCAGGCACTGCCGATACGGTATAAGCTTCAAGTCCCGTGTTTCCCATTCTCCTTGAATTTGGTGTACCAGTAGGTCCGAGTTACCCATGACCAAGACTTCCCGTACACCCATATCTACAGCTAATCTCAATCCCAATATACACGCCTCATATTCTTCCATGTTGTTCGTACAGTAGAAACGAAGCCGAGCTGTAACAGGGTAATGCTGACCTGTTTTAGAAATAAGTACTGCTCCTATTCCCACGCCTTTCATATTTGCAGCCCCATCAAATAAAAGCTTCCATCCTGACTTCTCAGCTTGTTCCAATTCATCAATGTGCATCACCTCTTCATCAGGGAAATAAGTTTTTAAAGGTTCATAATCTTCATCGACGGGATTCTCAGCCAAATGATCGGCTAGTGCCTGTGCTTTCATTGCAGTCCGTGTCACATAGATAATGTCGAACTCTGTAAGCAGGATCTGCCACTTTGCAAGCCTCCCTGTGGGCATGGGTTTCTGAAAAATATACTTCAACGGGTCCAAGCGAGATATAAGGTAAGTAGTGTAAGATGACAAATAATATTTCAACTTCTGTGCCACCCAAGTTAGGGCGCAACATGTCCTTTCCAGATGAGTATACTTAACCTCGTAAGATGTGAACTTCTTGCTGAGATAGTAGATAGCCCGCTCCTTTCTGCCCGTAACATCGTGCTGCCCCAGTACACAACCGAATGAACTATCCAAAACTGTCAGATATAGAATCAAAGGCCTCCCTGGTTCTGGCGGGACCAACACAGGTGAATTCGACAAATACTCCTTTATCTTATCAAAAGCCTCCTGACATTCATCAGTCCATTTGACCGCGACATCTTTCTTCAATAATTTGAAAATTGGCTCGCAAGTTGCCGTGAGCTGAGCAATGAACCTGCTGATATAGTTCAATCTTCCCAACAAACTCACCACCTCGGTTTTGTTTCTTGGAGGTGGCAACTCCTGAATGGCTTTGATCTTCGACGGGTCTAATTCAATACCCCGCCGGCTAACTATAAACCCCAACAACTTCCCAGATGGCACCCCGAAAGCACACTTTGCAGGATTGAGCTTAAGATTGTACCTGCGAAGCCTTTGAAAGAACTTTCTCAAATCTCTGACATGGTCGGATTGCAGTCTAGACTTCACGATCACATCATCCACGTACACCTCGATTTCCTTATGTATCATATCATGGAATATGGTTGTCATGGCCCTCATATAAGTTGCCCCAGCATTTTTCAAACCAAATGACATGACCTGATAACAATACGTTCCCCACGGCGTGATGAATGCCGTCTTTTCTACGTCTTCCTCGTCCATTAGAATCTGATGATAACCCGCGTAACAATCCACAAAAGAGCCAATATCATGTTTGGCACAATTGTCAATCAGTATATGGATGTTGGGCAGTGGGAAATTATCTTTTGGACTTGCCTTGTTAAGATCTCGATAATCGACGCACACCCTGGTCTTGCCATCTTTCTTCGGCACAGGCACAACATTAGCTAACCAAGTGGGGTATCGTGTAACCTGAATGACCTTTGCCTCAAACTGCTTGGTAATCTCTTCTTTGATCTTCACACTTATGTCCGTTTTGAATTTTCTCAACTTCTGCTTGACAGGGAGGAGTGCCGGATCAGTGGGTAATTTATGAACCACCAAGTCGGTGCTTAGACCTGGCATATCATCATATGACCATGTAAAAACATCTTTGTACTCATGTAGTACTTTAATTATCTCCTCCTTGAGTTGTGGCTCCAGATGAACACTTACTTTAGTTTCTCGCACATTGTCTTGGTCCCCTAGACTAACCGTTTCTGTGTCATTTAGGTTATGTTTAGGTTTTTCTTCAAAATGATTTAATTCTTTACTAATTTCCTCATAAGCTTCATCGTTGTTACAATCCACCCCATCATCACACTCGATTTCTTGTATTATTACTTCCGAGATAGATTGACTTTTAAAACTGGGCCGAAGATTCCTCATGCATGTCATATCATTGATATCAACATAAAAAGAACTGTACAAAAGAAAAGAAAAATGGAAACAAAATTAGGAACGAAGAAAATTGCATTTCATTGAATGTAAAGATAACAAGGTTTTAACTCATCCAAACGGACAGAACATAGCAACTGGATTACAAAACCTGGTATAATCCAGGTGACAAAAGGAAAACAAAACCCACTACCACGACTCCCTCCGAATTGGAAGAGGAGTAGCTTCCCAATTGTTGATGTTAGCATATGGTCCGATGTACTGTATATCTGCTCCGCTTGACCCTTCCCCGGTCTCAACTATGTTCACTTCAGCAAATACTCTCTCGAACACCTTATCCAAATTCCCCTCTGCCCCAATCAATGAACCTGACACCTTTGCCGATGACTGTTTCTTGCTACCCGGCCTGACGAAGGACCTGGACAAGCGTGGAATTGGTTTGGGAAGAACCCAAGCTTTCTTTTTCAATTTACGAGCCCTTCTAACATCTGCCGCCGTTGGTTTGAATCCCAATCCGAAGGTGTCCAGATTTTTGGGCAGGGAAATAGGTTGAATAATGCCCTGAAGTTCAGCCCCTAGACCTTTCCCTGGCACGAACCCGTTACTTAGCATTTCTGATACTACCATGACGGTCGCAGCTGCCACCCTGGGACATGGAATGCTTTTACCCTCGGGCACTCTGCTCACCGGGACCGTGTCGAAGACCGGATAAACCCATGGTCCCTTATCATCTTCAGTTTCTATAAAGGGCACAATGGCATCATTCATGGCACATGTGGGATCTTTCCCATATAACACAATTTCTTGTCTGTCCCACTCGAACTTGACCATTTAGTGCAGCGTGGAAGGCACGGCTTTGGCCGCGTGGATCCATGGTCGACCCAACAAAAGATTGTAGGATACTGCAGCATCCAACACTTGAAATTCCATAGTGAACACGACTGGACCAATAGTCAATTCGAGTACAATGTCCCCTACTGTGTTTGTTCCCCCTCTGTCGAACCCTCGAACACAAATACTATTTTTGCGGATTCTATCATCATCGATCTTCAACTTGTTCAATGTGGACAACGTGCAAATATTAGCACTCGAACCGTTATCGATTATTTCCCGAGTAACCATTGAACCTTCACACTTGACCGTCAAGTAGAGAGCTTTATTGTGTTATGTGCCTTCCATAGGCAATTAATCATCAGAAAATGCTACCCTGTTCACTTCAAAGATCTTGTTGGCAATTGTCTCAAGATGGTTCACTGAAATTTTGTCGGGCACATGAGCCTCATTCAATATCTTCATCAAAGCTCGGCAATGCTCGTCAGAATGAATCAATAAAGACAACAACGAGATTTGGGCCGGTGTTTTTCTCAGTTGTTCAACAATGGAATAATCTTGCACTTTCATCTTTTTCAGAAACTCTTCTACCTCTTCTTACGTCAAAGCTTTTTTGACTAGCACTGGATTGTCTTTAGCGCCCTTAGCCTTTCTCAACTCTTCGGGAGCAAAACAACGTCCCGACCGAGTTAGTCCTTGTGCTTCACAACTCTCTTCCTCAATTTCTTTTCCTTTGTATGTCACCACTACCTTGTCATATTTCCACAGTACGGCTTTGCTATTAACCATGGGTAACTGGACTACTGGTTTTATGACAACTGGTTCTATGTAGGCCCCTTTCACAACCACCACGGGTGTAGATGATGACCCTGGTACCACTAACTTGACTGGCTCTGGCTTTTTTGCAGCAACAAATAGTCCCTTTCCCATTACCAACACTGGTTTATCTTTTATTGCTTTTAACTGAACCACTAGCCTTGCGCTCACTGTCTTTTCTTTGGCTTCCGTAGAATGAATCACCATAACCACCTGCGAAGGTTTTTTAGGCTCTGTCCCCTTATGCATCAGTTCGATC
Source organism: Nicotiana tabacum (assembly GCF_000715075.1). Classification (NCBI taxonomy): domain Eukaryota; kingdom Viridiplantae; phylum Streptophyta; class Magnoliopsida; order Solanales; family Solanaceae; genus Nicotiana; species Nicotiana tabacum. The sequence continues at coordinate 117,883,558 of NC_134099.1, read as the reverse complement.
ATATTGGCCTCATAATGCACTGGTAACGGGTTTTGATTGATGTTTGGGGCCTCTGGAGCCTGTACTTCAATACGGCGACTATCAATGAGGTTTTGTATCGCGTTTTTCAACTTCCAACATTTTTTAGTATCATGCCCCGACATCCCTGAGCAACACTCGTAGCTAACAGAATGGTCCAGGTTTCTGGGAAGGGGGTTTGATGCTTTGGATTCAATTGGGGTCAACATTCCCAACTGTTTCAATCTATGGAAGAGAGCAGTGTAAGATTCTCCCAGCGGAGTAAATGTTTTTCTGTTTGGGGCCTTCTCACTTCTAAAAGCTTGGTTTGAGCGGAAGCTGGTTCCTGGTCTGTTTGCCCTGGGAGGTGGATAGGTGTTTTGTTGGGGTGGATGTGTGTTTTGGGGATTCGGTGCACGCCATTGCGAGTGCACCGGAGGCTGAGTGTAGGTCTGGGCGTGGTGGATAGAAAAGTGTGGTTCTGGTGGTGGATAGTAGTGTTGTGGTGGGCCATATGGGGTATATTGGTAGTTTGGGTGGTGGGGTCTAGGTTGGTTGTAATAGAGTGGAGGGTTATTGGGCCTGGACCAAGCATTAGCTTCAACCGTAGCAACTTCTTCCTTCTTCTTCTTTCCAAGCACACCACCAGTACCGCTTTGGATGGCCTGGGTGGTTGCTTTCAATGCCGAGTAGCTCAAGATCTTATTAGATTTCAATCCCTCTTCAATCATGGCTCCCATCTTTACCACTTCATTGAACGACTTTCCGACGGATGTCACCAGATGACCAAAATAGGCAGGTTCCAATGTTTGCAAGAAGTAATCTACCATCTCACTCTCATTCATTGGAGGATCAACCCTTGCAGCTTGTTCCCTATAGCGGAAACCAAACTCTCTAAAACTTTCCCTAGGCTTCTTTTCCAATTTCAACAATGACAAACGTTCGGGAACTATCTCAAGGTTATATTGAAAATGGCCAATGAATGCCTGTGCCAAATCATCCCATGTATACCATCGGCCGGGGTCCTGTCTCGTGTACCATTCCAGCGCGGACCCGCTCAGGCTTTGACCGAAATAAGCTATCAAAAATTCATCCTTTCCCCTAGCACATCTCATTTTGCTACAAAAGCCACGCAGATGGGCTACTGGGTCACCGTGCCCCTCATACAAGTCAAACTTCGGCATTTTAAACCCTGCAGGCAACTGAACATCAGGGAAAGGGCACAAATCTTTGTATGCGACGCTGACTTGGTTACCTATACCATGCATGTTCCTGAAGGATTGCTCCAGGATTTTGACTTTACGAATCACTTCCTCCTGTTCTGTATTCTTAACCAATTTCTCAACCTCTCCCGGGATTTCAAAATGGGGAGAAGAGTTATATGGCTCATGCGCTTTGAAAGTGGGTTCGAGAGGGTAATATTGGGTGTCATGATCTTGGAATAGCGGCTCACTGGATGATCTATGTAGTGGAGTTGGGGGAGGTGCCACAAAGACGGGAACCATGGGTGGTGGAGGGTTCTGCTTAGGCGGTGGAGCTGGGGGAGCGTATGAAGTGGTATCATAGCCCTGTGTGATAGGGGAAGGCTGAAGATGCGTGGGGAGTGGTGGGCTCCTGAGCTTGGGCCAGGGGTGGGATGTAAGATGGATTAGCGGGATATAGTGGTTCCGGATGTCCCTGAGACCATGCCCGATGCATTTCAGCCATTTGTGCTTTTAACTTCCTCATCTCTTCTTTCATAGCACCCACATCCGTTACCTCAACTTCATTCTAAGGGTCTACGATGCTGATTTCTGAATCCTGCCCGGTCATTTTTACTTGATCTTTCGACCGGGTGTTGTACGGGTGAGTTGCCAGAATTGTCAATCAACTAACCACGTGCCTAGAAAAGTAAAAGCAAGGAAAAGAGGAAGATCAGCTTGGCAGATGCAATATCGAACAGCAACAGTCAACAGAATCCAACAACAGAACCAGCTTATAACCCAAATCGAGCAGGAAAAACAGCAGAACAACAACTCCTTTTTACCAGCAAACCACAACAACGTCTTCAATGTAACAGTGATTTCCTTCAGAAATCTACCCTCTCTTCAGATCTAAAACTCGAAATGGAAAAAAATATTTTTTGAACTTGTAATGGCTATGTCACTCTGATTTTCTTCTCCCTTCTCCCCCTTTTCACCAGGCAAATGCCATGACTATTTATAGGCAGCCCATCAATTTTTATTTCCTTTTAGTCCCTCTTTCTTTTAGCTTTTTACCCCCTCTGTTTCTAACTTGCCACACAAGTAAGTGACACTATTCTCTATAAATTACTTACAAACCCCTATCTAGAAGCTCTTAGTGTATTTTGAATTTCCCCATCTGCCCCCTAGCTTAATTATAGAATTACTAACCTGCCACCTTGATTGAACTACAACTAGCTAACCAAAAGAGTTTAATCGACTAATACCAATTTCGAACCCATTACCCCAACAATTAACACCTAATCAAATGCCCATATGAAGTTAATTTGAAACACCTAAAACCCAAGAACAAATAAACATATCTTGACGACTGAAACAATTAATCAATTTAAGATGCAAACTACACTTATCACCAACAGACCTTCATTTATCAAATTGATGAAACAAATCATGAAGTGTGAATTAAACCACAAGATGAGTAAGGACAGTTATTAACTATTTAACAGCAACTAGGAAACCATCAACGAAGGAGCTAAGAACCTTACTGATAACAGAAGATGCCAGCCAATCAAATTATTTCTAAATTCGGCCATACCTAGGGTCGTTTGAGCTCTATTGGCGATCAATTCCTTACGAGGGAGGTCCAGGAACCCTATTGTGTTGATTGCATGCAATTGGACACCTTAGGTGTTTGGCCGGAAAACTTCTTTCCAATATTCGGCCAATTCTAGCCAGATTCGAGAGATACCACTATGGGGGTCGGGTAGAGGATGGTGTGACAATCCTACGGTGTAGATTTGGGACCGTTTGGCATAAGTCTCGTCATGGCCGGAAAATCTTCAAACGATTATTCGACGAGATGGAGAAGGATTCGAGGGATGGCAAAATGGGGAATGGGAAGAGGAGGGTATGGTGAATCAATGGTGTTAATTTGGAGGCCTGTGGCGCGGGTTTGGTTCACCGGCGGCGAGGATTCCGGTGAGGATTCAGGGAAGTACGAGGTTGATGAGAAGGGGTACGAGGAAGAGACTGATTTGTCTCTAATGCTTCAGAAAAGCCTTAATTGAAACAGAGATTCATTAGGAACCGTTGGATGAAAGGTGATGGACAACCATGATTAACTGATCCAAAACGTCGTCGTTTGAAGTTTAAACAATTGGACCGGGTGGGAACGGGTTATGGGCTGATGGAGCGTGATTTGTGCTGGGGTTGGAATGGGTATTGATTTTGGGCTGGGATCCGTTTGGGCTGGGGGGGTTTTAAGAACAGAATTGGCCCAGATTTTGGGTCTTTTTAAGACCACCTATTCTACTCTTTTTTTCTTTCTCTAAATTTTTTTTATAATTTTTATAAAGATGTAAAATAACATGAAGTCCTAATTATTTCCAAACAAAGACTAATTAATTCCTAAAATTGTTTAAAAACTATTTCATGACAAATTCACAATAAAAATCATTAAAATGAAAAAATGGACTAATTTTGTGATTTTTCATGTTTTGTTCTAAACAAATTAACCCTTAATTGATACTAAAAATATAACACTAAAACCTAAATGCAAAAATGCATATCTTTGTATTTTATAAAAATTAACATGCGCAAATAAAATGCAACAATTATCAGAAAATGACACCGAAATGCACAAAAATTGTAAAAATAAAGAAAAATCATTTTGTTTGGGATTTTGGGAATAATAATATATAGGGCAAAAATCACGTGCTCACAGCTGCCCCTCTTTGCTCGGAAACACGAAAGGTTTTCGGGCAAAGATAAGTGAGCAAATACGAGCGATTTTTTGCCCGTTCCAATATTCCGTTGTGAAGCATTTTGAAAAGTTTGACCGCATCCTGCTTCAGAGGTTGCCTACATATCCTGGGCTAAACAGGAATCAGGTCAGTGTAGTTCGGGAATGTCTGGTAGCTGGGACTACCGGGAGCTGTGATTTCACTGCGATTGCTGTTGCTGCTGCTTGCTGACTTCCCCTATTACACCACGTCAAAGATAAAAGAAGCTAATCTAACTATGCTCTATGAATTACAAAAATCCTATCTAAATTCTTCAAACTTGCTCTTGTACATCCTTGCTGCCTTATTGTCTTGTGTTTCCTTGTTGCCTCCTTGTCTTGTGCTTTCTCGATAAAATTCCCTATTGCTATCCCCCTGGTGAATTGAGATGTTATTCCCTCTCTTTTTCTCTTTTTAAAGACACTTGTATTGACCTTCATGTTCTTCAGATGGGTACCCAACTTCAAGAAAATTTTCAACACGACAGAAAATTTTCTGCCCCAGTTTGATAATCCTTCTATAGCATATCTTTCTGCCATCAATAACATTTCCATGCCCCTGTTTCAAATCAAAGAAAATTCTGTCAGTTTAAAAGTGTGGTGGTTGGTTGTGGTACTCCCGCTGGGATGGCTTTCCTTTTCTCCTTTCCATGCTTTGCGTTGTCCGACCATCTTTGAAACTTGGCTGATAACTTCCGCCCTTCTTGACGACTATCTCTCAATTATTACTTCTAGTCTTCTTATCTGACCCCATATGTTTTCTGTGACAACTGATTCTTCTTGAATGTCTTGCATGTTTACTGATTAACCACTTTCCTCGTCATCTGTGTCACTGAAATACCTTTTTTCCCCGTTCAATCCCAATACCCTCTATCTGTTGCATTATTCCTGAACCGATATCTACCAAACTTTGTGTTTCATAAGGATCCCAAAGTATGTTGATTATTACCAGCTTAGTGCTCTTGTTATTTTCCTGACTTGTGACCCCATTTTGTGCAATTTGAAAACTGGTGAAAATTTTTGAAGTCATTCCTCACTTGTTACGACCAAAAGACTCAGAAAGGGGAAATAAACAAAACGAAAGGAACAGAGTAAAGGACAATAGAAAGAGATGATTCCTAACAAGGAAACTACACAGTAGAAACCTATCGGATGTGGATACCGACTCTAATGACCTTGACATGCACCTGCGACCTATTATGTTAAGCAAATCAGATGTTCATCTCTTGTTGTTCCTTTTTGCCGTGAAACTGGGCGTCATTGCTCCACTTATCCAATTTGATTCACATTTCTTATTCGGTTTGTAGTGCCCCAAAGGGTTTTCACCATCAAACCTCTCTCATTTCATTCTTTCTCTCAACGTACTGTCACCTCAAGGTGCCCGTGAAGGTTTTCACCAATAAGACTCTCTCATTTTTTTTTCTCTCAGCTTTCATCACCTTGCGATACCCATGATGATTTTCATCAATAAGATTCTCTCATCTTCATTTTCCTTGTTTGGACCGGAGTGTTGCCCCTGACAGGAATTACCTTACTTGTTTGACTTGGCATTTCTCAAAGACTGATCAGAAGGTCTTTCTTTGGACTGTAATGTAGGCTTTTGGATGGGATAGAAAGAAAGGGTATAAAAGGCTCAAAACAATTTCAAAATAGGTTAAAATTACAACTTTCGGAATTTAACTTCTCACAACAACCACAATTTCTGCCCCAGTTTCTTGCTTGGGGACTTTTGGATTTTTGTTTTGGTATGACTTAACCTCAGAGAGGCTGCCTACGTACCCTTTCGGGATCAAGTCAAACGTAGTTCACATCATAGAAACTACGTTGTTGCGATTTTCTTTCTCTCTCTTTCTTTTTTCTTTTTCTTTTTTTGCTTTTTTTTCTTTTTCCTTTCTTTTCTTCATTTCTCTTTTTCTTTCTTCTCTTTCTTTCTTTTCTTTTCTTTTCTTTTCTTTTTTTTCTTCTTTTCCTTTCTTCCTTTCTTTCTTTCTTTCTCCTTTTCCTTTCTTCCTTTTCCTTTTTTTTCCTTTCCTTTTCTTTTTCCTTCTTTTTCCATTTGCATATCTCCGACACTTGCATTTCTTTAATTGCAGTCAGGAGTCCGCCTGGAGAATGGAGGTGTTAAATATTTTAAGCAGTTGAAGTCAGGAGCCCGCCTGGATAATAGAGGAGCAGTTTCAATTTTAAGTTCAGCAGTCAGGAGCCCGCCTGGAGAATGGAGGTGTTAAATATTTTAAGCAGTTGAAGTCAGGAGCCCGCCTGGATAACAGAGGAATACATTCGAATTCGAGTTTATTCAAGTTCAGCAGTTTGGAGAGCAGGGAATAGATTTCAAGTTGAGGTCAGGAGCCCGCCTGAATAATAGAGGAATACATTTCAATTTCAAGCGCAACAGTCAGGAGCCCGCCTGGAGAACAAGGGAATACAATTCAAGTTTCAGCAATCAGGAGCCCGCCTGAAGAACAGAGGTGATACAATTCAAATTTTTAGTTCTCAATTGATTTCTTTGTCTTTTTGAAGTCAGGAACCCACCTGAAGAATAGAGGTATACAATTCAAGTTTCGGAAATCAGGAGCCCGCCTGGATAATAGAGGAATACATTTCAAATTTCAGAAGTCACGAGTCCGCCTGGAGAATAGAGACATACAATTCAAGTTTCGGAAATCAGGAGCCTGCCTGTATAATAGAGTCAGGAGCCCGCCTGGATAACAGAGGAATACATTCAATTTCAAGTTCAGCAGTCAGGCGCCCACCTGGAGGACAAGGGAAAATAACTCAAGTTTCTAGGGAAAACAGTTTCGAAGGAAGACAGTTCGAGTTTCAAGGAAAATGGTTCAAAGTGTAAGGGAAAATAGTGTCAAGTAACAAGGGAGGACAGTTCAGGTTCAGCAATCAGGCGCCCACCTGAAAAAAAGGGAATTCAATTCAGAATGCAATTCAGAAGTTGATGAAGGATGTGAGCTGCTCAAGACATGGCCGAGGTCATAAGCACTACATGTCCGGTCCTGACCTAGAAGCTGTAGAAGAACGAGCTAGCACCTGCAGCTAACAAGTGTCAAGGTTCAAATCTAAAGTATGTATGAAGAACCATTCAAGACTCAAGATCAAGCTTCAGAAGACTTATTGATAAGAATCTTGTAGCTCGTAGTCGATAGGCTTAGCTAGTCTTTTTCATCTTTTGATTTTTGATGTAATAACAGGGACCGCAAACTGGAACCTCGACGGAACGACACCTCGACCGGATCTCCACCTCGGCATACTCCGTCATCTCACTCATTTCTGAACTACACGTGGCCTGATTCCTTTATAGCCAAGGATATGTAGGCAGCCCAGATACCAGGGCTCGGTCACACTCCCTTCTCTCTTAGTCTTAGTCTCTCCAAATAAGGGTCGGGTCAAAAACCTGTCTAGTCAGTCTTTGTCTGAAAACTCTGTACATTTCCAGTCAAAGAGGGGCAGTTGTAGACATGTGATTTTTGACTCTCCCCAAGATCTTTTATATATTAGCATAAAATATTTAATTTAGGCATACTATAGATATTTTCAGTAATTTTGACTTTTTTACTCTATTTTATTACAAGAAAACAAAATCACAAAAATAGGTTCATTAATGTTTTGTAGTCATTTTTAATTAAAAAAAATCTTAAAAATATATACAACAATAGTATCGTATTTTTATTTTAATATGATATTTTGAAAATACCAAAAATAGATTTGTTTTAATGGTTAGTTTTATTTTAATAAATTATTTGAATAGTAGGAATAATTAACAAATGGGCGCGTATTTTTAATCTCATTCGCGGCAAAAGAATAGAGCTTGGGCTCGAGCAACCTATCTTTAGGCCTAATTGTGGACCTAGCCTACAATTGCCAAGCCCATAATTTCTAGGCCCATACCCCTTAACCTAAAACCCTACAACCTAGACTCTACACTATAAAAAGAATGCTAAGATTAAAGAATTAAAGGGGAGACGGATGAAAAGAAAATGAAAAGCTGCGCAGAGGGCTGAGAACATGCAAAGTTATGCATGAAAAACAAAACAAACAAAAAGGAAAAAAGCTGAAGAACAACGCAGTCTTCAGGTGGAAGTAGCGTTTCCATAGGCAACCAAACCGACGAACCAGCCCCGTCAGCCACGCCGCCTGTCCGCCGGAAAACAGCGACGAGTCAAACTCCACCCCGTTGTGTCGCTTCTTCTCCTCCAATTGAAAACTAACGAAAAACCCTGTCCCCCTCCTTCCATGGCTTGAACTTCAACCAAATACAAGATCCCTAACACTATCTGTTTCATCTTCCTAGTGTTAGATTTTGCTTCTCCATGAACGGAGTTTTCTTGAGCGATTCGAGTTCACGACGAGGCCCGTCGTTGAACGCTGTCACAGTTCCTGTGAATGTCGAGTTTTCTGATTGAGTGTCGACGGTCGTTTCTGTTGATCTTTGGTCGAAGCTTGTTCGAGGGTGTCGCGTCGAGTTTCCAGTTATTGGTTCATTTGCTCGTAAAGGCTTGTTGGGTGTTTTTTTTAGTCTTTCTTTCAAAAGTGTGTTGCTGTAAAGATCCGTCTGTTGGTTCCGTCGACGTTCGAGTGTCGTCCGACAAGATTCCGCCTCATCGAGGTCCAATCCCCTTCTGTTCTCTTTACTTCATTGTTATAATGATGGCTAGAATATTGATGATTTTAAACATGAGGCGGGCTCATTGTTTTCTAGTTCTCCTGGTTTCAAGTTAACGTTGAAATTGTTAGAAATTTTTGGAGTATTATATGAAGAGATAAAATTAGCTTTGATATGAATATCTGTTTATAGTTTATTCTTAATATGCCACTGCCAACCTTTGGCGTATTTTCGTGGTCAGTAACAATGTTGAAATGAGTCTGCAAATTGCTTCTTAGTTTGTAGTGGTTGTCTTTGACGAGTTGGCCGACCTACAGATCGTCTGTACATAGTTTCACGTTGCCATCTTGCTCCACTCATCAGTGTCCCATTCTTTCTTGGTAATCCAATTAATTAGTTCTTTATTTCTTGTTCTTGATTGTTATTGTTTGCTCATTTGATCTTTGTTAGAATTGTTTGGATGATCGTGGGATCGTGGGGAGTGATAGAAAGGTCGAAGCCCATTAGCAATTAATTTGTTCCGTGTTTTAGGCATCGGGTTCAGCCGGATAGGAGAAGGGGTTAAAAGGGGATTGTTCATGAAATCTCATTTAGTAAAAGTGTTCCATAGCTCATGGCTCTCGAAAACTCGGTTTGAATTTCCCAAAAAATTGGAATTGAGGTGCGCCGCGCCAAATATAATCTTAACTGCACGACCCTCATTTTAATTAGTCTTCGTTTTAATCCTTAGAAATCGAGGTGTGCCATTTAGTTGAAATTCCATGGCCCTCGCAAAGTGCAAACGCGTAGTTGCTTTAAACGCGCTCTTAATAAAATTACCTTCCTAAACTCGGGTGCGCATTGATGCGACCCAAATCCAAATCTCGATGAAGTCGAAATGTGTTGACAATCACGGGCGCATTGATTGCGACGGGGTTCGAAACGCGTTTTCACGACATCGTAATTCTTATAAAATAAATAATGATAGAAAAGAGGTTCACAAATTGAGATGAGCTCCACCGAACGAAAATAAATAAATGTGGGGCCCTCAATAAATGGTTATTAAAAATGATTAGAATTTGGCAGGGCCATTTAGCGAACTTCACGGCTTTTCCCCAAAATAATATTACGTTAGAATCTTTAGGCGCGATTTTAATTAAATGACCTTCTTAAACTTGGGTGCACATTGATGCGACTCAAATCCAACTCTCGACGAAGTCGAAATGTGTTGATAACCACGGGTGCATTGATTGCGACGTGGTTCGAAGCGCGGTTCGAAACGCATCTTCACGACGTTGCAATTCTTTTAAAAATAATTATAAAAGCACATAAGCTAGCATGTATTAAGATCAGATAAAATTAAATACAACAGTTAAGCGACCGTGCTAGAACCACGGAGCCCGGGAATGCCTAACACCTTCTCCCGGGTTAACAGAATTCCTTACTCGGATTTCTGGTTCGCGGACTGTTAACAGAGTCATAAATTTCCTCGGTTCGGGATCCAACCGGTGACTTGGGACACCATTAATCTCCCAAGTGGCGACTCTGAAAAATAATAATTAAATTCCGTTCCAATTGTCCTTTAAATGGAAAAACTCCTTTATGCCCTTACGGGTGTGGTAAAAAGGGAGGTGTGACAGCCGCAACAATATTATAGTTGGATCGGGTTGTACTCCACCACAATGATATAATTAGATTGGGTTGCACGCCGCAACAGTGATAAATGATATGGATCCGGTTGCATGCCACAACAGTGTTTCTTTTATGATTTGGAACGGGTTGCGCGCTACAACAATAGATGATAAAAGTGTTTATTGGTTGGTTACGAGTTCTTGATTATTTTGCTGTGAATTCTAAATTGTTCTTTACACTATCTCTTAAATTACTATTGGTAAATGATATTCCCCCGCAGCATGTTCCCCTCCCATCTTTACATATTTACTTCTATTTTATTTTCCGTTTTATATTATATAACTGCACAGGTTTATCTGGTAGTCTGGTCCTAGCCTCGTCACTACTATGCCGGGCACTTACCAGTACATGGGGTCGGTTGTGCTGATACTACACTTTGTACTGTGTGCAGATCCCGGAGCAACAACTTTTGGACCATAGCTTTAGGTGGCTGCCTTCAGTCCAGTTAGAGATCCCGAGGTAGTCCTGTAAGCGTCTGCAGGCCCGGCATACTCTTCTATCTTTATACTTTGTTTTCATTTACTTTAGAGAAAGATTGTATCTTTCTTTCTAGACAATTGTATGTAGTATTCGTGGATGGTCCGTGATATTGTGACACCGGTTCCGGGTAGAGGTGTATGTTGGTATTGTCATACTTTTTTTTGGATAATTTATCAGAATAAATCTTCCGCATGTATTTATTTATCGTTAATATATTACTGTTGATCGCATGTTGATTTAAATTGTTAAAAACGGCTAACTACAAGAGTTACTGAATCTATAATACGCGGCTTGCCTAGCTTTCACGAGTAGGCACCATCATGACTCCCGAGGGTGGAAAATACGGGTCGTGACAAGTTGGTATCAGAGCTCTAGGTTACATAGGTCTCACAATTCACGAACAAGCTTAGTAGAGTTTGAGGGATCGGTACGAAGACGTCTGTATTTATCCCTAAAGGCTATAGAGTTAGAAAAAAAAGCTTCACATTTATTCTTTCCTATCATGCGGTTTGGTTACTCAATGCTAATTGAATTTCTACTCTGTTCTTTCACAGATGGGGAGAACTCGCACTTCTTCATCCACCGATCAGTAGCCTGAGCCCCCAACAACAGCTCCCACGAGCGGTAGAGGGCGAGGCTGAGGTCGTGCTAGAGGCCGAGGTAGGGGCAGAGTTTAGCCTAGAGTAGCAGCACCAGCGGGGGAGCCTCAGGTTGACTTTGATGATGAGGTCCAGCCCAGACAGTTCCGGTGGGCCCCGCTCAGGTCCTAGAGGGGTTTATTGCTACCCCAGTACTCCAGGATGATCTGGTCCGTCTAATGGGCCTTATGGAGGATGTCACCCGGGCAGGCTTGCTTCCTGTAGCACCAGCTGTCTCTCAGGCTGGAGGAGGAGCCCAGACTCCTGCTACTCGCACTTCGGAGCAGATGGCTCCCCAGTTTCAAACTACAGTAGCTCAGCCAGTTGGAGCAGTTCAGCTGGGTGTGGTAGCTCAGACCGGTGATGGAGCAGCTATGTCTACCGATGCTTTATGGAGATTGGACATGCTCACCAAGCTCTTCACTACTACCTTCAGCGGTGCATCTTCTGAGGATCCCCATGATTATCTAGACAGCTGCCATGAGGTTCTCAGGAACATGGGGATAGTGGAGACCAATGGGGTCAATTTTGCTACTTTTTTCTTATCTGGATCCGCCAAGACTTGGTGGAGAGATTATTGTTTGGCTAGACCAGCCGAATCACCAGCTTTGACTTGAGAGCAGTTTACTCAGCTATTTCTAGAGAAGTTTCTCCCCATCACTCAGAGAGAGATCTATCGGAGGCAGTTTGAGCGTCTCTATCAGGGTTCTATTATTGTTACTCAGTATGAGACTAGAATCATCGACTTGGCCCGTCATGCTCTTATCATACTTCCCACCGAGATAGAGAGGTTGAGGAGGTTCATTGAGGGACTTATTCAGCCGATTAGACTTCAGATGGCTAAGGAGACAAGGAGTGAGATTTCATTCCAGGAGGCGGCCAATGTGGCCAGGAGAGTTGAGATGGTTTTGTCGCAGGGGGCTGGTCAGGGGTCGTACAAGAGGCCTCGTCATTCAGGCAGGCTCAGTGGTGCCTCATTTGGAGGCGGGGATTCATATGGTAGAGGCCATCCTCCTAGGCCCTTTCAGTCAGCACTTTAGGTTTCTCACGACGCTTCGGGTGGCCATAATTCTCATATGCAGTATTCTGATTAACAGCCCTACAGTGCATCACCAGCTCCTATCAGTGCACCGCCACTCCAGAGTTTTTGGGGTGGTCATTCAGGTTGCCAGGGTCAGTCTCAGTTTCCTCAGTCGCAGCACGCATGTGGATGCTTTGAGTGTGGAGAGTATGGTCATATCCGGAGGGCTTGTCCGAGATTGATGGGTACTCAGTCGCAACAACAGGGTTCCCATGCTATGGTTCAGGCACCAGGTGTTCCACCGCCCGCTCCGCTAGCTAGGGTTTGGGTAGAGGTGCTAAAGGTGGAGGTAGAGGTATTAGAGGTGGAGGTCAGGCAGCTAGAGGTGGAGGCCAGCTAGCAACGTGCCGTCTCGGAGATGTAGTTCAAGGTGGTGGGGCCCAACCCCGATGTTATGGCCTACCAGCCAGGCCTGAGGCTGAGGCTTCTAATGCAGTTATCACAGGTACTATTCTGGTTTGTAGTAGAGATGCTTCAGTTTTATTTGATCCAGGGTCTACATACTCCTATGCGTGATCTTATTTTGCACCGTATCTGGTTATGCCTAGTGATTCCTTGAGTGCCCATGTATATATGTCTACACTGGTGGGTGATTCCATTATGGTAGATCGAGTCCATCATTCATGTATAGTTGTGATTGGGGGTCTTGAGACTCATGTGGATTTATTACTTCTGGACATGGTTGATTTTGACGTCATATTGGGGATGGACTAGTTATCCCCTTACCACGCTATCTTGGACTATAATGCCAAGACTGTGACCTTAGCCTTGCCGGGTTTACCTCATTTAGAGTGGAGAGGGACTCCTGGTCATTCTACCAGTAGTGTTATCTCTTATATGAAGGCTCAACGTATGGTCGAGAAGGGGTATTTGGCCTATTTGGCATATGTTCGTGATTCTAGTGCCGAGGTTCCTTCTACTAATTCTGTGCCGGTTGTTCGTGAGTTCCTTGAGGTATTTCCTTCAGACCTACCGGGTATGCCACCCGACAGGGATATTGACTTTTCCATTGATTTGGCTTCGGGCACTCAGCCCATTTTTATTTCGCCGTATCTTATGGCTCCTCCCGAGTTGAAAGAGTTGAAGGAGCAGTTGCAAGACTTGCTCAAAAAAGGCTTTATTAGACCTAGTGTCTCGCCTTGGGGTGCGCCAGTGTTGTTTGTTAAGAAGAAGGACGGATCGATGAGAATGTGTATAGATTATCGGTAGTTGAACAAGGTTACAATCAAGAATAAGTATCCATTGCCGAGGATTGATGATTTGTTTGATCAGCTTCAAGGTGCCAAGGTATTTTCGAAGATTGACTTGAGATTTGGCTACCATCAGTTGAGGATTAGGGCATCCGATGTCCCTAAGACAGCTTTCCGCACTCGGTATGGGCATTATGAGTTCTTGATGATGTCATTCGGGTTGACAAATGCCCCAGCAGCTTTTATGGATTTGATGAACCGAGTGTTATGGCCTTACTTGGATTCGTTTGTGATAGTTTTCATTGATGATATTTTGATCTATTCCCGCAGCCAGGAGGAGCACGAGCAACATCTTAGAGTGGTTCTTTAGACCTCGAGGGATAGTCAGTTGTATGCCAAGTTTTCGAAGTGTGAGTTCTGGTTGAGTTCAGTTGCATTCCTGGGTCATGTTGTATCCGCAGAGGGTATTCAGTTTGATCCGAAAAAGATTGAGGCAGTCAAGAACTGGCCTAGACCAGCATCAGCTACAGAGATTCGTAGTTTCTTAGGATTGGCAGGCTACTATCATCGGTTTGTGGAGGGGTTTTTGTCTATTGCGGCCCCGATGACCTAGTTGACCCAGAAGGGTGCCCAGTTCAGATGGTCAGACGATTGTGAGGCGAGCTTTCAGAAGCTCAAGACAGCTTTGACTACAACACTGGTGTTGGTTTTGCCCAAAGGTTCAGGGCCATATACAGTTTATTGTGATGTATCTCGTATCGAACTTAGTGTAGTGTTGATGCAGGATGGCAAGCTTATTGCCTATGCTTCGCGGAAGTTAAAGATTCATGAGAAGAACTATACAGTCCATGATTTAGAGTTAGCAGCCATTGTTCATGCGTTGAAGATTCGGAGGCATTATCTGTATGGCGTGCCATGTGAGGTGTTCACTGATCACAAGAGTATGAAGTACTTGTTCAAGCAGAAGAAGCTAAAGTTGAGGCAGAGAAGGTGGTTGGAGCTGTTGAAAGACTACGATATCACCATCTTATATCATCCGGGAAAGGCCAATGTGGTGTTCGATACTTTGAGTAGGAAGTCAGCTAGTATAGCAGTCTTGCTTATATTCTGGTCGGTGAGAGACCGCTTGCTTTGGATGTTCTGGCTTTGGCCAATCAATTCATGAGGTTGGATGTTTCTGAGCCCAGCCGTGTATTAGCTTGCACAGTCGCTCATTCTTCTTTATTGGAGAGTATCCAAGATCGGTAGTATGATGATCCTCATTTGTGTGTCCTTAGAGACACAGTGCATCACGGAGGTGCCAAGCAGGTTACCTTAGGAGATGATAGAGTTTTGAGATTGCAGGGTCGAGTTTGTGTGCCTAATGTGGATGGACTCCCAGAGTTGATTTTAGAGAAGGCCCATAGTTCCCGGTACTCTATTCATCCGGGCACCGCTAAGATGTATAAGGATTTGTGGAAGCATTATTGGTGTCGGAGAATGAAGAAGGACATTGTTGCACATGTGGCTCGGTGTTTGAATTGTCAGCATGTTAAGTATGTCCATCAGAGGCCCGGTGGTTTGTTCCAAAAGATTGAGATTCTTGAGTGGAAGTGGGAGCGTATCACTATGGACTTCGTTGTTGGACTCCCACGGACAAAGAGGAAGTTCAATACAGTGTGGGTTATTGTTGATAGGCTGACCAAGTCAGCACATTTCATTCATGTGGCAGTCTCTTGTTCTTTCAAGAGGTTAGATGAGATCTATATCCGGGAGATTGTTTGTCTTCATGGTGTGCTCGTGTCTATCATTTCGGATCGAGGTACGCAGTTTACCTCACATTTCTAGAGGGCAGTTCAGCGAGAGTTGGGCAAATGGGTTGAGTTGAGCATAGTGTTTCATCCTCAAACGGACGGGCAGTCTGAGCGGACAATTTAGATTTTGGAGGATATGCTCCGAGCTTGTGTCATTGACTTTGGAGGCTCGTGGGATCAATTTTTGCCTTTAACAGAGTTTGCCTACAACAACAGCTACCAGTCGAGTATCCAGATGGCTCCTTATGAGGCCTTGTATGGTAGGCGGTGTTGGTCGCCGGTTGGATAGTTTGAGCCGGGAGAGGCTCGGTTGTTGGGTACAGATCTAGTTTAAGATGCCTTGGACAAGGTTAGGATTATTCAAGATAGGCTTCGTACAGCTCAGTCTAGGCAAAAGAGTTATGCCGACCGTAAGGTTCGTGATTTCGCTTTCATGGTCGGTGAGCGGGTATTGCTTCGAGTGTCACCTATGAAGGGCGTGATGAGTTTTGGGAAGAAGGGCAATCTTAGCCCTAGGTTTATTGGCCCATTTGAGATTCTTGATCGAGTGGGAGAGGTGGCTTACAGACTTGCATTGTCACTGAGCTTATCAGCCGTGAATCTAGTGTTTCATGTGTCCATGCTTTGGAAGTATTGCGGCCATCCATCCCACGTGTTAGATTTCAGCACTGTCCAGTTGGACAAGGACTTGTCCTACGAGGAGGAGCTGGTAGCTATTCTAGACCGACAGGTTCGTCAGTTGAGGTCGAAGTTTCCCTTCTATTTGTGTTCAGTGGAGAGGTCAGCCTGAGGAGGCATCGACCTGGGAGTCCGATGTACTTCCTTCTTATATCCGTTCGAGGACGAACGATTGTTTTAGAGGTGGATAATATGATGACCCAAAAGGTCATCACTTATTTTAAAAAACAATTATGTGTTTTGAGGCTTAAAAACCTCTTTCTGTCTCACCTCAATTTACGTGCACAATCCGAGCACGTAGTCGGAAAGCCATTATGTGAAAATGATGAATTTTGCGTTTAAAATGAGTTTAAGTTGACTTCAATCAATATTTTGGGAAAACAGAGCAGGAATCATGATTTGACGGTCCCATAGGGTCCGTAGGAAAATATGGGACTTGGGCGTATGCCTGGAATCGAATTCTGAGGTCCCAAGCCCGAGAAATGAATTTTTAAAGAAAATTATTTTCGGGAATATTTATGAGTTTTTGGAAATGATATGTGTTTAAAACATGATGGTATCGGGCCTGTATTTTGGTTCTGGAGCCCAGTACAGGTCTTATATGTGATTTAAGCTGAGTCTGTGAAATTTGGTAAGAAACGAAAGTCGTTTAAGGTGATTCGGACCCGTAGTTGTGAAAATTGATACTTTGGAAGTTTTGAGATTTTTCTTGGATTTCTATGCTAAATGCGTTGCTTAAGTGGTTATTTTGGCGATTTGATCGCACATATAAGTTCATATGATGTTTTTGAGTTAGTATTCATGTTTTTGTTTGGAGCCCCGAGGGATCGGGTGAGTTTCGGAAGGTTTTGAACTTAGGAAAAATTGCAGGTTTTTGTTGTCTCAGTGCACAAAGGTTTTTTTCTTCGCGTTCGCGTGGCTCCACTCGCGAACACATAAGGCAATTACCTCAAGTGCCAGTTTGCTCTTCGCGAACGCACAGCTTGGGACACAAACACGAGGCTGTAGGGGGAGTATCTTTCCTGAACGCGTCCAGGCACTCGCGAACGCATAAGGTTGAAGGCCTGGGGGAGGGGTTTCACAAATGTTCTACGCGAACGCGGCCCTCTGAACACGAACATAAAGTCTCCAGGAGTTACAGCTTCGCGAACGCGAGCCGTCGAACGGGAACGCGAAGGTCACTTAGGCCTGACCCATTGCGAATGTGACAGGCCTATTGCGAACGCGATAAAGGCCTGCCCAATGATTTTTAAACAGTAACAGAACATACGGGATTTAAAAAAAAATTCATAACTTTTTCTTCCAAACTCCAAATTGGGCAATTTTTGAAAGAGAACTTCTCCACAAATCCATAGGTATGTAATCTTAGACTCATTTTCTTCAATTTCCATTAACACCCATTAGATTTCTAGGCTTAAGTCATGTTCTTAAGGGTAGAAAATTAGGTATTTGGGTAGAGTTAGGGCTTTTTGTATAATTGGGATTTAGACCTCGTTTTGGGATCGGATTTTGGAACTACTTACATATTCGGCTCATGGGTGAATGGGTTATCGAGTTTTGGTCCGAACCTCGTGTTTTGACCAAGCAGGTCCGGAGTCGATTTTTGACTTTTTGGGAAGAATGATAGGAAGTCTATAATTAAGCCTTGGAATTGAATTATTTAGCGTTTATTGATGTTATTAAGTTGATTACCTCTAGATATATTTGATTAGGAGCCACATTCGAAAGGAAAAGCGTTGTTTGAGGCTTGAGTTGGCCGTGAAAGTTCGAGGTAAGTGTTTGGTCTAACCTTAACTTGAGGGATTAGGAGTTGTGTCCTATTTGCTACATGTTACTTGTTGAGTACGACGTATAGGCATGGTGACGAGTATCTATACGTTGGTGTCAAGCATGACCGTGGGTCCTAAACTGAAATTGTTGTGTTCTTAATAAATACTACGAATGCCTAAGTTGTTGATTCGCCGTGTTGAGCAAGGATTATGATTATTATCGTGGAAATTACTTATGATTGAGTATTGGTGCTAGTTGAGGTAGTTAGATGTTGGAACAAGTTTGGTTGCTGATTTCCCTTGTCGGGATGCATTTACTTATATTGTCGATTCCCTTGCTGGGATAGTGTTGTTTTTTGTTGATCCCTTACTGGAACTCTCGTTGTGATAGGTGTTGAATTGTATATGTGGATCGGATTGCGCACCGCAACAATGTTATATTTGGGTCGAATTGCACGCCACAACAATATTATAGTTGGATCGGGTTGCACGCCGCAACAATAATATAATTGGATTGGGTTGCACGCCGCAACAGTGATAAATGATATGGATCGGGTTACACGCCACAAAAGTGTTTTTTTATGATTTGGAATGGGTTGCGCGCCGCAACAATATATGATAAAAGTGCTTATTTGTTGGTTACGAGTTCTTGATTATTTTGCTGTGAATTCTAAATTGTTCTTTACACTGTCTCTTAAATTACTGTTGGTAAATGATATTCCCCCGCAACATGTTCCCCTCCCATCTTTACATGTTTACTTTTGTTTTATTTTCCGTTGTATATTATATAACTGCACATGTTTATCTGGTAGTCTGGTCCTAGCCTCGTCACTACTTCGACGGGGTTAGGCTAGACACTTACCAGCACATGGGGTCGGTTGTGATTATACTACACTCTACATTGTGTGCAGATCCCGGAGCGGCAGCTTTTGGACCATAGTTTTGGGTGGCTGCCTTCAGTCGAGTCAGAGATCCCGAGGTAGTCTTGCAGGCGTCCGCAGGCCCGGTGTTCTCTTATATCTTTATACTATGTTTTCATTTACTTCAGAGACAGATTGTACCTTTCTTTCTAGACATTTGTATGTAGAATTCGTGGATGGACCGTGATATTGTGACACCAGTTCCGGGTAGAGATGTATGTTGGTATTGTCGTGCTTGTTTTGGCTAAGTTATCAGATTACGTCTTCCGCATGTATTTATTTATCGTTAATATTTTACTGTTGATCGCATGTTGATTTAAATTGTTAAAAAGGGCTAAGTAAAAGAGTTAGTGAATCTATAATACGCGGCTTGCCTGGCTTTCACGAGTAGGCGCCATCACGACTCCCGATGGTGGGAAATTCGGGTCGTGACAAGCGAATGAGGAAGAGAATGGCATGTATCAAAGTAGAGAGAGAAAGTAAATAGTGTAACTGAATAGCGATTTAGTGGCTTAGGAGTAGGAGATAACCAAAATTAGATATTTTGCTATAAACATTAAAAGGTATCTATAGAATATAATTTTTTAAAATGGTATTTATTTAAAATAAATAAGGTGTTAACCTTTGCTATAGGAGGTAAAAATTCCTTAATATAATTGACATTTTTTTGGCCTTAAATTTAGTTTGGCAGTAGAAGCCCAAAAACTTTGGCATTGTATAGCCAAATTTAAAAAAACCTACTTCCTATTTATTTTCTCTTTTTAACTCCTCCCTCCCCCTTTCTCTTTACCCTACGTATCTTTTCTTTTCCCTCTCCCTTACTCTCCTTATATTTCTTCTTCTATTTCTCCTCTTTCTCTCTCATAGTTTAGTGAAAATTATTGCAAAATTATGCAAAAAATCAGTGGGATCAAAAGGTAAGATTGATATCACATCAAAGAAAATCAGAAGCAAAACTAAGAAAAAATAGGAAAAATTAGAGTTCAACTTTGTTTTTCGTCTCTTTTTTTTGTATTGGATTGAACGAGTGGATGTGATTGAAATTGGTTAAAAATACCTAGATGAGACTATATATAAAATTTGAGCAAGATTAGAAGTGATTTAGACTGGGTTTAGGTAAAAAAACAAACTTTAAAATCCAATTACGACATGTGTATATCACATCGTATATTGTGTACATCAGTGTATATCATACACAGGTTTTTATGGACGTATGTGTATATTGCTTTGTATATCATTTATATAACACAATTTTTTTATGGACGCATGTGTATATTACATTGTATATCGTCTATATAATACATATTTTCATGAATATACATAGATACACATGATATATATGGGATATCACTAATGTACAAGGAGATATACACCGGATACAATGGGATATCCATGCAACTGTCATCTTATATTTATTATCAAAAAAATTTGGAGAGAGAAAACGATGTTTTCTAGAGAATTAGAGATAAATCTGAAAAATATTGATATCGTTTTTTCTCCTCTTTATATTCATTGATCAACCTCCACTCAAGAAAAATATAAAAATAAAAATATAAGATTGTTGCTTGGAATTATGAATTGATGCGTCAAGTAGAACTTTGAATAGACATGAAGTCTTTAGTAAGATGAAACACTTGGCCGGTCTCTAAAATCTGGAGTAAAATTTGGGAAAAATAGAGAAGAATAGCGCTAAAGAGGGAGAGAGGGGAATGTGTTGTACCTTACTTTTGATTTTGAATAAAAATAATTTTGGGTATGATATACCAAGTAAACAAAAGCAAAATCTTACCACGGTCATGTTATTACAATACAAATCAAAATCTAAAAGAACTAAACAAGCCTATCAGCTATGAATTAAAAGATTCCGATCTATAAATCTTCTGAAGCTTGATCTTGAGTCTTGAATGGTTTATCATGCAGACTTTTGATTTGAACCTTAATGCTTGCTAGCTGCGGGTGCTAGTTTATTCTTCTACGCCTTCTTTTGATAAAAACGGGGAACGGTGCTCGTGACTTCAACCATGTCTTGATCAGTTCACATCTTTCATCTGCTTCTGCATTTTAAATTCACTTATTTTTTCTTTTTTTCTTTATTCTGGATTGAGACTTCTTCTTTTAATTATCTCGAACCCTGTGCCTCGAGGTATAACCTGCTCAAGCACCAAAAAAACAAACAAACGAAGTTTTTCTGCCCCAGTTTTCACTAGGAAAATTTCATGAGTTATTTGTAACAAGATTATATAGTACTTCATTATTGAAAGCAATAAAAGTCGGAATTAGTGCACCCTGAGAAAACAAAGACTAGGGAGTGGAAACCCTATGTCTAAAATAAAATCAACTAGGGAGTGTAGACCCTATGTTGAAAAATAAGACTAGGAATTGAGGATCCTATGTAAAAAATAATATCAACTAGGGAATGGAGACCATATGTTTAAAAAGAACCAAGAAGGATTTTTTTTTGTTGCTATCATATGAGAAAGATCCATCACACTAAGATTTCTATTCTAGGAGAAATATTCATCAGACTAGATTTTCTTATCTTGGGAGAAAAATTCATCAGACTAAGACTTCGCACCTAAGAGAAAATTTGTCAGACTAGGATTTTTTTTAGGAGAAAGATTCATTAGACTAAGATTTCTATGCTAGGAGAAAATTCATCAAACTAGGGATGTGTTTGGTATAACGGAAAATGTTTTCCGTGGAAAATATTTTTCAAGAAAATATTTTCTTGGAAAACAAGTAGTAATCTTATTCATTTTTCGGTATTTGGTACGCAAATTAAAAAAATGACTTCTCAAGAGTATTCATAAATAATTTAGATATAATAAACATGAAGCCATAAACTTTCAAACCAACAACATTTCGAACCCACAAATTTCATAAACTTTGGAACCGCTAAACTTTCAAAATCGCGGAATTTCGATCCCATAAACTTTGAAACACATAAATCTCCGAACACATAATTTGGGAATTTGTAAACTTTAAATAATATTTTTTATGGGTGGGGGGGGGGGCGAAAAAACGAAAAAAATAGAAATTTAAATTACAAAAAAGTAAATTTTTTTTGCGGGTGGGTGGTGGATGGTACAGAAAAACGAAAAAATAGAAATTTGAAATTGCATACAAAAATAAATTAAGTTGCGGGGGGGGGGGGGAGCAGGGGGAGGAGGGGTAGTGGGGTGAGTGGTAACGGGAAAATAAAATTTGAATAAAAAAAGCGTTTTTGGAGAGGGGGTGGGGTGGGTTGGTGAGGGTGGGGAAGGTTGAGAAGGATTGTTGGTAAATGCTTTCCCTTCTCTTGATAAGGAAAACTTTTCTCCAATTGGAGGAAAATGAGTTCATCATAAGAAAAATGTTTTCCAAAACATTTAAGCCAACCAAACATGGGAAAATTGGAAAACATTTTTCGGAAAATGTTTTCCTTCATACTAAACACACCCTAGGTTTTCTTATCTTAAGAAAAAAATTCATTAGATTAAGACTTCGAGGATAAAAATCATCAAACTAAATTTTTTTTAACTTAGGAGAAAGATTCATTAGACTAAAATTTCTATCCTAGGAGAAAATTCATCAGACTAAGACTTCGATCCTAGGAGAAAATTCATCAAACTAGGTTTTTTTTGTCATCTTAGGAGAAATATTCATTAGACTAAGATTTCTATCCTAGGAGAAATATTCATCATACTAGATTTTCTTATCTTACGAGAAAAATTCATCAAACTAAGATGTTTATTCTAGGAGAAAAATTCATCAGACTAGGTTTTCTTATCTTAGGAGAACAATTCACCAGACTAAGATTTCTTATCCTAGGAGAAAAATTCATCAGACTAGGTTTTCTTAACTTAGGAGAAAGATTCATCAGACTAAGATTTTACTCAATCAGACTAGGACTTTTTATCCTAGGAGAAAAAAATGTGAAGAGCAATGGCAAGATTTTATGCACACTAGCAAGTCAAATAAGGGCACAGATTTGAGAAACTTCTATTTGTCGGTTCTTCTCTTCTCTTCTTTTTGTCACACCTCCTTTTTCCCGAGGGGATATGGAGTTTTTCCAATTAAAGTGTCATTAATCGAAATGGAATTATTTATTTATTCAAAGTCGCCACTTGGGATAATTTATGGTGTCCCAAGTCACTAGTTTATTTTAAATCCCATATCAAGAAAATTTTAACTCTATTTTTTGTCTGCAAACGTAGAAGATCGGTTACGAAATTCTGTTAACCTAGGAGAATGTGACGACCCGACCAGTTGTCTCATGAGTTACCGCTCTGTTTTCCACATTTCTATTTCTTTATGCTTCGTTATCCGTATTTTGTGGTATCGGGTTGGTCGGATCGAATCCGGAATGATTTTGGTAAGGTTTGAGACACTTAGTCTCCTTTAAGGAAGTTTAAGTTGGAAAAGTCAACCGGATGTTTGCTTATGTGTTAGAGGGCTCGGATGTGAGTTCTGATGGTTCGGTTAGCTTTGGGAGGTGATTTTTGGCTTCGGAGCGCGATCCGAATGAATTTTGGAGGTTCGTAGTAGATTTAGGCTTGAATTGGCGAAGTTGATATTTTGGCAATTTCCGGTTGGTAGGCGAGATTTTGATATAGGGGTCGGAATGGAACTCCGAGAGTTGCAGTAGTTCTGTTGTGTCATTTGGGATGTGTGTGCAAACTTTCAGGTCATTCGGACGTGGTTCAGTTGGGTTTTTGATCGAAAGAGAAATTTGGAAAATTTTAGAAAGTTTGGCTTGAATCCGATGTGTTTTGGGTGATTTGATGTTGTTTGAGATGTTTTGATGATTGGAACAAGTTTGAATAAGGTATTAGGATATGTTTGTTCTTTTGGTTGAGGTCCCGGGGGCCTCGAGATGATTTCGGGTGGTTAACGGAGAAGTTGAGATGTTATTCCAGCTGCTGAAATTGCTGCTCTGGTGTTTTTGCACATGCGGTTTGGGGACCGCAGGTACAGCGCCGCATGTGCGAGAGAGTGGCTGCAGAAGCGGATTATGGGGATTTGTCAGGGATCGTAGAAGCGGCTAAGAGGGCCGCATCTGTGGAATTGCAGATGCGGAAGGGTGATCGCAGATGCGGATGTGGCCGGTTAAGTGATTTCCGTAGAAGCGGAATAATGACTGCAAAAGCGATACTGCATACGCGGTTGAAGGACCGCAGATGCGGAAAGGCCTGGGCAGAACATATAAGTTATTTCATTTTGCGAATTTGAGCTATTTCACCATTTTTGACTTCGGCTTGGGAGCTTCTTGGGCGATTTGAAAGAGGGATTTCAAGAGAACTTCATTGAGGTAAGGAATTTGGACCTAAAACTCATTCCTATGCTATTATTTCATGGATTATAGCTAGAAATTATGGAAATTAAAGGTTAAAATTGGGGCAACTAGGGCTTGGGAACTTAGGCCTTTAATTGAGGATTTGAAGGACCATTTGGGGTCGGATTTGAGAAATTTTGATATGTATGAACTTGTGGGAAGATAAGAAATCTATTGATGTAAAAATTATTGAATTCCGAGACGTGGGCCCGGGGGCCGATTTTTGGTAATTTCGGGATTTATGTCATATAATGATTGTTTTCGCTTGGGCCTCGTTCCCTTAGAATATTTTGACGTCCTCGTTCTGATTTTGGATAGATTTGACGCGCGTGGAGACCGATTCGAAGGGCAAAGGCATCGCGAGCTAGAGATTTAGGAGGTTCGAGGTGAGTAATTATTGTACATAATGTTCTGAGGGTTTGAAACCCCGGATTGCACATCGTAGTGCTATATTGAGGTGAGGTACATGCTTGATGACGAGCATGGGGTCGTGCACTATTGGGGATTGTGACTTGGTCCGTCCCGAATGACTATTTTACCGCATATTTGACTGAAATCTATTTGCTATCATCATGATTTGGCTGAATGTCATATTTGGGCCTTATGCCAACTAGTTGAACCCTTCGGGGATTTTTACTGGTATTTCCTCACTATTTTGACTTTTTTTACTAAACTTAGTCATGTTATATTTTACTGTTTTTTGTACTCAGCCATGTTTACTCTGTTTTAACTCTTACATGATCTTTTTAATGATATTTTGTGAGGAAACATTTGATACTGATTATGAGGCCGAAGGCTTGAGATATGTATGCCACGAGGTGGTTTGATTGATATAATTACGAGGGCCTAGTGATGATGCCACAAGGTGGCTTGATATTGCGATTGGGCCGTAAGGGGCCCCTCCAGGAGTCTGCATACCTCTAGTGAGCATGGGTACCCATTGTGATGTGAGATTGAGCCCGAAGGGCTGGTACTATTCTGAGACGTTGCTCGAGGGGCGGATTTGTTGATATTGTGCCCGAGGGGAGAACTTCTATTTGTTTACTTTACCTTAACTGGCTGTATAATTATCTGGTTACTTGTTGAAAAAGGAATATCTAAACTTTTCATTGGTTTACTGCTTTTAAATCGTTTTACTGCTTCATTATAGAATGTCTTGTGCCTTACGTGTTTTTTTACTTTCAGTCGTTATTTACATTTGTTACTCACTGAGTTGGAGTACTCACTTTACTCCATGCACCCTGTGTGTAGATTCAGGCATAGCTAGTCCCGCTCCCGAGTGGTGATTCATCCCAGCTTCAGGCAGATCTCGAGGAGTCTTTAGGTAGCTATTGGCGTTCGCAGCCCGGAGCTCCTCCCTATCTCTTTTCCTTATGACCTTAGTTCAGTGTTAAACTCTGTAGTTACATTTGAGGACTTAGTGTTGTTAGATGCTCGTGACTTGTGACACCCTGGTTAGGGCTGTGTTGGGTTGTACTTCCGCACTTTATTGATATTATCCGCTACTTAGTATTGCTAAATCATATTTTAGACTGCTTTTATGTTGTTTAACTGTTTAAAAAGTGAATTGGGTTTAATTGGCTGGCTTTGTCTTCACGAGAGGTGCCATCACGACCGAGTTCGGGTTTAGGGTCCAAGAATAGTTCTGAAGTTTTTATAAATGAACATGAATAGTTCTTAAAATACAGATGACCAAGATCCCAAACAAACATGAATAGTTCTGAAGTTTTTATAAATGAACTAAATAACTTCAGCTCTAGAGCTGAAGTTCGACAGTTACAAAACAAAAACTTTAGCTCTAGAGCAGAAGTTCGCCAGTTACAAAACAAAAACTTCAGCACTAGAGCTGAAGTTCGCCAGTTACAAAAACAAAAGCTTCAGCTCTAGAGCTGAAGTTCGCCAGTTACAAAACAAAAACTTCAGCACACTTGGTTCAACATACTTGCTACTTCAGGCCCGTCTACTAGAATCTTGAAGTTTTGCATGATTGTCTTTGCTACTTCAGCCCTGTATGCTGAAGTTATGCGAAAAAGCGGGTACGTTTGCAATTTTTTTTGCAAAACGGACACAAGTTAAAACGTGACACAAAAAGAGGGTATAGATGCAAATGCCCCACTAAACTTCAGCAATGAAGCCATAAATTACAAAATGGTTCTAAGCTGGACCTAGAGGTGCAAATATCTCAAAATTTCGAAGACTCTCATTACTGCTGAACCTAATGATTCCAACGACCTTTCCACACAATTTTATGAAAGCACATAGAATATAAGTGCAAATTTCCTCAAACATCAATGCATGATTGTTCCAAATTTAAAGGGATCAGTAATGGCCATATTCAGTTTAAATCCTTATAAACAACTCGCTAAACGCCTGACTCCTAATAATGGAATTTTGAACCTATGGACTTTCTCTATTGAAATAGTTCCTCCGTCAGTAGCAATCAAACTAATCAATGCACAGTTTGCAGCCAAAATAAATTAAAAATTAGAATTTCAACCTAATATGAAAATAGTTATAAGCAACAACTGAAACTATGGGATTAATATTAGAACATCATGTGATTAACGCGTTGCCTCATGGAAGTATTTGACTCTTAAATACTTAGCTCAAACAAACCATTACCTCAATGTTCAATTTGAGAAGCACTAGAGTCCAAAATTCAAAACAGGGAGCAAAATGCAAACTTAAGACAGCACATAAAACTATAGACTTAAGCTATTATACCCAGATATTTTGCAAATTCTGAGTTTACAATAAACAATCATCCTTCATACATACTAGAACTAGGTGTTACCAAAATTACACTACTTCTTCTCATGTCTTTTGGAATCAGACAACTTAATCTCAAACATCCAAAGCATAAACAAGTGAATCACATATATGTTGAACTTCCAAATGCTTTCGATTGCAATGTGATGCTTCTCGCCTTTACACAAACAACCAATGTGCTTATAATTCTGAACACATGAATTTCACTTTTAGCAAGTAATATTAAGCAAAATAATAGCCCTATCAATACAATAAGATATGCTTATGCTTCAGGAAACCACACTTAAACAAAAAATTTACTTTAGCTAGTATTTTTATCTAAAACAAGAACAATGTCAAAGAGATAAGTTCAAATATGGACCAATCAACTTACAAGCAGACATGAAATCATATAAGAGCAACAAAGAGTCATAACTCCATATTAAAATAGAAAACTTTGGTTATTCTAAAGATCAGAATTGTATAGAATCATAGAGGTGTACCTAATTGCTAAAAAAATAACAGAAAATTAGAAAATAAGTCTCTGAATCAGTAAGATAACAATTTCAGATCAGGAGCACAAATCCAACAGCTCAACCAAAGGAAAAGAACTAGAAAACTGGTGAAAACCTGAAGCCAAATTACTTCTGTTCCTTTTTTTTTTTGCTTTTGAAGAATTAAACTTCAGGTAAAATCAACCTATATGTGTGAGTGCTTTTTGTGTGTCTTGCAGAGAATTAGTGTGTGTTCTTGAGTGTATTTGAGAGAAATATGCTGAGTGAAAAAGTGTGTGAATAAGGGAGTATGAGTCTTTTTTTATAGAATGTGAGAGTGCAAGATGATAGGAATGAGAGAGAGGTTGAGGAAATCTGTCAGCCTCCCTTAAATTTAGGAAATTAGCATCTTTCAAAACAGAAAATGGATGGTTGTCCCTGTTTCTAGATAATTCTTTCAAATTTTAGCATCTTTTAAAAACTAAAAATGGACAGTTGTCCAAGATCTAGAAGTTTCTTATATGCTTATCTAAAATTTTTCATTTTCACTGTCCAATTAACCTCCCTAAGTTTTGCTTAATACAAATAGCCACGTACCCCAATTTTGACCTAATTTCTGATTTTCAATGCCCTAAGTTTCCATGTTCCTTTCCTCCCCCCTCAAGTTTCAATTAAGGCAAAAAGAAAAACAAATAAACCTACTAATATGAAATCCGTCCAGAATAGAAAACCAAACAAAAATGATAAACAAAAAGATATTAATCCTAAAATCATGCAATTAACCCACATAATCCTAATTTTAATGAACTTAATCAAATCAATAATCAAGCTATTCAAAATTAACTCCTAATTGATAATGCAACACCGAAAATAGAAACACAAGGAATAAGAGAAGAGATATACTAATTTTGGCTAAGAAATGAGCCGACGAACGAAAAAGGCGACGAAGCTCGGCCGGTCAGTGTTGACTTGGCCGGAATTCGGCGACTTTCGAAATGACCCAAAACTGACATTAACCAAGACAAGAACAATTGACCAGTGTAAGTCTTTACTTAAAACTGGTGAATTTGCTCACAAAAATCAAAAAGGGAAATATTTGGGTTTTAGGGTTTCTGAGATTTGAAATTGGTGAATATGGGTGGGGATTTGGGAAATTAATGGTTGGATGAGGTTTAGGAAGGTATGGGGAGTATAGGGTAATGATTTGGGGCATTTTGGAGTGCCGCCGCCGTAGGCGGTTCTCGGCGGGTAGCGGCTGACGGCTGTGAGAGAGACAAGTAAGAGCTAAGGAAGGGGGAAATGGGGTTAGTTCTCTAGGGTTTGGGGGTCTGTTTCAGACATTTTTAAGGAGAGGGGTGGGAGAGTTCATGGCTGTTGGATTGGAGATAATGCAGGGCTGATTACAGGAAATATGGGCTAAACTTGGATTTGGGCTCAGACGGGTTAAATGCTAGGTGGATTTGGGCATTTTTGGGCCAGTGATTTCAAAACTAAAACAAACCCCTTTCTTTTCTTCTTCTCTTTTTTTCTTGATTTTCTTTGATTTTTGATTCTAATTAAATTAATTAAAATCCTAAATTAAGTCCTAAATCAATCTAATTTGTAAAATTAAACTAATTATCTATTTATACTATTTACATAATTAATTAATCTTAAATTAATGAAAGAAAGTTACTAATTTAACACTAAAAGCTAAAAATATAAAAATGATATTATTTTTTGTGATTTTTGTTTTAATAATGCAATCAACTTATGCAATTAGATTCTAAATATAATTAAGACCTACAAATGCTATGTAATGATGATTTTAATATTTTTTGATATTTTTCTACAATTTAAAAAATGCTAAAAATGCGAACAATTAACAAATATTCCTAAAATTCTATAAAAATTAAAATAATTAGAAAATTCCTATTTTGTGAATTATGTCGGAATATTTTAGTCGGCCAAAAATCACGTGCTCTTAGCTATCCCTCTTTGCTCGGAAACACGAAGGGTTTTCAGGCAAAGATAAAATGAGTAGTTACGAGCGATTTTTGCCTGTTTGGATTCTCTATGGGAAGCACTTTGAAAAGGTTTGACCGAAACTTGCTTCGGAGGTTGCCTATATATTCTTGGCTATAAAGGAATCAGGTCAGTGCAGTTTTGGAAATTTTAGAAGTTGGGACTACCAAAAAACTATTATTTCACTGCTATTGCTACTGTTTACTACTTGAAGAGCTCCTTATTACACCATAATCAAAATGAAAGAGACTAACTAAGCCTATTAGCTACGAGTTACAAAATTCCTATCTATGAGTCTGTGATGACCCAAAAGGTCATCACTTGTTTTAGAAATAAATTCTATGTTTCGAAACCTTATAAAACCTCTCTCTACATCCCCTCGATTTGCGTGCACAATCCTTGCGTGTAGCCGGAAAGCCATTATGTGAAAAAAACTGTGAAAAATGATAAAATTTGCCTTTAAAATTAATTTAAGTTGACTTCGGTCAACATTTTAGGTAAACGGATCCGGACCCGTGATTTGACGGTCCCGGAAGGTCCGTAGGAGAATATGGGACTTGGGCGTATGTCCGGAATCAAATTCCGAGGTCCCAAGCCCGAGAAATGAATTTTTAAAGAAAATTATTTTCTGGAATATATATGAGTTTTTGGAAATGGAATATGTTTGGAATTTAATGGTATCAGGACCGTATTTTGGTTTCAGAGACCGGTACAGGTCTTATATGTGATTTAAGCCTAACCTATAAAATTTGGTAGGAAACAGAGGTCAAATTACGTGAATCGGACCCTCGGTTGTGAAATTTGGAACTTAAGTGCTCTTGAGATTTTTCTTTGATTTTGATGTTAAATTCGTTGTTAAAGGTGTTAGTTTAGCGCTTTGATCTCACAAATAAGTTCATATGATGTTTTGAGTTAGTATGCATGTTTGGTTTGGAGCCCCGAGGCCTCGGGTGAGTTTCGGGGTGTTAGACTTAGGAAAAACACAGCTGTTGCATCAGTTCTAGTGTAACCGCACCTGCGAGTCAAGCACCGCAAGTGAACATATAGGGTTGCAGGTGCGGTCCAGCCCTCTCGCAGATGCGATCAAGCTTCTGCAAAAGCGATTTCGTAGGAGCGGATCCCCTATCGGAGGTGCGGCCCCAGCGGGCCTAGTCATTTCCGCAGAAGTGGTCAATTTTCCGCACGTGGGCTTGCGCAGGTGCAACCCAAGCACCACAGGTGCCAGAGTCGGGCAGTGAAGTCTTTTCAAATAAACTTAAGCGTTTTCTCTTTCAAATTTTCACCAATAATAGAAGGCCTAGGGCGATTTTCTCAAGAGATTTTCTTCCCAAATCATAAGTAAGTGTCCACTAACTGATTTCTTTCAACTCTCTAATGTGTTTCATCAACCTTTATCTAAAATCCTATGGTTTTAATGGTAGAAAAATTAGAAATTTGGGTAGAGTTAGGATTTTTTGAATAATTGGAATTTAGACCTTATTTTGGGTTCGGGTTTTGAAAGTAATTACATATTCAAGCTCGTGGGTGAATGGGTGATCGGGTTTTGGTCCGAACCTCGTGTTTTGACCAAGCGGGCCCGGTGTCGATTTTTGACTTTTTGGAGAAAATGATAGAAAACTTATAATTAAGCATTGAGTATGAATTCTTTAGTATTTATTAATGTTGTTCAATTAATTTGGACTAGATACAAGTAATTTGGAGGCGAATTCTAGAGGAAAAGTGATGTTTGAGGCTTGAGTTGGCCGGGAAAGTTTGAGGTAAGTGTTTGGTCTAATCTTAGCTTGAGGGATTAGGAGTCGAGTCCTATTTGCTATGTGTTATTTGTTGACTACAACGTATAGGCATGGTGACGAGTATCTATATGTCGTTGTCAAGCATGCCCGTGAGTCTTAAATTGAAATCGTTGTGTTCTTGATAAGTACTACAAATGCCTAAGTTGTTGATTCTTTGTGTTGGGAAAGAATTATGATTATTCTCGTAGAAATTGCTTATGGTTGAGTATTGGTTTTAGATGAGGTTTCTTTGTAAAGTTAAATGTTGGAACAAGTTTGGTTATAGCTGAATCCCTTGTCGGGACGTATTTACTTCTTAATGTCGATTCCCTTGCCGGGATATTGTTGTTTCCTTATTGCTCCCTTGTTGCGACTCCTTGTTATTGGTGTTGATTTGTATATTGGTATCGGGTTGCATGCCACAACAATATTATATTTGGATCTGGTTGCACGTCACAACAACATTATATTGGATCGGGTTGCATGCCGCAACAATATTATATTTGGATAGGGTTGCACGCCACAACAATATTATATTTGGATCGGGTTGTACACCGCAAGAATAAAGGATAAAAGTGGTTATTGTTTTGTCACAATTTCCTTATTCTTTATGCTGCGAGTTTTAAATTGTTCTATATGTTTCCCTCTTGAGTTACTGTTGGTAAATGATATTCCCCCGCAGCATGTACCCCTCCTATCTTTACATGTTTATTTCTGTTTTATTTTCCGCTGTATATTATATAACTGCACAGGTTTATCTGGTAGTCTGGTCCTAGCCTCATCACTACTTCGCCGGGGTTAGGCTAGGCACCCACTATCACATGGGGTCGGTTGTGCTGATACTACACTCTGCACTATGTGCAGATCCCAGAGCAGCAACTTTTGGACCTTAGCTTGGGTGGCTGCCTTTAGTCCATACGGAGATCCAAGGTAGTCCTGCAGGCGTCCGCAGGCCCTAGCGTCTCCCTCTATCTTTTCTTCCTGTTTCACTTATGTAATTAGGAAACAATTTGCATTTATTTTTCGGGTCTTGTTTGTAGAATTCTTAGACCGTCTGTGGAGTTGTGACACCAGTTCTGGGTAGTCTTTGTTTAAGAAGTTGTATTGGATATATTTATATGGTTTTACTGTTTCTTCCGCTTGATTAAGATTCCACTATTTATAAGCTACTGTTTCATAATTGTTAAAGGATTAAAAATGAGAAAAGGATAATTTGTTCATACAGTTGGCTTGCCTAGCTTTCATTAGTAGGCTCCATCACGACTCCCAAGGGTGGGAAATCCGGGTCGTGACAGAGTCTTTTGAAGCTTGATCTTGAGTCTTGGTTGGTTCTTTCTGTGGACTCTGATCTGAATCTTGATGCTTGTTAGCTGCGAGTACTGGATCACTCTTTCCAGCTTCTCGGATCAAGGCGGGACATGCTGTCACGACCCAATTTACCCACCTCGGGTCCGTGATGGCACCTAACATTGCACCCGCTAGGCAAGCCAACGTTATTGATTATTCAACCTTTTTACCTTTATCTTTAACAATTTACCAAATTAAAGCAAACATACAGCGGAATTAGAAATGTGGAAGAACATAATTTAACAGTTTAGTTAATACCAATACGAAATCCATAATAATACTCCACCTGGAACTGGTGTCACAATATCACAGACTATCTACGAATACTACAAATAAGGTCTGAACAAAGAAAATACATGTTTGTCTCTAAAATAGAAAAGAGCAGAAAGAAACAGGATAGAAGGGGACGCTAAGGCCTGCGGACGCCTGCAGTACTACCTCGGGTCTTCGTTGGACTAAAGGCAGCAACCTCTAACTATGGTCTGTATGCTCCAGTACCAGGATCTGCACAAAAGAGTGCAGAGTGTAGTATCAGTACAATCGACCTCATGTACTAAGTAAGTGTCGAACCTAACCTCGGCGAAGTAGTGACGAGACTAGGATACAACAAATAACATAACCTACAATTAAACATTATCTAACAGAATAACAGTAATCGAAGCAAATCAAAAGTAACGGGGAAGGGTAACATGCTATGGAGAATACTAACATAAAGAATCACAGAAATAACGGAATGAAACAATTAAGGCACTTGAACCGATAACAACAAGAAATCATAACAAACTGGAAATAAATGCACGACATCACCCTTCGTGCTTTTACTCTCAATCCTCACCATGCAATCAATAACGAAAATGTGCACGACATCACCCTTCGTTCTTTATCTCTCTTCCTTACCATATAAATATTAGAAATGTGCACGACATCACCCTTCGTGCTTTATCTCTCTTCCTCACCACATGCATCAATATCAATGTAAATGTGCACGACATCACCCTTCGTACTTAATCACTCTTTCCTCACCATATGCATGAGTATGAATGTGCACAACATCACCCTTCATGCTTTATCACTCTTTCCTCACCCAATCAATCATAACAATCATCATCCTGGCAAGGAAATCAACAATAAGAATAAATACATCCCGGCAAGGGAATCAACAATAAGAATTAAATACGTCCCCGCAAGGGAATCAACTATAACCAATCTTGTTCCAACGATTAACTTCACAAATGAACCTCAATTGGAGCCAATGCTCAACAATAGACAAATACTACGAAAAATGATCATAAGTCTTACCCAACATGGGTAATCAACAATTTAGGCATTTATAGCACTTATCAAGAATCACAACGATTACAATTTAAGAGTCACATGCATGCTTGACACCAACGTATAGATACTCATCACCACACTATACATCGTACACTACATTAGCACATAGCAAATAAGGCACAACACATATTCCCTAAAGCTAAGGTTAGACCAAACACTTACCTCGATTCCACGGCCACAAATCAAGCCTCAACTATCCCTTTCCCTTTTGATTCCACTTCCAATTCAATTCTATCTAGCCAGTATTAACTTATTAACATCAATAATTGCTAAAGAACTCATACCCAATGCTTAATTATAGCTTCCCAGCATTTTCCCCAAAAACCCAAAAATTAACCCCGGGCCCGCTGGGTCAAAACTCGAGGTTCGGACCAAAACCCGAATATGCATTCACCCATGAGCCCAAATATGTAATTAGTTTAGGAATCTGACCCCAAATGGAGGTCTAAATCGCCAAATTTGTAAAAACCCCAATTCTCTTAAAATCCCTAATTTCTACCCTGAAAGAACAAGATTTAGGCCTAGAAATCTAATGGGTGTTGATGAAAAATAAAAGAAATGAGTCTAAAAACACATACCTATGGTTTGGTGATGAAATAACCCTTCAAAGATTGCCCAAGGTCTGATTATAGGGAAGGAGATATGAAATTTTGGGTTTAATCCCGTTTTGCCTCTGTTTTTAAATCGATGGACAGGCCTTCTTCGCGTTCGCGAGATACCCACCGCGTTCATGAAGGCATTCTCCCCACAGCCTCCGCACTCTCTATCCAAGTGACATGCTCACGATGAGTATTTCACCCCTCCCACAAGTCCCTGCCATAATGGCCTTCGAATTCACGATAGCCATGCCACGTTCGCGAAGGGTAACGCCCCCAACGCTCTGCGTTCGCGACCTGTGCCTCGCATTCGCGTAGAAGGAATTTCCTTCAGACAAACTTTACTCTTCGCGTTCACGAGAGTTCCTTCGCGAACGCGAAGAAGACTACCCCTGTGCACCTGCAACAGCTAAGACAACAAAATCTCTAAGTCTTAAAACATCCCGAAACCAATCTGAAACTCACCCGAGCCCTCGGGGCTCCAAACCAAACATGCACACAAACCTAAAATTATCATACGGACTTACTCGTGTGATCAAATCGCCAAAATAACACCTAGAACTACAAGTTTAGCACCAAAATCAAAGAAAAATCTCAAGAACTCGTAAAGTTCCATTTTTCACAACCGATGGTCCGATTCACGTCATATGAATTCCGTTTCTTACCAAATTTTACAGGCACAACTTAAATACCATATTAAACATGTACCAGACTTCGGAACCAAAATATAGGCCCGATACCATCAAATACAAATATTTTTAAAATTCCAAAAACTCTTATAGTTTCAGTTAAACAATTTCTTTCAAAAATTCATTTCTCGGGCTTAGGACCTCGGAATTCAATTTTGGGTATATGCCCAAGTCCCATATTTTTCTACGGACCCTCCGGGACCGTCAAATCATGGGTCGGGGTGCGTTTACCCAAAATATTGACCAAAGTCAACTTAAATTCAATTATAAAAGGAAAAATT
This sequence comes from Nicotiana tabacum, assembly GCF_000715075.1. Lineage (NCBI taxonomy): Eukaryota > Viridiplantae > Streptophyta > Magnoliopsida > Solanales > Solanaceae > Nicotiana > Nicotiana tabacum. The sequence continues at coordinate 117,848,186 of NC_134099.1, read as the reverse complement.
AGCATTTTCTCAAATTTATCACATAAGAGCTTTCCGAATATACGTTAGGACTACGCACGCAAATCGAGGTGACACAAAAAGAGCTTTTTAAGGACTTTGAATAAAGATTTGACTTCTAAAACAAGAGATGAGGATAACGGCTTTGCATATCGGACTCGGACTCCTAGGTCGCTGCCGCAACAGGCTAACCCCTCCACTACACACGAACTGAAGGGAAATTCTTCAATCTCAACTGACGAACCTGCCGGTCTAGAATAGCTACCGGCTCCTCCTCATAGGTCAAGTCCTTGTCCAACTGGACAGTGCTGAAGTCTAACATATGGGATGGATCAGTTGGGTGCACAGCTGATAAACTCGACGGTAACGCAAGTCTGTAAGCCACCTCCCCCACTCTATCAAGGATCTCAAAAGGGTCGATGAACCTAGGGCTTAGCTTGCCCTTCTTCACAAATCTCATCACGCCCTTCATGGGCGACACCCGAAGCATCACTTGCTCTCCGACCATGAATGCCACATCATGAACCTTACGGTCGGCATAACTCTTCTACCTGGACTGGGCCGTACGAAGCCTATCCTGAATGAACTTAACCTTATCCAAGGCATCCTAAAGTAAATCTATACCCAACAACCGAGCCTCTCCCTACTCAGACCACCCAATTAGTGACCAACACCGCCTACCATATAATGCCTTGTCGGGGGCCATCTAGATGCTCGACCGATAACTGTTGTTGTAGGAAAACTCTTCTAATGGCAAGAACTGATTCCAAGAATCTCCAAAGTCAATAACATATGCTCGGAGCATATCCTCCAAAATCTAAATGGTACGCTCGGACTATCTGTCCATCTAAGGATGAAATATTGTGCTCAACTCGACTCGCGTACCTAACTCATGCTGCACAGCCCTCCAAAAATGCGAGGTAAACTGTGTACCCCGATCAAAAATGATAGACACGGGGACACCGTGAAGATGAACGATCTCCCGGATGTAAATCTCTACCAACCGCTCAGAATAATAGGAAACTGCCACAGAAGAATAGGAAACTATCCATAATAACCCATACTGCATCGAACTTCCTCGGAGTCTGGGAAGTCCAACAACGAAATCCATAGTGATACACTCCCACTTCCACTTAGGAATCTCAATCTTCTGAAACAAACCACCAGGTCTCTGATGCTCATATTTTACCGGCTTACAATTCAAACACCAAGTTACATACGCAACAATATCCTTCTTCATCCTCCTCCACCAATAATGTTGTCGCAAGTCTTGATACATCTTAGCGTCGCCCGGATGAATAGAATACTGGGAACTATGGGCCTCCTCTAAAATCAACTCACTAAGTCCATCTACATTAGGCCCAGAAACACGACCTTGCATCCTCAAAACTCCATCATCTCCGAGTGTAACCTACTTGGCACCTCCGTGCCACACTGTGTCTCTAAGGACAAACAAATAAGGATCATCATACTACAGATCTCGGATACGCTCAAATAATTAAGCACGAGCGACTATGCAAGCTAGAACACGAATGGGCTAAAAAATATCCAACCTCATGAACTGATTGTCTAAAGCCTGAACATCCAAAGCAAGCGATCACTCACCGACTGGAATATACGCAAGGCTGCCCATAATGGCTGACTTCCTACTCAAAGCATCGGCCACTACATTGGCCTTCTCCAGATGATACAAGATGGCGATATCATAGTCTTTCAACAACTCCAACCACCTCCTCTGCCTCAAATTTAGCTCATTTTGCTTGAACAATTATTGCAAACTTTTGTGATCCGTGAACACCTCACATAAATGCTGTATAAATAATGCCTCCAAATCTTCAGCGCGTGAACAATGGGTTCTAGCTCCAAATCATGAGCTGGATAATTCTTCTTGTGAATCTTCAACTGCCACGAAGCATATGCAATAACCTTGCCATTCTGTATCAACACTGCACCAATTCCAATACGAGATGCATCACAATATACTGTATTTGGCCCTGAACCTGTGGGCAAAACCAACACTGATGTCGTAGTCAAAGCTTTCTTGAGCTTCTGAAAGCTCGCCTCACACTCGTCTTACCACCTGAACAAGGCACCCTTCTGGGTCAACCTGGTCATCGGGGTTGCAATAGCCCGCCAAAACCAAGAAACTCCAGATCTCTATAGCTGATGTGAGTCTAGGCCAATCCTTGACTGCCATGATCTTCTTATGATCCACCTAAATACCCTCTGCTGATACAACATGACCCAAGAATGCAACTAAACTCAACCAGAACTCTCATTTCAAAATTTTTGCGTACAACTGACTATCCCTTAGAGTCTGAAGAACGACTCGAAGATGCTGCTCGTGCTCCTCCTGGATGTGGGAGTAGATCATGAAAGAATCCAACTAAGGCTTGAACACTCGGCACATTAATTCCATGAAAGCTGCTGGGGCATTGGTCAACCCGTACGACATCACTAAGAACTTATAATGCATGTACCGAGCGCAGAAAGCTGTCTTAGGGACATCGGATGCCCTAATCCTCAACTGATGGTAGCTAGATCTCAAATCAATCTTCGAAAATACCTTGGCACCCTGAAGTTGATCAAACAAATCATCAATCCTCGGTAATGGATACTTGTTCTTGATGGTGACTTTGTTCAACTACCGATAATCTATGCACATACTCATCGACCCATCCTTCTTCTTAACAAACAACACTGACGCACCCTAAGGCGAGACACTCGGTCTAATAAAGCCTTTATCTAACAAGTCCTGCAATTGTTCTTTAAATTCTTTCAACTCTGGCAGGGCCATACGATATGGCAGAATAGAAATGGGCTGAGTTCCCGGAGCCAAATCAATGCAAAAGTCAATATCCCTGTCGTGAGGCATCCCCGACAGGTCTGAAGGAAATACCTCTGGAAACTCACGAACAACGGGCACAGAATCCATAGAAGGAACCTTAGCACTAGAATCATGAACATACGCCAAATAGGCCAAACATCCCTTATCAACCATATGCCGAGCCTTCATATATAAGATAACCCTGCTGGTAGAATGACCAGGAGTCCCCCTCCACCCCAAACGAGGCAACCCCGACAATGCTAAGGTCATAGTCTTGGCATAACAATCTAATATAGCATGATAAGGGGATAACCAATCCATCCCCAAAATGACATCAAAATCCACCATGTCAAGAAGTAGGAGATCTACACAGGTCTCAAGACCCCCAATAGCAACCACGCAAGCACGATAAACACGATCTACCACAATAGAATTACCCACCAGTGTAGACACATATATAGGAGCACTCAAAGAATCACGAGGCACAACCAGATAAGGGGCAAAATAAGATGATACATAATAATATGTGGACCCAGGATCAAATAGAACTGAGGCATCTCTACTACAAACTGATATTGTACTTGTGATAACTACATCGGAGGACTCAGCCTTAGGCCTAGATGGGAAAGCATAACATCGGGGCTGGGCCCCACACTCTAAACTACATCCCTGGGATGGCCTCCTACTGGCTGACCTCTACCTCTAGCGGCCTGACCTCCACCTCTAACACCTCGACCCCTACCTCTAGCTGGTTGAGCGGGTGGTGGAACACCTGGTGCCGGAACTATGGCACGAGAAACCTAATGTTGAGAATTACTCGATGCTCGAGGGAAAAATCTAGCAATGTGCCTCGTATAGCCACAAGTATAGCAAGACTTTGACTGCTGAGACTACTGACTTTGAAACTGACCCTGAAGGCCAGGATAACCACCTTGAAAACTCTGGAGCAGAGGTGCACTGATAGGAGCTGGTGGTGCATTGTAGGGAAATTGATCATAATACTGCGTATGAGAACCACGACCACCTGGATCACTGTAAGAAGCCTGGAGTGCTGACTAAAACGACCTAGGAGTATGGCCTCTACCAAAAGAATCCTTGCATCCAGATGAGGCACTATTGAATTTACCAGAATGACGAGGCCTCTTATCAGACCCCTGATCTCTCCCCTAAGTTAGAACCATCTCAACCCGCCTGGCCACATTGGCCACATCCTAGAAAGATATCTCGCTACCTGTCTTCTTAGCCATCCGTAGTCTAATAGGCTGAGTGAGTCCCTGAATAAACCTCCTCTCCCTCTCTCTCTCACTCGGTGGGGAGTATCAAAAGAGCATGGCGAGCCAAATCAATAACCTCATTTTGTACTAGGTGACAGTTATAGAACCCTGTTGAAGAGGCTAGAACCGCCTGCGGTACTCCTCTCTCTAAATGATGGGAAGGATCTTCTCGAGAAATAGTTGTAAGAGCTGGTCCCAAGTGAGGGCTGGTGATCCAGCTACTCTGATGATAAATAGGGATTATGATGCATTTTACACTCATTCTTGCTTAAGTTTTGATTAGAAATGTGTACAAAATAGTCCCAAAGGTTTATAAGTTGTGCTTGATTGCAGGTTTGATCAACAAGGTGACAAGTGTCAAAAACCAGCTCAAAATGGAGTGAAACTTGCACAAGTACTAATACAAGACCAAGATCAGTCAAATAGGGCCATTGCGGCTGCACACCATTCAGTGCGGTCCGCAAAGAAGAAGTTCAGAGAGTATGTTTTTTAGGCTACCAAGCAATGCGGCCGCAAAGGATTTTGTGCGGTCCGCATTGGGTTCATTGTGGTTGCACTCGATTTCGTGCGGTCCGCATTGCCCAAGATCAGAGAGTTTCTAGATTGGAGGATGAATCCCAATGCGATCCATGGTCCATTTTGTGTGGACCGCAATAGAAGCCACCGCGGCCGCACTCGACTTTGTGCGGTCTGCAAAGCCCAAGTTCAGAGATCAGATTAATCAAGCCAAGAGCCTTAGTGTGGCCACACTCGATTTTTTGCGGTCCGCACTAGCCCCACAGGGGTGTTTTTGTCCAGAATTTTTAGCCTAGTACATATAGTTTCTTTTCCCATTTTTAGGTCATCAGATAGTTTTGGACATAGAGCTGCGCTCGTGAGCTCATTCCTTTTACTATTTTCAGTAATTTTAGCTTAGTTTCAACATTGAATCTTCAAGTTTTATTTAGCAATTAATTATTATGGGCTATTCTTCATCAATTACTTTGTTTTCTTCTCTAATTATGAGTAGCTAAACCCATTAGCTAGGGTTGTGGCTCAACCCTAGTGTGGTAATTGATGGGTCTTGTATTTTGATGCTTGATTGTCTATGGGTGTTTGATATTTAGGATAATTTACGGTATTAATGTTGAATTAGTGGTTGCAAACACTAGTTTATGCCTAGCAGACTTTGGCTCTTCTTGAGAAAGAGAGCCTAAGTCCATGAAATTAGTCCAACAAGGAATTGGGTCGTATTCAAGAGATTGATAGCCTCAATTAAAGGGTTAAACCTAGAGATAGTAATACCCGACTTGAACCTTGATTGCTTGCATAAATTTGCATACCCAATTGGTCTTGAGAAAGTCAATTCGGGCAAAATCACTCGAACTACCGAGAGGTAATAGAGTGAGTAGAATCATGCAATTGTTATATCATATTCCCCAAATATGACAATCTAGATTTAGACTCAAGAATCCGTCAATTGACCACCTAGGAGAAAGTCACTACTCTAGTGCCTTTTATCTATTTGATCAATTCTCAATAGTTTAATCTTAGCTTTACTTAGCCTAATTTAGCATTGTAGTATTATAAAATTAGGATTAATATCAATCCCAAAAATGTTTAGAAGTGCAATTTGGAACAAATACACAACTCCACTTTAGATAGAAACTCAACTCCAATATCTAGCTCCCCGTGGAAATCGATCCCGACCTTCTCGGGTAAAAGTTGCTTCGACCTATCTTGCTACTCAATAGTAGTACAGGGTTGGCCTCGATCAACTTTTTGGCGCCGTTGCTGGGGAGCTAACGGTTTTGGCTATCTATCTAAATAGTTTTGTGTATTGTTTTTTATTATTTCTTTGTTACTAATTTGTGTGTGTCACAACTTCAGGTACTAAATGGTAGCAAACTTAAACAACACACCTCTTAGAGATCTTCCGCCGGGGAAGGAAGTAGATGACAATGTTGATGATGAGGTCCCTATTGTGCCTCAAGGACAAAGGAGAGTCCGTCAGGCCAATGATAATATTCCAGACCCTCCTCCGCCACCTCCAAGAGTGGCTCCTCGAGTGCTTCCAAACCAAGTCTATGCAAGTGTAATTGTCCCTCCCCGGATTCGGGCGGGCAATTTTCAAATTACCAATGTGATGCTGACATTGCAGGAGCAGCGTGGGTATTTTACGGGAGTTGCCAATCAAAATGCTTACAAATATCTTAAGGAGTTTGTGGATACCTGTTGGGGGAGCAAGCAAACTAATGTGTTCGAGGATGCACTTCGGTTGAGACTCTTCCCATTCTCACTTAGAGGGAAGGCATTGGATTGGCTTGAGTGACTTCCCAACCATTCCATCACTACTTGGGATGAGTTGGCAAACAAGTTTATTGCAAAATATTTCTCACAGGGGCATATGGCAGCATTGAGAGATGAGATCTTGGCTTTCAAGTAGGAGCCTACTGAACCTTTGCATGAGATTTGGGAGCATTATAGAACAATGGTAAAGGAATGCCCCAACAATGATATGACTGAGGCGATGATCCAATAGACTTTCTACCGGGGCATTAACACAACAAACCAATGCATAGTGAACCAACTTGCTGGGGGAAACTTCATGAAGCTGTCTTATGGTGAGGCTTGTGACATTCTTGACGAGATGACTGACACTTCTTCTTCTTGGCAAAGTAGAGCCAATGTGCCCCAGGGTGACCCCACGGTTACTCATTTGCATAAGGAGTTACATGATCATGGGTAGGCTATAGTCGAGTTGACAACTACAATGAACCAACTAGTAAAGGCACAGTTGCAACAAGTTCAAAATCCTCACCAAGTAAATGCTATGGAGGGTGTCAACATGCTAGTCAACAAAAAACGACAACGAGGTTAACATAACCAAGGGAATTCGGAGCAATTTGACAATGATTGTGGTGGATTCCAAGATGATAGTTATGATGGGCAAAATGAAGAGGTACAATACATGAACAATTATCAAGTCCAAAGAGGAAATTATTCCAACCAACAACAATAGAGGCCCCAAGGCAATTGGGGCAATCAACAACAAGGCAATGGTAATTGGAGGAACAACAACCAAAACTCCAACTGGGGCAAACAGAACAATCAGGGTAATTGGAATGGGAACAACAACAACTAAGGTGATAAAAACAATCAAGGTGGGTGGAACAATGGAAACCAAGGAAACCGGGGGCAAGGCTTTCAAAGGCCCCCGATGTACCAACAACCGAACAATCTGCCTCTATTTCCATCCCAAGGTCCTAGTTCTTCTAACCCTGACATGGGGAGAATTGAAAAAATGTTTGAACAGATGATGAAGAAGAGTGCGTATTCCAATTCTCAATTATCTTCCCATAATACTTCAATTAGAAATTTGGAGGTTCAGTTAGGCCAAATCTCACAGTCCTTGAATACTCACCCTAAGGGTGCTCTACAAGGTGATATGGTAGTAAATCCAAAGGGTGGAAACAATCATGCTATGGAATTAACTACAAGGAGTGGATGAGGCGGTGATGTGAATGCCTCCAAACAAAAGAAAATTTTGAGTGATGAAGTTGAGTTGCAAGAAAATGAAGTTCCTTTGGTGGTTGAAAATGTGATTGATGAGAATATGAATGAAGAAGTGAGGATTGATATTCAAGATGCCGAGGTGGAAACTCAAAATGACGTGAACCCGTCTAGGGAACACGTAATAGACATGTCGGAGCCAGTTGTGCCTAAAGCCAAGGCTTTTTTGCCAAGGACACCTCTACCTTATCCTCAAAGGCTTGCGAAGCAGAAAAGTGAGAATCAGTTTAAAAGTTTCATTGATATGATGAAGAGCTTATCCATTAATGTGCCCTTGGTGGAGGCTCTTGAACAAATGCCAGGCTATGCTAAATTCATAAAGGACTTGGTGACAAAGAAACGATCCATGGATTGTGAAACGATAAAGATGACCTACCAAGTTAGTGCATTTAATGGCCCCGAAGCTTGAAGATCCTGGTGCTTTCACCATTCCTTGCACCATTGGGAATGCGAACTTTGCTAAGGCTCTATGTGATTTGGGGGCAAGTATCAACTTGATGCCCTATTCAGTTTTCAAGACTTTAGGTATTGGGCAACCGAGGCTGACTTCCATGAGATTGCAAATGGCGGATAAAACGATGAAGAGACCATTGGGTATTATTGATAATGTGCTTGTCCGGGTGGAAAAATTTATCTTGCCAGTTAATTTTGTGATCTTGGATTGTGAGGTGGATTATGAAGTTCCAATCATATTGGGAAGACCTTTCCTTACTACTGGGAATGTCTAAGTTGATGTGGAAGCAAGGGAACTCACCTTCCAGGTGGGTGATGAAAAAGTGGTCTTTCATGTGTGCAAGTCAATGAAGCAGCCCAATAGTTCCGAGGTGTGCTCTTTTGTAGACCTTGTCACAACAGTGATAGTTGATTATACCAGTGCAATGATCAATGTAGAGGACCCTCTAGAGGCCGTATTGTTGAATCTTGATGTCAATGAAGATGAGGGCCGAGTGGAGTGTGAATGCTTTACATGGGATGGGCTCTTACTCTTATGAGCCTAGAAAACTATCTTTGGACCTTGAGAATCGGAAGACTCCACCGACAAAACCTTCAATTGAGGAGCCTCCGGTGTTGGAGTTGAAACCGTTGCCTCCACACCTCAGGTATGAGTTCTTAGGCCCTAGTTCTACTTTGCTAGTTATTCTTTCCTCTTGTCTTACAAACATGAAGGTTGATGCTATATTGTCGGTGCTTCAAAAGCGGAAAAAGGTAATTGGATGGACTCTAGCTGATATCTGGGGAATAAGCCCCACATTCCGCATACACAAGATTATTATGGAAGATGATGCAAAGCCCTCCTTGGAACATCAAAGGAGGTTGAACAAGGCAGTGTAGGAAGTTGTGAAAAAGTAGGTGATCAAGTGGTTGGATGCCAGGGTTGTGTACCCCATCTCTGATAGCTCTTGGACTTCACCAGTGCAATGTGTACCGAAGAAGGGTGGCATGACCGTGGTTGCAAAATCACAAAATGAGTTGATTCCTACCAGAATCGTCACCGGTTGGAGGGTATGCATGGACTACCAAGTGACCCGTAAGGATCACTTTCCATTGCCTTTTCTTGACCAGATGTTAGATCAACTTGCTAGACGTGCCTTCTACTGTTTCTTGGATGGGTATTCTGGGTACAACCAAATCTTGATTGCTCCAAAAGATCAGGAGAAGAACATATTCACTTGTCCATATGCCACCTTTGCCTTTTCTCGGATGTCTTTTAGGTTGTGTAATGCACCAGCTACAATTCAGCGGTGTATGATGACCATTTTCACTGATTTGGTGGAAGACATTTTGGAGATATTCATGGAAGACTTCAGTATTATGGGTGATTCATTTGATGAGTGTTTGAAAAATCTTGATAGAGTTTTGGCCCGTTGTGAAGAAACCAATCTTGTTCTTAATTGGGAGAAATGTCACTTCATGGTGGAAGAGGGCATAGTTCTTGGGCATAAAATTTCAAAGCATGGTATTGAGGTAGACAAAGCAAAAATTGATGTGATTTCGAGGCTCCCTCCCTTACCTCTATCAAGGGAGTTAGAAGTTTTCTTGGGCATGTAGGATTCTACCAGAGATTTATCAAAGACTTTTCAAAGGTAGTGAATCCCTTATGCAAGCTATTGGAAAAAGATGTCAAGTTCGTGTTTGATGAAAAATGTATGCAAGCCTTTGAACTTCTCAAGCATAAGTTGACCACCACTCCTATAATTACCACACCTAATTGGAGCTTGACCTTTGAGCTCATGTGTAATGTGAGCGATGTTGCGATTGGGGTGGTTTTGGGTCAAAGAGTGAACAAAATGTTTCATCCGGTGTACTATGCGAGCAAGACAATGAATGATGCTTAAGTGAACTACACGGTGACCGAGAAAGAACATTTGGCTATTGTGTTTGCAATGGAAAAATTTCGGCTGTATCTTATGGTTGCCAAGGTCATAGTCGATAACGATCATACCGCACTCCGGTACTTGATGATGAAGAAGGATTCCAAAACTAGACTGATGCGATGGGTGTTGTTACTTTAAGAGTTTGATTTGGTGATTGTGGACCGGAAGGGTAGTGAAAACCAAGTGGCGGACCACTTGTCCCGCTTGGAGGAGGAGGGGAGGCCTCGTGATGGCCTAGATATCAATGACTCATTTCCCGACGAACAACTCCTTTCGGTGTCGGTGAGGGGTATGCCATGGTTTGCTGACGTTGCTAATTTCCTTGTGACTGGTATAATCCTGTGTGAGCTCTCTTCTAACCAAAGGAAGAAGCTCAAATAGGATAGTTTGGAGTTCTATTGGGATGAGTCGTACTTGTTCAAGATTTTCACGGATGGTGTGATCCGAAGGTGTGTCCCCGAGGAAGAGTAATTGAGTATCTTGGAGGATTGTCATTCCTCTCCCTATGGTAGCCATTATGGTGGGGCAAGGATGGCTTCCAAAGTTATTAGTTGTGGGTTTTATTAGCCAACTTTGTACAAAGATGCAAGTGAACTTGTGAAGAGGTGTGACGAATGTCAAAGAGTGGGTGGAATTTCGAAGAAAGATGAGATGCCTCTCAATACCATTTTTGAGGTTGATATTTTTTATGTATGGGGCATTGATTTTATGGTCCCGTTTGTTAGCTCGTGTGGGAAGACATACATTCTTGTGGCGGTGGACTATGTTTCAAAGTGGGTTGAGGCCGTGGCTTTACCCAACAATGAGGCCCGGAGTGTTGTTGCATTTCTCAAGAAGAGCATTTTTACAAGGTTTGGCACTCTTCGTGTAATCATAAGTGATGGGGGGTCTCATTTTTGCAATAGAGCTTTTGACACTTTGCTTGCAAAGTATGGTGTCAACCACAATGTTTCTACTCCTTATCATCCTCAAGCGAGTTGCCAAGTTGAAGTCTCAAATAGGGAAATCAAGAGTATATTGTCAAAGACGGTCAATGCAAATAGGACCGATTGGTCAAAGAAGTTGGATGATGCTCTATGGGCTTATAGGACTACTTATAAGACTCCGATTGGTATGTCTCCATATCGGTTGGTGTTTGGGAAAGCTTGCCATCTACCGATTGAGTTAGAGCACAAGTCCATGTAGGTTTTGAGAAAGTTAAATCTTGAATGGGATGTGGCAGTAAATCTTCGTGTGGAACAGCTTAATGAACTTGATGAATTACGATTCCATGCCTACTCCAGTTCATCCTTGTACAAGGACAAGATGAAATACCTTCATGATAAATATACTCGTGGCAAGGAGTTCAAAGTGGGTGATTTGGTTCTCTTGTTCAACTCTCGATTACGTCTTTTTCCTGGAAAGCTAAAGTCAAAATGGAGTGGACCTTTTGAAGTGGTGTTTGTGATCCCGTTTGGTGCATTTGATTTGAAGAAAAAAATGGGGAAGTTTTCAGAGTGAATGGGCACAGGGTCAAGCACTACTTGGGAAAAATTGATGACAGCCACGTGGTGGCACTTCTTCATCTCAAATGATTTGATGGTAACCTGTGTCGTGCAGCGGCGTTAAATCAGGCACTTCTTGGAAGGCAACCCATGTGTTTTTCTTCTTGTTTTTCTTTGATATTCATTGTAGTGTAGGATTTATTTTTGGACTGACTGGTTGTGAGATGCTGTAGGATTGTGTTGATGTAGTGCAGGAAAAAAGTTGGAAAAATGACCACTCTCTGAAGTTGTAAATACGGACCGCACTGCCATTTTGTGCGGCCGCAAAGACCTCAGTGTGGGAGCAAGAAATCAATGCGGACCGCATTGGTGATTTGAAAAAGTTGGGGTTCTCTGAAGTTTACCACCGCGACCGCATTGCATTTTATGCATTTCGCGGTGGTCAACTACGGCCGCATTGCACTTTATGCGGACCGCAGTGGTTGACTTGTTTGAGCCTTATGGTTTTGAGAAATACGGACCACAATGACATTTTGTGCGGTCCACGGTGGGTAGGTAAGCTGGGCCCCAGGACCTTTTTCTATAAATAGGACCTAAGGCCCTCCATTTGAACTTTTCGATCCTTCCACTCTCAGAGAACAAAATTTTTACTGTTCATCTTTCTCATCTGCACAAAACTAACTGCTCAAGTTCATTACTCAGCATTTCATCTATTTCTGGTATCATTAACTTCTTTTTAGTTGTTTAATTTATTTATTTTCTTTGAATTTTTTTATTTTTCTTAGTTCTTCTTCTTCCCTTCCCGTTTTTCCTTCGATTTTGTAGCTTAGGTTAGTTAAAATACTGTGTTAATTAGGATTAGGTAGTTAAATGACTGAACCAACACTTAGGAACTCTTTAATAGGCGAAAAAGTGGACTAAAATTGAACAAATCATGAACCCTAGGTTGGTGCTGCAACTGGGTACTCAGTGCGGACCGCGGTGCCCCTATGCAGTCCAAAATGCCATTTAGTGTGGACTGCGGCTGCATTGCATTTTGTGCGATTCACGGTGCCTCAATGCAGACCGCATTAGCATTTTGTGTGGTTCGTGATGCATAGTTTCAGAGAGTGGGTAGTCTGAACTCCACCTTTGTGTGGACCGCAATGGATTTTGTGCTGTCCACAATGGCCTTTTTGTGGCCGCACTGCATTTTGTGTGGTCCGCACTCTGCAAGTTTAAAACTGTCTGCAACATTTTTTCTGCAACTATGAATTGCATTGTTTTTCTGGATACTAACAAAATCTGAATGAATGTTGTTTGCAGACAATGGTTTGATCAAAAGGAAAAGGTGGTAAACAAACAGAAGAGGAGAGTCCTCCCAGGGTGGGAAACAAAAGATGATACGATTAACCCCACAAGCCCGTCAAAACATAAAAAACACAAGGAAGATTATAAAAGCTGCAGACAGGGCCATTGACTAGTCAGAGAGTGAGTATGAGCCCTCCCAAGATATATCATCAGACTCCGTGCCAGAGTACATTCCTGACTGGCCGAAGAGAAACAGGTTGAGAGATACACCCCCACCTTCCCCCACTACCCAAGCTTCAGTGCACGTATCTTTTGAGTCGTCTAGGGCTCAACTGCCGGTAGTGGAAATAAGTACTCCACCTCTCCTACAGCTTCATTATCCGGAGAGGATACAGTAGTAGAAGAAGGGGAAGAAGCAGAAGGGGGTGAGCCCCAAGTTGGTGGGGTAGAGCGGAATAGGAAACCAGAGGCATGGGAGGACCGGTTCGTTAGTGAGATTGCCTACCACAAATTCAGAGAGTGGTAGCCAGAAAAGAGGTTAATACTTGAGCGAAAAATTATCACTCGGGATCTTTTGCCTCACAATCCCATTTATTTAAGGCAATTCATAGAAAGGGCTGGATGGGACTACTTTATTGGATAGGTTGATGACGCCAATGACCACTTGGTGAAAGAATTTTACACCAACGTGGCCCATATCAAAAAGGGTACCATGGTCACCAAAGTGCAGAATCTAAAAGTGAAGTTTGATGGCAAGACCATCAATGACTATTTGGGCTTCACAGAGGAGAATGAGTCCCTATACTTGGAAAAGATGAAGATGGGTGAAGAAGCTCATTCGTGGTTGGCGAAGTACTTGGCAATCCCAAGTACCACCCCCGAATGGTTGACTGCGAGAGTGAAGATATTGAAGAGGACATTGAACTTTGAGGCAAAGGGGTGGGAGACATTTTTGTGCAGCAGGCAAGATCCTACCACCCATGACAACTCACTCCCAATTCACCGGGCGATCTTAGTAGCATCTATCATGGCAGGGTACCCAATCAATGTCGGGAATGTGATGTCCTAGGTCATTGCACGGGTAGTGAATGAGGGTGACAGGTCTTACCCATTCCCTAACTTCCTAACCGTGTACCTGAATGACCAAAATGTGGAGAAGCGCAAATTTGATGTGAAAGTGAAGGCAAAGGCACCTTTCTCGTGGTATAGCCTATAGGGTGATGACAACCCTAAGGGCAAGCACTTCAAGGGAAAATCTATTATTTCAACTGGTCAGTCTGAAGAGCCAGTAGTGGTAGTGACTACTCCTCAGTCTCCCTCCACCTCAGTAGACCAGACCCCAGGCTCATCCACTTCTGCAGAGCCAGAATACCCTCTACCACTACCTATCCATTGACTGCCCACCGTTTGAGTCAGGCCCTCACCAGCATCAACAACTGGATGCAGACAGCTACTTCTAAGTTGTCTGTATTATCTACTACTATGGCAGCCCAGTCAGCACCTCCTCCTCCACAGGTCCCACAGTCCATTGAGGACACTCTCAAGGATCTTCTAGATAACTAGAAGAAAAACCTTGAGAACTAGAAATTTCTCATGGACGCTATTGATTCACACGGAAAGGCTCTCAAGGAGCTTGCTAGGGAGGCAAAGAATATGAGGAAGACTAGGGCTTCCAAAGAGACGGTGAGGGAGTTGCGGGTCGAGGTTGAGAGATTGAAGGCGGATCACCTGCCTTTTGATTTGCTATTGCATGACCCAACACCAACAGCCCAGCCCAGCCCAGCAAGAGCAGGAGTCTTAGAGGCCTCCTAAGAGGAAGAGGGTGATCCCTCAATCTGATGATGCGATTATATAGACATGGTCTCTATGTAATGCAGAAGTGCAGAAACCTATAGACATGGTATCTATATGAAATGCAGAAGTGCAAAAACCTATAGACATGGTTTCTATATGAAGTGCAGAAGCGAAAGCTAAAAGAAGGATACGTGAATGTAGAAGTATAGTAATCCCCTATGAATATGGTATCTATATGAAATGCAGAAGCGAAAGCTAAAAGCAAGATAAGTGAATGCAGAAGTATAGTAATCCCCTATGAACATGGTATCTACCCCTTTGCATGCACGATTGACCCTCCCTTTTTCACTAATAGCCCCAATAGTTATTACAAATTATTACAGCCCAAAATGAATAAGAAAAGCAAAATTACATCAGAAATTAAAATACAACCAAGGGGAGCCTAATTTAGACTCCATGTCTGAAATATGATATGAACCAACTCCAAAGATCAGGATCCAAAGCCTTTCTCTTATTTGGATGTGTCGGAGTTCCCTAAGAGCCTCAAATGGACTCCGGGCAGTGCTAACACCCAAACACATACATGATTAAGAACATAGTGCAGTGTGGAAGGGCCAGCCCTCAAGTATCCAAGTTTAGAGGGAACTCAAGGTCCCAAGGAAAGGCTTACAGGAGGGAGGCAGAGCTTAGAAGCTAAGAGTAAGTGTAAGTGCAGAGTTTGAAAAGGGTAAAGGGGAAGTGGTAGAGAAACCGGGACATGATAGTGGGCATACCTAGCAATGGGAAGTGGTGGCACACCCCACAAACCCATTAGAACGCATTGTTTTGGGAGTCAGGATCCTTTAAAGGATCAAGTCCAGACATGAACAATAACTTGCATATTGTCATGTCCTGAACTACAACTCAAATCACATAGAGGGGAATAGGGGTACAGGGATTCATAGCAGAAACAAGTAAAAGAAATTAACATGCTAATTAAACATTCAACTCTATATAGACAGTAAAGTGGACATAGATGTAAAGGCTATACGTGAACACATTGGGATGATGCTGAAGCTAAAACTAGAACATACCAGTCTCAAAGAAACAAGTGAAAGAAAGCAGTAGTCTTGCAAAGCCGAAGTGCAAATAGGCAGTGAGAATGCTATGATCTTAGAAAAGAATTGTGAGATTGTAAGGGTGAAATATGAAGTGTAAAAATGTTGAACTGAAGGTGTGTTAAAGTGCAAAAGGGTCGTGCCCTTTTATAGTGTAGAAAGCAAGCAGAAATAGGTAAGAAAATAGTTTGAAAATCAATTACTCAAGGTTTCCCACTAATTAAGGGATTCTGATTTCAAACGGGCAAAACTAATTAAGGAAAGGGATTCATCAAACACGTTTTCAAAGCAGCATAAAAGGGGTAAATACATAAAGGTCTATTTAAGGATAGGGTCTTGACAGCACACGGTTTGTGCAAATAAGGAAAGGAAATTAGTTAACAGCCAAGAAAATCGAAAATTGAAGATTTTGTATGAATGAACCAAGTCAGAAAGATGGGAAAGATTTCAACTTAAGAAAAATCAGTACCAATCAATTAGACTTATTAAAAGGAATTCTGAATCAATCACAAGTTGGAAAACCATTCTAAAGAAAGATTCCACATATATAAAATCATACAAACATGTTAAACATGAAGAAATTTGTCATGCTATTCAGAAGAGTCTAGTGTAGGAGAATCAGAATTGTTTGCAAACAAAAGAAGTTCACACTTAGTTCATAGATTCAGAAATTGGTCTAAAAGAGTCAAGGGTTCTCAAACAGAACCCTAGTTCGATCATTTGCCCAAACTCGAAGGAAACTCCCAAATTCTAGGGTTTCCGGCTCGAGTCAAATATAGAGATGAGGAGGCAACAGGCTCAGAGATTTCTTTTCAGAATCTCATGAGAAGACAAGCAAATACAATAGAAAATTCAAAGAAAACAGAGTAAAGGAACTAACTTCAAAGCACAAATGAGAGAACAACATGGTAGTAAAAGAAACATGTTTAAGAAAAACCTTTTAGAAGGGACTTAAGCAGGGTTTTAGTAGAAGAGAAAACAAAGAACTTAAAAAATTAGTAGAAAATACAGTAGAGGAACAAAAGGATATCAGAAAAGCATAGCAAAAGAACACATAGGGAAACATAGCAAGATAAACATGTGAGAGAATGGTGTAGAAACAGAGTAGAAAAATGAAACGATAGAAAGCACAGAAGAACATGTATAGTAGTAGGAAAGTATAAGAAAGCAGTAGAAGCACAAGTGTGGTAAAAGGACAGAAACATATGAGCACAGTGGAGACAAATACACACAAAGAAAGAAAAAGAAAAGTCGGAGAAACGTTTTAAACCTTTTGAGAAAACCCTAAATCGAAGAGAAATGGTTTTAAAAAGATAATTTTTTGAAAGAAAAATTGGAGAAACCATTTTAAAAACCCAAGTAGAGCACAGATACGTGACAGATCTAAGAAAAAATTGGAGAGAACCTCGAGTAGTCAGGGTTTCAGAAGAACCCTAGAATGAGAAAGGCTTGGAAAAGGTCCGATCTAAGTCTGATAGGTTAGAGCCAGGCTCAAAACACCATTGAATCAGCGAAGATCTGAACGGACACCTTCGAGGTCAGACCTCGAACCTTCGAATACCAAGTGTTTAAGAGCAGAGGGAGATGGGTTTAAGCCCTCCATGGCCTGAGAGGCCATGGATTCCGGTGAGATTGAGATTGAAGATGGTGAGAGAGGCTAGGGTTTCGAGAGAGTTTGGGTCGGGGCGGGTTGGATTAAAATTGGGTTGGCCCATTAGGGGTTTGAAATTGGGTCAATTAGTGGGATCAATTTGGGCTATAATTGAAATAAAATGGGGCCATATTTTAAATAGCCAGTTTTTTCCTTTTTATTTTATGAAAATAGTAAAACAACTTCTAAAAATAAATTAAAGGTACTGAGTCAATGAATAATATATAAATATTAATTTAAAAATATTGGAACTAATTTCATAATTATAAAATGCTATTAATCTTAAAATAGGCTAAAATTGCAATTATATGCAATTTAGCTTTTAAAGTACCAAATAAATTTGTAAAAAATGTATAAAAATTACCCTAGCTATATTTCAGTATAAATATGAGAATAAAGTAAGTTATTCACCAAAATGATAATTTTGGGAATAATTATTGGTTTTTTGTACTGCTAAAATGAGCAATAAATCAGTTTAAAAATCTTTTAGAAATTAGGAAAATTATTGAAACACTTGACATACTTATATATGCATATATATGCTATTTTGAAAGTATTTGCATGTAAAAATACATAGAGAAACATTGGGTATCAATAGTTGCCCCTCTTTACCCGGGAAAGATGAAAGAGTTGTCGGGTAAAGATATGATGGCCAATATGACTGAACGAAACAGTTTGAAGAACTTGACCGTTCTCTGGTTCCTGAACTGCCTACATATCCCTGGTCTTACAGGAATCAGGCCATATGTAGTTCAGGATCCGTCGGCGGAATATGCCGACGAAGATTTCTTCAAAGACGGACACGATATTTAGGTTGAGATGGATGGTTAAAGTCTAACAGGGCTGCGAGAACTGGAGCGAGATTGCTCCTGCTGAGATGGTCATTGCTAGCCGGTTTACCTGCAAATAAGCAACACAAGTGTATGTTGTGCGAAAAATTAAACATGATGCAAGTTCCCGTCGGACCATGAATGCTGTCTTTGGACGGTTAGGATGACGTCCTCAGACCATGACGTCCTGGGCCATGAAGCATATGATAAGGATTCATAGGACATGGAATTATGTTCTCGGGCTATGAGAATGATGCCTTTGAATAATGATATGCAAAAGATAAAAGGGGCCCTCAGGCGATGAAATGGCGTTCCCGGGCTATGAAAATGGTGCCTTTGAACAATGATGCCTTTGGATAATTTGGCGATCTTTCAGCCCATGAGATGCAATAGGTGGCAATCTTTCAGCCAATGAAATGCAATAAGTAGCGATCTTTCAGCCGATACAAGGTATGAAGCGATGATCTTTCAGCCGATAAAATGCAATAAGTGGCAATCTTTCAGCCGATGCAAGGTATAAATGAAGCGGCGATATTTCAGCCATGCAGATGTAAATAAAGCAGCGATCTTTCAGCCATGCAGATGTAAATAAAGCGGCGATATTTCAGCCATACAGATGTAAATGAAGTTGCGATATTTCAGCCATGCAAGGTGTAAATGAAGTGGCGATATTTTAGCCATACAGATGGAGGTAGAGCTTAACCTCGGAAGGCATAATGGTAGCCTTATGCAATGCAGAGAATGTAGATGGAGGTAGAGCATAACCTCAGAAGGCAAAATGGTAGCCTTATGCAATGCAGAGAATGCAGATGGAGATAGAGCTTAGTCTCGAAAGGCAGAATGGTAGCCTTATGCAATGCAGATGGAGGTAGAGCTTAACCTGGAAGGCAGAATGGTAGCCTTATGCAATGCACAGAATGCAGATGGAGACAGAGCTTAGTCTCGGAAGGCAGAATGGTAGCCTTATGCAATGCAAGATAAAAAGCGAATAATAGTAAAATTTCTTAGCTGATAACTGAATGCAATATTGTGGCTGCTGCGGATGCTGTACGCGGATAGCAAACTATGAATATGTGTGACAGTTTTGAGGGTTGTATTCCTGAAAAGTATGAGTGTATAAATGTGTTCGATGATTTCACGACTTGGGTGCCTGCATCCAAAGAAAAATCGTGAGTTTTGTAAAAGGGGAAGGTTAGTTCGTATTCCCATTGACTTCGCTTGTCCTGCTTGGCTCTATTTCGGTGATACTGTATGCATCATTGGGGCAGCGTTCCTAAACTAAGCAATTTTGATAATAGACATGTATGATTTGGTAAAAATATAACATAAATAGTTTTCTTTAGATGAACCGACGACTACGACGTGGTTCAAGACATTGCAACCTCTCTTGATCCGGAATTTTGAGGGTCCTCCTCAAAATTCTACCCCAGTTTACTGGGCTGGTACTTCTGACGGCTGCTTGCGGTAAATGGCTGAAATCGGCTTTGGAATTTTGAGTGTCCTCCTCAAAATTCTGCCCCAGTTTCCAATTGTGGGGGAAATGAAAATTTTATTGCATTGTGACCGAACCCATAGTGCTGCCTACGTATCCCCTCTTAAATGGGAATCAGGTCAGGCGTAGCTCAAATTACATCATAAAAGAAAGCATAAAGGTTACACATAGTATCGCTTGACTGCGTCTGAATTGATCGGCTTTGGCCAAACTTCTCCGTCCATTTATGCAAGTATGAGGGCTCCTCCTATTAGAACCCGGTGGACCATGTACGGACCTTGCTAGTTGGGAGAGAAATTCCCTTTGGCCTCATCCTGATGTGGGAATATCTTCTTTAACACTAGTTGCCCCTGGTGTGAACTGTCTTGGCTTGACTCTTTTGTTGAAGGCTCTGGACATTCTGTTCTGATAAAGCTGACCATGGCAAACTGCGTTCATTCTTTTTCCATCTATAAGAGCTAGCTGCTCATAAGAACTCTTCACTCATTTTGCATTGTCGAGTTCTGCTTCCTGTATGATCCTCAAGGAAGGAATTTCTACCTCTGCAAGAATGACCGCCTCTGTACCATAAACCAGCATATAGGGAGTCTCCCCAATTGATGTGCGGACTATGGTGCGAAACCCCAATAAAGCAAATGATAACTTCTCATGCCACTGCTTATGCTTCTCTATCATTTTCCTTAGTATCTTCTTGATATTCTTATTGGCAGCCTCTACGGCTCCATTCATCTGAGGTCAGTAGGTTGTACAATTCTTGTGTTTGATCATGAAGTTTTCACACATGGCTTTCATCAAATCATTGTTGAGATTGGAACCATTATCAGTAATGATTGATTCTGGAATTCTGAACCGACAAACGATACGGTCGCGGATGAAGTCTGCCACAACTTTCTTAGTCACTGCCTTGTACGATGCTGCTTCAACCCATTTTGTGAAATAATGAATTGCCACTAGGATGAACCTGTGCCCATTTGATGCGGCAGGTTCGATTGGTCCGATAACATCCATTCCCTAAGCGGCGAACGGCCATGGTGAGCTTGTTGTATTAAGCTCGTTTGGAGGCACCTTTATCATATTTGCATGTATCTGACAGCGGTGGCACTTCTGGACATACAAGATGCAGTCTGTTTGCATAGTCATCCAAAAATAACTAGCTCGGAGTATCTTCTTAGCTAAGACAAAGCCATTCATATGTGGCCCGCAAGTCCTAGCATGGATTTCTTCTAGTAATTTAGATGCTTCTTTTGCGTCGACACACCTTAGTAATCCCAGATCTGGAGTCCTCCTATATAGGATTCCTACGCTGTGAAAGAAATTGTTAGACAACCTTCGAAGTGTACGCTTCCGAGTAGTGTTTGCAAGTTCTGGGTACTCTCCTTTTGCCAAGTATTCCTTGATATCGTGAAACCAAGGCTTTCCGTCTGCTGCTTCCTCGACATGAGCACTGTAAGCTAGCTGATCATGTATCTTTACTGGAATGGGATCAATAAAGTTCTTATCTGGATGCTGTATCATAGATGATAGGGTAGCCAATGCATCATCAAATTCATTCTGGACCCCGAGGACATGCTGGAATTCTGTCTTTGTGAACCTCTTTCTCAACTCCTGCACATGATGTAGATAAGGGAGTATCTTGGAGTTCTTGGTCGCCCATTCTTCTCGGACCTGATGTATAAGCAAGTCTGAATCCCCAATCACTAGCAACCCTTGGACGTTCATGTCAATAGGCCATCTTGAGTCCAAAGATGCAGGCCTCGTACTCAGCCATGTTGTTGGTGCAAGGGAATCTGAGTTTGGCAGATACCAGATAATGCTGACCGCTTTCTGACACTAGGACTACTCCTATGCCAACTCCTTTGAAATTTGCTGCTCCATCGAAAAAAATTCTCCAATCGTCATAGGATTATGCAATGTCTTATCCTATGAATGATATCTCTTCATCGGGAAAATACGTCTTTAAGGGTTCGTATTCTCTGTCCACGGGATTCTCGGTAAGATGATCTGCTAAATCCTGTCCCTTGATTGCTTTCTGAGTTACGTAGACAATGTCGAATTCACTCAGCAGGATTTGCCACTTGTCTAGCTTGCTAGTGGGCATGGGCTTCTGAAAGATGTACTTCAATGGATCCATCCTTGATATGAGATACGTGGTATAGGCACAAAAATAGTGCCTCAACTTCTGAGCTACCCCAGTCATCGCATAACAAGTGCATTCTAACAGAGAATACCGGTCCTCGTACGGGGTGAACTTCTTGTTGAGATAGTAGATGGCCTGCTCCTTCCTCCCCGTTTCATCATGTTGCCCAAGAACACAACCGAACGCTCCATCTAGCACTGCAAGGTAGAGTAATAGGGGTCTACCTGGTTCGGGCAGGACCAAAACTGGCGGTGTTGACATGTACTCCTTGACTCTGTCGAAGGCCCTTTGGCAGTTATCAGTCCATCTGGTAGCGGCATCCTTCTTCAACATCTTAAAAGTTGGCTCACAAATGACAGTAGGTTGAGCTATGAACTGGCTGATGTAGTTGAGTCTCCCTAAGAAACTCATTACTTCTTTCTTGTTTTTTGGCGGTGGCAGTTCTTGAATAGCTTTGACCTTTTATGGATCCAGTTCTATTCCTCGACGACTCATAATAAACCCAAGTAGTTTTCCGGCAGGAACCCCAAATGCACATTTCGTGGGATTCAGCTTCAAGTTGTACCTTCTCCGTCTATTGAAGAACCTCCTCAAATCTTCCATGTGATCAGTGGCTTTCTTGGATTTGATGATGACATCATCTACATACACTTCGATCTGTTTATGTATCATATTATGAAAAAATGGTAGTCATGGCCCTCACGTAGGTGGCCCAAGCATTCTTTAACCTAAACTGCATCATCTTGTAACAGTACATTCCCCACGGCGTAATGAAAGTCGTTTTCTCAACGTCTTCTTCATCCATCCAGATCTAATGATACCTAGCAAAACAATCCACGAATGACTGCAACTCATGCTTGGCGCAATTGTTAATCAGGATGTGTATGCTTGGCAAGGGGAAGTCGTCTTTTGGACTGGACCGGTTGAGATCCCGGTAGTCGACATAGACTCTGATCTTCCCATCCTTAGCTTTGACTTGTTTAGTGACTTCTTCCTTGATTTTCAAACTCATGTCAGGCTTGAACTTTCTGATCTTCTGCTTTACCGGTGGACATGTCGGATCAGTCGGCAGTTTGTGTGCCACAATATATGTACACAAACCAGTCATGTCGTCATATGACCAGGCGAATATGTCCTCATATTCCCTTAGAAATTCTGCGTATTCTTCCTTTTCTGACGGTGACAAATGAACACTGATGTGCGTTTCTTTGACATTTTCTGCATCTCCCAGGTTAATAATCTCAGTCTCGTCCAGATTGGACTTAGGTCTATTCTCAAAATTTTCAACCTTTTTAACAATCTCTTCCGGTATATCATCTTCCTCTGAATCTATATCCATTTGTTGTGTTGTCTCGTTGCATGTCATAGTCATCGGTTCATCAAGATAAGTAATAATAATGCTTTATAATAAAGTAAATTAGAGAAAGTAATAAGAGTAAGATTTATAAGAAACTGAAGTGCTTTGATAAATTTCATAACTATTTTGAACATTGGAGCTCTTATTTTTTTTAAAATGCGAAAAGAAAGTCAACTAGTCAAAATAAAAGATAATGCATGGTGCTTTGTTCAGCCTTGCTACCCCGAAGCTTTTCGGGCTCTGGTGGTTCTGATGGTCCAATTGTTGAGGCATGCTCCTCGGCTTACGGCTTGTATAGAAGGGCCTTCCTGCCCCTCCTCCTCGAAAATGACACAACAATCCATGTCATTGTCTTTCAGGAACAAATTCCTCATCGCTGCCAGTGCTTCCTCTTCTTCCGACCCATATATGACATCGGCTGGCTGGAAAGTCTATTCCAAATGGGGTATCGGCTGCTCCAGTAGGTAGTAAGGACTGCGCCATGGTGGCGACCAGTTGTTAAGATCTTCCCAAGTGTACTCGTATCCCAGACCGAAAGTGGTGCCATGTTTCCTTAGCTTGATAGGTTTGGTGATTCCTTGGAGGTTCTTGCCAAGTCCCTTGCCAGGTTCATATCTGCTCCAGTTCAATATGCTTTCGATTTTGTTTTCCCACCATTTGTCCTTATCAATGGCATTGACTCTCTCAATGTGGTGATAGGTCTCTCCGCCTATCTTTCTTCTACCTCCGATTGCTAGGATGGTTTGGCGACTGTATATATAGGATTGCTACCGTCGCCGTGAATGATCACCTCTTGGCTATTCCACTCAAACTTCACTGCCTGATGTAAGGTTGATGCTATAGCCCCAGCGGCATGAATCCAAGTCCATCCCAAAAGCAAGTTGTAAGATGTCGGCACGTCTATTACTTGAAATTCAACATCAAACCAAGTAGGCCCCATCTGCAAACACAAGCTAATTTCCCCAATAGTGAACCTTTGGGAACCGTCGAAAGCTTTGACATTGATGGCCCCGTCCTTGATCTCATGCAGCCCCTTTCCCAATGTCCTGAGTGTTACCAACGGACAAATGTTGAGGGTGGACCCTCCGTCAATCAGGATTCTGGTGATGAAATAATCCTCGCATTGCACAGTAATGTGCAGCGCCTTGTTGTGACTCAACCCTTCTGGTGGCAACTCATCTTCATGAAAAGTGATCTTGTGACTCTCCAGTACCTGCCCTACCATGTTCGCCATTTCTCCTCCAGTGATGTTGCTTGGTACATATTCCTCACTCAGCACCTTCAACAAGGCATTCTTATTTGCATGGGAGCTTTGCTGCAAGGCTAGGATAGAGATTTGTGCCGGTGTTTTGTTCAACTGATCAATGATTGAGTACTCCTTTGCTTGTATTTTTCTCCAGAGATGATCGGGCCCTGCTTCAGTGATGGTCGGCCGACCAGAAGTCTGCTTCCTTGGCTCAGACAAATGTTCCAGAGTATAGACCCTGTCGGTTCTTGTCATACCCTGTGCTGCAACCGCTTCTCCGGATTTGGTTTTCCCTTTCCTTCTTGCCTCGGTTGTGTAGTCCCAAGGGATGGCCTTTGTATGGAATGGGGTTATAGCCGACATTGCTATTGGAACAGGCACTTTTACTCCAAATAGAGTAGGTGTTTTGGAAGGTAACACAACAACTTCAAATGGTATAGGTGCATTTCCTGGAGACCCAAACTCGACCTCAATCGGTGTTGGCGTCTTTGCAGAAGAGGGCGCTTCAAACTCAAGTGGTATGGACATATTCACTTCGGCGTCCCCAGAAGGCTAAATCTGGACTACAATCGGATTAAGGGTGACTGTTGGTTTTTTTGGCTTGTCACCTTCTGCGATCAATCCGAACGATCCCTTGGGGTTCCAATCATCTTCTATCTCAATCATGTTAATGCCTCCACCCTTGTGGTCGGGCAGAGGGTTGTTGTGAACATTTGAAGCAGGCTCCTTTGCCACAATAATATTGTTATCAATTAGTGCCTGGATCTTATCTTTCAGAGAATGGCATTCATCAATGGCATGCCCTTTCATGTCGGAATGGTATGCACAGGATTTATTTGGATTGACCATTGGGAAGGGTTTTTAGGGGTTATAGCAGAGATGGGGGTGACATAACTAGTAGCTTTGAGCTTTCATATAGTTGGTCAATTGGTTCAGCAATGGCAGTATATTGTTTGGGAGGTCTGCGGTCGAAATTCGGTCGGGGTCTAGGAAAGTTTTGGCGAGTGGGAGGTGATTGATAGTGAGAGGGTTGAGCATTGTAGGCTTGGTAGACATGTGCGGGTTGGGAATATCTGGGTGAAGTAGGCTAATATGTGGGAGGTGGAAGTGATTGGTAAGTAGGTGGTGGAGTTTGGTAAGAGGGCGAGGGTGCTTGGTAAGTTGGGGTAGGTTGATATGTGAGTGGAGGCATCAGGTAGGTTTGGTATTTGATAGGGGATTTGGTTCTCTGTGCAACCATTACGGCACTCACGTCCCTTTTCTTAAACGTGCCACCAGACTGTGGAGCATTGTTGGTAGCCTGCAAAGCTTCAAAGTTTGTGACCATACCACTTTTGATGCCTTCCTCGATCCTCTCACCTTGCTTGATGATGTCGAAAACTATCTGGCTTTTAGTCAGCATCAACCTTTCATAGTACTGTGGGTCTTGAGCTCGGAGAAAAAACCTATTCATTTGCTCTTCTTCTAAAGCTGGTTTGACCTTAGCAACTTCTGATCTCCAGCGAGTAGCATACTCGCGGAATGTCTCCGCGGGTTTCTTCTTTAGGTTCTAGATATAGAACACATCTGGCGCATTTTCTGTGTTGAACCTGAACCTGTCCATGAAATCGGACTCCATGGTTACCCAGTTCGACCACTTTTTTAGATCTTGGTTAATGTACCAAGACAGAGTATCTCCCTTCATACTCCTCATGAAAAGTTTCATGTGGATCCTTTCGTCCTTTCCTACTCTGACGATCTTGTCGCAGTATGTTCTCAAATGAACTCTCGGATCTCATGTACCATCGAACATCTCAAACTTCAGAGGTTTGTACCCCTCGAGAAGTTCAACATCGGGCTGTATGCAGAGATCTTCATAGTTTAGCCCCTCAATTCCTTTTCTTCCTTCGACACCCTGAATTCGGCTAGTCAACTTCTTAAGCTCTTCACTCAGACTCCTAATGAGTGAGTCTTTATCATCAGACTCGGGTGTGGTTGAAATAGGTTGGGTGGAGTATGGCATGGTTTCCACGTAGATGGAGGTGTTATGAGTGTGGAAATGGTCATTTGTGGAGTTCACCGATTCTGGGATGAGTAGTGGAGTATTGTTGGAAGTAGGACAGGTGTTGCAGTGGTGGTGAGGAGCTGGATGGTTTTGTGGTTTTGGGATGTTTTGTGGAGGTGTAGGGTTCTGAGCGTTAGGAAAATTGACATCTGGGGTGGGGAGGGAAAATGATAAGCTCGCCAAGTTCCGGACCTGATCAAGTTCCTCCTGAAATTTCAACAGTTTTTGCTCGAGTTGGGACGCACTTTCTTTGGAGACCTGAATACCATGTGTGGCATCTACCTGTTCAGTTGAGTTGTTCAGATCCTCCATCTTTTCTTTGTTCTTGTTTTTAATAGGACTTGGAGGAGGAGTGGGTGGAGGGCCCTTTGATCTTGTGGAATATGATGACGATGCTAGAGTGCACGAACTAACCTTTTGGGAGGGGAATAAAACAAAAGTAACACAAAAAGGTAACAAGTTAGTGAGGATTATAAGGAAAAGATGTTGTGATATTTAAACACATAGTGATAGAATGTAAATCATGTCCTGAGCCTCGTTGTGCCCGAGGTAGGCCTAGCGACAAATTTATTTGGAGAAGTTAGAATGCTAAATGCCTCATTTTATTGATAAAAGTAGACGAATCCCAAAACGACACAAAATAACATGGAATAAAATGTCACTAGTGACCATTGGCCTTATTACATTTCTTAAAGCAAAAAGAAAAGATTCATATCTATTTGGTCCCCGCAGGAGCTTCCTCAGGTTGAATGCTCTCGTTAATCAAATCCTCCAGCTCGTGTAGGTTCACCAGTAGAAATGTCTTTGCCATGTGTTTTCCTTCATTTCCTTCAGCGCTCTAGCAGTCGGTGACTCTCTTCGTCACTTTCCCTTCCAATTCCAGCAGACTGTACTCCAGATATTCCAACTTTTCGCTAGCTTTGGCGGCCCTCTCTTTCCACTCGTTGATTTGGTCATTTGATGGAAGACTCCTCCACCAGTCCAACAAAAGTGATGGTGTGTTAACCATATCGAAGCTGGGGACCTCATGCCTCATGTTTCTATAAGACAAAAGGGTTAGGCCTTTACCCCCACCAGACTCGACTATTTAATACCAACAATTAGCATAAAGCATTTAGTTCTCCAAATAAATGCACAAAACGTGGTAGTGTCCGTTTGGGTTTTGGGAAAATCCAGTGGACTTTGGACAAGGCTATCTTAAAGAGTCATTATACGGACAACACAACTGACTCGGCTAGGTTTGACCACGATGCATGCACAGTTAAACAGAGTAAGGTTTCTATAGGGTTTTAGACTGGTACCCTTGAGCGAACAACTCAAGAGGAAAAGGCGCGGAACCGTTGACTACATCGTTGATCGACTGGTTTTTCCACAAATATGCCTTTGCCGGATTTAAAAGGTGATAATATCGGAAGAGCGCAACCACTCATTATAAGCGTTGATATTGTATTTGTTTGGCATGAGTGGAATATGATGTTGAAAACATGCTTATGCAATAATTAAAACAAGTTATCACGTATTTGCACGTTATGAAGTAATTACAGCAATTCTTTATAATTTAAAGCAGTAAAGAAGAAAAGCAGTAAAGGAAAAGCAATAAAAGAAATAAAGGAAAGAAACAAAAAACAAGTCAGTTTTCTAATAGGAGAGGAAATTAAATACTTAAAGGCATTAAGCAAATAAAGACATATAGAGAAGCGTAAAGTCATAATAATAGCCTGAAATGGTAAAATCCTAAAAGAAATCCCCAGCGGAGTCGCCATGCTGTCGCGCCCCTTTTTTTCTCGCGAAATAGAGTTTAGGACTTTTGGGAAGACGACTCGTTCCCTTTTAGGAATTGGGTTTGGATTGAAAAGTCGTCACCTAATGATTAAAGTGCATTAGGACAATAAGAAGGATTTTGATTTAGAAAACCAGAGTTTGGGTAAGGACTAGAAATTATCCCGAGTGGAAGGTGTTAGGCACCCCTCAGGATCCACTAGTGTGGTTCCCGGTCATGCTACAATTGTGACTTTAAGTACAAGTAACAAGTAAGCAAATAAAGGTTTCAAATATGAGGGATTGTCACATTATGGCTACAAATAAATTAAAGTTTGAAGAAATAAAGAAAGTTGAAATTTTGAGGAAATAGTTTGAAAGTTCTAAAAAGTAATAAAATAAACAAGTAAAGGGAAGGGGGTCCTAGGTTTACAAATAATATGGATCACATCAATGCAATACCCGGTAATCACTCCTCAGAAGAGGGGTTACACATGGTATTAGCGCATCTGTCATCATATCCATATCTACCCTTTCCCACCTCGTTAAGGTATTAAAGCGCGGAATGGTTTCGTTACTTATTGCATGCTATTACCCACCCCATTCCTATCAGTCCCGGAGGTACTTGGGACTACTAATCCTAAAAGGGAAGGGGTATGAGGTTTTGTAGTTTTAAAGGACAAAATTCTAAGGCGACAATCAAAACATATATAGCAAGTATTGGGAAAGCATGTAAACAGATACGACTCAAATAAACCTCCTTAAATCAAAGAAAGCATATAGTTTTAGCATGTCTTACACGTACTGATTAGGCTCTGATTAAACTTAAAAGGTTAAAGCAGGCTAATTTATCACATATTTTCAGATAAGAAGTGCGAATTAGACCTGCCCGTTGGTTGTAATTATCTAAGACTAGCGCAGTTATATCTTTTACCCTAAAGCTTGCTTAGGTGTTAGGCGAAACCTATAGGCATGATATCTATTAGTGTCAGAAATAAAGCAGTAAACTAATTACAAGAAGGTTGCCAGCTTTTTACCAAGTTCTGCAGATTAAACTTAAAACAAGCGAGGCGATTCAGATTTGATTGATAGTTCCTATAGGCATACTTTCTAGGTGTTGTTAATTTAAAACATTGTTATTGGCGTGCAGGAATCCTATAGGCAGGTCATCTATATGCAGTTGATTGTTTAAGCCTATAAACGTATTTGCCTAGTGACAGATGTAGGTACAAAATGCAGGAAGTCCTATAGGCATATTATCTATATGATGAGCAGAAGTGCAGAAACCTATAGACATGGTCTCTATATAATGCACAAGTGCAGAAACCTATAGACATGGTCTCTATGTAATGCAGAAGTGCAGAAACCTATAGACATGGTATCTATATGAAATGTAGAAGTGCAAAAACCTATAGACATGGTATCTATATGAAATGCAGAAGCGAAAGATGAAAGCAGGATACGTGAATGCAGAAGTATAGTAATCCCCTATGAACATGGTATCTATATGAAATGCAGAAGCGAAAGCTAAAAACAGGATACGTGAATGCAGAAGTATAGTAATCCCCTATGAACATGGTATCTACCCCTTTACATGCACGATTGACCCTCCCTTTTTCACTAACAGCCCCAATAGTTATTACAAATTATTATAGCCCAGAATGAATAAGAAAAGCAAAATTACATCAGAAATTAAAATACAACCAAGGGGAGCCTAATTCAGACTCCAGGTTTGAAATATGATATGAACCAACTCCAAAGATCAGGATCCAAAGCCTTTCTCTTATTTGGATGTGTCGGAGTTCCCTAAGAGCCTTAAATGGACTCCGGGCAGTGCTCACACCCAAACACATACAAGATTAAGAGCATAGTGCAGTATGGAAGGGCCAGCCCTCAAGTATCCAAGTTCAGAGGGAACTCAAGGTCCCAAGGCAAGGCTTACAGGAAAGAGGCAGAGCTTAGAAGCTAAGAGTAAGTGTAAGTGTAGAGTTTGAAAAGGGGAAAGGGGAAGTGGTAGAGAAACAGGGACATGCTAATGGGCATACCTAGCAATGGGAAGTGCTGGCACACCCACAAACCTGTTAGAACACATTGTTTTGGGAGTCAGGATCCTCTAAGGGATCAAGTCCAAACATGAACAATAACTTGCATATTGTCATGCCATGAACTACAACTCAAATCACATAGAGGGGAATAGGGGTACAAGGATTCATAGCAGAAATAAGTAAAAGAAATTAACATGCTAATTAAACATTCAACTCTATATAGACAGTAAAGTGGACATGGATGTAAAGGCTATAAGTGAACACATTGGGATGATGCTGAAGCTAAAACTAGAACATACCAGTCTCAAAGAAACAAGTGAAAGAAAGCAGTAGTCTTGCAAAGCCAAAGTGCAAACAGGCAGTCAGAATGCTATGATCTTAGAAAAGAATCGTGAGATTGTAAGGGTAAAATATGAAGTGTAAAAGTGTTTAACTGAAGGTGTGTTAAAGTGCAGAAGGGTCGTGCCCTTTTATAGTGTAGAAAGAAAGCAGAAATAGGTAAGAAAATAGTTTGAAAATCAATTACACAAGGTTTCCCCCTAATTAAGGGATTCTGATTTCAAACGGGCAACTAATTAAGGAAAGGGATTCATCAAACACTTTTTCAAAGCAGCATAAAAGGGGTAAATACATAAAGGTCTATTTAAGGAAAGGGTCTTGACAGCACACGGTTTGTGCAAATTAGGAAAGGAAATCAGTTAACAGCCAAGAAAATCGAAAATTGAAGATTTTGTATGAATGAACCAAGTCAGAAAGATGGGAAAGATTTCAACTTAAGGAAAATTAGTACCAATCAATTAGACTTATTAAAAGGAATTTTGAATCAATCACAAGTTGGAAAACCATTCTGAAGAAAGATTTCTCATATATAAAAGCATACAGATATGTTAAACATGAAGAAATTTTTCATGCTATTCAGAAGAGTCTAGTGTAGGAGAATCAGAATTGTGTGCGAACAAAAGAAGTTCACACTTAGTTCATAGATTCAAAAATTAGTCTAAAAGAGTCAAGGGTTCTCAAATAGAACCCTAGTTTGATTATATGCCCAAACTCGGAGGAAACCCCCAAATTCTAGGGTTTCCGACTCGAGTCAAATACAGAGATGAGGAGGCAACATGCTCAGAGATTTCTTTTCAGAATCTCATGAGAAGACAAGCAAATACAATAGAAAATTCAAAGAAAACAGAGTGAATGAACTAACTTCAAAGCACAAATGAGAGAACAACATGGTAGTAGAAGAAACATGTTTAAGAAAAACCTTTTAGAAGGGACTTAAACAGGGTTCAGTAGAAGAGAAAACAAAGAACTTAAAAACTTAGTAGAAAATACAGTAGAGGAACACAAGGATATCAGAAAAGCATAACAAAAGAACACATAGGGAAACATAGCAAGATAAACATATGAGAGCATGGTGTAGAAACACAGTAGAAAAATGAAATAATAGAAAGCATAGAAGAACATGTATAATAGTAGGAAAGTATAAGAAAGCAGTAGAAGCACATGTGTGGTAAAAGGCCAAAAACATATGAGCATAGTGGAGACAAATACACACAAAGAAAGAAAAAGAAAAGTCGTAGAAACGTTTTAAACCTTTCAGAAAACCCTAAATCGAAGAGAAATGGTTTTAAAAAGATAATATTTTGAAAGAAAAATTGGGGAAACCGTTTAAAACCCCCAAGTAGAGCATAGATACGTGAAAGATCTAAGAAAAAATCGGAGAGAACCTCGAGTAGTCAGGGTTTCAGAAGAACCCTAGAATGAGAAAGGCTTCGAAAAGGTCCGATCTGAGTCAGATAGGTTAGAACTAGGCTCAAAACACCATTGTGTGCCAGAGCTGGGCCGGAGATGGCCACAGAACCTTGAATCAGTGAAGATCTGAACGGACACCTTCGAGGTCAGAACTCGAACCTTCGAATACCAATTGTTTAAGAGTAGAAGGAGATGAGTTTAAGCCCTCCAAGGCATGAAAGGCCATGGATTCAGGTGAGATTGAGGTTAAAGATGGTGAGAGAGGCTAGAGTTTCAAGAGAGTTTGAGAGGATAAGGATTCCAGAGGCAGCTTTTTGAGTGGAATGAGCTAGGGTTAGGGGGTGTGGGTGAATTAAAAAGTAAAGGAATGATCGTGGTTGTTGATCAAAATGATCAACGGCCTAAATTAAAATAGAAGGCTGGGCGGGTTAAATTGTTTGGGTCGGGGGCAGGTTGGATTAAAATTGGGTTGGCACATTAGTGATTTGACATTGGGTCAATTAGGGCGATCAATTTGGGCTATAATTGAAATACAATTGGGCCAGATTTTAAATAGCCAGTTTTTTCCTTTTTATTTTATAAAAATAGTAAAACAACTTCTGAAAATAAATTAAAGGTACTGAGTCAATTAATAATATATAAATATTAATTTAAAAATATTGGAACCAATTTCATAATTATAAAATGCTATTAATCTTAAAATAGGCTAAAATTGCAATTATATGCAATTTAGCTTTTAAAATACCAAATAAATTTGTAAAAAATGTATAAATGTTCCCTAGCCATATTTTAGTATAAATTATGAGAATAAAGTAAGTTATTCACCAAAATGATAATATTGGGAATAATTATTGGTTTTTGTACTGCTAAAATAGGCAATAAATTAGTTTACAAATATTTTAGAAATTAGAAAAATTATTGAAACACTTGGACATACTTATATATGCATATATATTCTATTTTGAAAGTATTTGCATGTAAAAATACATAGAAAAAAATTGGGTATCAACATAGGTCCTATTTGGGTTTGGATGACTGTAGATATGAATGATTTGCATGTAAAAATACATTTTTCGCACTTTTTACCTTGGGTCTGTATATAAAAGTTATGTTCTAATGCATATATTCATCTCCCCTATTGTATATTTGTTTAAATCCCCTCTTGTACATATTCATTTTACTTTCCGCATTTTTCTTTCTTAGCTTCTTGTTTTAGATTTTTGCAATAAGCTTTTGGTTTTCTTAATGCCACGGTTCTTTCCAAAGGTAGAATTTGTGTGAATCGGTGGCTCTTCCTGATAATGGATGGCATGACAACCTTCTTAAGGGGTTGAGTCTGTTTTTCTTTTCCTTTTTGCTTTTTAGTAGTTAGTGGTAAGGGTGCCTCAAGCAAAGCTTCACTTAGGCCTAACACATTTGCCTTTGATCCTATGGTCAAAACCAAATCGTTGTGTATAGGATGGTGAAATTGATGACCTTGAGACTTTTGTGTTGGCCGATAATCATCAAGTGGTTTTTCGGGACCATTGTGTGCTCAAATCTTATCTAAGGTTGTTTTGGGCCCTGGACTCTGTGTTTTTAGCGGTCCCATAGATTGTGTGGTGAGAAATTGTATTGCAAGTCCAAGTCCCGAGCTATTAGTCTAGAACTTATCCTGAATGTTTGTTGAGGCAAAATCCTAAGTGTAATTTGACTTGAGACATGATTATAGACTCTCCTTGATCCAAATAATAGCTTGAACACTTCCATAGCCTACCAATGATAAAATCCCTAGTCAACCCTTTTGAGCCTTAAACCTTTTTCCTTCAAGAACCATGATACAAGCCTTTACCTGTTCTAAACGATACCCTCTTTTGTCACCCGATCTTTTCTTAGCACATGGAAAAAGTATAAGTTTGGGGGGAGAGATGAGGATTGCAACAAAGTGGTAAAAGGTACAAAATAAAGAAAAGGAAAGGCAATAAAAAAGAAATAAAAGCAAAAACACAAAAAGAATGTTCAAAGTAGAAATGAGTGAAGGGATTCAATAAAAGCAAAGAATGAAAGGTGTGGAAAGTTGAGAAAGAAGAAACGATTTGAAATGAACAACAAAGAGTGACAATGTGTCTCTCTAACCCCTTAGAAAGAAGTGAAATGACTCAAAAAGTCGAGTAAATATGTGCCAAAATGAAGCAAAAGAAGTGCTAAAGGGAAGATGGAACCTAATTAGACCAAATATTCCCTACCCTGAACCAAAAGCCTTCACTATGTCTCCATAAAAGCCCTATATGATCTTGAGTTGAAAGAAACTTTCATTAATGGTGGCTTACATAAGGGGCAAGCATATGGTACTTAGAGCCGGACTTGTGACTTTTCCTTGGGAGAGATGAGTGTAGTTCCATTAACCTCGTTCTGAGTGCCACTATCCTAAAGGTGAGGTCTGCTTAGGGAGAGCTGAGGATGTGTGAGTTTGGGTTCCACAATGACCAAAGTAATAGAAAGAGTTTCTTTGATGTGTTGAGTTAACTCTTGATGCTCTTGTGTCGCACTAAATCCATGGTGTTTAAAAAGAGTGAATGTTGTTAATGATTCATTTGAATTGAGAGCAATTGTTAGTCCCAATTGATGCTAGATGAGGTCACTTTAGGTCGGCTGAATTTTCTTGGATTGACTCTTAAAGGGTGGGTCTTATTTTGTATGTTTGAGGACAAGCAAAAGCTTAAGTTTGGGGGAGTTGATAACTAGGGATTATGATGCATTTTACACTCCTTCTTGCTTAAGTTTTGATTAGAAATGTGTACAAAATAGTCCCAAAGGATCACAAGTTGTGCTTAATTGTAGGTTTGATCAACAAGGTGACAAGGTATCAAAAACCAGCTCAAAAAGGAGTGAAACTTGCACAAGTACCAAGACAAGACCAAGCTCAGTCAAACAGAGATAGTGCGGCCGCACACCATTCTGTGTTGTCCGCAAAGAAGAAGTTCAGAAAGTATGTTTTTTAGGCCACCAAGCATTGTAGCCGCAAAAGGTTTTGTGCGGTCCGCATTGGGTTCATTGCGGCCGCACTCGATTTCGTGTGGTCCGCATTGCCCAAGATCAGAGAGTTGCTAGATTGGAGGATGAAGC
Organism: Nicotiana tabacum; assembly: GCF_000715075.1. Lineage (NCBI taxonomy): Eukaryota > Viridiplantae > Streptophyta > Magnoliopsida > Solanales > Solanaceae > Nicotiana > Nicotiana tabacum. The sequence continues at coordinate 117,813,082 of NC_134099.1, read as the reverse complement.
CCAATGATGTCTGAGGTCCATTTTGTGTGGACCGCAATAGAAGCCACCGCGGCCGCACTTGACTTTGTGCAGTCCACAAAGCCCAAGTTCAGAGAGCATATTAATCAAGCAAAGAGCCTTAGTGCAGCCACACTCGATTTTGTGCGGTCCGCACTAACCCCGCAGGGGTATTTTTGTCCAGAATTTTCAGCCTAGTATAAATTGTTTCTTTTCCCATTTTTAGGTCATCAGATAGTTTTGGACGTAGAGTTGCGCTCGTGAACACATTCCTTTTACTATTTTGAGTAATTTTAGCTTAGTTTCAACATTGAATCTTCAAGTTTTATTTAGCAATTAATTATTATGGGCTTTTCTTCATCTATTACTTTATTTTCTTCTCTAATTATGAGTAGCTAAACCCATTAGCTAGGGTTGTGGCTCAACCCTAGTATGGGTAATTGATGGGTCTTGTATTTTGATGCTTGATTTTCTATGGGTGTTTGATATTCGGGCTAATTTAGGATTTTTAATGTTGAATTAGTGGTTGCAAACACTAGTTTATGCCTAGTAGACTTTGGCTCTTCTTGAGAAAGAGAGCCTAAGTCCATGAAATTAGTCCAACAAGGAATTGGGGCGTATTCAAAAGATTGATAGCCCCAATTAAAGGGTTAAACCTAGAGATAGTAATACCCGACTTGAACCTTGATTGCTTGCACAAATTTGCATACCCAATTGGTCTTGAGAAAGTCAATTCGGGCAAAATCACTCGAACTACCGAGAGGTATAGAGTGAGTAGAATCGTGCAATGGTTATATCATACTCCCCAAATATGACAATCTAGTTTTAGACTCAAGAATCCGTCAATTGACCACCTAGGAGAAAGTCACTACCCTAGTGCCTTTTATCTATTTGATCAACTCTCAAGAGTTTAATCTTAGCTTGACTTAGCATAATTTAGCATTGTAGCATTATAAAATTAGGATTAATATCAATCCCAAAAATGTTTAGAAGTACAATTAGGAACAAATACACAACTCCAATTTAGATAGAAACTCAACTCCAATATCTAGCTCCCTGTGGAAATTGATCCCGACCTTCTCGGGTAAAACCTGCTTTGACCTCTCGTGCTACTCAATAATAGTACAGGGTTGGCCTTGATCATCTGGCCAAATAATAATCTCTCCACCATTTCTTGGCGGAACCTGACAGACAGAAAGCAGCAAAGTCGACCCCATTGGTCTCTACTATCCCCATGTTCCGAAGAAACTCATGACAGTTGTCTAAATAATCCTGGGGATCCTCTAAAGATGTACCACCATAGGTAGTATTGACGATCTAGGTGAACCTGTCCAACCTCTACAAAGTATCGATAGACATAGATGCTCCATCACCGGTCTGAGCTACTACACCCAGCTGAACTGCTCCAACTGGCTGAGTTGCTGGAGTCTGAAACAGGGGAGCCATCTGCTCTAGAGTGCGGGTAGCGGGAGTCTGTGCTCCTCCCCCAGCCTAAAAGATGGCTGGTGCTATAGGAAGTAAGCCTACCTGGGTGACACTCTCCATAAGGCTCACTTGATGGACCAGAGCATCCTGGAGTACCGGGGTAGTGATGAACCCCTCATGGACCTGAGCTGGGCCTGTTGGAACTGTCTGGGTCGGAGCGTCATCATCAAATTCTACCTGAGGTTTCGCCGCTGGTGTTGCTGCTTTGGGCTGAGCTCTGCCCCTGCCTCGACCCCTAGCACGGCCTCGGCCTCATCTTCTGCCCCTCGTGGGAGCTGCTGCTGGGGGCCCGGGCTGCTGATCAGTAGATAAATAAGTACGTGTTCTCGCCATCTATGAAAAAACAGAGTAAAAATTCAATTAGCATTGAGAAACCAGATCACATGACATAGAGGAATATATGTGATGTCATTCCTAAACTCCGTAGCCTCTAGGGGATAAGCACAGACGTCTCCGTACCAATCCCTCAGACTCTACTAAGCTTGTCTGTGAATTGTAATTCATAAGCAACCTAGAGCTCTAATACCAACTTGTCACGACCCGATTTACCTATCGTCGGGTCTGTGATGATGCCTAACATTGAATCCGCTAGGCAAGCCAATGTTATTGATTATTTAACCTTTTTACCTTTATCTTTAACAATTTACCAAATTAAAGCAAACATACCGTGGAATTAGAAATGCGAAAGAACATAATTTAACAGTTTAACTAATACCAATACAAAATCCATAACAATATTCCACCTGGAACTGGTTTCACAATCTCACGGACTATCTACGAATACTACAAATAGGGTTTGAACAAAGAAAATACATGTCTGTCTCTAAAATAGAAAAGAAAAGAAAGAAACAGGATAGAAGGGGATGCCAAGACCTGCGGACGCCTGCAGGAGTACCTCGGGTCTCCACTAGACTGAGGGCAGAAACCTCTAACTAAGGTCCGTATGCTCTAGTACCGGGATCTGCACAAAAGAGTGCAGAGTGTAGCATTAGTACAACCGACACCATGTACTGAGTAAGTGTCGAGCCTAACCTCGGCGAAGTAGTGACGAGGCTAGGACACAACAAACAACATAACCTGCAGTTAAACAATATCTAACAAAATAACAGTAATAGAAGCAAATCAAAAGTAACGGGGAGGGGTAACATGCTATGGGGAATACCAACATAAAGAATCACAGAAATAATAAAATGAAACAACTAAGGCACTTGAACCGATAACAACAAGAAATCATAACAAACTGGTAATAAATGCACGGCATCACCCTTCGTTCTTTTACTCTCAATCCTCACCATGCAATCAATAATGAAAATATGCACGGCATCACCCTTCATGCTTTATCTCTCTTCCTCACCATATGCATCAATATCAATGTAAATGTGCACGGCATCACCCTTCATGCTTTATCACTCGTTCATCACCATATGCATAAGTATGAATGTGCACGGCATTACCCTTCGTGATTTATCACTCTTTCCTCACCCAAACAATGGTAACAATCAACATCCCGGCAAAGGAATCAACAATAAGAATAAATACATCCTGGCCTGGTAATCAACAATAAGAATTAAATACGTCCCGACAAGGGAATCAGCTATAACCAATCTTGTTCCAACGATTAACTATGCAAATGAACCTCAACTGGAGCCAATGCTCAACAATAGACAAATACTACGAAAAATGGTCATAAGTCTTACTCAGGGTAATCAACAATTTAGACATTTATAGCACTTATCAAGAATCATAGCGATTACAATTTAAGACTCACGGGCATACTTGACACCAATGTATAGATACTTGTCACCACACCTATACATCATACACTACACTAGCACATAGAAAATAAGTCACAATACCTATTCCCTCAAGTTAAGGTTAGACCAAACATTTACCTCGATTCCACGGCCACGAATCAAGCCTCAACTATAGTTTCTCCTTTTGATTCCACTTCCAATTCAATTGTATCTAGCCAATATTAACTTATTAACATCAATAATTGCTAAAGAACTCATACCCAATGCTTAATTATAGTTTCCCAACATTTTCCCCAAAAACCCAAAATTTAACCCCGGGCCCGCTTGGTCAAAACTCGAGGTTCGGACCAAAACCCGAATGCCTATTCACACACGAGCCCAAATATGCAAGTAGTTTCAGAATTCAATCCCAAATCGAGGTCTAAATCCCAAAATTTGTAAAATCCCCAATTCTCTTAAAATCCCTAATTTCTACCCTTAAAGAACAAGATTTAGGCCTAGAAATCTAATGGGTGTTGATAAAAAAATGAAAGAAATGAGTCTAAAAACACATACCTATGGTTTGGTTATGAAATCCCCCTTCACAAATCGCCCAAGGTCCGATTATAGGGAAGGAGATATGAAATTTTGGGTTTAATCCAGTTTTGCCCTGATTTTAAATTGCTGGACAGGCCTTCTTCGCGTTTGCGATGAGCCTGTCATGTTCACGAGACGCAGCGGTCAAAAGCCTTTGCGTTTGTGAGGTACCCACCGCGTTCGCGAAGTCATTCTCCCCCCAGCCTCTGCGTTCACAATCCAAGTGACGCCTTCACGATGAGTATTTCACTCCTCCTCCAGGTCCCTGCCATAATGGCCTTCGCGTTCACGATAGACAGGTCGCGTTCGCGAAGGGTAACGCTCCGTGTTCACGACCTGTGCCTCGCATTCGCATAGAAGGAATTTACTTCAGACAAACTTTACTCTTCGCGTTCGCGAGAGTTCCTTCGCGAACGCAAAGAAGAAAACCCCTGTGCACCTGCAACAGCTAAGACAACAGAATCTCTAAGTCTCAAAACATCCCGAAACCAATTCAAAACTCACCCGAGCCCTCGGGGCTCCAAATCAAACATGCACACAAACCTAATAATATCATACAGACTTACTCGTGTGATAAAATCGCCAAAATAACACCTATAACTACAAGTTTAACACCAAAATCAAAGAAAAATCTCAAGAACTCTTAAAGTTCCATTTTTCACAACCGAGGGTCCGATTCACATCATATGAATTCTGTTTCTTACCAAATTTTACAGGCACAACTTAAATACCATATTAAACCTGTATTGTGCTCCGAAACCAAAATACGGGCTCGATATCAAATTCAAACATCTTTAAATTTCCAAAAACTATTATAGTTTCAGTTAAACAATTTCTTTCAAAAATTTATTTCTCGGGCTTGGGACCTCGAAATTCAATTTCGGGCATACGCCCAAGTATCATATTTTTCTATGGACCCTTCGGGACCGTCAAATTACGGGTCCGGGTCCGTTTACCCAAAATATTGACTAAAGTCAACTTAAATTTAATTTTAAAGGCAAAATTAGCATTTTCTCAAATTTTTCACATAAGGGCTTTCCGGATATACACTCGGATTGTGCACGCAAATTGAGGTGAGATAAAAGGAGGTTTTTAAGGACTCGGTACGTGGATTTGACTTCTAAACAAGAGATGGTTTTTTGGGTCATCACACATTCAAAGCTTGAGACTTCAATTATGTCTTGAGCAGTCCATATCTTTTCTCCGCTTTTGCACTTTGAGTTCACTTCTTTTTCTTTATTCTGAATTGAGACTTCTTCTTTTGGTGGTCTCAAACTCTGTGCCTAGAGGTATAACCTGCTCAGGCACCAAAATAAACGAACGAATGAAATTTTTCTGCCCTAGTTTTCACTAGGAAAATTTCGTGTGTTATTTTTAACCAAAACTCTATTCTACTTCATTATTGAAAGTAATAAAAAATCGGGATTGGTGTACCCTAAGAAAACAGAGATTAGGGAGTGGAGACCCTATATCTAAAAATGAAAGCAACTAGGGAATGGAGACCCTGTGTCTAAAATAAACATCAACTAGGGAGTGAAGACCCTATGTTGAAAAAGCGACTAGGGAGTGGAGATCCTATGTTGGCATAAACTAGGGAATGGAGACTATATGTTTAAAATCATTAACTAGGGGGTGGAGACCTTATGTTGGCATCAACTAGGGAGTGGAGACCCTATGCTGGAAAATCATCAACTAGGGTGTGGAGACCCTATGCTGGCATCAACTAGGGAGTGGAGACCCTATGTTGGAAAAGCGACTAGAGAGTGGAGATCCTATGTCTAAAATTAAATTAATTAGGGAGTGGAGACCCTATGTTGGAAAAGCGACTGGGGAGTAGAGACCCTATGTCCAAAATAAAATCAACTAGGGAATGGAAACCCTATGTTTGAAAATACAACTAGGGATTGGAGACCCTATACTACCATGATTTTGAACTTTTTCTTCTTTTTTTTTTTTTCATTTCATTTTCTTCATCTTTTTTTATTTAAGAGAATGAGTAAAATGCAGGAAAGAATTTGGAGGAGACTTCCCTTTTGGAGTGATTATTGTTGTAGAGATATTTTAGTCTCTGCGCAGTTTCCTTTTACTACAACCTGCTTCTTGCAAGGTTGCTTTGAATTACACTTGTTTCTTGTTTTTTAAACAAAGAACAATTTGTCAGTTTGAAATAGTGGTTGGTTTTGTGGCCTTGAGCGTTTCAGTCACTTGATCTTGACCCGACATCTTTGATGAAGATCTAAACTACAACTGCTTGTTCCCTAAGGATCGATTTCAGTTCTAGCCCTGGAGAAACTTGGCTTTTCCAGAACTTTACCATGATGGTTAATCACGTGGGACTTAACCTTTTTCAACTTTATTTTTCATTTGTGGGCATTTGACTTTGATTTCCTTTTTTTCAAGAGTTTTTGATTTCAATACATCGGCCATCATGGCCGGTCGAAGTCAACTCGATGCACATGCCGAGGTTGGGCACCTTCTTAAATATCGGCTCGTATCAAACAAAAACCCTATGAATTAATCTTTCCATCCTTTCTTTGTCATAGTTTCGGAACAAAATTAGACCTAAAGGGATTTAAAGGAACAAAAAGCAACGGAATGGAAAAACGAATTTAGATGAGAGTTATCCTTTACGGGGAAAGAAAGAAGGACTTATCTGGGTGCACGCAGACTTCAATGAACATGACATGCCATTTAGACTGGATGCTTGATCTGTGTAAACAGTTCGACTCTCAGAAATTCATCATAGATTTGCCTTGAAACCGAGAAACCTTGCCCAGGACTGTGTCAATGCCAATGACTGTGAGGATCCTCTTTTTGATTAGTGATGCCCTTTGCGGGTTTTCACCAATTTACCTCTCTCATTTCTCTTCTCACCATCGCCTTATAGTGCTCTTTGTGAGTTTTCACTAACAAAGCTCTCTCATTTTCAATCTCTGCTTACCATCGCCTAACAGTGCTCGTGAGGGTTTTCACCAATAAGACTCTCTCATTTTATTTCTCTTATTTTGTTGTTTCAGATCCAAGTAAATATATCCTCCCATTCTAAGCATTCTCGGTGATTGATCAGAAGGACTTGAAACAGATTTGGGTAAAAATGATTTGGATTGAATTACAACTTTGGAACTTTTCAGGCGAACCATCACCGAACCATTATAACGTCTGCCCCAGTTAAAACTTTGGGGAAATTAGGATTTTTATTTTGGTGTGACTGAAACCCAGAGAGAGGTTGTCTAGGTATCCTTTCGGAATCAATTCGAACGTAGTTCAAGGTACTTTGTTTTGATTTTCTTTTGTTTTTCTCTTTTCTTTTGTTTTGTTATTTTTTCATTACAACTTTCTAATTACAAAGAGGGTAATCAAAGAAAGGGATTAGTAGTGTTTATAGCTGGAATGAAAGCCTTCGTCATCCTAATCAGGGAGCATTAAAATCGCATAAAAGGGTCTAATATAATACCTTTTGACTGCATCTGCATTGACAACTATTTCGGGGTCATTTCCTTCAATGTCTCCCAAGTACAACACTCCCCTTGGCAACACTCTTCTTATAATATAAGGACCTTTCCAATTTTGAGCTAATTTTTCTTTCGCTTCTTCATGATGCGGGAGAATACATCTCAAAATGAGTTGCGCCACTTCAAAGTTTCTAGGCCGCACTTTCTTGTTGTAGGAACGGGCCATTCTTTATTGGTACAAACTGACTGTGGCAAACTGCGGCCATCCGCTTTTCATCAATCATAGTTAATTGTTCCAACCGGGTCTTGGCCCATTCATCATCCTCGATCTCAGCTTCAACAATGATTCGAAGAGAGGGAATTTCAACTTCTACAGGTATTACAGCTTTAGTGTTGTAAACCAAAAAATAGGGCGTGGCCCCAACTGACGTGCACACGGTTGTACGATATCCCACTAATGCAAAAGGTAGCTTTTAATGCAACTGTCTAGAACTTTGAATTATTTTCCTGATGATCTTCTCGATATTCTTGTTTACAGTTTCAATAGCGCCATAAGCTTTAGGCCGATAAGGGGTAGAGTTATGATGCGTAATCTTAAATTGTTCGCATACCTCCCTCATCAAGTGGCTATTCAAATTTGTAGCATTGTCAGTAATAATAGTTTTAGGAATACCAAAACGACAAATAATGTTGGAATACACAAAGTCCAGTACTGCTTTCTTAGTGACTGCTTCAACCCACTTTGTGAAATAATCAGTGGCAACCAAGATGAATTTGTGCCCATTTGAAGCTTTTGGCTAGATCAGCCCAATGACATCCATACACCAAGCAATGAACGGCCAAGGTACTAACGTAGGATGCAACTCTGAAGGCGGTGCATGAATCCGATCGCCGTGTATCTGACACTGATGGCACTTGCGGATAAAACTAAAGAAATCATTTTCCATGGTCATCCAGTAATAACCTGCCCAACGGATTTTCTTTGCAAGGACATATCCATTCATGTGGGGGCCACATACTCCTAAATGCACTTCATTCATGATCTTTACAGCTTCTTGGGTATCCACACACCTCAAAAGATTCAAATTTGGAGTTCTTTTGTACAAGACTTCTCCGCTCAAGAAGAAACTGCTAGCAAGCCTTCTAATGGTTCTCTTTTGATCTCCACTAGCCTGCTCGGGATGTTACTTTGTTTTCAAAAACCTTTTGATGTCATGGTACCATAGCTGAACATCTAGTTCAATTTCAATTGCATTATAATAACCATGTCTTTCTTGAATTTGGATTTCCAATGGGTCAATATGAATATTGCCCGAATACGGCAGCATTGAGGCCAAAGTAGCTAGTGCATCAACTAACTCATTGTGGAATCGAGGAATATACCTGAACTCGACGGACTTGAACCATTTGCTAAGATCTTCCACATTTTTCCTATATGGGATAAGCTTGATGTCTCGAGTTTCCCATTCACCTTGAGCTTGCCTAATAATCAAGTTAGAATCTTCTATGATTAACAATTCTTCCACATCCATGTCAACTGCCATATTCATACCCATAATGCAGGCTTTATATTCAGCGTTGTTGTTTGTACAGAAGAACCGAAGTCGGGTTGTGGTCGGATATTGTTGACCAGTGGGCAAAATCAAAATTGCCCCAATACCGACACCTTTTGCATTTATAGCTCCATCAAAGAACATTTTCCAAGCATTGGTGTCTTCTGGAATTACTTCAACTAAATTAACTTCCTCGTTTGGAAAGTAACTACTCAGGGGTTGGTATTCATTTTCAACTAGGTTCTCAGCTAGATGATCTGCCAAGGCTCGAGCTTTCATCGCTGTGCGGGTGACATGCCTTCTCGTGGGCATTGGTTTTTGGAATATGTACTTTAGAGGATCCATTCTGGTTATGAGATATGTGGTGTAGGCCAACAGATAATGTCTAAGCATCTGGGAGACCCAAGTTAGGGCGCAACAAGTTCTTTCCAATAAAGTATACTTGGCTTCATAACTAGTGAACTTCTTGCTTAGATAGTATATAGCTTGCTCTCTCTTTCTAGTCACATCATGTTGCCCCACGACATAACTGAAAGAATTTTCCAAGACTATCAGGTACAAGAACAAAGGTCTCTTAGGCTCGAGTGCGACAAATATTGGCAGATTCGATAAATATTCTTTGATTTTGTCGAAAGCTTCTTCACACACATCCGTCCATCTGATTGCCGCATCTTTTTTCAACAGTTTAAATATGGGATCACATGTGGTAGGTAGCTGAGCAGTGAACCTACTGATATAATTTAATCTTCCTAGCAGACTCACGACCTCTTTCTTAGTTCTTGGAGGTGGTAAATCCTGGATAGACTTTATCTTTGTTAGATCTAACTCGGTACCCCTCCGACTGACTATAAACCCTAGAAGTTTCCAAGATGGAATTCCGAATGCACATTTAGCTGGATTCAATTTCAAGTCATACTTGCACAGACACTCAAAGAACTTTCTCAAATCCCACACATGGTTTTCCTGTATTCTAGATTTAATGATCATATCATCCACATGCACCTCAATTTCCTGGTGCATCATATCATGGAAGATGACAATCATAGCTCTCGTGTAAGTTGCCCTGGTGTTCTTTAAACCAAATGGCATGACCCTATAACAGTAAGTGCCCCAAGGTATAGTAAAAGCCATCTTTTTTGCGTCTTCTTCATCCATCAGAAACTAGTGATACCCAACATAATAATCCACGAAAGACTGTATCTCATGTTTGGCACAGTTGTAAACAAGAATGTGGATGCTTGGTAATGGAAAGTTGTCCTTGGGGCTTGCTTTATTCAAATCCCGATAATAAACACACACTCAGGTTTTCCTATCTTTCTTCGGCACTGGGACCACATTAGCCAACCATGTGGTGCATCAGACCACTCCAATCACACCAGCTTTGACTGTTTGGTGACTTCTTCTGTCACGACCTAGATTTTCCACCCTCGGGAGTCATGATGGTGCCTACTCATGAAAGTTAGGCAAGCCAACTATTAAGGTTTTAACACATTAGCAATCGACCAAAACAGATATAAACAGTAACTAAAGCTAAGCAGATGAAAAGTGTAGAAGAGTTATAACAAATTCAAATAATCCAATACATGTCTACCCATGAATCTGGTGTCACAATTTCACAAACATCTACAAATTTCTACAAACACTGGTCTAGAAAGAAAAGTACAACTGTTCTCGAACTGAAAAGAGACAACAGAAAGCTAAAAAAAGGAAGGGGCTTCAGGAACTGCGGATGCCAGCAGATCTACCTTGGTCTCCTTGGATTGAAGGAAGCTATCTCAATTACTCACCGGGTCCGGCACCGAAATTTGCACAAAAGAGTGCAAAGTGCAGTATCAGTACAACCGACCCCATGTACTGGTAAGTGTCGAGCCTAACCTCGGTGAAGAAATGATGAGCCTAGGACACGACAACCATATAAACATGTGCAGTTAAATCATATGCAAATAGAACCATGATAACATGAATCAACAGAATAAGATGGGAAGGGGACATGCTGTGGGGAATATCAGTTCTAACAATAAACCAATAGAGAAGCATAAAGGACACCATAGTTAAATCAGCCGGAATAAGGAAAATAGTAACATGTGCACTGTATCACCTTTCGTGCTTTTACTCTCGTTCTCACCATATGAAACAACAGAAATGGTACGACATCACCCTTCATGCATTACCTCTCATAATCATGGCACGGCATCACCCTTTATGCATTAACTCCCATAATATCGGCACAGCATCACCCTTCGTGCATTAGCTCACAAATCATGGTATGGCATCACCCTTCGTGCATTAACACTCACTCACAATATCATCCCTGACATCACCATTCGTGCTTTACACTCTTACTCACCCAAACAATAGAAACAATACATCCCGGCAAGGGAATCAACAATATAAACAATAACATCCCGGCAAGGGAATCAACTATAACAAATCTTATTTCAACAGTAACTTTACAAAATGAATCTCAACTTGAGACAATGCTACACAATGGTAAATCACCAATAAATAATCATAAGCCTTGTTCAACATTGATAATTATCAATTTAAGCATGGACAGTACATAATAGAGTCACAACAATCATAGTATAAGACTCACGGGCATGCTTGACACCAACGTATAGATACTCGTCACCACACCTATACGTCGTACTCAATACTAACACATAACAAATAAGACCACAACTCATATTCCCTCAAGCTAAGGTTAGGCCAAACACTTACCTCAATTCCACAAACAAAATCAAGTCTCAATTACCGCTTTACCTTTCGGTTCCACTTCGAATCCGTTTGTATCTAGTCATAAGTTACTTAATAACATCAATAAATGCTAAATAAACCAATTTTAATGCATGAGATTTCTCAATGTTTTCCCCAAAAAGTCAAAAACCGACCCCGGGCCCGCTTGGTCGAAACCCGAAGTTCAAACCAAAATCTGATTACCCATTCACTCAAAAACTCAAATATGCAATTTTTTTTTTTGCAATCCACTAGGCAAGTGCCTAGGGCTAGTTTTTTATTAATAACGGAAAAGAAAATACATCAATTAGGAAAAGTACAAATAAGGGGGACAATAGCACCGGTATTGTTACCCATATAACACAAACCGGGCTAACCTTACTGTACTAATCCTATTGAGGCTTGTCAACCTCGCCTATTAACAAGAATGTAAAAAATATGAACTTGAAAGGACCAAATATTCTATGATCATCATAGAGTTTATAACATACTCTGTGATGATATTACAGATGAGGATACTAATAAAGTGGTAGAATAAAATGTAGTACCCATTTGATTGTTGTCCCTTTTTTTCAACCTTGTAAAATCTTCAATTTTTACTTCTTTGTCGTTTTCATCTACCTTGTTCAAAAAGTATTCAAAAATCATCGTCTATTTTTTGACCGGTTGGACCTCGCTGAGGAAGTTGGGGCAGCCTGCTTTTGTTTAGCAGCTCTCATTGGAGGTCGCCTAACAATTGCTTCCTTGTCGGACCTTGTTGCAATTTTCATCCAGATAGCACCTGCTTTGCTTGTTCCAATGTGGTCCTCCACAGTGTTTGGTGGTATATCTAGGTGGTGAATACATGTGTGACAAGGAGGCTTACTTGGAATGAAATCTGGAGCCTCCAACTTGTTCTTTAATTTTCTAGTCAAAGTATTCTCAAAATATAGTATTTGAAGGCGAACATGGACAGTTGCTATTTGAAACTGGCAAATCGAAACCTTAGTTTAAGACCATTTTCCTGTTCCCTTTTCAAATTTGAGCATGTGATTGAATTTTACAAAGTGACCAAAGGTTGCTTGATCATGGGATTCGCGATAATATTTTCCACGCAAGGGCTGGAAAACTGCAGCAATTCATTCTCCTTTATGCATGCTTGACTTGTTGTGATCTGCTCCTCAAACTGTTCACAAAGCAAATGTTTTGCTGTCTGCTGCATCTTGTTCTTTTTTTTCTTTGTTGTTGTTTTTGAGGTTGAAGTTGTTGTATTGAGCTGGTGTGCATTGGTTGGAGTTGTTGTTGCTTCATGCTGTTCGTGCACAGAAATTTCAGCAAGATCATTTGCAATCCCCATGTTCTCCTCTTCAATTCCTTCAAATTGTTCATTATATTTGGCAACCCATTTTTTGGATTTGCTAACCATCTCTGTCGAAGCTGATTGAGCAATTTCATTGGTATTTACTGTTGATAATAGCAACTGTCCATGTTCGCCTCCATATTCACCAAACGACTCTATTGACTGTGAAGGTATCTCAAACACAGAAGTATTCAATGTGACTAATGGTTGTGTAGCCATAGTAGCATTCAGCACCATTGCAGCCTGCGCATCTTTAATAATTTTTTCCACATGAGGACTGGAAAAATGAAGCGTTGGAGTATTGTAGTTGTGCGCTTGTTTATGCATTAGCTCGCTACCTTGGCCAGTTTTTTGTTTGCTCTGTCCTTCCTTGTTACCATCAGTAGCTTTATAAGCTAAAAGTATAACCTGTTCAACATTGACACCACTAACATCTTGCTCCTCTATGTGTACATACTCCCCAGCTGTGTGCAATTGAGCATTGACTGCAATATCCTATTTTTCACTAGTTGGTACAGCTGCTGCTGATGTTGTTACAGCACCAGTAACTTCACACTCCAAACCCACAGTTTGAGATATTGTCGATTGGCTTTTTGTGTGTTGTACCTGTGCATTACCTTTGCTCCTTAATTTTTCAGCCTTAGTAGTTGTTCGATCCACAGTTTTTTTCAGAGCAGAAGTTGGTTTCCGAAACTCTGTTGTTGTTTGCTTCATTCCAGCTGAAAGTTGAGGTTGATTAGTATCGATCTTAGGTACATTCACCTGGTCATTAGTAGCACACACAGTAGCCCCCTCCACTTTTGTACTGTCGATCACTGCACCATCTGTGTTTGACATATGCAAAAATTGTCCAGGGTAGTGTGGGAGTTTATTCTTCATAATAGCTGCTACATCGTTGAGCCTAGCAGCTATACCTTCCAATTTTTGCCCATTATATTGGTATTGCTGTCCTTCACATTGTTCAACTGTATCAGTAGGCTTAGGAGAAACCACAGCTGATGCTTTATGCAGCTTATCACACCCCTACTGACCAGCATTTTTTGCAGTATCAATTTGTGTTTGCCTAGTTGACTCCTCCACTGGTTCAACAAATATAGCAGCTGGATCTGTAGTTGCTTTCAAAGCAGTATGATCCTCCAAATTTGTACCAGTTCCCTGAACAATCAGTGCTGCAACACTAGATGCACCAGTAGTGCCTATATCAATAGCTAGACCAGTAGCACCATATGCATTACCCATTTTTTCTTTGTTAGGTCGATCAGCAGTAGCTTCCAAAGAGACTTGGTGTGAGTTACTCTGCCCAGCTACAACTACATCATGAGTAGCCTTTGCAATGTCTCTTCCATCAACCTCATTAAATCCCCTTCTTTCATTCAACAATTGTCTTAAATTTCCTCTGTATTTCTCACCAGAAATTTGATCTTCATCAATCTGAGCATCATCACGATTTTGTTTTAAAAGAATTCGGCATGTAGTCTCATCGTGGCCCTGACGCTTACAACAATTACAATACAAAGGTAATTTATCATAGACAATTTCTTGAAAAAATTCCAAAACATTTCCAGAAATTTTATCGACAATTTGAACTCTTACACGAGAAGGGTGTTTGTCTATTAAGTCTAAGATCACCCTCACCCTAGCTGTGCTAGGTCTGGACTTTGTTTGTGTTGCCTTATCAATGGCAATTGGTTTTCCTACAGCAGATGCAATAGACAACAATGAAGGCGTCGCAAACAATTGGTTTCAATTGGTTTTGAAACCCGACCTCAAATTGAGGTCCAGATCCTCAAAATTTGAAAATCCTAATTTCCACCCAAAAACACCCAATTTACCATGAAAAACCCTAGATTTTGAAGTGAAATTATGTAAAAAGTTGAATTAGATTGAAGAAGATAAGTTAGAAATCACTTACTTATGATTTGGAGAAATTTAAGCCTTTGAAAAAATGCCTAAGGATATTTAGGGTTTGAGAAAGTTGTAAAATGATGAAAAATCCCATCTGAAATCCCACTTAATAGGTGCAGTTATCGCAATTGCGATCAAGGGATCGCAATTACGAACCCTTTGAAAATTTGCTACCTTTGCATTTGCGATAAAAATGTCGCATTTGCGACAGAGGGCCCTTCGAAATTCCCGGCCAAAGATCACATTTGTGATGAGGGCCTGCCCAGGCCTGGTTCGCAATTGCGACACATTGGCCGCATTTCCCAGGCCTGATCACTTCGCAATTGCGAGATAAGAGGCCTGTGCAAAAATACCAGATGCACAACTGCATTTTCCTAAGCCCAAATCGCCCTGTGGCCTATCAAAAACTCACCTGAGCCCTCGGGTCTCTTAACCAAACATGCACGCAAGTCTAAAAAATCATACGGACTTGCTCGTGCGATCAAATCATCAAAATAACATCAACAACTACGAATTTAATCTCAAATTCATGAAATTCATAAGATAGTTCAAATTTTCCATTTTTTCAACCTATGGTCCGATTTATATCAGATCAACTTCGATTCTTACCAAATTTCACAAATTCAACTTAAATATTATTTTAAACCTGTACCGGGCTCCGGAACCAAAATACGGGCCCGATACCATCAAGAACACACATAATTTTATTTCCAAAAGTCTATATTTTCCAACAAACAATTTTCTTTAAAACAAATTTTCTAAGACTAGGGACCTCAAAATTCGATTACGGGCATACGCCCAAATCCCACATTTTACTACGGACCCTAAGGGACCGTCAAATTATGGGTCTGAGTCCGTTTATCAAAAATATTGAACTAAGTCAACTTTAATCAATTTTAAAGGCTAAATTCAATATTTCCCTTAAAGTTCACATAAAAGCTTGTCGGAAACGCGCTCAGACTGTGCACGCAAATCGAGGTGAGATAAAAGGAGGTTTTTAAGGCCTCGGAACACAGATTTGACTTCTAAAATAAGAGATGACCTTTTGGGTCATCACATTCTCCACCTCTAAAACAATCATTCGTCCTCGAATGGACATAGAAAAGTACCTGAGTTGGAGAAAAGATGGGGATATCGGCTCCATATATCAGACTCGGACTCCTAGGTTGCTGCCTCAACAAGCTAACCTCTCCACTACACACGAATTGAAGGAAAATTCTTGGATCTCAACTGACGAAACTGCCAGTCTAGAATAGTTATTGGCTCCTCCTCATAGGTCAAGTCCTTTTCCAACTGGACAGTGCTGAAGTCTAACACGTAGGATGGATCATCGCGATACTTCCAAAGCATAGACACATGAAACACTAGGTGCACAGCTGATAAACTTGGTGGCAACGCATGTCTGTAAGCCACCTCTCCCACTCGATCAAGAATCTCAAAAGGACCGATGAATATATGGCTTAGCTTGCCCTTCTTCGCAAATCTCATAACACCATTCATGGGCGACACCCGAAGCAATACTCGCTCTCCAACCATGAATGCCACATCGCGAACTTTACGATCATCAGAACTCTTTTGACTTGACTGAGCTGTACGAAGCCTATCCTGAATGATCTTAAACTTTTCCAATGTATCCTGTACCAAATCCGTACACAATAACCGAGCCTCTCCCGGCTCAAACCACCCAACTGGAAATCGACACCGTCTACCATATAATGCCTCATAGGGAGCCATCTGGATGCTTGACTGATAGCTGTTGCTGCAGGCAAACTCCGCTAATAGCAAGAACTGATCCCACGAACCTCAAAAGTCAATAACACATGCTCGGAGCGTGTCCTCCAAAATCTGGATAGTACGCTCAGACTGTCCGTCCGTCTAAGGATGAAATGTTGAGCTCAACTCGACCAATGTACCTAACTCACACTGAACTGCTCTCCAAAAATGCGAGGTAAACTACCTACCTTGGTTAGAAATAATAGACATGGGCATACCATGAAGACGAACGATCTCCCGAATATAGATCTTGGCTAACCTCTCTGAAGAGTAGGAGACTGCCATAGGAATGAAATGCGCTGATTTGGTCAGTCTATCAACAATAACCCACACTGCATCGAGCTTCATCTGAGTCCGTGTGAGTCCAACAAAGAAGTCCATAGCGATACGCTCTTGCTCCCCACTCAGGAATCTCAATCTTTTGAAGCAAACCACCAGGTCTCTGATGCTCGTACTTTACCTACTGACAATTCAAACATCGATCTACATACGCATCAATATCCTTCTTCATCCTCATCCACAAATAATGTTGTCGCAAGTCCTGATACATCTTACCGGCGTCCGGATAAATAGAATACCGAGAACTATGGGCCTCCTCTAGAATCAACTCTCGAAGTTCATCCACATTAGGCACACAAACTCAACCCTACATCCTCAAAACTCCATCATCTCCCACTATAACCTGTTTGGCACCTCCGTGCCACACTATGTCCCTAAGGCCAAGCAAATGAGGATCATCATACTACTGATCTCTGATACGTTCAAATAATAAAGAACGAGTGATTGTGCAGGCTAAAATACAGTTGGGCTTAGAAATGTCCAACCTCACAAACTGATTGGACAAAGCCTGAACATCCAAAGCAAGCAGCCTCTCACCGACCGGAATATACGCAAGGTTGTCCATACTAACTAACTTCCTACTCAAAGCATCGGCCACGACATTGTCCTTCCCTGGATGATACAATATGGTGAAATCATAGTCCTTCAATAGCTCCAACCACCTTCTCTTCCTCAAATTGAGCTCCTTTTGCTTGAACAAATACTACAAACTCTTGTGATTCTTGAACACCTCACATGGCACGCCATATAATTAATGCCTCCAAATCTTCAGTCGTGAATAATGGCTGCTAGCTCCAAATCATGAACAAGATTATTATTCTCATGAATCTTCAACTGTCGCGAAGCATATGCGATAACCTTACCATTCTGCATCAACACTACACCAAGTCCAATACGAGATACGTCACAATATATTATCTATGGCCTTGAAGCTGTGGGCAAAACCAACATCGGCACCGTAGTCAAAGCTATCTTGAGCTTCTGGAAGCTCGCCTCACACTCATCCGACCACCTGAACTGGGCACCCTTCTAGGTCAACCAAGTCATCGGGGCTGCTATATATGAAAACCCCTCCATAAAAAGATGGTAATAGCTCGCCAAACCCAAGAAACTCCGGATCTCTGTAGCTAATGTGGGTCTATGCTAGTCCTAAACTGCCTCTATCTTCTTCGGATCTACCTGAATACCCTCTACTGATACAACGTGACCCAAGAAGGCAACTGAACTCAACCAAAACTCACACTTTGAAAACTTAGCATACAACTGACTATCTCTCAAAGTCTGAAGAACAACTCGGAGATGCTGCCCATGCTCCTCTCGGCTGCGGGAGTAGATCAAAATATCATCAATGAAGACAATCACAAAGGAATCCAGATAAGGCTTAAACACCCGGTTCATCAAATCCATAAAAGTTGCTGGGGCATTTTTTAACCCAAATGACATCACTAAGAACTCATAATACTCGTACCAAGTGTGAAAATCCGTCTTAGGGACATCGGATGCCCTAATCCTCAACTGATGGTAGCCAGATCTCAAATCAATCTTCAAAAACACTTTGGCACCCTGAAGCTAATCAAACAAATCATTAATCCTCGGCAATGGATACTTATTCTTGATTGTGACCTTGTTCAACTGCTGGTAATCTTTACATATCCTCATCGACCCATCCTTCTTCTTAACAAACAACACAGGCGCACCCCAGGGTAAGACACTAGGCCTAATAAAGCCCTTGTCAAGCAAGTCTTGCAGCTGCTCCTTCAACTCTTTCAACTCTGGCGGGGCCATACGATATGGCGGAATAAGAATGGGCAGAGTGCCCGGAGCCAAACCATTGCAAAAGTCAATATCACGAACATATGCCAAATAGGCCAAGCATCCCTTATCAACCATACATTGAGCCTTCATATACGAGATAACCCTGCTGGTAGAATGACCAAGAGTCCCTCTCCACTCCAATTGAGGCAACCCCGGCAAAGCTAAGGTCATGGTCTTGGCGTGACAGTCCAATATAGTGTGATAAGGTGACAACCAATCCATCCCCAAAATGACATCAAAATCAACCATATCTAGAAGTAAGAGATCTACACGGGTCTCAAGACCCCCAATAATAACCACACACGAGCAATAGACACGATCTACAACAATAGAATCACCCACCGGTGTGGACACATATATAGGAGCACTCAAAGAATCACGAGGCACAACCAAATACGTAGCAAAATAAGATGACACATAGGAGTATGTAGACCCTGGATCAAATAAAACTAAAGCATCTCTATTGCAAACTGAAATCGTACCTGTGATAACGGCATCGGATGCCTCAGCCTCAGGCCTGGCTGGAAAAGCATAACATCAGGGATGGGCCCCACCACTCTACACTATATCCCTAGGATGGCCTCCTGCTTGATGGCCTCTACCTCTAGCGGTCTGACCTCCACCTCTAACGGCCTGACCTCTACCTCTAGCTGCCTGACCCCTACCTCTTGCTGGTCGAGCGGGCGGTGGAATACCCAGTGCCTGAACCATGGCATGAGAACCCTGATGCTGAGAACTACTCAACGCTCGAGGGCAAAATCTAGCAATATGCCTCATATCACCACAAGTATGGCAAGCCCTCTGCTGCTGGGACTACTGACCCTGACGGCCTGAGTAACCACCTTGAAAACTCTAGAGCAGAGGTGCACTGATAGGAACTGGTGATGCACTATAAGGTAGCTGATCTAAATAATGCATATGCAAACCACAGCCACATGGAGCACCGTGAGAAGCCTGTAGTGCTGAATAAAGTGTCCTGGGAAGATGGCCTCTACCAAAAGAATTCCTGCCTCCAGACGAGGCACCACTGAACCTGCCAGAATGACGAGGCCTCTTGTTAGACCCTTGACCGCTTCCCTGAGCTAGAACCATCTCAAATCTCTAGGCCACATCTTGAAAAAAAAATCTCGCTCCCTGTCTCCTTAGCCATCTGCAATCAAATAGGCTGAGCGAGTCCCTCAATGAACCTCCTCACTCTCTCTCTCTCTCTCGGTGGGAAGTATAAGAAGATCATGGTGGGCCAAGTCAATAAATCTGGTCTCGTACTAAGTGACGGTTATAAAACCTTGCTGGAGACGCTCAAACTACCTCTGATAGTCCTCCCTCTAAGTGATAGGAAGAAAATTTCCCAGAAATAATTGAGAGAACTGGTTCCAAGTCAAAGCAGGTGACCCATCTGGTCTATCCAAACAATAATCCCTCTACCAAGTCTTGGCGGAACCTGACAGGCAAAAAGCAGCAAAGTCGACCCCATTGGTGTCCACTATCCCCATGTTCTGCAGAACCTCATGACAGTTGTCCAAATAATCCTAGGATCCTTTGAAGATGTACCGCTATAGGTAGTAGTGAAAAACTTGGTGAACCTGTCCAACCGCCACAAGGCATAAGCAGACATAGTTGCTCCATCGCCGGTCTGAGCAACAACACCTGGTTGAACTACCCCAACTGGTTGAGTTGCTGGAGTCTTAGAACTGAGGAGCCATCTACTCCGGAGTGCGAGTAAAGGGAGTCTGTGCTCCTCCCCAAGCCTGAGAGACGGTTGGTGCCACAGGAAGTAAGCCTGCCTGGGTGACATTCTCTATAAGGCCCACTAGACGGACTAGAGCATCCTGGAGTACCGGGGTGGCGATGAACCCCTCTGGAACCTTAGTTGTCCCTGTTGGAACTGTCTGAGCCGGAACCTCCTCCTCAAACTCTACCTGAGGCTCCTCCGCTGGTGCTGCTGCTCGAGCTCTGGGCTGAGCCCTGCCTCTACCTCGGCCTCTAGCACGGCCTCGGCCCCTGCCCCTCGTAGGAGCTGCTACATGAGGCTCGGGCTGCTGATCGGCGGATGAAGCTATACGTGTTCTCACAATTTGCAAAAGAACAGAGTGGAAGTTCAATTAGCATTTGAGAAATCAAGTTGCACGATAGGAAAGAATAGATGTGAAGTTTTTCCTAAACTCTATAGCCTCTGGGGGATAAGCAAAGATGTCTCTGTACTGATCCCTCAGACTCTACCTAGCTTGTTCGTGAATTATGAGACCCAGATAACCTAGAGCTCTGATACCAACTTGTCACGACCCGGATTTTCCACCCTCAGGAGTCGTAATAGCGCCTACTCGTGAAAGCTAGGCAAGCCAACTATTAAGGTTTTAACACATTAGCAATCAACCCAAACAGATATAAACAGTAACTAAAGCTAAGCAGATGAAAAGTGTGGAAGAGATATAACAATTTTAAATAATCCAATACATGTCTACCCATAATCTAGAGTCACAATTTCATGAAAACTACGAATTTCTACAAACACTAGTCTAGAAAGAAAAGTACAATTGTTCTCGAAATGAAAAGAGATAGCAAAAAGCTAAAACAGGGAAGGGGACTTCAGGCACTGCAGACGCTAGCAGATCTACCTTGGTCTCCCTAGACTGAAGGCAGCTACTTCAGCTACTCACCAGGTCCAGCACCGAAATCTGCACAAAAGAGTGCAGAGTGCAGTATCAGTACAACCGACCCCATGTACTGGTAAGTGTCGAGCCTAACCTCGGTGAAGTAGTGACGAAGCTAGGACACAACAACCATTTAAACTATGCAGTTAAATCATATACAAACATAACCATGATAACAGGAATCAACAGAATAAGATGGGAAGGGGACATGCTGCGGGGAATATCAGTTCTAGCAATAAACCAATAGAGAAGCATAAAGGACACCATAGTTAAATTAGCAGGAATAAGGAAAATAGTAACACGTGCACGGCATCATCCTTTGTGCTTTTACTCTCGTTCTCACCATATGATACAACAGAAATGGTACGGCATCACCCTACGTGCATTACCTCTCATAATCATGGCACGACATCACCCTTCGTGCATTAACTCTCATAATATCGGCACGGCATCACCCTTCGTGCATTCTCTCAAATCATGGCACGGCATCAACCTTCGTGTATTAACACCCACTTACAATATCATGCACGGCATCACCCTTCATACTTTACACTCTTCCTTACCCAAACAATAGAAACAATGTGCCCTAGCAAGGGAATCAACAATATAAACAATAACATCTCCGCAAGGGAATCAGCTATAACCAATCTCGTTTCAACAGTTACTTTACAAAATGAATCTCAGCTTGAGCTAATGCTCCACAATGGTCAATTACCAAGAAATTATCATAAGCCTTGTTCAACATTGATAATTATCAATTTAAGCATGGACAATGCATAATATAGTCACAACAACCATGGTATAAGACTCACGAGAATGCTTGACACCAACGTATCGATACTCATCACCACACCTATACGTCGTACTCGATACTAACACATAACAAATAAGACCACAACTCATATTCCCTCAAGCTAAGGTTAGGCCAAATACTTACTTTAATTCCACAGACAAAATCAAGTCTCAATTACCGCTTTACCTTTCGGTTCCACTTTGAATCTGCTTGTATCTAGTCATAAGTTACTTAATAACATCAATAAATGATAAATAAACCAATTTTAATACATGAGATTTCTCAATGTTTTCCCCAAAAAGTCAAAAACCGCCCTCAGTCCCGCTTTGTCAAAACCGAAGTTCGAACCAAAACCCGATTATCCATTAACTCACAAACTCAAATATGCAATTGATTTTGAAACCCGACCTCCAATTGAGGTCCAAATCCCCCAAAATTTAAAAATCCTAATTTCTACCCAAAAACACCCAATTTCCCATGAAAAACCCTAGATTTTGAAGTGAAACTATGTAAAAAGAATGAACTAGATTGAAGAAGATAAGTTAGAAATCACTTACTTATGATTTTGAGAAGTTTGAGCCTTTGAAAAATCTAGGGTTTGAGAAAGTTGTAAAATGATGAAAAATCCCGTCTAAAATCCCATTTAACAGGTGCAGTTATCGCAATTGCGTTCAGGGGTTCACAATTGCGAACCCTTTGAAAATCTGCTACCTTCGCATTTGCGATAAAAATGTTGCATTTGTGACAGAGGGCCCTTCGCAATTCCCGACCTAAGATCACATTTGCGATGAGGGCCTGCCCAGGCCTGGTTCGATATTGTGACATATTGGTCGCATTTCCCAAGCCTGATCACTTTGCAATTGCAAAGCCTAATCTCGCAATTGTGAGATCAGAGGCCTCTGCAAAAATACCAGATGCACAGATGCATTTTCCTAAGTCAAAATCACCACCCTATCCACAACTCACCCGAGCCCTCGGGGATCCAAACCAAACATGTACGCAAATCTAAAAACATCATACGAACTTGCTCGTACGATCAAATCATCAAAATAACATCAACAACTATGAATTCAACCTCAAAATCATGAAATTCATAAGATAGTTCAAGTTTTCCATTTTCTCAACCTAAGGTCCGATTTATATCAAATAAACTCTGATTCTTATCAAATTTCACAGATTTAACTTAAATATTATTTTAAACCTATACCGGGTTCCGGAACCAAAGTACTGGCCCAATACCATCAAAAACACACATCATATCATTTCCAAAAGTCTTTATATTTTCCAGTAAATAATTTTCTTTAAAAACTCTTTTCTCAGACTAGGGACCTCGAAATTTGATTCTGGGCATGCACCCAAGTCCCATATTTTACTACAGACCCTACGGGACCGTCAAATCACGGGTCCAGGTCCATTTACCAAAAATGTTGACCTATGTCAACTTTAATTAATTTTAAAGGCTAATTTCAATATTTCCCTTAAAGTTCACATAAAAGCTTTGCAGAAACGTGCCCAGACTATGCATGCAAATCAAGGTAAGACAAAAGGAGGTTTTTAAGGCCTCAGAACACAGATTTGACTTCGAAAAAAAGAGATGACCTTTTGGGTCATCACATTCTCCATCTCTAAAATAACTATTTGTCCTCGAACGGACATAAAAAAGTACCTGAGTCGGATAAAAAATGGGGATATCGGCTCCGCATATCGGACTCGAACTCCCAGGTCGCTGCCTCAACAGGCTGACCTCTCCACTACACATGAATTGAAGGGAAATTCTTCGATCTTAACTGACGAACCTGCCAGTCTAGAATAGCTACCGGCTCCTCCTCAGTCCTGGCATATCATCATTGGACCATGCAAACATGTTTTTAAATTCAAACAAAAGTTGGATCAATGCATTTCTAGTTCTTTCATCTGCGTGAATGCTTATCATGGTTTCCCGGACCTCTTCTAGACTACCCTAATTAACTGGCTCGATTTTATTTAAGTTTGGCTTAGGATTATTCTCAAATTGCTCCAATTCTCGATTTATTCCCCTAAAAGCCTTATCTTCGTCATATTCTGGTTCTTGATTCATTATTTCAGAGTTAGACAGAATTTAAGGATCTGGGCATGAAGTCCGCAAGCATGTCATGTTATTTAAGTCCGCATTATTAGAACTGAAAAGAAATAGATAAGAAAAATGACAAAATCAAAATAACGAAAAAGGAGAAATCCATTGACGATGAAATATTGATTTCATTTCATTGAATTTGAAGATAGGAGGGTTTACATCGAAATCAAAAGATAATAAAATAAAAACATTTGAGTTATACCCTGAAATAACTCATAATCTAGAAAAGATGGCAAGACCGGACTACCGGGACTCCCGTGTGACAGGTAATGGGGTAGCCTTCCAATTTTGAAGCTTGGCATTTGGTCCCATGTATAGCACCTCAGCAGTGCTCGTTCCTTCTCCCGGCTGGACCATGTGGGACTCGTACAACATTTTGTTTTATTGCTTCACAAATATCCTCAACCTCCTCGGCCGTGAAGGCCTCTTCTTCCCCTTCTTCATACTTGGGCTTAACAAATGACTTGGCGAGATGCAGAACAGACTGAGGCAGGATCCACCCATTTTTCTTGTGCTCATCAGCCCATTTTATGTTGGCACTTGTAGCTTGGAAACTTACGGCGAAGAACTTCTTATTGGCGGTCGAAGTAATGGTCTCTATGATGCCTTGTAGAGATACCCCAAGCCCTTTACCATGACCGATGCATTTGATAAGCAAGGTTGAGGAAACGGGGCCCCTTATTCGCATTGGTCGGCGACCATAATTTTGAAGGCTTGATAAACAATGTTCTCACTTCTTCTCTAGCTTCAAGACATGGGACCGACGGGTCCTTGTAAATGGATTTTTCATCCTCCCCGTGGACAAAAATTTCTTGGTTTTCATGTTCAAGCTTGACCATTTGGTGGAGAGTGGAGGGCACATCCCCTGCAGCGTGAATCCGTGGTCTTCCTAGGAGAAAGTTATATGAAGTATCCATATCTAGAACCTGGAAAGTCACTTGGAAATCCACAGGGCCAATGGTCAGAAGCAAGTCAATTTCCCATATTGTATCACGCTTGACACCATCAAAAGCGTACATATAGACATTGTTTGGTTGAATCCCTTCTATTCCAATCTGAAGCATTGAGAGAAGGCAAATGTCAAACCCGGACCCACCGTCTAGCATGACCCTCTTCAGATAATCACCTTCGCATTTGACAGTCAGTGAAGGGCTTTGTTGTGGGCGGCTCCCTCTGGGGCAATTCATCATGACTGAAAGAAATCCTGTTAACTGCGAAGAAACATTCATCCATTCATTCCAATTGTTCCACTGAAGTTTCTACATGTTTTCAAAAGGACCTTCTAATATTCATTTGAGCTCAATAGCAGGGATAAAAGCAAAACCTAGGAAGGATTATTCCGGAGTTGGTCAATTATGGCATATTCCAAAGTTTTCATTTTTCGGAAGAACTCTTCTGCCTCTTCAGCACTCACAGACGTCTTGGGTGGAAACCGTATCTCCTTGTTCAGTTTTGATCTCTTTAGCTCCTTTGGGTTGTGGTACTTCCCAGATTGGTTCATTTCATTCACTTCTCCCATAATCTCTTTCCCCTTGTAAGTAACCACTGTTTTGCTATAGTTCTAGGGAATTGCAGTGGGGTCTCTCATAGGGCTCTGGGTGCATGGCTAATAACCATGGGATCAGTCAGTCTTGGTAAAATTATTAGCCCCGCGCCACATAAGTCCTTTTTGGCACATATATCTTTGGCACATTCAGCATGACTTTCTTTTGCTCAAATACATGAGTTGTTCTTTCCTTGTGGCCCTAGGAACGTAAAGAATTGCGTCCTTAGCAGGTGTTGCCCCGATTTTCGTTTCCACGGCTTTTTCTGCAACCTGAGGAGTTGGCGTGATTTCTTCTTCTCATTCTGGACTGTTTCAGCACCGCTTTAGGTCTTGCCTCCGAATCAGCAATGGCGATGATAGGTTTCAAGGTGAGATCAAACTCTTTATCATCATAAACCATTCCAATGACGCCCATTGTTGAGAGCCGGTAATGAATTGTTAGTCACATTAGGAACTTCCTCATCCCTCAGCCCCACTCGTTTTTGTTCTATCAAATTCTCAATTGTCCTCTTGAAAGTCCAACAATCCTCTGTATCATGACCCTCTACACTCGGATGATAAGCACACTCGGTACCAGGTCGGTATGATGGAGATTCTGGATGTTGCCGGTTTGGAGGCACATGTTGCAATAGACCCATCTGGATTTATTTTAAAAACATGCTATAATAGGATTCAAGAATAGGGGTGAAGTCGCTTTTCCGGGGAGGCTCACGATGGTGTGTATTATGTTGGTAGATGTTCTGTGGTGGACGAGGGTTATATGGAGCTTGGTGAGGATGGTTATTTCTTGGAGGTGGAGCTCTGTTTCTGTCGTAGTGCTAATGTGGCCGTGTATAGGATTGGGCATTCATCACCACATAGGGAGGCGGTGCCATGGCATATGTTGCATCTTGATAGGGTAGTAGTGTTGTGGGGTTCTGGAAGGCGGGTAAGAATAATCACGGGATCGACGAGAGCTTCTCGAACTTGAAGCCATCATGGCTCCTTCTTCCCTCTACTTTCGATTTGCTAAACCTCTTAAGTCGTTATGGATGGCTTGGGAAGTGTCTCTCAAAGCTGATTGACTTATCCAATTTTCAGGCCATTTTCTATCATTTCTCCGATCTTTATGGCTTCTGCAAAAGGTTTGCCCATGGCAGACATCATGTTTTGAAAGTAATCGGCCTCTTGGGCCTGCAAGAAAACATTTACCATTTATGTCTCATCCATAGGTGGTTTTACTCGAGCATCTTGCTCACGCCACTTGATAGCGTATTCACGGAAACTTTCCGCGGTTTTTTTCTTGAAATTGGTCAAAGAATTCCTATATGGGGCTATATCGACATTGTATTGAAATTTCCTGACGAAATCTTGGGCTAGGTCGTCCCATATATGCCAATGGGAGATGTCTTGGTCCATGTACCATTCTGATGCAATTCCTGTCAAGCTCTCCCCCAAATAGGCCATCAAAAGTTCTTCCTTTCCACCCGCCCTCTCAATTGATTACAATATCTTTTCAAATGAGCGATCGAGTCTCCATGCCCGTTGTATTTCTTGAATTTTGGCATTTTAAAGCAAACGGGAAAATAAACACGAGGAAACATGCACAGATCGGAGTATGAAACACTCTTTTGGCCACTCAGGCCTTGCATGTTCTTAAGACTTTGTTCAAGACTTTTCATTTTCTCCATTTCTTCTTACTCGGGGTTTCTTGCTGTTCTTTCCTGTTATACTGGAGACTCGTATCATGGGTACTGAGGATAGGAGTTTAAGGTGACATGACTATGTCTAGCTGATATTATGGTACTTGAAAAGTGAAAGCGGGAGGCTCGAAATATGG
The DNA here is from genome assembly GCF_000715075.1 of Nicotiana tabacum. Classification (NCBI taxonomy): domain Eukaryota; kingdom Viridiplantae; phylum Streptophyta; class Magnoliopsida; order Solanales; family Solanaceae; genus Nicotiana; species Nicotiana tabacum. The sequence goes on along the minus strand of NC_134099.1, from coordinate 117,785,436 downwards.
TCCGAACACTGTTGGTTGTGCCGTAGTAGAGACTGGTGGTGTGGTGAATTGTAGGAGATACTCCTGGAAATGGTGCCTAAGGGCGAACCTCAGAAGGCTTACAAGTGAAATTAGCTGATATAGTAGGGTACCCAAACAAGATGAATGGATTGGTTATGAGAATAGGGACGTTGGAGGTTCTGTTTGCCCTGGGAAGTAGTTCAGGAAATTAGGGGATTGTACCGGGGTGTTCTTTGCCATTAGACCAAGTGTCCCATATCTCTAACATACGATAATGCAACATTCTGTTTTCTCCAGCAGTTGTTGATTCTGACACTGGGATAACCGATACCGAGCTATCCTCTGGAGGATTAATAATTGGTAGATGACTTTTGGAAGCCATGGGAATGCTGCCTTTGGATCTTGTGAAGTAAGGATGGGAAGCTAGACTACCACAAAATCAACCACCTAAAACAGGACATGTATAATGCCACATAACAAACCAGTTAGTTTGAAAAATTTAACAGATTAGGAATCGCATATTGGGGATGCAATGCACCTGAACAGTTAAACGTTTCTAAATGTTTTGCAACGACAGTATTTTTTATCCCGGCTTTTACTATATGTTTTCTCAAATTTCGAATCTTGATTCTTTTTCTTCCTCTTTTGCTATTTTTTGCTCTTTTATTTCTTCAATCTTATCTTTCGTTTCACTCAAATTTTTTTCTTTCTTTTCTCTCTCTCTTTTCACCTTTTTTTAGTTTATTTTTCACTCGGATTTTTATAGCTATGATCGAATCCGATAGAGATTGCCTATGTATCACGATGCTGCATTAATCAAATCATTACATAGTTCAGGGAATAAATGTGAAATAAAAGAAAAGAAAATTTTCGGTTTTCAATATTTCATTAAATAAAATCTTTTTGGGTTTTTCAATTACAAAGACCTGACATACAGACTCAAAATAGAAAAATAAACAGACTTGGAAACACTAACAGACTCGAAAAGGTGAAATACAGACTCAAAGCCAAAAGAAAAACAGGATATATAAGAGCCTCCAATGCTACTCTAGGGGCCCGCGGGACATCAGTCAGTCTTGATGCGGGCCTGTGTGTAATCTATTCTTGGAGGTACTCTAAATCATCTATCACCTGACGGACAAAGGTCATCACAGCAGCAAAGAACATGGACCTAGTCAAATCTTCGCATTCATGACACTTCATTGCGACATAATCAGCAATTTCTTTAATCTTCATTCTAATGACACCCTTTTCTTGGAGTAGGCGTCCAATTTGCTGAGACCGGGCTTCCAACACCTGCGTGGCCGTATGGTTTTGGTCTTGAAACTACTGTATATCTTCTTTAATTGGGAGATCATTGTATAGCAATGATCTCTCTCTCTTTTGAAATCCTTTGCTTGCTAGACCATTTTATTCTCGAGATTAGTCATTTTTTCCTTAAGATTGTGACCCTTTCATCATACCTTTGATTTAACTGCTGAGCAAACCTTGTCCGTTCTTCTGCATTCTTTGCTAACTTTGCCCAGGCTTTTGCCAATTCATCCTTGGCCTTTTCCATATCAAACCCATAATCATTCACTTTTCGTCTCAGATTGCTTATGCGTTTTTCGTCTTTTTCGCTTCTTGCCGGGTTTTCAACGGCTATTTTCATCTTCTGAATCTGAGATCTGAGGGCTTCATTTTCTCGAGCCAACCTTTTATTTTCTCCTTTATCCTCAGTAGCCTGCAAACTACAATCAAATTTGACTTTTTTGATTTGATCCTCTAGCTTGCTTATGGTAGTCTTGTATCCCTTCTCTTTAGCTAACCAGACCCATTGTTTTCGCGCTCCGTTGGTGAATTGTTGGACATGGGGCCTTTTGGCCGGCTGTTCTGGTTCTTGATCGACCCAAACTCTCTTACCATACCATGCGGTGTAGTTGGATTCTACTTCACCCGTGAACAAATCACGTACTTGATTCTGTTGCTCCAAAAACCTATATTGGTGCCAAATCTGGCGAACCTTTTCTTCTGGGAATGTGGCTTTGGGCATAGTTCAATAACCTATGGACTCAAATCTTCATCATGAGGGACTGTTTGGTATCTTTCCAATTGTCGTAGGACCCGATGCGGAGCATCCGGCTGAATACTCCAAAGACCCATCAATAAAAGAAAGCACACTCCGGTAGCACACTCCGGCAGACATGACCGGGAGCCAACCGAAAATCCACTCAACTCGGTTTGCGGTCAAATAACCCAAATACGCGAACCATGCCTCAGTACCTTCTGGAAACTCATGACCGTTTACCTTGTTTCCATATTCTTCAATGCCATTGAGTCCGGTCAGACCGTAGTTCATGTACCCGGGCGATGACAATGATGTTCTACCAGCCATATTTGCAAAAGCAAGTTGCAACCCTCAAAAACTTTGTCCCAGCTCGACAAGCGGTTAAAGCTTGGTAAATTTCTACGAGAGTCATCGGTATGGTAGTGCCATTGGCCTTTTTGACCATAAAGTCGACTATTCCTGCAAGGCCCAGTTCTATATGTCTGTCACTCCTTGGCCATATCAGAGTGCCTAAAAATGCCACTACAAAGGCCAAACCTCTATGTGCTTCCCTTTTTTTTTTATTTCCCTGATGACTCAAACTAGTGTCCGGAGCCTCAAATCCGCAGGGGTCCCCATACCGGCTATATAAGAAATGGAATGTACAGAATCTTCTGGCCAAATTTTCATCTTTAACCTGTCGGCTAATACTTAGAAGGTCCAAAAACTTATGAGGGGTCACAGTTCTTGGTGCTACTGGATATCGATGCTTGAGATTCCCGTCAAGACCAGCATAACCTGCTATCTCCTCTAGTGTAGGGGTCAGCTCAAAATCAGAGAAGTGGAAAACATTATGTATCGGGTCTCAGAATGGTATCAAAGCTTCAATTATATCAACCCTTGGTTTAATTCTCAAAAGACCAGTGAGCCCACCTAAAGCCTTTGTCACAGAACGTTTGCCGGCCTCCCTCAGGTCGTTCCACCACATGTGGAGTCCTAGTGGAATTTCATCTACGACTCAAAAAGGTAGGTTCTCAATTGTGCTCATTCTACACATTTAAATTAGGGTGACTGGTTAAAACATGTGAGTTTCGTTTGAAAACTGACCAAGCAAAAGATTATTTTAATTTAAAACAAATCACGGCTAATTTTGCAAATAAAGCCCTTCAGCAATTCAGAAGGGGAGATTTTAGGGTTGTGTTTGCTAAATGGCCTAAAACTAGAAAAAGGACCATAGACGACTATTCTTGCAAAAACCGCCTTCCGACGCCCGGTTGGGATATTTCTGGCTATTTGGACAAAAACGGCATCACCTAACTTTATTTATGACACAATGACTATATTTTCATATTTTTGGTTATTTTGCAAAAGAGGGGCTGGACCCGATGAGGGTTGCCTACGTATCTCACATCTGGTGAGAATCAAATCCCCGTAGTTTAGTAAATTTTGACGCAACTAGAAAATATAATTTATTTTGAAATGGCTTTTCTTCTTTTTCTCTTTTTTAATCAAAAATTCGGTAGAGTTTCGGGATATTTTGGATACCGAGATTTTCAGAAACGGGTGATTTTCTCTTTCTTACCTCAATTTTGGTTTCTCTTGACTTTTCTTCCCTATTCTAGAAGCCGGTCAACATGAAAGTTGAAGCAAATAAATGTACAAGTAGTACGTAAAAATGCATCAGGATGGTCTTTTAATTTTTGGGTACACCTGTCCTAGACGGACCCAACCTCTGTGTTGAGTCCCCAAAGTCAAATGTACGTTATGCAAACAAGCGTTTCTGCTAGGGATCCGGCATGAGGCTATATTATTCTAGGTTTAAAATTGGGTGTATTGTTCTAAACTTGGCTTACCCGAGCAGACAACTCGAGTCGGGGGTGGGGGCAACGTATCGGAATACAGAAGTTTCACCGGCTTTGCAACTTGTCTGAACCTCGTTCTAAAATTGGGATATGACTCTAAAAGAAAAGAAGACACGCAAAGCGCACACGCCCCAGAAGATTTAGAAGACTCAGAGAGAAGAGGGATTCGTAACAGTTTTATATATAGTTCAAATAATATAAAAGCGGTAAAAAGCGGCATTTAACACATTAGGCTCAAAAATATAAAAATAAGATAATAAACAAAAGCCAAGTATCACAGTTATTCTAAACTCGAATTCTAAACCCTGAACCAGAGATTTTGGGTTCTACTCCCCAGCAGAGTCACCCGAGCTATCACACCTCGTTTTTTCCGAGGGGATAGGGATGTTTTCCAATTAAAGTAACATTAATCGAAATGGGATTATTTATTTATTTAGAGTCACCACTTGGGATAATTTATGGTGTCCCAAGTCACCGATTTATTTTAAATCCCAAATCGAGGAAATTTTGACTCTATTTTTGGTTCGCGAACACAGAAGACCGAGTAAGGAATTCTATTAACCTGTGAGGAGGTGTTAGGCACTCCCGAGTTCCATAATTTTAGCACGGTCACTCAACTATTAATAATTGGCCTAATTATCTAATTTAACACATATTTTAAACTTATTGTGTATTTTTTAACCTTTTATCTGCTTTTAATTATTTTAAACAATTATGGAATTTATTTGAAACAGGTCGCGATATCGATCACTTGTTTGTTTTTGTACATTTTGCAAATCACATCACGTGAAATGCACCCGCGACTTACAACATGTTTATTTTATTATTATTCGAAGTTATGGTCGGGTCACATAAAATGCACACCCAAATTGGGATTTACGTAACGTGACTATGCCACAGAAACCGTACGCATGGCCACGATGATTTATTAATCACGCCTAAAGTAAGCTACGATGTTCATGAATTATTATTTTTTCCTAAAGCTAACTTGAGATTATTGTGACGCCATTGATTATGCAATTGTTTTGAAAAATTTGTGTAAGCACGCCTAAGCCCAATGAATGATGGTTATTTGAATTTTTAATAGGAGAAGACAAAAACTTGGTGATAAAATATGATTAAGAAAATCGTGAGTTACCTCCCTGTTCTAGTTCGCAACTATTTGTTATATTTTTGCTAATTAAAGGAATCTAAACTAGCCGATGATAGTAAGTGGTGTTATGAGCTAAACTCAATTAAGTGCCCACACTAAATGCCCAACAATTAAAGTGAGCGTAAATGGGCCTACTGGAAGGCCCAATAACATTGCAATTCATGGTTGAGACTAAACTTCAGCAATGAAGCCATAAATTACCAAACGGGCCTAAGCTGCGCCCAGAGGTGCAAATGTCACAAAATTTTGAAGACTGTCATTACTACTGAACCTAATGATTCTAATGACCGTTCCACACAATTTTATGAAAGCACATAGAATATAAGTGCAAATTTACTCAAACATCAATGCATGACTGCTCCAAATTTAAAGGGATCAGTAATGGCCATATTTAGTTTAAATCTTTTTAAACAACTCGCTATACGCCTGACTCCTAATAATGGCATTTTGAACCTATGGACTTGCTCTATTGAAATAGTTCCTCCATTAGTAGCAGTAAAACTAATCAATGCACAGTTTGCAGCCAAAATAAATTAAAAATCAGTATTTCAACCTAACATGGAAACAGTTATAAGCAACAATCGAAATTATGGGATTAATCTTAGAACATCGTGTGATTAACGAGTTGCCTCATGAAAGGATTTGACTCTTAAATACTTAGCTCAAACAAACCATTACCTCAATATTCAATTTCAGAAGCACTGGAGTCCAAAATTCAAAACAGGGAGTAAAAAATGCAAACTTAAGACATCACACAAAACAATAGACTTAAGCTATTATACCCAGATATTTTGCAAATTCTGAGTTTACAATAAACAATCATCCTTCATACATACTAGAACTAGGTGTTACCAAAATTACACTACTTCTTCTCATGTCTTTTGGAATCAGACAACTTAATCTCAAACATTCAAAGCCTAAATATGTGAATCACATATATGCTAAACTTCCAAATGCTTTTGATTGCAATGTGATGCTTCTCACCTTTACACAAACAACCGATGTGCTTATGATTCTGAACACATGAATTTCACTTTTAGCAAGTAATATTAAGCAAAGTAATAGCCCTATAAATGCAATAAGATATGCTTATGCTTCAGGAAACCAAACTTAAACAACAATTTTACTTTAGCTTGTATTTTTATATAAAATAAGGACTATGTCAAAGAGATAAGTTCAAATATGGACCAATCAACTAACAAACATACATAAAATCATATAAGAGAAACAAAGAGTCATAACTTCATATTAAAATAGAAAACTTTGATTATTCTAAAGATCATAATTGTACAGAATCATAGAGGTGTACCTGATTGCCAAGAAAAACAATAGAAAACCAAAAAATAAGTCTCTGAATCAGCAAGAATATCAGCAAGATAACAGCTTTAAATCAGGAGCACAAATCCAAAAGTTCAACCAAAGGAAAAGAACCAAAAAACTAGTGAAAACCTGAAGCCAAATGACTTCTGTTCCTTTTTCTTTTCTTTTTTTCTTTTGAAGAATTTTCTAAAATTTCAAGAAAAATCAATCTATATGTGTGAGTGCTTTTTGTGTATCTTGTAGAGAATTAGTGTGTGTTCTTGAGTGTAATTGAGAGAAAAATGCTGAGTGAAAAGTGTGTGAATGAGAGAGTGTGAGTCTTTTTTTTATAGAATGTGAGAATGAAAGATGATGGGAATGAGAGAGAGGTCGAGAGAATCTGTCAGCCTCCCTTAAATTTAGGAAATTAGCATCTTTCAAAAAAGAAAATTGGCAATTGTCCTTGTTTCTAAATAATTCATTCAAATTTCAGCATCTTTTAAAACTAAAAATGGTCAACTGTCCAAGATCTAGAAGCTTCTTGTATGCTTATCTGAAATTTCTCATCTTTACTGTCTAGTTAACCTCCCTAAATTCTACTTAATACAAATAGTCACCCCAATTTTGACCTAATTTCTGATTTATAATACCCTAAGTTTCCATGTTCCTTTAGACCCCCCCCCAAGTTTCAATTCTGAACAAAAAAACAAACATACTTATATGAAATGTAGCCAAAACAGAAAATCAAACAAAAATGATAAACATAAAGATATTAATCCTAAAATAATGCAATTAACCTACATAATCCTAATTTTAATGAACTTAATCAAATCAATAACCAAGCTATTCAAAATTAACTCCTAATTAATAATGCAACACCAAAAATAGAAAAACAAGGAATAAGAGAAGAGATATAATAATTTTGGCCGAGAAATGAGTCGACGAACGAAGCGAATCGACGAACGATGAAGGCGACGAAGCTCAGCCGGTCAGTGTTGACTTGGACGGAATCTGGCGAGTTTTGAAATAACACAAAACCAACATTAACCAATTGTTCTTGTTAAGAACAATTGACCAATATAAGTCTTTAGTCAAAACGGGTGAATTTGCTCTCAAAAATCAAAAAAGAAAAAATTTGGGTTTTAGGGTTTTTGAGATTGGAAATTGGTGAATATAGGTGGGGATTTTGGGGAATTAATTGTAGGATAAGGTTTAGGAGGGTGTGGGGAGTATAGGGTAAAGATTTGGGATGATTTGGAGTGTCGCCGCCGCCATAGGCGATTCCATGCGGGTGGCGGACAGCGGCTGTGAGAGTGAGAGAGACGAGTTGAGAGATAAAGAAGGTGGAAATGAGGTTAGTTCTCTAGAGTTTGGGGGTCTAGTTCAGACATTTTTAAGGGGAGGGGTGGGGGAGTTGATGGCTGTTGGATTGGAGATAATGGAGGGCTGAGATTGATCCAGATAAAAACGGCGTTGTTTCATCTTATAGGAAACCTGGGCCAAACTTGGATTTGTGGTCAGACGGGTTAAATGCTGGGCGGATTTGGGCATTTTTGGGTCAGTGATTTCAAAACCAAAACAAACCCCTTTCTTTTCTTCTTCTCTTTTTTTCTTGATTTTCTTTGATTTTAATTTCTAATTAAATGAATTAAAATCCTAAATTAAGTCCTAAATCAATCTAATTTGTAAAATTAAACTAATTATCTATTTATGTTGTTTACATAGTTAATTAATCTTAAATTAACGAAAGAAAATTACTAATTTAACACTAAAAGCTAAAAATATAAAAATGAATATCATCTTTGTGATTTTTGTTTTAATAATGCAATCAACTTATGCATTTAGATTCTAAATGCTATGTAATGATGATTTGAACATTTTTTGGTATTTTTCTATGATTTTAAAAAAATGTTAAAAATGCATGAAAAGTGCAACTAAATGCAAACAATTAACAAAAATTCCTAAAAATTTTATAAAAATTAAAATAATTAGCAAAAACCTATTTTGTGAATTCTGTCGGATTATTTTAGTCGGACAAAAATCAGGATGTCCCTGGATATTCTTGATGGCTGATCAGGAGGTCTTTATTAGGAAGATTTGTGTCACGACCCAAAATCTAACCATGGTCGTGATGGCGCCTATCATGTTACAAGGCAATCCTACTTCCCAAAATATTACTACTAAACTGATTATAATAAATTAATAAAACATTTCAACATTTAAATTTTTCATAAACTAAATCAACTAGAAATATAATATAGAAAAATACGGAAACGAGCCCCCAAACATCGGGGTGTCACTAAGTCATGAGCATCTAAAACTATAAACTAATATATATAAATTGTCTAACTGTCCAAAAGAAGAAATGACAAGAGGAGTAACAAGGTCCTGAGGATACTAGCAGCTACCTTGCAATCTCCATAGATTGTCGGCCTGAACTCAACGATCGCCGCGCTCTAACTCACTTGGATCTGTACATAAAATGCAGGGTGTAGTATGAGTACAACCAACTCAGTAGAAACAGAAATAACTAAGGAACTGAGCAATAGTGACGAGCTAAGTAAAACAGTCCAATTGTTTATTTTCACAATTTAAAAATAAGCAAAAATAAATAGGTAAATTCCATAACTCATTAATGCCACAAAAAAATTTAACAGATAAATGCAGCAACAACACAAGTAAATACAACTTCAAAGCAATGTCACTCCATCACTCATCACTCGCACTCAGCACTCAACACTCTGCGCTCATTGGGGGTGTGTACAGACTCTAGGGGCTCCCAAAGCCCAAGCGCTAAGCACAGACGGCTCACATGCCATAATATCAATGCCTGGATCTGCACGGTCAGCTCATGTACTACGCGGACAGCTCACGCACTATGATATCAATACCTAGACTCGCACGGTCAGCTTACGTACTACGCGGACAGCTCACGCGCTATGGTATTAATATCTTCACAACCAGGCCCTCGACCTCACTTAGTCATATACCTCTCCAGCCTCACAATGCACCACTAATAAGGGGACACAACCTACATCAAGTATCACAACATATCAGCAAAATAGTAGAGACTGAGGTAAATATGTACAATAATTTCTATGACTGAGTAAAAATAATGTGAGCACTAATGAAGCCTAAACATGATCTCTAATGTGAAGGCAGACAAGTTCACCAACAAGTAAATGCATAAACACAGATAATGGTTATTAGGCCTCACATCCTCACGGAACGGACCAAGTCTCAATCCCTCGATGTATACACCCGCACACCTGTAACCTAGCGTGGGTATCACCTCAAAACAATCGCATGATATCAAATTCTCCGGGTCTATACCCTCAAGGCCAGAGTTAAAACTGTTACTTACCTTTCCAGCGTAAAAATCTTACTCCGGTATGTCCTCGTCCCTCGATTCGGTCTCCAAAAGCTCCGAATCTAACCATAATTAGAATAATATTATCAACATGTCTAAAGAATCGAATTTCACAATAAAAACTATAAAAATAGGCCAATAATCTGAAACCGGCCAAAACTTGGCCCCTGGGCCCACGTCTCGCAACCAGTTAAAAATGGCAGAATAATAAACATCATCCTCTTCCGAGTCTAACCATATAAAATTTATCAAAATCGTACTCCGTTTGGTCCCTCAAATCCCTACCTAAAACTCTCTGAAACTCAAGCCCCAACTCCCTCAATTTCACTTTGAAATCATCAATCAAATCCCAAAAACGAAGACAGATTCATGAAATATAACCAAAATCGAATAGAGAACACTTACCCCAATCCCGATGGTGAAAATTGCCTACAAAATCTCCCAAATCCGAGCTCCCCAACTCAAAATATGACCGAATGAACAAACCCTTATTTTATATATTTTTCTGTCAGTTATTCTGCCTCGTTTCTCATGCCAAATGATCCCGAAACTCACTTTTTATGCCTCCAATAGATTTCTTGTGAAATTTTAGTTAAGTTAGGCCTTTGAATCACTCAATTTGACCTTATAATAAATGAGATATATTGGTTTCAATATTTACAAATAGTGCAGATTTTAAAATACGTCGTCAGTGGCAATTTCGTAATTAATCTCAAAAATCTGGCAACCTAATTCTTAGTAAAAGGACCGTAAAATCCTCATATAGTGTCCAAATCCTTGCTATGGGTCCGTAATTACGATACGTATCTAATGCTTCAATCAAAAAAGAAATCAGAGCTCATTTGTTCAATATGACATCATTTATGCTTGAAGAAATGGCGTCGAAACATAAGAAAAACGAGCGCAACACAACCCAAACCTATTCAAAACTCACCCGAGGCCATAGGAATCTCAACCAATAATTCCAACAAGTCATAACTACCTGAACTTAGTCGAACCTCCGGAACATCCAAAATAATACCAAAACACCAAATCAACCTAGAATTCATGCCTAAAAACTTCTAAACTTCCAACTTTCGCTAATTCAAGCCTAATTCTACCACGGACCTTCAAATTATATTTTGGACACACTCCTATGTCTAAAATCACCCAACGAAACTAATCGAATCATAAAAATCCAAATCCGAATTCGTTTACTAAAAGTCAAAATCTTGGTCAAACCTTTCAAATTTAGAGCTTCTAGCTGAGACCATTCTTCCAAATCAATTCCGAATAACATGAAATACCAAAATCGACGATTCACATAAGTCATAACACATCATACGGAGTTACTCATGCCCTTAAACAATTGAGCGAAGTGAAATTGCTCAAAATGATTAGTCCGGTCGTTACATCCTTCTCCGCTTAAACATATGTTCGTCCTCGAACGAGTCTAAAACATACCTGAAATCACATAATATACCACATAATTCAAACACTCACCACGATGATTTCTAATCATAGCAGCTGCCCAAAACAACCAAACACTGGTAATAAACCTCTTATCAAATAGAGCCTCAAGTCCTCCAGATTGGCCCAACATCAACACACATGAATCACATCTCGCACCTCATCCATGGAATCACCATATATCATAATCGATACTGAGCGCTCATGTGCGCATACGAATACGTGAAAAGAATTCAAAGAGTTACAGTTCAAGTTGAATCAATACCGCACAATAATAATTCAAGAAGGTGAAGTTTTTCTAAAGGTTCTGTAGCCTCTCGAAAATAAGTACAGATGTCTCCGTACCGATCCGCAAGACTCTACTAAACCCGATCATGACTCGTGAGACCTATGTAACCTAGTCTCTGATACCAACTTGTCACAACCCAAAATCTAACCATGGTCGTGATGGCGCCTATCATATTACAAGGCAAGCCTACTTCCCAAAATATTACTACTAAACTGATTATAAGAAATTAATAAAATATTTTAACATTTAAATTTTTCATAAACTAAATCAACTCTAAATATAATATAGAAAAATACGGAAACGAGTGCCAAACATCGGGTGTCACTAAGTCATGAGCGTCTAAAACTATAAACAAAGATATATAAATTGTCTAACTGTCCAAAACAAGAAATGACAAGAGGAGTAACAAGGTCCTGCGGACACAAAGAGCTACCTTGCAATCTCCACAGATAGCCGGCCAGAACTTAACGATCTTCGCGCTCGAACTCACCTGGATATGCACATAAAGTGCAAGGTGTAATATGAGTAGAACAGACTCAGTAGTAACAGAAATAACTAAGGAACTGACAGTAGTGACAAGCTAAGTAAAACAATCCAATTGTTTATTTTAACAATTTAAAAATAAATAAAAATAAATAGGTAAATTCCATAACTCAGTAAATTCCACAAAAAAATTTAACAGATAAATGCAGCAACAACACAAATAAATACAACCTCACAGTAGTATCACTCCATCACTCATCACTCGCTCTCAACACACTCAAAACACTCAACACTCTACGCTCAATAGGGGTGTGTACAGACTCCGGAGGAGCTCCCAAAGCCCAAGCATTAAGCATGGACAACTTACGTGCCATTATATCAAAACATGGATCTGCACAATCAGCTCGCGTGCCATAATATCAATACCTAGATCCGCGTGGTCAGCCCATGTGCTACGCGGACAACTCACGTGCTATGGTAACAATACCTAGACCCGCACGGTCAGCTCACGTGCTACGCGAACAGCTCACACGCTATGGTATTAATATCCTCACAACCAGGCCCTCGGCCTAACTCAACCATGTACCTCTCCAGCCTCACAATACACCACCAATAAGGGGACACAGCCCACATCAAGTATCATAACATATCAGAAAAATAATAGAGACTGAGGTAAACATGTACAATAATTTCTATGAGTGAGTACAAATAACATGAGCATGAATGAAGTCTAAACATGATCTCTAACGTGAAGGCACAAAGGTTCACCAACAAGTACGATGTCCTCATACGATGTCCAAATTCAACGATTCTTTTTGCTAAAGGTCCGTAATTACGATACGGATCTAATGCTTCAATCAAAAAAAGAAATGGAAGCTCAATTATTCAATATGATATCATTTATGCTTGAAGAAACGGCATTGAAACATAAGAAAACGAGCGCAACACAACCCAAACCTATCCGAAACTCACTCGAGACCCTCGAGACCTCAACCAATAATTTCAACAAGTCATATATCACTACCCAAACTTAGTCGAACCTCCGGAACACCCAAAACAACACTAAAACACCAAATTAGCCTCAAATTCAAGCATAAGAACTTCTAAACTTCCAACTATTGCCAATTCAAGCCTAATTCTACCGCAGACCTCTAAATTTCGGACACACTCTTAAGTCTAAAATCACCCAACGAAGCTAATCGAATCATAAAAATCCAAATCCGAATTCGTTTACTAAAAGTCAAAAACTTGGTCAAACCTTTCAAATTTAGAGCTTCTAGCTGAGACCATTCTCCCAAATCAATTTCGGATAACCTGAAATACCAAAACCAACGATTAACATAAGTCATAACACATCATACGGAGTTACTCATGCCCTTAAACAACCGAGCGAAGTGAAATTGTTCAAAACGACTGGTCGGGTCGTTACAATTTTTGGATAGGGTTGGAAAGGAATGACGGCATGAGCGCTCAAAGTAAACTCAATATGATGGGTTGTACACTTACAACTCTTGGAATCGACTCTTTCAAAAACTAAAACAAACTCATGCCCCAGTTTTAGATACTGGAATATTATTTCTTCTCTTTTATTTTCGAAATTTCTAAGAAAAACTGCCCCCTATTGACTTCGTGGGATTATGAAATACATTATTTGGTGCGACCGAACCGTAAGGCTGCCTACGTATCTTGTGGTAAAAAAAATCATGTCGAACGTAGTTAAAACATCCGACCTAATTATTTCTTTTCATCTTTCTTCTTTTGTTTTTGTCCTTCTTCTTTTTTTTTCTTTTTTCTTTTTTCTTTTTTTTTCTTGAGCTTTCTAAGAGTTGCCCCAGTTTGTACTCTTGGGGTATGGACTTTTCTTTTAATTTTTTTTCATTTCATTTTTTGTACTTTTGACTCTAAATTTGATTCCAAAAGGGGAGGTCAAAGGAAACAACACAAGCTCGAAAGGGATAACAAAGGTTATAAAGTGTTTGGATAGAAGAAAAGGGCCTCTCAGCCTCGAGAACGCCAAACATAGCATCCTTTTGTGTTCATAGAATTGATGAACATGTTGCTTTTTGGGTCTTTTTCAGTGTGAAGCTGTATGAGCAATACTTTCCTCACTGTGAATGACCATTGTCAATTTGGGTGATTTTTTCTTGGATTTTGTCTTGATGTAGAAGATGTATATCGCCACTAAACTGATCCATTTCAAGTTATCTGGAATACACCTTCTTTTAAAAAACACTTTCTATCTCTTAGTGCTAGACAAACTTCAACTCGTCCGATCATCCTTAAGCCTGATCTTCTCAAATAATTCAAAAGGTAGAGATCCTTAACTTCCATGAGCATAACTGTTTTGGTTCCATGTAAACTTGGTCCATGCTTATTTTTCAAATATTTCATGTCTCTATTCATGTTCAAAAGTGTCTCTTTCTCACTTATCCAATTCAAGACTAATCAGTTTTCTAAGATCTGGCCAAAAATTTCGCATGCATGTCACGTCACTAGAGCTAGCGTAAAAAGAAGTATGCACAAAATTGATACAAAATGATTGACTTCTTTTATTGAATAAAGGATAGCAGGGCCCGATAACACAAAAATAAAGACGCCAAAATAAGCTACCATGTGTTGATACCCAATTTTTCCTTCATATATATTTAAATATACCTACATACTTTCAAATATTGCATACACATTTACAAATATGCACAAATATTTTTATAATTTTTTACAAAATTAACAAGATATATAAAGTATAAGCAAATGAAGAAAAGAGATATTTTCTATGATTCGGATATATGCCTTCCTTTTTCTGTTCATTTAATTTGGTGTTATTATGCGTTGAACTTGGAAATGTTTTTCAGTATAAACGATGAGACTATTGATGGGGTTAGAAAAGAAATTCAAGGAATTTCTTAGAGTCACTTCTATGAATGATTATTTTGAGCGCATGTTTTGTAAAAAGTGGTGAGTCGGCGAGATAGTTAAACACTAGTCAAACTTTTGTTAATTTAATATTGGTTTAAATTATATATATAAATAATATAAAAAGTTAATTTTTATCAAGTTATCAATTTAATTCGAAAACGTATTATAATGTCCCATTACTAATTTAATTTGAGCATGTATTATGTTTTTCAAATTCATTTAGAAAAAAGAAAGCACATATTATTATAAAAGCATAAATACAATATTAATATACCAAAATAATCCTAAAATATTAAGCGGAAGAACTCATAGGGAAAAGGCATAACTACAATAACCTATTTTTTGGACTACAATATCTTCTTTGCTAATTTTTAATATTTAAAATTATTAAAATTTTGTCTATTAAATTCTTATTAAAAATATGTAGGACGGTTTAATAAAATCAGTTTCTTAAGAATCCTCCGTATTGGCAATATATTACCACTACATAATGTCCAATACCCAAAAAAATAAAAGTAATATTAAATAGACTGCATAAAAAGTTAAAATTGAGCAAAAAATACCCCACGATAATATATTTTTATATTATATTTGAACTATTTTCTTACTCATATAATTTTTTTATCAAATTTTCGTGTAATATTGAAAAATACCCAATTATTAAACAACAACTAAGAAATATATAAGAATATAAATGTGTGAGAAAGAGAAAAAATGGTTGGTAAGAGTCAATGTCACTAATGATTCTACAAACATAAAAATCTAAAAATGAAATGTCATATCAATCTTTTACTCTTTGAAAATAAAATTTATAGTGTATAAAATTATAATTAAGATTAAATATTCAAAACAAGAGATGAACTAATATTAATATCTGAATCAACATAGAATAAATTATTTTTTATGTTAAACCCAAATAATTTAATCTTTTAATTAATTATTTAGCAACAGAATCCAATTAAATTATTTTTAAAATTCATCATATGAGTAAAAATTTTATTCAAGTTAAGAAACAATCTTAGGATACATAAATTTATTCCATAAAAGAGCGTTAGAACACAAAGTAAAAATGTTCGTATATTATTAAGACTCAAAATGCTATACAAGTGTTTGAGGAAGCACTATCAAAATTAAATCCTAATCAAGAACAAGCTTTCAAGAGTATATCATAAAGATTCGACTCTGGTATAACGAGATTATTCTTCGTAGATGCCTCCGGCAAAATCGAAATAATACTTCTACATCATACATTACTTGCAAAAATCATATCAAGGGACATGACAATGTTAGCAATAATAGCAAGTGGTGTACCAACAACGATTTTACTTTGAGGCCACCCACTTTAGATTTGATATACCTCTTCAAACAACTTAAATAACAATCACAAATATATCAAAGTTGAGCAATGGTGCTAATTTTATAAGGAAAGCGAAATTGATAATATGAGATGAAGTACTTATGGCAAAGTGTCAAATAATCGAAATAATTGTCAGGAGTTCTTATTAATGAACCGTTTGGTGGAAAATTAATGATTTGGGAGGTGATTTCTATCAAGTACTACCATTAGTTCCAAAATCGACAAAAGCAGAGACTGTAAAAGCTAGCTTGCCAAAGTTATACTTCTAGCCTCAAATGAAAAGGATTCAACTTACAAGAAATATAAAGTAAGAACAGATCTAATATTCAGTGTCTTCTTACTTCGTGTCGGAAACGAATAAGACCATCCAATAAAAGATGATTTGATTTTTTCTGAATACTTGGTTATCAATCCCAATGGTAATAATATTGCATTTAATAAGAGAAATATTTCTATCATTAGATTAAAATGCAATTTGTGCAAATCACATGATAGAATTAAAAAGATATCTTAACTAGCATAAATAAATATGTTGATCAACTAAATAAAAGGTTGATTATGAAATTTGATAAAAAAAAAATACTTTTTAGTTTTTAACTCAGCAGAAAATAATATCAATAATTACTATCAAGAAGAATACTTAAATACTTTAATACCAAATGGTCTTCTACCATATATATTTGTTGTCAAGTATATTATTTCTTACGTATGTTAGTGTCACCGTATATATAACAGACTAAGTTAAAATTGATCTTCCATTGTATATAGTTTAATTTTGAAAAAAATATGTCCATCATGCTACTGAAAACTTAGATATAGCGAATAGATTATGTAATAGCACACAGATGTTATATAGAAGCTTTGACAATAACGGCATACATGCAAAAATTATGATACTGGTCAATGCGCTTCTAAGTATATTCGTATCCCTGAATTCAACTTTCGTGTTTCGAAACTGAGGAATATCCTTTTAAATTTGTGTGAAAATAATTTTTAGTATGTTTATGTTTTGCAAATATAACAAATAAAGCACAAGGACAAATATCCTAAATATTGGACTATATTTACCGCAATATATTTTCTTACACGAACAACTATATGTTTCACTTTCAAGAGGGATATCAAGATCGACAACATGAGTTTTGGTTAAGGCAGAGCAACCAAAGCATTAGGAGGAAACATAAATAAAAAAATATTATTGTGATGACTCGATAGGTCATCTTATGTTTTAAAATCCGATTCCACATTTCAAAGCTTTAAATACCTTATTTTAGTCCTCCTTGATTTGCGTACGTAGTCCGGCGTATTTCCGGAAATCTTTTATGCTAAAACTGAGAAAATATGAAATTTTTGCCTTAAAATCTATTTGAGTTGACTTCGGTCAACGTTTTGAGCAAATGGACCTGAATTCGTATTTTGACATCCCAGTAGATCCGTATCGTGATTTGGGACTAGGGCGTATGCCCGGAATCGAATTCGAAAGTCCCTAGCCAAACTTATCGGACTTTGTTGAAATTTGAAAGTTAAAGGCTTAGTGAATTTGAAATATTTGACCAATGGTTGACTTTTGGATATCGGGTCCATATTTTGATTCCGAAATCAGGTATAGGTCCAATACCGTATTTATGACTTGCCTTTCGAATTTGGTGAGAAACGGAGTTGGTTTGACATGATTCGGACGTCCAGTTGTGAAAATAGAAGTTTCTAAGTTTTCTTGAAAATTTCATTTGGTTTGGTGTTCAATTCGTAGTTGTAGGTGTTATTTTCGCAATTTGATCATGCGATCAAGTTCGTATGATGTTTTTAGACTTGTGTGCATATTTGATTTAGAGCTCCGAGGGCTTGGGTTAGTAACGGATAGACTATGGAGTAAAAACTGGACTTAGAAATGTCGTTGGTGCTTCAGTTCTGGTGCAGGCCTATGATCTCGCATTTGCGAGATCAAGCATCGCATTTGCGACCTCGGATGGGTTCACATTTGCGTGCTACTCATCGCATTTGCGAAGAGTGCTGGGCCACCTTATGTTCGCATTTGCGAAATATTGGGATATGAGGGGGCAGTGACTGCAAATGCAAGCAAAGGGTCAGTGTTCGCATTTGCGAAATATTGGGACATGAGGGGGCAGTGACTGCAAATGCAAGCAAAGGGTCAGTGTTCGCATTTGCGAATAATTCATCACAAATGCGATGAAAGCAGAGATGTAAAATCTTTACATTTGCGATAGAGTCTTCGCATTTGCAAACCCTAGGTCGCAAATGCGACATCTGCAACTGATCAAATGGGACTTAGACGGGAGTTTTGCTCATTCTTCAAATTTTTAAAACAAGAAAACCATAGAGGAGATTTTTCAAAGAACTTTTCTTTACCAAATCATTGGTAAGTGATTCTAAACTAGTTTCTTTCAATCTTTCACTACATTTCCTTAGATTACCACCAAAAATCTTGTGTTTTCATGGTGAAAATTTGGGGTTTTGGATAGAATTAGGGATTTTTGTAAAATAGGGATTTAGACCTCAAATTGAGGTCGGATTCTAGAACAAATTACACAACCGGGCTCAGGGATGAATGGGTGATCGGATTTTGGTCCGAATTTTTGGTTCGGACCAAACAAGCCCGGGAGTTGACTTTTGTTGACTTTTTCAATAATGACCTAAATTAAATTCATTGCAATCGTGGGTAGTTTCTATGGCTTAATTTGAATCGTTTGGTTGGTAATTTGCTAGATTCTATTTATTCGGAGGCTTGTTCGAAAGGCAAAGCCGTGGTTGAGCTTTGAGTTTGGTTTTTGGAGCGAGGTAAGTGTCGTGGCTAACCTTGACTTGAGGGATTAGTATTTTTTTTTCATTTGCTACATGTTTAAATGTTGGGTACAACGTATACGTGAAGTGACGAGTACTTATGCATTGTTGTCAGGTTATAGCAAGCGGGTGGGATTTGTTCTTTGCAATTATTGCTTTCCTTAATCATATTATCCATGCTTAGACTAGTTAATTATCAAATTGATTGTTTTTATTGTGATTATGTGCTTTGGTGATAATTGAGTATTTATTTCGAGTTGAGATTGGTATTGTGGAACCGTTATTGCAGTAAGGTTTATAATTGTTGATCATATCTCCCTGTTATTACTTGTTCATTGTTATGTGGTAAGGGGAGAGTGTTAATGCACGAAGGGCGATACCGTGGCATATGTGAGTATTAATGCACGAAGGATGATGTCGTACAATATTGTGAGTGTTAATGCATGAAAGATAACGTTGTGCCATGTTATGAGAGTTAAAACACGAAGGGTGATGCCGTGTCGTTTCTATTGATTTATATAGTGAGTGAGAATAAAAGCACGAAGGATGATGTTGTGCATTATCACTGCTTCATTGTGAGGTTGAGAGTAAAAGTATGAAGGGTGATGTCGTGCAATCTTTCTTCCTTGTGCTTAATTATTTTTACTGGTTAAAGGCATATGGACTATTTTGGTTATCATTCCGCTGTATCTCTCGTATCTTGTATCCCCCTTTAGCATGTCCCCCTCCCGATATTACCTGTCTAGCTTTTATTTGTCATTATTTTGTACATATATTGTTAATTGCACAGGTTTATTATCTAGGTATCTTGTCATAGCCTCGTCACTACTTCATCGAGGTTAGGCTCGATACTTACGAGTACATGGGGTCGGTTGTACTCATACTACACTCTGCACTTCTTGTGCAGATTTTGGTACCGGCCTTAGCTGTTCGTGAGTTGGAACAACTTGGATTTTTTTGTTTGGAGACTCGAGGTAGATCTACTGGCATCTGCAAACCCTGGAGTCCCTTCCTAGTTTCTTTATTTTACTGTTTCCTTTCTTTCAGAACAATTGTATTTTCTTCTAGACTTTGTTTGTAATAAATCTTAGAAGCTCGTGAATCGTGACTCTAGATTCGAATTGTATCATATATTATGGGTTTTATCTTATTCTGTAATTCAGTTTTAGCTTCTGTTTAGCCTAATTGTTTATGTTATTGAAATTGGCTAAAGTTGGCTTTAAGAATTCTCTAATGTTGGCTTGCCTAGCAAGTGAAATGTTAGGCTCCATCACGGTCCCGAAGGTGGAAATTCCGGGTCGTGACAAGTTGGTATCAGAGCACTAGGTTTTCTAGGTCTCACAATTCACGAGCAGGCTTAGTAAAGTCTGGAGGATCGGTACGGAGATGCCTGTAGTTATCTTCTATAGGCTATTTAGTTTAGGTACAAATTTCACTTCTATTCTTTCCTATCGTGCTATTTTGGTTCTCTCTTGCTAATTGAACTCTTCTATTCTTGTTCTCTCCCAGATGGAGAGAACATGTACTATATGTTCAGCTGAGCGCAACCAGAGCCACTAGTGGCAGCTCATACAAGGGGAAAAAGTCGAGACCCAGGTCGTGCCACAGGCCGAGGAAGGGGCAGAGCTCAACCCAGAGCTCGAGCAGCAACACCAGCAACGGAGCCTCAGGTGGAGTTTGATGAGGAGGTTCCATCCCATACCGTGCCTATGGGACCAGCTCAAGTCCTGGAGGGATTTATCGCCACCTAGTGCTTCTGGACGCCTTGGTCCGTTTAGTGGGTCTTATAGAGAGTGTGGCCCAGGTCGGTACATTCCTTATGGAACCAGTCATCTCTTAGGCTGGGGGAGGAGCACAGACTCTTGCCACTCACACTCCGAAGCAGATGGCTCCCAAGTATTAGACTCCAGCAGCCCAGCCAGTTAGAATAGTTTAGCCGGTTATTACAACACAGGTCGGTGATGGACTAGCTATGTCTTCTGAGAGCTTATTGAGATTGGACAAGTTTACCAAGATCTTTCCAATTCACTATAGTGGTACACCTTCTGAGGACCCATAGGATTATCTTGACCGCTGCCATGAGGTGTTGCGGAACATTGGGATAGTAGAGACCAATGGGGTCGATTTTAATGTGTTTTAGATGATGGGTTCGGCAAAGATATGGTGGAAGGACTTTGTGTTGACTAGGCCATGTGGGTCGCCTGCTCTTACTTGGGACCAATTATCTCAGATATTTCTTGAGAAGTTCCATCCTGTAATACTGAGAGAGGATTATCGCAGGCAGTTTGAGCGTCTCCAGTAGGGCAGTATGTTAGTCACCCAGTATGAAACCCATTTTGTGGATCTGGATCGTCATGCTATTCTCATGCTTCCTACCGAGAGAGAGAGATAGAGAGAGAGAGGGTGAGGAGGTTTATGAAGAGACTTGCTCAGCCTATCAAGTTGCAGATGGCCAAGGAAACCGGGAGTAAGATTTCTTTTCAGACGGCTGCCAATGTCGCCAGGCAAGTCGAGATGGTTCTAGCATATAGGGAGTTCAGGGGTCTGACAAGAGGCCTCGTCATTCCGGTGGATTCAGTGGTGCCTCATCTGGAGGAAAAGGGTACTTTTGGTAGAGGCCATCCTCCCAGGCCGTTTCATTCAGCACTCCAGGCATCCCATGGTTCTTCAGGTGGTCGTGGCCCTTATATGCATTATTCCGACCAGCTAGCCTACAGTGCACCACAACTCCTATTAGTGCACCACTCCAGAGCTTTCAGGGTAGTTACTCAGGTTGACAAGGTCAGTTTCGAGGTCAGTAGTCACAGCAGTCGAGGTCCTGTTATACTTGTGGTGATCTGAGACACATTGCTAGGTTTTGCCCTCGGGCGTCGAGCAGTTCACAGCATCAGGGTTCTCGTGTCATGATCCTGGCACCGGGTGCTTTACCGCCCACCCAGCCAGTTAGAGGTAGGGGTCATATAGTTAGAGGTGGAGGCCACGCAGTTAGAGGTGGATGTCAGGCCACTAGAGGTCGAGGCCAGTCAGCTAGGGGTCGTCCTAGAGATGTAGTTTAGAGGGTGAGGCCCAGCCCCGATGCTATTCTTTTCGAGCCAGGCTAGAGGCTGAGTCATCTGACGCCGTTATCACTGGTAATGTTTCAGTTTTGTAGTAGAGATGCTTCAGTTCTATTTGATCCGGGTTCTACTTATTCCTACGTGTCATCCTATTTTGCTTCATATTTGGTTGTGCCTCTGTGATTCTTTGAGTTCTTCTGTGTATGTGTCAGTACCTGTGGGGGATGCTATTATTGTAGATCATGTTTATAGTTCATGTGTGGTTACTATTCAGAGTCTTGAGACTAGTGTAAATCTTCTACTTCTCGATACGGTAGACTTTGACATTATTTTGGGTATGAATTGGTTGTCACCTTATCACGCTATGTTGGATTGTCATGCCAAGACGGTGACCTTAGCCTTGCCGGGGTTTCCTCGATTAGGGTGGAGAGAGACTCCTATACATTTTACCAGTTGGGTTATCTCTTACATGAAGGCTCAGCGTATGGCTGAGAAGGGGTGTCTAGCTTATCTGGCTTATATCTGCGATTCTAGTGCAGAGGTTCCTTCTATGGATTTAGTACCAATTGTCCATGAGTTTCCAGAGGTGTTTCTTGTATACCTTCCAGGGATGCACCCGATAGGGATATTGACTTCTATATTGATTTGGTCCTTGGCACTCAGCCCATTTCTATTCCGCCATACCATATGGCCCCGCCAGAGTTGGAATAATTAAAGGAAAAGTTGCAAGATTTGCTTGATAAGGGCTTTATTAGACCTAGTGTCTCGCCCTGGGGTGCGCCCGTGTTGTTTGTGAAGAAGAAAGATGGATCTATGAGGATGTGCACAGATTACCAGCAATTGAACAGAGTCACTATTAAGAACAAGTATCCATTGTCGAGGATTGATGACTTATTTGATCAACTTCAGGGTGCCAATGTGTTTTCAAAGATCGATTTGAGGTGTGGCTACCATCAATTAAGGGTGGGCATATATCGGGTAAAAACAATAACTCGAACCGTTAATTACTTATTGGGTTATCGGTATTGGGTTATTGAGTTAACGGTTCGGTAACGGGTAAATTTTTATTATTATTGGGTTATCAGTCCGGGCTCGATTTAGCAATTATGTTATTGGGTAAATCGATAGCCCAATAAGGATTTACTAATTTACTAGTTTACCCTTAAGTATATACATACTAGGGTTTCATATACATGGTTCAATTTCTATTTCTCAGTTCTTTCTCCGCCTCACTCCCTGTCACCCTCACACTCAGTCCTCAGTCCTCAAACCTCACTAGTTCTCCGCCAGTCCGCTACCGGCCACACGGCTCAAGCCCTCACCAGTTCTCCGCCTCATGGCTCACACCCCCACGGTTGAGCCCGTTAAGACTCAGTTTTCTATTATCTTTTTCTGGCAGAGCATTGCACTAAGGTCAGTGTTTCATATCCCATTTCTGAATTCGTCTTAGTTTGGTATCTTAGAAACAATGATTTAGGCTTCCCTTAGAAATCAATTTTTGTATATTTCCTTTTTTATGAAGCTTGAAAAATGGTTTCCCTAAAATGTGACAGAATTAACCCATCCTTCCTCACAAGGTGCTAGTTTTGTACATTAAGTTAACATTGTCCCACGAGATAGAAAGGAGCAAAATTGATTCTCTTAACTTTATCCCAATGCCAAAGTCTTGCTATTAATATTGCAAGTGTTCATTATGCAACAGAAGGCAATAGTGGCCTTTGTCTCTTTACAATATGTTTCTAGTTAAGTATATTTACTTGAATGATTTTCTAAATCTGTAGTTATATGTGTTTCATTTTAAGATTTTGTTGTCTCCCTGCTTGATTTATTTTAAATCAAACTTATAGTGACACAAAAGCATGGCTGAAAATATCATGATTGATAAGGTGAATAGTGAAAGTGGAGCTTCTAATTCAAATGCGACATCACAATCTCAATCAGTTCAATTGAAAGTAAAGAGACAAAGAAAAAAGAGGTCTGTTGCATGGGAACATTTTGACCAAATTATTGATCCGAAAGGAAATAAAAGGATGTTTGTAAACATTGCAAAAGAGAATATTTTTCCGATTCAAAAGATAATGGTACGAAATCACTCCTTACACATATGGCCAATTGTACAAAAATGCTTTTAGATGTTGCAAAAAGTCAATCAAAAATAGGCTTTAAACCTATTCTGGGGGGTAATAAGGGTGATGTAGCTGTTGTTCCTTAGAAATTTAATCAAGAACAATGTAGGAAGGCTTTTTGTCGTATGGTGATCGTTGATGAACTTCCTTTCAGCTTTGTTGAAAAGGAAGGTTATGAATTTTATGAAAGTTGCACAACCTTTTTTCGAATTCCTTCACGTAGAACTGTGACTCGGGACTGTTTTGATCTTTTCAATGAGGAAAAATGTAATTTGGTGAAGCTTTTTAAAGATTAGAGAGTTTGCCTTACCACTAATACTTGGACTTCCTTACAACGAATAAATTATATGTGTATTACGGTTCATTGGATTGATAGTGAATTGAAAATGCATAAAAGAATTAAAAGAATTATCAAGTTTTGTCCAATTTCTAGTCATAGGGGTGAAGATATGGCAAATAGTATTGTTAATTGTTTGAAATAGTGGGAGTTACAAAAGATTTCACTGTCACAGTTGATAATGCTAGTTCAAATGATGTAACGGTGAAGGAGCTTTCTAAGAAGTTAACTAAATGGGGGACCAATTCCATGAATGGTAAGCACCTTCACATGAGGTGTATTGCTCATATTATGAATCTTGTTGTTCAAGATGGTATAAAAGAATCAATTGTATCTATTGAATGTATTAGGCAAGCAGTGAGATATATCAGGCAGTCTCCTGCTAGGTGAAAAAAGTTTCACGAATGTTGTGATGAAGGAAATCTAGTTAGGAAATCTTTATGTTTGGATATTCCTACAAGGTGAAATTCTACATACTTAATGTTGAACAGGGCTATTGAATATGAGAGTGTAATTTTAGAATATGATGATCATGATATTGGCTTGTCACGTCATCTTGAGTTTGTTGATATTGTGGATGGAAGTTCTGCAGGTACACTTTTGAGTAGTGATTGGGAGGATGTAAAGAAATTGACAAAATTTCTTGAAATCTTTTATAAGCTTACTGTAAAGGTATTTGTCTCACTTTATGTTACATCAAATCATCATTTTTTTGAAATTTATGAAGTTGCTGTTTACTTGAAACAATTGATATTAAATGAAGATGTACTTTTGGGTTCAATGGCAAAGAAGATGAAGGAGAAATTTGATAAGTATTGGGGTGATCCAGAAAAAATAAACAAAATGATTTTCATTTCATGTGTTTTGGATCCTCGGTACAAGTTTGATTTTGTTAGTTTTGCACTTGCGAAGATGTTCGAAGAGAAAGGGCCAATTATCGCAAAGGCAGTGCATACATACATGACTTTATTATTTGATGAGTATGTAAAGTCTCATTCAAAAGATAAAGGTTGTCGTCCTTCTTCATGTTTATCTAACTCTTCATTGGACACAATAGAAACTTCAACTGGATCTTTTGGTTCTTTCTTTGAAGAACTAAAAAGACATAAAGCTGGGATTGGAGGTTCAGATTCTAAATCAGAATTGGTAAAATATCTTACAGAAGAAGTTGAAAATGAAATAGCAGACGGTAATATATTGCTTTGGTGGTAAGTAAACTCAACTAGATTCCCCATTCTTGCTGAGATGGTTCGGGATGTGTTATCTATTCCTATTTCAAGTATTGCATCTGAATGTACATTTAGCATTGGAGGGCGTATTCTTGATTCATTTAGGAGTTCATTGACTCCTAAATTGGTGGAAGTTCTAGTGTGCCTTCAAGATTGGCTTCGAAGTGAGCCATTACCTGTAAGTGTTGAGGAAGATTTAGATGTTCTCGAGCAACTAGAACAAGGTAGCAATATTTTAATTTGTTTGATTGTATATTATTTTTATAAATAGTTTATTTAATATTTTTGTTGTTTGACTTGTTAATATATATTCTCATAGATTTTGCCAATCTTGGAAACGAACCCTGCGATGATGATGTGTACAATCTTAGATAGTTGTAAGTTAAAACTTTGGTAAGTTAATTATTCAACTTATATAACACATAGTATGATTACAAATATTACTTGACTTAATATATTTTCTTTTTATGTTTAATAGGTGTAACCATGCCTCGACTTTGTGGTCTCAAAGCTATCTCACATGTTTGGAGTCACTATGAAAGGATTGAAGAAGGTGATGATGGATGGTGGAAAGTAAGATGTAGTCATTGTCATCTTGTTTTATGTTACAATGCACGAGAAACTGGTACTAAGTCCTTAATGAGGCATGTTGAGCATTGTTTGGAGCGCAATTTGGTGAAGCCTATAAGGATTGAGTAGTTGTTGTGTTGTTTACTTGAATTTGAACTATTAGTATTATGTTTGGACTTTGGACTTGTTAATCTAAAGGTTGCTACTACTTTGTATTGTTATTAATGTGTTTGAACTATTACTTTGAAGTTTGGATTGTTTGTAGTATTGAATTATTACTTGAAGTGTTGAACTATTAGTTGAAGTGTCGTTTCTATGTTGCAGAGAATCTGTTTTATAACTATTACTTTGTATTGTTATTCTGTTTTATGTTGCACAGAATTAATGCTTATAGCTTATCGTTGGCCTGTTAGTTGAAACCAACAGATAACATGTTCTGCAAGCATTTTCTGGGCTGTGGGATTTCCTTAAGTTGTCAGCTGCTTCATCTGTAATGTTGTGTTTGGAGATGTGGTACTTTCAGATTTTGGTTTTAGTTGCTGGTTTGCTACCAAATCCTAAAGTGGCATTGGATTCTCTAGTTGTTTGGTGAGTGGGATATCTTGTTGTAAATTAGTTACCTCTGCATTGTGTTCCATTTGGGTTAATGTGTAGTTGATGATCATAGTACGTACCCACTGCTGTTTAGTGTTTATATATGATTTCTCATGTGTGTAGGATATACACATAGTACGTACCCACTGCCATCTTTATCAAAATACTGAAATGCAGTAAATAATTTTTCGTCTCTTTCCATCAATTGCTTGACTTAGCCTCTGTGAGCTTTGGCAAAGGCCATGGTAATATATATCATAATATCAGCACTCTTAATTTTAGTTTTACCTTATCGGATAAACCGATAATCGAACCGATAATGATCAATAGCCGATTAACCGATAACCGATAACCAATATTTTATCGGTTTGCTTATCGGTTTATCATATTTATAAACCGATAACCGATAGGCAAAACCGATAATATTCATAACCGAACCGAACCGACCGATGACCATCCCTACCATCAGTTGAGGATTAGGGCATCCGATTTCCCTAAGACAGCTTTTCGGACTCGATATGGGCATTATGAGTTTTTGGTGATGTTATTTGGCTGACAAATACCCCGACAGTATTTATGGATTTGAGGAACCGGGTGATAAGGCCCTATCTGGTTTCCTTTATGATTGTGTTTATTAATAATATCTTGATCTACTCCCGCAGCCGAGCGGAGCGTGAGCAGCATCTTCGGCTTGTACTTCAAACTCTGAGAGACAACCAGTTATATGCTAAGTTTTCAAAATGCGAGTTTTGGTTGAGCTCTGTCGCTTTCTTGGGGCACGTTGTATCAACAGAGGGCATTCAGGTGGATCCTAAGAAGATTGAGGCAGTTCAGAACTAGCCTAGGCCCACTTCAGCCACAGAGATCAGGAGCTTCTTGGGTTTGGCGGGTTATTACCATCAGTTTGTGGAGGGGTTCTCATATATAGCAGCCCGTTGACCAGGTTTACCCATAAGAGTGCCCCGTTCAGATGGTCGGACGAGTGTGAGGCGAGCTTTCAGAAACTCAAGACTGCTTTGGCTACGGCGCCAGTGTTGTTGTTGCCCATAGGTTCAAGATATTATACGGTATATTGTGATGCATCTCGTATTGGACTTATTGCGGTATTGATGCAAGATGGAAAGGTAATTGCATATGCTTCACAGCAGTTGAAGGTTCACAAGAAGAATTACCTTGTTCATGAATTAGAGCTGGCAGCCATTGTTCATGCGTTGAAGATTTGGAGGCACTATCTTTATGGCGTATCGTGTGAGGTATTCACGGATCATTGGATCTTGCTGTATTTGTTCAAATAAAAGAAACTCAATTTGAGACAGAGAAGGTGGTTGGAGCTATTGAAAAACTATGATATCACCATCTTATATCATCCCATGAAGGCCAACGTGGTGGTCGATGCTTTGAGTAGGAAGTCAGTGAGTATTGACAGCCTTGCGTACATTCCAGTTGGCGAGATACCGCTTGCATTAGATGTTCAGGAATTGGCCAATCAGTTCATGAGGTTGGATGTTTCTGAGCCCAGTCATGTTCTAGCTTGTACAGTCGTTCGGTCTTCATTGTTTGAGTGCATTAGGGAGCGGCAGTATGATGATCCTCATTTGCTTGTCTTTAGGGACACGGTGCAGCACGGTGATGCCAACCAGGTTACTGTTGGAGATGATGGAGTTTTGAGGATGTAGGGTTGTGTTTATGTGCCTAATGTATATGGACTTTGTGAGTTGATTCTTGAGGAGGATCACAGTTCTCGGTATTTTATTCATTCGGGTGCCGCCAAGATATATTAGAACCTGCAACAGCATTATTGGTGGAGGAGGATAAAGAAAGATATAGTTGCATATGTAGCTCGGTGTCTAAATTGTCAGCAGGTAAAGTATGAGCATCAGAGACCTAGTGG
Source organism: Nicotiana tabacum (assembly GCF_000715075.1). Classification (NCBI taxonomy): domain Eukaryota; kingdom Viridiplantae; phylum Streptophyta; class Magnoliopsida; order Solanales; family Solanaceae; genus Nicotiana; species Nicotiana tabacum. The sequence goes on along the minus strand of NC_134099.1, from coordinate 117,756,630 downwards.
TTTGCTTCAGAAGTTAGAGATTCCTGAGTGGAAGTGGGAGCATATCACTATTGATTTCGTTTTTGGACTCCCACGGACTCAGAAGAAGTTCGATGCAGTTTGGGTCATTGTGGATAGGCTGATCAAGTCAGTGCATTTCATTCCTGCGTCAATTACCTATTTTTCAGAGCGGTTGGCAGAGATTTACATCTGCGAGATCGTCTGTCTTCACGGTGTGCCCGTGTTTTTTCATTTCTGATCGAGCTACGTAGCTCAACTCGCACTTCTAGAGGGCAGTACAGCGTGAGTTGGGCATGCAGGTTGAGTTGAGCACATCATTTCATCCTCAGATGGACGGACAGTCCGAGCGCACTATTCAAATATTGGAGGATATGCTCTGCACTTGTGTTATAGACTTCGGAGGTTCTTGGGATTAGTTCTTACCACTTGCGGAGTTTGCCTACAACAACAACTACCAATCGAGCATTGAGATGGCTCCCTATGAGGCATTATATGAGAGGCAGTGCCGATCGCCGGTCGGATGGTTCGAGCCGGGGGAGGCTCGGTTGTTGGGTACAAATTTGGTACAGGATGCTTTAGATAAGGTCAAGATTATCCAGGATCAACTTTGCACGGCTCAGTCCAGGCAGAAGAGTTATACCGACCGTAGAGTTCGTGATGTTGCATTCATCGTCGGAGAGAGAGTATTGCTCCAGGTATCACCCATAAAGGGTGTGATGAGGTTTGGAAAGAAGGGCAAGTTGAGCCTTAGGTATATCAAGCCTTTTGAGATTCTTCAGAGAGTGGGTGAGGTGGTTTACAAGCTTGCATTGCCACTTAGCTTATCAATAATTCATCCAGTATTCCATGTATCCGTGCTCCAGAAGTATCACGACGATCCATTCCACGTGTTAAATTTTAGTTTTATCCAGTTGGACAAGGATTTGACTTATGAGGAGGAGCCGGTGGTTATTCTAGCCGGCAGGTTCGTCAGTTGAGGTCGCAGAGTTATCCTTTAGTTCAAGTGCAGTGGAGAGGTAAGCCCGTCAAGGCATCTATGTGGGAGTCCGAGTCAGACATGCGGAGTAGATATCCCCACCTTTTTCCCAGTCCAGGTACTTTTCTATGTCTGTTCGAGGACGACCAGCTATTTTAGAGGTAGAGAATGTAATTACCCGATAGTTCATCTTATGTTTTAAAACCTAATTCCATATTTCAAAGCCTTAAATACCTTATTTTAGTCCTCCTTGATTTGCGTGCATAGTCGGGGCATATCTTCGAAAAGTTTTATGTTAAAAACTGAGAAAATATGAAATTTTTACCTTAAAATTCATTTGAGTTGACTTCGATCAGTGTTTTGAGCAAACAGACCCGGATTCTTATTTTAACGGTACCGGTGGGTCCGTATCGTGATTTGAGTCTTGGGCGTATGCTTGAAATCGAATTCGTAAGTCCTTAGCCGGAGTTATCGGACTTTGTTGAAATTTGAAAGTTAAAGGCTTAATGATTTGGAAATGTTTGACCAATGGTTGCCTTATGGATATCGGGTCCGTATTTTGGTTCCGGAATTCGATATAGGTCCAATACTATATTTATGACTTGCCTGTCGAATTCGGTAAGAAACATAGTTAGTTTGACGTGATTCGGACGTCCAGTTGTGAAAATAGAAGTTTCAAAGTTTTCTTAAAAATTTCATTTGGTTTGGTTTTCAATTCGTAGTTCTAGGTATCTTTTGGCAATTTGATCGCGCGAACAAATTCGTATGATATTTGTAGACTTGTGTGCATATTTGGTTTAGAGTCCCAAGGGCTCGGGTGAGTTTCGGATAGGTTACGGAGTGATAATTGGACTTCGAAATGTTTCTGGAGCTTATGTTCTGGTTCAGGCCTCTGCTCTCGCATTTGTGAGATCTGGCATCGCATTTGCAACCTCTGATGGGTTCACATTTGCGAGCTACTCATCGCATTTGCGAAGAGTATCTAGGCCACCTTATGTTCGCATTTGCGAAATATACTTCGCATTTGCGACAGAAGGGGGCAGTGATCGCAAATGCGATCAAGTGGTCGCATTTGCGAAGGGTTAGTGTTCGTATTTGCAAACAATTCATCACAAATGCGATGAAAGTAGAGATGTGAAATCTTCGCATTTGCGAGCCCAGGTCGCAAATGCGACATCTGCAACTGATCAAATGGGACTTAGACGAGATTTTTGCTCATTCTTCAAATTTTCAAAACAAGAAAACCCTAGAGGCGATTTTTCAAAGAACTTTTCTTTCCCAAATCATTGGTAAGTGATTCTAAACTAGTTTCTTTCAATCTTTCACTACATTTCCTTAGATTTCAACCAAAAATCTTGTGTTTTCATGGTGAAAATTTGGGGTTTTGGGTAGAATTTGCGATTTTTGTAAAATAGGGATTTAGACCTCAAATTGAGGTCGGATTCCAAAATAAATTACATAACCGTCTCGGGGGTGAATGGGTAATCGGGTTTTGGTCCGAATTTCGGGTTTGGACCAAGCAGGCCCGGAAGTTGACTTTTTTTTACTTTTTCAATAATGACCTAAATTGAATTCTTCGCAATCGTGGGTAGTTTCTAAGGCTTAATATGAATCGTTTGGTTGGTAATTTTCTAGATTCTATTGATTTGGAGGCTTGTTCGAAAGGCAAAGCCGTGGTTGAGCTTTGAGTTTGGTCTTTGGAGTAAGATAAGTGTCGTGGTTAACCTTGGCTTGAGGGATTAGGACTTATTTGTCTATATGCTATGTGTTTAGATATTGGGTACAATGTATATGTGAGGTGACGAGTACTTATGCGTTGTTGTTGGGTTATAACATGCTTATAGGACTTGTTCTTTGTAATTATTGCTTTCCTTGATCATATTATCCATGTTTGGACTAGTTAATTGTTAAATTGATCGTTTTTATCATGATTATGAGCTTTGGTGATAATTGAGTATTGATTCCGAGTTGAGATTGGTATTGTGGAACTGTTGTTGAAGTAAGGCTTATACTTGTTGTTCCTATCTCTCTATTATTACTTGTTCATTGTTATGTGGTAAGGGAGAGTATTAATGCACGAAGGGTGATGTTGTGCCATGTTATGTGAGTTAATGCACGAAGGGTGATGTTGTGTCATTTCTATTGATTTATACAGTGAGTGAGTGTAAAATCACGAAGTGTGATGTCGTGCATTATCATCGTTTCATTGTGAGGTTGAGTAATAAAAGCACGAAGGGTGATGTCGTGCAATCTTTCTTCCTTGTGCTTAATTGTTTTTACTGGTTAAATACATATTGACTGTTTTGGTTATCATTCCGTTGTATCTCTCGTATCTTGTATCCCCTTTTGCATGTCCCCCCTCCCGATATTACCTGTATAGCTTTTATTTGTCGTTATCTTGTACATATACTATTAATTGTATAGGTTTATTATGTAAGTGTCTTGCCATAGCCTCGTTACTACTTCGTCGAGGTTAGGCTCGATACTTACGAGTATATGGGGTCGGTTGTATTCATACTATACTTTGCACTTCTTGTGCAGATTTTGGTGTCGGCCTTAGCTATTCGTGAGTTGGAGTAGTTTGGATTTTCTTGTTTGGAGACTCGAGGTAGGTCTGCTGGCGTCCACATACCTTGGAGTCCCTTCCCAGTTTCTTTATTTTACTATTTCCTTTCTTTGAGAAGAATTGTATTTTCTTTCAGACTTTGTTTGTAGTAAATCTTAGAAGCTCGTAAATCGTGACTCTAGATCCGAATTGTATCAGATATTATGGGTTTTATGTTATTCCATAATTGAGTTTTAGTTTCTGTTTAGCCTAATTGTTTCTGTTATTGAAATTGGCTAAAGTTGGCTTTAAGATTCCTCTAACGTTGGCTTGCCTAGCAAGTGAAATGTTAGGTGTCATCACGGTCCTGAAGAAGGGAATTTCGGGTCGTGACAGTTGTCCACAAAGAAGTGTTCGTTAAGATACCATCACATTAAATACTTTTAAACTATAATACGTAATTATCTAACTAATATGACAAAATTGATCATTTGTGTAAGTTTTGATGTTGTCCTTTTATTTTAAATTCATGTATTATGCTAATGTAATAATATCTTTCGACGTTTAGATGATTGCTGTATTATTATACATAAAATTTCTCTCATTAATTAAATTTTATTGTTCCTTCATATAAATAAATATTTAAATCATCACGTGTCATTATTAACCCGTAACGCATGTTCATAGATACTAGTTAACTATTATGTATTAGAAGTTAGAACTAAACTATAATTGAATTCAAAAGAAAAAGAATAAAGAAAAAATTAAAACAATTTGTTATTAAGTATATTATTACGTACATAAAGCAAGTACATTGTATTCAATGAACTAAAAAAGTTGAAGGTGGGACTCGAACCCAGATCATCCAACAAACAAGGGAATTTAAGCGCCCAACAAAACCTCTTCTTCCGGGTTTTGCCGAGACTAACGGGGTCCTTTGACCTCTCTATATGCAATGCAGGTCCGCCTCTGAATTTGGATCCCTGAATTTTAACTAAATATGTTAAATTTGAGCTCTAGAAATGCAAAACATTTTGATAAGAAATGCTTTAGCTCTCTTACTGAGCTTACTCAGTATAAACTTAAATTTAATCCGTACCAATAAACATTGGATACAAAACAACAACAATAACGATCCAGTATAATCTCACAAGTGGGGTCTGGGGAGGGTAATATATACGCAGACCTTACCCCTACCTCGAAGGTTAGAGAGGCTGTTTCCAGGAGACCCTCGGCTAAAAAAAAACAATAGGAGATGATATATTAGTACCATAAAAATGCATAATAAAAATAACAACAATATATAAGAGATATGAAATACAGAATACGAAATACGAAATAGATGGCTGGTATAGTAAAACTAGAAGGTAAAGCCATGCATCAATAGACGACCAATGACATTCTTAGTGTAACTCCTAAGATAGTAACTTTTTGTATACTTATTTTTGTTTCTGTTCTGTTTTTCTTCTTTTTATTTAATGTTTGTGAAAGCAATTAAGAGTAGATGGTTGCCAGCTGATTTTATTGCTTTACTCGGAACAAGTTGGCAGCTATTTGCAAGCATAACTAAGGCCTAAACACTTGTCAAGTAGTGGAAGTTATCTCTATCTCTATCAAACAAATTTGCTTCAAGGTTTGAAAAGTTATCGGCACCTTTCTTTCTTTTTGTCTTTTTTCAATTTTTGAAATGGGGATTAACTCGTAAATAATAAGCAAAGAGAAGGTAACATCAGGTTACTTTCACTATTTGATTAATGGATATGAATATATGGCAGTGCAAAAAAAGAATGCAATAGAGTTTAACTTGGAAAATCATTTCCCAAATGCATTTCCATGACCTAATATTCAATAATTAAACCAAAAGCAAAGTCAAACGCCACTTCTTTTGGGGGGGGGGGGGGAATTAACTTTTCCAAATATCAAAACCACAACTCTTTAAGAATGAAATTTGTTTTTCGTAAATCCAATAAAACATTTTGCAGGAGCTCAACAACAACATAAAAGGTAAATTTTAGCGGCTCTAGGCTAAAAATTTTGTACTTTATCTATTGTATCTCTAAATTGGCTAAACTTGAAGATTTTACTTGTCAAAATAGAATATGAATCACAAATACTGAAAGATGAGCACAGAAAACTATGAATACAAAGCAAAAATACAACATATAAAAAGCACCAAATCCACTGGCCTAGCTTAGACAAAAAACACCAGCTGGCCTGTTTGGATCCTACCTATAAAAGCTTAAAGGAAAAAAAAGGACTAAAATAACAGGATTTTCCCAATAAATCTAAGGGCTAACCAGGCAATTACCAAAAACTCATTGCAATGGCTGTCCCCTAATCCTATCAACAAACATCTATAAACAAAAAATTACAAAGATTACATTATACCAGTTTCTAAATTTGACTAAATTATAGTAGAGAAGCCCAATCAATCTAATGAGATGGATACTTCTGCAACATGAATTTCTCCGAACACATGTCCCAAATAGAATCCTCATCTGCAAACTCCGTGAACGTCAAGTCAGAAATGGGCGATGACCCGCCCGATCCAAAACCCGAACAGGAACCCGACCCATCACTTTCTGACCCAACTTCTGCCGGCTTTCTTTCCTCTTTCTTGGAAGACACTTTCCGCTTCTTTTTAGTGTCAATGCTCTTCCCTTGAGCTAAGTCTTGACAAATGGCTTGTAGCTTAGCGTCTACTGAGGAGTGAAGTGGCTTGTACTCACCGAATTCGCCCCCAATTAACGAGCCGCTATGGCGGAGGTGAGGGAAATTCAGACGAGCAAAGTCGCCCCTGAGTTTATAGGCCGCCTTGTCATAAGCCAAGGCGGCCTCCTCAGCAGTGTCAAAGGTGCCAAGCCAAAGTCGGGTCCGGTTCTTGGGCAGTCGGATCTCTGCCACCCATTTTCCCCAGTGGCGTTGTCTAACACCACGGTAAAGCTTTGGGGGTTTGGGTGGCCAGCCCGATTGCTTCATCGAAACCGGCTTTGGGCTCAAAAGAGAAGCATGATGGTTATGCTGATGTGTCAAAGAATCTTGGAAAGTGGCAGCTGATGACATAATTTGTTGTTGGTGGTGGTTGTTTTGGAGGTAGATTTGGGCTTGGATCTGGTGAACCTGCGCTTGTGTTAATTGATCCAACCCAATTGAGCCCGGTTGCTCCATTTCGAAACCCAAAAATCCTTGTGAAAAAGTAGGGTTTATGGTTGTGGAAGTGGAGCAACCATCATAGCTCATATTGGGCTGAGATGTTAAAGAAAATGAATCATAGGGATATGAAGTAGAAGTAGAAGAAGTAGTGGTAGTAATAGGAAAAGATTGAGAATTTGTAGATGGAAAAGAGAAAGAAGAAAAAGGAGAAGGTGAAATAGAAGGATAATTAATAGGGGAAGCACTTTTGATAAAAGGTGCAAGTGCTTCCATCAGCTCACCACCACCCTGCAAAGAGTTTGATGAGTTAAGATCTAAAAGTGTACTAGTCCAAAAATCCGTTGTAGCTGCCATACCTAAAATTCACACAAATTTAATAAAAAAAGAATTAAAAGATCAACCTGTTTCTTATCAAATAAAAGAAAAGGTGATTGATTACCAAGAATAATAAACCAACAAATAGTGAAAATACAAAAAGATAAGTGGATACAAAGAGGTCTTCAAATAACAACCCCTTTTTTCCTGTGGTTACAAGAAATCAACCTTAGAAGGGACAACTAATAAGCCCTCTAAAGCTGAAAATATTAAAAACAAAGAATGAATAATGAACTCTACAAATTTACTGAAAATCTTGAATCTCGTTTCTGAAAACACCTAGCTTTTAAGAAAAAATCATTTAAGTTTGCATTTTCTCCAATTTTTTACAAATTCAAAAACCTCAAAAACACAAACTCATAAAACCTTCTTGAAAGACAGATTGCTTACAGAAAGGGATTAAAGAAACGGGATGATACAGAAGGGGGAAGAAAATAAAAACAAAGATTACCCTAACGAAAACTTAAGTTTTTTGAAGAATTTTTAATTTTGTGTGTAAGTGTGTGCAGAAGTGAGAAATAGATGCGTATGTATCTCTCTCTCTCAGCCTCACTCTTTTTTATTTTGTGGCCTTTATCTTCTCATATGTCTCCTTTTATAGCCTTTTCGCCCCTTGTTTTTACACCTTTAACCATCCTCGGTTGTCACGCTCTCCTTGTGCGTTTAATTCTTTTCTATCTACCGGTCTTTGATTTAGGAAGCATTCACCAAACTAGGACTTGAGCCAATAATATGATGACATCTGGAATGTCTAATGACACCTGCATTTGGTAGCTTACACCTGTCAGTTTTCGTTCAACTCTCTCTCTCGATGATTCTATTGAGCGTTTATTGACCGTTAATTCTATTCGTCTTTTCTTTTTCTTTTGTTTCGTTGTATTTCCCTGCCAAAATTTATGGCTTTGTTACAAAGCAAAGACAACTATAGAGAAACTGATATATTATTCCAATTCAAATTAATGTACATAATGAACTGAAATTTCTTCTATTTATAGAAGAAAGGAAGTTGTTGTGTAAGCTGCTACTATACCAGATATGGATAATCTTCTACTGAGAGCAATGTTTATTCATAACGGAGTACTGAAAAGATAAGCTTATTATATTCGGTATGGATAATCTTCTACCGGGGATAATGTTTATCCATAACTGGATACTGAAAGAATAAGCTTATTATACCCGGTATGGATAATCTTCTACTGGGGATAATGTTTATCCATAACCGGGTACCGAAATGATAAGCTTCTTCAGGAAGCTTATTTCCAATAGAGTACTAAATAGATAAACATATTTACGGTGGAGTCTCATATGGATAAGCTTCTTCAGGAAGCTTATTTACAACGGAGTACTAAATGAACATCCATAATATAATATATTTATAACACTCCCCCTTGGATGTTCATTAAAAGATAATGTGCCTCATTAAAACCTTACTAGGAAAAACCACGTGGGAAAAAATCCCAGTGAAGGAAAAAGAGTACACATATTTAGTAAGACGCATTGCTAGGTGCCTCATTAAAAACCTTATAAGGAAAACCCCATGGAAAAAACCTTAGTAAGGGAAAAAGAGTGCATCGTGTATTTTACTCCCCTGATGAAAACCTTGTTTCAAATATTTGAGTCTCCGCATTCCAATCTTGTATACCATCTTCTCAAAAGTTGAAGTTGGCAAAGATTTAGTGAATAAATCTATCACTTGAACGGATTTGTTGCACATCAATGTCACCACTTTTCTTAAGATCGTGTGTGTAGAATAATTTTGGTGAAATGTGCTTCGTTTTATCTCCTTTTATAAATCCTCCCTTCAATTGGGCTATGCATGTAGCATTGTCTTCGTATAAAATTGTGGGTCTTTTCTCACATTCCAAACCACATTTTTCTCGAATAAAATGAATTATTGATCTCAACCATACGCATTCCCTACTTGCTTCATGAATAGCTATTATCTCAGCGTGATTTGAAGAAGTAGCAACAATAGATTGCTTTGTGGAGCGCCATGATATGACAGTACCTCCATATGTAAATACGTAACCGGTTTGAGATCGAGATTTATGGGGATCAGATAAATAACCTACATTTGCATAACCGACAAGATCTGCACTATCTTTGTTAGCATAAAACAAACCCATATCAAGAGTTCCCTTTAAATATCGCAATATATGCTTAATCTCGTTCTAATGTCTCCGTGTAGGAGAAGAACTATATCTTGCTAGTAAATTAACAGAAAATGCTATGTCAGGCCTTGTAGCATTAGCAAGATACATTAGTGCACCAATTGCACTGAGATAGGGTACTTCGGGACCAAGGAGTTCCTCGTCCTCTTCTGGAGGTCGGAACAAATCCTTATTCACTTCAAGTGATCGAACAACCATTGGTGTACTCAATGGGTGCGCTTTGTCCATGTAAAAGCGTTTTAAGACCCTTTCTGTATAGGCAGATTGATGGATATAGATTCCGTCTGCTAAATGTTCAATTTGCAGACCAAGACAAAGTTTTGTCTTTCCAAGATCTTTCATCTCAAATTCTTTCTTAAGATATTCAATTGCCTTTTGGAGCTCTTCTGGAGTTCCAACAAGATTTACGTCATCAACATAAACAGCAAGTATAATAAATTCTGATGTCATTTTCTTTATAAAAATACATGGACAAATAACATCATTTATGTAACCTTCTTTCAGCAAATATTCACTAAGGCGATTATACCACATGCACCCAGATTGCTTTAAACCGTACAAAGATCTTTGTAATCTGATTGAATACATTCCCTGAGATTTTGCTTCAGGCATTTTAAATCCTTCAGGGATTTTCATATAAATTTCATTATCAAGTGAACCGTACAGATAAGCTGTAACTACATTCATTAGATGTATTTCAAGCTTTTCATGTAGTGCTAAACTGATGAGATATCGAAATGTTATGGCATCCATAACAGGTGAATATGTTTCATCAAAATCGACTCCAGGTCGTTGTGAGAATCCTTGTGCAACAATGCGAGCTTTGTATCTTTCAACTTCATTTTTATCATTCCTTTTTCGCACAAAAACCCATTTATGACCAACTGGTTTTATACCAGTAGGTGTTTGGACTACTGGTCCAAAGACCTCTCTTTTAGCAAGTGACTTCAATTTCGATTGAATTGCCTCTTGCCATTTTGGCCAATCAGATCTTTGTCGACATTCTTCGACAGATCGAGGTTCAAGATCCTCACTATCTTGCATAATATTAAGTGCAACATTATATGCAAAAATATTATCCACCACTATTTCAAATCGATTTAAATTAATCCCATCACCGATCGAACTTATTAAAAGTTCCTCACTCACATGAGCTTCGGGTTCATTGATTTCTTCAGGAATCTCAGAACTAATCAGATTTTGGGTCTCTTCAGGAGATTCCTTCATAGTATCGTTTTGATCATTTGTCGATTTTCTTTTTCGAGGATTTCGATCCTTAGAACCCAAAGGCCTACCACGCTTCAGGCGTGCTTTAGGTTCACTAGCTCTCATGCTAGTAGATGGTCCTACTGGGACATCAATTCGGATAGGCACATTCTCTGCTGGGATATGTGACTTAGTTATCCTTTTCAAATCCGTAAATGCGTCTGGCATTTGATTTGCTATATTCTATAAATGGATGATCTTCTAGACCTCCTGATTACATATAGGGGTACGGGGATCAAAGTGAGATAATGATGAAACTTTCCACACAATTTCTCTTTTGATTTCCTTTTTCTCTCCCCCTAATTGTGAGAAATTTGTTTCATCAAACCGACAATCTGCAAATCGAGCAGTAAATAAATCTCATGTCAATGGTTCAAGATAGCGAATAATAGAGGGTGATTCAAACCCAACATATATTCCTATCCTTCTCTGTGGTCCCATCTTACTACGTTGTGGTGGTGCTACTGGCACATATACAGCACATCCAAAAATTTGTAGATGGGCAATATTTGGTTCATGACCAAAAACTAATTGTGACGGAGAATATTTATTATAATGTGTCGGTCTGAGACGGATAAGTGATACTGCATGCAAGATAGCATTGCCCCAAATAGTAGTGGACAATTTTGTTTTCATAAGTAGTGGTCTTGCTATCAATTGCAGGCGTTTAATAAATGACTCTGCAAAACCATTTTGAGTATGAACATAAGTTACAGGATGTTCAACTTTTATCCCAACTGATAGACAATAATCATCAAAAGCTTGAGATGAGAATTCTCCAACATTATCAAGGCGAATGGCCTTTATAGGATAATCTAGGAATTGTGCCCTTAATCGAATTATTTGGGCTAATAGCTTTGCAAACGCCAGGTTGCGAGATGATAGTAGGCACACATGAGACCATCTTGAAGATGCATCTATTAGGACCATAAAATATCTAAACAACCCACTTGGTGGGTGAATAGGTCCACATATATCCCCATGTATACGCTCTAAAAAGGCAGGGGATTCAATACCAACCTTCATTGGTGATGGTCTAGTGATCATTTTTCCTTGATAACAAGCATCACAAGAAAATTCGTCATTTGCAAGAATCTTCAGGTTCTTTAATGGATGCCCACTCAAATTTTCAGTAATTCGTCTCATCATTATTGATCCGGGATGGCCCAAACGGTCATGCCAAAGCACAAAAGTATTTGTCTGTAAACTTCTGGTTTACGATAGAGTGTGCTTCAATTGTACTAATTTTTGAATAGTATAAGCCAGAAGATAAAGTTGGTAACTTTTCTGCAATGCATTTCTGGCCAGAAATATTCTTTGTAATACAAAGATATTCCCTGTTCATTTCATCTATTGTCTCAACATGATACCCATTTCGGCGGATATCTATAAAACTCAACAAGTTTCTTCGGGACTTGGAGGAGAACAATGCATTGTCTATAATAAGTGTTGTTCCCTTAGACAGAAATATTATGGCTCTTCCGGAGCCTTCAATCAAACTTACATTACCAGAAATTGTTGAAACATTTGCTTTTTCCTTATGCAAATAAGAAAAGTATTTCTGATCGTTGAATATGGCATGAGTTGTTCCAGTATCAATAACACAATATTCATGATTTGTCTTTGATCCAAACATAATTTGAGGATTATCCATATTCTTCAAAATAACATAAATAAAATATATTATAGTAAACATTATTATCAAAGCATAACTTTTATTTATGTACAACAATTACATAACCATACTATCTATTACAAACAACAAAAATTAAAATATTTACATTTCTACAGATTCACTACCGATTACATGACTTGTTTCTCCTTCTGGGAGTGCAAAGTAATCAGCTACATCCAAATGCATGAAGTCTAAATTATCTTCAAAAATAAAATTTGCTTCAGTATTTTTCTCAGTCTTCTGCAGGGAGGCTTGATAAAGCTCAACCAGGTGCTTTGGCGTATGACAGGTACGTGACCAGTGCTCTTTTCCTCCACATCTATAACATGCATTTTTTGCATTTGGCGCTTGCACCGCTTCATGCTTTTGTTCCTTCCTTTTCCACTGCTGGTGGTGAGGAGGCTTCTTTGGTACATTATTATTACCATGATTGGGGTTTCTTCCCCGACCACGGCCATGACCACGACTGGGGCCACGACCTCTTCCACGTTTAGCTTGGTGGAAGTTCGTCTCATTCACTTCAAGGAATGGACAAGAACCAATAGGTCGGCTTTCATGTTTTTTCATTAATAGTCCATTATGTTGCTCTGCTATAAGAAGATGTGAGATAAGTTCAGAATACTTTTTAAATCCCATCTCTCGATATTGTTGCTGCATGAGCATATTCGAGGCATGAAAAGTGGTGAAAGTTTTCTCCAACATATCATGATCAGTAATATTATCACCACATAATTTCAATTGGGAAATAATTCTGAACATAGCAAAATTATACTCACTGATAGATTTAAAATCTTGTAGCCTTAGATGAGTCCAATCATAACGTGCATGTGGAAGAACGACCATCTTCAGGTGGTCATATCTATCTTTCAAATTATTCCACAGTATGACTGGATCTTTAATAGTGAGATATTCCATTTTCAGGCCCTCATCAAGGTGATGGCGTAGGAATATCATTGCTTTGGCACGGTCTTGGTTTGATGCCTGATTTTTATCCTTGATGGTGTCTGCCAAACCCATCGCATCAAGATGAATTTCAGCATAAAGCACCCAAGACATGTAGCTTTTGCCCGATATATCCAGGGCTACAAATTCAAGTTTAGAAAGATTTGACATTATTTAGGAAAAGAAAGTTCTTACCTCTAATACTTTCAAAGTATTTGCTCGAGATGTCAGAGTCTCGTGCTGATAACGTGTTATAAAATAAAGACTGTAAAGTAAAGACAACTATAGAGAGAAACTGATATATTATTCGAATTCAAACTGATGTACATAATGAACTAAAATCTCTTCTATTTATAGAAGAAAGGAAGCTGCTGTGTAAGCTGCTACTATACCAGATATGGATAATCTTCTACTGAGAGCAATGTTTATCCATAACGGAGTACTGAAAAGATAAGCTTATTATACCCGGTATGGATAATCTTCTACCGGGGATAATGTTTATCCATAACTGGGTACTGAAAGGATAAGCTTATTATACCCGGTATGGATAATCTTCTACCGGGGGTAATGTTTATCCATAACTGGGTACTGAAAGGATAAGCTTATTATACCCAGTATGGATAATCTTCTACCGGGGATAATATTTATCCATAGCTGGATACTGAAAGGATAAGCTTATTATACCCGGTGTGGATAATCTTCTACCGGGGGTAATGTTTATCCATAACTGGGTACTGAAAGGATAAGCTTGTTATACCCGGTATGGATAATCTTCTACTGGGGGTAATGTTTATCCATAACCGAGGTACCGAAGTGATAAGCTTCTTCAGGAAACTTATTTCCAATAGAGTACTAAGTAGATAAACATATTTACGGTGGAGTCCCATATGAATAAGCTTCTTGAGGAAGCTTATTTACAACGGAGTACTAAATGAACATCCATAATATAATATATTTATAACATGCTTTTCTTTATTTGATTTTCAAAAAGTATTATGTTTGTTTTAAAATAACTTAATTGCAATTAATTACGTCTCACCTTCAAACTATACAAATGTATGGGTAAAAATCGAACTAAAGAAATTATCAATACGGGCGGTTTGGCTGAGGTCGATTAGTGATCAATAAAATAAGCCGTTGAGTGGTTCATCAGGCCGAGGTCTAGCAGCACAGACAAAAACAACGTCTAGTATAGCGTAGGAACTTTCAAAGAGAATATTCTATTCCCTCTATTTGTACCTTCTTAGGTTTCTTTGGGAATATCCCGTATAAATAGTTTAAGAGATAGCAAAAGGCATGTAATATTCCATATGATAAGAACACTTTTGAATAGTAAGCTTTCTAGATAAATATAAAAAATAACTTTCTGAGAAAGATTCGATATTTACCGAGAAAGTACCCCATATTCTCTCATATTCTTGTCATTTATCATTGTAGAAAGAATAAATCTTTCACCTCATTTAATATTGGGCGAATCTTCCTACTTGTTTACATTTAGTGTCATTTATTGTATTTATTGCTTATCATTATCCTCACTCTATTAGTAACCATAACATTTGATGTATAATGCATTGAATCCATTTTCACATGACCCCCATACTTATTTGCTTAAATCTGTTTTATATCCAAGGTTATTATATTTAACTAGAATTAGCCCCTTGTTCTTTTATTTAATTAGTTTAACAAAGAGTTTTACACTTTGTGCTCAAACAATTTGGCATCGTCTGTTGGGACTTTCTAGTTAAAATTTTGGTTTCCTCTAGATTTATAACAAAAAAACGCAACAAAAAAACACAACACTTCCTTGTGCACACAAATTTAACATGGCAAGTAATGGAGAGGAAAAAAGGAAAGTAATAGCCGACCTCACCACTAACCTCCTTAACACAGTCAACGAAGTCGATGAAACGGAGGGTGAGGACGTAACACCAAATACCTCTCCCTGGCGAAATAGTTCGCCCCCTCCTCATGGTAGCATTACAACCTCGCACGGTAAATGGGCCTTTACATCCACAACGGAAGAGGCACCACCAGTAGTGAAAAGGCTGCTCGAGGCATGGTTGACATACACGCTGACCAGCATTCTCAACAAGCCCGCCCAAAGGACGAATAGAGAAACTGCGAGAGTCTGCATCACACCAGTGACAGACGAGCAGCACGACCCTTCTCTTGTGACAGGTATTATTCACGACGTTAGTGATGTAGGTAATGACACCTTCACAACCATTTTGAGGAAGATGGAGGAAATGAAGAATGAGAATAAAATGCTTCGTGACTAAATGAAAAGCATCAAGAAATGGTAGACAAAATACCAGGCGCCCCAAAACTCTTACCAAAAAGGGATGTCGGCCAGCTCGTTAAGCAACCGTACAGTGAAGAAGCTGTACCACAGGCCATATCTAAAACCTTCAAAATACCATCGTACTTGAAAATATACAATGGCACGACGGACCCTGAGGATCATGTGACCCACTATGTCACCGTAGTAAAAGACAACGATCTCGCCAAAGAACAAGTGTCCTCCATATTACTGAAGAAGTTTGGCAAAACCCTCACCGGGGGAGCACTAACTTGGTATTCACAGCTGCCCGCACACTCAATTGAAACGTTTGAGGAAATGCCGACAAGTTTGTGACTGCCCATGCCGAGGCTAATAAAGTAGAGGCGAAGGTGAATGACATATTTTCCATCAAACAATCACTCGGTGAGGGACTAATAGATTTCCTCGCGCAATTAAACCGTGTGAGGATGACCTTACCAAATGTGTCAGAGGGAATGGTAGTAGCAACTTTCTAGAACGGGTTAAATAGGAATGGTTCAAAGGCGACCAAAAAATTGTTAAGCTGACTCATGAAATATCCCCCAACCACTTGGGACGAGATACACAACGCTTACTGTGCCGAAGTGCGAGTTGATGAGGACGACCTCAACGGGCCAACTCAACGGATGACCTCAGTCCAGATGGAATCCAGGAGAGACCGAAGAAATGACAACAAAAAGGACCATGCAGGCCCGCGACTCAACCGTGAAAGACATCAACCATATGTCAGAGTTGCCATCATACCACCTCCCCGTCATGGCGACAGCCCATCCAGGCCGTCAACAGGGACTCACCGAAGCGAAAGAGGTATGCCTCCACTTTTATCTGCTCACAATTTCTGTGCTTCTCCCTCAGAAATAGTCTGCGCCCTAGAGAAACTCGGCCCAAAAGTGAAATGGGTGTAGAAGATAAAGTCTGACCCAAACACCAGAAAGTCAAACGCCCTAGCGAGTTCCATCAGAAACGAGGCCACAAAACCGAGGACTGCATCGCTCTCAAGAAAGAGGTCGCGAACATGCTTCACCAAGGATATCTGAAGGAACTTTTGAGCAATCGAGGAAGAACAAACTTCGCTCGAGGATGCGAACAAACTTCATTCAATATTGGGTAAATCTTCCTCCTTATTTGCATTTAGTGCCATTTATTCTATTTATTTCTTATCATTATCCTCACTCTATTAGTAACCATAACATTTAATGTATGATGCATTGAATCCATTTTCACATGGCCCCCATGTTATTTGCTTAAACCTGTTTTAGATCCAAGTTTATTATTTTTAACTAGAATTAACCCATTATCTTTTTATTTAATTACTTTAACAAAAAGTTTTACACTTTTTGGTCAAACAACGAATAGTACGTATGTGTCTTATTCCACCAATAACAAATTTTATCCGTCGATTGGTACTACTTATCGAGTCGTGGAAACTACCCCTTACATAAATATATGATAAAGCTGCGTACAATAGACCTTTATGATCCAGCCTTTCCTGGGCCGTGTCCATAGCGGGATCTTAGTGCACCGGGCTGCCTTTTTGATTGGTACTACCTATATTAAACCTTTAGGGGTCGCAAGGTTCAATTGTGATAGACAAGGATACTCTATGGGATTAACTATCTCACTTTTATATGGGATAGTTAATTTTATTATTTTGGTATAAGATAAATCTCGTCATTAGTTAATACCTATAACCAAACATAGGATAAATACAAGGAAAAATTTCACATAAGAACAACTGAGCTCCGTGCTTTTCAATTTTATAGCCCATATTTCAGTTTACAACCAACTAGCCCAAAAATAATAGGCTAAAATTCAACATCCAACTCCAATAGATTCTAGAAATTACTATTTAATTTTTAAAAAAGATTGCTCAAGCTTTTAAGTTAATTTTCGAATCGGTAACTGTGACCCAAATATTAGTTCAACAAACCAAATCCATTTGGATGGTGAAAATTAAATTTTTAACAAGCTTAAACATGTGGGTTTAAATTTCGAATTTGAATTTGTGAGAAATTTGAAGTGAGTGTTATTTAGACTTGTTAGAAATAGTATAAGGGGGTTGTATATAAAATTTGAAGTCATTTAATGGAGATTTGGACTTGTTTTGAACAAGAATTGCAACTGAAAATTATGGAAGATGTTCATTTACAGATGCTTGTATAAAGGTGTATAAAAATGTATAATAGGGTGTAAGATGTGTTTATATACTCATATACACTATTATACAAGATTATACATAATTATACAAAAAACTGACTTCGACTTCTTCCTTGCGTCTTTTCTAAAATTTAACTCAAATCTTGCTCAAATCTACTCCAAATCACTTCAAATATAAATTTTGAACTCCTTTTGATATTTTCAATCGATTGGAACGATACCCAATCCAAATAACTAACAAACTCAAAAAAATCCTATTTTCGAAAGCAAAGCTTTGAATGGTTTAATGGTGGAGTTTTACTCTTCAATTTTCTTACATTGCAACCAGGTGACACAGGGTAAGAAGCAGCAATGGCAGATGGCCTTTTGAAACATATGTAGAAGATGTGAGAAGAAGAGAGAGTGAAAGTAATGATTGTGATAACACATATTTAACTCCATAGCTTTTAGAAGCAATGATTGTAAGAACACAAGTTTTGAATTTGCTAGTGCTTCCAAAATATATACAATATAGGCTAGGTTGGGTAAAACTTAAAATCATTGGCCATTTTTTATTATGGTGTGAAGTCATGTGTATTTTCTTGTAATTCTTTCTAAATACAATATCATATTCTATCTCGAAATTAATATCCTTATCGGGGTAACCAACCAATCCCTTAGTCCACTATGTTCTTAAACTAAATTTTGTTTTAGATTTTAAGAGATTTATCAAGATAATTCTATTCTAAATGATTTAAGTTTAACTCCTCTTATTTACCACCTACATTGATACGGAGGTATACAAAATCATCACAGGTATATGTGTAACTCGTACACTCTGTCGCAATCTTTTCCTAAGAAGTTATTTTTCAAGAAGGAAATTGAAATTGAAAATAAACCAGTAAAAATTATCCAAATTATGCCACCGAAGGATAAATTTTAAAAGAAATTTGCCGAAGACAATAATATAAGGGCTGTGTCAATGAGGTTGGAAGAAGTACGTGAATATTATATTTAGAAAAAGACAGATGTCAGAAATTCTAAATTTAATAGGCTAGTACAATGTATATACATGAATTTATGATACAATAAATAAGCAATAGTCAAATCGTTTTGTAGTAATTTAATTGCAAACAATCATGGGGTAGTCACATGATAGTGTTTGAGGGCAGTGGAGGGGCTTGTGGAAAATGGAAATGGTCCAATTCAAGATGCAACTATTTGGTATTTCAACTTTTGTTTTTAGCATTGGCTTCAATTTAGTGGCACGATTGTAAGTATTATACTTAATGATAAATAAATAAATGGGGTTTGATTGAGTCTTTCAACGAGAGATCACCAACAACAACAACATAAGAAGTGATTATTTTTTAATTAATGAAATGATTAGAGATAATATTAACATCTTCATTAGCTCCTAACCACAAGTTTAACGAAATTAAAATGCATGTGTTGCTCATCATTAGCTTTTCGATGAGTTATTTATTTTGGCAGAATACATCGGCATCGGCAGGCCATTAAACTTGTCTTTCCTTTTCACCATGACACTTTATCTTGAGTCTGTTTCATTTGAACCCTATAACAGGTTATTACTGTGTTACTTAGACACAAAAAATACATGGGCCACCTTGCGTGGGAATCACAGATGTTTAGCACATGAGGATTATTAAAAAAGCTGACATGGATTATTCCAACAGTAATAAACCAAACCCCACGTTATTTTCCTTATTTTAACCCTTTTCTCCATCATTATCTTCTCCCAAGCCCTAATTTCTCTCCATTTCAACTAAGCTAAATTCTTCATCAAGAAGTGAAAATCAAAGCTTTATTTTTTTCAATTTGAAAGAACTCCATCCTCCTTAGTCGAATTTTTGACGTAATCTTTCCTGCTACTTCTCTTAATTTCTGTTCGAATAATGTTTCAAAGCACCAAAAGGGTTGACTGGTGTCGTTGTGGTCGTCCGTGTGAACTGAAATTTCATGGAGTGATGCTAACCCAGGAAGAAGGTACTTTGTATGCAAAATTGGCAAAGTAAGTGTTTTTCACACAAAAATTTTTTATACGATTTTATTTGCCATTGACTTATATTAGTTCATTTTTTTTTGAAGGACAATGGGGGATGTAAATATTTTAGATGGTTTGAGGACGAATTTCCTGAGTAAGCGAATAAAGTTATATGAGGTTTGTTGAAGAGAGTGAAGGCATTTGATCAAGAAAGAGATCGAGCAAAAAAATGGAGGAACACAGTAGTGTTTGTTGTTCTACTAGTGGCCTTAATCATATGACTTTGTTGTGGTTCTTGCTTTTGTTGATGGGCTGAGTCAAGTTTCTAAAAAAATCGTTTGTAATTTAGGCTAGTTAATGTAGTTAGTGTTGGAAATTGTTGCTCCACTTTTGTTCATTGCTGCTGTACTTGGTGGTAGGGATCCTATTTTGTGTAATTGATACTGCCTTATCAATGCAATATATCTTTATTTTTGTTAAAAAAATTTCATTTACAGTTTTTTAGTCTTATGAATGGAATGGAACTTACTTCATTGCAAAAACTACTAAAAGAAGTGCTGCAAATTACAGAAGTGCATATTACAATAGTACAAAAGGAATGAAACTTAGTTCATTGTAAATCAAAGAAGTGATGTCATATTATATAATCCAGTTTCAAAAGATACCAGTGAGTGCAGCAAACCACATTCAACAAAAAAAATCAAGGTTTAACAAAAACAAGTGCTACATATTACATAATCTTGATTGGTTACTAATTTTTTTGGCTAGTTTATCCATGATCACTTGAGTTGAAGACTGAGATGCTGCTTGTGTTCCAACTTGTTTTCTTTTACTTGCACTCATTTGCTGTAGTTGCGAAGTAGTAATAACATCTCTCCCATTCCATCTAAGTCCTAGAAGCCTAATTCCATCATCCAGATTCACATCAGTGATGCTCCTTACTTTAGTCTCATAGTTGTTAACCCTTTCACTTGATAAATCAGGCTGCAATTGTACAAAATCAGAAACCTAAGTAAGTAAAAATAACCAGGCTGCAAAAATAACCAGAAATCAGGTTGCAAAACCAGAAACCAAACCAGAAATCAAGATTCTTACACTAAGGAATGTCCTTCCAATCTCTGTGTTAGTGTAGCATCTAAAGCCATTAGTTCTTGGCCTTTTTTCCCCAAAAGCAACAGATAATTTTGCAGTTGCAGGTCAACTTCCCCTTCCCCCTTTTCCAGTAGATAAAGACCCTCTTGCTGCCTTTGATTTTGGGGATCTTTCCCTGGGAGCAGTCTAAGGAAGTGCATCTGGAAATACATCTTTTTTAGGTCTAATAGCTGCACTAGGTGCATTTCCTCTTCCCCTGCCCCTTCATCTATTAATAGTTGTTGTTGTTTCATCGTAGATTGAACTCCTTTGAGTTGGTTGGCTTGATTGACTTCCTTGTGGTTCTTGTCTACTTGATGACCCTCTAGGTGCAACCTAAAATGAATACATACATATAGTTAATTTCAGCTTAAATGATTAATAGAAAGTTAGATAAAAACATATCATACCCTTGATGTACATGCTTTTTTTTGTTGTGGCCTACTTGATGACATTATGAACATGTCATCTTGACTCTTTTTTTGGACAACTTTCACCATTTTTTCTTAGGTTCATTCCTTTCCTTCCTTCTATTTCTTTGGGGGCTGCCTGGCATTGGCCTTGGGGCTGGTGGTTCAATGGTAGGATTATAACTCTTAGGCCACATCTTCAGGTTAGGAATTGGTTGAACGAAGTGTTCATAAGCCTTCAGAAATGTTTCCTTTGTGTACCAATGCTCCACATATTGATCTGGATCATCTTGTAGGTAATAGTATGCACACACAACATGTTCACATGGGATGCCTCTCAACCTCCAAAATCTATAACTACAAGTATTCATCCTAGTGTCAACTATAAACCTCAAATCTCCTTTTTTGATTTCAAATCCATCCTGCCCATTCTATATAACTTGGCACTGTCTAGCTAAATCCTTGTTTTCTTCTAATGTTAGCCTAGCCATAGGTGATATATTTGAAATCCATATTTCATCAAACTTTATTATATCAACCTGTCTAGATATGATTTTATGCCTAATTTCATCTAACATGGTAACAATACTTTTGTGCCTAGCAGTAAATATCCATGAGTTAAAAGTCTCACACATGTTATTCTCTACTATGTCATATCTGGAATATTCTTGGAAGAATGCCCTGCACCATGACTCTCTTGGGTACTTCATCATGTCTTCACATATAGTTGAGCTAAGTTTCCTCATGTTTGCAACTTCTTTGTTGTACTTAAACAGATAGCTAGCCGTTGCAACCCTCCAGAATTGTTTTCTCCTTTCTTCTCCATTTCATTTCTATCAGCCTCATCGGGAAGTTCATCAAGATCTGACTTACTACTAGCTACCTCTGAAGCAACCTTTTCTTCACCAGCCTCTTCTCCACCATTTAGATTCTCTATACTAGCAACTTCCTCTTCTACATTACCAGAAAAATCTTCCCCACCAGTAGCGACCCCTTCCCCACCAATAACAGTCTCAAACTCTTCAAGTATAGGTTGTTCAACAGGTTGTGGTCCATTTATACTATCTGGACCATCTTCTAATGTTGCCCTAGATGGATTATTTATTGTGTTGTTACTTTCTTCAACAACCTCTGGCCCACATAATTATCCAATTGGGACTACTCTATCAGGAATTATCTCAACAACATGTGAAATGTACAAGTCTAAAATACCTTCCTTACAGTAACAAGAAATATTATATAGTTGTTTATCATTTTCCACCATGACAAATTCTTTGGAATCAGGGTTAAAGACATAAAAAAACCCCAATAGTTGCATAACCCAACCCCCTTGTGTAATATTAAAGTTCAAACAGGGAGAAATGGTCTTTGTCAATAGAAAACTGATTTATCTCTATATTAGTGACATATTTGGCACCTGGAGATTCGGTAAATGTTCCACTATGGTGAAAGCGGATAAGAATATATTCATCCACTAACATGATTTTAACCTAAAGTGAATAAAAAAAAGCAACACGTGAGCACAGTCAGCAAGATTCGAAAAAAGAAATAAAAAGCCTATTTTTATATCTACAATTCCCAAAACACCATTACTAACACAAAAACCCTAATAAATAACTAAAATTCTCAGTAAAAGAGTAACTCGAGACATACCAGTAAAGGAGTAACTCGAGACAACACTCTTGCTGAAGGCCACCTAAAATAATCGACTTCACAACTTCTTCAGATAAAAAATTGCAGATGATAAACGAAGACGAGATCGAAATTTGTACGAACTTCAGATTGTTAACTTCAATCATTTATGAAAAGCAGCAGATGATTCCATAATATCTCTAATGGAGCAATCGATTTTGGAAGGGGAAGAGGATAGACGGAGATGGGGATGAGGTTAGGTTTTTTTATTGAGAGCTGTAAAGATTAAAAGTAATTATACGGGTTGGGCAGTTTAATCTTGAACCCGATTTGTTTGACTTGGATTTACCCGATACACATGAATCTTACGTGGACAATAATTCTACATGGACTAAATTTATTCGTCGGCTATTACACGTTAGTAGCGCTTATATATACACGCTTGGCTTATAAAAGTTTGTGTGTTTTTTATGTCTAAGTGACACAGTAATAATCTTGTTATAGGGTTTAATTGGAACAGACTCAAAATAAAATGTCATAGTGAAAAGGAAGAACAAGTTTAATGGTTATCGATGTATTTTGCTTTTTTTTTTTTAATAGAAAATATGTGGTAATTAATCTAATGAGGACCTTGCATTTGACATGTTATGCTTTTGTTATTATAGGGAAATTTAGTATGCCTTTTTCTAATATCCACTTAAACTGCTGATGTTGTACTTTAAAAATAATAACTACTGTGCAATATGCATTCACACCAACAACGATGGCGGATGATAAACGCTCTTTCATTCTTAATCAGAAAGTTTAAATTTAAATGCATGAGATAGAATCTTTTTGATAAAGAACACTATAATCCTCTATAACAATTTTTTTTTACAAATCTGAATCAATACCGGATGCAAGATCTCCATAGACGACTAATGATAGGAGTTTTCGCAAGGAAGCCATTGAAGGCATTCTATAAAGGATCGGATTAATATATCCGCCTCCACACAAAAAGAACCAAAAAATTAATAAATTAAGTACACAAATTTAAATTCTTGCAAGTTGCAACAGTCAACAACTCAGCATGCGTTGATGCACAGGATAAAGTAAAGGTTCTTGATTACGGCGGAGGTTACGGCGGAGATCAGGTGGCTGCGGCGTGCGAAAAAGATTTTTATCCAACGTGGACAGCTGCGCGTGGTACAGAATCATTGATTTGCGGCGGCACTAAATGGATTCGATCCCCTCTCTCACGTGACTTTATGCCGGAATAGTGTGTGTATTCCACTAGCTTTTTTACATAGTTGATTTTAAGATTTAAGTTTTATAAGGATTTTAAACACATAGTGTAATATAATATGTATCAACAGATTAATTTTTTTATTATACATACTAGCATTTATAAAATTTTATTTATATATAAGAGGCAGATCTAAGATTTCTAGTACATGAACACACTACTAAAAAAAGAAGGAAAAATATATCAAGTGGGATTTGATCATTATACCTCTTGGTCAATACTCAACATTCAACTAAGTGCATCATTAAACCTTCTTGGAACATGAGTGCCAACAATTAATATTATACCAATTTCACAAAATATATACATAAAATATCTAATTTTATGGAGAAACCATGGGTTCACGTGCCCATAATTAACCCTATAAATCCGCCCCTTTACCTTTTATAATCAACATAATTATGCAAATACTTTTACATTATCGATATATAAAACTTATACTCTTATAGGTATATATTCTATACTAATTCATCCATAATAGATATAAAGACTTAGCGGGTGTAGTAGTAGGTCACATTCCTAATGTAAAATCCTGAATATTTTTAATTATAATTTGATATTAAATAAATACTATAGTGGATAAAACTTAAAATTAAACTCTTTCTGGCTTTTTTTTTTTTTTTTTTTTTTTATGTGTGTGTGTGTTTTTTGTTTTGGGTTGTTGTAGTTTTGTTTTTTCGAATGTGCAGCCGAAAACCTGAGTTGAAGTATGGTTAAGTTAGTTGACCACTTGAATGAAAACAGGAACGTATATATTCTTGAATTTCTTTTTTATTTAGGAGAATGAAACTCGGGGCATGTCTCATGGGTCTTCTACTTATATGATAAGCTAATTATTTCAGAAACCAATCAAAATGTCAATCATGTCCATCATACTTTTGCACGTAGCTCGTTTGCCAAAATATAAAAGAATATTACTAATAATTGACTCATTAAAAATTATATACTAAGTAATCATTCAAATTAAGTATCAATTAACGCTATATATCTGATTCTCTCTTTTTCTGAAATTTGACTTGCTATATCATTTGCAAGTTGAAAACTACTTAATTAGCTTATACTACGGTATTATTGTCCATATTGGCGATTGTTTTCCAATAATTAAAGGAATTCTAAAATTAAAGTTCTCCTAGCTTCTTTGGATCCAAATCTTCAATGCCATTTTTTTAACAATATCACCAAATTGCATTTCTAAAAGATTTTTAAAGTAAACTTCGAAACCAAATTCAAACAGAATTGTAATAGGACTAATGATGTGTGGCTATAATTCATGGTTTAGCACATTATGTGCCTTGTATTTTACATGCTTTAATGATAAATTACACTTTATTTGCGCGTAATGGAATTTATTTTATGTGTAGGTGAATTGGAGATGAAAGTAGAGCAAAAGGAATATTTAAACGTTGAAAGTGCGCTCGAGAACACTGAAAAGGAGAGGCCAGACAAAAGCCAGCTCAACCAGGCTTCAGCCTGGCGAAGCCAGCCAAAGGCCAGGCTGAACCAGACTTCAGCCTGACGAGGCTAGCGTTAGGCTGGCGAAGCCAGGCCTGGGGCCAGGTCTAGTCCGAGTTTTGAAGACTTAAATTATTTTCCGGCTTGACTAGGATTTGACCTACACATTTAGGTCTTGTCCTAAGCATATAAATAGACCCAAAAATGCCACTTTGAAGGACTTTTTGCAATCGGAGGCAAGAATAGCTCGTGGAACACTACTTGGGAGTTAGAATCATCGATTTCTACATCCCTTTATCCTTACTCTGTAATTTAATTCTGCAAATTACTTTGGATATTGTTACTATGAGTATGTGTGATGACCCGAAAGGTCATTACTTGTTTTAAAATAAAATTCTGCGTTTCGAGACTTCAAAAATCTCTTTCAGCATCACCTCGATTTGCGGGCGCAGTCTAGGCGCGTAGCCAAAAAGCCATTATGTAAAATCTGTGAAAAATGATGAATTTTGACTATAAAATAGATTACAGTTGACTTCGGTCAATATTTTGGGTAAACGGACCTGGACCCGTGATTTGACGGTCCCAGAGGGTCCGTGGAAAAATATGGGACTTGGGCGTATGCCCGGAATCGAATTCCAAGGTCCCAAGCCCGAGAAATGAATTTTTAAAGAAAAATTATTTTCTGGAAATTTTTATGAGTTTTGGAAATGAAATGCATTTAGAACATGATAATACCGGGCCCTTATTTTGGTTCCGGAGCCCGGTACAGGTCTTATATGTGATTTAAGAAAAATCTGTGAAATTTGGTAAGAAACGGACTTGAAACGACATGAATCGGATCGTTTTTTAGAGTATTGAAAAATTTGAAGTTCTTAAGAAGTTTTATGATTTTGATGTAAAATTCATAGTTGTTGATGTTATTTTAGTGATTTGAATGCGAGCGAGTCCGTATGATATTTTTAGGTCGGTGTGCATGTTTGGTTTGGAGCCCCGAGGGCTCGGGTGAGTTTTGGATAGGCAACGGGGTGGATTTTGGACTTGAAAAAATTGCTGACCTTCAGCTGTTGCATTGCAGGCCTGCAGGCTTCACATTTGCGAAGCCTGACTTGCAAATGCGAGTTCACAAATGCGAAGGCCTTGTCGCAAATGCGAACAATGGCCCAAGCCAGCTACCTCGCAATTTCGAAGGACCTATCGCAAATGCGATGTTTTCCCCTCTTAACCAGTCGTCGCAAATGCGACACAATGTTCGCATTTTTCAACTCGCAAATGCGAGAACCCCCTTTCGCAAATGCGAACATAGCAGAAATATGGGTTCGCAATTGCGAACCCTAGTCGCAATTGCGACATCTGCAACCTGCAATTTTATAACTTAGCCGAAATTCTTTCATTTTTCACACTCATTCAAAACCAAAACACTCTTGGGCGATTTTTCAAAGACAACTCTTATTCCAAATAGATTGTAAGTCAATTCTAACTCATTTTCTTCAATCATTAATATCTTTTCACATGATTTCAACTCAAAATCAATGATTTTCATGGGGGAAATTGAGTGTTTTGGGTAGAACCTAGGTTTTTCAAAAATTGGGGATTTGGACCTCGATTTAAGGTCAGATTTCAAAACAAATTATATATTTAGGTTTGTGGGGGAATGGGTAATTGGGTTTTAATTCGAACCTCGGGTTTTGACCATGTGGGCCCGGGGGCAATTTTTGACTTTTTGGGTAAAACTTTAGAAAACTCATTTTCATGCATTAGAATTGGTTCATTTGACATTTATTGATGTAGTTAAGTACCTTGTGGCTAGATACGAGCGAATTGGTGGTGGAATCAAGAGGTAAAGCGATAGTAGAGGATTGAATTGTGTTCGTGGCATCGAGGTAAGTGTTTGGTCTAGCCTTAGCTTGAGGGATTAGGAGTTGAGTCTTATTTGCTGCATGTTACTTGTTGAGTACGACGTATAGGCATGGTGACGAGTATCTATACGTTGGTGTCAAGCATAACCATGAGTCTTAAATTAATATTGTTGTGTTTTGAATAAATACTACGAATGCTTAAGTTGTTGATTCTTTGAGTTGGACAAGGATTATGATTATCCTCGTAGAAATTACTTATGATTGAGTATTGATGCTAGTTGAGGTAGTTAGATGTTGGAACAAGTTTGGTTATAGCTGATTTTTCCTTGCCGGGATGTATTTACTTATACCGTCGATTCCTTTGCCGGGATAGTATTGTTTCTTTATTGGTCCCTTGCCGGGACTATTGTTGTGATTGGTGTTGAGCTGTATATGTGAATCGGGTTGCGCGTCGCAACAATATTATATTTGGATCGGGTTGCACGCCGCAACAATATTATATTTGGATTGGGTTGCATTAAGCAAGCAGAGTAGTCAAGCCAGAGAGGAAAAAAAAGCAAGAAGCAGTTTTCGTTCGATCGACGGAATCAATCGTACTTTCACTGCTGTGGACCGGCTTTCATAAAGCACCTTTGGGCAGCAGCAACTATTGGGATCCAATTTCGAGATCAATTCGACAATGAAACTCTTTAAGCAATGATCTTATCTATGTCATTTCTCTTGACGCGATACAAAAGACGACTTTCGAGAGTCACTTAGCCCCTTGACCTCTTCTCTCAAAAAAGACGCTGTGCGGGCAAGTCGATCAAAGTCAGAGCGGGGAGGGAATGTTTATTTACAGTTGTTGTAGTACGACTTTTCATTTCCTGTTCGGTCTTTCAATAAGTAGTCAGCTGCGGGCGTAGTCAGACTTAACATTGATTGAAGCAGCTGTTGGAGAGAAGGCACCAGTCAGACCTGCAAGCACCGGGTAGTATGCAGCGGCAGTTTTCAATCATACAATGTGTACTCTTAGTCTGACTTTTAGCGGTAGTCAGCTGTCCTCGTTCTCCTCTTTGAATTGCCCTATTGAGTAAGGGTCGGTGTTTGCAAAAATGCAGTGCCTCGACTCGAGTTTCCGGCTCTTTTCCATTCGCGAACATTTAAGAAGTCATCTCCTGATTCGTTGATCTATTGAGCTCCATCTTCAGCAGCTGCTAAATCTTTCATTTCGAAAATAAAACTTGGATGTCATAGGACTTTCTCACAACCTAATAATAGTTTTGCCATTGAATGATTTCTCGCAACAGAATTAATGAACTGAAAACATTTCCAATACCCGCAGCAGCTCCCGCTGAAGCAATTGTAGCAGCTCCTGCGCCGATTAATTTTAAACCTTATAATCTTACATAATAATAAAGAAAGTTTAAAGAAAGTTAGCTCTTTATTTGTTTATCTCGCCCTTCTTTCTTTTCTTCGATTTTAGATGGTAAAAAAGATGCCCCGCTGTGCCGACCAACAGCGGGATGCTACTTACGAGCTGGTCAGGGACAGGTTCCGGTCACTCTTTAGATGCCATGCCATTGTGGTGGCACAGGAACCACTGAATGGGGGAAGTTTTCATCTCATCGCTGGCGTGTGGGAGAAGGTTCTCGAATCGGGTTACGACCGAATAGAGCGCGGAACCAACGAGTTCAGTCGAACAAGGTAATGAGTCTAAGAGAAGGATCAAGCTTGATTTTCTACTATATAACAAGGCCCAAGTTACAGCAGATTTGAGTGGGTCTAAAACTTCCTTATTCTAGGTTATTTGGTACTGCCTTCTTTTGTGGATGTCACTTTCGGAAGGGGGAATCAGACTAGGTTGTCACTGTTCTAGAAGAGGAAGCGTAGCTGGCATGTTGAACCATGTCTGTCAACGATGAAAGATAGCCCTAAAGTGAGGGTCCCGAAGATAGTATTTCTCAACTGTCGATCGACGTGACAATCGCTTTTGGTCTGAATGCAGATAAAATGAATAACTTTGTAGATGATCCTTCTAGAAGAGGGGGATTCTAACAACCTTTCTAGTTATTTCGTTCTCTATTTCTATTTAATAGGATCCCGAGGAGCTCCAAAAAAGACTTGATTTCAGAGTGGGGAATCTTCCTACAAGTGAGCACCAAGTCAAATGTATTCAAAAAAGGGTTATACCTCTGCCCTCTGCCTGCTCTACTATGGTGAATTGTGTGAACCGTCTCATCTAAAAAACTTAGATATCAAAGAGGGAACCCTTTGATTTAGTTAATTATGTATTAATAGCTACTACATCGTTGCTGAGTTAGAATACCCCAAATAGTGTCATTTGAACATTTGGTTAAAAAAGTTTTTATTGGAGCATGGGCAACCCTTCGCGCACGAGATAGTAATGATAGGAGATTGACCGGTCGGGGTTGAGTGATCCTCAGGGTTTAGGGCTCCTTTTACTGCTGCGACTACCTCTCTTCTCTTCACTTTTAGAAAGGTAAAGGACCACCAGAGTATCTAATCCTGTTCGCTCCCCATGCTTTCGCACCTCAGCGTTGGTAGGGACCCAGAGAGTTGGCTTTGTTTTTGGCGTTCCTTCGTAGATCTCCGGATTTCACCCCTACACACGAAATTCCACTCTCCTCTGTCTCACTCAAGTGAATTGGTTTCGAGAGCATTCCGCCAGTTTTTGGCAGCTTTCACTTTTAACCCGATGGAAGGTTTGCTTGTCAGCTGTCGGGCCAATGAGGCTCTTCTAGCTTTACCTACACGGAAAGGGAAAGATCAAAGGCGAGGTGGGAAATGCCCCGCACAAACTCTCTGATCAAGTTTTCTTTTTCCTATCACAGGCAGCTAGCAAAGCCGTGTTTGATTGTCGAGTACATGCTCCATTACAGCTTCGTTCATGCGCCAATTCATACTAGCTTGGTTAGGTCAATATCTGTACCATCGCTTCTATGATATTTGGATCGGGTTGCACGCCGCAATAATAATATAATTGGATCGGGTTGCACATCGTAATAGTGATAAATGATATAGATCGGGTTGTACGCCGCAACAGAGTTATCAAGTTTTGGGATCGGTTGTGTGCCGCAACAATTGATAATACGAAGTGTTAATAGATTGGTTACGAGTTCCTTATTGTTTTGCTGTAAATTCTAACTTGTTCTTATATTTTTTCTCTTAATTTACTGTTGGTACTGATGTTCCCCCACAAACATGTACCACATCCCATCTTTACTTGTTTATTCCTGTTTTATTTTTTTGCTGCATATTATATAACTGTACAGGTTTATTTGGTAGTTTGGTCCTAGCATCGTCACTACTTCGTCAGGGTTAGGCCAAGCACTTACCAGCACATGGAGTCGGTTGTGCTGATACTACACTCTGCACTATGTGCAGATCCCATAGCGGCAACTTTTGGACCGTAGCATTGGGTGGCTGCCTTCATTCAAGTTAGAGATCCCGAGGTAGTTCTACAGGCGTCCGCAGGCCCGACGTTCTCTTCTATCTTTATGTATATTCTGTTTCCATTTGCTTCCGAGATAGATTTTACTTTCTTTTCAGATATTTGTATGTAGTATTCATAGACAGTCCATGATATTGTGACACCGGATTCCTGGTAGAGATGTACATTGGCATTGTCGTACTATTTATGGTTAATTTACCAGATTAAGTCTTCTGTTTGTATCTATTTATCGTTATTATTTCACTGTTAATCATGTGTTAGTTTAAATTGTTAAAAAGTCCAAATAAATGAGTTAGGGATTCTATATTATGCGGCTTGCCTAGCTTTCACAAGTAGGCGCCATCACGACTCCCGAGGGTGGGAAATTCGGGTCGTGGCAAGTTGGTATCAGAGCTCTAGGTTACATAGGTCTCACAATTCATGGACAAGCTTAGTAGAGTCTGAGGGATCGGTACAGAGACGTATGTATTTATCCCCACAGGCTACAGAGTTAGGAAAAACTTCACATTTATTCTTTCCTATCGTATGGTTTGGTTTCTCAAAGCTAATTGAATTTCTACTATGTTCTTTTGTGGATGGAAAGAACACGCACTTCCTCATCCACTGACCAACAACCCGAGGCCCCAGCAGCAACTCCCACGAGGGGTAGAGGGCGAGGTCAAGGCCGTTCTAGAGGCCAAGGAAGGGGCAGGGCTCAGCCCAGAGCAGCGGCACCAGTGGCAGAGCCTCAGGTTGACTTTGATGATGAGGTTCTGGCCCAGACAGTTTCGGTGGGCCCGGCTCAGGTCCCAGAGGGGTTTATTGCTACCCTAGTACTCCAAGATACTCTGGTCTGTCTAGTGGGCCTTATGGAGAGTGTCACCCGGGCAAGCTTGCTTCCTGTAGCACCAGCCGTCTCTCAGGCTCTCAGGCTGGAGGAGGAGCCTAGACTCTAGCTACTCGCACTCCGGAGCAGATGGCTCCCCAGTTTCAGACTCCAGCAACTCAACCAGTTGGAGTAGTTCAGTCGGGCGTGGTAGCTCAGATCGGTGATGGAGCAACTATGTGTGCCGATGCTTTGTGGAGATTGGACAGGTTCACCAAGCTCTTCCCTACTACTTTCAGCGGTGCATCTTCTGAGGATCCCCAGGATTTTTTAGACAACTGTCATGAGGTTCTCAGGAATATGGGGATAGTGGAGACCAATAGGGTTGAGTTTTCTACTTTTCGCTTGTCTGGATCCGCCAAGACTTGGTGGAGAGATTATTGCTTGGCTAGACCAGCCGGATCACCAACTTTGACTTGGGAGCAGTTTACCCAGCTATTTCTGGAGAAGATTCTCCCTATTACTCAAAGAGAGATCTATCGGAGGCAGTTTGAGGGTCTCTAGTAGGGTTCTATGACTGTTACTCAGTATGAGACCAGATTCATTGACTTGGCCCGTCATGCTCTTATCATACTTCCCACCGAGAGAGAGAGAGGGTTTGGAGGTTCATTGAGGGATTTATCCAGCCTATTCGACTTTAGATGGCCAAGGAGACTGGGAGTGAGATTTCTTTCCAGGAGGCGGCCAATGTGGCCAGGAGAGTTGAGATGGTTCTATCGCAGGGGGTGGTCAGGGGTCTAACAAGAGGCCTCGTCATTCAAGCCGATTCAGTGGTACCTCGTCTGGAGGCAGATATTCGTATGGTAGAAGCTATCTTCCTAGGCCTTTTCAGTTAGCCTTTTAGGTTTCTCACGGTGCTTCAGGTGGTCGTGGCTCTTATATGCAGTATTCTGATCAGCAGCCCTATAGTGCACCACCAGCTCCTGTCAGTGCACCGCCGCTCCAGAGTTTTTGGGGTGGTCATTTAGGTCTCTAGGGTCAGTCTCAGTTTCCTCAGCCACTGCATTTAGGTGGATGTTTTGAGTGTGGTGAGTATGGTCATATCTGGAGGGCTTGTCCGAGATTGGTGGGTACTCAATCGCAACAACAGGGTTTCTGTGCTATGGTTCAAGCACTAGGTGTTCTGCCGCCCGCTCCGCCAGCTAGGGATGGGGGTAGAGGTGATAAAGGTGGAGGTAGAGGTGTTAGAAGTGGAGCTTAGACCGCTAGAGGTGGAGGCCATCCGGCTGCAAGCCGACCCATAGATGTCGTTCAAGGTGGTGGGGCCTAGCCCCGATGTTATGCTCTACTAGCCAGGCCTGAGGCTGAGGCTTCCGATATAGTTATCACAGGTACTATTCTAGTTTGTGGTAGAGATGCTTCAGTTTTATTTGATTCAGGATCTACCTACTCCTATGTATCATCTTATTTTGCACCGTATCTGGTCATGCCTAGTAATTCCTTGAGTGCCCCTGTATATGTGTCTACACTGGTGTGTGATTCTATTGTGGTAGATTGAGTCTATCGTTCTTGTATATTGGTGATTGAGGGTCTTGAGACTCATGTAGATCTGTTGCTTCTGGACATGGTTGATTTTGATGTCATATTGGGGATGGACTGGTTATCACCTTACCACGCTATCTTGGACTGTCATGCCAAGACTGTGACCTTAGCCTTGCCGAGTTTACCTCGTTTAGAGTGGAGGGGGACTCCTGATTGTTCTACCCGTAGTGTTATCTCTTATGTGAAGGCTCGACATATGGTTGAGAAGGGGTGTTTGGCCTATTTGGCATATGTTCGTGATTCTAGTGTCGAGGTTCCTTCTATTGATTCTGTGCCTATTGTCCGTGAGTTCCCTGAGGTATTCCCTTTAGACCTGCTGGGTAGCCACCCGACAGAGATATTGACTTCTGCATTGATTTAGCTCCGAGCACTCATCCCATCTCTATCCCGCCGTATCGTATGGCCCCGCCTGAGTTGAAAGAGTTGAAGGAGCAGTTACAAGACTTGCATGAATAAGGTTTCATTAGACCTAGTGTTTCGCCTTGGGGAGTACTAGTGTTGTTTGTTAAGAAGAAGGACGGATCGATGAGAATGTGTATTGATTATCGGCAGTTGAACAAGGTTACAATCAAGAACAAGTATCCATTTCCAAGGATTGATGATTTGTTGGATCAGCTTCAGGGTGCCAAGGTATTTTCGAAGATTGACCTGAGATTTGGCTACCGTCAGTTGAGGATTAGGGCATCTAATGTCCCTAAGATAGCGTTCCGCACTCGGTACAAGCATTATGAGTTCTTGGTGATGTCATTCGGGTTGACAAATGCCCTAACAACTTTTATGGATTTGATGAACCGAGTGTTTAGGCCTTACTTGGAGCCTTACTTGGATTCGTTCGTGATAGTCTCCATTGATGATATTTTGATCTACTCCCGCAGCCGGGAGGAGCATGAGCAACATCTTAGAGTGGTTCTTCAGACTTTGAGGGATAGTCAGTTGTATGCCAAGTTTTCGAAGTGCGAGTTTTGGTTGAGTTCAGTTGCATTCCTGGGTCATGTTGTATCAATAGAGCGTATTCAGGTTGATTCGAAGAATATTGAGGCAGTCAAGAACTGGCCTAGACCAGCATCAGCTACAGAGATCCGTAGTTTCTTGGGATTGACAGGCTATTATAGCCGATTTGTGGAGGGGTTTTCGTCCATTGTAGCCCCGATGACTAGGTTGACCCAGAAGGGTGCCCAGTTTAGGTGGTCAGACGAGTGTGAGGCGAGCTTTCAGATGCTCAAGACAGCTTTGACTATGACACCGGTGTTGGTTTTGTCCACAAGTTCAGGGCCTTATATAGTTTATTGTGATGCATCTCGTATTGGACTTGGTGCGGTGTTGATGCAGGATGACAAGGTCATTGCCTATGCTTCACGGTAGTTAAAGATTCATGAGAGAAACTATCCAGTTCATGATTTGGATTTGGCATCCATTATTCACGCGTTGAAGATTTGGAGGCATTATCTGTATGGCGTGGCATGTGAGGAGTTCACGGATCACAAGAGTCTGCAGTAATTGTTCAAGCAGAAGGAGTTGAATTTGAGGCATAGAAGGTGGTTGGAGCTTTTAAAGGACTATGATATCACCATCTTATAGCATCCGGGAAAGGCCAATGTGGTGGTCGATGCTTTGAGTAGGAAGTCAGCCAGTATGGGTAGTCTTACTTATATTCAAGTCGGTGAGAGACCGCTTGCTTTGGTTGTTCAGGTTTTGGCCAATCAGTTCGTGAGGTTGGATGTTTCTGAGCCCAGTCGTGTGTTAGCTTGTACGGTCTCTTGTTCCTCTTTATGGAGTGTATCCGTGATCGGCTGTATGATGATCCCTATTTGTGCGTCCTTAGAGACACAGTGCAGTATGGAGGTGCCAAGCAGGTTACCTTAGGAGATGATGGAGTGTTGATATTGCAGGGTCGAGTTTGTATGCCTAATGTGGATGGGCTTAGAGAGTTGATTTTAGAGGAGGCCCATAGTTTCCGATACTCTATTCATCCAGGCGCTGCAAAGATGTATCAGTATTTGCGGCAACATTATTGGTGGAGAAGAATGAAGAAGGATATCGTTGCGTATGTGGCTCGGTGTTTGAACTGTCAGTAGGTTAAGTACGAGCATCAGAGACCTGGTGGTTTGTTCCAGAAGATTGAGATTCCCGAGTGGAAGTGGGAGCGCATCACTATGGACTTCGTTGTTGGACTCCCACGGACTCAAAGGAAGTTCGATGCAGTGTGAGTTATTGTTGATAGGCTGACCAAGTCAGCACATTTCATTCCTATGGGAGTCTCCTATTCTTCAGAGAGGTTAGCTGAGATCTATATCCGAGAGATTGTTCGTATTCATGGTGTGCCCGAGTCTATCATTTTGGATCGAGGTACGTAGTTTACCTCCCATTTCTGGAGAGCAGTTCAGCAAGAGTTGGGCACACAGGTTGAGTTGAGCATAGCGTTTCATCCTTATACAGACGGGCAGTCCGAGCGGACCATTCAGATTTTGGAGGATATGCTCCGAGCTTGTGTCATTGACTTTGGAGGCTCGTGGGATCAGTTTTTGCCTTTAGCAGAGTTAGCCTATAACAACAGCTACCAGTCGATTATCTAGATGGCCCCTTATGAGGCTTTGTATGGTAGGCAGTGTCGGTCACCGGTTGGATAGTTTGAACCCGGAGAGGTTCGGTTGTTAGGTATGGATCTAGTACAGGATGCCTTGAACAAGGTCAGGATTATTCAGGATAGGCTTCGTATGGCTTAGCCCAGGCAAAAGAGTTATGCCCACCACAAGGTTCGTGATTTGGCATTCATGGTCGGTGAGCGAGTATTGCTTCGAGTGTCGCCTATGAAGGGCGTGATGAGATTTAGGAAGAA
Organism: Nicotiana tabacum; assembly: GCF_000715075.1. Lineage (NCBI taxonomy): Eukaryota > Viridiplantae > Streptophyta > Magnoliopsida > Solanales > Solanaceae > Nicotiana > Nicotiana tabacum. Next base: position 117,720,603 of record NC_134099.1, on the reverse strand, counting down.
GGGCAAGCTTAGCCCTAGATTCATTGGCCCGTTTGAGATTCTTGATCGAGTGGGAGAGGTGGCTTATAGACTTGCGTTGCCGCCGAGCTTATCAACCATGCATACAGTGTTTCATGTATCCATGCTTCGAAAATATCACGGCGATCCATCCCACGTGTTAGATTTCAGCACTGTCCAGTTGGACAAGGACTTGTCTTATGAGGAGGAGTCAGTAGCTATTCTTGATCGGAAGGTTCGTCAGTTGAGATCGAAGAGTTTTCCTTCTGTTCATGTTCAGTGGAGAGGTCAGCCCGCTGAGGCATCGACCTGGGAGTGCGAGTTCAATATGCAGAGCCGTTATCCCCATCTTTTCCCCGACTCAGGTACTTCCTTCTTCTGTCCGTTCGAGGACGAACAGTTGTTTTAGAGGTGGAGGATTGGGTCATCACTTATTTTAAAATAAAATTCTGCGTTCTGAGGCCTCAAAAACCTCTTTTTGCATTACCACGATTTGCGTGCACAGTCCGGGCACATAGCTAGAAAGCCATTATGTGAAAATCTGTGAAAAATGATGAATTTTGACTATAAAATGTATTTAAGTTGACTTCGGTCAACATTTTGGGTAAAGGGACCCGGACCCGTGATTTGACGGTCCCGGAGGGTCCGTGGAAAAATATGGAACTTGGGCGTATGCCCGGAATCGAATTCCGAGGTCCCAAGCCCGAGAAATGAATATTTAAAAAAATATTATTTTCTGGAAATTTTTATGAGTTTTGGAAATGAAATGCATTTAGAACTTGATAGTATCGGGCCTGTATTTTGGTTTCGGGTCCCGGTACAGGTCTTATATGTGATTTAAGATAAGTCCGTGAAATTTGGTAAGAAACGGACTTGAAACGACGTAAATCGGATCATTTTTGAGAAAATTGGAAAATTTGAAGTTTTTAAGAAATTTCATGATTTTGATGTTAAATTCACAGTTTTTGTTTAGTGATTTGAATGCATGAGCAAGTCCGTATGATGTTTTTAGGTTGGTGTGTGTGTTTGGTTTGGAGCCCTGAGGGCTCGGGTGAGTTTTGGATAGGCCATGGGGTGGATTTTGAACTTGGAAAAATTGCAGACCTTCAGCTGTTGCATTGTAGACCTGCAGGCTTCGCATATCGCAAATGCGAGTTCGAAAATGCGAAGGCCTTATTGCAAATGCGAACAATGGCCCAGACCAGCTACCTCGCAATTTCGAGGGACCTATCGCAAATGCGATGCTTCCCACTCTTAGCCAGTCGTCGCAAATGCGACACAGTGTTTGCATTTCCCAACTCGCAAATACGAGAACCCCCTTTGCAAATGCGAACATAGTAGAAATCTGGGTTCGCAATTGCGAACCCTGCAAACCTGCAATTTTATAACTTAGCCGAAATTCTTTCATTTTTCACACTCTTTCAAAACCAAAACACTCTTGTGCAAATTTTTCAAAGACAAATCTTCTTCCAAATAAATTGTAAGTCAATTTTAACTCATTTTCTTCAATCATTAAAATCTTTTCAAATGATTTCAACTCAAAATCAATGATTTTCATGGGGGAAATTGGGTGTTTTGGGTAGAACTTAGGTTTTTCAAAAATTGGGGATTTGGACCTCGATTTGAGGTCCAATTTCAAAACAATTTATATATTTGGGTTCGTGGGGGAATGGGTAATCGGGTTTTGGTTTGAACCTCGGGTTTTGACCATGTGGGCCCCGGGGTGATTTTTGACTTTTTGGGTAAAACTTTTGAAACGACATTTTCATGCATTAGAATTGGTTCATTTAGCATTTATTGATGTAGTTAAGTAACTTGTGGCTAGATACGAGCGAATTGGTGGTGGAATCAAGAGATAAAGCGATAGTAGAGGCTTGAATTGTGTTCGTGGCATCGAGGTAAGTGTTTGGTGTAACCTTAGCTTGAGGGATTAGGAGTTGAGTCCTATTTGCTACATGTTACTTATTGCGTACAACGTATAGACTTGGTGACATGTATCTATATGTTGGTGTCAAGCATGACCGTGAGTCTTAAATTGATATTGTTGTGTTTTGAATAAATACTACAAATGCCTAAGTTGTTGATTCTCTGAGTTGGATAAGGATTATGATTATCCTCGTGGAAATTACTTATGATTGAGCATTGGTGCTAGTTGAGGTAGTTAGATGTTGGAACAAGTTTGGTTATAGCTGATTTTCTATAGCCAGGACGTATTTACTTATACCGTTGATTCCCTTGCCGGGATAGTGTTGTTTCTTTATTGATCCCTTGCCGGGACTCTTGTTGTAATTGGTGTTGAACTGTATATGTGGACCGGGTTGCGCGCTCAACAATATTATGTTTGGATCGGGTTGCACGCCGTAACAATATTATATTTAGATCGGGTTGCATGCCGCAACAATATTATATTTGGATCGGGTTGCACGCCGCAACAGTATTATATTTGGATCGGGTTGCACGCCGCAACAGTGATAAATGATATGGATCGGGTTGCACGCCGCAACAGAGTTATTAAGTTTTGGGATCGGGTTGCATGCCGCAACAATTGATAATACGAAGTGTTAATAGATTGGTTACGAGTTCCTTATTGTTTTGCTGTAAATTCTAAATTGTTCTTATGTTTTTTCTCTTAATTTACTGTTGGTACTGATGTTCCCCGACAACATGTACCCCCTTCCATCTTTACTTGTTTATTCCTGTTTTATTTTCCACTGCATATTATATAACTGCACAAGTTTATTTGGTAGTCTGGTCCTAGCCTCGTTACTACTTCACCGGGGTTAGGCCAGACACTTACTAGCACATGGGGTCGGTTGTGCTGATACTACACTCTACACTATGTGCAGATCCCGGAGCGACAACTTTTGGACCGTAGCATTGGGTGGCTGCCTTCAGTCCAGTTAGAGATTTCGAGGTAATCTTGTAGGCGTCCGCAAGCCCGACGTTCTCTTCTATCTTTATGTGTATTCTGTTTCCATTTGCTTCCGAGACAGATTTTACTTTCTTTTCAGATATTTGTATGTAGTATTCCGTGATATTGTGACACCGAATTCCGGGTAGAGATGTACGTTGGCATTGTCGTACGGTTTATGGTTAATTTACCAGATTAAGTCCTCCGCTTGTATCTATTTATCGTTAATATTTAACTGTTAATCACATGTTAGTTTAAATTGTTAAAAAGGCTAAATAAATGAGTTACGAATTCTATATTACGTGACTTGCCTAGCTTTCACGAGTAGGCATCATCATGACTCCCGAGGGTGGGAAATTTGGGTCCTGACAGTATATGTAGCTAAACTTCTAATCTAGGGTTTTGGTGGAACCTATTGGAGGATGAATTTCTTGTTACGTTAATATAGATTTGCTATAGTATTTTCTCTATTTGTTCAACTATATGCTTATTGTTACACCTCCTTTTTGCGCGCCCGCCCCGAAGGGTTAAATGCGCGAGGGGAGTTTTTCCAATTTAAGTGACAATATTCGAAAATGGGATCATTTATTTAATTCAGAGTCGCCACTTGGGAAAAGGTTTGGCTTTTGGTGTCCCAAGTCACCGGTTTATCTTGAATCCCAAATCGAGGAGATTTTCGTCTTTTCCAAATAAAGTCTGCGAACCAGAGATTCTAAGTAAGGAATTCTGTTGACCCGAGGGAAGGTGTTAGGCACCCTCGAATCCCGTGGTTCTAGCACGGTCGCTTAAATTGTTACAATGGCTAAATATCTGATTTAAATACATGTTGTGACTTATGTGCTTTTATTGAGTTTTAACCGCTTTTATTATTATCATTTTTATTTTTATAGAATTGCAACGTCGTGAAAATGTATCTCGAACCACGTCACAATCAATGCACCCGTAGTTGTTAACACATTTCGACTCCGTTGAGATTTGAATTTGGGTCACATAAATGCGCACCCGAATTTAAGAATGTAATTTGATTAAGTCGCGCCTAGAGAATCTAACGCGTTATTGTCTTCGGGGAGGGCAGTGGAATTCACTAAACAGCCCGTCCCAAATTCTAAGTATTTATTATGACCAATTATTGAGGGCCCCGCAATTTGCCTTTTTATTCGGCGAGGCTCGTCTCATTATTTTAGAAGGGTACCCTACAATGACTACATTTTTACTACATTTTATCTTTAAAGAGAAGGATGATGCCGAATTTTGCTGGTTTAGACAAATACGGACTGAATCCTTATTATGTTTGCCGAACCTAAACTTGTTTGATTACCTGATTGATTGTTCATGAGGTGAGGGCTACCGCATGCTTTGTCTTCAATAAGTGAATATGCTTATTAATTCGCTAAGTGAGATTGCAAACAAACTAACAACATATATTGAGTTATGTTTAACGACCTCCAAGTTCTATTCTTAACACTCTAACCTATTTGAAATTGATAAAAGAAATCGGCTGTTTTATTAGGAAAATTACTACTAATTGAACTCAAAAATGATTATTAGTTTTTCTCAACAATCATTACATCATTTCGAAATAAAGAATCTGTACCGAAACCCAGTATCGAACCTGCATTGGGACGAATAAACTGACAGGAGAACTGGCATTCATAGCCATACTCTTAATGTGACTGTATGGGAGTTTGTTTGGGATACATTTATCTCGGACCCAGTACCACAGTTTTGTCAATTCAGTGGTCTAGGCAAAATACATACAAGTGCTTACCATGACTCTATGTTATACAGTCATACTAAATCAAACAAGTGTTATACTGAACTGAATGTATACTAAATCAAAACATGCTGTCTATGTCATACTGTCATTACTGTTGAGCCATGCTATCTAACAGTTCATCTTTAAACAGAAATGTATGCTAGTTTATACAGAATATTTGCAGTTCGCAGTAAAATACAGGCCCAACCAACATTCGAACTATCTTTTTACACCAATACTATAACATAAACTGGTGTTCATTTCTTTATTTCTGCTTCAACTTCAAACTTTCAACAATACAAGGTTCGAAGGTTGTGTACCTGGGAATATTTGCAATTGAAAACAAAGGAGCAATCAGTAGAGTAACAATGAACCAATGCAGCAGCAGTAACAACACTGTCAGTAGCAACAGGGCAGAATAGCAGCAGGCAAAACAATACAGCAAGAAACAGGCTCGAGTGCAGAGATGCAACTATGGCCAATAGAAAGCAATAGCCAAATAGCAGCAACACCCAGTGGGATAGAATCAGAAATCCAGACAGGCCAAACCAGTAGTAAACCAATGAAAACACTCGACTAATAGACACAACTGGAATTTCAAAGAATCAGAATTGATTTGAACAGGTTGAACAACTGAAACCCAGTAATAATAGGAGGAAAAAGCTTCTGATTGTTGGTTGTATCCCTTCTATCCCTTAAACTCTCTCTATCTATGTGTATCTATTTGTATGTATTTCAAGCTCTCCTGTCTAAACTCCTCACAGTGTGTTTTTTTTACAACCTTCAGAAATCAGTCCCCCTTTTTTATCTCCTCCCCTCTCTCTCTTATAGGCCTCAACACTATCCCTTTTAAACAGCCTGTTCAGACTATTACCATACCCCTCCCATGTGCCTTTAAACTTTTTCAGTTCCACTTTAGTTAATTAGGTATAAAAAACCCCATCATTCCCTGGCAGATTTAGCTTTTCCATTTTATTTAACTAAAAGCAAGTATGGGCAGTAGGATATGTTGACAGCATATGCTGTCAAACCATTTTAAAATTAAACAAGGACCTTTATGCAGGCCACAGGTTGTGCACAAAGCACATGAGGTGCACCAATGCGCATGAGGTGCACCAATGCAAATGCTGTGCAAGAGTGCACATGCCCTCCAATTCAGCATTTAAACCAAACATCCCTTTTACATTACTGATCTAAATCAACAGCTATAAGTAAACAAAATTGGTTCTTAATTGATTCAACAAATGTTCGACAGAAGCAAATCGATTTACTATGCTCAGACAGTTGAAACTAATTGACGACTCATGTCGACTCGACTATATTAGCATTAACGTACACAATCGTAGCCAAAAATCAGACATTCAGAAGTATGGGACACATGACTCGACTTATACTGATTAAAATAGAATGGTACTTCGAGGAATCAGTTAGTCAGTACAAATTTGGAATACAACCAATACGCATGCCGTATCAGAATAGGAGGAGAGGGATTCAGACAAACACAGATGTTCAAACAAAGTGGACAAACAAAAGTTGATAAAAATTAAAACAAATATCAACAGTCTTTTAAAACAAATCATACGGACTAAAAACAAATAAAGGAAAAGAAAGCAGACTTACCTTAAAACTTGAAAAGTTTAACAGTTTGAACTTGGATTTGGACAAACTTTCTTAAGGCTGAATGGACTTTAATCGAAGTGTTTCTTAGATGAGAAACACTTTGATTGAAGTCCATTAGACCTTAATCTCTTCGGTTGAACCGGTATGAACCAGTGACGAAGGACGCAAAACCTTCAAACTTAGATCTGGGATTCAGGCTTCCCTGATCAGATTCGGACCAAACCAAGTATGGTTTGGTCACGAGGGGGGTCTGGGGAGTATCTGGTGTGAAGCTAGGGTTGAACCGTGTATATCGAGTTTCGACTCGAACCTTCAAATGAAGATTCGAGAAGGTGGGGAGGGATTCGAACTACATGGTTAATGGATTCATGCTCAGGATGGCAAGGGGGTTCTAGGGTGTTAAGGGGAAGGTCACCGGCGTCCATGCCGCCGGTTTTCATGGTGGAGGATACAGGGGCGGCTCTAGGGTTTGATGGGGATGAGGTTGAAGACGGGAGCTGGGGTATCTGATGGGGGGCAGGGTAAGGTTATAGGCTTATATATGGAATAGGCGGCTGATCTCAGCCATCGGATTAACTGGAATCAATGGCTTGGATCTAAAGGCCTCGGGGAAACGATGTCGTTTCAACTAAAGGGGGTTTGGGTTGGTCCGGGTGGAAACGGGTCGGGTTCTGTTCGTGGGTATAGGAAATGTGATCTTGGCCGTTGATCAATCTGAGATCAACGGCCCAGATCAAACTGTATCCATACGACGTCGTTTGGACTCTCTCTAGGCATCATCTGGACTGGACCGGGCAGGCCTAGGTTTTGGGCTGTTTGTTTGGGCCAATTTTGTTAAAATTGGCCCAAATCCGGAAGAATAAAGGGACCCTTTCTTTTTTTCTTTTTTTTTATTTATTTCCTTTTTTTATTTTAAAACAAAACTAAGCCAAAAATCAAATTAAAATTAAATACACACTCAATACAATTATTCGCACACTAAAATATTTCAAACAAGTAAAGTTAAACAAAATAAAATCACGGACGAAGATGCCTACTCATGATTTTCTATTTAACGACTGGATTACGGTTTGAATTATGCAGGACACATATATTTTTTTTTTGATATTTATTTTTAATAAAGTAAATAAATAAAAATTGGACGAAGTCCCAAATAAATCAACAAGGTGCCGCACAGAAATTCAAAATTGTACAGCAGGGCCAATTATTATTTCTTATTTCTTTTTGGAGCGATTGTCGTGCGAAAAACAAAAATCATGTGCTCACAGCTGCCCCTCTTTGTTCGGAAACACGAAGAGTTTTCGTGCAAAGATAAAGTGAGCGTGTACGAGCGATTTTTGCCTATGGACTACTTCGTATGAAGCATGTTTTTTGAAAGATCTGACCGAATCTTGCTTCAAAGATTTCCTACATATCCTGGGCTAAACAGGAATCAGGTCAATGTAGTTCGGGAAGTTTTGGTAGCTGGGACTACCATGGGATTGCAATGCTTGCTGCTACTGCTGCTGCTGTTGTCACTGCTACGTCACTGACCGCCTTATTACAACCAAACGAAAATTAGAAAACTGAACTAACTACTTATATGTATGTCAACTGCTAGTTACAAGATTCCTATCTATGATTTTTTTACGACTTGATCTTGGGTCTTAGATGATTCTGCTTGTAGACTCTGATCTGAATCTTGATGCTTGCGAGTTGCGGCGACTTGTGTAACCTCTGGGATACTGAGTGAGACGCGATTGGCAAGGTTCAGGCCTTTAATTAAACGTTGGAGTCAATCCGCTCTCCATTCACTCTGATATCTCGGAATGTCTTCTTTTGTCTTTTTCTTCTTTGATTCTGAGTTGAGACTCATCTCGTAGGTCATTTCGATCCGTGTGGCTCGAGGTTAGACCTGCGGGAAAAAACAAACAAACGAACGAAATTTCTGCCCCAGTTTCACTAGGAAAATTTCGTTAATTATTCACCAGGAAATTCATAAAATTGATGAAAGAGGATATGCATGCTCAGTTTAGGGTTGGAGCCCTAACACCGGCTAGCTGGGGAGAGGTTCGGTTTGGGGTTTAAAACCCTAATGTCGAACAAAGGAAGAATTCAGTTTAGGGTTCAAAACCCTAATGTTGGCTGGAAGAAAAAATTCAGTTTAGGGTTTAAAACCCTAATGCTGACTAAAAGGAAAATTCAGTTTAGGGTTTAAAACCCTAACGCTGACTAAAAGAAAAATTCAGTTTAGGGTTTAAAACCTTAACGCTGACTAAAAGGAAAATTCAGTTTAGGGTTTAAAACCCTAATGCTGACTAAAAGGAAAATTCAGTTTAAGGTTTAAAACCCTAATGCTAATTGCATGGAAAAAGCTCAGTTTAGAGTTTAAAACTCTAATGCTGGCTGAAAGGAAAATTCAGTTTAGGGTTTAAAACCCTAATGCTGATTGCATGGAAAAGCTCAGTTTAAAGTTTAAAACTCTAATGCTGGCTGAAAGGAAAATTCAGTTTAGGGTTTAAAACCCTAATGCTGATTGCATGGAAAAGCTCAGTTTAGAGTTTAAAACTCTAATGCTGGCTAAAAGGAAAATTCAGTTTAGGGTTTAAAACCCTAATGCTGATTGCATGGAAAAGCTCAGTTTAGAGTTTAAAACTCTAATGCTGGCTGAAAGGAAAATTCAAGTTTAGGGTTTAAAACCCTAATGCTGATTGCATGGAAAAGCTCAGTTTAGAGTTTAAAACTCTAATGCTGGCTGAAAAGAAAATTCAGTTTAGGGTTTAAAACCCTAATGCTGATTGCATGGAAAAGCTCAGTTTAAAGTTTAAAACTCTAATGCTGGCTGAAAGGAAAATTCAGTTTAGGGTTTAAAACCCTAATGCTGATTGCATGGAAAAGCTCAGTTTAAAGTTTAAAACTCTAATGCTGGCTGAAAGGAAAATTCAGTTTAGGGTTTAAAACCCTAATGCTGATTGCATGGAAAAGCTCAGTTTAGAGTTTAAAACTCTAATGCTGGCTGAAAGGAAAATTCAGTTTAGGGTTTAAAACCCTAATGCTGATTGCATGGAAAAGCTCAGTTTAGAGTTTAAAACTCTAATGCTGGCTGAAAGGAAAATTCAGTTTAGGGTTTAAAACCCTAATGCTGATTGCATGGAAAAGCTCAGTTTAGAGTTTAAAACTCTAATGCTGGCTGAAAGGAAAATTCAGTTTAGGGTTTAAAACCCTAATGCTGATTGCATGGAAAAGCTCAGTTTAGAGTTTAAAACTCTAATGCTGGCTGAAAGGAAAATTCAGTTTAGGGTTTAAAACCCCAATGCTGATTGGCCGAAGAAGCTCGAGAATGCTACCGATCTATTTTTTTTTCCTGTTTTAATAGAAGATAAAAGGGAGTTTCGTGGAAGCTTACCTTTCGAGTGAATTCATCATTGCCGAAGTACTTCCTGTACCCGTGCACCTTCTTCTTTGGGCGACACCTGCTTCTTGCACGGTTATCTTGGATCGGACCTGTTTCAAACTTTCAAACAAAGAAACATTTGTTAGTTTGGAAATGACGGTCGGTTTGGTGACCTTGATCGTTCCCAATTGCTTTCTTGCGTCTTTATTTCTGTTGCGAAATTCCGCCATTGATTTGATTCGAATGGCGAAATCTTTAGACTACTCAGGCTTGTATTTCCAGATTCTGTGATGACTTGCCTCGTAAGGCCTCTTTTTTTCTTTTTGTCCCGTTTTGATTGGAGGTTCTCAACGGGGATTTTATTGGGGGTGTTTTGTGGGAATTTGTACAAAAAGGAGGCTCTGTGGGGAATATTTACAAAGTGGATTCTTTGTGTGGATTTTGTACAATGGGGCATGCTGGGGATTTATTTCAAAGCGGGATTTCTAGGATTTGTTGGGGTAAGCTTGTTGGGGAATATTTACAAAAGAACTCGCTGGGGCGTGCTGGGGAGATTCCATTTTTTTTTATTGGGGAAGCTCTGTGGGAGTTTGTATAAAAGGAAAGACTCTGTGGGGATTTGTACAGGGGGAGATTCTGTGGGGATTTGTCCGAAGGCGGACTTGCTGGGGAAGATTTCAAGATTTCTCTCTTTCCTCTTTACTCTGAAACACCATCAAACGTCATGATTCATCATGCCTGGGCAATCATACCGTGCAAACAAACCATGCCACCTGAGACGGGATTCCGTGCAAACAAACCATGCCACCTGTCCTTTTCGGTGTGTCCTGAACTCGGGGTTAAAATGCAAAAGGGATTCGAAAAGAAACAAAGGAAGGGGAAAACAAATCAGAAAAGGAATACCCTTTTCGGGACGAGAAAGACTTATCTGAGGAAGATAACGCTGGCTTTAAATGACATGACATGCTTTTTGGACTGGACGTCCGATCTTCTAAGAGCTTGCGTTTTCCTGAACCAGAACGGATCTGTGATTCCAAACTGGTGGCACTCTGCCAAAACTTTCTTGGGGTGGCGTCAATCTTTTTCGGCCAACAGCGCCCTTTGTGGGTTTTCGCTGGCTGACCTCTCTCATTTCTCTTCCTGTCATCGCTTGATAGCACTCTTTGCGAGTTTTTACTAAGCAAGCTCTCTCATTTTGGTTTCTCTACTCCCGTCGCCTCATGGTGCCTGAAGGTTTTCACCGCCGAGACTCTCTCATTTTATCTCTCTCGATTCAGAGTGTGCTGGTCTCCATTTGTGACGCTTATTGGTTCCCCATCATATTTGGTAATTGATTTGAAGGCTTGTGCTTGGTAAAGAGAGGTAGATGATACTAACTCCTAAACTGCTCGACGTGCCCCAGTTTCAATTTCAGGGTGAATGGGATTTTATTGTTGGTGTGACTGAACCTCAAGGAGAGGCTGCCTACGTATCCTTTCGGAATCAAGTCAAACGTAGTTCAGGCCTCAATCAATTTTTTTTTTCTTTTTTTTTTGTAGAGAGGATTGGGTAGTGTTTGGGAGTAGTGGGGGATAAAACCTTCGCCATTCTCAAATGTGTCAGGACTGCTTGGAGTATGATCTAGACGTAGTATCTCTTGACTGCATCTGCATTCACCGCTGTGTCAGGGTCATTTCCTTCGATATCACCTAAATACAATGCTCCTCTTGGCAATATTTTCCTTACGATGTATGGGCCTTTCCAATTTGGGGCAAACTTTCCTTTTGCTTCTTCATGATGCGGCAGAATACGCCTCAGTACCAATTGTCCTACTTCGAAATTCCGAGGTCGGACTCTCTTGTTGTAAGCAAGGGCCATCCTTCGTTGGTATAACTGTTCGTGACAAACTGCAGCCATCCGCTTTTCATCAATCAACGTCAATTGCTCCAGTCGAGTCTTAACCCACTCGCTGTCCTCGATTTCTGCTTCGACAATGATTCGAAGTGAAGGAATCTCTACCTCTGCCGGTATTACGGCCTCGGTCCCATAAACCGAAAGATAAGGAGTCGCTCCCACCGATGTGCGTACCGTAGTGCGGTACCCCAATAATGCAAAAGGTAACTGCTCATGCCACTGTCGGGAACTTTGTATTGTTTTCCTCAAAATCTTCTTGATGTTTTTATTTGCAGCTTCCACAGCACCATTGGCTTTTGGCCGATAAGGAGTGGAATTCCTGTGTGTTATCTTGAATTGCTCGCACACATCTCCCATCAAGTGACTGTTCAAGTTTGCTGCATTATCTGTAATGATAGTCGCAGGAATACCGAAGCGACAGATAAGATTTGAGTGTACAAAATCCACCACAACTTTCTTGGTGACCGACTTGAGAGTGACAGCCTCTACCCATTTCGTAAAGTAGTCTATGGCCACTAGTATAAACCTGTGTCCGTTCGAGGCCTTTGGTTCAATTGGTCCAATGACGTCCATGCCCCAAGCGACAAATGGCCATGGTGCGGACATGGGATGCAGTTCCGTGGGAGGTGCATGAATCAAATCACCGTGCACCTGACACTGATGACACTTCCGAACGAAACTAAAGCAATCCTTTTCCATGGTCATCCAGTAATAACCTGCTCTAAGGATCTTCTTCGCTAAGACATACCCGTTCATGTGAGGTCCGCACACACCTGCGTGTACTTCGTGCATGATCTTTCTCGCTTCCTCGATATCGACACATCTTAGGAGATTGAGGTCCGGAGTCCTCTTATATAACAATTCACCGCTCAAAAAGAAACCACTTCCATGTCGCCTAATGGTCCTCTTTTGATCTCCAGTTGCGTGCTCGGGGTATTCTTGTGTCTTCAAGAATTTCTTGATGTCATGGTACCAAGGCTGCGTATTTGATCCCGCCTCGATTACACTGCAGTAACCGTGTCTTTCCTTGATTTGGATTTCCAAAGGATCGACGTGGGCGTCGCCCGGGTAGGGTAGCATAGAAGCCAGAGTAGCAAGTGCATCTGCCAGTTCATTGTGACACCTCGGAATATACCTGAATTCTATTGAGGTAAAGCGCTTGCTGAGGTCCTCCACATGTTGTCGGTATGGGATAAGTTTGACATCCCGAGTTTCCCATTCACCTTGAACTTGTCGGATGATCAGGTCAGAATCTCCCATAATCAGTAAGTCTTCGACATCCTGATCGATTGCCATATGCATGCCCATAATGCAGGCTTCATACTCAGCTGTATTGTTTGTGCAAAAGAAACGCAGTCTAGCTGTGACGGGATAATGCTGACCGGAAGGCGAGATCAAAATTGCCCCAATCCCTACACCCTTGGCGTTCACGGCTCCGTCAAAGAACATCTTCCAAACATGAGCTTCCTCCGAGATCACTTCTGCGGTGTTTACTTCTTCATCTGGGAAGTAGGTATCCAATGGCTGGTATTCCTCATCGACCGGATTTTCGGCCAAATGATCTGCTAACGCCTGGGCTTTCATTGCCGTGCGAGTGACATAAACTATGTCGAATTCCGTAAGCAAGATTTGCCATTTAGCCAGTCTCCCAGTAGGCATTGGCTTCTGAAATATATACTTCAAAGGATCCAACCTGCTTATGAGGAATGTAGTGTGGGCTTGGAGATAATGTCTCAGCTTTTGTGCAACCCATGTGAGAGCGCAACATGTCCTTTCCAGCAGAGTGTATTTGGCCTTATAACCGGTGAATTTCTTGCTTAAGTAGTAGATTGCTTGCTCCTTCTTTCCGGTTACGTCGTGTTGTCCGAGGACGCAACCGAAAGAGTTCTCCAAGACTGTCAGATACAAGAAAAATGGCCTCCCTGGTTCTGGAGGGACCAAGACTGGGGGATTCGAAATGTATTCTTTGACTTTATCAAAGGCTTCTTGACACTCTGTTGTCCACTTAATCGCCGCATCTTTCCTTAACAGCTTGAATATGGGTTCACACGTGCTTGTCAGCTGGGCAATAAACCGACTGATGTAGTTCAACCTGCCCAACAGACTCATCACGTCTTTCTTTGTTCTTGGAGGAGGCAAATCTCTGATGGATTTTATCTTAGTTCGATCTAGCTCGATACCTCTCCTGCTTACGATGAAACCCAAAAGTTTGCCCGACGGAACTCCGAAAGCGCATTTGGCTGGATTTAGCTTCAAGTCATACTTCCTTAGCCTCTCGAAGAATTTCCTCAAGTCTTGGATGTGATTATCCTGCGTCCTGGATTTGACTATCACATCGTCCACGTACACCTCTATTTCCTGGTGCATCATGTCATGGAAAATGGCAGTCATGGCCCTCATGTAAGTAGCCCCAGCATTCTTCAGACCAAATGGCATGACCCGGTAACAGTAGGTGCCCCAAGGCGTGGTGAAAGCAGTTTTCTCGGCGTCTTCTTCATCCATCAGTACCTGATGATACCCAGCATAACAATCTACGAAAGACTGTATCTCGTGTTTGGCACAATTGTCAACGAGGATGTGGATGTTGGACAGCGGGAAGTTATCTTTGGGACTTGCTCTGTTCAGATCTCGGTAATCTACACATACCCGAGTTTTCCCGTCCTTTTTTGGTACTGGAACCACATTTGCCAACCATGTTGTATATTGGACTACCCGGATCACTCCTGTTTTCAGTTGCTTGGTGATCTCCTCCTTAATCTTGTCACTGACCTCAGTTTTGAACTTTCGTTGTTTTTGTTGGACTGGAGGACAATCAGGATGAATCGGTAATTTGTGAACCACTAGATCAACACCTAGTCCCGGCATGTCATCATATGACCAAGCAAACACGTCTTTGAATTCAAGAAGAAGTTGGATTATTGCCTCTCGCATTTTCTTGTCCGTGTGAATGCTTATCTTGGTCTCTCGGACTTCTTCCGGGGTTCCTAAGTTTACCGGTTCAGTGTCATTCAGATTTGGCTTAGGTTTATTCTCGAAATATTCCAACTCTCGGTTTATCTCCCTAAAAGCCTCTTCCGCATCATATTCTGGTTCTGGGTTCATTAATTCGCAGTTAAATAGCTCATTGTGATCTGGGCGTGAAGTCCGCAAGCATGTCATATTTAAAGCCGCATTATTAGGACTGAAAAGGAAGATGAAAGGAAAACTAATAAAAATCAGAACAGAGAAAGAATAGGAAAGCAATGATGATTTTTTTTGTATATTTTCTTTGGAAAATTGGAAGACAACAACGTTTACAACTAGGAATTCAGAACAACAATTGAAAAGAAGAAAACGTTCAAGTTATGTCCCGGAGATAACTTGTGATACAGGAAAGGTGGCAGGACAGGTCTACCCGGACTTCCGTCTAGTTGGGAATGGCGTGATCTCCCAGTTTTGGAGCTTGGCGTTTGGCCCCATGTACATCATCTCAGCAGTGCTCGTGCCTTCGCCTGGTTGAACCATGTGGACCTCGTAGAGCATTTCTCTCATCGCCCCACATATTTCCTCGATTTCCGCAGCTGTGAAGACCTCATCATCTTCTTCTTCAGCGTACCTTGGCCTGACAAAAGTCGCATGTAAATCCGGCAGTGGTTGAGGCAACTTCCAGCCCTCATTTCTCCTTTTTTTTGCCCATTTTTCGTCTGCTGGAGTAGGTTTGAAACCTAGTCCAAAAGGTTTCTTGATGACTGGCAAAGTAACGGGTTCTGTTATTCCCTGAAGGGTTCGTCCAAGTCCCTTCCCTGGCCTAAATCCGTGCCTGATCATCTCTTTGGCCACCATGACCGAAGCGTTAGACAAGAAAGGCTGGGGGCAAGGTACTCCCTCTTCGTGCTGCTCTGCCAGTACCACCTCGAAAGCTTGATAGACCGTATGTTCGCTCCCTTCTCTCGGTTCAAGATACGGGATGGATGGGTCCCGGTAAATGGCATGTTCGTCTTCCCCATGGACCACGATTTCTTGGTCTTCGTACTCGAATTTCACCATCTGGTGAAGAGTGGAAGGCACGACTCCTGCCGCATGGATCCAAGGTCTGCCAAGGAGGAAATTGTAGGATGTGTCCATGTCGATCACCTGGAAGGTTACTCGAAATTCGACTGGTCCTATGACCAACAACAGGTCTATTTCTCCCATGGTATCTCTCTTGACGCCGTCGAAAGCTCTCACGCAGACGTTGTTGGGTCGGATTCTTCCTGCCCCAATTTCCATTCTTTGTAGCGTGGAGAGCGGGCAAATGTCAACACCTGATCCCCCATCCAGCATTACCCGCTTGACATAGTAGTCCTCGCATTTCACTGTTAAGTGCAAGGCCTTGTTGTGTGCTGCTCCTTCCGGGGGTAAATCGTTCTTGTTGAAAGAGATTTGGTTGACGGCGAAGAATCTTTCTGTCATCCGCTCTAGTTGCTCCACCGAGGTTTCGACCGGTACATATGCTTCATTCAGGGTTTTCAGCAGGATCTTTTGATGCTCGGTTGACCTTATTAATAACGACAGCATGGATACTTGCTCAGGGTGCTTGCGCAGCTGATCTATCACTTCGTAATCCGGCATCTTCATTTGTTGGAAGAACACTTCCGCTTCTTCAACACTCACGGGCTTCTTTGGAGGGAAGCGCCTTTGCGTGGCGTTGTTCAGTTCTTGGGTATTTGAGTACCCTCTAACGAAAGTATTTTCGGGAAGTTCTTCCATGACCTCCTTACCTTTGTACATTACCAAAGTCTTTTGATAATTCCACGGCACTGTGGACGGGTTGGTCATTGGCTTTTGTGGCACGCGTCCGATAACCACTGGCTCATTCAGCCGAGGTGGTTGAATCGTCCCCCGGACCACATAGGCCCCTTTTGGCACGTACATAGGTTTTGTCTTTTTGATCCCGAAGTTCTGCGTCTTCTTGGCTTGACCTCGCGGTATGTAAAGAATTCCACCCTTTGCTGGTACCGCTTTCTTCTCCACCTTCTTTTCAGGCTTGCTCTCTGCAACCTTGGCCTCCTCCCCCTTTTCTGATTTCTGGTCTATTTCAGGCCTCTTCCCTGTGTCGACAATGGCAATTATGGCTTTCAAAGCAGGGTCGAACTCTTTGTCTTCACAAATCATGCCGATCAGCGGCCCATTATTGTGAGCGGGCAATGGATTGTTAGTCACATTCGGGATCTCTTCGTCCCTTAGCACTATTTTCCCCTGCTCTATCAAATTTTCGACCACTCTTTTCAACGACCAGCAGTCGTTTGTATCATGCCCCTCGGCCCCTGAATGATAGGCGCATCTGACTCCGGCTTTGTAAGAAGGAGATGTCGGGTTTTGCCTCGTTTGGGGAATTGGTTGCAAGAAACCCAACTGGACTAGCTTAGGGAACAATGTAGAGTATTGTTCACCGATGGGCGTGAAAGTCCGCCGTCGAGGTGGCTCCTGGGGGCGGTAGTTATTCTGCGGGGGTTGTGGGTTATAGTGGTTGCGGTAAGGAGGCTGATTTCTGGGAGGTGGAGCTGGGCCTCGGTTGGCTTGTTGTGGTGGATGGTTATAAGGTTGGGCATTCATGACCATATAAGGTTGATGAGCATATGCCGAATTTGAATGGGGGTAATAGTGTTGTGGGGCTCTTTCCGGAAAATGGGGCCTGGGATGACGATACTCCCTTGCTTCAGAGGCTGCCATAGTCGTTTCTTCTTTCTTCTTCCCCCTTGTTGTTCCTCCAGACCCGCTTTGGACGGCCTGGGAGGTTGCCCTTATGGCTGCTTGACTCAAAATCCTTCCCGTTTTCAAACCATTTTCCACCATCTCTCCAATCTTGATCGCTTCCGCGAATGGCTTACCCATGGCCGACATCATGTTCTGGAAATAGTCAGACTCTTGAGCCTGGAGAAAGGTAGTGACCATTTCCACTTCATCCATGGGAGGATTCACTCTCGACGCCTGTTCACGCCACTTAATAGCATACTCTCTAAAGCTTTCCGAAGGCTTCTTCTTCAAATTTGAAAGAGAGTTTCGGTCTGGCGCAATGTCGATGTTATACTGGAATTGTTTTACAAAATCTCTGGCGAGATCATCCCATATATGCCATCGGGACATTTCCTGATCCATATACCATTCCAAAGCTATCCCTACTAAACTTTCACCAAAGTATGCCATTAGCAGTTCTTCTTTTCCGCCGGCTCCCCGCAATTGGTTGCAGTATTTCTTAAGATGTGCAATGGGGTCACCGTGCCCATCGTACTTCTCAAACTTGGGGGTCTTGAAACCCGTTGGCAGGTGTACGTGAGGAAACATGCATAGGTCGGCGTAAGAGACGCTCTTTTGCCCGCTCAATCCTTGCATATTCTTCAGACTTTGCTCAAGGCTTCTCATCCTTTTGGCCATCTCATTTTGTTCTACAATTCTGGGGTTCTGATCCTGCCCTGGTACAAGCTCGCACTGAGGCGGTAGAGGATTAGTACTGGTAGCGAACCTAGTTGGTTCCATTGAGAACGACGGTGCTTGGAATGTAAAAGAGGATGAGTCAAGGCTTGGCTTGTACGTGGCAGGCTGTGCCGTAGCTGGGCAAGGCGATGCAGTAAAGATGTTCATGCTTGCATCATTGGCCGACATTCGGGGATGAGGCTCAGAAGGTGATCCTGCAGAGAAGGCGGAGGTGGCTGGGTACCCAAATGGGGTAGCAGGGTAATTTATGGGAATATTAGAAGTCCCACTTGACCTGGAGAATAGTTCAGGGAATCCGGGGACGACACTTGGCGGCTCTTTCCCATTGTTCCAGTCATCCAGCATTTCTAACATGCGGAGCTGTAGGATCCTATTTTCCTCCGCAGTTGCGGACTCAGGTGTGAGGACGGCTGAGATTGAGCTCTCCTCAGAGACGGGGACTGTTTGCAATGGAATTTCCGAAGACATTTCCACACTTCCTTTTGACCTGGTGAAGTAAGTGTGAGTACTGCTTCTGGTCCTAACAACAGGTAGTTGAACACCTCTCCTTGACCTCGTGAAGTATGAGTGCGAGGCCAGACTTTCACCAAACCAACCGTCTTTTCAAAAACCCTAGGAATATTGCTCAATGACAAACGCACGGTTAATTCTGCAGCAAATAATAGATAGTTAATCTCACGTTGGGCATGATGCACCTATACAGTTAAGTGGATTACTATATGTTTGCTACGAGAGCATGCGTCATTCCGGCATTTTTTCTCTTATTAGTTTTTCTTTTCTTTTCTTTTCTTTTCTCTTTTGTTTTCCTTTTATTTTATTTATTATATATATATATATATATATATATATATATATATATATATATATATATATATATATATATATATTTTTTTTCTTTATTGTAGTAATGCGACCGGATCCGATGAGGATTGCCTACGTATCACGATGCCTACGTGAATCAGATCATTACGTAGTTCGAAAAACACAAATGGACGAAAAAGCAAACTTGGAAAATGAACCTAGACTCAAAATAGACTGAAAATCACCTTGATGAAAAAACAGGCAGAAGATGCTAAAATACAGATTTGACCTATGAATGCATTATGGTTTTAAAAATTGGTTTCCGCGGGGCATCGTTCGGCCTCGCCGCGGTCCTAGGCGTGAGATCCCTCTCAAGTTGCTCCAGCTCGTGCATAGTCTGCTTGACATAACCCATTACTGCCGAGAGGACGGTAGCGCTGGACATGTTCTCACATCGTAGACATCGTCTGGTGATGGCATGGGCAATGGCCTTGATCCTATCTCTGGTTTGCTTCTTCTCTATGAGTAGGTGCCTTATCTGATCACTGCTCGTCTTGAATACCTGTGAGTCCTGTATGTGCTGATCCCTCAACTGCCGCACTTCTTCCTTCATTTGGGCCAACAAGTCGTAACAGTATCTACTCTCCATTTGGAAATCCCTGGCCTGCTTAACTGCTTTAAACTCAAGTGTAGCCATCTCCCTTTTTATTTTGGAAACAGCCTTCTCGTGATCACGTTTCAATTGGTTCAAACATCGGCGATGCTTATCTACTCTTGTTTCCCACCGTGCCTTGAATTCTGTCATGACCTTTTCGGATTCTTCTAACCTGTCTCGCCATTCCATGATCTCTCTTTTCAAACCCTTTATCAACCGCTGGTCTGATTGACTTCTGGGTTGCTCTTCAAGAGACAATCTCAATTTTTGGACTTGGGCCTTAAGTTCTTCATTCTCTTGGATCAACCTATTCTTTTCCTTCGATCCGCCGCGATTTGTATGCTGTTATCGAATTTCAAACTATCTATTTGTAGCTTCAAATCGCCAATCTCTGCTCGATAACCCTTCTCTTTTGCTAACCAGTTCCATTGCCCTTGGGATGATTCTACGAAATCTTTGAGATGCGGCCTCTTAGCCGGTCTTTCGTAAGACAGGCTACCGCTAAACCAAGCGTGATATCCTGGGGCGACTTCCCCTTTTGCCGTATCGATCACACAAGTGTTTGCTGTCAGATGTTGGCATTCACTCTAGATTTGGCGAACTTCTTCTTCAGGGAACTGACCGTGCGGACTGATTTCAATCACTTGGGTACTTAAATCTTCATCTTTCGGTACCACTTGGTACCTCCCAAGTTGCCTCAAAACCCGATACGGTGCATAGGGTTGGATACTTTTCAGTCCCATCAACAGAAAGTGAGGCCGGGTTGCCGGCATGTATATGATTTCCTCGATAGGTGACCATCCGAGCGTCCATTGGATTTGGCTGGCAGTGAGAGTTCGGAGAAATGAGGTCCATGATGTGACTCCCTCAGGTAAATTGAGCCCTTTGATTCTCGTGTAGAATTCTCCAATACAAGTTTTCTCTGGCGAACCATAACCCACAAGTGAGGAGCGATGACATAAATGATCGGTCATCCATACTTGCAACAGTAGGTTACATCCTTCGAAGAAGTCACCCCTGGCTCGACAAACAGTGAGAGCCTGGAAAATGTCAGCCATAATCATAGGCGCCAGAGTACTTTTATCTTGGGTAAGCAAAGTACTGACAACCCCAGTTATTCTTAGATCGATGTTGCCGTCCTTCCTTGGGAACACTATAAGACCTAAGAAAGCCGTCATGAAAGCCAATTGCCTGTGTTCGTCCCATTTTTGCCGGTTGCCTTTACTACATAGTTTGAAATCCGGCTTATTGAACCCACCCTCATGACCGTATCTAGCATACATGAGATGGAGACTGCAGAAGCCTTTGGCAAGATCTGGATGGTGAAATGTTCGGGGTATTTTCAGAAAGTCCAAAAATCGGTGTACCGTGACGGCTCTAGGTGCAATCAAGTACTTGAACCTTAACGGAGCTTCATCACCCCCAATGTATCCCGCTATTTCCTCCAGCGTCGGGGTGAGTTCGAAGTCTGAAAAATGGAATACATTGTGCGCCGAGTCCCAGTAAGTGACCAATGATCTGATAATATCACCCCGAGGCTGAATGTCTAGTAAATCCGGGAGATTTTTCAGATATTTCCTCACTTTGCCTTGCCCTTCTTTGCCTAAGTCGTTCCACCATAATCGCAACTCAAAAGGGATCTTGGTCATTATTGAAAATGATTCATTTTGTATCGTGCTCATCCTGCACATTTATTTAAGGCGATAAACTTTATTAGACTCAAAAAATTAAAATTATCTTGTTTTTTTTGAAAACGGGAGGTTGGACTCGCCGAGGGTTGCCTACGTATCTCACCCCGTGCGAGAATCAAACCGGCGTAGTTCGGTCATATCACGAATAGAGAAAATCAAATAAACCTAGTAATCAAGAATAAGCATTTTTATTGTTTTTGGAGAAAGATAAATACTAAAAATATTTTTTTTTTGTTTTTTTTTTTGCAATATTTGGACTATTAGTCCGAATTTATAAAAGGGTATTACAAAAGAAACAACACATTTTTTTGAATTATGAGTTTTTCAGATTTTTTTATTATAATTTTTTTTTAAAAATAAATACCCTTTCTTAAAAAGAACAGAACAATTTTATATTTTTTTTTAATGAATCAAACTAAAAGACAACTTTTGGTTTTATATTATTTTTTTTAGAAAAATTCCGACGAGGTTTCGACACTACTTGGACATTGGTTTTATTTTTCCAAAATAAGTAATTATCTCCCTACGCTGCTATTTTCTTTTTTTTTAGAAACCGATCAACATGCGGAACCGAAGCAAATAAATGCGCAAAACAAATAAGATGCAGCAGGGTGGCCTTTTCATTTCTGGTTGCTTGTCCTAGACGGACCCAACCCCTGTGTTGAGCCCCCTAAGTCAAATGCAACATGATGCAAATAAGCGTTCCTACTAGGGATCCGGCATGAAGTCGAGTTATACTAGGTTTAAACCTTGGTATTTGTTCTAGACTGTGTACCCGAGCGGACAACTCGAGTCGAGGAGGGGCAACTTACCGGGAACCAAAAGGTCGTCCGACTTCGTAACTTATCCGTCCTCTTTCTTATTTCGGGTATTGACACTAACAGAATAGGGAGTCTCGACCAGCGAGCTTCTCCCCGGAGGTGAAGAGAGAAGGGTTTCGGCACAGTTTATATACAGTTCAGATAATATCAAAGCGGTAAAAGACAATATTTAGCACGTTATGCAAAAATATGTAATAAAGATCAGATAACAAAGCCAAATATAACAATTATTCTAAGCTCGAATTCTTGAACCCTGAACCAGTGGTTCTGGGTTTCTTCCCCAGCGGAGTCGCCAGAGCTGTCACACCTCCTTTTTGCGCGCCCGCCCCGAAGGGTTAAATGCGCGAGGGGAGTTTTTCCAATTTAAGTGACAATATTCGAAAATGGGATCATTTATTTAATTCAGAGTCGCCACTTGGGAAAAGGTTTGGCTTTTGGTGTCCCAAGTCACCGGTTTATCTTGAATCCCAAATCGAGGAGATTTTCGTCTTTTCCAAATGAAGTCTGCGAACCAGAGATTCTAAGTAAGGAATTCTGTTGACCCGAGGGAAGGTGTTAGGCACCCTCGAATCCCGTGGTTCTAGTACGGTCGCTTAAATTGTTACAATGGCTAAATATCTGATTTAAATACATGTTGTGACTTATGTGCTTTTATTGAGTTTTAACCGCTTTTATTATTATCATTTTTATTTTTATAGAATTGCAACGTCGTGAAAATGTATCTCGAACCACGTCACAATCAATGCACCCGTAGTTGTTAACACATTTCGACTCCGTTGAGATTTGAATTTGGGTCACATAAATGCGCACCCGAATTTAAGAATGTAATTTGATTAAGTCGCGCCTAGAGAATCTAACGCGTTATTGTCTTCGGGGAGGGTAGTGGAATTCACTAAACAGCCCGTCCCAAATTCTAAGTATTTATTATGACCAATTATTGAGGGCCCCGCAATTTGCCTTTTTATTCGGCGAGGCTCGTCTCATTATTTTAGAAGGGTACCCTACAATGACTACATTTTTACTACATTTTATCTTTAAAGAGAAGGATGATGCCGAATTTTGCTGGTTTAGACAAATACGGACTGAATCCTTATTATGTTTGCCGAACCTAAACTTGTTTGATTACCTGATTGATTGTTCATGAGGTGAGGGCTACCGCATGCTTTGTCTTCAACAAGTGAATATGCTTATTAATTCGCTAAGTGAGATTGCAAACAAACTAACAACATATATTGAGTTATGTTTAACGACCTCCAAGTTCTATTCTTAACACTCTAACCTATTTGAAATTGATAAAAGAAATCGGCTGTTTTATTAGGAAAATTACTACTAATTGAACTCAAAAATGATTATTAGTTTTTCTCAACAATCATTACATCATTTCGAAATAAAGAATCTGTACCGAAACCCAGTATCGAACCTGCATTGGGACGAATAAACTGACAGGAGAACTGGCATTCATAGCCATACTCTTAATGTGACTGTATGGGAGTTTGTTTGGGATACATTTATCCCGGACCCAGTACCACAGTTTTGTCAATTCAGTGGTCTAGGCAAAATACATACAAGTGCTTACCATGACTCTATGTTATACAGTCATACTAAATCAAACAAGTGTTATACTGAACTGAATGTATACTAAATCAAAACATGCTGTCTATGTCATACTGTCATTACTGTTGAGCCATGCTATCTAACAGTTCATCTTTAAACAGAAATGTATGCTAGTTTATACAGAATATTTGCAGTTCGCAGTAAAATACAGGCCCAACCAACATTCGAACTATCTTTTTACACCAATACTATAACATAAACTGGTGTTCATTTCTTTATTTCTGCTTCAACTTCAAACTTTCAACAATACAAGGTTCGAAGGTTGTGTACCTGGGAATATTTGCAATTGAAAACAAAGGAGCAATCAGTAGAGTAACAATGAACCAATGCAGTAGCAGTAACAACACTGTCAGTAGCAACAGGGCAGAATAGCAGCAGGCAAAACAATACAGCAAGAAACAGGCTCGAGTGCAGAGATGCAACTATGGCCAATAGAAAGCAATAGCCAAATAGCAGCAACACCCAGTGGGATAGAATCAGAAATCCAGACAGGCCAAACCAGTAGTAAACCAATGAAAACACTCGACTAATAGACACAACTGGAATTTCAAAGAATCAGAATTGATTTGAACAGGTTGAACAACTGAAACCCAGTAATAATAGGAGGAAAAAGCTTCTGATTGTTGGTTGTATCCCTTCTATCCCTTAAACTCTCTCTATCTATGTGTATCTATTTGTATGTATTTCAAGCTCTCCTGTCTAAACTCCTCACAGTGTGTTTTTTTTACAACCTTCAGAAATCAGTCCCCCTTTTTTATCTCCTCCCCTCTCTCTCTTATAGGCCTCAACACTATCCCTTTTAAACAGCCTGTTCAGACTATTACCATACCCCTCCCATGTGCCTTTAAACTTTTTCAGTTCCACTTTAGTTAATTAGGTATAAAAAACCCCATCATTCCCTGGCAGATTTAGCTTTTCCATTTTATTTAACTAAAAGCAAGTATGGGCAGTAGGATATGTTGACAGCATATGCTGTCAAACCATTTTAAAATTAAACAAGGACCTTTATGCAGGCCACAGGTTGTGCACAAAGCACATGAGGTGCACCAATGCGCATGAGGTGCACCAATGCAAATGCTGTGCAAGAGTGCACATGCCCTCCAATTCAGCATTTAAACCAAACATCCCTTTTACATTACTGATCCAAATCAACAGCTATAAGTAAACAAAATTGGTTCTTAATTGATTCAACAAATGTTCGACAGAAGCAAATCGATTTACTATGCTCAGACAGTTAAAACTAATTGACGACTCATGTCGACTCGACTATATTAGCATTAACGTACACAATCGTAGCCAAAAATCAGACATTCAGAAGTATGGGACACATGACTCGACTTATACTGATTAAAATAGAATGGTACTTCGAGGAATCAGTTAGTCAGTACAAATTTGGAATACAACCAATACGCATGCCGTATCAGAATAGGAGGAGAGGGATTCAGACAAACACAGATGTTCAAACAAAGTGGACAAACAAAAGTTGATAAAAATTAAAACAAATATGAACAGTCTTTTAAAACAAATCATACGGACTAAAAACAAATAAAGGAAAAGAAAGCAGACTTACCTTAAAACTTGAAAAGTTTAACAGTTTGAACTTGGATTTGGACAAACTTTCTTAAGGCTGAATGGACTTTAATCGAAGTGTTTCTTAGATGAGAAACACTTTGATTGAAGTCCATTAGACCTTAATCTCTTCGGTTGAACCGGTATGAACCAGTGACGAAGGACGCAAAACCTTCAAACTTAGATCTGGGATTCAGGCTTCCCTGATCAGATTCGGACCAAACCAAGTATGGTTTGGTCACGAGGGGGGTCTGGGGAGTATCTGGTGTGAAGCTAGGGTTGAACCGTGTAGATCGAGTTTCGACTCGAACCTTCAAATGAAGATTCGAGAAGGTGGGGAGGGATTCGAACTACAGGGTTAATGGATTCATGCTCAGGATGGCAAGGGGGTTCTAGGGTGTTAAGGGGAAGGTCACCGGCGTCCATGCCGCCGGTTTTCATGGTGGAGGATACAGGGGCGGCTCTAGGGTTTGATGGGGATGAGGTTGAAGACGGGAGCTGGGGTATCTGATGGGGGGGGGGGGCAGGGTAAGGTTATAGGCTTATATATGGAATAGGCGGCTGATCTCAGCCATCGGATTAACTGGAATCAATGGCTTGGATCTAAAGGCCTCGGGGAAACGATGTCGTTTCAACTAAAGGGGGTTTGGGTTGGTCCGGGTGGAAACGGGTCGGGTTCTGTTCGTGGGTATAGGAAATGTGATCTTGGCCGTTGATCAATCTGAGATCAACGGCCCAGATCAAACTGTATTCATACGACGTCGTTTGGACTCTCTCTGGGCATCATCTGGACTGGACCGGGCAGGCCTGGGTCTTGGGCTGTTTGTTTGGGCCAATTTTGTTAAAATTGGCCCAAATCCGGAAGAATAAAGGGACCCTTTCTTTTTTTTTCTTTTTTTTTATTTATTTCCTTTTTTTTATTTTAAAGCAAAACTAAGCCAAAAATCAAATTAAAATTAAATTTGCACTCAATACAATTATTCGCACACTAAAATATTTCAAACAAGTAAAGTTAAACAAAATAAAATCATGGACGAAGATGCCTACTCATGATTTTCTATTTAACGACTGGATTACGGTTTGAATTATGCAGGACACATATATTTTTTTTGAATTTTATTTTTAATAAAGTAAATAAATAAAAATGGGCCGAAGTCACAAATAAATCAACAAGGTGCCGCACAGAAATTCAAAATTGTACAGCAGGGCCAATTATTATTTCTTATTTCTTTTTGGAGCGATTGTCGTGCGAAAAACAAAAATCACGTGCTCACACTTATTGTTGTTGATTGAAGGACCCTCAATTAACTGTTCCTATTTAGTATGTATTACTCGGGAGAGAGTACATATTTAGGTAGTTGTTGTACAACATCACTCCTAACGTATATGAGGGATCAATACGAATGGTTTAAAGGTGGGATTAGGGATAACGTAACCTTGGTGCGATCTAAGTGAGTTGTACTTAAGGCTAGCTAGCATAATTCGGGAGAATATGTCTAGTATATTATTGTAATTACTCGGGAGAGAGTTATGACAGTTAGAGTGCTCATGATCGATAGAGAAGACTTAGGCAAATTTATAGCAAACATAGCGGAAAGGATTCCAACAATATGGGAAATCAGAACCTTAGATTATTCTAATTTTCTTGTCTACAACCCGTTCGTAGTTAGTTCTTAATTATTGTATTTTCATTACATAATATTTAGTTAGTAAACACCCAATCTATTACTTAAATATTTCTGAGGATTGAATACGTGAATTTGTGTGAGTTCATAGCTGTGATTGATAGGTTAATTCCCTGTGGGATTCGACTCCGGACTTGTTAACCAGAATATATTTGCAACGACCATTTTGTCCTTTTTATAAGGCATAGTTGGGCCTGATCAAATTTTGGCACCATTGCCGGGGAATTAATGGTGTTATTAATTGCAGCTAAAAGAAGTGCTAAAATTCTTAGCATAGTCAATTTCTTCAATTTAAACCAAGTACATTGAAATTTTAACGTTTGTAGTCTTGGGTGTTACAGGTGAATGCCTAGAAACTCCTCAAGAACTGGTGAATTGTTCGAAGCATTATCAGATCCTGAGAAAGTTTTCAAGTCACTAAATCATGCAAACAAGAAAGGCAAATAGCAACAGAACAAATTGAACCAGACATGGATGACAGTAGAAAATCCAAACAATAGAAACAATGTGAATGGCCCGAGTGCCTCTTGTGCCAGAAGCAACATTGTATGACTGGGCACAACCCACCGCCGACAATCTAGCAACCGCAATTGCAATACCTCAGATACAAGCAGAATCATTTCAAATCACAAATAACATGCTACATTTGTTGTAGAACAAGAGACTGTTCTCAGGGTCATACGTTAAAGAACCTCAGCAACATGTGAAGAATTTCCTATCGATATGTGCCACGCAAAGGAACTATAATGTGACACCAAAAGCAATAAGGTTGTTGTTGTTTCCATTCTCAGTGACGGGAGTAGCTTAGACATGGCTTAGTTCACTCCCCATAAACTCCATCACTACTTGGGAGGAATTAGTCAAGCAATTTGTGAATAAATTCTACCCACCCAATAAGACTGCCCAACAAATTGATCAGATATTGAGCTTCAGACAGAAACCAACAAAGACATTACAAGAAATGTGGGAGAGGTTAAAGGGTATGCTGGTTAAGTGTCCACATCATGGAATTCCGGAGTAGATGTTGGGGTAGAGGTTTTACATTGGATTGGCAGATAGCTTGAAGGCCAATGTTGATGTTTCAGCAGGTGGAGCATTTTTGAGCCAAACATTCAGAGTAAGAAAGATCCTACTTGACAAGATGGCCCAAAACTCAAGATGGATGACAAGAGACTCTCCAATCACTCCTGTAGTTCACTCAGTGGCTTTAGACCCAACAAACCTTATATCTGAAAATATGGCCACTCTAGTGACAAGTGAGTATCCTCACCAAAAAGATTAATGAATCAGTCTAGAAGCAGCATGTACACATAGTTGATGCAACTAATGGGGGCTTATGTAGATCATGCATTAATCAACCATATGTTTGCTCGTGGAGTGCAGATGGTGACAACCAGCAATATCAGGAAAATATGAACTATGTGGCCACATGTGGGGGACAGAAGCAAGGTGGTCAGAATTGGGGTCATCAGAATCAATAATATAGACCAGCTTAGCAGTAGTACAACAACAACAACAATCTTGGGGCTATGCGACCACAAGGTTAAGTGGTGCCTTACCAAAGGCAATAGGCTTACAACCAACAAAATCAGCAATAGGCTTATCAACAACCTTAACAACAACATATTGTGAGACACAATGATGGGTTTGCTAAACTTAAGGGGATGATGTAACAATTGATTGGGTCCACTGGAAAAATAACTAAAAGAGTAGACTCATATGAATCAGCGATAAACAATATTGAGATTCAATTAGGACAGATTTTGATGGCTTTAAATAATTGTCCCCAAGGGATGATACCTGTAGACACAAAAATTAATCAAAAGGAGCAGGGCCCGAAACAGCTTATGGCAGTGAGTCTATAAAATGGTAGGGACCTAGATCTGGAGTAAGAAATTTCTCGTGAAAGCCAAACTACTAAAACACTGGTGCCAATACCCATTGAGATAGATGATTCAACAGGGTTAATTGAGGGGATGGTACAAAATGCACAAGAGAACACCAACAAAGAAAAAGAGGTTGCAAGGGAAACTTATGTAGCACAGGAAACGACAGTAGAAGCAGTGCCTGAACAAGAAAAAAATCAAATCACAGGAAAGAAGTTACCTCCAACACCATTCCCACAGAGATTGACCAAATATCAAAAAGATGAGCAGTACGAGAAATTCTTGGAGATGTTGAAGCAAATTCAGGTAAATATTCCATTAATTGACGCTTTAAAGGAAATGCCTGGTTATGCAAAAATGATGAAGGACATGATGTCTCGTAAGTTCGACTTTCAATACTTGACCAAGGTTACACTGACTCAGACATGTAGTGCTATTGTGACGAGACCCATAGTTGAGAAGCTATCTGACCCAGGGAGTTTCACAATCCCATGCACAATAGGCAACTATGCGTTTGCTAAGGCACTATATGACTTAGGGGTAAGCATAAACTTGATGCCCCTAGCTATCTACAAAAGGTTGGGCATTGGAAGAGCTAGACCCACGTCCATGTTACTACAGCTGGCTGACCGGACAATAAAGAGGCCCTCTGGTATTCTTGATGATGTATTAGTACAGGTTGGGAAGTTTGTGTTCCTAGCAGATTTTGTCATTCTTGATTGTCGGGTTGACGAGAAAATTCCCATAATTTTGGGAAGACCATTCTTGGCAACTGGGATAGCTCTAATTGACTGTGCAACTGGAGAGCTCAAAATGAGATTAAATGATGAAGAAATAACAATCAATGTGTAGAAATCTATGCGGGACCAAGTGAATTTGGTAATTGCTCTTTAATAGATGTTGTGGATATAATTTTGGAGGAGGAAGATGAGACATTGAACATTAAAGACCCTCTAGCAGCCTGTCTCATGAACTTAGATGAAGCCAATGTAGAAGACTTGGCAGAGTGGGTACTTGCTCTTGAATGATAAGATTTTTAGAAAAGGGAGCTCGAATTTGAGCCTTTACACTTAGAGAAAAGAAAAACTCCTCCAGCTAAGCCATCAATAGAAGAGCCGCCAAAGTTGGAACTGAAGCCACTACTACCTCATCTCAGGTATACCTTCTTAGGACCTAACTCAACTTTACCTATTATTATCTCATCTAGTTTGTTAGATGTGC
This sequence comes from Nicotiana tabacum, assembly GCF_000715075.1. Classification (NCBI taxonomy): domain Eukaryota; kingdom Viridiplantae; phylum Streptophyta; class Magnoliopsida; order Solanales; family Solanaceae; genus Nicotiana; species Nicotiana tabacum. The sequence continues at coordinate 117,690,657 of NC_134099.1, read as the reverse complement.
AGGCAGAATAGTTTTTGCAGGTACTGACGGAGTGCAAGACTGCAATTGGTTGGACCATTGCAGACATTAAGGGTATCAGCCCGGCCTTCTATATGCATAAGATTTTGCTGGAAGATGGGCACAAACCTTCTAGAGAACATCACAGAAGGCTGAACCCTAACATGAAAGAAGTGGTGAAGAAAGAAGTGATTAAGTGGTTAGATGCAGGAATCATATTCCCCATCTCTAACAGCAATTGGGTCAGCCCAGTTCAGTGTGTGCAAAAAAGAGAGGTATGGCGATAGTGAAAAATGAGAATAACGAATTGATCTCTACACGAATAATCACAGGTTGGCGAATATGTATGCATTATAGGAAGTTAAACTTGGCTACCCAGAAAGATCATTTACCTCTGCCATTCATTGTTCAAATGCTGGATCGATTGGCAGGGAGGTCCCATTTCTTCTTTCTAGATAGGTACTCAGGGTATAATCAGATCTCTATTGCCCTGTAGGATAGAGGGAAAACATCGTTCATCTGCCTTTATGGAATCTATGCTTTTTTGAGAATGCCATTTGGCCTATGAAATGTTCCTGCCACATTCCAAAGGTGCATAATGGCCATCTTCACGGATATGGTAGAGGAAATAATGGAGGTTTTCATGGATGACTTCTCAGTGGTGGGGAACTCATTCGATGATTGCCTTATGAACTTGAGAAGAGTATTGAAGAAGTGTATCGAGACGAATTTTGGTACTTAACTGGGAAAAGTGCCATTTTATGGTACAAGAAGGTATAGTGTTGGGGCACCTAGTGTCGAGTAAAGGCATTGAGGTAGATCGTGCAAAGGTTGATGTGATAGAAAAGCTTCCACCACCCACTTCCGTCAAAGCAATTAGAAGTTTCCTTGGGCATGCCAATTTCTATAGAAGATTTATAAAAGATTATTCCAAAATTGCTAACCCCTTGTTTAAATTGCTTGAAAAAGATCACCCTTTTATGTTTTTTGATGACTGCAGGGTAGCATTTGAAGAAGAGACTGGTAACATCACCTATCATAGTTTCCCCTAACTAGGAGCAAGCATTTGAGCTGATGTGTGATACGAGTGACTATGCTGTGGGAGTAGTTCTTGGGCAGCGAAAAGACAAAGTCATGCATCCAATATACTACGCAAGTAGAACTCTGAGTAGTGCCCAGCTAAATTACACAATGAACGAGAAGGAGATGCTAGTAGTGGTGTTCGCATTCGACAAATTCAGGTCATACCTGATAGGCTCGAAGGTAATTGTTTCTACTGACCATGCTACTCTCAGGTACTTAATTGAGAAGAAAGAGTCAAAACCATGCTTGAATCGATGTGTGCTACTTCTGCAAGAATTTGACTTGGAAATCCACGACAAAACGGGAACGAATAACCAAGTAGCTGATCACTTGTCTAGGCTGGAAGGATCTGAGAAGAAGGTTGAGGTAGAAGAGATTCTAGAAACTTTCCTATATGAACAACTATTAGCCATGAGCCTTGAGGAAGTGCCATAGTATGCAGATATTGCAAACTACCTGGCGAGCGGTAATGTTTCTTATGACCTTTCCTCTATCCAAAAGAAAAAGTTCTTTCGTGATTGTCACATGTATTATTGGGATAAGCCTTATCTGTTCAGGATTTGTGTTGATAACATAATCCCGAAATGTATCCCCGAGATAGACTAGTTTTCTATTTTGTAGGCACGTCATGCGTCACCATATGATGGGCATTTCGGGGGAGTAAGGACTACTACGAAAGTCTTGGAGTTGGGCTTCTACTGGCCAACATTGTTCAAAGATGCACATTTATGGATAAAGGGTTGTGATGAATGCCAACGAACCGGGAATATTTCCCGCCAACATGAGAAGCCTATGAACCCAATTCAGGAGGTAGAAGTGTTTGATGTATGGGGAAATTCAGGAGGTAGAAGTGTTTGATGTATGAGGACTTTCGTCAGCTCATATAGAAACAAGTACATACTCGTCGCCATGGAATATGTGTCTAAATGGGTAGAGGCTACAACGCTCCCTACAAATGATGCAAAGGGGGTAATTAGTTTTTTGAGAAAGAACGTATTCACCCGACTTGGCACTCCAAGGGCAATAATCAGTGACGAAGGCACTCACTTATGTAATCGAGCCTTTGCGAAGTTGTTAGAGAAGTATGATGTACGCCACAAGGTTGCCACCCAATATCATCCAAAAATGAGCGGGCAAGTGGATGTTTTGAATAGAGATATAAAGAGTGTGTTGACTAAGACTGTGAATGCTACTAGAACAGATTGGGCGAGAAAGTTAGATAATGCACTCTAGGCTTATCGAACCGCTTTCAAAACTCCAATCGGCATGTATCCATACAAGTTGGTGTTTGGGAAGGTGTGTCACTTACTGGTGGAGTTGGAGCATAGAGCTTTGTGGGCGTTGAAGTAGTTGAATCTCGATATTGAAGCTGCGGGAACAAGTAGATCATGGAGTTGCATGAGCTTGATGAGTTTCGATATCACGCTTTTGAGAGCACAAGATTATACAAGGAGAGAATGAAGATGATACATGATAAAAATATTATTGAGCGGTGTTTTAAACCCGGAGATAGGGTATTGCTATACAATTCAAGACTGAGGTTGTTTTCGGGTAAATTAAAGTCAAGATGGTCAGGGGCGTTTCGTGTAGTTGAAATTTAAGGAGAAAAGACTAAAAGTGGGCCGAAAATCAAGATGATGAGCGCAATGCGCGTGATGATAGTTTTATTGCCCATCTCTACAAGATGATGGATTTACAACTGCGAATAGAGGGTCACCGGCCGCATATGAGGAGAGGACTGAATTGGAGCAGCGATACCCGCTCAATGCTCATGCCCAGCAGCTGGTTGGTGTAGGAGATGGATACTGACTCCCCGCTGATGAGGATGTCAACACACTGGAGCAATCTGAGGCTGAGCCACAACTATTAGATGGTGAGGGAGATGATGATGATGATGAGGAGGATGAACATGAAGAGTGGAAAGCATCAGAGGATGAAGACGCTATTTGATCAGGGAGTTTTCTTGCACCCTGCTCTTTTTATTTCTTGTTTTGTCAGATTGTGCATGCACTAAGGACAATGCATAATTTAAGTGTGGGGTGAGAACTTGTAGATATTAGTAGTTGTTAGATGTTTTTGTTGTTGTAGTACGTGTCATTTGCGTTAGATAATTGTGTTAGTTAATTGTTTTAAGAAGTTATTTTTATTTTTAGAATTTTTTTTGGTTAGTTGTTTTAGGCAGAAATTATTATAAAAAACATAAAATTGTTGGACTTTTCCCGATGATGGATCTCCTAGACAGTTTTTTTGAGGGAAGTAAGTCTAAAGAGAATACCAAAAAGTTTTTTTTAAAGTAGTGTAGTAATTTTTCCTTGGTTTTTCTTTGGGCCGCGGTTCTTTTCCAAGGGGTTTTAGTTGAACCGAGTGTAGGTAGTTTTAATTTTTAGGAGTAGAAATCATGTGGCTATGCACTTAATCGCAGCAATATCTCTAAGCTTTGTGATGCTTTGAGAATAGTCAGTACTCTGGTTGTAACGCTTAGGCTCAATTGTTGACTCTAGGATAAATACCTTAAATCGTGGATTCTTAAATTTTCTTAACTGCTTTGACTGGAGTGTCATGATAAAAAATCAATCCTGAATGAGTTATGTGCCATGTCTGTGTGAGGTTTATATGTATTCTATGCATTGCATTTGATGTCTAGAACTTGCCCCGTGTGTGTGCAAAGCGAAATAGTAGTCTTGTTCAGTCTGAGAAGTGATATTGGAAGTTCTTTGTTAAGCCAGATATGTATAGAGTACCCACCTAAATGTTATATATCGTAGTTAACCCCTTTGAGCCTATAATCCTGTTTCTTTGGTAACCACATTACAAGCCGTACCCCTTTGTTTGAATCAACTATATATTTGAACCTTGTCACCTCTCATGAGCACTTGAATGATGATGAATTATGAAAAAATCAAAGTGTGGGGTGGTGGGTTGGCTTTTGAGTGGAACAAGTGAAATAAGGAGAAAGGTGCACCGTTTGAAAGAAAAACAAATGTTAATAAAAGCCATTTGGATTTAAAAAAAAGGGTGAATATATATATAGTGAGAGAGAGAGAGAGAGAGAGAGTAAGTAAGTGAATTGCGAATAAGGCTTGGTATTTGTGAGTCAATTCTTGAGGTGAGGATATCACACCTTTGTGCTTAAACTATTTTAAAGATTCTTGGTATACTGAGTTAAGGGAATTTTTTATAGGTTGTGTCCATGAGTGTAGTTTGATTGCTCAAGGACGAGAAATGTTTAAGTGTGGGGTATTGATGTGTGGCTATAATTCATGGTTTAACACATTATGTGTTGTGCATTTTACATGCATTAATGATAAATTACACTTTATTTGCATGTAATAGAGTCTATTTTATGTGTAGGTGAATTGGAGATGAAAGTAGAGCAAAAGGGATACTTAAACATTGAAAGTGCGCTCGAGAACAGTGAAAAATAGAGGCTAGGCAAAAGCCAGCTCAACCAAGCTTTAGCATAGCGAGGCCAGCCAAAGGCCAGGCTGAGGCTGGCGATGCCAGGCCTGGGGCCAGGTCTAGTATGAGTTTTGAAGATTTAAATTGTTTCCCGACTTGACTAGGATTTGACCTACACGTTTAGGTCTTGTCCTAAACATATAAATAGACCCAAAAATGCCACTTTGAAGGACTTTTTGCAACCGGAGGTAAGAATAGCTCGTGGAGAACTACTTGAGAGTTAGAATCATTGATTTCTACTATTACATCCCGCATTTTCGTATGTTAAAATTTCGTTGTAAGTTAATCGACGTAAGTTTGAAAATGAGATTATTTTGAGATTATAGGCATTATGCTATTTCCAACAAGTAATGAGTAAATTCGTGAAGGCGAGAGGGGAAGTAAGTCAAAGAAAATAAATTTTCGTCCAAGTTTGGCATGTCGGGATAAAAGATGGGCCGAGTGTTAATACTCGGTATTTGTGGACTAGTACCATATGAGGTACTATATGACCAAGATAGTAGAATGTATAAAGTGTATTAAAAATAAGTAGAATTTTAAGTAATTTGAGATTATTTTTAATTATGCGAGTAATTGTTTAATTACCAGATAGCGGGATATTACCTAATTAAATTAATTCACTGATTGATAAAATCAAAATAGCAAGTGGCAGCAAACTAATACACCAACCATATGACTCTTAGTTATAATTCATGATTAAGAGTCATTTTTGTATATGTGGCAACCTCATTTGCCTTCTAACATTTTGAGTGCAAATAAGATTCTTATAAAATTCTAGTAACGTAGTAGTATGACTTCTTACAAACTTGACTCCTAAGTAATGTTACTTCTTAATAACATGACTTCTTAGTAACATTTTAATACAAATCAGATTTTCAATACAAACCAAATTCTAGTAACGTGATTCTTCAACTAATCCAACGAGAATGGTTAAAGCTTTAGCAATGCAAAATGTTTTGATTCTAAGGGAGTATGGTGCAACCTTTTCCAAGAATATCATACGAATTTTCCCCTACTCTAGTATATTAAGGCTATCCTTCCTTTTTTTTGGCATGATCCAAATAATACAAATGAAACGAGCAAAATACACGACTTTCATAAATGACACTATTCATAAAAATACTAGGGGGTGTCTATATTCATGATTTCCCATGTGGATTATTATTATATCTTCTGTTCATGGGTCTTAGAAAAACACGTATTTGATAAAGTTCATCCGAAAGGCATATGATTTTTTTGGCATTCCAAGAAAATCTTATTAACATATTTTTATGCATTTCATGCATTTATACATGTACATTGACCCATGACTAGATGGTGTTATATAAGCGTATATATGTATATTATATTTATATGGGATATGGGAAAAGGTTACGGCGTTATACGTACCACCACCTGATTAACTGGTATACGTTGATGATTTTGCCCACAGTGACCGAAATGATATGACGGGATGCCCTCAGAGGAGTTATGATGTTATGAAACATGTACCTATGCACGACATGACATTCATATGCATATGCATGACACTATAATTATTTCATGATTTACAGAGTTACCCAGACTTATAGGTTGAGTTATTTACTCTATATTTCTTCCATGTTTGTTATGTACTTATTTATGTGCCTTACATATTCGTTACATCATTCGTACTGACGTCCCTTTTTCCTGGGGATGCTGCGTTTCATGCGCGCATGTCCCGATAGACAGGTCGAGAGCCTTCCAAGTAGGCTATCAGCTCAGCGGAAGATGTTGGTGTGCTCCATTTGCTTCGGAGTTGCTTGTTTGGTTAGTATTATTTAGACGTATAATGTTTGGTATGGCGGGACTCTGTCTCGGTCTTTATGAAAATTATGTATTCTTAGAGGCTTGTAGACATATGTCATGTACGTAAAAGATTGTATGGCCTTGTCGGCCTATGTTCAGTACACGAGTGTTTATTTTGGTCTTATAGGCCCGTACTTCATATGTATAAGTTTGTATTACCTCATGCTTTACTCCAATTTATTTACCTATGATATAATGATATGAAAGATACGTTACGTTGGTACTCAGTTGACTAAGGTATCGATTGCCCATCGCGGCATATCGGTTTGGGTCGTAACAAAAGTGGTATCAGAGCAGTTCTATCCTAGGGAGTCTACAAGCCGCGTCTAGTAGTGTCTTGTTTATAGGTGTGTCGTGCACCATACTTATAAGCATGAGGCTACGAGTCATTTAGGAGTGACACTCTTTCTTATTACTTTAGATCTTGTGGTACAGCTCAGTTGTAAGAACTAAATTTTCTAAACTCTATTTTATTCGTAATACGACGATGCCTACATTTAGAAAACTGGTTGGTAAGGGATTGAATGCGGTTGCGAAAGAGTTGAGTCAGAAGAACTCGGTGATCTTCTAGGAAAGGAGCCTTAAGGCAATAATATCTATCCACCTTTATGGTGAAAGACAATGAGAGATTCAGAAGATAAATACAAGTTTCAACAAGTAAAGAAAGCAAGGTAATAGAGGGGTACGAGGCACCCTGCTAATGAAGATTATCCTTACTTACCATTCAGGAAGAGAGATATAAGCATTTTGAGTTACCTTCAATAGTAATAGAGATATGCACAATTGGCCACACCGATCTAAGTTATGCTCTATGGGAGCTAACAAATATGGTTTAAGAAAATGACATAATATCACAATCCGGCTGGGGTTAGAGTGACCCAAAATGGTGGATGAATTATTTGCGCCAAAGGATATTGCAAATGTGCTAATAGATCTCCCTGTAAGGCATCCAGATGGTGCACTCTAAAATAGTACAACTAGATATGAGTACTACAAATATAGGCACTAAAAGCCTGGAAAGGATAAATATTTTCTTAGTGTGACTCTCGTCCCTAGTAGAGCGAGGACGTTGAGAAACCCGAAGAGCCGATGAATGAAGCAAGGGGATCTAAAAGTAAACGAATGTCTTGTTGAAGTTTTCACAAGAAAGGAATAGGCAAAAATATTAGCAGAGTAATGAGAAGAGAGATAAGGAAGAATTATGAGCAAGATGTGATACATGGATGACAACGATGGAAAAATAAAATGAAATGACAGTATTACATAGTCGATAATCGAGGGAAGGAAAGAAAATGAGAGGTGCCAGGCCTGGAGACAACAAAAGAGTATAGGCCATGCAGTCACATCCTCATTTCGAGAAATAAGTTCGCAACTCTAATGTGATTAACATAAGGAAAAGTTAGACCCTAGTGTAATAGAAATCAGTATAGGTTGGTGAACAAGATAAACTAAACATAAACTAGGAACTGAGTGATTTGACAATAGTCAGCATCATGAGAATTTCAGATTGCATTCCGGCAATAATAGAATGGACAACAGAAGCAGATCCATGAATTCAGAGAATGGTCATTCAGGGAGACGTTTCCCTAAAGCAAGCAATACGAGCAAAGTTAAGCTTAAAGGACTATAGGTGCCAGTTACACTAAGTGTCACCATCGCGAATGAGGAATTTGGTTATCCTTGGCACAGAAGGATTACCGCAAGGCGAGTAAGGGTCATTGATGATGTGAAAGGATGCCAAAGATGAAGAGGAAAAACATCTATAGGCAGGTCGTCATAGCTCCAAGTCTTAGTACTCTCCTAAAGGGGGGAATATGGAATGATAGAGGAAGAACACGATTAAAAAAATGAGAAATGTGTGAGAGTGCACTTATCCAAATGTTACAGATATGTTATGATTCCAAAACGTTATGTAAGCACGACGTCAGAAAAAGGAAGTAAGGATTCCTGCCGGGATGTTATTGATAGAAAAGGAGCAAGTACGTGAGGTAAGTTAAGACAAGGAAATAACAAAAGAAATATTATACGGAATATGGATATGAGAATGGGCCGACGAGTAGTTAGTAGTTGATTTAGGAAGAGCCTAGTCATGACTAGACAAGAAGTTACAGACAAATCAGCAGATCATGCAAGATAAATGTAGTAAACCCCAACATGGAGAATTCAACCTCGCAGTAATGTCATTATAATACTTGAGATATATTCAAATAGGAGTCGGAGTAGTTAAAGGTACCGTATGAGTGTTACGGGGATAAAAGAAAGTGCCACTAGGAAGGCAGTCAAAATATTAGTTCAGAAGCAACCTTACAAGCATAAGGGCACGGAGGTAAGCAACTATAGATGATTATAGGCAAGGAAGGACATCAAAAAGGTCCGTAATAAGCTCGCAGCTTTACGAGAGTCAAGGGTTCTCCCTAAGTACTACAACGAAAGACTAGCTGAGGAAATAAGGAAGCAGGCTGCAATCTAAGCACAACGACCTAAAGAGGAAATGGTCATGTAACAACAATCTCACAATAACATTGTAAGCACTCAAAAGGAAAGGGGAACCTACCGTGGCTAATGAATGAGAAGTAAAATTAAAAGTAATATTCGAGATCGTATGAGTTATATGAAAACTTTGGCATGTGTGGGCACTAAAATAAGCTAAATATGGACGCAACAAGGGGGCAGAAAGACCAGAAAAAGTAATAGCTTACGTTGAACGAAAAATATTATTCGATCAATGATCTAGTGTTGGTCACGTTATGAACACACTTAAAGGTTTAGAGTTTTATACATGCAGCATATATAGTCGTAGAATATTTTGGTATACGTTAAAAGAAAAAATTGAGCTCAGGTCATAAATGAAGGATTAACTTGTTAAAGGATCATATCATGCATATTCCTCAGCGCCCATGAACGGCTAAACAGAATAACCAATACCATGAACCCAAGAGCGGGAGATAATCTAAGCCAACATAAAGGCCGATTAGAAGAAGGAGGAAACTAAAGAGTTACATCAATGAAGTAAATCAGGAATTCGATTATTGGACCCAGAAATTATAGAAATCGTGATTGAGAATATTGTAGAATTTCTATTAATATTTGAGTTTCAAGAGACATAGCACATCAACTATATTCTATAACGGCTCTACGATAAAGCCAGTTCGAAAAATACCAGCCTCATAAGAATTAGTATGGAGCTCCCACCGGATTGTATAGGCACCAGAGGTGCAAGTATTATAATAGAGCTTCAAATAATGGATGTGATTTATACCTATGTGGAAAGGAGGTCATGAAAGAGATAGAAGATACGATGCAAGATTTTAAGGTAAGAAAGGGAAAGAGGAACAACATACGAGATACTCAAAGGTAGAAGGTCATGAATAGTCCATACTACAATAAAAGGCTAGAAGCACGGGGATTTAATATCTAGGAATGATAGTAGCGCCGTCAATGGAACACTTCCAAACCTATGGTTTCTAAGTACCGAAAGGTCTAATTAGAGAGTAAAAGAAGATTTAGAGATGATGTGATGCCTCGATGTTCCAGAAAAGCATAAGGAAGTCGATCACAAGCTAAAGTATGATTGAACGACAAGGTTTTAGAAAGATAGGAGTAAGGATAAGAAAAGGTCAAGTGAGAAGGTGATGAAAATGAATAAGTCCTTAGGACTAAGCCCGTGAAAACAAAAGAGCTGATGGTTCCTATAAGTTATAGAAAACTCAATTTAGCCTGAATAAACTCAAAAGAGTCTAAGACTAGTAGCATTTAGAAGAGATGGGATGCTGCCCTAGTAGCAGAATGAGGGTGTAACTATGTTAAATAAAGTATGACGTTTGGGCCTTCATTTGAGTAATGATTTGAAGAAGAAAAAAAGGGAAAGAGGATTTCATGAATTATAAGGGACTAAAATACCCATATAAAGGTGAGTCATATTGGGATGCTATAAAGTACCGTTATGAAAGTATAGTATCACCCCTAGGTGGATCAATCTAATTACTCCAGATGCCCCAATGAGACGCGAGCCCTAGCGGCGATGTTACATAAGAGATCAAGTTGTCAGTGGTAAATGATGGATTAACATTAAGGTGAATCAACAATAGATGAATAAAAGTTCAACAATATGAGATGAGATTAGGCCATCAGTCTTAAGGATAAGCAACGAGAGTAACCTGGAGTTGGTTGCAGACCTCTATAATGATAAATCAAAGTAAGAGTTATGGCATAGTATGACCTATGTAGATGCAGTAAAGTCATACGAATGGATAACCAGGTCTATAAAATAAGATATAGCAATATTTGCAAATTCTACAAAGTACCGGGCAAAGAACTTCAGTATACCTATAGATGCCCAGAAAGACATCTTATTAAGCCTTGTATATGTTTACAAAGTAAGGCCTAGAGATGGATAAAAACTGAAGGAAAAAGGAGAGAAGAGTCGCATAGGCGCACTTATAAGGTCAGTATCGTACAGGCTGCATAATAGAAGGTAACAACAATTACGAGATTGAAAAGATCCTAACCACAAGTCGTGATATGAGGAAGATGACTAAATGGAGAAATTCCCTGGCATTGGGACTTATCACAGAATAGTTGCCTAGATGACAAGAGGAGCCCTAAAGTATTCGTAAGAGCTATGGGTTATGAGAATGATAAGTGTATCCGTCAACATTCAAAGACGGATGTTCCAAAGAGGGGAATGATATTACATCCCGCATTTTCGTATGTTAAAGTTTTCTCGTAAGTTAATCGACATAAGTTCGGGAATGGAATTATTTTGAGATTATAGGCATTATGCTATTTCTAACAAGTAATGAGTAAATTCGTGAAGGCGAGAGGGGAAGCAAGTCAAAGAAAATAAATTTTCGTCCAAGTTTGACATGTCGGATAAAATGCGGGCCGAGTGTTAATACACAGTATTTATGGACTAGTACCATACAAGGTACTATATGACCAAGATAGTAGAATGTATAAAGTATATTATAAATAAGTAGAATTTTAAGTAATTTGAGACAACTCTTAATTATGCGGGTAATTGGTTAATTATCGGGTAGCAGGATATTACCTAATTAAATTAGTTCACTAATGGATAAGATCAAAATAGCAAGTGCCAACAAACTAATACACCAACCATATGACTCTTAGTCATAATTCATATGACTAAGAGTAATTTTTTTATAGGTGCCAACCTCATTTGCCTTCTAACATTTTGAGTGCAAATAAGATTCCTATAAAATTCTAGTAACCTAGTAGTATGACTTATTAAAAACTTGACTCCTTAGTAATGTTACTTCTTACAAACCTTACTTCTTAATAATGTGACTTCTTAGTAACATTTTAATACAAATAAGATTTTCAATACAAACCGAATTCTAGTAACGTGATTCTTCAACCAATCCAACGAGAATTGGCAAAGCTTTAGCAACATAAAATATTACAATTCTAAGGGAGTACGGTGCAATTTTTTCCAAGAATATCATACAAATTTCCCCTACTCCAGGTATGTTAAGGATATCCCTCCTTTCGTTTTGGCATGATCCAAATAATACAAATGAAACGAGCAAAATACACGACTTTCATAAATGACTCTATTTATAAAAATACTAGGGGTGTCTATATTCTTGATTCCCCATGTGGATTATTATTATATCTTCTGATCACGGGTCTCAGAAAATTACGTATTTGATAAAGTTCATCTGAAAGGCATATGGATTTTTATCGCATTCCAAGAAAATCTTATTAACGTATTTTATGCATTTCATGCATTTATACATGTACATTGACCCACGACTAGATGGAGTTATATAAGCGTATATATGTATATTATATTTATATGGTATATGGGAAAAGGTTACGGCGTTATATACGCACCACCACCTGATCAGCTGGTATACATCGATGATTTTGCTCATAGTGGCCGAGATGATATGATGGGATGCCCTCAGAGGCCTGATGATATTATGAAACATGTACCTATGCACGACATGACATTCATATGCATATGCATGACACTATAATTATTTCATGATTTACAGAGTTATCCAGACTTATAGGTTGAGTCATTTACTCTATATTTCTTCCATGTCTGTTATGTACTTATTTATGTGTCTTACATACTCGGTACATCATTCGTACTGACCTCCATTTTGCCTGGAGACGCTGTATTTCATGCCCGCAAGTCCCGATAGACAGGTCGAGAGCCCTCCAAGTAGACTATCAGCTCAGCGGAAAATGTTGGTGCGCTCCATTTGCTTCGGAGTTGCTTGTTTGGTTAGTATGATTTTGACGTATAATGTCTGGTATGGCGGGACTCTGTCTCGATCTTTATAAAAATGATGTATTTTTAGAGGCTTGTAGACATATGTCATGTACATAAAAGATTGTATGTCCTTGTCAGCCTATGTTCAGTACACGAGTGGTTATTTTGATCTTATAGGCCCGTACTTCATATGTATAAGTTTGTATTCCCTCATGCTTTACTCCAGTTTATTTATCTATGATAGAATGATATGAAAGATACTTTACGTTGGTATTCAGTTGACTAAGGTACCGGGTGCCCGTCGCGGCCTATCGATTTGGGTCGTGACATCTACATCCCTTTATCATTACTTTGTAATTTAATTATATAAATTACTTTGGATATTGTTAATATGAGTATGAGTAGCTAAACGCTTAATCTAGGGTTCTGATGGAACCTATTGAGGATGAATTTTTTGTTACGTTAATTTAGATTTGCTATAGTATTCTCTCTATTTGTTCAACTATATGCTTATTGTTGTTGATTGAAGGGCCCTTAATTAGACTATGCCTATTTATTGTGTATTACTCGTGAGAGAGTGCATATTCAAGTAGTTGTTAAACAACGTCACTCCTAACGTATATGAGGGATCAATACAAAGGGTTTAAAGGTGGGATTAGGGATAACGAAACCTTGGTGCAATCTAAATGAGCTGTACTTAAGGCTAGCTAGCGTAATTCGGGAGAATATATCTAGTATATTATTGTAATTAGTCGGGAGAGAATTAAGACAGTCAGAGTGCTCATGATCGATAGAGAAGACTTAGGCAAATTTATAGGAAACGTAGCGGAAAGGATTCCGACAATAGGGAAAATCAGAACCTTAGATCATTCCAATTCTTGTCTACAACCTGTTCATAGTTTGTTCTTAGTTATTGCATTTTCATTACGTAATATTTAGTTAGTAAACATCCAACCTATTACTTAAATATTTTTGAAGATTGAATATGTGAATTTGTGTGAGTTCAATAGCTGTGATTGATAGGTTAATTCCTTGTGAGATTCGACTCCGGACTTGTTAACCGGAATATATTTGCAACGATCGCTTTGTCCTTTTTATAAGGCATAATTGAGTGTGATCAATTAATAACAAAAATCTAGTGTTGTTTATTTTTCTGTTAACTTAGTTTTAGGAGAACAAAGTTTAATACGGTAAAATTACTAGGAAAGACGAATAATTTTCTTTTTCTCTTTGCCATCTTATTCTAATTTGTTTCTATTTTATTTTCTTTTTACATTACATTAACAATAAATAGAGTGAGAAAGTTTTTAAAGATACTTGATAATAATATAATATGGAGAGAGAGAATGAAGATTTAGTTTCACAAACCTCGTGCATTGTTCTCCATAGAAGCTAGTTGTCATGGATGTAGATGCAATGAATAGCTAATAAAATCAGGTTACTTAAGCCATAATTATTTTGAGATGCTTACTTATTAAGCCATTAATTTGATATGCAAATAGACAAAGACCAATCTCCACGTTTCACCATATGTTTTAATTTGTCATGCGTATATAGTAAAGATGTTTTATTTTCCAAGTAAGACATTTTATAATGATACTCCATCCATTCGTTCACTTTTATGTACCCAGAAAATATATTTTTATTTTTACTTGTTCTTTTTAGTAAATAAAAAAATAATAATTTTTTTATTTACCTTTATTATTAACCACTTATTCCCCAAAATATTGTTATTATTGTGGGTATTATTAAATAAAGACTTTTTAAAATGTTGTTATTATTATGGATGTTATGATAAAATATATACTTCATTTATTATTTTTTAAGGAGACTGCTACAAGTTGCCTGCTTAGCTCAATTGGTAGAGCGCAAAGCTCTTAATCTTTCCATTGTGGGTTCGACCTAGGGCTGCTTATCGGGCGGATTGAGCGGTTATTTACTCTTAATGGTTTGACTTATCAGTTATCGACTTTTAAATGTATTAATCGGCTAGTCACCCGATAAGATATCGGGCGGATTGGTATCGGTTTAGCTCTTATCGGACGGTTATCGAGCGGTTTATCGGCCTAATTCAATCTATATTGCATGCATTACAGAGGGCGTACTATCACAACAAATATACTGAGTGTAAAGGTTTACACGTTCCACAAGCAGTTGAATTGTGTGAAGACATACGCTCTCTTCTAATAGCTCCAAGTTAGCCTGATGGACAACTACATGAGTCTCTTTCCTCTTTCACATGGTGAATTTGAACTCATTACATATTGAGAAATTTGAACCAAGGTTGTTGATTATTACTATAGTTTTATGGTCCACTTTAACGGCAACATTTATTTTCTACCGGAAGGTAAAATTACCATGTTGATAACCGATTTCACTTTTAATTTGGAGGTGATGCTGCCTTTTCTTCCTGCTACTATTATGTATTATCTGCTTGTGAATGAAAAGGCACCAGATTAGTGATGACACGTGTTTGATGATGGTAAGTTAACCGAAACGTAAGGTCAATGGTAACGCATGACCGATTATGATACTGGTGGCGTTTGGATTGGATGCGGAACATAGAGATATGATATCATCGGTGGCGTTTGGATTGGATTTTATAAATATATATATTTTTAGTGGGTTAACGGATTATCCGTTAAGAAAATTGAATAATTCGCCCCCAAATCGATAAGTCGTTAATGAAAAAATTTCAATCTGTTCCCCGTCCGTTAAACCGTTAACCCGATACCAATAAGTCATTAAGCTTCGATTTCGATTCGATTTTGAACACCCCTAGTTCGACCCCTACGGTGGGCGTTATAAGTTGTGTGTCTTAGGGAGATTGTAAAGTTATTGAACAAGTAGAAGTGAACAAAAATTAAAGAAGCTTCACGTAGGAATTTCAACATAAAAGAATTTGAATAGTGAAAAACTACAAACACTCGAAATCATAACGTTATCGTAATAGTTTTTGGAGAACTGCATAAGAAATGTACATGTTTTAGTTTTGCTGCAAATGATAAAATAAACTTTGAGTTGTATTAATGAATTTCTAAAAATCTTTGCATTTTGATTTTTAACCCACAACTCTAGTTCTTTTCAAGATATTTTTAACATAAGTTTTCAGACATACAATAACAAAGGTGTATTAGTGAAAAATAGACTCGTCACGTGGGTCTATTAAATAGTGACACGTGTTAGTAAAGTTTGGAGAAATATGAAGAATGACATGTAAAGATGATATGTGAAATACCCCCGAGACCGAACATACTCGTACCGTGCCTGTTTGCCTCGGAACTGATCATCATAAAATAGCCCGGATCAGGTGCAGGAGAATATCTCATAAATACAAATGAGGAAGGAATCAATTAATCCCGGATTATATGAGATTTACCATCATTACACCATCAGTTACAAATCAATTATGTAACGTACAATAAATGCAATAAATGATTGCAACGGTCAGAACAAGGCAATCAATTACAAGATTGACTCAACAGGTACATGATTGACTCAACAGGCACGGGATTGACTCATCAATTATGGAATTAACTCATCAGTTACAGAATTTCAGCATTTACACAGATGTTACAAGTCTTCCAAAAGTAACGGATGGATTGAGTAAATGCTCATAATGGACCCATAATTCAAGGAGAATAGTTACTTAGATTTAGCCCTATAAATAGACACACTTTTATCACCATGAGGGAAATCTAATTTTCCCCCCCTACAGTTCTATGCATTGTAATTCATAGCATCTTGCTCCCAAGTTAGCCATAGTTCGGTCCTTCAAGCTCTGTTCGACTCATTATCCTATCAAGGATCTTTCAATAAGAATTCTCTTTTCTCTGCTTTATTTTTATTATATTATCTGTCATTGAATTTATTTTCCACTGCTCTATCACGTTGTATTAACGAAATATTATATTTTTCGGATTGAATCGGTTGCTTGTGGCCCGTCATTTAAAATTATTGCTTTGACCTTGAAAATTATTTTTTTGGTTAAATAGTTTACTTCCGTTGCCGTGAACTCAAGCAAATTTGCTATTCATCCAAAGATAGTAACAATTTTTGGTAATATTCGCTTGTTTTCAGTTTAAACCTTCATCATGGCCAAAATTTGTCAATCAACACACTTGAGGACAACCAAGTTGGAGATGGCTTTACCATGCAAAATAAAAAGGGAAGAGTAACCATGGTAATGATAAGCAAGCAACAAGCAGAGAAAAATGGAGAATGTACATCGGTATATTGGTACCACAAGTATTAGTACCAGAACTGATTATAACAGATATGTACGAAACAGTTTCGGAACATGAGGTTCAGATACACTGGGTAATTTTAATTTGCAAAATTTAATTTTAACCTTACAGAAACAGATCAAGAAAAAGAACGAGCGGATAGAATACCTCCGGGAATTCTTGTCTATCATACGAGACTGATATGCATAACCGTTACAACACCGGGATTTAAACAGAAGAAAACATAGTAAGTCAAATCGACACTAAGAAGATCTCCAAAAATAGGTTCGAAAACCAAACCAAATTCCGGATCCGATTGATTGAGTCAGAAGAATAACGCTGGACCTTCCCGGAACTGAGGAGTAAAATTTACATTTGATATAATACAAAGTTCCGAATAGAGGAAGGCACGTTCATTCAATTGAAAGTCAAAAACAGGTTCAGAGATCAAACAGATGTGATTCTTGGGTGATCCGAATCTAAATGCAAAAATCTAAAAAACAGGTCTGATAAAAGAGATACGAGGTTTTATTCATGGATTGGAAAAGATCTAGATCTACCCGAAAAGGTAAGGAATTACCTTGCTAAATTGCAAAACTCCACAAGAGAAGAATGAAGATTAGGAAGAACATGGGTAAAACACCCACGAGATTGCTTACAAAGATACCATACCTAACAACTGAAAAAGAAAAAATAGCTGCGAGATGGAATAGACCACGAGGAAGGAAGGATCATTAATAACCTTGGACAATTATACAAATATTTTCGGAAGAAATCATTGAACCGAAGGCATCAGAAGCCACGAGGTCAAATGCTGAAGAACTAAAAATTATCATTGACTTCCCAAATACGAAGGTTTATGTTGGTCAAGACTTTGCTTGCCTCCATGCTAACATAACATGTATACCACCAGAGGTAAAGGTTTATATGCTCAATACTGACCCGCGGTATAATCCGATCAAGCAACAGAAGAAACTAGAGTCAAATAATAAAATTTAAAGTTACAGAACTTCAAAAGATTAGTTTATTCCAAAAAGTCGAATCATTCGAACTTGCTAGCTAACAACAACGCATCATTACTTTCAAAATTTCAAGGAGAAAAACGATTGCTCGTACACCAAATTGTCTCGGATGTCTCGGTAAATGCAATCTTAATTCAAGAAGATAAAGGTACACATTCTCCTATCTATTATAAAATGCTCTTAGACATGAAAACTACATATCTACATTTTGAGAAGTTGGCATTAATTATAGCTGCCCTAAATCTAAGGCTTTATTTTCAATGTCATTCAATTCCCGAAGTCACTATATTTTCATTACGCAATATTTTGCATAAACATAAACTGTCAGGAAGGCTAGCTAAATGAGTAGTCGAGCTTAGTGAATAATATAATATTATTTATCAGCCACGTTCGACTATAAAATCACAAGTTTAGAAGATTTCATGATTAATCTTAGCTCAAACATATTATCTGAAGCTGAAAAGAAAGTAGATGTTATTTCTGGGATAATTTTCGGGATTTGGACCTTCAACACAATTAGGACCACACGTACTAAAATTTCTGAGTTAAGGACAATGCTTAATGCATATAAGGGAAAGTAGTTAGATAATTCATAAAAGTTATTTTATTACTAACAACAAAGTCGAGTATGAAGCATGTGCTATAGGGCTTGAATTAGCTGAGGGACTCAGAGCAAAGATATTGATTTAACGATTGATCAAATCCAAGAAAAATATGCAGCCCAAGAAAATTGAGCCGGATGTGCTAGTCTCAGATTTACTGCCGATATCACCGACTTCGAAAGAAACTCCGAGCTCTTATTGAGAAACATCATTTACGGATCAAACAGTCTCGGGATCGAGCCATCCCTTATTTAGGCGATCCCTGATCTATCATCAATTAGAATGAAAACGACGTAAGCCTAACTAATTTAATTTGGAATTGGCATAATAAATTCATTTATTACTTGCAGAATGGGACTTCACCCAAAGACAAGCATGCTTTCGATAACTCTAAGTGCGTCTGATCCCGTACTGCCTTGTTGAAGGAGAATTATATTTGAGAATATTCAAGGTCCAAAAGCTAAAATGCCACATGGACGAAACAAACAAAATATATGATGCGGGAAATTTATAAAGAAAGCAGTGAAAATTACTCCGACAATAAGGCTTTAAATCGAAAACTCATCAAAGTTAGTATGAATAGCTCAAATAAAGAGATGACATGATCCTCGACAATATTTTAAAACCTCCGTAGTTCCCATATAGAGTACCAAATATTTGATAAAAAGAGCTCTGGTACCGTCCCTATGTTGGAACTGGACCATTCGAAAGTCCATCAAGATCGAAACTAACTATCCTACCGGGAACTAGTAAACTACGGATTGTCAAATTATGATTCCAGTGTTTGAGTCGTCATACCTCAAAACTCAAACAATAGGGAGATTACTTATACTTGAAGTTTAGTTAATTTGACTTGACATTATAAGAAGTGATACAAATAATTGATTTTCTTGGGAGAAAACATTTCTATGAGTATTTTGACATTATTTACCAGCTCAATTCAGTTAGTTGTATTGATTATATCAAGCATAAACACTTCAAACAGTGTTGAATGAGTTCTTCAAAAATACATATACTACACGTACACAAAAAGGATCGAGAACTCCATGTCAGAGTCAAGAATCCCACGATAAAAAAATGAGAGTTTTACATCTAAATCAAGATAAATGTATGCAAATAGGCCATCAGAATAAAGTTCACTTTCAACAACACATGACTTATATTCGGTCCAACAACGACCATTCAAGTTAAATATATAAGCCCCTCTGAATGGCTAATTGTATTATGACTCGAATCGATTATCCCGTATATATAAGTGAAAATCTGAAATATTATTTTGGACATGTGTCCCTCTCTACTTGGAAGCATGTTCATATATTCCAATTTGGATTCGAATACCAATCAGATTAAATGTCTCTTTAGAACAAATCTACTAAGATATATATTTATTTGGGATCAATATTCCCTCAAACTTAAAGTCTTACCGAGATCAATACTCCTGTAAATCTTAATAGGGTCAATAATCTTGTAAATCTTATCGGGATTAATACTCTCTCAGACTAAAAGTCTACTCGGATCAATCGATCCTATTTTACGCCTGCATGAAAAGGAGACGTCCTCTTCATAGCGTTTAAAGTATATAAAAGGGGCCCTCTTTTATTTAAAAGTTAGACACACAAAAGTGCAACTTTAAGACATCGCACATGTAACGATGCATCCAAATATATATTTAAGTCTAAAAGACTAAGTATGAATACTCAAATAATTTTCTAAAGTGCCAAGAAAAATTAGTACTCGGATAAATTCCCTAAATATGTCAAATGCTGATATTAGACCCGAAAGATACGAGGAACACTGTATTATTCCCGATCTAGGTTACAACCCTTCTGATGAAATAAAAGGGTTAAGCAGTCATTATCTAAAATATATACCTCCGAGTCCCGTATATTTTTCCTTTACAGGAAATGGACCACATGGAAGGTATAATCAAATGCTCGACATTTTATACTTCAAAGCTCTAATACTTGGGGGACTATATATATGGAAGGCAAAGAAGACTAGAAAAATCAGAATTCAAGTCAAGCCTAAGGTCTACCCAACAAATCGAATGTTAAGAGCAAAGTCACGAGCCAAAAACGCAAGCCTGATTCAAAAACCCGTGAAGAATACACTCGTAGATGTATATTTCAAGATCTTACGATTGTTTAGGTTAAAAACAATATTTAATCATCGGTTGCAAGATATACCCTTGAATGTTTTACAAACTGTTGTAAAGAAAACAGTTACGTTATAGATGATACTTAAATACATGTAAAGTATTATATAAGTCGAAAGATAGAATGATACAAAACTTTCCTCAAAGTTGTTCAAAGAAACATGTGAGATCTTATTTCTTCTTTCGTATGTTTACACCATTATGAAGTTGAGACGTCTTCTTCATTAAGTGTCGTTCATAAAAGGGCCTCTTTTATAATTCATGCTTATTCAAAAAAGTCAGGAAACATTGAAGTATTTTTAATGCAAAGTTAAATAACAAAGAGTAAAACAAATACCTAAACATTAAAATAGGTAGAAAATGAAGCTGAAATTTATAAACATAAGGAAAACATTTATCTTCAGACCCCGAAACAAGACAGGGGTAAACCAACCGACTATTGACGAAAGGAATATAAACGGTGGAGTTGTCATCTAAATTTCTAAGTTCTGCACTTTTTTTCCTTCTCCGGTCCTTGTCCCTATTGGATTTTTCAGCAAGGTTTTTAATGAGACAGAGGTAAGGATGAAAAAGATAAAATCTTCCACTTCCCGATCACATCATAGTGTGTAACCGGAAAGTGGGGAGACTATCCGTATTAGTGAAAAATAAACTCGTCATGTGGGTCTATTAAATGGTGACACGTGTCAGCAAAGTTTGGAGAAAAGTGAAGAATGATATGTAAAGATGATATGTGAAATACCCCCGGGACCGAACATACTCGTACCGTACCTGTTAGCCTCGGAACTGATCATCATAAATAACCCGGATCAGGTGCAGGAGAATATCTCATAATTACAAATGAGGAAGGAATCAACTAATCCCGGATTATATGGGATTTACCATCATTACACCATCAGTTACAAATCAATTATGTAACGTACAATAAATGCAATAAATGATTGTAACGATCAGAACAAGGCAATCAATTACAAGATTGACTCAACATGTATGAGATTGACTCAACATGCAAGGGATTGACCCATCAGTTACAGAATTCTAGCATTTACACAGCTGTTATAAGTCTTCCAAAAGTAACAGATGGATTGAGTAAATGCTCATAATGGACCCATAATTCTAGGAGAATGGTTACTTAGATTTAGCCCTATAAATAGACACACTTTTATCACCATGAAGGAAATCTAATTTTTTCTCTACAATTCTATGCATTGTAATTCATAGCATCTTGCTCCCAAGTTAACCATAGTTCGGCCCTTCAAGCTCTGTTCGGCTCATTATCCTATCATGGATCATTCAATAAGAATTCTTTCTTCTCTGCTTTATTTTTATTATATTATCTGTCATTGAATTAATCTTCCACTTCTCTATCACGTTGTATTAACAAAATTTTGTATCTTTCGGATTAAATCGGCTGCTTGTGGCCCGTCATATAAAATTATTACTTTCACCTTGAAAATTTTTTTTTGGGTTAAATAAAAGGGCGAAAAGAGTCTATTTGACATAAGCTTGTTTTGATGTTTCAGTTCTTTTAAAGTCTAAATTAAAAAAATGCTCCAAAGGCTATACCTGTAAGTAATTCAATAATTAATAACACCACATGAATAATGAATATCGATCTGCAAAATTTCTGAACTTTTCATGACTCCTTTTGCCCTAATTTGCCTTTTTAGTGAGTAGAAGGGAGGGACGCGTTTTCTTCAATTTGAAAACAAAGTTTGGTGGAGTGAGCAATTGAGTTGTCGCCATTTGACATAAGTATGTATTTGGGTGCCCACCCCAATTATGAAGTTATTTATTTGCTCGAAATTTTGTTCGTCTACATTCGATGTCTCCTACATCTCCAGTTGTCCAAATTAAAGCTTAATCAATTTTCATCTCATGTACTAGTAAGTAATTATCAACTTCAAATAATTTGTTAACAATAGGTCGGGCTATGTATTTTTAACAATATTTAAATTTATATGCACTAGTAGCGCAATGATATTTTTCATTATAAGTGTGTTTACCCTTAAAATTGGATAACAATTAAATTTATATTCGGTTTCAAGGATACGTGATATAAATTAAAAAAAAGTTTAATATTAAAATTAATGATAAGTGAATAACTGCAAAGCACACAAATTGGACAGCCATGGACTTTGAGTTTGATCACCCTCGAGCCAAGAAATGCCTCAACTGATGTAAAAATAGAATAACAAGATGATAAGAGCTAGAAATAACAGTGTATTACTTTTTGCTGTGTATTATAATGTGTTTTACAAATGATCAAACCTCCCTTTATATAGTAAGGGAGTCCTACTCTTGATACAATTCTATAGAAGGTAACCAATCTCTGATTTGCTAATTGATTGGCCTCTCCTTGATACATGCCGATATTTCCGCCGTGATCTCCAACTGATCCCGGATATTTCGGCCTTTCATTATTTGGATCGACAAAGTTCCCTCGATCTTGTTTGGTCCTGGAGTCACGAGCTCAACGATTTAACTTCGCACCTTGGTTCGATATAACCCGGGCTCGAGCTTTGACCTGTCACGTTTCAACCTCGGCTAGTCATACAATGGACGAACCCGGTTTTGACCAAATACAGATAGTCCCCTCATTTTTCAAAGAGATGATGACGAGAAAAGGTATGAACTTTCGAGCCTTGCTTCGATAAACCATGACGTAAGCGACAAAAGGTAACTGAGAACACCTCGTCGGTCCAGTTTCCAAGGCATTAAATGTATGTCAGTTGTTGGTAGACCATTATGGGTTTTGAACCGTCGTTTGCAAGCTATAAATACCCAAACTTTCATTCATTCAAACTTTACATTTGAACCCCCTCTACTCTGGTTCTTAAAAAACCTTTGCATTCTCTAACACCCGTATTAGATTTCTTGAGGCCTTTGCAAGATTTTCTGCTTTTTTTCACTTTAAAACATTAAGCGCGACCTTTTGACTTCTTCCTCTTCATCTCTATTCAAAGAGACATGGAGAAAACTTCTAATATAGTTCCGCAAAAGGAGGCAGCCTCTTTATCATGACCTGCAGGCAATAGAACTCTGGCGGAACCACACCCTGAAGAGTTCGTTCCTGGAGGGTGCTCCACCGGTAATGATTTCAAGGTCGAAAAAACTTCCTTGGTACCAGGTCGATGAGAGCCGGTCTCGAGATATATTTGTTCGATCACCGATGATCTCCTCTCCAATGTCAAAGAGGATTGCAACTGGGACGATAAGCACGTAGTGGTGCCTTTGCTTGAGGAAGCAATTACTTCCCACGTGGAGGGTCTTTTTAAGTGTTTACACTTACCCCTTCACAATGGGTCCCTTAGACCCGGTCATTTATCGCCTTCTACAAGAAGTACGAGGTGACCCTTGAAGGATCTTGAAGGATCTTGTTTTTTGTTTTTACTTTTTCCTCCCTTATTATCAACGTCTTGTGGTGCAGCCATTCTCAAATGATGAATGCGGTTCCTCAACTCAAGGAATGGGTCGAGGACCTCATTTTGCAGAAACCCTATTAGAGCATGCGTGGCGCGAGCTGTCGAAGGGCCGGTGGGAGGCCCGTTCCCATGGTAAATTTTCCTTTTCTGATTCAATAATATTTGATTTCTTCCTCATGCCATTGAGTTCTCATTGGTTCTATTTTCTTTTGTAGGTTTCCCCAAAAGATGTTTCTTTGAGGCATCCATCCGGTGATGAGGATGTGCCTTTCGAGTCCCCTGCTCCGAGGTAGGGTGGTGAGAAGAAAAGGAAAAGGGCCCTGAGTTCATTGAACTCGAAAAAGAAAAAACCAAAGAGGAGGCCGGCGCGCTAACCCAAGGGATGTACTGGCGCTCCACCCCCGGGCTCAGTCCATCGGCTAAGGGATTAGTCCGAAGAAGAAGAAGAAGAGAAATCCAAGCTGGTGGCCCGCGTGCGGGCATGTGTCTTGATACGATAGGCGTCCAAACCTATGGGTGTTGAGACTGAATTGTCTCGACTTGATGAGGTCGATGGGAGAACTTTAGCTGAAGCTCCCGAACTAGAAGGGGGTAAGGCCACTCTGCCTTGAGATGAGGAGGCCGATAATGAGATCGTGTCCAGTTTTTCCCGAACAACGGATAATGTTCCGAAGGGCATACCCGGAGTAATAGACCTCTCCGGTTCACTTTTATTATTTTCTGAGTCTATGGTTGCCGATGCTCAGGCGCTAAAAGAAAGATCCGCCGATGATCCACAAGGGGCGGTAGACACCTTTAACAATTTCTTTGATGGTGTAGACTCTACCGCTATGGAGGATGTCACCGGTTTGGGTGCTATACCGGTGCTGAAGAAGAGTCCATCGAATGGACCTGCCTTGTGCACGAAATTAGTCAATCAGTTCCCAGCCCCGAGTTTCAATCCTGACCGTAAGTGGTCAATTATTATGTCCATCCCGGAAGATGCACGGGTTCTCTCTGCCCCCCCGGGAGTGGCCAGTTATCTTCGGTGCTTGGTGACCAAGGAGGATCAGGCCAAGATGAACGAGGTGGAAGTGCCTTGTTTTTTCAACGAAGCCCAACATGCATTAAATCGGGTAACCCCAGATACCTTTTAATAGTTTCTAGTGTGTAGTTAGATTATTTTGTAGATGATTGTAACTCCTTTTCCTGTGTTTGTAGGCTTCGGTACTCCACCATGAAACATTCATCACTACTGGGAGGAGCTGACCCAATATGAGACTAAGGTCCGAGTATTAACTGAGAAAAGAGACGCTTACAAACTTCTTAGTCAGCAAAGAGAAAGGGAGGCTAAGGGCCTCCGAGCTGAGTTGGAGATGGTTCGGAAAGAGCATACCAAAATGGCTGAGCAAGTAAGACGAATTTTTGAAGTTAGTAACGACAAATCGGACATGATGACTAATGGTCCAAACCCGCAAGTCCAGCAGAAGGTCGACAAGATCGGGCAGCTCCGGGAAGAGGTAGATGCAGTGAAGGCTGAGGCTGATGAATGGAAAAAGAATAAGAATCGCCTAGCCTCAGAAAAGGAGACCGCCCGAGCCCAATTGCTTTCAACTGAAGTCCAGCTCCGAGGTATAAAGGAGAAGTCCTTGACGCAGGCCAAGAAGATCGAGGACCTCGAGTCCCAGCTGAATTCATTCATCTCTGACCAAGAAAGTTTGGCCACGGAGCTTGAAGCGGCCAAATTGGAGGCAAAAGTAGTTAAGGCCAATGCTGATGAGGTGGTGGCCATTTATAAGGCCGATGCTGAGGCGGATCAGGTTCGATTAAAAGACATCACCGAGCATGCTAAATGACAATCTCGAAGTGAGTCCCTCTAGGAAATCCATGCTTGAGGTTTCTACCTATCAGCTGAGATCGAGAATGCCAAGGAGCTCGAAGTTGAGGCTAAAAGGTTGGATTATCCCAATCAAAGAAGATTCTGAGAGCTTAACCGAATCTGAAGGCGGGGAAGATCCTGAGGACGAAGACGCTGCCCCCGATGAGGACCAGGCCACTTAGGCCTTTAGATGTTTTTATTTTTTGCTTTTTGCATCTTTTTTAGGCCATTTTGGCCATTGTAAATCTATGTATCGGGCCATTCTGGCCTTTGTAAAAAGATATATATATATATATATATATATATATATATATATATATATATATATATATATATATATATATATATATATATATATATAACTTTCTTTCCCCTTCGGCTTTCAAATTTTTCCTTTGTTTTATTACTTGTATTCACAAAGGCTGGAATGCCTTAGCATAAAATAACTTAGATTATGTTCGAAAGTTCAAACAAACCTCGCCTTTACATTACTCTGTTTTTAGTCATCTTGGGGGTTCGTTGTTACCGAAAACTTTCTCCCAAAGTAAGTAATTCAGATTCTAGTTTGCCGAGGGCAGCCTTGAGAATCGGTTATGGAGGTTTTTTTAGAAGGCCTATCTTTTGTTACGGGTCTCGAACATCTCAGAGCCATGTTAATATGGACGTAGCCTTTTAGTTCAGGAGTTGCCCAGTGGACTTGTTTTCCCGTGTTATCTGGGGTTGCCCAAGATAACAGTCTCCGAGTGGAGATCACCATGGCCTTTAAAATTCTGGGGTTGCCTGGTAGGTCTTATGCCTTGGTGATCTAGTGGCTTGGGTCTCCCGAGTTTATTTTCGGACAACACTCCCCAAGGGAGAGAGTGATCATTCGAACTCTGATTATAAGTGG
Organism: Nicotiana tabacum; assembly: GCF_000715075.1. NCBI lineage: Eukaryota > Viridiplantae > Streptophyta > Magnoliopsida > Solanales > Solanaceae > Nicotiana > Nicotiana tabacum. The sequence continues at coordinate 117,663,870 of NC_134099.1, read as the reverse complement.
CCCTTGAGCTCGTTACCTTTAGGAGATCGGAAGTATGAAATTCTTTAAGGGATGTAAAGAGGAAATTTTTAAAACATAAGATGATTGCAAGGAAGAGACTTCTCTTTATTCTTGTGTAAGATAGTAACATATGTATTGTCATGGGCTGCTTTCTAGACATGCCCCATGACCCCTTGGTCGCGCCCCATGGCGGCCTAGCAAGCCTCACAATGCCTAGCGCCATGGTCGGCCCCGTGGTCTTGGCTGCGCCAAGTGACAAGCGCGCATGTGCCTCTGTCGCCCCACCGATTCCTCTCGCCAGCGCCCAAGGGCTGGCCAATGACAACAGCGCCGCGCGCCCTGACAATGCCGCGCGCGCAGATCCTGATGCCTTGCCAGCGCCCAGCTGCAGGCCCATTCCAACAGCGCCTCGCGCACAGACCCTGATGCCTAGCACCAGCGCCCAGCCTCAGGCCAACACATCAAGTGTCGCGCGCGCCCACAGCAACGCGCACGCAGACCCTGACCCGCAAGACAAAGTTGCTGCCATCAGACTTAGTTTTACCTTGTAATAATCTAAGTCCTTTTCATTGTAATCATAGGCTAGTTTTCATCATTTTCATTTCAGTGTGCTTCTACAGCTTTATTAGGGCTAGTCTTGTAATATTGGTTTATTTTTTTTAAGCATTATTAAGGGGGACCAAACAATCAAACATTTCAATCAGCATTTTCTGGTGTCTCTCCCCCTCGACACCGCATCATTGTAATCATCATTTACAGTCATCAATAAAATCATCATCAGCATTCAAAACCCAATTCTCTCTCAGCTTCCGCAATTGCTCATGACATTGGTTTTCCCGCACGGCACTGACAATCTAGTCTAGCGTGCGGCGAGGACCTCATTGGCGGACAGCAACCGCACTGACATCGGTTGCTTAGCCTTACGTTGACCTTCCAAAGATCATCAGGAAGGCGTTGCGTAACAGTATATATGCTTTGTGTTAGGGTTCGATCAACCTATGTGGGCATGGTTCATTTGACCGTTTGGCCATTATGATATATCTTACCGATGAATACCCTTCAGCTACGAAGTTTCTTTCCTTGCTAACGTTCACATCCGAGGGTGATGCCTCCCGGTATTCAAGGTTGATTGCAGAGGAAACTTGGATACTATTAATGCTAACTTTGACACCGATTCTGATCGGTCCTTGATTCTAAGTTAGCACGATCCACTGTTGCCTCATTAAAAACCTTACCGAAAAACCCATTTGGGACAAAATTGGTTCAAGGGAAAAAGAGGGCAATGCATGCTTTCACACCTAAAAATTGAGTGCCGCTGTCAATCACCTACAAGTGTTAGTCCGAAAATTAAAAGAAAAGAATGGGGCCGTACCTTAGCAGTAATATCGTTTTAGGTGAGTTACATTCCAATTTCTGGATTGTTGTTCCCCTTTCATCGTTCGTAGCTTACAAGATCCTTTCTCGGTGACCTCGTAAATTTGGTACGGTCCTTCCCAATTCTGATCCAACTTCCTTTTGTTCGGATTTCAGATGTTTAGTGTGACCTTCCTTATTACTAAGTCCTCAATAATGAAATACCAAAGGATGGCCCTTCGATTATAATACCTCTCGATCTGTTTCTTTTGGGCAACCAATCAAACAAGGGCGGCTTCACGCCTTTCATCCAATAGCTCTAGGCTCGTATTTATGGCCTCGTTATTTGAATCCTTTGTTTCAAATCAAAATCTGATACTTGGCTCCACGACTTCAATCAGTATTAGAGCTTCAACGTAATAAACCAATGAGAACGGAGTAGCCCCGGTACTGGACTTCGAGGTCGTGCGATATGCCTAAAGGACTTCGTGCAGGATCTCCTTCAATTTTCCTTTAGCATCTATTAACCTTTTCTTAAGGTTTTGGATTATGGTTTTGTTTGTCTACTCGGCTTGTCTATTTACACTAGGGTGATAAGGTGTCGATAAGATTCTTTTGAGCTTATGATCTTCGAGAAACTTGGTCACTTTGTTGCCGAAAAATTATTTCCCGTTATCACATACAATTTCGGATGGCATCCCGAACCGACATATGATGTGGTCCCAAATGAAGTCGATGACTTCCTTATCCCTGGCCTTCTCGTATGACTGTGCTTCAACCCACTTAGAAAAATAGTCAGTCATAAATAAGATAAATTAAGCCTTACCCAGTGCCCACGGAAGAGGGCCAATGATGTCCATTGCCCACTTCATGAATGACCATGGTGACAAGACCAAATGTAGTAGTTCCCCGGGTTAGTGAATCATCGAAGCATATTTTTGACACTTGTCACATTTTTGTACGAATGCCTTCACATCTTTTTCCATGTCTATCCAGTAATAGCCGGCTCTAATCACCTTTTGAACCAATGATTCAGTGCTTGAATGATTTCCGCAGGTGCCCTCATGAAATTCCCTCAGAATATACTCAGTATCTCCTAGTCCCAAACATATTGCTAGTGGGCCATCAAACATTCTTCAGAACAAGGTTCTATCCTCAGACAAGCTGAATCAGGCTGCCTTTGTATGCAGGCCCTCGATTCTTTTGGATGTGAGGGAAGTTTCCCAATCTTCATATACTCTATGTATTTATTTTTCCAATTCTAAGTTAAGCTTGTGGAGTTTATTTGGGATGACCTTTTTCTACTACCGACCTCATGAGTTGTACGACTGCCCCCGAGTTGAGCTCATCATCTTCGATTGACGACCCTAAGTTTGCAAGGGCATCGACCTCACTATTTTGATCTCGAGGTACGTGCTGTAAAGTCCACTCTTTGAACCGATGTAATATTACGTGTAACTTATCTAGGTACCTTTGCATTCTTTCTTCTCTGATTTCGAACATTCCATTAACTTGGTTCACCACAAGGAAGGAGTCACACTTAGGGGTGGGCATAAAATCCGAAAAACCAAATTTCGAACCGGACCAAATTAATTTGGTATTTCGGTTTCGGTTTTTTTCGGTATGGTCTAATTCGATACTGTAATTTCGTTATTTCGGTACGGTCCTCGGTATTAAAATTCTGAAATTTCGGTATACCGAAATACCGATTTTTAAAGAAAATTACTCTGTAGTTCCGTATGAAAAAGGCTTCTAGTTTTTACAGTGCATTGAAAGACAGGTTGGTAGATCATCTAGTCTAGGAGGTATTCTACTTTATACTTGCAAGAACGAACTTAACTTTTTTTCCACTTTCATTTCTCAGATTGGAAGACCTACTTTTGATGAATTCTGAAGAAGTATATTGCTACCTTCAAGTTTCAATCTATTGACACCGATATGTTTCTCAATTTCCTTAATGTTAATGTCCCTAGAATAGAGAACATGATTGATTTGACACATTGGACCGAGGGCACAGGGATCCCTCAAGATGCCATAGAACCAGTTTCTAACATCTACTCAAAGATTGTTTTACTCGCTAATGAGTTCAAGCTAGGTAGGACGCCAAAAGAGGATAAAGTTGCTGACTGGAAACTGCCTAAATCTGCCGAAGCATCTCAGGTAGTAACTGGCCATTAAATGAGATGTTTCCCTCAGTAAATTGGCAAATTATTTCTTTCCCCATTTAATGAAGTGAGTAGTGAGTGCTTTTTCCTTATTTTCTAGAGATAGATCTAATTGAACCTTGTGAAAACTTTTGCTACTTTATACCAAATGAGTATACAGTGCTACATCCTCTTTATCTGTTATTAGTTGATCGTTATTTGTGGTCACACCTATATGCACCTTACTGCTTAGTATTGAATTTAGCATTGCTTATTCAGCGATTATTAAACTGAAACCGTATTGAACCAAACTAAGAAATACCGAACCATACCGAAATATTTTGGTATGGTATTTGGTATACACAATTGATAAACCGAATACCGAATAGAAATTCTTAAATACCGAACCGAAATACCGAATGCCCATCCCTAATCACACTTAGCTTCAATCACCTCCGCCCCCAAGCTTTTGGCCTGTTCGAGACATGCAATCATGGCCTCATATTCGGCCTTATTGTTAGTCAATTTCACAGTTCTTATGAATTGTGTAACTATATTGCCTGTGGGTGTCTTTAGTACAATGCCAAGTCCAAACCCCTTTGCGTTCGAGGCACCGTACTTAAGAGGGTCTAGATTCCCGAAGATAACCCCGAGTTTACCAACAACTCTCTTTCGCCTTTAGGTATTACGCCGACCATAAAATCTGCCAATATTTGAGACTTAATGGTTGTCCGGGGTTGATATTCGATATCGTACCTGCTGATTTCTATGGCCATTTGGCCAATCATTCCAAGAGTTTGGGTTTATGCATTATATTTCATAATGGGTAAGTTGTCACAACACATATAGGATGACACTAAAAATATGGTTTCAATTTCCTAGAGGCACTTAGTAAAGCGAGTGCCAATTTTTCTAGGTGAGGATATCTAGTTTCGCCCTCACCTAAGGTCTTGCTAACATAATAAATTGGAAATTGCGTACCTTTGTTCTTCCTGAACTAGGACTCCATTTACTGCTATTTTCGATACTGCTAAATACAAGTATAGTCGTTCGTTTGCCCTCGGCTCCAGGCTCGATAGATATCGCTTAAGTTTTTCCAAGGCCCGTTGGCATTTCGGGTTCCATGTGAAGTTGTTTTTCTTCTTTAGTAACGAGAAAAATCTATATCTCTTATTGAAGGACCTCGAGATGAATCGCCCAGGGCGGCAATGCACCCGATTAGCCTTTGTACAACCTTCACATTGTCCATTACCGTGTATTCTCGATAGCTTTTATCTTGTCGGGGTTGATCTCGATTCCTTGGTTGGACACTATGAACCCGAGAAATTTACCTGCTCTGACTCCGAACACACATTTTTCTTCATGTTGTACTTCTTCAATATAAGGAAGGTTTCCTGCAAATGCTTTAAATGGTTCTCTGCTCGCAGGGACTTAACTAACATATCGTCAATGTAAACTTCCATGGCTTTCCCTATTTGTTCTTCGAACATCTGGTTTACTAGGAGTTGGTAAGTGGCACCAATATTTTTTAATCCAAATGACATTACGTTATAGCAGTATGTGCCATACTTAGTGATGAAGGATGTTTTTTCTTGATCATCCGAGTTCATCTGTATTTGGTTGTACCCAGAGTAGGCATCTAGAAAATTGAGGATCTCATGGCCATCCGTGGCATCGATCATGAAATTGAATTTAGGCAAAGGGAAAGAGTGTTTGGGGCATGCTTTATTTAAATCTTTATAATGCACATAAATTCTTAGTTTGTTCCCTTTTTAGGGACTACTACTACGTTTGCTAACCATTTTAGGTATTTGGCATCACAGATGGACCCTATTTAAGGAGTTTAGTTACCTCTCCCTTGATGAAAGCATGCTTGATCTCAGACCAGGGTCTCCTTTTTCTGCTTGACCGGATGGAATTTCGAGTCCAAGCTTAACTTCTGAGTAGTGATCTCCGGTGGGATCCCTGTCATGCCGAGATGGGACCAAGCAAAACAATCCATGTTAGCTATAAGAAATTAATGATTTTTTTCCTAAGCTCGGGAGTTAACCCTATGCCCAGGTATACCTTTTGATTAGGCAAATGTTCGATAAGTATGGCCTGCTCCAACTCTTCAACCGTTGAGTTGGTAGCGTCGGAATCATCAGGGGCTATAAAGGATCGAGGAACCCCATAATCATCATCTTCGTCAGTCCCCTGCTTATCTAGTTGGGTCGAGGTCGGCATCGATTATTGATATTTGGCTTCTTATTTTGCTTTCGAACCTGGCTCCTTTGTTGATGAGAGTGTTGATACTGGAATTACTTCATCAATGGCAAAAAATTCCTTTGCGGCGGGTTGCTCCCCGTAGATCATTTCAATCCCCTCTAGTGTTGGAAATTTTAATACCTGGTGAAGGGCTGAGGGCACAACCCTTATGTTGTGGATCCATGGTCTTCCGAACAGGGCCTTGTATCTCATATCCCCTTCGATCACATAAAACTTGGTCTCCTGGGTGGTTTCGAATACGTTTAACGATAATGTTATTTCTCCCTTAGCAGTTTTGCAAGCCATGTTAAATCTGTTTATCAGTTGGACCGTGGGCACGATTTGGTCCTGTAGGCCAAGTTGCTCTACGACCCTCGATCAAATGATGTTGGCCGAACTACCTGGATCAATTAACACACGTTTAAATCGAGTTTTATTCATGAGTATAGATATTACCAGTGCATCATTATGGGGCTGCATGATTCCTTTTGCATACTCATCATTGAAAGATAAAGTTCCTTCTGGTATATAATCTCGAGTGCGTTTCTCCCTCGTAATTGATACTTTGGTACACTTTAACATTGGGCCTTGAGGAACATCGACCCCTCCGATGATCATATGAATGACATATTGAGGTTCTTCTTGCTCGTTTTGTGTATTGGAATCCCTGTTTCTGAAATGATTCTTCGCTCGGTCGCTTAGAAATTCCTTAAGGTGCCGGTTGTTGAATAACCGGGCTACTTCTTCTCTCAATTTTCGACAATCCTCCGTTCTATGGCCATGAGTTCCATGATATTTTCATATTCAGTTGGGATCTTTTTGGGCTAGATCAATTTGTAAAGGTCGAGGCCATTTAGTATCTTTGATGCGTCCGATAACCGATACAATGGCAGTTGCATCAACATTAAAGTTGTATTCTGATAATCATGGTGCTTCTTTATGCCCGATAGGCCTGTCGAAGCCGTTCTTTCTCATGAGCCCTTAAGAGATCTAGTCTCGATCACTTCTCCTTTCATTTTGTACAGAATTTCGGCCAAATCCGCTACTCTTACGATCTCCATTATATGGCTGGTATCGATATCTGTTCAACCTTGGTTCTCGGTCAATATCCCTCTTGATTCTATTGACAGGTCTGATAGGATAAACAGACCCGGAAAGAGCCCCAAGTTGATCATTTTCGACCCTGATCTTTGATTGATATCGATTATGCACATCAGCCCAAGTAACAGTCGGGTATTCAAACAAATTCTGCTTCAAATACCGCGAATCCACCGAGCTTTGAACATTGAGTCCTTGGGTGAAAGCTTGTATTGCACAATCATCAATGACCGGTGGCAGGTCCATCCGTTCCATTTGGAATCGAGACACGAATTCTCTGAGAATTTCGTGGTCCTTATGCCTTACCTTGAAAAGGTTCGACTTCCTGGTTTCAGCCTTGATAGCCGCGGCGTGTACATTTATGAAAGAATCTGCAAGCATAGCAAATGAGTCAATAGAATTAGGTGGTAAATTGTGAGACCATATCATAACTCCCTTTGACAGGGTCTCTCCGAATTTCTTTAACAAGACATATTCGATCTTGTCATCCTCTAGATCATTCCCTTTGATAGCACATGCGTAAGAGGTGACATGCTCGTTATGATTGGTCATTACATTGTGTAAGGACGTAATTTTTGACCCGCACAACTTTTAAAAGTAGTATTTCAAAAATATTCATTTATTTTCATTTTAATAGGATTTCAATCAACTTTTTGTTTTAATTTTAAAACATAAATTTAAAAATGTCACGACCCAATTTAGGATTGTGACCGGTGCTTAGGAGCAAGTGCTCCTAAGTAAGCCTCATCGATAATTTTACAGAAAATCGGATAGAGTTTCCCCTATTTTTGGACTATCCCAAAAAATTTTCCTGTCTCAAATCAGCAACCAAACATCCTAATAGCAATTCAAACAATCGACAACTTATCAATTAACCAAAATAGTCTTCACCATTACTAATCAACCCACTAACAACAAAAAATACTAATTTATCTCCGACTTTGATAATAAAGAACGATACTCAACATAAGACTAATAGCAAAATAATACTCATGACACCAAAAGAATGACTATGGAGTGACTCTAAGAATTCAAAGAAAAGACCATAACAACTGATAAAAATCTCCGCCCACGCGAACAAGTGCGAGGCTCACCAAGAATTCTCAACCTGTGCGCTCTAATTAACCAAATCCTCGCCTACGTCAACTGCTGTCTCTGTAAAAAAATTAGCGGGGAATGAGTCTCTAGCTCAGTGAGTAATAACACTTAACCACAACCGTTTTTATTTGGGGACAAGTCAGAAACATGCTAGTATCTCAAAGAGAAAATAACATAAAAAATGCCCTTTCATAAATAATAAATAAATTTTCAGTCTCATCACGCTTTTCTTGTAGTAAAATATAATTAACAATTCAGTAATAAGCTTGGTAACCACTGTATAATATCCGTATTCACATTTCTTTGGGGAGGTTTCAATGAACGGATCATGTAATCGGTATAACTGTGGACTTCTTTGCAAGAAGTCATATATAACGGTATTCCCTACTCGAGGGAAATCGGTAACGGTATGCTAGTTCTACCTTTCCACTAGCGAGGGCTATAACAGTAATCGGTAATTACAAGGTGCACCAGATCTAACGAACCCACCGTTAGCTACGAGATCCTTCAATGTATACTCCCATTTATACTTGTCTCTGTAATCCGTATATACTCGTAGAAAATACTTTAAAACAATATAGGGCATTTCGGTTCTTATCAAATCATATAATTTCTTGTCGATAACAGTAAATTCAAGTAACAGTAAAACAGATCTAGTGACAACAAAAATATTTAATACCACGATATTCATCTCAAATAACTATTTCGGTATCATATCGAGTAAAAGACTTGTCCCACATGCAACTTAAAATAATCGGTAACATATTCATATTAAAAATCATGTGTAATCATGCAAGTTATGAAAACACAAATTGCGGTAAGATTACTATTCACAGTACTCGTGCTGAAATACCAACTGCTTCAGCTCAAGCAAGTCGTACAAATTCCTCCAATCAATTTGTAATTACATAATATCGATCTCATATTAATTTTCTTATTTGGGCTAATTCATAGCTATTTTAGAATACCCAACCCTCGAGGTTTCATGTTTGACTCTTATTTTGCCTAGAATAATTCTTATTGGTATTTAATTTCGTATACCTTGTGAAACCCTTCAAATATATGAACTGAGATAAAAAGAATTACTAGAAGAAAAGAACCCAGATGAGAAATTCGAGTGTTACCCGTATAGACCAATGCGTATTTAAAATTTCTCAAGATTTGGTTCTAGCCTTTTTTTTCTTCTTATCTTCCTTTTTAAACCCTTTTTCTGCGTTTTTTTGAAGCAGACCGTATTCGTTTCTCTGAAGCAGACTTATTTCCCCCCCTTTCTCTCTTTCGTTGATCTTTATGTGCTTTTGGTTACATATGGGCTTGGCCCTTTGTTGTAAACCCCTATTTCTTTTCCCTTTTTTTGGATTTGTTTTGTTTTGCTTTTTTTTTTATAGTTATTTTCTTATTATTATTATTATTATTATTATACCCTTATTTAAAGATATAGGGTATTACATCCTCTCCACCTTATGAAATTCGGTCCCCGAATTTAACTCAAGTACGTACCTGTAGACTGAAACAAATGGGGGTACTTGACTCGCATAGTGTCTTCTATTTCCCAAGTGGCTTCTTCAATTGTATGATTTCTCCATAAGACTTTCACGAACACGATTTCTTTTGACCGCAGTTTTCTTATTTGTGTATCAACAATAGCCATTGTCTCTTCCTCGTAAGACAACTTCTCATCGAGTGGTATAGTCGGTGCTTCAATCACCTGAGATGAGTCTCATATACATTTTCTTAGCATTGAGACGTGAAACACTGGATGAATAAAGGACAACTCAGGAGGAAGTGCCAAATAATAAGCTACCGCTCCCACTCGGTCTAATATCTCATACGGTCCTATAAACCTAGGGCTTAACTTGCCTATTTTCCCAAACCGCATCACACCTTTCACAGGGGAGACTCGTAGGAACACTTTGTCCCCAATTGTGAACACTAAATCTCTTCTTCTCTTATCAGCATAAGACTTTTGTCTACTTTGATCTGCAAGTAATCTCTGTCTGATCAACTGGACCTTGTCCATAGCTTCTTATACTAGGTCGGGTCCCAATAAGTTAGTCTCACCAGCTTCAAACCATCCGATAGGAGAATGACATCTTCTACCATACAATGCTTCTTATGATGCCATTTGAATACTAGACTGGAAGCTATTATTGTAAGCAAATTCAGCTAATGGTAGATAAGTGTCCCAACTACCTCCAAACTCAAGAATGCAAGCTCTCAACATATCCTCCAAGATCTGATTAGTACGTTCAGACTGCCCGTCTATTTGTGGATGAAATGCAGTACTAAGATCTACTCGTGTACCCAATGCTTCTTGAAAAGATTTCCAAAAGCGTGAAGTGAACTGTGATCCTCTATCAGAGATGATGGATACTGGAACTCCGTGAAGTCGGACAATTTCGTTCATAAATATCTGTGCATACCTTACTCCACCATATGCAGTCTTTACCGACAAAAAGTGTGCTAATTTCATCAGTTGATCTACAATCACCCTTACCGAGTCATAACCTCTAAGGGTTCGTGGTAGCCCGGTGACAAAATCCATAGTAATTCTTTCCTATTTCCACTCTGGAATCTCAATTTGTTGTAGTAGTCCTGCGGGTTGCTGATGCTCAGCCTTGACCTACTGACAAGTTAAACAACTAGAAACAAAGTTAGCAACATCTTTCTTCATACCTTTCCACCAATAAAATTGCTTCAGGTCATGGTACATTTTTGTAAAATCGAGGATGTATAGTGTATTTAGTATTGTGAGCTTCTTTAAGAATAGCATGTCTCAACCCATCTACGTCTACTACACATAGCCTGTCACCCATTCGAAGAACACCATCACTTTCAACAATCATATCCTTGATTTTACCAGCTAATGCCTCATCTCTGTATTTGCATAATCGTTCATCCTTATATTGGGTGGACTTAATGCGCTCAACTAATGAAGACTTAGCCTGAGCACAAGACAACAATGCTTCTGAATTTCCGATACTAAATCCGATACCTGTATCTTCTAGTCTCTGAATATCTCTAGCCAATAGTCTCTTTGCAGGGGCTATATATGCCAAAACTCCCCATATATTTTCTACTCAATGCATCAACCACCACATTGGCTTTTCCAGGATGATACAAAATCGAACAATCATAGTCTTTGAGTAATTCTATCCAACGACGCTGCCGAAGATTTAGATCTCTCTACTGAAAGATATACTTCAGACTTTTATGGTCGGTATAAATCTCACAAGTTTCGCCGTATAGATAATGTCTCCAATGTTTTAGAGCAAATACCACTGCAGCCATCTCCAAATCATGTGTAGGATAGTTTTGCTCGTGCTTTTTCAATTGTCTCGAAGCATAAGCTATAACACGACCATTTTGCATGAGACACATCCTAATCCCACCCTCGAGGCATCGCAGAATACTATAAATCCTTCAGGACCTGATGGTAAGGCTAATATTGGTGTAGTTGTCAGACACATTTTGAGTTTCTGAAAGCTTTGCTCACATTCCTCTATCCATTGAAACTTTGCATTTTTTCGTGTTAGCTTGGTCAGCGGCGATGCTATTCTGGAGAAATCCTGCACAAAACGCCTGTAATAGCCTGCTAAGCCTAAAAGGTTGCGAATCTCTGTAGGAGAAGTAGGTCTGGGCCATTTCTGCATAGCTTCAGTCTTCTTAGGATCTACCATAATTCCATCTTTGGATACAACATGCCCTAAAAATGCTATCTAGCCAGAATTCACACTTCAAGAACTTAGCATAAAGCCGATGTTCTCGCAATGTCTGCAACACAGTCCTGAGATGATTCTCATGTTCTCCTTGGCTACGAGAATATATCAGGTTACAAAGCTATCCAAGAACGACTTGAACACTCTATTCATTAAATCCATGAATGCAGCTGGAGCATTTGTCAGTCCGAAAGGCATCACAAGAAACTCATAGTGCCCGTATCAAGTTCTGAAAGCAGTCTTAGAAATATCTTCATCTTTGATTCTAAGTTGATGATAACCAGAACGGAGGTCAATCTTTGAAAAATGGATAGCTCCTTGTAACTGATCAAACAGGTCATCTATACGAGGCAAATGATATTTGTTGCGTATTGTTATCTTGTTCAACTGTCTATAGTCAATGCACATTCTCATGGATCCGTCTTTCTTCTTTACGAATAGTACGGGTGCACCCTATGGTGATACACTAGGTCTAATAAAACACTTATCTAACAAATCTTGTAACTGTTGCTTTAGCTCCCTCAACTCTGCTGGTGCTATTCGATATGGGGGTATCGATATGGGCTGTGTGTCAGGTAGCAAATCAATACCAAAGTTTATTTCTCTTATTGGAGGCAGTCCTGGTAAATCCTCAGGAAATACATCAGAAAATTCTCTCACTACTGGTACATTCTCTATACTAACTGTTTCCTTTCTTGTATCATTTACAATTTCTAAGACACCCAAGCAACCTTTCTTCAGAAGTCGTTGAGCCTTCATAAAAGATACAATTTTACAAGTCTCTGGAACCTGACTCCCTCTTAGAATAAAACTGGGTTCATTTGGTATGTCAAACTTAACTATCTTTGCATGACAATCGACTATAGCATAGCAAGAAGATAACCAATCCATTCCCATCAGCATGTCAAAGTCAATCATATCAAGTACAATAAGGTCAGCTAGAGTATCTCTACCCTCAACCCGAATCTAACAAGCACGATACGCGTATTCAGCTAACAAAGACTCTGCAACAGGAGTAGCAACTAGAAAAGGATCATTCAATAGCTCGGGCTGTCTACTAAATCTCAATGCAAAGTACGAGGACACATAGGAGTGGGTAGATCCCGGATCAATCAATGCAAGTGAATCAAATGAACAGACAGAAATAATACATGTAACCACTGTATTCGAGGCATGAGCATCCTGTCTAGTAAATGCAAAAACTCTCGCCTGACTTCTACCAGCATTGCCTTGTCCTTGATTCATAGTAGCACGGTCTCCAGCACCTCGACCTCTATTTCCTGTACCTGTAGCACCTGAAGTATCACGAGTAGTCTGAGTCGGTGCAGTTAACTGAATAGAAGCCTGGTTAAAATTTCTCGGAGGCTGAGGGCAATCCCTCAAGTGATGTCCCAACTGGCCACACCGAAAGCACTCTCCAGTTAGAACACGACATTGGCCCAAATGTGATCTACCACAAGTCTGGCAGACTGGAGTAGTGGCATATATCTGCCCAGAATTACGATGTCCAAAAGATGATGGTCCCCTATTACCCTGTCTGTAATGTGGTCTATATGTGGACTATGAAGACATGTGTGTCCCTGTCTGAGAACCCTATTGTTGTTGTTGTCCCTGATTTCCCGCTCTTCTATTTTCACTAAAACCACCACTAAAAGCCCCTCATGTCTTGGCCTTCTTACGTAACTCACTAGCTGCACGCTCCTCACGTCCCTTGTTTTCAATATTTTTAGCAGGGTCGACTACATCAGAGTAGGATAAAGTCTTCATCTGTAGGGCTACTGCAGTGTATAGACGACCAACCAATCCATCAACAAACCTCTGAACTTGAGCTTCTTCGGTAGGCACTAAGTGAGGAGCATATATAGCCAGCTTACAAAACTTAGTGTTATATGTTGACACATCCATATCTGGAGTCTGAACTAATCTCTTAAAGTCTCTAGCATATTGTTGCATCAGACTATCTGGAAGAAAATGATTCTTGAACAACTTAGTGAACTCGTCCAATGTCAGTGGTGCTGCTCCTACTGGCCTTCCTAGCAATACAGTTTCATACCATGTGTTGGCCATATCCTCTAGTTTGTATGCTGCGAGCTCTACGGCTCTCTCAATTGTTAGAACCAAAAATACTTTAAAATGAAAACTATCATCTTTTACCCAAGAACTATCATGACAAATTATTATCAGAACCTATGAATTTTGGTGATTTCAATTTCAGGAACTCGTGTAGGGATACTTCCTTATTCCCGAAAGGCTGAGTCTGTGTAGGTGCTCGTGTCTGCAAAGTAGCCTGAGGAGATGAACTTCCGCCCCGAGTAGGCACCCGTGCCTCTAACACATTCAATAACCTTGCCACTGTATCTGCAGGTAAGGCAACAATAGGTACAACAGTTGGTACTGGTAGTGGAGCGTTTTGAACTCCCTGCTCTTGCACTTGATCTGGCATAACAGCTTGGGTTTGACCCATGTTCCCAACTTGAGGTTGAGGAGCAGTCTGTCTTCTAGTTTGATGCACCCCAATTTCACCGCCACCCCGAGTTGCACCACGTCCAGCACCACGTCCAGCAGATGAAGGTGTGCGTGTCCTAGCCATCTGCGAAAGAAATATTCCAAAGTCAATCTAAAGTTATCTCAACGCAAGATCAAAGAATGAAAGAAGGGAAAACTTTCCTAAATGTTCAGTAGCCTCGAGATCATAAGTATGGGCGCCTACATACCCATGAACAAGACTCTACTAAATATTGCTCCATGACTCGGGACTTAAAGCCTAAGCTCTGATACCAATTTGATCACGACCAAATTTAGGATTGTGACCAGCGCTTAGGAGCAAGTACTCCTAAGTAAGTCTCATCGGTAATTTTACAGAAAATCGGACAGAGTTTTCTCTATTTTTGGACTATCCCCAAAAATTTCCCTGTCTCAAATCAACAACCAAACATCCTAATAGCAATTCAAACAATCGACAACTTATCAATTAACCAAAATAGTCTTCACCATTACTAATCAACCCACTAACAACCAAAAATACTAATTTATCTCCGACTTTAATAATAAAGAACGATACTCGACATAAGACTAATAGCAAAATAATACTCATGACACCAAAAGAATGACTATGAAGCGACTCTAAGAATTCAAAGAAAAGACCATAACAACTGATAAAAATCTCCACCCACGCGAACAATTGCGAGGCTCACTAAGAATTCTCAACGTGTGCACTCTAATTAACGAAATCCTCGCCTGCGTCAACTGCTGTCTCTGTAAAAAAAATTAGCGGGGAATGAGTCTCTAGCTCAGTGAGTAATAACACTTAACCACAACCGTTTTTATTTGGGGACAAGTCAGAAACATGCTAGTATCTCAAAGAGAAAATAACATAAAAAATGCCCTTTCAGAAACAATAAATAAATTTTCAGTCTCATCACGCTTTTCTTGTAGTAAAATATAATTAACAATTCAGTAATAAGCTCGGTAACCACTGTATAATATCAGTATTCACATTTTTTTGGGAGGTTTCAATGAACGGATCATGTAATCGGTATAACTGTGGACTTCTTTGCAAGAAGTCATATATAACGGTAGTCCCTACTCAAGGAAAATCGGTAACGGTATTCTAATTCTACCTTCCCACTAGCGAGGGCTATAACAGTAATCGGTAATTACAAGGTGCACCAGGTCTAACGAACCCGCCGTTAGCTACGGGATCCTTCAATGTCTACTCCCATTTATACTTGTCTCTGTAATCCGTATATACTCGTAGAAAATACATTAAAACAATATAGGGCATTTCGGTTCTTATCAAATCATATAATTTCTTTTCGATAACAGTAAATCAAGTAACAGTAAAACAGATCAAGTGACAATGAAAATATTTAATACCACGATATTCATCTCAAATAACTATTTCGGTATCATATCGAGTAAAAGGCTTGTCCCACATGCAACTTAAAATAATCGGTAACATATTCATATTAAAAATCATGTGTAAATCATGCAAGTTATGAAAACACAAATTGCGGTAAGATTACTACTCACAATACTCGTGCCGAAATACCAACTGCTTCACCTCAAGCAAGTCATACAAATTCCTCCAATCAATCTATAATTACATAATATCGATCTCATGTTAATTTTCTTATTTAGGCTAATTCATAGCTATTTTAGAATACCCAACCCTCGAGGTTTCATGTTTGACTCTTATTTTGCCTAGAATAATTCTTATTGGTATTTAATTTTGTATACCTTGTGAAACCCTTCAAATATATGAACTGAGATAAAAAGAATTAGTAGAAGAGAAGAACCCAGATGAGAAATACGAGTGTTACCCGTAAAGACCAATGCGTATTTAAGATTTTTTAAGATATGGTTCCAGCCTTTTTCTTTTTCTTTTTCTCTTCCTTTTGAAACCCCTTTTCTGCGTTTTCTGAAGCAGACCGTATTCATTTTTCTGAAGCAGACTTATTTCCCCCCTTTCTCTCTTTGCTCTTTATGTGCTTTTGGTTACATATGGGCTTGGCCCTTTGTAGTAAACTCCTATTTCTTTTCCTTTTTTTTGGGATTTGTTTTGGGCCACCAGCACGGACCCGTTATTTTCTTCTTCTTCTTCTTCTTCTTCTTCTTCTTCTTCTTCTTCTTCTTCTTCTTCTTCTTCTTCTTCTTCTTCTTCTTCTTCTTATTAGTATTACACCCTTATTTAAAGATATAGGGTATTACAAAAAACACAAAAATAGTTTTATAATGTTTCTTTTCTTTATATATATTAGCTTGATTGTATTTTATAATATTTATAACATTTTAAAAAAATACCAAAAATATTTTCATTTTAATATATATGATTCACTTTAATAGCTTATTCTTATTAACTAAAATTAATTAGTATATTCTGGTAGTATTTTTATTTTTGGAATTAAATTTGGGCCAATTGGGAGCTCATTTTCGAATTTTAGTGACCCAGCAAGACAAAGGCCATTCTTCCAAAATCATTAGCTCACTCTTCACTTAAAATGCAATATTTAATCTTAATCATCTATTTCAGTCTAATTCAATAGAAATCATCTCTTTCTATATTCATATAAAATACTCAATTATGAAAATCATACTCGGATTCCTCTAACCCAAGGACACTCCCAAAAGAGAAAGAGGAAAAAAGAACGGGAGACCCCTTTCTTCCAAAAAAAATAAAATAAAATATTCCAGCCGCCACCCACACCCAGCGACCCTCCTCCAATCTCTCTTCTGCTTTAACTTGTTTCAATTTAACATCCTCCTAACAAAAAATAAAGAAGTAATACAATCATCCATCTTTATATAAGCATGGAATTGAAAATAAAATAGAAAAGAGGATGGGAGGAAACTGACAAAAGGATAGCAAAATGATGACGAGGCTAAAAAAATGGCAAATTAAAGGGTACACTTTCTAGTTCTGAGCTTACATCACCGTGTACCTTTCTTAGCATATTTCAAAATAGTAATTTGTCCTGTTTTCATTCTGTCTTAATTTCCTTCTTTTGTTCATTTGTTTAAGTCTTATTTTATTTTTCATGTTTTATTAGTATCATGAATCCGGATCAAGATTGGGCCATTGCGTAGTTAAAATTATTGTAAATAAATGGGCCATTGTGCTTATGAATTGGATCTACTTGCTTTATAATGATACATGTGCTTTTTTTTTTCTTGATTTTTAAGTCCTTGTCAATTTGTAGCGTTGGCAATAATTAGAATAATTCTAAAAGTGGAACACTACCCATTTATTAAGTTGTAACCTCATATTGGCTCTAAAGAACAGATAGCCTTCTTGACTGACGAAAGTAGCTAAGCTATACCATGTCGTACAATAATTTATATAACTCTAAAGCCTCGCAATAATCCGAAACGTGAATATTCAACTTATGAACAAATTCTTAATTTGCTTTAGGTGCGTAATTAAATCATCACGGCTATGGGTACAGTTCCCGTAGCATGGCCGTAATACATAATCCCCAATTCGGATGCGCATTTCATGTGACCCGATCATAACTTTAAATAATAATAAAATAAATATGTTGTAGATCGTGGATACAGTTCACGTGACGCAATTCGCAATGTGTACAAAAACAAGTGAGTGCGCGACATGACGACTTGTTCAAACAAATTCCATAAATACTAAAAGCGGTTAAAAAGTAAAAAATGCACAACAGATTTCAAATATGTATTAAATCAGATAATTAGGCCAATTATTAATAGTTGAATGACCGTGCTAAAATCAGAAACTCGGGAATGCCCTACACCTTCTTCCGGGTTAGCAGAATTCCTTGCCCGATCTTCTGCATTCGCTGACCATAAATAAGAGTCAAATTTTCTCGATTTGGGATTTAAAATAAGCCGGTGATTAGGGACACCATAAACTATTCCAAGTAGTGACTCTGATTAAATAAATAATCCCATTTCGATCAATGTCACTTAAATTGGAAAAATTCCCTATCCCCTCGGGAAAAAGGAGGTGTGATAGCTCTGGCGACTCTACTGGAGACAAGAACCCAAAATCTCTGGTTTAGGGTTCAGAATTCGAGCTTAGAATAACTGTGATACTTGGCTTTTGTTTATTATCTAATTTTTACGTGTTTGAGCCTAATGTGTTAATTGCCGCTTTTTACTGCTTTGATATTCTATTAACTGTATATAAAACTGTTACGAAACCCTTCTCCTCTCTGAGTTTTCTAAATCTTCTGGGAAGTGCCTGATGGCTTGACTTCTTTTTTGTTAGTATCATACACTAATTTAGAACGAGGATCGGATCAGTAACAAAGCCGGATGATCTTTTGGTTATCGGTACGTTGCCCCCCAGTTTGAGTTGTCCTCTCGGGTAAGCCAGGTCGAGAACAATACACCGAGGTTTTAAACCTAGAATAACATAGCTTCATGCCGGATCCCTAGTAGATACGTTTATTTGCATCATGTGCATTTGACTTTGGGGAGTCAACACAGGGGTTGGGTCTATCTAGGATAGGTGTACCCAAAAATAAAAAGACCATCCTGATGCATTTTACGTGCTACTTGTACATTTATTTATTTTGGCTTGCATGTTGACTAGCTTCTAGAATAGGGAAAG
Source organism: Nicotiana tabacum (assembly GCF_000715075.1). Classification (NCBI taxonomy): domain Eukaryota; kingdom Viridiplantae; phylum Streptophyta; class Magnoliopsida; order Solanales; family Solanaceae; genus Nicotiana; species Nicotiana tabacum. The sequence goes on along the minus strand of NC_134099.1, from coordinate 117,645,127 downwards.
AAAAAAAACAAAGAAAATCAAAAAAAAAGAGTGAGAGGTAGGTATTTGAAATATCCTGAAACTCTGCCGAAAAAAAGTAGAGAAAGAAAATTCGTTTCAAAATAAGTTATATTTTCCTGTTGCATTAAAACAAATCGAACTATGCGGGTCTGATTCTCTCGCGAGAGTCTGGGTTTCGACATTCATGGGGAACAACTCATTTCCTTTTGGGAATTGAATATTTGAAGAGTCTCCACCTAACGAATTATGGTGTGTTAGGGCACCTAGTACGATTAACTCATGTAACTAGTTTGCATTACCAGATATTAGGAGTAAAAGATTTTCTGGAATAGATCAGTTTTAAGAAAATGCTAGGGGTGAAACTAGTTTTTAGAAAAAACATACTTTGAAAACAGTTCAGAGGAGAGCAAATTCAGCAGACAGTCAATAGATCACAGAAGGTTCAATTCCACAGACACTTTAGCAAACATATTCGCATACAGGGGTGAAAAGGAATTGAGAATACATGGAGATCTTATTGAGGGTGCATGAATGGGGTACAGGGAAACAGGTAGGCAGTAACATACATAGATTACTTATAGCGTTAATAACTTATCCAGGATAGCAGGCAACTAAACATGGAGCAAAGATGTAGAGGATAGAATCAAGCACACAAGCAGGCTTAACCATAGGCATAAGTAACTAACATGATCACACAGCTAAGCATAAGCCAAGCAGGTTGTTCAAGCATCAGTTAAACATGTGAAGTGTAAATATATTAGTTGTACATAGAGCAGGGTAGAATTTTAAGCATGCTTGAACAAAGAAGAAAGAGGGTAGGTCCAATTCATAACCCATGAACTAATGCAGGAAGGAAACACATGGAGTTTGGGTGTCAAATGTAACTGGAGACATACCAGTTGAGGGAAAAGAGTGCAGAATATAGAGCAAGTAGCCACTATCTAGCCTTAGCTAGACCCACAATAACACAAGTAGCAAAGAAGGAGAATAGTTTGAATGTATGTGTGTATGTGTGTATATTGTGAACTGATGTCTGTCAAGAACAAAAACAATGAGGGGTTTTATAGTATGCAATAGAGTAGGACACATAAGGTAATGACCCAATCATATGCACATAAGGTATGGAAATCAATTAACAATCAGTCCTGACTCAATTAAAGGGTCAGAATCACATAAATGGTACTTAATTTAGGGAAGTCTCACACGGAATCCCTTAGTAAATCAAAGTAGGGTTAATAAGGTAAGAAATAATCAGACAAACGACCAAAATTAGACTAATATTACTTAATTTAAGAAAAATTGTATAAGGAATCAATTAGTAATTAAAGGCTAGGTTAAATAAGGCAATAACTAAATCCGAAATCAATTAGAAATTGGTTCTGAAAATCAAATCATAAAATCAGGCTAATGGCACCAATTAATAGTTGCACATAAGGTAAGAAAGGTAAAATCTAATAAGGAAACACTGGTATTAAGGAAAGTCCAATTTCAAGCCCTAATTTAGGTAAGTAAAATTTATTAACAATTAGTCAACAGAGTATAAGGCAAACGGGTAGATGTAGCAAATAATCAGTCAAATAATCAGAACACAGAAGCATATAGTAAACAAGAATAAATCAGGAAACCCTAACAGGTACTCAGAGACGAAAATGTTTAAAAGTTAAATATTTGTAGAAAAACCCGTTGAAATCAAGACCCTAATCTTAGGGTAAACCAAAATTAGTTAGGAATAATAATAGGGAAAGATTAGAAGACATCTGTCACGACCCTGGTTTGCCCTCCATGAACCATCGTGACATCAACTAGTCTCTACGACTAGGTAAGCCTAAATTGCGGAAGATAACCAAAACTTGCGGAAGTAACCAATTTAAAAACAGAATAAAGCAATAATAGTGTTTAAATGTGCCGCTCGACATACACCATATATAAATCTCAAAACCAATATCCAAATCCAAGACCCGGAAACCCATGAAGCACAAGCTAAGAAACAGGAAATACTACATAGCTCTAACTCCGGAATTTGTCTAATAAGAACAGAAAGTACAGAAGGGCTAAACAAAAGGCAGGAATAGAAAGGGACTCCTAGGTCTGCGGACGTGACAGATGTACCTCAAAGTCTCTAAGTAGTCACCTCCCTCAAGGATGGTAGGCCTGAGTAGAAGTACCTGGATCTGCACATAAAAAACATGCGCAGAAGAGGCATGAGTATACCACAACGGTACTCAGTAAGTGCCAAGCCTAATCTCGGTTGGGTAGTGATGAGGAAGGTCAGGGCCCTACTAAGATTAAAGAAATAAAAAGATGACAGGATAAGATAAGAAGTACAATTGAAAATCTACAGTAAGAATATACACAGCATAATAAGAGTACAATAACAGAAACAGAGATGAAGGCAAACCACAAGGAAGTACCACTCATAACAAGGATGATAACCGCGAATTTTTTGGTATCCCGAGGATCTCTTAGTATCCTCAATATGTGCTAGGGATCTCTTGGTATCCCGAGGATCTCTTGGTATCCTCAATGATATGCTAGGGATCTCTTGGTATCCTCAATTATATGCTAGGGATCTCTTGGTGTCCCGAGGATCTCTTGATATCCTCAATATACGTGCCAAGGATCTCTTGGTATCCCGCACCTCCGTTCAGATCATAAATACATACAAAGGATCTCTCGGGATGCCGTCCCATAGTCCCAAAGTAAAAACATATAGTAGCAACACAAAAATACCCAATTAAGCTAAATTCCACAAGTAAACAGTTAATTCTAGCCTAACATGCTTCACGTAATGCAATTAAGTCAGTTCAAGCAAATAGGCAATTAAGTCAACTAAACATGCTTTTCTAAACTAGCAACAGGCTAAATTCGCAAGTAGAATAAAACAGGTTAGACAAGCCACTTACCTCAAACCGGCTCAAAATCAACCTAACACCACGTCTTTGCAACGAGTACTCAACTCCAAATGGCCTAAATCTATTCAATTCAATTGCATAATGTAAATAACACTTCAAGTAACTGATTCTACAATTAATTTCTAAGCTAATACATGAAATTATGTAAAATGACCAAAATGCCCCTCGGGCCCACGTCTCGGAATCGGGTGAAATTTTCATTTTCAGAAACCTCGTACTCTCACGAGTCTATATATAACAAGAACATTGAAATCGGAGTCCAAATGGCCCCTCAAATCCTCAATCAAATGCATCTTAAACTCAAGCCCTAATTACCCATTTTTCCCAAATTTCTCACCACTAATTAGGACTTTAATCACATAAAAACGAGTTACGAGGTCAAGAACGTTACCTCCAAGTGATTCCCCTTTGTTTTCCTCAAAAAATCTATCTCAAAAGCTTCAAACCCGGATGAAAATGGTGAAAGAATACCTGAAACTCGCGATAGCAACTATTTATATGTTCTGCCCAGCGATTTCTGCATTTGCGACCCTGGGACCACATCTGTGGAAACTTTGTCGCATCTGCGACTTTCATTTAAATACTAGAAACTACATCTGTGATTACATTTTTGCAGATGCGACACCGCTTCTGCGGTGTCCCTTCCGCATCTTGCGGATTTCAAAATCCACTTCTGCAGTGTCTTAGCCGCATCTGCGGCGCCGCATCTACGGTCCCCAAACCGCAAATGCGAAAATACCAGAAGCAGCAAAAATACATCAGCTGCAACATTTTCTAAATTTTCTCGTTAACCATCCGAAATCATCCCGAGCTCCCCGGGACCTCAACCAAAGGCATCAACATATCCTAACACCTTATTCAAACTTGTACAAATCTTCAAAACACCTCAAACAACATCAAAACAACTAAAACACATCGAATTCAAGCCTAAGTTTCTAAAATCTTTCGAATTCCGCTTTCGATCAAAAACCCAACCAAAACACGTCCGAATGACCTAAAATTTTACACACACATCCTAAATGACGCAACAAAAGTACTAGAACTCTCAGAATTCCATTCCGTCCCTCGGATGAATATCTCACCTATCGAGCCGAAAACTTCCAAAATTCAACTTTCGGCATTTCAAGCCTAAATTAGCTACGGACCTTCAAAACACAATCCGAACATACTCCTAACCCCAAAATACCCAACGGAGCTAACAAAACCATCAGATTTCCATTCCAAGGCCGTCTTCACACTGTTCCGACTACGGTCACTTTTCCAACACTTAGGCTCTCATTTAGGGATTAAGTATCCCAAAACTCTTCGAAACTCAAAACCGAACATCCCGACAAATCAAATAGCAGAATAAACTTGGGGAAAATAGTTAATAGGGGATCAGGGCATTAATTCTTAAGACGACCGGCCGGGTCATCACATCTTCCTACACTTAAAACATTCGTTCGTCCTCGAACGAGCATAGAGACATACCTGAAGTAGTGAAAGGATGAGGGTAACAGCTGCACATATTCTGCTCGGTCTCCCAAGTCGCCTCCTCGATCGGCTGACCCTGTCATTGGAGCTTCATTGATGCAATGTTCTTTGACCTCAGCTTTCTAACCTGCTTGTCCAATATTTCCACTGGCTCCTCAATATAAGATAGATCCTTGTCCAACTGGACTGAACTGAAATCCAACACGTGCGACGAGTCGCTGATACCTCCGGAGCATCATTAAATACTGGATGAACTCCTGCCAAGTTGGGAGGTAAGGCAAGCTCCCCAACACGCCTCAATATCTCAAAAGGGCCAATAAATCTCGGACTCAACTTCCCTTTCTTCCCAAATCTCATAACGCCCTTCATAGGCGAATCCCAAAGTAGAACCCGCTCTCCAACCATATAGGAAACATCACGAACCTTCCGGTCTGCGTAACTCTTCTATCTGGACTGCGCTGTATGAAGACTATCCTGAATCATCTTAACCTTCTCCAAAGCAACCTAAACTAAGTCCGTGCCCAATAATCTAGCCTCACCCGGCTCAAACCAACCCACCGGGGATCTACACCGTCTCCCATATAAAGCCTCATACGGTGCCATCTAAATGCTGGACTGATAGATGTTGTTATAAGCAAACTCTGCCAATGGCAAGAACTGATCCCAAGACCCTCCAAACTCAATCACACATGCATGGAGCATATCCTAAAGAATCTGAATAATGCGCTGAGACTGTTCGTCCGTTTGAGGGTGAAATGTTGTACTCAACTCCACCCGACTACCCAACTCATGCTGGACGGCCCTCCAGAACCGTGATGTAAATTGAGTACCCCTATCTGAGATGATGGACACTGGAATAGCATGCAGACGAACAATCTCCCGAATATAAATCTCCGCCAACCGCTCCGAAGAATAAGTAGTACACACAGGAATAAAATGAGCAGACTTGGTCAGCCAATCCACAATCACCCAAATAGCATCGAACTTTCTTATAGTCCGTGGGAGCCCAACTACAAAGTCCATGGTGATCCGCTTCCACTTCCATTCCGGGATCTCTATCTGCTGATGCAATCCACCCGGTCTCTGGTGCTCATAGTTCATATGCTGACAGTTGAGGCACCGAGCTACAAATACAACTATATCCTTCTTCATCCGCCTCCACCAATAAGGCTGTCTCAAATCTTAATACATCTTCACAGCACCCGGATGGATGGAATACCGCGAACTATGGGCCTCCTCTATAATCAACTCCCGAAGCCCATCAACATTGGGTACACAAATCCGACTCTGCATCCTCAATACCCCATCATCACCAATAGTCACATCTCTGGCATCATCGTGCTGAACCTTGTCCTTGAGGACAAGCAAGTGAGGGTCATCATACTGCCAGTCTCTGATACGGTCAAATAAAGAAGACCAATAAACCACGCAAGCTAGAACCCGTCTGGGCTCCGAAAGATCCAATCTCATAAACTGACTGGTTAAGGCCTGAACATCCATCACCACAGGCCTCTCTGATGCTGGTAAATAAGACAAACTCCCCAAGCTCTCTGCCCGGCGACTCAAAGCATCGACCACCACATTGGCCTTGTCCGGGTGATACAAAATAGTGATATCATAGTCCTTTAGCAACTCTAACCACCTCCTCTGGCGCAAATTTAGATCCTTTTGCTTGAACAAGTGCTGCAAGCTCTGATGGTCAATATAAATCTCACAAGGCACACCGTATAAGTAATGGCGCCAAATCTTCAGGACGTGAACAATGGCAGCTAACTCAAGGTCGTGAACAAGATAGTTCTTCTCATGTATCTTTAATTGTTTGGACGCGTAGGCAATCACCCTACCGTCCTGCATCAACACCACTCCGAGGCCAATCCTCGAGGCAACATAATAGACCGTATAAGACCCCGAACTTGTAGGCAATATCAAAATTGGGACTGTGGTCAAAGATGTCTTGATCTTCTGAAAGCTAGCCTCACACTCCTCCGTTCACTGAAACGGAGCACCCTTCTAGGTCAACCTGGTCATAGGGGATGCAATCGATGAAAACCCCTCCACAAAACGACGGTAGTAGCCAGCCAAACCAAGGAAACTATGGATCTCGGTAGCTGAGGATGGTCTGGGCTAACCCTGCACGACATCTATCTTCTTCGGATCCACCTGAATACCCTCACTCGGTACCATGTGGCCTAAGAATGCCACTGAATCCAACCAAAACTCACATTTCGAGAACTTAGCATATAACTTCTTCTCTCTCAAAGTCTAAAGCATAATCCTCAGGTGCTGCTCATAATCTTCCCAACTCCGGGAATACACCAGAATATCATCAATAAAGACAATGACAAATGAGTCAAGATATGGCCGGAATACATTATGCATCAAATGCATAAAAGCTGTTGGGGCATTGGTCTGAATAGTGCGCTCGGACTGTCCGTCCGTCTGAGGGTGAAAATCTATTCTCAACTCAACCTGAGTACCCAACTCTCATTGCACAGACCTCTAAAACTGCAAAGTAAACTAAGTGCCCCTACCTGAAATGATGGAAATCGGGACACCATGCAAACGAACAATCTCCCGGATATAGATCTCTGCCAACCACTCCGAAGAGTAGGTAGTACACATAGGAATGAAATGCGCGGACTTGGTCAGTTGATCCACAATCACCCAAATAATCTCGAACTTCTTCAAAGTCCGTGGGAGCACAACTACAAAGTCCATGGTGATCCGCTCCCACTTCCACTCTGGAATATCCATCTGCTGAAGCAAGCCACTCGGTCTCTGATGCTCATATTTCACCTACTGACAATTGAGACACTGAGCTACAAATCCCACAATGTCCTTCTTCATTCTCCTCCACCAATAATGTTGTCTTAGATCCTGATACATCTTCGCGGCACCTGGATGGATAGAATACCGCGAGCTATGGGCCTCCTCCATAATCAACTCCCGAAGCCCATCTACATTGGTCACACATATCCGACGCTACATCCTCAACACCCCATCATCACCAATAGTCACATCTCTGGCATCATCGTGCTGAACTCTGTCCTTAAGGACAAGCAAATAAGGATCATCATACTGGCTCTCTCTGATATAATCATATAAGGAAGATCGAGAAATCACAAAAGCCAATACCCGACTGGGCTCCGAAATATCCAACCTCACAAACCGATTGTCCAAGCCTGAACATCAACTGCAAGAGGTCTCTCCCCTACTGGAATATATGCCAAACTCCTCATACTCATCGCCTTCCTACTCAAGGCATCGACCACCATATTGGCCTTCCCCGAATGGTATAAAATAGTAATATCATAATCCTTTAGCAACTCCAACTATCTCCACTGCCTCAAATTGAGATCCTTCTGCTTGAACAAGTGTTGGAGGCTACGATGATCAGTAAACACATCACAAGACACACCATACAAATAATGCCTCCAAATCTTCAGCGCGTGAACAAGGGCAGTCTACTCTTAATCATGAATAGGGTAGTTCTTCTCATGAGGCTTCAACTAACGAGAAGCATAAGCAATAACTCCACCCTCCTGCATCAACACACACCCGATACCAACCTTCGAAGCATCACAATACACGGTATATGAACCTGAAGCTAATGACAAAACTAACACTAGAGCTATGGTCAAGGCACCATCTGTGAGAGAATTGAAGACAAAAGTTTAGAATTGAGATGTCAAAATATCGCATGACAAGAAAACAAATGAAGATGAAATTTTCCTAATAGTTACACAGCCTCTCGTAGATAAGTATAGACGTCTCCGTATCGATCAACGAGACTCTAATAAACCGGCTTGTGATCCGTGACTCCTATGAATGTAGAGCTCTGATACCAACTTATCACGACCCCGATTCGCCCTCCGTGAACTATTGTGATGGCACCTAGCCTCTACGACTAGGTAATCCTAAATTGCGGAAGATAACCAAAACTTGCGGAAGTAAACAATTTAAAAACAGAACAAGGCAATAACAGTGTTTAAATGTGCCGCTCAGTATACACCATATATAAATCTCAAAACCAATATCCAAATCCAAGACCCGGAAACCCACGAATCACAAGCTAAGAAAAAAGAAATACTACATAGCTCTAACTCCGGAATTTGTCTAATAAGAACAGAAAGAACAAAAGGGCTAAATACAAAAGACAGGAATAGAAAGGGACACCTCGGTCTGCGGACGCGACAGATGTACCTCAAAGTCTCTAAGTAGTCACCTCCCTCAAGGATGGTAGGCCTGAGTAGAAGTACCTGGATATGCACATGTAAAACATGCATAGAAGAGGCATGAGTACACCACAACGGTACTTAGTAAGTGCCAAGCCTAACCTCGGTTGGGTAGTGACGAGGAAGTTCAGGGCCCTACTGAGATTAAATAAATATAAAGATGACAGGATAAGATAAGCAGTACAATTGAAAATCTACAGTAAGAATATACACAGGATAATAAGAGTACAATAACGGAAACAGAGATGAAGGCAAACCACAAGGAAGTAACCTCATAACAAGGATGATAACTGGGGATCTCTTGGTATCCCTAGGATCTCTTGGTATCCTCAATATGTGCTAGGGATCTCTTGGTATCTCGAGGATCTCTTGGTATCCTCTATTATATGCTAGGGATCTCTTGGTATCCTCAATTATATGCTAGGGATCTCTTGGTATCCCTAGGATCTCTTGGTATCCTCAATTATATGCTAGGGATCTTTTTGTATCCCGAGGATTTCTTGGTATCTTCAATATACGTGCCAGGGATCTCTTGGTATCTCGCACCACCGTTCAGATCATAAATACGTACAGGGGATCTCCCGGGATGCCGTCCCGTAGTCCCAAAGTAAAAACACATAGTAGCAACACAAGAATACCCAATTAAGCTAAATTTTGTACCAAGTAAACAGTTAATTCTATCCTAACATGCTTCACGTAATTCAATTAAGGCAGTTTAAGCAAATAGGCAATTAAGTCAACTAAACATGCTTTTATAAACTAGCAACATGCTAAATTCGCAAGTAGAATAAAATAGAAAAAAGAACTCAATTGAAATACTTAAGGAAAAACTGGATTTTCAATAATTAGCTCAAGTACGCGCTCGTCACCTCACGTACAAGGCTTTTCAATTATCAAATATATCATATCCTAAGGGGAAGGTCCCCCACACAAGGTTAGACAAGCCACTTACCTCGGACTGGCTCAAAATCAACCCAACACCACGTCTTTGCCACGAGTACTCGACTCCAAACGGCCCAAATCTATTTAATTCAATTTCATAATATAAATAACACTTCAAGTAACTGATTCTACAATTAAATTCTAAGCTAATACGTCAAATTATTTAAAATAACCAAAATGCCCCTCGGGCCCACGTCTCGGAATTTGGTAAAATTTATATTTTCAGAAACCTCGTACTCTCACGAGTCTATACATAACAAGAACACTAAAATCGGAGTCCAAATGGCCCCTCAAATCCTCAATCAAAAGCCTCTTAAACTCAAGCCCTAATTACCCATTTTCCCCAAATTTCTTACCACTAATTAGGCCTTTAATCACATAAAAATGAGTTACGAAGTCAAGGACGTTACCTCCAAGTGATTCCCCTTTGTTTTCCTCGAAAATCTCTCTCAAAAGCTTCAAACCCGGAAAAAAATGGTGAAAGAATCCCTCAAATTCGTGAAGGCAACTATTTATATGTTCTGCCCAGCGATTTCCGCATTTGTGATCCTGGGACCGCATCTGCGGAAACTTTGTCGCATCTGCGACTTTCATTTAAATACCAGAAACTGCATCTACGATTACATTTTTGCAGATGCGACACTGCTTCTGCGGTGTCCCTTCCGCATCTGCGGTCCCCAAACCGCAGATGCAAAAATACCAGAAGCAGCAAAAATATAGCAGCTGCAATATTTTCTAAATTTTTTCGTTAACCATCCAAAATCATCCCGAGTCCCCGGGACCTCAATCAAAGGCATCAACATATCCTAACACCTTATTGAAACTTGTACAATTCTTCAAAACACCTCAAACAACATCAAAACAACCAAAACACATCAGATTCAAGCCTAAGTTTCTAAAATCTTCCGAATTCCGCTTTCGACCAAAAAACCAAATAAAACACGTCTGAATGACCTGAAATTTTGCACACACATCCCAAATGTTGCAACGGAACTATTACAACTCTAGGAATTCAATTTTCGGCCCTCGGATCAAAATCTCATTATCGAGCCGGAAACTTCCAAAATTCAACTTTCGGAATTTCAAGCCTAAATTAGCTACGGACCTCCAAAACACAATCCGAACATGCTCCTAACCCCAAAATCACCCAATGGAGCTAAAGGAACCATCAGATTTCCATTCCGAGACTGTCTTCATAGTGTTCCAACTACGGTCACTTTTCCAACACTTAGGCTCTCATTTAGGGACTAAGTGTCCCAAAACTCTTCGAAACTCAAAACTGAACATCTTGGCAGATCAAAATAGTAGAATAAATTTGGGGAAAACAGTTAATAGGGTATAGGGGTATTAATTCTTAAGACAACCGGCCTGGTCGTCACATCATCGAGGTGGAAGTACTGGAAAAATTAAATAAGAAATACCAAAATAAACATGAAACCATTTCAGATCAGAGAAGATCTAAACAGATTCAACTGAAAAATTAGCTAGATTCATGAAATAAATAGAAGTTGAACCAAATCTGGTTTAAACCGGAGATTTGAAACCTTAAAATACGAAGGTATTCGTATGCACAAGTATTGGACTGAATATAGACGGAAATAATCAAGCCATGAAAGATCTTGAACCAGATTTGACTCGATCTTAGCCAGATTTTCTTTGCCATGTTTAGGAAGCAACTAAATAGGGTCGTAGACGAGTAATCAACGGTGACGAGAGACCGAAAATGCAAAGGAACCCGTAGCTTATTCCATTTTAGGTCAGAATCGAAGGAGATAACAGGTGACAGTGTTAGGGTTAGACAAGGGTGAGAGATGAAAGCATATGAGGGCCGCGAGTCTAGAAAAATGGGTACAGTTAGGGCTTTTGTTGTATTAAAAGGGGGTGGTTGATTTAGGGCGTTGATCTTCTGAGATCAACGGCCAGGATTAAACATTAGGTGAGGCAGGTTTAAACGGGTATTTGGGTATGGGTTTAGGTTGGACGAGTAGGGGTAATTGGACTAGGCTAAGTTTGAAATTAGGTATTTTCTAGGGCTAGATTTTAAATACCCAATTAATTTAGTAAAATAATTTTATAAAATAATTTATAAATGATAAAATGGTAATATGTGTATGAAAATGTTTTAAAATACTTAATATTATCAAAATATGAAAAGTCATTTTCTGTATGGATAATATAATTTTTCATATATAGGCTATTGTTACAAAAATATGCAATTCTAGCCTAAAAATGCAAATGTGATTGTAAAAAATATAATTAAAATATTTAAGCATTATATGGGCATAGAATGATGAATTTCGATAATCAAACCTTTAAAAAATAAATATGAGGAATAGATATGTAATCTTAGACTCATTTTCTTCAATTTCCATTAACACCCATTTGATTTCTAGGCTTAAATTATGTTCTTAAGGGTAAAAAATTAGGAATTAGGGTAGAGTTAGAGCTTTTTGCATAATTGGGATTTAGACCTCATTTTGGGGTCGAATTTTGGAACTAATTACATATTCGGGCTCGTGGGTGAATGGGTGATCGGGTTTTGGTCCGAACATCGTGTTTTAACCAAGCGGGCCCAGGGTCAATTTTTGATGTTTTGGGAAAAATGATAGGAAATCTATAATTGAGCATTGGAATTGGATTGTTTAGCGTTTATTGATGTTATTAAGTCAATTATGTATAGATACAATTGATTTGGAGCCAAATTCAAAAGGAAAAGCGGTGTTTGAGGCTTGAGTTGGCCGTGGAAGTTTGAGGTAAGTGTTTGGTCAAACCTTAGATTGAGGGATTGGGAGCTGTGTCCTATTTGTTACGTGTTACTTGTTGAGTGCGACGTATAGGCATGGTGACGAGTATATATACGTCGGTGTCGAGCATGACCATGAGTCTTGTGAGCACGTGATTTTGCCTCACATGAATTATTCCAAAAGAATTCTCAAAATTCGGTCTTTTTCTTTAATTATGCATTATTCTAGGAATTACTGTGCAATTTTCCTGATTGTTTGCATATATTTGTGTACATGTTTAATTTTATTAACGCATTGAAAATACAAAATTATAGTATCTACATTTAGGATTTGATTTTTTACATTTTTTCGGATTAATTAAATGATTAGGTGTTTTACAAAAAATGATAGTTCAAAAATAATGACATATTTTTTTATTTTTAATCAAATTGTGTGATTTTCTTTTAATTTAGTATGTAATTATTCGTGATAATTATCATTTAGAGTTAATTAGTATTTTAAAATTAATTTGGATTTTTATAATTTAATTTAGGATTTTAATTTTAATTTTTGAAAAAAGGGAAGAAAAGAAAAGGAAAAGAATTAAGTAAAAGAAAAGGAAGTCGGAAATGGGCCAAATTCAGTTTAATTCAAGAAGCCCAAACGATTACCCAAAACCAAAGCCCAACCGGTCCAGCCCCTACCAAAACCAAACGACGTCGTTTGGACACGCTTTGATCAGGACCGTTGATCTCCTTTGATCAAACGGTCCCAAGCCTTCCTACAACCCGACCCATTCCCATACCCGGACCGCCCGATAGAACTCCAAACGACCCCGTTTTTCCTTTCCTAACTGATCTGGGCCGTCGATCTCCTCTAATCCAACAGCCCCGGTTAATTCTTCTTTTTAATATGCCAAACACCCCCCATTCGTCTCTTCAGAGACCAAAACACATACCACCACACACCACCGCCTTCCGCCCGCCAGAAATCGCCCACGGCGGCGGACGGTGGCCAAACAACCCCAGAAATGCACCCCAGAACCCCCTCGACCTCCCCATTCCAAATATCCAAACACCTCTCTTCGAATCATAGCCAAGCGCCTCGAATCTTCAATAGAAGTTCAGTCAAATACCCTAGCCTATCCAATCACTCTCATCTTTACACCATAGAACCACCCCGAGCCCCTCTTACCAAATCCATCATTAGTTTCCTTCGAATCTAACCAAGACTCGTCGAATTTTAAATCCAAGTTTTAACCCTAAAAGTTCAAAATAAATTTTCATTGAACCTGATGACATGCATCGAGTCAAGCCTTTAGTTTTCTATGATTAGAAGGTCGATTCACTACAAAACCAAAGTTACTCATTTGTTCTTGACAAATAACAAATGAGTAACATCAGTTTCGGGTGAATCGAAGTGTCAAGGGTAATTTCAAGTCTAGCCGGTGAGTTCCCTTTATTGTTTTCTGTTCCTCTTTAAATCCATTTCACCTCTGCCTCTTCTCCTTCTCTTCTACATATGTTTTTGATTGGTCAATTTTTCTGAGTAAAGTTACGACTAGCTTCGAACCCGATTTCTTTGCTTTAGGTTAGTTTATTTATTCATATTTATTTCTGTTAATTTCAATTTTCCTTTTAAATTTATTTGGTCCTGTTTGTTTTGATTTCTAATTGTAGGTTTGTTTTACAAATTCTGTGAATAGTTGTTTAAAGTTCATGGATTTGCCTTTGAATCGATAGGTTGTCAATTTTCAATTTAGGTTTATATTATTCTAATAGGCAGCATATTAGTATCCTCGTGATGTTTTGATTCCTTGTTAAGATGATTATGTTAAAGGTCGAATCTCAAATAGGCTCTTCAATTTTCGTTTCTTGTTAATGTCAGTTCGGATTGTTCATATGAAGGGTTATTTTTGACTCTGTTTCAATGCTAAACCTATTTAGGTTTCAGAAACTGATGCCCTTTGGTTTTGTTTCCTAGCAGTTCTATAAATGTTTATAACTTTCAGAGATTCTAATTGAATAATTATGAACTTAAAGGGTTAGTCTGGGAATTATTCAATAAAAGGAGATTGTTTACCTAACTTAGGAAGTAGTGGTCGGGTAGAAATTGCATTAATGAATTAATTAAAAGCACTAGGTTAGTGGAATGAATTAAAAAATAGAAAAGGGCATTGATAGTGGAAACTACACTCGTTTAAGGACCCTTTTAAGAGCTGGAAATCAAAAGAACATGGGGGGTGATTAAAGATTAAAAGGCTAAGGGATACACATGGTAAGGGAATACACAAGCTGGAAAGGGAAAAATTTTTAATAAAAAGGGAGTTGGCTCTAGTCTTTAAATAGACACACAAGGATACACACACACAGAGACAAGGGAGGGCTGAGGAAATTAGGAAGAAAAACTTTCTGAGAGAGATACCAACTTAAGAGAAGGGACAGACCTAAGGGAAGAGGGAAGGACTAAAAAAAGAAAAATTGAAACTGCTAAAAAATTGGCTACTATTCCATTGAGCTTTGATTTGATTTCTAAAGTTTTCAATTTCTGAAATAATTTTCGGGCTATCTAGGCTGAAATGATTTGAGTTTGGTATTTTAGAAAGTTTGGTTTTTAAAGTTCTGGCCGCGTTCTCATGAGTGTTGCACTTCGTTTCCTGGTTTAAAACTGGTTTACCTGGTGGTTTCTTTTGCTGATCACTATTATTGCTACTGTCCTGCTGCTGCTTCCTCATTTTCCGTGTTGTTTTCGAATTTCAAGTACTTTTCTTTAGCTTATGAGTATAGTATGACTGCTGGATATGTAATTCTAACGAAATTTTGGTTGAATAGAAGCTGCATTTGAATTTGACCTCCCATGTTTCTCTTGCTATTTCAATATTACGTAGTTAGGCTTTGAATTACAAATGTCAGTTAGGTTGTTTGAATTCGTGCGTGAAGGGTAGTCTGTAGTAGTAAGTTCGCATTTGTATTGATGTATGAACTATGGATTCCATTTACTTATTTTTCTTTTAACGAATCTAAGTGAGTGCTAGTTAAAAGATTTATTAAGGTTTTGTATAAAGATTTAGTGTAATGCTTTGGGTTGTAGATTCTTGTTTAGCTTATACTGTAGACCAGCTGTCTTAGCTTGGGTAATCATTTGATTCCAGTGAATTGCTAAATATTGGCTTGTATCGATTCACTCATATTCTGCCTTGTAAACATGCCCATTAGTGAAGCTATGGTTCAGAGTCATGTTAAAATTAGTAAAAGCTGAATCAAACATGCTTACCTGATTGTATAATGTTGAGTTGTGTTATTCATGACGGGATAAGATGATTAAAATTAGAAGGCTAAGTAGGTAGGAAATGGGATAATTGAAAATTGGAAGGCTAAGTAGGCTCGTTGGGTCAAGTTTGAAAGAAGTTGTGAATTAGATTCTTGAATTAAATATTCTCTTAATTCAATGTTTTTTCTAATTAGCCAGTAGATTGAAATTTTATGTCGAACGAATAAAGGTTCTCTAATTTTCTTTCTTTATCTAATTAATTGGTTTTCTTTTCAAAGTAGATTAGGGGTGAACAGTAGTAGATAATAAATAGTCCATGGCCCTCCAAATGTAATTTGAGAACCCTTTTAAATTAGAATCAAGATGCATCATGCCAAACAAAAATGACAATTGCATAGCCCTCGTTTTAATTAAGTTCTATTTTATCCTTAGAATTCGAGGCGCGCCGTTTAGCAAAATTACCACGGTCCTCGCAAAGCTGCAAATGTATAGTTGCTTTAGGCGTGTTACTTTAATAATGTTACCTTCCTAAACTCGGGTGTGCATTTTATGTGACCAATTTCAATTCTCAACAATGTTGAATAAAATATGTTTAGGACTGCGGGTGCATTTCATGTGGCGCGATCCAAAGACGTGTTTTAAAACAACGTTCAATCTTCTTTAAAATTTGAATAAATGCGGTTTTAAAGTATTAAAAAGTGCACATAGGTTTTAAAACATGTGATTAAATTAGACAATTAAGCCAATAATAATAGTTAAGCGACCGTACTAGAACCACGAAACTCGGGAATGCCTAATACTTTCTCCCGGGTTAACATAATTCCTTACCCGGATTTCTGTGTTCGCGGATTGTAAAACAGAGTCAATCTTTTCCTCGATTCGGGATATGAACTGGTGACTTGGGACACCATAAAATATTCCCAAGTGGCGACTCTGAATTTAAATAAAAATAATCCCGTTTCGATTGTCCTTTAATTGGAAAAACTCCCTTATATACCTTCGGGTGTAGGAAAAAGGAGGTGTGACAACTCTGGCGACTCTGCTGGGGAACGAACCCATAATCTCTGGTTCAGGGTTCAAGAATTCGAGCTTAGAATAATTGTTATATTTGGCTTTATTTATTATCTGGTCTTATTTACATGTTTGGGCCTAATGTGCTAAATGTTGCTTTTTACCGCTTTGATATTATCTGAACTGTATATGAATTGCTACGAAACCCCTCTCTTCTCTCTCCCGAGGAGTGCACGCTAGTCGTGACTTTCTTTCTGTTAGAGTCCTATTCCAAATAGAATGACGTTGGAACAAGTTGCAAAGCCGGATGATCTTTTGGTTACCGATACGCAGCCCCCCCCTCGGCTCGAGTTGTCCACTCGGGTAAGCCAGGTCTAGAACAAATAAACCCAGGTTTTTAACCTAGTATAACAAGACCTCATGCCGGATCCCTAGTAGGAACGTTTGTCTGCATCACGTGCATTTTAACTTTGGAGACTCAACACAAGGGTTGGGTCTGTCTAGGACAGGTGTACAAAAAATGAAAAGACCATCCTGATGCATCTTACTTGCTACTTGTGCATTTATTTGCTTCGGATTTGCATGTTAACCGGTTTTTGAATAAAAGAAAAGAGTTTGGAAAAGAAATAGTAGTGTGAGGGCTAAGGGAGGTAATTACCTGTTTTGAAAACCTATATATACAGAAACTCTGCCGAAATTTTGAAAAACAAAAGAAAAAAAAAGAGAATTTTATTGTTTTCAAAAAAAAAAGTTGGTTTTTGTGTTGTCAAAATTGCCCGAAGGACGCATACCTGATTCTCGTCTTTCGGGGCGTGATACGTAGGCAACCCACATAGGGTCCGGTCTTCCTAGTAAATCTTAGGTTCTTGGCTTTGCAGGGTCATAGCCAAATTTTGTACTTCTAGCCACCTTTTGGTCAAATAAGCCATTTTGCAAAAATAGCCTCAATCATGTCTTGCATGTGTCTTAGGGAATATTATTGTCTCACATAGTGCTAGTTTAAGTTTTCTCATACAGGTGTAGATCTACTTACTGGATTTTGAGCATGACAGATATCCCAGGATCATTGCATTCAGGAGCTGCTCGAGGAGCCATTTTATGTTTTTGAGTCAATTATTTTTGTTTTGTTTTCCAGTCTTGTACAGTAGTATTTAGTCTTTTAGGTGATGTTAGAGTTTGTAATAGCCAGGTTAAGTTTGCCGAATCTTTTGTTATTGTATTTCTTATTTTGTATGTGGAAATGTGTTACAAGTCGAAAATCCAGAAAAAAAAGAGAAGAAATTTTGCATTTTTGTTATAAGAAATAAAAAAAATTCTCCTTTGAGATTGTTTTTCCTTTAGGCAATTAATATCTAGGACTTAAAATAAATTGTTTTTATATTTCCTCTACTATATTAGGACCAAAATTCATAAAAAGAGAATTTTCTTTTAATACTTCTTTAAAATCCTTCTTTAAGGTATTATTCCAAAATCCAAAAAGATTTTCTTTTGAGGTGTTTCTTGGGGAAATTAGTGAAAAATGAAAAAAAAATTCTTTTTATTTTCATTAGAATTTTAGGATATTATACATAGAAAAAAAAACATACATTATCCTTTGTTTATCATTAGAAATTCTTCTTTAGGCAATCAAAATTGAAATCCAAAAAATATTTTGTTTTATCTTTTTCATTGGTTGTTTCGAAACCTTGCATCAGAATATCAAATGAAAATTTTAAATATTTTTCTGTGATTCACTCTTTAGATTTTCTTCCTAAAAAGAGGAATCAGAAAATATCTTTCTCTTCTAGAGTTTTTCCTTAATAGAGTATTTGTTTCAAAGAAAAGAAAAAAATACGTTAAGCTTGAGTTTAAAATAGGTTATAGAACATTAAGTTTAGCAAATTCAAAAAAAAGAAAGATTTGCTTCATTTATTTCTCTTTTCTCAGCAGAGTAGTCATTAAGGTAAAAAGAAAAAGAAAAAGAAAAAGAAACAGAGAACGTCAGTTTGTTTCCTTTATTCCCGATCTGACAGAACTACGCACGGTCTGATTCATGCGGGGACATGATACGTAGGCAATCTCAATAGGATACGACCACCACTAAAAAGGAAAAGGGGAAATAAAGAAGGATAGAATAAAAGAAGCTTAAAAGAAGGGGCACAATTATGAGAGGCCGGAATGACGCACGCAACCGAAGCAAATGCATGATAGAAAATGGTTAATTGCCTAGGTGCATTGCATCCCAACGTGTAATTGCATATGTGTTAAACTCCAAGAACTAAAAAGTTTGTTGTTTTTCCGAGAATTCAAGCAGTTAGTTTATCTAGAGGATACTGGCACATTATCATTACCAAACCAGATCGAAAGGACCAATACAATAAATCATGTCTATCCCGGATGCCGACACTAGTGTCTAGGTGGAGGAGTTGGATGTCAATAAAATAAAGGAGGAGATGCTCAAACTTAAGCAACAGATCGTCGAAATGTACCAGGCCTGGTACAAAGGGCAATCACCCCCGTCTTACCCGGCTAACCCGACTTTTACCCCACTATTAGCTCAGTCTCAGGATCATCCTGCCACCGATCCAGGTTTTCCCATTTACCAACATTACCATGGCACTACTTCTCATATGCCACAAGCTCCACCACCAAAATCAATTCCATACCCCCCTCCGCCAGTCACCCCTGTCTTTGTGGTATCTCCACCAGCTGCACTTCATATATCCTCGAGCGAACCTATGTTCCAAGCTCAGGACAACCAGTATTATCCCCCGGAGCCCACCCTCAAAGTTCCTAAAACCTACCCCTATGATCCATGCTCTGATCTCCCGAGAGAAGTTGAGAGACCAGCCAAAAATCCTGAACGTGAAGAGATGTTCAGAAAAATGAAAAGCATAGAACAATCCTTCAGGGATATGAGAGGGCCAGGAGGTCAGGTAAGTGTAGCTTACAAAGACCTGTGTTTATTCCCAAATGTACAACTACTGGCAGGGTTCAAAATGCCCAAATTCTACTTGTACAACGGACACGGTGATCCAGTGGCTCATTTGAGAGGTTTTTGCAGTAAGATGAGGGGAACCGGAGGAAAGGATGAATTGCTAATGGCTTACTTCAGTCAGATCTTAAGCGGATCAGCATTGGAGTGGTACACCCACCAAGATCACGGAAGATGATACACATGGGATGATCTGGCACAAGCATTCGCTTGTCACTTTCAGTATAATCTTGAGATCATTCCAGACCGACTATCTTTGACTAAACTGGAGAAGAAGCACAATGAAAGCTTTAGAGAGTATGGTTTCCGGTGGAGGGAGCAAGCAGCAAGGGTAGATCCCCCAATGAAAGAAAGTGAGATGGTTGATTACTTTTTGCAAGCTTTGGAGCCGACTTACTTTGGTCATTTGGTGTCCGCAATTGGCAAGTCTTTTAATGAGGTTGTAAAAATGGGAGGCACGGTCGAGGAGGGGCTTAAGTCCAACAAAATCATGAGTTATTCAGCAATCAAGGCAACCACCCAGGCCATTCAAAACGGCACTGGGGGTGTGCTTGGGAAAAAGAAGAAAGAAGATGTCGCGACAGTTGAGTCCAGAGCCTGATTCGTATCTAAAGGCCCATCACCCTACTATAACCAACCCTGACCCTACCACCAAAATTACCCCATGATCCATATAGCCCTCCACAACATTACTACCCACCGCCAGATCCCCATTTTTCTGTCCATCATGCACAAACCTATACCCAAACCCTGACACACGCACAATGGCGTGCGCCGGCTCCACAAAATCCATACCCAGCTCCACAAAACACATATCCACCCCTAAGAGCCTACAGAAATCCCCCCCGTAACAGGTTTCCGACCAAACCAAGCCTTCAAGAATGAGAGGTTACAGAAGCAAAAGACTTTCACTCCACTGGGGGAATCATATACCAGTCTTTTCCACAGGTTGAGGCAGTTGGCCATGCTGAATCCAATTGAGCCTAAAATGCCAAATCCCCCTCCTAAAAATCTTGGCCACTCGGTGAGTTATGAGTACTGTTCAGGAGCCCCGGGGCATGATACAGAGAAGTGTTGGAAACTGAAAACAGCTGTGCAAGAGCTTATTGATACTCATCGGATCGAGGTTCAGGCCCTAGAAGCACCAAATATCAATCAGAATCTACTGCCAGCTCACCATGAGACCCATATGATTGAGTTTATACACAAAGGAGGGGATCCCAGGAAGCCCTCGCAGACGGTAATGATGATCCGTTCCAACGAAATCAGCTCAAAGGAAAAGGTAACTAGTGGGAAATCAATGGTCCAATCGAAAGGGGTAGACGATAAGCCCGCTGTGGTAGCCGAGAGAGGGTCGTCAAACATTGTTGCAGTGAAACCAGAGAAAGCTAAAGTGGTAGTGCCAGGGGTTGCAAGTAAACCTGTTGTGGTCATGAAGGGTGCTAGCACAGAGCCTGTTATTATAAAACCAGTAACTCAGCTTCCAGTGATCAACAACAAGGTTGTTCCTTGGAATTATGAATGAGTGAAAGTGATTTACAAAGGGAAAGAAATCAAAGAAGAAGTTTGTGAAGCACAAGGTTTGACTCGCTCAGGAAGGTGCTTTACTCCCGAGGAGTTTAGAAGAACTAAAGATAATCCAACGCCGGTAAAGAAAGCTGTAACTAAAGAAGAGGCAGAGGAAGTTTTGAGGAAAATGAAAGTGCATCATTATTCTGTTGTAGAACAGTTGAGGAAAATGCCCGCTCAGATCTCATTGCTCTCATTGCTAATCCATTCAGATGAGCACCGTCAGCCACTGATGAAAATCTTGAATGAGGCCCATGTCCTCGACAAGATCTCGGTAAACCACCTGGAAAAGATAGCCAACAAGCTTTTTGAAGTAAAAAGAGTCACTTTTTCCGATGATGAATTGCCCGTAGAGGGTACTGAGCACAACAAAGCCCTTTACCTGACAGTAAAATGCGAGGATTCTGTGGTTACCCGGGTATTGGTTGATAATGGTTCAAGTGCGAACATCTGTCCTCTTTCCACTCTAAGCAAGCTGAAAGTAGAAGATGAGAGGATCCATAAGAACAGTAACTGTGTGCGAGGAATTGACGGCGGAGGCAAAGACTCAGTCGGGGACATAATGTTGGAGCTGACTATAGGTCCAGTAGAATTCACAATGGAATTCCAAGTGCTGGATATAGCTGTTTCCTACAATTTGCTATTAGGGCGACCATGGATCCACGACGCTAAAGCAGTACCATCAACACTCCATCAGATGGTCAAGTTTGAATGGGACAGACAGGAAATAGTTGTGCACGGTGAAGATAATTTGTGCGCTCACAGCAACACCATTGTGCCATTCATTGAAATGGAAGATGACAAGGGACCATGGGTCTACCAAGTTTCTGACGCAATGTCAGTCGAGAAAGTTCCAGAAGGGAAGTGTATCCCAAATCCGAAGATAACCACCGCATCAGTCATGATAGCGTATGAAATGCTGAAGAATGGTTTTGTACCAGGAAAAGGTTTGGGATCAGCTCGGCAAGGCATCATACAGCCCGTGTCTCTTCCTGAAAACTTGGGAATATTTGGTCTAGGATTCAAACCCACAGCCGCAGACATAAAAAGAGCCAGGAAATTGAAACAGAGAGCATGGGTCCTTCTAAAGCCGGTCCCATATCTTTCCAGATCATTTGTCAAGTCCGGTACGAGAAGTCGCCCAGTGACAGCAATTCCTAGTTCTGTGATTGATCCGGACAATTAGTTAATTGAAAGATTGAGAAGTTGTTCGACAGTGTGAACATGGTGGAAATTGGAGAAGGTTCTAGCAACTCGAAAGTGCAATTTGTCGGGCCAACAACAAAGTTTAATAATTGGAAGGCTACTTCTCTCCCTACTCGGAAGGAGTCTTGGTAGTTTGCTTTGATTTTCCTTTAAGTTTGTACGGATTATTCCAGGGTTGTAATCCAGATTTCCATTTTTCAGTCTGTTTGAGTGTGCAAACCTTGTTATCTTTTATCATTCAATAAAATACAATTTCCCTTTCTTCATCATTCCTGATGGTTTTACTTTTTGTTTTGTTTTCTTTTTTATACAGTTCTTTTTACGCTGGTTCTAATGTCATGGCATGCATAAGGAATCCTCAGCCCAGTCTTAAAAATCAGTCTGATTCCGAAATATTAGTTCAAGAAGTAGATTGTGATTACGAATCAGAATACAATGATGAGGATGAAGCCTTCGAAGAGATTAGTAAGGAGTTAATTCACTTTGAAGAAAAACCCAAACCCAACCTGAATGACACAGAAGCCGTCAATTTAGGGTACACAGACAATGTCCGAGAGACTAAAATAAGTGTCCACCTCGAGCCAAAAATCCGGGAGGAGTTAATCAAAACACTCATCGAGTACAAAGATGTTTTTGCGTGGTCATATGACGACATGCCGGGTTTAAGCACTGATTTAGTGGTCCATAGATTGCCCACTGATCCAGCATTCCCTCCTGTCAAGCAAAAGTTGAGGAAATTCAAAACTGATATGAGTGTGAAGATTAAAGAAGAAGTTACCAAGCAGTTGGATGCAAAGGTTATTCGGGTCACTCGATATCCTGTTTGGTTGGCTAATGTCATGCCTGTACCGAAGAAGGACGAAAAGATCAGAATATGCGTCGATTACCGCAATCTCAACAAAGCAAGTCCAAAGGATAAATTCCCACTACCCAATATCCATATTTTGATCGATAATTGTGACAAGCGTGAGATCTGTTCTTTTGTGGATTGCTATGCCGGGTATCACCAGATTCTGATGGATGAAGAAGATGCAGAAAAGACGACATTCATCACGCCATAGGGAACTTATTGCTACCGGGTAATGCCATTTGGTTGGAAGAATACTGGGGCAACTTATATGAGGGCAATGACTATTGCGTTTCATGATATGATACACAAGGAGATTGAGGTATATGTAGATGATGTGATCATAAAATCAAAGCATCAGGCCGACCATGTCGGGGATTTGAGGAAATTTTTCCAGAGGCTTCGCAGGTACAACCTCAAGCTGAACCCCGCCAAGTGTGCATTTGGTGTTCCATCCGGAAAACTGTTGGGATTCATAGTCATCCGGCGAGGCATCGAGTTGGACCCATCAAACATCAAAGCCATACAAGAATTGCCCCCTCCGAGGAACAAGACTAAAGTGATGAGTCTGTTAGGAAGGTTGAACTATATCAGCAGATTTATTGCTCAGCTCAGAGACAACTTGTGAGCCTATTTTCAAGTTGCTGAAGAAGGACGCTGCGATCAAGTGGACTGATGAGTGTCAAGAAACATTCAATGATATAAAGGGATACTTGTCTAACCCGCCTGTGTTGGTACCGCTAGAACTAGGGAGACCTTTGTTTCTTTACTTGACTGTCCTGGAAAATTCCTTTGGCTGTGTACTGGGGCAGCATGACGTCACCGGTAGGAAAGAACAGGCCATCTACTATCTTAGCAAGAAGTTCACGACTTATGAGGTTAAGTACACTCACCTAGAAAGGACATGTTGCGCCCTAACTAGGGTGGCACATAAATTGAAACATTATTTGTCATCCTACACTACGTACCTCATTTCACGCTTGGATCCATTGAAGTATATCTTTCAAAAGCCAATGCCGACAGGAAGACTTGCGAAGTGGCAGATTTTGCTCACAGAGTTTGACATAATCTATATGACTCGGACTGCGATGAAAGCCCAAGCATTGGCCGATCATTTGGCCGAGAATCCAGTTGATGCTGAGTACGAGCCATTGAAAACTTACTTTCCCGATGAAGAGGTGATGCATATCGATGAACTGGAGCAAATTGAAAAACCAGGCTGGAAACTTTTCTTTGATGAAGCTGCTAACATGAAAGGAGTCGGAATAGGAGTTGTGCTTATTTCTGAAACAGGGCATCACTATCCTGTCACGGCTCAACTTCGTTTTTAATGTACCAACAATATGGCTGAGTACGAGGCATGCATTTTGGGTTTGAGGCTGGCTACAGACATGGATGTCCAGGAAGTTTTGGTCTTGGGAGACTCGGATTTTCTGGTACATCAAATTCAAGGAGAATGGGAAACACGAGATTTGAAGCTCATACCATACCGACAATGTTTGCATGATCTTTGTCAACGGTTTGATCAGTGGAGTTTAGGCATATTCCTAGGGTCCATAATGAGGTCGCCGATGCTTTAGCTACCCTAGCGTCAATGTTGCACCATCCGGACAAAGCCTATGTCGATCATTTGCACATTCAAGTATGAGATCAGCATGCTTACTGCAACATGATTGAAGAAGAGCTTGATGGAGAACCGTGGTTTCATGATATCAAGGAGTATATCAGAATGGGGATATATCCAGTGCAAGCCACGGGGAATCAGAAGAGAACAATTCGACGGTTGGCGAGTGGATTCTTCTTAAGTGGAGGAGTTTTTGTATAAAAGGACATCAGACCTTGGATTGTTAAGATGCATAGATGCTAGACAAGCTACGACTGTCATGTACGAAGTACATTCAGGAGTTTGCGGACCACATATGAGCAGGTATGTGCTGGCAAAGAAAATTCTCCGAGCAGGTTATTATTGGCTCACCATGGAGCGAGATTGTATCAGTTTTGTGCGCAAATGTCATCAATGCCAGATACACAGAGATTTGATTCATTCTCTACTATCGGAATTGCACACGATGTCGGCACCATGGCCCTTCGTTGCTTGGGGCATGGATATCATTGGACCAATTGAGCCAGCAACATCCAACGGGCATAGATTCATTCTGGTAGCCATTGATTATTTCACCAAGTGGGTTGAGGCCAAAACGTTCAAATCGGTGACCAAGAAAGCAGTGGTCGATTTTGTTCACTCAAATATCATCTGTCGATTCGGAATCCCAAAGGTGATCATCACGGATAATGGTGCTAATCTTAACAGTAAATTGATGGAAGAGGTATGCTAACAATTTTAGATTACACATCGCAATTCTACTCCATATCGTCCCAAGGCGAATGGAGCAGTTGAGGCAGCCAACAAAAACATAAAGAAGATACTTCGGAAAATGGTAGAAAGTTCCAGGCAATGGCATGAAAAATTATCGTTTGCATTGCTGGGTTATTGCACTACTGTCCGTACTTCAGTAGGTGCAACTCCTTATTTGTTGGTATATGAAACTAAAACAGTGATACCTGCGGAAGTTGAAATCCCGTCCCTTCGGATTGTCGCTGAGGCTGAAATTGATGATAATGAGTGGGTCAAAACCCGTTTGGAGCAGTTAAATTTGATTGATGAAAAAAGATTGGCAGCAGTGTGTCATGGCCAGTTATATCAAAAGAGAATGGCAAGAGCATACAACAAAAAGGTACGTCCCTGGAAGTTTGAAGTGGGCTAGCAGGTGCTGAAACGTATCCTTCCACACCAGGCTGAAGCGAAAGGCAAGTTCGCCCCAAATTGTCAAGGGCCATTCATTGTGACCAGAGTATTGTCCAATGGTGCTTTATGCTTAACAGATATCGAAGGAAAATGCATAGACATGGCTATCAATGCTGATGCGGTAAAAAGATATTATGTATGATTTCTTTCGTATAATTGTTGATTGTTTGTATTTGGCATTATTTCGAAGATTGAAATGACGAAGGCAAATTGTTCTGCTATCTAAATACTTTACCCTTTTGTTCCCCCTTTTAAGCCTTATTTTTTTCTTTCATACCCCTCTTTTGGAATCAATAACGAAAAAGAGAGAAAAAGAAAGAAAAGAAAAAGAGAAAAGAAAAGAAGTAAAAAGTATAACAACAAGGAAATTCATGTGTGAACTACGTTTGACCTGATTCCTGTTAAGGATACGTAGGCAGTTTCACGGCTCGGTTAAAGTGAAATAAAATATCCAAAGATCCCCAAGCAAGGAACAGGGGCAGATGTTATATTTGTAATAAGAAATGTGATTCCAAAAGTTGTAATTTTAAACCCATGTCAAAATTATTTTGAGCCTTTGATACCCTTTCTTTCTAACCCCTTCCAAAGGCCCACATTACGGTCCAAAGAAAGACCTTCCGATCAGTTTTCGAGAGATGCCAAGTCGAGCAAATAGAGGTGATTCATATCAGAGTAATACTCTAGTCCAAGCAGGGGAAATAATGAACATGAGAGAGTCTTATTGGTGAAAACCCTCATGGGCACCATGAGGCGACGAAAGCTGAGAGAAAATAAAAATGAGAGAGTCTTATTGGTGAAAACCTTCACGGGCACCATCAAGCGACAAATAATTGAGGAATCAACAAATGAGAGAGGTTTGTCGGTGAAAACCCTTTGGGGCACCGCAAGTCGAACAAGGTCCGTAAAGTTAGCGGAAAGTAAATTTGGGTTATGGAAGATCTTGGAGCACAAAGCAAAACAATTGGAAAAAAGGTTGGTTAAATAGACTGGGCTGATTAATCCAAATGCATACAATGATCACTGGCGTCGGTGATTCCGCTCAGATAAGTCCCTTTTTCTATCTCCAACAGTCATCCAAATTTGGATTCTTTTCTTTATTCTTAAAATCCTTGCATTTCATTGCTGTTAATTTTACTTCTCTAAAGCTCTTCCAAGTTTAGCCTTCTAAGAAGGAATTTCAAAGCTTACTACCAGTTTCGGAATTGCAAAAAGCAAAATGCAGCTAGAACGTGCCAAAGATGATATGATGAAAAATGGGACCTATGGTGTAAGCAAAAGTCAAAATGGTGGAATGGTTCAGTAATGTCGTGCGAGATGTATGGTTTCAGGCAGAAAAGTCAGGAGGGGAGAATAGCAGTTGGGGATCTTGCAGTTAAGGATCAGTCAGAAGGTCAAAACAATCTTTTCGATCAGTTCAAGGCAGTTGGACGAAGCAAAGAATGGCAAAGAGAAAACCACCACCAGCAAGAATGCCACAACGAACCACCACGTTTTAAACTGACGAAATTTTCTTTGATTTGAAACAGGGGCAAAAATGGCATTTGTTTCGGGAAATCATCCGTAGGGAGAGTAAGTACTAGGCAGATTTGATCGCGGAAATTCTCAGGACCCTCTTGGAAAATGGGACCTAGTTTAAAATTCAACATAACCATGCGGAATTTGGCATAAATGCACCATAGAGGATCATAAGTGGAGCTCCGAAGTTTGTATGTTTGAGATACACTTTGGATATTACCCCATGAGAACAAAGATTCTGACTTCTCTTCTTTCCTAGATTAATGATTATGATTTTCTGCATCCTCAACTTTTTTCCCTGCAGAAAACACCATCTTTTTCCACCTTTTTCCCAATTTAATCGGAAATTCTCAGGACCCTCATGGAAAATAGGACCTAGTTTAAAAATCGAAACAATCGTAAAAAACAAGATCTAGCATAAGTGTACCCCAGAGGAATATAAGTTGATTACAAAGTTTGCATGCTTAAGATAGGATTCAATGAGGAGTTTTCAGGACCCTCCTGGATAATGGGGAGTAGTTTAAGACCCTCTTAGATAACAAGATTTAGTAGAAGTCACACCTTTAGAAGACACAACTTAGATTTAAAATTGTCATTTAATTAAGAGTTCTCAGGACCCTCCTGGAAAATGGGACCTAGCTTTCAAGTTCTTATTGATATTTGGTTATGTGATCCATTTTACACTTACATTTGTGCCCAGCCACCAAACTGGGGCAAAAAAAATTCTTTGTTTTGTCTATTTTTGTTAGAGTATCAGCAATCAGGCGTCCACCTGGAGAACAAGGAACAACAGTTCGAGTTTCAGCAATCAGGAGCCCGCCTGGAGAGCAGGGAATACACTCGGCATTCACGAACCCCCTGGAGAATAAGGGAATACAATTCAAATTTCAAATAATCAGGAACCCGCCTGGAAAATGAAGGGAAGAAGCGATTCAAGTTCAGGCAAATCAGGCATCCACCTGGAGAACGATGAAAAACAGTTGAAGATTTAGTAATCAGGCGTCCACTTGGAGAACAAGGAACAACGATTCAAGTTCAGGAAAATCAGGCATCCACCTGGAGAACGAGGAACAACAATTCAAGTTTCAGTGGTCAGGTGTCCACCTGGAGAACAAGGGGATACAATTCAAGTTCAGGCAATCAGGCGTCCACCTGGAGAACGAAGAAAAGCAGATGAAGATTCAGTAATAAAGCGTCCACCTAGAGAACAAGGGAATACAATTCAAGTTTCAGTAATCAGGTGTCCAAATGGAGAACAAAGAGAAAAGCAATTCAAGTTCGAGTAATCAGGAGCCCGCCTATATACCAGAGGATAGGCAACAATGGTCGAAGGAAGATGTTTTGAGGTTCAACAATCAGGCACCCGCCTGGAGGAGAGGGAAAGCATCTCAAGAATACAATTCGAGTCAGCAGCAAAGGAACAACCTAGGGAAATACAAATCAACAAGGCAACAACATTCAGAAGACCAAGTTTGAAAATAAATCACTGTAAAGCATAGATTATAGCTTAGTCTAGCTTCTTCATTTTTGTCATGGTGTAATAAGGATGTCAGTAAGCAGTATCAGCAGCAACAACACTAACATTGAAACCACAACTCATAGTAGTCCCAGCTACCGAAACTTCCTGAACTACAGTGACCTGATTCCTTTATTGCCAAGGATATGTAGGAAACCTTTGAAGCAGAGGTTCGGTCAAATTCTTTCAAAAATGCTTCCCACAGATTTTTCAAACGGGCAAAAATCGCTCGTATCCGCTCACTTTATCTTTGCACAAAAACTCTTCATATTTCCGGGCAAAGAGGGACAGCTGTGAGCACGTGATTTTTGCCTCACATGAATTATTCCAAAAGAATTCTCAAAATTAGGTCTTTTTCTTTAATTATGCATTATTCTAGGAATTACTGTGCAATTTTCCTGATTGTTTGCATATATTTGTGTACATGTTTAATTTTATTAACGCATTGAAAATACAAAAATATAGTATCTGCATTTAGGATTTGATTTTTTACATTTTTTGGATTAATTAAATGATTAGGTGTTTTAAAAAAAATGAAAGTTCAAAAATAATAACATATTTTGGTATTTTTAATCAAATTGTGTGATTTTCTTTTAATTTAGTATGTAATTATTCGTGATAATTATCATTTAGAGTTAATTAGTATTTTAAAATTAATTTGGGTTTTATAATTTAATTTAGGATTTTAGTTTTAATTTTTGAAAAAAAGGGAAGAAAAGAAAGGAAAAGAATTAAGTAAAAGAAAAGGAAGTCGGAAATGGGCCAAATTCAGTTCAATTCAAGAAGCCCAAATGATTACCCAAAACCAAAGCCCAACCAGTCCAGCCCCTACCAGAACCAAACGATGTCGTTTGGACATGCTTTGATCAGGACCGTTGATCTCCTTTGATCAAACGGTCCCAAGCCTTCCCACAACCCGACCCATTCCCATACCCGGACCACCCGATAGAACTCCAAACGACCCCGTTTTTCCTTTCCTAACTGATCTGGGTCGTCGATCTCCTCTAATCCGACGACCCCGGTTAATTCTTTATTTTAATATGCCAAACACCCCCCCCCCCAATTCGTCTCTTCAGAGACCAAAACACATACCACCACACACCACCGCCTTCCGCCCGTCGGAAATCGCCCACGGCGGAGAACGGTGGCCAAACAACCCCAGAAATACACCCCAGAACCCCCTCGACCTACCCATTCCAAATATCCAAACACCTCTTTTCGAATCATAGCCAAGCGCCTCGAATCTTCAATTGAAGTTCAGTCAAAAACCCTAGCCTATCCAATCACTCTCATCTTTACATCATAGAACCACCCCGAGCCCCTCTTACCAAATCCATCATTAGTTTCCTTCAAATCTAACCAAGACTCGTCGAATTTTAAATCCAAGTTTTAAACCTAAAAGTTCACAATCAATTTCCATTGAACCTGATGACATGCATCGAGTCAAGCCTCTAGTTTTCTATGATTAGAAGGTCGATTCACTACAAAACCGATGTTACTCATTTGTTCTTGACAAAGAACAAATGAGTAACATCAGTTTCGGGTGAATCGAAGTATCAAGGGTAATTTCAAGTCTAGCCGGTGAGTTCCCTTTATTGTTTTATGTTCCTCTTTAAATCCATTTCACCTCTGCCTCTTCTCCTTCTCTTTTACATATGTTTTTGATTGGTCAATTTTTCAGAGTAAAGTTACGACTAGCTTCGAACCCGATTTCTTTGCTTTAGGTTAGTTTATTTATTCATATTTATTTCTGTTAATTTCAATTTTCCTTTTAAATTTATTTGGTCTTGTTTGTTTTGATTTCTGATTGTAGGTTTGTTTTACAAATTCTGTGAATAGTTGTTTAAAGTTCATGGATTTGCCTTTGAATCGACAGGTTGTCAATTTTCAATTTAGGTTTATATTATTCTAATAGGCAGCATATTAGTATCCTCGTGATGTTTTGATTCCTTGTTAAGATGATTATGTTAAAGGTCAAATCTCAAATAGGCTCTTCAATTTTCGTTTCTTGTTAATGTCAGTTCAGATTGTTCATATGAAGGGTTATTTTTGACTCTGTTTCAATGCTAAACCTATTTAGGTTTCAGAAACTGATGCCCTTTGGTTTTGTTGCCTAGCAGTTCTGTAAATGTTTATAACTTTCAGAGATTCTAATTGAATAATTATGAAATTAAAGGGTTAGTCTAGGAATTATTCAATAAAAGGAGATTGTTTACCTAACTTAGGAAGTAGTGGTAGGGTAGAAATTGCATTAATGAATTAATTAAAAGCACTAGGTTAGTGGAATGAATTAAAAAATAGAAAAGGGCATTGATAGTGGAAACTTCACTCGTTTAAGGACCCTTTTAAGAGCTGGAAATCAAAAGAACATGGGGGGTGATTAAAAGGCTAAGGGATACACAGATACACATGGTAAGGGAATATACAAGCTGGAAAGGGAAAATATTTTAATAAAAAGGGAGTTGGCTCTAGTCTTTAAATAGACACACAAGGATAGACACACACAGAGACAAGGGAGGGTTGAGGAGATTAGGAAGAAAAACTTTCTGAGAGAGATACCAACTTAAGAGAAGGGACAGACCTAAGGGAAGAGGGAAGGACTAAAAAAAGAAAAACGGAAACTGCTAAAAAATTGGCTACTGTTCCATTGAGCTTTGATTTAATTTCTAAAGTTTTCAATTTCTGAAATAGTTTTCGGGCTATCTAGGCTGAAATGATTTGAGTTTGGTATTTTAGAAAGTTTGATTTTTAAAGTTCTGGCCGCGTTCTCATGAGTGTTGCACTTTGTTTCCTGGTTTAAAACTGGTTTACCTGGTGGTTTCTTTTGCTGATCACTGTTATTGCTACTGTCATGCTGCTGCTTCCTCATTTTCCGTGTTGTTTTCGAATTTCAGGTACTTTTCTTTAGCTTATGAGTACAGTACGACTGCTGGACATGTAATTCTAACGAAATTCTGGTTGAATAGAAGATGCATTTGAATTTGACCTCCCATGTTTCTCTTGCTGTTTCAATATTACGTAGTTAGGCTTTGAATTACAAATGTCAGTTAGGTTTTCTGAATTCCTCCGTGAAGAGTAGTCTGCAGTAGTAAGTTCGCATTTATATTGATGTATGAACTATGGATTCCATTTACTTATTTTTCTTTTAACGAATCTAAGTGGGTGCTAGTTAAAAGATTTATTAAGGTTTTGTATAAAGGTTTAGTGTAATGCTTTGGGTTGTAGATTCTTGTGTAGCTTATACTGTAGACCAGTTGTCTTAACTTGGGTAACCATTTGATTCCAGTGAATTGCTAAATATTGACTTGTATCGATTCACTCATATTCTGCCTTGTAAACATGCCCATTAGTGAAGCTAAGGTTTAGAGTAATGTTAAAATTAGTAAAAGCTGAATCAAGCATGCTTACCTGATTGTATAATGCTGAGTTGTGTTATTCATGACGGGATAAGATGATTAAAATTGGAAGGCTAAGTAGGTAGGAAATGGGATAATTATAAATTGAAGGCTAAGTAGGCTCGTTGGGTCAAGTTTGAAAGCAGTTGTGAATTAGATTCTTGAATTAAATATTCCCTTAATTCAATATTTTTTCTAATTAGCCAGTAGATTGAAATTTTATATCAAACGAATAGAGGTTCTCTAATTTTCTTTCTTCATCTAATTAATTGGTTTTCTTTTCAAAGTAGATTAGGGGTGAACCGTAGTAGATAATAAATAGTCCATGGCCCTCCAAATGTAATTTGAGAAACCTTTTAAATTAGAATCAAGATGCATCATGCCAAACAAAAATGACAATTGCATAGCCCTCGTTTTATATAAGTTCTGTTTTATCCTTAGAATTCGAGGCGCGCCGTTTAGCAAAATTACCACGGTCCTCGCAAAGCTGCAAATGTATAGTTGCTTTAGGCGCGTTACTTTAATAATGTTACCTTCCTAAACTCGGGTGTGCATTTTATGTGACCAATTTCAATTCTCAACAACGTTGAATAAAATATGTTTAGGACTGCGGGTGCATTTCATGTGGCACGATCCAAAGACGTGTTTTAAAACGACGTTCAATCTTCTTTAAAATTTGGATAAATGTGGTTTTAAAGTATTAAAAAGTGCACATAGGTTTTAAAACATGTGATTAAATTATACAATTAAGCCAATAATAATAGTTGAGCGACCGTGCTAGAACCACGGAACTCGGGAATGCCTAATACCTTCTCCCGGGTTAACAGAATTCCTTACCCGGATTTCTGTGTTCGCGGACTGTAAAATAGAGTCAATCTTTTCCTCGATTAGGGATTTGAACCGGTGACTTGGGATACCATAAAATATTTCCAAGTGGCGACTCTGAATTTTTAAATAAAAATAATCCCGTTTCGATTGTCCTTTAATTGGAAAAACTCCCTTATATACCTTCGGGTGTAGGAAAAAGGAGGTCTGACAAGTATTAAATTGAAATTGTTGTGTTCTTAATGAATAATACGAATGCCTAAGATGATGATTCTCTGTGTTAAGCAAGGAATATGATTATTCCCGTGGAAATTACTTATGATTGAGTATTGGGTTTAGTTGAGGTAGTTAGATGTTGGGATAAGTTTGGTTATAGCTGATTTTCCCTTGCCGGGATGTATTTCCTTATACTGTCGATTCCCTTGCCGGGACTCTATTTGTGATTTGGTATTGTACTGTATATGTGGATCGAGTTGCACGTCGCAATAACGATATAATTGGATCGGGTTGCATGCCGCAACAATGATATAATTGGATCAGGTTGCACGCCGCAACAAAGATATAATTGGATCGGGTTGCATGCCGCAACAGTGTTATAATTGGATCAGGTTGTATGTCGTAACAGTGATAGATGATACGGATCGGGTTGCATGCTACAACAATATTATTATGTTTCAGATCGGGTTGCACGCTGCAACAATACATAATACGGATTGTTTATAGATTGGCTGCGAGTTCTTTATTGTTTTGCTGTAAATTCTAAACTGTCATTATGTTTTTCTCTTAATTTATTGTTGGTATTGATATTTCCCCGCAGCATGTACCCCTTCCCATCTTACTTGTTTATTCCTGCTTTATTTTCCACCGCATATTATATAACTGCACAAGTTTATTTGGTAGTCTGGTCCTAGCCTCGTCACTACTTCCCCAGGGTTAAGCCAGGCACTTACCAGCACATGGGGTCGGTTGTGCTGATACTACACTCTGCACTATATGCAGATCCCGGAGCGACAGCCTTTGGACGGTAGCATTGGGTAGCTGCCTTCAGTCCAGCTAGAGATCCCGAGGTAGTCCTACAGGCGTCCGCAAGCCCGACGTTCTCTTCTATCTTTATATGTATTCTGTTTTCATCTACTTCCGAGATAGATAGTACTTTTCTTTCTGACATTTATATGTAGTATTCATAGACAGTCTGTGATATTGTGACACCAGATTTCGGGTAGAGATGTATGTTGGCATTGTCGTACTGTTTATGGTTAATCTATCATGTTAAGTCTTCCGCTTGTATTTATTTATCGTTAATATTTCACTGTTGATCACATGTTAGTTTAAATTGTTAAAAAGGGCCAATAAATGAGTTAGTATTTCTACAATATGCGGATTGCCTAGCTTCCACAAATAGGCTCCATCACGAACCCCGAGGGTGGGAAATCCGGATCATGACAAGTTGGTATTAGAGCTCTAGGTTGCTTAGGTCTCACAATTCACGAACAAGCTTAGTAGAGTCTGAGGGATCGGTACGGAGACTTATATGTTTATCCCCAGAGGCTACAGAGTTAGGAAAAAACTTCACATTTAATCCTTCTTGTTGTGAGATTTTATTTCTCAATGCTAATTGAATTTCTATTCTATTCTTTCGCAGATGGCGAGAACACGCGCTTCCTTATCCACCGATTAGCAGCCCGAGCCCCCAGAAGCAGCTCCCATGAGGGGAAAAGGGCCAGGCCGAGGCTATGCTAGAGGCCTAGGCAGGGATAGAGCTTAACCCAGAGCAGCTGCACCAGCGGCAGAGCCTCAAGTTGACTTTGATGATAAGGTTCCGGCCCAGACAGTTCCGGTAGGCCTAACTCAGGTCCCAGAGGGATTTATTGCTACCTTAGTACTCCAGGATGCTCTGGTTCGTCTAGTGGGCTTTATGGAGAGTGTCACCCGGACAGGCTTGCTTCCTATAGCACCAGGCTTCTCAGGCTGGAGGAGGAGCCCAGACTCCTGCTACTCGCACTCCGGAGCAGATGGCTTCTCAGTTTTAGACTCCAGCAACTCAGCCAAGTGGAGCAGTTCAGCCGGGTGTAGTAGCTCAGACCGGTGATGGAGCAGCTATGTCTGTCGATGCTTTGTGGAGCTTTGACAGGATCACCAAGCTCTTCACTACTACTTTCAACGGTGCATCTTCTGAGGATCCCCAAGATTATCTAGACAGTTGTCATAAGGTTCTCAGGAACATGGGGATAGTGGAGACCAATGGGTTCGATTTTGCTACTTTTCGCTTGTTTGGATCCGCCTAGACTTGGTGGAGAGATTATTGCTTGGCTAGACCAGCCGGATCACCAGCTTTGACTTGGGAGCAGTTTACTCAGCTATTTCTGGAGAAGTTTCTCCCCATCACCCAGAGAGAGGCCTATCAGAGGCAGTTTGAGCGTTTCCAGTAGGGTTCCATAACTGTTACTCAGTATGAGACCAGATTCATCGACTTGGCTCGTTATGCTTTTATCATACTACCCACCGAGAGAGAGAAAGAGGGTGAGGAGGTTTATTGAGGGACTTATTCAGCCGATTCGACTTCAGATAGCTAGGGAGACAGGGAGTGAGAAGTCTTTCTAGGAGGCGACCAATGTGGCCAGGAGAGTGGAGATGGTTCTATCGTAGGGAGGTGGTCATGGGTCAGACAATAGGCCTCGTCATTTAGGAAGATTCAGTGGTGCCTCATCTGGAAGCAGGGATTCGTATGGTAGAGGCCATCCTCCTAGGCCCTTTCAGTCAGCACTTCAGGATTCTCACGGCGCTTCAGGTGGTCGTGGTTCTCATATGCAGTATTCTGATTAGCAGCCCTACAGTACACCACCAGCTCCTATCAGTGCACCACCGCTCCAGAGTTTTCGAGGTGGTTATTCAGGTCACCAGGGTCAGTCTCAGTTTCCTCAACCGCAGCACTCAGGTGAATGCTTTGAGTGTGGTAAGTATGGTCATATCCGGAGGGCTTGTCCGAGATTGGTGGGTACTCAGTCGCAGTAGCATGGTTCCCGTGCTATGGTTCAGGCACCAGGTGTTCCACCGCCTGCTCCGCCAACCAGGGGTGGGGGTAGAGGTGCTAGAGGTGGAGCTCAAACCACTAGAGGTGGAGGCCAGCCAGTTGCAGGCCATCCCAGAGATGTAGTCCAGGGTTGTGGGACCCAACCCCAATGTTATGCTCTTCCATCCAAGCCTGAGGCTAATGCTGTCAATGCAGTTATCCAAGGTACTGTTCTGGTTTGTGGCAGAGATGCTTCAATTTTATTTGATCTAAGGTCTATATACTCCTATGTGTCATCTTATTTTGCACCGTACCTGGTCATGCCTAGTGATTCCTTGAGTGCCCAGTATATGTGTCTACACCAGTGGGTGATTCTATTATGGTAGATTGAGTCCATCGCTCTTGTATAGTTATGATTGGGGGTCTCGAGACTCGTGTAGATTTGTTGCTTCTTGACATGGTTGATTTTGATGTCATACTAGGGATGGACTAGTTATCACCTTACTACGCTATCTTAGACAGTCATGCCAAGACTGTGACCTTAGCCTTACCGGGTTTACCTTGTTTAGAGTGGAGGGGGACTCCTGGTCATTCTACCCGTAGTGTTGTCTATTATGTGAAGGCTCGACGTATGGTCGAGAAGGAGTGTTTGGCCTATTTGGCATATGTTTGTGATTCTAGTGCCGAGGTTCCTTCTATTGATTCTGTACCTGTTGTTCGTGAGTTTCCTAAGGTATTTCCTTCAAACCTGCTGGGCATGCCACCCGACAGGGATATTGACTTCTGCATTGATTTGGCTCCGGGCACTCAACCCATTTCTATCCTGCCATATCGTATGGCCCCGCCTGAGTTGAAAGAGTTGAAGGAGCAGTTGCAAGATTTGCTTGAAAAGGGTTTCATTAAGCCCAGTGTTTTGCCTTGGGGTGCGTCAGTGTTGTTTGTTAAGAAAAAGGATGGATCGATGCGAATGTGTATTGATTACCGGCAGTTGAACAAGGTTACAATCAAGAATAAGTATCCATTGCCGAGGATTGATGATTTGTTTGATCGGATTCAGGATGCCAAGGTATTTTCAAAGATTGACTTGAGACTTGGCTACCATTAGTTGAGGATTAGGGCATCCGATGTCCCTAAGACAACTTTCCGCACTTGGTACGGGCATTATGAGTTCTTGGTGATGTCATTCGGGTTGACAAATGCCCCAACAGCTTTTATAGATTTGATGAACCGAGTGTTCAGGCCTTACTTGGATTTGTTCGTGATAGTCTTCATTGATGATATTTTGATTTATTCCCGTAACTGGGAAGAGCACGAGCAACATCTTCGAGCGGTTCTTTAGACTTTCAGGGATAGTCAATTGTATGCTATGTTTTTGAAGTGTGAGTTCTGGTTGAGTTCAGTTGCATTCCTCGGTCATGTTGTATCAGTAGAGGGTATTTAGATTGATCCGAAGAAGATTGAGGCAGTCAAGAACTGGCCTAGACCAACATCAGCTACAGAGATCCGGAGTTTTTTGGGATTGGCATGATACTATCGTCGGTTTGTGGAGGAGTTTTTATCTATCGTAGCCCCGATGACCAGTTTGACCCAGAAGGGTGCCCAGTTCAGGTGGTCGGACGAGTGTGAGGCGAGCTTTCAAAAGCTCAAGATAGCCTTGACTACGGTACCAGTGTTGGTTTTGCCCACAGGTTCAGGGCCATATAAAGTTTATTATGATGCATCTCGTATTGGGCTTGGTGCGGGGTTGATGCAGGATGACAAGGTCATTGCTTATGCTTCACGGTAGTTGAAGATTAATGAGAAGAACTATCCGGTTCATGATTTGGAGTTAGTAGCCATTGTTCATGCGTTGAAGATTTGGAGGCATTATTTGTATAGCGTGGCATGTGAGGTGTTCACGGATCACAAGAGTCTGCAGTACTTGTTCAAGCAGAAGGAGTTGAATTTGAGGCAGAGAAGGTGGTTGGAGCTATTAAAGGACTATGATATCACCATCGTATATCATCCGGGAAAGGCCAATGTGGTGGCCGATGTTTTGAGTAGGAAGTTAGTCAGTATAGGCAGTCTTGCTTATATTTCGGTCGGTGAGAGGCCGCTTTCTTTGGATGTTTAGGCTTTGGTCAATAAGTTTGTGAGGTTGGATGTTTCTGAGCCCAGCCGTGTGTCAGCTTGCACGGTCGCTCGTTCTTCCTTATTGGAGCGTATCCGTGATTGGCAGTATGATGATCCGCATTTGTGTGTCCTTAGAGACATGGTGCAGCACGGAGGTGCCAAACATGTTACCTTAGGTGATGATGGAGTTTTGAGATTGCATGGTCGAGTTTTTGTGCCTAATGTGGATGGACTTTGAGAGTTGATTTTAGAGGAGGCCCATAGCTCCCGGTACTCTATTCATCCGGGAGCCGCGGAGATGTATCAGGATTTGCGGCAGCATTATTGGTGGCGGAGAATAAATAAGGATATCATTGCATATGTGGCTCGGTGTTTGAATTGTCAGCAGGTTAAGTATGAGCATCAGAGGACTGGTGGTTTGTTCCAGAAGATTGAGATTCCTGAGTGGAAGTGGGAGCGGATCACTATGGACTTCGTTGTTGGACTCCTACGGACTCAGAGGAAGTTCGATGCAGTGTGGGTTATTATTGATAGGCTGACCAAGTCAGCGCATTTGATTCCTGTGGCAATCTCTTATTCTTCCGAGAGGTTAGCTGAGATCTATATCCGGGAGATTGTTCGTCTTCATGGTGTGCCCGTGTCTATCATTTCAGACCGAGGTACGCAGCTTACCTTCCATTTCTGGAGAGCGGTTTAGCAAGAGTTGGGCATACGGGTTGAGTTGAGCACAACGTTTTATCCTCAGACGGACGGGCAGTCCAAGCAGACTATTCAGATTTT
The DNA here is from genome assembly GCF_000715075.1 of Nicotiana tabacum. Classification (NCBI taxonomy): domain Eukaryota; kingdom Viridiplantae; phylum Streptophyta; class Magnoliopsida; order Solanales; family Solanaceae; genus Nicotiana; species Nicotiana tabacum. The sequence goes on along the minus strand of NC_134099.1, from coordinate 117,606,006 downwards.
GGAAGATACTCCGAGCTTGTGTCATTGATTTTGGAGGCTTGTGGGATCAGTTTTTGCCTTTAGCAGAGTTTGCCTGCAACAATAGCTGCCAGCCGAATATTCAGATGGCTCCTTATGAGGATTTATATGGTAGGTGGTGTCAGTCCCTGGTTGGATGGTTTGAGCTGGAAGAGGCTCGGTTATTAGGTACGAATCTGGTTCAGAATGCCTTGGACAAGGTCAGGATAGGCTTCGTACAACTCAGTCCAGGCAAAAGAGCTATGCCGACCACAAGGTTCGAGATTTAGCTTTCATGGTCGGTGAACGGGTATTGCTTCGAGTGTCGCCTATGAAGGGCGTGATGAGATTTGGGAAGAAGGGCAAGCTTAGCACTATGTTCATTGGCCCGTTTGAGATTCTTGATCGAGAGGGAGAGGTGGCTTATAGACTTGGGTTGCCACCGAGCTTATCAGCCATACATCCAGTGTTTCATGTGTCCATGCTTCGGAAGTATCACGATGATCCATCCCACGTGTTAGATTTCAGCATTGTCCAGTTGGACAAGGACTTGTCTTATGAGGAGGAGCTGGTAGCTATTCTAGACCGGCAGGTTCCTCAGTTGAGATCAAAGAATTTTCCTTCTGTTCGTGTTCAGTGGAGAGGTCAGCCTGCTGAGGCATCGACCTGGGAGTCCGAGTTCGATATACGGAGCCGTTATCCCCATCTTTTCCCCGACTCAGGTACTACCTTCTTATATCCATTCGAGGACGAACGGTTGTTTTAGAGGTGGAGAATGTGATCACCCAAAAGTTCATCACTTGTTTTAAAAGTAAATACTGCGTTTCGAGGCCTTAAAAACCTCTTTCTGTCTCACCTCGATTTGCGTGCGCAATCCGGGCGTGTAGCCGAAAAGCCATTTTGTGAAAACCTGTGAAAAATGATGAATTTTGACTTTAAAATGAATTCAGGTTGACATCGATTTATATTTTGGGTAAACAGACTCGGACTCGTGATTTGACAGTCCCGAAGGATCCGTGGAAAAATATGGGACTTGGGCGTATGCCCGTAATCGAATTCCGAGGTCTCAAGCCCGAGAAATAAATTTTTAAAGAAAATTATTTTCTGGAATTTTTTATGAGTTTTGGAAATGAAATGCATTTTGAATCTGATGGTATCAGGCCCGTATTCTGGTTCCGGATCCCGGTATAGGTCTTATATGTGAAATTTGGTAAGAAAGGGAAGTCATTTGAGGTGAGTCAGACCCGTAGTTGTGAAAATTAATACTTGAAAGTTTTTAGATTTTTCTTAGATTTTTATGCTAAATTCATTGTTTAAGAGGTTATTTTGGCGATTTGATCGTACAGATAAGTTCATATGATGTTTCTGAATTAGTACGCATGTTTGGTTTGGAGCCCCGAGGGCTCGAGTGTGTTTCAGATGGGTTTCGAAAAGTTTTGGACTTGGAAAAAGTTGCAGGTTTTTGCTGCTCTTAGTGTACACAGGTTTTGTGCTTTGCGTTCGCGTGGCCCCACTCGCGAATGCGTAAGGCAATTTCCTCAGGTGCCAGTTTACTCTTCGCGAACGCGGAGCTTGGGACGCGAATGCGAGGTTGGGGGGGGGGGAGTACCCTTCGCAAACGAGTCCAGGCACTTGCGAACGCGTAGGCTAATGGCCTGGGGGAAGGGGCTCACATTTTTGTTCTACGCGAATGCAAAGGCTCGAGGAGTCAAAGCTCCGCGAACGCGAGCCTGAGATCACAAACGCGAAGGTAACCTAGGCTTGACTCATCGCGAACGCGATGAAAAACTATCCAGTGATTTTAAAACAGGAGCAAAAAAAACTGGACTTAACCAAAATTTCATAACTTCTTCTTCCAAACTCTAAATTGGGCGATTTTTGAAAGAGAACTTCACCACAAATCCATAGGCATGTAATCTTAGACTCATTTTCTTCAATTTCCATTAACACCCATTTGATTTGTAGGCTTAAATCATGTTCTTAAGGGTAGAAAATTAGGGATTTTGGTAGAGTTAGAACTTTTTACATAATTGGGATTTAGACCTCATTTTGGGGTCAAATTTTGGAACTAATTATATATTCGGGCTCGTAGGTAAATGGGTGATCGGGTTTTGGTCCGAACCTCATGTTTTGACCAAGCGGGTCCGGGGTCAATTTTTGACTTTTTGGGAAGAATGATAGAAAATCTATAATTGAGCATTGAAATTGGACTGTTTATCATTTATTGATGTTATTAAGTCGATTATGTCGAGATACAATTGATTTGAGCCAAATTCAAAAGGAAAAGTGGTGTTTGAGGCTTGAGTTGGTCGTGGAAGTTCGAGGTAAGTGTTTGGTCTAACCTTAGCTTGAGGGATTAGGAGTTATGTCGTATTTGCTACGTGTTACTTGTTGAGTGCGACGTATAGGCATGGTGACGAGTATCTATACGTTGGTGTCGAGCATGACCGTGAGTCTTAAATTGAACTTGTTGTGTTCTTAATGAATAATATGAATGACTAAGTTGATGATTCTCTGTGTTGAGCAAGGATTATGATTATTCCCATGGAAATTACTTATGATTGAGTATTGGTGTTAGTTGAGGTAGTTAGATGTTGGGACAAGTTTGGTTATAGCTGATTTTCCCTTACCGAGATATATTTCCTTATACTGTCGATTCCCTTGCCGGGACTCTATTTGTGCACGCCGCAACAATAATATAATTGGATCGGGTTGCACGCTGCAACAATGATATAATTGGATCGGGTTGCATGCCGTAACAATGATATAATTGGATCGGGTTACATGCCGCAACAAAGATATAATTAGATCGGGTTGCATGCCGCAACAGTATTATAATTGGATCGGGTTGCACGCCGCAATAGTGATAGATGATATGGACCGGGTTGCACGCCGCAACAATAGATAATACGAATTGTTTATAGATTGGTTGCGAGTTCTTTATTGTTTTGCTGTAAATTCTAAACTGTCCTTATGTTTTTCTCTTAATTTGATGTTGGTATTGATATTCCCCCGTAGCATGTACCCCTTCCCATCTTGCTTGTTTATTCCTGCTTTATTTTCCGCCGCATATTATATAACTGCATAGGTTTATTTGGTAGTATGGTCCTTGCCTCGTCACTACTTCACCGGGGTTAGGCCAGGCACTTACAAGAACATGGGGTTGGTTGTGCTGATACTACACTCTGCACTATGTGTAGACTCCGGAGCGGCAACTTTTGGACCGTAGCATTGGGTGGCTGCCTTCAGTCCAGCTAGAGATCCCGAGGTAGTCCTGCAGGCGTCCGCAGACCCAGCATTCTCTTCTATCTTTATATTTATTCTGTTTTCATCTACTTCCGAGACAGATAGTACTTTTGTTTCAGACATCTTTATATAGTATTCGTAGACAGTCTGTGATATTGTGACACTGGATTCCGGGTAGAGATGTATGTTGGCATTGTCGTACTGTTTATGGTTAATCTATCAGGTTAAGTCTTCCTCTTGTATTTATTTATCATTAATGTTTCACTGTTGATCGCATGTTAGTTTAAATTGTTAAAAAGGGCTAATAAATGAGTTAGTAATTATACAATATGCGGCTTGCATAGCTTCCATGAGTAGGTGTCATCACGACCCCGATGGTGGAAAATCCGGATCGTGACATTTATTAACTAATTCAAGTTCACGACGTAAAAAATTTATAATGAAGGTTTTAACGCTCCTATCAAAGAAAATTTCACTTGAACCCGAAACTTTTGACAAAGAAAAAAGTCCCTTTATCATTCCACTATATCTTTTCGTGATTTTTCTGCAATCCCTCCCTTCTTTTTAGGGTTTTTGTTACTTTATACTTCATGCCTTAAAGATTCTTGGTGGTTCTCCATCTTGAGAAATAGTTTTCTACTTATTCTCAGTGTGTCTCAAATTTCGATTCTTTATATATCCAAAATTCCGGAAGAAAAAAAAAAGAGTACGATTAGTCAATTCATCTCGTCTTTCTTATGTGGGACTGATTTCCACACTTAAAGCCAAGAGGTTTTAGAAAGAGGAGATTGTACTTCAGGTTTCTGGGAAGCCAGCTTGACATCTATTTGGACACTGCGAATCTCCACCTTTGGTTGAGTCAGCATGTTATCTTAAAGGGATATGTGATCTTTAAAGGTTATACTATTGACAATTAAGAAAAGTCAAATACAAGTGATGATGTAGATAAATTGTACAAGAGAAGCTTGTTACCCATTGGTACAATTCAAATTATAAGTTCAACTCATGATTTTTGAACAATACAAGGCAATGTACGATATGAAAAAGTAATGGGTCGTTGATGATTTATTGGAAATAATCACTTTGAAACTTATTTATCTTTGGGTATAAAATTAGAAAAGAGCAGAACTAACTTGACTTTGGCTAAATCCTAGAATCATGACTGTGTAATTGTGAAAAATAATATATTGAAGGCCTCTTGCGCATATGCCAAAAACAAGAAGTAGATGTTTTCTCAAAGTATTTCTTAAGCATGAAACAGTTACCTTATTGGCAATGACAAAACAACTATTTGAGCCACCAAACTACTAATGTGGCACACTAATGGTGAGGGTAAATTAATGCACAAGATCTGTAGAATTAAATAATTTATTGTAACGATCCGACCGGTCGTTTTGAGCATTTACACTTCGCTCGGTAGTTTAAGGGCACGAGTATCTCTGTACGATGTATTATGATTTATATGAATCGTCGGTTTTGGTTTTTAGGTTTTTCGAAATCGATTTGGAAGAATGAATTTCATGATTTAAGCTTTAAGTTTGAAGAGTGGACCAAATTTGACTTTTTATCATTTCACCTCGGATTGGGGTTTTGATGGTTCCGTTAGGTCCGGATGGTGATTTTAGAATCGGGCATATGTCCGGGTTTGCATTTCGATATTTCTAGAAGGTTTCGGTGCGAATTGGCGAAAGTTAAAAATTTGAAGGTTTGAAAAATTCATAAGTTTGACCGAGAGTTGACTTTGAGGATATCAGATTCAGATTGTGGTTTTGGGAATTGGAATAGCTTCGTTATGTCATTTGGGGCTTGTATGCAAAATTTGAGTTCATTCCAAGTTGATTTGATATGTTTCAACATGAGATTTTGGAAGTCGAAAGTTCGAAAGTTCAATTAAGTTTGATTTGAAGTGTGATTCGTCGTTTCTTCAAGCATAAATGGTACCATATTAAGCAAATGAGCTTCAATTTATGTTTTGATTGAAGCATTAGGTTTGTATCGTAATTACGGAAGAATCACCGAATTTAGACATCGTATAAGTAGTTTATGGTCATTTTACTAAGAATTGGATTGCCAGATTTTTCAGATTAATTACGAAATTGTCACTAATTTCGTATTTAAAAATTTGCACTATTTCCAAATATTGAAACCAACATATCTCCTTTATTTTAAGGTCAAATGGAGTGATTCAAAAGCCTAGCTTGACTAAAATTTCACAAGGAATCTATTAGAGGCATCAAAAGCGAGTTTGAGGATCGTTTGGCATGAGAAACGACGCAGAACAACTGGCAGAAATATATACAGTCATACCTCTCTATAACAGCATCCCTATATAACAACACTTCACTATAAAAGTCAAGTTTTTCCGGAATCAATTTCATGTTATGTTATAATATATGTTCTCTATAACAACACTTTGTTATAACATCCAAAAATATTCGGAACAAACGAGGCTGTTATAGAGAGGTTTGACTATAATAGTAAGGGTTTGTTCATTTGGTCATATTTTGAGTTGGGGAGCTCGGATTTGGCGATTTTGGAGGCGATTTTAACCATATAAATTGGGGTAAGTGTTCTCTACTCCGTTTTGATTTTATTTCATGAATTTATCTTCACTTTTGGCATTTGATTGAGGATTTCAAGAGAGAAATTGAGGGTTTTCATACAAAGTTTCATAGATTGAAATTTTGAGGTTTAAACATCAATTCAGAGTCGAATTTGAATGAAACTTGTATGGCTGAACTCGTAATTGAATGGGTTATTGGATTTGTAAGTTTCGTCAGGTTCTAAGGAGCGGGCCCAGGTTTGACTTTTTGGTTGACTTTGAGGTTTTGATTAAAGATTCAACCTTTATCATTTGAAATTGTTTCATTAGGCATTATTTGATGTTCTTGAGTTGCTTTTGGCTAATTTCGAGCCGTTTGGAGGTCAGTACACGCGAGATGGTATTTTTAGAGTATCGTTTGGCTTGCTCAATATGAGATTTAGCTTGTTCGAGTTAAGTAATACTTCTAAACTTGGTGCTGAGAGTATGAAACCCCGAATTATGTGTTACGTGATTGATGTTGAAGTGACGCGCATACTAGGTGACAAGCGTGTAGTCGTGCACCATAAAAATTGCGATTTAGTCGATTCCATAAAACTGTGTAGCTATCTTATCTGAACATTTTTCTGTATTCTATGTGCTAGAGCACTTGAGCTGTGATTTATGCTAGAAATCATGCTTAGGCTATATGTTGGTACTATTGGGACCCACAGTGGTCATTGTTTGTTGCTGAGTTATTTGCTTAATTGCATTTATGTACTTAGTCGCATTCATCATTACATATCATATCTCATTCTCTGTTACTGTATATTGTCACATCTCATATCTTTGATTAGGGCTGCTTAGCATGAGTGTTGTGAGCCCAAGAGACTCGAGAGATTGATGACTGAGTGAGCACAATGAACTGTTGTGAGTGATATTTATAGGATCGGGCTGCATGCCGCAATAGGCTTTATTGATTCATGCTAGGATTTGGCTTACTGTAGCGGTTGGGCTGGATCGGCCCCTCCGGAGTCTATACATCCAAAGTGGGCGCAATTGCTATTGATTTTTGGGTTGGATCTGCCATGGATATATTTATGTTTGGGCTGGATCTGTCCTGTACAATACTGAGTGATTGAGAATGCTGAGTATTTAGCATGATGAGTGAGAATACGAGAATGTGATATTGAGTACTTTGAGAGAGTGAGTACATGAGTTCATAACTCAGGTGCATTGCATGTGACATGCGTACTTGAGATACATGCATAGAGATGCATTTTCTCATGCTTCTCAGTTTTGGTGACATTCATGCTTTCACTTGCGTATTGACATGTATGTATAAAGATGTACTTTCCTCATGCTATCTGAAAATAAAACATCTTAATTAGTGTTGAAAGATCTTTGGGGAAAAGTTACAGTTTTCTAACTTACTCATATCTCTTGTGATTTGGTGAAAAGAACTGAGTTTTACTGACATCTCGAAAAACATGCCTATTTTTCTATAACTGTGAATGAGTTAAGCATTGTACCTCTGAATTATTTCTTGTACCATTTTTACTATGTTGTTATGAATTGTTACTGGTTATTGGAGTTGGACACTGACCCTTGTCCCAACTCGTCACTATTTTCAACCTAAGGTTAGGTTTGTTATTTATTGAGTACATGGGGTCGGTTGAACTCATACTACACTTCTGTATCTTGCGTGCAGATGTTGAATACTGATTTTGCTGCGTATGGCGGGAGCTGGATCTGAAGATGTACCTGCGTTCCAATTATGACTATCACTTGTCCTTGGTAGCATTAGATTCGAATCCTGTTCATTTATATTTCAAACAAATATTATAATTATTTCAATTCACTCTTGTAAAAATCTGAATCTTCGAAGCTCATGATTTATACTACTAGTTCTTGAGAAATTCTTTGTATAAAAGTAGTTGTATTATCATTTCTTCTCTTAATTAATCTCATTAAATTAGATTGTTGTTAATTGGCTTACCTAGCAGGTTTGGTTAGGTACCATTACGACTAGTTGGATTTTGGATGGTGACATTCATATAGGAGACATTTAAATGCTAATCAAAAGGAACAAAAGCAACAAGAATACAGGATAAACAAGAGAGAGGGACTATAGGCGGAAAACACTCATGAAGGTGTAAATCAGCAGACAGGAAATAATGTGTCACGACCTTAAATCCTGACCCGGTCGTGATGACGCCTGTCGTGAAACAGGGCCAGCTGACATAACTCCCAATTCATTTTAAACAGTTATAATAACACAATTTAAGTCATTAACATGCTAATAATCCCAAAATAAAAGTAAAATAGTACAATTTGCGGAAACCAATACAGCCCATTGGGGTGTCACCAGTCATGAGCATCTAACGTAAGCCTAAGAGTATGAGAGAGACTACACAGTCTATTACAGAAACTAATACAAGGGAAAATAAGATAAGAGGGAGAAGCACTGGGCTGTGAACGCCGAGCAGCTACCTAGTGATCTTCGAATCGCCTGCTGGAAGCAATCAACACTCGCTAGCGGGACCTAAAGCTCCTGAATTTTCACACATGCTGTAGGGAGTAATGTGAGTATGCCAACTCAGTGAGTAATAAAAATAAAGGAAGCTGAGCGATAAGAAAACACGTAAAACACAACAAAATGTTACAAAGAGGCAGTGTAAAACCAATACAGTGCAGTAAAACAATGGAAACTTATGAAAAACACCTTAGTTTAGTATAAGCTTCTTTAAATCATCTTTTAACAGTTAAACGAGTGAATGAAAAGCAGTGAGAAAAGATAAACACATAAAACCAACCCCTCGTGCAATATACCAATAGAATCAGCCCCTCGGGCTATCTCAGAATCACTCCTATCAGCCCCTCGGGCAATAACATGGAACAACATAAGCCCCTCGAGCTATATCACATCACAAACTGGGTACCCGCGCTTACTAGGGGTGTACAGACTCTGGGAGGGACCCCTTATGCCCAAGCGCAATAACAAACCATCTCGTGGTATAATCAAATAGGCTCTCGGCCTCATATCAAGCCACCTTTTGGCGTACAACTCAGGCCCTTGGCCTCATAATCATGAATCAGCTCAATACCGTTGCGGCACGCAACCTGATCTCATAATAACCTCACAACCCAAGCCCTTGGCCCTACTAAGTCAGAAATTTCTAAAAGCTACTCGGGCACGGTAAAATATGATGCTCAGCTTAAAATAGCATTTAAGATGTCAAAACAGTATAAGCATGCCTGAGTTATAAAGATAGTAGAATATAGCATGACTGAGTACAAGTATAAAGTCAAAACAGTGAGGAATAGTAGTAAAAATCCCCTAAGGGTCCAAAATAGTTGGTACGGGCCCAAATATGGCATTCAGCCCAAAACATGATGATAGCAAATAATTTTCAATCACATACGTAGTAAAAGAGTCATTCGGGACGGGCTAAGTCACAATCCCCAACGGTGCATGACCCCACGCTCGTCATCTAGCGTGTGCGTCACCTCAACATAATACAACAATGTGAAATCCGAGGTTTCATACCCTCAGGACAACATTTACAATCATTACTCAACTTTATCCGATCCAAACTCTAGCCCGGGATGCCTTTGCCTCTCGAATTGGCCTCCAGATGCTCCAATTCTAACCAAAATCAGTACATAACCATCAAAATATGCTAAACGAACAAAGCCCACTCGAAAGAAATCAAAATACATCGCAAGTCCCGAAATTAACCAAACCCGACCCGGGCTCGCGTCTCGGAATTCGATAAAATCTATATCAATCAACTCCTTATCTCCCCACGAGCTCATTCATATCAAAAGTACCAAAATCCGACCACAAATGGCCCCTCAAATCCCTAAGTCAAGGTCTCCAATACCAAGCCCTAATTCCCAATTTTTAACCCTTAATTTCCATTAATTTCAAGCCACATCAGTGAAATAATGTCATAGGATCGATTATTAAGTTAACAAATCTTACCTCCAAGTGTTATCCCTTGAATCCCTCTTCAAAATAGCTCCCTCAAGCTCAAACCCGAATGAAAATAGTGAAGAAAACCTTTTATACTTTCTGGCTTAGGCTTTTCGCACCTGCAGTCCAAATACTACTTCTGCGCAACCGCTTCTGCGCTACCGCTTCTGCAGTCCAAACCACCGCATCTGCGGTTCTCACTTAAAACTCAGACTTCGCACTTGTGATTGGGCGCCCGCACATGCGATTCTGCAGGCGCGCTCAAAATTCCGCTTCTGCGGTTCTAGCCCCATCTCCCTTTGACGCATCTGCGACCCATTGGGCGCTTTTGCGAGCCCGCACCTGAGGTCCAGCCGCATGTACGGTTATGACAGCAGACGTAGCTTCAACTGCTACATCCAAATTCCAAACTTTCCGCCAACCATCCGAAATCACCCCGAGGCCCCCGGGACCTCAACTAAAAGCACAACCAAATCATATTCCACTATACAAACTTATACCAATCTTCAAAATACCTCAAACAACATCGAATCAACTAAAACACCTCGGATTCAAGCCTAAGGTTCCAAAATCTTCCGAATTTCACTTTTGATCAAAAGGTCTATCAAACCACGTCTGAATGACCTGAAATTTTGCACACACATCCCAAATGACACAACGGACCTACTGCAACTTTCGGAATTGCATTCCGACTCCTATATCAAAATCTCACCTATCAACCGGAAAATGCCAAAATACCAATTTCGCCAATTCAAGCCTAAACCTACTACGGACCTCCAAAACACGTTCCGATCACACTACAAAGTCCCAAATCACCTCCTGAAGCTATTCGAACCATCAGAACTCCCATCCGAGCCCTTTATCACATAAGTCAGCATCCGGTTGACTTTTCTAACTTAAGCTTACTCAAAAGAGATTAAGTGTCTCAAACCTTATCAAACCCTTTATGAATCCTAGCCAACTAACCCGATAACACATAATACCGCTGAACAAGATAATAAGAAGCAGAAATGGGGAAAGCGGAGAGGTAACACATGAAATGACCGGCCGGTTCATTACATCCTCCCCCCCTTAAACAAACATTCGTCCTTGAACGAGTCAAGAAACATACCTGAAGCCTCAAATAGGTGAGGATATCTACTCCGCATCTCCCGCTTGGTCTCCCAGGTAGCCTCGTCCACGGGCCGACCTGTCCACTGCACTTTCACTGAAGCTATATCCTTAGATCTCAACTTTCGAACCTGAAGCTCCAAAATAGCAACTGGTTCCACATCATAAGTCAAATCATCATCTACCTAAACCGTGTTGTTATCCAGAACATGAAACGGATCCCCAATATACTTCCGAAGCATGGAAACATGAAATATCGGATGCACACTCGACAAGCTGGGTGGTAAAGCAAGCTCATAAGCCACCTCCCCAATCCTCTGAGTACCTCAAAAGGCCCAATGAACCGAGGACTCAATTTACCTTTCTTCCCAAATCTCATAACACCCTTCATGGGTGAAATCTTCAACAGAACCTTCTTACCAACCATGTAGGACACATCCCGAACCTTCCGGTCAGCATAACTCTTTTGCCTCGACTGCGCTGTACGAAGCCTCTCCTGAATCACCTTCACCTTGTCTAAAGCATCCTGCACTAAGTCTGTACCCAATAGTCTAGCCTCACCTGGCTCAAACCATCTAAGTGGAGATCTACACCGCCTCCCATACAAAGCCTTATATGGAGCCATCTGAATACTCGATTGGTAATTATTGTTATAAGCAAACCCTGTGAACAGTAGAAATTGATCCCATGTCCCTCCAAAATCAATGACACAAGCGAGTAACATGTCCTATAATATCTGAATAGTGCGCTCAAACTGCCCTCCGTCTAAGGGTGAAAAACTGTGCTTAACTCAACCTGAGTACCCAACTCTCGCTGCATAGACCTCCAAAACTATGAAGTAAACTGAGTGCCCCATCTGAAATGATGGAAACTGGGACACTATGCAAACGAACAATCTCCCTAATATAGATCTCTGCCAACCGCTCTGAAAAATAGGTAGTACATACAGGAATGAAGTGCGCGTACTTGGTCAGCTAATCCACAATCACCCAAATAGCATTGAACTTCCTCAAAGTCCGTGGGGGCCCAACTACAAAGTCCATAGTGATCCGCTCCCACTTCCACTATGGAATGTCCATCTGCTGAAGCAAGCCACCCGGTCTCTGATGCTCATATTTCACCTGCTGATAGTTGAGACACCGAGCCACAAATCCCACAATATCCTTCTTCATTCTCCTCCACCAATAATGCTGCCTCAGATCCTGATACATCTTCGCGGCACCCGAATGAATGGAATACCGCGAGCTATGGGTCTCCCCCAAAATCAACCCCCGAAGCCCATCCACATTGGGCACACATATTCGGCCCTGCATCTGCAATACCCCATTATCACCAATAGTCACATCTGTGACATCATCGTGCTGAACTCTGTCCTTAAGGACAAGAAAATGAGGATCACCATACTGGCTCTCTCTGATGCGATCAAATTAGGAAGACCGAGAAATAACGAAAGCCAATACCCGACTGGGCTCCAAAATATCTAATCTTACAAACCGATTGGCCAAGGCCTGAACATCAACTGCAAGAGGTCTCTCCCCAACTGGAATATATGCCAAACTACCCATACTCACCGCCTTCCGGCTCAAAGCATCGGCCACCACATTGGCCTTCCCCGGATGGTACAAAATAGTAATATCATAATCCTTTAGCAACTCCAACCATCTCCGCTGCCTCAAATTGAGATCCTTCTATTTGAACAAGTGCTGGAGGCTACGGTGATCAGTAAACACCTCATAAGATACACCAAACAAATAATGCCTCCAAATCTTCAGTGCGTGAACAATGGCAGCCAACTCCAAATCATGGACCGAGTAGTTCTTCTCATGGGGCTTCAACTGGCGAGAAGCATAAACAATAACTCTACCCTCCTGCATCAATACATACCCAATACCAACTCTCGAAGCATCACAATACATGGTATATGAACCTGAAGCTGATGGCAAAACTAACAATGGAGTTGTGGTCAAGGCAGTCTTGAGCTTCTGAAAGCTCTCCTCATACTCATCCGACCACATGAAAAAAGCACCCTTTTGAGTCAACTTGTTCAAGGGTGATGCGATAGATGAGAATTCTTGAACAAACCGGCAGTAATAACTCGCCAAACCAAGAAAGCTACGAATCTCTGTGGCAGAGGGCGGTCTGGGGAAACTCTGAACCGCCTCTATCTTCTTCGGATTAACCTGAATACCCTCATTGGACACCACGTGTCCTAAGAAAGCCACTAAACTGAGCCAAAAATCGCACTTGCAGAACTTTGCATAAAGCTTCTCCTCTCTCAATCTCTGCAACACAACTCTCAAATGCTCCGCGTGCTGCTCTTGACTATGCGAATACACCAAGATATCATTAATGAAGACTATGACAAATGAGTTGAGATAAGGCCGAAACACGCTATTCATCAAATGCATAAACGTTACTGGGGTACTGGTCAGCCCAAAAGACATCACCAGGAACTCATAATGACCATATCTGGTACTGAAAGCTGTCTTAAGAATATCTGAGTCCCTGATCTTCAATTGGTGATAACCTGAACGGAGATCAATCTTGGAGAACACCCTTGCTCCCTGAAGTTGGTCAAATAAATCACCAATGCGAGGCGGAGGATACTTGTTCTTAATTGTAACCTTTGTTCAACTGCCTGTAATCAATGCACATCCTCATCGAGCCATCCTTCTTCTTCACAAATAGAACAGGCGCACCCCAAGGCGACACACTAGGTCGAATAAACCCCTTATCAAGGAGTTCCTGAAATTGCTCCTTCAACTCCGCTGGTGCCATACGATATGGTGGAATAGAAATGGGCTGAGTGCCCGGCACCAAATAAATACCAAAATCAATATCCTTGTCTGGTGGCATGCTGGCAGGTCTACAGGGAACACATCAGGAAAATCCCTCACAACAGGAACAAAATCAATACTAGGAGTCTTTGCACTGACATCCCTCACAAAGGCTAAGTAAGAAAGACAACCTTTCCCAACCATACGCTAGGCCTTCAAGAATGAAATTACCCTACTGGGGACATAATCAGTCGAACCTCACCACTCAATCTGTGGCACAACCGGCATAGCCAATGTCACTATCTTGGCATGACAATCCAAAATAGCGCAACACGGAGATAGCCAATCCATGTCTAATATAACATCGAAGTCTACCATACATAATAACAAAGATCCACTCGTGTCTCCAGACCCCCAATAGTCACCACACAAGACCGGTACATACGGTCTACAACAACAGTGTCGCCCACTAGAGTAGATACACGAACAGATAAACAAGAGACTCACGGGGTGTATCCAAATAACGAGCAAAGTATGATGACACATAAGAATAAGTGGAACCGGGATCAAATAATATAGAGGCATCTCTGTGGCAGACCGAAACAATGCCTGTGATCACAGAGTCAGAAGCAATAGCACCAGGTCTAGATGGAAGTGCATAGAAACGGTCCTGGCCGCCACCTAATCGACCTCCCCCTCTAGGGCGACCCTTAGCGAACTAACCTCCACCCCTAGCTGGCTGAGTGGGTGGTTGTAAAGTAACTGGTGCTGAAGCTGATGGCTGATCCTCTGCTGAAATGAACCCCCAAGATGACGAGGATACTGCGTCCACATATGACCCAACTCTCTACACTCATAGCAGCTCCCGGGTGCTAGAGACGGGGACTGAAGGGAACCCCTAGCACCAGAATGACTAGCAGATGCACCTGAAATAGAAGAGCCTTGAACTGGTGGAGCACGGGACAAACTCTGAGTTGGAAGGGCACTTAGTGATGACTGGCCCTGATGAGAACTGTGAGAACCATGACCCGATGATGCCCCACGATAATCTGGGCGAGTTAGCTAAGCATTCCTAAATGGACGGCCTCTGTCATGCTGAAACTGACCCCTCGAAGGAGCGCCACCATAACTACCAGATCCCTGAGGCCTCTTGGCCTCTCTCTTATCTCGCTCCTGGCGACGAACTAACTCAAGATCACGAGCAATGTCAACAACCTCCTCAAAGGTAGCACCAGACACCCTCTCCCTGCTCATGAGAATCCAAAGCTGATACGTGAGGCCATTAACAAACCTCCTAATCCTTTCTCTCTCTCTCTGTAGGAACCAACCAAACCGCATGACGAGCTAACACTGAGAACCTCATCTCATACTGTGTCACAGTCATCTCTCCCTAATGCAACCACTCGAACTGCCTACGCAGCTCCTCTCTGCGAGACTATGGAACATATTTCTTCGAAAAGAGAACGGAGAACTACTTCCAGGTAAGCGGTGTTGCACCAACAAGCCTACACCTCTCATAAGCCTCCTACCAAGTGAAGGCAGCTCCAAAAAACTGAAAAGTAGTGAAAGCGACCCCGCTGGTCTCCAGAATACCCGTTGTACGAAGAATCCTCTAACACTTGTCCAAGAAACCTTGGGCATCCTCGCCCTCTGCACCACTGAAAGTCGGAGGCTGAAGTCTACCAAACCTCTCCAACCTGCGTTGCTCGTCCTCTAGCATAGCAGGAGCTCATAGTCCTGAACAGCTGCAACCACCTGGATGAAGGTGCCCCCAATGTCTGAAGTCCCTGCACGACCTGCTCAGGTGTGCAAGTGGTGGGAGTCTGAGTGCCTCCCCTTGCCTAAGAAGTAGCTGCGACTGTAGTAATTGAGACCGCCTGAGCTAGGCTAGTGCATACTGATAGAATCTGAGCCAGGGCCTCCTGAAGACCCAGAATCACAATTGGCACAGCTGGTGCCTGAGCTGGTACTGCTGGAGCGTCCACAACTGGAGCCTGATCCTGAACTGGGGTGGCTGGTGGGTCTGCAGGTGCTGCCCTAGCTGCTGTGTAGTCTACACCCCTGCCCCTATCGCGACCTCGACCGCGTCCTCGGCCTCTAGTGGCCACAACTGGTGGTACTGGCGGTTGTCCATCTTCACCGGTAGCGCGTGTCCTCACCATCTGTGAGAAAATAGAATAACAAAAGTTTAGTACTTGGATCAGCAGATTTGCACGACAAGAATTTCAAGAATATGATGTTTTTCTTAAAGGTTCTGCATCCTCCCGAGGATAAATAAAGACGTCTCTGTACCGATCTACGAGACTCTACTAAACCTACTCATGACTCGTGAGACCTACGTAACATAGGCTTCGATACCAACTTGTCACGACTCTAAATCCGGATCCGGTCGTGATAGCGCCTATTGTGAAATAGGGCCAGCTGACACAAATTCCAATTCATTTTAAACAATTATAATAACACAATTTAAGTCATTAACATGCTAATAATCCCAAAATAAAAGTGAAATAGTACAATTTGCGTAAACCAACACAGCCCGACATTAGGGTGTCACCAATTAAGAGCATCTAGCGTAAGTCTAAGAGTATGAGAGAGACTACACAATCTATTATAGAAACTAATACAAGGGAAAATAAGATAAGAGGGAGAAGCACTGGGCTGCGAACGCCGAGCAATTACCTAGTGATCTCCGAACCGCTTGTTAGTAGCAATCAACACTCGCTAGCCGGACCCGAAGCTCCTGAATCTGCACACATAGTGTAGAGAGTAATGTGAGTATGCCAACTCAGTGAGTAATAAAAGTAAAGGAAGCTGAGCGATAAGAAACACGTAAAACACATCAAAATGCTACAAAGAGGCAGTGTAAAACTAATATAGTACAGTAAAACAGTGAAAACTTATGAAAAATACCTTAGTTCAGTATAAGCTTCTTTAAATCATCTTTTAACAGTTAAACGAGTGAATGAAAAGAAGTGAGAAAAGATAAACACATAAAACAAGTCCCTCGGGCAATATACCAACAGAATCAGCCCCCCGGGCTATCTCACAATCACTTGTATCAGCCCTTCGGGCAATAACATGGAACAACATCAGCCCCTTGGGTTATATCACGTCACAAACTAGGTACCGCGCTCACTAGGGGTGTACAGACTCCAGGAGGGGCCCCTTACGGCCCTAGCCAATAACAAGCCATCTTGTGGCATAATGAAACAGGCTTTTGGCCTCATATCAAGCCACCTTGTGGCGTACAACTTAGGCCCTCGGCCTCATAATTATGAATCAGCTCAATACCACTGCGGTGCACAACCCGATCGCATAATAACCTCACAACACAGGCCCTCGGCCCTACTAAGTCAGAAATTTCTAAAAGCCACTCGGGCATAGTAAAATATGATGCTTAGCTCAAAATATCAATTAAGATGTCAAAACAGTAAAGCATGGCTAAGTTATAAAGACAGTAGAATATAGCATGACTGAGTACAGGTATAAAGTCAAAACAATGAGGAATAGTAGTAAAAATCCCCTAAAGGTCCAAAACAGTTGCCACAAGGCCCAAATATGGCATTTAACCCAAAACATGATGATAACAAACAGTTTTCAATCACATACACAGTAAAAGAGTCATTCGGGACGGACTAAGTCACAATCCCCAATGGTGCACGACCCCACGCTCGTCATCTAGCGTGTGCGTCACCTCAACATAATACAACAATGTGAAATCCGAGGTTGCATACCCTCAGGACAATATTTACAATCATTGCTCAACTCTATCCGGTCCAAACTCTAGCCCGCGATGCCTTTGCCTCTCGAATCGGCTTCGGATGCTCCAAATCTAACCAAAATCAGTACATAACCATCAAAATATGCTAAAGGAACAAATCCCACTCGAAAGAAATCAAAATACATCGCAAGTCCCGAAATTAACCAAACCCGACCCCCGAGCCCGTGTCTCGGAATTCGATAAAATCTATATCAATCAACTTCTTATCTCCCACGAGCTCATTCATATCAAAAGTACCAAAATCCGATCAAAAATGGCCCCTCAAATCCCCAAGTCAAGGTCTCTAACACCAAGTCCTAATCCCCAATTTTTAACCCTTAATTTCCATTAATTTCAAGCCAAATCAGTGAAATAATGCCATAAGATCGATTATTAGGTTCAACAATCTTACCTCCAAGTGTTATACCTTGAATCCCTCTTCAAAATAGCTCCCTCAAGCTCAAACCCGAATGAAAATTGTGAAGAATAACTCAAAATTCGTGAAGGAAACCTTTTATACTTTCTGGCCCAGGCTTTTCGCACCTGTAGTCCAAATACCACTTCTGTGATACCACTTCTGCGGTCCAAACCACCACATCTGTGGTTCTCACTTAAAACTCAGACTCCACACCTATGACTGGGTGCCCGCACCTGCGATTCCGCAGGCGCGATCAAAATGCCGCTTTTGCGGTTCTAGCCCCATGGCCCTTTTGCCGCATTTGCGACCCATTGGGTGCTTCTATGAGCCCACACCTGCGGTCCCCTAGCTACATGTGCGGTTATGATAGCAGACTTAGCTTCAACTACTACAACCAAATTCCAAACTTTCCGCCAACCATCCAAAATCACCCCGAGGACCCCAGGACCTCAACCAAGTCATATACCACTATCCAAACTTATACCAATCTTCAAAATACCTCAAACAACATCAAATCAACCAAAACACCTCGGATTTAAGCCTAAGGTTATAAAATCTTCCGAATTCCGCTTTTGATCAAAAAGTCTATCAAACCACGTCCGAATGACCTGAAATTGTGCACACACATCCCAAATGACACAACGGACCTACTACAACTCCCGGAATTCCATTTCGACTCCTATATCAAAATCTTAACTATCAACCGGAAAAATCCAAAATACCAATTTCGCCAATTCAAGCCTAAACCTACTACAAACCTCCAAAACACGTTCCGAGCACACTCCAAAACACGGAGCGGTAACACATAAAATGACCGGCCAGGTCGTTTCATAATTCTTTATCCTTCCTAGTTCCTAATATGTAAATTGTTCATATTCCTAATGGTATCAGGTTAAATTACAGAATGCAAGCATAACACACATAATTCATTTTAGGGATTTTTTCCTTCCTATACAATATTTGAAATTTATTAATTAAAATTGTTCAAGTTTTATATATTACCCGCTCTAAACAAGTTTTCTTTATAATTTATATACAATCCATTATAAGTGCCTTAAATTGAGGGATTTAGTTACATATATTTCCTATTTTTTCTCCTCTCCTGTTTCCCTATTCTCTAACCAACTAGTGATGACCGTAACTTTGGTACTAATTTTCGGTCATTACCCGAAATTTCCACCCCCGGGATCGTGATAGCACCTAACATTTCAATTGTTATGCAAGCTAATGTTAGAGATTCATTAAGCCAATTCTCATACATTTCAATAATTAACAGTAATTAAGCTATAACGAGTTACAATGAAAGCGGAAATTTATAACAGCCTCAATATATATATACTACCCGGATCTGGAGTCACAATTCACAAACTTTTAAGATTTCACTACAAGCAAATGTCTGAAAGAAATACAACAGTTTTCGAAATGAAAGAAAAAGTAAAATGAAATGTGTAGAAGGGGACTCCAGGGTCTGCGGACGTCGGTAGATCTACCTTGGTTCTCCTACCGGATGGATCCAGCAGCTAACCTCATAATCAGCTCGGGCCAGTACCAAAATCTGCACAGGAAGTATAGAGTGCAGTATCAGTACAACTGACCCCATGTATAGTAAGCGTCGAGTCTAACCTCGGTGAAGTAGTGACGAGGCTAAGACAAGACACCTACAAATAAACCCGTGGAGTATAATAATATATGTACCAATAACAACAATAACGGAAACAAGACAAGCAATATTGGAAGGGGGACATGCTGAGGGGATCACAAGATAAAGGATCACAGCAGTGATAAGCACTTTGATCAACCGATATACTTTGAGCAATTAGGAACAAGTAACCACGGTAAAAGGAAATGCACGACATCACCCTTCGTCCTTTTACTCTCAACCTCACCATATGAATCAATTGAAACGGCATGACATCACCCTTCGTGCATTAACTCTCTCATAACATGGCACGGCATCACCCTTCGTGCATTAACACTCACAGTATGGCACGACATCACCCTTCGTGCATTAACACTCACAAAATATGGCACAACATCACCTTTCGTGCATTAACACTCTCCCTCACCAAAACAATGAACAATAACAACAGGAAGATAGAAATAACAAGAACAAGTCTTACTTCAACATTTGGTTCTACATTACCGACCTCAACCATGAATTGATACTCAATCAATACCAAAATCCGTAAACATGATAAGAACGATCAACACAATGATAAACTAGTCTAAGCGTGAATAATATGATCAAGGAAAGCAACAAATACAAGAATAAGACCCACTCGCATGCGATGACTCGATAACAACGCATAGGTACTCGTCACCTCACCTATACGTTGTACCCAACATCTAAACATGTAGAAAATGGGAAAATAGGCCCTAATACCTCAAGCCAAGGTTAATCACGACACTTACCTTGCTCCAACAGCCAAACTCAAAGCTCAACCACGGTTTTTCCTATCAAACGAGCCTCCGAACAGATAGAATCTAGCATATTACCAATCAAACGATTCAAATTAAGCCTTAGGAACTACCCACGATCTTAAAGAATTCAATTTAGGCCTTTATTGAAAAAGTCAACACCGGGCTCGCTTGGTCCAAACCCAAAATTCGGACCAAAACCCGGTTACCCACTCGCCCCCGAGCCCGGATATATAATTAGTTTTATAATCCGACCACAATTTGAGGTCTAAATCCCCAATTTTCGAAATCCCTAGTTTCTACCCAAAAATCCCCAATTCAACCATGAAAACCTTAGATTTTAGGTTGAAATCTTGTGAAATGTAGTGAAATATTGAAAGGAGATAGGTTAGAATCACTTACCAACGATTTGGGGAAGCAGGAGTCTTTGGAAAATCGCCTCTGATGTTTCTAGGTTTGAAAATTTGAAGAATGGGAGAATAATCCCGTCTAAGTCATTTTTAGACAGCTGCAGATGTCGCAAATTGCGAAGCCCGCAAATACGAGAAAAGCTTCGCAAATGCAAAATTCCCACACTTCCGCTACCTTCACAAATGCGAACAAATTGTTCGCAAATGCGGGACCTGAGGATTGCAAATGCGACCCTTGTCTTCGCAAATGCAAAGTTTCCCCTCCCAGCCCACTACTGACAAATGTTATGGTTTCTTCGCAAATGCGAGATCTGCAGGTCTGATGCACACCAGCTATGAATTTCTAAGTTCTATTCACTCTGTATCATATCCGAAACTCATCTGAGCCCTCGGGGCTCATAACCAAACATGCACACAAGTCTAAAAACATCATACAAACTTGCTCGCGTGATTGAATCGCAAAAATAACACCTAAAACTACGAATTAAACACCAAATCGAATAAATTTTTCAAGAAAGCTTTGAAACTTCTATTTTCTCAACCGGATGTCCGAATCATGTCCAACCAATTCCGTTTCTCACCAAATTTCATAGGCAAGTCATAAATATTATATTGGACGCTCCAAAACCAAAATACGGATCTGGTATCAACAAGGCCAAGCAATAATCAATTTTGTTTTGAGTCAAATAAAAGTTTTGTTTTTGCTTAAAACACTTTAATAAATGTGCAGGATGGGCACGATGCAAAATGAACCTTTCTCAATAATGACTAAAATCTCTTTCGAGTTGCGGCTATGGTGGAACGATTTAGCCAAAGAAGGACAAGACGAAGTCAAGAAATATCTGAAAGGTCTCACGGGCTTATTGGAAATCAAGCCTCGGGGTGATATTATAAGAGCATTGGTCACTTGTTGGGACCCGGCGCACAATGTCTTCCACTTCTCAGAATTTGAGCTCACCCCAACTCTGGAGGAAATCACCGGGTACATTGGAAATGCTGAGGTTCCGTTAAGAGGAAAATATTTGGTTGCTCCAAGAGCCATCATGGTGCATCGGTTTTTAGATTCATTAAAGATACCCAGGACAGTCATAATCCAGATTTGGAAAAAGGCTTCTGCACTCTGTGCTTCATATACGACAGGTACGACCACGTGGGAGGGTTTAAAAAGACGGACATCAAGCTATGCGGTAAAAATAACCGTCAAAAATGGGATGAGCACAGACTGGTGGCTTTCATGATAACCTTTTTGGGCCTCCTGGTGTTCCCAAGGAAAGACGAGAATAGTGATATAAAAGTAGCCGGGATCGTCAGTACCTTGCTTACTCAAGATAAAAGCACTCTTGCGCCTATGATCGTGTCTGACATTTTCCGAGCTCTCACTGCCTGCAAAGCCGGAGGCAACTTTTTTAAGGGGTGTAACTTGTTGCTACAAATGTGGATGACCGAGCATCTATGCCATCGTTCCCAGCTCTTGATTTATGGTTTGTTTGACAAAACTAGTATAGAAGAGTTTTACACAAGGATTGACGAGGTTAGTCTGCCTGAAGGAGTAATAGCGTGGATATCATACTTTCGTACTCTCACGGACAGTCAGATACAGTGGACGTTGGGATGGTTGCATGTTGAAGAAATCATATACATGCCAGCAGCTAGGTCGCATTTTCTTTTGATGGGACTTAAGAGCATCCAGACTTATGCTCCATGTCAGGTTCTGAGACAACTCGGGAGATGCCAAACAGTGCCACGGGAGGAAGATCTTAGTGCTCAAGTAATTGAGATTATCCCTGACGGACAGTTTCCCGAAGCAAAAGTCAGCGGGATTTGGAATGAATGTCAATATCTACAAGCAAATACTTGTGTGCAGGATCGGGCCAAAGGAGAAATGTCGCCGGAACTCGAGCTAAGGACCTCTGAATTTGATTCAGGGCATATGCCCAGGTCCCATATTACATTAAGAAACCCACCGGGATCGTCAAAATATGGGTCTAGATCCGTTTAATTAAAACGTTGATCTAAGTCAACTAAAATTAACTTTTAAGGCAAAAATTCTTATTTTTATCAGTTTTTAGCAAATAAGCCTTCCGGGTCAATACCCAGACTGAGCACGTAGATCGAGAAAAACTAAAATGAAGTTCTAAAGGCTTCTAAACACAGAATTTGGTTCCAACACATAAGATGACCTATCAGATCATCATATTCTCCACCTTTAAAACAACTGTTCGTCCTCAAACGGATATAGAAAAGTACCTGGACTGGTGAAAAGGTGGGGATATCTACTCCTCATGTCCGGTTCAGACTCCAAGGTAGCTTCCTCAATGAGCTGACCTCTCCACTGCACTCGAACTGAAGGATAACTTTTCTATCTCAACTGACGAACCTGCCAGGCTAGAATAGCCACCGGCTCCTCCTCATAAGTCAAATCCTTGTCCTGTTGGACAGTGTTGAAGTCTAACACATGGGATGGATTGCCTTGATACTTCTGGAGCATGGATATATGGAACACCGAATGAACTGTTGATAAACCAGGTGGCAACGCGAGCCTGTAGGCCACCTCCCCCACACGCTCAAGAATCTCAAAAGGCCCGATATACCTAGGGCTCAACTTGCCCTTCTTTCCGAACCTCATTACACCCTTCATAGGTGACACCCGAAGCAACTCTCTCTCTCCGACCATGAATGCAACATCACAAACCCTACGGTCGGCATAACTCTTCTGCCTAGACTGAGTTGTGCGAAGTCGATCCTGAATAATCTTGACATTATCCAAGGCATCATGCACTAACTCTGTACCCAACAACAGAGCCTCCCCCGACTCAAACCATCCAACTGGAGATCGGCACCGCGTACCATATAATGCCTCACAGGGAGCCATCTGAATACTCGACTAGATAACTGTTGTTGTAGACAAACTCCTCTAGTGGCAAGAATTGATCCCACGAACCTCCAAAGTCTAAAACACAAGCGCGAAGCATATCCTCCAATATCTAAATAGTGCGCTCGAACTGTCCGTCCATCTGAGGATGAAATGTTGTGCTTAGCTCAACCCGCGTGCCCAACTCACACTGTATTGCTCTCCAGAAGTGTAAGATAAATTGTGTACCTCGATCAAAAATGATAGACCCGGGCACACCGTGAAGACAGATGATCTCGCGGATATAAATCTCTGCCAACCACTCTAAAGAATAAGTAACTGCCATAGGAATAAAATGCGCTGACTTGGTTAGCCTGTCCACAATGACCCAAACTGCATCGAACTTCTTCTGAGTCCGTGGGAGTCCAACAACAAAATCCATAGTGACACACTCCCACTTCTACTTAGGAATCTATAACTTCTGAAGTAAACCACCAGGTCTCTGATGTTCATACTTTACCTACTGACAATTTAGACGCCGAGACACATGTGCAACTATATCTTTCTTCATTATCCTCCACCAATAATGTTGCCGCTAGTCTTGATACATCTTGGCGGCGCCTGGATGAATAGAATACCAGGAACTGTGAGCCTTCTCAAGAATCAACTCACGAAGTCCATCTATATTAGGAACACAAACACGACCTTGCATCGTCAAAACTCCATCATCTCCAACAGTAACCTGCTTGGCATCATCGTGTCGCACTATGTCCCTAAGGACAAGCAAATGAGGGTCGTCATAGTACCAATCTCTAATACACTCAAATAAAGAAGACCAAGCGACTATACAAGCTAGAACACAGCTGGGCTCAGAACATCCAACCTCAAGAACTGATTGGCCAAAGCCTGAACATCTAATGCAAGCGGTCTCTCCGACTGTAATGCACGCAAGGCTGCCCATACTAGCTGACTTCCTACTCAAAGCATCGGCCACCACATTAGCCTTCCCGGGATGATACAAGATAGTGATATCATAGTCTTTCAATAGCTCCAGCCACCTCCTCTGCCTCAAATTGAACTCCTTCTACTTGAACAAATACACATGCTCCGATGATCTATGAATACCTTACACAACACTCCGTACAAATAGTGCCTCCAAATCTTCAGCGCATGAACAATGGCTGCCAGCTCTAGGTCATGAACAAGGTAATTCTTCTCGTGAACCTTCAGCTATAGTAAAGCATATGCAATTACCTTGCCGCCCTGCATCAATACGGCACCAAGTCCAATACGAGATGAATCACAATATACCATATAAGATCCTGAATCTGAGGGCAACACTAACACCGACACCGTAGTCGAAGTAGTCTTGAGCTTCTGAAAGCTCGGCTCACACTCGTCTGACCATCTAAACAGGGCACACTTCTGGGTCAACCTTGTAAATGGGGCTACTATAGACAAGAACCCCTCCACAAATTGACGGTAATAACCCGTCAAACCCAAGAAGCTACGAATCTCTGTGGCTGAAGTAGGTCTAGGCCAGTTCTGAACTGCCTCAATCTTCTTGGATCCACCTAAATACCCTCTGCTGATACAACGTGCCCCAAGAAGACGACTGAGTCCAACCAAAACTCACATTTTGAAAACATAGCATATAACTAGTTGTCTCTCAGAGTCTGAAGTATGATCCGAAGATGCTAATCGTGCTCCTCTCGACTGCGGGAGTAGATCAAGATATCATCAATGAACTCAATCACAAAGGAATCTAGATAAGGCTTGAACACCCGGTTCATCAAATCCGTAAATGTCGTTGGGGAATTTGTCAAGCCAAATGACATCACTAGAAACTCATAATGCCCATATCGAGTCCGAAAAGCTATCTTAGGGATATCGGATGTCCTAATCCTCAACTAATGGTAGTTAGACCTCAAATCGATCTTTGAAAATACCTTGGAACCCTGAAGCTAATCAAATAAGTCATCAATCCTCGGCAATAAATACTTGTTCTTGATAATGACTTTGTTCAACTACCTGTAATCAATGCACATCCTCATCGATCCATCTTTCTTCTTCACAAACAATAGGAGCGCAACCTAAGGTGAGACACTAGGTCTAATGAAGCCATTATCAAGCAAATCCTCCAACTGCTCCTTCAATTCCTTCAACTCTGACAGGGCCATGCGGTATGGCAGAATAGAAATGGGCTGAGTGCCCGGAACTAAGTCAATACAAAAGTCGATATCCCTGTCGGGCGGCATTCCCGGCAGGTCCGCAGGAAATACCTCTGGAAACTCATGGACAACTGGTACTGAATCTATAGAAGGAACCTCTGCACTAGAATCGCGAGCATAAGCCAAATAAGCTAGACACCCCTTTTCGACCATACACCGAGCCTTCATATAAGAGATAACCCTGTTGGTAGAATGACCAATAGTCCTTCTCCACTCTAATCGAGGCAACCCCAGCAAGGCTAAGGTCACACCATCTTGGCGGGACAATCCAATATAGTGTGATAAGGTGACAACCAATCCATCCCCGAGATAACATCAAAGTCTACCATATCAAGAAGCCAAAGGTCCATACTAGTCTCGAGACTCCTGATGGTAACTACACACTAACAATAAATACGCTCTACTACGATAGCATCTCCCGTCGGTGTGGACACATACACGGGGGCACTCAAAGAATCACGGGGCTCAACCAAATATGAAGCAAAATAGGAGGACACATACGAATAAGTAGAACCCAGATCAAATAGAACTGAAGCATCTTTACTGCAAACTGAAACCGTACCTGTGATGACAACGTCAGAAGACTCAGCCTCAAGTATGGCTGGAAAATCATAACATCGGGGCTGGGCCCAACCACTCTGGACTGCATCTCTAGGATGGGCCCTAGCTAGTTGGCCTCCACTTCTAAGAGCCTGACCTCTACCTCTAATACCCTTGGATGTCTGACCCCTACCTCTAGCTGGCTGAGCGGGGGTGAAACGCCCAGTTTCGGGACCATGGCACGAGAACCCTGATGCTAAGAACTATTTGATGCACGAGGACAAAATCTAGCAATGTGCCTTGGATCACTACAGGTATAACAGGACCTCGGTTGCTGTGACTGATGACCCTGAAATTGACCCTGCCTACCCGAGTAACCACTCTAAAAATTCTGGCGCGGAGGTGCACTAATAGGATCTAGTAGTGTACTATAGGTTAGCTGGTCGGAATAATGCATATGAGGGCCACGACTACCAGAAGCATATGAAGTCCACGACTAGCTGCTCGGAATAATGCATATGAGGGCCACGACTAGTTGGTCGGATACCTGGAGTGCTGAATGAAATGACCTGGGAGGATGCCCTCTACCAAAACTACCAAGCCCTCCAGATGAGGCTCCACTGAATCAGCTGGAGTGATGAGGCCTCTTGTCAGACCCCTGACCACTCCCCGGAGCTAGAACCATCTCGACTCGCCTGGCAACATTGGCAGCCATCTGAAAAGGAATCTCACTCCCAGTATCCTTAGCCATCTGCAATCTGATAGGCTGAGCAAGTCCCTCAATAAACCTCCTCACCCCCTCTCTCTCGGTAGGAAGCAAAAGAATAGCATGACGGGCCAGATCCACAAAACAGGTCTCATATTGAGTGACAGTCATACTGCCCTGCTGGAGACACTCGAACTACTTACAATAGTCCTTTCTCAGGCTGACAGGAAGGAACTTCTCAAGAAATATCTAAGAGAACTGGTCCCAAGTAAAAGCATGTGACCCGGCTGGTCTGGTCAATACAAAGTCATTCCACCATCTCTTGGCAAAACCAGTCATATGAAATACAGCAAAATCGACCCTATTGGTCTCCACTATCTCCATGTTTTGTAGCACCTCATGGCAACAGTCAAGATAATCTCGGGGGTCCTCAGAAGGTGCACCACTGTAGTGAACTGGAAAGAGCTTGTTGAACTTGTCCAATCTCAATAAGCTCGAGAGTCATAGCATGACCATCACCAGCCTGTTCTGCAACAACTGGCTGAACTACTCCAACTGGTTGAGTTGTTGGAGTCTGATACTGGGGAGCCACCTGCTCTGGGGTGTGAGTAGCAGGAGTCTCTGCTCCTCCTCTAGCCTGAGAGACAGCTGGTAGCATGGGAAAAGTGCCAGCCTGGGCTACACTCTCCATAAGGCCCACCAAATGGACCAAAGCATCCTAAAGCGCTGGTGTGGCGATGAACCCCTCGGGGACCTGAGCTGGTCCTGCTGGAACAGTCTGGGCTGGAGCCTTCTCATCAAACTCCACTTGAGGCTCCACTGCTGGTGCTGCTACTATGATTCTAGGCTAAGTCCTGCCCCTGCTTCGACCTTTGATACGACCTCGACCTTTGCCCCTCATAAGAGTTGTCGCTGGGGGCTCTGGCTTTTGCTCGGCTGAGGATGCAGTACGTGTTCTTGCCATTTGCGAAAGAAAAAGAGTAGAATAGTTCAATTAGCAATTAGAGAACAAAATCGCACGATAGAGAAGAATAGAAGTTACATTGTTCCTAAACTCTATAGCCTCTGGGAGATAAGTACAGACGTCTCCGTACCGATCCCCCAAACTCTACTAAGCCTGTTCGTGAATTGTGAGACCTAGGCAACCTAGTGCTCTGATACCAACTTATCACGATTCGGAATTCCCACCCTCGGGACCGTGATGACGCCTAACATTTCACTTGCTAGGCAAGCCAACGATAGAGATTCATTAAGCCAATATAATTAACAGTAATTAAGCTATAACGAGTTACAATGAAAGCGAAAATTCATAACAACCTCAATATGTATATTCTACTACTCGGATCTAGAGTCACAATTAACAAACTTCTAAGATTTCACTACAAGTAAATGTCTGAAAGAAATACGACTGTTATCGAAATGAAATAAAAAGTAAAATGAAATGTCTAGAAGGTGACTCCAGGGTATGGATACGCCGGCAAATCTACCTTGGGTCTCCTATTAGATGGATCCAGCAGCTAACCTGACGATTAGCTCGGGCCAGTACCAAAATCTGCACAGGAAGTGCAGAGTGCAGTATCAGTATAACCGACCCCATGTACTGGTAAGTTTCCAGTCTAACCTTGGCGAAGTAGTGACGAGGCTAAGACAAGACACCTATAAATAAACCTGTGTAGTATAACAATATATGTACCAATAACAACAATAAAGAAAACAAGACAAGTAATATTGGGAGCGGGACATGCTGAGGGGATCACAAGATAAATGATCACAGCAGTAATAAGTACTTTGATCAACCGATATACTTTGAGAAATTAGGAACAAGTAACCACGGTAAAAGAAAATGCACGACATCACTTTTCGTGCTTTTACTCTCAACATCACCATATGAATCAATAGAAACGACACAACATCACCTTTCGTGCGTTAACTCTCTCATAACATAGCACGACATCACTCTTCGTGCATTAACACTCACAATATGACACGACACCATCCTTCGTGCATTAACACTCACAAAATATGGCACGACATCATCCTTCGTGCATTAACACTCTCCCTCACCAAAATAATGAACAATAACAATAGGGAGATAGAAATAACAAGAACAAGTCTTACTTCAATATTTGGTTCCACATTACCGACCTCAACCATAAGTTAATACTCGATCAATACCAAAATCCGTAAACATGATAAGAACGATCAACACAACGATAAACTAGTATAAGTATGAATAATATGATCAAAGAAAGCAACAAATACAAGAATAAGACCCGCTCGCATGCTATGACTCGACAACAACGCAAAGGTACTTGTCACCTCACCTATACGTTGTATCCAATATCTAAACATGTAGAAAATAGGCAAATAGGTCCTAATCCCTCAAGCCAAGGTTAACCACGATAGTTACCTCGCTCCAATGGCCAAGCTCAAAGCTCAACCACGACTTTTTCTCTCAAACGAGCCTCCAAACCGATAGAATCTAGCATATTACCAACCAAACGATTCAAATTAAGCCTTAGGAACTACCCACGATTGTAAAAAATTCAATTTAGACCATTATTGAAAAAATCAACAAAATATTAACACCCGAGTCCGCTTGGTCTAAACCCGAAATTTGGACCAAAATCCGATTACCCATTCACCACCGAGCCCAGATATATAATTGGTATTGGAATCCGACCTCAATTTGAGGTCTAAATCCTCAATTTTCGAAATCCCTAGTTTCTACCAAAAAATTCCTAATTCCACCATAAAAACCTTAGATTTTAGGTTGAAACCTTTTGAAATGTGGTGAAAGATTGAAAGGAGAAATGTTAGAATCACTTACCAATGATTTGGGGAAGAAGGAGTCTTTGAAAAATCGCCTCTTATGTTTCTAGGTTTGAAAATTTGAAGAATGGGAGAAAAATCCCGTCCAAGTCATTTTTACATAGCTGCAGATGTCGGAAATGCGACCAGGGCTTCGCAAATGCGAAACTCCCACACTTATGTTGCCTTTGCAAATGCGAACAAATTGTTTGCAAATGTTGAACCTGAGGATCGCAAATGCGACCCTTGTTTTCGCATATGCGAAGTTGCCCCTCCCAGCCCACCTCTCGCAAATGTGATGGTTTCTTCGCAATGCGAGCCTTGCAAAAGCGAGATCTGCAGGTCTGATGCACGCCAACTATGAATTTCTAAATTCTATTAACTCCGTAACCTATCCAGAACTCACCCAAACCCTCGAGACTCCAAACCAAACATGCATACAAGTCTAGAAAAATCATACGAACTTGCTCGCGCGATCGAATTGCCAAAATAACACCTAGAACTACGAATTGAACACCAAATCGAATGAAATTTTCAAGAAAGCTTTGAAACTTCTATTTTCTCAACCGTACATCCGAATCACGTCAAATCAATTCTGTTTCTTACCAAATTTTACAGGCAAGTCATAAATATTATATTAGACTTGTATCGGGTTCCGGAACCAAAATACAAACCCGGTATCAACAAGAATAAATATTAATTAATTTTTTAAAACCATTAAATTTTTAAACTTTTAATTTTCAACAAAAATTCATAACTCGAGCTAGGGACCTCCGGATTCAATTCCGGGCATATGTCCAGGTCCCATATTATAATACAGACCCATAGGGACTGTCAAAATATGGGTCCGAGTCCGTTTACTCAAAACGTTGACCGAAGTCAACTAAAATTAACTTTTAAGGAATTATTTTTAATTTTTATCATTTTTTAGCATATAAGCCTTCCGGGTTAATACTCGGACTATGCACGCAAATCGAGGAAGGCTAAAATAAAGTTCTAAAGGCTTCGAAACATATAATTTGATTCCAATACATAAAATGACCTATCAGTCATCACATTTCCATTCCAATATTCAACCAAATTATCCTCCTTGTTTTTAGTTAAAAATTCGTTAAATTTATTGAAGTTTGTTAAAGCACACAATTCCATTAATTGTGCTAATCATGTATGACAAGAACTAAAATCCAAATTTATCTACAATAAAAAGACTAGATGCACACATTCCCCATGAAAGATTTAAAAGAAAGGAAATGCAAGCAATTGGGAATTTACACGTCATGAGGCTCCCAGAACTATTTTGATATCTAAACAATAACTAATCTAAATACCCAATAAAAAAACATATCCCAGCTAAGTGATGCACATATTTACGGTGTATTACACAAATCTAGAATTAAATTGCACAAATAAAATATAAACTAATATAAGAGAAAGGTGATGATTAAAGATTTTGTTACCATATTACCAGAAAATGATGATGCGCAGTTAATATGTATATACAATATAAAACCTATATAATAATCTGGGTGAAATGTATAGGTGATTTTCTGTATTTACATACTCTATTTCCATAATAATTGCTACTTTTGATGGAGGAGCGAAAAAGAGGAGAGAGAAAAAGTTTGTGTAATGTGGTATGTCTATCTTTATGATACATCTACAACAGTATACTATAAACTAAAAATAAATTTAATACAAGTAATTATACAATATACAATTTACTTACAACTTATCTACAATATTCTTACCTAGGTAAATACAATTACAACATCACACAACTTAGATACAATTTTCATATAAATTTTATACAATTTGTCTTTTGTATGTATTTTGTATATGATTTGTATATATTTTATATGTGGTGTGTTCTTTTTTATCTCTGAAATTCCAATCAAAATTTTCTCTCTTAAAATAATTTTGATACATATCGACAACTTTATATAAAAAGATAGTATTTATAATTTAAATACATTTTATACAATGATTCATACATTGTACAATTATTTTTCAGCTTTCATACAACATTCAAATAAAAATATATATATAATTACAACAGAATACAACTTAAATACAATTTACATACAACTTTAATACAATATATTGTATGTCATGTCTTCTCCTTCTTCTTCTTCTTCTTCTCTTCTTCTTCTTCTTCTTCTTCTTCTTCTTCTTCTTCTTCTTCTTCTTCTTCTTCTTCTTCTTCAAGTTTCAATATGAAATTCAGCCAAAATCAATACTAATCTTCACCAAACACCCTCAAAATTGAGATATAAACTCCAAAGAATATTCTTAAATGTTAGCAACAACACAGAATCCAAACAAAATAATAGTTTTTAAAAATCCAAATTTAAATTCAAAACTTTGAAGCTTTTTAGTGGCTATCAACTGTGGAGAATCAAACACCTTCAAAATTTATTTATCAACAATTTTAATTCGAACACCAATTGTGCAACATGAAAGAAAATTGCTGGAAAAAAAGAGAGGATAAAAAGCAGAGAAAAATGAAGGAAACAAATTGGGGAAAGAACAGAGAAGGATAGAAAGAGAGAGAGACAGAGACAGACGGGGAGAGAGAAAGAGAGACGGAGAGAGAGCGCATGGATGGAAAATAAATAAATCCATATTCAATTCCTAATATAAAGGGATACTTATTAATACTAATTGTATATAATTGGTAAATTGTATATGCCTATGTAATTAAGTTAAAACTTGATTATGGAGAGTAATAAAGGTTCATATGTAGTATATGAAGGTAAAAATTCCTTCATTTTAAATGTGGATTACGACATTTTTTTTGCTAGTTTGATATACCAAGGCTTGGTAACCGATGGCATTACGGAATCTTTATAGAAATTGTCACGATCATATTCACCGTTTATTTTCCTTAACCGATATATATATTTATACATTAATTATACACAATAATATACATAATATATTTTATTTATACATGCAGGGTACGGACGTTGTGCATGTACCCTGTCTAAATGAATAAAAAGTTTTTTAATTAATCATATGAATATTATATTGAAAATTATATTTGAATAATTATAAATAAAAGTGTAAGCTTTTGAAAATGAGGAATGTTGATCCTATAAACCTAACTCAACAAGAGAAGAAATCGCCCAATGAAAGTTCTCAATAATCCTCTAATATTAAAAAAAAAAAAAAAGTTTGTATACAAAGAGTGTAGAGGTTTAAAAGAAATCAAAAGATCATTTTAAAAAAAGGATATTTGTTCAATGAAGTCTGTTTTTTTTTGGGGAGGGGGGGGGGGGAGGGGGTTAATTCGTGTAATTTTTATTTGTTAAATCTTGAGGTCTTCTATTATGGAATTTTTCATCTCTAAATTCCCTGTCAATAGTTTTTCCCATTCAATTAATTTTGGTTTTTAATATTTGTGTTCAACAAGAAATATTAGTTTATATGTTGGATGTAGTTGCATAAATTTTGAAACATTAAAGGATTTACATGGTAAAATTGTGTATAGTTTAAATAGATAAAGAAAATTTTATAAAAAAATAAAGACTCCTAAATTAAAAAGGAGTACAAAGTGCTCGTTCTTTAGCTAATATAAATGACTCCTATATAATTAAACCATATTGGTAAAATTGCAAAGGAAATATGAAATTAAATTGGAATATGCATTTGAGACACAAAGGTTAAAAAAGAATGTAATATGGAGAAGCATAACTATTAAACTATTATCGAGGTAGAGTTTAATGGGATTAGATTTCTGTGGAATTTTACACAAATGATCTTTTGAAAATGAATGAAAGTTATCCATCATAATTCGCTTCGTTTAGGAAAAATAAAAAAAAGTTTTGGATAACGTCTTCTCAATATTTGTTTCTTTTGTTTTTGATTATTTTAGTTCTTTATAAAACTGAGATGAAGAAACAAAAATTTATAATACTCCTAACTATAAATGGAGTTGAAAGTGAATGAAATTTCTTACCGTAAATTGAAAGTACTTGAAATTCTAGAACTAAAAGCAATTTAAAAGTTAAAGTTTTTAATTAGGTGAAGAATTAAATCACTATTCCTAATTAGCAGAAAATTAATTAAATGATCCTATTCCTAAATACTAAAAATATAATCAAATAACTAGTGTAAACTCTATTTTAAAAACGTAAAAAAAAATAAACGACATTTCGCTAAGGGCTTTCGTGCTTTTAATATAACAATGACAGATATTATATATCCTCCGATAATTTTTAGTTTAAGCAATTGGGTGAGCGGCTATTTAGGTTAATAGTTCTATCATTATTTCACAATTCGAAAATACTTACGTCCATGGTCCATGCGCTAAACCAATTATAGTAATAGCACGGGTTAGCTGCTTTTTAATCCTGTAAGTGAAAAAATTGTCATGGAATTTCAAATATAAAAGTAAAACTCTATTATAATGGCTATTTTTCACTTACAGAGACTAAAAATGGGCTATTTGTGACTTTTATCCAAACCAATGAGTGCATTACATGGGTCATGAATCTTTTTTTGCTATAACTTAACTATGGAAGAATAATATATGTACTTTTGCTTCAATTGTAATTCAACCATGGTAATAGTAAACTTATTTTAATTTTCCAAATGTAATAGACTAAACAAAGCTAGACAAAGAAAAATGCACACATAAAAGTTACAAGCTAATACAAAGAGGACCCCAAAAAGAAAAAGGAAACTTTTGCTATATAAATAGAATTTTCACCTGAGACAAGCTAAGACTCAAGAATTTACCATAAAGCTAGACAACTAGCTACGACTTGCTAAGACATTTTTGGTTGTTTACATGACTAAGTTTCGTCAATGTATTCACAGTTAAACTGCAAGACAACTCAATATTCCTACGCTTGGAACTTATCCCCCAAACTTTAAATTTGATAGGCACATCCATGGATAGAGACAAAGATAAATGTTGATTTGAATTCGTGCTATTCATGTTCTTTTCAACTTCCTTAGGCAATTGATCTATTTCCCCGTTATGAAGAATAACCTTAAAATCTGTCGACCTCTTGGGATTTTGGTCTAAATTAGGAAAATTCCCTTGAGCAATTTTTTTCTGCTTAAAATACAAAGAAACACCACCTTCCTCTTCATAATATAAAATTCTTGACCTTTGATTCGGATTCTTGGCTTCAATTGTAATGTCATATTCATATTGAGGACGTTTATGCTGAAGTTGTAATTTCTTGAGTAAGACTTGTTTCACACTAAATTGTGGATCATCATGCTTGGTAAATAATTTGGTAGGACCTATTATCAATCCAATAATACTTCCAATAACAACTAACATTACAACTATGCATAAACAACGACGAGAATAACAACAAGAACGTCGAGGTTTTCGGTTCTGATTTCGGTGGCTTTCAACGATTAGAGCATTTTCAGGTGGTGGAATGCGATAGATTTGATCTTTTGGGACTTGAACAACGTAAGTTCCTGAAGCGAAAGGAAATAGGGTAGTACAAACTGATATAGCTAAAGGTTCATAGTGGCTAATATCGTTATGTGTGGGGGAATTATTATTTGTTGTAATTTGGTTTTGGGGAAATCCATCGCTTTTTTCAGATTGGGACCGCTCCTCCATGGAAGAATGGAGAGCGGTGAAGATGGATGCCTAAGGTTGGTAAGGCTAATGATGGACAAAAGGTGGTGGCTAGTTTTGCATGGGAAAAGGTTGTTGCATTTGCATGGGGGGGAATGGGATGTTGAGCTAAAAGAGTGGAAAA
The DNA here is from genome assembly GCF_000715075.1 of Nicotiana tabacum. Classification (NCBI taxonomy): domain Eukaryota; kingdom Viridiplantae; phylum Streptophyta; class Magnoliopsida; order Solanales; family Solanaceae; genus Nicotiana; species Nicotiana tabacum. The sequence goes on along the minus strand of NC_134099.1, from coordinate 117,570,499 downwards.
TTGAACAACTGCCTTTAAATTAATTTCCAATATTTCTTGCTTTTTGTACTAAATATGATTGGTACTCAAGCAATATGACAAACAAGAAATACAAAACTAGACAAAGAAAGGTGTTTAAATTCTGCCCGTTAATGGTGTAAAAAATATTATACAATTATGTTACTTAATTATAAGAAACAACAAATAAATCCGTGTGATAGTAAATTAATAAATATGGTAATTAACCTTCTGTCACGAGTGAAAATTCACACTCTCGTGCTCGAATATCAAGGAATTGCTAGTAAAATTCAAATCAAAACTAAGAGTATGATGCATAGGAATAATGCTGAATAGGGTGTATTAGTAATGCTGATATTAATTATGCTTGCATTAGTTATGCTTGTATTAGTTATGCTGACATATTTTTTATCCATTGTTTGGTTTGATGTTTTAAAACATTGCACAATTTCTAAAAGAATTGTTTGTTTACAAAAATGCCCTCAAAACTAGTTCACACTCTAACTTTTTAAAAGAAACATATGTTGAGAAATATTTTTATATGAAAAAGTTTACAAAAAATTATTTGATTTGTCTACCTATATTGTAAAATAAAATTAAATATTTATTTATAAAAAAGAAAATATGCTAAGTATTTATTTATTTACTAGGGATATAATTTTATTTCTCACTATTTGGATTATTTTGAACTTGCATTAATATACTAACTAGCATATTTTAATCAAACATAAATTTGAAGGACAATTTTGTCTTTAACTAAGCTAATGTATGCATTAAAACTCATTACATTGCTAATATCATTGTTTTCTATGCATTAGTTATGCATAGGATAATACCAAATAGGATGTATAGCTAATGCTTGCATAACTAATGCATATGTTCAAAATGTGTACCAAATAATATATTATTAATACATAAAGCTAATACATGCATTATTTTATCTAATGCACCCTGCCAAACGACCCCTAAGTGCACGAAAGTGTGTTGTCTGAAACATATGCTTAAACTGAGTAGCGTAGACTCAAAATGGAGCTAGTGTCGTTTTCTCAAAATGGATTTCTACTGGAAGATTTCAAAGACTGAGCATCAAAATCAACTTTATGCTAATCTTCATCTAGTATTTATTCTTATTTCTAAATAATACTCCCTCCGTTTCACTTTATGTAAACCTATTTTTTTTTTGGTTTGTTCCCAAAAGAATGATCCCTTTATAAATTTGGAAATAATTTAGCTTAAACTTACAATTCTACCCTTAATGAGAAGTTTTTATAATCACACAAATACTCTAGCCCCTTTTTGACTTGTTTAGGACCAAAATTTCCAAAAATCTTTATTTTTTCTTAAACTCTGTGCCCAGTCAAACAGGTTCACATTAGTTGAAACGGAGGGAGTATGAACAAAAATTGAAAAGAATATTATCTCTATCAACAACAATATTTGAAATTTTGCTGTCGTTAATTGAGTCTTTGTGATCCAAAAAATTTCAAACAATAGACTTCTTAAAGCTTCAAAGAGTACTAAATTTATTTTAGGTGAGAATATTATACAGAGTATTAGAATTAATAAAGGGGTAATTGTTTAACCAAAAAATAAAATTTTAGTCAAAGTTAGAATTTAGAAGAACACGGGTTACTGATAATCAAAAGAATGTATAAAAGGAAGTAATTTAGGTAGCAAGAGAGTAATCAAGAGAAAAACAAGTAAACCAAAGTTTTCCAATAGTGTTTTTTTTTGTGTCCTTACAATTGATCATATATCTCCCTTTTATAGATATCTTGGAGATATACGTTTTGCCCAAATCATAATGAGGCTATTATGAGTAATTAAAGACATTGAATGCTACATTACATAATCATTACATTCAATACAAATTCTCTAACGTATTCCATATTTAATGCCTGTTAAATGCCGTATCTGGACTCTTTTCTATTGTCAGATTCATTCTTTTTGATTCTCGGACATAAATGACTTAGATAGGTACGGGCGCTGAGTTATTTGAATAACTGTCTGTGCCTCTTCCTCTGCCATTTACTCGTATCTGTTACAACTCGTGCCTCTTGGCTAGTTGTAATTCTTTGACTATTTGACCAGTTTACGTGTCTCGACACGTTACCTTTATATTTAAATACAATTTTTTCCAATACAGATAGTCCCTCCACTTTCCATTTATTCATCAGTTGAATATTTGGGAAGTGGATTTCATTAAAATAGAATTTTTGTCACCATTAATGCTATGGCAAAATTGACGCTTCAATTGTCGCTTCCATTTAATGCTCGGTACACGTGTCATTTTTCCATTGATTCTGCAGTTTTGCAGCCCTTTTCAAGGCTTTTTTACGGCTCCACTATTCACGAAGTGCCATTTATCATTATTATGGTCCTTCCATTACTGCACTTTTACCTTTGGAGATTGCTTATTAATATAAATATAACTTTTTTCCTTGTCTTTTACCACATAAAGCTTATTGAACACTTAATTCCTCAAATCTCAGTTCACTTCTTCCTCACATTATTCTTCTTCGCCATGTCTTCACCAAACCCTAACCCTAAGAGAGTTCCCATTGTTGATACCTTCCCCAATGCCCCTATTAGGCATAGAAGGGGAGGTAGGCTTCGTAGCTTAGGGTCTACTTGTGGTGGTGACTCGTCTATACCTTCTCCTAGTTCTGGTCCTTCTTCTAGAACCAGAGTTTCCCTTTCTCACAAATCTTCTTCTAGGGGTAAAAAACCTTCTGAACTATTACGTGAGCCTTTAGTAGAGGAGATAGTCCCTACAGAACTATCTTTTTACCATGATAGAGAATCTGTTAGGAACTAGGTTTTCGCTTTAGATCGTGCTGATGCTTACCCCACTCAAATTACAGAAGTTTTGACTCATGTAGTTCGCAAAGACTGCCATTGGAGTAATGATTTTTCCATTATTATCCTAATCCAAATCAGAGAATTACTTCTTACTTGACTGGGTTATCTTTTGTTTATATATACCCTTTCACTTTAGGGTTCAAACCAGTTATTGACCCAGTCATTCTTGAATTTTGACGTTTCTTTAATGTATGTTTGGGTCAAATTGGCCCAATCATATGGAGGGTTGTTGCCTATTTGAGACATTTAACCAATATGGCTGACGTTTCCTTTACTTTCCCTCACCTGATTCATCTTTACTCCCCTAGGCTTTTCCGTAATGGCGTTTTTACCCTAGTGGCCAGGAGTAAGAGGGTTTTGGTGAGCCTTGAAGATGACAAGGACCGTGGCTGGTATGCCCGGTTTGTTGCTGCCCCCACTGTTGGCTTAGTGGGCGAGGATAATGTTCCCTTCCCTGAGAAGTGGAATTTTGCACATAAGTCTTTTATCCTTCTCGTGCCTTTTTTCTTCAAGTTTATCAACTTTTCTAATTTTGCCCTTTTTTAGCAACCATGGGATTTGTGAAGGATATTTCCAATTTCCATGGTGGGGTAGATAAATTGCTGAAGACCGTACCAATAGATGATAGGTCTTGGAGAACACTTTCTAACCATTACAGTTGGAAAGTAAAGACTCATGGTAGGAGTTTTTATTTCATCTTTCATGCATATATATATATATATATATATATATATATATATATATATATATATATATATATATATATATATATATATATTTTTTTCTTTATTGCTCTAACTCCCATCCTTCTTTTTATCAGGATTTGTTATTCGAGGAGTTACTACTGAAGCAGTTGCGGCCTCTCGTGTCTCTTCGGGAACCCATACTCCTACGGGGGCTTGTATCTCTTTAGAAAGAGCCTGAGAAATAGTCTTGGGTTCTTTTTTTGCGAAAAGGAAAGCTGTTGAAGAGGAAGACTCTGAAGAAGAGGAAGATGGGGGCTCCCTGGTGATGAGGCCACGATCTAGGAGACGCATCGTCTCTGATGACGAAGCTGAAGGTTCCCCTCGTCTTTCTGTTTCTCTTACCAAACCTGTTGAAACCCCAGTAATAATTCCTGACGATGACATCACTCCTTATGATACCCGTGGTCTATTGATCAACTTTTCATCAGTGGTTTTGGTAGTGGAAGTTTAGGGCCTATTTTAGATGAAATACCATTATCTTCTTTTTCAACTCCCGTGTCTGTGATTCCTTCCTTACCAGCCCCAGCTATTTCGGTTCCTTCTTCTACTGTTTTCACCTTCTTCTACCGCTCCTCCTTTGACAATTCCCCCTCCTATCGTTCATCATACGGAAGTGGGCTCTTCAAGTAGAAGTATCGCTATGAGGAGGGTAACTATTGAAGTTCCTGCTGATAGTAGCCTTTTGAGGAAGTCAGGTCATGCAGATGTATGGCTGGAGCCTTTAATTGGCCCAATTGAAAAAGCAAAGTTGGAGAGCCATAGTTCCATGACTCTAATTAATGATATCGTGCATGCCACTTTGAAGGTATTTTCCTTCTCTCCCTTCTTTACTTTGTAATATTTTTTTATCTTTGGGATTCTTATTTCCTTTACTTTTTTTAGGCCAATCTTATCGGCACAGAAATGATGAACAGAATCCCCCTCTTGGAGAAGGTAGCACGTGATTCTCAATTTGAGGCGATCAATTGGAAGGAATAATTTGAGAGTGCACAAATTGATATGGAAGATTTACAAGAGAACAATACCTTAGAGCAGTAGGAGAGGGCTTTAACTTCAGAGTTAGCGGTTGTAAAAGCTTCCTCAAGCCAAGCAGAAAAAGAAAAAAGAACGTCTCGAATCCTCCTTTTCAGAGCAACTATCTAAGGCCAGTGAAGAGAACAGAGAGTTGAAGGCTCTTTTGAGTCAAAAAGAAGTTTACGCTAGGGAGCTCGTGCAAAGCTTAACTCAAGCAGAAGAAGACCTTCGAGTCTCTGCTGATAATGTGCATCCTTTAGAGAGCTCCCATGACTCTCTTCAAGCTTCTTATAACTCCGCCTTGGCTGAAAATGAAGAGCTAAAGAATGAGATTGCTAATTGGGAAAAGGATTATGAGATCCTTGAAGAAAAATCTGTTGTTGAGGTAAGTTTGACATTTTTGAATTCACGTCGTGATACCCTAATTGAAGCTGGCCAAGCAAACTTCAACCTGGAGTCGGAGTTAGCTAAGATCAATGAAACTATTGAAAAAGCTCAGCAAACTCACGACTTCCCTTCTCTCGTGGTTGAACCTCTCGTGAGTGTTGAAGCTGATACAGGTATCTCAACTCTTTCAAGCCCAATCGAGCCTGTTGCTGCAAGCCAAGTTGAAATCGCATCTGTTGATGCACCTGCCCAAATTAAGCTCGCTGCTATTAATGCTCCTGCTTCAGTTCCACAAACTTCTCAATGACCAGTCTTAATCATTTGAATGATTTTGTTTTTGTTTTTATTTTGGAAAATTGTAATCAAACCCTTAGCTTCAATTGAGGGTTGGTTTTGGAAACGCAAGTCCCCAAGTCTTTTATGGGGCAATTTGTATAAACAATTTCATAGTTTTATGACTAAGTTCGTACTTAGTCTTCAGTTTTTAAGTATTAAGAAGTTTTTCATGTTATTATCTTAAACTTCTGTCTGCTTTATTCTTGCCTTTATTTTTAAAGTCTTATAGAATAATTTGCATTTTTATTCTTCGAAAATGCTTCCGTTAATCTCATGACTAACTAATTTAAATATGAGTTTTATAAAAGAGGGCCCTTTTATATTTCGACACTTAATGAAAAAGAGGACTCAACTTCATAATGGTGTTATCATACGATAAAAGAAATAGGAACACACATGTTTCTTTGAAATAACTTTGACAAGTTTTGAATAATACTTTACATGTATTTGAATTACATCTATAACTTTCTCGCAACTGTTTTTTTGTAACAAATTTTTACAAAAGAAGAATAAGAGACACGGGGTTTTTTCTTATAACCCGTTTTAGTACATAGCCTTTACCCTAACTATAGTGAGGTTTTTCTTTGGCCTTAGCTCGTGGCTCCATCTCATGATTTTGTGACTTTTACTCTGCACTTGACTCTTTTAGGCTTGATTTTTCCTCAATCTTCTTTACCTTCTTTATACACATGTCTGTGTATGTTATGTAGTCCCCCAAGTGTTTGAGTGTTGAAGTATGAAGCCTCGAGCACTTGATAGTTTCTCTTATTTGGTCCTTTTCCTGAAAAGGAAAAATATACAGGACTCGGAGGTGCGATTATAGATGAAGACTGCTTAACCCGTTTGAATTTCTATCAGAATAATTGTAACCCTAGGCCAGGAATTTTAGGTTATTTCGTGTGCCTTACGGGTCATGACTCATCATTTAGTACGGGTTAGCTTTTTGCCTATCATCTAAAATTGTTAGTAAAATTTTAACAATTCAAGAATTAAATTTAAAATGGTGATACCTGACTGTGGGTATTCCTTAGAAATAGTATCTCTTCAAATGAACAACATTCTAATATGAAGGTAGTATCTTTCCATCCATTGTCTCCAGTTCATATGCTCCATTTCCTGCAATATCACGAACTCTATAGGGTCCTTTCCATGTTGGACTTAATTTACCCGCATTAGCTGCCTTTGTAGATTGAAAAACCTTTTTAAGTACGAAGTCCCCCACTTTGAAGAATCTGAGGCGTGTTTTTCGGTTATAATATCATTCTATGACTTGCTTTTGTGCTGCCATTCTTATTAATGCAGCTTCTCTCCTCCCCTCGAGTAAATCTAGATTGACCCGTATCTCCTCTTCATTAGATTCTTGTATCGCCTGTGTGAACCGTGTACTTGGTTCCCCTATCTCAACTGGAATTAAAGTCTCAGCTCCATAAACCAATGAAAATGGTGTTTCTCCTGTACTTATTTTTGTAGTTGTGCGATATGCCCATAAAACTCCAGGTAACACTTCAGGCCTGTTAACTTTTGATTCCTCTATTCGTTTCTTTAAATTATTGATAATAACCTTGTTTGTTGATTCTGCTTATCCATTACCCACCGGATGATAAGGCGTAGACGTAATCCTTTTAATTTGCCAACTTTGAAAGAATTCCGTAATTTGAGCTCCAATAAATTGAGGACCATTATCCCACACGATCTCCTTTGGTACACCGAACCGGCATATGATATTCCGCCAAATAAAATCTTTGACTTCCTTTTCTCGCACCTGTTTAAATGCTCCTGCCTCCACCTATTTAGTAAAATAATCAGTGAGTACGAGCAAAAACTTTACCTGTCCTTTTGCTTGTGGTAGTGGACCCATGATATCCGTTCCCCATTTTATAAATGGCCATGGCGCGATGACCGAATGTAATAACTCCGTAGGTCTATGTATATTGTTACCGTACCTTAGACATTTATCACATTTGGCCACGAAACTTTCTGCTTCTTCTTCCATTTTAGGCCAGTAATAACCTGCCCTAATTAAGGTTCTTACCAATGACCTTCCTCCTGCGTGATTCCCGCAATGTCCCTCGTGTATTTCTTTCATTACATACTCCGTTTGCGAAGGTCCGAGGCATCTTGCTAAGGGACCACCGAACATTTTACGATATAAATTGCCTTGCTTTAAGCAGTACCGAGCAGCCTTCTTTCGAAGCGTATGAGTTTTTTTCTTATCATTAGGGACGGTACCATACTGCAAAAAGCAACAATCTCGTTCCTCCAATCCCAAGTTAAATTATTAAAATTTACCTCATTCTTATCAGGATCGAGAACTGAATGAAATAAATGTATAACTGAGGCATTTGCATCGCTTGCCACATTAGCTACAGATGTGAGATTAGCTAGGGCGTCCTCTTCAACATTTTCATCCCTTGGTATTTGTATAACTTTCCAGGTTTGAAATTGCTTTATCAATTCCCATACCTTTTCTAAGTATTGTTGCATCCTTGCTTCTCTAGCTGTATAAGTCCCCAGCGTTTGATTATCCACGAGTTGTGAATCACTCTTGATTATAATCTTATCTATGCCAATCTCTCGTGCCAATTCTAGACCAGCAATCACAGCCTCATACTCCGCTTCGTTGTTAGTTATGGAGTGACATTTAATAGCTTGTCGAATGGTTTCACCCGTAGGTGGTACCAAGACAATCCCTAAACCTACACCTTTCACATTAAATGAGCCATCAGTGAATAAAGTCCAAGTTCTCGGGTTAGCTTAGCTCCATTGAATACCTATAATTCTTTTTCTGCTTCTAATTGCATCCCCTGGCTAAAATCAGCCACGAAATCAGCTAACACTTGTGATTTTATAACAGTTCTAGGTTGGTATGTGATTTCGTATTCACTTAACTCTATTGCCCACTTAGCTAACCTACCTGATAACTCATGTTTGTGTAATATATTACGTAAAGGGCAGGCAGTCACTACAACGATAGGATGACACTAAAAGTAAGGTCTTAACTTTCTAGATGCCATGATTAATGCAAGTGCAAGTTTTTCTAACTGAGGATACCGCATCTCCGCATCTTACAAAGATTTACTAGCATAATAGATAAGGGATTGTTTACCTTTTTCTTCTCGAACCAAAACAACGCTTACCGCAACTTCTGAAACAACAAGGTAAATGAGTAGTCTTTCCCCAGCCTTTGGTTTTGCCAGCAAAGGTGGATTTGATAAGTATGTTTTCAAATTCCTGAGTGCCTGTTGACATTCCTCATTCCATTCAAAATGATCCTGCTTCTTAAGGGTTGAGAAGAATTTAAAATACTTCTCTGATGATTTAGAAATGAATCTTCCCAAGGCTGCAATTCTCGCTGTTAATCTTTGAACTTCTTTCTTGTTTGAAAGTATATCAGGGATTTCTTCAATAGCCTTAATCTATACAAGATTCACTTCAATATCACAGTTAGAAATAAGAAAACCCAAAAACTTACCTGATGCAACGCCAAATGCACATTTTTCGGGATTTAACTTCATATTAAATTTGCGCAAAATTGAAAATGTGTCAGATAAGTATGATATGTGATCTTTTGAATACTGAGTTTTAACAAGCATATCATCTATATATACCTCCATAGTATTTCCTAAATGCTCTTGAAATATTTTGGTTACTAACCTCTGATACGTTGCACCTGCATTCTTTAGACCAAAGGGCATTACTTTATAACAGTAAGTTCCCCTGTCTGTTATGAATGAAGTTTTTTCTTCATTTCCCGGATCCATTTTAATCTGGTTATAACCTGAATATGCATCTAAAAAACTTAATAATTTGTGACCCGTAGTCACATTAATCAATTGATCTATGTGTGGTAGTGGAAAAGAATCTTTAGGGTAGACTTTATTAAGATCTGTATAATATACACAAACCCACCACTTATTGTTCTTCTTTGGAACTACAACAGTGTTAGCTAACTAGTTAGGATACTTTACCTCACGAATGGAACCAATTTTTAGCAATTTTTGGACTTCTTCTTGAATCACCTGATTCTCGAAAGTTCCTTGCTTTCTTTTCTTTTGCTTGACAAGAGGGTATGATGGAGCTTCATTACTTTATGAGTCATCACCTTCGGTGGTATTCCTGTCATATCAGAGTGGACCAAGCAAAGCAGTCCACGTTAGTTTTCAAAAATTCAATTAACTTACCTCTCATACCTTGGCTAAGATTGGCTCCAACATAGACTTTTTTATCAGGCCATTGAGCAAATAACACGACAGGCTGTAACTCCTCTATTGTTGTTTTGATATTTTCATTCTCTTCTGGTTCTTGAATGGTATCAGGCCTTGAATCTACATCTGTTTGCCTTTGTTCAGTTGAGGTTTGTGTTGTGGTGTCCTCAACTACCTTCTGTGATTGCTATTTACCTTCATTTCTCGTGCTTGTATCTGCAACAGAGTTGATAGCCCTGGCTGTATGTTGATCTCCATGAATTTGACAAATTCCCCATGGCGATGGAAATTTAATAACTTGATGCAAGGTTGAAGGAACAACATCCGTTTCGTGGATCCATGGTCTCCCAAGAATCATGTTGTAAGCCATCTCCATATCTACCACTTGGAACTTTGTATCTTTGACGACTCCTTCAGCAAATGTGGTGAGTGTTAACTCTCCTTTTGTGAGGACACTAGAATTATCAAATCCAGATAGAGTATGCGCCTTTAGTATCATTTTATCTTCAGCTTGCATCTCACGTAATACTCTTAGCAAAATAATGTTCACGAAACTACCTGGATCAATCAAAACTCGTTTCACATTAGTATCATGTACAATTAAAGATATTACTAGTGCGTCGTTATGAGGGGTTAATACGCCATCTGCATCTGCGTCACTGAATGTAAAGTTGTCTTCCTCTAAAATATGCCGCACCCGTTTCCCTTGGGTAATTGTTACTTTGGAAATTTTGTTAGCTGCAGTATCTGATATACCATTGACGTCTTCATCCCGACTTATAACGTTGACAATTCTTTTGGGATAAGGTGGTTTTGGAGGCTCCTGTCTGTTCTTCATATAAGCTTGCTTGCCTTTCTCATTGAACAACTCAGTAAGATATCCTTGTTCAAATAAATGATCAACTTCACTTTGTAACAATCTGCAATCTGCTGTTTTATGTCCGTGTATGAAACTCGCACCAATGGTTAGGGTTGCGCCTGTTTGGATTTGATCTCATTTCCTTTGGCCATCGAACCTTATCTCCCATGCTTCTAAAAACAACTACGAGCTCGAAGGTGCTGACATTGAAGTTGTAACCACTGAATCTCACTTTTAAATTTCTATCATCATCTCGTGACTCATAGTTGTTTCGCTCGTTCCTGAATCTTGATGAAAAACCTAATTCTCTATTTCTTGATCTGTGATCGTACCTCTGATTATCCTGCTTTAACCGTGAGTCCTTTACCGCAGGTCCCATGTAAGGCTCGTACCTGTTTTTACCGGATCTCTTTTCAGTCTCCGCATGCCTCGAACTTACCTTTTCTTCTTTTTGAACTTGTGGAACAGTATCTTCCTCAATCCTCAGCTTCGTGCTATACCTGTTATAAACATCATTCCACGTTGTAGCTGGGAATTCTCGAAGGCTTTCCTTGAGTCTCCTCGTAGCTTCCGAGGTTTTTTCATTCAAATTACTTGTGAAAGCTATAGCTGCCCAGTTGTCAGGTACACGTGGCAATGTCATTCTTTTACGTTGAAATCTGTCCACGAATTCTCTAAGTAGTTTTGAGTCCCCTTGCTTGATTTTGAAAATATTCTCCATTCTTTTCTCTACTTTTTGAGTTCCCGAGTGTGCTTTGATGAAAGAATCTGCAAGCTCAGCAAAAGAATTTATAGAATTTTCGGGTAAAAGAGAATACCATGTTAGCGCTCCTTTGGTGAGCGTTTCACCAATTTTTTTGACTAATACTGATTCAATCTCCTGCTTAGTCAAATCGTTGCCTTTTACGCCCGTTGTGAATGCAGTCACATGATCTCGTGGGTCTGTTGTTCCATCATATTTTGGAATATCAGGCATTTTGAACTTTTTTGGAATTGGGAGTGGAGCAGCACTTGGCTTCCAGGGTTGTTGCGAATATCTATCCATATCTACCCCTTTGATTATGGGCGACACCCCGGGTATCTGCTCTATGCGCTCACTTTGCTCCTTGAGCTGTTTCTGCAAGGTTAGTACTAAATTTTGTAAATCAAAATTAATTACATTACCTGGTTCTCTCTCATGTGATTCACTGGGAGTTCCACCGCTGCCTGAGTTAACAAGCCCGGAACGAGGGTTTTCCAAAGTGTTATTATTTGGAGTAGGTGTGGGTGTTGCAACAGGTAACTAGTTAACAAGTGCCTCAATAACTTTGTTGACCTGAGCAGCAATTAATTTCTGCAAAGCTTCATCAACAACTTCAACATTTTCAAATTAAGCATACTCGTTTATTTGAGACCCATCAAGAGTACCCTCACGAGTTTGCCGTGGAGAGTCTCGTGGAGTAGGAACTTGAGTGTTAATATTCTGTGGATCTCCCTAATTTTGTTGGTTCTCTTGGTTTCCTTGAGTGTTGTCATTGTTGTTCGACATAATTGATGCAACAAGGAAAGTTAAGTGAAAAGAAAATAGATTATCAGTTTCCCGGTAACAGAACCAATTTGTTTAACCAAAAAATGAAATATTAGTCAAAGGTAGAATTTAGAAGAACACGGGTTTCTGATAATCAAAAGAATATATAAAAGGAAGTAATTTATGTAGCAAGAGAGTAATCAAGAGAAAAACAAGTAAACCAAAGTTTTCCAATAGTGTTTTTTTTGTGTTCTTACAATTGATCAGATATCTCCCTTTTATAGATATCTTGGAGATATATGGTTTGCCCCAATCATAATGAGGCTATTATGAGTAATTAAAGACATTGAATGCTACATTACATAATCATTACATTCAATACAAATTCTCTAACGTATTCCACATTTAATAACTATTAAATACCGTATCTGCACTCTTTTCTATTGTCAAATTAATTCCTTTTGATTCTCGGACATAAATGACTTAGATATGCACGAACGCTGAGTTATTTGAATAACTACCCGTGCCTCTTCCTCTGCCATTTGCTCGTATCTGTTGCAACTCGTGACTCTTGGCTAGTTGTAATTCTTTGACTATTTGACCAGTCTATGTGTCTCAACACGTCACCTTTATATTTAAATATAATTTTTCCCAATACAGTAACAACGACCAAGGGCGTATCCAGTATAAAGGCTATGAGTTCATTTGAACCCATTAAATAAGATGGGATGTGATAGAATTATAAATCTGAACCCATAAAGTTCAAATCCGGGATTCACCTCTAAGTCGACGACCAACTTGCATTAGAAATTTTTATTTTTAAAACCAACAGCAGAAATAAAAGCAATATAGCATAAATTTTCCCATGGATAACATAATAGTCCAAAAATGAAGAAATATATATATATATATATATATATATATATATATATATATATATATATATATATATATATATATATATATATATTATTCTGAACTAGTTATTTACATTTGAAAAGAGAACGTATTGCACCACTGGAAAACTCCAAGCTCCATAACATCAAGCCAAAGAATTCTGACCTCCCTACACATCAGCCAAAAAAAAACATCAATAATGGGAAGACCATTCTTTTCAGCTATCTCTCTACTCTCTTAACAAAAAAGTAAAAAACAACAGGCATATGAGAGAAAAAGCTTAAAGTTATTTGACGTAAGCCTATAACTAGGCATGTAACCATCTTTGTTTTCAGCTCTCTGTACTCTCTTAACATTTATTCCCGTTGCTCATATATATCAGTATTTAACTTTCGAAGAAAGCTTTAACACATTAGAGTATAATAATTTAGTCTGGAGGTGAGGATGTCATATAGGGGTGGTGGCGCAGTTGGCTAGCGGGCAGGTCTCATAGCTATTGGGAATAAATCCCGTAAAATAATATTCACGGTATTAGTGATAAACGCAGAACACTAAGTTATGGTTAAATCAGCAAGAATAGAAATGCAACAATAATAACACTAAGATTTTACGTGGAACCCCTTCTGAATAAAGGAAAAGCCACGACCAAGAAGAGCAACTGATATCACTATAGCGAGGAATTTTACACTGTGTAGTAACGAGTAAAAATACTCCTAAGACCACTACACCCTCAAAAGAAATAAACACTCTTTTGATTTTTCCACCTCACTACAATATCTCTCACACTCTATTTTTCTTCATAAACTATTTTCTTATAGTTTATGGAATACCTTGCTCTCTCTCTTTTCTCTCTTTGTTGGTGTGATGAAATGAAAGTTAAAGCTCTCCTTTTATAGCTAAAACCGCACTCTCTAAAGACTACAATATTTGACAATTTGCACACCCTTTTCACAATTTTAACAAGGTTGGCTACCAAACCAAACCAAGTCAATAAAATTGGCTACCAAATCATACCAATTCAATAAGGTTGACTACCAAATCAAACCAAGTCAACAAAATTGGCTACCAAATCATTTGAATGAGATGGACACCATATCAATCTCCCCCTACAGTCTCATTCATCTAGAGGAGGTAGCACTATCTTCTAGTTTGAGTGCATGCCGACAAGTTCTTTGCATGGCTCGAACTTGTCTCTTGGTACCACCTTGGTCAACATATCTGCAGGATTTTCACTCGTGTGAATCTTTTTGACTTGAAGTGATTCGTTCTCCACTTGCTCACGAATCCAATGATATCTGACGTCAATGTGTTTTGTTCTCGCATGGTACATGGAGTTTTTGCTCAGGTCTATTGCACTCTGACTGTCGCAATAGACAACATACTCCATCTGTCGCAATCCAAGTTCTTGAAGAAATCTCTTGAGCCATATCATCTCTTTGCCAGCTTCAGTAACCGCAATATACTCCGCTTCAGTTGTAGATAGTGCGACACACTTCTGCAACTTCGACTGCCATGATATAGCTCCCCCTGAAAAAGTAAACAAATATCCAGTAGTGAATTTTTTGTTATCAAGGTCACCTGCCATATCAAAATCTGTATAGCCCTTTAAAATTAGATTTGATCCTCCAAAACATAAGCATTCATGTGAGCTTCCTCTCAGATACCTGAGTATCCACTTTACAACTTCCTAATGCTCTTTTCCTGGATTTTCGAAAAATCTGCTAACAACACCGACTGCATGAGCAATATCTGGTCGAGTACATACCATTGCATACATCAAACTTCCGACGGTAGAGGAATAAGGAATCTTGGTCATTCTCTCTTTTTCCTCCGTTGTTGTTGGACACATCTTCTTGCTCAACTTCAGATGACCAGGAAAGGGGTGTGCGAACTAACTTAGCACTTTTCATATTGAAGCGCTCCAGTACACGTTCTATGTACTTCTCCTGTGACAAGTAAAGCTTCCTTTCGTTTCTCGAACGAGTAATTCTCATGCCCAAAATCTGCTTAGCATGACCCAAGTCTTTTATTCCAAAAGGCTTATTCAACTGTTTCTTCAACTCGTCAATCTTAGAAGTATTCCTGCACACAATCAACATATCATCCACATATAGCAAGAGGATGATAAAGTCATCCTCAGAAAATCTTTGTACAAACACACAGTGATCTGAAGAAGTCTTCTTGTAGCCTTGATCCCCCATAATAGACTCAAACTTCTTATACCACTATCTGGGAGCTTGCTTCAATCCGTATAGACTCTTCTTACGTTTGCATATAAGATTTTCTTTATATTTTACCTTGAAGCCCCCAGGTTGTTCCATATAGATCTCCTCTTCTAAGTCACCGTGAAGAAAAGCAGTCTTCACATCCATCTGCTCAATCTCCAAATCAAGACTAGCAGTCAAACTAAGAACTGTCCGAATGGAGGACATTTTCACGACAGGAGAAAATATTTCGTCAAAGTCAATACCTTTCCTTTGACCAAATCCCTTGACAACCAATCTAGCTTTGTATCTGGGCTTCAAACTATGTTCTTCAGCTTTAACTTTGAACACCCACTTGTTCTTCAAAGCTCTCATGCCCTTAGGCAATTTCACCAACTCATAAGTATGGTTCTCATGCAGAGATTTCATCTCATCTTGCATGGCTTCAATCCATTTATCCTTATGCTCATCTTCTATGGCCTCCGCATAACATTTAGGTTCTCCCCCATCAATGAGTAATACATACTCATTGGGTGAATAACACGAGGAAAGAGTACAAGGTCTAGAAGAACTCCTGAGTGGAATATCTAACTCGTCCACAGCTTCGTGAGTAGGAGCATCTACCTCATCAATATTAGCATTGTTATCACCATCACCATCAATATGCTGATCTGGAATATGGTTTTGGGAATCACTATAATCATTGAGCCCACCAACGTCATCCGCATTTATATGAGGAACTTGATCAAGATTAACTAAACCTTCAGAACTTGGAGATTTTAGCTTCTCCAGTTTGTTAATATCTTCAATGGTTTGATCCTCCACGAAGATAACATCATGGTTTCTCACGACCTTCTTCTCAATTGGATCATATAACCTGTAACCAAACTAATCAAGGCCATAACCAATAAAGATGCACTGTCTTGTCTTGGCAATTAATTTTGACCTCTCATCTTGAGGCACATGTACAAAAGCTTTACAACCAAACACTTTCAAGTGGTAATAACAAACATCCTTGCCATACCAAACTCTGTTTGGAACATCACTTTTCAGAGCAACTGCAGGGGATAGATTAATAACATGTGCGGCGGTCAACAAAGCCTCACCCCAAAAGGAATTCGACAACTTTGCTTCAGAAAGCAAATATCTGACCCTTTCCATCAAGGTCCTATTCATCCTTTCTGCTAAACCATTAAGCTGAGGAGTCTTAGGAGGAGTCTTCTGGTGTCTGATACCTTGTTCCTTGCAGTATTCGTCAAACAGTCCACAATATTCACCACCGTTATCAGTACGAATACACTTCAGCTTCTTTCCAGTTTCTCTTTCAACTGATGCCTGAAACTGC
Source organism: Nicotiana tabacum (assembly GCF_000715075.1). Taxonomy (NCBI): domain Eukaryota; kingdom Viridiplantae; phylum Streptophyta; class Magnoliopsida; order Solanales; family Solanaceae; genus Nicotiana; species Nicotiana tabacum. The sequence continues at coordinate 117,554,140 of NC_134099.1, read as the reverse complement.
TTAAAGACACCCAATACTTAGTCTTTGGTCTTCAAGATGTAGACCTAAAGTTTTCTTGAGCAGTCATCAATAAAGGTAGCAAAATAAAGTGCACCACCCAAAGTCCTTGTCTTCATTGGACTACATAAATATGAATGCACCAACTCAAGCAACTCTGTCTTTCTTGAAGGAGGATGAGACTGGAAAGAAACTCTTTTTTGTTTTCCAGCCAAGTAGTGCTCATATTTTTCTAATTTTGCACTTTCAAAATTTGACAACAATTTCTTCTTGGCCAGAACATTTAGTCCTTTCTCGCTAATGTGGTTAAGCCTCTTATGCCATAACATTGAAGAGTTATGGCTCTCAACGGCATTCACCATATCAATACAGGTAGAGACTGTAGTCCAGTATAGACCACGATGCTTTTCCCCACGAGCCACAATCATGGAGCCCTTAGTGAGCTTCCACTTTCCAACACCATTGGTACTGACATATCCCTCATCATCCAAAACACCAACAGAGATCAAGTGCAAACGAACATCAGCTGCATGCTTTACATTGTTTAAAACTAGTTTAGTTCCAATACTAGTTTCCAAACAAATAGTTCCAACACCAGCCACCCCAGATACACTCTCATTACCCATACTCAAAGTTCCAAAGTCACTCTGAGTATAAGATGAGAAAAATTCCATCCTTGATGTCACATGAGATGCGGCACCACTGTCCACAACCCAGCTTGACTCATCACAAGTAATATTTATCAGATTCGCATCAAGGACGGTAACAAGATTTTCTGTAGTGACGGTGGCCACATGATTGCCATCTTCTTTCTGTTCTTTCTTGTCTCTATTCTCCTTTTTCAAAATCCGGCAGAACTTCTTTGTGTGCCCTTTCTTCCCACAATGATAGCACTCAATATCTTTAAGTCTGCTTCTATTATGTTCTCTATTTTGAGAGCCCCGATTCTTGCTTCTCCCCCTAGAGTCACTCACCAAGACATCTGATGAGGAGGAACCCTGAGATTTTCTTCTCATCTCTTCATTTAGAAGGCTGCTCTTGGCAAGATCCATAGAGATCACACCATCTGGAGCAGAATTTGATAATGAAGATCTAAGAATTTTCCAAGAATCTGGTAGGGAACCAAGTAGAAATAAGCCTTGAATTTCTTCATCAAATTTAATGCCCATAGTAGATAACTGGTTCATGATCCCCTGGAAATTATTCAGATGATCTGTCATCCCGGAACCATCGTGGTATTTTAAACCCAACATCTGCTTTATCAGAAACTTCTTGTTGTTTCCACTTTTCTGAGCATACAGACTTTCAAGGTGCTCCCATATGGTCCGAGCATGTGTCTCGCCAGAAATATGGTTCAAAACATTATCATCAACCCACTGTCTAATAAAGCCGCAAACTTGCCTGTGTAAAAAATTTCACTCTTCATCTGATTTATTATCAGGCTTTATAGTGGCGAAGACATGTTGATGAAAATTCTTGACATAGAGCAAATCTTCCATTTTGCCCCTCCAAATGGCATAGTTTGTGCCATTCAAAGTAACCATTCTACTAGTGTTGGCTTCCATCGTTAATCACAAATACTTACTATTTATTATGAGATCAAAGTAATGTTTTTCTGATGTAGAAGTTCAGACTGTGCTGCAACCACAGAGCATACTCAGACAGAACCTTGGCTCTGATACCACTTATTGGGAATAAATCCTGTAAAATAATATTCACGGTATTAGTGATAAAACGCAGAACACTAAGTTATGGTTAAATCAGCAAGAATAGAAATGCAGCAATAATGACACCAAGATTTTACGTGGAAACCCTTCTGAATAAGGGAAAAACCACGGCCAAGAAGAACAACTGATATCACTATAGCGAGGAATTTTATACTATGTAGTAACGAGTAAAAATACTCCTAAGACCACTACACTCTCAAAAGAAATAAACACTCTTTTGATTTTTCCACCTCACTACAATATCTCTCACACTCTATTTTTCTTCACAAACTATTTTTTTATAGTTTATGGAATATCTTGCTCTCTCTTTGTTGGTGTGATGAAATGAGAGTTAAAGCTCTCCTTTTATAACCAAAACCTCTCTCTAAAGCTTACAATATTTGACAATTTGCACACTCTTTTCACAATTTCAACAAGGTTGACTACCAAACCAAACCAAGTCAATAAAATTGGCTACCAAACCATACCAATTCAACAAGATTGACTACCAAATCAAACCAAGTCAACAAAATTGGCTACCAAATCATTTGCTTCTGAGTAACTCACCCCAATTTTTCCCTACTTTTATACGTAAAGAATCTCAACATATAATTTATTTCTCAAACGGCACTAAATCAAAGGTGTATCTTCCATAGTGAACCAAACTGCAAATGTGTAATTCATGATATGTTAAAAAATGTAAAGATTCAGGGGTATTAACTCCACACCTGAAAAGCTGAAAGTATTTGTGGGCGGCTTTATTACAACGAAGGAGGATGTAACCTGAAGCGGAAGACATAACAACAATTCATGGAGGTTCAAAAAACCACCCACAAAACTGTTAGGATCAGTTTGGCTTTCTATTTTGCTACGTTACGAGTTAGAATAAAATACAGTTGGTAGATTATCTAATATAAATATTCTGTTACAACATTTGTTTCTGATGTGAGTGAACTGATTAGCAGATTGTTGTACTCTTGATCGTCCAAAAGATGCTCAACCCAGTCGTTTCTTCCACTTATGGAACAGTACTAGCCTTGGCATGTTCGGATTGTTCTTAATTGGTCTTCTATTATTGCAGCATTTGATTCTGTACGTTATGAGTAAATTCAAGGGTAGGATGTTGCACACAGGATCGTCCAAAAGATTGCTTGATCCAGATAATGTCATTTCAATTAGCCTTGGCACGTTCGAACTGTTCTTGGCCTTCCGGCAATTGAAAGTACTGATAATCACTTGATGTATTAGGAATATTTCTAGGTGACAAATTATAAGAACCGTACCTGTGATCTCTTCTTGTGGGACGACATAGTTGTGTCGTGCAAAAGATTGCTTTAATCTTCCGGCAACTGAAAGTTCTGATCATCATATGAATTAGGAATATATTACTAGGTTACCAATAATAAGAACCTGTCTCGATCTCTTCTTGTGGGACGACATAGTCGATATCTTGATTTTGATCTTTTCTGATACTCTACAATAGGCTGCTCAAAGTCGGGGTCAACAACAACATTCTCTACGCTGCTGGTAATGATCTCCATTGGAATCTCATCAGAATTTGAACAAAAATTAACTTGCTTTTGATATTGGAGAAACGGCGATCCAATATTTTCATTTGCGTTAGAAGTAGCACAAAATCCGCTATTCTGATCAAGAGCTTGTATAGGGCCAAAAACTGTCCTGAGGATATTTAGCATAATATGGCATTAAAGAAAGAGTCGGTCGAGGTCGACCAGGAAGCAGCAAGATTCATGGCCAAGGTGTCAACCATGACCGAGGTCGAGTATCACTACTAGAAATCCGGAAATTAGCGACCAAAATTGGACGGTCCAAAAAAGCGACCAAAGTTGATCGGTAAAGGAGAGAAAAATATTTTATATTTATTTTAAATAAATTATCGACCAAAATTGGTCGGTAAAGTGGTCAACAAGCTGACCGAACTGGTCAGAGTTGTTTAGTCAAAGAAAATTTCACATTACCAACCAACTTCGGTCAGTAATGTGGGACCCAATTAAATTTTTTTAATAGTTATATTATTATTTAAAATATTTTATAAAATATAAAGAATCTTATTTAAAATTACCGATCAAAGTTGGCTGGTTAATATCGGGGGAAGCATTTACCGACTAACTTTGGTCTCTATACTTTAATTTCTAGAAAATAACGGACCAAAGTTGGTCGGTTATTAGGTCAACATTGGTCAAAATTTAAAATCACTTTTATGTTTACTATCTAAATAATATAAATATAATCCGTTAACACTTTTGTAATACAAGAGATGAATACCGTCACGACCCTAAAACCGACCCGGTCGTGATGGCGCCAATCGTGAAACTAGGCCAGCCGACACAATTTCCAAATTAACCATTAATGAACAAAAATCATTTTTAAGCCTTTAATTAATCAAATATCTCATAAAAGATGTAAGTCTAAATGAACAGTGCGGAATAAAAACACAAGCCCGACATTGGGGTGTCACAATTCATGAGCATCTACTAAGGTCTGAATACAAGGAAGAGTCTAAAAATATACTAAAAACAATCTGAGGAAGAGACGAGGGAGAAGAGCAGCGCTGCGAACGTCGGACAACTACCTTGCTAACTCCAATGACTCTGTACTGAGCAATCAACACTCGCTACCGGGCTCAGAAATACCTGAATCTGCACACAAGGTGCAGAGAGTAATATGAGTACGCCAACTCAGTTAATAATAAAAGTAAATGAAATCTGAGTAGTAAGAAAATACGTAAACCACGTCAAAACGCTACAACAAATGCAGGACATTTCCAACACAGTATGGAAATCATTTACTTCGTAAATCAAGCTCAGTTTCAGTAATAACCTTTGAAAAAAGCTTTCAATAGTTTCAAACGAGTGATAAAACAGTGAGTAAAAATGATAGAAAATGTAGACAACTCCTCGGGTAAAACATGTACTATAAACCGCCCCTCGGGCATAATATCAACAGAACCAGCCCCTCGGGCTACCTCACAATCACTCGTAATCAGCCCCTCGGGCATAACATGAATCAAGAACCGCCCATCGGGTACAACATGGATCAAGAACAGCCCCTCGGGTAACAATATGAAACAACAACAGCCCCTCGGGCTACATCATATCACTCACACTGGGTACCCGCGCTCACTGGGGGTATGCAAACTCCGGAGGGGCTCCTACAGCCCAAGCGCTATAACAAGCCATCTCGTGGCATAATCAATCTGGCCCTCAACCTCATAACAAGCCACCTCGTGGCGTAACAAATCAGGCCCTCGACCTCATAATCGTGAATCAGTACCACACTGCTATGGCGCGCAACTGTTTAACCAGAAAATAGGAATTTCGGTCAAAGCTCAATTTTAGAAGAACTCGGGTTACTGATAATCAAATATGAAACAAATAAGAAAAATTGACTTAAATGATAGCTGAATAAGTAAAAGAAAGTAAACTAAATCAGTATATTTCAATAATATTCCGTGTCCTTACAAATGTTGTTTCTCTCCTTTTATAGCTATTTCTTAGTAATACGTTTCTTTCCTCTCATAACAGAGTCATTATGAGCATTTAATGGCATTAATGTAACGTTATAATTGGCAGTCGTAACTGTTTCGTAAAGATTCTATAACGTTTTCCATCATTGATGCTCATTAATCACGGATAATACTTATCTGTACTTTTTGCTATCTAGGTTCACTCCTCCGATGTATCTTAAAATTATCAAGAGGTCCGAATAACCGTTCCTTCTTGTTTTCTTGAATCTTTACCCGCGCCTGTTAAGGTTCGTGCCTCTTCGACTATTCATTGCCAGCTGTCATTTTGTTATTGATCCACGTGTCTTGACGTGTCAGCACTTAATTAATTCCAAATGTTTAATTTATTTTTCCCAATACAAATAGTTCCCCCACTTTCCATTTATTCATCAATTGAATATTTGGGAAGTGGATCTCACTAAAGCGGGAATTTTTGCCGCCATTCTTCGTATCATTATAACTTCTCCAAAACTGATGCTTCGCATGTCACTTCCATGTAATGCTCGTGACATGTGGTGGATTTTGATTGGTTCTGCAACCCTTCAGCGCCTTTTGAATCTTTTTCTGACTTGCGTCAATCACGAAGTGACAACTCTCATTATGACGCTCCCATCATTACCTTTTTTGTTTGACGGTTGCTTTTGAGTATAAATATAACCTTTGTCTTTTCTTTTCCATAAAAGTTTTCCATCTTTGAATATTCACTCTTGTCTTCTTCCTCGTACAACTATGTCTTCTTCGAACCCTAATCCCTGAAGAGTTCCTATTGTTGATGAACTTCCCCTTGCTCCTGTTAGAAGCAGAAGAGGAAGAAAACTACGCAATTTAGGATCATCTTCTATTCGAGGTGCTTCTTTGCCTCCTCTTAGTTATACCCGTCCTCCTTCTTCTAGAACTAGGGGTTCTCTTCCACATAGATCTTTTGCCAGAAGCAGGGATTCCAATGAGCCAATCCGTGAACCTATAGTAGATGAGATTATCCCTTCGGAACTTTCCTTCTATACTGATAGAGAATCAATTAGGAGCCAGGTTTTCTCTATGTCCTCTCATGATCGTGCTGATGTTTATCCTTTCCAGATTACTAAAGGTTTAATCTTTGTTGTCCGTAGAGATTGCCATTAGAAATTTGACTTCCCAATCATAATTTCTAATGCAAACCAAAGAATCACATCCTACATGACTGGATTTTCTTTTGTGTATACATATCCTTTTACACTAAATTTTAGACCCCACATTGATCATATTATCATCGAGTTCTGTCGTTTTTTCAATGTTTGTTTAGGACAAATTAACCCCATTCTGTGAAGGGCTATTGCTTGTTTAAGGTACTTGGCGAACTTGGCTCATTTTCCTTTTACCTTTTTTCATCTAATCTACTCCCCTAAGTTGTTCCGACATCGGATCCTTACTTTGGTGGCGAAGAGTAAAAGGGTTTTAGTCAGCCCTAGGGATGACAAGGATCGTGGCTAGTATGCCAAATTTTTTGCTGCTCCTACTGTAGGGTTAGTAGGCGAAGAAAATACTCCATTCCCTGAAAAGTGGAATTTTGCATGTAAGTTTTCTTTACAACTTTCTTTTTCCTCTTTTTCCCTTTTCCCCTTTTTTTGAGAAAAGGTTTGTTCTTCCCGTGACTATTTTGCTTTTTCTTTTTTAGCAACCATGGGAACTGTTGAAGAGATTCCCAATTTTCGTGGTTGGGTAGAGAAATTGTTGACCATTGCTCCGATGAAGACTAATCTTGGAAATACCTTTCGAACAGGTTTGGTTGGAAGGTTAAAACTCATGGTAAAAACTTTACTCTTTCCCTTTCTATTTTTGTCTATATTTCATTTAGAATGTGTTTGACCCATCATTTCATCAGGGTTTCCTATTCGTGGTGTTAGTGCCGAGTCAATTGTAGCTTCCAAGGTTTCTTTGGCAAGTGCTCAAGAGATAATTTTGAGTTGTTCATCGAAAAGGAAAGCTGATGCGTCCAAGGGTTCTGAGGAGGAAGAGGAACGAGATGGAAGTTCCTTGATTAGAAGGCTGCGGGCTAGAAGACGCGTCATTTCGGATGACAAAGCTACTCCTCCCCATTCTATTCCTGTGACCGAGCCTGTTGAAGCCACCTTAGTGAGTTCTGATGACAATACTCCTATAGCAACTCACAACTCTTATGAACAACTTGTTTCTCGTGGGTTTGATAGTGAAAGTTTTGATTTGGTGTCTGATGAAGTACCTCTTGCCTCTTTCCCCGTATCTGTTCCGGTGGAATATTCTTTACCTGTTTCTACTATTGCTGTTTCTACCTCGCTTCAAGCTGTTATGACTTCCTCTACAATCCCCACTACTACTATTCCTCACACTGAAGTTGGTTCTTCAAGTGGAAGTAAAGTGATGAAGCAGATTACCATTGAAATCCCTGCTGATGGTAGTCTTTTGAAAAGTCAGGTCGGGCTGACGTATGGTTGAAACCCTTGATTGGTCCAGTTGAAAAGTCCAAACTAGAAATTCATCGTTCTCTGACTTGGATGAATGATATCGGACAGTCATCACTGAAGGTATAAATTTCTTTTCATGATTTATTTCATTCTCCTTTTTTCCAGGATTCTTACCCCCCCCTTTTTAGATCAATCTCATCGGTACGAAGATGACAAAAATTGTTTCCCATATAGAGCAGTTGATGCATGATTATCAAATTGAGGCAGACAACTGGAAAGAACAATATGAAAGCCTTCAGCTTGACATGGAAGTTTTAGAAGAAAGCAAATGTACCTTAGAATAGCAGTTGAGGGTCATGGCTTCAGAGTTAGCAGTTGAAAAAGCTTCTTCCAACTAGATAGGCAAGGACAAAACTCTCCTTGAGTCATCATTTGCCGAACAACTCTCCAAAGTCACCGAAGAGATCAGAGGTTTGAGGGCCTTATTGAACGAGAAAGAAGTGTATGTTGGAGAACTGTAACGATCCGACCGGTCGTTTTGACCTTTTGCATTTTGCTTGCTAGTTCTCGGGCATGACTAGCCCCGTTTGCTGTATTATGACTTATGTAAATCGTCAGTTTTGGTTTTCAAGATAATCAGAATAGATTTGGAAGAACAATTCTCAGTTTGAAGCTTTAAATTTGAAAGGTTTGACCAAGTTTTGACTTTTTAGTATTCGATCTCGGATTTGGATTTTTATGATTTGGTTAGCTTGGTTAGGTTATTTTGGACTTGGTAGCGCGTCCGAAATGTATTTTGGAGGTCCGTAGTAGATTTAGGCTTGAATTGGAAATTTGGCATTTTCCGGCTGGTAGTGGAAATTTTGATATCGGGGTTGCAATGGAATTCCGGAAATTGGAGCAGGTCTGTTGTGTCATTTGTGACATGTGTACAAAATTTCAGATCATTCGGACGAGGTTTGATAGAATTTTTGGTCGAATTCAAAATTCAGAAGTTTTGGAATTCTTAGGCTTGAATCCGAGGGTGATTCGATGTTTTGATGTTGTTTTGAGCGTTCTGAAGGTTGGAACAAGTTTGAATAATGTTATGGGATGCGTTGGCATGTTTGGTTGAGGTCAGTAGGGCCTCGGGTGAGTTTCGTACCATTTTTAGTTGTTGGTTTTTGGCTTCAGGGGTGTACAGTGGGTTAGCATAGATCTGACTGCATTAGCATAGAGAAAATTTGGAAAAATGGAGTTGTGCTATGCGATGGCATAAGTCTTCCCGCGATCGCATAGAGTAAAATCTCTATTGCACTGACCCGACTTTGAAAGCTTATATCTCACAATTTATAAGGAATTTGAAGATGATCCAAAAATAAAAGTTGTAGCTCTTGATGTCTAGTTTTTAGAAAGTTTAGCCAATTATAATTTTGAGTTTTGTACAAAAAGTTATGACCATTATACTAGTGGATATCCGGAAGAGTTGGAGAAACTTGTTGGAAAAATTTGTTCTACGCGATCGCGAGGGAATGACCGCGATCACATAGGGTTAAAGAAAGGCTGAAAAATTTTGTGCTTTGCTATCACATTAGTTTGTCCGCGATAGCTTAGGGTAAATGCCTGGGCAGATTATAAAGTACTCTATTTCGAGGATTTTGGCCATTTTTGTATTTTTGGAGCTATGGAGCTCGGATTGAGGCGATTTTAGAGGGATTTTCAGAGGATTGATTGGAGTAAGTGTTCTTCACTCAAATTTGGTTAAATCTCATGATTATGTCTTGATTCTTATCATTTAATTTGGAAATTTGGGGTGAAAATTGGAAAAAATGGAGGAAGGTTTAGAGAGTTGATTTTGGTGATTTGGATGGCCATTTGATGTCGGATTTTGGTGAATTTTATATGGGTAGACTCGTGAGCGAATGAATTTTCCATTTTTGTGGTTTTTATCGGATTCCGAGACATGGGCTCGGGGGCCGGGTTTGAGCCCATTTCGGGATTTTTGAGTTAATTTGATTATTTTCGGTTGGGCTTTGTTTCTTTAGCGTATATTGATGATAATATACTGATTTTGGTTAGATTTGGAGCATTTGGAGGCCGATTCAAGAGGCAAAAGCATCACGGGCTAAAGTTTGGACCGATTTGAGGTAAGTAATTATTGTAAATATTATCTTGAGGGTATGAAACGCCGGATTTCACATCATTGTGCTACTTTGAGGTGACACACATGCTAGGTGAAGAGCATGGAGTCATGCACCGTTGGGGATTGTGAATTGGTCTGTCCCGTATGACTGTTAAGTCGCATATTTGATTGAAAACTGTTTGATATCATTGTGTTTTTGGAAATTATTACCATGTTTTGGGTCTCGTGCCATATTTGGGCCTCGTGCCAACTGTTTTGGACCCTTAGGAGATTTTTACTACTATTTCTCACTGATTTGACTTCATATTTGTACTCAGTCATGCTGTATTCTTCTAATTTTCATAACTAAGCTATATTTACTCTTTTTGATATTTTAAATGATATTTTGGGCTGAGCATCATGTTTTACTGTTGCTCGAGTGGCTTGAGAGATTTCGGACTGAGTGAGGCCGAGGGCCTGTGTTGTGAGGATATTATGGGATCGGGCTGTGTGTCGCAGCAGTGTGGTACTGATTTATGATTATGAGGCCGAGGGCATGATTTGTTACGCCATGATGTGGCTTGATATGAGGCCGAGAGCCTGTTTGATTATGCCACGAGATGTATTGATATTGTACTTCGGCTGTAGGAGCCTCTCCAGGAGTCTGTACACCCCCAATGAGTGTGGATACCTAGTGTGAGTGATATGATGTAGCCCGAGGGGCTGTTGTTATTTAATATTGTAGCATGAGGGGCTGTTCTTGATCCATGTTTTGCCTGATGGGTGGTTCTTGATTCATGTTATGCCCGAGGGGCTGATTACAAGTGATTATGAGGTATCCTGAGGGGCTAGTTCTATTGATACTATGCCCGAGGGGCGGCTTATGGTACATGTTTTGCCGAGGGGCTGTTTACATTTATATCATTTTTACTCACTGTTTTATTACTCATTTGAAACTATTGAAGGTTGTTTTAAAGGGTTTTACTAAAACTGAGCTTGATTTACGAAGTAAATGATTTCTGTACTATTTTGGAAAGGCACTGCATTTGCTGTAGCGTTATGACGTGGCTTACGTATTTTCTTACTACTCAGCTTTCATTTACTTTTATTACTTACTGAGTTGGCGTACTCACATTACTCCCTGCACCTTCTGTGCAGATTCAGATATTTCTGAACCATAGCGGGTGTTGATTGCTCAGTGACAGAGTCATTGGAGTTAGCAAGGAAGCTGCCCGATGTTCGCAGCCCTACTCTTCTCCCTCTTGTATTCCTTAAATTGTTTTAGTATATTTTCAGACCTTAGTAGATGCTCATGACTTGTAACACCCCGATGTCGAGCTTGTGTATTTATTCTGCACTGTCCATTTAGACTTACATTATGTGATATCTGATTAATTAAAGGCTTAAAAATGATTGTTATTGATTAAATGGTTAATTCGGGAGTTGTGTCGGCTGCCCTAGTTTCACAATAGGCGTCATCACGACCGAGTCGATTTTAGGGTCGTGACAAGAACTTGTTCAAACAATCACCCAAACCCAAGAAGATCTTCGCGTGTCTTCTGATAAGGTCAAGTTTTTGGAGAGTTCACTTGCCCCTTTACAGTCTTCTTACGATGTTTTTTTAGCTGAAAGGGAGGAACTCAAGAGTGAAATTGACCATTGGGAAAGAGACTACGAGGCTCTTGAGGACAAAGTTGCTGTCGAAGTAAGTTGGGCTATATTGAACACACGCCATGACACCGTTATAGAACTTAACCAAGAAGGTTTTAACTTAGGTGTTGAGTTAGCAAAGCTTAAGGAAACCATTGAGAAAACTCATCAAGGCCAATGTTTCTCTTTTCCCATGGCTGATACTCCCGAGCACGTTGAAGCTGATTCTAGTGCGGTGGATGTCCCAACTCCTTCAGATCAAGTCGAGCCTTCTGTTGCCGATGATGCTATTTTGAACCCTTCTCCTGCTCCATAGTGAAATCTTATTTGTGAAGTTTGATTCTTCTTTTTCTTTTTTGTTGGAATATGTGGTGGTTTTACCCCTGGTCCCATTTTGGGGGTTATGTTTTTGGTGGTAACAAGTCCCCAGGTCTTTTCGGGGATTTTTGTAAAAATGACAATTAGTTTATAACTAAGTTCATACTTAGTTTAAACTTAATAGTATTAAGTTTTCATTTTAACTTAATTTTTTCGAGTTTCTGCTATACTCTTTTAATAATTTGCCTTGTTTTTTATAAGTCAAAGGTCTCGTTTTTTAATTCGTGGATTTTTGTCTTACCCTTTTGATTTTTTACATTTTTAGAAATGCTTTATTAACTTCATGGATATTTAAATCGGATATGAATTTATAAAAGAGGGTCCTTTTACATACGACATTTAATGAAGAAGACGTCTCAACTTCATAATGGTGTAAACATACGAAAGGAGAAATAGGAACACACATGTTTCTTGAAATATCTTTGATAATGTTTTCATTCAAACTTTGTCAAGTTTAGATAACATCTTACATATATTTAACTATCTTCTATTACTCTTTCGTAACTATTTTCTTTACAACAGATTTGCAAAAAAGAAAATCCAAGGGTTTCTTTATAACCTATGGCTAAATACTGCCGTTAACCTAAACACTGTAAGATTTTGAAATCTATATCCACGAGTGTACTTTTCACAGTTTTTTTATCAGGCTTGTGTTATTGGCTCGTGACTTTGCTCTGAACTTAATATTTGATGAGTAGACTTTTAGGCTTGACTTGAAATTTAATTATTTTCAGTCTTCTTTGCGTTCCTTATACATATATATTTATATTACATAGTCCCCCAAGTGTTTGATCTTTGAAGTATGAAATCTCGAGCACTTGATTATTCCTTCCATATGGTCCTTTTCTTGAAAAGGAAAAATATACGGGACTCGGAGGTATGGTTTTAGATGAAGACTGCTTAATCCGTTTAAATTTTCATAAGAATAGTTGTAACCCTAGACCGGGAATTATGTTATTTCCACGTGTCTTTCAGGTCGTAATTCATCATTTAGTGTGGGCTAGTTTTTTGCCTATCATCTAAAATCGTTAGTAAAATTTTAATAATTCAAAAACAAAAATCGTTAGTGAGGATACCTGCCCGTGGGCATTTCCTTTCTTTAGAAGTAGTATCTCTTTAGATGAACATCATTGCAATTTGAAGGTAGAATCTTGTCATCCAAAGTTTCAAGCTCATATGCTCCTTTTCCTGTGATACCATGCACCTTATAAGGCCCTTCCCAAGTTGGACTTAACTTTCCTGCGTTGGCTTCCCTCGTGGATTGGAAAACTTTCTTGAGTATGTAGTCCCCAATCTTAAAGTATCTGAGGCGAGCTTTCCGATTGTAATACCACTCAATAACTTGTTTTTGTGCTACCATCCTTATTAGTGCATTCTCCATTCTTTCTTCAAGCAAATCCAGGTTTACCTGCATCTCTTCTTCATTTGATTCTTCAGTAGCTTGAATATATCTCGTACTTAGTTCCCCTATCTCAAATGGAATTAAGGCTTAGCTTCGTGCACAAGTGAAAACGCTATTTCTCCCGTACTTATTTTTGTTGTTGTTCGGTAAGTCCATAAGACTCCAGGTAGTACCTCTGGCCAATTGCCTTTAGATTCTTTCAGTCTATTCAAGTTCTTGATAATGACTTTATTTGTTGATTCAGCTTGTCCATTACCCACCAGATGGTAAGGAGTTGAAGTAATCCTTTTAATTCGCAAACTTTGGAAAAATTCTGTGATTTGTGCACCTATAAATTGCAGGCCGTTATCATATACGATTTCCTTTGGTACCCCGAATCGGCATATGATGTTCTGCCATATGAAGTCTCTGACCTCTTTTTCTCGTAACTGTTTCAAAGATCCCGCTTCTACCCACTTAGTAAAATAGTTAGTGAGCACTAATAAAAATCTTACCTTGCCTTTGGCTTATGGTAGTGTACCTACGATATCCATCCCCCACTTCATAAAAGGCCATGGTGCAACGATCGAATGTAATAATTCAGCTGGTCGATGAATGTTGTTACCATATCTTTGGCACTTGTCACATTTTGCCACAACATTTTCGGCATCTTCTTCAATTTTTGACCAATAATAGCCGACTCTAATCATGGTTTTTACCAAAGATCTTCCTCCAGCATGATTTTCACAATGTCCCTCGTGTATTTCCCTCATCACGTACTCGGTTTGAGAAGGCCTGAGGCATCTTGCTAAAGGACCACCAAACATTTTTCGATAAAGATTGCCTTGATTTAAACAATAGCGAGCATCTTTTTTGCGAAGTGCTTGAGCTTTTTTCTTATCCTTATATGAAATTCCATGTTGCAAAAAATTGACAATCTCGTTCCTCCAATCCCAAGTTAGATTATTGTAATTTGTCTTGATCAAGTACTGAATGAAACAAATGAATCATGGAAGCATTCTCTTTATTTGTCACCTCTGTAGCAGATGCAAGATTAGCTAGGGAATATGCCTCAGCATTTTATTCCCTTGGTATTTGCATGACTTTCCAAGTTTGAAATTGCCTGACCAAATCCCAATCCTTTTCCAGGTATTGCTCCATCCTCACCTCTCTGGCTGTATAAGTCCCATGCATCTGGTTAACAACAAGCTGCGAGTAGCTTTTGATTACTACGTGCTCTATTCTGAGCTCTCGTGTCAACTCTAAACCTGCAATCACAGCTTCATATTCTACCTCATTATTAGTAATTGGATGTCACTTTATTTCTTGTCTTATGGTTTCACCCGTAGGTGGTACTAGGACAATGCCCAGACCTGCTCCTTTTACATTTGATGAACCGTCAGTAAATAAGATCCATGTACCTGGATTAGATCCGTTCAATATCTGCAGTTGTTTTTCTGCTTCTAACTGTATCCCTTGACTAAAATCTTCCACGAAATCTGCTAAAACTTGTGACTTTATGGCAGTTCTAGGTTGATAAGTAATGTCATATTCACTTAGTTCTATAGCCTACTTGGCTAATCTACCCGATAACTCTTGTTTATGCAATATATTACGTAAGGGGTAGGCGGTTACCACAGAAATAGGATGACATTGGAAATAAGGTCTTAATTTCCTAGATGCCATAATCAATGCTAATGCAAGTTTCTCTAAATGAGGATATCGAGTCTCAGCATCTAGCAAAGATTTACTAACATAATAAATTGGTGATTGTTTACCTTGGTCCTCTCGAACTAATACGACACTTACCGCCACTTCTGAAACTGAAAAGTAGATAAGTAATTTCTCCCCATCTTTTGGTTTGGATAGCAATGTTGGATTTGACAGGTACGCCTTTAAATTCTTAAGCGCTTGTTGACATTCTTCAGACCATTCAAATTGGTTTTGCTTTTTTAGAGCTGAAAAGAATTTGAAGCACTGTTTTGATGACTTGGAAATAAACCTTCCCAAAACTGCTATTCTTCCTTGTTATGCCACGCAGTATTACGTCACTGTTATACTCTGCAGTAATATATTACGATGATATTACCCTCTGCAGTAGTATATTATGATGATGTTATGCTTCGCAATATTAAGTTACAACGATGTTGCACCCTGAAGTATTGTACGTTGAATTTGTCGTAAGGTAATTGGCATCAGTCCAAGTAAACGATTATTTGGAGATTATAAGGATTA
This sequence comes from Nicotiana tabacum, assembly GCF_000715075.1. NCBI lineage: Eukaryota > Viridiplantae > Streptophyta > Magnoliopsida > Solanales > Solanaceae > Nicotiana > Nicotiana tabacum. The sequence continues at coordinate 117,538,746 of NC_134099.1, read as the reverse complement.
TGCTATTTCACAAATGATTAGTAAAGGTTAAAGGGGGAGCAAGTCAAAGAAAATAAATTTTCGTCTAAGTTTGGTATGTTGGGATAACATACGGCTCGAGCTAAAATACTCGGTATTTATGGACTAGTACCATACAAGGTACCACATGACCATAATAGTAAGGTGTATAAGGTATGTGAAAAGTGAGTAATATTTTAAGTAAGTGGGAATAATTCTCAATTTTGCGGGTAATTCATTAATTACCGGGTAACAGGACATTACCTAGTTAATTAATAATTGATGATGGATTAATTGAATTCTTGGATAAGATGAGCTTGCCAAAATGTGGCAGCCACATAAAAATGCATTAGGTGACTCTTGAATAACCTTGTAAGGTGGCAACAATTCAAGAGATAAGCACCTTATCTCTTGGATTAAAGAATAACATCACAACACTTCTTTAATTTACAAAAATAAGACATTTTACATCTTCAAAGTGATGGATAACTTCAGTAAGAAAATATATACAATATTGTGATCAATTTCATTAAGGGAGATGGAGTAAACATTCAACAAAGTAATGGATGAATTATCAACATATTCGTATGAAAATGTAGCAACAGGATTTTGCTATTCTAAGGGAGTGCGGTACAATCCTTCTCAAGAATATCGTACGAATTTTCTCCTACTTCAACCGCCATTATGTGTTGTTTCAATTGATGTGTGTTAAATGAATTTTCAAAAGAATCGGCTCAGATATGTTAAGGTCATCCCTACTTTCTTTTGGCATGGACAAATTATGCAGAAGAAACGAGCAAACGCGCAGTTTTCATAAATTACTCTATTCATGGAAATACTAGGGGTGTCTATATTCTTGATTCCCCATGTGATTTTTTTATCTTCTGTTCATGGGTCTCAGAATAATACGCAGTTAAAAAAGTTTATCCGGAAGGAATATTGAGATTATTACATATTTTTCATGCATTGCATTCTCGTACATTGACCCATGACCAGATGGCGTTATATATGCATATGTATGTATACATATGTATATGGGATATGGGAAAGGTTATGGCGTTATATACGTACCACCACCTGATCAGCGGGTATACATTGATGGTTTTGCCCACAATGACCGATATGATATGATGGGATGCCCTCAGAGGCTGATGATATTATGAAACATGTACCTATGCACGACATAACATTCATACGCATATGCATGACACTAAAAGTATTTCATGATTTACAGAGTTATCCAGACGTACAGGTTGATTCAATTACTCTATATTTCTTCCATGTCTGTTATGTACTTATTTATGTGCCTTACATACTCGGTACATTTTGGTACTGACGTCCTTTTTGCCTGGGGACGCTGTGTTTCACTCCCGCAGGTCCCGATAGACAGGTCGAGAGCCCTCCAAGTAGGCTATCAGCTCAGCGGAAGATGTTGATGCTCTCAATTTGCTTTGGAGTTGCTTGTTTGGTTAGTAGGATTTAGACGTGTATTGTTATGATAATTATGTACTCTTAGAGGCTTGTAGACATTTGTCGTGTACGTGAAAGATTGTACGGCCTTGTCGGCCTATGTTTTGAGTTTATAAATGATCATGTTGGCCTATTAGGCCCATATGTCACATGTATATTATGATGTAATAAGAACTATACGTTATGTTGGTACTCGGTTGAGTAAGGTTCCGGGTGCCTGTCGCGGCCCATCGGTCTGGGTCGTGACATTCCTGTCAGACTTTGTACTTCTTTTTTGCTTGTGAGTATGTATGAAATCTCTTCAATAGCTTTAATCTGCGTAGGATTTACTTAAATGCCATGGTTAGAAACAAGAAATCCCAAGAACTTACCTGATGAGACGCCAAATGCACATTTCTCAAGATTTAACTTCATATTGAATTTGCGAAGAATCTGAAATATATCAGTCAAGTGTTGAATATGGTCCCCTGTTTGTTGTGATTTGACCAACATATCATCTATGTACACTTCCATGGTTTTGCCTAAATGTTCTTGGAACATTTTGGTCACTAGCCTTTGGTATGTGGCCCCAACATTCTTTAAACCGAATGACATGACTTTGTAACAGTAAGTCCCCTTGTCCGTGATGAAAGAAATTTTTTCTTCATCTAGAGGATCCATTTTAATCTGATTATATCCTAAATATGCATCTACAAAACTTAACAATCCATGCCCTGCAGTAGCATCAATTAGTTGAACAATATGCGGTAATGGAAAAGAATTTTTAGGGCAAGCTTTATTCAGATCGGTATAATCTACACAAATTCACCACTTACCATTCTTTTTAGGTACTACCACAGTATTAACTAACCGATCTGGATACTTTACCTCGTGGATAGACCCAATTTTTAAAAGTTTCTACACCTCATCTTGAATCACCTGGTTCTTGAAGGAGCTTTTCTTCCTTTTCTTTTGTTTGATAGGTGGGTACGATGGATCTTCATTTAATTTGTGGGTCATTACCTACGGTGGTATACCTGTCATGTCTGAATGCGACCAATCGAAACAATCTGCATTAGCTTTTAAAAATTCAATCAACTTACGTTTTATTTCAGGGCTGAGGTTGGTTCCAATGTAGACTTTTCTGTCTGGCCAATGTACAAACAACACCACAACTTCCAGTTCCTCGATCATTGTTTTGATATTTTGATTTTCTTCTGGTTCCTAAATAGTATCGGGCCTCAAACCTACATCTGTTTGCCCATCTTCAGTTGAGGTTCATATTGATGCGTCCTCAACTGTATTATGTGATTGCTATTTTTCATCACTTTTTGCGTTTGAATCTACCACGGAATTAATGCTTTGTGAAGCTTGTTGGTCACCACGGATTTGCCATATCCCCCATTATGATGGACACTTGATAACTTGATATAGGGTAGATGGAACAACATCCATTTCGTGAATCCATGGTGAGTATTATCTCCCCGTTTGTTACGGCGCTCGAGTTGTCAAAACCAGATAAGGTGTGTGCCTTGGGTATCATCTTATCATCAGCTTGCATCTTGTTTACCACTCTTAACAGAATGATATTCACGGAACTACCTGGATCAATCAAAACTCGTTTTACATTAGTGTCATGTACAAATAAAGAGATTACCAGTGCATCAATATGCGGGGTTAGCACGCCATCTGCATCTGCATCATCAAATGTAATACTTTCTTCATCCAAAACTTGTCGAACTCACTTCCCGTGTGTGACTGTAATTTTTGAAACTTTCTTTGCTACCGTATATGTTATGCCATTAATTTCTTCTCCTTCGCTTATGACATTAACCGTCCTTTTTGGTGAAGAGGGTTTTGAGGGTTCCTGCCTATTCTTCATATATGCTTGCTTACCCTTTTCACTAAATAATTCGGTTAGATATCCTTGCTTTAATAAATGTTCAACTTTGCCTTGCAGCAATCTATGATCCACCATTTTGTGATCGTGATCATTATGAAACTCGCACCAAAAATTAGGATTTTGCCTATTCGGGTTTGATCTCATTTCCTTTGGCTACCGTACCTTGTCTCCCATGCTCCTTAAAACAACCACCAACTCGGATGTGCTAACATTAAAACTGTAACCGCCGATCTTTGCCTTCGAGCCTCTGTCATCATCTCGCGCCTCTCGCGTGTTTCATTTTTTTCCAAACCTTGATGATGAACCTGACTCCCTATCTTGTGATCTATGATCGTACCTTGGGTTTTCTTGTTTTGAACGAGAGTCACTTCCTGATGGTCTCATGTAAGGCTCGTACCTATTTTTACCGAACCTGTTTTTAGTTTCAGCTCGTCTTGTACTTACTCTTTCCTCTTTTCGAGACTCAGTGATAGTATCCTCTTTTATCTGCAACTTCGTGTTGTATCTATTATAAACTTCATTCCAAGTTGTTGCTAGAAATTCTCGTAGACTTTTCTTAAGTCTTATCGTGGCTTCTGAACTTTTCTCATTTAGATTACTAGCAAATGCTATAGCTGCCCAGTTATTAGGTACATGCGGCAACATCATCCTCTCGCGCTGGAATCTGTCTACGAATTCTCTGAGCAGCTCCGTATCTCCTTGTTTTATTTTGAAAATGTCCTCCATTCTTTTTTTAACTTTTTGAGCTCCCAAGTGTGCTTTGATAAATGAATCTGCAAGCTTAGCAAAAGAATCTATAGAATTTTCAGGTAAAGGAGGGTACCGTGTTAATGGTTCCTTAATGAGTGTTTTGCCAAATTTTTTGACCAGTACTGATTCAATTTCTTACTTGGTCAAGTCGTTGCCTTTTACTCCAGTTGTGAATGCAGTTACGTGATCTCGTGGATAAGTTGTTCCATCATATTTCGGAATATCAGGCATCTTGAATTTCTTTAGAATTGGTAGAGGAGCAACACTTGTCTTCCAAGGTTGTTGTAAGTATTTGTCCATATCTATTCCTTTGATTATAGGTGGCACTCCAGGTATTTGCTCTATGCGGTCGCTCTGCTCTTTGAGCTGTTTCTGCAAAGTTAATACTAAATTTTGTAAATCAGAATTAACTGGGTTACCTAGATTTCCATCACGAGATTCGCTAGGAGTTCCGCCACTGCCTGAATTAACGAGTCCTGAGTGAGGATTTTCCAGGGTGTTGTTGTTTGGAGTTAGTGCTGGCAGTACAACTAGCAACTGGCTAGTAAAGCTTGAAGAGCATTGCTGACCTGTTGAGCGATTAATTTCTTCAGAGCTTCATCGATAGCTTGATCATTTGCAAGTCTATCATTTTCATTCGATTCAGATCTGTCAGGAGACCCCTCTCGTGATTGTCGCTAAGAATGTTGTGGCGAAGGAGGGGGAGTTCTGTCACCTTGTTGGTTTAGCTGTTGTGGATCTCCTTGGATTTTGGTAAATTTTGTTGGTTATTGTAATTGACATTCGACATGATTGTTTTCTATAAAGAAACGATTTGGAAAGCAGAAGATTATCAGATTCTCGGTAACAGAACCAATTTGTTTAACCAGAAAATAGGAATTTCGGTCAAAGCTAAATTTTAGAAGAACTCGGGTTACTAATAATCAAATATGAAACAAATAAGAAAAATTGACTTAAATGATAGCTGAATAAGTAAAAGAACGCAAAGTAAATTAGTGTATTCCAATAATATTTTGTGTCCTTACAAATGTTATTTCTCTCCTTTTATAGCTATTTTAGTAATGCATTTCTTTCCTCTCATAGCAGAGCCATTATGAGCGTTTAATGGCATTAATGTAACGTTATAATTGGCAATCGTAACTGTTTCGTGAAGATTCGATAACATTTTCCATCATTGATGCTCATTAATCACAGATAATACGTATCTGTACTTTTTGCTATCTAGGTTCACTCCTCCGATATCTCTTCAAATATCAAGAGGTCCGAATAATCATTCCTTCTTGTTTTCTTGAATCTTTACCTGCACCTGTTAAGATTCGTGCCTCTTCGACTATATTTTGCCAACTGTCATTCTGTTATTGATCCACGTGTCTTGACGTGTCAACACTTAATTAATTCCAAATGTTAACTTGATTTTTCCCAATACAATAGCCTGATCCCATAATACCCTCACAACACAGACCCTCGGCCTCACTCAGTCAGAAATCTCTCAACCTACTCGGGCAACAGTAAAACATGTTGCTCAGCCCAAAATATCATTTAAAATATCAAAAACAGAGTAAAAATGGTTGAGTTATGAAAACAATAGAATACAACATGACTGAGTACAAATATGAAGTCAAAACAGTGAGAAATAGTAGTAAAAATCCCTTAAGGGTCCAAAACAGTTGGCACGAGGCCGAAATATGGCATTCAACTCAAAACACGATAATACTTTCCAAAACACAATGATATCAAACAAGTTTTAATCAAATACGCGACTTAAGAGTCGTACGGGATGGACTAAGTCGCAATCCCCAACGGTGCACGACCCCACGCTCGTCATCTAGCAGGTGCGTCACCTCAAAGTCGCACAACGATGTAAAATTCGGGTTTTCATACCCTCAGGACAAACATTTATAATCATTACTTACCTCAATCCGGTCCAAACTCTAGCCTGCGATGCCTTTGGCTATCGACTCGACCTCCGAATGCTCCAAATCTATCCAAAAAACAAATTTATACCATCAAAATATGCTAAGGGAACAAAGCCCACTCGAAAATAACCAATTTACATAAAAAATCCTGAAATTGGCCAAACCCGGCCTCCCGGGCCCACGTCTCGGAATACGATAAAAATCACATCAATAGAATCTTTATCCTCCCACGAGTCTATACAGACCAAGAACATCTAAATCGGACCTCAAATGGCCCCTCAATTCCCCAATTTATACTCTCCAATTTCAAGCCCTAATTGCCCAATCTTAGGCTTTAAATTCCACAAATTTCATGTTAAATTAGGTAGAAATCACAATAGGATTAAGTACTTAAAATCTCTTCTTCACGAACGCGGTCAACGCCTTATGTTCGCGAAGCACAAACTTTCATTGACCACTTATTCCTTCATTGCGAACGCAACACCCTGTATGCGAATGCGAAGCCTTAGCTCCTTAGTGCATTGCGAATGCGACGATCAACTCACGAACGCGAAGCACAACTCTCCAGGATCCCAGCTGCTCACCTTTACACTACGCGAACGTGGCATAACCATCGCAAACACGATGAATACTGGATCCAACCCTTCGCGAACATGGGACATCCATCGCGAACGTGAAGGCCAAACCTACTGCCTCACACCCTAACCCTTCGCGAACGCGAGGGCCCACTTGCGAACGCGAAGACCAACTGTCTGCAACACCAACAACAGATTTCTGCAACTTTTTCCAACATGAAATGATCCGTTCAACCATCCGAAACTCACCTGAGGCCTCCGAGACCTCAACCAAACATTCCAACATATCCCATAACATCATTCAAACTTGTTCCAACCCTCAGAATGCTTAAAACAACATCAAAACACCAAATCATCATCAGATTCAACCCTAAGAATTCCAAAAACTTCCAAATTCTGCTTTTGATCAAAATGTCTATCAAACCTCGTCCGAATAACCTAAAATTTGGCACACACGTCAAAAATAACACAATGGACCTACTCCAACTTCCGGAATTCCATTCCGACCCCTATATCAAAATCTCACCTATCGACCGGTAAATGCCAAAATTCCAATTTCGCCAATTCAACCCTAAATCTACTTCGGACCTCCAAAACATATTCCGATCATATTACTAAGTCCCAAATCACCTAATGGAGCTAACCAAATCATAAAAATTCAAATTCGAGATCATATACTAAAAAGTCAAAACTTGGTCAACCCTTTCAAATTTTAAGCTTCAAACTGAGAACTATTCTTCCAAATCCATTCCGATTACCCTGAAAACCAAAACAGACGATTTACATAAGTCATAATACATCACACAGGGCTAGTCATGCCCGAGAACTGGCGAGCGAATGCAAAAGCTCAAAACTACCGGTCGTGTCGTTACAAATACACTAAATATATTATAATATGCTATATATGTAGTTAAAGTAGTACAATGAAGCGTGTTATATATATATAAGTCAGGCGTTTTGTTTTTAACATTCAATGATGCATCTAAGTAGATGTGATGACCCAAAAGGTTATCACTTGATTTACAAGTTAATTCTATGTTCCGAGACCTTAAAAGCCTCCTTTTATATCAGCTCGATTTGCATACGCGGTCCGGGCGTATATCCGGAACTCTTTTATATGAAAATTTGATAAATATGCTAATTTGGCCTTTAAAAGTTGAATTTAAGTTGACTTTGGTCAATATTTTGGATAAACGGACCAGGACCCATGATTTAACGATCCCATGGGACTTGGGTGTATGCCCGAAATTGAATTCCGAGGTCCCAATCCCGAGAAATGAATTTTTGAAGAAACTTGTTTAACTGAAATTATAAGGGATTTTGGAAATTTAAATGTGTTTGAATTTGATGGTATTGGGCCCGTATTTTGGTGCCGGAGCCCGGTACATATCTTTTATGGTATCTAAGTTGAGGCTATAAAATTTGGTAAGAAACGGACTTGATATGACGTGAATCGGGCCCTCCGTTGTTAAAATTTGAACTTAAGAGTTCTTAAGATTTTTTTTATTTTGATGTTAAATTCATTGTTAAAGATGTTAATTTGGCGATTTAATCGCACGAGTAAGTCCATATGATGTTTGAGTGAGTATGTATGTTTGGTTTTGAGCCTCGAGGGCTCGGGTAAGTTTCAAATAGGTTATTGGGTGTTTTGGACTTAGGAGTTTCTACTGTTTTGCTGGTTCTGGTGTACTGATGTGTTGTTCTTCGCGTTTGCGATGCAGCTCACGCACACGCGAAGTACAAGCTGGGATGGGAGGATTTTTTCCATCATGAACGTGTTGCCACCGTCGCGAATGAGGAGCACTGAGGGGTTGCTCATCGCGAACGCGACCGGTGTCACACGAATGCGTAGTGTAAAATGGAGGCGGGCTGGGAATTTGCCATTTCTTCTATGCGAACGCGTACTGTTTTCCGCGAACACGAAGGCCAGGGGGGCTTACCCTTTGCGAACGTGTAAGCCTGAGAAAGACTGCTCTTCGGGAACGCGGCAAGCCCTTCGCGAACGCGAAGAAGGCCTGCCCAGTCTTTTTAAAACAGAACCAAAATCGGGCAGAACTCATTTTTATCATATTTTCGAACTACCAAAACCTAGATGCGATTTTCTTCACACACATTCATCCCCAAAGTGTTGGCAATCAATTTTAAACATTACTCTTTCAATTACCCAGCGTTTTTCATCACTTTTTAATCAAAAATCAAGAATTTGCATGGTAGAAATTGTGAATTTGGATAGAGTTAGGGATTTTTGAATAATTGGAATTTAGACCTCGTCTTGGGGTCAGATTTTGAAACTAATTGCATATTCGGGCTCGTGGATGAATGTGTGATCGGGTTTTGGTTCGAACCTTGAGTTTTAACCAAGCAGGCCCGGTGTCGATTTTTGACTTTTTGGAGAAAATGATAGAAAACCTATAATTAAGCATTGGGTATGGATTCTTAGCATTTATTGATGTTGTTAAATTAATTTGGGTAAGATACAATTAACTTGGAGGATTCTAAAGGAAAAGCGTTGTTTGAGGCTTGAGTTGGCCATGGAAGTTCGAGGTAAGCGTTTGGTCTAACCTTAGCTTGAGAGAATATGTATTGTGCTTTATTTGCTATGTGCTACTGTATTGTATGACATATAGGTGTGGTGACGAGTATCTATATGTCATTGTCAAGCATGCCCGTGAGTCTTAAATTATAACCGTTGTGTTTCTTAATAAGTACTACAAATGCCTAAATTGTTGATTCTCCGTGTTGGGAAAGAATTATGATTATCTTCGTGGTATTTGTTTATTGTTGAGCATTGGCTCCAGTTGAGTTTTTATTTGTGAAGTTAACTGTTGGTACATGTTTGGTTATAGCTGATTCCCTTGCCAAGACGTATTTAATTCATACTGTTGGTTCCCTTGCAGGGATGTGTTTATGTTTGTTGTTGATTCCCTTGCCGGGATGTGTTTATTCTTGTTGTTGATTCCCTTGCCGGGATATTATTGTTTCCTTATTGTTGCCTTGCTGGGATTCTTTTGTGATTGGTGTTGATTTGTATATTGGGATAGGGTAGCACGCCGCAACAATATTATATGGGATCAGGTTGCACGCCGCAATAAGGAGTAATAAGGGAGGACATGCAGGGTCGGGTTGCACGCTGCAACACTGATATATGATTTGGATCGGGTTGCACGCTGCAACAACATTCTATGATTTGGATCGGGTTGCATGCTGCAATAGTGTTATATGAATTGGATTGGGTTGCGTGCCGCAACAATAAAGAATAAAAGTTGACATTGATTCGTTACTGTTTTCCTTATTCTTACTGATGCAAAATTTAAGATGTTTTTTATGTTTTTCTCCTGAGACTCTGTTGGTACTTGATATTCCCCACAACATGTTCCCCTTCCCATCTTTAACTGCTAGTTCCTGTTATTATTACTTGTTGTATATGCTTTAACTACACATGTTTATTTGGTAGTCTTGTCCTAGCCTCGTCACTACTTTGCTGAGGTTAGGCTTGACACTTACCAGCACATGGAGTCGGTTGTGCTGATACTACACTCTGCACTATGTGCAGATCTCGGTACCAGAGTTTTTGGACCTTAGCAAGGTTGCTTCCTTCAGTCCAGTAGAGACCCGAGGTAGTCCTGTAGACGTCCGCAGGCCTTGGCGTCCACTTCTATCTTTTATATTCTGTTTTCATTTACTTTAGATACAGACTTGTATCTTTCTTTCCAGACCACTGTTTGTAGTATTTGTATATAGTCTGTGATATTGTGACACTAGTTCTGGGTAGAGTTGTACTATGTATTTTTTGCACTAGTACTTGGTTAAGTTATCAAATTTCGTATTCTTGTAACGACCCGACCGGTCATTTTGGAGCTCTAGCAGATCGTTCAGCAGTTTGGGGCCATAAGCAGCTTCATTTCAGGTATTATGACTTGTACGCATGATCGAAATGAATTCCGGAGAAGTCGGAGTTGATTTGGAAAGGGAATTCTCATTTTGGAAGCTTTAAGTTGAAAGAATTGACTAAGATTGGATTTTAGAGTAAAAAACCTCGGAATCAGGATCTGAAGCATCTAGTAGGTTCATATGATAATTTTGGACTTGGGCGTATGCCCGGATCAGGTTTTGGATGACCCGGGAGCATTTTGGCGCCTATTGTGGAAGTTAGCATTTTGGAAGAAATTTCATAAGTTTGGGTTGAAGTGCATTTTAGTGTTATCGATGTCCGTTTGGGATTCTGAGTCAGGGAGTAGCTCCGTATGATTATTTTGGAGTTGGGAGTGCAATCGAAAGTGAATTCGGAGGGCCATAGGTCGTTTTGAAGTCATTTGGCTAAAGATAGAAATTTGAAGGTTTTTGAGAAGTCTGACTTAGAGTTTGATTTTTTGATATCGGGCTCGGATTCAAATTTCGAAAGTTGCAGTATGTCCGTAATGTTAAATATGACTTGTGTGCAAAATTTGAGGTCAATTGTACGTGATTTGACGGGTTTCAGCATCGAATGTAGAAGTTTTAAATTTTAAAGTTCATAAAGTTTGGACTGGAGTGCGATTCATGATTTCGACGTTGTGTGATATGATTTGAGGCCTTGAGCGAGTTCGTATCATGTTTTTCGAAATGTTGGTATAATTGGTCAAGGTCCCGAGGGCCTCGGGTGGATTTCGGAAGGTTAACGGAATGAATTTCGGACCAAAGAGTTGCTGAAATTTTCTTCAGAAAACTGTTTTGACAACAACTAGTGCAATCGCGGAGCTGAATTTGGAAGCTTAAATCTCGAAATCTATAAGGAATATGAAAATCTGCAAAACGTAAAAGTTGTTGCGCTTGCATTCTAGTTTCCAGAAAGTTACACCATTTATGATTTGGACATTTTGTCAGAAAGTTATTATCGATTGAAGGTGGCCAGTGGAGCAGTTTCGACAGAATTTTCTGATGTATGGATCCGACTTTAGAAGCTCATATCACTGAATATATAAAGAGTTATATGGTTTGCAACCTATAAAATGAAAAAGATCTTCGAGTCTAGTTTCTAATTCTCCAAATCGTTTGTCATTTGGATATATTCACAAGGAGTTATGGGCGTTTTTACAGAAGGGGAAAATTGTAATAGGATGTACAACCTGCACAACGCAAGGTACAACTCGATGAAGCTTGGGCAGATTGTTTTAAACACGAGTTTTGGCCCATTTCTTTCATTTGGCTTGGACGATTTTGGAGAGCTCAAGGAGGGATTTTCACCAAGCAACACTAGGTAAGTTATTTCTTCCTATTTTTGAGTTAAATATGTAATCTTACATGGATTTAGACATGGAAAATTAGTATAAATTTGAAATATTTGGGGAAGACCTAGAATTTGGAATTTTGGACTTTTACCTTGAATTTGAGCATGAAAATTAGAGCAAATTGTATATTTGAGTTAGTAAAGCTATGGGTAGAATTTATCTTCGAGAAATTTCTAAATCCGGGTACGTGGGCCTGAGGGAATTTTGGTCAACTTTTCGAGCAGAGTTGGGAACTTATAATATTTGAATTGTTAAAGTTTTAGAGTGAATTTTTATTGGTTTGCCCGTTGTTTGAATAGTTTTGGGTCATTGTGAATCAATTGGAGTCGTTGGAAGGGCTTGGAAGCCGGTTATGGAAATTTTGGAGCGAGGTGAGTCTCCTTTCTAACCTTGTAAGAGGGAATTATCCCTATATGTGAGTTAATTGGTTATGTGCTCCTATTTGCTGGGGCTACGTATGCACGAGGTGACGAGAGTCCATGCGTAGCTACTATTATGCTTTAGTCCGGGTAGTTTAGGGCCCAAAGACATGCTTTTTTGTATTACTTGCAACCTTGTTGCAAAACTTAAAATGCTTAAAACATATCGAACGTGTAAATAAATTTCTAAAAAAGGCTAGATATCATTTCTTGATTTTAAAAGAGAAATTTGCTTTTTCCTGAATATTTCCTCCTTGATGAATTATTGATTGGATTGTTTGAATGTGTTTATCTATTGTGGAACGAGCCGAACGCGTCGGTAGATTAAATAGATGCATCTATGGTTCGTGCCACTCGACCCTCTGGTAGTGCATAGTTTAAATATTATCGGATCGGGCCGTACGTCCTCGGTTAGCCTTGGAATTTATTGAAGTGATGTTGTTCCTTCCCGGCTTGAGAATAAATGTATAAATGACGAAAAGGAATTTGGAAATTTCCTATAAAAGAAAGAATTGTTTACTTGCTTCATTCTATTGAATTACAATCATGTTTATAAAAATCCACGATTTAATATATTATTGATATAACATTATTGGACAATGAGTAAGATTCGAAGTTGACCTCTCATCTCTACTTCTTCGAGATTAGACGGGATACTTACTGAGTACACATTATTTTCGTACTCATAGTACACTTGCTGTGCATTTTTGTTGCACAGGTTTATGTATGACTAATGGCTTAGTGGCATAGCGCTTTGGTTGATATGGAGACTTAGGTAAGTTGTACTTATCGAGACGACCCGCAGCCAGTAGAGTCTCCTTCAGAGTATTGTACTATATTTTTATTTCTGTCCACTTTGTATGTCGGACAGTTACTGTATTTTATTTCATTCCCTAGTAAATGCTCATGTACTTGTGACATCGGGTTCTGGGATGTCTATGGGTTTATTCAGAAATTTAAAATTGTTAAATGTTTCATTATTTATTTAGTGGAATTTATTATGTATTGTTTAAACGTATAAAAGAAGTGATTTCAGAAATATTTAAAACGAGAAGTTACTAATTTGTTGTTGGCTTGCCTGACAATGGTGTCCGGCGCTATCACGACCCTTAGTGGATTTTGGGTCGTGACAACATGATATCAGAGCACTATGTTCCCTTAGGTCTCACGAGTCATGATCAAGTCTAGTAGAGTCTCGTAGATCGGTACGGAGACGTCTGTACTTATCTTCGGGAGGCTACAAGGCTGTTAGGAGCACTCCATTCTTGATTTCCTCATCGTGCGACTTGATTCCTTAAGGCTTATGCCATTGTTTCTTTCCTACTCAATCTTATGCGACGCGAACTGCTTGTTATAAATCGTGAATTGAAGAATTGTAATGGTACTACAAATGTGGTGTGGGATATTTCTCACGGTATAGTTGGGTGAGCTATTTTCGTCGCCTTGCGAAAGGATTTTTCTATCGTTTCGGCTCGATAGTTGTGCTTTTAAGAGCTTGGAAGCTATGCACAGGTTGATATGATGCTCGCAATTGGTTATCACACAGTATTGACTTGATGGTAGGAGACTTGCCTATGTGTTAGGGCGGTGAATGAGTTGAAAGGAAATCTACTCAGTGCACGATTCAAAGATATGATATTTAACTTCCGGCGGAGGAAAAACAATTAGCCTATGAATATCCAGATTTGGGGTGATGGAGTAACGAGACTTGGTAATTTCGAGCGTGGTGGAATTTTTATCTGCGATGTAGTGTCGTCGTCCTCGATTGTATGTGTTAAGTTTGCCGGTGTTATGGTTTTCTGCAATTTGCCCTTGGGATAGGATATTGTGAAATAATATTGGAGAAACGACTGTTGGATATCGCGGGGTGCGGTGGTTCAGGATTGAATCTGTGATTCTAATGTCGACGGCTCGAGAAAGATGATCTCCGGAAAGGTTTAAAGTTAGTAGCGATTTGTGGGTCCAAGTGCTATGAAGATAGATTTTATTAAGGCAACAACTGAGCAGCAAAGGAAGAGGAAGGACATGTGGGGAGTGTCAGGCGGTAGTTAAAATTTCTAGAAGGCCAAGTATAAGAAGCAAAGGTCGAGTGGTCGATTAAAGGGGTGAGTTCCACCAAAGTGGGAGAGTGGCGGAGTTGCATATTGGCTTTGTGTTAGGATGAATACACACCTTAAGGAGAGTTTGTAACGACTTGGGAATTTTAGTGATTGATGATTGGGATCTACGGATCTAGTTTGAAGTATGGGCTATTATGCGGCAGGAAATTTGCTATAACGAAAAGGAGCTACTTGAAATGAAGAAGGATACAACGTAACTTTGAATATGAAGGATGTTGCTGCGATTTAATTAGTGTCCACGAGGGGTGAATGGACTTGTACAGCTAGAGAGTGAGCTCGGACCCAGGATGTGTTATTGATATCGTAGTGATTGAACCCCATGCAGCAGCATTGGAAGATGTCGGCACGTAAATTCCACAGGCGGGTTATCTCCAGTGAGCAGATCGGCGGTCGCATGGTTGGTGAAGCTTCTGCGAAGAATTCTATTGGTTATACAGCAAAGAGACCGGTCGTGCGAATGTGGTTGATGATTTAGAGTATAAAAAGGGGTTTTACAGAAAGATTCCGAGAATTATGGTGGTTGATTGCACAAGGTTATGTCAATAAGCGATAAACAGTCCTGATGAATTTCAGAGTTATGTAATATTGGCTTCAAGCTAAGTGGTAATTTGAGCAAAGGAATTGTTAAAGGTATGCTATGGTTGGCCTTATTGGCTCATGTTCAGACTTGGGGAAGGGTTCAGGATTTATGCCTTGCATAGTTTCAAGGGAAGTGATTCTGCTGGGTGTTTCGTCGAGAGGGTATTCATGTGCTAGAAGATTCATAGAGTTGATTATATTCAAGGCCAAGCCAGAGCGGGTGGCTCTCAACAACGGTCCTAGTGGATTCAAAGGGGCAAAGTGTGGTGCTTAATGATTGTGAGCCTATAGGTACGGTTAAGAATCAAGATTTATAGCAGCTTATGAGAAGAGGCACAAAATGTTCTATGATGTTTTGATTTGTAGTGTAGCATTTGGTAGGTATGAAATGGTTCGTGGGATTTGAGACAACATGGTCTCGTGATTCAAGGTCACTCGGGATGAGTGCGGATGGAGTGTGTTATCTGTTGAATGGAGTTATTATTATTTCTAAGGCAATGAAGAATTAATTTGGAAGAAGATAGATTGATTAGCCATAGTTGAATTAGAATATTGGTGGTAGTGATCAGTTCCTTCAACGTGATCAAGTCATGCAAGTGATTTGTGACGGCACGTGTGAGGCTTGTCGACCGCCGTAATTGATGTTATTCAGAAGTATTCCACTGTTATGGACTGTCATGTGTAGGCGGATCCCGGAAGGCTGTGGTGGCTTAGACCACTACTTAGAGATTTTGCATATTCTACGGTTATGAGAATTCACCTATGTGTTGCTATGGTTCTCCTCAAGTGAGTTAAGTGAAAACTTTTATCTGATGAAGTGTTAATCTATTAGTGGTTACTGAGTTATGATGAAAATTGTGTTCTATCGTATATTGGTATGTTGGATGCAGTGAGTGGTATGGAATTTGAAGTGAGGATCAAGGTTGTAGTTCGGTGTTGACAAGGATGTCTCGAGCTCGGATGAGCAGTAAAGGAGTTTCGATGTTTAAAGTAAGTGGGTATTGTCTTCAGCATCACCTGAGATTGGTGTTTTATGAAAAAGGCTTTGCATCCTGGTTATGGATTCTTGAACGCTTTCTCAACATTAGTGCGGCTGGTGGTATAGATATGCATACTTGTTGTCTTTTACGGAAGGTCGTGGGAGCGTGCCCCACAAGAAGATTTTATAAGTGTGGCATGTAGTCACTTGATTGATTGAAGATTTAAACCAAGTATGAAGACGATGGTGATATCATTAATTTGAGAATTTATGCTTGGAGGGCACTCGACTTATTGGGTTGGGGACCGTGGAGGATTGCCCCGGTTATGATGGTAGTTCTCGTGTGTTATGAGAAAAAATGAGTTATTATGGACCTTCGAAAAGTTATTGGCCTAGTTCAGTGAATCAGAATCAGCTTGAGGTCTGTGGATGGATCTAAATGTGAATATGGGCTCTATATCAGGCAAGATGTGTTCATTTCAGCAATGCGCTCCTTTGGACATGTAGTCGGGGTACTATTTTGTCGTTAACTATTTCATGTAATGATATATTGCGTCGTATGAGTTGTGAGACGGCTTGGTAAATTTCTTATGTGTTGAGGTTCAACGTAGAGATGATGTTATATGAGCAGGATGGCTCTCGAGATTCAGATCGTATATCGCACCTCAGTTGTGCTTGGGTTTTGTAGCCTATGTCACTATATGTCTCCCCAGGGATGGTATTATGCACTTAGCGTGCTTGTGACCGATATTCAGTATTTTGTTGTAATGAGAAATTTAGCTCAATGTATATCTCCTTATAAAATCGGGTTGCACGCCGCAATAGTGTGATATTGAGTACAGTTTTCTATATGCTATTTTTGTATGCCTTTGTTCCTATTTCTAAGGAAAGTCCGTATTAGTGCGTGAGTTAAGTAGTTCCTTCTAGAGTTCGTTTTCCTTTTGTCACGTTCGAGTTCATAGCCTATTAGCACATTGTGGCATCATATGAGACTTTTGATCATGTCTGAGGTGGCTTATTACCTAAGCGGTTCATACTAGGTGAGACGAGATCATTGGATTTAGGATCAGTGCAATCTGATTATATGAAGTATATTAAGGAGCTAAGACCATTATTTTGTTCAGAATGAGGTGATGGTTCTTGTCAGGAGTATAGACCTAATGATTTGTTGATTCGGCAGTTGGGTATGAATTTCTACACACCTCTTCCGTTTTGGCGGTATTGTAAGAGTTAGAGCAAGACCTATGTAGGTCATGAGGTGCAATGGGAGCATCAGATTCGTGGAATTTCGAATAATTTGATCAGAGAATGTTATTGTGGTCCTATGAGTAAAGTGGTGCAAGGTGTGAATTTAGATAAGGTATGCAATCATGTTTTGGTGCTGCGGGTAGTTATTGATATGGTGAGCGTATGTTGGAATAGGCTTGGCAGAGAATTCCGGATGTAGGAATTGGGCTCTAAAGCTTATTTGTTTAAGCGAAAAAGGATATCTTCAGATTGATCGAGCTAGGGTGCCCAGCTGAGTTGTGGTAGCACGGGTAGGTGCTCGAGGTGTTAAACAGTGATTTCGGACAACCCCAACACAGTTCTTAGCACGTTCGAGGACGAACATATGTTTAAGTGGGAGAGAATGTAACGACCCGACTAGTTGTTTTGAGCTCTAGCACGTCGTTTAGTAGTTTGGGGCTATGAGAAGCTTCACTTTAGGTATTATGACTTGTACGCATGGTCAAAATTGAATTCAGGGGAATTCAGAGTTGATTTGGAAAAGGAATTCTCATTTAGAAAGGTTTAAGTTGAAAGAATTGACTAAGATTGGATTTCAGAGTAAACAACCTCGGAATCAGGATCTGAAGGTTGTAGTAGGTTCGTATGATGATTTCGGACTTGGGAGTATGCCCGGATCGGGTTTTGGATGACCCGGGAGCGTTTTGGCTCCTAATGTGGAAGATAGTATTTTGGAAGAAATTTTATAAGTTTGGGTTGAAGTGCATTTAAGTGTTATCGATGTCCGTTTGGGATTGCGAGTCTGGGAGTAGCTCCGTATGGTGATTCTGGATTTTGGAGCGCGATCAGAAGTGAATTTGGAAGTCGTAGGTCATTTTGAAGTCATTTGGCTAAAGATGGAAATTTGAAAGTTTTTGAGAAGTTTGACCGAGAGTTTGACTTTTTGATATCGGGGTCAGATTCCAATTCCTAAAGTTGGAGCAGGTATGTAATATCGAATATGACTTGTGTGCAAAATTTGAGGTCAAAGTTCATAAAGTTTGAAATTTGGATTGGATGTAGAAGTTTGATTTCGGCATAAAGTGTGCAAAATCGAATATGATTTCGGCATCGAATGTAGAAGTTTGAAATTTCAAAGTTCATAAAGTTTGGATTGGAGTGTGATTCATGATTTCGACGTTGTTTGACGTGATTTGAGGCCTCGAGCGAGTTCGTATCATGTTTTGGGACATGTTGGTATAATTAGTTAAGGTCCCGAGGGCCTCGGGTGGATTTCGGAAGGTTAACAGAATGAATTTCGGACCAAAGAGTTGCTGAAATTTTCTATAAAAAGCTGTTTTGACAGCAACTTGTGCAATCGTGGAGCTAAATTTGGAAGCTTATATATCGAAATCTATAAGGAATATGAAAAATATGCAAAACAGAAAAGTTGTTTCCATTGCCTTCTAGTTTCCAGAAAGTTAAACCATTCGTGATTTGGACATTTTATCAGAATGTTATGATCGATTGAAGATGGCTGGTGGAGCAGTTTTGACAGAATTTTCTAATGCATGGAGCCGACTTTAGAAGCTCATATCACGGAATATATAAAGAGTTATATGGTGTGCAACCTATCAAATGAAAAAGTTCTTCAAGTCTAGTTTCTAATTCTTCAAACCGTTTGTCATTTGGTTATTTTCACAAGGAGTTATGGGCGTTTTTACAGAAGGTGTACAACAGGGGAAAATTGTAATAAGATGTACAACCTGCACAGCGCAAGGTACAACTCGAAAGCCTGGGCAGATTGTTTTAAACACGAGTTTTGGCCCATTTCTTTCATTTGGCTTGGACGATTTTAGAGAACTCAAGGAAGAATTTTCACCAAGCAACACTAGGTAAGTGATTTCTTCCTATTTTTGAGTTAAATATGTGATATTACATGGATTTAGACATGGAAAATTAGTATAAATTTGGAATTTTTGGGGAAGATCTAGAATTTGGAATTTTGAACTTTTACCTTGAATTTGAGCATGAAAATTAGAGCAAATTGTATATTTGAGTTAGTAAAGCTATGGGTAGAATTTATCTTTGAGAAATTTCGGAATCCGGGCACGTGGGCCCGAGGGCATTTTGGTCAACTTTTCGAGCGGAGTTGGGAACTTATATAATTTGAATTGTTACAAGTATTAGAGTGAATTTTTATTGGTTTGCTCATTGTTTGAATAGTTTTGGGGTGTTGTGCATCAATTGGAGTCGTTGGAAGGGCTTAGAAGCCAGTTATGGAAATTTCGGAGCAATGTGAGTCTCATTTCTAACCTTGTAAGAGGGAATTATCCCCATAGGTAAGTTAATTGGTTATGTGCTCCTATTTGCGGGGGATATGTACGCACAAGGTGACGAGAGTCCGTGCATAGCTACTATTATGCTTTGTCCGGGTAGTTTAGGTCCCAAAGGCATGCTTTTTCGTAATAATTGCAACCTTGTTGAAAAACTTAAAATGCTTAAAATATATCGAACGTGTAAATGAATTTCTAAAAAAGGCTAGATATCATTTCTTGACTTTTAAAAGAGAAATTTGCCTTTTCCTGAATATTTGCTCCTTGTTGAATTATTGATTTGATTGTTTGAATGTGTTTATCTATTGTGGAATGGGCCGAACACCTCGGTAGATTAAATAGATGCATCTATGGTTCGCGCCATTCGACCCTCTGGCAGGGCACATTTTAAATATTATTGGATCAGGCCGTACGTCCTCGGTATGATTTGCGCATGCTTTTATTGCTTGCCTTGGAATTTATTGAAATGATGTTGTTCCTTCCCGGCTTGAGAATAAATGTATAAATGACGAAAAGGAATTTGAAACTTTCCTATAAAAAAAGAATTGTTTACTTGCTTTATTCTATTGAATTACAATCATATTTTTAAAAATTCACGATTTAATATGTTATTTATATAACATTATTGGACCACTAGTAAGTGTCGAAGTCGACCTCTCGTCTCTACTTCTTCGAGATTAGATGGGATACTTACTGAGTACACGTTATTTTCGTACTTATACTATACTTGCTGTGCATTTTTGTTGCACAGGTTTATGTGCGGCTAATGGCTTAGTGGCACAGCGTCATGGTTGAGATGGAGACTTAGGTGAGTTGCACTTATCGAGACGACCCGCAGCCAGCAGAGTCTCTTTCAGAGTATTGTACTGTATTTTCATTTCTGTCCACTTTGTATACCGAACAGTTACTGTATTTTATTTCATTCCCTAGTAAATACTCATGTACTTGTGACACCGGGTTCTGAGATGTCTATGGGTTTATTCACAAATTTAAAATTGTTAAATGTTTCATTATTTATTCAGTGGAATTTATTATGTATTGTTTAAACGTATAAAAGAAGTGATTTCAGAAATATTTAAAACGAGAAGTTACTAATTTGTTGTTGGCTTGCCTGATAATGGTGTCCGGCGCCATCACGACCCTTAGTGGATTTTGGGTCATGACAATCTTTGTTTTCTTTATTATTATTATTATTATTATTATTATTATTATTATTATTATTATTATTATTATTATTATTATTATTATTATTATTATTATTGTTGATCGTATGTTGATTTAAACTGTTAAAAAGGGCCAAATAAAAGAGTTAGTGAATCTATAATACTTGGCTTCCCTAGCTTTCACGAGTAGGTGCCGTCACGACTCCCGAGGATGGGAAGTCCGGGTCATGACAATAAGTTATAAGTCGATGAATCAATTTCCAAACAGATATATTTGATTATAAATTATATACTAATTAAGATCTTCACAAGTCTATTGATCCCTAAAAGAACCCGACCTTTATCTATATAGATATAGATATAGGTCAGACGATTTGTTTTTAATATTCAACAATTCGTCTAAGTAAGTTATAAGTCGATGAATCAATTTCCAAACAGATATATTTGATGATAAATTATATATACTAATTAGGATCTTCACAAGTGTCACGACCCAAACCCCGAACCCAGTCGTGATGATGCCTCTCGTGAAGACAAGGCCATCCAACTAAACCCAATTCACTTGTTAAAGCATCTAAACAACATAAAAGTAGTCTAAAACATGATTTAATGATAATAAGTAGCGGAAATACAACCTGATACAGCCCTAACCGGGGTGTCACAAGTCACGAGCATCTAACAATACTGCATCCTCAAATATAACTACAGAGTTTTAAATACTGAACTAAGAACATAAAGGAAATAGATAGGGAGGAGCTCCAGGCTGCGAACACCAACAACTACCTAAAGACTCCTCGAAGATCAACCTGAAGCTGGAATGAGTCAGCACTCTAGAGCGGGACCAGCTCCGCCTGAATCTACACACAGGGTGCAGGGAGTAAAGTGAGTACTCCAACTTAGTGAGTAACAAATGTAAATAACGACTGAAAGTAAGAAAACACGTAAGGCATAAGGCATTTTATAATGAAGTAGTAAAATCATTTAAAAGCAATAAAACAGTGGAAAGTCAAGTAAAATCCTCTTTCAACAAGTAAACAAGTAATTGACAGGTAATTAAGGTAACGTAAACAAATAGAAGTTTGCCCCTCGGGCACAATATCAACAAATCTGCCCCTCGGGCAACATCTCGAAATAGTACCAGCCCCTCGGGCAATCACATAGAACAATACCGGCCCCTCGGGCTCAATCTTACATCATAACGGATACCCGCGCTCACTGGAGTGTACAGACTCTTGAAGGGGCCTCTTACGGCCCAAGCGTAATAACAATCCATCTCGTGGCATCAAACTAGGCCCTCGACCTCATATCAATCAAACCACCTCGTGGTATATATATATATATATCTCAGGCCCTCAGCCTCAAATCAGTATCAGTGTTTCCTCACAACTTAGGCCCTCGGCCTTATTCAATCAAAAATACTCACAAGCTCCTCGGGCAATAGTAAAACCGTGTTTCTCAGCCCAAACATCATTTAAAAATATCATTTAAGTCTTAAAACTAAGTAAAACATGGCTGAGTATGAAAGCAGTGGAAAATAACATGACTGAGTTCAAGTATAAAGTCAAAACAGTGAGGAAATAGCAATAAAAATCCCCAAAGGGTTGAAATATTGGCACGAAGGCCAAATATGTCATTCAGCCCAAATAATGATGATAGTAAATAGTTTTCAATCAAATACATGGTAAAATCATCAACTGGGACAGACCAAGTCACAATCCCCAATAGTTAACGACCTCACACTTGTCATCAAGCGTGTGGCTCACCTCAACATAGCACTACAATGTGCAATACGGGGTTTCAAACCCTCAGAACATCATTTACAATCATTACTCACCTCGAACCGGCTAAATCTCTAGCTCGCGATGCCTTTACCCCTCAAATCGGCTTCCACACATGTCGAATATATCCAAAATCATAACGAGTACGTCAACATATGCTAAAGGAACAAAGCCCAAGCGAAAACAATCAACAAAGGGCACAATTTCCGAAATTACCAAAACCCGACCCCCAGGCCCACATCTCAAAAATCAGAAATTTTCACATCAATAGATTCCTTATCTCCCCACGAGTTCATACATATCAAAAGTTCTTAAATCCAACCCCAAATGGTCCCTCAAATCCATAATTAAAGGTCTAAGTTCTCAAGCCCTAGTTTCTCCAATTTTAACCTTTGATTTCCATAATTTCTAACCCTAATCCATAAAATAATAGCATAGGAACAAGTTTTGGGTCGAAATTCCTTACCTCAAAAAAGTTCTCTTGAAATCTCTCTCTCAAATCGCTCAAAAAGCTCTCAAGCCGAAGTAAAAATGGTGAAATATCCCAAAATTCGCGAAGAACCCTTTGTACACTTTCTGCCTAGTTAATCCGCATATGCGGCACCATTGCTGCTTCTGTGGTACCGCATATGCGGTCTCTCCTCCGCATTTGCAGAAATCACTTAACGGGCTCTTCCGCATCTGCAATCCAATCTCCGCACCTGCTACTCCGCAGGTGCGGTCCAACTACCGCATCTGCGGCTCCTGGATCTTCCTCTCAAATCCGCTTCTGCGGCTCCCCTTTCGCACGTGCGGCGCCGCACCTGCGGTCTCCAAACCGCAGGTGCAAAAACAACAGAAGAAGAAAATTCTCAGTAGCTGCAATGACATCTCAATTTCTCCGATGACCACCCGAAATCATCCCGAGGCCCCCTGGGACCTTAACTAAAAGTACAACCATAATCCAATACCTTATTCAAACTTGTTCCAATCATCAAAACGCCTCAAACATCATCAAATCTACCAAATCACATCAGATTCAAGCCTAAGTTTCTAAAATTCTTCTGAAATACGCTTTCGATCAAAAACCCAATCAAACCACGTCCGAATGACCTGAAATTTTACACACACATCCCAAATGACACGTCGGAGCTACTGAAACTCTTAGAATCCCATTCCGACCCCTATATCAAAATCTCGCCTACCAACCAGAAATCGCCAAAATATCAACTTTGTCAATTCAAGCCTAAAACTACTCCAACCCTCCAAAACCCATTCCGATCACACTCATAAGCCATAAATCACCTCCCGAAGATAATCAAACCATCGGAACTCGCATCCGATCCCTCTAATACATAAGTCAACATCCGGTTGACTTTTCCAACTTAAACTCCCTTAAAAGAGACTAAGTGTCTCAAACCTTACCAAAAGCATTCCGAATTTGATCCGACCAATCCGATACCATAAAACACGGATAACGAAGCAGAAATGGGGGAAACAGAGCGGTAACTCATGAGACAACTGGCCGGGTCATCACATCCTCCCCAACTTAAACAAATGTTCGTCCGCGAACGAATCTAGAAACATACCTGAAGCCTCAAATAGGTGAGGATATCTGCTCCGCATCTCCTGCTCGGTCTGCTGTGTAGCCTCCTATATGGGTCGACCTCTCCACTGCACTTTCACTGAAGCTATATCCTTTGACCTTAACTTTCGAACTTGATGAACCAAAATAGCTATTGGCTCCACATCATAAGTCAAATCATCATCCAACTGAATCGTGATGAAATCCAAAACATGAGACGGATCCCCAATATACTTCCAGAGCATAGAAACATAAAATACCGAAAGAAAGCTCATAAGCCACCTCCCCAATCCTCCGAAGCACCTCAAAAGGCCCAATGAACCGAGGACTCAATTTCCCTTTCTTCCCAAATCTCATAACACCCTTCATGGGTGAAACCTTCAGCAGAACCTTCTCGCCAACCATGTAGGACACATCTCGAACCTTCCGGTCCGCATAACTCTTCTGTCGCAACTGCGCTGTACGAAGTCCTCTCCTGAATCACCTTCACCTTCTCCAAATCATCCTGCACCAAATCTGTCACGACCCTGGTTCGCCCTCCGTGAACCATCGTGACGGCACCTAGTCTCTACGACTAGGTAAACCTAATTTGCGAAAGAAAAAACAAAATTTGAAACAGAAATAAAGCAGTAACAATGTTTAAATGTGCCGCTCGGCATACACCATGTTTAACTCTCAATACCAAATATAAATCCAAGACCCGAAAACCCATGAATCACAAGCTAAGATCAATACTACATAGCTATAACTCCGGAATGTCTAATAAGATTAGGAAGGTATAGAAGGGCTAAATACTAAAAGCAGGAATAAAAAGGGATTTCTCGGTCTGCGGACGCGACAGATGTACCTCGAAGTCTCTAGAGCGGTCGCCTCCCTCAAGGATAGTAGACCTGATCAGTGGTACCTGGATCTGCACATGAAAAACATGCACAGAAGAGGCATGAGTACACCACAACGGTACTCAGTAAGTGCCAAGCCTAACCTCGGTTGGGTAGTGACGAGGAAGGTCAGGGCCCTACTGAGGTTAAATATAATATAAGGGTTATCAGTGTGGAATAAAATAGTATAAATAAGTGCAATTGTAAGAAATAACATAGAATTGATAGAACAACAACAACTAGATCATAGACAAAACAAGCCACAGAAAGAAATACAACCCAAAATAGAGATAACAACCGGGGCACCTTCCAAGATACCGTTATGTAGTCCCAATTACAACTGTCCAGTGGATTTCCTGGGATACCGTCCCGTAGTCCATCATATATATGTCCGAAGGATCTCCTGGGATCTCGTCCCGTAGTCCAACTATCAATCCGCGGGGATCTACAGGAATCCTGATCCGTAGTCCCAAATGTAAATACCCAGTACTTGAGGGAATCTACCGGGTGAATTCCCGTAGTTCCATATAACTTTGCAGGGGGGTCTACCGAGAATCTAATCCGTAGTCCCAAAGTAAATGTGTAGGGGGATCTACCGGGTATCTAACCTGTAGTACCAAAGTAAATAGACAAGGGGGAGCTACGGGAATACCACATCCGTAGTCCCAAAATAAATACACAGCAACAGCAGGAAGATATCCAGAAATGGCAAAATTTCATATTAAGGCAACAAGTGATTCTAGCCTAGCATGTTGCACAGAATTCAAGTAAGGCAGGTTGAATCAAATAAAGCAAATTAAGTCACTTAGACATGCTTTCCTAAGCTAACAACGGGCTTAATAGTGCAAGAAATAGAAACAGGAAAGGAAACATACTAGTAATTACTTAAGAAAATCGGATTTCCAACAATTAGCACAAGAACACACTCGTCACCTCATGTACAAGGCATTTCAATTACCAAATATACCAATCCTAAGGGGAAGGTTCCCCACACAAGGTTAGACAAGCCACTTACCTCGAACCGACTTAAAATTAATCCAACACCACGTCTTTGCCACGAGTACTCGACTCCAAATGGCCCAAATTTATTCAATTCAACTTCATAATGTAAATAACGCTTCAAGTAACTGATTGTACAATTAAATTCTAAGCTAATACGCAAAATTATGTAAAATGACCAAAACACCCCTCGGGCCCACGTTTCGGAATCGGGTGAAATTTATATTTTCAGAAACCTCGTACTCTCACGACTCTATACATAATAAGAACACTGAAATCGAAATCCAAATGACCCCTCAAATCTTCATTTAAAGGCCTCTTAAACTCAAGCCCTAATTACCCATTTTTTCAAAAGTTTTCACCACTAATTAGGTCTTTAATTACATAAAAACAAGTTATGAAGTCAAGGATGTTACCTCTAAGCGATTTCGCTTTGTTTTCCTCAAGAATCTCTCTCAAAAGCTTCAAACCCGGATGAAAATGGTGAAAGAATCCATCAAATTTACGAAGGCAACTATTTATATGATCTGCCCAGCGATTTCCGTGGATGCGGTCCCACTTCTGCGGAACTAACATCGCATCTGCGACTTTTCACTTAAATGGCAATTTTCCGCATCTGCGACTCCAAATCCGTAGATGCGGTACCGCTTCTGCGGAAAAATAACAGCATTTGCGGTTCCTGCTGAAGAAACCAAAATCCACTTCTACGGCGCCGCATCTGCGGTCCCCAAACCGCAGATGCGAAAATACCAGAAACAGCAAAGAAAGGGAGCTGCAACATATCCTCAAACTTCCCATTAACCATTCGAAATCACCCCGAGGCCCCCGGGACCTCAACCAAAGGCATCAACATATCCTAAAACCTTATTCAAACTTGTACAAAACTTCAAAATACTTCAAACAACATCAAAACAACCAAAACACATCGGATTCAAGCCTAAGTTTCTAAAAAATCTTCCGAATTCTGCTTTTGATCAAAAATCCAACCAAACCGCCTCCGAATGACCTGAAATTTTGCACGCACATCCAAATTGACATAACAGAACTACTGCAACTATCAGAATTTCATTTCAATCCTCCGATCAAAAATCTCACTATCGAACTGGAAACTTCAAAAATTTAACTTTCGGCATTTCAAGCCTAATTTAACTACGGATCTCCAAAACACAATCCGAACACGCTCCTAACCCCAAAATCACCCAACGGAGCTAACGGAACTATCAAATTTCCATTTTGAGGTCGTCTTCACACTGTTCTGACTATGGTAAACTTTCCAACACTTAAGCTCTCATTTAGGGACTAAGTGTCCCAAAACTCTCCGAAACGCAAAACCGAAAATCCCAGCAATTCACATTAGCAAAAATAAATTTGGGCAAAGCAGTTAATAGGGGATCATGGCTTTAATTCTTAAGACAACCAGCCGGGTCGTCACAAAATCAGTCCCCAATAGCCTAGCCTCACCGGGTTCGAACCAAGCAACTGGAGATCTACACCGCCTCCCATACAAAGCCTCATATAGAGCCACTTGAATACTCGATTGGTAGATGTTGTTATAAGCAAACTCTACAAGCGGTAGAAATGGATCCAATGACCCTCCGAAATCAATGACACAAGCACGCAACATGTCCTTCAATATCTGAATAGTACGCTCGGACTGCCCGTCCGTCTGAGGATAAAAAGTTATGCTCAACTCCACCTGAGTACCCAACTCTCTCTGCACGGCCCTCCAAAACTGCAAAGTAAATTGGGTACCTCTATCTGAAATGATGGAAACTGGGACACCATTCAAGCGAACAATCTCTCGAATATAGATCCCTGCCAACTGCTCTGAAGAATAGGTAGTGCACATTGGAATGAAGTGCATGGACTTGGTCAGCCGATCCACAATCACCCAAATAGCATCTAACTTCTTCAAAGTCCGTGGAAGTCCAACTACAAAGTCCATAGTGATCCTCTCCCACTTCCACTCGGGAATATCCATCTACTGAAGCAAACCACCCGGTCTCTGATGCTCATATTTCACCTGCAAACAATTAAGACACCGAGCTCTGAATCCTACAATATTCTTTTTCATTCTTCTTCACCAATAATGTTGCCTCAAATCCTGATACATCTTTGCGGCACCCGGATAAATGGAATACCGCGAGCTATGGGCCTCTTCTAGAATCTACTCTTGAAGCCCATCCACATTGGGCACACAAATCCGGCCCTGCATCCTCAACACTCCATTATCACCCAATGGTCACATCTCTAGCATCATCATGTTGAATCTGTTCTTCAAGACAAGCAAACACGGATCATCATACTGGCGCTCTCTGATGCGATCATATAAGGAAGACCGAGAAACCACACAAGCCAATACCCGACTGGGCTCCGAAATATCTAACCTCATGAAGCGATTGGCCAAGGCCTGAACATCAACTACAAGAGGTCTCTCCCCAACTGGAATATATGCCAAACTCCCCATACTCATTCCCTTTTGGCTCAAAGCATCGACCACCACATTGGCCTTTCCCAGATGGTACAATATAGTGATATCATAATCCTTAAGAAACTCCAACCATCTCTGCTACCTCAAATTAAGATCCTTTTGCTTGAACAAATGGTGAAGACTGCGATGATCAGTGAACACTTCACAAGATACGCCATACAAGTAATGCCTCCAAATATTCAACGCGTGAACTATGGCAGCCAACTCCAAATCAAGCACGGGGTAGTTCTTCTTATGGGGCTTCAACTGACGAAAAGCATAAACAATAACTCTACCCTCCTGCATCAACACATAACCAATCCCAACTCTCGAAGCATCACAATACACTGTATATGAACCTGAAGCTGATGGTAAAACCAACACTGGAGTTGTGGTCAAAATTGTCTTGAGCTTCTGAAAGCTCTCCTCACACTCGTTCGACCGTACAAATGAAGCACCCTTCTGAGTCAACTTGGTCAAGGGCGATGTGATGGATGAGAATCCCAGAACAAACCGGCGATAATAGCCTGGCAAATCAACAAAGCTGCGAATCTCTGTGGCTGAGGATGGTCTGGTCCAACTCTAAACCGCCTCTATCTTCTTCGGATCAACCTGAATACCCTCGCTGGACAGACGTGCCCCAAGAAAGCCACTGAACTGAGCCAAAACTCACACTTGGAAAACTTTGCATAAAGCTTCTCCTCCCTCAATCGCTACAACACAACTCTCAAATGCTCTGCGTGCTTTTCTTGACTACGCGAATATACTAGAATATCATCAATGAAGACTATGACAAACGAATCGAGATAAGGCCGGAACACGTTGTTCATCAAATGCATGAACGTTGTTGGGGCATTGGTCAGCCTAAAAGACATCACCAAGAACTCATAATGACCATATCGGGTCCTGAAAGCCATCTTAAGAATATCTGAGTCCCTGATCTTCAACTGGTGATAACCTGAACGGAGATCAATCTTGGAGAACACTCTCGCTCCTTGAAGCTGGTCGAATAAATCATCAATGTGAGACAAAGAATACTTGTTCTTAATTGTTACCTTGTTCAATTGCCTATAATCAATGCACACTCTCATTGTACCATCCTTCTTTTTCACAAACAGAACCGGCGCACCCCAATGTGACATACTAGGCCGAATGAACCCTTTATCAATGAGTTCCTGAAGCTATTCTTTTAATTCCTTCAACTCCTCTGGTGCCATACGATACGACAGAATAGAAATGGGCTGAGTGCTCGGCACCAGGTCAATACTAAAATCAATATCCCTGTCCAAGGGCATGCCCGACAGGTCTGCAGGGAACACATCAGGAAAATCCCTCACAACTGGGACAGAATCAATACTGGGAGCCTCAGCACCGACATCCCTCACAAACGCTAGATATGAAAGACAACCCTTCCCAACCATACACTAGGCTTTCAATAATGAGGTTACTCTACTGGGAACATAATCAGTCACACCTCGCCACTCAATCTGCGGCACACCCGGCATAGCCAATATGACTATCTTAGCATGACAGTCTAGAATAGCACAACATGAAGATAACTAATCCATGCCCAAAATAACATCGAAATCCACCATACTCAATAACAACAGATCCACTCGGGTCTTCTGACCCCAATAGTCACCACACATGACCGATAAACACGATCTACAATAATAGTATCGCCCACCGGGGTAGATACATGAACAGGTAAAGCAAGAAACTCACGGGGCGTACCCAAATAATGAGCAAAGTATGATGACACATAAGAAAAGGTGGAACCGGGATCAAATAATGCATAGGCATCTCTGTGGCAGATTGAAACAATACCTGTAATGACAACATCTGAAGCAATGGCGTCGGGTCTGCCTGGGAGTGCATAGAAACGAGCTTGACCGCCTCCGATCGACATCCCCCTCTGGGGCAACCCCTGGCTGACTGACCTCCACCCCTAGCTGGTGGAGCGGGTGGTGATAAGCAACTGGCGCTGAAGCCGATGACTGTCCCCCTGCTCGGATGAACTAGAAAAACGATGAGGGCACTACCTCCATATATAACCCATATCACCACACTCAAAACAACTCCTAGGTGTTGAAGAAGGGGACTGAAGGGAACCCCTCGCACCGGAGTGACTAGCAGATGCACTAGGCATAGAAGAGCCCTAAACTGATGGAGTACGGGATGAACTCTGAGCTGGAAGGGCAATAAAGGATGACTTGCCCTGCTGAGAACCATAATAACCATGACCCGAATATGCCCCATGATAACCTAGGCGAGCTGGCTGAGCAGACCTAAATGAACGACCTCTGTCGTGCTAAAATTGACCACTCGAAGGAGCACCACTATAGCTGCTAAATCGTCGAGGCCTTTTGGCCTCCCTCTCCTCTCGCTCCTGACGATGAACAGACTCAATCTCACGGGTAATATCTACAACCTCCTAAAAAGTAGCACCAATCACCCTCTCCCTGGTCATGAGAATTCGAAGCTGATAAGTGAGGCCATTCACAAACCTCCTAATCCTCTCTCTCTCTGTCGGTTATATCCAAATAGCATGACAAGCTAACTCGGAGAACCTCAACTCATACTGTGACATAGTCATATCCCCTATCGCAACCACTCAAACTGCCTACGCAACACCTCTTTGCGGGACTGCGGCACATACTTCTCCAAAAAGAGAATAGAGAACTGCTGCCAGGAAAAGGGTGCTATACCAGCAGGCCTACGCCTCTCAAAATCCTCCCACCAAGTGAAAGCAGCTCCTGAAAACTGATAGGTGGTAAATGCGACCCCGCTAGTCTCTAGAATACCGTCAGTACGAAGCATCCTCTAACACTTATCCAAAAAGCCCTGGCATCCTCTCCCTCTGCGCCACTGAAGATCGGAGGCTGTAATCTACCAAATCTCTCCAACCTACACTACTAATCCTCCAGCATGACAGGAACCACATAGTCCTGAGTAGCTGCGACCGGCTGGGCTGGATGTGCCCCCAACATTTGAAGTCCCTGCATGACCTGCTTAGGTGTACGAGCGGTAGGAGTCTGATTGCCTCCCTTGGCCTGCGAAGTAGCTGCGGCTGTAGTGGTTGAAATCGCCTGAGCCAGGCCAGTGCAAACTGATAAAATCTGTGCCAAGACCTCCTAAAGACCCGAAATCACAATGGGCACAACTGGTGCCTGAACTGGTGCCGCTGGAGTATCTATAGATAGAGCCTGATCCTGAGTTGGGGCAGCTAGTGGATCTACAGGTGTTGCCCTTGCTGCTCTGCCTCTGCCACGACCACGACCGCGTTCTCAGCCTCTAGTGGCCTCAGCTGGTGGTACTGGGGGTCATCCACCCCGTCCGGTAGTGCGTGTCCTCACCATCTGTGAGAGAATAGAATAACAGAAGTTTAGTACTCGGATCAACAAGTTCACATGACCAGAATTTCAAGAATATGAAGTTTTTCCTAAAGGTTCGGCAGCCTCTCGAGGATAAATACAGACGTCTCCGTACCGATCCGCGAGACTTTACTAAACATGCTCATGACTCGTGAGACCTATGTAACCTAGGCTCTAATACCAACTTGTTACGACCCAATCCCTGAACCCGGTCGTGATAGCGCCTCTCATAAAGACAAGGCCAGAAAACTAAACCTAATTCGCTTGTTGAAGGAGCTAAACAACATGAAAGCAGTCTAAAATATTATTTAATTATAATAAGTAGCGGAAATACAACCCGACACAACCCTAACTGGGGTGTCACAAGTCACGAGCATCTAACAATACTAAATCCTCAAATGTAACTACAGAGTTTTAAATACTGAAGTAAGAACATAAAGGAAATAGATAGGGAGGAGCTCTAGGCTGCGAACGCCAACAGCTACCTAAAGACTCCTCGAAGATCCGCGTGAAGCTGGAATGAGTCAGCACTCGGGAGCGGGACCAGCTACGCCTGAATCTGCACACAGGGTGCAGGGAGTAAAGTGAGTACTCCAACTCAGCGAGTAACAAATGTAAATTAATATATCATCCAATATATCTATTTGAAAATTGATTCATCGACTTATAAATTACTCAGATGAATCGTTGAATATTAAAAACAAAATGTCTGACCTATATCTATTAATGGTAAAAACAAAACGTCTCGACCTGTATCGATTAATCTATGTCATGCATTATTATTGATGAATGAATGTAATCTATTAACTCTATTATAATACAAATAATGAACACAATAACATATACTATAACATGTTATATATGTAGTTGAAGTAGCACAACGAAGTGTGTGTTATATATATATATACACACACCAACATATACTATAACAAACTATATATATATATATATATATGTGTGTGTGTGTGTGTGTGTGTGTGTGTGTGTGTGTGTGTGTGTGTGTGTGTGTGTATATATATATATATATATATATATATATATATATATATATATATATATATATATATATATATATATATAATAGTTGTATATATATATATAAGAACATGAAGCGCTAGGAACATAGGGTCGGGTTCTTTTAGGGATTGATAGACTTGTAAATTGATTCATCGACTTATATCTTATTTAGACTTGTATATCTTACTCGTAGAAGCTAGGCAAGCCATGAACTTAGAAATCATTAACTCCTTTATTTTAAAACTTCTTACCAATTATAATAACAAGGAAATAAACCGTTAAATAGCAGCGGAATATGAAATTTAGCGGAAGTCTTAAATAAATAGAAAATGAAAATGTCTCAAAGATCATCACGTGCCTCTAACCAGAACTTGGTGTCACAACATCCACGGACTACTAAGAGTACTAAATACAACCGTTTGAAAGTAATATAGCATTGTTTGTCTCGAATACACGAGATAACAGAATATGAAAAAAGATAGAGGAGACGTCGGGCCTGCGGATGCCTGCAAGGCTACCTCGGTGTCTCGGTAGACTGAAGGTTGGCTCCCGAGCTACTACTACTGATCAAAAGCTACTTCGGTATCTCTACATAGTGCAGAGTATAGTATCAGCACAACCGACCTCATGTGCTGGTAAGTGTCTGGCCTAACCCCGGCGAGGTAGTGACGAATCTAGGACTATACTCAAGATAAACCTGTGCAGTTATATAATATATGACCAAAAAACAAAGTAAACAGGTAATAAGAGATCAAAGTTGGGGAAGGGGAACATGCTTTGGGGGTAGCAGATAAAACAGAATATCAAAGAATAATAAGGAAACTACAATTTAACTTCTAACACGGATAAAAAGAAATAAGGCAACTTTCATTTTCAGTTTCATCTTGTTGTAGGCGTGCAACCCGATCCCATTTCTCATATCTTGTGGTAGGCATACCACCCGCTCCCATTTCATTATATCTCGTGGTAGGCGTACCACCCACTCCCATTTCATTATATCTCGTGGTAGACATACCACCCACTCCCATTTCATCGATCTTGTGGTAGGCTTACCATCCGCTCCCATTCCATTATATCTTGTGTTAGGCGTACCACCCGCTTCCATTTCATTTTATCTTGTGGTAGGCGTACCACCCGCTCCCATTTCATTATATATCGTGGTAGGCGTACCACCCACTCCCATTTCATTATATCTCGTGGTAGACGTACCACATGCTCCCATTTCATCGATCTTGTGGTAGGCATACCACCCGCTCCCATTCCATCATATCTTATGGTAGGCGTACCACCCGCTCCCATTTCATCATATCTTGTGATAGGCGTACCACCCGCTCCTATTTCATTATATCTTGTGGTAGGCGTACCACCCGCTTCCATTTACAAGTCATCACAAAATTTCAAGAAATCCCGGCAAGGGAAAAAAAATAATACAATAACTTCCCGGCAAGGGAATAACAATATCGAAACAGTCATCCCTGCAAGGGAGAATCAGCTATAACCAAATCCTAACTCATTTTGTAATTAGCTCAATTAATGACAATACTCAATCATAACTAAGATCTACGAGGATAAAATCAATCTTTACTCAATATAGGAGATCACTAATTAAAGCATCTGAAGTGCCATCTAAGAGCACAACAACATTCACATTTAAGACTCACGGTCATGCTCGACAACAACGTATAGATACTCGTCACCATGCCTATGCGTCGCACTTAACAAGAAGCAAGTAGCAAATAGGACTCAACTCCTAATCCCTCAAGCTGAAGTTAGACCGAACACTTACCTCAAACTTCCACGACCAACGCAAGCCTCGAACACCACTTTTCCTCTCAAATTCGGCTCCTACCCAATCGAATCTATACACAATTGACTCAATATCATCAATAAGTGCTGAAAAATCCAATACCACTTTTCAATTATAACTTTCCAATTATTCTTCCCAAAATCCCAAAAATCGACCCCGGGCTCGCTTGGTCAAAACACGAGGTTCAGACCAAAATCAAATCACCCATTCACCCACGATCCCAAATATATAATTATTTCCAGAATTCGACCCCAAAATGAGGTCTAAATCACAATTAATAAAAAAGCCCTAATTCTACCCAAATCCCTAATTTTCTACCCTTAATCATATGTTTTAGGCCTAGAAATTCAATAGATGTTGATGAAAATGGAAGAAAACGAGTTAAAAACTACTTACCCAAGAAGTTTTGGTGAAAAAGTGCTTCAAGGATCGCCTAGGAGCTTTGGAGAAGAAGAAGTTTTGTAAAATTTTGAGAAATCCCATAAGTGTTCTGTTTTTGGGTCTTTAAAATAACTGGGCGAAAATATGCATCGCGTTCACGACATACCCATCGTATTCGCGATGGGTCTGGCTTCAATGGTCTTCGCGTTTGCGTTCGCGGATAGCGGCTCGCGTTCGCGAAGCAGGAACTACTCGGGCCTCGCATTCGTGTTCAAGAGACCACGTTCACGGTTCACAACTTGGTGGCCCCTCCCCTCAACCTTACACGTTCGCGAGTGGGAGGATGCGTTTGCGAAGGGTCTTCCCCCCAGCTTTGCGTTTGCGAAGAAGACTTTGGGTACCTGGGATCTTTGCCTTACGCATTTGCGAAAGGGACCACGCAAACGCGAAGGGTAAAATCCCTAGGCACTAGCTGCAGAAAATCTGCAATTTCTCTTAACTCAAAACTTCCCAAACCACATCCGAAATACACCCGAGCCCTCGGGGCTCCTAACCAAGCACACATACAAACTCAACAACATCATACGAAATTATCCGTGCGATCAAATCGCCAAAATAACCTCAAAAACAATGAATCAAACCTCAAAATCAAAGGATTTTTCTCAAACTTCATAAAACATCGACTTTAGCAATTTAAGTTCGAATCATGTCAAACGGACTCTGTTTTCAACAAAATTTTACAGAAATGACTTAAACCATATATAAAACCTGTAACGGGCGCCGGAACCAAAATACAGGCCCGATACCATCGCTTTCTAATCAGATTTTATTTCAAAATTCCTTAAACATTTTTAGAAAACAATTTTATTTAGAAATTCATTTCTCTGTCTTGGGACCTCGGAATTCGATGTCAGGCATACGCCCAAGTCCCATATTTTCCTACAGACCCTCCGGGACCGTCAAATCATGGGTCCGGGTCCATTTACCCAAAATGTTGACCGAAGTAAAATTTATTCATTCTAAGCTCAAATTTCATCATTTTTCATAGAATTTCATATTTAAGCTTTCCGGCTACGCCCCGGACTGCGCATGCAAATCGAGGCGACTCTAAATGAGGTTTTCAAGGCCTCGAAAGCACATAATGCTATTAGAAACAGGTGATGACCCTTTGGGTCGTCACATTCTCCACCTCTTAAACAATCGTTCATCCTCGAACGGACAGAAGAAGGAAGTACCCGAGTCGGGGAAAAGTGGGGATAACAACTCCACATATCGGACTCGGACTCCCAGGTCGATGCCTCAGGAGGCTGACCTCTATATTGAACATGAATAAAAGGAAAACTCTTCGACCTCAACTGACAAACCTGCCGGTCTAGAATAGCCACCGGCTCCTCCTCATAAGACAAGTCCTTGTCCAACTAGACTGTGCTGAAATATAACACGTGGGATAGATCGCCGCAATACATCCAAAGCATGGACACATAAAACACTAGATGCACGGCTGATAAGCTCGCGACTACGCAAGTCTATAAGCTACTTCTCCCACTCGATCAAGAATCTCAAACGAGCCAATGAACCTAGGGCTAAGCTTGCCCTTCTTCCCAAATCTCATCACGCCCTTCATAGGCGACACTCGGAACAATACTCGCTCACCAATCATGAAAGCGACATCTCGAACCTTGCGGTCTGCATAACTCTTTTGCTTGGACTGAGCTGTATGAAGCCTATCCTGAATGATCCTGACCTTGTCCAAGGCCTCCTGAACCAGATCCGTACCTAACAACCGAGCCTCCCCCAGCTCAAATCATCCAACCGGAGATCGACATCTCCTACCATACAAAGCCTCATAAGGAGCCATCTGGATGCTCGACTGGTAGCTATTGTTGTAGGCAAACTCTGCTAAAGGCAAAAATTGATCCCATGAGCCTTCAAAATCAATGACACAAGCTCGGAGCATATCCTCCAGAATCTGAATAGTCCACTCGGATTAGCCGTTCGTCTGGGGATGAAATGTTGTACTTAACTCCACCTGAGTGCCCAACTCTCACTGAACTGCTCTCCAGAAATGCGAGGTAAGCTGCGTACCTCGGTCCGAGATGATAGACACAGGCACACCATGAAGACGAACAATCTCCTGGATATAGATCTCAGCTAACCTCTCGAATGAATAAGAGACTGCCACGGGAATGAAATGCGCTGACTTGGTCAGCCTATCAACAATGACCCATACTGTGTTGAACTTCCTCCGAGTCTGCAGGAGCCCAACAATGAAATCCATAGTGATCCGCTCCCACTTCCACTCGGGAAGGTCAATCCTATGAAACAATCCACCAGGCCTCTGATGCTCATACTTAACCTACTGGCAATTCAAAAACCGAGCCACAAATGCAACAATATCCTTATTTATTCGACGCCACCAATAATGCTGCCGCAAATCCTGATACATCTTCGCGGCGCCCGGAAGAATAGAGTACCTGGAGCTATGGGTCTTCTCTAAAATCAACTCTCGAAGCCCATCCACATTAGGCACACAAACTCGACCTTGCAATCTCAAAACCCCATCATCACCTAAGGTAACCTTCTTGGCATCTCCACGCTATACCTTGTCTCTAAGGACACACAAATGAGGATCATCATACTGCCGATCACGGATACGCTCCAATAAAGAAGAACGAGCGATTGTGTAAGCTAATATACGACTAGGCTCAGAAATATCCAACCACACAAACCGATTGGCCAAAGTCTTAACATCCAAGGCAAGCGGTCTCTCACCGACCAAAATATAAGCAAGACTGCCCATACTGGCTGACTTCCTACTCAAGGCATCGGCCACCACATTGGCCTTTCCCTAGTGATATAAGATAGTGATGTCATAATCTTTTAACAACTACAACCACCTCCTCTACCTCAAATTCAACTCCTTTTGCTTGAACAAATACTGGAGACTCTTATGATCCGTGAACACCTCACACGCCACGCCATACAGATAGTGCCTCCAAATATTCAATGCGTGAACAATGACTGCCAACTCTAAATCATGAACCGGATAGTTATTCTCATAAATCTTCAACTGCCTTGAAGCATAGGCAATGACCTTGCCATCATGCATCAACACTGCACCATGCTCAATACGAGATGCATCACAATAAATTGTATAAGGCCCTGAACCTGTGGGCAAAACTAACACTGGTGCCGTAGTCAGAGCTATATTGAGCTTCTGAAAGCTCGCCTCATACTCGTCCAACCATCTAAACTGGGCACCCTTCTGGGTCAACCTGGTTATCGGGGCTGTAATAGATGAAAACCCCTCCACGAACCGACGATAGTAGCCTGCCAATCCCAAGAAACTCCGAATCTCAGTAGCTGATGCTGGTCTAGGCCAGTTCTTGACTGCCTCAATCTTCTTCGGGTCAACCTGAATACCCTTTACTGACACAACATGACCCAGGAATGCAACTGAACTCAACCAGAACTCACACTTTGAGAACTTAGCATATAACTGACTCACCTTCAGAGTCTGAAGAATCACTCTGAGATGCTGCTCGTGCTCCTCCTGGCTACGGGAATATATCAAAATATCATCAATGAAGACGATCACGAACGAGTACAAATAAGGCCTGAACACTCGGTTCATCAAATCCATATAGGCTGCTGGGGCATTTGTCAACCCGAACGACATAACCAAGAACTCATAATGCCCGTATCGAGTGCGGAAAGTTGTCTTTGGGACATCGGAGGCCCTAATCCTCAACTGATGGTAGCCAGATCTCACGTCTATCTTTGAAAATACCTTGGCACCCTGAAGCTGATCGATAAATCATCAATCCTCAGCAATGGATACTTATTCTTGATTGTAACCTTGTTCAACTGCCGGTAATCGATACACATTCTCATTGACCCATCCTTTTTCTTAACAGACAACACCGGCGCACCCCACAGGGAAACACTAGGTCCAATGAAACCCTTCTAAAGCAAGTCTTGCAACTGCTCCTTCAATTCTTTCAACTCTAGCGGGGCCATGCGATACGGCGGGATAGAAATGGGCTGAGTGCCCGGAGCCAAATCAATGCAAAAGTCAATATCCCTATCGGGTGGCATCCTCGGCAGGTCTGAAGGGAATACCTCAGGAAACTCGCGAACAACATGCACAGAATCAATAGAGGGAACTCAACACTAGAATTGCGAACATACTCCAAATAGGCCAAACAAACCTTCCCGACCATACGCTGAGCCTTCACATACGAGATAACATTGTAGGTAGAATGACCAGGAGTCCCTCTCCACTCTAAACGAGGCATACCCAGTACAGCTAAGGTCACAGTCTTAGCGTGGCAATCCAAGATAGCATGGTAAGGTGATAACTAGTCCATCCCCAATATAACATCGAAATCAACCATGTCTAAAAACAACAAATCTATACGAGTCTGAAGACCCCCGATCATCACAATATAAGAATGATGAACTCGATCAACCACAATAGAATCACCCACCAATGTAGACACATAAATAAGATCATTCAATGAATCACTAAGTATGATCCGATATAGTGCAAAATAAGACGACACATACGATTACGTAGACTCTGGATCAAATAGCACCGAAGCATCTCTATCACAAACCATAATAATACATGTAATGACTGCATCTGAAGCCTCAACGTCGGGCCTAGATAGAAGGGCGTAGCATTGGGGCTGGGCCCCACCACCCTGAGCTACCTCTCTAGGACGGCCTACTGCTAGCTGGCCTCCACCTCTGGTGGCCTGAGCTCCACCTCTAGGACCTCTACCTCCACCTCTACCCCCACCCCTAGCTGGCTGGGTGGCCTGTGGAACACCTGGGGCCTGAACCATAGCACGAGAACCCTGATATGGTGAATTGTTCGAAGCTTGAGGGCAATACCTAGCAATGTCCCTCATGTCACTACAAGTAAAACAAGCCCTCAGCTACTAGGGCTAACGACCCTAGAAACTCTGAAGCGGTGGTGCACTGATATGTGCTGGTGGTGCACTGAAGGACTGCTGATCAGAATACTATATCGGAGGACCACGGCTACCTGAAACATCATGAGAAACCTGAAGAGCTGACTGAAAGGGCCTAGCAGGATGGCCTCTACCATATGATTCTCTACCTCAAGACGAGGTACCACTGAATCTGCTTGAATGACAAGGCCTCTTATCCGACCCATGACCACCTCCCTACAACAGAACCATCTCAACTCTGCTATCCACATTGGCCGCCTCCTAAAAGGTGATCTCACTCCCAATCTCCCTAGCCATTTGAAGACGAATCGGCTGAATTAGACCATCAATAAACCTCTTCACCCTCTCTCTCTGTCGGGAGGAAGTATGACAAGAGAATGGCGAGCTAAGTCAATGAACTTGGTCTCATACTGGGTAACAGTCATGGAATCCTACTAGAGGCGCTCAAACTACCTCCGATAGGCCTCTCTCTGAGTAATGGGGAGAAACTTCTCTAGAAACAACACTGAAAACTGCTCCCAAGTCAAGGCTGGCAAATCGACTGGTATGGCTAAGCAATAATCCCTCCACCAAGTCTTAGCAGATCCAGACAAGCGAAATGTAGCAAAATCGACCCATTGGTCTCAACAATACCCATGTTCTTGAGAACCTCGTGGCAACTGTATAGAAAATCCTGGGGATCCTCAGAAGAAGCACCGCTGAAAGTAGTAGTGAAGAGCTTGGTAAACCTATCCAGCCTCCACAAAGCATCGACAGACATGGCTGCTCCATCACCGGTCTGAGCAACTACACCCGACTGGACTTCCCCAACTGGCTGAACCGTTGGAGTCTGAATCTGAGGAGCCACCTGCTCCGGAGTGCAAGTAGCAGGAGTCTGAGCCCCTCCTCCAGCGTGAGAGACGGCTGGTGCTACAGGAAACAAACTTGCTCGGGTGACATTCTCCATGAGGACCACTAATTGGACCAGAGCATCCTGAAGAACTTGGTTGCAATAAACCCTTCTGGGACCTTAGCTAGGCCCACCAGAATTGCTGGGGCTGGAACCTCCTCGTCAAAATCAACCTGAGGCTCTACCACTGGTGTTGCTGCTCGGGGTTGAGCTCTGCCCCTACCTCGGCCTCGCCCTCTGCCCCTCGTAGGAGC
This sequence comes from Nicotiana tabacum, assembly GCF_000715075.1. NCBI lineage: Eukaryota > Viridiplantae > Streptophyta > Magnoliopsida > Solanales > Solanaceae > Nicotiana > Nicotiana tabacum. Next base: position 117,497,697 of record NC_134099.1, on the reverse strand, counting down.
TACTGCTGGGGGCTTAGGCTGCTGAGCGATAGATGAGGAAGCATGTGTTCTTTCCATCTGCGAAAGAATAGAGTAGGAAGGCAATCAGTATTGAGAAATAAAACCGCACAAAAGGAAAGAACAAATGTAAAATTTTCCTAACTCTGCAACCTCTGGAGGATAAATACAGACGTCTCTGTACCGATCCTTCAGACTCTACTGAGCTTGTCCGTGAATTGTGAGATCTATGTAACCTAGAGCTCTGATACCAACTTGTCACGATCCGGATTTCCCACCCTCGGAAGTCGTGATGGCGCCTACTCGTAGAAGCTAGGCAAGCTATGAACTTAGAAATCATTAACTCCTTTATTTTAAAACTTCTTACCAATTATAATAACAAGGAAATAAACCATTAAATAACAGCGGAATATGAAATTTAGTATAAGTCTAAAATAAGTAGAAAACGAAAATGTCTCAAAGACCATCATGTTCCTCTAATCAGAACCTAGTGTCACAATATCCACGGACTACTAAGAGTACTAAATACAACCGTTTAAAAAAATATAGCACTGTTTGTTTCGAATACATGAGATAACAGAATATGAAATCAGATAGAGGAGATGTCGGGCCTGCGGAGGCCTGCAAGGCTACCTCGGTGTGTCGGTGGACTGAAGGCTGGCTCCCAAGTTAATGTTGTTGATCAAAAGCTACTCCGGTATCTGCACAGAGTGCAGAGGGTAGTATCAGCACAACCGACCCCATGTGCTAGTAAGTGTCTGGCCTAACCCCGGCGAGGTAGTGACGAGGCTAGGACCAGACTCCAGATATACCTATGCAGTTATATAATATATGGCGGGAAAAAAAGTAAACAGGTAATAAGCGATCAAAGTTGGGGAATGGGAACATGCTTCGGGGGTAGCAGATAAAACAGAATATCAAAGAATAATAAGGAAACTACAAATTAACTTCTAACACGGATAAAAAGAAATAAGGCAACTTTCAATTTCAGTTTCATCTTGTTGCAGGCGTGCAACCCGATCCTATTTCTCATATCTTGTGGCAGGTGTACCACCCGCTCCCATTTCATTGTATCTTTTGGTAGGCGTACCACTTGCTCCCATTTCATTATATCTCATGGTAGGCATACCACCCGCTCCCATTTCATTATATCTCGTGGTAGATGTACCACCCGCTCCCATTTCATCGATCTTGTGGTAGGCGTAACACCCACTCCCATTCCATCATATCTTGTGGTAGGCGTACCACCCACTCCCATTCCATCATATCTTGTGGTAGGCGTACCACCCGCTTCCATTTCATTATTTCTTGTAGGAGGCGTACCACCTGCTTCCATTTACAAGTCATCACAAAATTTCAAGAAATCCCGGCAAGGGAACAAAAATAATATAATAACTTCCCGGCAAGAGAAACAACAATATCGAACCAGTCATCCCGGCAAGGGAGAATCAGCTATAACCAAATCCTAACTCATTTTGTACTCAACTCAATTAATGACAATACTCAATCATAATTAAGATCTACGAGGATAAATCAATCTTTACTCAATATAGGAGATAATTGATTAAAGCATCCGAAGTGCCATCTAAGAGTACAACAACGTTCAAATTTAAGACTCACAGTCATGCTCGACAGTAATGTATAGATACTCGTCACCATGCCTATACGTCGCACTCAACAAGAAGCAAGTAGCAAATAGGACTCAACTTCTAATCCCTCAAGCTGAGGTTAGACCAAACACTTACCTCGAACTTCCACGGCCAACTCAAGCCTCGAACACCGCTTTTCCTCTCAAATTCGGCTCCAACCCAATCGAATCTATACACAATTGACTCAATATCATCAATAAGTGCTAAACAATCTAATTTCAATGTTCAATTATAACTTTCCAATCATTCTTCCCAAAATCCCAAACATCAACCCCGGGCCCGCTTGGTCAAAACATGAGGTTTGGACCAAAATCAAATCACCCATTCACCCACGAGCCCAAATATATAATTATTTCCAGAATTTGACCCCAAAACGAGGTCTAAATCACAATTAATTAAAAAGTCCTAACTCTACCCAAATCCCTAATTTTCTGCCCTTAATCATATGTTTTAGGCCTAGAAATTCAATGGATGAAGATGAAAATGGAAGAAAACGAGTTAAAAATTACTTACCCAAGAAGTTTTGGTGAAAAAGTTCTTCAAGGATCGCCTAGGAGCTTTGGAGAAGAAGAAGTTTTTTAAAATTTTGAGAAATCTCGTAAGTGTTCTATTTTTGGATCTTTAAAATAACCGCGCGAAAATATGCATCGCGTTCGCGACAGACCCTTCGCGTTCGCGATGGGTCAGGCTGCAATGGCCTTCAGGTTCGCGAACAGCGACTTGCGGTTGCGAAGCAGGAACTGCTCGAGCCTCGCGTTCGCGTTCAAGAGATCGCGTTCGCGGTTCACAACTTGGTGGCCCCTGCCCTCAACCTTACGCATTCGTGAGTGGGAGGACGTGTTCGCAAAGTGTCTCCCCCCCCTCAGCTTCACGTTCGCGTCATAACTTTCACGTTAACAAAGAAGACTTTGGGCACCTGGGATCTTTGCCTTACGCATTCGCGAAGGGTAAAATCCTTGGGCACTGACTGCAGAAAATCTGCAACTTCTCTTAACTCAAAACATCCCGAAACACACCCGAGCCCTCGGGGCTCCTAACCAAGCACACATACTAACTCAACAACATCATACGAACTTATCTGTGCGATCAAATCGCCAAAATAACCTCTAAAACAATGAATCAAACCTCAAAATCAAAGGATTTTTCTCAAACTTCATAAAACATCGACTTTAGCAATTTAGGTCCGAATCACGTCAAACGGACTCCCTTTTCAACCAAATTTTACAGAAATGACTTAAACAATACATAAAACTTGTACCGGGCGCCAGATCCAAAATACGGGCCCGATACCATTGCTTTCTAATCAGATTTCATTTCAAAATTCCTTAAACATTTTCAGAAAACAATTTTACTTAAAAATTCATTTCTCGGGCTTGGGACCTCAGAATTCGATTCTGGGCATATGCCCAAGTCCCATATTTTCCTACGGATCCTCCGAGACCGTCAAATCACTAGTCCGGGTTCGTTTACCTAAAATGTTGACCGAAGTCAAATTTATTCATTTTAAACTCAAATTTTATTATTTTCACAGAATTTCATATTTAAGCTTTCCGGTTTCGCACCCGGACTGCGCACGCAAACTGAGGAGGCTCTAAATGAGGCCTCGGAAGCACAAAATGCAATTAGAAACAGGTGATGACCCTTTGGGTCGTCACAGTCGATGAATATTAAAAACAAACGTTTTGACCTATATCGATTAATATAAAAAAAAGTCTCGACCTAAAATAGAATAATATTATATTTGGTTTACGAATTGGTTAATTATTCGTACGTAAGTAGTAATGTATAAGATTGATCATCAATTACAATATAGTTTATGCGTGTGTGAGAAATTACTAATATACTTAAATATAACTTAAAAATTTACTTACATAGATTCTATTATAATCTATTAAAAGTAATTATCTAGTTATAATTTTTTGTAAAGATTATACTTATAGTTTATAATTATTTATAATAATTGTAGTTAAATAAAATAAATGTTTATATTTAATAATAATTTTTTATAGTTTATAATAATTTTTTATAGTTTATAATATTTTTTATAGCTTATAATATGTTAAAAATAAAAACGAACAAAAAAGAATTTAGTTTTTTTTAAAAACCGACCAAAGTTGGTCGGTATTTTGTCAAACGGTCAACACTTAATGTACCGACCAAATTACCAGCCAACTTTGGTCGGTAATTCTGAAATATAGAATGAAATACGGGGTTTCTCCCCATTTCTCTTATTTTCTTCCCCAAAATTTTCCTAACTCCTCCCTCAATACCTTCCCCTCCCCTTCTCTATTTCCCTCACACAAATCCCATTCCCCACCCCGTGTAGCCACCGCCCGTCGCTGGAGCTGCCACTGCTACTGCTTTTAGGACTGCCGCCCCTCTCCTTCTCCACCTAAAAATTCTAGGTTTGAATTACAACCCATTTCTTTGTTATTTCTAGTTGTTGTTTCAATTATTTGAACATTTTTATTTATTGAGGACTATGGTTTAGGTCTTGTTTTAATTAGTTTTGTTTATTAATTTTATTCACTAATTAGTTTAATTAGTCTTGAATAGTTTAGGAAGACAGGAATTATACTTTATATAGTCTTGAATAGTTTAGTTAGAATGTAGGGTATAGGATTTGTAGTTGAACTTTTTCTATATGAATTGATTTTTTAGTTTATGAATTGAACTTTTTGGATACGAATTGAATTTTTAGTTTATGAATTGAACTTTTAGTTTATAAATTGAAATTTTAGGATATGAATTGAAATTTTAGGATATGAATTGAACTTTTAGGATATGAATTGGACTTTTAGTTTATAAATTAAAATTTTAGGATATGAACTGAACTTTAAGGATTTGTAGTTGAACTTTTAGTTTATGAATTGGACCTTTTGGATATGAATTGAAGTTTTAGTTTATGAATTGAACTTTTTAGATATGTATTGAATGTTTAGTTTATGAATTGAGCTTTTAGTTTATAAATTGAAATTTTAGGATATGAATTGAACTTTTAGAATATGAATTGAACTTTTAGGATATGAATTGGACTTTTAGTTTATAAATTGAACTTTTAGTTTATAAATTAAAATTTTAGGATATGAATTGAACTTTTAGGATTTGTAGTTGAACTTTTAGTTTATGAATTGGACCTTTTGGATATGAATTGAACTTTTTGGATATGAATTGAACTTTTAGTTTATGAATTGAACTTTTAGTTTTTAAATTGAAATTTTAGGATATGAATTGAACTTTTAGGGTATGAATTGGAACTTTTAGGATATGAATTAACTAAAAAAGATTATGATATGAATTAACTAAATTAATTAGTTATTGTTTTATTTGTATAGAATATAGATGGAACATTATACTTGGATGTACAATAGGAATTATCCTAATCGGCGGGGATTGCGGGAGGATTTTCTAGAAGGGGTTGATGACTTTATTAGACATGCAATGTCACTTCCACCATACCAAAGTGAAGGAGTAATTAGGTCCCCTTGTGTTAGGTGCGACTGTATGAAGTTTAAAAAACCGGAGGAAGTTAAGCTTCATCTTTATAGGAAGGGGTTTATAGAGAATTAATTTGTATGGAATAATCATAGAGAGATCGATAGTAGCCGTGGGATATTTCGTAACATGGTTGTTGGTGAAAGTAGTAGGTCGGTGGAGAATACAAATCGTGATTCTAGAATTTATGATATGGTTACAGATGCTTTTGGGATGCACTTCGGGGGTGAGCCCAATGAAAATGTAGAATAAACACCTAATGATGACGTAAAACGTTTTTATGAACAGTTAGAAGAAGCTAGTCGTCCACTATGTAAAGGAAGTCCGCACTCCAAGATGTCTGTTGCAGTTAGATTACTAAGTATAAAATCTGATTGAAATATTTCTCAAGCAGCCATGGACTCTTTCATTGACCTTATAAGTGAACTAGTTGACCCTAATATCAACTTACCTGGTGATTTCTATAAGGCAAAGATATTGGTTTCTAAGTTAGGACTTTCGTCAATGAGAATTGATTGTTGTGAAGATGGTGACAAGTTATATTATAAAGATGATGCAAATTTACACAGTTGTAAATTTTGCCAGAAAAGCCTCGTTTCAAGAGGCTTTCCAGCGGGAATATGGTCGCTATCAAGGTGATGCATTATTTACCTCTTACACCTAGGTTCAAGAGGTTATATACGTCGATGCGTTCTGCTCCTCAAATGAGATGGCACTTTAAAAATAGAAGACCACCTGGTGTTATGTGTCATCATTTAGATGGAGAAGCTTGGAAGCACTTTTATAGGACATATCCAGATTTTGCTAGTGAACCAAGGAACATTCGATTAGGTCTGTGTGTGGATGGCTTCACGCCTTTTTCTATATCTTCGACACCATATTCATGTTGGCCTGTCTTTCTTACACCTTATAATCTACCATCCGAGTTGTGCATGACTAGTCTATATATATTGTTAAATTGTATTATCCCCGGTCCACGTAATCCAAAATGTTTGATTGATGTATATTTACAACCTTTGATTGATGAGCTAAAATAACTGTGGTGTGATGGTGTTGAAACATATGACATATCAACCAAGAAGAATTTCAATTTATGTGTTAATTTAATGCGGACTATTAACGATTTTCCTGCGTATGGAATATTGTCTAGGTGGATTACTGTTGGGAAGCTAGCTTGTTCTTACTGCATGGAAAATATTAAAGCATTCACTTTGAAACACGGCCGAAAGCAATCATGGTTTGATTGTTATCGTCAATTCTTGACTCATGATCATGAGTTTAGAAGGATGAAAATTCATTCAAAAAGAATAAAATGGAATATGATTCTCCACCTCCGATAATTTCAGGTGAGAAAATTTGGGAGAGGGTCCAGAAATTCTGTAAAGTTACTGAAGCTCCACCTCCACGGATACGGTGTTACTCATAATTGGATGAAACAAAGTATATTTTGGGAGTTGCCTTATTGGAAGGATAATCTTCTCCGACACAACCTTGATGTCATGCATATTGAGAAGAATTATTTTGACAATTTGTTCAACATAGTGTTAGATGTTAAAGGTAAAACAAAGGATAACCCGAAGGCTAGAATGGACTTACAAAAATATTGCAGGCAGCCTGAATTATACTTGCAGACAGAAAACAATGGTAAGGTGTTCAAGCCCAAAGCAAGTTACACATTCACTTTGGAGGAAAGACGGCAAATTTGTGATTGGGTTACGAAATTGAATATGCCTGAGGGTTATGCGTCAAATCTTGGGATAAAAAGTAGATATGGAGGTAGGGAAGTTGGAATGCCGTCACATAGTCCGAAATTAAACACACAGCAGCAACTCAAGAATATCAAAATAAATACTAAGTTAGTAACAAGTAGACAGTTAATTCTAGCCTAACATGCTTCACCTAATGCAATTAAGGCAGTTTAAGCAAATAGGCAATTAAGTCAACTAAGCATGCTTTTCTAAACTAACACAGGATAAGTTTGCAAGTAGAATAAAAATAGGTAAGAAAGGAACTCAGTTTAAATATTTAAAGTAAAACCGAATTTTCAACAATTAACTCAAGTACGCGTTTGTCACCTCACGTACAAGGCATTTCAACTATTAAATATCATATCCTAAGGGGAAGGTCCCCCACACAAGGTTAGACAAGCCACTTACCTCGAACCTGCTCAAAATCAACCTGAAACCATGTTCTTGCCACGAGTACTCGACTCCAAATGGCCCAAATCTATTCAATTCAATTGCATATTATAAATAACATCTCAAGTAACTGATTCTACAATTAAATTCTAAGCTAATACGTGAAATTATGTAAAATGACCAAAACACCTCTCAGTCCCACGTCTCAGAATCGGGTAAAATTTACATTTTCAGAAACCTCGCACTCTCACGAATCTATACATAAAAAAAACACTGAAATCGGAGTCCAAATGACCCCTTAAATCCTCTTTTAAAGGCCTCTTAAACTCAAGCCCTAATTACCCATTTTCCCCAAATTTTTCACAACTAATTAGGTCTTTAATCACATAAAAATGAGTTATGAAGTTAAGGAAGTTATTTCCAAACAATTCCCCTTTGTTTTCCTCAAATATCACTCTCAAAAGCTTAAAAAACGATTAGAAATGGTGAAAATAAACTTCCAAGTCACGGAACCCCTTTTTAAAATAATGCCCAGTAGTTTCCGCATCTCCTGTCCTGGGACCGCATCTGCGGTCCCGCTTCTGCGGAACAAATGTCACATCTACGAAGATTCTGCATCTGCGGCCCTTTACTCGCAGGTGCGGTACCACTTCTGTGGAAAATATAGCGCATCTGCGGTTCCTGGAGAGATGGCCAATTTTCGCTTTTGTGGCTCCTTAGCCGGTTCTGCGGCTCCGCATATGCGGTCCCCAAACCGCATATGCGAAAATACCATAAGGCCACCTGCTGCAGAACTTCAACTCCAAAATTTTCTCTGTTAACCATCCGAATTCATCCCGAGGCCCCTGGAACCTCAACCAAGGGCATCAACATATCGTAAAACCTTATTCAAACTTGTTCAAATCTTCAAAACACTTTAGACAACATCAAAACAGCCAAAACACATCGGATTCAAGCCTAAGTTTCAAAAATCTTCCGAATTCCATTTTCGATCAAAAACCCAACCAAAACACGTTCGAATGACCTAAAATTTTGCACACACATCCCAAATGACATAGCGAAACTATAGCAACTCTCGGATTTCATACCAACCCCCGGATCAAAATCTCTCTATCGAACTGAAAACTTAAAATTTTTGACCTTCGTCAAGCCTAAATTAGCTACGGATCTCCAAAACACAATTCGGACACGCTCCTAACCCCGAAATCACCCAACGAAGCTAAAGAAACTATCAAATTTCCATTCCGAGGCCGTCTTCACACTGTTCTGACTACGGTCAACTTTCCAACACTTAAGCTCTCATTTAGGGACTAAGTGTCCCGAAACTCACCGAAATTCAAAATCGAACATCCCGGCAATTCACATTAGCAGAAATAAACTTGGGGAAAGTGGTTAATAGGGGATCAGGGCATTAATTCTTAAGACGACCGTCCAGGTCGTCACATCCTCCTACACTTAAGCATTCGTTCGTCCTCGAACGAGCATACAGACATACCTGAAGTAGCGAAAAGATGAGGGTAGCGGTTGCGCATATCCTGCTCGGTCACCCAGGTTGCCTCCTCGACCGGCTGAGCCCGCCACTGAACTTTCATTGATGCAATGTTCTTTGACCTCAGCTTTCTGACCTGCCTGTCCAATATCGCCACTAGCTCCTCAACATAAGATAGATCCTTGTCCAATTGGACTGAACTAAAATCCAACACGTGTGACGGATCACCGTGATACCTCCAGAGCATCGAAACAGGAAATACCGGATGAACTCCTACCAAGTTGGGAGGTAATGTAAGCTTATAAGCAACCTCCCCAATACACCTCAATATCTCAAAAGGGCCAATAAATCTCAGACTCAACTTCCCTTTCTTCCCAAATCTCATAACGCCTTTCATAGGTAAAACCCGAAGCAGAACCCACTCTCCTACCATATAGGAAACATCACGAACATTCTGGTTCGCGTAACTCTTCTATCTGGACTGGGATGTACGAAGTCTATCATGAATCACCTTAACCTTCTCCAAAGCATCTTGAACCAAATCTGTGTCCAATAATCTAGCCTCCTCCGGCTTAAACCAACCCACCGGGGATCTACACCGCCTACCATATAAAGCCTCATACGGCACCATCTGAATGTTGGACTGATAACTATTGTTGTAAGAAAACTCTGCCAATGGCAAGAACTGATCCCAAGACCCTCCAAACTCAATCACACATGCACATAGCATATCCTCAAGAATCTGAATAGTGCACTCGGACTATACGCCCGTCTGAGGGTGAAATATTGTACTCAACTCTATTCAAGTACCTAACTCCCACTGAACGGCCCTCTAAAACCATGATGTAAACTGAGTACCTCTATATGAAATAATGGAAACTGGAATACCATGCAGACGAACAATCTCCCGGATATAAATCTCTGCCTACCGCTTCGAAGAATAAGTAGTACACACAGGAACGAAATGAGCGGACTTGGTCAGCCGATCCACAATCACCCAAATAGCATCAAATTTTTTCAAAGTCCGTGAGAGCCTAACTACAAAGTCCATGGTGATCCGTTCCCACTTCCACTCTGGAATCTCTATTTGTTGAAGCAACCCAGCCGGTTTTTGGTGCTCATACTTCACATGCTGGTAGTTGAGGCACCGAGCTACAAATCCAACTATATCTTTCTTCATCCGCCTCCACCAATAGTGCTGCCTCAAATCCTGATACATCTTTATGGCACCCGAATGGAAGGAATATCGCGAACTATAGGCCTCCTCTACAATCAACTCTCGCAGCCCATCAACATTGGGTACACAAATCTGACCCTGCATTGTCAATACCCCATCGTCACCAATAGTCACATCTTTGGCATCACCGTGCTGAACCTTGTCCTTGAGGAAAAGCAAATGGGGGTCATCATACTGTCTCTCCCTAACACGGTCAACTAAGGAAGATCGAAAAACCACGCAAGCTAGAACCCGACTAGGCTCCGAAAGATCCAATCTCGCAAACTGGCTGGCTAAGTCCTGAACATCCATTGCCATAGGCCTCTTCGATGCTGGTGAATATGCCAAACTCCCCAAAAGCGACTCAAGGCATCAGCCACTACATTAGCCTTGCTTGGGTGATACAAAATGGTGATGCCATAGTCCTTCAGCAACTCTAAGCACCTCTTTTGCTTTAACAAATGCTGTAAGCTATGATGGTCAGTATAAATCTCATAGGGAACCCCATGTAAATAATGGCACCAAATCATTAAGGCGTGAACAATGGCAGCTAACTCAAGGTCGTGAATAGGGTAGTTCTTCTTATGAATCTTCAATTATCTGGATGCGTAGGCAATCACCCTAGCATCCTACATTAACACCGCTCCGAGGCCAATCCTCGAGGCATCACAATAGACCGTATAAGATCCTAAACCCGAAGGTAATACCAAAACTAGGGCTGTAGTCAATACTGTCTTGAGCTTTTGAAAGCTCGCCTCACACTCCTCTGTCCACTGAAACGGAGCACCCTTCTGGGTCAATCTGGTCATAGGGGCTATGATCGATGAAAACCCCTCCACAAAGCGATGGTAATAACCCGCCAAGCTAAGGAAATTGCAAATCTTTGTAGCTAAGGATGGTCTGGTCCAACTCTACACGATCTCTATCTTCTTCAGATCCACCTGAATACCCTCACTCGATACCATGTGACCTAAGAATGCCACTGAATCCAACCAAAACTCACATTTCAAGAACTTAGCATATCACTTCTTCTTTCTTATAGTCTGAAGCGCAGTCCTCAAGTGCTGCTCATGATCTTCCCAACTCCGGGAATACACCAAATTGTCATCAATAAAGACAATGAGAATGAGTCAAGATATGGCCAGAACACACTGTGTATCAAATGCATAAAGGCTGCTGGGGCATTGGTTAGCCAAAATGACATAACAAGGAACTCGTAATGACCATACCGAGTCTTGAAAGCAGTCTTCGGGAAGTCTGGCTCCCAAATCTTCATCTGATGGTAACCTGAGCACAAATTAATCTTAGAAAACACCCATGCGCCCTAAAGCTGGTCAAACAGATCATCAATATGAGGCAAAGGATAATGGTTTTTCATTGTAACCTTGTTCAACTTGCGATAATCAATACACATACGCATAGAACCATCCTTTTTATTCACAAATAAGATAGGAGCACCCCAAGGTGAAACATTTGGCCGAATAAAACCCTTATCAAGCAATTACTGTAACTGATCTTTTAACTCCTTCAACTTAGGAGGAGCCATACGATACGGAGGGATAGAAATGGGCTAAGTGCCCTGCAACAGATCAATGCCAAAATCAATATCTCTATCAGGCGGCATGCTTGGAAAACCGGCTGGAAACACAATGGGAAAATCTCGTACTACGGGGACTGAATCAACTGAAGGGGTATCGATACTGACATCTCTCACATAAGCTAGATACGTGTCACACCCCTTCTCAGCCATACGCTGAGCCTTAAGGAAAGAAATAACTCTACTGGAAGTGTGATCTAAGGTACCTCTCCACTCAACACGCGGTACACCTAGCATAGCCAGCATCACGGTTTTGGCATGACAATCAAGAATAGCATAATGGGGCGACAACCAGTCCATGCCCAAGATAATGTCAAAATCAACCATGCTAAGTAATAATAGATCGGCTGTAGTCTCAAAACCACTAAGAGCAACTAAACACGACCGATAAACGCGGTCCACAACAAGAGAATCTCCCATAATAGTAGAAATATAAACAGGGGAATTCAAGGAAATCTCGGGATACACCCAAATGCGGAAAACAATAAGATGACACATAAGAGTAAGTGGAGCCTGGATCGAATAGAACCAATGCATCTCTGTTACAAACCAGTATAATACCTGTGATGACAGAATCGGAGGAAACAGCCTCGGTACGGGCAGGAAAGGCATAGTATCTGGTCTGGCCTCCCCCTCGAGGGAGACCTCTACCTCCCTGACCTCCACCTCTAGCTGGCTGAGCAGGTGGGGTAGCAATTGGAGCTGTAACCATAGCCTGAGAACTTTATGGGGGCACGCTGTGGCTGAGAAGTTGGTGGGGGTGTCCTCCTCCCAAGTCTAGGACAATCCCTCACCACATGGCGGGTGTCTCCACACTCAAAACAAGTTCTGGGAGGACGTGGTGGCTATGACTGGCTTGAGCCAGGTCTGCTGGACTGACCTCTGAAAGCACCCCGCGCAGGAGGCGCGCTAGAAACCGAAGGTGCATAATAAGGCTCTTGAGGCTTATAAGGAGCTGGAGCACTGATGGCTGCTAGAAGAGCTCAATGAACGGGGCGACTCATATAACTCCTATCATGACGACCTAAAGCTGGGGCACGGGCACCTGAGAAATGGCCCGACTCTCGAGACCTCTTGGCCTCCCTCTCCTCCTTCTCCCTAGCATGCATACCCTCAATACTCCTAGCAATGCTCACCACCTGCTAATAAGAAATATCTATCTCCAACTTACGAGCCATGCTAGACTTGATGCTGGGAATAAGCCCCTCAATAAACCGGCGAACCCTCTCGCAAATAGTAGAAACCAAGGCTGGTGCATGCCTAGCCAAACTGGTGTAACGGGCAGCATATTCTAAAATAGTCATAGCACCCTGGCGCAAATGCTCAAACTCTGCGCGCCATGCATCCCCGAGGCTCTGAGGAACAGATTCGAAAACTGAGCCCAAGTCAGAGAAGCAGCCTCATCTAGACTGTCTAACTCATAGGTGCGCCACCAATCATAGGCAGCTCCTCAAAGCTAGAAAGTAGTGAAAGAAACCCCGCTCGATCCTGAGATACCCATAGTATGGAGAATGCGGTAACACTCATCAAGAAATCCCAGAGCATCCTCCAATGCTAGACCACTGAACTCAGGGGGCTTGTACCTCTTGAACCTCTCAAGCCTCAATTGCTCCTGCTCGGAAGCAACTTCCATACCCTCGGGCTGAACTAGCACTGCAGGCGGTACAGGAATAATCTCAGGGTCCTGCTCAACATGTACTCGCTACTTAGGAGTGCGGGCGGCGGGAGCCTGTGCTGCTCCCCTAGCCTGTGGTGTACCTGCAACAAGGGAAAGTAACCCTGCCTGAGCCAAAGTAATGTACATGCTCATGAACTGTGCCAGAGTCTCTTGAAGGGCTGGAGTAGTAATGCTAGTTGGCATATCAGGCGCCTGGACTTCGGCTGGATCTGTTGGTGGTACCTCGGCGGCAGCTCGCGCAGGTGCTCTAGCTGCACCACGGGCACATCCTCGGCCTCTACCCTGGCCCCGACCTCTTACTGCTGTAGTAGGGGGCGCGGGTGCCTGATCATCTCGAGTAGCATGTGTCCTCACTATCTGTGAGAGAATAGAAGATAGAAGTTTAAAATTGTGATGTTAAAATATTGCACGACAAGGAATCAAATGAAGTGGAAATTTTCCTAATAGTTACATAGCCTCTCATAGATAAGTACAGATGTCTCCGTACAGATCAATGACACTCTAAGAAACCGGCTTGTGTTCCGTGACACCTATGAACTTATTAGTAGTCCTGTTTGTCAGGACCCCAGTTCACCCTCCATGAACTATCGTGACAACACCTAGTCTCTATGACTAGGTAAGCCTAACAAGTGCGGAAATAAAATTGAAACTTGCGGAAATATAAATAAAGGAAAACCAAGAATAACCAAAAAGGGAAGCAATATATAGAAAGTCGCTCGGCATATACATCACGACATCTCAAACATCTACAATATTATCCCAAAACCCAAAAACTCACGGGAACACAAGCTAGAAGAAATACAGTAAAGTGCTCTAATCTCCAGAATGTCTACATCAACAGTAAGATAGAAAGGCTAACACTACAAGATAGAATAAAGATAGAGACTCCTTGGTCTGCGGATGCGGCAGATGTACCTCGAAGTCTCCGAAAGAACTCCCTGCCTCAAGGGTGATAAGCCTGGGTAGAGGAACTTGGATCTACACATGAAAAGCATGCGCAAAAAGGGCATGAGTACACCACAACGGTACTCAGTAAATGCCAAGCCTAACCTCAGTCGGGTAGTGACGAGGAAGGTCAGGGCCCTACTGAGGTAAATAATAATAAACATGACAGGATAAGATAAACAGTATAAATGAGAATTTACTGTAAGAATCTATACATTATGATAAGAGTGCAATAACAGAAACAGAAATAAAGGCATAACACAAGGAAAACACCGCTCACATCAAGGATAATAACCGGGGATCTCTTGGTATCCTCAATATGTACACTAGGGATATCTTGGTATCTCGAGGATCTCTTGGTATCCTCAATAAATACACTAGGGATCTCTTGGTATCCCGAGGATCTCTTGGTATCCTCAATATATATGTTAGGGATCTCTTGGTATCCTGAGGATCTCTTGGTATCCTTGACACCCATGCCGGAGATCTCTTGGTATCCCGCACCTCAGTCTAGATCATAAATATGTGCAGGGGATCTCCCAGGATGCCGTCCCTTAGTCCCAAATTAAAACACACAACAGCAGCTCAAGAATATTAAAATAAATACTATTTTCGTAACAAGTAGACATTTAATTGTAGCCTAACATGCTTCACATAATGCAATTAAGGCAGTTTAAGCAAATAGGCAATTGAGTCAACTAAGCATGCTTTTCTAATCTAACATAGTCTAAGTTTGCAAGTAGAATAAAAACAGGTAAGAAAGGAACTCAGTTTAAATACTATAAGTAAAACCGGATTTTCAACAATTAGCTCAAGTACGCGCTCGTCACCTCACGTACAAGACATTTCAACTATCAAATATCATATCCTAAGGGGAAGGTCCCCCACACAAGGTTAGACAAGCCATTTACCTCGAACCGACTCAAAATCAACTCGAAACCACACTTTTGCCACGAGTATCCGACTCTAAATGACCCAAATCTTTTCAATTCAATTGCATATTGTAAATAACACCTTAAGTAACTGATTCTACAATTAAAGTCTAAGCTAATACGCGAAATTATATAAAATGACCAAAATGCCCCTCTATCCCATGTCTTGGAATCTGGTGAAATTTACATTTCGAGAAAGTTCATACCCTCACGAGTCTATACATAATAAGAACACTGAAATCGGAGTCCAAATAACCCCTCAAATCCTCTTTTAAAGACTTCTTAAACCCAAGCCCTAATTATCCATCTTTCCCAAATTTTTCACCACTAATTAGGTCTTTAATCACATAAAAACGAGTTATGAAGTCAAGGATGTTACCCCCAAGCAATTTCCCTTTGTTTTCCTCAAAATTCACTCTCAAAAGCTTCAAAAATGATTAGAAATGGTGGAAATAAACTCCCAAGTCGCGGAACCCCTTTTTAAAATAATGCCCAGCAGTTTCTGGATCTGCGGTCCCACTTCTACAGAACAAATTTCGCATCTGATGCGGCCCTTTACCCGTAGGTGCGGTACTGCATCTGCGTAAAATATACCGCATCTGCGGTTCCTGGAGAGATGGCCAATTTTCGCTTCTGTGGCTCCTTAGCCTCTTCTGCGGCTCCGCATCTGTGGTCCCCAAACCGCAGATGCGAAAATACCAGAAGGCCACCTGGTGCAGAACTTCAACTCCAAAATTTTCTCTGTTAACCATCCGAATTCATCCCGAGGCCCCTTCGGACGAGGATGCTGAAAGAATATGGATGGAGTCTGCAAGCGGTCCAAAATGGGAGAAAGTATACGAGCTTCCTACTAAGAAATTCCATCGCTATAAGTGTGGAATGCAAGGAATAGGGACTTTCTCGCAAGGCGAGCAACTTGATGGGGAGAGCCTCTCTACTATGCGGAAGACTGTGACTAAGCCCACTTCCAAGCTAGAAGCGGCCAAGGAAAGAGAAAGGGTTAGAGATGCTTAGTTCATTGGCATGCAAGCTCAGATCAGAACTCTCCTATCTACAGGAGCTTTTCTGTTGCCCCGGTCTCGTGAGTCATCGCCAGAGGCTCAAATTGAACGTGAGTGTTCCTTCCATCCTCCCCGTGATCGTTCCTCCCGTCCTCCCCGTGATCGTTCCTCCCATCCTCCCCGTGGTCGTTCTTCTCGTCCTCCACAAGACCCTTCTCGACACCGTCTTTTAGATGAAAGTTCATCAGACGGTGATGATGATGTTGTACAAAATGCTCTTTGACTTTTATATACTTTGAACTAGACAAATAGAACCGGTTTTGAACTAGTTGTAATAAGTTTTAACTTGGTTTTAGATTTTTTAGTTCTATTGAAATTTAATTTGTTAGTTTTAATGTATTTATTGAATTGTATTGTTGTTGTTGTTGTTATTGTTGTTGATGTTGTTGTTGTTGTTGTTGTTGTTGTTGTTGTTGTTGTTGTTGTTGTGTTGTTGTTGTTTAGGGATTTTGGTATGCTGGCAGGTGGTGTAGCTGCCAAAACAGGCATTTTATGCCAAAATTAAAACCCAAAAAATCAACCAAAGTTGGTCGGTTCCTAATTAAAAAAAATCTGCTGATTAGCGACCAACCTTGGTCGCTTCATTTTAAAAAAAATTAAAAATTAAAAATTACTGACCAAAGTTGGTCGATTATTGAACAAGGATTACCCAAATTTCAACTTTACCGACCAACTTTGGTCGGTATGGTTAAATTTTAATTTGTTTAAAAAATATATATTTAACTTTACCGACCAACTTTGGTCGCTAATTTTTAAATTTTAATAATTAATAACATAACGTAATTTAAATATACCGATCAACTTTGATCGGTAAATTAAATTATTAAAATATTGTTACCGACCAAAGTTGGTCGGTATGTGCTTTAAATTGCACAGTTGGTCATTTTACCTTTGCAACCAACCTTGATCTATAATTAGCGACCAACCTTGGCCGGTATACTAAAACGACCACAAAAATAGTGACCAAGCATGTTTGGACGAGTTTTGGTCAGTAATTTGCCAAAACCGACCAACGTTAGTCGCTTTATTGGGTCGCCAATTACCGAATTTCTAGTAGTGTATTGTGTAAAGAACTATAACGGCTAGTGTTTGAAATAGGATATTAAAGAGAATATTCTCTGCACTTGTACTATTAGGGTTTGCTAGGGATATGTCTTGTATAAATAGAAAAAGAGATAAGGTGATAGGAAATGTAATATTCACTTGATAAGAACAATTTTCAGAAAAAGACTCTCTCAAGAAAAGATACAAACTTTACTCTTTCATTAATATTCTTATTCACATTATTCCATACTTTTTCATCAGATCCAAGAATAGTTCAAACATTCTAGGATTTGTCTGTCACTCATCATTGACAGGAGGAAAAATCATCTATCTCATTCATTATTGGTGAATTGTTCTCCCTATTTACTTAAATATCATTTATTGTTATTTATTGCTAGTTATTCCTCTATTATTGCACATACCTTTTGAAATATTAAATCTGCATTACTTTCAATCTCCCACTAACTTTATCCTATGTTGTTTATGCTGTCAAGTTCTATATCAAGAGATATTATCATTAACTAAGTTTAACCCCTCATTACATAAAAATTTAATAGTTTAACCGAAAGTTTATATTTTTTGGTTAAACAATTTGGCGCCGTTTGTGGGGATTTCCTAGTTAAATTTTTAGTTTCCTCTAGATCTACAACTAAGACAGATTGCTAACAAAACAAACAAGAGAAAAATTCCCTTTCCATGTACGCACAAATCTGATATAGCAGGTAAAAGAGAAGAAAGAACGAGGATAGTGGCGACCACAGGACCAACCTCTTGAACACTATCAATGAGATTTCTGAGGCTGAGGGCAAAGATACAATGCCTAATTCCTCTCCCAGGCGAGGTGGATAACCTCCTCCTCACGGTAGCATCACAATATCTCGCGGTAAAGGAGCTTCCACGTCCATGGTGGAAGAGACGCCACCAGAAGTAAAAAAGCTCATTGAGGCTTGGCTAACTGACACGCTAACCAGCATCCTCCACAAACCCGCTCAGGATACGGTTGTAGAAAACGTAAGGACTTGTGTTATACCAACAACAGGTGAGTAGCATGAACCGTTCCCTCCAATGACAAGTATTGCTCACAACATCGTTAATAGTGCAGGTGACGACACCATTGCAACTATTCTGAAAAAGATGGAGGAAATGGAGAACAAGAACAAAACACTTCGGGGCCAAATGAGAGAACACCAAGAAAGGGTCGACAAGATACCAGGTGCCCCAAAGCTTTTGCCAAAGAGGGATGTTGGTCGGTTTGTCGAGCAACCATACAGTGATGAAGCCGCACTGCATGTCAGACCAAAGACCTTCAAAATGCCGCCATAATGTGTTACTGTTATTTAACCATGTTATCCTAAATGCTATTACCTTTATTTAAGACATGTTGAACTTAGTTTGAATCGATTAATGAAATCTGCCTAACTCTGTGTAATCTAGGACTTTCATACCTT
This sequence comes from Nicotiana tabacum, assembly GCF_000715075.1. NCBI lineage: Eukaryota > Viridiplantae > Streptophyta > Magnoliopsida > Solanales > Solanaceae > Nicotiana > Nicotiana tabacum. Next base: position 117,479,008 of record NC_134099.1, on the reverse strand, counting down.
TCCTAAGGATTGTTTAATTATGTGTGCCTTAACAGATTCATCAGTTTGTTTATTGAACCTGTTACCATGTGATCTGTTTGATTCTATGCTCGCAATGCTATAACACCTCTATTAAATTGTCTTAATCAGCTCCTAACCCATTGTTAATCAATGAGCTTTCTTTCTGTGACTTAGTCTGATCTGGAGTCTTTGTTATCACTATGAACATCCTTATGAACTGGCCTTATTAGCGTGTGTTCCGAAAAGCTGGATTAAGTTTACTTAGGCTCAAATATGTTGCTATCTATTGTGTTTTACGCGTGATTCTGTACCCCCTAATCCCATCCTACACTCTTGAGTCATCACTCTTTGCTGGCTTAAAGCCAAAGCAATTTAAGTTCTGTCCATTGGCTTCCCTAATGTGAACACTGCTCAAGGTTCATATAAGACCCTCGTGAACTCTAACATACTAGGATTTGGTCCCTAGTCCTCCTTGAACTGTTCTAATCATTCTTCTCTAGTGTGAGCACTGCCCTGGGTTCTTGAAGCCCTTGGGAACTCTGACACACTAGAGATTTGGGTTCTGTATGCTTATCCTTGAGATATGGGTGAATCATACATTGGTGGTTAATGTGTCTCTATGAACATGGGCTTTGGGAGCTACTATGAGTTGAAGGCATGGCCTGTCCAAGTGTATTTGGGCCTGATGTAGGCTTTCTATAGTTTTATATACTTTGTAATTCGTTCATCAATTTCTGGTCTGTAATAATTATTTGTAATAACAAGTGGGGTGTTAGTAAAATGGGAAACGGGGTTTATTTTAACATTTGCATGAGAATGGGTAGAAATCCTGCCTATAGGTGTTTACTTTGCTCATTTTGCTATTGTGCATTAGAGAACCTGCCTATAGGTATTTACTTTGCTCAAATACATTCTGCTATTGTGCATTAGATTACCTGCATATTGGTGTTTACTTTGCTCATTCTGCTATTGTATGTGTTAAATAACCTGCCTCCAGGTGTTTACTTTGCTCAAATACATTCCGCTATTGTGTGCCTATAGGTGTTTAATCCATGTAGCTTATTCTACTTTTACATGTTAGATACCATGCCTATAGGAAATAAAAGTAACCAAAGTTCAATTTGCATTGCAGCATTTTCATTATGTATCATGAACATAGGGTCATTTATATTCTACAAATCTGCATCTTTAGAAATCATGCCTATAGGATTTTAATTGATTGATATGTTATTGTCATAGTTTTCCATTTAGTATGCATGCCTATAGGAACTAAAACTAGTTTTAATCATCAAGGGATAGGACTCATGTGTATAGGGTGATCACTATCTGTGTTAAGCACTAAAATTAGGCTTTAAAACACTGTCTCGTTGAACGCCATTAGAAAGCATGACTATATGAGCAACTGAGTAATTTGAATATCTCTCGTTGCTTATCACTACCAAACATTGAGTAAATCACCTAGAAAGCATGTCTATAAGTTTTAACCGCTTGTACTTATAATCCGTAGGCAACTATGCAATCACTTAGAAATTTCTTTGCATAAATGCCAGCATGATTAAAATCCGGAATCCCATAGAAATCATGTCTATAGGACCTAACGACTTTAATTGTTAAAACTGTCAAACGCCCAATTTGTTTTGTGTATCTGCTGCCTAAGTGTGGAAGCTAACTTGAACCTTTATCTGCTTTCACATGAAATTCCAACATGTTTTTGTATGTTGCCTAGTTTTATCATTTTGAGAAACCTAAGCTAAGTCCAAAACTATCCCAAAATAGAGGTCTAAACGCCTCCTGGACCATAGGCATGGGATGGGCAGTGCACGCATAGGGTACGGTTTAGAATCAACTAGTACGCTTTAGGTAACAACTTAAAGATAGTAATCGGGTAGCAGGAGATGGTAGTTTGTGCCCGCTGAATAATATGAGTAACACCCCATCTTGAGGGAGTTATGAAGTATTATTTATGTTGCACAGGGTGATCCTTCAGGCTAAAAATATTAGGACCCCGACCTTCTATTTCATTAATTATTTGTATTTAATAATAAACTCCCCAAATCCCCTTGTTTCCTTATCTTTGATCACACAGACTAATTCATACAATTGAGTTCGGCCGGGACCCACAATTGTGGACCTCGAAGAATGCCTAACACCTTCTCTTCGAGGTAATTTTGAGACCTTACCCAATCTTTGGTGACGCAAACTGGTTAAACAAAGTTATTTGCAAATAGGTGCCCTAATGCACCTTAATCCATTAGGTGGCGACTTTCTCTTTTAAAACCCTTCCTTAAAAGAGTTGTCAATGTCGAAACGCGATTTTGCGAGAAAAAGGAGCGCGACACACATGACATACATGCATAGAGATGTATTTTTTCTCATGTTGTACGGTATCAATGGCTAAACCTGGAAAGAAAATAAAACATCTTATTTTTTGTGAAAAGGATTTTTGGAAAAATTATAGATTTCAAACTGTCTCACATTTTTTCGACATTTTCGGGAGAGAATTTGGGTTTTCATTGTTATTGTAGAAAAGCGAAACTATTATCGGAAAATTGTGAATAAGCTGAGCATTTTTTTTGAATTGCTTCCTTATTTATATTCTATACATGGTTATGAATTATTGTTGGACCCGACCATGTGCAGGCTCGTCACTACTTTCAACCTAAGGTTAGGTTTGTAACTCACCAGTACATCGGGTCGATTGTACAGGCTTCATCTAATTCTCCTACCGCGTCAATCATTTCCTCCTCCTCAGCACCTTCAATAAGATTGACTACCCTATCCTTACTAATATGGCTAGGAAGATATCGTCTCAGATATTTGTAACACAATCATTTATCTCACCCAACCTCAATGGTTAGATTACGTGTAATTGGATTTCGGGTCACAATGTTTGGAATGGCCCTCAACACTCCACGTGCATTTGTGGGTGTTTCTCTAAGCGTATTAGGGGCGCACTAGTGATAAGATCTCTGTTAAAATTGATACTGGGGTTTTTGACAACTTATTTGTTCTCTGTTAATTGCGTTTTAGTTCAAAAATGCTTAAAGTTATTCCCAAGAACTAATGATATGTGCTTTTGCACAGAATATTGGAAAACGAGCCAAAAAGTTAAAATCAACTCATAAAGGAGTCAAAATCTGCACTTATTTGCTAAATTCACACCATGCACTATATAATTCACATGACCATAATAACTTCCTCTGACAACAATAACAACAATTTCATGAATCTGATGCTCGTAATACACCTCATAACATATAAGAGTCTGATCCAACTCTCATAATACCACCACGACGAAAGAGATGCATAGAAACTAATAACTACCTGCCGAAACGGCAAATCATGGAGTCTCTCTTCCTGACTAGGACCATTTCCTCATTCTGAACTGAATAATGGTAATTGCTCTTTAATATACCCTTCATAACTATGATCGCACTGAATCCCAGGTCCAATAACCTCATCTCACCCAGTACAAGCTACTCCAGCAATAAGCCATCACAAACACTATCTAAGATTTCATGTGAGGCCATCATTGCATCAATAAGCTGGATTTGCCTTCCTCGGTACTGAGTGACTGATGGTTAGTGATGTATATGTTCCGGGATGGATCTTCCCTCGGTCGTATGGGCCATATACCATACCGAGTGGTTGAGCAAGATGAGTGAAAAGTGTGAGACGGTGAGATTGGGTACTCTGAGAGTGTGAGTACATTATTCATCTCTGAGATATATGGCATTGGCATACACACATGACATACAAGCATAGAGATGCAGTTTTTATTATGATGTACGGTATCATGTCATTCATGACTTTTTTTTACGCACATTGATATGTAGGCGTAGAGAGGTATTCCACTCTTGCTATCCGGAAAGAAAATGAAACATCTTATTTTTTGTGAAAAGGATTTTTGAAAAAATTATAGTTCTCAAACTATCTTACATTATTTCGACATTTTCGTTAGAGGATTTTGGTTTTCACTGTTATTCTTGAAAAGTGAAACTATTTTTAGAATATTGTGAAAAAGCTGTTAAGCTAAGCATTTTATTTGGTTATGAATTTTTGTTGGCTATTAGTGTGTTGGACCTGACCATGTGCAGGCTTGTCACTACTTTCAACCTAAGGTTAAGTTTGTTACTTACCAGTACATAGGATCGATTGTACATGCTTCATCTAATTCTCCTACCGCGTCAATCATTTCCTCCTCCTCAACTCCTTCAATAATATTGACTACCCTATCCTTACTAATATGGCTAGGAAAATATGGTTTCAGATATTTGTGACACAATCATTTATCTCACCCAACCTCATTGGTTAGATTATGTGGAATTGGATTTTGGGTCACAATGTTTGGAATGACCCTCAACCCTCTAGGTGCATTTGTGGGTGTATCTCTAAGCGTAATAGGGGCACTAGTAATAAGATCTCTGTTAAAATTGAAAGTGGGGGTGATAAGTGGGGGTTTTGATTGCTTATTTGTTCTCTTTTACTTGCTTTATAGTTCAAAAATGCTTAAAGGTATTTCCAAGAACTAATGAATTGTGCTTTGCATAGGTATATTGGGAAACGAGCCAAAGAAGTAAAAATCAACTCATAAAGGAGTCAAAATCTCTACACCTTTGCTAAATCCAATCCATGCACTGCATAATTCACATGATCATAATAATATCCTCTAACAATAATAACTGCAATTTCATGAATCTGATGCTCGTAATACACCTCATAACACATAATAGCCTGATCCAACTCTCGCAATACCACCACTACAAAAGAGATGCGTAAAAACTAATAACCACCTGCCGAATCGGCAAATCATGGAGTCTCTCTTCCTTACAAGGACCATTTCCTCATTCTGAGCTGAATAATGATACTTGCTCTTTAATATACCCTTCATAACTGTGATCGCACTGAATACCAGGTCCAATAACCTCGTCTTACCAAATACAAGTTGCTCCAGCAATAAGCCATCACAAACACTATCTAAGATTTCATATGACGCCATCATTGCATCAACAAGCCGGATTTGCCTTCCTCGGTACTGAGTGACTGATGGTCAGTGATGTATATGTTCTGGGATGGATCTTCCCTAGGCCGTATGGACCATATACCATACCGAGTGGTTGAGCATGATAAGTAGAAAGTGTGAGACGGTGAGATTGGGTACACTGAGAGTGTGATTACATGATTCATCTCTGAGATACATGGCATTGGCATGCACACATGACATACAGGCATAGAGATGCATTTTTCCTCATGATGTTTGGTATCACATCATTCATGATTTTTTTACACACATTGATGTGTGGGCGTAGAGAGGTATTCCACTCTTGCTATCTGGAAAGAAAATGAAACATCTTATTTTTTGTGCAAAGTATTTTTGGAAAAATTATAGTTTTCAAACTATCTCACATTTTTCAACGTTTTCGGTAGAGGATTTGGGTTTTCACTATTATTCTTGAAAAGCGGAACCATTTTCGAAAAATTATGAAAAAACTAAGCATTTTATTTCTGAGTTGCTTCCTTATTTATATGCTCTACATGGTTATATATTGTTGTTGGTTATTGGTATTGGACCCGACCATGTGCAGGATCGTCATTACTTTCAACCTAAGGTTAGGTTTGTTACTTACCGGTACATGGGATCTGTTGTACAGGCTTCATCTAATTCTCCTACCGCATCAATCATTTCCTCCTCCTCAGCTCCTTCAATAAGATTGACTACCATATCCTTACTAATATGGCTAGGAAAATATCGTTTCAGATATTTGTAACACAATCATTTGTCTCACCCAACCTCATTGGTTAGATTACATGGAATTGGATTTTGGGTCACAATGATTGGAATGGCATTCAACCCTCCAGGTGCATTTGTGGGTGTATCTCTAAGCGTATTAGGGGAACTAGTGATAAGATCTCTGTTAAAATTGAAAGTGGGGGTGATAAGTGGGGTTTTTGACTGCTTATATTTTCTCTTTTACTTGCGTTTTAGCTCAAAAATGCTTAAAGGTATTCCCAAGAACTAATAAAATGTGCTTTTGCACATGAATATTGGAAAACGAGCCAAAGAAGTCAAAATCAACTCATAAAGGAGTCAAAATCCGCACACCTTTGCTAAATTCACACCATGCACTACATAGATCACATGACCATAATAACTTCCTCTGGCAACCATAACTGCAATTTCATGAATCTGATGCTTGTAATACACCTCATAACATATAAAGCCTGATCCAACTCTCGCAATACCACCGCGATGACAGAGATGCGTAGAAACTAATAACCACTTGCCGAATCGGCAAATCATGAAGTCTCTCTTCCTGACAAGGACCATTTCCTCATTCTGAACTGAATAATGGTACTTGCTCTTTAATATACCCTTCATAATTGTGATCGCACTGAATACTAGGTCCAATAACCTCGTCTCACTCAGTACAAGCTGCTCCGGCAATAAGCCACTGCAAATACTATCTAAGATTTCATATGACGCCATCATTTCGTCAACAAGCTACAACTTGAATATGACACATAAGGAAGAACAAACTCTAGAAAAGAACTATCCAGCCCGCGTGACAAATAAAATGGCCATCAAATACTATGAGCATTTCTCAAAGGCAAGAACCAGGACACACAAAATAAATATAAGGGATCGTGCTTAACATCTCATTGTTGTGGCGTGCAACCCATTCCAATGTGACACTGTTGCGGCATGCAACCCCATCCACACAACATACCTATAGTGACATGCCACCAGGTCCAACAATATACCTGTGGGACACGCCACCCAATCCACTCATAACAATTAAAAGAAAACACACATCAAGCCATAATGCTTATACTCACGAAATGTATGAATATCAAACACAAGCATGCCAAGTGCATAATACAAATCCTGGGGAGACGGGTAGGGTCATACTCTATAAAAGTCAAGTAAAACTAAGGTGATATATATGATCTGCATCTCGAGAGGCATCCTGCTCACATAACACCACCGCTACGTAGGACCTTAACACATGTGCGAATAATGAAGTCGTCTCACAACCCATCTGGCACAATAGAGTATTACATGAAATAGCCGACGACAAAAATAACATACAATGCCCGAATTCTCCTCCATAAGAAATGCTATGCTGAATGAACACACCCGGCATAGTGTAGATCACACATCTACATTTAGACCCTTCAATGGATCTCAAGCCGATTCTGATCGTACCTTGCTAGGCTAATAATCTTTCAAGGATCCGTAATATCCTTTTCCATGACACATAAGAATAATCGTCAAATCCGGAACAAAATCACATAGTCCACAGCCCAAGGAATAGAATGCCTCTCAAGCATAAACTTTCGCATTTGCGATATTACCATAACCTCCATACCTGGTTTCAGTCTTTAACAATCAAGTGGCTAAGATGTCACACTTATACAAATCTCCCTGTGGGCACGCTCATATGACCTTCTGCTCAGGTAGCAAATTCCGCACATCCATACCACCAACCATTCTAATTCTGTAAAGCAAATCAAAAATCTACAAGTCAATACACAAAGCCTCTTCCGCAGAACACCATTCTCAGGTGACATTAAAGAAAATGCCAGCTTACTTTGAACATCTAAATTCACCCCTGCTTATCCGAGCTCGTGACATTCTATTAACACTGAACCGCAACCTTAACCTCAAACTTTTAGTTTCCATATCGCTCATTGCACCTATCATATCGCTACGTGATAATACACGTATTCAGCATAACCCTCGAACTAATAGTGGAATAACCACTTGATTGGCTAGAAATATTTCATTTAGTTCATTTCAGAAGAACCAATGCAACACGCAACTGGATTCTCAAACCGCTGAAAATACAAACCTCAAGTCATGATCTAAGCTACCATAACTATTTCGAGATCCATTTACACAATAAAGCCATTCGAACCCAATACCTCCCAAATCAACCAAGTGGTGGTGGCACACAAGCCGAAGTGTACAACCACAAACTACATATATAACTTCATGCTGAAGAAACTGATCACTGCCACAATAATGCTTCAACCATTACTAACCGAGCCAGCTTCTTGGAATTTATTCTCGACTTGCCTTAGAAATAATAATAGCTCCATTCAAACATAACGAACCAAAACTACACTCATCCCGAGTGACCAGCCTCACGAGACCATATCATCTCATTACTCATAAATTATCTCATATTCTCCTTACGCGCACAATAGTATATCCAACTGGTATACCCATTCTGCAAGACCTTCCGCGAATCCGAAGCTATTTCTTCCTTTCCTCCGATACTACACTGCATACCCAATGATAACATAGAACATTCCAAGTCCTTAGGCATTGCACTGAAATTCTTGAACCTAGTAGGACCACTGTTGAGAGTCACCCACCCTGACTTGGTCCCAAATATAAGCCAAACTCTAGTGCTCTGCTAGCATGTGAACCCTATCAAAGAAGCACCCGATTGAATTCTTTTCCTTGTACATTACACCCATACGAAGCATAAACTCTAAGTCTTCCCAAAACATGAACATCAATTGATAAGGCCCAAATATAGCATGCATTCCTCAAATCTTTTGCTCGAATTACCACTGATATTTTCTATCCTTAGTCATAATAACCTACCAATACATCAATAAGCCGAAACTGCACAAGCAGACAACCACACGATCCAATCGTAGATGGTGGGGCTCCACCACTTAGCTTGAAGCTACAATTACATAACTCTAGAATCCATCAATATTCCTCCTTCCCAATTAACATGATCTTGCACCGTTAACCCACAAAATTTCCCTAAGTCCTTGTTAAGCGTTTCATGAAACATTCCAAATTATCGGCCATGATCACATACTCGACCGCTAAACTATTCTCATGAGATAATCCTCTTATGGTATTCATTGCTGACATCTCCAAATGACGTTGCACTAGGTATAACTACCACAAAGTCAGTAAGACCTTCTTGCGCCCTTGCCCGTTCCCCAGCTGTACAAGTCTGATCCTTCCCCATTGACATCAACTGAAAATACGACAATACATTCCACAATTGAGGTCACATCGCATTCCCCTTTATTTCAAGCAAACTCCTTTCTGCCGTATTCAATATTCCTTAGTACAGTAGCCACCATCCAAATACAACTCGTAGACCTAGTCACTTCTCCACCATGATTCCCAAATCGCTCTAAACTTTCTTCAAATAAGTGGCTTCCTACCACAAAATCCATATGCTACGTTGCTACTCCCACTTCGGTTAAACTATCTTCTTTAAGAAACTACTCGACCTATGCTTTTCATACTTGATCTGCTAGTAATTCAACCACCGCGAGACACATTCCACCATGTCCTTCCTCATCCTTCGCAACCCAAATGCAGCCTCAAATCAAAATCCATCTCTTTAACACTGGAACTAATAAATTGCTACCAACTCTAAACCTCCTAGAAGATCATCTTTCTCAAACCATCAACATTAGAAACAACGATTTGATCCCGAAATTGCTACACACCGCTATATCTGACAACCGCTTCGCAGACACCATTTTACAATGCCCTACCTCAATGGCGAATCAAAGAAGACCATAACACTGGCGAACTTTAATGCATTCAACAAAAACAACGACACTACATCACAATTGAGAATTCCACCACGCCCAAAAATACCAAGTCTCGTCACTTTGCCAACCAAACCTGGACATCTATAGTCCATTTGCCTTTCCTCCGCTGGGATTAAATGTTGAACCTATAAATCATGCACTGAGAAGAACCTCCTTTCAAGTCTTTCACTGCATCGGCACATAAACGAGCACCTCACTATTACATAAATTTGTGAGATAACAACTCATGATCATCATAGCAACCTGTCCATAGCCTTAAAACCATCAGAGATATAGCTATTGAGCTAAAATGATAGAATATCCTTTTACAAGAAGATGATAATAACTTGCTCAAATGCATACGAAGAAACATATTGTCTCATGTCTATAGTACCAATTCAACTCATCGATGCTCAATCAACATGAGTGCTCAACATCATATATGTAACGACCCAGCCGGTCGTTTTAAGAATTCACGCCCGATCCCCTTTTAACTGCTTTTCCCGTATTTGTTTCTGCTATTTTGATTCACCGGAATGTTTGGTTTTGAGTTTCGGAGTGTGTTGGGGCACTTAGTCCCTAAATGAGAACTTAAGCTTTAAAATTTGGACCGTAGTCGGAGTAGTGTGAAGACTGACTCAGAATGGAATTCCGTCAATTTCGTTAGCTATGTTGGGTGATTTATGGCTTAGGGGCGTGTTTGGATTGTGTTTTGGATGTTCGTAGCTTATTTAGGCTTGAAATGCCAAAAGTCGAATATTTGAAGTTTCCGGTTCGATAGTGAGATTTTGATATCTGGGTTGGAATGAGGTTTCGGAAGTTGGAGTAGCTCCGTAGTGTTGAATGTGATATGCTTGCAAAATTTCAGGTCATTCGGACGAGGTTTGATAGACTTTATGATCAAAAGCATAATTTGAGAGTTTTTGGAGTTCTTAGGCTTGAATTCGTTGTTTAATTGGTGTTTTGATGTTGTTTTGAGCATTCTGAAGATTAGAACAAGTTTAAATGATGTTTTAGGATTGGTTGGCATGTTTGGTTGAGGTATCGTTGGCCTCGGGTGTGTTTCAGATGCTCAACGGGTCATTTTTGGAACTTAGAAATTGTAGAAAAATGTTGCAGCAGTCAGTTCTGGTTTCCTTCTGCACATTCGCGAGTGGGGTCTCGCGTTCGCGAAGAGTAGCTGGGGTTGGTGAGGAATTAATGCTTCACGTTTGTGAAGTGTTTCCCGCATTCGCGAAGCTGAGAGGTCTTATACCTACGCGTTCGCGATAGTGTTCCCGCGTTCGCGTAGGCAGAGGAGATTGTGCACCATGTTCGTGACCAGGGCATCGCGTTTGTGATGAAGGAAGGCTGGCCTAAGCGAAGTTGTGCTTCGCGAACGCGAGAGTCCTTCCGCGTTCGGGAAGAAGGAAATACCTGGGCAGAATTTGAGCGAGGTTTTGAGGGATTTTCAGAGTTATCGATTGGGTAACGATTCATAACTCCTTTTTTGCTTGTAACCCATTAATCTAAACATGAATTCATCATTTAATTTCGGAATTTGTATAAAAATTGGGGGAAAGTTCTTAGACCAAAAATTTGAGTTTTGATTGGGGATTTGACATTGGATTTGGATAATTTTTGTATGGTTAGACTCGTGAGAGTATGAAGATTCTAAAAATGTAAATTATACCTGATTCTGAGACGTGGGCCCCAGGGGCATTTTGGTTATTTTACCTAATTTCGCGTATTAGCTAAAAATTTATTTGTAAAATCAGTTACTTGAAGTGTTATTTACATTATGCAATTGAATTGAATAGATTTGGGCCATTTGGAGTCAAGAACTCATGGCAAGAATGTGGTTTCGGGTTAATTTTGAGCCGGTTCGAGGTAAGTGGCTTGCCTAACCTTGTGTGGGGGAACTCCCCTTAGGATTTGACATTATTGATATTTGAAATGCCTTGTACGTGAGGTGACGAGTGCGTACTTGTGCTAATTGTTGAAAAATCCAGTTTTTCTTTAAGCAATTTTAATTGTGTTTCTTTTTCCTGTTTATACTACTTGCAATTTAAGTCTGTTGTTAGCTTAGGAAAGCATGTCTAATTGAGTTAATTGCTTTACTTGCTCGAACTACCTTGTTTGGATTACGTGCAGCATGCTAGGCTATAAATACCTATTTACCTTGGTATGGAATTTGAATTGAACTGTGTATTCTTCTTGTTGTTGCTGTGTATTTACTTTGGGACTACGGGATGGTATCCCGGGAGATCCCCCTGTATGTTTACTTTGGGACTACGGAATGGTATTCCGGGAGATCCCCCTGCACATTTACATTGGAACTATGGGATTGCAGCTGGTAGATTCCCCATGTACTGAGTATTTACATTTGGGACTATGGATCGGTATTTCGGGAGATCCCCTCACATTATGAGTTGGACTACAGGACGGTATCCCGAGAGATTCACTGGATATTTATATTTGAGACTACAAGACGGTATCCTGGGAGATGCCCAGTTGTTATTTTTGTGTTGAGCTGTATTTCTCTCCGTGTTTACTTCGCCTCCGTAGTAATTGTTGCTGATCTTTCTATTTTGTGTTACTCCTTACTGTTGCACTTATTATACTGTCTTATTTTTACACTATTATACCTTGTATTTCATTTAACCTCACTAGGGCCCTGACTTTCCTCGTCACTACCCGACCGAGGTTAGACTTGGCTCTTACTAAGTACTGATGTGGTGTACTCATGCTCTTTCTGCGCATGTTCTTCATATGCAGATCCAGGTATTTCCACTCAGTCTTATCATCTTTGAGGCGAGACGCTTCTATAGAGACTTCGAGGTATATCTGTCGCATCTGCAAATTGAGGAGTTTTTTTCTATCTTTTTGCAATAGTATAGCCTTCCGTATTTTCCTTTTTGTTAGACATTTCTGGAGTTAGAGCTTCTTATGTATCTCTTAGCTTGTGATTCATGGGGTTCCAGATTGTGGGAAGTGTTATGTTGAGATTCTTGTACTGTTAGGTGCCAGGCGGCATCTTAAACACTATTTCATGTTGTTATTTCGGTTTTATATAATTTTCTTTCCACAAATTATTTCTTTTTCGCATTCATTAGGCTTACCTAGTCGTAGAGACTAGGTGCCGTCATGATAGTTCATAGAGGGTGAACTAGGGTCGTGACAATTTGGTATCAGAGCTCTAGGTTCATAGGCGTTATGAATCACAAGCTGATTTATTAGAGTCTCGTGGATCGGTACAGAGATGTCTGTACTTATCTGCTAGAGGCTATGTAACTGTTAGGAAAATTCCACTTCATTTAATTTACTTGTCGTGCGAGATTTTGATGTCACAACTCTAAACTTCTGTCTTCTATTCTCTCACAGATAGTGAGGACACGTGCTACCCGAGATGATCAGGCCCCCGCGCCCCCTACTCCTGCCGTTAGAGGCTGGGGCCGGGGTAGAGGCCGAGGACGCACACGTGGTGCAACCAGAGCACCTGCGAGAGCTGTCGCCGAGGTACCACCAGCAGTTCCAGCCAGAGTCCAGGCACCTAATACGCCTATTGCTACTACTACTCCAGCACTTCAGGATACTCTTGCACAGTTCATGAGCATGTACCCCACTTTGGCTCAGGAAGGGTTGCTTCCTCTTGCTGCAGCCATATCTCAGGTCGGGGGAGGAGTACAAACTCCCGCTGCCCACACTCCTAAGCAGCGAGTGCATGTTGATCAGGTCCTAGAGATTATTCCTGTACAGCCTGTAGTCCCAGGTCAACCCGAGGACAGGGCAGCGACTTCAGAGGATGAGTAGCAGAGACTTGAGAGGTTCAAGAAGTATGATCCTTATGTATTTAGTGGGTTAGCATCAGATGATGCCTTGGGATTTTTGGAGGAGTGTCACCATATCCTCCATACTATGGGTATATCAGGATCGAGTGGGGTTTCTTTCACTGACTTCCATCTTCGAGGAGCTTCCTATGAGTTAGATAGTCCAGATGAGGCAGCTTCACTAACTTGGACTCAGTTTTCAGATATGTTCCTGATAGAGTTTGTTCCTCAGAGCCTTAGGGACACATGGGGCGCAGAGTTTGAGCATTTTCGCCAGGGTACTATGGCTGTCTCGGAGTATGTTGTTCGTTACACCAGCTTGGCTAGACATGCCCCAGCCTTGGTTTCTACTATTTGCGAGAGGGTTCGCCGGTTTATTGAGGGGATTATTCCCAGCATCAGGTCTAGTATGGATCGTGATTTGGAGATGGATATTTCTTATCAGCAGTGGTGAGCATTGCTAGGAGGATAGAGGGTATGCATGCTAGGGAAAGAGAGGAGAGGGAGGCCAAGAAGACTCAAGAGTCAGGCCATTATTCTGGTGCCCGTGCCCAAGCTGCAGGTTGTCATGGTAGGGGTTATATGAGTCGCACCATTCATTTAGCTCTTCCAACAGCTAGTGGAATTCCAACTCCTCCTAGGCCCCGGGAGCCTTATTATGCACCTACAGTATCTAGTGCGCCTCCTGCGCGGGGTGCTTTCAGTGGCCAGTCCAGCAGACCTAGCCCGAGCCAAGCACAACCACTATGTCCTCCTAGAGCTTGTTTTGAGTGTTGTGAAACATGCCATATGGTGAGGGATTTCCCCAAACTTAGGAGGGCTACACCTCTACAGACTTTTCACCCACAGCGTGCCCTGCAGAGTTCTCAGGCTATGGTTATAGCTCCAGTTGCTACCCCACCTGCTCAGCTAGCTAGAGGTAGAGGTTGGGGAGGTAGAGATCGCCCTTGAGGGGGAGGCTAGGCCCGATACTATGCCCTTCCTACCTGTACCGAGGCTATTACCTCCGATTCTATCATCACAGGTATTATATTAGTTTGTCATAGAGATGCATTGGTTCTATTCGATCCAGGCTCCACTTATTCTTATGTGTCTTCTTATTTTGCTCTGCATTTGGGTGTACCTCGGGATTCTTTTAGTTCCTCTTTTTACATTTCTACTCCTGTAGAAGATTCTCTTATTATGGACCGCGTTTATCGGTCGTATTTGGTTGCTCTTAGTGGTTTTGAGACCAGAGCCAATTTATTGTTGCTTAGCATGGTAGATTTTGATATTATCTTAGGCATGGACTGGTTGTCGCCCCATTATTCTATTCTTGATTGTCATACCAAAACCATGACACTGGCTATACCAGGTGTACTACGTGTTGAGTGAGGGGTGCCTTAGATCACACTCCCAGTAAATTTATTTCTTTCCTTAAGGCTTAGTGAATGGTTGAGAAGGGGTGTGACGCGTATCTAGCTTATGCGAGAGATGTCCATATTGATACCTCTACAGTTGACCAGTTTCAGTAGTACGGGATTTTCCCTGATGCGTTTCCAGTTGATCTTCCGGGCATGCCGCCCGATAGAGATATTGATTTTGGCATTGATCTGTTGCCGGGCACTCAGCCTATTTCTATTCCTCCATATCGTATGGCCTCTCCTGAGTTGAAGGAGTTGAAGGATCAGTTACAGGAATTGCTTGATAAGGGTTTTATTCGGCCTAGTGTATCACTTTGGGGTGCTCCTGTCTTGTTTGTAAAGAAAAAGGATGGTTATATGCGTATGTGCATTTATTATAGCCAGTTAAACAAAGTTACAGTGAAGAACCGATATCCTTTGCCTCGTATTGATGATTTGTTTGACCAGCTTCAGGGTGCACGGGTGTTTTCTAAGATTGAATTGCGCTCAAGTTACCATCAGTT
The DNA here is from genome assembly GCF_000715075.1 of Nicotiana tabacum. Lineage (NCBI taxonomy): Eukaryota > Viridiplantae > Streptophyta > Magnoliopsida > Solanales > Solanaceae > Nicotiana > Nicotiana tabacum. The sequence goes on along the minus strand of NC_134099.1, from coordinate 117,463,714 downwards.
GAAGATTCGGGAGCTAGATATCCCGAAGACTGCTTTCAGGACTCGGGATGGTCATTACAAGTTCCTTGTTATGTCATTTGAGTTGACCAATTCCTCAGCAGCCTTTATGCATTTGATGCACAGTGCATTCCAGCCATATCTTGACTCGTTCATCATTGTCTTTATTGATGATATTCTGGTGTATTCCCGGAGTCGGGAAGATCATGAGTAGCACCTGAGTATAGTGCTCCAAACTCTGAAGGAAAAGAAGTTATATGCAAAGTTCTCAAAATGTGAGTTTTGGTTGGATTCCATGGCATTCTTAGGCCACGTGGTATCAAGTGAGGGTATTCAGGTGGATCTGATGAAAGTAGAGGCAGTGCAGAGTGGGCCCAGACTATCCTCAGCTACAGAGATCCGCAGTTTTCTTGGCTTAGCGGGTTATTACAGTCATTTTGTTGAGGGGTTTTCATCGATTGCAACCCCTATGACCAGGCTGACCCAGAAGGGTACTCTGTTCTAGTAGACGGAAGAGTGTGATGCGAGCTTTTAGAAGCTCAAGTCAGCTTTGACTACAGCCCCAGTTTTGATATTGCCTACTAGTTTGGGGTCTTATACTATCTATTGGGATGCCTCAAGGATTGGCTTTGGAGCAGTATTGATGCAGGACGGTAGGGTGATTGCCTACGCGTCCAGACAGTTGAAGTTACATGAGAAGAATTACCCTGTCTATGATCTCGAGTTAGCTACCATTGTACACGCCTTGAAGATCTGGCGTCATTATTTGTACGGTATTCCTTGTGAGATTTATACTGATCATAGGAGCTTGCAGCACCTATTCAAGCAAAAGGATCTTAATTTGCGCCAGAGGAGGTGGTTAGAGTTGCTGAAGGACTATGATATCACTATTTTCTATAACCCGGGCAAGACCAATGCGGTGGCCGATGCTTTGAGTCGCCGGGCAGAGAGTTTGGGGTGTTTGGCTTATTTACCAGCATCGGAAAGGCCCATGGGCGATGGATGTTCAGGCCTTAGCCAACCAGTTTGTGAGATTGGATCTTTTGGAGCCCAATTGGGTTTTAGCCTGCGTGGTTTCTCGGTCTTCCTTATTTGATCGTATCAGGGAGAGTCAGTATGATGACTCTCATTTTCTTGTCCTTAAGGACAAAGTTCAGCATGGTGACGCTTGACATGTGACTAATGGTGATGACGGGGTATTGAGGATGCATGGTCGAATTTGTGTACCCAATGTTGATGGGCTTCGGGAGTTGATTCTAGGGGAGGCCCATAGTTCTCGGTATTCTATTTATCTAGGCACTTCGAAGATGTACCAGGATTTGAGGCACCACTATTGGTGGAGGCAGTTGAAGAAAGATATAGTTAGGTTTGTAGATCGGTGCCTCAACTATCAGCAGGTGAAGTATGAACACCAAAGACCGAGTGGGTTGCTTCAGCAGATAGAGATTCTGGAGTGGAAGTGGGAGTGGATCACCATGGACTTTGTAGTTCGGCTCCCATGGACTTTGAGGAAGTTCGATGCCATTTGGGTGATTTTGGATCGGCTGACCAAGTCCGCGCACTTCATTCCTGTGTGTACTACCTATTCTTCGGAGCATCTAGCGGAGATTTATATCTGGGAGATTGTTCATCTTCATGGTATTCCAGTGTGTATCATTTTAGATAGAGGTACTCGGTTCACATCGTGGTTTTGTAGGGCCGTTCAGCATGAGTTAGGTACTCGGGTAGAGTTGATTACATTTCACCCTCAGACGGACGGACAGTCCGAGCACACTATTCAGATTCTTGAGGATATGCTCTGTGCGTGTGTGATTGAGTTTAGAGGGTCTTGGGATCAGTTCTTGCCATTGGCAGAGTTTGCTTACAACAACAACTATCAGTCCAGCATTCAGATGGCACCGTATGAAGCTTTATATGGTAGGCGGTGTAGATCCCCGGTGGGTTGGTATGAGCCGGGTGAGGCTAGATTATTGGGCAAGGACATGGTTCATGATGCTTTGGAGAAGGTTAAGGTGATTCAGGATAGACTCCGCACAGCCCAGTCCAGACAGAAGAGTTACACGGACCGGAAGGTTTGTGATATTTCCTATATGGTTGGAGAGCGGGTTCTGCTTATTTGTGCTTCGCAAGCACAAGGGTCCTTTCGCGTTCGCGAAGAAGGAAATACTTGGGCAGAATGTTTCAGTTCAAAATCAAGGGTTTAGCCATTTTTTTGAAAACTAGAGCTTGGGAGCTCGGATTTGAGCGAGGTTTTGAGGGATTTTCAGAGATATGTCACGCCCCAAAATCCGAGGAGCGCGACCGGCGCTCAACCGAGTAAACCCAACTGAGGAAGCCTATTAGATTTCATTCTACCCAACCTAGTTCATGAATAAGGAGGGAATGTTATCCCATTTTATCAAAACACTGAGCAATCTTCCATTAGAAAATCTCATTTCATTTTCCGTAATGACATCATTCAAAGTTTTCCAAAATATTACAAGTTTACAAGTTTAGTTAAAAGCATGTTTGTCAAATACTAACATTTCTAGTCCTAAATCCCAACACCAACCACCACCCACAAATAGTCTACGGAGCCTCTAAATACAATAGAAGAGAAATAGGGAAACGTCGGCAACAAGGCTCCGGCTATACCTCCAAAACGTGATGAGAAAATGAACAGAAAATACATGACATGACCCCGGGATGGAGTGGGGCTTACCAAGTCTGCTAGAAAGAGAATACTGCTATCATTGGCCGATGCCGCTCGCTATGGAACCACATGTATCATGAAACGATACAACGCCCCCGGCAAAAGGGACGTTAGTCCATATAAGCTGAAACGACACATAGAAGCAGCAAGTCCCAATCAACAATATCCAAATAACTAATTGAAACATAATGATTTTCAAGTAAGAAAATAGTATATATATATTTGGTTGGGTTGGGAGATCACTAGCACCGATATTACCCCCGTCTTTGTTAGCACGGAGTCCGATCAAGCCCGGTCGGCTAGGCCATCTCCCCATGGAACAATGTGGGTTGACATTGTGATGCGAAAGAAAGTTTTCACAAGAATAGTACCACCATGTGCACAACATGACATCTGATCTCCACCCGATTAGCTAGGCCGCCTTCCCACATATGTCGTGTGGGTTGGCTTTTTCCTTTCAAATACACAGGTATTGGTTTCATCCCACTTTGGGGGAATAGTCACGAGTTCACCAATATTTCAAGTTCATCCCAAGTCACACTCCACTCCTACACCGGCACGTGTAGTTTCAGGTGTGGGCCTTATGACCACCCTTCCTCGGTATTGCTAATGATACTCCCAAAAAGATTTTTGATTCGATTTAATTGCACGCAATTATAGTATAAATATAAGTATACAAATATAGCATAAATGCAACCATGCTTACCTTAATACCTTTCACATTTTATAGTCTTTTTATTAATGTTCTCAATCTTTCCCGATAACAGTATCTCTTTGGCCCTTTGGGCCTTTCACAAGATTCATCTTTTTTTTTCATGGCACGAAGGCCGTATTTGGTTTTTCCACATTTTCATTCTTTTATTTCCAAGGATCACCAACCAATATCAATGTATCAAATATTTCGGGAATCATATATTTTCGAGTCAATAGTAACAGAATCATTAAGCATAAAGGATTCTTCCCAAAGGGAGTCATGCCAACCAACAATTGAAATACGCATTAAAGTTATAAGCAAGCAATAACCTCAATTATCCTTGAATTATCCCTTGTTCCATCATGACAAATGCACAACTTTAAAATCGGAATGTGTACGGACTAGCGTTAAATTGAATATATTCAAGATCAATCCTTGTTTATATAAGTGTTTAGGAGTAGTAATCAACTGAAAATACTCCAAAAACATTACCTTGGATCATAAGAGGAAACTATGGGATAGATTCCCCTTGATAGAGCCAGCCCTAGCTCAAAAAAATGACTTTGAGACTCTCCATACCCTGTCTTGGGGTATTTATAGGGCTGCCAGGCGCGCGAACGCGGTCAAACCACGCCCGGGACGCTGTGTCCGCGCTCTTACCACGGTCTGGCCACACTCGGAGGAAGAAATTATCAGTTTTCCCGCGGTCGCGCATCTAACACAGGTCCGGTAAAATGGTCATAACTTTCGGTATACACCTCCAAATGACAAACGGTTTGATGCGTTGGAAACTAGACTCAAAGAGCTTTAATTTGATTGGTTTTTATTCACAAAACACCTTATATAACTGGAGATATGATTGTCTAAAGTGAGGTCTTGTGCGTACTCATACACAACTTTAGTCCATTATGAAATTTTCCAACTTGGCTTATACTTAGGTCTCTCCTTAGACCCCAAATCACTTATAATATAACTTATACAATTATTAACATATCCAATTGATATTCATTATATCATGAATCCTCATTTGCACAAAAATTAAACAGTTAGACTACCTTGGCACCACGAAATCTTAAATTACTTAGCAAAATTTTTCGGGGCCTTACATTCTCCCCCCCCCAGAATTATTTGGCCTCGAATGAGGAGTAGAGTCCGCCCTATACGCTTAACACAGTATATCCCCCCTTTTTTCACCTACCTCAAGTCCCTAAATTTTAACTAACTCCCAACTTTTTCAGAAATTTTGGCAGAGTCTCCTTTGTAACTAGGCCTATCCACCTGCCAGAGAACTACCAAAACCATCCTAACAACTCGTCCACAACTCGACAAAGCACCAAAAAGTATATATCCATAACACTAATCTCTGCATTACAAGCGCTACATTATCATAATGTTACCTGAACATGGACTGCACATTCTTTAATCTCAACACCTATAAGGTACCTTTCAAATCAAAACCAATTGTTATACAATCAAGCGAAAATATTTTCTTTCTATGACACTTTCGGCCTTCAAAGTGGCCTTCTCGACTTACAAGCTTTTCCATAACACATTTACGGAAACAATCCCAACCTCCAAACTTATCTAATAAGGATGACAGCTAGATACCTCGCATAAGCTAACAATCCATTAACTTCTCCTTCGATAATTCTCACCAGAATGATATACCAAAGATTCCCAATTACCTTCTTAGACATAGATACATGGAACATCGGAACTATGGAGGGCAACGATATGATGGGGGGGCGGGGAACATCATACTCATAACTTGATCCATCTTTTTCAAGGTTCCATAACTTCTGAAGTGCACTACACCTACTTCATCCTTAAGGACAATTCACATAGCATCTTCCTAGAGGAAACCTTGAGAATGGCTTGCTTACTTTATTTGAACTTAAATCTCTATGTCGGACACCTGAGTCGACCACTTGGTGACTTTTAACCATTATTCTGCGAGGGGCTAGAATGAATAAGACTATAGAGTTCCTACCCGATATGATTGACCATGGAATTACAATACCTTTTGACATGCTTGAACCCATATCCTTAATAGATTTACCATAAATAGGAACAACGAGGTTCGAGATTGGACTAGAAATATCTCAAGAATTCATCAATGTAGATGTGTTAAGCAGGGCGTCTTATAAGGTTATATTATTTTAGGAAACATTAAGCTTACTATGGATCATGATGTCACGATTAATCATTGCGATGAAATCATTTGTTTGAAACATCGGTAATAGAAATCATTTACGAAGGTATATTCAAGTACGTTCCCCCAGTCATCTCCTAGAGTGTAGGAAAGATCAATTTATCAAGAATGAGAATACTCTAGCACGTTGAATGAGATAGGGGTTTTCATAATATAAAGTCGAATTACATTCCTAACGTTAATTGATACAAGAAATCTGCGCCACAAGCCCATGAGAATGAAATAGAAGTTAAACACTCGTGAGATTACTATAATTCAAAGCGCTCAACCCTCCCCAATAGTTGATCCTATACAAGAGTACTAAAGATATGATAACTTGTCTTTCAAATTAATATGATATGTGACAAACTCGTGACATCCAATATGAACATCTTACGATAAAATCCACATTGCTAGGACTTCTCAATAGTGGGGGGGGAAATCATGTGCTGGCTGGAGAGGGAATGAACTACTTCCTATGAGATTGACACGGTTCTGCTATCATAATTCTCCGGTTGCGATACCGGGACACTTCACGAGCAACTTTAATACCAAGAACAAAGTGAGCTACTTATTGCGGAACGATTTAAGTGAGCACGAAAGTCATATTACAATGGGCAAAGAAAAGATCTTTTTGTGGCGGATTTGTGAAAACCTCAAATTTCTCAGAAACTTATACAGACAAACGATCTACTTCAACTGGTATGAATACATATGATAGGAGCTGAGATAGTCTCTCATGTTACCAGATAGTGAAAATACTTCGTGATAATATTGACGAAGGAGCAAAGTGATTGTTTGAACCATAGAAACTACCTACACCAGGGAGAAAAGAGTGACTCAAGAAGGATCACAACACCATGCTGCTTTACATTGAATTTGGCACCATATAGGCAAATTTTTACGACGGTTCATACGTAAGCACAAGTGAGTAGATGTTGTCCATTTGAATAAAATGACCTGTAAGAAATTTATCAGATATAGTTCCTTGGTGAGGGTCTAGGAAATCAAGTGGAAATAGTTACCCTCGGATTCCGACTTAATTCAGGAAATCATCATGGGACTCAATTCCTCATAACGCTGCGAGTAAGATAATTGAAATAAAAAGGCTTCATGAATAATGCATCCCGCTCAAAGAGTAGATACACATAATGGATCATAAGGTTGCCCTTACTCTATCCCAAACCCCATAGCAATGTAAGGATTGACATATGACAAAGCAAAACCGGTGTCAATTAGAACATATACACCACGAGATTGAAAAGTCAATATACCTGTAACCATACCCGGAAAAGCCTCCGACCTTTCATGCCCCCTCATAGCATAGAACCTGTCGGGCCCTCCCGAGCTCTGAATACTACCCCCGACTGCTCCACGTCCTGAAGGCGCTATAGATGAAGTAGCTGAAGAACTGGCTGGCTGTGCCACACCCCTGCCCATGATCTGGCGAGATAAATGACAATCTCTTTGAAGGTGACCTAAAATACCACACTGGTAGCATACATTGGTACCATAGCGACATACCCCCGGATGACATTTCCCACAACGGGGATGAGGTCCACTAAACTGACTCGCCCTACTGACCTGATACTCACCATTTTTGCATACATTATAAACTTCCCCCTTATCCTTCCTCCAAGCTTCCGATGTGGGAGTACCAATTCCAGTATTAGTTTGCTATGCGGGCCCTTGGAATTGCCCTGATCTACCACCCCAAACACATGGCTGGGCATACTCACAACACGTCATCAAATGTTCCTTCCCACATACCGGCTAGACCGGGATAGGTGTACCCAACCTAGGGCCTTTATTCTTCTTGTTCCCCCTCTTTCCACAACTATAACATATCTCGAGAGTCGTCCAATATCTCCCCAAGTGACACTTCTTGCAAACTGAACAATCCGGGTCATTAGCACCAACAACCCTCTTTCATTTCTTAGATTCTCTCACCGCACGCTTTGTTGGTGTGGTGACATTGGCAGGGATAATGACACTTCCTTTAGTAATAAGTTCTTCCAATCCTTCCACGGCTTGGTGCATACTCCCTACGAACTCATGCGCAATCTCCCCCAAATTCAATGGTGGGGTTATTCCTTCCTTGCTGCTTCGGACTCATGGATTACTCATCTGGAAAGAGGGACATAACAAGGAAATTAGATCTCTACCTTGAGCTCTATGGCACGATCCGGAATATCACAGAAGGGTGGAATTCCTAAATGTCCAAATAGCCTCCAACTTATAGATGTGGTCGACAACACACCGATAAGAATGACTCGACTAGACACGGCTCCGAGACATTCTAGGATACTTTAAAACCTTAGGCTCTGATACCAAGTTTGTCACGCCCCAAAATCCGAGGAGCGTGACCGGCGCTCAACCGAGTAAACCCGACTGAGCAAGCCTATTGGATTTCATTCTACCCAACCTAGTTCATGAATAAGGAGGGAATGTTATCCCATTTTATCAAAACACTGAGCAATATTCCATTAGAAACTCCTATTTCATTTTCCGTAATGACATCATTCATAGTTTTCCAAAATATTACAAGTTTAAAAGTTTAGTGAAAAGCATGCTTGTTAAATACAAACATTTCTAGTCCTGAAGCCCAACACCAACCACCACCCATAAACAGTCAACGAAGCCTCTAAATACAATAGAAGAGAAATAGGGAAATGCCAGCAACAAGGCTCCGGCTATACCTCCAAAACGTGATGAGAAAATGAACAGAAAATACATGACATGACCCCGGGATGGAGTAAGGCTTACCAAGTCTGCTGGAAAGAGAATACCACTATCACTGGCCAATGGCGTTCGCTGTGGAACCACCTATATCATGAAACGATACAGCGCCCCGGCAAAAGGGACGTTAGTGCATAGAATAGCACTAGTATGTAAGGCTAAAAGTCCTCTTTCAAAATAGAATGTCCATATAAGCTGAAACGACACATAGAAGCAGCAAGTCCAATCAACAATATCCAAATAACTAATTGAAACATAACAATTTTCAAGTAAGAAAATAGTATATATATATATATATTATTTGGTTGGTAGATGGCTAGCACCGATATTACCACAATCTTTGTTAGCACGGAGTCCGATCACGCCCGGTCGGCTAGGCCACCTCCCCAAGGAACAATGTGGGTTGACATTGTGATGCGAAAGAAAGTTGTCACGAGAATAGTACCACCATGTGTGCAACATGGAATCTGATCTCCACACGATCAGCTAGGCCGCCTTCCTACATATGTCGTGTGGGTTGGCTTTTTCCTTTCAAATACACAGGTATTGGTTTCATCCCGCTTTGGGGGAATAGTCACGAGTTCACCACTATTTCAAGTTCATTCCAAGTCACACTCTACTCCTACACTGGCACGTGTAGTTTCAGGTGTGGGCCTTATGACCCACCCTTCCTCAGTATTGCTAATGATACTCCCAAAAACATCTTTGATTCGATTTAATATTGCACACAGTTATAGTATAAATACAAGTATACAGATATAGCATAAATGCAACCATTCTTACCTTACTACCTTTCACATTTTATAGTCTTTTTATTAATGTTCTCAATCTCTCCCGATAATAGTATCTCTTTGGCCCTTTGGGCCTTTCACAAGATTCATCTTCTTTTTTTTCATGGCACGAAGGCCGTATTTGATTTTTCCACATTTTCATCCTTTTATTTCCAAGGATCACCAACCAATATCAATGTACCAAATATTCCGGGAATTATATATTTTCGAGTCAATAGTAATAGAATCATCAAGCATAAAGGATTCTTCCCAAAAGGGGTCATGCCAACCAACAATTGAAATACGCATTAAAGTTATAAGCAAGCAATCACCTCAATTATCCTTGAATTACCCCTTGTTCCATCATGACAAATGCACAACTTCAAAATCGGAATGTGTACGGACTAGCATTACATTGAATATATTTATAAAGAAAAGCATTATCTAAAACAGCCACTTGTGAGTATAGTTCAGGTACAAGGCCTTTAGGCCATTCTATTTTTGGAAGTTAGTTCATAAGAGTTGAGTCGAGACTTATTTCATAATCTATTTTACATGTTGTCATTTCATAGGCATCACTAGGTGCAAATATAACTCAAGTCCTTAGCACGTTATCCACATTCATTTTCCACAATTCGTTTAATGCATTTTCAATCATCTTTATAGGTTATCAACAAATAGACACATTCAGTCAAGGCATTTAGTATACATAAGAGCAACTAGGAGCATTTAAATAGATCGAATTCTTCTCACCCAATTAGTATACTAACCTTCATATAAATGTGACTCAAGGCTATACAATCTTGGTAGGCAAACCACACTTAAACTTACAAAAACAATATGGAATTCACTTCCGAGAGATAAAGTTTAGCCTACATACCTTGTTTAAGCTTTCCTTAAGTTACTACGACGTTCCAAAAATTCTAGCAATCCCAATCCACTTTGAGACATAACAAAATTGAACACAAATTAGGAAGGTATTCATGGTTTTAGCTGATTTGAGCATTTTATCAAATACTAGTTGGTCATCTTGATTTCAAATCTCTTTTACAAGATTTCCTTCCTTCCCCAACCCATCCTTTACTTATTTATATTCAACACTCTTCCCACAAACCTAATTTGTACATGCATGTATACATAATACTATTACACCTAAGAATCATACCTCAATAACCCATCTCACAATCTCTACAACACAAACACAACCTAGGTTAGACACTTATGGCTTCCAATCACCATCCAATGAGTTCTAACGTATATATCATACATAAATAATCACCATAGAGTAGTTAGAGATGATAGACATACCTTTTGTAGAAAGAATCTTGAGAATCCCCACTTGTAGTGTTCTTGAAAATTTTAGGGATTTGAATGGGAATCTATGGATTTTCAAGATCAATCCTTGTTTATATAAATGTTTCGGAGTAGTAATCAATTCAAAATACTCCAAAAACATTACCTTGGATCATAGGAGGAAAGTATAGGACGGATTCCTCTTGATAGAGCAAGCCCTAGCTCAAAAAATGACTTAGAGACTCTCCATACCCGGTCTTGGGGTATTTATAGGGCTTCCAGGCATGCGACCGTGGTCAAACCGCGCCGGGGACGCGGTGGCCGCGCTCTTACCGCTGTCTGGCCGCGTTCGGAGGCAGAAATTATCAGTTTTCACCCGGCCGCGCTGCGGACGCGCATCTGACATAGGTCCGGTAAAATGGTCATAACTTTCTATATACACCTCTAAATGACAAACGATGTTTTGGAAACTAGAATCAAAGACCTTTAATTTGATAGGTTATGCATCACACAACACCTTATATAACTGGAGATATGATTGTCTAAAATGAGGTCTTGTGCGTACTCATACACAACTTTAGTCCATTATAAAATTTTCCAACTTGGCTTATACTTAGGCCTCTCCTTAGACCCCAAATCACTTATAATATAACTTATACAATTATTAACATATCCAATTGATATTCATTATATCATGAATCCTCATTTGCACAAAAATTAAACAGTTAGACTACCTTGGCACCACGAAATCTTAAATTACTTAGCAAAATTTTCCGAGGCCTTACAAGATATCGATTGGGTAACAATTCTTAACTCTTTTTTTATTGTAACCCATTAATCTAAACATGAATTCATCATTTAATTTCCGAATTTGTATGAAAATTGGGGAAAGTCCTTAGACCAAAAATTCAAGTTTTGATTGGGGATTTGACATTGGATTTGGATAATTTTTATATGGTTAGACTCGTGAGAGTATGGGGATTCTGAAAATATAAATTTTACCCAATTTCGATACGTGGGCCCGAGGGGCATTTTGGTTATTTTACCTAACTTCGCGTATTAGCTTAGAATTTATTTGTAGAATCAGTTACTTGAAATGTTATTTACATTATGCAATTGAATTTAATAGATTTGGGCCATTTGGAGTCGAGTACTCGTGGCAAGAACGTGGTTTCGGGTTAATTTTGAGTTCATTCGAGGTAAGTGTCTTGCCTAACCTTGTGTGGGGGAACTCCCCTTAGGATTTGATATTATTGATATTTGAAATGCCTTGTATGTGACGTGACGAGTGTGTACTTGTGCTAATTGTTGAAAAATTCGGTTTTTCTTTAAGTAATTCTGAATTGTGTTTCTTTTTCCTGTTTATACTACTTGCAATTTAAGCATGTTGTTAGCTTAGGGAAGCATGTCTAATTGACTTAATTGCTCTATTTGCTCAAACTACCTTGTTTGGATTACGTGCAGCATGCTAAGCTAGAATACTTGGTTTACCTTGGTGTGAGCATGTGGTTTTTGCCCTATATGAATTATTCCCATAAATTCAAAAATAAAACAATTTTTTCCATTGTTCGCAATTTTGCGGATTTTTTGTGGCATTTTCAGTTATTGTTTGCATTTGTCTGTGCATGTTTATTTTATTTAAATTATTGAAAAATAAAAAAAATATGTTGCATTTTTTTGCATTTAGGATTTAACTTTGCATTTTTAAGAATTAATTAAGTAGCTTTACAAAAATGGAAAATCACAAAAAATAGTTTATTGTTGCTTTTAATTTTTGATTTTTTGGTAATTCTCCTTTTAATTTGGTACTTAACTTAGTTGTGGTAGTCATAATTTAGAGTTAATTAAATTAATTAGATAATTTGGATTAGGAATTAATTTAGGTTTTTATTTTAGTTTAATTTAAAAGAAATTGGGAAAGGAAAAGAAATGAAAATAAAAGGAAATAGAAAAGGCTGTATTTGGGCCAAACTTGACAATTGTCCCCAAAACCCAACCAAAAACGGCCCAGACCCGCCCCAATAGCAGGTCCGTCTCCAGCTTAATCCAAACAACGCCATTTCAGGCATTTTAATCTGGACCGTTGAATTAGTTTGATCAAACGGTTCAGATTCTCGCCCATTTCCCAAACCCCGACCCGATCCAAAACCAAATCGGTTCCCCCTAGTGAAACAAAACGACCTCGTTTTCCATTAATGATTTAATCAGAGCCGTTGGATTCCAATAATCCAACGGCCCTAATTAAATCATCAATTTAATATACTCAAAACCTCAAACCCCTTACCCCCTCAGAACCCCCCTCACCTCCCTTCATCGTCTCTGATCTCTCTTCAGAGACCAGCCAAAATCGCCGCCTCAAACCACCGTTGACCGCCTGCCGGAAATCCCCTACGGCGGCGGGCAACCAAACAACCCCAAATTCACACCATCGACTCTCCTTCATCTCCCCGTTCCGAATCCTCAACCCATTACCTTCGAATCACAGTTGAACTCTTCGAATATGGGATCGAAGGTCAGACCCTTAAATCCTAACTTACCTAATCGACCCCAAATCAACACCACCTAACCCCCATATCTCCCTCGTCCCAAATCCATTATTGTTTTCTCTCGAATATTGCCAGAAGCTCTCGAATCTTAAATCCGAGGTCGAGCCCTAAAAATCTAAGATTGTCCTCAAAAAACCTAGTGGCATGCATGGTCATATGATGTTGTTTCTGTCAAAGTTTTGAAAATTAGATTCGACGAAAAATGATGTTGCTCAGTTCTTGACAAAGAACAAATGGGTAACATCAGTCTCGTTAAATCAAGGTCTACAGCAGGTTGTTGATTTCTGAAATGGTAAGTGTTTTCATTCTTTTAATCCATTTCATCTCCTTTTTCCTCTCCCTTTCTTTAGTTAGATTTTTTTACTCCCTTTGAAAACTCGACCAATCTGTTGAGTTCAAACTGTTCTTCTGCTCGTTGTCCCCTTTGTTTCTTTTTGTGAAAGTTGTTCTATGATTCTTATTGGTCCGCTGACTTAGTTCATCTAATTAGGTCGTTTGTTTTAATAACCTAACTAATTTCATGTTTGTTTGTTGATATTAATCAGTCATATAGTAGTTGTTATTAATCAGTCGTATGTTGAATCCATTTAAGTAGTCTATTTTGTTTTCTGCCTTCCATATGATCGCAGAAATTGGTTTGGATCACAGACAGTAGCTCAAGAACTTTGGGTCAATTTGACCTGTTTGTTAGGTTTGAGTAATTAACAGGGGTTGTAAAAGTAGCCTAGGGATTATTTAGGTTGTGTGAACCTTACCTAACTAATTAAAAAGCTTCTAATAGTGGTAAGGTTTAGGAGTGCATTATTGAATAAAATAAAGAGCAAAGAATTGAGTGGAATCAATTAAGAGATTGGGGAAGGTGAATTTGTGAATAGGGAATTAATTTTAGCCTACCTTAAGAGATCCTTTATAAAGCTTGCTTAGGAAAAGAGTGAAGGAGAAGGAATAGAGTCCAAAGAAAAAGAAACAGAGATATAGATTTTTAAGAGGGAGGACAGAATAAGAGAGAGACATAGGAGATAAAAATCCAAAAATACAAACGGCTGCTTTTCACTGTTTGATTGAATTCTTTCTGTTATCTCTTCAGTTTCTAATTCCTGAAATAGTTTCTAACTTATCTAGGCTCAAATGATTTGAATCTAGTGGTTTAAAAGCTTGGTTTGAAGTTCTGGTTGTGGATTTTTGATTTTTGAGCATCAGTTTTTGGTTTAAAGTTGTTTTTTCTGTGGTTTCATTCTGCTGCTGATCTTATCCCATTTACTTTCATTTCCAGGTATTCCTTAGTCCAGAAATACTGATTGAATGTTGGTTATGATAATCAAGTGGAATCCGATGGAATATAGGTTGTATTTGCCATAGTTTCTCTTTGTTCTTTTTTCTTACTGTTTAAATACCATGTAGTAGATTGGTAATGGTAGATGTTAAACGAGCTGGTACTGGTATTATAAAATGGGGTTTGTGTTTTAGCCAATTGTTTAGTTTCAACATTAAATAACATGTTTAGAAGGTGTATGAGTAGGTTTGTGGATTGTTTGTATGGCAAATGAACTGTAGGCCTCAATTATTCAGTTTATTTTGATTTGTGCTCTGGATCACGGATTTTTTGCGTAAGTTTCTGTCAAAAATCAGTAAGGTTTTGGTTCTAATATTTATCTGAGTCCATTAAAATGTTAGGTGTTTGGCTTGTACGTGTATTGATGTTGTTTTATAAGCATGTTTGCCCATGAGCCTAAGATTTGAGATCATGTTTGTTCATTAGGCCCCTTTACAAGTCTCCATTTATCATGTATATGGATTAAGCAAGGTTTGAATGAATTTGAAATTTGTATGACTGTTCTTGTGAAGTTATTTAAAGGACTGTTGTCCATAGTTCCAACATGTTTACTCATGAGCCATAATGGATTAGTGATGGTTTGATTTGGGAATATTTGGTCAATTATTCTATATTAAGACAATTGTAAATATGGAAGTTAATTAGGCAATTTGTGTCCCTTAGCTAAGAGTCAGGAATAATTGTAGGTTTAATCCCACTTAGCTTTTAATCTAAATTAATTGTTAGTTTGTAAAATCTGGGCTTAAAGCCAGTCCAAGTGGAGAAAGCATTCTCAAGTACGAATGCACAGCTTTGAGTTGTTTTGGTTTTGTCGACCTTCATCATGATGGGCCTACTTCGAGCCCCAAAGCTTGCAATGGCTTTTGGTTTAATTTTAATTTGGCACGTTAAAAATCTGACTGCTTTCAGTTGTTGTGGAGGTTCGACATGTGTATCTCAGAATATTCTATTTGCACATGACCCATACGGACTGGGCTCGTTGATTGGGCTTGAGTTTTTCTTTAAAATGAAGTAGTACTTTCTTTTGGCCTTCAACAAATCCATTAGTCAATATTTGAGTAATTAGGAATCATGCAGTTTTCTTTAAACAATTAATGTTTTTTTAGAATGAGGTTAGCCATACTAAATAACGCAAAATACCTTATGGCCCTCCAAAGCTTAGTTTGAATGCCTCTTTAATTTAGAACTGAGGTGTGCCATGCCCAACGAAAATGACCATTGCATGGCCCTCATTTAATTAATCTTGTGTTGATACTTAGAATTCGAGGCGCGCCATTTAGCAATTTTCATGGCCGTCGCAAAGTTGCAAACACATAGTTGCTTTAGGCGCATTACTTTAATAACTTACCTTCCTAAACTATCGGGTGTGCATTTCATGTAACCCAAATCTAAATCCTAACAACGTTAAACAAAATATGTCATAGATCGTGGGTGCATTTCATGTGGCGTGATCCAAAGACGTGTTTTGTATAACGTTGAAATCTTCCTAAAATTAAATAAAAGAAGGTAAAAATGCACATAGGTTTGAAAGTGTTTTAAAAATTAGATAAATAGGCCAATAATAACAGTTGAGTGACTGTGCTAAAACCACAGAATTCAGGAATGCCTAACACCTTCTCTCGGGTTAATAGAATTCCTTACCCGGATTTTTGGTTCACGGACCGTAATACACAGTCAAATTTTTCCTTGATTTGGGATTTGAACCGGTGACTTGGGACACCATAAATTATCCCAAGTGGTGACTCTGATTCTTAGATAAATAATCTCGTTTCGATTGTCACTTTAAGTTGGAAAAAAACTCCCTTATACCCTTTCCGAGGTAGGTAAAAAGGAAGGTGTGACAGCTCTGGCGACTCTGTTGGGGAAAAGAACCCAGAATCTCTGGTTCAGGATTCAGAATTCGAGCTTAGATGAATTGTTATAGTTGGCTTTATTTATTATCTGATTTTGTTACATGTTTGGGCCTAATGTGCTAAATATTGCTTTTACCGCTTTGATATTCTGTGAACTGTATATAAACTGCTATGAAACCCATCTGATGTCTGAGTCTTCTAAATCATGGAGGAGTGTGCACTTCGTGTGATTTCTCTTCTGTTAGAGTCATATCCCAAATTTAGAACAAGGTTCGGACAAGTTGCTAAGCCGGTGAAGCTTCTGTATTCCTGGTACGCTGCCCCCACTCGGCTCGAGTTGTCCGCTCGGGTAAGCCAGGTCTAGAACAATAAACCTAGGTTTTAAACCTAGTATAACAAAGCCTCATGCCGGATCCCTAGTAGGAACGTTTGTTTGCATCACGTGCATTTGACTTTGGAGACTCAACACAGGGGTTGCGTCTGTCTAGGACAGGTGTACCCAAAATGAAAAGGACCATCCTGATGCATCTTACTTGCAACTTGTGCATTTATTTGCTTTATATTTGCATGCTGATCGGCTTATAAATAATGGGAGAAATAAAAAAAGAATAGCAATGTGAGGGTTAAGTGAGTTCGTCAAAAAAAAAATAATAGCAATGTGAGGGTTAAGTGAGTTCGTCACCTGTTTTGAAAAACCCAATGTCCAAATAGTGTTGAAACTCTGCCGAATTTTTTGAGAAAAATGAAATGAAAAAAAAAAAGGAAAAAAAAGAGGTTTTGTTTTTAAAAATAGTTGGTTTTGTTTTATTTGCCCGAAGTACGCCAGTTTGATTCTCACAAGATGTAAGATACGTAGGCAACCCCCATCGGGTCCAACTTCCTTTTTACAAAAATAAAACAAAAAGAACAAAAAATTTATTTTTATTGCAAATAAGTAAGGTGATGCCACTCTTGTCAAAAATAGCCGAATGTCCCTCAAAAGGGTGCCGGAAGGCTGTTTTTTGTAAGAATAGCCACCTTTAGTCATTTTTCAAGGTTTTGGCTGGTTAGCCGACACAGCCTTAAACTCTTCTTATTCGGAGTGCTGAAAGGCCGTATCGGCAAAGCCAGATATTTTTGTGAAAATTTTGAAAAATGGTCATTTTTCTTGAGTCAAAATGAGTCGTAGTTTTCTTTTAATTGAAATCACCTTAATAAATGTGCAGGATGAGCACAATTCAAAATGAACCTTTCTCAGTCCCTAAAGAGATCCCTTTGGAGCTACATATGTGGTAGCATGATTTAGGGGACGACAGCAGGAAGGTTGTGACAAAAGCGTTGGGTGGTCTTATCTGGCTCTTGAAGGTTAAGCCGAGAAAGGACATAATTGAGGCTTTGATACCATTTTGGGACCCAGCACATAATGTATTCCACTTTGCTGATTTTGAGTTAACTCCTACACTGGAAGAGATGGCAGGAAACACCGATTTCGACGGGAATCTTAGAAATCAATACCTGGTGGCACCTAGAGCAGTAACCCCTTACAAATATTTGGACCTGTTAAGCATCACTCGGGACATCCGAGACGGAAATGTAGCCAAAGTATTTTGTACCTTCTTTTTCCTGTACCGACGTTATGAGAATCCTTGTGGCTTAGAGATGCCAGATACCGGTCTTACTCACGCAGGAAACCAAGACAAGTGGGAAGCTCGGAGAGGATTAGCTTTTATAACGGCGTTCCTGAGTATTTTGATTTGCCCAGAATAGATAGGAATATAGAGTTGGGGCTCGTGGGGATATCTGACTTTATGATGAAAAAGGCAAATGGGACTATAATGTTGCTAATCTTGGCAGAAATTTACCGAGCTCTGACCCTTTGCCGAGAAGGAGGAAAGTCCTTTGAAGGGTGCAATATGATGTTACAATTATGGATGGAGGAACACCTTTGTCACCGTCCTAGATACTTGAATTGTGGTATGACTGGCATCGAGTGCATTGAAAAACAGGAAAAGTGGGTAGAGAGTTATGAGTTCCCGAAGGGTACAAAAGTATGGCACGCCCACTTGAGATCCTTGACTGCAAACAAGATCGAATGGACGTTTGGGTGGCTTTTGGTCAGTGAAGTAATTTATATGTCGGCTGAGGTAATTTCCTGCTGTTGATGGGTCTTCAAAGTATCCAGCCTTATGCTCCGCATAGAGTCATATGTTAGTTAGGCCGATACCAGACCATCCCACACAATGAAGATTTGAGTCGGCAGGTCATTGAGTTAGAACCAAAAGTTGTCTTTGCAGAAGAAAAAGTGTGTCGGATTTGGTATCAGTGCAGATTCTTAGAGCCTAAAACTCAAATACGAGATCTATCTAGAGGTGAGTTGGAGCCTGGTTACCCTGCTTGGTATGGTAAAAGATCCTGAGTTCATCAGGAGCCTGAAAAGCACACAAAAAGACCCCATGTCCAACAATTCACTGATGGAGCATAGGTGCAATGGTACCGGTTGACCAAAGAAAATGAGTACAGGGCTACCATAAGTAAGTGGGAAAGGCAAGTCTTGGACCTTTAGTTTGAAAATGGTTTGCAAGCCGCCGCAGATGAGGGAGAAAAGAAAAAACTAACTCAGGAAAATGAAACCCTCAAATATCAAATCCGGAAGATGAAAATAGCTGCTAGAAACCCGAAAAGAAGCCGAGCGGATGAAAGGCTTATAAGTAGTCTTAATAAGAAAGCCCTCAGTGTCAAGATGACCTGGAAAAGTCTGAGGCCAACCTAGCCAAAGACCGGGCACAATGGGCAAAGAAGGCCGAAGAGTAGGCAAAGTTTGTGCAGCAAATGAAAAGAAAGTATGAAGGGACAATCACCATCCTGAAGAGAAAAATGACTACCCTCGAGAATGAAGCAGCCAAGCAAGATAAGGACTTCAAAGCTGATAGGAAACACTGTTATGATTTGATGGCTCAAATGGAGGAAGGAATGCAACAGTTGCAAAATCAACATCTCCACGACACTCAGGTGTTAGAAGCCCAGAATCAACAGGTCGGGCGTCTGCTTTAGGAAAAGGGTAAAATCCGAGAGCGGTTCAGAGTCATCGCCGACTACATTGTTGTGAAATTGCAAGCATGTGAGGATATGACTCGCATCACTTTCTTCGCGGCAGTGATGATGTTTGTTCGACAGATAATGAGTGACTTGGAGAGACTTCAAAGGGATCTTGCATATAGGCCCGTGGCGAGACTAAATGATGTCTCGCGGGCCCCAGGAGCATTTGAGGCATTAATGTATTCGTGATTTTTTTTACTTGAGTCTGTATTTTCTTTCTGTTAGAGTCTATTACTTTCTTTTGAGTCTGTTAGTTTTTGAGTCGTTATAATCAAAGTATTTGCTTTTTGAAAATCCCAAAAATGTTTTATTACTTATTTTTACACTTATACCCAGAACTACGCTTGGTCTGATTCATACGGGGTCATGATACGTAGGCAATCTCCATAGGATTCGACCATAACCAAAAGAAAAGAGAAAGAAAATAAGAAACCATGAGAACAAAACAAAATAAGAAAGGGAAATGAGAGAATAAAAAACAAAGAGAAGTCAAACAAAGAAAGGCAAGAATGAAAAAAAAGAAAAAAAAAGAAAAAGAGAAGTTGCACATGGAAATAAGGAAAAAACCAAGATGACACAAGTAATCGAGCAAATACATGATAGAAATAATTAATTACTTAGGTGCATTACATTCCACAAATATGCGGTTACCAAATATGTGGGGAGCTGGAGGAAAAGATGAATTGCTGATGCCATATTTCAGTCAAAATCTGAGTGGATCGGCGCTGGAGTGGTACACCTGACAAGATCACGGAAGGTGGTATACATGGGATGATCTAGCGCAAGCATTCGCTTGTCACTTCCAATACAATCTTGAGATCGTTCCAGATCGACTGTCCTTGACAAAACTAGAGAAAAAGCACAGTGAAAGTTTCAGAGAGTATGGTTTCCGATGGAGAGAGAAGGCAGCAAGAGTAGACCATCCAATGAAAGAAAGTGAGATGGTGGATTATTTCCTACAGGCCTTATAACCTACTTACTATGGCCATCTGGTCTCAGCTATAGGAAAATCCTTCAATGAAGTAGTGAAGATGGGAGGTATGGTAGAAGAGGGGCACAAGTCGAATAAAATCATGAGCTCTTTGGCTATTAAGGCGACCATTGAGGCTATTCAGGGCGACACAGGAGGAATTAGGAAAAAGAAGAGAGAGGACGTAGCAATGGTTGATTCAGGAACTTGGTTTGGACCCATAGGCTCATCTCACCACTATAATCAGCCTCGACCCCACCACCAAAGTTACCCTCATAGCCCATATAATCCACCCCAACGCTACTACCCCCCACCAGAACCTCATTTTTCTGTCCACCATGCCCAAACATACAACCAACCTCCCACCCACGCGCAATGGCGTGCGCCCATTCCCCAAAACACTTATCCACCCCCACGAGCCTACCCAAACCCTCCTGGACCAAGTTTCCGGCCTAATTAAGCATTTAAGGATGAAAGGTTGCAGAAAAAGAAAATCTTTACTCCATTGGGAGAGTCATATACCGGTTTATTCCACAGGCTAAGACAACTAGACATGTTGAGGCCGATATAGTCCAAATTGCCAAATCTTCCCCCAAAAAATCTTGATTATTCCGTAAGCTGTGAGTATTGTTCTGGTACTTCAGGTCATGACACAGAGAAGTGTTGGCACTTAAAAAGTGCTATCCAGGAGTTTATTGATACCAATCGGATTGAAGTTCAAGCTCCCGAGAGGCGCCCAATATCAACCGGAATCCGATGTCAGCCCATCAAGAGGCAAATATGATTGAAATAGTGCATGAGAGAGGGGAGACCAAGAAGCCGTCACAGACCGTCATGATGATTTGGTCCAGTGGAGTCAACACGATTGACCTTGAACTGGCCAAAAAGCTTTCTATTTGAACGGAGTTCCACAATTGCAGAAGCTTCAGTCTCGATCAGTTGAACAATCAACAAGTGAGAAATCAGTGCTCAAGTCAAGTGAAAGGAGTAGTTAACCATCCATAATAGTTAAGAAGGGGTCTTCGAGTGATGTTGCAGCAAAGCAAGAAAGGATGAAAGTGGTTGTGCCAAGCAAGCAAACCTGTCATAATTGTGGAGGGCACCCGCACAGGTCATGTCATTATCAAGCCGGTAACCCAGTTACCAATAGTCAACAGCAGGGCTATTACATGGAATTATGAACGGGTGACAGTGACTTACAAAGGGAAAGAAATCAAAGAAGAAGTTTGCGAAACCCGGGGTTTGACTCGCTTGGGAAGATGTTTTGCCCCCGAGGAGTTGAGAAAAGCTAAGATCTCCAAAGATAACCCAGTGCTGGTAAAGAAAGATGTAACTGAAGAAGAGGTAGAGAAATTCTTGAGGAAGATGAAGGTTCAGGACTATTCTATCGTGGAACAATTAAGGAAGACGCCTGCTCAATTTCACTATTGTCATTGTTAATCCACCCAGACGAGCACCGTCAAGCTTTAATGAAAATATTGAATGAGGCTCACGTTCCCGATAAAATCACCGTGAACCATCTGGAAAAGATAGTCAACAATATCTTTGAAGTGAACATAGTCACTTTTTCCGATGATGAATTGCATGTAGAGGGTACTAAGCATAACAGAGCCCTTTACCTTACGGTGAAATGTGAGAACTCTGTGGTTACCCATGTATTGGTCGATAATGGTTCCAGTGCGAACATATGCCCTCTCTCCACTCTGAGTAAGTTGAAAGTGGAAGATGAGAGGATTCATAAGAACAGTATTTGTGTTCGGGGATTTGATGGTGGAGGCAAAGATTCAGTTGAGGATATAATGCTAGAGCTCACGATAGGGCCAGTTGAGTTTACAATGGAATTCCAGGTGCTGGATATAGTTGTTTCCTACAATCTACTGTTAGGTCGACCGTGGATTCACGCCACTAAAGTAGTCCCATCAACACTACACCAGGTGGTAAAATTTGAATGGGATAGACAGGAAATAGTTGTGCATAGTGAAGACAGATTATGCGCTCACAGCGATGCCATTGTACCGTTCATTGAAGTGGAAGATGACAAGGGACCGTAGGTCTACCAGGTTTTTGACACGATGTTGGTAGAGAAAGTTCCAGAGGGGAAATACATTCCAAATCCGAAGATAACCACCGCATCAGTCATGATGGCCTATGAGATGTTGAAGAATGGTTTTGTACTTGGTAAAGGTTTGGGCTCATCTTTGCAAGGCATCATACAGCCGGTGTCTCTTCCTAAAAACTTGGGAACATTTGGTCTGGGATTCAAGCCCATTGTTACAGACATAAGAAGAGGTAGAAAGTTAAAAAAGAGGGCATGGGTCCTTCCAAAGCCAGTCCCACGTCTCTCCAGATCATTTGTCAAGTCCGGTACCAAAAAATGACCGGTAACAACAATTCCCAGTCCTGTGATTGATCTTGATAAGGAGTTAATTGAAAGATTTGAGAAGTTGTTCGACGGTGTGAACATGGTGGAAAGTAATGAAGGTTCTAGCAACGCAGAAATTAAATTCGTTGGGCCAGAAACAAAGCTTAATAATTGGAAAGCCACTCCTCTCCCCACTTGAAAGGAGTCTTGGTAGTTTATTTTGATTTTCCTTCAGTTTGTCTGGGTTATTCCAGGGTTGTAATCTAGATTTTTATCTTTTAGTCTGTTTGAGTGTGCAAACCTTGTTATCTTTTATCATTCAATGAAATGCAATTTCCCTTTCTTCATCATTTCTGATAGTTTCCCTTTTGTTTTTCTTTTGTTTCTGTACAGTTCTTTTTACGCTGGTTCTAATGACATGGCATGTGTGAGGAATCCTCAGCCCAGTCTTAAAAATCAATCTGATTCTGAAAAAATAATTCAAGAAGTAGAGTGTGATGACGAATCAGAATATGATGAGGAAGAGGCCTTTGAAGAAATTATTAAGGAATTAAATCACTTTGGAGGACAACCCAAACCCAACCTGAATGATACAGAAGTCATCAATTTAGGGGATGCAGATAATATTAGAGAGACTAAAATAAGCGTCCACCTTGAACCAAAGATCAGGAAAGAGATGATCAAAGCCATGATTGAATACAAAGATATTTTTGCATGGTCATAAAACGACATGCCGGGTTTAAGCACTGATTTAGTGGTCCACAAGTTATCCACTAACCCGACATTCCCTCCCGTCAAGCAAAAATTGAGAAAGTTCAAAACTGATACGAGTGTGAAGATTAAGGAAAAAATCACTAAGCAGTTGGACGCAAAGGTCATTCGGGTCACACGATATCCCGTTTGGTTAGCTAATGTTGTGCCAGTACCAAAGAAGGACGGCAAGATTAGAGTATGCGTTGATTACCGCAATCTCAACAAAGCAAATCCAAAGGATAATTTCCCACTACACAACATCTACATTTTGATCGATAATTGTGCCAAGCATGAGATTGGATCTTTTGTTGATTGCTATGCAGGATATCATCAGATGAAGAAGATGCGGAAAAGATGGCATTCATCACGCCATGGGGAACTTATTGTTACCGAGTAATGTCATTTGGTTTGAAAAATGCTGGGGCAACTTACATGAAGGAAATGACTATTGTGTTCCATGATATGATACACAAGGAGATTGAGGTGTACGTAGATGATGTAATCATAAAGTCGAAGCAGCAGGCCAACCACATCGGAGATTTGAGGAAATTTTTCCAAAGGCTTCGCAGGTACAACCTCAAGCTTAACCCTGCCAAGTGCGCATTTGGTGTTCCATCTGGAAAATTGTTGGGATTCATAGTCAGTCGTCGAGACATTGAGTTGGACCCATCAAAGATCTAAGCTATCCAAGAATTGCCACCTCCGAGGAACAAGACTGAGGTGATAAGTCTGTTAGGGAGATTGAACTACATCAGTAGGTTTATTGCTCAACTCACGACAACTTGTGAGCCTATTTTCAAGTTGCTGAAGAAGGATGTTGCGGTCAAGTGGACTGATGAGTGTCAAGAAACATTTGATAAGATAAAAGGATACTTGTCAAACCCACCTGTGCTGGTTCCACCAGAACCAGGGAGACCTTTGATTCTTTACTTGACAGTCCTGGAAAATTCATTTGGTTGTGTATTGGGTCAGCGTGATATCACTGGCAGGAAGGAACAGGCCATCTACTATCTTAGAAAGAGGTTCACAACTTATGAGGTTAAGTACACTCACCTGGAAAGGACATATTGCGCCCTAACTTGGTTAGCACAGAAATTGAAACATTATTTGTCATCCTACACTACTTACCTCATTTTGCGCTTGGATCCGTTGAAGTATATTTTTCAAAAGCCTATGCCCACAGGGAGGCTTGCGAAGTGGTATATTTTGCTCACAGAGTTTGACATCAT
Source organism: Nicotiana tabacum (assembly GCF_000715075.1). NCBI lineage: Eukaryota > Viridiplantae > Streptophyta > Magnoliopsida > Solanales > Solanaceae > Nicotiana > Nicotiana tabacum. The sequence continues at coordinate 117,439,217 of NC_134099.1, read as the reverse complement.
ATATGTGACTCGGACCGCAATGAAAGCCCAAGCGTTGGCCGATCATTTGGCTGAGAACCCGGTCGATGAAGAATATGAGCTACTGAGGACTTATTTTCCCAATGAAGAGGTGATGCATATTGATGAGCTAGAGCAGACTGAAAAACCAGGTTGAAAACTTTTCTTTGATGGGGTTGCTAACATGAAAGGAGTTGGAATAGGAGTCGTGCTTATTTCTGAAATAGGGCATCATTATTCTGTTACGGCTCAGCTTCATTTTTATTGTATCAATAATATGGCTGAGTACGAAGCATGCATTTTGGGTTTAAGGCTAGCTGCAGACATGGATGTCCAGGAAGTCTTGGTCTTGGGAGACTCGGATCTTCTGGTACATCAAATTCAAGGAGAATGAGAAACACGAGATTTGAAGCACATACCATACCGACAATGTTTCCATGATCTTTGTCAACGGTTTCGATCAATGGAGTTCAAACATATTCCAAGGGTCCATAATAAGGTAGACGATGCTTTGGCTACCTTGGCATCAATGTTGCATCATCCGTACAAAGCTTATGTCAATCCTCTACATATTCAAGTCCGAGATTAGCATGCTTACTATAACACGGTGGAAGAAGAACTTGATGGTGAATCGTGGTTCCATGATATCAGGGAGTACATCAGAATGGGGGTATATTCGGTGCAAGCCACGGGGGATCAAAAGAGAACAATTCGACAGTTGGCAAATGGACTTTTCTTCAGTAGAGGAGTTTTGTATAAAAAAAACTCCAGATCTTGGATTTTTGAGATGCATAGATACTAAACAAGTCACGGCTGTCATGACCGAAGTACATTTTGGAGTCTGCGGACCGCATATGAGTGGATGTGTGCTGGCGAAAAAAAAATTCCGAGCAGGTTATTATTGGCTCACCATGGAGCGGATTGTATTAGTTTTGTGCGCAAATTTCATCAATGCCAGGTACATGGAGATTTAATTCATTCTCTACCATCGGAATTAAACATAATATCGGCACTATGACCCTTCGTTGCTTGGGGCATCGATGTCATTGGACCAATTGAACTAGCAGCATCCAACAGGCACAAGTTCATTCTGGTGGCCATTGATTATTACACCAAGTGGGTTGAGGCTAAAAATCTCAAATCTGTGACCAAGAAAGCAGTGGTCGATTTTGTTCACTCAAATATCATTTGTCCATTTGGGATACCAAAGGTGATCAACACAGATAATGGTGTTAATCTTAACAATAACTTGATGAAAGAGGTATGTCAACAATTTAAGATTACGCATCGCAATTCCACCCCATATTGCCCCAAGGCGAATGGAGCAGTCGAGGCAGCCAAGAAGAACATAAAGAAGATACTTTAGAAAATGGTGGAAGGTTCCAGGCAATGGCATGAAAAGTTACCATTCGCATTGTTGGGTTATCGCTCTACTGTTCGCACTTTAGTGGGTGCAACTCCTTACTTGTTGGTATATGGCACTGAAGCAGTGATACCTGCGGAAGTTGAAATCCCATCCCTTCGTATTGTTGCTGAGGCTAAGATTGAGGATGATGAGTGGGTCAAAACCCATTTGGAGCAGTTAAGTTTGATCGATGAGAAGAGATTGGCAGCAGTGTGTCATGGGCAGTTATATCAAAAGATAATGGCAAGAGCGTACAACAAAAAGGCGTGTCCCCAAAAGTTTGAAGTGGGTCACCAAGTATTAAAGCACATCCTTCCACACCAGGTCGAAGCGAAGGGCAAGTTTGCCCCAAATTGGCAAGGGTTGTTCATTGTAACAAGAGTGTTGTCCAATGGTGCTTTGTATCTAACAGATATCGAAGGCAAATGTGTAGACATGGCTATCAATCCTGATGCAGTCAAGAGATATTATGTATGATTTCTTTGGTTCAATTGTTGATTGTTTGTACTTGGCATTGTTTCGAAGATTAGAATGACAAAGGCAATTTGTTCTGCTATCTAAACACTCTACCCTTTGTTTCCCCTTTTGAGCCTTATTTATTTTATTTCATACCCCTTTTTTGGAATCAATAATGAAAAAGAGAGAAAAGAAAGAAAAAAAAAGAAAGAAAAAAAAAGAAAGAAAAAAAAAGAAAAGAAGCGAAAAGAAAAAGTACAAGAAAATAAAGAAATTCAGGTGTGAACTACGTTTGACCTGATTCCTGTTAAGAATATGTAGGCAGCCTCACAGCTTGGTCATATCATATCAAAATAAAAATCAAAAATCCCCAAGCAAGAAACTGGGGTAGAAGTTGTGATTGTGGTAAGAGATCAGGTTCCAAAAGTTGTAATTTTGACCCATTTAAGTTGCTTTGAGCCTTTTTGATACCTTTTTCTTTTCAAACATATCCAAAGAACCCACATTACTGTCCAAAGAAAGACCTCCCAATCAGTATTCAACATATGCCAAGTCAAGAAAGTAAAGAGGATTCATATCAGGGGCAACACTCCGGTTTAAGCAAGAGAAATCAAAAAATGAAAGAGTCTTATTGGTGAAAACCCTCGTAGGCACCATGAGGCGACGAAAGCTGAGAGAAAGTAAAAATGAGAGAGTCTTATTAGTGAAAACCTTCACGAACACCATGAGGCGACAAGGAATTGAGGAATGAACAAATGAGAGAGGTTTGTCGGTGAAAACCCTTCAAGGCACTGCAAGCCGAACAAGGTCTGTAAGCTGGAGGAAAGTAAACATCGGGTTGCAGATATCTTGGAGCACAAAGTAAAACAATTTGATAAGTGATTGGTTAAACAGACTGGGTTGATTAATCCAAAATGCATACCATGATTATTGGTGCTAGTTACTCCACTCAGATAAGTTTCTTTTTCTCTCTCCAACAGTCATCCAAATTTGGATTTTCTTCTTTATTCTTAATTCTCAAAATCGTCGCATTTCATTGCTGTTAATTTTACTGCTCTAAAGCTCTTCCAAGGTTAGCCTTGTTTCAACAAATAAGAAGGAATTTCAAAGTTTACTACCAGTTTCAAAATTGCACAAAGCAAAATGCGGCTAGGACATCCCAGAGATAGTGTGATGAAAAGTGGGACATAGAGTGTAAGTAAAAGTTAAATCGGTGAAATGGTTCAGTAATGTCGCGGGAGATGCAGAGGTCAGAAATGAAAAACAACGGTTGGGGTGTAGAGCACTCAAATCATCTAGGGTCCTGGGGTTAAGGATCAATCAGAAGGTCAAACAATTCTCGACCGGCTCAAGGCAGCCAGTCAAAGCAAAGCATGGCAAAGGAAGAACCACCTTCAGCAAGAATGCCACAACTAACCACCACGTTTTAAACTGACAAGATTTTTCTTTGATTTAAACAGGGGGGGAAATTTCATTTGTTTCAGAGAAATCCTACGTGGAGAAAGAGCAAGCACCAAGCAGCTTTGATCGCAAAGTTCTCAGGACCCTCCTGGAAAATGGGACTTAGTTTAAAATTCAAAATAATCATGAGTAGCAGAATCTAGCATAAATGTAACCCAAAGGAATATAAGCGGAACTTCGAAGTTTGCATGCTTGAGATAGGATTCACTAGAAATTTTTAGGACCCTCCTGAATAATGGGACGTAGCACTAAGAATTCCATTAGATAACAAGTTTTAGCGTAAGTTCGGCTATAAGGAAGTATAGTTTAGCTTTAAAAGCGTCACTTGTAAGATAAGATTTAATTTAAAACTTTTCAGGACCCTCCTGGATAATGGGATGAAGTTTTACGACCAAGTTAGATAACAAGGTTCAATAGAAGAAAATATAATGCAGCTTTGAAACGGGCATTTACTAGAAATTTTCAGAACCCTCTTGGATAATGGGATCTAGTTTACAGATTGTTAGAGATATTAAGTAACATGATTCAGTTAACACTCACAAAGGTTCCCAGCTACCAAATTGGGGTAGAAGATTTTCTTTGTTTTGTCTATTTTGTTGAAGTCAGGTGTCCGTTTGAAGAACAGGGAAGAACAACACGGATGTTAAGGATAAAAAGCAGTTCAGGATCAAGTAATCAGGAGCCCACCTGGAGAACAAGGGAAAACAAATCAAGTTTCAAGGAAGATTGACACAAGTATTAGTAATCAGGCACCCACCTAGAGGAACAAGGGAGAACAAGTCAAGGAAAAAACAGTTAAAGTTTCAGCAATCAGGCGCCCACCTGGAGAGCAAGGGAATACAATTCAAGTTTCAGCAGTTAACGCCCACCTGGAGAGCAAGGGAATACAATTCAAGTTTCAGTAATCAGGATCCCGCCTGGAGAACGTATGGAAAAAAGTTCAAGTTTCAGTAATCAGGAGCCCGCCTCGAGAACTAAGGGAAAAGTACAATTCAAATGTTGGAAATCAGGAGCCCGCCTGAAGAACGAAGGGAAGAAGTAAAAATTCAAATTTTGTTGAAATCAGGAGCCCGCCTGGAGAACGAAGGGAAGAAGTACAAATCAAACTTCAATAATCAGGAGCCCGCCTGAAAAACGAAGGCAAGGAGTACGATTCAAGTTTCAGTAATTAGGAGCCCGCCTGGAGAATAGAGGGAAGGCAATAATGGTCAAAAAAAGAAAGTTCAAGTTGAAAGGGGAAAGCAATTCAAGTTTCATAGGAAGGGAACACAATTCAAGTATTGGCAATCAAGAAACCACCTAAAAATGAAAGGAAGAAGAACAGAAGGAAGCAATTCAAGGAAAGGCAATAACAGTCAAAGGAAGATGGTTAAAGTTCGGCAATCAGGTATCCACCTGGAAAACAAGGGAAAGTAATTGAAGGAAAGGGAAAGCATCACAAAATTACGATTCAAGTCAGCAACAAAGGAACTCTGTAGGAAAATGCAAGTCAACAAGGCAACGACAATAACAAGATCAAGTTTGTAAATAAATCTTTGTAATGCATAGTTCATAGCTTAGTCTAGCTTCTTTTATTTTGTCACGGTGTAATAAGGAGGTCAGTAAGCAGTAGTAGCAGCAACAATAGTAAAATCACAGCTTCATGGTAGTCCCAGCTACCGAAACTTCTCGAACTACACTGACCTGATTCCTTTATAGCCAAGGGTATGTAGGAAACCTTTGAAGCAGAGATTCGGTCAGATTCTTTCAAAGATGCTTCCCACGGAGTATTCAAATGGGCAAAAATCGCTCGTATCTGCTCACTTGATCTTTGCACGAAAACTATTCATGTTTCCGAGCAAAGAGGGGCAGCTGTGAGCATGTGATTTTTTCCCTATATGAATTATTCCCATAAATTCAAAAACAAAATATTTTTTTCCATTGTTCACAATTTTGCGGATTTTTTGTGGCATTTTCTGTTATTGTTTGCATTTGTCTATGCATGTTTATTTTATTTAAATTATTTAAAAAAAATATGTTGCATTTTTTTGCATATAGGATTTAACTTTGTATTTTTAAGAATTAATTAAGTAGCTTTACAAAAATAGAAAATCACAAAAAATAATTTATTGTTGCTTTTTAATTTTTGATTTTTTGGTAATTCTCCCTTTAATTTGGTACTTAACTTAGTTGTGATAGTCATAATTTAGAGTTAATTAAATTAATTAGATAATTTGGATTAGGAATTAATTTAGGTTTTTATTTTAGTTTAATATAAAAGAAATTGGGAAAGGAAAAGAAATGAAAATAAAAGGAAATAGAAAAGGCTATATTTGGGCCAAACTTGACAATTGTCCCCAAAACCCAACCAAAACCGGCACAGACCCGCCCTAATAGTCGGTCTGTCTCCAGCTTAATCCAAACTACGCTGTTTTAGGCGTTTTAATCTGGACCATTGAATTAGTTTAATCAAACGGTCCAGATTCTCGCCCATTTCCCAAACCCCGACCCGATCCAGAACCAAATCGGTTCCCCCCAGTGAAACAAAATGACCATGTTTTCCATTAATGATTTAATCAAAACCGTTGGATTCCAATCATCCAACGGACCTAATTAAATCATCAATTTAATATACTCAAACCCCTTACCCCCTCAGAACCCCCCCCCCCCCTCATCGTCTTTGATCTCTCTTCAGAGACCAGCCAAAATCGTCGCCTCAAACCATCGTTGACCGCTTGCCAAAAATCGCCTACAGTGGCGGGCAACCACCAAACAACCCCAAATTCACACCATCGCCTCTCCTTCATCTCCCCGTTCCGAATCCTCAGCCCATTACCTTCGAATCACAGTCGAACTCTTCGAATATGGGATCGAAGGTCAGACCCTTAAACCCTAACTTACCAGTCGACCCCAAATCAACACCACCTAACCCATATATCTCCCTCGTACCAAATCCATTATTGTTTTCCCTCGAATATTGCCAGAATCTCTCGAATCTTAAATCTGAGGTCGAGCCCTAAAAATCTAAGATTGTCCTCAATGAAACCTAGTGGCATGCATGGTCATATGATGATGTTTCTGTCAAAGTTTTGAAGATTAGATTCGACGAAGAGTGATGTTGCTCAATTGTTCTTGACAAAGAACAAATGTGTAACATTAGTCTCGTTATATCAAGGTCTACAGCAGGTTGTTGATTTCTGAAATGGTAAGTGTTTTCATTCTTTTAATCCATTTCATCTCCTTTTTCCTCTCCCTTTCTTTAGTTAGATTTTTTTTACTCCTTTTGAAAACTCGACCAATCTGTTGAGTTCAAACTATTCTCTGCTCGTTGTCCCCTTTGTTTCATTTTGTGAAAGTTGTTCTATGATTCTTATTGGTCCGCTGACTTAGTTCATCTAATTAGGTCGCTTGTTTTAATAACCTAACTGATTTCATGTTTGTTTGTTGATATTAATCAGTCATATAGTAGTTGTTATTAATCAATCATGTGTTGAATCCATTTAAGTAGTCGATTTTGTTTTCTACCTTCCATATAATCGCAGAAATTGGTTTGGATCACAGACAGTAGCTCGAGGACTTTGGGTCAATTTGACCCGTTTGTTAGGTTTGAGTAATTAACAGGGATTGTAAGGGTAACCTAGGGATTATTTAGGTTGTGTGAACCTTACCTAACTAATTAAGAAGCTTCTAATAGTGGTAGGGTTTAGGAGTGCATTATTGGATAAAATAAAGAGCAAAGAATTAAGTGGAATCAATTAAGAAATTGGGGAAGGGGCATTTGTGAATAGGGAATTGATTTTAGGCTGCCTTAAGAGATCCTATATAAAGCTTGCTTAGGAAAAGACTGAAGGAGAAGGGACAGAATATAGAGTCCAAAGAAAAAGAAACAGAGATATAGAAGTTTAAGAGGGAGGACAGAATAAGGGAGAGACCTAGGAGATAAAAATCCAAAAGTACAAATGGCTGCTTTTCACTGTTTGATTGAATTCTTTCGGTGATCTCTTCAGTTTCTAATTCCTGAAATAGTTTCTAGCTTATCTGGGCTCAAATGATTTGAATCTGGTGGTTTAAAAGCTTGGTTTGAAGTTCTGGTTGTGGATTTTTGATTTTTGAGCATCAGTTTTTGGTTTAAAGCTGTTTTTTTCTGTGGTTTCTTTCTGCCGCTTGATACTGTTGTTGCTACTGCTGATCTTATCCCCTTTACTTTCATTTCCAAGTATTTCCTTAGTCCAGAAATAATGATTGAATGTTGGTTATGAGAATCAAGTGGAATCCGATGGAATATAGGCTGTATTTGCCATAGTTTCTCTTTGTTTTTTTCCTTACTGTTTAAATACCACGTAGTAGATTGGTAATAGTAGATGTTAAACGAGCTGGTACTGGTATTATAAAATGGGGGTTGTATTTTAGCCAATTGTTTAGTTTCAACATTAAATAACATGTTTAGAAGGTGTATGAGCAGGTTTGTGGATTGTTTTTACGGCAAATGAACTGTAGGCCTCAATTATTCAGTTTATTTTGATTTGTGCTCTAGATCACAGATTTTTTTCTTAAGTTTCAGTCAAAAATCAGTAAGGTTTTGGTTCTAATGTTTATCTGAATCCATTAAAATGTTAGGTGTTTGGCTTGTACGTGTATTGATGTTGTTTTATAAGCATGTTTGCCCATGAGCCTAAGGTTTGAGATCATGTTTGTTCATTAGGCCCATTTACAAGTCTCCATTTATCATGTACATGGATTAAGCCAAGGTTTGAATGAATTTGAAATTTGTATGACTGTTCTTGTGAAGTTATTTAAAGGACTGATGTCCATAGTTCCAGCATGTTTACTCATGAGCCATAATGGATTAGTGATGGTTTGATTTGGGAACATTTGGTCAATTATTCTATATTAAGACAATTGTAAATATGGAAGTTAATTAGGCAATTTGTGTCCCTTAGCTAAGAGTCAGGAATAATTGTAGGTTTAATCCCACTTAGCTTTTAATCTAAATTAATTGTTAGTTTGTAAAATCTGGGCTTAAAGGCAGCCCAAGTGGCGAAAGCATTCTCAAGTACGAATGCACAGCTTTGAGCTGTTTTGGTTTTGTCGACCTTCATCATGACGGGCCTACTTCGAGCCCCAAAGCTTGCAATGGCTTTTGGTTTAATGTTAATTTGGCACGTTAAAAATCTGACTGCTTTCAGTTGTTGTGGAGGTTCGACATGTATATCTCAGAATATTCTATTTGCACATGACCCATACGGACTGGGCTCGTTGATTGGGCTTGAGTTTTTCTTTAAAATGAAGTAGTACTTTCTTTTGGGTTTCAACAAATCCATTAGGCAATATTTGAGTAATTAGGAATCCTGCAGTTTTCTTTAAACAATTAATATTTTTTTAGAATGAGGTTAGCCATACTAAATAACGCAAAATAGCTTATGGCCCTCCAAAGCTTAGTTTGAATGCCTCTTTAATTTAGAACTGAGGTGCACCACTCCCAACAAAAATGACCATTGCATGGCCCTCATTTAATTAATCTTGTGTTGATCCTTAGAATTTGAGGTGCGCCATTTAGCAATTTTCATGGCCCTCGCAAAGTTGCAAACGCGTAGTTGCTTTAGGCGCGTTACTTTAATAACTTACCTCCCTAAACTATTGGGTGCATTTCATGTGACCCAAATCCAAATCCTAACAACGTTAAACAAAATATGTCACGGATCGTGGGTGAATTTCATGTGGCGTGATCCAAAGACGTATTTTGTATAACGTTGAAATCTTCCTAAAATTAAATAAAAGCTGGTAAAAATACATATAGGTTTGAAAGTGTTATAAAAATTAGATAAATAGGCCAATAATAACAGTTGAGCGACCGTTCTAAAACCACGGAATTCGGGAATGTCTAACACCTTCTCCTGGGTTAACAGAATTCCTTACCCGAATTTCTGGTTCGCGGACTATAATACAGAGTCAAATTTTTCCTCGATTTGGGATTTGAACCGGTGACTTGGGATACCATAAATTATCCCAAGTGCCGACTCTGATTCTTAGATAAATAATCTTGTTTCAATTTTCACTTTAAATTAGAAAAAAACTCCCTTATACCCTTTCCGGGGTAGGTAAAAAGGGAGGTGTGACACTTGGTATGGAATTTGAATTGAACTGTGTATTCTTCTTGTTATTGCTGTGTGTTTACTTTGGGACTACGGGACGGTATCTCGGGAGACCCCCCTGTATGTTTACTTTGGGACTATGGAACGGTATTCCGGGAGATCCCCCTGCACATTTACATTGGAACTACGGGATTGCACCCGGTAGATTCCCGTGTACGGAGTATTTACATTTGGGATTACAGATCAGTATTCAGGGAGATCCCCTCGCATTATAAGTTGGACTAAGGGACGGTATCCCTAGAGATCCACTGGATATTTATATTTGGGACTACAGGACGGTATCCTGGGAGATCCCCGATTGTTATTTTTATATTGAGCTGTATTTCTCTCCGTGTTTACTTTGCCTCTGCAGTAGTTGTTGATGTTCTTTCTATTCTGTGTTACACCTTACTATTGCACTTATTATATTGTCTTATTTTTATATTGTTATACCTTGTATTTCATTTAACCTCAGTAGGGCCCTGACTTTCCTCGTAACTACCCGACCAAGGTTAGGCTTGGAACTTACTGAGTATCGCTATGGTGTACTCATGCCCTTTCTGCGCATGTTTTTTATGTGCAGATCCAGGTACTTCCACTCAATCTTATCATCCTTGAGGCAAGATGCTTCTGTAGAGACTTTGAGGTATATCTGTCGCATCCTCGGACCGAGGAGTCCCTTTCTATCTTTCTGCAATAGTATAGCCCTTCAGTATTTTTCCTTTTTTTAGATATTTCTGGAGTTAGAGCTTCTTATGTATCTCTTAGCTTGCGATTCATGGGGCTCCGGATTTTGGGAAGTATTATGTTGAGATTCTTGTACTATTAGGTGTCAGGCGGCATCTTAAACACTATTTCATGTTGTTATTTCGGTTTTATATAATTTTCTTTCCAAAAATTGCTTCTTTTCCGCATTCGTTAGGCTTACCTAGTCGTAGAGACTAGGTGCCGTCACGATAGTTCACGGAGGGCGAACTGGGGTCGTGACAGTATAAGAATGAGTAGGAAAGAAATAAAGGCATAAGCCTCAAAGGAATCAAATCGCACGATGAGAAATCAAGAAGGGAAGTGCTCCTAACAGCCTTGTAGCCTCTCAAAGATAAATACAAACGTCTACTAATCCGCAAGACTCTACTAGGCTTGCTCATAACCCGTGAGACCCAAGTGAAATTAATGCTCTAATACCAAGCTCACTTGACCCAAAATCCACAATAGTTTGAGATGGTGCCTAACGCTGCCGTCAGACAAGCCAACGTTGATTTATCAGTTTAATTACTCATTTTATTACTTTGAAATCACAATTTCCATTAATTAAATAGTACCAAATAGAATTTACATGGTGAAATAATAGAAATCCCATGAACCATCATGCTAAACCTCCAGTAGAAACCCCCAAAACCTGGTGTCACAAGTGCATGTGCATTTTTCTAAGGAACACAATAAATATACATCATCCGTCCCGAATGTAATAAGACAGAATATAAATAGACAATACAATGGAGACTCGGTGGACTGCGGTACGTAGCCAGGAGTGTAACTCACATAAAGTCTCCTCAGCCGGTGCCCTTACACACCAAGATGATCATCAAATGACCTGTTAGATCCTGCACATTTAGTGCAGAAGTGCAGCATGAGTACGTAAATCAACGCGTACCCAGTAAGTATCTAGCCTAACCCTGTAGAAGTAGTGATGAGGGAGTCGATATCGACACTTACCATAGGTCCAATATAGCAATATAATAAAGCATAAGCAGATATGAAGCATACGACAAAGATAGGGTAAATTTGTAAGTTACATAATCTTCCAATTATTTCCTTTAAAGCATAAATTTATCGGCCATATATCCTGCCTTAATATATCAGAAATATGCTAAGTGTCAATACCAATTAAGTAATAAATACAATAAAATGTCGGGCATCAGTGAAAGGTTTATCTTGTGAATATTCAGACTACTAGCGATATCGCGCACGATTCTGCCAATGTCGTTCGGCCCGATCCAGAATAATGTGTACACTACCGAGGGTCAAGCGGCATGAACCATAGATGCATCTATATACTGCCGAGGCGTTCGGCCTGCTCCACAAGAAAGGAAGGAAGTTTCTGAATCACAAGATATGTGTTTACAATACGGTACATGAGTACAATAAATAGTACACCCCTTTGCATTTATCGAATATCTTGGCAAAAACTCAAGGTGATAAGTTCAAGTAATTCAAATATTGCATGATAAAATTTTAAGTCTATCCGGACATAAACATGCTTTAGCTACGAACGAACTCTCGTTACCTCGGGCGTACGTAGCACCTACAACTAGTTGCACATAAAATTAAATATCAACTAAGATGTAGTCCCCCCCACCCACCACCACCACAGAGTTAGACATGAGACTTATTTCGCTTTGCAATCAAATTCAAGATTCGAATAAACCTTTGCCTCACGAATTGGTGTTCGAAAGCTTCAAATCCGATCACAAACAATTCAATATACTCAACATGAATCGTAGGAGTTAATTCCATATGAAATTAGTAATCTTCCGAATAAAATCCGAAATTCATCTCAAAATTCAACAGTGGGACCCACGTCTCGAATCTCGGAAAAACTCATGAAATTCGAACACCAATTCAGAGATGAGGCCAACTATACAAAATATGCAAATTCTGACATTGGATTGCCTTTCAAATCTTCATTTTATATTTTTTGAAAGATTTTATAAAAATCTAATTTTTCTTCCATTAATTCACAGATTCATGATGTAATTAAGTATGGAATCATGAAATATAATCAATATAGGGTAAGGAACACTTACCCCAATATTTTTCCCTTGAAAAGCTCTCAAAAATTGCCCTTTCCCGAGCTCCAAATCATTAAAAATGGAAAATGGGACAAAGTCCCATGTTCAGAACTTAAATCTGCTGCCCAGTCATTTACCCTATACGATCGTGGCCAAACACCCACAATCATGAAGCACAAAAATTTTCCAGCATTTTTTTACTCTATGCGGTCGCAGCAATTCTCCCGCGATCGAGAAGAACAAATTTTTCCAACAGCCTTCTTCTACTCTTCCGGATAGCCTCTAGTATAATGGTCGTAACTTGTTATACAAAACTCCAAATAACAAAGGTTTTAACTTTCTGAAAACTGAACACCAAGATCTACAACTTTCATCTTTTGGTCATCTCCGAGATATAAGCTACCAAAAACAGCCATGTACAACAAAAATTTCTTCTTCGCGATTTCCAAATGTCCTGAACAGCCTATAGTGTACCAACCATAACATTTTGTATGCAACTCTAAATGACAAATAGTTTGATTTTCTGAAAACTAGATATAAAGGGCTATAACTTTCATTTTTGAATTATCTCCAGATTCCTTATAGATTACGGGATATAAGCTTCTAAAATCAGGTCAGTGCCGTAGAAAGGTTCCTCTACACAATCGTGAAAGGTCTTCCTCAATCGCGCATCATTGGCCAATTTCTCCCATTTTACTCATCGCAATCGCGGTCAGTTCCCCGTGATCGCATAGCACACTACTGTAACCAAAAATCAGCAGCTAAAAATTAGAAATGGTCTGAAACCATCACGAAACTCACCCGAGCCCCCCGGGACCCCATCCGAACATACCAACAAGTCTCAAAACATATCAAGGACTTAGTCGAGGCGTCAAATCACATCAAACAACGTTAAAAACATGAATCACACCCCAATTCAAGCCTAATGAAACTAAGAAATTCCAACTTCTACATTCGATGCCGAAACTTATCAAATCAATTTCGATTTACCCCAAATTTTGCAACGTCATAACTGACATTACAGACCTACTCCCACTTCTGGAATCGGAATCCGACCCCGATATAAAAAATTCCACTTCCGGTCAAACTTTCAAAAACCTTCAGTTCCGATTTTCGCCAAACGACCCTGAATTGACCTACGGACCTCCAAATCCACATTAGGACGCGCTCCTAAGACCAGAATCACCATATGGAGCTATTTCCAAGCTCGAAATTCCAAACGGACATCAATAACATTAAAGTACACTTCAATCCAAATTTATGAAATTCTTCCAAAATACTAACTTTCCATAATAAACGTTGTAACGCTCTCGTGTCATCCAAAACCCAATCTAGGCATACGCCCAAGCCCAATATCATTATACGAACCTATTGGAACCTTCAAATCCTGATTTTGAGGTCGTTTATTGAAAAGTTAAATCTTAGTCAACTCTTTCAACTTAAAGCTTCCGAAATGAGAATTTTTCTTCTAAATCAACTATCAGCTTCCTGAAATTCAATTCCGACCACACGTGCAAGTCATAATACCTGAAGTGAAGCTACTCAAGGCCTCAAACCTCTAAATGATACGCTAGAGCTCAAAACGATCGGTCAAATCGTTACGTAAATTTGGAGCTAAGACTATATCTTCTTCCAACCATTATTTGCTTTTCTTTTTTCATGTGATTCACCTATCGTACCACCGACCATAGGAAACCCTGGCTCTAGATACCAACTGTAGTGTATGAGCTACGATGATTAATTATAAAAGTTGAAAATGGAAAATTTGCATAAAACAAGGAAAAGAAAATTTAGATAATCATTATGTCTCACACAACTGGCAATAGTTTTGTGAGGCCTCTTTTTATCTTACAAATTTGTTGACCCATATCTTATATTTTTGGGTCCACAAAATTGTGAGACAAAAAAGAGATTCCACGCAACTAGTGCCAGTTGTGTGAAGCACAAAATAAAATTTTCTCAAAAGTTTCTATAGATTCGATATTAAGAGCCTGTTTGGATTAGCTGGTTTGAAGTAGCTGATAATCATTAGGTGTTGAAAAGCACTTTTAAGTAATGAAACTGATTTAATAAATAAACAGTTACGTGTTTGGGTACAAGTGCTGAAATTGATAATAAGTTATTGCAGTATTTGATAAAAAAAATGACGATAAACTTTTTTCTGTTAAAATGACTTAAATAACCTTAGAACCGTTTACACTTATAAGGGCGTAATTTCTTCAAAATTTTAGATTATAGATCGATTCAAATACAAAATATTCTATTTGTCATTTTATTTTAAATATAACTGTGCTTAGATGAGATAATTTTTATGATAAATATAATTTATTTTATGATAAGCATATAACCATATATAATAATAATTAATAAATTGACAAAAGTTTCTCGGTAAAAAATAAACCTAAATAGGACAAATCATTTGAAGAGAAACAAACATTATCTTCATCACCACAATATTAAAAAGCAATACACCAAAAATTTGATATGTCCTCATTTATTATATACAGTTCAAAAATTAATACACAATCACATAGATATAAGTATGCAAAGGAATAGAGAATTTGCTTATCTTAAATAGTCAATGAGAATTGTAGACCTAAAGAGGTGGGGGAGGGGGGATGGGGTTTAGGTTAAATACTTGAGGCAGTGAGTATCGATGTAGGAGTTTTGTTCTAAAAAGAAATATTTTTAAGGATAAAATAGTAAAAATCTTGGCAAAACTTAAAGTGCTTATAAGTTAAAAATTCATAAACGGGGGGTGACCAACTATTGGCTTTTTGGCTTATTTTTGACTTATAAGTACTGAGCTTATAAGTACTTTTAACTTTACCAAATGCTTAAATAAGCCGAAAAGTGCTTATAAGCTAGCTTGATCAGCTTATAAGCTTAGCCAAACACCCTCTAATAATGTAATTGTGACTACTAGACCAGTTGGCAACCAATAGAAAGATTACAACTCTTGTACTATTATGACGGCCAAAAGGGACACCTGGCCCATTTCTTGGAACTACAAATAAGTGTGGTAATAGATAATAGAAAGACTAATAGCCTGTTTGGCCAAAAATTGAGGTGTTTGGCCAAGCTTTTGGAAGGAAAAAAGTGCTTTTGAAGAGAAGCAGAAGCAGTTTTGGAGAAGCAGAAAAAAGTAGCTTCTCTCCAAAAGCACTTTTTGAGAAGCACTTTTGAGAAAAATACACTTAGAAATTATTTTTTAAAGCTTGGCCAAACACTAATTGCTGCTCAAAAGTGCTTTTCAACTAATTAGCCAAGCACAAACTGCTTCTCACCAAAAGTACTTTTGAGAAAAGCACTTTTAAAAAAAACACTTCTCAAAATAAGTTGATTTTTGCAGCTTGGCCAAACGGGCTATAAAGGACTCAAGCGACGTTAACTAACCTTAGGAACTCAAAACTGAATTAACTCCTCTGCTCGGTTGACCCGAAGTCAAAATTCTCAATTCAGCTTTCCTCTTTTACAATATTTTCACCTTATCAGAAAGCATTTGAAATTGAGTTAGACCGAGAATCATCCTTATTTTTGTGCTCCGATAAGATATTCTAGATTATCCCACATTGTTTGAGGAAACAAATTATTCTCTCAATTAGGCAATTTTCACATGATTGATCTAGATTTTGGAATGGAGTTAGATCTGGTATTAATTTTCTTTAACACTAGTTATTTGTGATATCATCTTCAGGTAAAAATTGCATGGGGCGCCCTATTTGATCGCCCCCATTTAACCTGTACCTATTTTTTTTTAAACTTTTAACTTGTACCCACTTTTTAAATAACTTCAGCCCCATTTCTGCTCCTCCTTCTGCTCCTTCATCTTCTTCTTCTTCTTCTTCTTCTTCTTCTTCTTCTTCTTCTTCTTCTTCTTCTTCTTCTTCTTCTTCTTCTTTCTGAAGATTAACAATGTAGTTAATGGTAATGATTGGTTATGTACTTGTTTGTATGGATTTCAGTTCCTCTTCTCCTTCTTGACTCTATCTATGCTTCCTCCTCGCCGTGTTGCATATTACTTTTTTGCTGGTGAAGCGAGAAAATAGTTTTCATTGTACCAAATTAAACACCCATATTGTACGTACCTGATTTGATCTTCTCAAGTGCTTCATATACTGCATTTTTGTGTTTAGACTTCAACACACTATAATATTTTTTGTTGGGTATTAGTGGATTCTTGAAGCTTAGAAACTAAAATAATGAGTATACCAAAGTAGCTTTCTGTAGCAAGAAACATACTCTACAACATGCTGAAGTTAATCCAAGGTTGAGAAGAGCAAGGCTGCAGAGACTAATAAGCCGAAGAGGCCTACCACATGCTGAAGTTAATCAAATATAGAACAAAAACTTCAACTCTAAAGCTGAAGTTCCCCAGTTACAAAACAAGAACTTCAGCTCTAGATCTGAAGTTCATGGCGAAACAAAAAAAGAAAAGTTCGCCAGTTACAAAACGAAAACTTCAGCTCTAGAGCTGAAGTTCGCCAGTTACAAAACAAAAACTTCAGCTCTAGAGCTGAAGTTCGCCAGTTACAAAACAAAAACTTCAGCTCTAGAGCTGAACTTCAGGCCCGGCTACTAGAATGCTGAAGTTTTGCGTGATTGTCTTTGCTTCTTCAGCCCCGTATGCTGAAGTTATGCGAAAAAGCGGGTACGCTTGCAATTTTTTTTATAAAGCAAGAACAAGCTAAAACGTGACACAAAAAAACAAGTATAGATGCAAATGCCCCCATCTTCAGTGAAGGACTCAAACAAAAGCGAAGTCAAATCTTCAAGCCCATCAATTATAATTCTGCCCTCATAACCGTTTCCCTGTCCTAGTGACCCCAACGATTTATTTTTTTAAAAATGAAGAAATTCAGATAACAAATAAGTTATGCATTTATCAAAATCATCTAGCAATATTAGATCTCTAATGGTGCACTATTTTTTGCACCAAATCTAAATTTGGTGTTTTTTTGCTCCAATAAAACATCAAATCTTGCACCATTATAGTGGATGAATAGTTTTGCACCAAATTTGGTGCAACACTATTCATCACATCAAATTTGATTTATTATTATTTTATTCATCTTTTTTATTTTATGGACTTTTAATTTATCATATATTGTGTATATAATTAATTTTTATATTAAGATCTTTATAATTTTAATTTTATATCCTATTTTTTTGATATATTAATTTTTGTATATATTATATTTATATAAAATTATAAGTTACTTTTATTATTATTATAATTGTATAAAAAGAAATATAACCATTATTTAAAAATGAAAATTGCAAATGTAAGATATCTAATGTTGCTAAAATTGAAAGTGAAAACTAAAATTCAAATGACCACATGTATTATACTGCACAACATATAATTGAGGACGAACGTGATCTTAATGCACCAATTCAAGATGCATGTGAATGTCTAGCTCCTGCGGTAGAAATGACAGTAGATGAAGATCACTGATTTGAACAATTTTTAGCTCGACACAAAAAAATTAAGGATAAAGATGTGCATTTCGCACTTCGTAATGCATTAATCGAGCATTTATAGGAGAATAGAGGCAAAAGTTGAATATTTATGTGGTACTTAAATTAAATTTGACTATGATGTAATATTTATTTAATTATTTTTTATCAATGATTTCACTTTTAGTTGATTTATCCTTTAAAATAATTTTATGATAAATGATTATATAAGTGGTGAATGTGAATTATATGTGATGAATATGGAAAAAAGAAAAAAGATAGAATTTGTTTGAAAGAAATAAAAAATAAAATTTAAATAAAAGATAATAATATAATATAGAAGAGAGAGAAGAATATAAAAAGAAATATTCTTTTTTGGTATAAAAAATGATGTCATAATTAGAGTAAATTTGGTATTACACTATTGTGGTGTTACAACATTTTGGATGTTAGGGTTGGAGATAGTATCCTCCATGAAATTAAATACTGTAGATATTATGGTAGAGTTATTCAAAGCGATGAGTTTGGTAGTTTGGGTGGGACAATTTGTGGTTAAAAAAACGACGACGTTAGCCTTGCCTAACTTGGCTATGACTAAATGATGAAACAGAGCTCATATTCCAACCTTTTTTCCTTCTTTAGCCCTTTATTTTTCCTTACCTTTCTTTTATTTGTGGCTCTAATTTGAATCAAGTATACATAATTTGTTTGGCAAGGAGTTGGGGGGAAAGTAAAGGCTAAGAAAGAAAAGAAGGGAAGATCACACGTTGTGACCCATTTCAAAACAAAGCAAAATGATTGTCATAAAAATGCACCATATAACATATGGTAATTAAAGATAGAAGCAATAAACAAAAAAGTAACAAAAGAAAGCTAGCTGTCCACTGCGTTTGCCTTTGCCTTTGCCTCTCCCTTACTTTTCATTTAAAACTCACTCTTATGAACACAGTTTAAATAGATATTCAACATCCTTAAGATTCATCAAATCTCAAAATCTGAAATCAAAGAAGCTTAAAGAAGAGTCAAGAAGAAGAAAGAAAGTTATACAAATTAACACAATGAAAGGTAGAAAGTGTAAAGAAGTTCCTTCAACAGATCTATTAGTCTGTTTTCCTTCTAGAGCTCATCTAACACTTATGCCAAGTCCAGCAAGTCACCATCATCAACACCATTTAAAGAGATGTAGCACCAGAGGTATTGGGCCAGCAGCTGGCCAAGCAAGTCCTATGCTATGGGCCAAATCAAAGAGAACTGAGATTTCAGAGCCAACTTCTCCAAAAGTTACATGTGCTGGGCAGATCAAAGTTAGGCGGCACAAACAAAAATCATGCAAGAATTGGCAGTCAGTTATGGAAGAGATTGAGAAGCTACATATCAAAAAACACAAAAGGAATAAACCTGCTTGGATTGATTCACTTGGAATTAAAAAGGATGTAATTCAATTCTTGACTTGTTTGCGTAATGTAAGGTTTGATTTTAGGTGCTTTGGTTCATTTTCTGCGGCAGCAACTGATATTATCACTTCTGATGATGAGGAAGAAGAAGATGAAGAGTTGCATAAAAATGATAATGAAGCTGTCTCGAGAACTGTATTCTCTAAGTGGTTCATGGTTTTGCAAGAAAACCAGAATACAGATTTTACGAAAACAGAGGAAACAGAGAAAGAAAAGCTTTATTATAACAGTAATAACGAAGCAGAGGCGAATTCAGGATTTGACGATCATGCTCCGTTAAGTGCACCACCACCCAATGCACTTTTGCTCATGCGTTGTCGTTCTGCTCCTGCGAAAAGCTGGCTTGAGCAAAAACACGAAGAAGAAGAAGAAGAGCATGATTATGGAGAAGAAAAGAATGCAAAATCAACAATGGAAGATTTAGAGAGTACTAAAAAGAAAAACAAGAGCTTAGTGGTGATGAGATATGGGGATGATTTCTACAAATTTTCATCAGATATAGCAAAGGAGACTTGGGTTGTAGGTGAAGTCAAAGATCCATTATCAAGAAGTCTAAGTTCGAAGAGGTAATTAATATCTTGATGATCAAGTTCAAGGTCATTGCTCTTTGGCCAAATATTTCCCTTTGTTATGAACTTTGGTTAAGTTTCTTCAAATAGCATTTAAATATTTTACATTTTCTGAATTATGCTGTGGTAATTTGAACTATGAAGAAGGGAGCTTTTGGTTTTTGATCCTTCTCTGAGATCACAAAGCTAGAATTGTACTTAGATGTGTAATTCTGTATAGTACTTTCTTTCCTTTATCTCTTGTTGTTTACTGAACCAATGTACAATCTTGGGATATATTCTTATGTAGAAGATTTACATATGTTGCTTTCTTTCTGTTTTAAGTTGTTCTTGCCGTTTAATAAACAAGCTACGAGAAGACTATCTTTAAGCTTTTGTTCATTTAATTCTTTGGCTAATCAAAAAAATATATATGTAACAGTTTGGTGTTTCAGGTTGATTTGCAGCTTCCGATATAAGTGCACATAACCTTCCAAAGAAAGTGCACTAATGATGATAAATATTTTCTTGACAGTTTTTTATTAAAGTACTGTAAAATTTATGACATTTGACGAAAATGAACAAATATATATTTAACTTTTGATTTGAGTGTCACACACTATCAGGGCCCGATTGACCATAAGAACTTTTTCACTTTTTCGAATTTTTTCGTTTTTTGGAATCAGTATTTGGGCATGAAAATTTCAAACTTCAATTAAAATTGAATTTCGAATTTTTCGAAAATTTAAAAAACTCTAAAAAGTTATTTTTCAAAATTTTCATATCAAATCACTCACAAAAAGTCAAAAACAGCTCCAAATTATATGCGTATCTGAACACAATTCTAATTTTCAAAGTACCATTTTCACTTGAATAAATTTTTTATTTTTTCGGAATTTTACAATTCTATGTACAAACGCCCACTTAGTTTGGCATAAAGAAAATTTTATTACTTTGACCTGCATATGGAGGGAGAATATTTGAAAACACTTTGAGGAATTAAAAAAATAAAAATAAATAAAGAATGATGGTTCATACTTCAACAGTAGTTGATGTATCGTTAGTAAAAAAAAATATGTATTACTATAAGCAAAATATAAGTACTCTCATTTCATTTTTTGTCTAACCTGTTTGATTTCAACACAAAATTTAAGAAAGTTTATTTTTAAAAAAACTTATGATCTAAGGTATGCCATATAATTTTTGTGACTTTAAGATTATGCCAATAAAGATAAATAAGAGTTTAAAGTTAAATTATTTTTAAAATTAAATATGTATTATAGTTTTTAGAACAAAGTAAAATATGGTGTTGCATAAAATTTAACGGTGAAATTACTCACACTTTTGTATCTGTCCAATTCATTTCCTCCTTCCAATTTTCAAAAGCAGAAAGCAGGCCAGCGATGTCTATGATTGTCACTCATCACTAAAGGATATTAGTTTGGTGGCCGTAATTATGGGTAATCATTATGTCACTCTTTATCCTACTAGTACTACTAGTCCTATTTCTATATATGAATTGATCTTTATAATTTTAAATCTTAATTAACATTTATATTTAATCTCTATTTACACTCAATTATTTATAAATAAACAAAAATAAAATAAACTCCTTTCAAATCCTATAATTAGTCTTAATAAGTTCCACTTATTTG
The DNA here is from genome assembly GCF_000715075.1 of Nicotiana tabacum. NCBI lineage: Eukaryota > Viridiplantae > Streptophyta > Magnoliopsida > Solanales > Solanaceae > Nicotiana > Nicotiana tabacum. The sequence continues at coordinate 117,417,879 of NC_134099.1, read as the reverse complement.
ATTCTGGAATAGATTATTTTTTAATATCACTAAACTAATAAATAAGTCAACTAATACAAATCAGAGATCCTTCGACCTAGAAAGGCAACAACAAAACATACAACATAGCTCTCAGATTATTACATTAGGCTCTTACGTGTTGAAAAAATATGGCCAAATACATATACGGTCCATTAAACTTGGTCCAATTTTTTATTTTGGTATTTTAACTCAATCTTATTCCATTTTGGTCCTCCAATTCCATTTCTTTTGTTCCACTTTGACACAAAAGCTGACTAGATTCCATGTGTGATTTGCCTCACCCTTGTAGGCGCGTGAGAGCCATTTTGAAGCCAAATTTCATACTTCAAACATAGAGGCGGATCCATAATTTAAATCCTATGGATTCAATTTTAATGTTTTTAACATTGAACCCATTATATTTTTAAAGTTATGTGTTTATATCTATTTTGTTTTTATAATTTTAATGAATTTTTACATACAAATTTTTACTCCGCGTAGAAGGTTATGGGTTCAGTTGAACCCATAGTTATTACTGAAAATATATATAAAAAAATATTTTTTCCACGGGAGGGGGACAAAAAAAAAGAAAAAAATAATAATTTGAAATTACAAAAAAAAATATTACGGGGGGTTGGGGGGCCATGGGGTGGGGGTACCAGCTAGGTATTTGTCTGCGCTGTATTTTTACCTGGGATAAAAGTTTTTGTGTCAAAGTGGAACAAAAGAACCCATTATATTTTTAAATGTTATGGGTATATATCTATTTTTTTATAATTTTAATAAATTTTTACTCCGCGTCGAAAGTTATGGATTCAGTTGAACCCATAGTTATTACTGAAAATATATAAAAATTATTTTTTTTCCCGGGATGTGGGCAGAAAAAATGAAAAAAATAATAATTTTAAATTACAAAAAAAAAGTTAATTTTTTTTTGGGGGGGGGGGGGTCAGTGGGGTGGGGGTGGAGGTAGCAGCCGGGTATTTGCACGCGCTGCATTTTTACTTAGGAGAAAATTTTTTGTGTCAAAATGAAACAAAAGAAAAGGGGTTTGGAGGGCCAAAATGGAATAAGGGTGAGTTAAAGTGTCAATCGGAAAGTGATCAATTTTAGGAAGGAAGGAAGTGGCAAACTAGTCTGCTAATCCATTCTTGTGGGTAGTTGACGCTTTAAGACCATGATCTAACATTTTCTTATAAGATTTTTAATTTGCTTATTGAAGTGCAAGAATGAAGCCTTGGGTAATTACGGATCATGTTAGCAATTTAGAAAGTTAGAAGGACTAATTAGTTAAAATAGTTAGTCTGTTATAAAAGCACTGTTACGTGCCAAAATGTAGACATACAATTCATTTTCTAAAATACACGATCCCTTCTTCCTCTCTTCTATCTGCTCTCCTTTCTTACAGAATATGTGCCTTAGATGGCAATGAAACTCATCTAGTCTGAATGTTGCTCGATTAGCTTAGCTTAGGATTCTACAATTTGACATGAATATTGGTAAATTAATAACTTTCCAAGAAGTTTGTATCATATGAGAACCTTAACTCAGTGAGAATTATTAATCAACTAGCATTTTATTCCCCAATAAAAGCAATTACAACATATATAATTAAGTAACTACTCAATGATTACCTATTAAGAATTTAAGGTGGTATTTCTTTAAAAACAAAATGAAAGAATTGTTTGTAGAAACCAAAATCAATTAAATAGGCCGCATATATAAATCAATATATTCACAGAAATTGAAGACTATTGCTAGGGAATTTAGAGATGAAAATTTTCATAATAAAAATCTTAATGTCCAATGCTACAAAACAGGATTGGATAGTGGATACAGGTGCTATTCATCATATAACCTGTAATAAGGATTTACTAGACACACTTAAGATCATAGATGGTTATAGAAGTGTACAACTGCCGATAGGGAAGACTTCAAACATTACACATACAGGGAATGCAGAGATTTTAGGAAATTAGAAAGTGAAGAATGTCCTCCATGTACTAGATTTTAAATTTAATTTGCTATAAGTGTCAAAGCTCACAAAAGACCTCAACTGTTTAGTTGCATTTTTTTTCTTATTTCTGTGTGTTGCAGGGGCTTTACAGTGGCAAAGTATTGAGGATTGGTAGAGAAAATGAAGTATTATACATAATAAAGCAAAGGGAAGCAAAAAACAAGACATTGGTGGCAGGAACAATTACAAAGAAAAATGCAGAAACAATCTTATGGCATTACAGAATGAGACATGCTTCAATAAGATCTTTGCAGCACTTGTCAGTCTTAAAGAATAAAATCAGCAGTATAGAAGCAAGGAATTGTGATGTATTCCCTCTTGCAAAACAGTGTAGACTATAATTTCCAACTAGTGTTTCAAACTCAGCTGCTATCATTCAACTTATTCATTTAGACGTTTGGGGACCATACAAGGTTCCAACCTATGACAGGAAATAATATTTTGTTACAATAGTAGATAATTACAGTAGATGCACTTGGGCGTGTCTAATACAGTCGAAGTGTGAAATATGTGCAGTTTTGAAAAACTTTCTGCTGATAATAAATAATCATTTTGGTGTCAATGTCAAGTACTTAAGATCTGACAATGAAATAGAATTCTGTAATACACAGTGTGATAGCTTGTTGGTTTATGGTATTATTCATCAAACTAGTTGTCTCTATACACCACAGCAAAATAGAATGTAGAAAGAAAGCACAAGCACCTCTTAGAAGTGGCCAGAGCTTTGAAATTTCAAAGTGAAGTCCCTATAAGAATTTGGGGTGATTGTGTTAAGACTGTAGTTTAAGTGATCAATAGACTACCTACACCAGTTCTGAAAGGAAGAACTCCCTATGAGTTATTGTATGGGAAAGAGCCTAAGGTGGATCACCTAAGGATATTTGGTTGTCAATGCCACGCAACAACCTTGCCCAAGGGAGATAAGTTTGCACTTAGAGCTAGGAAGTCAATGTTCATTAGCTACTCAGAAACACAAAAGAGACATAGACTGTATGATTAAGCAAGGATGTAGTGTTTCAAAAAGGCAGATTTCCTTTCAAGGATACATGAGTTAAATCCGATGACATGTTTTTCCAACAGCCCATTTTAGAACAAAAACACATTTTTAGTTTACCACCTATGCAAGCTGTCAGTCAAGAAGATACTACTTTACCTATGAATCAAGATGCAATTGATTCTCTTGCAGGTGATGATGACTTGGAATCAGAAGGAGTAGAGCCAATCTCTACAACATTGGAGAAGTTGAACTTATCAGACACTCAAGGCTCAATACTAAGTGAGGTGTCAGGAAAGGATCCTCCTGTTGAGTCAGTGTTTGCACCAACTACAACTGACTTACCTACACAACCAGCTCTAAGAGAACCCAGAAAGACAACTCTTCCCATATAGATGAAAGACTATGTGACTTCTACAAAGTTGTCTGGGAATTGCAGATTTCCAATTTCAAATCATGTTAGGTATGATCATCTTACCACAACATATCAAGCCTATTTACAAGTTTTTTCAGTCCTAGTGGAACCCAAATCCTTCAAAGAAGCAGCACAGGATCCACAGTGGATAAAAGCAATAGAACAAGAGATACAAGCACTAGAAGGCAATCACACATGGGAAATTGTGGACCTGCCCATTGGGAAGAAAACCATAGGCTTAAAATGGGTCTACAAAATAAAATACAAGGCAAATGGAGAGGTGGACAAGTTCAAAGATATATTGGTAGCTAAAGGTTACACACAGCAGGCTGGACTAGATTACCATAAAACTTTCTCACTTGTAGCTAAAATGGTTTTAGTGAGAACAATTATTAGTATTGATGCTTTCAAGGGTTGGCCATTGTTTCAAATGAATGTTACTAATGCCTTTCTCCAAGGTGACCTCACTGAAAAAGTTTATATGGATTTACCTCTCAGATTTCACACACAGGGGGAGTATAAGGTGTGTCGATTGTTGAAATCCCTCTATGATTTGAAACAAGCCTCCAAACAATGGAACATTAAGCTTACTAATGTGTCACGATCAAGAATTCCCACCGTCGGGACCGTGATGACGCCTAATATTTCACTGAAATATTCTAAGGTGTAAACGCGGAAGCTAAACCAACCAACCAAACATATATTACAATTCCCTGAACCAAGTGTCACAAGTGCACGAGCTACTAGAATAGTACATACAAGGGTCTGAAATAACATAAAGTTGGCTAAAATGAAGTTACACGGCTAAATAAAACAAAAAGGTGACTTCAGGAGCTGTGGGTGCTAAACAGCCGTACCTCAAGTCTCCGTAGGCTATCTAGTCTGAGTTCTCTAGTAGCCGCCGTCGGGATCGACTCTGAAATATGCACAATGTGTAGAGTGTAGTATCAGTACAATCGACCCCATATACTGGTAAGTGCCGAGCCTAACCTCGATGAAGTAGTGATGAGGCTAAGGCGGGTCACCTACACTGTAACATGTACGCAGTGTATATAATAATGATAGTGTAATAAAGATACTGAACAGAATTAAATAGTCAACTAAAAATGATAACTGCAGTCTCAAGAATAACCCAACGTATTCCAGAATTACCAATCTTTAATAGTTCAATGCAAATACCGAAAAACCAACACAGATCAATAAATGCAAACATATAGGTTGTTGCGGTGCGAAACTCGATCCCACCAGTCAATACATAATCCTCCCTTATTCCACCATAACAATATCATTAATAGTAAATAATATATATTTATTGTGGCGCGCAACCCGATCCCACCATATATCAATATCAGTATCTTAATTCATTCTTATTTCACCATATCAATCCACCTTTATTACACCTATTACGGCGTGCAATTTGACCCCACCGTATAGTAGATATTTCACCCTTATTTCACCATATCAATCCATCCTTATTACACCTATTGTGGCGAGCAGCGCAATCCCACCATATCAGTACCAAACACTAATTGCACACAGTCAAATCGACAGTTCAAACCATAAAGCCTTTATGATCAGTAAATACCAAACTGAACACTAAGGGAAACCTTGTACAATATAAGGATCTACACAAATAACACTACACAGTGAGACCAATACGGCAATTTATAATTAGAAGGTGCAAACAAGTCAATTTAAGCAAATAGCAGGGATTCATAAAACTATGAAAAGAGATAACATCATTAACAGGAGAAGATATTGATGAACATGTAGTAGTTAGGCATGGAAAGCATTTAGAGCATATAACAGTTAAGATGGGAAAGGAAAAAATTAAGGAAAAGCGGTAAATCAGAGAAAAACAGATAATTCGGCAATAAGCACTCGTCACCCCGTATATACGCCGTACACATGGAATTCACATAACACATAGTCCGAGGGTTCCTAATTCTCTTAAGTCAAGGTTAGACACAACACTTACCTCACTCCACAGTCAATTCAAAGCTCTACCAGGGCCATTCCACTAGAATCCGCCTCCAAACCACTTGTATCTAGCCAAATTAACTCAATAACATCAAATATTTCTAAAGGAATCAATTACAATGTATAAATTTAGGTTTTCCAAACTTTTCCCCAAAAAGTCAAAAATCGACCTCGGGCCTGCTTGGTCAAAACCCGAGGTTCGGACTAAAATTCATTTACCCATTCACCCCCGAGCCTAATTATGTAATTTGTTTCGAAATCCGACCTCAAATTGAGATCTAAATTCCCAATTTCCAAAAAAATCCCAATTCTTCCTAATCCCTAGTTTTCTACCATGGAAGAACAAAGATTAGGGCTAGGAATTAATGGGTGATGTTAGAAATGGAAGAAAATAGGTTAAAGAGTACAAACCTATGAATTGGTGTTGAGTTTTCTCTTCAAAATCGCACCTAGGCTGAGCTCTAATGGAGAGTTTATGAAAAAAATGGAAGAATCCCATTTTTGAAATATTAAAAGGGCTGGAGTTAGGCCGCTAAAGGCAGCGGCCCAAAAGGCCTACACGTTCGTGAGTCCCACTACACATTCACGAAGTTGCTCCCCCTGGCCTTTGCATTCGTGAGCCAGTGCTCGTGTTCGTGTAGAGGAACGACTGTCCCCTTCCCCAGGTCCCTAACGTTACAAGTTCGCGTTGAGCTGGTCGCGTCCGTGAAGGGTAAGGCCCCCATCGCTCCACGTTCGCGACCCAGCCTCCGCGTTCGCGAAGAAGAAAACTCCCCCCAGTCTAGTTCACTCGTCGTGTTCGTAGGAGTCCTTCGTGAACGTGAAGAAGAACACACCAGATATCAATTGCAACACAAAAAAACCAGATTTGCTAAGTTCAAAACATCCCTTAGCCTATCCGAAACTCACCCGAACCCTTGGGGCTACAAACTAAACATGCACACAAGTCTTAAAACATCATACGAACTTGCTCGAGCGATCAAATCGCCAAAATAGTACCTAGAAATACGAATTGAACACCAAATTAAATAACATTTTCAAGAAAACTTTTAAGCTTCTATTTTCACAACCGGACGTCCAAATTACGTCAAACTAACTCCGTTTCTCACCAAATTTCACAGACAAGTCTCAAATATTATAATGGGCTTGTATCGGGCTCTGGAACCAAACTACGGACCAGGCATCAATAAGGCCAAACATAAATCAAATTCTTAAAATCATTAGTGTCACGACCCAAAATTCCCACCAATGGGACCGTGATGGCTCCTAACATCACACTCGCTAAGCAAGCCAATGTTAGAATTTTTATTGACCATTTTCCTTTAAGTTTCATTGATTAAAATTTAACACACTAGAACAAGAAGAATTAATTGCGGAAGTAAGTAAATAACATGTTTATCCATATACTATTACTAATAACATTGTCATTTCTACCCAGAATCCGGTGTTTACATCTGTTTTGGAAGTAAATAAAACAGTACTACAGAGATATAGAAGGGGACGCCAGGGCATGCGGATGCCAACAGGACTACCTTGGGTCTCCTAACAGTGAACTCTAAAGCCAATCTCTCAATCAGCCACTGCCTGCTCCGAAATCTGCACAGAAAGTGCAGAGTGCCGTATCAGTACAACCGACCCCATGTACTGGTAAGTGTCGAGCCTAACTTTGACGAGATAGTGACAAGGCTATGGCGGGGCAATTACAATTTAACCTACATACAGTGTATAATAAAATAGAAAGAACAATGGAACAAACAAAATAGTAACTTGCAAGGAAGGAATATAGAACTCCGATATCTCATCAGTACCCAACTATAACCAATCCTTAAGTGAAAAGCAAAACTACAGAATAACTTGAACAGTAGAAGAAAGATACATAAACACATAAACCGATGCAGCGCGCATCCCGATCCCACCATATAATCAATATCAATATGAATATTTACCCTTATTATTCCATATCAATCCACCCTTATTCCTCCTGTAGCGGCGTGCAGTCCGATCCCACCGTACAATTGTAATTCACCCTTATTTTTCCTCAATATACCACCCTTATTACTCTTGTTGTGGCGTGCAACCCGATCCCACCATATATTAGCATTTCACCCTTATTCTTTCTCAATATATCTCCCTCATTCCTCCAGTTGTAGCACGCAACCCGATCCCACCATATCAGTACCAATCACACACAATAAGAACATAAATTTCACAATTTAGCTCAAAACTCTCCACAATATTTAAACCTCAAACTAAAGCAAATGGAAAGCTGTACAGTTATGAAACTTCACTCAAATTATACTACTCAGCGAAACCAATCCAAAATATACCATAAAACACCGATAACCGACTTAAGCCAATAATATAAGACAATGAAACTACGGAATAGCTAATACCTTCTACAATGAAAACAATGTCTAACATGTAGCAATTAAGCATAGAAATACCAGTGAAACATGTTAAGGCACGAAACACTATATTATGAACGGGAAGAAAACAGGGAAAACAGATAAATTGGCGGCGCATAAGTACTCGTCACCTCACCTATACGCCACACACATGAATTTTCACATAGCAATTAATTTAGGGATCCCTAATCCCTCGAGTTAAAGTGAGACACAACACTTACCTCGATCCACAGGCTACTCACTGCTCAATTACCGCTTTTTCTCTAGTTTCCACTTCTGAACCACTCCTATCTAGTCATAATTAACTTAATAACATCAATTATCGCTAAATAAATCAATTCCAATACGTAATTATAAGTTTCCCAACATTTCCCCCCAAAAAGTAAAAAATCGACCCCGGGCTCGCTTGGCCAAAACTCGAGGTTCGAACCAAAACCCATTCACCCATTCACCCCAAGCCCAAATATGTAATTAGTTCCAGAATCCGACCCCAATTCGAGGTCTAAATCCCCAAATTTGCAAAATCCCTAATTTTCTACCCTTAAAGAACAAGATTTAGGACTAGGAATTCAATGGGTGATGATGGAAATTGAAGAAATCAAGTTAAAGAGTGCAAACCTATGATTTGGTATTGAATTCCTTCTTCAAAAATCGCCCTCGGTCGAGTTCTAGTGATGAAATATGAAATTTGGGAAGAAGTCCCTTTTTTGTTCTATTTTGAAAATCACTGGACATGTCTTCATCGCGTTCGCGAGAGACCTGTCGTGATCGCGATACACAACGGCCAGAAAGGCCTTCACGTTCATGAAGAGTTGCACGCTTTCACGATGGTCTGTTCCCCCTGACCTTCACGTTCGCGAGCCTAAGCCTGCGTTCGTAGAACAACTCGATGATTTCCGGCCCACCTCCAATACACTACGCGTTCACGTCAAGCCATTCGCATTCACGAAGAGCAAACCCCCCAGTGCTCCGCATTCGCGACCAAGGCTTCGTGTTCACGTAGAAAAAATCCATCCCCAACCCAGCTTACACTTTGCGATCGCGAAGCACAAAATAGCAGCACACCAGAAACAACAAACACACCAGATTTTCTAAGTATAAATCATCCCGTAGCCTATCTGAAACTCACCCGAGCCCTCGGGGCTCTGAACCAAACATGCACAAAAGTCTTAAAATATCATACGAACTTGCTCATGCGATCAAATCTCCAAAATAATACCTAGAACTACGAATTTAGCACCAAATTGAATGAAATTTTCAAGAAAGTTTTAAAAGTTCTAACTCCTCAACCGGACGTCCGAATCACGTCAAATCAGTTTCGTTTCTTACCAAAATTTACATATAGAATAAAAATATCATAACGGACCTGTACCGAGCTCCGGAACCAAAATACGGACCTGATACTAACAAGATCAAACATTACCAAATTTCTTTAAACCATTATTATTTCAGTTTTTCAATTTTAATCAAAAATTCATATCTCGAGCTAGGGATCTCAGAATTTGATTCTGGGCAAATGCCCAGGTCCCATATTTTAGTACAGACCCACCGAGATCGTCAAAATATGGGTCCATGTCCGTTTACTCAAAATGTTGACCGAAGTCAACAAAAATTTACTTTTTAGGCCAAAAATTATTATTTTATCAATTTTCCACATAAAAGCTTTTCGGAAAGGCTCACGGACTGTGCACACAAATCAAGGAGGAATAAAATAAGGTTTTTGGAGGCCTCAAAACATGGAATCGAGTTCTAAAAAATAAGATAACCTCTTGGGTCATCACATTCTCCGCCTCTAAAACAATCGTTTGTCCTCGAACGGATATAGAGAAGTACCTGAGCTGGTGAAAAGGTGGGGATATCTGCTCCGCATATCGGACTCGGACTCCCAGGTAGCTGCCTCAATAGGCTGACCTCTCCACTGCACTCGAACCAAACGATAACTCTTCGATCTCAACTGACGAACCTGCCGGTCTAAAATAGCTACCAGCTCCTCCTCTTAGGTCAAATCCTTGTGTAACTGGACAATGCTGAAGTCTAATACATGGGATGGATCGTCATGATACTTCCGAAGCATGGACATATGAAACACTGGATGTACCGCTGATAAACCTAGTGGTAATTCAGTCTGGAGGCCACTTCTCCCACTCGCTCAAGGATCTCAAAATGCCCGATATACCTAGGGCTTAACTTGCCCTTCTTTCCAAACCTCATCACGCCCTTCATTGGAGATACCCAAAGCAACACTTTCTCTCCGACCATGAATACCATATCACAAACCTTACGGTAGGCATAACTCTTCTGCCTGGACTGAGCTGTACGAAGTCTATCCTGTATGATCTTAACCTTATCCAAGGCATCATACCAAATTTGTACCCAATAATCGAGCCACCCCCGGATCAAACCATCCAACCGATGATCGACAACGTCTACCATATAATGCCTCATAGGGAGCCATCTGGATGCTCGACGGATAACTGTTGTTGTAGGAAAACTCCGTTAATTGTAAGAACTCATCCCAAGAACCGTTAAAGTTAATAACACAAGTGCAGAGCATATCCTCCAAGATCTAAATAGTATGCTCGGACTGTCTGTCCGTCAAAGGATGAAATATTGTGCTCAACTCGACCCGCATACCCAACTCACATTGTACTGCCCTCCAGAAATGTGAGTTAAATTGCGTACCTCGATCAGAAATGATAGACACGAGCACACCATGAAGATGAATGATCTCACGGATATAAATCTCTGCCAACCACTCCAAAGAATAGGAAACTGCCACATGAATGAAAGGCGTTGACTTGGTCAGTCTATCCACAATAACCCAAACTGCATCGAACTTCCTCTAAGTCCGTGGGAGTCCAACAACGAAATCCATAGTGATACCCTCCCACTTACACTCAGGAATTTTTATCTTTTGAAGCAAACCACCAGGTCTTTGATGCCCGTACTTTACTTGCTGGCAATTTAGACACCGAGCTACATATGTAACAATATCCTTCTTCATCCTCCTCCACCAATAATGCTTGTTTACCGTGAAAATGGTAATAACAATTAAATTTGATTTAGTGGTTCTAAAAATATGTGATGTATTTTTATGCTAGTTATTAGGCAGTTGATGCTATGTGAAAGACTTAAAAACGAGATAAGAGCTTAAAAATATGATGTTAACCAAACCAAATCGCTAACGATTGGGGCCTCGAGCTTGCCTATTCGAGGACCTCGGGGTCGAGTCTGAATCTCGGCTGGGAGCTATTGAAGGTGGTCGATGGTGACTAACAATTATACATAAATCAAAGACGGCTCTTTATGGCCAATAATAAGCAATAAATGATGAACGATAAATATAACACAATAAATATGAGCAATAAATAAGATAACGAGACCAAGAGAATGTGTTAGAGAGCAAAGAGAATGTTCTAGTATATTTAGTATGGAACAACAGATGTTTTCAAGATGACAAGGATTCCCTTTATATAAGAGGGGAAATCCCATCATAGTACAAATGCATTAATTACAAAGATACGGGGCTGGTACAACCATTAAATGCCTTGATTTGCCTTTTGGGCTAGTCTACTAGACTTGACCTTCTATATGCGCGTGCCTTAGGAACTCCACCCTGATCTGCCGAGACTAGTAATTCACAATGTCTCGGGACTGGTCATTAATTATACTGTCTCGAAATTGAACTGTCTCGAAGTCGATCACTAAAAGCCCTTGAGATGCCTTGATGCCTATGAAATCGAGCCGTCGATTTCCACTGTATACAATGCTACCATAAGACCTGATACATTTTGGCATCGCCTAGATGAATAGAATAACGGGAACTATGTGCCTCCTCTAGAATCAACTCACGAAGGCCATCCACATTAGGCATACAAACATGACCCTACATCCTCAAAACTCCATCATATCCAACCATAATCTTCTTGGCATCACCGTGCCACACTATGTCCCTAAGGACGAGCAAATGAGGGTCATCATACTATCGCTCCCTTATACGCTCAAATTAGGAAGTCCGAGCGGCTGTGCAAGCTAAAACACAACTGGGCTCAGAAACATCCAACCTCACGAACTGATTGGCCAAGGCCTGAACATCTAATGCAAGCAGTTTCTCACCGACTGGAATGTACGCAAGGCTACCCATACTAGCTGACTTCCTACTCAAAGCATCGGCCACCACATTGGCCTTCCCGGGATGATACAAGATGGTGATATTATAGTCTGTCAATAGCTCCAACCACCTTCTCTACCTCAAATTGAGCTCCTTCTGCTTGAACAAAATACTGCAAACTCTTCTGATCCGTGAACACCTCACACGACATGCCATATAGATAGTGCCTCCAGATCTTCAACGTATGAATAATGGCTGCCAGCTCCAAGTCATAAACATGTTAATTCTTCTCATTAACCTTTAGCTATTGTGAAGCATATGCAATAACGTTTCCACCATACATCAATACGCACCTGTCGTGCCCCCTTTTTTCCCTTTTGATAGGGAAGTCCGAGTTTTGACATTCATGGAGGGAATAACTCATTTCCTTTTGGGAATTGAGTATTTGAAGAGTCGTCATCTAACGGATTATGGTGCGTTAGGACACCTAGAGCAATTAACTCTTGGACTAGTTTGCATTACCAGAGATTAGAGTAAGGGCTCGAAATAACTTTGAGGGGAAGGTGTTAGGCACCCCTGCGGTCCACAACGATGGGTCCCGACCGAACTTAAACTATGTGAATTAGTCATTTTAACAAATAAATAATTTAACACATACTCGCAAGTAGAGGCATGTTTTGACACTCTAAGTACATGTATGATTCAAGTAATGAGAGCAAGGGAAGAAGTTTGAACAATTTGCACATATGTAAAGAAAAGTAAATTCATTTAAACAACGGGAGTTGGGAAACAGGGGTCATAGATTGGTTAGCCTACATGATCATAACCACACAATGTCTAGTAATCACTCATCAATGAGGGGTTACACGTGACATTAGTGCGTAGCCATCATATCCTTACTACCCAATTCCCTCCCCTTGGCCATAGCCTAAAGCGTTCTAGCAACCTTGAAAGATATCCTATGTGTGCACTACCCGTCCCTTCCTGGTGGCCCTGGAGGTATTTAGGACCTCTAATTTAGGTTGTTCTAGACCATCCTAAGGTACTTAAAGGAGAAAAGTCTAGGCGTTAATCAAAACAGTTAAGACTGGATCAAAGAGAGAATAATTAAAGGCTCATGTTTTTACCTCCACAAACAGAACAAGTAAGTGCACGTCTCAACAACAGTTTCAGGTATTTAAGAGAAAAACCTTAGAATATGATATCTAGGTGAGCAGAGAGTATACAGTATTGAATTAGGACCTAGAGTGTCAAAGACCTATTCAGCTTGCCTACTGATTTTTGACCTGTTGAATATGAGCAGTTACAGATAACAGGGCATAGTTTTACAATTACATGGTTTTTAGTCGCCCTATAGGCTTGCCTAGGCGTATAATAGTGATATCCTATGAGCATGGTATATAATTGTTAATCAGGAAGTTAGTAAATCAGTAAACGATTTTTAAACGGGCAATTTGAATCCTATAGGCATGCTCTCTAGTAATATTAGCTAAGGCAGTGTTGAAAACTATTAAAGAAATGAGTAGGTTAGTTAATTAAACCGATTCAGAGTCTAGAAACATGAGTTAAATTGATTTTAAATCTAACTAATCTAGTTTTAGATCCTATAGGCGTGATTTCTAATTGAACATAAGGTGAATCAACCAGAATTTATTTTGACCAAAGCTAAATCCCTATAGGCATGATTTTTATTAAAGCCGATTTAGACCCTATAGGCATGATATCTATTATTAAAGCTGATTTAGATCCTATAGGCATGGCTTCTAATTGTGTGAAAGTAAAGCAAGCGGAATTTATTTGAACCAAAGCAGATCCTATAGGCATGTCATCTAACAAACACATTTGAATTGAAATGGACCCTATAGGCATATTATCTACCCTAAACTTTATCCACAATATGTGACTACCCCTCCTTTTTCACTAATCACTCCAATGTTTGTTTACAATAATTATTACAGACCAAGAATTGAATATAAATTACATAAATATAATAGAAGTTAAGCTATAGGGAACCTGAAGCAGGCCCAAAACAACCCTAGTGTACCAAGCCTTCAGTAGTCTCAAATGCCCAAAGTTCCATAGCCCAATTCATGTCTATGTGTGTTAGAGTTCCATAAGGACCTCAAGGATCCCGGGCAGTGCTCACACCCAGACTTTCCTCAAACAAAAACTGATTATGTGTAGTGTGGAAGTGCCAGCACTGATATGCCAGAGTTCAGAGAGATCTCAAGGGTCTCAAGGCAATACACATACTATAGAGGCATGACTTAGTAATCTAAGAGTAATGTGAGAGTGCATAATGACTTGAAAGAGTTTGGTAAACAGTAGAAAGAAGGTCTTAGGAATGGAAAGAGTTTTTTGAAAACCTGTACTAGTTTGAGTAAAACAGTAGTTGGAAAAGCATGAAAAAGAACATCTTGAAATCAGAATACCAATCCCAGAACAGCTTCAGAAAACACTTTGGCAAATAGACTTCACACAAGGAGAAAGTGGTAGGGGACACCTAGAATGAACCTTAGTAATAGCAAATAAATACACAGATTCCTCAAGAAGTTATGGAACTAACAAGTTAATTTAAAAGATATGTTGAGAACACATAGGTCTTAGACATGACCAATACACACAACTAGAGTACCTTTGAAAGGGCTAAATGTCTTAACAGGATTTCCTTAGTAAAGCAGAGTAGGTAGGACTTAGATGAACAGACTAAACAAACACTTCATGAAGCATTCAAAGTTTAGAAATACATATAAAACAAGCAGAATTTAGACATGCTGGGTGAGACAGTAAACAATGCAGCTTGGACATACTAGTGAATAAATAGGATTCATGCAATTATCTAAGGCAGGATTGGACATGCCAAACAGTGTACTAGTTATTGCTTTTAACAGAACAAACTTAAACATGCTGTATGATACAGTAATCTAGGCATGCTGATTGCATAATGAGTATAATAGCAAATAGAACTGGAAATCATAACTGATGACCTGCAGCAACAAAGAAAACATATAGTTTTGGAATGTGAATTGAATCAGGACATACCAGTTAAGGAGAGAATACAGAGTATAGAGCAGTGATGGTGCAAGTGGCCAGCCATGGCTTATAGCCGGCTGGATTAATAAGAATTGCAAGTAACAAAAGAGAATAAAGAGCTTTTGGGAGTGTGAGAGTGTAGATGAACTAGTGTTTTTTGAATTGAGGAGTAAAGGAGAGTATATATAGCAGTTAAGAGCAAGGAAAATAAGATAAAGGGAATCAACGCATCCGCAATTAAGAAAGCCACAGAATCAATTATACAACAATTAGTGTAATTTTTCCTTAATTAAGGGTAATTAACCAACGGTAAATGTAGAATATATTTAAGGAAAGAAAATCAAATGAGCAACTAGGGGCAAATAGACAGAAGTTTAATTAAAGAAATGATTAGTGAAGAATCAGTGAATATCACGGTTAATTGAATAAAGTAAGAAAGCTAATCAAGATTGTAAAAAAAGGAAATAGTCAGGAATTAGCACATAGGTCTTAACAAAACAAATTGATAAATCAAGAATCCAAATCAATTACTGATTTTAGGAGAAAAGTATAGGTTTATCATGAATAGACAAAAAATGAACATAGACATATAGAATCAGTAGAAAAGTCGAACAAAGAACATCAATAGAGGTACATTAGGATAAAAAATCAAAAGACATCGAATTGGGCTAAAGAAGAATCACAGAAATCAAGCATAGGACAAAGTTAGTACATAAGTAACCTAGACAAACTCAGAATCCAAACAATAATGTCGAAAAATTAGGGTTTTTAGCATAAAAAAGTTACGGTTAAAGCAATCTTCATGAAATCGATTAAAACACACAAGAAACAGAAGATTAAACACTCGAAATCATCAAACATTTTGGAGAAAGAAATTTTTGGGAAACCCTAGTTTGGAAAACTTAAAGAAGAAAACCGGAAGGCGTGTCAACATATTGTAGTGTTTAAAATCAGTCAATAGTAGAGGAATAAGAGAAACTTAAAGAAAAATCATAGAAACGTGAAAAACATTTCATGTATGCTGAGATTCAAACAGTAGATAGCAAAGAACCCAAAATATAGTGTAAAGAAACAAGAGATCTTTAAAGAAAAGTCATTGACAAACTCAGAATCCTTACTAGATCTACAAAGATTGGGATGGATTCATGTCCAAAGATTAGGGTTTTGAGGAGAAAGGGAAGGGGTAAAGAGAACCTGGTTTTGGACCAGAGATTTGAACCATGGAACTTCAATACAAATTACTCGCAAGTCATGGACGAACCTTTGAAGAGCTTTGAACGAGATCTGGACCAGATCTCTTCGAGGTTCTTCCACAAAAACCACATAATCGAACAACGAAGGGGATAGGAGACAAGTAATGTTGTACGGTAGGCCGGGATGGGACCGGGCCCGCAGTCCTAACGGGCTAAACGGGCCGGTCCCTAATGGTGCAAAAAGCCCGTGATGGGCCGGGTATGGAAGAAAAGCCCACCAGCCCGGGACCGCTAAGCCTGAGACTGGCTGGCGGGCCTGAGCCGGTCTTACCGGGCCTAACGGCTACTTTTTTTAAAAAAAGGGTCAAAAATTAAAATTGTAGCCGTTGGGCTGCAATTTTGACCGTTTGGAAGTTTAAAAAATAGCCATTTGGCCCCCAAACTTTATTTTAACCCCAAACTTTATATAATTACACTTTTTCCCAATTCTCAACTATAAATACCCCCTCATTCTTTCATTTTTACTCACCAATTCATCAATCTCTCTCAATCTCTCTACTATAATTGCTTATTTTATTGTTGAAATTTCGTGAAAAATTGTGAAGTTGGTGAATTGATGTATTCAAATCTTCAACGATTTTCAATTTTCAAGAAGTTGTTCGGCAATTCGGTAAACGTGTTCCAACTCTTAAGTTTTAATATTATAGTTTTGTTAGTTTATTTAGTATAATTATAATTAATATGGCATTTTCTTTGAAAAATAATTTTGGTGGTAAGAGTAAAGCTAAAATTGGTGAAAGTAGTAGCCAACCTACTACCCTTCCCCCGGCTCCCCGACCCAGACCTGGTAGACGTCCTGCTACTCCTATTATTCTTGATAGTGATAACCCCTGTTTTCAATTTTTCGATAGTCAATTTTGCCATAATGTTGCACCAGGTGAAAATTTAGATGATGAAACTATGAATGCTCTTTATCCTAATGAAACTATCTTTGAAAATGAGGATGAAGATGAAACCCAACCGGATTTAGATGATACACCTACTAGTCCTTTTAAAAACCCAACTGATGTACCGCCCGACCCACCTGTAGAAACCCCTAGTTTTAATAGACAACCTCCTAAACGCCTAGAAACATCATTAGTTTGGAATTGTTTTACTCAAGTAAGAGAACAAAATAAGGCTAAGTGTAAAACATGTGGGAAATTACTGGCGCATAAATACTGGAGACCGTAGTGGCACGGGTAGTTTGACTAGGCACATAAAAACACACCCTAGAGATAAAGCTAGATATTTACAAATGAAAGCGCATCTAGAGGGAACACATGTAGATTCTGATGTTAACCCTAGTACAGGTTCAAATCTAGTTCAACCAGGAATTAACACTGTGACCGGAGGTATTTTATATTACGATCCAAATAGAGATCGTGAAGAATTAGCAAAGATGGTTACTGTTATGTGCTTACCCTATTCTTTTCCCTCTAATCCTAATTGGATGCATTATATTAGAAGAGTTTTTAATCCTACTTATAAAGGTTGGCCTCGCGCAACAGTTAAGGGTGATATTTATAAATATAAACATGAATATGAACAATATTTGCGGTATTTATTTACTCATATAAGTAATCGGATTTCTATTACTACTGATATTGGTAGAAGTGGTAATGATTGTGATTATCTAACTGTTACAAGTCATTGGATAGATGCGGAGTGGACAATGCAAAAACGCATTATTGCGTATAGAATAATTAATTCATGTCACACAGGTAAGTTTATAGATAACATTGTTGCAGATATTTGTAGATATTTTTTCTTTAGAGATAAAATAATGGCAATTTCAATGGATAATGCTTCTAATAACACTAGTTCTATAGGCATACTTACAACAACACTAAATCCCGCATTTAGGAATATATTCCATGTTAGATGTATTTGTCATATTTATCATTTAATTGTTGGTGATGGTGTGCGAATTTTAAATTTAGAAATTGAAAAGGTTAGAATGGCTCTTAATTGGCTTTTTTATTCAAACCGTAGAAGTAGACTAAGAGAATATTTTAAAAAATGTGATGAATATGGCCTTAGAGAAAGAAAGGTTCCTAAAGCTTGCCCGACTAGATGGAATTATATGTACGAAAGTTTAGTAGTTGCATATGAATATAGAAACCCAATTAATGCAACATTTAATGCTCGGGTGGGTGGTGAGGATGATGATGAAATGCTTACTACTCAAGATTGGACGAATGCTAAAATTCTTATAGATTTTTTAGAACATTTTCAAATTGCTACAAATGCATTTTCTGGGCAATATTATCCTACTATTTCAAACTGTTTAGTTTATATTGCAGCACTATGTGATTTGTTTGTTGAATTTTTGGAGGGTGGGGAAATTTATCAACTTGCTATAAATGCAATGAAAGAAAAGTTTAAGAAATATTTTTTCCCTATCCCTCCTATTTATGGTGTTGCTGCAATGTTAAATCCTACAATGAAATTAGGAGGTCCTCATTTTTGGTACTCAAATATTTATAAGGCTTTAGATCTTTCAAATGAGGAATTTGCTACACTTGCAGATGCAAAAGCCTCAATTAAAATTAATGCTCAAACAATTTATAATGATTATCAACTTGCCTTAGAGCATGCTAGGCCAAATGTTCCAACCCTTACTTCGTCTAGTTCACAATCGTCTAAAAGAACTGCGGGCTTAAAAGTACTTAAATCTTGGACGGAGTTCAGGGGTTCTCAAGGTGATAATTATGATGAAACTTTACATCTAAATGAGCTTCAAGTTTATTGGTCGCAGGGACTTGAAAAGGAAAATCCAGACGGCACTTTTGATCTTTTGGAATGGTGGAAGGCAAGGGAAAAACATTTTCCGGTTCTTGCAAGGATGGCTCGGGATATTTTATCTATTCAAGCTTCAACTGTTGCATCAGAGAGCGCTTTCAGTCAAACAAGACTTCAAATAGGTGATCATAGAGCGTCAATGAGGGAGAGCTTGGAAAAATCTGTAATGTTCAGAGATTGGATCCGCTCAGAAAGAAGAAACTTTGGAATTGCGGAATCACAACCAGCGGTAGATGAAGCTTATGAAGAAATGATGGCAGAACTTGCGGAGGATGCTGCTTCGCCCGAAAGTGGTGATGAACAAGCTTCTTTTCCACCACCACCAACGCAACCTCCTCCGAACCTTGAAGGATTTATAAAATTTGTTAGAGATACAATGTAGATTATGATGTACCTTGTACTTTTTGGCATATCTTCTTTTAGTTTTTTTCCCTTTTAATGGTGGTATTAGTACCTTGTTGTGCTCATTCCATTGGGGGGAGGAAGACTAAGAAAGATATACCATTTTTGGTAATAAAAATTATAAGACATGCCCTTGAATATCTTTTTGCAATATTTTTTTGTCTTTAACTTGCAATTATTTATAAGCTATAATATATATACATAACATACAATATATACTACAAGAAAATATATAAGGGAATATATATACATAACATACAATATATACTACAAGAAAATATATAAGGGAATATATATACATAACATACAATATATACTACAAGAAAATATATAAGGTAATATATATACATAACATACAATATATACTACAAGAACACATAACATACAATATATACTACAAGAAAATATATATATATATATATATATATATATATATATATATATATATATATATATATATATATATATACATAATGTGGAAAGTTTGGTCATATTTCTCCAAATTGCAAGCTTCAAAAGCTGAAAACCTTAGAACTCGATGATGAGTTATGCGATAAAGTTTATGGCTTGTTATACACTTCAGGATCAGAATCTGACTATTACTCTGAGACTGAATATGAATATGAAGTTGATTTAATTGATTTATCTAATAGTGATAAAAATATTGATACTTCTTGCACTGCGTGCAAAGGTGATATTTGTACTTATGATAGTGACGAATTTTATAAATTACAATCACAATTTCATAATTTAAATATGAAAACTATTACATCTGATAATGTAATAGAACTTTTAAAATAAGTTACCGATGAAAAACTTCGTGAAAAAATTATTAATTTAGCTGCAAGTTCTAGTTCTAGTAGTTCAAAACCTTTTGAAAAATACAAGAACGAATTTGAACATTTTACGCCTTATTCTTTGTCTGAAATTAATAAACGACTTCATAAGTCCAGTACGCTTAGCAGAGATGCTTCTTTTGATGATTTAAAAGAAGAAATTGAAAATTTGAAAAGGGATATTAAGTCTCTTAAGAAAAATCAAATGATTTGCGATCATCGAATTACGCAAATCGAGAAAAATAATTCTCTACCTGAATTTTCGACGAAAGAAAATTCTGAATTTTCTAATGATAAAGGAAAAGAAATTTCTGATCTGACTGAAGAAAAATCTGATATGTTTTTAGGTATGATGCAAATTATTACTGTGCATAAATGGTATATTAAATGTACTATTTTGATCGATAATAATTTTTCTATAACTAATGTAGCCATTATTGATAGTGGTGCTGATGTAAGCTGCATTCAGGAAGGATTAATTCCAATTAAATATTTTCAAAAGACCACTCATTTGGTTAAATCCGCTTCTGGTCATGCTTTAGATATAGAGTACAAACTACCAAATACTCATATTTGCCAAAGTAAAGTTTGTATTCCTCATTTCTTCTTGTTGGTAAAAAATCAGTTATACCCTCCGATTATACTTGGAACCCCTTTTATTAATGCTATTTACCCTTTTAATAACATAGATGCACATGGTTTTTCTGCTACTTATCAAGATAAAAAGATAAGTTATTCTTTTGTTACAGATCCCGTAACTAGAGATATTAACGCCTTGATTAATATGAAACAAAGGCATGTTGATTCATTACAATTAGAAATATTAAGCATGAATATATTCGATACTTTACAATCTGTTAAGGTAACACAAATCCAAGTATACTCATCCACTCTACAGAAAGAAATATTTGATGACAGCTCCGTCAAACATATTGCTCGAAGAATTTCGGTTCAAGACGGAGATAAAACCGAATTAGTAAATAAATATCTGGAAGAAGTAAAAAGAAATTTACTTCAAACTTTGAATCAATGTGAAAGATCAGACACATCAATGCACATTGAAACAAGTGGCGATGATATCGCGGAAGAAAATTAGAAATATTAAGCATGAATATATTCGATACTTTACAATCTGTTAAGGTTCAGCAAAAGATTAAATTGATTGCTGAAAAGATGGTTGTTGATGCTTGTGCCGATCACCCTAGTGCCTTTTGGAACCGAAAAAGGCATATTGTAACTCTTCCTTACGAAGAAAATTTCTCCGAGGATGATATTCCTACTAAATCTCGACCTTGCCAGATGAATGCTGAACTAGTTGAATTCTGCAAAAACGAGATTGACAGCTTGTTACAAAAGAGTTTGATAAAACCCTCAAAATCTCCTTGGTAATGTTCTGCCATTTATGTTAATAATGCTGCAGAAAAGGAACGAGGTATTCCTCGATTAGTTATAAATTATAAATGTGACGACCCGAAGGGTCATCACCGTAGTTCTTCCTTGTTCCGCGCTTTCGAGGCCTTGAAAACCTCGCTTTTAGTTGCCTCGATTGGCATGCGTAGTTCGGGCGCGTAGCCGGAAAGTTTTTATGTTAGATGATGTGAATTATGTGAAACATTTGATGAATTTTGGTATTAATATGCATAATGTTGACATCGGTCAACATTTTGGGTAAACGGACCCGGACCTGTGATTCGACGGTCCCGGAGGGTCCGTAGAAAAATATGGGACTTGAGCGTGTGCCCGGAATCAAATTATGAGTCCCAAGCCCGAGAAATGAATTTTGAAAGAAATTGTTTTTATGAAATTTGATATGAAAATTTGAAATGAAAAGGAGTTAGAAAATATAGGTATCAGGCTCGTATTTTGGTTCCGACGCGCGGTACAAGTCTTAAATATGTGTTAAGCACTATCTGTAAAGTTTGGCTAAAAACGGACGTCATATGACGTGTTTCGGACTAAAAATGGAGAATTTGAGTTATGAAAGTTGAAGAAAAGAAAATCATGTGTTTGAGGCTTGATCCTATGTATATGATGTTATTTTGGCGATTTGATCACACGAGTAAGTCCGTAAGATGTTTTTAAGGTTGTGTGCATGTTTGGTTTGGAGCCCCGAGGGCTCGGGTGAGTTTTGAATGGGGCCCAGGAGGTCTTGGACTTAAGAAAATGCAGGTTCAGGTGTTGCAGACACCAGCGCGGCCGCGGTCATTTCCGTGCGGTCCGCGCTGGAGACGCGCGGCCGCGATGCCTTTCTGTGCGGTCCGTGTGGCTGAGTCTGAAGGCTAGGGTTTCAGGTCAACCAGCGCGGCCGCGCACCAAAACAGTGCGGTCCGCGCTGGAAGGGTTCAGAGAAGCCCCAATTTTTCTCCCACTCGGCGCGGCCGCAACACATTATTGTGCGGTCCGCGCCAGGTCCTCATAAAGGTATACAAGTTCGAAAATCTCAGCCATTTTTCACTTTTCAAAAACCCAAAACCTAAGAGGCGATTTTCCAAACAACCTTTCTTCTCCAAAACGATTGGTAAGTGATTTCTAACTTAATTTCTTTATCCCTTAACATCTTTTAATATAATTTCAACTTCAAATCAAAGATTTTCATGGGGAAAATTGGGTGTTTTGGGTAGAACCTAGGTTTTCTACAAATTGAGAAGTTGGACCTCAATTTGGGGTCCAATTTAAAAACAAATCATATATTTGGATTCATGGGGGAATGGGTAACCGGGTTTCGGTCCGAACCTCGAGTTTCGACCACGTGGGTCCGGGGGTATTTTTGACCTTTTTGGGAAAAACCTTGAAAAATCTATTTTCATGCATTGGGGATGATTCATTTAGTAATTATTAATGTGATTAAGTAACTTATGACTAGATCCGAGCGGATTGGTGGTGGAATCAAGAGGTAAAGCTATACTAGAAGCGTGGGTTGATTTTGGAGCATTTGAGGTTAGTGTTTGTTCTATCTTTGGCTTGAGCGATTAGGATTTGGATATTATTTGCTATGTGTTAACTGTGGAGTACGGTGTATAGGCATGGTGACGGTTATCTATACACCGGAGTCTAGCATGACCGTGAGTCGTAGTTGCTTTTAAATTCGAAAAATGTGAAACAGTTGAGCTAATTATTTGCTAATATAATTATGAAGTGATAGTTGAGAAGCAGATGAGTTAAAGAAGGAAGTGTGTATTTTTCCCTTGCCGGGACCTATTATTGATTTGTTCTCCCTTGCCGGGATGTTTAATCTTGTTGTATATTCCCTTTCCCCGATTGGTTGTGACTGATGATTGGGTGAGGAAGAGAGATTATGCACGAAGGGTCTTTCCGTGCCATGTTTTGATAATTATGCACGAAGGGTCTTTCCGTGCCATGTCTCTAATTATTTATGCACGAAGGGTCTTTCCGTGCCATGTCTCCTATTATTTGAGCACGAAGGGTCATTCTATGCCTTGATGTGAGAATTATGTGAGGAAAAGAACGAACGGTGATGCCCGTGCACTATATTTGACAGTTTTGGTGAGAATTGAGAGTAAAAGCACGAAGGTTGGTGTCGTGCAGTTGTTGATTCACTTGCTCTCTTTCATAGATGCTAATTATTCAATTTCCATCTCTCTGTTCGTTGGTCTTATATCAAAATTGTTACACCCCACAGCATGTCCCCTCCCTATTATCTGTTTAAATTTTGTATATCTTTCCATTGTTGCACATATATCTATACAGGTTATTTGAGGTAGGTCCGATCTAGCCTCGTCACTACCTCGCCGGGGTTAGGCCAGGCACTTACCAGCACATGGGGTCAGTTGTGCTGATGCTACACTTCTGTGCCCTTTTTGTGCATAGATTCGGGAGTAGCTTACGGTCCGTAGTAGCAGTAGATTGGGAGCGTGCCTTCAGTCTAGAGACTCCTAGGTAGTTCGTTGGCGTGTGTGGGCCCTGAGTCTCATCTATTTTATTTCTGTTTGTTTTCATTGTATCAAAGCAGACTCCTTATGTATTCTCATTCAAACTCTTATTTGTGGTATCTTATAGTAGTCCGTGAGTATTGTGACACTAAATCTTAGGTAGAGGATGATGTTAATTTTTCCGCATTTTCGTTCATTTAATATTAAATTAAGGCTTCCGCTTGAATTTATTGTTTTTATTATTATCTTGTTGAAAATTAGTTGAAAAGGTATGTTAAGGATGGCTTGCCTAGCTCCGACAGTAGGCGCCATCACGACTCCCGACGGTGGGGAATTCGGGTCGTGACAAGTTGGTATCAGAGCCCTAGGTTACTTAGGTCTCACAACTCACGGACAAGCTCAGTAGAGTCTGAGGGATCGGTACAGAGACGTCTGTATTTATCCCGCAGAGGCTACCGAGTTAGGAAAACTTCACCTTGTTCATTCTTGTCATGCGATTCTGTTTCTCAAGTACTGATTGTCTTTCCACTCTATTCTTTCGCAGATGGCGAGGACATGTGCTTCCTCTTCTACCGCGCAACAGCGTGAGCCCCCAGCAGCAGCCCCTATTAGGGGCAGAGGACGAGGCCGAGGCCGTGCCAGAGGCCGAGGCCGGGGCAGGGCTCAGCCCCAAGCAGTATTTCCAGCGACGGATCCTCAGGTCGATTTTGAGGAGGGTTTTACGGCCCCAGCTGTTCCAGTGGGCCCAGCTCAGGTCCTAGAGGGTTTCATAGCCACTCCAGTGCTTCAGGACGCTTTGGTCCGACTGGTAGGCTTTATGGAGGGCATTTCTAGAACGGGTTTGCTTCCCGCAACTCCAGCCACATCTCAGGCTGGGGGAGGAGTTCAGACTCCCGATACTCGTACTCCAGAGCCGGTAGCTCCTCAGGCTCAGGTTCCAACAGTTCAGCCAACTGTGGCAGCCCAGCAGGTATTGCGGCTCAGTCCAGTGATGGTGCGGCTATGTCCGCTGATGCTTTGTGGAGGCTTGATCGTTTCACCAAGCTCTTCACTACTACATATAGTGGCACTCCCTCAGAGGATGCTCAGGATTTCATATTCAACTGTCATGAGGTTCTACGGACTATGGGCATAGTAGAGACCAATGGGGTCGATTTCGCCACTTTTCGCTTGGCAGGATCCGCCAAGACTTGGTGGAGGGATTTCTGTTTAGCCAGGCCAGCAGGGTCGCCATCATTGACCTGGGATCAGTTTTCAGATTTATTTCTGGGGAAGTTCCTTCCAGTTACTCAGCGAGATGCTCTTCGTAGGCAGTTTGAGCGTCTCCAGCAGGTCCTATGACGGTCACCCAGTATGAGACCCGGTTCATTGATCTCGCTCGTCATGCCATTGTGATACTCCCCACCGAGAGAGAGAGGGTGCGGAGGTTTGTTGATGGGTTGGCCCAGCCGATCCGTGTTCAGATGGCCATGAGTGCCGGTGGTGAGATTTCATTTCAGGAGGCGACAGATGGTGCCCGCCGGATAGAGATGGCACTTGCTCAGGGAGGTGGTCATGGGTCTGATAAGAGGCCCCATTATTCCGGTAGATTTAGTGGTACCTCGTCTGGATGTATGGATTCATATGACAGAGGCCACTCTCAGAGGCCCTTCCAGTCGGCACTTTAGGTTTCTCATGGTACTCCAGGCGGTGGTGGTCTTCAGCAGTATTATTCGGGTCAGCAGACCTTCAGCGCACCACCAGCCCCCATCAGTGCACTGCCACTTCAGAGCTTCAGGGGAGGACATACAGGTCGATAGGGCCAGCAGCCCCAGCAGCCAAGGGCATGTTATGGTTGTGGTGACCCGAGTCACATTGTTAGGTTTTGCCCCCGAGCCTCGAGTAGTTCTCAGCAGCAGGGTCCTCGCCCTACGATTCAGGCAGTAGGTGATCCACAGGCCGCCCAGCCAGCTAGAGGCGGGGGTAGGGATCATAGGGGTGGAGGGAGAGACCGTAGAGGTGGAGCTCGGACCGCCAGAGGCAGGGGTCAGCCAGCAGCCGATCGCCTCAGAGACACAGTTCAGGGAGGTGGGGGTCAGCCCCGTTGTTATGCTTTGCCGGCCAGGCCAGAGGCCGAGTCATTAAATGCTGTGATTATAGGTACTATTCTGGTCTGTGGTAGGGGTGCTTCTGTGTTATTTGACCCGGGATCTACGTATTCTTATGTGTCGTCCTATTTTGCACCCTATTTGATCATGCCTAGTGAGGCTTTGGGTATTCCTGTATATGTGTCCACACCGGTTGGTGAATCTATAGTGGTCGACCGAGTGCATCGTTCATGTGTGGTGGTATTTGACGGTCTTGAGACCCGTGTCGACTTATTGCTTTTAGATATGGTGGACTTTGACGCTATATTGGGGATGGACTGGTTGTCCCCGTATCATGCTATTCTGGATTGTCACGCCAAGACCGTGACCTTGGCCTTGCCAGATTTGCCCCAACTTGAGTGGAGAGGGACCCCAGGCCATGCCACCTGCAGTGTTATTTCGTATGTCAAGGCTCGACGTATGGTCGAGAAGGGGTGTCTAGCATATCTAGCGTATGTTCGCGACTCTAGCGCAGAGGTTCCATCAATTGACTCTGTTACTATTGTTCGGGAGTTCCCCGAGGTTTTCCCTTCAGACCTGCCGGGTATGCCGCCCGACAGGTATATTGATTTCTGTATTGATCTGGCTTCGGGCACTCAGCCTATTTCCATTCTGCCATATCGCATGGCCCCGCTAGAGTTGAAAGAGCAGCTTCAGGACTTGCTTGATAAGGGTTTCATTAGACCCAGTGTATCACCTTGGGGTGCACCAGTGTTGTTTGTAAAGAAAAAGGATGGGTCAATGAGGATGTGCATTGATTACCGGCAGTTGAACAAAGTGACGATAAAGAACAAGTATCCACTGCCGCGGATTGACAATTTGTTCGACCAGCTTCAGGGTGCGAGGGTGTTTTCAAAGATAGATTTGAGATCTGGCTACCACCAGTTGAGGATTAGGGCGTCTGAAGTCCCTAAGACAGCATTTCGCACTCGGTATGGGCACTATGAGTTTTTGGTCATGTCATTCGGATTGACTAATGCCCCAGCAGCGTTTATGGAGTTGATGAACCGAGTGTTCAGACCTTATTTGGACTTGTTTGTGATAGTCTTCATTGATGATATTCTTATATACTCCCGCAGTCAGGAGGAGCATGAGCAGCACCTCAGAGTGGTCCTTCAGACCCTAAAGGATAGTCAGTTGTATGCTAAGTTCTCAAAGTGTGAGTTTTGGTTGAGTTCGGTCGCATTCCTGGGTCATGTCGTATCAGCAGCAGGTATTCAAGTAGACCCGAAGAAGATAGAGGCAGTCAAGAACTGGCCTCGACCAACTTCAGCTACGGATATTCAGAGTTTCCTGGGGTTGGCAGGTTACTACCATCGGTTCGTGGAGGGGTTTTCATCCATTGCAGCCCCTATGACCAAATTGACCCAGAAGGGTGTCCAGTTCAGGTGGTCGGACGAGTGTGAGGAGAGCTTTCAGAAGCTCAAGACGGCTCTAACTACGGCACCGATATTGGTTTTGCCCACAGGTTCAGGGCCATATACGGTCTATTGTGATGCGTCTCGTATTAGGCTTGGTGCAGTGTTGATGCAGGAAGGCAAAGTCATTGCCTATGCTTCGAGGCAGTTGAAGATCCACGAGAAGAATTATCCGGTTCATGATCTCAAGTTGGCAGCCATTGTTCATGCCTTGAAGATCTGGAGGCATTACTTATATGGCGTGACGTGTGAGGTTTACACTGATCACAAGAGTCTTCAGTATCTGTTCAAGCAGAAAGAGTTGAATTTGAGGCAGAGGAGGTGGTTAGAGTTGCTAAAGGATTATGATGTTACTATCTTATACCACCCGGGGAAGGCCAATGTGGTGGCCGATGCATTGAGCAGGAAGTCCGCCAGCATGGGTAGTCTTGCTTATATTCCAGTCAGCTAGAGATCGCTTGCTTTGGATGTTCAGGCCTTGGCCAATCGTCTTGTGAGGTTGGATATTTCTGAGCCTAGCAAAGTGTTAGCTTGCACGGTTGCTCGTTCCTCACTATTAGAGCGTATCCGCGAGCGGCAGTTTGAGGATCCCCATTTGTGTGTCTTGAGAGACACGGTGCAGCGTGGAGGTGCCAAGAAAGTAACCTTAGATGATGATGGTGTATTGAGATTGCAGGGGCGAGTTTGTGTGCCCAATGTTGATGGGATTCAAGAGTTTATCTTAGCGGAGGCCCACAGTTCTCGGTATTCTATTCACCCGGGCACCGCAAAGATGTATCAGGATCTGAGGCAACACTATTGGTGGCGTAAGATGAAGAAAGACATCGTTGTACACGTGGCTCAATGTTTGAATTGTCAGCAGGTTAAGTACGAGCATCAAAGACCTAGTGGTCTATCTCAGAGGATTGCACTTCTCGAGTGGAAGTGGGAGAGGATTACAATGGATTTCGTTACTGGACTTCCGATGACTTGGAAAAAGTTTGATGCAGTTTGGGTCATTGTTGATAGACTGACCAAGTCAGAGCATTTTGTTCCTGTTGCAGCCACCTATTCGTCCGAAAGGTTAGCCGAGATTTATATTAGGGAGATTATTCGCCTTCATGGGGTGCCGCTATCTATCATTTCGGATCGGGGTACGCAGTTTACCTCGCATTTTTGGAGAGCAGTTCAGCGAGAGTTGGGAACCCAGGTTGAGTTGAGTACAACATTCCATACCCAGACAGACGGTCAGTCCGAGAGGACTATTTAGGTTCTTGAGGACATGCTCCGAGCCTGTGTCATTGATTTTGGAGGCTCGTGGGACCAGTTTTTGCCTTTAGCAGAGTTTGCCTACAACAACAGCTACCAGTCCAGCATTCAGATGGCTCCGTACGAGGTGTTGTATGGTAGGCGATGTCGGTCTCCAGTTGGATGGTTTGAGCCGGGAGAGGCTCGATTATTGGGTACGGATCTGGTTCAGGAGGCCTTGGACAAGGTCAGGATTATTCAAGATAGACTTCGTACAGCTCAGTCCAGACAGAAGAGTTATGCAGACCGCAAGTTCAGAGATGTTGCCTTCATGGTTGGTGAGCGGGTATTGCTCCATGTATCGCCTATGAAGGGCGTGATGAGATTTGGGAAGAAGGGCAAGCTCAGCCCTAGGTTCATCGGTCCATTTGAGATTCTTGATCGTGTGAGAGAGGTGGCTTATAGACTTGCCTTGCCACCTAGCTTGTCAACTGTGCATCTCGTGTTTCATGTGTCTATGCTCCGGAAGTATCGCGGAGATCCATCGCACGTGTTAGATTTCAGCACTGTCCAATTGGACAAGGATCTGTCATATGAGGAGGAGCCGGTGGCTATTCTAGACCGGCAGGTTCGACAGTTGAGGTCGAAGAGTTTTCCTTCGGTGCGTGTTTAGTGGAGAGGTCCGCCTCCTGAGGCATCGACCTGGGAGTCCGAGTCCGATATGCGGAGCCGTTATCCTCATTTATTTCCCGACTCAGGTACTTCTTTCTTTTGTCCGTTCGAGGACGAACGGTTGTTTTAGAGGTGGAGAATGTGACGACCCGAAGGGTCATCACCGTAGTTCTTCCTTGTTCCGCGCTTTCGAGGCCTTGAAAACCTCGCTTTTAGTTGCCTCGATTGGCGTGCGCAGTTCGGGCGCGTAGCCGGAAATTTTTAATGTTAGAATATGTGAATTATGTGAAACATTTGATGAATTTTGGTATTAATATGCATAATGTTGACATCGGTCAACATTTTGGGTAAACGGACCCGGACCTGTGATTCGACGGTCCCGAAGCGTCCGTAGAAAAATATGGGACTTGGGCATGTGCCCGGAATCTAATTATGAGGTCCCAAGCCCGAGAAATGAATTGTTGAAAGAAATTGTTTTTCTGAAATTTGATATGAAAATTTGAAATGAAAAGGAGTTAGAAAATATAGGTATCGGTCTCGTATTTTGGTTCCGACGCCCGGTAAAAGTCTTAAATATGTGTTAAGCACTATCTGTAAAGTTTGGCTAAAAACGAACGTCATATGACGTGTTTCGGACTAAAAATGGAGAATTTGAGTTATGAAAGTTGAAGAAAAGAAAATCATGTGTTTGAGGCTTGATCCTATGTATATGATGTTATTTTGGCGATTTGATCGCACGAGTAAGTCCGTAAGATGTTTTTAAGGTTGTGTGCATGTTTGGTTTGGAGCCCCGAGGGCTCGGGTGAGTTTTGAATGGGGCCCGGGAGGTCTTGGACTTAAGAAAATGCAGGTTCAGGTGTTGCAGACACCAGCGCGGCCGCGGTCATTTCCGCGCGGTCCGCGCTGGAGCCGCGCGGCCGCGATGCCTTTCTGTGCGGTCCGCGTGGCTGAGTCTGAGGGTTAGGGTTTCAGGTCAACCAGCGCGGCCGCGCACCAAAATAGTGCAGTCCGCGCTGGAAGGGTTCAGAGAAGCCCCAATTTTTCTCCCACTCGGCGCGGCCGCAACACATTATTGTGCGGTCCGCGCCAGGTCCTCAGAAAGGTATACAAGTTCGGAAATCTCAGTCATTTTCACTTTTCAAAAACCCAAAACCTAAGAGGCGATTTTCCAAACAACCTTTCTTCTCCAAAACGATTGGTAAGTGATTTCTAACTTAATTTCTTTATCCCTTAACATCTTTTAATATAATTTCAACTTCAAATCAAAGATTTTCATGGGGAAAATTGGGTGTTTTGGGTAGAACCTAGGTTTTCTACAAATTGAGAAGTTGGACCTCAATTTGGGGTCTGATTTAAAAACAAATCATATATTTGGATTCATGGGGGAATGGGTAACCGGGTTTTGGTCCGAACCTCGAGTTTCGACCACGTGGGTCCGGGGGTATTTTTGACCTTTTTGGGAAAAACCTTGAAAAATCTATTTTCATGCATTGGTGATGATTCATTTAGTAATTATTAATGTGATTAAGTAACTTATGACTAGATCCGAGCGGATTGGTGGTGGAATCAAGAGGTAAAGCTATACTAGAAGCGTGAGTTGAGTTTGGAGCATTCGAGGTAAGTGTTTGTTCTAACTTTGGCTTGAGGGATTAGGATTTGGATATTATTTGCTACGTGTTAACTGTGGAGTACGGTGTATAGGCATGGTGACAGTTATCTATACACCGGAGTCTAGCATGACCGTGAGTCGTAGTTGCTTTTAAATTCGAAATATGTGAAACAATTGAGCTAATTATTTGCTAATATAATTATGAAGTGATAGTTGAGAAGCAGATGAGTTAAAGAAGGAAGTGTGGTATTTTTCCCTTGCCGGGACCTATTGTTGATTTGTTCTCCCTTGCCGGGATGTTTAATCTTGTTGTATATTCCCTTTCCCCGATTGGTTGTGACTGATGATTGGGTGAGGAAGAGCGATTATGCACGAAGGGTCTTTCCATGCCATGTTTTGATAATTATGCACGAAGGGTCTTTCCGTGCCATGTCTCTAATTATTTATGCACGAAGGGTCTTTCCGTGCCATGTCTCTAATTATTTGAGCACGAAGGGTCATTTTGTGCCTTGATGTGAGAATTATGTGAGTAAAAGCACAAAGGGTGATGCCCGTGTACTATATTTGACAGTTTTGGTGAGAATTGAGAGTAAAAGCACGAAGGTTGGTGCCGTGCAGTTGTTGATTCACTTTCTCTCTTTCATAGATGCTAATTATTCAGTTTCCATCTCTCTGTTCGTTGGTCTTGTATCTAAATTGTTACACCCCACAACATGTCCCCTCCCTATTATCTGTTTAAATTCTGTATATCTTTCCGTTGTTGCACATATATCTGTACAGGTTATTTGAGGTAGGTCTGATCTAGCATCGTCACTACCTCGCCGGGGTTAGGCCAGGCACTTACCAGCACATGGGGTCGGTTGTGCTGATGCTACACTTCTGTGCCCTTTTTGTGCACAGATTCGGGAGTAGCTTACAGACCGCAGTAGCAGTAGATTGGGAGCGTGCCTTCAGTCCAGAGACTCCTAGGTAGTTCGCTGGCGTGTGTGGACGTTGAGTCTCATCTATTTTATTTCTGTTTGTTTTCATTGTATCGAAGCAGACTTCTTATGTATTCTCTTTCAAACTCTTATTTGTATTATCTTATAGTAGTCCGTGAGTATTGTGACACTAAATCTTGGGTAGAGGATGATGTTAATTTTCTGCATTTTCGTTTATTTAATATTAAATTAAGGCTTCCGCTTGAATTTATTGTTTTTATTATTATCTTGTTGAAAATTAGTTGAAAAGGTATGTTAAGGTTGGCTTGCCTAGCTCCGATAGTAGGCGCCATCACGACTCCCGACGGTGGGGAATTCGGGTCGTGACAATAAACCATTAAATAAACATCTAAAATGGATTAAATATCCTATCCCCAATAAAAGGGACTTGCTATCTAGATTATATGACACCAATATATTTTCAAAATTCGATTTAAAATCTGGATATTGGCAAATTCAAATTTTTAAAGAGCATACTTATAGAACTGCTTTTAATGTTCCATTTGGGCAATATGAATAGAATGTTATGCCATTTGGTTTAAACAATGCCCCTTCTGAATTTCAGAAAATTATGAATGATATTTTTAATCCTTATCTAGATTTTATCATCGTTTATATTGACGACATATTAGTATTTTCTAAAACATTGGAGATGCATATTAAGCATCTTGATATTTTTAAGAAAATTGTAATACAAAACGGTTTAGTAATTTCTAAACCAAAAATGAGTTTATTCCAAACAAATGTTCGTTTTTTAGGTCATAATATTTGCCAGGGAAAAATTACCCCAATACAAAGATCAATTGATTTTGCCTCAAAATTTCCTGATGTTATTACTGACATGACTCAATTACAAAGATTTTTGGGAAATTTGAATTATATATCCCCTTTATACCAAAGTTTATCTCGTGATCTAACCCCTCTATATGATAGGCTACAATATATACTACAAGAAAATATATAAGGTAATATATATATATAACATACAATATATACTACAAGAAAATCTATATATATATACATACATAACATACAATATATACTACAAGAAAATTTATAAGATAATATATATACATAACATACAATATATACTACAAGAAAATATATAAGGTAATATATATACATAACATACAATATATACTACAAGAAAATCTATCTATATATATATATATATATAGTATACTATACTAGTATACTATATATACTACAAAACAAGATTTTTCAAAATTCAAAATGAGGGCCCCACCCCCAATGACCACCAACGGCCATATTGCACAAATAGCCGTTTTTTTTTTCAATTTACAAAACTAACCTTCTCTAACACTATAAATACCCCCTCCCTCTTCTTCATTTCAATACTCAATACTCATTTCTCAATCTCTCAATCTCCAATTTTCAAGACTTCAAGTCTCAATCTTAATTTTCAAGTTGCATCATGCCTCGTTCGGAAAGAGTGCACTTATTTGTTTCGCACTACTATGAAGTGCTTGAAGAAAATGAAGAACGCCAAATATTAAAATGCAAGAATTGTGGAAGAGTCTTAAATTTTCGTTCAGGGTGTACCACAGACATTTTAAGGAGGCATATAACGTATTGTGTTGATGGTATTTATCCGCAAATTCGTCTTTAAGATATTTCAACAATTTGTGTTATTTTAAAATTATTAGACGTATTTATGCTTCATGTTGTACTTTCTTATTAATTTATTATGCATGGCAATTTAGTTTTACTATTGTTTTGTTATTTTACTTTTTCGTCAAGCACTTTAATAATTAGATTTCTACATATATATTACATATATATTATTTATATAGCCATGATATGGTTTACAAGAAATTGCCTTAAACAAAAAAAATTAAAAAAAAAGTCCGGAAATAAAAAAGCCAGTTAGGCCCGCTAAGCCCACGAGCCTGACCCATTTAGCCCAGGACCATATGGGCTTAGGCCCGTCACGGGCTGGTTCCACCCGTTGAGCCCACGAAGCCCGGGATCGTGAGGCCCGGGACCGCCAGAGCACAGGCCTGCTAAGCCCAGGCCCGTTAAGACCGGCCCGTTTGGCCCATTTAGGCCCGGGCCCGACCCAAAATACATCATTAGAGACAAGTAGAGGCTTCGTATAGCCATAGTATGCCATAGATTGAACATGGATTCAAAGGATTAAGGCTGATTTTGGGTGACGACGGTTAGGGTTAGGGGTTGGTTTCAGAGATAACCAGAGAGGAGGGGATTCAAGGGCGGCTGTTGGTGAGAAATGGCTAGGTTTTGGGGTCGTTTGAACTAAAAAAGGAAAGGGTTAATTGTGGTCGTCGATCTCTGTGATCAACGACCGAGATTGAAAGGGTTTTTGGGCCGGATCGGGTATTAAGGTTTGGGCTAGGTATGTTTGGGTTAAAATTGGGCAGAGTATTGAGTCCAATTTAGGATTAGAATTGAATATAAAATGGGGCCAGATTTTAAATAGCCAATTTTACCAACTAAATAATTTATAAAAAATTATAAATGAGTACCAAAAATGTCTTTGTGCACTAAAATAATTTAAAATAGTTATTTAATATTTTAAAAATATAAAAAATTATTGTATGCATAAATAAAGTAATTATACATTAGTATGGGCTATTATTGCAAAGATGTGCAATTTAGCTTGAAAAATATAAATGTAATTACAAAAAATGCACTAAAAATATTAAAATACTATGTTGGCATAAATAATGAATTTAAATGGCTAAATCATCGCAAAAGTAGTATGAAAGATGATTATTGGATATTTATATAATACAAAGAGGAGAAATAAATTGATTTGGAGCCTTTAAAACTATAGAAAAATTATAGAAATGATTATGCATGCTTATAACTGCATATATACTATTTTGAAAGTGTGTGTGTGTGTGTGTGTGTATATATATATATATATATTAAAAATATGTATTAAAAATATATGAGGGAAAAATTGGGTATCAACAGCACCAAGTCCAATACGAGATGCGTCACAATATATTGTATATGGACTTGAACCTGTGGGCAACACCAACACCGGCGCCATAGTCAAAGCTGTCTTGAGCTTCTGAAAGCTCGCCTCACACTCGTCTGACCATCTGAACGGGGCACCCTTCTGAGTCAACCTGGTCAACGGGGCTGCTATAGATGAAAAACCCTCCACAAACCGACGGTAATAACCCCCTAATCCCAAGAAACTACGGATCTCTATGGCTGAAGTAGGTCTAGGTCAATTCTGAACGACCTCAATCTTCTTAGAATTCACTTAAATACCCTCTACTAATACAATGTGACCCAAGAAAGCAACTGAACTCAATCAAAACTCACATTTCGAAAACTTAACATATAACTGGCTATCTCTCAGAGTTTGAAGTACGATCCGAAGATGCTGCTCATGCTCTTCTCGACTGTGGGAGTAGATCAAGATATCATCAATAAACACAAT
The DNA here is from genome assembly GCF_000715075.1 of Nicotiana tabacum. Taxonomy (NCBI): domain Eukaryota; kingdom Viridiplantae; phylum Streptophyta; class Magnoliopsida; order Solanales; family Solanaceae; genus Nicotiana; species Nicotiana tabacum. The sequence continues at coordinate 117,382,288 of NC_134099.1, read as the reverse complement.
CACCAATGAATCCAGGTGAGGCTTGAACACCCGGTTCATCAAATCCATAAATATTTTTGGGGCATTTGTCAAGCAAAATGACATTACTAGAAACTCATAATGCACATATCGAGTCCGAAAAGCTGTCTTATGGACACCGGATGCCCTAATCCGCAATTGATGGTAGCCAGACCTCAAATCAATCTTCGAAAACACCTTTGCACCTTGAAGCTTATCAAATAAGTCATCAATCCTCGGTAATGGATTCTTGTTCTTGATGGTGATTTGGTTCAACTACCGATAATCTATGCACATCCTCATCGATCCATTCTTCTTCTTTACAAACAACACCGTCGCACCCCAAGGCGAGACACTGGTCTAACAAAGCCCTTATCAATCAAATCCTGCAACTGCTCCTTCAACTCTGGCAGGGCCATGCAGTATGGAGTAATAGAAATGGGCTGATTTCCCGGAACCAAATCAATACAGAAGTCAATATTCCTATCAGGTGGAATCCCCGACAGGTCTGCAGGAAATACCCCTGGGAACTCCCGAACAACAGGTACAAAGTCCATGGAAGGAACCTCCACACTAAAATCACGAACATAAGCCAAATAAGCCAAACACCCTTTCTCGACCATATGCTGAGCCTTTATATAAGAGATAACCCTGCTGGTAGAATGACCAGGAGTCCCTCTCCCGAGGCAACCCCGACAATGCTAATGTCACGATCTTGGCGTGATAGTCCAGTATAGAATGATAAGGTGGCAACCAATCCATCACCAAAATAACATCGAAATCAACCATATCGAGCAGTAGGAGATCTACGCTAGTCTCAAAACCCCTAATAATAACCACACACGAATGATAGACACAATCTAAAATAATAGAATCCCCTACCGGTTTGGACACATATACGAGAGCACTCAAAGAATCACGGGGCACAACCAAATATGAAGCAAAGTAAGATGACACATAGAAGTATGTAGACCATGGATCAAATAGAACTGAAGCATCTCTACTGCAAACTAAAACAACACCTGTGATACTAGTATTGGATGATTCAGCCTCAAGACTACTGGGAAATCATAACATCGGGGCTGAGCCCGCTACTCTGAACCATATCCCTAGGACGGCCTCCTACTAGTTGTCCTCCACCTTTAGTGGCCTGGCCTCCACCTCTAATGGCCTGATCTCCACCTCTAGCTCCTTGACCCCTACCTCTAGCTGGATGAGCAGGCGGTGTAGTAACTGGTGCTAGAACCATGGCACAAGAACCCTGATTTTGTGACTGAACACCCACAAATCTCGGACAGGTCCTCCGGATATGCCTATACTCACTACACTCAAAACATCCATCCTGATACTACGGTAGTGGAAATTGAGACTGGCCCTGACGGGCCGACTGACCGTGATAATAATCTGAAGAGGAGGTGGTATGATAGGAGCTGGTGGTGCACTATAAGCTGGCTGCCCTGAAGGAGGTACATAAGGATCACGACTCCCTGAAGCTCCATGGGTTGTATGAAGTGCTGATGAAACGACCTGGGAGGATGGCCCCTACCAAAAAAAACCTCGTCCTCCAAATGAGACCCCACTAAATCCATCGGAGTGACACGGCCTCTTGTCAGACCCCTGACAACTCCCCTAAGCTAGAACCATCTCAACTTATCTGGCCACATTGGCTACATCCTGGAAAAAAATCTCACTCCTTGTCTCCTTAGCTATCTGCAATCTGATAGGCTGAGCAAGTCCCTAAATAAACCTCCTCACCCTCTCTTTCTCTGTAGGAAGTATAAGAATAGCATGATAGTCCAAATAAATGAAGCGGTCTCATATTGAGTGACTGACATACTGCCCAACAGAAGATGCTCGAACTGCCTATGATAGTCCTCTCTCAGTGTAATAGGAAGGACTTCTCGAGAAATAGCAGAGAGAACTGGTCCCAATTCAAAGTAGGTGACCTAGATGGTCTAGTCAACACAAAATCATTCCACCATCTCTTGGCAGAACCTGACAGATGAAATGCAGCAAAGTCGACCCCATTAGTCTCCACTATCCCCATGTTTCGTAACACCTCAAGACAACTGTCCAGATAGTCCTGGAGATCCTCTGAAGATGTACCTCCATAGTGAACTAGGAAAAGCTTGGTAAACCTATCCAATCTCCACAAAGCCTTAGAAGACATAGCTGACCCATCACCTGTATGTACTGCAACACCCAGTGGAACTACCCCAATGGGCTGAGCTGCTGGAGTTTGAAACTGAGGTACCATATGCTCCGGAGTGTGGGTAGTGGGAGTTTGTGATCCTCCCCCAGCTCGAGAGACAACTGGTGCTATAGGGAATGTGTCGACCTGAGCAACACTCTCCATAAGGCCAATTAGACTGACCAAATCATACTGAAGTACCGGGGTACTGATGAACCCCTCTGGAACCTGAGTTGGCCCTGCTTGAATGGTCTGGGCTGGAGCCTCCTCATCAAACTCTACTTCAGGCCCCGCTACTGGTGCTGCTGCTCGAGCTCTAGGCTGAGCCCTGCCTCAGCATCTAGCACGGTGTCATCCTCGCCCTCTGCCCCTCGTAGGAGCTGCCACTGGGGGCTCTGGCTACTGCTCAGTTGATGAAGCGGTACGTGTTCTCTCCATCTGTGAAGGAACAAGAGTTCAGAGTTCAATTAGATTTTATAGATCAAGTCGCACAACAAAGAAGAATAGAAGTTAAATTGTTCCTAAACTCTGTAGCCTCTAGGGGATAAGCACAGATGTCTCTGTACCGATCCCTCAGACTATACTCTACTTGTTCGTGAATTGTGAGACCTAGGCAACCTAGTGCTTTGATACCAACTTGTTACAATCCGGAATTCCCACCAATGGTACCATGATGACGCCTAACATCACACTTGCTAGGCAAACCAATGTTAAAGGTTTTATTGACCATTTTCCTTTACATTTCATAGATTAAAATTTAACAAGCTAGAACAAGAAGAATTAAATGTGGAAGTAAGTAAATAACCTTTTTATCCATATACTATTACCAATAACATTGGCATTTCTACCCAGAATCTGGAGTTTACATCTGTTTTGGAGGCAAATAAAATAGTACTATAGAGATGTAGAAGGGGACGCCAAGGCCTGCAGACGCCAACAGGACTACCTTGGATATCCTAACTGTGAACGCTGAAGCCAATCTCTCAATTAGCCACTGCATGCTCCAAAATCTGCACAAAAAGTGCAGAAGGCAGTATCAGTACAACAGACCTCATGTACTAGTAAGTTCCGAGTCTAATCTCGATGAGGTAGTGATGAGGCTATGGTGGGGAAATTATAATTTAACCTACATACAGTGCATATAAAACAGAAAGAAGAACAGAACAAATAAAATAGTAACTTGCGAGGAAGAAATACAGAACTCTGGTATCTCATCAGTACCCAGCTATAACCAATCCTTAAGTGAAAAGCAAAACTGTAGAATAACTTGCATAGTAGAAGAAAGATAAATAAACACATAAACTGATGTCGCGTGCATCACAATCCCACCATATAATCAATATCAATATGAATATTCACCCTTATTACTCCATATCAATCCACCCTTATTCCTCTTGTAGCAATATGCAACTCGATCCCATCGTACAATAGTAATTCACCCTTATTTCTCCTCAATATACCACCCTTATTACTCCTGTTGTGGCGTGCAACCCGATCCCACCATATATTAACATTTTCACCCTTATTCCTCCTCAATATATCACCCTTATTCCTCCTGTTTCAGCGCGCAATCCGATCCTACCATATCAGTACCAATCGCACAATAAGAACATGAATTTCACAATTTAGCTCAAAACTCTCCACAATATTTACACCTCAAACTAAGGCAAACGGAAAGCTGTACAATTATGAAACTTTACTCAAATTATACTACTCAGCGAAACCAATCCAAAATATACAATAAAGCACCGATAACCGACTTGAACCGATAATATTAGATAATAAAACTACGGAATAGATAATACCTTCAACAATGAAAACAATATCTAACAAGTAGCGATTAAGCATAGAAATATCAGTGAAACTTGTAGCAGTTAAGGTAGAAAACAATATATTATGAACGTGAAGATAATAGGAAAAATAGATAAATTGGCAGCACATAGGTACTCGTCACCTCAACTATACACCACAAACATGGATTTTCACATAGCAATTAAGTCGGGGATCCCTAATCCTTCGAGTTAAAGTTAGACACAACACTTACCTCGATCTACAGGCCACTTACTGCTCAATTACCGCTTTTTCTCTAGTTTCCACCTCCGAACAACTAGTATCTAGTCATAATTAACTTAATAACATCAATTATCGCTAAAGAAATCAATTCCAATACATACTTATAAGTTTCCCAACATTTCCCCCAAAAAGTTAAAAACCGACCACGAGCTTGCTTGGTCAAAACTCGAGGTTCAGACCAAAAGTCATTCACCCATTCACCTCCGAGCCCAAATATATAATTAGTTCCAAAATTTGACCTCAAATTGAGGTCTAAATCCCCAAATTTGCAAAATCCCCAATTCTCCCAAAATCCCTAATTTTCTACCCTTAAAGAACAAGATTTGGTGTTGAATTCCCTCTTCAAAAATCGTCACTAGTTCTAGTGATGAACTATGAAATTTGAGAAGAAGTCCCATTTTTATTCTGTTTTGAAAATCATTGGACAAGTCTTCATCGCGTTCGTGAGAGACCTGCCACGATCGCGATGCACAACGGCCAGAAAGGCCTTTGCGTTCGTGAAGAGTTGCACGCATTCGCAATGGTCTGTCCCTCCTTACCTTCGTGTTCATGAGCCTAAGCTCGCATTCGCGTAGAACAACTCGATGATTCCCAACCCACCTCCAATACACTACGCATTCGTGTCAAGCTGGTCCGTTCACAAAGAGCAAACCCCGAGTGCTCCGCATTCGCGACCAAGGCTTCGCGTTCGCGTAGAACAAATCCATCCCTAGCCTAGCTTACACTTCGCGATCCTGAGTGGTTTCGCGATCGCGAAGCACAAAATAGCAGCACACCGGAAACAACAAACACACCAGATTTTCTAAGTGTAAATCATCCCGTAGCCTATCCGAAACACACCCGAGCCCTCGGGGCTCCAAATCAACCATGCACACAAGTCTTATAATATCATAAGAACTTGCTCGTGCGATCAAATCGTCAAAATAATACCTAGAACTATGAATTTAGCACCAAATTGAATGAAATTTTCAAGAAAGTTATAAAACTTCTAACTTCTCAACCAGACATCCGAATCACGTCAAATCAGTTTCGTTTCTTACCAAATTTCACACATATGATATAAATATCATAACGGACCTGTACCAGGCTTCGAAACCAAAATACGGACCCGATACCAACAAGATCAAACATTACCAAATTTCTTTAAACCATTATAATTTTAGTCTTTCAATTTTAATCAAAAAATTCATATCTTGAGCTATCGACCTCGGAATGCTATTCCGAGTATATGCTCAGTTTCCATATTTTACTATGGACCCACCGGGACCATCAAAATACATGTCCGAGTTTGTTTACTCAAAATATTAACCGAAGTCAATAAAATAAACTTTTTAGGCCAAAAATTATTATTTTAGCAATTTTCCACATTAAAGCTTTCCGAAAACGCGTTGACTGCACATACAAATCGAGGAGGAATATAATGAGGTTTTTTAAGGCCTCGGAATACAGAATCGAGTTCTAAAACATAAGATGACCTTTTGGGTCATCACAATTAGACTTTCAAACTTTAATTTTTTATCAAAATTTCATATCTCGAGCTAGGGACCTCAGAATTCGATTTAGGGCATATGTCCAGGTTCCAAATTACGATATGAATCCATCGAGACCGTCGAAACATGAATCTAGGTCTGTTTGCTCAAAACGTTGACCGAAGTCAATTCAATTTAACTTTTAAGTCAAAAATTCTTATTTTTATCAATTTTTAACATATAAACCTTCTGGAAAAACACTTGTACTACTCACTCAAATTGAGGAAGGCTAAAATAGGATATTTAAGGATTCAGAATACCGAATTTAGTTTTAAAAGATGAGATGACCTATCAGGTCATCACAAAATGCTTTGCTGCAAGCTGGATACTCTTAGAGCTCACATGATCATTCACTTTTTACCAAGAAAAGTATCAAGAACATTGTGATCATCCTTGTGTATGTGGATGATCTGTTGATAACTGGGAATTCTCACAGTATGATTACAAAAGTCAAGCAGATTTTTCACCACAATTTCAAAGTGAAAGATTTGGGGGAACTTAGATATTTTCTTGGGATAGAGGTGTTGAGATCGCAAGGAGTAATTGCATTGAACCAGAGAAAATATGCCATGGAGCTTATTTTAGAGGTAGGTTTGAGTGGTTGCATGTCAGTTGCAACTCCAATGCAAATCAATCATAAACATACTATTGTGTACTATGACAACGATGTTGGGAACACAAGAGATAATTTATTGGAGGATGTTGGAAGCTACCAAAAGTTGATAGAAAAGCTGCTTTATTTGACTATCACAAGACCAGATATAAGTTTTGTTGTGCAAGTGTTGAGTCAATTTATGCAGAATCCTAAACGATCACATATGGATGCAGCTTTGAGAGTGGTGAGATACATCAGGGGATCTTCAGGCTTGGATGTATTGCTGAAAAAAGGTGAGACAAACAACTTAACAGTATTTTGCGACTCATATTGGGCAGCTTGACCAATTACTAGAAGGTCGACCGCATGGTACATTGTCAAACTAGGAGACTCCTTGTTGTCCTGGAAGTCCAAGAAGCAACAAACAATCAGCAGAAGCTCAGCAAAAGCAGAATCTAGAAGCATGGATGCAACAGTTGCAGACGCAGTTTGGATGGTTGGGCTGCTAGAAGAACTGGTAACAATGTGATCAAACCAATACATTTATACTGTGACAACAAAGCTGCTTTGCAAATAGCAGCCAATCCCATATTTCACGAGAGAACAAAGCACATAGAGATTGATTGTCATTTTGTGAGGGAAAGGATCAAGATATGACTCATCACCACTAAATAATTTTTAGAAATGACTATTGTTGGAGGCTTATTGTTGGGCATAACTATAATTTAGCTAATTATATTCTGTGGCTACTAATTGCTTGCTATGGAATGTATGTCGCTGTATTCAATTCGGTTGTATACATTGTATTCAATTTGGATATATTCGTTCTTATATATTTTACATTGTATTAACTTTCACTGTATTGAATTCATTTGTATTGAAACAATAAAAAATCAGGAAATATGGTGTATAATATTCTATTCAATTCAGCAGTATATACTGTATTCAATTCCGCTACATTCATTCTTAACTATTTTATAATACATTCAATTTTACTGTATTCAAACAACAAAAAATAGTGACATTCGGTTGTATTCAATTCACCGTATTCATTCGTAGATACTTTTACACTCTATTCAATTTACTATATTTAATTTGGTCCACAAAAAAAAACCTTCACAATACATAAATGCAGGAAAATATTTAAAAAAATAAACTGTATTTGCATTAAAAAATACAATATATTTGTATCATTGTATATGACTCAATAGCAAAGAAGAGAAGAAAGTTCGCCGGAGATGACATCTTCTGGCCAAGCATAATACTGTATACATTATATTAAAACTAAAAAATAGAGACGAACAAAAATTTGGCCAGATATGAGAGTGCACTATTACATTGTATCTACCAAAATCGGTCAAATGAACAAAAATCTGGTCATAATATGTATTTCATTGTATTTAATTAGGCCACAAGAAATAAAATATACTCAAATCCGAGAAAAATACACTCGGATCTGAGAAATTCGGTCGGTTAGCCAGAGATGACAACGGCGATGGAGCTAAAAACGAGGCCGATCTGGATTGAGGAATTTGAGGTACTAAATTTGGGGAATTTTCATAGCGGGAGAGTGAGGAGAGAGTACAAAGCAGAAAAAATAAATAAAAAGGAGGTCGGACGGCAATGTTCCGACGAGTTAGGCTGGTGGTGGTTTTCCCGCGAGATTGTAATACCAGAAAGATAGAGAGTTTAAGGGAGATAGGGAGGCGGCTAGGCTACAGTATGAAGATAAAAGGAGGAAGAGAGGAAAAAATTACTTTAGAGTCAGAATCCCTTAGAGAGGGTATTTGCTATAAAACCAAATATGTAGCTAAGTATTATAATTAGTTTAAAGTATATTTATTTATAACAGATATGGTGCATTATTTAGTTATAGCATATAAAATTTCCTAGTTAAAATTGAAAGTCAATCAATCATTGTTTTGTGAAAGGGAGCCAGTAGCGTCTCTAAAAGTAATATTAGTCCATAAACTGGCAATTTTGAATTTATTTGGTTTATGTTCTTTAGTTGGTTCTTTCTCCTTATTTTATGTTGGGGTGCTCTCTAATATGTTGCTTTGATTTCTCTCTTTTTCTGTTCTCAAAAGTCAAAGGATGTGGTTTTTCTTAATTTGCCGATATCTCTAAAATTGAGTTATGGTTACGAGCAGAGTACTTAACAGATATGATAGTTGCGAGCCTCCACAATAATTTAAAGGCTACAAGGTGGAAATTAAATTTAAGTTTTTTTTAGAACTTCTTTATACTAATGATTAGATAGTTATTACTTTGTTCGGTCACATGTTGATCGTTTTGATAAACTGAATTTATTTTTGATATATTTGGCGTTTTAGGTTAAAAAGTCACTTGATCTATCCATATTGTTTCAATTAGGTTAGTAATTCTTGTGTTCCACTTTAATTAATTTTTTTGGTTATTTTCACACATTTAAGGAATCCACCTTTTAACATTAATTAACAATAAAATTAAAGTTCATTGAAATTATAACAAATATTCTAGGCTCTTTACTCCAAGAGCAACTTTGAAAAAAAGAAGTTAATTTTCTCTTGATATCCAAAAAATTCAAATATTAAATCACAAAAAAAGGCCAAAAAATCAATTAAAATGGATCGAAGGAATATTAATTAAGTAGGATGTTTAAAGAAAAAGAAATGATAATTTGAATTTTTTTTTATGACTAGAGCTATTAAATATTTTTGTGTAGTGTGGTGCGGAGGTAGTAATAACTTATTATAAGTTACTTACTAGACTTTTGCGACAGCTGCGTGACTAGTAAACATTAACACAGACCAAATGACGATCCAAACTGCATTTGTCTGTACAAGCTCTTGCATATGCAAACTTAGGAAAGATTTTTTTTTTCTTCCCTTTTTCTTTCTTTTGTGCAAATTTTTAGAAAGTTGAATGTGTAATTCATGATACATAACCGTAGGGATTTGGTACTAATTTTGGTGTAGTAAATGTTAAAGGGAGTGCCAAAATATAAGTCTAAAGACAAATTGTTAGTTGCCGGAGACAAGCGCGGAGTTGGAACCATTGAATAGATTTCTCTGGTTATGGTCCTCTTCTAGCTGCTTTTGAAGCTGAACATTTGCTTCTAAAAACAACCTACTTACTTCATCATCCTCTGGATTTTCTTGCATCAACACTTGACAATCTTGAATAGCTGCCTTCCATCTTTCCAACTGTATCACCATATATACAAAAGAAGTAAACAAGTAGCCCCTCAGTACAATTTTATGTGGTGATGTTTGATTGAGCACAAAATATAAAAAATTAGAGAAGACTTTTGACATGTAAGCCAAATATATATACTCCAAGTACCAAAATTATCCCATAAAATGAGTGACGGTGAAAATATCACATATCTTTTTATTTAAATGAGTGGTGGTGAGTAGGGCTGTCAAATTTGGCCCAAGTCCAAATGACCCACCCAATCCACCAAAGGTTGGGCTAGTTATTGACCCGTTCATTTATTGAACTCACCCTATCTTGACCAAACTCATCTCAACCCAATCATATCAACCCATTTAAAGTTGGGTTAATTTTTTAGCTCAAATTGATCCATGGGTACTTTGCCAAAATATCTTAGAATATATATATATATTTTTTGGGTTTGATACGTTATATATGACCATAACAAAAGGAAAAAAAAGTCTTATTTTGTAATTATACAATTCATAAGAAAACAACACATTTTAAATAAAATCTTGATAAGAATTGGGGCAGGTTGTGTTATGACCCAAAATTTAGCCCATTTTGGTCCAACTCACCTTAGCTCAAATAATTTTTGGGCGGATCAAATATTGATTCAATCTATTTTGACCCGCCTAAAATTTGTCCAACTCACCCATTTGACACCACTAGTGGTGTGGATCCCAAAAAATTATGTCATTTTTTGGAGATATTAAAAAGAAAGTTTATCATATGAATTGGACAGAGGGAATATACTATTCTTATTACGAGACGCGACTTACTTGGCAATTGCAGCCCAACTACATAGGTAAAGTAAACTAGGCACTAAGAATTACCTTGATGTTGCAATCAGCTCTTCGCAGTCTAGCCTTTACATAGGAAGGACGTAATGCAAGAGCTGCAGTACAATCTTCTACTGCTTTTTCGAATTGTCCTAGCTTGAACCGGCAAGCTGCTCTGTTAAATAGCAGAATAGAATTGTATGGCTCTCGTTCTAGTCCTTCAGTGTACACGGAACAAGCCTCTGAGAATTTATTTTCTTTGAAAAGCTCATTGCCCTTTAACCGAGCTGATGCCAACCCTCTAATTCTCCTTATTGTTGTGTTAATTACTTCATTGCTTTTATCCAACTTCACTGCTTCTTGAGTTGCAACCATGGCATCCTCAAACTTGCCTATAGTTGCATAGGCCTCAGCTCGAACTATTAACAAATATGCTGTTTTTGCTGAACCGAAAAGGCTAGTACACAGCTCAGTTTGAAAATCAGGTCCATTCTGAATTGTAATGTATGCTTCCTCATGTCTATGCAACTTCAACAGGCTTCAGCTCTCATGACAAAGATCTTTGATTGTAATAAAGTAAAAGGAAAAAGTTAGAATCTTTAAGCATCTAATTTACTTTATTAGACATGTACAATAGGTATTAACTGGTTAGTTCAACCTGTGGAGCTGAATCTGCTCCTAAGGAGATTGAATTATGTGTTTCCTTAAGCAATGTGTTGTAATCTCTCAGCGTCTGTGCTTCTTTGCATTTTATGATTGTCGCTTAATATCATGAGCCTCAGCAATGTCCTTCTTGTCAGCTTTCCGTCCCGATTGTTCATAATGATCTATTGCTTTCTCAGCATCTCCGAGTCTGTTGAAATGAATAATTTTTCGAGTACGTGAATGAAATTAAAAAACACCATCTAAGAAAAATATCTATCTTCTCAAAATATAGTACCTGAGGTATAGTCTAGCAAGACGAAAATGTGCATTGTGATAAGAAGGATCTAGCCGAATGGCCTCTCTGCATGCGAGCACTGCCTCAATTATGCGGCCTAAACTCATCAAAGCTGCACTTTTATTACTATAATAACAAGCATTTTTTGAATCAATTTCAATTGCTTTGATTATATAAAGCCAATGCCTCCTCAAACTTTCCCTGTCTATACTGCTCATTACCTATGGACTTGAGTACATCAGGGTCTAGTTTGTTTGCAGAACCGCGAAATGTACTCCCGGATTGATGGCTTCTTACACTAGGTTGCCTTACTATGTTTCCCATCAAGCCACTGCCTTTTTTCTGGCTGGTGTTTATGTTACTAGAGGGATTTTGGTTCCCCTGCAACTTCAAGTTTCCCAAGTGGCTTAATTTGCTAACATTGCCTGTTGAACTGCGATTCAACGTTCCATTTGTCCTGGATTTTCGATGACTAAAGATTGTCATGCTCAAATCAGTTGAGGTAAAAGTTGGTTCTCTTCTAAGCTTTTGTGTGTATGCTAAGTTCACAACTTGTGATATCCTGCTCACACTAGAAAAATTGGATGATGCTTTATTCGATTTTCTCATACCATCTGATGAAGATCTTCTAATATTATTCTGTTCACAAGAAGTCGAATTCCTCGGACTGTTTAAGGATGATTTTCTGAATGGTTTGTCACCTAGTTTTGGTGAAGGCTTAGTTGATTTCCTGGAGTCCAAACATGCCTTACCACAAGAGCTGCTTCGCCAGTTTCTTGAATTCCTGACAGCATTGGTGTCAATGGACTTGGTTGGAATTGGTGGTGCTGTTGATTTATTTGGCTTAGTATTTCTTGGGAAAAAAACACCCATTAGACCACAACCCAATTCTTTTTCTACTGAACTATCTGCATTTTCTGATATGGTTGATTGACCACTTTTTCTAGTTTTTTCCATCTCCACAGGTTGTAATGGAAACTGATCACTGATCCCAACTAATAATCAAAAAGATGAAGAATGAAAATAGGAGACTTTATCCAAAGTGAAGTAGTGATGAATTTATAGAAAAGGGGTCAACTAGATTAAAATTAAATACTCGAACATAATCCTATCTAATAGACACATGGCCCCAAAAAGGGAAAGAAATCTTTCAAGATAAAACTTGAATGTGAAGGGTTCAATGTGATAGGGCTGTTTCTTATTGAAGATATTTTGCCGCTAGAGGCCTGCGTAATAAAAATTACATTTTGTTCTTCCAGCCTTTCTCTATTAATTACCAAGAAATCATGAAATAATATTCAATTCTATTCAGACCAGCTTGTTGCTTTTTGATATTCTACGTGCAAACCGGCTTCATGCACCATACACCGTAAAACATTATTTTGCTGTTCGACTAAGTAGTCAATCCAAAAATACTCTTGATATATGATCTGATATTAGCCATTTTGAGTTAAGCACATATGGTTTTTCTATAAAAGCATCACATTGTTAACGTTTTCTTTATTGCTTAGCTTCCAATATGGAACTTTTTTCAAACACCCAACAATCTTTCTCTTGCGCTAAGTGCTCATCATAAGTACGGTTGCCATCAAATTAACATCCAATATATATAAAAAAGCAAGGTGTTTCTCGAGTTAATAATACTCTATCAAGAAACAGACAAAAGAACTAAAAATCTCAATCTGATTAGTCGGGTAGTACAACTAACTGATTAACTTCATAAAATTTGTAAAACCCAAATAGTGATGTTTTGGAACTCTAGTTATATGTGTCATTATCTTCACCTTCAGGCAACCGACCTAAATTCCAAAGAACTATTCAAAAAAAAACTAGGCCTGCATGCTTTTAAGATATACTTTTTTGCTGCATGCATGGTCTTACAAATTAGTCGTTGGGTGCCGGCTTGCCAACACCACAATCAATTATAGAACGGCAGGTCTGATCGAAGTGAATGAATCGGGAATATCAGTACGAAGCCATGTGTTTCTCATTCTTGTAATTGGGCCCGTGATTAACGGCAGATGTTGTATGTCTACGCCCATAATTTGAATGGACATCAAACCGATCACAAAATAAGTGGCCTTTGGACATAAATTTGATTGAAATTGAAAAAGAATTGAAGTTATGCTGAAAAATAATTTTAAAAATAAATTGTGTTTGTACGTGCATTTTACTTGGAAATAAAATTTTGTGAGTGGAAAAAGAAATTTCACCAAAAAATGGATTTTGAAAATCCTTCTTCAAAAACTTTTCAAAAACTAATCAAATTTCATGAACAAACAATGTTTTCAAAATTTCATTTGAAACAAAGGGCAGCTCGGTACACTAAACTCCCGCTATGCACGAGATTCGAAAAAGAATCGGACCACAAGAATCTATTTAAAACAAAGTAAAAAATAAATCTATGTCTAGACCGGAGCTTAGCCTTTTGTAGGTGAAGCCTTCTAGCGTATAGGTGAAGCCTTTTGATTTCAATACGGGCATGGACTTTGAGAAGACTACCTTTATTTTTAAATGCTTGAAACAAAAAGAAAAAAATGAAAGTAATAATGACTAGTGAGGTAGCAAAGTATAATTGAGTAATTTGTATTTGTTTTAAAATAAAAACTGTAAAGTAAATAAATTCAAGAATAATAGAGAGAGAGGTTGATATATTATTCAACTTCAAACTGATTACAGAAAGCAGCTATGAGGCTTTTCAGGAAGCTGCTTGTAAGCTGTCTGCATGAGCTGCTTGCAACCTGCTTGTTTAATAAGAAGCTGTTGTAAGTCATTTCATTGAGTTGCTTGTAACCTGTCTGCATCAGCTACTTGTAGATAAACTTCAATGTAGTACTGAATGGATAATCTTCTTCAGAAATATTATCTACATCAGAGTAATAAATGGACATCCACAATATAATATTTTCATAACACTTCCCCTTGGATGTCATTTAAAGATAATGTGCCTCGTTAAAATCTTATTAGAAAAAATCCAGTGGGAAAAATCCTAGTGAACAAAAAAGAGTACACATATTTAGTAATACGCATTTCTAGCTGCCTCATTAAAAACCTTACAAGAAAAACCTCATGGGGAAAAATCTTAGTAAGGGAAAAAGAGTACAGTGCGTATTTAACTCCCCCCTGATGAAAATCTTGTTTCAAATATTTGAATCTCCGCATTTTAATCTTATATATCATCTTCTCAAAAGTTGAAGTTGGCATAGATTTAGTGAACAAATCCGCCGGATTGTCACTTGAACGGATTTGTTGCACATCAACGTCACCATTTTTCTGAAAATCATGTGTGTAGAATAATTTTGGTGAAATATGTTTTGTTCTATCTCCTTTTATAAATCCTCCCTTCAATTGGACTATGTATGCAGCATTGTCTTTGTATAAAATTGTGGATCTTTTATCCAACCCACATTTTTCCTGAATAAAATGAAACGTTGATCTCAACCATACACATTCCCTACTTGCTTCATGAATATCTATTATCTCAGCATGATTTGAAGAAGTAGCAATAATAGATTGCTTTGTGGAGCGCTATGATATGACAATACCTCCACATGTAAACATATACCCGATTTTAAATCGAGCTTTATGGGGATCAGATAAATAACCTGCATTTGCTTAACCAATACGATTTGCACCACTTTTATTAGCATTGGCAAGATATATAAGTGCATCCATTGAACTGAAATAGAGTATTTCAGGACCAAGGAGTTCCCCATCCTCTTCTGGAGGTTGGAACGGATCCTTATTTACTTCAAGTGATTGAACAACTATTGGTGTACTCAATGGGTGTGCTTTGTCCATGTAAAAGCATTTTAAGACCCTTTCTGTATAGGCAGATTGATGGATAAAGATTATGTCTGCTAAATATTGAATTTATAGACCAAAACAAAGTTTTGTCTTTCCAAGAACTTTCATCTCAAATTCTTTCTTAAGATATTCAATTGCCTTTTGGAGCTCTTCTAGAGTTCCAACAAGATTTGTGTCATCAATATAAATAACAAGTATAACCTTCTTTTAGTAAATATTCACTGAGGCGATTATACCACATGTGCCCAGATTGCTTTAAACCGTACAAAGACCTTTGTAATATGATCAAGTACATTTCTCGAGACTTTGAACTATATGCTTCAGGCATTTTAAATCTTTTAGGAATCTTCATATAGAATTAATCAAATGAGTCATATAGGTTATGACTTACATTTAAATGTCATGACATCTTCAGGTGTTTGGACTACAGGTCCGATCCTCAGAATCTTTTACAATATTGTGCACTATATTGTATCAAATATATCGTCGACGATCATTTTGTATCGGTTTGCAAGCGACATAACTTGTTGAGATCTCATCACTTTCTTTATTTTCAGGTACCTGAACTTCTTCAGGAGTTTCATGAAATGTTATGTCGTGGGCTCTTCTAGAGCTTATTTCCTCCTTATTATGATCATTTTGATCATTTTCTCCTATCCTTTTCAAGGATTATTACCTTTGGAACCTATTGGTCTACCACACTTCATGCGTACAATAAACTCCATCCTTCAGGGACTTTAATTTTAATAGGAGCATTTGCAGCAGAAATATGATATTTAATTTTGGATCAACAAATGCTTCTGGCATTTGACTTGAATTATCTTCTGAGTGAGGATAATACTAATGATAATTCGATTCATATAATGTATTTTTCAACTGCTTATTCCATCCCCTAATGTTAGAAAACTAACATATATCCCAAAATATTTTTGGGAAACCTATCTTTGTGTATTGTGGTAGAGAAATTAATCATATACCATGCATCAAAAGTTATTATATAGTAAAAATATTTGGTTTCTGATCCTAAACCAATTGTGAGGGGAGGACTTATCATATATTGTTGGTCTGATGCATACAAGTGTTGTTGTATGCAATTTAAAAAAATCTTAGACCAACACATGAAGCTTTGTTCTCATAAGCAATAATTTAGCCATTAATAGGAGGTATTCAATGCTAAAACGGCTTGGATATAAACCAGCGTTATTAAGATGAGCTGTCTTGATTTCATAATCTGAAAATTATGCTCTTATTTGAGAAAAGCAATTTCAAATGCCAAACTGCAGGTTGACAATAATCACACATATAACCATCTCATATATGCATCTATAAGTGGTTCATATGATAGGTGAATGGGCCCGTATTCACCTTTTATATATTTCAGAATCAGAGGTCTTAGTCCCAACTTTAGATGGTATAATCAATTTATTATGAGAACAAACAACACAACAGAATTTTTGAAGAATCTTCTAGTTCTTCAGTATGCTTATCTGAATTCTCAAATAGCTCATTTAATAATGACAAATGAATACTTCAAGTTTATCATGACATGTGCTATCTCTTAGTAAACTTCTGGTTTACTATGGCATAAACTTTTGCAGTAGTAAACTTCTGACTTACTGTGGCTACTTTTGCTACAGTAAAACTTTTGGTTTACTGTGATACATGATATAATATAAATTAAACAATAAGGCGGGTAACTTTTCATATACATATTATTTTACCCCCTATGATTGTGGAAGCATGAATATTTTTAATCTTCCAATCATTCGTAGTCTCAATATGATAGCCATTTGTATTAGTAAACTTCAGGTTTACTACAACATATGTTTTAACCATAATCATACAGTATGAATGACATATTTGTATATAAGCTCTTCCAGAGCCTTCATTTATTATCCATAATCTGATATTTATCGAACACTACTAGTGTCATATGTCTTCTAGACAAACAGTTAGCTCTTCAGGAGTTGTTGATGTATTTTGTACTATCAAATATTGCTCAGACACTTTTGGTATCATGAGAGAAAATCACAATCAAATGAACATTATAAAGACAATTCTAAATTTATAAATATAAGAAATTAAGAATTTCAGTATTTTTACCACCAAATTTATGACAAATATCTCCCTCGAAGAGAAATGCCATTAACATCTGAATATTTTATATCAAAGCTGTAATCACATAGTCTTTACATCCTTCAGGGAAAGATACATGAGTTGTTATTTCCTTCAGGGAACTCGATTACTAACCATAACATATTAATGTGGTTGTAGTAGAAAGCATTCTACAAGAATACTTTTGCCTTGGAATGATATTTAATAAAATTATCCAAGATATTTTATGCACAACGGGTACGTGCGACAATGATCTTTATGCCACAAAAACAAGATTTATATCCTTTGTTATTCTACCTCTTCAGGAGGTGAGTTGTGGTATTTCTTTATTTACTGCAGGGAATGAAAATGTGCTTCAAAAATAACTTTAAATAGTTTATTATTTTATTTAAGCACAGAAAGACACAGTTTCACAATATCTTCCTGCTCTAGGAGAAAATTTCAACTATATTACTTCTTAAGGAGCAAATTTAAAATACGAAAAATTGAGTATATATTCTCTCAATCATATTACGTCTTCTCGAGGTGAATCGTAGTATATTTGCATCAAGGGCGCGTTCATATTTATGGCTTTATTAATATTGTCACATTCACTTCAGGGAATGGATTAATATTATCAAAAGTTCTCATCCTTCAGGAAATCGAACATAATTATCTAAACGCGCATTAATCACATCAAATTGTGATGCTTCAACCTCTTTTAAAATATTTACTACTTCAGGAGCAAATCGAGGCGTGCGTTTAATATAGAAAGTATTTATGTAGCTTATCTTCAATTGTAACCATAGAAAGCCTAAATTATCACTTTTGGTGGTCATAGGCATATACCACTTCTGGAGGTTAACAAAATTTAGTTACAATGAGATATACAAAATATAACCACTTCTGGTGGTTGTATATTTCTTGCAAACTCTGCTGGAGTTTAAGTGGATCTAACAATGTTATCCACTTTGTAATCCTTTATTAAGATAATTAGGATGAAAACAAATACCAAAATAGGTATTTTATACGTAGCATATAACCAAGCAAGCGATGATAAGGATATTAAACCAAATATAAGCAAAAGACTCAAGTTACTTTACACAAATTTGGCCACTCCAGACGTAAGTGATATCCATATCTCTACCAGCAAGAAGAAAAGCTCACCACCTCAAGGATATAATCTACCTTATGATGCTTGGAATGAACAAGATCTAACCACGGACATAAGAGCTTTGCCTTACATCGGAGATGAACACTGAAATAAAAATTAAATTTGATGTAAGTGCTCAAAATGGCAGAGTCTCGTGCTGATAACGTGTTATAAAATAAAAACTGTAAAGTAATTAAACTGAAGGGAAGTAGAGAGAGAGAGAGGTTGATATATTATTTAACCTCAAACTGATTATATAATGAACTGAAATCTTATCTATTTGTAGAGGAAAGGAAGCAGCTGCGAGGCTTTTCAGGAAGCTGTTGCTAAGCTGTCTGCATGAGCTGCTTGCAACCTGCCTGTTTAATAAGAAACTGCTGCAAGTCATTTCATTGAGTTGCTTGCAACCTGCCTGCATCAGCTGCTTGTAGATAAACTTCAATGGAGTACTGAATGGATAATCTTCTTCAGGAAGATTATCTACAACATAGTAATAAATGGACATCCACAATGGATTGGTCAAAATTTGACCGCTACGGTCGATCCAGCCGACATCCCACCCAAGCAGCGAAGTAGTGAAAGCCGACATGGTTTATTTCAAATCCAGTACTCGCCATACCCGCCAAGTCAAAAAAATAACGCTCAGGGGACGACGGAGGCGGACGTAGTATGAAAGTGTATCAAACCAAGCACATAGAAAAGATTCCCTAACTATATATATGGGGGAAAGATCTTCTGGAATGGGGGGTAGCTTATCTCTCTCTCTCTCTTTCCTCTCCTCTGTAACCTTCATAGCAAAAGGAAGAACAAAGCAATCTCCAAGAGGATATGTAAAATGGTTTCCTCCATTTATTAATGGGAGACAGAATGAAAAATATCAATATCTTTTTGGTCAAACAATTTGGTACCGTCTGTTGGGATTTCTTAGTGAAATTTCCTAGTCTCTTCTAGATCAAAAACTGAAAACATGATTACCCACAGAAAAGAGCGCTAATGCAAAGCCCAACCCACGCAGGGCAAAAGCACAACATAGAAAGGGAAAGAGAGCTGAATACAGTCACCGAATTTTGAAACCATCGCCCTATCAACCGTTGAAATGCCAGGCAGAACGAGCAACATTATAAATCCACCCTCATTTACCGACTCATCGGATGGGGGTAAGGAAAATATCATTTTGACTCACCTTCTGCTCTTTGCACAAACGGTAACACAAGCGTTGTGCGGGCGAGCGAGCAAAGAAGCATCTCAACCGGAGAATGGGAAACTACTACAAAACAACCAAAATATTGCCCATATGATAATCCATTTTCTAGAAAATGATGCCCCTTAAGCTGTACTCTCTTTCCCTCACCTAGGAGTCGCCCCAATAAGGTTTTCCCGGGAACTTAGGGACAGAGTCGACGAGGGAGACATTCCAAAGTTCAAAGTGTAATTCATCGTCCCGCCCACCAATGACATCTCCAGACCGGAGAGCGAAAAGATTAGACAAGGAAACTCCAATGTATGCACAAAACGAACGTGAGCAAAACATCAACGTTTCATACTCTCCAACATTACACTCTCCGATGCAAACAAAATCATGCGAACTGGGACTCACCCAGGAAGCGCAGAGGTCGAGCAGAACTGGGACTCCCCTAGAGGATACCTAATTCTCCAAAAAATTGGGACTGACGACGGGTTAATATTTCGACGAAAGTTTGAAATAACACCCTAAAGGCCAAGGGACTTCGCCAAAAAAGATGTGTTCGACCTCGATTGAACAACGACAGGTTAATATTTCGATGAAAGTTCAAAATAACACCCTAAAGGCCAAGGGCCTATGCCAAAAGAGGTGTGTTCGACCTCGATCTAACAACGACGGGTTAATATTTTGACGAATGTTCGAAATAACACCCTTAAGGCAAAGGGCCCTTGCTGAAAAGAAGAGTTCGACCTCGATCGAACAACGATGGAATAATATTTTGACAAAAGTTTGAAATAACACCCTTTAGGCCAAGGGCCCTCGCCAAAAAGAAGAGTTCAACCTCGGTCGAACAACGACGGGTTAATATTTCGATGAAAGTTTGAAATAACACCCTTAAGGCCAAGGACCCTCACCAAAAAGAAGAGTTCGACCTCGATCGAACAACAACGGGTTAATATTTCGATGAAAGTTAGAAATAACACCCTTAAGGCCAAGGGCCTTCGCCAAAAGAGATGTGTTCGACCTCGATCGAATAACGACAAGCTAATATTTCGACGAAAGTTCGAAATAACACCCTTTAAGGCCAAGGGCCTTCGCCAAATGAGATGTGTTCGACCTCGATCGAACAACAACAAGTTAATATTTCGATGAAAGTTAGAAATAACACCCTTAAGGCCAAGGGCCTTCGCCAAAAGAGGTGTGTTCAACCTCGATCGAACAACAACGGGTTAATATTTCGACGAAAGTTTGAAATAACATCCTTAAGGCCAAGTGCCCTCGCCAAAAAGAAAAGTTCGACCTCGATCAAACAACGACGGGTTAATATTTCGACGAAAGTTCGAAATAACACCCTTAAGGCTAAGGGCCTTCACCAAAAAGAAGCGTTCGACCTCGATCGAACAACGACGGGTTAATATTTCGATGAAAGTTCGAACTAACACCCTTAAGGCCAAGGGCCTTCGCCAAAAGAGGTGTGTTCGACCTCAATCGAACAATGACGGGTTAATATTTCTGCAAAAGTTCGAAATAACACCCTTAAGGCCAAGGGCCTTCACCAAAAGAGGTGTGTTCGACCTCGATTGAACAACGACGGGTTAATATTTCGACGAAAGTTCGAAATAACACCCATAAGGCCAAGAACCTTCGCCGAAAAAAGAAGAAGTTCGACCTCGATCAAATAACGACAAGGTAATACTTTGACAAAATTTCAAAATATTCCTAAGGCCAAGGGCCATCAGAAAATAAAAGGGAAAGAAAGACTGAGACTCATGACGGGATAATGCTTCGATATAAGCTCGAAAGTAACATCCATACGGCTAAGGTCGTTATAAAAAAAGAGTTCGATACCATTCAGACTATGATGGGATAACATCCCGACACATATTCAAAAACACCGTCCCGCCAATGAAAGCCGTCATCAAGATCCCATTCAATCCGAATGGCACTAAATTCCCAAAGAGTAGGGAACTCATCATGCAGGAATCCACTTTGCCTTGAAGTCATGAAAAGCAAAACAGAGAAAAAGTGCAAGGCATATAACAATGAAACATTTCTCTTTATACAAAGTCACTCTGCAAATAGTCGCAAATTATATGCGGCTTGAACCAACAGTCTAAAAAAAAGAGAAAAACAATGACAAAAAAAGAGACAGAAAATAGATAAAGACATCAATTCTTTTACTCGGCGTCATCATCACTACCCTCTTCACCACCATCTCCAGGAAATCTTCCCTCGTCATCCGCACCCTCATCAACTTCTGGCATCACAGAGTCATATCCAAAATTAACATGATCCCCCCGCGCCTTTGGCCGTGCTCCTTCATATGTGGCCTCAGTAACATTGCCCACCTCCCACAAACTCTTATATATATCCCGCCGGGCTTCAGCATGAACCCAAAGCTTTTGCAAGTGGTGGGGAATAGCGGCGGAGGAAGACTTGATTTGAGCCAACAGTTGCTCCTTTTCGACCTCCAGAGCGGCAACCCGATCTCCCAAGGTCGATGATTCCTGGTCGATCTCGCTGATGCGTTCCTCAAGCCTCGCCTCCATTATTGTGGCCGTCGCCCTCTCCAATTCCTGCTCGGATTGGAGGACGCATATAGTGTTATCCAGGGCCGCCGCCTTTGCAAAGCTGAAGACCAGGAACTTTCGATGCTCTCCAACCCGACAACCTTTCTCTCAAACTCATCCAATCTTCCCATCCACTCCGCGCTCATCGCCTCGACCCGGATAAGGTTCTAATCCATCTCAGACTACATTGACCTTAGCTTTCCCTGAAGATAGTCACACCTTGCGACAACCCCTTTGCCTAATTCAAGCTCTTCGTCCTTCGCACGAAGTTGCTCCTCGAGCACACTACTTCTGCGAATGGCCTCCATCAATTGCTGGTCCCTCTTCTCCAATTCCTCGCCAAGGGATCGAGCACCGGGATTCTCCTTTAGCCGCTCGTGCATCTCACAACACTTATTACGATAGTGTCAATATTTCTCCAACGTTTTCAGTAAAATCTTAGTACAAGTGTCAACCCTACGAGTGCTCTCAATCTTCAACATGTACGTCTGAAAAATGAAAATATGGGTCAAGATCATATCGTCTAGAAAAATAAAAGAAACATGAAAGAAAGGCGGAACGTACCCTCAGGCCCATAGCGGCCACTTCATGCATCAATTCGATATCAAGAACGTTCCGAAGAGCCTCGTTCTCGGCAGCGAAACACAAAAGGTCAAATTGCGGCACTAGATCCTCCGTGTCCCCCAAGAGATTAATATCCGATGGGATCTCAAGAATACTGGATGGGCCTCACGCACGAACCGCCGAGTGGGTAAGACCCTCTTCAAACATCCTAACATTATCGAGATCGAGGTCCGACTCGGATTCATAGTCATCGACCACGATGCCCTTTCCCCTTTTATAAGCCGAAGAGGAAGCACAACCAGGTATTGAGGATGAAGGCCCGTCCGAAACAACAATAGCGGCCTCAAAAATTTGAGCCCCCCTCGTGGCAGGTTGCTGATCAATGACCATGGCAAGAATCTCCGTTGACGGGGCAGATAAAATGCTGACTCCGTCTCTACAGGCGGAATGGTATCAACTCCCGCCCCAAATACCGTCAAGGGAGAATCTTCTTCCAAATGTATTACAGTCGGAGGTGTTGTCCCGGACTCCACTCGCCGCCTCGTGGACAAACCCTCTCCTTTCTCTGCACGGGAAGATTCACCCGTTGGATATGTGGCACGGGTCGGAGCCTCAATTTGAGGGGTGACCTCGGTAGGTATGACCACAGCCGTAGACTCAATTGAAGCATCCCTCAATGAAGGTCGAGCAGTAGACACTGCAGTAGGGCGAGCACACGATGTTGGCTGGCGAAAGGCTAATGGAGGAGCCCTCACTCTCTGCACTCTCCCTGACATCGACGAATAGCACATACGAAACCAAGTAAAAAGAGAAAAGGGAAAAATAGCGAACATAAACGAAATCTCACCTGTAAGGGGCTCGCGTCCATATTTTTCATAAAAGGTCGACCATGTGCGGACCCCCGCCGTATGAGGAAGGATGACACTCACCCACTTGCGGATACCTTCAACAGGTGGAGGGGTAGTTTCATAGCTATAAAAACATAACATGATTTAGTACTACAACAAAAAGCGGTCGGACATCTTTCCGACTAAAAGTATAGAAACTTACGTGAAAAGTTCCACTTCTCAGGGAACCCTATAGTATCTGCCATAGGGTGCTCGGTCCGCACATAGAAGTAATTCTCATAGAAGCAAAGATTAGCCCTGTCGTCCATCTTCACCACCAGACTCTTCGACCCTCAATGGTACATGTGAATCATTGTGCCGCGAATGAGCCGAGGGGCGAAGATATTGAGTATGTGCCCCAAAGTGATCTCATGACCGGCGAGCTCTGCAAACTTGAGCAACATAAAGAACAGTATATACAGGTATGGAAAAAGTTGAGCGGGGCATACCTCATAAAAGCGGCAGAAATCTACCACCAGGAGAGGGAGATGAAGCGTGTATCCAATAAGAAAGGGGTAGGCGTATAACACACAGTACCCTGGGCGTTCAAAATGGACTATATCGTCCCCTACCACCGGCAATATTTCGACGTAGCAAGGAATTCCCCACCTAGCCTTCAATTCTGTGATCCCCTCCTTATTTATGACAGAGTGAATAGGTTCCGGCTCCTCCCCGACGGGACTGTAGAAGTCGGTCCATGCTTTCTCGGGGCGAGGCAAGATCTCGGCTACCGATGGGACCTACTCATCCTCTACCACTTATGCCCGTCCGGTGGCCAGAACATTACTTTCCGGTGCTGGAATTGTGATAGGGATGTCAGCGCGATAAGAATCACCAGCCATTGTGTCAATTTGGTAAAGTAAAAAGATAAAGAAAAGGGAGGATGAAAGTTTTCGGTTAACTGAGGACAATTAAAAATTCAAAGTATCAGGAAGAAAGAATATTCGCAAAGTTCTTTCAAGTAAAGGGCAAAAGAAATGTGTCAATCGAATGATGTGTTCCTTCAATTTATAAGAGACATAAATCCCCCAAGCACGAAACCCAAGATTCGCCAATTGAATTTGATAGGGCACAATACGTTTCAATTCCCTGGGAACGTGTGTCATAATGGCGGCAACCACGAACAATGTTTCAATCAAAATGATGTTTCGGTTCCGAAACAACCGTAACGGTCCAAGGCTATCGAAAGGGCGTCGTTACCTCACTTGAGCCTAAGGACCATACCCAAGGGGTAGGTAGTCAGATTTCCCTCAAATATATAACAATCATAGTCCGTCTGCCAGGCCTGACAGGGGATGAGTCGGGCAGACGGAGGGGCTAATTGTATCGGTTAAAATCTGACCGTTTGTCACGACCCGAATTTTCCACCCTCGGGAGTCGTGATGGCGCCTACTAGTGAAAGCTAGGTAAGCCAACCAACTAAACTATTTACCTTGTTTCCATTTTTAATCTGATAACAGTTAAGAGCCAACAATTAAATAACAAAAGAATTGAATAAGCGGAAGGCTGCATTGTAAAGTTTTAATAATACTGCTAATACCAATCCATAACAAATCTACCCAAGACTGGTGTCACAACTTCACAGATTATCTAGAAGTACTACAAATAAAGGTCTGAAGAAATAAATACAACACTGTCTCTGGAAATACATGAAAGAAACAGGAATAGTAGATAGAAGGAGACACCAAGGTCTGCGGACGCCTACAAGAATACCTCGGGTCGCCTGATGAACAAGAAACATCAATCTCACTGCGGTCCGATGTCTAAAACACTGGGATCTGCACAAAAGAGTGCATAGTATAGTATTAGCACAACCGACCCCATGTGCTGGCAAGTGCCTAGCCTAACCTTGGCGAAGTAGTGACGAGGCTAGGACCAGACTACCAAATAAACCTGTGCAGTTAAATCATATACAACAGAAATAGAAGCAGATAATTATGACTAAAGTTGGGCGGGGGTAACATGCTGCGGGGAGTAACAGGTAACAACAGAACAATAGTAGATAAATGCAAGGAATGCTATAAATCAATTACCAGCAAAGATAAAGAAATAAGAAGAACAAGTACATATGTAATACCGTTGCAGGCGTGCAACCCGATCCCATCTCATATAGTACTGTTGCAGGCGTACAACCCACTCCCATTTCATATTGTACCGTTGCAGGTGTGCAACCCGCTCCCATTACAAATATTACCATTGCAGGCGTGCAAACCGCTCCCATTTCATATAATTACCGTTGCAGGCGTGCAACCCGCTCCCATTTCATATATTTACCGTTGCAGACGTGCAACTCGCTCCCATTTCATATATTTCCCAAAAAGTCAAAAATCTCCCCCGAGCCCACATGGTTAAAACCCGAGGTTCGAACCAAAACCCGATTACCCATTCCCCCACGAACCCAAATATATAATTTATTTTGAAATCGGACCTCAAATCGAGGTTCGAATCCTAAAAATTTGAAAAATATAGGTTCTACCCAAAACAGCCAATTTCCCCCCATGAAAACCATTGATTCTAGGATGAAATCTTGTAAAACGAAGTTAAGGAGTAAAGAAAATGAGTTAGAAATTACTTACTAATATTTTGGAGAAGAAAGGTTGTTTGAATAATCGCCTCTTATGTTTTTGGGGTTTTAAAAAATAAAAAATAACTGAAAATCCCATTTAAATATACTCCTCTCACACCCCTTGTGCAGACCGCACAAAAAGGAGTGCGGCCGCGGAGCTCACAATGTTGACTGCAGTGATATGCTTTAGTATTTTGGCCATAATTTTCTCTACAGATGTCCAAATTATGATTCCCTTACCTTTCTGGAAACTAGACACAAATGGCTACAAATGTTGTTTTTGAATCATCTCAAAATTCCTTGTAGATCAAAAGATATAGGCCTCCGAAGTCAGACCAGTGAAATCCTTCCTCACCGCGGACCGCACAAAAAGGAGTGCGGCCGCAAAGGCCCATCCGCGGTTAGCACAAAATCAATGCGGTCAACACTGGCGTGTTCAGAGATATGCAATATCTCTGGACCTGCAATAGCTATGTTTTAAGCCTAAAACATCCGGAACCTACCCGAAACTCACCCGGGCCCTCGGGACTTCAAACCAAACATGCATACTAATTCAAAAACATCATATGGACCTACTCGTGCGATCACATCATCAAAATAACATGTAAAATCATGAATTAAAACTCAAAACTCAATATTTTCATTAAGAACTCTCAAAGTTCATAACTCTTCAACCGGAAGTCCAACTCACGTCAAATAAACTTCGTTTTTCATCAAATTTCAGAGTTATGTTCAAATACTATAACAAGTTTGTACCGGGCTCCGGAACCAAAATACGGGCCCGATACCAATGGTTTCAAACATTAATTCTTTTCTTCATTTCTTAGATAATTAAGTAAAATAATTTCTTTCAAAAATTGATTTCTAAGGCTTGGGACCTCGGAATTCATTTCCGGGCATACGCCCAAGTCCCATATTTTACTGCGGACCTCCTGGGATCGTCAGAACACGGATCCGGGTATGTTTGCTCAAAATATTGACCAAAGTCAACCAAAAATTAAATTTTAACTCTAGAAATTTCTATTTCTCATCTTTTGACATAGAAGGCTTTCCGGATATGGGTCCGGACCACGCACGCAAATCAAGGTGAGGTAAAAAGGAGGGTTTTAGGCCTCGGAACACTAAATTTACTTGCAACACAAGTGATGACCTTTTGGGTCATCACACCGCTACGATCGATCCAGCTGACATCCCGTCCAAGCGGCGAAGCAGTGAAATCCGACATGGTTTAGTTCAAATCCAGTACTCACCATACCCGCCAAGTCAAAAAAATAACGCTCAGGGGACGACGGAGGCGGACGTAGTATGAAAGTGTATCAAACCAAGCACATAGAAAAGATTCCCTAACTATATGTATGAGGGAAAAATCTTATGGAATGGGGGACAGTTTCTCTCTCTCTCTTTCCTCTCCTCTGTAACCTTCATAGTAGAAGGTAGAACAAAGCAATCTCCAAGAGAATATGTAAAAGGGCTTCTTCCATTGATTAATGAGAGACAAAATGAAAAATATCAATAAGATCGATTACCTCTATCTCATTTTATGCATTATTTTCCGATTAGTTTATAGATCTGGAGCTTAATACGTTTAACTAAGATTTACCCCTTCATTGTTTCTATTGATTTAATCGAAAATGTTTCAATATCTTTTTGGTCAAACACACAATATAATATTTTCATAACAGTATTGCCTTTATATCTATTATCACAAAATAGTAATGGATAAATAGAACACTTTTAGGTAGTAAAATTTGTGAATCTATCTCTGAGAGGGTTACTTCATCTTATGAATTATATGCAATTCTAATTGTCGAATGGCGACTAAGTGAAACGCAATTCAATGTGTCATTTACAGCAAAGACAGATAAGATAAGAGAGGTCTAGCAAAATTGGTCGTAGTCAGCTTTTGGGCGAATCAGTACTCGTGTTTTCTGATCTTGCAAAAGGCCTAAAATATATAGTCAAAGTTTTCAACTTTTGAAGAAGCAATTGTACAAACACATCGAGCTATCTATGTGTTCTCTTCTATTTAAGATCTTTCACATCTTATCGTCGAAATTGCTACTAACCTTTGACCAAGTGTGACAGTACACTTGCTCAAAATCACGTTTGCACCGAAGTTTGTCACTTTGCAATAATTGAACTCTTTCTACATTGTTCATAAAATGTTGGAAATGCCATAAGCCAATACTGGAAATTAGATACCGGAAAAGCCAATAGTTGAACTTTTTATATTTTTGCTAATTTATCACTAAATCGCATGTAGCTAACAGAATTTCTTTATAATCTGTCACTAATCCGTTGCTAAATAGGATTAGCAGCGAATTTTTTTATTTAGCTACAAAATTTGTCCGACGCTAAAATTTGTTGTTTTAGTATTAGTAGTGAATAGGCATTTGCCAAATGGGCCTATGTGATGTCAGTCATGAGACTTTTAATTATAGCCATTGAAATTACGTCTATTTTAGTTAATGTAGTAATAAAGTCATAAAACTGAATAAGTAGCTTTTTTCTTTTGTGATTTTATTTTATGAATCTCATATTTTGAACCGCTAAATTATATTGACGCAATTCATACGTTTTACCTTAAATTTTGTGTCAAATCGTTTCCTTTTTCCATCATAAGAAAGTATATTTGAAGCTTTTATTAATGTCCTGAAAGAGCTTGTAGTGAAATTATTGAAGTATGTGTTCGAGATTCGACATGTCCAATTAAAAAAGGTAATGAATAGATAGATGATAATTCATAATAAGAAGTTGCATGTTTTACAATATGACTAGGAACATTTGGAAAGTAGAGTTAGGCATTACCGAATAAGAGAAAATCTAGTTTATGGGACAACAGTGTCAGTGCAACAACTACATTTTGCTTCTTTAAACAAAAGTTCTCATTGAAAAGAAAAAAATGTTCTCGTTCATCCATTTCGTCTGTCCTAACAGAGTTTGATATATTTTATATGTTTACTTGAGATATCAAACTGTACATGTCGATTGTAGAATATTTATTGCTACTCGACGTTTGCCTCTCTCATGAACAAATGTATTTGATCATAAAAAATGCAGTAGTCTCTATCACATAATATAAATTAAATTCAGTTTTTCAATACCCTTTAACTTTTTTTACCTTAACTTCAGATATTATTTTCTTTCAAATATCACCAAATTTATGTCCAAAAGTCGACACACTTTTTGACCCAAAATGTAGGGGTACAAACTAAACCGGAAAACCATACCAAACCGAAAAGTTAAACCAAACCGATTAAAAAACTCGAGTAGGTTTGGTTTAATTTGATTTGGTATTGAGTAAAGAAAATTCGAATCAAACCGACATATAAATATATAATTTTTCTATATACTTCTAAGACTTTTTATTAAATTTTCTTTAGAAAATGTCTAGAAATATTTGCGATTCTCTTATGGGATGTAATATTTAATTAAATATGAAATGCTATATATTTATTAACTTTAAATAATGGGTTGTATGATCACTTTCTTATCAAGTGCTTGTGAAATAAATCAATCTCTTTATTCTTCCATATTCGTATATCAAGATCTATCAAATTCTTATATCTTTTTCGAATTTGAAATAGTATTTCAACAATTTAAAATTAAATAGAACATATCATTATATAGGTTCATATTTATTTTTATGTTTAATTATTAATTTCAGTTAATCTTGAAAGTGTACATCAACATAAAATTATTGTTAGACGACTAAAAAATAACTATCATGTGTTACTAAGAAAATTCTTCCATAAAAATATTTTAATAGATCATATATTTGTCATTTTTTTTTTAATTTTTACTAACATATATTTACTTGTCAAAAATTTAACAAGGTAAGAATGAAATAATAATCATATTACAAAAAAATCTGAAAAACCCGACAAAACCGAACCAATCCAAACCGATATAGTTGGTTTGGTTTGGTTTTGATAAAGACCGAACCAATCCGGTCCATGTACACCCCTATCCAAATGTATTTTATCGGCTAGTTATCAGCTCAAACTTTTCTTATGACAGACAGTTGGAATGTTATTGTATCGATCGACCGGTTGTTTTGAGCTCTACTGTGTCGTTCGGCGGTTTGAGACGTTGAGTAGCTTCACTTCATGTCTGTTTACCCTCAAAATCGGATAACAATTAAATTTATATGTGATTTTAAGGATACATAATATAAGTTGATACAAATTAAGAAAATAGATTAATATTAAAAATTAATGATAAGAAAAGAAACACAAACCACACAAATCGCGAGAACAAAATAACAAGATGATAAAAACTAGAAATAACAATGTATTGCTTTTTGCTGCGTATCACAATGTGTTTTACAAATGATCAAACCTCCCTTTATATAGTAGGGGAGTCCTACTCTTGATACAATTCTATAAAAGGTAAAACATCTTATGATTTGCTAATTAAACGACCTTTCCTTGATATGTGCCGAGATTTCTGTCGTGATGTCCAGCCGATCACAAGTATTTTAGCCTTCCGTTATTTGGCTTGACAAAGTTCCCTCGATCTTGTTCGGTCCCGAAGTCACGAGCTCAACGATTTAACTTTGCGCCTTGGTTCTATAACCCAGGCTCGAGCTTTGACCTGTCATATTTCAGTCTCAACTGGTCATACAATAAACGAACGCAAGTTAGACCGTATACAGATAGTCCCCTTGTTTTTCGGAGAGAAGACGATAAGAAGCAATATAAACTTCCGAGCCTTGCTTCGATAAATCATGACGTAAGCGACAAAAGGTAACTGAAACGTCTCGTCGTTCTAGTCTCCAAGGCATTAAGTGTGTCACGACCAAAAAATCACTAGTCGTGATGGCACCTAATTCGATCCTCAAGATAAGACAACTAACAATCAATACAATTCAAATGAGATTATAGGAAAAATAGAGAAGAATTATCTGAACATTTACAAATTAACCCAAGAACTGGCAATACGAATCATGAGCTTCTAAGACTTAGAATTTATGTACAAGGCTGATACAAATAAATACACGATTTATTTGAAATTTACATAACATATTAGCAAGACCTAATCTACGAAGGACATGTGGAAGCTATATCCGGAATGCATCAAACATCTTTAGAGTCAGCTCCCGACATTACCAGCAGCTCTGCTCCAAAAGAAAATCTACACGCAAGGTGCAAAAGTGTAGTATGAGTACAACCGACTACATGTACACAGTAAGTATCTTGTCTAACCTCGTCGAAGTAGTGATGAGGCTTTTTAATTAGAAGATATTGATAAAACATGCACCGTAAATCAGCAATAGAACTATACCACGTTATAACAGAGAAGAATGCATGAAGCGAATACACAAAACAATAATCGAGTGCTAGCAGAGATCACAATTTAGCAACTTCCAATACCTCGACCAATCCATTACTTAGAATGAAACCAATAAACCACGACATTCACTTTATAACTTTCATAGCATGAGGAATGTACTCAGATACCAAGTCAATTAAACGGAAACACCCTTCGTGCTTTTATCTCATCCTCACCCAATATACGTATAACAGTACCAATCGATCACAAGAATTACAAAGTAGGAAATATGCAAGTAGCAATAATGAACGAGGATATATATGTGGGCAACATAAA
Organism: Nicotiana tabacum; assembly: GCF_000715075.1. Lineage (NCBI taxonomy): Eukaryota > Viridiplantae > Streptophyta > Magnoliopsida > Solanales > Solanaceae > Nicotiana > Nicotiana tabacum. Next base: position 117,350,552 of record NC_134099.1, on the reverse strand, counting down.
TAGACTAGGCAGAAGGCATATGAGTAATGACAACAATTAGGAAAACATGGAATATCAACTTTAGCTAACGAGTATGGTGAAGGCCTAGGTACAAGCATAAGAAATAAGAAAGGCACACATGATATTTACAAGTTAACGAGTAGAGGCATGAATGACTAGCATTGTGAAAGGCTTATACTAAAGTGCAATAGAATAGATACGACATGAGTGTAATTATAAAAGCAGGAAATAGGCATGGTATTTGCAAGTTAAGCAAGTAGGAGGTTGTGACGACCCAAAGGGCCATCACCTGTTTTCTTATCCATTCCGAGCTTCCGAGGCCTTGAAAACCTCATTTATAGTTGCCTCGATTTGCGTGTGCAATCCGGCGCGTAGCCGGAAGCTCAAATATGAAATTCTGTGAAAATTTGCTAAGTTTTGATATTAAAATGAATAAATTTGACTTCGGTCAACATTTTGGGTAAACGGGCCCGGACTTGTAATTTAACGGTCCCGGAAGGTCCATAAGAAAATATGGGACTTGGGCGTATGCCCAGAATCAAATTCCGAGGTCCCAGGTCCGAGAAATGAATTTTTGAGTAAAATTGTTTTCTGAAAATATTTAAGGAAAATGGAAATAAAATTTGATTAGAAAGTGATGGTATCGGGCCCGTATTTTAATTCTGGCGCCTGGTACAGGTCTTATATATGGTTTAAGCACTTTCTGTAATGTTTGGTTGAAAACAGACGTCGTTTGACGTGTTTCGGACTCAAAATGGAAAATTTGATGTTTTATGAAATTTGAAAGAATTCTTGGATTTTAAAACTTAATGCATGGTATATGACGTTATTTTGGCGATTTGATTGCACGGTTAAGTTAGTAGGATGTTGTTGAGTTAGTGTATGTGTTTGGTTAGGAGCCTCGAGGGCTCGGGAGTGTTTCAGAGTGATTTCGGACTTAGGAAAAATGCAAAAAATTTCAGAAAATTGCAAAAAATTTCAGAAAATTGCAGAAACAGTACCCATGAATAGTACCCTATGAACAATACCCATGAATAGTGCCCCACATGGACAGTACCCCATGAACAGTAAAAACGCGTGAACAGTAAGTCAGTAACCCCGAAAACATTCTGGGCAGAATGTAACTTCTAATTTTTCATTTTTAGCAAACTGGAGCTTGGGGAGAGGCAATTTTCGGGATATTTTTAGAGAAAATAACGGGATAAGTGTTCTTAACTTAATTTTGGTTAGATTACCCGAATCTATTACTAGTTTTGACATTTAATTGGTGATTTTAGTTGGGAAAATCTTGAAAACCCTATTGGTTTAATTTGAAGATTTGAGGGTCGAGTTGATGTCGGATTTTGGTAAAATTGGTATGGTTGGACTCGTGGTTGGATGAGGTTTCATATTCCATAATTTTTGTTGGGTTCCAAGACGTGGGCCCCACAGGCGAATTTTTAATGCAATTTCGGATTTTAAATGGAAAATGTAGAATTTCATATGAAATTAATTCCTTTAATTTTTATTGACTTAATCAAATTGTTTATGACTAGATTTGAGAATTTCGGGCACGAATTCGCGAGGCAAAGGCTTGTTGGAATTTTGAATTGGTTGCAAAGCGAGGTAAGTGTTTTGGTCTAACCTTAGCCTGAGGGAATAGGAGCTGAGTCTTAATTGCTACTTGCTATTTGTCGAGTACGGCGTATAGGCATGGTGACGAGTATCTATACGTTGGTGTCTAGCATGACCGTAAGTCCTTATATTGCGAATGTTCGAATTTGGTTATATCTTCCATGATTAAATGATGACTTCTATATATTGTGAAGTGCATGTGAAAGAAATGGTGATATTTAATATTTGAGGAGCGTTGGCTCAAGTTATAAAATGAATTACTAAGTAAAAAATGAAAGAAAGGGAAAGAATTATTGAATTATTCCCTTCCTAAGATAATTGTGGAATTGTTGATATATTCCTTGCCGGGAATTTTATTGTTAATTGTTGTGCCCTTATTGGAATCCCGATTATTATCCAGTTTACTTCCTTGCCCCTTATTTGTGATTGTTGTTTGGGTGACGAAGAGTGATAAAGCACGAAGGGTGATGCCGTGTATTGTTTGATATGGTGAGGAAAGAGTGTAAAGCACGAAGGGTGATGTTGTGCCGTACGATGTGCCATTCCGTACTGATATCTATGTCACGCCCCAAAACCGAGGAACGCGACCAATGCTCAATCGAGTGAACCCAACTGAGCAAGCCTTATCAACCACTATCTGCCCAACTCAATAAGAATAAGGAAGTCATGCTTACCTTTATTTAAACGAGGAGAGGTAGTACATTCAACTTCTTAGTTCATTTCATATCACAACATTAAAATGTGGTTGACTTCCAAGGTTCCAAACAAGTTATATTGTAGAAGAAAGCAAGGGTACAAGGTTACAACATGGTCCATTGACCTATCCAATACCCATACATAACCCACACAAATGTCTACGGAGCCTGTAAGGATACGGGAGACATGACAGCAATGCCGGCAAAAAGGCCCCGGCTATACCTCAAAAGTAAAAGTTCAAAACAAGAAGATGTGAAATATAGCCCCTCGAAGGAGAAGGGGTCTCACCAAGATCTTTAGAAGAAGGATGCTCCGCTACACACGATCGCCACTATCCGCTATGGCGCCACCTACATTCATAAAAAAATGTAGCGCGCCCGGCAAAAGGGACGTTAGTACCATGGAATAGTACTAGTATGTATAACTAAACACCATTTTACTAGAAAGAACTATCAAGCAAGTACAAGTAAGTCACGTGAGTAAATCAAATATGCAGTTCATGCAATCCTTCATATAATTTCCAAAACTCAGTTTGGGGCATCTCTTTCATATGTTCATCACTGTTCTCAATGCCACCGCTATCTTAAGCGGAGTCCGATCATGACCCGACCGGCTAGGTCACATCATTGGAGGCATATATCTTAATCAATATTTCATTTCCTTTATCCGGAATTTAATATCAACACATTACCACCATGTGTGCGGCATGGTGTCCGATCTCGACCCGATCGGCTAGGTCGCCTTATCTAGGCATTATCCCTTTCTCATTAGTCATCACGTCATAATCTTTATTTCATATATATCATATCAATCCCGGGGCACTCAGGGCCACCATTATCACCTCGTTTTCCATTTTTAATATTCATCTTACAAGTTGTGATCATAGACATATACGTAAATTCAAGTTGCAATCACAGGTAAGTGAGCATATAGCTAGCATGAATAATTCTCCTTTTCGATCTTGGCTTGCAGCCTAAGCATTTCAACGCATAATTGTATTCTTCATACTTATCTAATTATCAAGAATGGTACATTACTCACATTGAGGCACAACCTTCACGTATATGTGTAGATAATTGCAAATCAATTAATGCATAATAACAATCAATATACTAACCAATTCAGCTCTTACCACACTTTCGTAAATGCCAACGGACCTCAATTTCTAATAAAAGGGAGTTTTAGCCATACATACCTTGTTGAAGCTTTCCTTAAATAACTACAACGTTCCGAAAATTCTAGCAATCCCAATCTACTTTGAGACATAACAAAATTGAACATAAGTTAGGAAGGTATTCATGGTTTCAGCTCATTTGAGCATTTCATCAAATACTAGTTGAGCATCTTGATTTCAAATCTCTTTTACTAGGTTTCCTTCATTCCCCAACCCAATCTTTACTTGTTTATGTTTACCAATCCTTTCACAAACCTAATTTGTACATGCATGTATATATAGTAGTATTACACCCAAGAATCATACCTCAATACCCCAAACTCGAAATTAAAGTCTAGGGTATAGAACCTTACCTCTTAGATGAAGAACTTGTGATTGGGTTCTTTGATTCTTGAAGATTGATGCAAGATTGGATGATTGAATGTTGGGTTCCTCCTTATCTCTCTAAAATGCTCTCATCTCTCTCTAAAATGAGTAAGAAATGACCCCAAAAAGAACCCCAAGGCCTATATATTAAAATGGGATCGGGTTATAAAAATAGGAAAATTAACCCTCCGAAGTCGGGTTTGTGATCGCAGAATGGACCGCAAAACATGAATGTGGGTCGCAAAATGCATCGCAGAATCGGTGCCCAAAACTGGGCTACACTGGTCCAATTTGCGACCATATGAGCGGCAAATAGTCATCCCAACTACCCTTGAAATCAATAGTACAAGCACGTAACATGTCTTCAAGCGTCTGAATAGTCCGCTCTACTTGCCCATCGGTTTGTGGATGAAAAGCTGTGATAAGGTTTACCTGCGTACCCAAACCTTGCTGAAATTTCTTCCAAAAGTGGGCTGTAAACTGAGCCCCGCGATCTGAAATGATTGAGACTGGAGTGCCATGCAACCTGACTATTTCTTTGATATACAGTTGAGCATACTATTCCGCTATGTCGGTAGATTTAACTGGCAAGAAATGCACTGATTTCGTGAGTCGATCCACGATCACCCAAATTGAGTCGAATTTGGTCGGAGTGCACGGTAACCCTAACACAAAATCCATGTTAATCATCTCCCATTTCCACGTTGGAATTTCTATGCATAGAGCCAATCCACCGGGCCTTTGATGTTCGGCCTTCACTTGTTGGCAATTCGGACATTTCGCCACAAAATCCGCCACACCCCTCTTCATGTTGTTCCACCAATAAATTTCCTTGAGATCATGATACATTTTTGTAGAACCTGGGTGCACGGAATACCTGGAAGTGTGAGCCTCTGCCATGATCCTTTCCCGAAGATCGTCAATATCAGAAACACACAGGCGGTCTTGGTACCGTAGGGTACCATCATTCATGCCAACGGAAAAAGCTATGGTCTTGTGTTTATGAATCCCCTTCTTCATTGTGCTAACAACGGATCGTTAAATTGCTTCTCTTTCACCTCTGCCACGAGCGATGATTCAGCCCCATTATGTACCATTACTCCTCCTTCATTAGAGTATGCAAGGCGAACTCCCAAACTGGCCAATTGGTGAACCTCCCTGGCTAACAGTCTCTCATATGCCTCCAAATGAGTCAAACTTCCGATGGATTTTCGACTAAGAGCGTCGGCCACAACATTAGCCTTCCCCGGGTGATAGAGAATATCAATATCATAGTCCTTGAGTAATTATAGCCATCTTCGTTGCCTTAGATTCAACTCCTTCTACTTGAAAATATATTGAAGGCTCTTGTGATCCATGAATACATCCACATAGACCCCGTATAGATAATGTCGCCAAATCTTTAGTGCGAAAACCACCGCTGCAAGCTCTAAGTCATGAGTTGGATAGTTCTTTTCATGATTCTTGAGTTGCCTAGAAGCGTAGGCTATAACCTTTCCATGTTGCATCAGCACACACCCGAGCCCGACTCTCGAAGCATCGCAATACACCACAAATCCCTTTGTACCCTCTGGCAGGGCTAATACCGGTGTTGTTGTCAACCTTGATTTCAATTCTTGAAAACTCTTTTCACAAGCATCGGACCATTGGAATTTAACAGCTTTCTGCGTCAATTTGGTCAATGGAGAGGCAAGAGTAGAAAACCCTTCCACAAACCTCCTGTAGTACCCAGCTAAACCCAAGAAGCTGCGGATTTCGGTTGGAGTGGTAGGTCTAGGCCAATTCTTTACTACTGCAACCTTCTGAGAATCAACCATAATTCCTTCCCTGGAAACGACATGACCCAAGAACGCGACAGATTTAAGCCAAAATTCACATTTTGAAAATTTCGCATACAATTGATGTTGCTGAAGAGTCTGCAAAACTGCCCTGAGATGGTCAGCATGGTCCTCCCGACTTCGGGAATATACCATAATTTTGTCAATGAACACTATCACAAAGGAGTCTAGAAAGGGCTTGAAGACCCTATTCATAAGGTCCATGAAAGCTGAGGGGGCATTTGTTAGCCCAAAAGACATCACCATAAATTCAAAGTGACCATACCAGTTTCTGAAAGCTGTTTTTGGAATGTCTTGTTCCCTTATCTTTAATTGATGATACTTGGACCGCAAGTCAATCTTTGAGAAACACATAGCACCTTGCAATTGATCAAACAAGTCATCTATCCTTGGAAGAGGATATTTGTTCTTGATTGTGACCTTGTTGAGTTGCCGGTAGTCAATACACATCCGCAGCGATCCATCTTTCTTCCTTACAAACAAGACCGGGGCGCCCCATGGCGACACATTCGGCCGGATGAAACCCTTCTATAACATATCCTTCAATTGTTCCTTTAGCTCTTTCAATTCTGCTGGTGCCATTGTGTAGGGTGGAATTGATATAGGTTGCGTTTCTGGCATCACATCGATACCAAAATCAATCTCCCGATCTAGGGGAACACCAGGGAGCTCATCTGGAAATTCATTCACAACCGGTATAGACTCAAGGCTAAGCGCCTCGGCATCAAGATCTATAACCCGAACTAGATGATAGATACACCCCTTCTTGATCATCTTCGCAACCTTAAGGTAGAAAATAAACCGACCTCCAGGCACTACATTATCACCCTTCCATTCAATAACGGGCTCATCAGGGAATTTAAGCCTAATAGGTCTAGTCCGACAATCAAGCTTAGCAATGTATGAATAAAGCCAATCCATTCCCATTATTACATCAAAGTCGACCATCCCTAACTCAACAAGATCGGTCGTGGTATCCCTACCCCATACCGTGACAATGTAACTCCTATAGACTCGAGCAGCCAAAATTGACTCACCAACCAGAGTAGATACTGAAAATGGTTCATAAAGCTGTTCTGGTGCTATCACAAATTCCATAGCCACAAAAGGGGTAACATAGGATAAGGTAGAACCGGGGTCAATAAGTGCTTACACATCATAAGATTGGACAGTCAGAATACCTGTAACAACATATGGAGAAGCCTCTGCGGTCAGGAGACCACTCATAACATAGAATCGGCTAGGTCCTCCTGAACTTTGCGCACTACCCCTAGCTGAACCACGCCTTGCGGGTGCTGGGGTACCTCGAGCTGGAGAAGGGGCTGAAGATGTAGTAGCTGCTGGGCTGGTGGGCTGAGCTGTGCCCCTACCCGCTCCCTGGCGGGATACACAACAATGCCTCTGAATATGGCCCCTAATCCCATATCTATAGCATATGGGTAACTCCGTATAACGAATTCCCAAGTTCATCTTCCCACACTTAGGACATGGGGACCTCTACTGCTGCTGGGACTTCTCTCCTGACCGACCCCGCTGATGGGATCCCCTATTGCTTTGGCCGGGCCTGAAACGACTCCAGTGATGCTGGCTGGGCCCTGATGGCGGTGCACTGGCTAAAGACTGGGCAATAGACTGGGAAGGTACTAATGATCCTCCCCTAAAAGCCGATCTTCCCCCAACTAGTGACTCTCCCATGTTGCCTGTAGATCGGGCCTTACTGTTATGCTCTATTTCCATTATATTCTTTAATTTACGGTTCTTTGTGGCTTGAGCAAATGCTACCATCTTCCCGTAGTTCATGTCAGAATTCAATGCAGCCGTAGAAGCCTCATTAATAGTGAAAGAATTAAGACCCTGAACAAACCGGTGCACCCCGGCCTCCATTGTGGGCAACATATGAATGGCATACGTTGACAAGCGAGCAAACTCCATGTGGTACTCCCACACACTCCTGTTACCTTGCCTTAAATTTTCAAACTCCGTTGCATGGGCTGCCCTTGTCTCGGCGGGCAAGAAATGATCTATAAAGGCATCATCAAACTCACTCCACCTCGTTGGAGGACGCCCCTCCTCACGGGAATCCTCCCACAACTCAAACCACGAATAGGCCACCCCTTTCAGACGGTAGGCAGCCAACTCCACTCCCTCTGTCTCAGTTGCACGCATCACCCTAAGGGTCTTGTGCATCTCATCAATGAAATCCTCGGGGTGTTCTTCTGTATTGGCATCCGTAAATACTGGAGGGTCTAACGGAAGAAATCTATTCACCTTGGAACTGGTGGAATCCCCTTGCTGGCTGGATGAACTAGGCACAACATTTGACCTCTGGGCCTGAGAGGCTACTAATTGGGTCAACATTTGAATAGCTCCCCTAAGATCCCCATCAGAAATACCAGATTCAGAAGCTGGGGCTGGAGGTGGAAAAAAAGTATCAACAGGAGGGATAGTGGTACCCTCTGTAGGTATAGAAACTGGGGGAGTCTACTCTGGAATAGAAGGATCCGACAGAGTAATAGCAGGGTGGCTACCCCCATCCGCAACATCAAGCAGTGAATCATCAACCACTCCTGGGGTGGCATTGGCTTCTTGACCAGTTCTCGCTTTCTTTTTAGGTGCCATTTACTGAAAGTTAGAACAACACACTGATTAGGAAAGAAATAGTTTCACCGCATGATTCGGAATATCAAAGAAGGGTGTTATTCCTAAATGCCCATGTAGCCTCCAACTTATAGATGTGGTTGACTACACACCGATAAGAAGGACTCTACCAGACACGGCTCCGAGATATCCTAGGACTCTTTAAAACCTTAGGCTCTGATACCAAGTTTGTCACGCCCCAAAACCGAGGAGCGCGACCGGCGCTCAATCGAGTGAACCCAACTGAGCAAGCCTTATCAACCACTATCTACCCAACTCAACAAGAATAAGGAAGTCATGCTTACCTTTATTTAAACTAGGAGAGGTAGTACATTCAACATCTTAGTTCATTTCATATCACAACATTAAAACGTGGTTGACTTCCAAGGTTCCATACAAGTTATATTGTAGAAGAAAGCAAGGGTACAAGGTTACAACATGGTCCATTGACCTATCCAATACCCATACATAACCCACACAAATGTCTACGGAGCCTGTAAGGATACGGAAGATATGACAGCAATGCCGGCAACAAGGCCCCGACTATACCTCAAAAGTAAAAGTCCAAAACAAGAAGATGTGAAATATAGCCCCTCGAAGGAGAAGGGGTCTCACTAAGATCTTTAGAAGAAGGATGCTGCGCTACACACGATCGCCACTATCCGTTATGGAGTCACCTACATTCATAAAAAAATGTAACGCCCCCGGCAAAAGGGACGTTAGTACCATGGAATAGTACTAGTATGTATAACTAAACACCATTTTACTAGAAAGAACTATCAAGCAAGTACAAGTAAGTCACGTGAGTAAATCAAATATGCAATTCATGCAATCCTTCATATAATTTCCAAAACTCAGTTTGGGGCATCTCTTTCATATGTTCATCACTGTTCTCAATGCCACCGCTATCTTAAGCGGAGTCCGATCACGACCTGACTGGCTAGGTCACCTCATTGGAGGCATATATCTCAATCAATATTTCATTTTCCTTATCCGGAATTCAATATCAGCACATTACCACCATGTGTGCGACATGGTGTCCGATTTCGACCCGATCGGCTAGGTCACCATATCTAGGCATTATCCCTTTCTCATTAGTTATCACGTCAGAATCTTTATTTCACATATATCATATCAATCCCGGGGCACTCAGGGCCACCATTATCACCTCGTTTTAGATTTTCAATATTCATCTTACAAGTTGTGATCATAGACATATACGTAAATTCAAGTTGCAATCACAGGTAAGTGAGCACATAGCTAGCATGAATAATTCTCCGTTTCGATCTTGGCTTGCAGCCTAAGCATTTTAACGCATAATTGTATTCTTCATACTTCTCTAATTATCAAGAATGGTACATTACTCACATTCAGGCACAACCTTCACGTATATGTGTAGATAATTGCAAATCAATTAATGCATAATAACAATCAATATACTAACCAATTCAGCTCTTACCACACTTTCGTAAATGCCAACGGAGCTCAATTTCTAATAAAAAGGTGTTTTAGCCATACATACCTTGTTTAAGTTTTCCTTAAGTTACTACAACGTTCCGGAAATTCAAGCAATCCCAATCTACTTTGAGACATAACAAAATTGAACATAAGTTAGGAAGGTATTCATGTTTTTAACTCATTTGAGCATTTCATCAATTTCTAGTTGAGCATCTTGATTTCAAATCTCTTTTACTAGGTTTCCTTCATTCCCCAACCCAATCTTTACTTTTTTTTGTTCAACAATCCTTTCACAAACCTAATTTGTACATGAATATATACATAGTAGTATTACACCCAAGAATCATACCTCAATACCCCACCTTATACCCCAAACTCGAAATTAAAGTCTAGGGTATAGAACCTTACCTCTTAGATGAAGAACTTGTGATTGGGTTCTTTGATTCTTGAAGATTGATGCAAGATTGGATGATTGAATGTTGGGTTCCTCCTTATATCTCTAAAATGCTCTCATATCTCTCTAAAATATGTAAGAAATGACCCAAAAATGAACCCCAAAGCCTATATATTAAAATGGGGTCGGGTTATAAAAATAGGAAAATTAACCCTCCGAAGTCGGGTTTGCGATCGCATAATGGACCGCAAAAAATGAATGCGGGTCGCAAAATGCATCACAGAATCAGTGCCCAAAATTGGGCTACACTGGTCCAGTTTGCGACCAGATTTGTGATCGCAGATCAAGTATGCGGACCACAAAATGGTTTTTGCGGTCGCAGAATTGACGCAGGATCACATTTTTCCAGACTTTGGTAATTTGATCATAACTTTGTGTAGGAATGTCCGAATGACGAACGGTTTGAAGCGTTGGAAACTAGAATCAAACACCATTTATTTGAAAGGCTTTGCATCATAAAAATCCTTATATAACTAGAGATATAATTGTCCAAATTGAGGTCTTGTGCGCACTCATTTGCAACTTTCGTCTATTATGAAATTTCCCAACTTGGCTTAGACTTAGGCCTCTCCTTAGACCCCAATTCACTTCTAATATAATTTATATACTTATTAATATATTCAATTGATATCCATAATATCCTTAATCCTCATTTGTATGCAAGATAAAATATTTAGCCTACCTTGGCACCACGAAATCTTAAATTACCAAGCAAAATTTTCTGGGGCTTTACAATCTATTGGTTATATTGTGAGGAAAGAGAGTAAAAGAACGAAGAGGGATGCTGTGTACAGTTTTATTTTATATGTTGCTTGGGTGAGGAAGAGAGTAAAAGTACGAAGGGTGATGCCGTGCAAATTGTTGATTCCTTTTGATACTTGTTGATATTATGACTTTGTTGTCTCCTTATTTTATTGAATATTTCTATTCAAAATTGTTACCTCCCTACAACATGTTTCCCCTCACACATTGATTGGTTGCTTCCAGTACTTCCTTTGTTGTCTATATATATATATACTTGAACTGCACATGTTTATTTGATTGTCTGGTCCTAGCCTCGTCACTACTTCGCCGAGGTTAGGCTAGGCACTTACCAGCACAGGTTTACATAGTTGTGCTGATACTACACTCTGTGCTCTTTTGCATAGATACAGGTTTCGGACGGCTACAGCAGTAGCACGGGTGTGAGTATTCAGACTAGTGAGACACCGAGGTAGCCTTGCAGGCGTCCGCAGGCTCGGCGTCTCCTCTATCTATTATTTTACTCTATTATCTCATTGTATTCGAGACAAATAGTTTATTATTTTCTTTTAGACGATTGTATTCAGTATTCTTAGAAGTTCGTGAGTAATGTGACACCAGTTCTTTGGTAGAGATTTATGTTGGATTCCGCATTTACATTCAGTCACTTTAAATTAAGTCTTCCGCATATTTATTTAATTCAATCATTTTTTATGCTAATACTAATATTTGATAAAAGAAATAATTTATAAAAGATAAAAGTAGTTAAGAGTTGGCTTGCCTAGCTCTCATTAGTAGGCGCCATCACAACTCCCGAGGGTGGGAAATCTGGGTCGTGACAAGTTGGTATCAGAGCTCTAGGTTACATAGGTCTCACAACTCACGGACAAGCTCAGTAGAGTCTGAGGGATCGGTACGGAGACATCTGTATTTATCCCCTAGGGGCTACAGAGTTAAGAAAAACTTCACATTGTTCTTTCTTGTCGTGCAGTTTTGTTTCTCAATGCTAATTGAATTTCTATTCTGTTCTTTCTCAAATGGCGAGAACACGCGCTTCCTCATCTACCGCTCACCAGCCTAGAGCAGCAGCACCAGCGGTGGAGCCTCAAGTTGACTTTGATGATGAGGTTCCAGGCCAGGAAATTCCGGTGGGCCCAGCTCAAGTCCCAGAGGGGTTCATTGCCACCCCAATTCTTTAGGATGCTCTGGTCCGATTGGTGGGCCTCATGGAGAGTGTCACCCGAACGGGTTTGCTTCTAGCAGCACCAGCCACTTCTCAGGCTGGAGGAGGGGCCCAGACTCCTGTTACGCGCACTCCGGAGCCAGTAGCTCTCCAAGTTCAAGTTCCATTGGTTCAGCCAGCTATGGCGGTTCATCTAGGTGTAGTGGCTCAGCACGGCGATGGAGCGGCTACGTCCGCCGATGCCTTGTGGAGATTGGACAGGTTTACCAAGCTCTTCACTACCACCTTTAGCGGTGCATCTTCTGAGGATCCCTAGGATTATCTTGATAACTGTCATGAGGTTCTTAGGAACATGGGCATTTTTAAGACCAATGGGGTCGATTTTGCTGCATTTCGCCTATCTGGATCCGCCAAGACTTGGTGGAAGGATTAGTGCTTATCCAGGCCAGCCGAGTCGCCATCTTTGTCATGGGAGTAGTTTTTAGCGTTGTTTCTGGAGAAGTTTCTCCCCGTTACTCAGAGAGAGGTCTATCGGAGGCAGTTTGAGCGCCTCCAGCAGGGTTCCATGACGGTCACTCAATGTGAGACCAGGTTCATTGATCTAGCTCGCCATGCTCTTGTCATACTCCCCACCGAGAGAGAGAGGGTGAGGAGGTTTATTGATGGTCTTATTCAGACGATTCATCTTCAGATGGCCAAGGAGGCCGGGAGTGAGATCACATTTCAAGAGGCCGCCAATGTGGCCCGCCGAGTAGAGATGGTTCTGTTATAGGGAGGTGGTCATGGGTCGGATAAGAGGCCCCATTACTTAGGCAGATTTAGTGGTACCTCGTCTGGAGGTAGAGATTCGTATGGCAGAGGCCATCCTCCCAGGCCCTTCCAGTCAGCTCTCCAAGTTTCCCATGGTACTTCAGGTGGTCGTGGTTCTCACACGCACTATTCTCATCAGCAACCTTATAGTACACCACCAGCTCCTATCGGTGCACCGCCACTTCAGAGTTTCCGAGGTGGTCATTCAGGTCGACAAGGTCAGCATCCGAGAGCTTGTTACACTTATGGTGAACTAGGTCACATTGCCAGATTTTGCCCTCGAGCACCGGGTAGTTCTCAGCATCAGAGTTCTCGTGCCATGGTACCGGCACTAGGTGTTCCACAGCCCGCCCAGTCTGCTAGAGGTGGGGGTAGAGGTGCTAGAGGTGGAGCTCAGACCGCCAGAGATGGAGGCCAACCAACAGCAGGACATCCCAAAGATATGGTTCAGGGTGGTGGGGCCCAGCCCCGATGCTATGCTTTTCCATCCAGGCCAGAGGCTGAGTCTTCAGATGCAGTCATTACAGGTACTATTCTGGTTTGTGATAGAGAGGCTTCGGTGCTATTTGATCTAGGGTCTACGTATTCATATGTGTCCTCTTATTTTGCACCGTACTTGGTTCTGCCTAGTGATCCACTAAATATTCCTGTTTATGTGTCTACACCGGTGGGTGATTCTATTATGGTCAATCGAGTTCATCATTCCTATATTATGGTGATTGGGGGTCTTGAGACCCGTGTTGATTTGTTGCTTTTAGATATGGTTGACTTTGATCTTATATTGGGGATGGACTGGTTATCACCTTACCACACTATATTGGACTGTCATGCCAAGACTGTAACATTAGCCTTACCGGATTTGCCCCGTTTAGAGTGGAGAGGGACTCTTGGTCATTCTACCTGCAGTGTTATTTCGTATGTGAATGCTCTGTGTATGATCGAGAAGGGGTGTTTGGCTTATTTGGCTTATGTTCGTGATTTCAATGTTGAGGTCCCCTCCATTAATTCTGTGCCCGTGGTTCGCGAGTTTCCTAAGGTATTCCCTTCAGACCTGCCGAATATGCCACCCGACAGAGATATTGTTCTATACTGATTTGGCTCCGGGCACTCAGCCCATTTCCATTCTTCCATATCACATGGCCCCGCTAGAGTTGAAAGAGTTGAAGGAGCAGTTGCAAGACCTGCTTGAGAAGGGTTTCATTAGACCTAGTGTTTCGCCGTGGGGTGCGCCAGTGTTGTTTGTAAAGAAAAAAGATGGTTCGATGAGAATGTGCATTGATTACCGACAATTGAATAAGGTTACAATCAAGAATAAGTATCCACTGCCGAGGGTTGATGATTTGTTCAATAAACTTCAGGGTGCCAAGGTGCTTTCCATGATAGACTTGAGATCTGGCTACCATCAGTTGAGGATTAGGGCATCCGATGTCCCTAAGATAGCTTTCCGCACTCGGTACGGACATTATGAGTTCTTGGTTATGTCATTTGGGCTGACAAATGCCCCAACAACTTTCATGGATCTGATGAACCGAGTGTTCAGGCCTTATTTGGACTTGTTCGTGATAGTCTTTATTGATGATATTCTGATATATTCCCGCAGCCAGGAGGAGCACAAGCAGCACCTCAGAGTGGTTCTTCAGACTCTAAGGGATAGTCAGCTATATGCTAAGTTCTCGATGTATGAGTTCTGGATAAGTTTAGTTGCATTCCTAGGTCATGTTTTATCAACAAAGGGTATTCAGGTTGATCCGAAGAAGATTGAGGCAGTCAAGAACTGGCCTAGACTAGCATCAGCTACAGAGATTCGGAGTTTCTTGGGATTGGCAGGCTACTATAATCGGTTCGTGGAGGGATTTTCATCCATTGAAACCTCGATGACCAGGGTGACCCAGAAGGGTGCTCAATTTAGATGGTCGGATGCGTGTGAGGCGAGCTTTCAGAAGCTCAAGACAGCTCTGACTACGGCACTGGAATTGGTTTTTCCCACAGGTTCAGGGCCTTATATAGTTTATTGTGATGCTTCTCGTATTGGGCATGGTGCAATATTGATGCAGGGCGGCAAGGTCATTGCCTATGACTCACGATAGTTGAAGATTCATGAGAAGAACTATCCGGGTCATGATTTAGAGTTGGCAGCCATTGTTCACGCATTGAATATTTGGAGGCATTACCTGTACGGTGTGGCATGTGAGGTGTTCACGGATCACAAGAGTCTTCAGTATTTGTTCAAGCAAAAGGAGTTTAATTTGAGACAGAGGAGGTGGTTGGAGCTGTTGAAAGATTATGATATCACTAACTTATATCATCTGGGAAAGGCCAATGTGGTGGCGGATGCTTTGAGCAGGAAGTCGGTCAGTATGGGCAGTCTTGCTTATATTCCGGTCAGTCAGAGGCCGCAGGCTTTGGATGTTCAGGCCTTGGCCAATCGATTCGTGAGGTTGGATATTTCTGAGCCTAGTCGAGTATTAGCTTGCACGGTCGCTCGTTCTTCATTATTGAGGCGTATCCGTGATCGGCAGCTTGATGATCCACATATATATGTCCTTAGAGACATGGTGCAGCGTGGAGGTGACAAGCAGGTGACCTTAGAAGATGATGGAGTTTTGAGATTGCAGGGGCGAGTTTGTGTGCCTAATGTGGATGGGCTTCGGGAGTTGATTTTATAGGAGGCCCATAGCTCCCGGTACTCTATTCATCCGGGCACTGCGAAAATGTATCAGGATTTGCGGCAACATTATTGGTGGCGTTGAATGAAGAAGGATATTGTTGCATACATGGCTCGGTGTTTGAATTGTCAGCAGGTTAAGTATGAGCATCAGAGACCTGGTGGTTTGTTTCAGAGGATTGAGCTTCCCGAGTGGAAGTGGGAGCGAATCACTATGGACTTTGTTTGTGGACATCCATTGACTCAGAAGAAGCTTGATGCAGTTTGGGTCATTGTTGATAGGCTAACCAAGTCAGCGCATTTCATTCCTATGGCAGTCTCCTATTCATCTAAGAGGTTAGCTGAGATTTATATCCGAGAGATTGTTTGCCTTCATGGTGTGCCGGTATCAATCATTTCGGATCGAGGCACGCAGTTTACCTCCTGTTTTTGGAGAGTAGTTCAGCGAGATTTAGGAACCCAGGTGCAGTTGAGCACAACATTTCATCCTCACACGGACGGACAGTCCGAGCAGACTATTCAGATATTGGAGGACATGCACTGAGCTTGTATTATTGACTTTGAAGGTTCATGGGTCAGTTCTTGCCTTTAGCAGAGTTTGCCTACAATAACAGCTACCGGTCGAGTATCCAGATGGCTCCTTATGAGGCTTTATATGGTAGGTGGTGTCGATATCCGATTGGATGGTTTGAGCCGGGAGAGGCTCGGTTGTTGGGTACAGATTTGGTTAAAGAGGCCTTAGACAAGGTCAGGATCATTCAGGATAGGCTTCGTACAACTTAGTCCAGGCAAAAGAGCTATGCAGATCGTAAGGTTAGAGAAGATGTGGTTTTCATGGTTGGTGAGCGGGTATTGCTCCGAGTGTCGCCTATGAAGGGCGTGATGAGATTTGGGAAGAAGGGCAAGCTTAGCCCTAGGTTCATTGGTCCATTTGAGATTCTTGATCGAGTGGGAGAGGTGGCTTATAGACTTGCATTGCCGCCGAGTTTATCAGCCTGCACCTAGTGTTTCATGTGTCCATGCTTCGGAAGTATCACGACGATCCATCCCACGTGTTAGATTTCAGCACTGTCCTGTTGGACAAGGACTTGTCTTATGAGGAAGAGCCGGTGGCTATTCTAGACCGGAAGGTACTTTAGTTAAGATCCAAGAGTTTCCCCTCTGTTCGTGTTCAGTGGAGAGGTCAGCCTCCTGAGGCTTCGACTTGGGAGTCCGAGTCCGACATGCAGAGCCGTTATCCTCATCTATTCCCCGACTCATGTACTTCCTTCTTCTATCCGTTCGAGGACGAACGATTGTTTTAAAGGTGGAGAATGTGACGACCCAAAGGGCCATCACCTATTTTCTTATCCAATCCGAGCTTCCGAGGCCTTGAAAACCTCATTTATAGTTGCCTCAATTTGCGTGCACTGTCTGAGCGCGTAGCCGGAAGCTCAAATATGAAATTTTGTGAAAATTTGCTAAGTTTTGATATTAAAATGAATAAATTTGACTTCGGTCAATATTTTGAGTAAACGGGCCCGAACCTGTAATTTGACAGTCCCGGAATGTCCATAGGAAAATATGGGACTTGGGCGTATGCTCGAAATCAAATTCCGAGGTCCCAGGCCCGAGAAATGAATTTTTGAGTAAAATTATTTTCTGAAAATATTTAAGGAAAATGGAAATGAAATTTGATTAGAAAGTGATGGTATCGGAGCTCGTATTTTGGTTTCGGCGCCCGGTACAGGTCTTATATATGGTTTAAGCACTTTCTGTAAAGTTTGGTTGAAAACAGACGTCGTTTGACGTGTTTCGGACTCAAAATGGAAAATTTGATGTTTTATGAAATTTGAAAGAATTCTTGGATTTTAAAGCTTAATTCGTGGTATATGACATTATTTTGGCGATTTGATCGCACGGTTAAGTTCGTAGGATGTTGTTGAGTTAATGTATGTGTTTGGTTAGGAGCCCCGAGGGCTCGGGATTGTTTCGGACTTAGGAAAATTGCAGAAACAGTACCCATGAATAGTACCCCATGAACAATACCCATGAATAGTGCCCCGTGAACAGTACCCATGAATAGTACCCCGTGAACAGTAGCCATGGACAGTACCCCGTAAACAGTAAAAACGCGTGAACAGTAACCCCGAAAACATTCTGGGCAGAATGTAACTTCTGATTTTCCATTTTTAGCAAATTGGAGCTTGGGGAGAGGCGATTTTCGGGATATTTTTAGAGAAAACAATGGGGTAAGTGTTCTTAATTTAATTTTGGTTAGATTACCCGAATCTATTACTAGTTTTGGCATTTAATTTGTGATATTAGTTGGGAAAATCTTGAAAACCCTCTGGGTTTAATTTGAAGATTTGAGGATCGAGTTGATGTCGGATTTTGGTAAAATTGGTATGGTTGGACTCGTGGTTGGATGAGGTTTCATATTCCGTAATTTTTGTTGGGTTCCGAGACGTGGGCCCCACGGGCGAATTTTTAGTGCAATTTCGGATTTTAAATGGAAAATGTAGAATTTCATATGGAATTAATTCCTATAATTTTGATTGACTTAATCGACTTATTTATGACTAGATTTGAGAATTTCGGGCACGAATTCGCGAGGAAAAGGCTTGTTGGAATTTTGAATTGGTTGCAAAGCGAGTTAAGTGTTTTGGTCTAACCTTAGCTTGAGGGAATAGGAGCTGAGTCTTAATTGCTACTTGCTATTTGTCGAGTACGGCGTATAGGCATGGTGACGAGTATCTATACATTGTTGTCTAGCATGACCGTAAGTCCTTATATCGCGAATGTTCGAATTTGGTTATATCTTCCATGATTAAATGATGACTTCTATATGTTGTGAAGTGCATGTGAAATAAATGGTGATATTTAATATTTGAGGAGCGTTGGCTCAAGTTATAAAATGAATTACTAAGTAAGAAATGAAAGAAAGAGAAAGAATTATTGAATTATTTCCTTGCCGAGATAATTGTGGAATTGTTGATATATTCCTTGCCGGGAATTTTATTGTTAATTGTTGTGCCCTTATTGGAATCGCGATTATTATTCAGTTTACTTCCTTGCCCCTTATCTGTGATTGTTGTTTGGGTGAGGAAGAGTGATAAAGCATGAAGGGTGATGCCGTGTATTGTTTGATATGGTGAGGAAAGAGTGTAAAGCACGAAGGGTGATGTCGTGCCATACGATGTGCCATTCCGTACTGATATGATTATATTATGAGGAAAGAGAGTAAAAGTACGAAGTGGGATGCCGTGCACAGTTTTATTTTATATATTGCTTGGGTGAGTAAAAGAGTAAAAGCACGAAGGGTGATGCCGTGCAAATTGTTGATTCCTTTTGATACTTGTTGATATTATGACTTTGTTGTCTCCTTCTTTTATTGAATATTTCTATTTGAAACTGTTACCTCCCCACAACATGTTTCCCCTCCCACATTGATTGGTTGCTTCCAGTACTTCCTTTGTTGTCTATATATATATACTTGAACTGCACATGTTTATTTGATTATCTGGTCCTAGCCTCGTCACTACTTCACCGGGGTTAGGCTAGGCACTTACCAGCACATGGGGTCGGTTGTGAAGATACTACACTCTGTGCTCTTTTGCATAGATACAGGTTTCAGACAGCAGCAGCAGTAGCACGGGTGTGAGCAGACAGACTAGTGAGACACCGAGGTAGCCTTGCAGGCGTCCGTAGGCCCGACGTCTCCTCTATCTATTATTTTAGTTTGTTATCTCATTGTATTCAAGACAAATAGTTTATTATTTTCTTTCAGACGATTGTATTCAGTATTCTTAGAAGTTCATGAGTAATGTGGCACCAGTTCTTGGGTAGAGATTTATGTTGGATTCCGCATTTACATTTAGTCACTTTAAATTAAGTCTTCCGCATATTTATTTAATTCAATCATTTTTTATGCTATAACTAATATTTGATAAAAGAAATAATTTATAAAAAATAAAAGTAGTTAAGAGTTGGCTTGCCTAGCTCTCATTAGTAGGCGCCATCACGACTCCCGAAGGTGGGAAATCCGGGTCGTGACAGAGGTACGAGAAACACAACAACAATTGAGATAGAGATTAATGTCAGAACAATAGCAACAAGTCACATCAATTCTATAATTATGACAATAACAGCTCAAGGTAAAGACATGAACATATACACGGAAAATAGATATCACAACATAATGCATGTCCCTCATCAATATAAAAGCATAAAAATATAAATGAAATGGCATGGCATCACCCTTCGTGCTTTTACTTTCAAATGATATGGCACGACATCACCTTCGTGTTTTTACTCTCAATAATGTAGCATGACATCACCCTTTGTGATTTTACTCCCAATAATATGGCACGACATCACCCTTCGTGCTTTTACTCTCAAATGATATGACACGACCTCAGCCTTCGTAATTTACACTCTTCCTTACCTAGCATACATATATCAATAACAAACAAGGCAAGAAACATAAATAACAGCAAGGAGAGTGTTTACACAAATATTCCAAACGATCCCAATCACAACTTCCCAATGCCAATAATAGTTCAATAGACCCTCAAGAACCGTATTATTCAAGTGTTTCAACAATTCTCACGAATGATCTACAACATGAGGATACAATCTAGTATCTCAAGAATGTCGGCCGTAGCAATGTATTAATGATTACGCATAGTGATGACCGACTTAGACACATCAATGTATTCTCAGAATTCCATCAAATTTGATCAAGTTATAATAATCTAAGTCTTGATTTCTAACATTTAGTACTATATTCTTAGTATCTAGGAGTTAAGTAAGGCATGAAGCAAGAAGGTCACGTTATTCTACAAGACACAATTATAACATAATCTATCACCGAGTATGACTAACCCTAGTACATACATATACGCTCGTCACCTCATATATGTATCACCCCCCGCCACCCCCGCATGTAGCAAACAATGTCAAATAGGAGGAAAAATTCCCTCAAAAAATTTAGGCAAGACACTTACCTCAATTCAGCACGAAGGGTGATGCAGTGCATTTTCTATTTACTGTGTTTATTTGTTGTTATCAGTTCAAGTGTACTAACTAGTTAGATTCCTTTACTGCTGTGATTCTGTTTGTTGGAACCCCCATAGCTTGTTTCCCCCTTCCCGTTCATTTATGCTTAGTTTTTATTATTTGTTATTCTGTTAGTATATTGTTTAACTACACAGGCTTATGTTGTTTGTCGTGTCCTAGCCTAGTCACTACTTTGTTGAGGTTAGGCTTGGCACGTACCAGTACATGGGGTCGATTGTACTAATACTGCAATCTGCACTTTCTATGCAGATCCCGGTATTGGACCATACTGATCAGAGTTTGGGGTTGCTACCTTCAGTCCATAGGAGACCCAAGGTAGATCTACCGGCGTTCGTAAACCCTAGAGTCCCCTTCTCTCTACCTTAGTTCATGTTTTCTTTCATTCCAAAAAATAGATGTATTTTCCATTAAACCAGTATTTGTAGAAATTTTTAGACGTTTGTGGATTGTGACACCAGATCATTAGGGTAGTCGTGTTTTAGAGTTTTGAACTATTATAAAATTTCCGCACTTCATATCTGTTTAGCTTTAATTTTTATTAATTACTGCTTTGGTTAATGATTTATGTGTTAAAACCGTATCTGTTGGCTTGCCTAGCATTCAAAAGTTAGGTGACATCACGATCCCGACGGTGGGAAATCCGGGTCATGACACCTAGAGCTTAAATCTTGAAATTCATTCTTCCAAATCAATTCTGGATAACATGAAAACCAACGCCGACAGTTTACGCAAGTCATAATACATCATGCGGAAACACTCGAGCCCTCAAACTATGGAGCGAAGTGCAGATACTCATAACGACCAGTCGGGTCGTTACATCCTCCATCACTTAAGCATATGTTCATCCTCGAACGTGCCAGGAGTCGTTCCAAAGCTATCAAATCACGGTGTAACCTTACTATGCATAAACCCGGGGGTAATCCCGTGTCATCTTGCTCCACATAAGCCTACCAACACAACATAACTAGATATCCTTAATTCAACCTTGGTCCTTAAACCTTAGAATCCAATCTCAATCATCCCGATTTCATCTCAAGACCCGAATCTTCAATCTACATACTGTATAAGTCTAAACAAACAGTATCAAGTCATAACCATAAGCCAAGATGTAATCAGATGATATACCCTATCACTTCGACACTCATAGTAGGAACTGCTGACCATCATTACTGCCTAAAAACAAATCCGGTTCCGGTAGCAATCCTCATATCGATTAGAACATGGTTCAAAACCTTCATACCCTACCGATAATGAAAGAAACACGCATAACCTCTTAAGCACTCATCTGATCAATAAGCCAAGAAACTCACTCGTCCGACTAGGGCCATTGTCCAAATCCTCAGCAAAATATAGTATTATTCTTCCAAGCCTTCCTCATCCCAATATAATAGTGCAAACCTCAGGTCTAGAAACCTCATCTCAACCAATACAAGCAGCCCCACCGACAAGTATCAACAATAAACATATGGAGCCCCACACAACCTGATTCTGTACACCAACAAGTAATAATTCAGACATGACAGATAACAATAAGAAAACTAAATAAGAAGACTACTAAGCAAGTTAAGCAAGCAGGGAAATTTTTGCATTTTCCTATGAACTATTTTCAACAAGGTGAAAGCAAAAATACACAAAGTAAGCATCAAGAATTACATTTCATCACAATACCATTGCGACGTGGAACCCGATCCTATCATATCAATCCACATGGAGTACCTATCGAGCCATAATACTCAGGCTCACTGATCACATATGTATCAACATCAAGCACAATAGTGTGCACATAATATCTGTGGGAAAATTATTAGGAACAAATAATATTGAGAAGGACAAGCAAAACTATGGTGCAATAAGCAAATCAATATCACGAAGGCTACCTCGCCCACTGTCACACCTCCTTTTTACCTGCTCGAGGTGGTATATAAGGGAGTTTTTCCGATTAAAGTGACATTATTCGAAATGAGATTATTTTATTTATTTCTCATAGTCGCCACTTGGAATAATTTATTTGGTGTCCCAAGTCACCAGTTTATTTAAAACCCCAAATCGAGGAAAATTTACTTTATTTAAAAGTCTGCGGAACTAGTAAGTAAGGAATTTTGTTAATCCGGGAGAAGGTGTTAGGCATTCCCAGGTTCCGTGGTTCTAGCACGGTCGCTTAAACTATTAATATTGGCCTATTATCTGATTTACTACATGTTTTAAATCTATTATGCATTTTTAGCCTTATAACCACTTTTAATTATTTTAAACTACTTTTAGGAAGATTCAATGTTATTTAAAACACGCCTCAAACCACGCTACAGGAAATGCACCCGCGGTTCGCGACACGTTCTATTTAACATTGTTGAGAAATTGAAATTGGGTCACATGAAATGTACACCTAGATTTAGTAATTAAAAATCACAACTACGTCACGGGAACCATACCCGTAGCTATGATTGAATTAGTTAAAGAGCACGCCTACAACAACTACAAAGGTTCAAATTATTAATAATATTTATGAGGGCCATTGAGAGTTTAATTGATGACACACCTCAATTTTTACAAGGATTAACTCTTGAATTAAATTTCATGAGGGCCATGGGTAATTTTAACGAAAGATGACATGCCTCCAACCATTTTAAAAGGATTACACTTAATTCGGCCTAAGGTGTTCAGGCTTAGCACAATTAAAGCTCAAATTAACCTTGCTAGTTATAAGCATGCTTTGGGGTAATATACTAGGTACTTATTTATTTAAAGAAATTCTGGGCTAGCAGCAGGCCCAGAATTATTTAAAAGTCTCGAAATGGAAAATGGGATAAAACTGGGCTCAACATCAAGCCCAGCAATGAGGACGAGATGGCCATCATAATTTAAAAAGGGGAAAGTACTGGACCTAGGACCCAAAACTTCAGTTGTTATAAATAGAACCATTTTCATTGTATCAAATATTGATAAAACTCGGCAAATTGGAACTGCTGAACCTGAAAGGCCTGGAATCAAGTCCAAAAAAATGAGGAGAAGAAGCATTGAGGCAATGCTGAGTCCATGTTCCAAACGGACAGCCTGATATGGGCCCAAGTTTGGCCCAATAGCCTCCAACGAATAGGGCCTTCAACATTAAGGCCCTTTTAGGCTTGCAACCTTTAAATCACTTATGATCAAACCCAGCAATATTGAAAATTGAGCATATGGGTGCCAAATTATAAACTCAGATTTTAATGACTATTCAATAGCAACAACATGATACGTTTACTAATTAATTTTTTAAACAAATACAAGAATGATTCAATATTTGATAAATTTCAATATTAAATCATCATGCATTAACCTAACCTTGAATAGCACTAATGCTTATCAGGACTTAACTAAATGCATTTAACTCAACATAAGGCCAACAAAGTCCTCAAATATTACAGTTCTTCAGAGAGTAACCCATTTATTCAAAGAAAACACATGAAATACCAATCCTACTCTATCTTTCAAACCAAACATTAGGACTAAACTACACAACAATGAACATCAAATTTAAAGACCAATAGCTCAAACAAAAGGAAGAAAACTACAAGCAAAGGAAGAAACAAAGAGAAAACATTTGAACAAAAATGGATCTAGAGCTTTTCATTTTCCAGCCAGCATGTTATAACTACATTTTCTTTTATGAGAGTAACTGGATACAACAAGAGCGAAAGGAAAATACTGGTATCAACTGAATGAACAATAAAAAGATTAGCAATAGTGAATAACAATGAGAAATCAACTTAAGACAACCTCAAATTCAGTCTCACTTCAGCTTAGAAGTCTAGAAAAATTCCCAAAAAAATACCACTTCCAAAACTTTCAAAGAGAGAAAACCCAACTCAAACTATAGAATGAAAATTTCTGCCGTTTCTATTTTTGATCTTCTGATCTCTACCCTAGATTTTTGGAAAGTGAGCTTCTTACAGAAGGGTTTTTAGGGCAGCAAAGTTTGATTTTTTTTAGTGTTACCCCTCCCTCATTTTCTTTTGTTCACTTTTTACCCTGAGATTTAAACTTGTTATTTATCTAAAGACCCCCAGCTTTCAGGAAAGGGAATATTTCCATAACTGAAACTGGGCTGCTCTGGGACAGCTGCCCATATTCAGATATTTTCATATGCTCCTTTGACCAAATCTAGGCAGTTGTACGCTTTCTAGAACCTCCCCCTTCAGTTTTTGGGCAAATTGCCCTGGCCAACAAGCCCAAGTTGTGGTCAAATGGCTTCAAACAAGTCCAAGTATAACACTTAAACTCAGGCCTGGGATGAACACCATTCTTTTCCAGCCAGAATCAGACCCTCAAGTAAAAGGGAAAAGGAAAATGGGGTAAATCAGAATCGAACTTCCATCGACTAATTAGCTTATTTGAATTAACCTAAAACAACTAATTATGCTCGTTCTAATTTACCCTAAAATAAATTGTAATTAACCAAGAAATATGCTAACAATGATTTACACAACTGCCTAATTAAAGTGAATGAAAACTCGCCTGGAAAGAGTTCTAAATTATCATGCATGCAGAACCTATGGAGAAAAAGAGAAAGAAAGAAAAAAGAAGAAGAAGAGAAAATAGAAATAACATAAATGCAGAAACAAAAAGTAGAGGTCTAGGATTTACCTATTGAATTTAACCAATCGACCGAGAAAACAAAACGGGTGGCTGGCCAAGCTTCAAAATGCTTCGAAAGGCTTGAAGTTGACCCAAATGACTACTCCGGTCAAGAGTAACCTAGTTGGGCAAACTTCGAGCCAAAACGAACAAAAAACTCCAAGATGTAGAAACTAGGTCAAAAACATAGACCCGAGATTCAACGAGTTTCAAAAGTCATTAGGGACAATTGTTGGGAGTTTTGGGTTTGGGGAGTCCTGGTGATTGCCCGGTGTGAATTTGGGGTCGATTGGGGTTGTGCCACCGGCTAGTAGGGTTTGGGAATTTGGGGGCAGCTAGGTTAGGCCTTGTGAGAGAGATAAGATGGGAATGAAGGGTAATAAGGGTCTAGGGGGTCCGTTCGGACAGTTATAAGGGAGGGGAAGGGTTAGTTTCTAGTCGTTAGATCATGGGAGATTAACGACTGAGATTAGAGGGCGATGAAACGGTGCCGTTTGGCCAGTGGGGTTTGGATCGGGTATATCAATTATTTGGGCTTCAGTTTGGGTAATTTGGGAACGGATCTGGGCCGGATTTAGGTGTAAAATTGACTCAATTTCAAAAACAAACCCCTCTTTTCAATTCTTTCTTTTATTTCTAATTTCTTTTCCTTTTTCTTTTAATTAAAAATCCTAAATTATCCAAAAATGTAAAATTAAACTAATTAACTAATTATACAATCATAAACATAACCTAATTCTAAATTAAAAGAGAAAATCAATAAATTAAAAATTAAAAGAAAAAATATGTAAAATGAGTTATTTTTTTTTGTGATCTTCAAAGTTCTATAAAAAAAATAACTACTGATTAATCCTAAAATGTAAAAATAAAGCCTAAATGCAATGCATGGTATTATTGGCATTTTTTTCATGATTTAAATAAAACTTAAACATGCACAATAATGCAAACAATTAAATAAAATTTCACAAAAAATTCCTAAAAATAGCAAATAATTAATAGAAAACCGTATTTTCTTGGGATTTTATAGGAGTATTTCGTATAGGGCAAAAATCACATGCTCACACCCATAATGCCATGAGTCCTAAGCTGAATCACAATATCCGTGCGAAGAGTCATGTTACCCTTACGACCCGTCATAGCATAAGAGAGATACACAAAACATATACTAGGGCGCGAATAGAATCTATTCGCTTGATGATATACTTGCGATAACAGTTGCGTAGGAGCAAGCAAATCCGATCCGATACAGAATACACATCCTCATTAGGATCTCAAATAATTCCCATACTAGATTTCGATCATTCCTGAACAGGCAAATAACCTTCCACAAGCCCATAGCAACCTTTCCATAACACATACCATCAGTCACCTAATCCTCCACATTCTTCACAAATTGCAATCAAGGAATAGTCTTCCAACGGGAACATCCAGTCTCTAAACCTCTTGTACATCAAAATTTCCATACCCGATCTCAACACCACTACTCAAATAGCTGATGCATCATTCATACTCCATCATATTACGGAAAAATACCCATAAGTCAAAACACAATGTACCTGCCAACAGACGAACTCTCCTCCGGTGGGAACAGATAGTGCCAGCAAAACCTTAAACACTTGAAATCGTCCGTGTCATCAAGAACTCATATCCTTCCCTCCAAAACTTAACCGCAACCTTGTACACACAACTTTTCAACCCTACACGGTGCATCGCCTCTAACATGCTAACTCGCAACACTACGAAAGTTCCATAATCAACTCCCAACCATCTGCAAATTGAACACCTCATCAACCACGAACCTTGAATTTAACTAAATCTAGGAAACATCACCACATGCAATATAGCTTCTATGCCTGTAGTAAACACCAACTCTAGCTGCGGTCATAACCATGATAAATTATTCAGAACTCATTAACACATAATTGAGTAGTCAGAACCAATCGCCTCTAACTTAACCATGTCACGCAGACTGCCAACCTGAAAGTAACTCAATCCGATATGACCGCCCTGAAGGAACCTCCTGGGAATCCGAAGCCATTCCTTGCATCACTCCAACATTGACATGTAGACCTTTCTTGACAAGGAAATACCGCATATCCGATTACCAGTCGCTACAATTTGCAAGCCCACCCGTAGAAAAATTCAAAAGTCCCTAAAGGCTCCATAAGACCGGGAACTCGCCAGAACCTTCTTGATAACCACTTGTCTTACTATGATCTTCAATACACAGCTAATACGCGTCGAGCAACCCGTGCTTCACCAACATATGACCATTCGAAGAAATAATCAAGCAATCCTTCGGTCGGGAAACTAATACAGCCCATGTGCGGTCCGTATTGAGGTGGGGTTCAGAATACCCACTCTCTAATTCTAGGCACCGCAGACTGCACAAAATGTATCGCGGTCCGAATTGAGGCATTGCGGGCCGTACAAAATCCATCGCGGTCTCGTCATTAGTAGACTCTGCCACTTAGCTTGAAGCCATATAACACCTCATCAGTAATCGAAAGTACCATATCTTCACAACATGCCCCGTTCCCACTTGGCTATTTAGCTGAATACTTCAAAAACTCATGCAATACTGATCATAGAGCACCCCGAAGACTGTGCCAAGCGCTTACTATCATTGCAATAGTCAAACAACTTCACCAAATATGCTGTAATGATAACATATGCACCCCACCGAATGGAAACCTCATACGAGACACACGATCCAAACTCATCACGTAGGAGACAGCCCACCGGTTAACTCAAATCAACACCTTGCCATGAAGCCACCTTAATCACAACAGCCAGGCCACCAACCAATCTTTCCAAATCTATGCTTACCAACCAGATATAAGAACCCACATCATACCATAAATGAACAACTAGAAGATTTAACACTGCATATGATTTTGAGGCTAGACAACACATCGTGATGATAATCAAGAATCCATAGCCCTTCGTAATCTATCTGCAGCATAACCGATCGTCGGCACATAACAAATACTGAGTGCACAACATCACATATGAGCGATTGATAAGAGTCAAGTCGTAGATCTCAAATTGAAACAAGGTCGCACAATAAGGAAAGAATGAAGGGAAATTTTCCTAAATGACCTGTTGCCTCCCGAATATAGGTATGGACGTCATCATACCGATCCGCAAGACTCTACTAGATAGTTGCTCATGACTTGTAGAACCTATGAACCTAGCGCTCTAATACCAACTTGCCACGACCCAAAAACTACTAGTCATGATGGTACCTAACTTGATCCACTAGGTAAGCCAACTAACAGTCAGTATAATCTAAATGAGATTATAGGAAAAATAGAGAAGAATTATCTGAATATTTAAAACTTAATCCAACAACTGGTAGTACGAATCATGAGCTTCTAAGACTTGGAATTTACAAGGCTAATAAAAATAAAAACAAGATCTGCTTGAAATTTACATAATAGATTAGCAAGACCTAAGCTACCAAGGACAAGCGGTAGTTATATCTGAAATGCATCAAACATCTTCAAAGTCAGCTCCCGACATCACCAGTAGCTCCGCTCCAAAAGAAAATCTACACGTAAGGTGAATAAGTGTAGTATGAGTACAACCGACCCCATGCACCTAGTAAGTATCTTGTCTAACCTCATCGAAGTAGTGAAGAGGATTTTTAATTAGAAGATACTTACTGATAAAACCTGCACCGTATATCAGTAATAGAACTATACCATGATAAAACAGAGAAGAATACATGAAGTGATATGCAAAATAATAACCGAGTGCTAGCAGAGATCACAATTTAGCAACTTCCAATACCTCGACCAATCCTTTCCTTAGAATGACACCAATAAACCACGACAGTCACTTCATAACTTTCATAGCATGATGAATGTACTCATATATCAAGTGAATTACACGGAAACACCCATCATGCTTTTATCTTATCCTCACCCAATATACGTATAACAGTACCAACCGATAACAGGAATTGCAAAATAGAAATACACAAGTAGCAATAATGAAGGAGGATATACATGTGGCAACAGAAATAGACTAGGGAGAAGGCATATGAGTAATGATAGTAATTAGGAAAACATGAAATATCAACTTCATCTAACTAGTATGCTGGAGGCCTACATACAAGAATAACAAATAAGAAAGGAATACATGATCTCTACAAGTTAACGAGTAGATGCATGAATGACTAGAATGGTGGATGTCTTATACTAAAGTGCAACAGAATAGATACGACATGAGTGTAATTATAAAAGCAGAAAATAGGCATGGTAAAGACAACAACAATTGAGATAGAGATCAATGATAGAACAATATCAACAAGTCACATCAGATCTATAATTACGACAATAATAGCCCAAGGTAAAGACATGAATGTATACACGGAAAACAAATATCACAATATAATGCATGCCCCTCATCCTCGCCTGCAGGGAATTACCCATTGTGCCATGATCTCACGATAATATAAAAGCATAACAATATAAATAAAATGGCATGCCATCACCCTTCGTGCTTTTACTCTCAATTGACATGGCATGGCATCACCCTTCATGCTTTTACTCTCAATAATGTGGCACGACATCACCCTTCATGCTTTTACTCTCAATAATATGGCACGACATCACCCTTGATGCTTTTACTCTCAATAATATGGCACGACATCACCCTTCGTGCTTTTACTCCAATAATATGGCACGGCATCATCCCTCGTGCTTTTACTCTCAAATGATATGGCACCGCATTACCCTTCGTGCTTTACACTCTTCCTTACCAAGCATATGTATATCAATGACAAACAAGGCGGGAAGCAAAAATAACATCTAAGAGAGTGTTTAAACAAATATTCCAAATGAATCCCAATCCAACTTCATAATGCCAACAATAGTTCAATAGACCCCCAAGAACCATATTATTCAAGTGTTTCAACAATTCTAACGAATGATCTACAACACGAGGATAGAATCTAGTATCTCAAGAATGTCGGTCGTAGCAATGTATTAATGATTACACATAGTGACGACCGAATTAGACACATCAATGAATTCTCAGAATTCCATCAAATTTGATCAAGTTAAAATAAGCTGAGTCTTGATTTCTATCATTCAATACTATGTTCTTAGCATCTAGGAGTCAAGCAAGACACGAAGCAAGAATGTCACGTAATTCTACAAGACATAATTATATCATAATCTATCCCCGAGCATGATTAACCTTGACACATACATATACATGTGTCACCTCATATATATACCACCCCTGCATGTAGCACACAATGTCAAATATGAGGAAAAATTCTCTCAACAAAGTTAGGCAAGACACTTACCTCAATTCGGCTAACACAATACTCAATTTAGCTTTTTCCTTTATAAATTCACCTTCGTTCGGCTCAATCTGATTCTAATTTCCTCCCCAACTTTTCTTCTCCAATTGTGATCACCGCCTCTATTTATCTTCATTTCTATTTTCTATTATTTTCCTTCTATTTATTTTTTATATAACCTAAATTACTCCTTTTCTACACCTTAGGTCGTACATGGTCCAATAAGGAAAATATATGGGTCCAGCCCATTTCTTTACGATTATTTATTTATCTTAGTTATTTTACGGAAAGGGGCCAAAGTTACCCCTAAACTACTGGATATAGAACAATTATGTTTTTCGTTTGATTTTGGTACCAAGAATATCCTTACCGTTAAATATTGGATCATGTCACATTTGACTTTACTGTTTGATATTACGGACCTACTCCAACTTTCGGAATCAAAATTCGACCTCTATATCAAAAAAGTTCACTCCCGGACAAACTTTCCAAAAATCCAACTTTTTCCATTTCAAGACTAATTAGACTACGGACCTCCAAATTACAATCCGGATGCACTCCTAAGTCCAAAATCACCCAATGGAGCTAAAAGAACTGACAGAACTCAATTCCAAGGTTAAATGTTATAATGTCAAACTTTGTCAACTCTTCCAACCTAGAGCTTAAATCTTGAAGTGCATTCTTCCAAATCAATTCCGAATAACTTGAAAACAACCACCGATGATTTACCAAATCATAATACATTATGCAGAGACACTCGAACCCTTAAACTACCGAGCGAAGTGCAGATACTCAAAATGATCAGTCGGATCGTTACAAAGTGCGTGTCAGTTTTTGGTCGGCCACTACGGGTTTTGAATTGCCGTCTGCAAACTATAAATACTTCATCCTTCCATCCACTATAGATTTTACATTCATAACATTTATTCTTGTGTTATTAAGAAAACAATTATCATCTCCTTCTTCTGGTTTTCTGGGTCAAGTTTTAAAACTTCTTCCTTTATAGTTTTTTGAAAATTTCCATAAACTATATGCCAATTGCCCTATCTTTCATTAGTACCATCTATTCACCCTTAATCAGAAGCAATGTCAAAGACTTCTAAATCTGTTCCTCAAAAGGAAACTCCCTCTTCCTCGAGACCGTCCGAAGAAGAAAAGGCTTCGTCTACTGTTGTTGAGGAAAAGACATTATAACCATCCTCAACTATGTTCGTTCCTATGGGATGCCCAACTGGGGCCGACTTCAAGATCGAGAAATCCCCTTTTGTATTGGGTCGGTGCGAGCCGGTCTCGAGGTATATATGCTCCATCATGGACGATCTCCTCCCCAAAGTCAAGAAAGATTGTAATTGGGCCGGTAAACATGTGGTGGTGCCTATGCCCGAGGAATCAATCACTACCCATGTGGAGGGTTTTCTAAGTGTTTACACATGTCCCTTCACGTGGGCCCTCTAGACCCAGTTATCATAGCCGTTTGCAAACTTTATGAGGTGACGCTCGGGCAAATTCATCCTTCAGTTTGGAGGATTGATATTCTGCTTCGTTTCTTTGTGAGCAAGCTCGACAAGAGCCCCTTCACCATCGACCACTTCATGCGTCTGTACAGTCCCCGACTCTACCAAGGGGGATTGATAAAGCTTGTCCATCGGGTTACTAAGGCCCCATTCTCGAGCATAGATAAAGACCGAGACCGAGGCTGGTTTTGCCGGTTCATTCGAGTGAAGACCTCGGATCTAATACCGGCCGAGAAAATTCCATTTCCCGAGAAG
The DNA here is from genome assembly GCF_000715075.1 of Nicotiana tabacum. NCBI lineage: Eukaryota > Viridiplantae > Streptophyta > Magnoliopsida > Solanales > Solanaceae > Nicotiana > Nicotiana tabacum. Next base: position 117,318,155 of record NC_134099.1, on the reverse strand, counting down.
TGAAATATGAAATGTAAGTATAACTTCACTTTTAAGATTTTGCTTATTGATTTTCCCTTTCCTCTCACCTAATCGATATTTCGGGGTCCAGTTGTCGCTCAAATGCAGGACGCGGTTCCTCGACTCAAGGAGTGGGTCGAGTGAATCATATCACAGAAGTCCTACTCCGAGCGCGCATGGTGTGAACTTTGAAAGGGCTGGTGGGAGGCCCGTTCTATCGGTAAGATTATTTCCTAGAGCTGAGATCACTTGGGTTTCTTTCCAAACTTACTCATTTCTTTTTCTTTGTAGGCCTTCGAAAAGATGTTGCGATGAGGCCCCCATTTGGTGATGAAGATGTCCTCCCCCAACCACATGCTCCGAAGCAAGATAAAGAGAAGAAAAGAAAAGGGGCTCCGAGTTCCCTAAACTCGAAGAAGCAGAAACTGAAAAATGGTTAGGCGCGCAAACCTAAGAAAAGTATTGGCGCCATTCCATTCGACTTAATTCACCGACTGAGGGATGAGTCTGAAGAATAAGAAGAAGAAGAAGAAGAAGAAAAACATTCTAATCTAGTGGATCGGGTGCGAATCCATAATGCATTACTTCAAGCCAGGGAGGCTGCCGAGAAGACACTGGCCAGGATCTCTGAACCAGAAAGGGATGAGGCTGATTTGCCCTCAGCTAGGGGGTCGAGAGGGAGACCGGGGCTGATACCCCTGAAAGATGTGCTTGGGGTGATTGACCTTATCGGGTCTCCTCTGTTCTCTTATTCCAAGATCAACAAGGCCGGTATGCTAAAAGGTCGTTCTCACAGGGGGCCTTAAGGGGCGACAAACCTCAAAAACTTCTTAGAGGGTTAGAATCTACCACTTAGGAGGACGTCACCAGGTTTGGTGACTTACCAGTGCCAAAGAAGGTACCATTGTCGGGAGCCGGTGGGTCATCTTTGAGACCAAGGTTGGTGGATCGGTTCCCGGCCCCGAGTGTCGATCTTCACCGAAAGTGGTTAATAGTTGTCTCTATCCTAGAGGATGGACATGTTTTCTCTGCCCCCGTAGGGGTTGCTAGCTATATTCGGTGCTTAGTGACCGAAGAGGACCAAGCTAATATGGACGAGGTGGAAGCGCCCTGCTTATTCAATGAAGCTCAACAAGCGTTGAACCGGGTAACTTAGAGTGTCTATTTATTATCTATTTTGAATTTGAAATTGTAAATAATCGTAACACCTTTCTTTATGCATGCAAGCCTTGGTACATCACCATGAAACTTTCCTCCGATATCGGGAGGAGTTCACCAACATGAGGCCAAGGTTCGGGAGCTTACTAAGAAAAGGGACACATACAAGCTTCTCAGTGAGAAACTTCAGGCCGAGTTAAAAGCGACTCGGAAGGAGCATGCTGAGTGGGTTGAGCAGGTACATCGAGTACTTGAAGATAGTGACAATAATTTGGACATAGTGGCTAACGACCAGAACTTGTAGGTCCAAAAGAGGCTTGAACAGGTCGGGCATCTCCAGGCGCAGGTGGACACGATAAAAGCTAAGGCCGAGGAGTGGAAGAAAAATATGGACCTCTTAGCCTCGGAAAAGGAGGCTGTGTAAGAACAACTGGCGTCAGCCAAGGCCTAGCTCCGAGCTTCAGAGGAAAAGACCTCGACCCAAACCAAAACAATCAAAGAGATCCAATCTCAGCTTAGCTCGGTGATTTCTAGCCAAGAAAATCTGGCAAAGGAACTTGAGGATGCAAGGTCAGAGATTGTTGTGGTCAAGGCCAAAGCTGATGAGAAGGTGGCCCAGCATAAGTCCGATACAATGGTGGTTCGGGAACACATGAGGTGGAAATCCCTAAGGGAAGCCTTTGAACGAGTTCAAGCTTAGGGCTTCGACCTGCTGGCTGAGATCGAGAATGCCAAGGTATCCGAGGCCAAGGCCAGGAAGTTGGCTTATCCCGAGGAGGAGAATTCCAAGGGATCTTAGACTTGGATGGGACCGAAGGCTGCGAAGGCCCTCAAGGCAACGACGCGGCTCCCATTGAAAATTAGGGCACTTAGGATCTTTTTAGTCATTTTTTGTCTTTGCCGTTTTGGCTACTGTATATTTCTGTATCGGGGTCATTCAGCCCTTGTAAAAAGGATATTTGGTAAAGATATACATGGCTTTCTTTCTCTTGCAACTGTCGGATTTTTCCTTTGTTTTATCATTTGTGTTCGCAGAAATGTCGAAATGCCTTAGCATGAAATAATTAGGTTATATTCAAAGGTTCGAACAAACCTTGCCTTTAATATTACTTTGTGTTAAGGCATTGTAGGGGTTCGGTGTTACCGAAGTCTTATCCCAAAATAGTTTAGGTTTATAGCTTGCTGACGGTAACCTTTAGAACAGGTTATGAAAGATTTTCATTTTTGAAGGCCTAGTTTTTGTTACGGGTCTTGGACGTCTTCGAGCCGTGTTAATGTGGCCGTAACCTTTTAGTTCAGGAGCTGCCCATTAGACTTGCTTTCCCGAGTTATCCGAGCTTGCCCAAGATAACAGTCCCCGAGCGAGGGTGACCGTGACCTTTAAGATTTGAGGTTTTCCTAATAGGTCTTATGCCCTTGGGGTCTAGTGGATTGGGCCACCCGAGTTTGTTTCGGGCAGCTGTCCCCGAGTTAGGGAGTCATCATTCGAACTCTGATTATAAGCATGGCCCTTGAGTTCGTTGCCTTTAGGAGGAAGTAGGAATTTCTTTAAGGGATGTAAAGTAGAAATTCAAAACATAAGATGATTGTAAATAAGAGACTTGTCTTTATTCTTGTGTATAATAGTAACATATGTATACATATTTCGTGTTAGGGTTCGAGAAACCTATGTGGGCACGGTGTTGATACCCAATTTTTTTCTATATATTTTAATACATAAATATACTTTTAAAATAGCATATATGCATATATAAGCATACATAAGTATTTTTATAATTTTTCTATAATTTTTAAAGGCTTCAAATTGATTTATTTCCTTCCATTTTACTCATAAAGTCTCCAATATTATCCTTCAAATTATTTTTGTGGTGATTTTGTCAAGACCCAAACTGATGGTCCTCAACTGGTGCCTGAGTCACACCTGTCAAACACCCCTAAGCATTCGTCTAAGATATGAGCCTGAATAACATCTGCTGAGCTACTAAAATACCATACAAGAAGGAAACCTGCCTTTAAGGCATATATACGTATGCAGGCAGAATACAGTGGGCGAACCGGCAAGGCTCCTATAGACAACTATACATCCAAAACTGAAAGCTGACAATGCCACATACAACCCAACTAGACATACTGTTTATAGACCTCTAATAGAAACATAACTGTACAAAGACGGGACTAAGACACGTCATACCTATATATATATATATATATATATATATATATATATATATATATATATATATATATATGACAAATGTATCGTACCAAAATCAAAGCAGCTCCGGATCAAGTGAAGCACGCCAACTCTCGCCGATCAGGGATCCTAAGAAGGGGGACCGTCAACTTGCCTACCTGCACCTGCAAGCATGGAACGCAGGCCCCGTAAAATAGGGTGTCAGTACGAAAAATGTACTGAGTATGTAAGGCATGAAAATTAGTACGTAAAAGACATAGATGAAACATGGAATACAGAAATACCTTTAAATCTGAATAATTTTGTAAATTCTGAAACGTTTATAATGACATGCACGTGAGTATAAATGTCGTGCCATGCATAGGTATGGGTGTACATAATATTATCAAGCCACTAAGGGCATCCCATCATATCATTTCGGCCACTGTGGGCACATTATCAACATATACCAACTGATCAGGTGGTGGTGCGTATATAACGCCATAACTTCTTCTCATATCTCATATACATATACATATATATATATACGCGTATACAATACCGTCTGAGTCATATTTCAGCCACTGTGGACAATATCATCATCATATACCAGCTGATCAGGTGGTGGTGTGTATATAACGCCGTAACCTTTTCCCATATCCCATATACATATATTTACATATATATGCGTATATAACACCATCTAGTCATGGGTCAATGCACATGTATAAATGAGTGAAATGCATGAAAAATACGTAATAATCTCAATATTCTTTCCGGATAAACTTTTCCAACTACGTATTGTTCTGAGACCGATGAACAAAAGATAATAATATTTTTTATGGGGAACCAAAATATAGACACCCCTACTATTTCTATGAGTAGAGTAATTTATGAAAACTGTATTTGCTCGTTTCTCCAGTATAATTTGGACCATGCCAAAAGAAAGAAAGAAGGGTCTTGACATACATGTTCCTTGAATTATTTGATCGAAGTGAAGCTTCTGCTTCCGTGAAATACGTTGGAACAAGAGGATGAAGCTTCAGCTTCTGAATTTGAACAAAATTCGCTTGGATGTAAGCTTCTGACTTCGAACGTTTTCTGACTCTTAACGTTTTTATGCAAGAGATTTGCTTGGAACGAAGACTACTAATAATTTCCTTAGCTTCTAACTTTTCAATTTAAGAAAGAAATCTTTCTTGTCTTCCTTATGAAAGTGAATAACGTCCCTTTTGTGTTCTTGAATTCTATGACTTGAACAAGTATCTAACTTTTGGATGACTATCATTTCTTAGGTTGCCACATAGAATATTTTAATTGCTTAGTCACTTTATGTGTTGCCACATGTTTTTGGAGTTTAATTAATTAAGTTTTATTCATTTATTAGTTAATCGGGCAATGTCTTGTTACCCGGTAACTAATCAATTACTCGCATAATTTAAAAATTACTACAAATTACTTAAAATTGTATTTATTTTTAAAATACTTCATATGTACTTTATATATTATACTACAGTGGTCACATGGCACCTTGTATGGTATTAGTTCATAATTATCAGGTATTACCGCTCGACCCGTATTTTTATTCCAAATTGGCCACTATCAACAAAACTCATTTTCTTTAATTCGTGTACCCTTTATCCTTCAGGACACTTATTTATCGCTTGTTATAAATAACGTAAATACGTTAATGTCAAAATGAGCTCATCCCCGAGTATACATCAATTAACTGAAAACAAAATTTTAACATACGAAAATCGTGAGATGTAACAGATTTAGCCTTCTAAATTCTATATTTATGCCAAAATATTGTTAAAATATTTTTAGTGCATTTTTATAATTGCATTTTGCATTTTTTAAAGTCAATTTGCATATTTGCAATACTAGCCCTATTAAAGCATAATCACGTTTTTTAATACATAAAATGGTTTTTTATATTTTTAAAATGTTAAAAAACTATTTTAAATTATTTTAGTACACGAAATTATTTTTAAAAAATTATTTATTATTTATTATAAATTATATACTGTTAAAATGGCTATTTAAAATCTAGCCTAATTGCATTTCAATTTTAGCCCATTTTCAGCCCCTCCCCAATCTCAATTCAGCCCAAACCGGACCCCAAATTACCCGACCCAGGCCCAAATGCATTTATACCTGACCCAGCCCTCCTTAATCTTGGCCGTTGATCTTTGATTTCAATGGCCCGTATTCATCCTTTCCTAATTAAACTACCCTATACCTCCCAAACCTAATTCATTTTATAACCTACCCTGCCACCCTAAAATCCTCTCTACTCTCAAAACACTCTAATCCTAACCCTAATCTCCAAACGCCGACCCCCCGTCTTTGGCCATCTCCGGTGACCTCTCATCATCTCTCAGGCCTCCAATGGTTTCTCTCATATCATTCTTGCCATCTCTAAGGCCTTCAAGGGACCAGGGTCATGCCGACTTGTAGCTAAGGTTCATCTCTTGCCTGTTCTTGGCTATTCCGGTGTGATTTCAAGTGAAATCGTTCAATGTTAGCCACGATCTAAGGGTTTTTCAGTATGTTTCTTCACCTCTGTATGGTTTTCTGCGAAACCCTAACTTCGTCTCTAAACCTCCTAGATCTATACAGATCTAGGACGATTTGAGTTTGTTTCTTGTGTGTTTTACAATATCTTTGAGATCGTATACCAGAATCATTTGATTTCAAGTGATTTTTTCACCTTTTCTAAAATTAGGGTTTTGGAATTTCTTTTAAAACTTTGTTTGATGATTCTTTGTGTTTAAATTTCTGTTCTCACACATTTTTGACTAATTTTATAAACTTGCTGCAACCCTAGCCCGTTTGTACTAAAAACCCTAATGTTGGGAGTTTTTCGTTTGGTTTCTGATACAGGCATTTCTGACTGTATTCTTGCCTTAGTTTCTTGTGACTTCTCATGATTTACTTGTCCTAGTATGCTTCTATTGAATCTTCTTTGTTCAAACTTTTACTGATATTATGAATTTGTGTTTGTACTAGCCATTCACGCAAAACTTGTATGCTTCTCTTTGAATCAGTGTCGTTTAACCATGGGTTTTGTCGAGCCTGTGTGAAATCCTGACTGTTCAAGCCTTACCTCATTTTTATATGCTAAGCATGCTGCTTCTTTCACGATTTTCTGAACTCTTGATTAATCTGAATCCCTTATTTTTTGGTTTAATTTGACTACCTTCATTCAAACGTTTGATTCTTGCTTCTTTACTCAATTTGATTGATTTGCTTGCCTTAATTAATTTTCCCTTACCTTGTCTGCATTATTACTTGATTCTTACTGAATATTTCCCTAATTAGAACTTTATATACCTAGCCCTTAATTACCTATTCTATACCTAAGGCTTTACTTTATTCTTTTCCTTAAATATCTGGAATGTTTACCGTTGATTGAACTGTCCCTTGATTAAGGGAAGATCTTGTTGTTTTATGGGTAACTTCCCTGATTTACTACTCAATTGATCTCTTACCTTGTTTTGTTAAGTTTTTGACTCCTATATAAACTTTATCTTCTTTTAAGTTCACTACAACCATAACAAGACACTCTAGTTCATCTACACTATTATACTCTCAAAAACCCTCTACCCTCTTCTGTTCCTTACAATTCCTACTATTTCAGCCGACTGTAAGCCAAGGCTGACTACTGGCATTATCTTTACTCTGTGTTCTGCATACTCTACTGAACTCGTATGTTCTGATTAAATTCACATTCCAAGCTACGTGTTTACTTTGTTTCTGCAGTTTATCAATCTTGATTTCCAGTTTTATAAGCTATTTTACTTAGATGCAATCAGCATGCCTAGATTACTGCATCAAAAAGCATGTTTCAAGCTCATGATTTCATATTGTTTAGCATGACCAAACCTTGCTTGTTCTAATATATTGAATGTTTTTCATGAAATGTTTGTCTGGTACAGTTTGTTCTAATGTAATTCTACTTGTGTCTTAAACCTTTGTGTTCCCAACTTGACTTTGTAACTACAATCTCTGTACTTGATTGACATAATTAAGGTATATACTAGGTGTTCCCCTACCTCTATCCCTTCTGAAGCTGTATGTTCTCTAACCTGATTTCTGACTGTTTTAAATGTCTTCTTAAACTATTCCTACTCTTAAAACTCTGTTATGACTTTCATAAAATTTCTTTCTGCTACTAAGACCTTCTTTCTCTGTCTGTCAAACTCTTTCCATGTCTGTCAAACTCTTTCCATGTCAATCACTCTCCACTACTCCTAGAATATTTAGGTCTTGCCCCTTTAGCATGTGTACTGCCTTGAGATCCATGAGATTTCTCTGAACTCTAGCATGTCATAGCTGGCCTTTCCACACTGTACTTAAATCAGTTATTATTGAGAAAGGATCTAGGTGTGAGCACTGTCCAGGATCCTTGAGGTCCTTAAGGAACTTTGACATACCTAGACATGATATTGTCTATGGTACTTTGGCACTTGAGGCTATTGGAGGCTTGAGAAGTCATTTGGTCGTACTTCAGGCTCCCTATTGTTAACTTCTTCTTTTCCTTCTTTATTTGTTTATGTAATTTGTTCATCTGGTCTGTAATAATTATTTGTACACAACATTGGGATGATTAGTGAAAAGGGGTGGGTAGTTACATATCCGTGGGTCAATTCGGGTAGATACCATATTTATAGGATTATATTAATATACTTGCTATGTTTGATTTACCACACTAGAAACCATGCCTATAGGGTTTTAAAGTTCCCATATTACAAATCATGTCTATAGGATTTAAATAGAAACTATGTCTAAGGTTTAAAATCAACTTCATAATTAGATACCATGCCTATAGAGTATAAAGTGATTGAGTTCAATTCCTGCTACTGCATGTGTTTACATTTGTCTCACTAAAATCATGCCTATAGGTTCCAATATCATCTTTATACAATTAGATACCATGCTCATAAGAATTAAAGTAAGAAATTTTACTTATAGAACTTAAAATCAGCTTAGTTTAAACAAGTCGGTCTAATTTATGTTAGTTCACTATGAAATTAGCATAATCAACTATCCACTTCTTTAATTGAGTTTTTAAAAACACTGTCTTAATTCACTACTGCTAGAAAGCATGCATATAGGATCTCAAAAGTCCGTTTAAAAACTGTTCACTGTTTTACTACATCAACGTAGTTATCACGCTCTTAGGACATCACTGTTCTGCGTTTAGGCAATCCTATAAGGCGTTTTAAATTCTACAACTCTAAAACTATTTTTTTTGCTACTTAAGCTGTCCAGATTTAATAGGTCTAAATTAGTAGGCAAGCTAAATAGGATTTCTCACACTTTGTCCTAATTCAAGGTTGTATAACCCCTGCTCACCTAGATATCATGCTCTAGGATTTTCTCTTAAGCATTGAAATATTGTTTGAAGACATGCATTTACTTGCTATGTTTGAGAAGGTAACTGTGAGCCTATAGCTTGTTTCTTTATATGTATTCCTAGTTGTTCTTGATTGACGCCTAGATTTTATCCTTTAAAACCTTAGGAAAGTCTAGAACTGTCCAAAGAAAAGAGGTCCTAAAATACCTCCAAGTCCACGAGGAAGGGACGAGTAGTGCACACATAGGACATTGTCAAGATTACTAGAACATTTTAGGCTATGACCAAGGTGAGGGAATTGGGTAGAAAGGATATGATGACTACGCGCTAATGTCACGTGTAGCCCCTCATTAAGGAGTGTTTACCGGGCATTTTGTGGGATGATCTTGTAGGCTAACCAACCTAGGACCCCTTTTCCTATTCCCAATGTTTAAACTTTACTCTTCTGTATGCAACTTACTCAAATTTCTTGTCTTATTGTTATTTGAGTCAAATAGTGTCCTAAAATACCTCCAAGAAAAGAGGTCCTAAAATACCTCCAAGGCCACGAGGAAGGGAAGAGTAGTGCACACATAGGACATTGTCAAGATTACTAGAACATTTTAGGCTATGACCAAGGTGAGGGAATTGGGTAGAAAGGATATGATGACTACGCGCTAATGTCACGTGTAGCCCCTCATTGAGGAGTGTTTACCGGGCATTTTGTGGGATGATCTTGTAGGCTAACCAACCTAGGACCCCTTTTCCTATTCCCAATGTTTAAACTTTACTCTTCTGTATGCAACTTACTCAAATTTCTTGTCTTATTGTTATTTGAGTCAAATAGTGTCCTAAAATACCTCCAAGAAAAGAGGTCCTAAAATACCTCCAAGGCCACGAGGAAGGGAAGAGTAGTGCACACATAGGACATTGTCAAGATTACTAGAACATTTTAGGCTATGACCAAGGTGAGGGAATTGGGTAGAAAGGATATGATGACTACGCTATGTGCCCTAACGCACCATAATTCGTTAGGTGGCAACTCTTCAAATACCCAAATTCCCAAAAGATATGAGTTATTACCCCCATGAACGTCGAAACCCGGACTTTCTCTGCGGAGGAAAAAAGGGGGTGTGACACACAGTTCGTTTGAATGTTTTTCCCTTACAATAAATCCTACCAATCGATACTCTTCAGCTTCGAAGCTTCTTTCCTTGCTAAAGTCCATATCTGAGGGTAATGCCACCAATATTTGAAGTTGATTGTAGAGGATCCTCGGATACTATTAATGCTAGCTTTGGCACTGATTTGTGATCGGTCCTTGATTCTAATTTAGCACGATCTGTTGTTGCATCGTTAAAAACCTTGCCAAAAAACCCATTTGGGTTAAAATCGATTCAAAGGAAAAAGAGTGCAACACGTGCTTTCATACCTAAAAACTTTGTGCTGCTTCTTGTCGATCACCTGCAAGTGTTAGTCCAAAATAAAAGAAAATGAATGGGATAGTACCTTATCAGTAATATCGTTTTAGGTAAGTTACATTCCAATTGCTCGGTAGTTATTCTCTGTTCATCGTTCCGAGCTTATAGGATCCTTTCCCGGTGACCTCGAGAATCTGGTACGGTCCTTCCTTGTTCGGATGCAAATTCCCTTCATTTGGATTTTGGGTATTTAGTGTGACCTTCATTAGTACTAAGTCCCCGATATTGAAGTATCGAAGGTTGGCCCTTTGATTGTAATACCTCTCAATCCATTGCTTTTGGGCAGCCAATTGAACAAGGGCGGTTTCTCGCCTTTCATGAAATAGCTCCAGGCTTGTATTCATGTGCTCGTCATTTGATTCCTTTGTTGCATATCAGAATTTGATACTTAGCTCCCCAACTTTGACTGATATTAGAGTTTTGGTGCCATAAACCAAAGAAAATGGAGTAGCCCTGGTACTGGACTTTGAGGTCATGCGATATGTCCAAAGGACTTCGGGCAGGATCTCCTTCCATTTTCCTTTGGCTTTGGTTAACCTTTTCTTAAGGTTTTGGATTATGGTTTTTTTTCTTGATTTGGCTTGTCAGTTCCCACTAGGGTGATAAGGTGTCGGTAAGATTCTTTTGATCTTATGATCTTCGAGAAACTTGGTCACTTTACTGTCGATAAATTGTTTCCTGTTATGACATACAATTTCGGCTGGCATCTTGAACCGACATATGATGTGGTACCAAATGAAATCGATGACTTCGTTCTCCCTGACCTTCTCGTAAGCCTGTGCTTCAACCCATTTAGAAAAATATTCAGTCATAAATAAGATAAATTGAGCCTTACCCGGTGCCCATGGAAGAGGGCCGACGATGTCCATTCCCCACTTCCTGAATGGCCATGGTGACAAGATCGAATGCAGCAGTTCCACAAGTTAGTGAATCATCAGAGCATATATTTGTCATTTGTCACATTTTCATACGAACTCCTTCGCATCTTTTTCCATGTCGATCCAGTAATAGTTGGCTCTAATCAAACCAATGATTCGGTGCCTGAATGATTTCCGCAAGTGCCCTCATGAACTTCCCTCAGAATATACTTGGTATCTCCTAGTCCCAGACATATTGCTAACGGGCCATTGAACATTCTTTTGAACAAGGTTTCTTTCCTGGCCAAGCTTAATTGGGCTGACTTTGTGTGCAGGGCCCTCGATTCTTTTCGATCTAAGGGAAGTTTCTTGGTCTTCAAATACTCTATGTATTTATTTCTCCAATCCCAAGTTAAGCTTGTAGAATTTATTTCGATGTGACATTTTTCCACTATCTATCTCATGAGTTGTAGGACTGCTCCCGAATTGAGCTCGTCGTCTTCGACCGACGACCTTAAGTTTGCAAGAACATCGGCCTCACTATTTTGATCTCGAGGTACGTGCTACAAAGTCCACTCTTTGAACCGATGTATTGTTACCTGTAACTTATCTAGGTACCTTTGCATTCGTTCTTATCTGATTTCAAATGTTCCATTAACTTAGTTCGCCATAATGAGGAAGTCACACTTAGCTTCGATCACCTCCGCCCCTAAGCTTTTGGCCAGTTCAAGACCTGCAATCATGGCTTCATATTTGACCTTGTTGTTAGTCAATTTCACGGTTCTAATGGATTGTCTAACTATATTGCCTGTGGGTGGCTTCAGTACGATGCCAGTTCAGACCTCTTTGCATTCGAGACACCGTCCATAAAGAGGGTTCAGATTCCTAAAGACATCCCCAAGTTTACCAAAAATTCTCTTTAGACCTCGGTTATTAGGGCCGGCGTAAAGTCAACCACGAAATCTGCTAAAATTTGAGACTTAATGGTTGTTTAGGGTCGATATTCGATATCGTACCTACTGATTTATACGGCCCATTTGGCCAATCATCCCGAGAGTTCGGGTTTATGCATTATATTTTGTAATGGGTAAGTTGTCACAACACATATAGGATGGCACTGAAAATATGGTTTCAGTTTCCTAGAGGCACTTACTAAAGCGAGCGCAAATTTTTCTAGGTGAGGATATTTAGTTTCGGCCTCACCTAAGGTTCTACTAACATAATAGATTGGAAATTGCGTACCTTGTTCTTCGCGAACTAGGATTCCATTTTCCGCTATTTTTGATACTACCAAATACAAGTATTGTTGTTCATTTGCCTTCGGTGTGTGAAGAAGTGGCGGGCTCGATAGATATCACTTAAGTTCTTCCAAGGCCCGTTGGTTTTTCGGGGTCCATATGAAGTTGTTTTTCTACTTCAGTAATGAGAAAAATTGATGGCTCTTATCGGAGGACCTCGAGATGAATCGCCCTAGGGTGGCAATGCGCCCAGTTAGCCTTTGTACCACCTTCACATTATCCACTACCGTGATATCCGCAATAGCTTTGATCTTGTCGGGGCTGATCTCGATTCCTCGGTTAGATACCAAAAACCTGAGAAACTTACTTGATCCGATTCCGAACGCGCATTTTTTCGAATTCATCTTCATGTTGTACTTCTTCAATATACAGAAGGTTTCCTGCAAATGCTTTAAATGGTCTTCTGCTTGCAGGGACTTAACTAACATATCCTTAATGTAAACTTCCATGGATTTCCCTATTTTTTCTTCGAACATTCGGTTTACTAGGCGTTGGTAAGTGGCACCAGCATTTTTTAATCCTAATAGCATGATGTTATAGTAGTATGTGTCATACTTAGTGATGAATGAGGTCTTTTCTTAATCATCCGGGTCATTCATATTTGGTTGTACACGGAGTAGGCATCAAGAAAACTGAGGATCTCGTAGCCGGCCGTGGCATCGATCATGCGATTGATGTTAGGCAAAGGGAAAGAGTCTTTGGGGGCATGACTTATTTAAATATTTATAGTCCACATACATTCTTAGTTTGTTCCCTTTTTTAGGGACTACTACTACGTTTTCTAACCATTACAGATATTTAACCTCCCAAATGGACCCTATTTTAAGGAGTTTAGTTACCTTGTCCTTGATGAAAACATCTTGATCCCGGACTGAGGTCTCCTTTTCTGCTTGATCGGATGGAATTTTGGGTCCAGGCTCAAATTGTGAGTGGTGATCTCTAGTAAGATCCATGTCATGTCGATATAGGACCAAGCAAGACATTCCATGTTAGCTATAAGAAATTGAATGAGTTTTTTCCTGAGCTCGAGAGTTAATCCTGTGCTCAGGTATACCTTTCGATCGGGCCGGTGTTCGATCAGTATGACCTAGTCTAGCTCTTTGACTATTGATTTGGTAGTATCGAAATCATCTGGGACTATAAAGGATCGAGGAACCCTTTCTTGTCCGATTGGGTCGAGGCCGGCATCGGTGATTGCTATTTGGCTTCCTGTTTTGCTTTCGAACCTGGCTCCTTTGTCGATGGGAGTGTTGATAGTGGAATTACTTTATCGATGGAAAACATCTCCTTTGTGGTAGGCTACTCCCCTTAGATCATTTTAACCCCCTCTGGTGTTGGGGATGTTAACACCTGGTGAAGGGTCGAGGGCATAGCCTTCATCTTGTGGATCTATGGTCTCCCGAATAGGGCATCGTACCTCATGTTCCCTTCGATCACATAAAACTTGGTCTCCTAGACTGTTCTGGCTGCGTTTACTGGTAATGTTATTTCTCCCTTAGTAGTTTTGAAAGGCATGTTAAATTCATTTAGCACTCGGGCTGCAGGCACAATTTGGTCCTGTAGATCGAGCTGTTCTACAATCCTTGATCGAATGATGTTGGTTGAGTTTCTTGGATCAATTAACACACGTTTAACTCGAGATTTATTCATGAGTACATATATTACCAGTGCATCATTATGGGGGTCCATGATACCTTATGTGTCCTCATCGTTGAAAGATAGATTTCTTTCTTTATGTAATCTCGAGTCCGTTTCTCCCTCGTGATGGATACTTTGGTGCATTTTAACATCGAACCTTTAGGAACATCGACCCCTCTGATGATCATATGAATGACGTGTTGAGGTTCTTCTTGCTCTGTTTGTTTGTTGGAGTCCTTGCTTCTAAAATGATTCTCGGTTCGGTCGCTTAGAAATTCCCGAAGGTGCCCGTTGTTGAATAGTCGGGCTACTTCTTTTCTCAATTGTTGATAATACTCCGTTCTGCGGCTATGAGCGCCATGATATTTGCACATTTGGTTGGGATCTCTTTGGGACGGATCGGTTTGTAAAGGTCGAGGCCATTTTGTATCTTCGATGCGTCCGATAGACGATACGATGGCAGCTGCATCAACACTAAAGTTGTATTCTGATAATCGTGGTGCTTCTCTAGGTCCGATAGGCTTGTCGAAGCCATTTTTGCTCATGATCCCTCGAGTTCTCTGACCTCTATCACTTCTCCTTTCATTTCATATAGAACTTCGCCAAGGTCTGCTGTTTCTACGATCTCTATTATATAGATGGTATCGATCTCTGTTCAACCTCGGTTCTCGGTCAATAGCTCTCTTGATTTATCAAAGGGTCTGATAGGATAAACGGACCTAGAAGGAGCCCTAACTTGATCGTCTTCAACTCTGATCTTCGATTGGTACCGATTATGCACATCATCCCAAGTAAAAATCGGGTATTCTATCAGATTCTGCTTCAACTGCTACAAAGCCACCGAGCTTCGAACATTGATTCCTTGGGTTAAAGCTTGAACATCCCAATCATCAACGACTGGTAGTAGGTCCATCAATTCAATTTGGAATCGAGACACGAATTCTCTGAGTATTTCCTTATCCTTTTGCCTTACCTAGAAAAGGTCCGACTTCCTGGTCTCAACCTTGATGGCCCCGGCGTGTGCCTTTATAAATGAATCTGCAAGTATAGCAAATGAGTTAAAAGAATTAGGTCGTAAATTGTGATACCATATCATAGCTCCCTTTGACAGGGTCTCTCTGAATTTCTTTAGCAAGACAAATTTGATCTCTTCATCCTCTAGATCATTCTCTTTGATAGCACATGTGTAATAGGTGACATGTTCATTTGGATCGGTCGTTCCATTGTACATAGGAATCTCGGGCATGAGGAACTTCAAGGGGATCGGCTTGGGAGCTGCGCTCATAGGAAAAGGTTTTTGCATTAACTTTTTGGAATCCAGGACCTTCAATATCGGTGGTGCTCCCGAGATTTGATCGGACCTAGAGTTTTAATTTTTCACCTTCTTGTTGTTTGCCTCAATCTTCTTTTCCCTCGAGTCAATTCATTTTCTTAGTTCCTCGAGCATCTGTGAACCACTTCCTGGGACGACTCGGGCTCAATCCTACTCGGCGAGCGATTCTAGTTCTAGAGCTGGGCTATCATTGCCTGTTGAGCCTGCAACATTTTGAAGATCACCCGCATGTTGATTTCTCCATCTTAACTGCCATGTGTGCTTTGAGCTGCTGATCGAACATCCCTACAGATGTTGTCCTCGGGATCAGCGTCCAACTTTGCATTGATGGCTACATGTGAATTAACATCTATTAGATCTACAACACGTACTCCGTCGATCGACTGGAGACCCTACGTTACCGGGCGCCATGTTGTTATTCTCACCTTGATGACCAGACTCGTTGTCGATATGCAAGGGTGCTAATTGAGAGTTTGTCATTTTTAGCCTGAAATCAAAGACACTTCAAAGAACAAGTGTAAAGTAGTGTGTATTATGGAGATTTGTATCAAATAATCACTATTATCCTTAGCCCCACGGTGGGCACCAAACTATTTACCCTCAAAATCGGATAACAATTGAATTTGTTAGTGGGTTAAATGATATGCGGATTAACTTAATACAAAGCGATAAAACAGATTAATATTGAAAATTAATGATAAGAAAATAAACGTAAACCACACAAATTGGACAGCCTGAGCCTTGAGTTTGATCACCCTCGAGCCAAGAAATACCTCAACCGATGTTAGAACAGAATAACAAGATGATAAAAACTAGAAATAACAGTGTATTGCTTTTTGGTGCGTATTACAATGTGTTTTACAAATGATCAAACATCTTTTTATATAGCAGGGGAGTCCTACTCTTGATAGAATTCTATAAAAGGTAAAAAATCTCATAATTTTCTAATTAAACAGCCCCTCCTTGATACGTGCCGAGATTTCCGCCGTGATCTCCAACCGATTGCGGATATTTCAGCCTTCCGTCATTTGACTCGACAAAGTTCCCTTGATCTTGTTCGGTCCCAGAGTCACGAGCTCAACGATTTAACTTCGCGCGTTGGTTCGATATAACCCGGGCTCAAGCTTTGACCTGTTACGTGTCAGTCTCGACTGGTCATACAATAAACGAACCTGATTTCGACCGTATGCAATTAGAATAAAAGGTTTTGTGCTACTTCTAACGCAAATGAAAATATTGTTCAAATTTTTATGAGATTCCAATGGAGATAACCAGCAGCGTAGAGAATGTTGTTGTTGACCCTGTTTTTGAGCAGCCTATGGTAGAGTATCAGAACAATTAAAATCAAGATATCGCCTGTATCGTCCCACAAGAAGAGATCAAGACGTGTTCTTATTGTTGGTCACCTAGTAATATTCTTAATTCTTGTGATGATCAGAACTTTCAGTTGCCTGAATCTTTTGCACGATCATGAGTACAACAACGTAGATAATTTTACAGTTGACCCCATTTTCGTGCAGACTATGGTAGAGTGTCAGGAAATTTAAAATCATGATCACCTAGAAATCATGATCACGACTACGTCGTCCCACGAGATCAAGAGATCACAGGTTCTTATTATTGGTCACCTAGTAATATTATTGCCAACCCCATTTTCGAGCGGTCTAGTAATCGTGATTATTAGTCAACTAGAAATATTCCTAATACATCAAGTGATGATCAGTACTTTCAATTACCGGAAGACCAAGAACATTTCGAACGTGCCAAGGCTTGTGTTCCATCGGGGGAAAAGACATTGTCTGGGTTGAGCGATCTTTTGGACGATCAAGAGTACACCGGTCTACTCAGTTCACTCACATCAGAAACAAATGTTGCCACAAAATATTTATATTAGATACTCTGCCCACTGTATTTTACTCTAACTCGTAAAGGTGGCGGAATAGATAGCCGAACTGATTCTAATTGTATTGCGGGTGGTGTTTTGAACCTCCATGAACTGTTGTACTTACAGGCAAATTAATGTAAAAGAATGGTCTTCCCATTCTTGGTGTTTTTTTTTTCTTGGAGTTAATATCTCAACTTTTTTATAATTTGGTAGATCATGAATTACACATTTGCTGTTTGGTTCACTAAACTACTTTAAATCACTATGGAAGATTGGCGTGTGAGAAATTATATTATGTATAGATTCTTTACTCGGTTGGACCTTATCCCATCCAATCATTTCATCTCTCATCTGTTATACTTGAGAAATACACTTGGAGCTGTTATGGAGCACAGAACTGTTGATAAAGAAGAATGGTATGGGGTGAGAGAGGCTCGAACTCTCGACCTCAAGATTTCTCAGAAGCTATGAGACCTACGCGCTAGCCCACTGCGCCACGACCCCAATGTTGCATCCTCACCTGCAGGTTACATTATCATAATTTAATATTCTCAATTCGAAAACTTTAAGTTGAAAGAGTTGATTAAGGTTTGACTTTTGAGTAAACGATCTCAGAATCGGAATTTAAAAGTTTCAATAGGTTCGTATTATAATTTCAGATTTGGGCATATGTTCGGGTTGAGTACTGGGTGGTCCGGGAGCATTTCGGCACTTATTATGAAAAGTTGGTATTTTGAAAGTTTTAGAGTTTTCTAAGTTTGATTTGTTGGTGTTATGGATGTCCATTTGGGGTTTCGAGCCTTGGAATAGGTTCATATCGTGATTTGTGACTTGTACGAAAAGTTTGGTGTCATTCCGAAATATTTAAGTACGATTCGAACGCGTTCGTCGAAGTTTGAAAGTTAAAAGAAAGGTTTCGATCGTCGATTCGTAGTTTTGATATTGTTTGATGTGATTTGAGGTCCAGATCTGTAACAACTATAGGGGTATTAAATTACTAAGTCATACCATGAAAGTTTGGGAGAGATTGGTAGAAATGAGAGTGCGAAGGACGGTGTCTATTTCAGACAACCATTTCGGGTTCATGCCGGGGCGATCTACCACAGAAGCTATCCACCTTATTAGGAGGATGGTGGAACAATACAGGGATAAGAAGAAGGATCTCTACATGGTGTTTATCGATCTAGAGAAAGCGTACGACAGGGTTCCTAGAGAGGTCTTATGGAGATGCTTAGAGGCTAAAGGGGTCCCGGTTGCCTACATTAGGGCGATTAAGGACATGTATGATGGAGCTAAGACTCGGGTTAGGACAGCAGGAGGCAATTCCGATTATTTTCCGGTTATTACGGGGTTGCACCAAGGGTCTACGTTCAGCCCTTTCCTGTTTGCCATAGTGATGGATGCTATAACGCATCATATTCAAGGGGAGGTGCCATGGTGCATGCTATTTGCTGATGACATAGTCCTAATCGACGAGACACGACGCGGTGTCAGCGAGAGGTTAGAGGTTTGGAGACATACCCTTGAGTCCAAAGGTTTCAGGTTGAGCAGGACGAAGACGGAATACCTTGAGTGCAAATTTGAGGTAGAGTCGACGGAAGCGGGAGTGGAAGTGAGGCTTGGTTCTCAAGTCATCCCTAAGAGGGGTAGTTTCAAGTACCTGGGGTCGTTTATTCAGGGGTCCGGGGAGATCGACGAGGAAGTCACACACCGTATAGGGGTAGGGTGGATGAAATGGAGGTTAGCGTCGGGAGTCCTGTGTGACAAAAAAGTGCCACTGTTACTGAAAGGTAAATTTTATAGGGCAGTGGTTAGGCCTGCTATGTTGTATGGGACTGAGTGTTGGCCGGTGAAGATCTCACACATCCAGAGGATGAAAGTTGCAGAGATGAGGATGTTGAGGTGGATGTGCGGGCATACAAGGAAGGATAAGATTAGAAATGAAGATATTCGAGAGAAGGTGGGTGTGGCCCCCATGGAGGACAAGATGCGGGAAGCAAGACTCAGATGGTTCGGGCACATTCAGAGGAGGAACACTGATGCACCGGTGAGAAGGTGTGAACGACTGGCGGTGGTGGGTACGAGGAGAGGTAGAGGGAGACCTAAGAAGTATTGGGGAGAGGTGATCAGGCAGGATATGGCGCGACTTAGGGTTACTGAGGACATGGCCCTAAACAGGGAATTGTGGAGATCGAGCATTAAGGTTGTAGGTTAGGGGAAATTGTGATGTCTTTTTTTACAGCGTACTAGAGTGAGACTAGCCAGTTAGGAGTTAGTCTTAAGATGCTATTGATCAACTACTGATGATGGGCTTTATCTGCTGTGTATTAATACCTTACATATTTCTCGTATTCCCTATATCTCTTATATTGTTGTTACTTTGTTTTTATGGTATTTATGTTATGTTATGGATTTAATGGTATTTTATGTTGTTTTATTATGAGTCTATTGATAGTACTAATATAGTTTCTCTTGTTGCCTCTTTGAGCCGAGGGTCTCCTGGAAATAGCCTCTCTGCCTCTCGGGTAGAGGTAAGGTCTACGTACATATTACCCTCCCCAGACCCCACTTGTGGGATTACACTGGGTTGTTGTTGTTGTTGTTGATGTGATTTGAGGCCTCGAGCGGGTTCGTGTTATATTTCTGGACTTGTTGGTGTGATTGGACGGGGTCCCGGAGGTCTCGGGTGTGTTTCGGGATGGTTTCAGACCATTTTCCTTTGTTTTGTGATTGCTGGTTTCTGGTGTCCCTAGTAAGCATCACGATCGCGGTTGAAGGGACGCGATGAGAGAAACTGGAGCTAGGAGGAATTTGTACATCGCGAATGCGAGAAAGGAGTCGTGAAAGCGTAGATGGGGTTGAGGTGCTCCACTCGAACGTGACTGGGCACAACGAACGCGATGGAGGAAGGGGAGTTGGGGCCTGGAGGCGCTAAGCCTTCGCGAACGCGGCTGGAGGATCGCGAACACGAAGAAGTGGGACGTTGAGGCATCACGAACGCAGGATGGTGACCGCGAACGCGAGGAGGAATTTTGGACAGTTGGACTTTTGGCCTTCTTGATTGCGAGGGTGTTTCCCCGATCGCGAAGAAGGGAATTCTGGACAGACTTGTTTTAAATCAGGGGTTTGGCTCATTTTCACCTCATTTCTTCCATGGGAGCCGACTTTAGGGTGATTTTGGAGCACCATTTTCATCATCAATCTTGAGGTAAGTGATTTCTACACCATGTGAGTTAAATACATGATTTATATGTGGATTTAAATAGAAATATTTATGGAAATTGTGGGATTTTAGGAGAATACCCATAACTCGGTAATTTTGGAGACTTTTGCACTCGTGGTGTAAAATGAGACACATATATTGTGGTTCTAAATTATTGAATAAAAGTGAATTATTTCCATATAGGGAAAGTGATCATTCTTTATGGCACGGACTAAAAAGAAAATTGGTTCACATAAATTGAAATGGAGAGAGTATAATTGAGTTCGTGGTGTTATGGGTAACGTTTATCTTGGAAATTTTTGGAATCTGGGCATGTGAGACCGAGGGTTGACTTTGTTGACTTTCTGAGCGGAGTTGAAAATTGTTATAAATTGATTAATTATGAGCGTTGGAGTATACTTTTATTGGTATGTTGTTTGACTAGTTTCGGATCGTTTGGCTTTAAATTTAGGAGTTAGAGAGGCTTTGAAGCCGGTTATTGGAACTTCGGAGCGAAGTAAGTCTCCTTTCTATTTTTGTGAGGGGAAACTACTCCGTAGGTGTTAAAATTATTATGTGCTATTAGTTGTGGGTGTTGCGTATGCACGAGGTGACGAGAGTTCGTACGTAACTAAAGCATGTTTATGTCCCGGTAGACTTAGGACTCTATCATGTAATATTTGAGTTATTTGAACCCAATCTACTAGCTTGATTAATTGAATTCATAATTGGAATCGATTTAGGAATATTTATTAGGCCGAGTCTTATCACCTTGAGTTGGTTGCAAGATATTTGATAAACGATAAAGGCAATATTCACTTTATGCTCATGTACTGTGTTGTAAGTACGTGCTTCGTAATTCAATAAGTTCCTTCCTTTCATGTGGATCAGGCTGAATGCCTCGACAATATATTTGAGATGCATCTCTGGTTCACGTCGGTCGATCCTCGGCAGTGTACACACCACTCTGGATCGGGTCGTACGAACTTGGCATAATTATGCATGATACCGCTAGCAATCCGGATATTCATGAGATCACCCCCTCCCCTTTTAGTGAGACCTAGCATTTATATGGTATTCCTTACCGGTTTGAGACTACATTTGATATATCTAATTTGTTGTGATAACATATGACATTTGAGAGATTTATATTGCCAAAAGAAATGTTGGAGGATTATGTTTGTTATCGTTTCACCTCATTATTATCGTTATGCTTCATATCTGTTTACGATTTGTATTTGATTTATTGGACCACTAGTAAGTGTCTATGTCGATCCCTCGTCACTACTTCTCCGGGGTTAGGCTAGAAACTTACTCGATACACGTTGATTTATGTACTCATGCTACACTTCTGCAGTAAATGTGTAGGATCCGACATGTTCATTTGGTGGTCATCTTGGCACGTAGGCGCAACTGCCGAGAAGACTTTATGGTGAGCTGCATTCCATGCTGCGTATCACAACCCACAGAGTCTTTGTGATGTCCTGATCGGTCAATTTCAATTTTAGTCTTCATTTCTGTAATCCAAGAACTTGAATAGCTCCATTTAGTCTTTCCCAATTTGCATGCACAGTCTGTATCTTTTTTTGAAAATGTTTTATGTGAAAATCTAAAGAAAATGTGAAATTTTGCCTTAAAACTCATTTGAGTTAATCACAGTCAATATTTTGTGTAAACACACCCGGATCAGTATTTTAACGGTCCCGATGGACTCGTTTGTGATTTAGGACTTGGGCATATGCCCAAAATCAAATTTGGAAGTCCCTAACTTGATTTAATGTAATTTGTTGAAAATTAGCAATTTAAAGGTTTAAAGAATTCTAAAGTTTGACCGTAGGTTGACTTTATTGCTACCGGGTTCGGATTAGAATTCTGAATCTTGGTATAGGATCGTTTAGGTATTTATGACTTGTCTGCGAAGTTTGGTGCAAAGAGGAGTTGATTTGACGTGATTCGGACGACCGGTTGTAAAATTGCATGTTCTTGAGTTTCTTTGAAAATTGACATGTTCGAGCGAGTTTGTATGATGTTATTACACTTGTGTGCATGTTTGGTTTGGAGCTCGAGGGGCTCGGGTGAATTTCAGATACGCTGCTAAGTGATTTTGGACTTAGAAGAATAGTTGATGCCTTCACTGTTGCTGGTGCTCTTCTACAGATCTCGTGAGATCTGGCTGGCATTTGCGAGCCTCGCTTTTGCAAACAAGGCGTCACATTTACGAGCATGGGATGGATTGGGGGAGTCTCGCATTTATGAGGTGAATGTTTGCATTTGCAAACTTGCAGCTGCTGCTTTTGCGAAGGCAGAGTCGCGTTTGCGACTTAGCGTGTTCCTGGGTAGAAATCTAGAAATATTTTCAGTTACCCATTAATTTCCAAGTATTTCAAACATTAAATCTAGGATTTTCAAGGTAGAAATTAGGGATTTGGGTAGAATTTGGAGATTTTTGTAAAATTGAGATTTAGACCTCAAATTAATGTCGGATTTCGAAACTAATAACATAATCAGGCTCGAGGGTGAATGGGTTTTTGGATTTTTGTCCGAATCTCAGGTTTTGACCAAGCAGACCCGAGGTTTACGTTTTTTTGACTTTTTTGGAAAAGTGTAAAGATACTTTTTGTATTGTAAGTAATTATCCTAAAATTGTTTGTATATATTAAGTTGATTTTGGTTAGATTCAATTGGTTTAGAGGCGAATTTTAAGAAAGGCCCCGGTTGAGCTTTGATATGCTTGCGGAGCGAGGTAAGTGTTGGGTCTAACTTTGATTTGAGGGAATTAGGAACCCTTGATCTATGTGCTATGTGAATTACATGTGTAGAGGCGTATATGTGAGGTGACGAGTGTATATACGCCGTAAAATAGTTGTTTTCATGCTTTCCCGTATTTCATTAATTATCTCATTCTATGTCTTAACTGCTAAATGTTGTGAGCACGTTATTTTTGGCTTCACGAGAAATTACCCCAAAATAAATCAAAAAAAATAAAACAAATTTCCTTTGTGTACAATTTTTGAGAATTTGCGTGGCATTTTGGAAAATTATTTATAGTTTTGTATGTGAATGTTTATTTTTTTTATGTTACGTGTGAATTTAGGATTTTATTCTTCTATTAGGAATCAATTAAATCATATTTGGTATTTTTGCAAATCTAATACAGCTGTGAGCACGTATTTTTGTATTTTTTATCATTTAATATCCGATTGTGTGATTTTGTTTTAATTAGTGTTTAATTTTAGATTTTAAGAGCCAATTAGATTTTAATTATTAAAAGCAAATTAGATTTTAATTATTAAGAGTCAATTAGTATTAGTATTTATAAATTAGGAATTTTAAAGGAGAAAATATAGTAAAAAAAAGGGAAAAAGAGAGCAAAAATAGAAAGAGTTCGGATTTGGGACAATTTTAAAAGAAAACTCCAGGCCCAATTCAAACATCCCTTTACCCGTTCCAATTGGCCCAAGCCTCACAGACATCCCAAAAGTTGTCGTTCCGTCATGCCCCATCCTGACCGTTGATCTCATTTGATCAACGGTCCAGATCGTCCAACCCTCACCCACATCCATTTATCCGACCCTGACCCGTTATTAAACCGGACCGCCCCACCATTTGTCTTAAATTAGAGCCGTTGGATCCCATCATACAACGGCCCAGATTAAGAGGTCAATTCTTAATGTGTCAAAAGACCCCCCAAACCCCTTTTACCCGTTTCATTCCCAAACACCCCCCTTCGTCCCACATTCGTCTCTAAAAGAGACAAACCAAATGACCTCGGAACCCTAGCGCCGCCCTTCCACCCCCTCACCATAAACCCGGCGGCAACAACGCCGGTGACCACCAAATTAACATCCCTGAGCCATCTCCCTATCCACAACACGAATCCATGAACCTTGTACCTCGAATCATCCCCCACCGTCTTGAATCTTCGTTTGAAGATTCGATCGGAACCCTAAAGCCACCCCAACCAGTCCCAAACTCACACCACGAGACCCTCGGACCTCCCCCATCTCTAGAACCCTCTGGGTTTTGCTCGAATCGTGCTAGAACGTTTCGAATCCCAAAATTGAACCAGGGAACCCTAACGAAGACCAAACCGGAATTAGTCCAAATTAGAAGAAATTTGGGGTTCATAATCGACCTTAGTCGAGTGTTCTCAGTCGAGAACACTCGATTAAGGTCCATTTGACCTCAAAAATATTGGAGTCGGTTCAAGCCTTAGCCCGTTTGGTTTCTGACTTTTGTGAGGTATTTTTCCTTTCTCTTTTGCTTTATTTTATTTTTGTGTTTAGTTTGTTGTATCAGTTTTGGTTATTTTTGTCATTTATTTTCTTCTCCTCCTTTTACGGATCCTTTCTTTGGTCCGAATTTTTCTGACTGTTAATTGTATGTTATAAACTACGTAGTCGATTAATTAAGTTTCATCAATTAAGTGTTGGTAGTTTGTTTGTTCCTTTGAAATGTTTGGTGCCAGTTTGGTTTGTTTGACATTCCCTTTTCAGAGTTTCAATTTATTTCAATTTTGCTGCCTGAATCCATTGGCATTTGAATTCATACTAGTTTCGAATTGAATTACAATTAATCAAGCATTTAGTTTGGATTAATATTGAATTGATAGCCCTGTTTTATGCACTTTAGATAGAATTACTGGCCCTGTTTATTCATTTTAAATTTTGGACATCAGAAAGCATGTGAATTGTAGTTCTTTAATGCATTAAAAGTAACTTGACAGCATGTGCTGTCAGGGCATATTCATGCTGCCTATACTTGTTTAGTTTAATAAAAGGAAAACCATTTTAATAATGGAAAAGAGGGCTGTCAGGGGAATCTGATGGGGAATACATTTCTTTTTGAGCTTTGAGTGGAAAAACAGAAGGAATAACATGGCAGAAAATCAGTTTTTTAATGGACTAAGTGCTCTAAGAGCTGGAGGAGGAGGCCTGTTGTGATATATGAAAGGGGAGAGTCTATTTTTGAAGGAGGAGGGGGAGAATTCATTGGGACTTCAGTTCTAGATAGATAACAACCAAAAAGCAAAAGAAAAACCTAAAAAAAAACTCTAAAATTCCAGAAAGGCATTGTCCCATGGTCAAATTCACATTCAGTGTGAGATTTAGGCCCAATCAAAGTTACTCTAGGCTGGTTGTTTGAGCTGCTTGGTTTCAGATTTGTCCCAGCTTGATTTCGAGTTGGTGTTTGGTTTATTTCCAATTGGTTTGAGTCGATCTGTTTAGCTCTTTGGTTTTTCTGAAACATTTCTGGATCTCTGAGTTTCAGTGGGCTGGTTCTTATTGTCCCATATTGCTGTTTGTCGGTGCTACTGCTATTATTTGCTATCTATTGTTGCTGATTTACTTCTCCTTCTTCTCACTTTCCAATTCAGGTACACGCTCGAATTAAACTTTGATGTAGCTTTGACTTGAAAGATGAAAAAATGGAAATATTCATGCTTTAGCCCCCACATCTGTGCTCATGTAGTTTACCCTGCACCTGTGTTTCAAAAAAATAGATATTAGTTGATGTGTAATTACTTAATATAGCTTAGTTTTGGTTGGTATTGGTTGGGACAACTACTGTATAATTTGATTTGCTTTGGACTGTTAACGGACTATCTAGTTGCTGGAATTTTGTTTAGTTAATAACCTTAATAACGTCATTAGTTTAACCGAAAGTCAGCAACAAAATTAACTGGTTCTAGATCTGCATTTTACAATTAATCATCAAACAGTCGAGTAGTGGACTAATTTCAATTAATTTGTATTTAGTTTTGGATTGTCTTGGGTTGTAGTAACACCTTTGTGTTAATACAATTGCTTAGTATAGTTTAGTATGATTCAAGTTCATTCAGCATTAGATACCTTATTCATAGGCAGTGAGTCATAATTTAATCTATGCTTAAGGGAATCCATCAATGACTCACGTAGTTTAGTTTAATAGCATGAAGTTGAGTTTTAATTTGGATTGCCGGGTTTATACAACTATATACGTTTTGGATTCAAAAGCACTAGATACATCTCCTATCTGAAAGAATACACGCTGCATTTGCATGTTGAAAGGCCATCTCGTCCCCACCCCTTATAAAGGAAATTAATGTTCACGTTCACCATATATGTGCACCGTTATATGAATTGAATGTTCTGAGTGTCCAGTGATTGAGGACTAGCGTGCAATTTGAATCAAAAAAGCTTATTGGGGCATATAAACCCTGGCAGGCTTCGAAATTGAAACCGTTGTCATGTTTCTGGGTTCACTATGGGCCCAGACCGTCCAACCCACTTATGAACACAATAGGGGCTGTCTTGAACGAGTTGCTAAAAGGATACATTTTTATTTATTTAGTTATTGGGCCTGGCTGACCTGAAATGGATTTATAAGGATTTGGTTCTTTCAAATAGGCTGAATAATTAGGTTTTCTTCTTTTATTATTAAAGACAAATAAATAAAAAAAATCATAGTCATTTCAAGATTGGTCTTTAAATAAAGATGATGAGACGAGCCTCGCCAAATAAAAAATGCAAATTGCGGGGCCCTCAATAATTGGTCATAATAAAATTACTTAGAATTCGGAATGGCCATTTAGGAGCATTCTTAATAAATTACATTCTTAAATTCGGGTGCGCATTTATGTGACCCAAATCCAAATCTCAACGGAGTCGGAATGTATTAACAACCACGGGTGCATTGATTGTGACGTGGTTCGAGATGCATTTTCACGACGTTGCAATTCTATTAAAAATAATAATAAAAGCGTTTCAAACTTAATAAAAGCATACAAGTTATAACATGTATTAAAATCAGATATTTAGCCATTATAGCAATTTAAGCGACCGTGCTAGAACCACGGTATCCGTG
Organism: Nicotiana tabacum; assembly: GCF_000715075.1. Classification (NCBI taxonomy): domain Eukaryota; kingdom Viridiplantae; phylum Streptophyta; class Magnoliopsida; order Solanales; family Solanaceae; genus Nicotiana; species Nicotiana tabacum. The sequence goes on along the minus strand of NC_134099.1, from coordinate 117,290,943 downwards.
GGTGCCTAACACCTTCCACTCGGGTCAATAGAATTCCTTACTTAGAATTTCTGGTTCGCAGACTTCATTTGGAATGTCGAAAATTTCCTCGATTTGGGATTCAAGATAAACTGGTGACTTGGAACACCAAAAGCCAAACCTTTTCCCAAGTGGTGACTCTGAAATAAATAAATAATCCCATTTTTGAATAATGTCACTTAAAATGGAAAAAATCCCTCACACATTTATCCTTCGGGGTATGTGCGCAAAAAGGAGGTGTGACACATGTTTTAATTGCATTCTATGCCATAATTTGTTACTTGTCATCTATTTACTCTTGTATTGAAATTCTTGTTTCTTCCATGATCCACAATTAATGGCTTCTTGCCTTACTTGATTTACTTGCACACTTTAATTGTCATATATTTGGCTTATTACGTTGCTTTGTATTAATTATAATGTTCCTTGATTTGGTACGAGGTTCCTTTATGAGTGTGCTTTAATATTCTTTAACCGTAGAGATTCTTGTAAATTGATTACATTTATTGATTTTATTTATGGATGGGATTGCACGCCGCAACAATCAGAATAAGAGAGGAATGCGATTATACGGTGGGATCGGGTTGCACGCCGCAACAGATTTTATATGTGATTTTGATATGGTGAAATAAGGGAGGATTATGATATTGATTGTAATTACATGGTGGGATTAGGTTGCGTGTCGAAACGAATTTTACATGTTATTCTTGATATTGATATGGTGAAATAAGGAAGGATTGTATTTGTACGGTGGGATCGGGTTACGCATCGTAACAGATTGTGTGTTTTGTATTCATTGTTGCATTGTGTTAGCTTTCAGTGTTTTCATACGAGATTCTGAGGATTGAGTTTATTTCACAAGTTAACTGCCTTACTTTTTCTATATTCCTTTCCTATTGTTATTATTATAATGCATACAGGTTATTGTAAGTGACTCGCCTTAGCCTCGTCACTAATTCGTCGAGGTTAAGCTCGCACTTATAGAGTACATGTGGTCAGTTGTACCTATACTACACTCTGCACTTCTTGAGGAGATTTTGGAGTAGGTCCTAGCGACAGTCAGTAGATTGCTCGGACTGATTGCCAGACAGAGACTTGAGATACAGCTGCACCGCGTTCGCAGCCCTGAAATCCTTTTCTACCTTATCCTAACAGTTTATTTCATTTCAGACAGTCATGTTTTCGTTCAGACCAATATTTGTATTACTCTAGTCGCTCGTGTCCTTGTGACACAAGTTCTAGGATTGTATCTAGACATCATTGTTGTTGTGATTTCTTACTCTATTTCAGTTTATTTAATTTCTAGTTTATTATTTAATTTGAATTGTTAAAATTGTCTAAAAACTATTCTAATGTTGGCTTTCCTAGCAAGTGAAATGTTAGGTGTCATCGCGGTCCCGAGGGTGGAAATTACGGGTCGTGATAAGTTGGTATCAGAGCACTAGATTGCCTAGGTCTTACGAGTCACGAGCAAGCTTAGTAGAGTCTGGAACATTGATACAAAGACGTCTTTACTTATCTTCCAAAGTCTATGGAGTTTAGGAAAAATTACACTTATTTCTTTTTCTGTCATGCGATATTATTCTATCATTGATGATTGAAACATTCTACTCTTGTTCTCTTGCAGATGGTGAGAACACGCACTGCATCTACAGCAGGAAAGAGCCGGATCCGCATGTGGAAGCTACTACCAGGGGCAGAGGCAGAGGTAGAGCTTGGCCTAGAGCTCGAGCAGCAGCACCCGTAGTTGAGCCTCAGGTTGATCGCGTGGAGAAGGTTCCATCTCAGGATGTACCCATCGGCCCAGCTTAGGTCCTGGAGGGGTTTATAGCCATTTCAGCGCTTCAGGATGCTCTAGTCCGTTTGGTGGGCCTTATAGAGAGTGTGGCCTAGACTGGTACATTCCCGGTGGCACCAGCCGTCTCTCGGGCCTGGAGAAGAGTACAAACTCCCCCTACTCACACCCCAGAGTAGGCGGCTCCCCAGTATCAGACTCCAGCAGCCCCCCAGTTGGGGTGGTTCAACAAGATGTTGCGACACAGTCTGGTGATAGGCCAACTATGTCTTTTAAGGGTTTGTTGAGGTTGGATAAGTTTACCAAGCCCTTTCCTGTTCATTTTTTATAGAAACTAATAGTCCACAAAACTATATAGAGAATCAGGTTCTTTACCAACTGTCATACCTCCTTTTTCTACCCGGAAAGGGGTATAAAGGGAGTTTTTCTAATTAAAGTGACAATAATCGAAACGGAATTATTAATTTCAAATTCGGAGTCGCAACTTGGTATAATTTATGGTGTCCCAAATCACCGGTTTAAAATCCCGAGTCGAGAAAGTTTGACTTTGTTTTGTAGTCTGCGAAAAATAAAAATCCGGTTAAGGAATTCTGTTAACCCGTGAGAAGGTGTTAGGCATTCCCGAGTTTCGTGGTTTTAGCATGGTCGCTAAGCTATTATTATTGGCCTAATTATCTGATTTAAAAAATATTTTTTTGAAACCTATGTGTATTTTATTCCTTTTAACCGCTTTTAACAAATCACGAATTGTCATACACCTATTTGTTTGGTATATGTTGCGAATCATGTCAGGGGAACCGTACCCACGATCTACAACATATTTAATTTATTAAAAAAATTAGAAGTTGTAGTCGGGTCACATAAATGTATCCCTGTATTTGAAATTTATGCATCACAACTACGTCACGGGAACCGTACCCGTAGCTATGATAATTTTATTATAGCACGCCTAAAGCAAACTACGAGGGTTCATGTGTTATACAAACAAAATGAGAGCATGAAGAGTTTTCTAAGCTACAATAGCATAAAAATATGTTAACAGTCCAAGTATGCTTTTCAAGCCAAATATCATAACCCAGCAGGACCCAAACCTTAATTAACCTCCATTAACCTCTCCACAACTCAATTGCTGCTTTTAACTACACCAATAGATCACAACAACATGGCATTTTAGGATAATTAATTTTAATAAGAAGAGTAATTAAATAATATGGTCAGCTGACTTCCTTAATCTAAGCAACATCAAATTCTTAAGAAGACAAGAGCAAACACAAAGTGCAAACAAATATTTCGGTTAAACATGGACGACAACATAAGTTGAAAACTAAAGAATGAACAAGAGTTAGAATTGGACCTTGATAAGCTTTCAATATTGTGTCTCTGTTTCAAATTTGTATACAAGCATATGAACACTGAGATTCAAACAACCATAGAGATTCAGCAACTCGAACTTGACCGGAAATAATGGACGACACTTCCATCGGGATCAACGAACGACAACCTCCGATTTTGCAGAAAAAATTTGAACTTCAAATGAGTTTAACAAAGGCAGGAACAGACTGTTTTTAGGCAAAAATGAAGGCTCTCCGGTGATGAAATCCGGCTGAGCCAACCAAATAAACACATAAGCAGAAAATTAGTAGAGACAATCGAGGTTGCCGGATATCGTCAATTCCGGCAACATAGTAGTGAAAAATAAGAGTGAAATGGCGAGAGATGAGAGCGACATGATAGCAGTAGCATTCGCCAGATTCAATGGAGAGTCGTCGGATTCAATGGAAGTCAGTCACCTCCGGCGACTTCGTCATATAGTAACAACGGCTAGGAAAAGGGATGAGGGAGATGGGGTGAATGCCGAAATTCTGGTGAGGAAGGTGGTGCTTGCTGCAGTTGCCAGTTTTGAAGAAGGGGTGGCTGCCGTGAAGGTGTGGAAGGTCGTTCTTCAGTCTCTTTTTTGGAGTTTTGGCTCGCTGTTTTCCTTTTGTGTTGTGTGTTTTATCAAAAATGGCTGAAGCTTCTTTTTTAGGTCTTTTGGTTTTTTTTATCTTGTTTTTTAAGAAGAAGAGTCTAGAAGGGTCCATAGGGTTAGCTTAATGATCATTGGGTATTGGACTTGGATTTATGGGCTAAGTCCGAATTGTGTCCTAAATTTGGGCTCTAAGACTCTTGAAATTGTGGTCCAACACCTTAGTTAACTCTTTTTAATATAAGATAAAAAATACTATAATACAATGCATAAACTAATTCTAATTAATTAAACTAAACTATATTAAATCATGAAACTATTTTTTTTGTATTTTCAATATTATATAAAGATAAAAATAAGGTATTATTTTTGTATTTTTTTAAATTTTATGAAAGGTACATAAACTAAAATTAACTAGATAAAATATTTTGTAATTTTTATTTTTGTTATAAAATAAAATAAAATAGTTGAAATAGCGATATTAGCCCTAAATTAAATATTTTACGCTAAAATGTGTAAAATCTTGGGGAGGGTCAAATATTACATGTCTACAGCTGCCCCTATTTGACTGAAAACGTGAAGAGTTTTCTGACAAAGAACGATGAGACAGATTTTTTTACCGACCCTTATTTAGAGAGACCAAAAACTAAGAGAAAGGAGAATGCGACCGAGCCTTGGTATCTAAGCTGCCTACATATCCTTGGCTATAAAGGAATCAGGTCAAGTGTAGTTCAAAAGTAGGAACAATGATGGAGTATACCGAGGTGGAGAGCCGATTGGGGTGCCATTCCGTCGAGGTTCCGGTCTGCCATCCTGTTATTACATCAAAAATGAAAAAGACTAACTAAGCCTGTAAGTTATGAGTTACAAGCCTATCTATAAATCTTCTGAAGCTTGACCTTGAGTCTTGAATGGTTCTTCATGCAAGCTTTTGATTTGAACCTTGATGCTTGCTAGTTGAAGGTGCTGTTTCGTTCTTCCACGGCTTCTTCGGATCAAGACCAGACACGCAGTGCTCGTGACTTCAGCCATGTCTTGAGCAGCTCACATCTTTCATCTGCTTCTACATTTGGATTCACTTCCCTCTTTTTTCCTTTTCTTTCTTTTTTCTTAGATTGAGACTTCTTCTTTGGTCATCTCAAACCCCCGTGCCTCGAGATAAAAACCTTATTCTTCAAGCAACTCGTGCTACTTCCGATTTGAAACTTCAAACGAGTTCTGAAATGACTTCCCCCATTCTCCAGGTGGGTGCCTGCTACTAACTAGAAACTTGAAATAAATTCTCTTATTTTCCAGGTGGGTGCCTGATGCTTAAATTTTGAGATGAATTCCCTCGTTTTCTAGGTGGGCGCCTGCAGCTTATACTTGAAATGAATTTCCTTGTTTTTCAGGTGGGCACTTTCAACTTATACTTTGAGATGAATTCCTTCGTTTTTCAGGTGGGCGCCTGCAACTTAAACTTGAAATGAATTCCCTCGTTTTCCAGGTGGGCGCCTGCAACTTAAACTTGAAATGAATTCTCTTGTTTTCCAGGTGGGTGACTGATTCAAAAACTTGAAATGTATTCCGTTGTTATCTAGGTGGGCGCTTGATGCCAAAACATGAACTAAATTCCCTTATTTTCCAGGTGGGCGCCTGATTCCAAAACATGAAATGAATTCCATTGTTATCCAGGTGGGCGCCTGCAACTTAAACTTGAAATGAATTCCCTTGTTATCCGGGTGGGCGCCTGATGTTGAAACTTTGAAATGTATTCCCTTGTTTTCCAGGTGGGCTCCTGATGCCAAAATTTGAAATGTATTCCCTTGTTTTCCAGGAGGGTGCCTGATGCCGAAACTAGAAATGTATTCCCTTATTTTCCAGGTGGGTGCCTTATGCCCAAACTTGAAATGTATTCCCTTATTTTCTAGGTGGGCTCCTGATGCCAAAACTTGAAATGTATTCCCTTGTTTTCCAGGTGGGCGCCTAATGCCAAAACTTGAAATGTATTCCCTTGTTCTCAAGGTGGGCGCCTGATGCCAAAACTTGAAATGTATTCCTTTATTTTCCAGGTGGGCGCCTGATTTCAAAACTTGAAATGTATTCCCTTGTTTTCCAGGTGGGCGCCTGATGTCAAAACTTGAAATGTATTTCCTTATTCTCCAGGTGGGTGCATGCCATTACAACAAAACAGACAAAACAAAAGAAAATTATCTGCCCCACTTTGGTACTAGGAACATCTGTGAATGTTAATCAAATCATGTTATCCAAAAGAACACTAAGAATTTAAAAGCTAAATCTCATTATCCAGGAGAGCCCTGAAAATTTTAAAAATTAAATCTCATCTTAAGAGTAAAAACTTCAATGCTAAATTCTATTTCCTAGAGGTAAAACTTACGCTAAACCTTATTATCTATGCAGGTCTTAATTAAAAACTTAAAACTAAATCTCATTATCTAGGAGGGTCCCGTGAAACTTTAAACTACATCCCATTATCCAGGAGGGTCCTGAAAACTTGAAATTAAATCTCATCTTAAGAGTGAAAATTTCAAAGCTAGATTCTACTACCTAAAGGTAAAACTTATGTTGAATCTCATGATCTATGAAGGTCTTAACACTTAAACTAAATCCCATTATCCAGGAGGGTTCTGATAACCTAAAACTATATCACATTATCCAAGAGAGTTTTGAAAACTTGAAATTAAATTCCATTATCTAGGAGGGTCCTGATAATTTACGGTCGAACCTGTCTGGCGCACGGTTTCCTCACGGAGTGTTCTTCCAGAACACAAAATTTCCTGCCCTATTTCAATCAAAGAAAAACTTATCAGTTTGAAAATATGGTGGTTAATTTGTGGTATTCTTGTTGAGGGTGACCTTTCCACTGCCATGCTTTGTTACGATTAGCTGCCTTTGGCTGGCAAAGAATTGTTTGACCTTCTGATCGAATCTCAACCATAGAACCCTAAATGGCCCGAGTGCCCCACACTCATCTTGTTGTTTTACATTTCTATCCTTTCAATTTGAACCTCTGTATCTCTTCAATGTTCATTAAACCACTTGACCACTTGAACTACCACTAACACCTTATTTCTCATTTTGAAGCATGCTATTTCTGGTATGCTTCGGCCGCACTTTGCTTTATGCTATTGAAAGTTGGTAATAAGCTTTGAAATCCTTTCTTACTTGCTTAAACAAGGCTAACATTGAAAAAAACTCGGAGAAGTAAACCCAAAAGAAAATGAAGCAAAGTGACTTCGAGAAATAAAGACAGAGAGGGAATTTTAGAGAGAGAAAGTTATCCCTTTCTTTCTAACCCTATCCAAAGGGTTAGAAACTTTTGGTAGTAGAATATAACTTTTGGGTTATAAAGGTTCAAAAAAGCTTGAAAGGGATCAGAATTATAATTTTGGAATCAGATCTCTTACGAAAAATACAACTTCTGCCCCAGTTTCTTTTCCTTGGGAACTTTGAATTTTATTTTGTTGGGACCGAACCGTGAGGCTGCCTACGTATCCTTAAAATGAATCATGTCGAACGTAGTTCAAGACATAGGAATTGCTTTGTTTTTGTTAATTTTCTTTCTTTTCTTTTCTTTTCTTTTCTTTTCTTTTCTTTTCTTTTTCTTTTCTTTCTTTTTCTCTAACTTTTTTTTTCTTTTTTCTCTTTTTTCCCTTCTTTTTTTTTCTTTTCTCTTTTTATTCATATTTTATGTATCTTTATTTCTAAACTCTGCTTCTGATTCCAAAAGAGGGTATGAAAGAAAATAAATAAGGCTCAAAAGGGGTAACAAAGGATAACGTGTTTAGATAGAAGAATAAAATGCCTTTGTCATTCCAATCTTCAAAACATGCCAAGTACAAACAACACAATTAGATAAACCAAAGAAATCATACATATATCTTTTGACTGCATGAGAATTGATAGGTATGTGTACACATTTGCCTTCTATATCTATTAAATACAAAGAACCATTGGACAACATTCTTGTTACAACGAACGACCCCTGCCAATTTGGGGCAAACTTACCTTTAGCTTCAGCCTGATGTTGAAGGATACGTTTTAGTACTTGCTGACCCACTTCAAATTTCCGGGGACGCACCTTCTTGTTGTATGCTCTTTCCATTCTCTTCTGATACAATTGACCATGACACACTACTTCCAGTCTTTTTTCGTCAATTAGACTTAATTGCTCCAATTGGGTTTTGACCCATTCATCATCATCAATTTCAGCTTCAGCAACAATTCGAAAGGATGTAATTTCGACCTCCGTGGGTATAACTGTTTTAGTACCATATACCAACAAATAAGGAGTTGCACCTACTGAAGTACGAACTGTAGTGCGATAACCCAGCAAAGCAAAAGGCAACTATTCATGTCATTGCCTAGAACCTTGCACCATCTTCCGAAGTGTCTTCTCTATGTTCTTGTTAGCCGTCTTAACAGATCCATTTGCCTTGGGGCGATACGGTTTGGAATTTCGATACGTAATCTTGAATTGTTGGCATACTTCTTTCATCAAATGGCTATTAAGATTAGCACCATTGTCCGTGATGATTACCTTGGGGATTCCAAACTGACAAATGATATTTGAATGAACAAAATTTACCACTACCTTCTTGGTCACAGATTTGAAAGTCATAACTTCAACACACTTAGTAAAATAGTCGATGGCCACCAGAATAAACCTGTGCCCATTTGACGTCGCTGGCTCAATTGGTCGAATGACATCCATGCCCCAAGCAATGAAAGGCCAAGGTGTGGACATTGTATGCAACTCAGACAGCAGAGAATGAATCAAATCACCATGTACCTGGCATTGATGACACTTACGCACAAAGCTGATGGAATCTCGTTCCATGGTGAGCCAATACCCTGCTCGAAGAATTTTCTTTGCCAAAACATACCCACTCATATGCAATCCGCAAACTCCAGAATGCACTTCGGTCATGATAGTCATGGCTTGTTTAGCATCTATGCATCTTGTACAAAATTCCCCCGCTCAAGAAAATTCCACTAGCCAAACATCGAATTGTTCCCTTTTGATCACCTGTGGCCTGTACCGGATACACATCCATCTTAATTTATTCCCGGATATCATGGAACCACGGTTCACCATCAAGTTCCTCCTTAGCCGAATTACAGTAAGCATGCTGATCACGAACTTGAATATGCATAGGGTCAATATAAGCCTTATCTGTATGGTGTAATATTGACGCCAAGGTAGCCAAGGCATCGACAACCTCATTATGGATCCTAAGAATATTCCTTAACTCTACTGATCTAAATCATTGACAAAGATCATGCAAACATTGTCGATACGGTATGAGCTTTAAATCCCAAGTCTCCCATTCTCCCTAAATCTGGTGCACCAACAAATCCGAATATCCCAAAACCAATACTTCCTAGACTCCCATGTCTACAGCTAGCCTCAAACCCAAAATATATGCCTTGTACTCAGCCATGTTGTTAGTACAATAAAAACGAAGTTGGGCCGTAACAAGGTAGTGATGCCCTGTTTCAGAAATAAGCACAGGACCTATTCCGACACCTTTCATGTTAGCAGCTCCATCAAAGAAAAGTTTCCAACCTGGCTTCTCATCCTGCTCCACTTTGTCAATATGCATTACCACTTCATCAGGAAAATAAGTTCTCAATGGCTCATACTCTTCATCCATCAGGTTCTTGGCCAAATGATCGGCCAATGCTTGGGCTTTGATTGCGGTAGTCACATAAATTATGTCAAATTCTATGAGCAAAATCTGCCACACTGCAAGTCTTCCTATGGGCATAGGCTTCTAAAAGATATTCTTTAGAGGATCCAGGTGAGAAATGAGGTAAGTAGTGTAGGACGACAGATAATGCTTCAACTTTTGTGCTACCCAATTCAGTGCGTAACATGTCCTTTCAAGGGGAGTATACTTAACCTCATAGGATGTAAACTTCTTGCTGAGATAATAGATGGCTTGCTCCTTCCTGACAGTGATGTCATGTTAACCCAACATACAACCGAATGAATTATCCAGGACTATCAAATAGAGAATTAAAGGTCTCCCGGGTTCCGGCGTGACCAACACATGTGGGTTTGACAAGTACCCCTTGATCTTATCAAATGCCTCCTGGCACTCATCATTCCATTTGACCGCAATATCCTTTTTCAGCAACTTAAAGATGGGCTCACAAGTTGTCGTGATTTGAGCGATAAACCTGCTGATATTGTTTAAACGCCCAAGCAAACTCATCACATCAGTCTTATTCCTTGGCGGTGGTAATTCTTGGATAGCTTTGATATTTGACGGATCTAACTCAATGCCTTACCGACTAACTATGGACCCCAACAGTTTCCCAGATGGAACATCAATTGCATACTTTGCAGGGTTGAGCTTAAGATTGTACCTGCGGAGCCTCTAGAAAACTTCCTCAAGTCTCCGACATGGTCGGACTGCTGCTTTGACTTTATGATCACATCATCTACATAAACCTCAATCTCCTTGTGTATCATGTCAAGAAATATGGTAGTCATTGCCCTCAGGTAAGTTTCCCCAGCGTTTTCAAACCAAATGGCATTACCCGATAGCAGTATGTTCCCCATGGTATGATGAACGCTATCTTTTCTGCATCTTCCTCATCCTTCAAGATCTGATGGTACCTCACATAGCAATCCACAAAAGACCTGATCTCATACTTGGCATAGTTGTCAATCAAAATGTGGATATTTGGAAATGAAAAATTATCCTTTGGACTTGTTTTGTTCAGATCGCGGTAATCAATAGACACCCTGGTCTTACCATCCTTCTTTGGTACTGGCACAACATTAGCTAACCAAGTGGTGTATCGCGTGACTCAAATGACCTTTGCATCCAACTGTTTTGTGATATCTTCCCTAATCTTCACACTCATGTCAGTCTTAAACTTCCTTTACTTCTGCTTGACAGGAGGGAATGTCGGATCGGTTGGCAATTTGTGAACTACCAAGTCAGTACTCAAACCTGGTATGTTGTCATATGACCATGCAAAAATGTCTTTATATTCAAACAGTGCTTTGATTATTTCTTCCTTGCTTTGTGGTTCCAAGTGTACGCTTATCTTGGTTTCCCTGATATTATCTGGATCCCTTAAATTGATTGCTTCCGTTTCATTCAAATTAGGCTTGGGTTTCTTTTCAAAATGATTTAGTTCTTTACTAATTTCCTCAAATGCCTCCTCTTCATCAAATTCTATTACATCATCACACTCTATTTCTTGGATTATTATTTCAGAGTTAGATTGACTTTTAAGACTTGCCTGAAGATTCCTCCAACATGTCATGTCATCGAAACCAGCATAAAAAGAACCGTACAAAGAAAGACAAAAATGACATTATCAGGAGTAATGGAAAAAAGGAAATTACATTTCATTTAAATTAAAGGATAGGAGGGCTTGTACATCAAAATAAGCGAAAAATAAAAATTTAGATTACAACCTTGGAATAATCCAGATAATAGAAAGGAAAACAAAGCAAACTACCAAAACTCTTTCTGAGTAGGCAGAAGAGTAGCATTCCAATTGTTAAGCTTCACTTTTGGCCCAATAAACTGCACGTCTGCTTTGCTGGAACCTTCCCCAGTTTCTACCATGTTCACCTCATCAAATAGACTCTGGAACTATTCAATCAACTCTTCATCGAAGTCAACCACATGCTTTGGAACCACGGACACCGGATGTTTCACTACGCTTGATGAAAGACTTGGAGAGGAGTGGGATAGGCTTAGGGAGCGACCATGCCTTCTTTTTCAACTTTTTAGACTTCTTTACATCATCCCCTATGGGCTTGAACCACATACCAAATGTACCTAGATTTTCATGTAGAGACACTGGCTGCACGATACCTTGCCCAGACCTTTGCCCGGCACAAAACCATTCTTTAGCATTTCGTTTGCTACAGTCGCAGAAGCTAGCTTTGGACCTGGAATGTATTCCCCTTCCGGAACCTTCTCAACTGACACTATTTTGAAAACTTGGTAAACCCAAGGCTCCTTATCATCTTCAACCTCAATAAACGGGACGGATTTATCATTGTAAGCACATAAGTTCTCATCACTATGCACAATGATTTCATGTCTGTCCCACTTGAACTTTATCATCTGGTGCAAAGAAGATAGAACTGATTTAGAAAGATGTATCTAGAGCCTACCCAACAACAAATTATAAGAGACGGCCACATCCAGTACCTGGAACTCCATGGTAAATTCAACTGGTCCTATTGTTAGTTCGAGCATGATATCGCCAATAGAATCTTTTCCCCCTCTGTCAAAACCTCGGACACATATATTGTTCTTGTGGATCCTATCAGCATCAATTTTCAACTTATGTAGAGTGGAAAGAGGGAAAATATTTGTGCTGGAACCATTGTCAACTAACACCCTTGAAACCACAGAATCTTCGCATTTCACTGAGAGATAAAGAGCCCGATTGTGTTCCATACCCTCCAGAGGCAGCTCATCATCCGAGAAGGTGATCCTGTTCACCTCAAATATCTTATTGGCAATCTTCTCTGAATCGTTCACTGTGATCTTGTCAGGGACATGAGCTTCATTCAGAATCTTCATGAGGGCTCGGCGGTGCTCGTCTGAATGTATCAACAATGACAGAAGAGAAATCTGAGCGGGGGTCTTTCTCAATTGTTCCACTATGGAGTAATCCTGCACCTTTATTTTTCTCAAAAATTCTTCTACCTCTTCTTCAGTGACTGGTTTCTTCACTAGAATTGGGCTATCTTTCAATGGCTTAGCTTTCTTTAATTCCTCTAGGGCAAAGCATCTCCCTGAACAAGTAAAACCTAGGGTTTCATTAACTTCCTCTTGCACTTATTTCCCTTTATAAGTTATTATCACTCGCTTGTAATTCCATGGAACAACCTTGGTGTTATCTATCGGTAACTGGGTCACATGTTTAATAATAACAGGGGCAATGCGGGCCCCTTCTACGATAATGACAGGCTTACTTGCTACCCCCAGCATGACCATTTTCAGTTTTCCTTACTTTGTTTCAACATCATATGGGAACCCCTTTGTGACTACCATAGGCGGCTTATGATTGGGCGTCCTTGGCTTGTTTGTCAACCCTTCAACTATCGAATATGTTGCCTTTGTAACATTTAAAATTTTGACTGACTTACTTTCACTGATAGGGATCATCATAACAGACTTTGAAGGCTTCTTGGGCTCCCCATCCTTATGCACTATCTTAATCATGTGTGTGGTCTGGCAATGGATTTTTATTGATATTCGGAGTTTCCATACGTTGGACCACAATTTGGTTTGTATCGATGAGCTCCTGGATGGCGTTCTTCAAATGCCAACATTTTTCTGTGTCGTGCGCCGAAGAATCAGAACAATATGCGCATCTGAGGAAATAATTCAGGTTCTTTGGAGGGGGGTTGGTAATTTTTACTAAATTGGCCTCAGAACATCCAACTACCTCAACCTCTGAAATAAGCTGGTATAAGACTCCCCAAGCGGGGTGAAAGTTTTCTTCTGCTGCAGCCTTTCATTTATATACTATGGCCTAGATCGAAAGCTTGGACCAGTAGGGTTTCGGTATGTTTGTGGAGGGGGTAAGATTTTTGTGGAGCTGGGGCATGTCATTGCAGGTAAGGAAGGGGTTGAGGATACGACTGTGCGTGATGGACATGGTATTGGGGTGGCTTGACTGAATACTGATGTTCTGGTGGTGGGAAGTAGTGTTGGGGTGGATTATATGGCGTTTGGGTGTAGGTTTGAGGCTGGGGTCGAGGCTGTGTGTCATGGTGAGGGAAGCCCCATGGGCTATGCCACGATCCTGAGACGATTATAGCAACATCTTCTTTCTTCTTTTTCCCTAACTCACCCCTGGTGCCATTCTGGATCGCTTGTGTAGTTTCTTTGATGGCAGAGTAACTCATGATCCTTCTTGATTTGAGTCCTTCCTCTACCATTCCTCCCATTTTTACCACTTCATTGAAAGACTTACCTATGGCCGAAATTAGATGACCAAAGTAAGTAGGCTCCAAGGCTTGGAAAAAGTATTCTACCATTTCATCTTCCTCCATTGGGGGGTTGACTCGTGCCGCCTATTCTCTCCATCAGAAACCATACTCCTTGAAACTCTCACTGGGCTTTTCTCTATCTTAGTCAAAGACAAACGATCTGGGACATTGTCTACGTTGTACTGGAAATGTCGAGCGAAATCCGGGGCCAGATCATGTACCACCTGTTGTTGTCCTGGCAGGTGTACCACTCCAATGTTTCACCACTCAGACTTTGGATAAAATAGGCCATCAACAATTCATCTTTCCCAGCGGCTCCCCTCATTTTGCTGCAAAATCTTCTCAAGTGGGTCATGGGTTCTCTGTACCCGTCACACAAGTCAAACTTGGGCATTTTGAATCTGACAGGCAGCTGGACATCAGGAAACAAGCACAGATCCTTATAAGCCACACTCAATTGGCCTCCTAACCCTTGCATATTTCTCAGCGACTACTCCAAGCTTTTTAACTTCCTAAATATCTCCTCTTGCTCCGTGTTTTTTGGTGGCTTCTCAGTTTCCACAGGAAGTTCAAAGCGGGGAGTGTAGGAGTAGTGATCTGGGACCTTGAAGGTGGGCTCTGGGGCATAGTACTGGTTATCTTGGGCCTAGAATACCGGCTCACTGGAATATTGATGGAGTGTAGCTAGTGAGGGTGCTACGAAGACAGGGATGGCTGGCGGTGAAGGGTATGTGGTTGTTTTGGCTGGTGGAGCTTGGATGGTTTGGGAAGTGGTGTCATGATAGTGGTGGTAAGGGGTGAAGTGTGGTGCGCGTTGTGGGGATAGATCAACAATGGAGGGCTCTTGAGATTGAGCCAGTGTTGGGACGAAAGCAGGGTTGGCGGGGTATGATGGTGGGTGATGCCCTTTCATCCATGCCTGGTACATTTTAGCCATTAGGTGCTTCAGCTTATGTAACTCCTCTTTCAGACCAGGCTCAGATTCGTCCTCCTCTCTCGGCGGGTCAATAACACTCGCGTCCAGTTCTTTGCCAGCCATGATCAACTTGTGTTTAGACCTGGTATTATATGGGTGGGTTGCCAAAATGCCAAACAAACTAACCACCTTCCTGTTCTCAATAACAACATCAAACATGTTAGTGTTTAAGATTTAAACAGATAGGAAATCACACGTTGGATGCAAATGCACCCGAACAATTAAAGATTTCTACTACGTATCTGAACGGTTACATGTTTCATCTCGGCCTTAACCAACTCTTTTCGCTTTGCACTTTCTCTTCTCTCTTTTTTTTCCACTACTACCATTTTTAGTCACTATTGACCTTTCCCACTTGGTTCTTGTCGCCCCCTTTTATTTTTTGCACTCGCTTTTGTTCCCTTGTTTTGCCATTCTTTCTTTCCACTCAATTTTTTTTATTTTATTTTCTCTCTTTTATTCTCCTTTTCATTTTATGTTTATGTTTGAATCCTATGGGGATTGTCTACGTAATATGACGCTGCATGAATCAGATCATTACGTAGTTCAGGAAGATCGGGAAAAAAGTAAACAATTTAACATTCTCTTTTCGTTGTTTTTTTTAAACAGATACTCTGAGAAATTATTAAGGAAAAAATCTAGAAGAGAAAAATATTTTTTGATTCCTTCCTTTTTTTAGTAAGGAAACCTAAAGAATGAATCAAAGGAAAATATTTTGAATTTTTACTTGATATCCAAAAGAGAGATTTCGAAACAAGCAATGAAAAAGATAAAAAAATATTTTTGGATTTCAGTTTTTGATTACCTAAAGGAGAAACTCTAAAGATAAAGTATATTTTTTTTCTTCTATGTACAATGTCCTAAAGTTCTAGTGAAACTAAAAAGAATATATTTTTTTTTGTTTTATATATATTTCCCAAAGAAGAACCTCAAAAGAAAGTCTTTTTTTTTTAATTTTTGGAATTAATATCTTAAGAAAACTTCTAAAGGGGTATTAAAGAAAATTATCTTCTTTTTTTTTTGAATTTTTAGTCTTAATTACTAAAGGAAATATAAAAGCAATTTTTATTTTGAGTTCTAGATATTAACTTCCTAAGGAAAACCACCTCAAAAGAAACTTTTTTTTTTAATTTCTAGAATTAGTATTCGAAAGAAAACTCCTAATGGAAATATAAAGCGCAAAATCTCATCTTTTGTTTTTGGATTTTTGAGTTATAACATACTTTTTTCAAATACAAAATAGGAAGTACAATAACAAAAGACTCGACATTACTATACAGAACTAGAAGGTAAAAGACGACATAAAAAGAAAAACATACTTAAAACATAAAAAAAACCTCCTTAAGCAACTTTTGAATGAGTGTCCTGACTGGATGGTCCCGGGGTGTCTGTCATGCTCAAACTCCGGTAAGTAGATCCACACCTGTATGAGAAAACTAAAACCAACACTATGTGAGACAATAACATTACCTATTGGACACATGCAAGACATGATTGAGGCTATTTCTGCAAAACGGTTTATGTGGTCAAAAGGTGGCTAGAAGTGTAAACTCGACAAAAGTGACCTCTAAGACATGGAAAATTACGTTGCAGAAATGTCCCATTTTATAGAAATGGTCTATGTCGACAAAAATGGCTAAGCATGCAAATTCAACACAATGGACCTTAAACAGAGAGAACATCTTGTTGTGGACTTAGAAATCTAAAACATGGCTAATTGAACCACTTTTGCGAAAATAACCCTATTTTGCAAAACGGCCTATGTGGCCAAAAGCGGCTAGACATGCAAATTTGACAAGGACGGACCTTAAAGTAAAGAGATACCTAATTTTGGACTGAAGACAATCCAAACACAATTAAACAAACCACTTTGCAGAAATAGCCCTATTTTGCAAAACGGCCGATGTGGCCAAAGGTGGCTAGAGATGCAAAATTCGTCTACGACCCTCGAAGCCAAGAACCTAAGATTCACTAAGAAGACCGGACCCTATGTGAGTTGCCTACGTATCCCGCCCCGAGAGACAAGAATCAGGTTCGCGTAGTTCGGGAAGATTGGATACGGGCGAGAATTAAAAATTAACAAATACTTTAGAGAAAATATATTTTTTTGTCTTTTTTTTTTGAAAAATGATGAAACATGTAAACTCTTTTTGGATTTTATTTTTTCCCCTTTTTTCATTTGATTTTTTTTCGAAAAATGATGGAAAAGTGCAAAGTCTTTTTTGATTTTTTCAGTTCCATTTTTATATCTTTTTCTTGGAAAAGAAAAAAAATGTGAAAAAAATATAACTGGGCCCTACTTGCTTCATTTTTATACTTCACCCTTTTTTCTTTGTCATTTATCTTCAACCCTCATTGTTCGGTCAAACGACCTCTTTTACCCTTGAAGATTGCAACATGTAGCAAATAATATGCATCAGGATGGTCTTTTCTTTTTGGGTACACCTGTCCTAGACAGACCCAACCCCTGTGTTGAATCCCCAAAGTCAGATGCACGTGATGCAAACAAGTGCTCCTACTAGGGATCCGACATGAGGCTATATTATTCTAGGTTTAAATCCTGGGTGTATTATTCTAGACATGACTTACCCAAGCGGACAACTCGGGCAAGGGAGGCAATATATCGGGAACCAAAAGGTCATCCGGCTTTGTAGCTTGTCCTAACCTCGTTCTAAATTAGGGTATGACACTAACAGAAAAGAAGTCATACCAGCGTGCACTTCCTAGAAGATTAGAAGAGTAGGGTTTCACAATAGTTTATATACAGTTCAAATAATATCAAAGCAGTAAAAAGAGGCATTTAGCTCATTAGGCCTAGACATGTAATAAAAATCAGATAATAAATAAAAGCCAAATATAACAATTATTCTAAGCTCGAATTCTTGAACCTTGAACTAGAGATTCTGGGTTCGATCCCCAACAGAGTCACCAGAGCTATCACACCTCTTTTTTCTACCAGGAAAGGGGTATAAAGGAGTTTTTTCAATTAAAGTGACAATAATTGAAACGAGATTATTTATTTCAAATTCAGAGTCGCCACTTGGGATAATTTATGGTGTTCCAAGTCACCGGTTAAAAATTATAATGACTCGACCGGTCATTTGAGCTTTGCACTTCGCTCGCCAGTTCTTGGGCATGACTAGCCCCATATGATATGTTATGACTTATGTTAATCATCAATTTTGGTTTTCAAGATAATCGGAATGAATTTGGAAGAACAGTTCTCAATTTGAAGCTTATAATTTGAAAGGTTTGATCAAGTTTTGACTTGTTAATATATGATCTCGGATTTGAATTTTTATGATTTGGTTAGCTCCACTAGGTGATTTGGGACTTAGGAGCGTGATCGGAATGTATTTTGGAAGTCCGTGGAAGGTTTAGGCTTGAATTGGCGATATTGGGATTTTGGCATTTTCCGGTTGATAGGTGAGATTTTGATATAGGCGCCGGAATGGAATCCTGAAAGTTGGAGTAGGTCCGTTGTATCATTTGTGATATGTATGCAAAATTTTAGGCCATTCGGACAAGGTTTGATAGACTTTTTGAGTGAATTCGAAATTTGGATGTTTTGAAATTCATAGGCTTGTATCCGAGGGTGATTCGATGTTTTGATATTATTTTGAGTGTTTCGAAGGTTGGAACAAGTTTGAATGATGTTATGGGATGTGTTGGCGTGTTTGGTTGAGGTCCTGAGGGCTCGGGTGAGTTTTGGGGTGATTTCGGGCCATTTCTAGGCCATTTTTAGTTGCTGGTTTTTCGCTTCAGGGGTGTACAGTGCGTTAGCATAGATCTGACCGCGTTAGCATAGAGAAAATTTGGAAAAATGGAGTTGTGCTATGCGATCGCGTAAGTCTTCCGGCGATCACATATAGTAAAATCTCTGATGTACTGACCCGACTTTGGAAGCTTATATCTCACAATCTATAAGGAATTTGAAAATGATCCGAAAATGAAAGTTGTAGCCCTTATGTCTAGTTTTCAGAAAGTTAAACCAATTAGAATTTGGAGTTTTGTACAAAAAGCTATGACTATTATACTAGAGGCTATCTGAAAGAGTTGGAGAAAGCTGTTGGAAAAATTTGTTTTATGCGATCGCGGGGGAATGGCCGCGATCGCATAGGGTAAAAGAAAGGCTGGGAAATTTTGTGCTTCGCTATCGCATTAGTTTGTCCACGATAGCATAGGGTAAATACCTGGACATATTATAAAGTACTCTATTTCGAGGATTTCGGTCATTTTTGCATTTTTGGAGCTATGGAACTCGGATTGAGGCGATTCTTGAAGGGATTTTTAGAGAATTGATTGGGGTAAGTGTTCTTCACTCAAATTTGGTTAAATCTCATGATTATGTCTTGATTCTTATCATTTAATTTTGGGGTGAAAATTGGAAAAAATGGAGGAAGGTTTGGAGAGTTGATTTTGATGATTTGGATGGCCATTCGATGTCGGATTTTGGTGAATTTGATAAGGGTAGACTCGTGAGCGAATGGGTTTTCTAATTTTGTTATTTTTTTCGGATTCGAGACGTGGGCCGGAGGCCGGGTTTTAGCCAATTTTGGGATTTTTGACTTAATTTGATTATTTTCACTTGGGCTTTGTTCCTTTAGTGTATATTGATGATAATATACTGATTTTGGTTAGATTTGGAGCATTTGGAGGCCGATTCGAGAGGCAAAGGCATCGCGGGCTAGAGTTTGGACCAATTTGAGGTAAGTAATGATTGTAAATGTTTGTCGTGAGGTTGTGAAATCCCGGATTTCACATCGTTGTGCTATTTTGAGGTGACGCACACGCTAGATGACGATCGTGGGGTCGTGCACCATTGGGGATTGTGACTTAGTCCATCTCATATGATTGTTAAACTGCGTATTTTATTGAAAATTGTTTGCAATCATTGTGTTTTGGAAAGTATTATCATGTTTTGTGTTGAATTCCATATTTGGGCCTCGTGCCAACAGTTTTGGACCCTTAGGGGATTTTTGCTACTATTCCTCATTGTTTTGACTTCATATTTGTACTCAGTTATGCTGTTTTCTACTGTTTTCATAACTCAGTCATATATACTCCGTTTTTTATATTTTAAGTGATATTTTTGGGCTGATAATCATGTTTTACGGTTGCCCGAGTGGCATCAGAGATTTCTGACTAAGTGAGGCCTAGGGCTTGTATTGTGAAGATATTAGGGATCGGGCTGCGCGCCACAGCAGTATGGTACTGATTTATGATTATGAGGTCGAGGACCTGATTTGTTACGCCACGAGGTATATTGATATGAGGCCGAGAGTCTGTTTGATTATGCCACGAGATGGCTCGTTATTGCGCTTGGGCCGTAAGGGGCCCTTCCCGGAGTCTGTACACCCCAGTGAGCGCGGGTACCCTGAGTGAGTGATATATTGATTATGCCACGAGATGTCTTGTTATTGCGCTTGGACCGTAAGGGGCCCTTCCCGAAGTTTGTACACCCCTAGTGAGCGCAGGTACCCAGTGTGATTGATATGATGTAGCCCAAGGGACTGTTATCATGTCGTATTGTTGTTCGAGGGGCTGTTCTTGATCCATGTTTTGCCCGAGGGGCGATTTATGGTACATGTTTTGCCCGAGAGGTTGTTTACGTTTCTATCATTGATACTCACTATTTTATCACTCGTTTGAAAATGTTGAAAGTTATTTTAAAAAGACTTTTACTGAAACTAAGCTTGATTTACGAGGTAAATGATTTTGTGTATTTACTTTTATTACTTACTGAGTTGGCATACTCACATTACTCTCTTCACCTTATGTGCAGATTCAGGTAGTTCTAAAACCTGTAGCAGGTGTTGATTGCTTAGTGGCAGAGTCATTGGAGTTAGCAAGGTAGCTTCCTGATGTTCGCAGCACTACTTTTCTCCCTCTTGTCTTCCTTAGACTGTATTTAGTACATTCTTAGACTTTTGTTGATTTTAGACCTTTGTAGATTGTGACAACCCAATAGTCGTCTCATGAGTTACCGCTCACTGTTCATTTAGACTTAAATTATGAGATATTGATTAATTAAAGGCTTAAAAATGACTTTTATTGATAATGCTTAATTCTGAAATTGTGTCGGCTAGCCGAGTTTCACAATAGGCGCCATCATGACCGAGTCGGTTTTAGGGTCGTGACAAATTGGTATCAGAGCCTAGGTTACATAGGTCTCGCGAGTCATGAGCCGGTTTAGTAGAGTCTCGCGGATCGGTACGGAGACATTTGTATTTATCCTTGGGAGGCTGTAGAACCTTTAGGAAAAACTTGACATTCTTGAATTCTTATCGTGCGTCCTTGATTCAGCTTGAAATGTAACTCCTTGAATTCCTTCCACGCATTCGTATGCGTGCATGAGCGCACGGTATCGGCTGTGCGTCGATGGCTTGTGATTTTCTAAGCGAGGGGCGAGTTGTGATCTATGTGTGTTGATGTTGGGCCAGTCTGGAGGACCTGAGGCCGGGCCTTGCCTGTTGCTTGAGCCCTGAGCTATTGATTAAACAAGCACATGTTTCTGGATTTATACGTTCGATAGTGTCCCTATTAAGGGAAGTGATGGCTGGATAGTTACGTGATGAGTGTGATGTGACTGCGAGATGTGTTCATATGAATTGAATGAGGCGAGAAGGGTTTGCTTAGGGGTAGCAAGAACTATTTGGTGAATCACTTATGGCTTATGAAGATTGAGATCGAGGATGGCTCGAGTAAAGGAAATTTCAATAAAGATTATGTTATGCTTTATGGGCATGTGAGAATCACGAAATGACTTGAGTTGTTATTGGTAAAGGATGTACGGTGCATAAAACAGGAAGTTGCTTGGATGCATTAAGGTGAGGTTACATTCTGCGGTGTCGGAGTGCTAATGGAGCATAGGTCATTCGGTCTGTTTGATCAGTCTAATTGCAGTTTGAGTAGAGTGGATGACTTTCGAGAATGGTTCTAATGTGTTCAAGATTTTACATGTAATAATTAGAGATTTTCATGTTGTATATTTGGCTACAAACTGAGGTATGCATTGGAGGGTATCAAGACTCGTGGTATTTCTATATCATTATGGATTCTACGCATCTGCATCAGGAAGGTGAAGGTAACGTCTTTAAATTCGCAGGAAGTCTCTTCAGGGAAAATATTTTGAATGTGGTGTTTTTGAGGATATTTGAGAGAGTTGTCAGCAGCTTATGAACTGTAGGACGGTGTGGCTTTATGCTTGGATCTCGTGTGGCGAGTATGGGTCGAGGATTGTGGTGTTATAGCAAGAAAAAGTATGAAGCTGAAGGTAAATCAAAAGGAACTTGGATAGATGGGATACCTTTGTAGTAGGCCGGATCGACATGATAAGGATATGACTAGTTCTTTGGGCGGTTACGAGGAAATGAGTTTCTACCGGTATTTCGCAGCAATGCTCTTGGGTTTTAGTGGCCTACGTATCTTGGTTGAGTTAGAAGGATTCAGTCCTGACAGTGTAGTTTTGTCACTACAAGAAAAATGGCCTTTAAGGAAGGGAAATCTGGTCCCTAAAAGTTAAAATCTGGTCCTAAAAAGGTAAATTACAAAGGAAAAAATCTTGTCGTAACCCGTCATAATAGCCTCCGTCGCTAAATGTCAATAACGACGGGTCTTAATACCTGGTCGTTAAATTACTTTAGAGACGGAGAAAAAAACCAGTCGTGAAATATTTATTACCGTCGTGAAATCTTTGTAGTGACTAACTGTATCTGGTCCTAAATTATCTTTTAGAGACGGACAGTAAACTTGGACGGGAATAACTTTTAGAGACTACATTTCTCATCCCTAATAGACGATGAAAAATATATATATTCCCTTCGTTAAATCGTTTTAGCGAGCAACTACAACCGGTCCTAAATTATCTCTTAAAGACCAATAAAAAATCCGGTCGTTAAACCATTTTCGCGACCAACCTTTAACTGGTCCTAGATTATGTTTAGAGACGATGTCCCTATTTAAAATAATTTTGTAATTTAGCGATCATATTCATGGTCTATTAATAACCATGAGTAGTCCTAAAAACTCAATGCAACAAAAAGTAATTTTTATCAATAAATATCAAATTGGTATTGAAAAATCCAGATATAAAAAGATAATATATCAAGTTCAAATCCCATGATGATGTTACTTTCTATGTTTTCTCAACACCTCAAAAAAAAAACTTAGCTAACATCCTGAGCTAGACTATGATATCAAGTTTTGCATAACATTTTTAGTAAAATAATAATAGCTTGTGCATCTTCTAAACTTGCATCTTGACTTGTAGCTTCAATCTTTAAAAACCCGTAAGTACAAAAGTTTTTAAAATAACAAATAACTATTGATAAAATAACATATGTAATTTTATATGAGCAATAGTTAAATCGCTTACCCAAAAGTAGTCTAAATTCACAAGGTGTTATCCAGCAACATCAACAAGACTACAACAATATTAAAAAAAATTAATTAGAAAATCTTTAGGATGGTTATTCTTACTTTGGTTCGATAAATCTCGGTACGACAATTCGAGATTTACCATTCAAAAGATCAACTATTATGAACAAACAACAACATGGTATGCTTCTGTTCCAGTGCAAAATGAAGCACGCTCTTGCTTATAAAAGTTAAATTAAATAAAGATAATAGATAAGAAAAATACTACGATGCACACTACTTGTTACGATCAAATGCACACAACTGGATTCTCAAGAGTTGGTATGAAATGGAGAAAGAATAGTCTCAAGATGCTAAGCAATATCCCTAGAGTAGTTATTTTTAATGGCTTGATACTAAACTGTTGAATATCTTTACACAATTATTCACTACACACCAGGGACAAATAGTGGTGATGCCAGATAAATGGTCACTACAAATTACTCCATTTTCACCATAAAGGTAACAATGTTCTTAGAGCTCTCCAACTATTTCTAGAAAGTGTGTTCCAATGTCAAGATTTTATGAAGGCACATCCTCTCTTCATTCATTTGAGTAGTGTACAAATACAGGACCTGAATCTGATTCATTCCACATCAAATTAGTGTGCTCAGATCAAAATCCAGGTCGATGTAATTAGACTCTACTAATCGATAGACCTTGTCTTTCTAATTTAGTTGATCAGAATGCATTTAAGGGAGGGTAGAGATCCTTACAATATACTCAACATGCTAAGGAATGTTCATGTCTTGATACTAAACTGTTGAATACTTTTACACGGTTATTCACATCACACCAGAGACAAATAGACAATCTAAAACAACCATTCAATATCATATAGTATAATACATGAAATCACTCTTGACATTAAAACATCACCTACTTCTCAATTGTAGGTCAATTAATAAGCTATTACATATTCTCATTCATGAAACCCAACATATCTTAAGCTAAATTCTTTCTCGTTGTCTTTTTAAGATTAGCCTACCTTGGCCTAATGTTATTTGTACTCCAACGTTTGATATAAAAACATCTGATGACACAATTAAACATTCTAAAGTGAAACAATTAGAAGAATACATGTAAAATCAAACTTGAGATATCACAACAATACAATATTGCCTGAGCAAAAACAATTTTTCCATTTAAGAAAAAAGATCATATATTTTGGACCAATATGGATAAAGTGTCCTGACCATTGTGCTCAGCAACGTCATAGCAAATTAGAATACATCCAAACAAACAAAAGTGCAACATAAAACATTGAGATATACAACTAGGATTGCAACGTCCAAGCAAACAAAGTACCAAACTCGAAAACAAAACATAGGAGTCAGATATCTAATAGCTAGTTGATCACAACAAATGCGTATGGAATCCACTAGTCCAGAACACCAAAATTGCAGTAATTTGAAATTGCCACTCAACCCAAGTAATGAACAAAGATGTTTTACACAATATTTTCTACAAGCCACCTATATAACTAAACGCCTAATGTTCAACTTATGTACCAGGTTTTCATCTCATTCATTGTGATTAATAAGAGTTCTCTGTCTGAGCTTTTCATCTCAACTTATGTACCAGCTTTTCACTAAACACAATTAGCAATTCAAGAAGGTGCTTTCGGCATTCTTCTATAGCACACAAACAAGACTACTAGTTGCAGGGATTAGTTAACTCATGGTGAAGGAAGAAAAATACATCAACGAAGCAAAAGAAGGCAATTAAAATTTGCCGCTGAGGATACCGAATCGCAATTTTATATAAACTTCAGAAATTAAATTATCAAACTAGGAATCCCAACCCAATAATCTTTTCACTGATTTTGTAAAAGAAAAAAATACCAAAATATGAAACCTTACCAAATTGTTTATGTTAGAGAAGAAAAAGAAGATCGAAGAACTCGAATAAGCGAAGCAATCAACGAAAAAAAGCAACTTGAAAGAGGGGGCATACCACGGATTCTCAACGAGCGAGATGGAAACTTGGGAAAATTCACACACCACCAGATTTACAACTTGTGTTTTGAGAAAACACAGTAAAGGCGACGGGCAGAGCTTGGCGGAAACTAGGGCTGAGCTTATGGCGCAACTTGTGTTTCATAATATAGAGAGTTTCACGGATTCTCAACGAGTGAGATGGAAACTTGGGAAAATTCACACACCATCAGATTCACATTTTGTGTTTTGAGAAAACACAGTAAAGGCGATGGGTAGAGCTTGGCTGAAACTGGGTGGAGCTTGGCATGCGGAAACTAGGGCAGAGCTTATGTTCGCGACTTGTGTTTTAGAATACAGAGAGTTTCTTGACATTTTAAAATTTTTTATTACAATATAATAGTTTTGGCGCCTGATTTTTCACAAAATAATAGTTTTTTAATATTTTGGTATTGGATTTGGCAGCACTGTGTCACACTCAATGTCCCTCAATTATAATTTGGGACCAGTTACTACTTTCTTTAGGGACCGGATTTACTACATTAGTAATAAAATATAGTATTAAGGACCTCAATATTATCTCGTCCCAATAAATATATTTTTTGCGACGAGATTATTAACTCATCCCTAAAAGTTGGTCATAAATAAGGCTTTTTATTGTAGTGTGTGCAAATGGAATTCGGAGAGTTCTTGATGGTTTCCACCTCGGTTAGAGATGTATATTTTCTATGAGCATGAGGAGCATGGGATGTATAGTAATTTTCTTCTAGACAGGATCAATGGAAAGTTCTTGGTTAGTTGACTACGTAGTTGCTTGTGGCTCGGAATGGATATGAAGTTCTCATGTTTATCCTAGGATGGTATGGTATATGCGCTATATTGTGTAGGATTGAGATTTGCATGTGTAAGGTCACGGTTGAGTTTTGAAAGGAAGGTCACAAATTCTTAGGTAGCATGGACAGTTTCAGATGACTAGATAAATGACATCATTGATAGGTGTGGCTTGATGATGGTATACATTTTAGAAAGGGTGATGTGTTTGAGTTGAGGATATTCCATTAGTATTGCGGCACTCTATTGTTGGATTGACTGCTGATATTCGACTTTGATTGGTGGCACAGAAGAATTATAGGAGTACCTCTCATGGGATGATGGGGTATTAGAGGTGTGTTGTATATTCGGACGGTGGAGTTAGAATCGGCTATGGTGATTCGCGTGTTGTATGGATTTGAAGACTGGGAGTTCTCATAAACAGGTTAGGTCGTGGTTGTGGATCGCGTATATCAGTTTTGTGTGGTAACTATTGGAGGTTTGGAGACCCTAGTGGATCCTTGTTTCTTAATATGCTAGATTTTGGTGTTATATTGGGTATGGACTGGTTGTCTCCGTGTCATTTTATTCTAGGGTGTTGCTCTAGGACGACGATGTTGGCTATGCCAGGAATGCCACGGATTGGGTGACGAGGTTCGACGGATTATGGGGTGGTTTCAATTTTAAAGACGCAACGGATGGCTGGGAAGGGTTGTCTTTCTTATTTGGCCTTCGTGATGGATGTCAGTGCAGAGACTCCTACCATTGATTCAGTTCCGGTGGTGAGAGATTTTCCAGATGCGTTTCCTACTGCCGGGTATGTCGTCGGACAGGGTTGTTGATTTCGGTATTTATTTGGTGCCGGGCACTATCGTGCCCCATTTTTCTCACGAAGACGGGCTTAGACATGTGACAACTCTTTTAAAAGGGTATTAAAAAAGAAGAGTCGACATCTAATGATTTTAAGGTGTGTTAAGGCGCCTATTTGTAAATAACTCTGTTTGACTAGTCAACGTCACCAAAGATCGAGCAAGGGCTCAAATTACCTCTAAGAAAAGGTGTTAGGCACTCTTAGAGGTCCACAACTGTGGGTCCCGGCCGAAATTTATGCTATGTGGGATTATTGGATTACTAATCCAAAGTTAGACTAGTTTGTTATTACTAGGCGATGAAATATGCAAATAGTTAGAGATGTAATAAAAATAATTACTTAAACAGTCAAGTGCATAAGGAAAGAATTGATAGTCTAAAGGAACTAATTATGTAAAGGAGGACCTAAATTTTTATGCCTAATGCATCAACTCCTGTGCAAAGCCTGCTACGACTTTTATAACCAAAAGTGCAATGGCTATTCGGGCAATTTGTGTATCATGTCCAACTACCCTCATTAATATCTTTGAGTTATTAACCTAAGAACGTACTAGTTAATTCTAAAGCGCGTCTTAATTTAAAACTACCCATCCCTTCTTATAGTCCCAGGAGGCTTTGGACACTATTCTAAAAGGATGGTTCTATACATAAAGAAAATCTCAGGTTTCTATTTATATTCTTATTAGCGTCACATAAAATGGAGCACATTGGGACTTAAACAAGTAACACATAAGGCATGTAAGGGCTCATGTTGGCCTCCGAATTAATTAAATTGAGAGTTGATAATTGAAGTAGTGAAATGAACTCTTATAATATAATAACTTTCTTGAACTGATACTACGCAACTCAAGTATAAGCATACTAGAATAAACATAATTATAAAATTACTAAAAATGTCGAGTAGAAGATAAAGTAGTTTGGATTAAAGTATTTAGCTACGTACTCTTTTGTGTAAAGGTAGATAAGAAAGAGGAATTGAAATAAGATACCTGATTTGAAAATCGTATGCTAGAAAACTTACTTGTATACAAAGATTGTTACTAGCCCCCAAGCCTTTAATAAATAAATAAAAATATTATAAGAAGACTATACTTACTTAACAGTACTTGTTTCCATGAAATGAATCAAGGGTATTTTTTGTAAAACTAGTTTGACGACAGGTTTAAAACAAGTAGCAATCTCCACTGTTAAAAGGAAATTGAATGCATTAAAAATCATTATTATTAGGAGAATAACACAAACAGAAAATCACTTCTCCCTGTTACTTGAATTCTATAAGCATGGTAATAATATTGAAAATGAAAGCATGACTTCAGTGATTAGTAAAAATAGAAACAAACCACAAGAGCAAATAGCACATAGCAGCAACAAGTGACAAATAAGTTTCAGCCCCATCATCCCTTTTACACAATTACAGATTATTTGTAGCGGCCAACATTACAATACAAGCTAAACTAATGAGCTTTAGGCGCAAAGTAAATTCCAACACAATAATTCTTAAACCTTCCCCTTCCCAGGCGACTCCAAACACTCGCTCAATGCTCGAATTACGTCATCCTGTAAGGTCATAGCCCAACCAGGACACATGCAGCGCACATGGAGATCGAATTATCGCGAAAATAGATTTAACTCGTTACTTCCAAGTAATATAACTTCAAGTATTTTATTCAAACTATTTGCAATTTAGTCCTGTAAAGATAAAGAACATGCTGAGAAATACAACTCGCTAGCCTTTAACACCAACGAAGTTGTTGACTTCTCTTACTATTAGTTCCTAAATAGAGCACCTCTAGTGTTCAAATCAAATAAATAATTACTCAAACAAAATAAAGTACAAGCATTATGGGATAGCAAGTTATCTGGATGCATTATAGCCAACAAAGCAAAAAATACTCTTAGCTTCTGACATACTATCCACAACTGGACATGCAGTATATTAGGCCAGTTAATCCTAAACATGATGTCTAAGTGACAAAATAAGACCGGCAAACATTCTTAAGGTTTAAGGGATGAAGTTTTAACAATCCAATACCGCCTTTTATTAACTTAGAAATACTCGCTGAAATGATACCAATGCAACATGAATTCAGCTATACAAAGAATGAAGATCATGGAACTTACAAATATCATTCGAAATCTTTTAGGCAGAATTCCTAAACTAAATCGTTGAACATAGCAAATAAGTTGGTGCTACTCTTATTTATGCAATCTTTAGTCCTAAATAAAGGAAATGATTTCCTAATTACTAGGGTGCCAGAACAAATCCTAAAGACATTTATGGTCAGGTCGTTTCATATTTAAAAACTCACACGTAAAATCAAAAGATTAAAAACACAAATGAATTTAAGAGACGTACCGTGTTATTATATTGGCATAATTTCAATAGAGTGTTGCATGGCACTCGATATCTCAGCATGGACAAGAGTGTACATAATACAAAACTAAAGAGAAGGACTAGTCTATTCTAACAACAACCAACATGTAAAGGAATCGTAATGCATCATTCAGGAAACTAACCAGTTTGTGGAGTACCAAATTCATAAGAAAACCAGAAATCCAAATAATGATTCACGGACAGATCTTCAACAACAGTAAATATGCCAAACAAACTCCAGAAATACGCAGTGATTGCAATAAGAAAACTCGAATGATAGTGACAAGAAAGCAATACTCAAATTTCGACGCTCCGAGATCACTAAAACTTCTACGAATTTTGAGCAACACTCGTGTCGAGTGAAATAAAAGAAAACAAATTTTGCTTTGGCTTGCAATAAGCAAAGAAGTAGCCGAAGAGCAGTGAATGAAGAGTATATAACAGTAAAAGAAAAGTTATGGAAGTGATGAAGAGCAATGATCAAAAGTCCTTCTCCCCTCCTTTTTTTGCCTTAATAGTAGTAGTAGTAGTATTTATAGCTAAAAATTATTAATGCTCTAAGTAAAAAGGACATAAATTAAGGCTAACAATTAGTACTTGACAGAATCAATTAGCAAAAATCGGAGCCCACAACTTTGAGAAAAAAATGATTATTTCTATATATAAAAAGTATATGAATATTTATCAAATTCAACTACAATATAATTAGAGCAATAAGAAATCATGTCAAGAAGGAAAAAAACTTACGGGATTGAGTTTTTCTGAAAATTATTATATCAAATCAAAGAAAGCAGAACCCACAATAAATAAAAAAATTTACCTTTTTGGGGACTCCTATGAACTTGGACAAATTCTTCAATTAAATTCGTACCCAAATCTTCCACCAAAATTCTTTCTTTATAGGAAGAGCTATAATTTTTGATTTTGAGTGATTTGTGAAGAAACTATGCTATGACATTTGGTAATAAAGTAGTAAAATAATTAAGGAAATAACTAAATAAAAAAAGGAAGGAAAGCAAGAGAATAAATATGATAATGGGCTAAAGAAGGGAAAAATGGATGTTTGTTGCTGGCGAGGAAGGTATAAGATCGGAGAATTGGTTTGGGGTTAGTCTCGTTGAGATTTGGTTTAAAGTGGTTGGGCTTAGGATATTGCTGGGTGAAGTGGGCTCCATTTGGACAGAGAGCACATGTTGGGCTAGATAAATAGGGGAGTATTTGGGCTACTATTTTAACTAAAAAACATAATAATTATAGTAATCAATAATAATAATAATAATAACAACAATAATATTAATAATAAATGATAGCAATATAAACATTGTATTTTGATAAAATAAGTAAAAAATTAGAATCTTTAACATTTACAAAAAATAGAAGCTCAAAGGAATAAATTCAATAGGAGGAGGGACAAAATTGGGTTTCAACAGTTGCCCCTCTTTGCCCGAGAACGATGAAAGAATTTTTTGGGCAAAGAAATTGAGGTAGTAGCCAATTTTGTCCGACTGGTGATATAGTTGTGTAAGAATAAATGGGAATAAGAGTCCTGAAAAATATTGTGGCCGAACACCAGTTTTTGAGTTGCCTACATATCCTGGGCTTTACGAGAATCAGGTCGTGTGTAGTTCTAGATTAGGGAAGGACATGAATACCCTAAAAAAATTTACCAGTATTGAATTATGATCATATTGGATATTGTGATCGAAAAAAATAGAAGGGTGTATGAGGAAAAATAGGATTGGGAAGTAATGTGATTCTGAGTAAGGTAGAGATTGTTGCGAAAATTGAGGAAAGAAAAGTAGGTAGTGAAAACTAATATTATAAAGAGAATAAAGCCGCACTTACTACTTCAAGGAGATGTTAATTCTAGAAATTATTCCGGTCTCAAGTGGCGATGACGTTGGAATTGAGTAGAAATCAAAAATAGAGAGATATTGGATGCGAAAATTGCCCCAGTTTGATAATAAGAACTTGTTGTGATATTTTGCATCTTGTACTTGCAAACTTGACTAGTCAAACATAGTTATTTGCAAATAGGTACCATAACGCACCTTACAATCGTTAGGTGGCGACTCTTCTCTTTTTATACCATTTTAAAAGAGTTGTCACATGTCTAAACCCGTCTTCATGAGAAAAATGGGGTGCGACAGCATGGCAACTCTGCTGGGGATATTTAGGTTCTTACCATAGCAGATTCAGCTTATGTGGGATTTCTAATTCATTAAGTTGCTTTACATGACCGTTTCTAGGTACCTCCCTTTCCCGTTCCGTTATTTGCTCAAAGTTTCTATATCATGAACCTCCCTTCCCTGTCTCCTTTATTCGCTTCATTTAATTATGTTTTGAATTTTTTGTGAACAATGCTAACCTATTTCCTTTGTATTTTTTCCCCTTTCTCTTTTGCTTATTTTATCGTATTATTTAATACTGCCTTTATATGCTTTCACCATGTGAATTACTTGACTATATGTTATCACTTTCACATAAGCATGTTTTCAACTCATGTTCCACTTGTGCCAAATATCAATATAGCGGCACTTGATGAGTGTCCGCGCTCTTCCCAAAATCACCCTTTGAATTTGGAAAGGCTTATTTGCAGTAAAACTAGTCGATCAGCGGTGCATTCGATGGTTCCGTGCCTTTCTCTCCCAAGTTGTCCGCTTGAGGGTACCAGTCTAGACTCTTCTAGAAACCTCATTCTAAAATCGACAGTGCATGCATTATGTCTAAATCTAGTATGACTTAGAACGCTGCCCATGCAATAACTCGCTAAGACAAGCCTTGTCCAAAGTCCGTCGGAATTTCCATAATCCCAATGGACACAATCACCTTATGTGCATTACTTGGAGAAAGATGTGGTAATATGTTGACTGTTGTCTTAAATTTTTAAATTTAGGAGTGGTAGGGCTAAATCAACCTTATCTCTTTTGCCATCCCCATAAAGGCTTATTTGCACATTATTATGTGTATCTATATTCCCTCTTGCATGTCTCTATTTATGTTTTTGCTATTTATTTCAAAGTACTCATGACATATTCTTTCAAAATCACTCCATGCCTAAAACAATCAATTTTTGGGCATTTCTTAGACTTCTATCCTTAGACTCAAATCATTTGAATCTTGGGTCTGAACAAACTATCTTTCCGTCCCAGGGGCATAATCTCTGATTTTGCCTAACGGAAGTATTTCATCCATTGATTACATAACATGACTGACCATCATTATCATCAGTTGTACTTAATGACGCAATTTCATTTTCAAATGATGTTGCATCTCAATTTTGCTCATATGGGTATAACTTTTTCAAAATGAGATGTTTTACCCTTCAATTGCTGCTATCCTCTATTCAATTCAGTCCAGATCATACTTAGGGCTATTGTCCGAGTAATATTATTTTTGGGTTTTTATTTTGTATCCCAACTTATGCAATACTAGAGTCTTCTAGTAACTTTCGCCAAACTGGCATAATATTCTATTTATAAAAGATAGGACATTTTCCACGTTAGTACAATCAATCTTTCCTCTATCTGATTAGTTCCATTCTATCTTAGCGGCCCAATGTGACCTAATCTTGTTCCGACATTATGGTCTTGTATCTTGCTCATCTTGCACCTTTTACATCCAAGCCATAAGACTTGAAATCCAAGTATGTTAGAACCTTATGTTTGCTTCTGGTACTTTATTTGCTCAATTCTAAAATACTCTCACAAGTGTTGGTAATAATCTCCACGTACATGTTGAATCATAAAGACCTTCTCAAGAACTGCAGTCTCAATGGTCAATACGACCGAAGCGATACGTGTTACTCTACCAATCTCCACCCACCCACCCGTGATACTCTTCTAAAAATATTTATTTCTCGATCTTCCAGTCACACTTTATTCTTTTGAGCATCCACCTGAACTTTCAACAGGGGGCTACTCGATTACATAAATCTTGCATCTCTAGCGATTCTATAAGCTTCAAATACGATCTATATTTTTATCTGATTTCTGTTTAAAAGAGATACGTATGTAACCCATTATTTGGTTTAGTCTTATTATTATAAAAATTCTATTTCCCTCCAAAAATGAAACTGGGGCAAAATTTTGAGATTGTATCATCAAAGTCTTCGAAAAGGGATGATAGGTACAACATTGTCAACAATATTCTCACCAGGCATACGCTGCAAAGCACAAAGACCACCACCTGCATAGAGATATACACAACAAAGCACAAAGTATTCATATTCATAAGGCTAAGAATTGCTTTCTCTCATTTACGTAACTATCTTCCTCTACCTGTATAACGCTAAACAATGCATTTACCCTTGCATAAGGTTAAGCTCTACCTCCATATTTGCATGAGGCTAATCCCTGCCTCCATATCTGTATGAGGCTAATACTTGCCTCCATATCTACATGAGACTAATCCCTGCATCCATATTTGCATGAGGCTAATCCCTGCCTCCATATCTGCAGGAGGCTAATCCCTCCCTCCCTACTTGCACGAGGCTAATCCCTGCCTCCATATTTGCCTCCATATTTGTATGAGGCTAATCCCTGCCTCCATATCTAAAAGAGGCTAATCCTTGCCTCCATAACTACATGAGGCTAATCCCTACCTTCCTATTTGCATGAGACTAATCATTGCCTCCCTGTTTGCATGAGGCTAATCCCTGCCTCCTATCTTCATGAGGCTAATCTCTGCCTCCCTATTTGCACGAGGCTAATCCCTGCCTCCATATTTGCATGAGGCTAATCCGTGCCTCCGTACGTGCATGAGGCTAATCCATGCATCCATACTCGCATGAGGCTAATACTTGCCTCTATATCTGCATGAAGCTAATCTCTGCCTCCATATTCGCATGTGACTAAGTATTGTTCCTCCTTGCACATATATTACTCTATTCCGGTACTATCTATTTGATTTTCGATTGGGATAAGCTCTGCCCTTCATTTCACAAGACTAAGCCTTGTCTTGTTAACATCATATTATTGCATCTCATGGGCTAAAACATCGCCAACTTGTCCAAAGGCGTTATTGTCTAAAGACATCATCCTCAAAGCCAAAAGACACCATGCCATGGCCTGAGGATCTCTCGAAACTGCACATCATTATTCAAAGGCATCATAGTCTAGAGGCACCATCCTCATGGCCCGAGGACATCATTTCATGGCATGCGAATACATTATCATACGCTTCATGGCCCAGGACGTCATCACTAAAGATCGAGTAATGGCTCAAATTACCTCAAAGTGAAGGTGTTAGGCACTCTTCGAAGTCCACAACTGTGGGTCCTAGTTGAAATTTATGCTATGTGGGATTATTGGATTACTAATCTAAAGTTAGACTAGTTTGTTATTACTAGGCGATGAAATATGCAAACAATAAGAGATGTAAAAAAATAATTACTTAAACAGACAAGTGCATAAGGAAAGAATTGATAGCCTAAAAGAACTAATTATGTAAAGGGGGACCTAAATTTTTATGCCTAATGGATCAACTCCCGTGCAAAGCCTGCTAAGACTTTTATAGCCAAAAGTGCAACAACTATTCGGGCAATTTGTGTATCATGTCCAACTACCCTCATTACTATCTTCGAGTTATTAACCTAAGAACGTACTAGTTAATTCTAAAGCGCATCTTAATTTAAAACTACCCGTCCCTTCTTATAGTCCATAAGACTTTGGACACTATTCTAAAAGGATGGTTCTAGACATAAAGAAAATCTCAAGTTTCTATTTACATTCTTATTAGCGTCATATGCAGCGCACATGGAGATCGAATTATCGCAAAAATAGATTTAACTCGTTACTTCCAAATAATATAACTTCAAGTATTTGGTTCAAACTATTTGCAATTTAGTCATGTAAAGATAAAGAACATGCTGAGAAATACAACTCGCTAGCCTTTAACACCAATGAAGTTGTTGACTTCTCTTACTATTAGTTCCTAAATAGAGCACCTAGTGTTCTAATCAAATAAATAATTACTCAAACAAAATAAAGTACAAGCATTATGTGATAGAAAGTTATCTAGATGCTTTATCCATAGACTGAATATCTAGATGAATTAAAATTCTATGGACATGGTATCCGTATTTGAGAACATCATGGCAGTAATGTTATAGCCAACAAAGCAAACAATTATAACTCTTAGCTTCCGACATACTATCCACAACTGGACAAGCAGTATATTAGGCCAGTTAATCCTAAACATGGTGTCTAAGTGACAAAACAAGTGCATTGATTTAGGCAAGGTAGTTTTAACCACATAAGACCGCCAAACAACCTTAAGGTTTAAGGAATGAAGTTTGAGCAATCCACTGCCGCTTTTTTATTAACTAAGAAATACTCGCTGAAATTATACCAATGCAACATGAATTCATCTATATTCAAAGAATGAAGATCATGGAACTTACAAATATCATTCGAAATCTTTTAGGTAGTATTTCCAAACTAAATCATTGAACATAGCAAATAAGTTGGTGCTACTCTTGTTTATGCAATCTTTAGTACTAAATAAAAGAAATGATTGCGTAGTTACTAGGGTGCCAAAACAAATCCTAAAGACATTTATGGCCAGGTCGTCTCATATTCAAAAACTCACACATAAAATCAAAAGATCGAAAACACACCTGAATTTAAGAGATGTACCTGGTTATTATATTGGCATAATTTTAATAGAGTGCTTCATGGCACTCGATATCTCAGCATGGCCAAGAGTATACCGAATACAAAACTAAAGAGAAGGACTACTCTATTCTAACAACAACTAACATGTAAAGGAATCATAATGCGCCGTTCAGGAAACTAACTGGTTTATGGTGTATCAAATTCATAAGAAAACTAGAAATCCAAATAATGATTCACGGACAGAGCTTCAACAGCAGTAAATATGCCAAACAAACTCCAGAAATACGTAGTGATTGCAATGAGAAAACTCGAATAATAGCGACTCGAAACCAATACTCAAATCTCGACGCTCCGAGATCACAAAAACATCTAAGAATTTCGAGCAACACTCGTATCGAGTGAAATAAAATAAAACAAATTTTGCTTTTGCTTGCAATAAGCAAAGAAGTAGCCGAAGAGCAGTGAATGAAGAGTATATCATGGTAAAAAAAAGTTATGGAAGTGATGAGGAGCAATGATCAAAAGTCCTCCTCCCCTCCTTTTTTTGCCTTAACAGTAGTAGTATTTATAGCTAAAAATTACTAATGCTCTAAGCAAAAAGGACATAAATTAAGGCTAACAATTAGTATTTGACAGAATCAATTAGCAGAAATCGGATGCCACAACTTTGGAAAAAAAATTGATTCTTTCTATATATAAAAAGTATATGAATATTTATGAAATTCAACTACAATATAATTAGAGCAATAATAAATTATGTCAAGAAGGAAAGAAGCTTACGGGATTGAGTTTCTCTAAAAATTATTATATCAAATCAGAGAAAGCGGAACCCGCGATAAATTCAAAATCTTTACCTATTTTGGGACCCCTATGAACTTGGACAGATTATTCAATGAAATTCGTACCCAAATCTTCCACCAAAATTTTTTCTTTACAAGAAGAGATATGATTTCTGATTTTGCGTGATTTGTGAAGAAACTATGCTATGGCATTTGGTAATAAAGTAGTAAAATAATTAAGGAATAACTAAATAGAAAAAGGAAGGAAAGTAAGAGAATAAATATGATAATGGACTAAAGAAGGGAAAAATGGATGTTTATTGCTGGCGAGGAAGGTATAAGATCGGAGAATTGGTTTGGGGTTAGTCTCGTTGAGATTTGGTTTAAAGTGGTTGAGCTTAGGATATTGCTGGGTGAAGTGGGCTCCATTTGGACAGAGAGCACATGTTGGGCTAGATAAATAGGGGAGTATTTGAGCTACTATTTTAACTAAAAAACATAATAATTATAGTAATCAATAATCAATAATAATAAATGATAGCAATATAAACTTTGTATTGTGATAAAATATGTAAAAAAAAATAGAATCAAAGGAATAAATTCAATAGGAGGAGGGACAAAATTGGGTGTCAACAGGAACCGTATCATATGGCACTGGCGTAGTTAAAAGGATTGAAGGAGAAGCTTCAGGAACTCCTTGATAAGGGGTTCATTGGTAGGCCAATATGGATGTGGTTCTGCATCGAGTCGGCTTGGTTGACTCCGAGTTGTATTGTTGAGGGATCTGTTGATTCAATTGTTTTTGAGCTTATTAGTGATCTGGGGAGATCTATGAGTTACCTTTCCATGTTGCGAGGCATTGGGATTTGTTGGTTATAGGCACATGTGGTGCGGTTTTATTGGGGTCTTTCAGTGGAATTCGAGTGGGAGGAGTATTGAGTATTGCTCGGCGATTGGCGTATCCATTGTGTCCTTTCAGGTTTGTGTAATGTTATGTCAATTGTTTCACAATGGTTATGATGATTGCTTTGGTTCTAGACATATAATTGCACGTGGTTGTCGATTTGAGCATAGTGACTTGAGGTGTTTCATGTTGGACCAGTGTTTGGATGAGGTCGCGCGTTGGAGCGAAGCTGTGTGGAGGTATGATCCTTCGGGTTAGATTCGTGTGTTCTAGTTCCACGATGTGTGACGGGTTCTCATTATTGTGTGTGGTGGTACTGGTGAGCTTGCGGGAAAGCTCTTTTATTTGAGTCATTTTCATGATTCGAGTATGTTCGGATTGTTTCTTATTGGTGCGCGGATTGCACGAGTTGTGGCTTTAGTTTGTATTGATGTGTCATGTCACCAAAGTAGTTGTGTTGGATTAGATGAGACCGTTGGGATCTATAATGAATACAAATGGATTTGATTTCAGCATGTGGGAAGGATAATATCGAGGTTCGGCTCAGAAATTTGCTATGGTCCTTGCCAAGGGAGAAGTGACTTCATGAATAGTTGATCTGAGGAATGGTTATGACTTACTGCGTGTTTCATTTATCATTGACAGTATACGGAAGTGTTGGAATGAGGCTTTATTTGATAAGAGGTATTATCGGTATTTGGCTATTTTGGGCAACTGCTGTGACTAGAAGCTATCGCTATGAGTGTTGGAGTTATGTGGTATATCATGTAATGGCATTTGAGTCTACGGGTATGGTTTGTTACAGCTTGTTCAGGCTTATTCAGAGTATAGATGTGAGATTCTGATCTTGTGGATGAATTCAGAAGTGGAACTATGGTTCTAAGGTTTATGGGTTAGGTTGAGTTGTGAAATTTCAGTTGCATTGTGTTATCGGACCTATATGAGATAGGGTGATGTGATATCACCCCCAGGTATGAGCATGGTATGATTACACAGCTATTGATGGTTTTCGGAACAACTCTAGGCACGTTCAAGGACGAACGTATGTTTAAGTAGGGGAGGATGTAACGACCCGACCGATCATTTTGAGCTTTTGCACTTCGCTCGCCAGCTCTCGGTCAAGACTAGCCCCGTGTGATGTGTTATGACTTATGTATATCACCGGTTTTGGTTTTTCGGGTAATCGGAATGAATTTGGAAGAACAGTTCTCAGTTTGAAGCTTAAAATTTGAAAGGGTTGACCAAGTTTTGACTTATTAGTATATGATCTCGGATTGGAATTTTTTTATTTGGTTAGCTCTGTTAGGTAATTTGGGACTTAGGAGCATAATCGGAATGTATTTTGGAGGTCCGTGGAAGGTTTAGACTTAAAATTGGTGAAATTGGGATTTTGGCGTTTTCCGGTTGATAGGTGAGATTTTGATATAGGGGTCGGAATGGAATCCCAGAAGTTGGAGTAGGTCCTTTGTGTTATTTGTGACGTGTGTGCAAAATTTCAGGTCATTCGGATGAGGTTTGATAGACTTTTTGATCGAATTTGGAATTCGGAAGTTTTGGAATTCTTAGGCTTGAATCCGAGGGTGGTTTGATGTTTTGATGTTGTTTTGAGCATTCTGAAGGTTAGAACAAGTTTGAATGATGTCATGGGATGTGTTGACATGTTTGGTTGAGGTTCCGAGGGCCTCGGGTGAGTTTTGGGGTGGTTTCGGGTCATTTCTAGGCCCTTTTTAGTTGCTGGTTTTTGGCTATATGGGTATACAGTGCGTTAGCATAGATCTAACCGCATTAGCGTAGAGAAAATTTGGAAAAATAGAGTTGTGCTATGCGATCGCGTAAGTCATCCCACGATCGCATAGAGTAAAATCTCTATTGCACTAGCCCGACTTTGGAAGCTTATATCTCAAAATCTATAAGTAATTTGAAGATGATTCAAAAACAAAAGTTGTAGCCCTTAATGTCTAGTTTTCAGAATCAATTGTAATTTGGAGTTTTTTAAAAAAAGTTATAACCATTATACTAGAGGCTATCCGAAAGAGTTGGAGAAAGCTGTTGAAAAAATTTGTTCTACGCGATCGCAGGGGAATGGCCGCGATCGCATAGGGTATAATAAGGGCTGGAAAATTTTGTACTTCGCTATCGCATTAGTTTGTCTGCGATAGCATAGGGTAAATGCCTGGGCAGATTATAAAGTACTCTATTTTGAGGATTTCAGCCATTTTTGCATTTTTGGAGCTATGGAGCTCAAATTTAGGCTATTTTTGAAGGGATGTTTAGTGGATTGATTGGGGTAAGTGTTCTTCTGTCAAATTTGGTTAAATCTCATGATTGTCTTGATTCTTATCATTTAATTTGGGAATTTAGGGTGAAAATGGGAAAAATGGAGGAAGCTTTGGAGAGTTAATTTTAGGGATTTGGATGGCCATTCGATGTCGAATTTTGGTGAATTTGATATGGGTATATTTATGAGCGAATAGGTTTTCCAGTTTTATGATTTTTATCGGATTTCGAGACGTGGGCCCTAGGCCGATTTGAGCCAATTTCGGGATTTTTGAGTTAATTTGATTATTTTCGCTTGGGCATTGTTCCTTTAGCGTATATTGATGATAATATACTGATTTTGGTTAGATTTAGAGCATTTGGAGGCCGATTTGAGAGACAACGGCATCACGGGATAGAGTTTAGACCGATTTGAGGTAAGTAATGATTGTAAATATTTGTCCTTAGTGTATGAAACTTCAGATTTCACATCGTTGTGCTATTTTGAGGTGACGCACACGCTAGATGATGAGCGTGGGGTCATGCACCATTGGGGATTATGACTTAGTCCGTCCCGTATGACTGTTAAACCACATATTTGATTGAAAATTGTTTGCTATCATTATGTTTTGGAAAGTGTTATCATGTTTTGGGTTGAATGCCACATTTGGGTCTCATGCCAACTATTTATGACCTTTAGGGGATTTTTACTACTATTCTTCAATGCTTCATATTTGTACTCAGTCATACTGTTTTCTACAATTTTCATAATTCAGTCATATTTATTCCATTTTTGATATTTTAAGCGATATTTTTGGGCTGAGCATCATGTTACTGCTGCCCGAGTGGCATGAAAGATTTCTGACTGAGTGAGGCCGAGGGCCTGTGTTGTGAGCATATTATGGGATCGCGCTGCGCGTGTAACGACCCAATCGGTCGTTTTGAGCTCCGGCGCGTGATTCAGCAGTTTTAGGCCATGAGCAGCTTCATCTCAGGTATATTGACTTGTGTGTATGGTCAGAATTAAAATTCAAAAAGTTTGGAGTCAAATCTAAATGGAAATTCTCATTTTGAAAGATTAAAATTGAAGAAATGAACTAGGATTGGAATTTTGAGTAAAAGACCTCGGAATTGGGATCCGAAGGTTCCAGCATGTTCGTATGATGATTTCGTACTTGGGCGTATGCCCGGATCTGGTTTTGGATAACCCGGGAGCGTTTTGGCTCCTATTGTGGAAGATAGCATTTTAGAAGAAATTGCATCAGTTTGGCTTAAAATGCAGTTCAGTGTTACTGATGTCCGTTTGGAATTCCGAGACTGGGAGTAGCTCCGTATGGTGATTCTGGATTTGGGAGCGCGATCGGAAGTGAATTCGGAGGTCCGTAGGTCATTTTGGAGTCGTTTGGCTATATATAGAAATTTGAAGGTTTTTGAGAAAATTCGACCGGAAGTGGAAATTTTGATATCAGGGTTGGAATGCGATTCCGAAAGTTGGGGCAAGTCCGTAATGTCGAATGTGACTTGTGTGCAAAATTTGAAGTCATTCCTGAATGATTTTGGTAAGGTTTGAGACACTTAGTCTCTTTTAAGGAAGCTTAAGTTGGAAAAGTCAACCGGATATTGACTTATGTGTTAGAGCGCTCGAAATGTAAATTTTATGGTTCGGATAGCTTTGTTAGGTGATTTGG
Source organism: Nicotiana tabacum (assembly GCF_000715075.1). Classification (NCBI taxonomy): domain Eukaryota; kingdom Viridiplantae; phylum Streptophyta; class Magnoliopsida; order Solanales; family Solanaceae; genus Nicotiana; species Nicotiana tabacum. The sequence continues at coordinate 117,249,550 of NC_134099.1, read as the reverse complement.
GACTTAGGAGTGTGTCCGGAATATTTTTGTGATGACCGGTGTAGAATTAAGCTTGAATCGGCAAAGTTAGTATTTTGGCGAATTCCGGTTGATAGGTAAGATTTTAATTCGAGGCTCGGAATGGAATTCCGAGAGCTGCTGTAGCTTCGTTATGTCATTTTGGACTTGTCTGCAAAATTTGAGATCATTCGGACTAGTTTTGACGTGTTTCGACATCGGATGTGAAAATTTGAAGTTTCAAAGTTCATAGGCTTGAATCCGTGGTGAATTTAGTATTTTTGCGTTGTTTTTGGTGATTCGAAGGATCAACTAAGTTTGTGTCATATTATGGGACTTGTTAGTATACTTTGTTAGGATCCCATGAGGCTCGGACAAATTTTGGAAGAGTTTTTGGAAGATTTTTGTCGTTTTGAGCATAAATGTAATGATCTAAAGATTCATTTTTAGTTCTAGAGATCCAAATTTGATTCCGAGACTTCCGGAATTTTGATAATGAATTATAGGACTGATCTGGAAATTTTGGTCTAATTTCATCAAGTCGCGATTAGGGTTTTGACGCGAAACATGAGTAATTGTTTAACGAGCGAAATGGATATCGCACTGGGCAAATGAGCTCCGAATTGAGTTTCGATTAAAGAGTTGTGTTCGTATTATTATTTGTGACTCATAGGAACAAGAATCGTCTAATTCCAAGTTCGTATGATGAAGTTAGAGCCATTTTAGTGAAAAATGGCTGTGCTGCAATTTAAATTGGCTGCTGGTGCATTTTTTAGCAGCAGTGAACAGTAACCCGCGCGTGAACAGTGCCGCGCGGGTGAACAGTAATTGCGAAAAATTTGGGCAGTGAGTTTATATTCGATTTTGGGTCATTTTTTCACCATTTTCAGTCATTTTGAGAGCTTTTGGACGGGGATTGAAGGGAGTTTCAACTGAGATCGATTGGAGGTAAGTTTTATGAGTTAAATACATGATTTTATTGAAGAATCGTCCTTGAAATCTATGAAAACATAGCCAAATTATAAGAAATTAGGGCTTGAGATTGAAATTCTAAAATGAAGATTTGAGGGGTCATTTGAACTCCGATTTTGGTAAATTTTATATGTACGGACTCGTGGCGAGACGAGGAATCCGGTGATGTAACATTCATAATTTTTCGAGAAGTGGGCACGAGGCTTGGGTTTTGCAAATTTCGTGATTTTCGATATTTTTCGAGTCTTTTCGATTGAGTTATATTCCCTTAGCCTATTGTAATATATTCCTTGTGGTTTTGGCAAGATTCGACGCGCGAGGAGGTCGATTCGAAAGGAAAGGGCATCGCGGAGTAGACTTTTGGCCGTCTTGAGGTGAGTAATAGATGTAAATGTTATTCTGAGGGTTTGAAACCCCGGACTTTCACATCGTAACGCTATATTGAGGCGTGACACACACTCCATGGCGAGTGCGGGGTCGGATACTATTGGGGATTGTGACTTGGTCCATCTCGTGTAATGTTTATACTATACTGGTGATTGATACACATACTTCATTCATATTATGGGGCTTGATGCCATGTTTGGGGCCTTGTGCCGATTTGTAAAATCCTTCGAGGATTGATATTACTGCTTAGCATGATTTGCATATCATTTAATTTCAGTCCAAGGTTTTAAATGATGTTTTGCAAACTCAGCCATAATTCTAGGTGTTGAAAACTTAAATTATAATTTTAAATGTATTCCGGGCTGGGAACTTCTGTTTTGTAAATGCCCAAGGGGCTTATTATATTATTTTCTGGACTGATTATAAAGTGACTTGAAATAGTGGTAACAATGACACTGTGTGATATACTTGAAACAGTGGTAACAATGACACTGTGTGATATACTTGAAACAGTGGTAACAATGACACTGTGTGATATACTTGAAATAGTGGTAACAATGACACTGGATGATATACTTGAACAATGGTAACAATGACACTGTATGATATAAATTGGTCAGGTAACAATGGCTGACCGGTCAAGTAACAATGACTGACCAAGATATTGCGCTTGGGCTGTAGGAGCCTCTCCGGAGTCAGTACACACCCCTAGTGAGCGCCATCGACGATAAATAAATATGGATGGCTCGGACTACACGCCGCAGTGGGTACTGGAATGTACCATCATATGCATTGCATTGCATTCATGTATTTCTATTTATACTGTTGTTTAGCTGCTCAGTTCCATATGTTGCTGTATATTTGGATTTTACCTTACTTTGTGTATTTACTGGATTTTCTTATCTTCGGACCGTAGTTACTTTTATTACTCACTGGGTCGGAGTACTCACTTTACTCCCTGCACCTTGTGTGCAGATCCAGGGCAGTCTCAGGCTCAGTAGATCCAGTTGATCAGCAGATCCAGCTTCTAGGAGTATCGAGGTAGCTGCACGGCGTTCGCAGCCATTGATCTTCTCCCTCCTATCCTATCTCTTTATTTCCGCATTATCAAACTTTGGATATACCATGTATTAGGATGATATTCTGTATTCTAGAGGCTCAGATTCGTGACACCGGGTCCTAGTGAGATTATATTGTGTATTTTGTTAAATTCTCCAGTACTTTAATCTTGTTTAATTGATATTTCTTTCCGCTATTTTTGATAAATTGGGTTAAGTGTTGAATAATGGTCGGGCTTGCCTAGTAATGTGCTGGGCGCCAACACGACCGGGATTTGGGTCGTGACAAGTTGGTATCAGAGCCTAGGTTACTTGGTCTCGCGAGTCATGAGCCGGTTTAGTAGAGTCTCGCGGATCGGTACGGAGACGTCTGTACTTATCCTCGAGAGGTTGCCGAACCTTTAGGAAAACTTCACATTCTTGAATTCTTATCGTGCGTCCTTGATTCAGCTTGAAAAGAAACTTTTGAAATTCCTTCCGCGTGATCGTATGCACCAACGGGCGCTCTGTATCAGATGTGTCTCGATGGCTTTGATTCCCTAATCGAGGGTCGAGTTGTAATCTCTGTGAGTTTGAAGTTAGACCAGCCTGGAGGACTTGAGGCCAAATCTTTGCCAATGGCTTGAGCACCGAGGTGCTGATTTTTTGATCAAGTGTTTTGAACTCATATGTTCATTATAGAAATTTGAAGGTTTTTGAGAAAATTCGACCGAAAGTGGAAATTTTGATATCGGGGTCGGAATGAGATTCCGAAAGTTGGGGCAAGTCCGTAATGTCGAATGTGACTTGTGTGCAAAATTTGAAGTCATTCTTGAATGATTTTGGTAAGGTTTGAGATACTTAGTCTCTTTTAAGGAAGCTTAAGTTGGAAAAGTCAACCGGATATTGACTTATGTGTTAGAGCGCTCGAAATGCGAATTTTATGGTTCGGATAGCTTTGTTAGGTGATTTGAGACTTAGGAGTGTGTCCGGAATATTTTTGTGATGACCGGTGTAGAATTAAGCTTGAATCGGCAAAGTTAGTATTTTGGCGAATTCCGGTTGATAGGTAAGATTTTGATCCGAGGCTCGGAATGGAATTCCTAGAGTTGTTGTAGCTTCGTTATGTTATTTTGGACTTGTCTGCAAAATTTGAGATCATTCGGACTAGTTTTGACGTGTTTCGACATCGGATGTGAAAATTTGAAGTTTCAAAGTTCATAGGCTTGAATCCGTGGTGAATTTAGTATTTTTGCGTTGTTTTTGGTGATTCGAAGGAACAACTAAGTTTGTGTCATATTATGGGACTTGTTAGTATACTTTGTTGGGATCCCATGAGGTTCGGACAAATTTTGGAAGAGTTTTTGGAAGATTTTTGCCGTTTTGAGCATAAATGTAATGATTTAAAGGTTTATTTTTAGTTCTAGAGATCCAAATTTGATTCTGAGACTTTCGGAATTTTGATAATGAATTATAGGATTGATCTGAAAATTTTGGTCTAATTTCATCAAGTCGCGATTAGGTTTTTGACGCGAAACATAAGTAATTGTTTAACGAGCGAAATGGATATCGCACTGGGCAAATGAGCTCCGAATTGAGTTTCGATTGAAGGGTTGTGTTTGTATTATTATTTGTGACTCATAGGAACAAGAATCGTCTAATTCCGAGTTCGTATGATGAAGTTAGAGCCATTTTAGTGAAAAATAGTTGTGCTGCAATTTAAATTGGCTGTTGGTGCATTTTTTTAGCAGCAATGAACAGTAACCCGCGCGTGAACAGTGCCGCGCGGGTGAACAGTAATTGCGAAAAATTTGGGCAGTGAGTTTATATTCGATTTTGGGTCATTTTTTCACCATTTTCAGTCATTTTGAGAGCTTTTGGATGGGGATTGAAGGGAGTTTCAACCGAGATCGATTGGAGGTAAGTTTTATGAGTTAAATACATGATTTTATTGAAGAATCATCCTTGGAATCCATGAAAACATAGCCAAATTATAAGAAATTAGGGCTTGAGATTGAAATTCTAAAATGAAGATTTGAGGGGTCATTTGAACTCCGATTTTGGTAAATTTTATATGTACGGACCCGTGGCGAGACGAGGAATCCGGTGATGTGACTTAGTAATTTTTCGAGAAGTAGGCCGGGGGCTCGGGTTTTGCAAATTTCGTGATTTTCGATATTTTTCGAGTCTTTTTGATTGAGTTATATTCCCTTAGCCTATTGTAATATATTCCTTGTGGTTTTGGCAAGATTCGACGCGCGAGGAGGTCGATTCGAAAGGAAAGGGCATCGCGGAGTAGACTTTTGGCCGTCTTGAGGTGAGTAATAGATTTAAATGTTGTTCTGAGGGTTTGAAACCCCGGACTTTCACATCGTAACGCTATATTGAGGCGTGACATGCACTCCATGGCGAGTGCGGGGTCAGATACTATTAGGGATTGTGATTTGGTCCATCCCGTGTGATGTTTATACTATACTGGTGATTGATACATATACTTCATTGATATTACGGGGCTTGATGCCATGTTTGGGGCCTTGTGCCGATTTGTAAAATCCTTCGAGGATTGATATTACTGCTTAGCATGATTTGCATATTATTTAATTTCAGTCCAAGGTTTTAAATGCTGTTTTGCAAACTCAGCCATAATTCTAAGTGTTGAAAACTTAAATGATATTTTTAAATGTATCCCGGGCTTTGAAATTCTATTTTGTAAGTGCCCAAGGGGCTTATTATATTATTTTCTGGACTGATTATAAAGTGACTTGAAACAGTGGTAACAATGACACTGTGTGATATACTTGAAACAGTGGTAACAATGACACTGTGTGATATACTTGAAACAGTGGTAACAATGACAATGTGTTATATACTTGAAATAGTGGTAACAATGACACTGGATGACATACTTGAACAGTGGTAACAATAGCACTGTATGATATAAATTGGTCAGGTAACAATGGCTGACCGGTCAGGTAACAATGACTGACCAAGATATTGCGTTTGGGCTGTAGGAGCCCCTCCGGAGTCTGTACACACCCCTAGTGAGCGCTGTCGACAATAAATAAATATGGATGGCCCGGGCTGCAAGCCGCAGTGGGTACTGGAATGTACCATCATATGCATTGCATTGCATTCATGTATTTCTATTTATACTGTTGTTTAGCTGCTCAGTTCCATATGTTGCTGTATATTTAGATTTTTGCTTACTTTGTGTATTTACTGGATTTTCTTATCTTCAGACTGTAGTTACTTTTATTACTCACTGGGTCGGAGTACTCACTTTACTCCCTGCACCTTGTGTGCAGATCCAGGGCGGTCTCAGGCTCAGTAGATCCAGCTTCTAGGAGTATCGAGGTAGCTGCACGGCGTTCGCAACCATTGATCTTCTCCCTCCTATCCTATCTCTTTATTTCTGCATTATCAGACTTTGGATATACCATGTATTAGGATGATATTCTGTATTGTAGAGGCTAAGATTCGTGTCACCGGGTCCTAGTGAGATTATATTGTGTATTTTATTAAATTCTTCAGTACTTTAATCTTGCTTAATTGATATTTCTTTCCGCTATTTTTGATAAATTGGGTTAAGTGTTGAATAATAGTCGGGCTTGCCTAGTAGTGTGCTGGGCGCCATCACGACCGGGATTTGGGTTGCGACAGTGCGCCGCAGCAGTGTGGTACTGATTTATGATTATGAGGCCGAGAGCCTGATTTGCTACGCCATGAGGTGGCTTGATATGAGGCTGAGAGACCATTTGATTATGCCACGAGATGGCTTGTTATTGTGCTTGGGCTGTAAGGGGCCCCTCCCGAAGTCTGTACACCCCCAGTGAGCTCGGGTACCTTTTGAGTGAGTGATATATTGATTATTCCACACGATGGCTTATTATTTCGCTTGGACCGTAAGGGGTGCCTCCCTGAGTCTGCACACCCCCAGTGAGCGCGGGTACCCAGTGTGATTGATATGATGTAGCCCGAGGGGCTGTTGTTATTTTGTATTGTTGCCCGATGGTCTATTCTTGATCTATATTTTACCCGAGGGGTGGTTCTTGATTCATGTTATGCCTGAGGGACTGATTACGAGTGATTGTAAGGTAGCCCGAGGGACTGGTTCTGCTGAGATTATGCTCGAGGGGCGGTTTATCGTACATGTTTTTCCCGAGGGGCTATTTACGTTTCAATCATTGATACTCACTATTTTATCACTCGTTTGAAAACGTTGAAAGTTTTTTTAAAAAGATTTTTACTGAAACTGAGCTTGAGTTACGAGGTAAATGATTTTATGTACAACTTTGAAAATGATCTACATTTGTTGTAGTGTTATGACGTGGCTTACGTGTTTTCTTACTACGCAACTTTCATTTACTTTTATTACTTACTGAGTTGGCGTACTCACATTACTCCCTACATCTTGTGTGCAGATTCAGATAGTTCTGAACCTGGTAGCGGGTGTTGATTGCTCAGTGGCAGAGTCATTGGAGTTAGCAAGGTAGCTGCCTGATGTTCGCAACACTACTTTTCTCCCTCTTGTCTTCCTTAGACTATATTTAGTACATTCTTAGATTTTTGTTGATTTTAGACCTTTGTAGATTGTGACAACCCAATAGTCGTCTCATGAGTTACCGCTCTGTTTTTCCCCAGTTCTGCTTCTTATTAGTTTGCCTATCGGTTCTATATGTGATCGGGTTGGTTGGCCCGGGTTCGGAGAAGATTGTGTAAGGTTTGAGATACTTAGTCTCTTTTGAGGAAGCTTATGTTGGAAAATTCAACCGAATTTAGGCTTGAATTGGCAAGATTGAACTTTTGTTATTTTCCGGTTGATAGGTGAGATTTTGATATAGGGGTTGGAATGGAATTCTGAGAGTTTCAGTAATCCCGTTTTGTCATTTGGGATGTGTGTGCAAACTTTTAGGTTATTCGGAAAAAAATAGCCAACAAAGCAAATAAATACTCTTAGCTTCTGATAGTACCGAAATAGAGCAATATATGTGCAAGGAGGGACAATGCTTAGTACCATGCGAATATAGAGGCAGAGATTAGCTTCATACAGATATAGAGACAAGTATTAGCCTCATGCGAGTATGGAGGAAGGGATTAGCCTCATGCACGTACGGAGGCACGGATTAGCCTCATGCAAATATGGAGGCAGGGATTAGCCTCGTGCAAATAGGGAGGCAGGGATTAGCCTCATGCAGATAGGGAGGCAGAGATTAGCCTCATGAAGATAGGGGACAGGGATTAGCCTCATGCAAACAGGGAGGCAAGGATTAGTCTCATACAAATAGGAATGTAGGGATTAGCCTCATATAGTTATGGAGGCAGGGATTAGCCTCATGTAGATATGGAGGCAGGGATTAGCCTCATGCAAATGTGGAGGCAGGGATTAGCCTCGTGCAAGTAGGGAGGGAGGGATTAGCCTCCTGCAGATATAGAGGCAGGGATTAGCCTCATGCAAATATGGATGCAAGGATTAGTCTCATGTAGATATGGAGGCAAGTATTAGCCTCATACAGATATGGAGGCAGGGATTAGCCTCATGCAAATATGGAGGTAGAGCTTAACCTCATGCAAGGATAAATGCATTGTTTAGCGTTATACAGGTAGAGGAAGATAGTTATGTAAATAAGAGAAAGCAATTCTTAGCCTTATGAATATGAATACTTTGTGCTTTGTTGTGTATATCTCTATGCAGGTGGAGGTCTTCATGCTTTGCAGAGTATGCCTGGTGAGAATATTGTTGACAATGTTGTACCTATCATCCCTTTTCGAAGACTTTGATGATACAATCTCAAAATTTTGCCCCAGTTTCATTTTTGGAGGGAAATAGAATTTTTATAATAATAAGACTAAACCAAATAATGAGTTACATACATATCTCTTTTAAACAGAAATCAGATAAAAACATAGATCGTATTTGAAGCTTATAGAATCGCTAGAGAATGCAAGATTTATGTAATCGAGTAGCCCCCTGTTAAAAGTTCAGGTGGATGCTCAAAAGAATAGAGTGTGACTGGAAGATCGAGAAATAAATATTTTTAGAAGAGTATCACGGGTGGGTGGGTGGAGATTGGTAGAGTAACACGTATCGCTTCGGTCGTATTGACCATTGAGACTGCAGTTCTTGAGAAGGTCTTTATGATTCAACATGTACGTGGAGATTATTACCAACACTTGTGAGAGTATTTTAGAATTGAGCAAATAAAGTACCAGAAGCAAACATAAGGGTCTAACATACTTGGATTTCAAGTCTTATGGCTTGGATGTAAAAGGTGCAAGATGAGCAAGATACAAGACCATAATGTCGGAACAAGATTAGGTCACATTGGGCCGCTAAGATAGAATGGAACTAATCAGATAGAGGTAAGATTGATTGTACTAACGTGGAAAATGTCCTATCTTTTATAAATAGAATATTATGCCAGTTTGGCGAAAGTTACTAGAAGACTCTAGTATTGCATAAGTTGGGATACAAAATAAAAACCCAAAAATAATATTACTCGGATAATAGCCCTAAGTATGATCTGGACTGAGTTGAATAGAGGATAGCAACAATTGAAGGGTAAAACATCTCATTTTGAAAAAGTTATACCCATATGAGCAAAATTGAGATGCAACATCATTTGAAAATGAAATTGCGTCATTAACTACATCTGATGATAATGATGGCCAGTCATGTTATGTAATCAATGGATGAAATACTTCCTTTAGGAAAAATCAGAGATTATGCCCCTGGGACGGAAAGATAGTTTGTTCAGACCCAAGATTCAAATGATTTGAGTCTAAGGATAGAAGTCTAAGAAATGCCCAAAAATTGATTGTTTTAGGCATGGAGTAATTTTGAAAGAATATGTCATGAGTACTTTGAAATAAATAGCAAACAAATAAATAGAGACATGCAAGAGGGAATATAGATACACATAATAATGTGCAAATAAGCCTTTATGGGGATGGCAAAAGAGATAAGGTTGATTTAGCCCTACCACTCCTAAATTTGAAAATTTAAGACAACAGTCAACATATTAACACATCTTTCTCCAAGTAATGCACATAAGGTGATTGTGTCCATTGGGATTATGGAAATTCCGTCGGACTTTGGACAAGGCTTGTCTTAGAGAGTTATTGCATGGGTAGCGTTCTAAGTCATACTAGGTTTAGACATGATGCATGCACCGTCGATTTTAGAATGGGGTTTCTAGAAGAGTCTAGACTGGTACCCTCAAGCGGACAACTTGGGAGAGAAAGGCACGGAACCATCGAATGCACCGCTGATCGACTCGTTTTACTGCAAATAAGCCTTTCCAAATTCAAAGGGTGATTTTGGGAAGAGCGCGGACACTCATCAAGTGCTGCTACGTTGATATTTGGCACGAGTGGAACATGAGTTGAAAACATGCTTATGCAAAAGTGATAACATATAGTCAAGTAATTCACATGGTGAAGACATATAAAGGCAGTATTAAATAATACGATAAAATAAGCAAAAGAGAAAGGGGAAAAAATACAAAGGAAATAGGTTAGCATTGTTCACAAAAAATTCAAAACATAATTAAATGAAGCGAATAAAGGAGATAGGGAAGGGAGGTTCATGATATAGCAACTTTGAGCAAATAAAGGAACGGGAAAGGGAGGTACCTGGAAGCGGTCATGTAAAACAACTTAATGAATTAGAAATCCCACATAAGCTAAATCCGTTATGGTAAGAACCTAAGTATCCCCAGCAGAGTTGCCATGCTGTCACACCCCATTTTTCTCACGAAGACGGGTTTAGACATGTGACAACTCTTTTAAAATGGTATAAAAAGAGAAGAGTCGCCACCTAACGATTGTAAGGTGCGTTATGGTACCTATTTGCAGATAACTCTGTTTGACTAGTCAACGTCACTAAAGATCGAGTAATGGCTCAAATTACCTCAAAGAGAAGGTGTTAGGCACTCTTCGAAGTCCACAACTGTGGGTCCTGGTCGAAATTTATGCTATGTGGGATTATTGGATGACTAATCTAAAGTTAGACTAGTTTGTTATTACTAGGCGATGAAATATGCAAACAATTAGAGATGTAAAAAAAATAATTACTTAAACAATCAAGTGCATAAGGAAAGAATTGATAGCCTAAAGGAACTAATTATGTAAAGGGGGACCTAAATTTTTAAGCCTAATGGATCAACTCCCGTGCAAAGCCTGCTAAGACTTTTATAGCCAAAAGTGCAACGGCTATTCGGGCAATTTGTGTATCATGTCCAACTACCCTCATTACTATCTTCGAGTAATTAACCTAAGAACGTACTAGTTAATTCTAAAGCGCGTCTTAATTTAAAACTACCCGTCCCTTCTTATAGTCCAAAAGACTTTGGACACTATTCTAAAAGGATGGTTCTAGACATAAAGAAAATCTCAAGTTTCTATTTACATTCTTATTAGCGTCACATAAAAGGGAGCACATTGGGACTTAAACAAATAACACATGGCATGTAAGGGCTCATGTTGGCCTCCAAATTAATTAAATTGAGAGATGATAATTGAAGTAGTGAAATGAACTCTTATAATATAATAAATTTCTTGAATTGGTACTATGGAATTCAAGTATAAGCATACTAGAATAAACATAATTATAAAATTAGTAAAAATATCGAGTAGAAGACAAAGTAGTTTTGATTAAAGTATAAAGCTACGTACTCTTTTGTGTAAAGGTAGATAAGAAAGAGGAATTGAAATAAGATACCTGATTTGAAATTCGTATGCCAGAAAACTTATTTGTATACAAAGATTGTTACTAGCCCCCAAGCCTTTAATAAATAAATAAATAAAAATATTATAGGAAGACAATACTTACTTAACAGGTCTTGTTTCCGTGAAATAAATCAAAGGTACTTTTTGTAAAACTAGTATGACGTCAGGTTTAAAACAATTAGCAATCTCCACTGTTAAAAGGAAATTGAGTGCATTAAAAATCATTATTATTATTTGCAGAATAACAGAAACAGAAAATCACGTCTCCCTGTTACGTAAATTCTATAAGCATGGTAATAATATTGAAAATGAAAGCATGACTTCAGTGATTAGTAAAAATAGAAACAAACTACAATAGCAAATAGCACATAGCAGCAACAAGTGACAAACAAGTTTCAGCCCCAATCATCCATTTTACACAAATACAGATTATTTGTAGCATTATAAGGCCAACATTACAACACAAGCTAAACTAATGAGCTTCAGGCGCAAAGTAAATTCCAACACAATAATTCTTAAACCTTCCCCTTCCCAGGCGACTCCAATTCCTCGCTCAATGCTCGAATTAGATCATCCTATAACATCATACCCCAACCAGAACACATATGCAGCGCACATGGAGATCGAATTATCGCAAAAATAGATTTAACTCGTTACTTCCAAATAATATAACTTCAAGTATTTGGTTCAAACTATTTGAAATTTAGTCATGTAAAGATAAAGAACATGCTGAGAAATACAACTCGCTAGCCTTTAACACCAACGAAGTTGTTGACTTCTCTTACTATTAGTTCCTAAATAGAGCGCCTAGTGTTCAAATCAAATAAGTAATTACTCAAACAAAATAAAGTACAAGCATTATGGGATAACAAGTTATCTAGATGCTTTATCCATAGACTGAATATCTAGATGAATTAAAATCCTAAGGACATGGTATCCGTATTTGAGAACATCATGGCAGTAATGTTATAGCCAACAAAGAAAACAAATATAACTCTTTGCTTCCGACATACTATCCACAACTGGACAAGCAGTATATTAGGCCAGTTAATCTTAAACATGGTGTCTAAGTGACAAAACAAGTGCACTGATTTAGGCAAGTTAGTTTTAACCACATAAGACCGCCAAACAACCTTAAGGTTTAAGGAATGAAGTTTGAACAATCCACGGCCGCTTTTTATTAACTAAGAAATACTCGCTGAAATTATACCTATGCAACAAGAATTCAGCTATATTCAAAGAATGAAGATCATGGAACTTACAAATATCATTCGAAATCTTTTAGGTAGTATTTCTAAACTAAATCATTGAACATAGCAAATAAGTTGGTGTTACTCTTGTTTATGCAATCTTTAGTCCTAAATAAAAGAAATGATTGCGTAGTTACTAGGGTGCCAAAACAAATCCTAAAGATATTTATGACCAGGTCGTCTCATATTCAAAAACTCACACATAAAATCAAAAGATCAAAAACACACCTGAATTTAAGAGATGTACCTGGTTATTATATTGGCATAATTTCAATAGAGTGCCGCATGACACTCGATATCTCAGCATGGCCAAGAGTGTACCGAATAAAAAGCTAAAGAGAAGGACTACTCTATTCTAACAACAACTAACATGTAAAGGAATCATAATGCGTCGTTCAGGAAACTAACTGGTTTATGGTGTATCAAATTCATAAGAAAACTAGAAATCCAAATAATGATTCACGGACAGAGCTTCAACAGCAGTAAATATGCCAAACAAACTCCAGAAATACACAGTGATTGCAATGAGAAAACTCGAATAATAGCGACAAGAAACCAATACTCAAATCTCGACGCTCCGAGATAACAAAAACATCTAAGAATTTCGAGAAACACTCGTATCGAGTGAAATAAAATAAAACAAATTTTGCTTTGGCTTGCAATAAGCAAAGAAGTAGCCGAAGAGCAGTGAATGAAGAGTATATCACAGTAAAAAAAAAATTATGGAATTGATGAGGAGCAATGATCAAAAGTCCTCCTCCCCTCCTTTTTTTGCCTTAACAGTAGTAGTATTTATAGCTAAAAATTACTAATTCTCTAAGTAAAAAGGATATAAATTAAGGCTTACAATTAGTACTTGACAGAATCAATTAGCAGAAATCGGAGGCCACAACTTTGGAAAAAAATTGATTCTTTCTATATATAAAAAGTATACGAATATTTATCAAATTCAACTACAATATAATTAGAGCAATAATAAATTATATCAAGAAGGAAAGAAGCTTACGGGATTGAGTTTCTCTAAAAATTATTATATCAAATCAGAGAAAGCGGAACCCGCGATAAATTCAAAATCTTTACCTATTTGGGGACTCCTATGAACTTGGACAGATTATTCAATGAAATTCATACCCAAATCTTCCACCAAAATTTTTTCTTTACAAGAAGAGATATAATTTCTGATTTTGCGTGATTTGTGAAGAAACTATGCTATGATATTTGGTAATAAAGTAGTAAAATAATTAAGGAATAACTAAATAGAAAAAGGAAGGAAAGTAAGAGAATAAATATGATAATGGACTAAAGAAGGGAAAACTGGATGTTTGTTGCTGGCGAGGAAGGTATAAGATCGGAGAATTGGTTTGGGGTTAGTCTCGTTGAGATTTGGTTTAAAGTGGTTGAGCTTAGGATATTGCTGGGTGAAATGGGCTCCATTTGGACAGAGAGCACATGTTGGGCTAGATAAATAGGGGAGTATTTGGGCTACTATTTTAACTAAAAAACATAATAATTATAGTAATCAATAATCAATAATAATAAATGATAGCAATATAAACTTTGTATTGTGATAAAATATGTAAAAAAAAATAGAATCAAAGGAATAAATTCAATAGGAGGAGGGACAAAATTGGGTGTTAACAGGCACCATATCGTATGGCACTGGCGTAGTTAAAGGGATTGAAGGAGAAGCTTCAGGAACTCCTTGATAAGGGGTTCATTGTTAGGCCAATATGGATGTGGTTCTGCATCGAGTCGGCTTGGTTGACTCCGAGTTGTATTGTTGAGGGATCTGTTGATTCAATTGTTATTGAGCTTATTAGTGATCTGGGGAGATCTATGAGTTACCTTTACATGTTGCGAGGCATTGGGATTTGTTGGTTATAGGCACATGTGGTGCGGTTTTATTGGGGTCTTTCAGTGGAATTCGAGCGGGAGGAGTATTGGGTATTGCTCGGCGGTTGGCGTATCCGTTGTGTCCTTTCAGGTTTGTGTAATGTTATGTCAATTGCTTCACAATGGTTATGATGATTGCTTTGGTTCTAGACATCTAATTGCACATGGTTGTCGATTTGAGCATAGTGACTTTAGGTGTTTCATGTTGGACCAGTGTTTGGATGAGGTCGCGCGTTGGAGCGAAGCTATGTGGAGGTATGATCTTTCGGGTTAGATTCGTGTGTTCTAGTTCCACGATGTGTGACGGGTTCTCATTATTGTGTGTGGTGGTACTGGTGAGCTTGCGGGAAAGCTCTTTTATTTGAGTCATTTTCATGATTCGAGTATGTTCAGATTGTTTCTTATTGGTGCGCGGATTGCACGAGTTATGACTTTAGTTTGTATTGATGGTCATGTCACCAGAGTAGTTGTGTTGGATTAGATGAGACCGTTGGGATCTATAATGAATACAAATGGATTTGATTTCAGCATGTGGGAAGGATAATATCGAGGTTCGGCTCAGAAATTTGCTATGGTCCTTGCCAGGGGAGAAGTGGCTTCATGAATAGTTGATCTGAGGAATGGTTATGACTTACTACTTGTTTCGTTTATCATTGACAGTATACGGAAGTGTTTTAATGAGGCTTTATTTGATAAGAAGTATTATCGGTATTTGGCTATTTTGGGCAACTGCTGTGACTAGAAGCTATCGCTACGAGTGTTAGAGTTATGTGGTATATCATGTAATGGCATTTGAGTCTGTGGGTATGGTTTGTTACAGCTTGTTCAGGCTTATTCAGAGTATAGATGTGAGATTCTGATCTTGTGGATGAATTCAGAAGTGGAACTATGGTTCTAAGGTTTATGGGCTAGGTTGAGTTGTGAAATTTCAGTTGCATTGTGTTATCGGACCTATATGAGATAGGGTGATATGATATCACCCCCAGGTATGAGCATGGTAAGATTACACAACTATTGATGGTTTTCGGAACAACTCTACGCACGTTCAAGGACGAACGTATGTTTAAGTAGGGGAGGATGTAACGACCCGACCGATCATTTTGAGCTTTTGCACTTCGCTCGCCAGCTCTCGGTCATGACTAGCCCCGTGTGATGTGTTATGACTTATGTAATCGGAATGAATTTGGAAGAACAGTTCTCAGTTTGAAGCTTAAAATTTGAAAGGGTTGACCAAGTTTTGACTTATTAGTATATGATCTCGGATTGGAATTTTTTTTATTTGGTTAGCGCTATTAGGTAATTTGGGACTTAGGAGAATAATCGGAATGTACTTTGGAGGTCCGTGGAAGGTTTAGACTTGAATTGGTGAAATTGGGATTTTGGCGTTTTCCGGTTGATAGGTGAGATTTTGATATAGGGGTCGGAATGGAATCCCAGAAGTTGGAGTAGGTCCTTTGTGTTATTTGTGACGTGTGTGCAAAATTTCAGGTCATTCGGATGAGGTTTGATAGACTTTTTTATCGAATTTGGAATTCGGAAGTTTTGGAATTCTTAGGCTTGAATCCGAGGGTGGTTTGATGTTTTGATGTTGTTTTGAGCGTTTCGAAGGTTAGAACAAGTTTGAATGATGTCATGGGATGTGTTGACATGTTTGGTTGAGGTTCCGAGGGCCTCGAGTGAGTTTCGGGGTGGTTTCGGGTCATTTCTAAGCTCTTTTTAGTTGCTGGTTTTTGGCTACAGGGGTATACAGTGCGTTAGCATAGATCTGACCTCGTTAGCGTAGAGAAAATTTGGAAAAATAGAGTTGTGCTATGCTATCGCGTAAGTCATCCCACGATCGCATAGAGTAAAATCTCTATTGCACTGGCCCGACTTTGGAAGCTTATATCTCACAATCTATAAGGAATTTGAAGATGATTCAAAAACAAAAGTTGTAGCCCTTAATGTCTAGTTTTCAGAATCAATTGTAATTTGGAGTTTTATAAAATAAAAGTTATAACCATTATACTAGAGGCTATCCGAAAGAGTTGGAGAAAGCTGTTGAAAAAATTTATTCTACGCGATCGCAGGGGAATGGCCGCGATCGTATAGGGTATAATAAGGACTGGAAAATTTTGTACTTCGCTATCACATTAGTTTGTCCGCGATAGCATAGGATAAATACCTGGGCAGATTATAAAGTACTCTATTTCGAAGATTTCAGCCATTTTTGCATTTTTGGAGCTATGGAGCTCGAATTTAGGCTATTTTGAAGGGATGTTTAGAGGATTGATTGGGGTAAGTGTTTTTCACTAAAATTTGGTTAAATCTCATGATTATGTCTTGATTCTTATCATTTAATTTGGGAATTTAGGGTGAAAATTGGGAAAAATGGAGGAAGGTTTGGATAGTTAATTTTAGGAATTTGGATGGCCATTCGATGTCGAATTTTGGTGAATTTGATATGGGTAGATTTATGAGCAAATAGGTTTTCCAGTTTTATGATTTTTATCGGATTCCGAGACGTGGGCCCTAGGCCGATTTGAGCCAATTTCGGGATTTTTGAGTTAATTTGATTATTTTCGCTTGGGCTTTGTTCCTTTAGCGTATATTGATGATAATATACTGATTTTGGTAAGATTTGGAGCATTTGGAGGCCGATTTGAGAGGCAAAGGCATCGCGGGATAGAGTTTAGACCGATTTGAGGTAAGTAATGATTGTAAATATTTGTCCTTAGTGTATGAAACTTCAGATTTCACATCGTTGTGCTATTTTGAGGTGACGCACATGCTAGATGATGAACGTGGGGTCATGCACCATTGGGGATTATGACTTAGTCCGTCCCGTATGACTGTTAAACCGCATATTTGATTGAAAATTGTTTGCTATCATTGTGTTTTGGAAAGTGTTATCATGTTTTGGGTTGAATGCCACATTTGGGTCGTATGCCAACTATTTATGACCCTTAAGGGATTTTTACTACTATTCTTCAATGCTTCATATTTGTACTCAGTCATACTGTTTTCTACAATTTTCATAACTCAGTCATATTTATTCCATTTTTGATATTTTAAGCGATATTTTTGGGCTGAGCATCATGTTTTACTGCTGCCCGAGTGGCATGAGAGATTTCTGACTGAGTGAGGCCGAGGGCCTGTGTTGTGTGGATATTATGGGATCGGGCTGCGCGCCGCAGCAGTGTGGTACTGATTTATGATTATGAGGCCGAGGGCCTGATTTGCTACACCATGAGGTGGCTTGATATGAGGCTGAGAGTCCATTTGATTATGCCACGAGATGGCTTGTTATTGTGCTTGGGCTGTAAGGGGCCCCTCCCGAAGTCTGTACACCCCTAGTGAGCCCGGGTACCATGAGTGAGTGATATATTGATTATTCCACACGATGGCTTATTATTGCGCTTGGACCATAAGGGGTGCCTCCCTGAGTCTGCACACTCCCAGTGAGCGCGGGTACCCAGTGTGATTGATATGATGTAGCCCGAGGGGCTGTTGTCATTTTGTATTGTTGCCCGAGGGTCTATTCTTGATCTATATTTTATCCGAGGGGCGGTTCTTGATTCATGTTATGCCCGAGGGACTGTTTACGAGTGATTATAAGGTAGCCCGAGGGGCCGGTTCTGCTGAGATTATGCTCGAGGGGCGGTTTATCGTACATGTTTTGCCCGAGGGGCTATTTCAGTTTCAATCATTGATACTCACTATTTTATCACTCGTTTCAAAACGTTGAAAGTTTTTTTAAAAAGATTTTTACTGAAACTGAGCTTGATTTACGAGGTAAATGATTTTATGTACAGCTTTGAAAATGATCTACATTTTTTGTAGTGTTATAATGTGGCTTACGTGTTTTCTTACTACGCAACTTTCATTTACTTTTATTACTTACTGAGTTGGCATACTCACATTACTCCCTATATCTTGTGTGCAGATTCAGATAGTTCTGAACCCGGTAGAGGGTGTTGATTGCTCAGTGGCAGAGTCATTGGAGTTAGCAAGGTAGCTTCCTGATGTTCGCAGCACTACTTTTCTCCCTCTTGTCTTCCTTAGACTGTATTTAGTACATTCTTAGACTTTTGTTGATTTTAGACCTTTGTAGATTGTGACAACCCAATAGTCGTCTCATGAGTTACCGCTCTGTTTTTCCCCAGTTCTGCTTCTTATTAGTTTGCCTATCGGTTCTATATGTGATCGGGTTGGTTAGCCCGGGTTCGGAGAAGATTGTGTAAGGTTTGAGATACTTAGTCTCTTTTGAGGAAGCTTATGTTGGAAAATTCAACCGAATTTAGGCTTGAATTGGCAAGATTGAACTTTTGTTATTTTCCGGTTGATAGGTGAGATTTTGATATAGGGGTTGGAATGGAATTCTGAGAGTTTCAGTAGTCCCGTTTTGTCATTTGGGATGTGTGTGCAAACTTTTAGGTTATTCGGAAAAAAATAGCCAACAAAGCAAATAAATACTCTTAGCTTCTGACATACTATCCACAACTGGACATGCAGTATATTAGGCCAGTTAATCCTAAACATGATATCTAAGTGACAAAACAAGTACACCGATTTAGGCAAGGTAGTTTTAACCACATAAGACCGGCAAACATCCTTAAGGTTTAAGGGATGAAGTTTTAACAATCCAATGCCGCCTTTTATTAACTTAGAAATACTCGCTGAAATGATACCAATGCAACATGAATTCAGCTATACAAAGAATGAAGATCATGGAACTTACAAATATCATTCGAAATCTTTTAGGCAGAATTCCTAAACTAAATCGTTGAACATAGCAAATAAGTTGGTGCTACTCTTATTTATGCAATCTTTAGTCCTAAATAAAGGAAATGATTTCCTAATTACTAGGGTGCCAGAACAAATCCTAAAGACATTTCTGGTCAGGTCGTCTCATATTTAAAAACTCACACGTAAAATCAAAAGATTAAAAACACAAATGAATTTAAGAGACGTACCGTGTTATTATATTGGCATAATTTCAATAGTGTTGCATGGCACTCGATATCTCAGCATGGACAAGAGTGTACATAATACAAAACTAAAGAGAAGGACTAGTCTATTCTAACAACAACCAACATATAAAGGAATCGTAATGCGTCATTCAGGAAACTAACCAGTTTGTGGAGTACCGAATTCATAAGAAAACCAGAAATCCACATAATGATTCACGGACAGATCTTCAACAACAGTAAATATGACAAACAAACTCCAGAAATACGCAATGATTGCAATAAGAAAACTCGAATGATAGCGACAAGAAAGCAATACTCAAATTTCGACGCTTCGAGATCACTAAAACTTCTAAGAATTTTGAGCAACACTCGTGTCGAGTGAAATAAAAGAAAACAAATTTTGCTTTGGCTTGCAATAAGCAAAGAAGTAGCCGAAGAGTACTGAATGAAGAGTATATCACAGTAAAAGAAAAGTTATGGAAGTGATGAAGAGCAATGATCAAAAGTCCTTCTCCCCTCCCTTTTTTGCCTTAACAGTAGTAGTAGTATTTATAGCTAAAAATTATTAATGCTCTAAATAAAAAGGAAATAAATTAAGGCTAACAGTTAGTACTTGACAGAATCAATTAGCAGAAATCGGAGTCCACAACTTTGAGAAAAAAAATGATTCTTTCTATATATAAAAAATATATGAATATTTATCAAATTCAACTACAATATAATTAGAGCAACAAGAAATCACGTCAAGAATGAAAAAAACTTACGGGATTGAGTTTTTCTCAAAATTATTATATCAAATCAAAGAAAGCAGAACCCGCAATAAATAAAAAAAATTTACCTTTTTGGGGACTCCTATGAACTTGGACAAATTCTTCAATTAAATTCGTACCCAAATCTTCCACCAAAATTCGTTCTTTATAGGAAGAGCTATAATTTCTGATTTTGAGTGATTTGTGAAGAAACTATGCTATGACATTTGGTAATAAAGTAGTAAAATAATTAAGGAAATAACTAAATAGAAAAAGGAAGGAAAGTAAGAGAATAAATATGATAATGGGCTAAAGAAGGGAAAAATGGATGTTTGTTGCTGGCGAGGAAGGTATAAGATCGGAGAATTGGTTTGGGGTTAGTCTCGTTGAGATTTGGTTTAAAGTGGTTGGGCTTAGGATATTGCTGGGTGAAGTGGGCTCCATTTGGACAGAGAGCACATGTTGGGCTAGATAAATAGGGGAGTATTTGGGCTACTATTTTAACTAAAAAACATAATAATTATAGTAATCAATAATAATAATAATAATAACAACAATAATATTAATAATAAATGATAGCAATATAAACATTGTATTGTGATAAAATAAGTAAAATTTTAGAATCTTTAACATTTACAAAAAATAGAAGCTCAAAGGAATAAATTCAATAAGAGGAGGGACAAAATTGGGTTTCAACAGTTGCCCCTCTTTGCCCGAGAACGATGAAAGAGTTTTTTGGGCAAAGAAATTGATGTAGTAGCCAATTTTGTCCGACTGGTGATATAGTTGTGTAAGAATAAATGGGAATAAGAGTCCTGAAAAATATTGTGGCCGAACTCCAGTTTCTGAGTTGCCTACATATCCTGGGCTTTACGAGAATCAGGTCGTGTGTAGTTCTAGATTAGGGAAGGACATGAATCCCTAAAAAATTTTACCAGTATTGAATTATGATCATATTGGATATTGTGATCGAAAAAAATAGAAGGGTGTATGAGGAAAAATAGGATTGGGAAGTAATGTGATTCTGAGTAAGGTAGAGATTGTTGCGAAAATTGAGGAGAGAAAAGTAGGTAGTGAAAACTAATATTATAAAGAGAATAAAGGCACACTTACTACTTCAAGGAGATGTTAATTCTAGAAATTATTCCGGTCTCAAGTGGCGATGACGTTGGAATTGAGTAGAAATCAAAAATAGAGAGATATTGGATGCGAAAATTGCCCCAGTTTGATAATAAGAACTTGTTGTGATATTTTGCATCTTGTACTTGCAAACTTCAAGTATTTCTACAAAAGATAATTAGTATGTAAGCACATGTAAGCATTAATATGATGAATGTAATCTACTAAAAATGTTTAAATATGATGCAAATTCCCTTTAGATCATGAAAGTTGTCCTAGGACGATGAGGATGATGTCCTTAGACCATGACGTCCTGGGCTATGAAGCGTATGATAATGTATTCGCAGGCCATGAAATGATGTCCTCGGGCCATGAGGATGGTGCCTCTAGACTATGATGCCTTTGAATAATGATGTGCAGTTTCGAGAGATCCTCAGGCCATGACATGGTGTCTTTTGGCTATGATGATGATGTCTTTAGACAATAACGCCTTTGGACAAGTTGGCGATGTTTTAGCCCATGAGATGCAATAATATGATGTTAACAAGACAAGTCTTAGTCTTGTGAAATGAAGGGCAGAGCTTAGCCCAATCGAAAATCAAATAGATAGTACCGGAATAGAGCAATATATGTGCAAGGAGGGACAATGCTTAGTCCCATGCGAATATGGAGGCAGAGATTAGCTTCATGCAGATATAGAGGCAAGTATTAGCCTCATGCGAGTATGGAGGCAGAGATTAGCCTCATGCACGTACGGAGGCACGGATTAGCCTCATGCAAATATGGAGGCAGGGATTAGTCTCGTGCAATTAGGGAGGCAGGGATTAGCCTCATGCAGATAGGGAGGCAGGGATTAACCTCATGAAGATAGGAGGCAGGTATTAGCCTCATGCAAACAGGGAGGCAAGGATTAGTCTCATGCAAATAGGAAGGTAGGTATTAGCCTCATGTAGTTATGGAGGCAAGGATTAGCCTCATTTAGATATGGAGGCAGTGATTATCCTCATGCAAATATGGAGGTAGGGATTAGCCTCGTGCAAGTAGGGAGGGAGGGATTAGCCTCCTGCAGATATAGAGGCAGGGATTAGTCTCATGCAATTATGGATGTAGGGATTAGTCTCATGTAGATATGGAGGCAAGTATTAGCCTCATACAGATATGGAGGCAGGGATTAGCCTCATGCAAATATGGAGGTAGAGCTTAACCTCATGCAAGGATAAATGCATTGTTTAGCGTTATACAGGTAGAGGAAGATAGTTATGTAAATGAGAGAAAGCAATTCTTAGCCTTATGAATATGAATACTTTGTGCTGTGTTGTGTATATCTCTATGCAGGTGGTGGTCTTCGTGCTTTGCAGCGTATGCCTGGTGAGAATATTGTTGACAATGTTCTACCTATCATCCCTTTTCGAAGACTTTGATGATACAATCTCAAAATTTTGCCCCAGTTTCATTTTTGGAGGGAAATAGAATTTTTATAATAATAAGACTAAACCAAATAATGGGTTACATACGTATCTCTTTTAAACAGAAATCAGATAAAAACATAGATCGTATTTGAAGCTTATAGAATAGCTAGAGAATGCAAGATTTATGTAATCGAGTAGCCCCCTGTTGAAAGTTCAGGTGGATGCTCAAAAGAATAGAGTGTGACTGGAAGAACGAGCTTAGAAATAAATACTTTTAGAAGAGTATCACGGGTGGGTGGGTGGAGATTGGTAGAGTAACACGTATCGCTTCGGTCGTATTGACCATTGAGACTGCAGTTCTTGAGAAGGTCTTTATGATTCAACATGTACGTGGAGATTATTACCAACACTTGTGAGAGTATTTTAGAATTGAGCAAATAAAGTACCAGAAGCAAACATAAGTGTCTAACATACTTGGATTTCAAGTCTTATGGCTTGGATGTAAAAGGTGCAAGATGAGCAAGATACAAGACCATAATGTCGGAACAAGATTAGGTAACATTGGGCCGCTAAGATAGAATGGAACTAATCAGATAGAGGAAAGATTGATTGTACTAACGTGGAAAATGTCCTATCTTTTATAAATAGAATATTATGCAAGTTTGGCGTAAGTTACTAGAAGACTCTAGTATTGTATAAGTTGGGATACAAAATAAAAACCCAAAAATAATATTACTCGGACAATAGCCCTAAGTATGATCTGGACTGAGTTGAATAGAGGATAGCAGCAATTGAAGGGTAAAACATCTCATTTTGAAAAAGTTATACCCATATGAGCAAAATTGAGATGCAACATCATTTGAAAATGAAATTGTGTCATTAAACTGATGATAATGATGGTCAGTCATGTTATGTAATCAATGGATGAAATACTTCCGTTAGGCAAAATCAGAGATTATGCCCCTGGGACGGAAAGATAGTTTGTTCATACCCAAGATTCAAATGATTTGAGTCTAAGGATAGAAGTCTAAAAAATGCCCAAAAATTGATTGTTTTAGGCATGGAGTAATTTTGAAAGAATATGTCATGAGTACTTTGAAATAAATAGCAAACAAATAAATAGAGACATGCAAGAGGGAATATAGATACACATAATAATGTGCAAATAAGCCTTTATGGGGATGGCAAAAGAGATAAGGTTGATTTAGCCCTACCACTCCTAAATTTAAAAATTTAAGACAACAGTCAACATATTAACACATCTTTCTCCAAGTAATGCACATAAGGTGATTGTGTCCATTGGGTTTATGGAAATTCCGCCGGACTTTGGACAAGGCTTGTCTTAGCGAGTTATTGCATGGGTAGCGTTCTAAGTCATACTAGGTTTAGACATGATGCATGCAATGTCGATTTTAGAATGGGGTTTCTAGAAGAGTCTAGACTGGTACCCTCAAGCGGACAACTTGGGAGAGAAAGGCGCGGAACCATCGAATGCACCGCTGATCGACTCATTTTACTGCAAATAAGCCTTTCCAAATTCAAAGGGTGATTTTGGAAAGAGCGCAGACACTCACAAGTGCTGCTATGTTGATATTTGGCACGAGTGGAACATGAGTTGAAAACATGCTTATGCAAAAGTGATAACATATAGTCAAGTAATTCACATGGTGAAGACATATAAAGGCAGTATTAAATAATACGATAAAATAAGCAAAAGAGAAAGGGGAAAAAATACAAAGGAAATAGGTTAGCATTGTTCACAAAAAATTCAAAACATAATTAAATGAAACGAATAAAGGAGACAGGGAAGGGAGGTTCATGATATAACAACTTTGAGCAAATAAAGGAACGGGAAGGGGAGGTACCTGGAAGCGGTCATGTAAAGCAACTTAATGAATTAGAAATCCCACATAAGCTGAATCCGTTATGGTAAGAACCTAAGTATCCTCAACAGAGTTGCCATGCTGTCACGCCCCATTTTTCTCACGAAGACGGGTTTAGACATGTGACAACTCTTTTAAAATGGTATAAAAAGAGAAGAGTCGTCACCTAACGATTGTAAGGTGCGTTATGGTACCTATTTACAAATAACTCTGTTTGACTAGTCAACGTCACCAAAGATCGAGTAATGGCTCAAATTACCTTAAAGAGAAGGTGTTAGGCACTCTTCGAAGTCCACAACTGTGGGTCCTGGTCGAAATTTATGCTATGTGGGATTATTGGATTACTAATCTAAAGTTAGACTAGTTTGTTATTACTAGGCGATGAAATATGCAAACAATTAGAGATGTAAAAAAAATAATTACTTAAACAATCAAGTGCATAAGGAAAGAATTGATAGCCTAAAGGAACTAATTATGTAAAGGGGGACCTAAATTTTTAAGCCTAATGGATCAACTCCCGTGCAAAGCCTGCTAAGACTTTTATAGCCAAAAGTGCAACGGCTATTCGGACAATTTTTGTATCATGTCCAACTACCCTCATTACTATCTTCGAGTTATTAACCTAAGAACGTACTAGTTAATTCTAAAGCGCGTCTTAATTTAAAACTACCCGTCCCTTCTTATAGTCCAGAAAACTTTGGACACTATTCTAAAATGATGGTTCTAGACATAAAGAAAATCTCAAGTTTCTATTTACATTCCTATTAGCGTCACATAAAAGGGAGCACATCGGGACTTAAACAAATAACACAGAAGGCATGTAAGGGCTCATGTTAGCCTCCAAATTAATTAAATTGAGAGATGATAATTGAAGTAGTGAAATGAACTCTTATAATATAATAAATTTCTTGAATTGGTACTATGGAATTCAAGTATAAGCATACTAGAATAAACATAATTATAAAATTAGTAAAAATATCGAGTAGAAGACAAAGTAGTTTTGATTAAAGTATAAAGCTACGTACTCTTTTGTGTAAAGGTAGATAAGAAAGAGAAATTGAAATAAGATACCTGATTTGAAATTCGTATGCCAGAAAACTTATTTGTATACAAAGATTGTTACTAGCCCCCAAGCCTTTAATAAATAAATAATTAAATAAAAATATTATAGGAAGACTATACTTACTTAACAGGTCTTGTTTCCCTGAAATAAATCAAAGGTACTTTTTGTAAAACTAGTATGACGTCAGGTTTAAAACAATTAGCAATCTCCACTGTTAAAAGGAAATTGAGTGCATTAAAAATTATTATTATTATTAGCAGAATAACAGAAACAGAAAAGCACGTCTCCCTGTTACGTAAATTCTATAAGCATGGTAATAATATTGAAAATGAAAGCATGACTTCAATGATTAGTAAAAATAGAAACAAACCACAATAGCAAATAGCACATAGCAGCAACAAGTGACAAACAAGTTTCAGCCCCAATCATCCCTTTTACACAAGTACAGATTATTTGTAGCATTATAAGGCCAACATTACAACACAAGCTAAACTAATGAGCTTCAGGCGCAAAGTAAATTCCAACACAATAATTCTTAAACCTTCCCCTTCCCAGGCGACTCCAATTCATTCCTCAATGCTCGAATTAGATCATCCTATAACATCATAGCCCAACCAGAACACATATGCAGCGCACATGGAGATCGAATTATCACAAAAATAGATTTAACTCGTTACTTCCAAATAATATGACTTCAAGTATTTGGTTCAAACTATTTGCAATTTAGTCATGTAAAGATAAAGAACATGCTGAGAAATACAACTCGCTAGCCTTTAACACCAACGAAGTTGTTGACTTCTCTTACTATTAGTTCCTAAATAGAGCACCTAGTGTTCAAATCAAATAAATAATTACTCAAACAAAATAAAGTACAAGCATTATGGGATAGCAAGTTATCTAGATGCTTTATCCATAGACTGAATATCTAGATGAATTAAAATCCTAAGGACATGGTATTCGTATTTGAGAACATCATGGCAGTAATGTTATAGCCAACAAATCAAACAAATATAACTCTTAGCTT
This sequence comes from Nicotiana tabacum, assembly GCF_000715075.1. Taxonomy (NCBI): domain Eukaryota; kingdom Viridiplantae; phylum Streptophyta; class Magnoliopsida; order Solanales; family Solanaceae; genus Nicotiana; species Nicotiana tabacum. Next base: position 117,223,088 of record NC_134099.1, on the reverse strand, counting down.
CCGACATACTATCCACAACTGGACAAGCAGTATATTAGGCCAGTTAATCCTAAACATGGTGTCTAAGTGACAAAACAAGTGCACTGATTTAGGCAAGGTAGTTTTAACCACATAAGACCGCCAAATAACCTTAAGGTTTAAGGAATGAAGTTTGAACAATCCACTGCCACTTTTTATTAACTAAGAAATACTCGCTGAAATTATACCTATGCAACATGAATTCAGTTATATTCAAAGAATGAAGATCATGGAACTTACAAATATCATTCGAAATCTTTTAGGTAGTATTTCTAAACTAAATCATTGAACATAGCAAATAAGTTGGTGCTACTCTTGTTTATGCAATCTTTAGTCCTAAATAAAAGAAATGATTGCGTAGTTACTAGGGTCCCAAAACAAATCCTAAAGACATTTATGGCCAGGTCGTCTCATATTCAAAAACTCACACATAAAATCAAAAGATCAAAAACACACCTGAATTTAAGAGATGTACCTGGTTATTATATTGGCATAATTTCAATAGAGTGCCGTATGGCACTCGATATCTCAGCATGGCCAAGAGTGTACCGAATACAAAACTAAAGAGAAGGACTACTCTATTCTAACAACAACTAACATGTAAAGGAATCATAATGCGTCGTTCAGGAAACTAACTGGTTTATGGTGTATCAAATTCATAAGAAAACTAGAAATCCAAATAATGATTCACGGACAGAGCTTCAACAGCAGTAAATATGCCAAACAAACTCCAGAAATACGTAGTGATTGCAATGAGAAAACTCGAATAATAGCGACTCGAAACCAATACTCAAATCTCGACGCTCCGAGATCACAAAAACATCTAAGAATTTCGAGCAACACTCGTATCGAGTGAAATAAAATAAAACAAATTTTGCTTTGGCTTGCAATAAGCAAAGAAGTAGCCGAAGAGCAGTGAATGAAGAGTATATCACAGTAAAAAAAAGTTATGGAAGTGATGAGGAGCAATGATCAAAAGTCCTCCTCCCCTCCTTTTTTTGCCTTAACAGTAGTAGTATTTATAGCTAAAAATTACTAATGCTCTAAGTAAAAAGGATATAAATTAAGGCTAACAATTAGTACTTGACAGAATCAATTAGCAGAAATCAGAGGCCACAACTTTGGAAAAAAATTGATTCTTTCTATATATAAAAAGTATATGAATATTTATGAAATTCAACTACAATATAATTAGAGCAATAATAAATTATGTCAAGAAGGAAAGAAGCTTACGGGATTGAGTTTCTCTAAAAATTATTATATCAAATCAGAGAAAGCGGAACCCGCGATAAATTCAAAATCTTTACCTATTTGGGGACTCCTATGAACTTGGACAGATTATTCAATGAAATTCGTACCCAAATCTTCCACCAAAATTTTTTCTTTACAAGAAGAGATATAATTTCTGATTTTGCGTGATTTGTGAAGAAACTATGCTATGATATTTGGTAATAAAGTAGTAAAATAATTAAGGAATAACTAAATAGAAAAAGGAAGGAAAGTAAGAGAATAAATATGATAATGGACTAAAGAAGGGAAAAATGGATGTTTGTTGCTGGCGAGAAAGGTATAAGATCGGAGAATTGGTTTGGGGATAGTCTCGTTGAGATTTGGTTTAAAGTGGTTGAGCTTAGGATATTGCTGGGTGAAGTGGGCTCCATTTGGACAGAGAGCACATGTTGGGCTAGATAAATAGGGGAGTATTTGGGCTACTATTTTAACTAAAAAACATAATAATTATAGTAATCAGTAATAATAAATGATAGCAATATAAACTTTGTATTGTGATAAAATATGTAAAAAAAAAAAATAGAATCAAAGGAATAAATTCAATAGGAGGAGGGACAAAATTGGGTGTCAACAGGCACCGTATCGTATGGCACTGGCGTAGTTAAAGGGATTGAAGGAGAAGCTTCAGGAACTCCTTGATAAGGGGTTCATTGGTAGGCCAATATGGATGTGGTTCTGCATCGAGTCGGCTTGGTTGACTCCGAGTTGTATTGTTGAGGGATCTGTTGATTCAATTGTTATTGAGCTTATTAGTGATCTGGGGAGATCTATGAGTTACCTTTCCATGTTGCGAGGCATTGGGATTTGTTGGTTATAGGCACATGTGGTGCGGTTTTATTGGGGTCTTTCAGTGGAATTCGAGCGTAAGGAGTATTGGGTATTGCTCGGTGGTTGGCGTATCGGTTGTGTCCTTTCAGGTTTGTGTAATCTTATGTCAATTGCTTCAGAATGGTTATGATGATTGCTTTGGTTCTAGACATCTAATTGCACGTGGTTGTCGATTTGAGCATAATGACTTGAGGTGTTTCATGTTGGACCAGTGTTTGGATGAGGTCGCGCGTTGGAGCGAAGCTATGTGGAGGTATGATCCTTCGGGTTAGATTCATGTGTTCTAGTTCCACGATGCGTGACGGGTTCTCATTATTGTGTGTGGAGGTACTGGTGAGCTTGCGGGAAAGATCTTTTATTTGAGTCATTTTCATGATTCAAGTATGTTCGGATTGTTTCTTATTGGTGCGCGGATTGCACGAGTTGTGGATTTAGTTTGTATTGATGTGTCATGTCACCAGAGTAGTTGTGTTGGATTAGATGAGACCGTTGGGATCTATAATGAATACAAATGGATTTGATTTCAGCATGTGGGAAGGATAATATCGAGGTTCGGCTCAGAAATTTGCTATGGTCCTTGCCAGGGGAGAAGTGGCTTCATGAATAGTTGATCTGAGGAATGGTTATGACTTACTACTTGTTTCGTTTATCATTGACAGTATACAGAAGTGTTTAATGAGGCTTTATTTGATAAGAAGTATTATCGGTATTTGGCTATTTTGGGCAACTGCTGTGACTAGAAGCTATCGCTACGAGTGTTGGAGTTATGTGGTATATCATGTAATGGCATTTGAGTCTGCGGGTATGGTTTGTTACAGCTTGTTCAGGCTTATTCAGAGTATAGATGTGAGATTCTGATCTTGTGGATGAATTCAGAAGTGGAACTATGGTTCTAAGGTTTATGAGCTAGGTTGAGTTGTGAAATTTTAGTTGCATTATGTTATCGGACCTATATGAGATAGGGTGATGTGATATCACCCCCAGGTATGAGCATGGTAAGATTACACAGCTATTGATAGTTTTTGGAACAACTCTAGACACGTTCAAGGACGAGCGTATGTTTAAGTAGGGGAGGATGTAACGACCCGACCGATCATTTTGAGCTTTTGCACTTCGCTCGCCAGCTCTCGGTCATGACTAGCCCCGTATGATGTGTTATGACTTATGTATATCACCGGTATTGGTTTTTCGGGTAATCGGAATGAATTTGGAAGAACAGTTCTCAGTTTGAAGCTTAAAATTTGAAAGGGTTGACCAAGTTTTGACTTGTTAGTATATGATCTCGGATTGGAATTGTTTTATTTGGTTAGCTCTGTCAGGTAATTTGGGACTTAGGAGCATAATCGGAATGTATTTTAGAGGTCCGTGGAAGGTTTAGACTTGAATTGGCGAAATTGGAATTTTGGCGTTTTCCGGTTGATAGGTGAGATTTTGATATAGGGGTCAGAATGGAATCCCAGAAGTTGGAGTAGGTCCTTTGTGTTATTTGTGACGTGTGTGCAAAATTTCAGGTCATTCGGATGAGGTTTGATAGACTTTTTGATCGAATTTGGAATTCAGAAGTTTTGGAATTCTTAGGCTTGAATCCAAGGGTGGTTTGATGTTTTGATGTTATTTTGAGCGTTCCGAAGGTTAGAACAAGTTTGAATGATGTCATGGGATGTGTTGACATGTTTGGTTGAGGTTCCGAGGGCCTCGCGTGAGTTTCGGGGTGGTTTCGGGTCATTTCTAGGCCCTTTTTAGTTGCTGGTTTTTGGCTACAAGGGTATACAGTGCGTTAGCATAGATCTGACCACTTTAGCGTAGAGAAAATTTGGAAAAATAGAGTTGTGCTATGCGATCGCGTAAGTCATCCCACGATCGCATAGAGTAAAATCTCTATTGCACTGGCCCGACTTTGGAAGCTTATATCTCACAATCTATAAGGAATTTGAAGATGATTCAAAAAAAAAAGTTGTAGCCCTTAATGTCTAGTTTTCAGAATCAATTGTAATTTGGAGTTTAATAAAAAAAGTTATAACCATTATACTAGAGGCTATCCGAAAGAGTTGGAGAAAGCTGTTGAAAAAAATTGTTCTACGCGATCGCAGAGGAATGGCCGCGATCGCATAGGGTATAATAAGGGCTGGAAAATTTTGTACTTCGCTATCACATTAGTTTGTCCGCAATAGCATAGGGTAAATGCCTGGACAAATTATAAAGTACTCTATTTCGAGGATTTCAGCCATTTTTGCATTTTTGGAGCTATGAAGCTCGAATTTAGGCTATTTTTGAAGGGATGTTTAGAGGATTGATTGGGGTAAGTGTTCTTCAGTAAAATTTGGTTAAATCTCATGATTATGTCTTGATTCTTATCATTTAATTTGGGAATTTAGGGTGAAAATTGGGAAAAATGGAGGAAGGTTTGGAGAGTTAATTTTAGGGATTTGGATGGCCATTCGATGTCGAATTTTGGTGAATTTGATATGGGTAGATTTATGAGCGAATAGGTTTTCCAGTTTTATGATTTTTATCGGATTCCGAGACGTGGGCCCTAGGCCGATTTGAGCCAATTTCGGGATTTTGGAGTTAATTTGATTATTTTCGCTTGGGCTTTGTTCCTTTAGCGTATATTGATGATAATATATTGATTTTGGTTAGATTTGGATCATTTGAAGGCCGATTTGAGAGGCAAAGGCATCGCGGGATAGAGTTTAGACCGATTTGAGGTAAGTAATGATTGTAAATATTTGTCCTTAGTGTATGAAACTTCAGATTTCACATCGTTGTGCTATTTTGAGGTGACGCACACGCTAGATGATGAGCGTGGGGTCATGCACCATTGGGGATTATGACTTAGTCCGTCCCTTATGACTGTTAAACTGCATATTTGATTGAAAATTCTTTGCTATCATTGTGTTTTGGAAAGTGTTATCATGTTTTGGGTTGAATGCCACATTTGGGTCTCATGCCAACTATTTATGACCCTTAGGGGATTTTTACTACTATTCTTCAATGCTTCATATTTGTACTCAGTCATACTGTTTTCTACAATTTTCATAACTCAGTCATATTTATTCCATTTTTGATATTTTAAGCGATATTTTTGGGTTGAGCATCATGTTTTACTGCTGCCCGAGTGGCATGAGAGATTTCTGACTGAGTGAGGTCGAGGGCCTGTGTTATGAGGATAGAATGGGATCGGGCTGCACGCCGCAGTAGTGTGGTACTGATTTATGATTATGAGGCCAAGGGCCTGATTTGCTACGCCATGAGTGGCTAGATATGAGGCTGAGAGCCCATTTGATTATGCCACGAGATGGCTTGTTATTGTGCTTGGGCTGTAAGGGGCCCCTCCCGAAGTATGTACACCCCTATTGAGCCCCGGTACCATGAGTGAGTGATATATTGATTATTCCACACGATGACTTATTATTGCGCTTGGACCGTAAGGGGTGCCTCCCTAAGTCTGCACACCCCCAGTGAGCGCGGGTACCCAGTGTGATTGATATGATGTAGCCCGAGGGGCTGTTGTCATTTTGTATTGTTGCCCAAGGGTCTATTCTTGATTTATATTTTACCTGAGGGGCATTTCTTAATTCATGTTATGCCCGAGGGACTGATTACGAGTGATTGTAAGGTAGCCCGAGGGGCTGGTTCTGCTGAGATTATGCTCGAGGGGCGGTTTATCGTACATGTTTTGCCCGAGGGGCTATTTACATTTCAATCATTGATACTAACTATTTTATCACTCGTTTGAAAACGCTGAAAGTTTTTTTAAACAGATTTTTACTGAAACTTAGTTTGATTTACGAGGTAAATGATTTTATGTACAACTTTGAAAATGATCTACATTTGTTGTAGTGTTATGACGTGGCTTAGGTGTTTTCTTACTACGCAACTTTCATTTACTTTTATTACTTACTGAGTTGGCGTACTCACATTACTCCCTACATCTTGTGTGCAGATTCAGATAGTTCTGAACCTGGTAGCGGGTGTTGATTGCTCAGTGGCAGAGTCATTGGAGTTAGCAAGGTAGCTGCCTGATGTTCGCAACACTACTTTTCTCCCTCTTGTCTTCCTTAGACTATATTTAGTACATTCTTAGACTTTTGTTGATTTTAGACCTTAGTAGATTGTGACAACCTAGCAATCGTCTCATGAGTTACCGCTCTGTTTTCCCCCATTTCTGCTTCTTATTAGTTTGTCTATCGGTTCTATATGTGATCAGGTTGGTTGGCCCGGGTTCGGAGAGGATTATGTAAGGTTTGAGATACTTAGTCTCTTTTGAGGAAGCTTATGTTGGAAAAGTCAACTGGATTTAGGCTTGAATTGGCAAGATTGAACTTTTGTTATTTTCCGGTTGATAGGTGGGATTTTCATATAGGGGTTGGAATGGAATTCTGAGAGTTTCAGTAGTTCCGTTTTGTCATTTGGGATGTGTGTGCAAACTTTTAGGTCATTCGGACGTGGTTTGGTTGGGTTTTTGATCAAAACATAATTTAGAAGATTTTAGAATTCTTAGGCTTGAATCCGATGCAAATTTGGTGTTTTGATGTTGTTTTGAGCGTTCCGAAGGTTGGAACAAGTTTGAATGAGGTTATGGGATATGTTGCCATGTTTAGTTGAGGTCTCGAGGGCCTCGGGTGAGTTTCCCGTGGTCAATCGAACCATTTCATGATGTTTGGAATTGTAGAAATTGCTGATAAGTGTTGCAGAGAAAATGGCCTTCGCATTCGCGAAGGGTCAGTTAGTGAAGGCTAGGATTTAAGCCTTCGCATTCGCGAGGAAAGCTCTGCGTTGGCGAAGGGCTGAGTGGTTGTGCATCGCATTCGCGGGGTGCTGTCACATTCGCATAGAAGAGAACGGGCAGCTGAGCTTCAGGGAATTTTATTCATCGCATTCGCGAGAGAGGCAACGCGATTAGTCTGAGGAAGCATCGCGTTCACGATGAGCAGATCGTGATCGCGAAGAGGAAATTCTGGTCAAAGTTATTTTGTGCTTCGCGAACGCAAGGCTTTGACCGCATTCGCGAATAAGGATTTCAGACCTAGGCAGAATGTTTAAATAGTCATCTTGTCCATGATTTTGGGTTTATTTTCAGCATTGTTGAGCGGTTTTGGAGCTTTTTGAAGAGAATTGATGAGGGATTCTAGGGGAATCACTTGGAGGTAAGATTTATGGACTTAAAACGCGATTCTAATGTGAAATCTACCTAATCAATCAAGGAAATTAAGCCTAAAATGGAAGAACTAGGGCTAGAAATTGCGATTCGAGGGGTCATTTGTGGTTGGATTTTGATGTTTTTGGTACGTATGAATTCAGGGAGTGATCAGGAATCCATTGATGTGATTTTTATCAGAATTCGAGATGTGGGCCCGGGGGTTGAGTTTTGGTATTTTCGAGATTTGTGTTGTAAATTGATTATTTTTGCTTGGGCTTCGTTCCCTTAGCATATTTTGACGTCGTGATTCTGATTTTAGATAGATTCGACGTGAGTGGAGGCTGATTCGAGGGGCAAAGGCATCGCGGGCTAGAGATTTGACCGGATTGAGGTGAGTAATGATCGTAAATGATGTCCTGAGGGTATGAAACCCCGGATTGCATATCGTTGTGCTATATTGAAGTGACACACACACTTGATGACAAGCGTGGGGTCGTGCACTATTGGGATTGTGACCTAGTCCGTCCCGAATGACCATTTTACCGCGTATTTGGCTGAAATCTATTTGTTAACATCATGTTTTGGGTTGAATGCCATATTTGGGCCTCGTGCCAACTATTTGAACCCTTAGGGGATTTTTATTGATATTTTTCTCATTGTTTTGACTTTATACTTGAACTCAGTCATGCTATATTCCACTATTTTCATAACTCATCCATGTTTATTCTATTTTAACACTTAAATGATCTTTTTAATGATATTTTGGGCTGAAAATCATGTTTTACTATTGTCCGAGTGGCTTGTAAGGATTTTGACTGAGTAAGGCCGAGGGCCTATGTTGTGAGGAAACATTGACTATGATTATGAGGCCGAGGGCCTGAGATATATACGCCACGAGGTGGCTTGTTGATATGAGACCGAGAGCCTAGTGATGATGCCACGAGACGGCTTGATATTGCTCTTGGGCCGTAAGGGGACCCTCCAGGAGACTGCAAACCCCTAGTGAGCGCAGGTACCCATTGTGATATGAGATATAGCCCGAGGGGCTGGTATTGTTCTGAGATATTGCCCGAGGGGCGGATTGGTTGAAATTGTGCCCGAGGGGCGAATCTTTTATGTGTTTATCTTTCTTATTATCTGTCATTTACCTGTTTAATTGTTGAAAAGGCATTTCATGAAGTTTAAACTGTGCTTAAATGATTTTTCGTATCTTCACTGATTCACTATTTCTACTGGTTTTACTGCTTCATTTATAGCCTATAATGTGCCTTACATGTTTTCATATCTCTCAGTCGTTTACTTATGATTTTTACTCACTGAGTTAAAGTACTCACTTTACTCCGTACATACCTTGTGCAGATTCAGGCATTGCTGATCCTGCCAGCGCGAGTTGAGAGCTCCCGACAGACTTCGAAGTCCACGAGGTAGCTGCTTGGCGTGCACAATCCCGTGTTTCTCCCCCTTTATCTCATTTCTATCTCTTCATCAGTTACTCTGTAATAGTTTAGTAGGCATTTCAAACTTGTAGTGTATTGATAGATGCTCATGACTAGTGATACCCAGGCATCGGGCTGTGTTGGGTTGTTTTCTGCACATTGTTTTGTATGGTCACTACTTACTTTTGGATTTATATCATGTTTAGGACTAAATGCTTATTGTTTAATTGCTTAAATCTGAATCGGGAATGTGTTGGCTGGCCTTGTTTTTACGAGAGGCGCCATCACGACCGGGTCCGAGTTTGGGGTCATGACAAGTTGGTATCAGAGCCTAGGTAACATAGGTCTCACGAGTCATGAGCAGGTTTAGTAGAGTCTCGCGGATCGGTACAGAGATGTTTGTATTTATCCTCGAGAGGTTGCAGAACCTTTAGGAAAAACCTTATATTCTTGAAGTGCTTGTCGTGCGAATTTGTGGATCCGAGTACTAAACTTCTGTGATTCTATTCTCTCATAGATGGTGAGGACACGCGCTACCGTTCAGGATGGATGACAATCAGTACCACCAGCTATGGCCACTAGAGGCCGAGGACGTAGTCGTGGTTGCAGTAAGGGCAGAGGTGTGGCCTGCCTAGCAGCTAGGGCAGCACTTGAAGATCCACCAACCGCCCTAGTTCAGGATTAGGTCCCAGTTATGGACACTCCAATAGCACCAGCTCAGGCACCAACTATGCCCATTATGATTCTAGGTCTTCAAGAGGCCTTGGCTCAGATTCTATCAGTTTGCACTGGCCTAGCTCACGCGATCTCAGCTACTACAGCCGTAGCTACTTCTCAGGCTGGGGGAGGCAATAAGACTCCCGCCACTTGCACACCTAAGCAGGTCGTGCAGGGACTTCAGACATCGGGGGCACATCCAGCCCACCTGGTTGCAGTTGCTCAGGACTATGTAGTTCCTGCCATGCCAAAGGATGAGCAGCGTAGGTTAGAGAGGTTTGGTAGACTTCAGCCTCCGTCCTTCAGTGGTGCAGAGGGCGAGGATGCCCAGGGTTTCTTGGATAAGTGTCAGAGGATGCTTCGTACAGCGGGTATTCTGGAGACCAGCGGGGTCGCTTTCACTACTTATCAGTTTTCTGGAGCTGCCTTCACTTGGTGGGAGGCTTTTGAGAGGTGTAGACCTGTTGGTGCAGCACCCCTTACCTGGCACCAGTTCTTCGTTCTCTTTCTGGAGAAGTATGTGCTGCAGTCTCGCAGAGAGAAGATGTGCAGGCAGTTTGAGTGGTTTCATCAAGGAGAGATGACTGTGATGTAGTATGAGACGAGGTTCTCTGAGTTAGCTCGTCATGCTATTTGGTTGGATCCGACAAATAGAGAGAGAGAGGATTAGGAGGTTTATTGATGGCCTCATTCAGCTTCGTATTCTTATGACCAGGGAGAGGGTGTTTGGTGCTACTTTCGAGGAGGTTGTGGACATTGCCCGTGAGATTGAGTCTGTTCGTCGCCAGGAGCGAAAGGAGAGGGAGGCCAAAAGGCCTCGAGGATCTGGTAGTTATAGTGGTGCTCCTTCGAGAGGTCAGTTTCAGCATGGCAGAGGCCATCCATTCAGACATGCTCAGCTAGCTCGCCTAGGTTATCGTGGGGCGTCTCCGGGTCATGGTTCTCACAGTTCTCATCAGGGCCAGTCATCACTTAGTGCCCTTCCAGCTCAGAGTTCATCCCGTGCTCCATCAGTTCAGGGCTCTTTTATGCTGAGTGCATTTGCTAGTCATTCCGGTGCTAGGGGTTTGCTTTAGTCCCCTTCTCCAGCACCTGGGAGTTTTTATGAGTGTGGAGATATGGGCCATATATGGAGGCAGTATCCCCGTCGCCTCGCGGGTTAATCTTAGTAGAGGGGTCAGTTATCGGCTTCAATGCTAATTACTTTATCATCACCCACCCAGCCAGCTAGCAGTGGAGGTCAGTCAGCTAGAGGTCGCCCTAGAGGGGGAGGTCGATCAGGTGGTGGTCAGGCCGATTTCTATGCACTTCAGGCAGACCCGATGTTATTGCTTTCAATGCTGTTATTACAGGTATTGTTTTAGTCTGCCACAGAGAATTCTCTGTATTATTTGATCCATGTTCCACCTTTTCTTATGTGTCATTATACTTTGCGCATTATTTGGGTACGCCCCGTGAGTCTCTTGTTTCACCTATTCATGTATCTTCCCCGGTGGGTGATACTATTGTTGTAGACCATTTGTACCGGTCGTATGTGGTGACTATTGGGGGTCTGGATACTCGTGTGGATCTTCTATTATTGTGTTTAGTGGATTTTGATGTCATTTTGGGCATGGATTGGCTATCACCGTGTTGTGCTATTCTGGACTGTCATGCCAAGACATTCACATTGGCTATACCGGGTGTGCCACAAATTGAGTGGCGAGGTGTGACTGATTATGTTCCCAGTAGAGTGATCTCATTCTTGAAGGCCCAGCGTATGGTTGGGAAAGGTTGCCTTTCGTATCTAGCCTTTGTGAGGGATGTCAGTGTAGAGACTCCTAGTATTGATTCTGTTCCAGTTGTAAGGGATTTTTCCAATGTGTTTCCTACAGACCTATCGGGCATGCCACCAGACAGGGATATTGATTTTGGTATTGACCTAGTGTCGGTCACTCAGCCCATTTCCGTTCCACCGTTTCGTATGGCACCAGCGAAGTTGAAGGAGTTAAAGGAGCAGCATCAGGAACTCCTTGATAAGGGATTCACTCGGCCTAGTGTGTCACCTTGGATTCAGCGGTTCTATTTGTAAAGAAGAGGGATGGCACTATGAGGATGTGCTTTGATTATATGCAATTGAACAAAGTAACAGTTAAGAACAAGTATCCCTTGCCTCACATTGATAATTAATTCGACCAGTTTCAGGGAGCGAGAGTGTTCTCCAAGATTGATCTCCGTTCAGGTTATCACTAGTTGAAGATCAGGGACTCAGATATTCTTAAGACGAATGTTAGGACCCGATATGGTCATTATGAGTTCTTGGTGATGTCTTTTGGGGTGACCAATGTCCCAACAACGTTTATGCATTTGATGAACAACGTTTTTCATAGTCTTTATTGATGATATTCTGGTGTATTTGCATAGTTAGGAGGAGCACGTGGAGCATTTGAAAGTTATGTTGCAGAGATTGAGGGAGGAGAAGCTTTATGCAAAATTCTCCAAATGTGAGTTTTGGCTCAATTTAGTGGCTTTCTTGGGGAACGTGGTGTCCAACGAGGGTATTAAGGTTGATCCGAAGAAGATAGAGGCGATTCAGAGTTGGCCCAGACCGTCCTCAGCCATAGAGATTTGCAGCTTTCTTAGTTTGGCAGGCTATTATTGCCGATTTGTTCCGGAGTTCTAATCTATCGCATTGCCCTTGACCAAGTTGACTCAGAAAAGTGCTCCATTTGTGTAGTCGGATGAGTGTGAAGAGAGCTTTCATAAGCTAAAGACAGCCTTGACCACAGCTCCAGTGTTAGTTTTGCCATTAGCTTTGGTTTCATATACCATGTATTGTGATGCTTCGAGAGTTGGTATTGGTTATGTTTTGATGCAGGAGGGTAGAGTTATTGCTTATGTCTCTCGTCAGTTGAACCCCCATGAGAAGAACTACCCCATTCATGATTTGGAGTTAGTTGCCATAGTTCATGCGTTGAAGATTTGGAGGCATTACTTATATGGTGTGTCTTGTGAGGTGTTTACTGATCATTGTAGCCTCCAGTACTTGTTCAAGCAGAAGGATCTTAATTTGAGGCAGCGAAGTTGGTTGGAGTTGCTAAAGAATTACGATATCATTGTATTTTACCATCCGGAAAAGGCCAATGTGGTGGTCGATGCTTTGAGCCGAAGGGTAATGAGTATGGGGAGTTTGGTATATATTCCAGGTTGGGAGAGACCTCTTGCAGTTGATGTTCAGGCCTTGGCCAATTGGTTCATGAGGTTGGATATTTTTGAGCCCAGTCGGGTATTGGCTTGTGTTGTTTCTCGGTCTTCATTATATGATCGAATCAGAGAGCGCTAGGATGATGATCCGCATTTGCTTGTCCTTAAGGATAGAGTTCAGAATGATGATGCTAGAGATGTGACCATTAGTGATGATGGGGTGTTGAGGATGCAGGGCCAGATATATGTGTACCCAATGTGGATGGGCTTCGAGAGTTTATTCTGGAGGAGGCCCATAGCTCACGATATTCCATTCATTCGGGTGCTGCGAAGATGTATCAAGATTTGAGGCAGCACTATTGATAGTGGAGAATGAAGAAATATATTGTGGAATTTGTAGCTGGGTGTATCAATTGTTACCATGTGAAATATGAGCATTAGAGACCGGGTGACTTGCTTTAGCAAATGGATATTTCTAAGTGGAAGTGGGAGCAGATAACTATGGACTTTGTAGTTGGTCTTCCACGGACTTTGAAGAAGTTCGATGTTATTTGGATGATTGTGGATCGGTTGACCAAGTTCCCGCACTTCATTCCTGTGTGTACTATCTATCCTTGAGAGAGGTTGGTAGAGACCTATATCCGGGAGATTGTTCGTTTGCATGGTGTCCCAGTTTCCATCATTTCAGATAGGGGCACTCGGTTTACTTTGCAGTTTTGGAGGTTTGTGCAGCGAGAGTTTGGTACTCAGGTTGAGTTGAGCACATCTTTTCACCCTCAGACGGACGGGCAGTCCGAGCACACTATTTAAATATTGGAAAATATGTTGCGTGCTTGTGTCATTGATTTTGGATGATCATAGGATCAGTTTCTACTGCTTATGGAGTTTTCTTATAACAACAACTACCAGTCGAGTATTCAGATGGCTCATATGAGGCTTTGTATAGGAGGCGGTGTAGGTCTCCAATTGGTTGGTTCGAGCCCGGTGAGGCTAGGCTATTTGTGACAAACTTGGTGCAGGATGCTTTAAAAAAGGTGAAGGTAATTCAGGAGAGGCTTCGTACAGCGCAGTCGAGGAAAAAGAGTTATGCTGACAGGAAGGTTCGGGATGTGTCCTACATGGTTGGCGAGAAGGTTCTATTGAAGGTTTCGCCCATGAAGGGTGTTATGAGATTTGGGAATAAAGGTAAATTGAGTCCTCGATTTATTGGGCCTTTTTGAGGTACTTTGGAGGATTGGGGAGCTGGCTTATGAGCTTGCTTTGCCACCCAGGTTGTCGAGTGTGCATCCGGTATTTCATGTTTCCATGCTCTGTAAGTATATTGCGGATCTGTCTCATGTTTTGGATTTCATCACGGTTCAGTTGGATAGTGATTTGACTTATGATATGGAGCCAGTAGCTATTTTGGAGCATCAGGTTTGCATGTTGAGGCCAAAGGATATAGCTTCAGTGAAAGTGAAGTGGAGAGGTCGGCCCGTAGAGGAAGCTACTTGGGAGACCGAACGAGAGATGCGAAGCAGATATCTTCACCTGTTTGAGGCTTCAGGTATGTTTCTTGACTCGTTCGAGGACGAACATTTGTTTAAGTTGGGGAGGATGTAACGACTCGGCCAGTCGTCTCATGAGTTACCGCTCTATTTTCCCCCATTTATGCTTCTTATTGCTTTGTCTATTGGTTCTACATGTGATCGGGTTGGTTGGCTTGGGTTCGAAGAGGATTTGGTAAAGTTTGATACACTTAGTCTCTTTTGGGGAAGCTTAAGTTGGAAAAGTCAACCAGCTATTGACTTATGTGTTAGAGGGCTCGGATATGAGTTTCAATCGTTCGGATAGCTTCGGGAGGTGATTTGGGACTTAGGAGCGTGATCATAATGTGTTTTGGAGGTCCGGAGTAGATTTAGCCTTGAATTGACGAAATTGGACTTTTGGCGTTTTCTGGTTGATAGATGAGATTTTGATATAGGGGTCGGAATGGAATTCCGAGAGTTGCAGTAGTTCCGTTGTCATTTGAGATGTGCGTGCAATATTTCTGGTCATTCGGACGTGATTTTGTTGGTTTTATTATCAAAAGCGTAATTTAGATGATTTTAGAATTCTTAGGCTTGAATCCGATGCAAATTTGGTATTTTGATGTTGTTTTGAGCATTCCAAAGGTTGGAACAAGTTTGAATGAGGTTATGGGATATGTTGACATGTTTGGTTGAGGTCTCGGGGGACTCGGGTGAGTTTCGGGTGGTCAATCGGACCATTTCATGATGTTTGGAATTGCAGAAATTGCTGATCAGTGTTGCAGAGAAAATGGCCTTCGCGTTCGCGAAGAGTCAGTTGGTGAAGGTTGGGATTAAAGCCTTTGCGTTTGCAAGGAAAGCTCCACATTCGTGAAGGGCTGAGTTGTTGTGCATCACGTTCACAAGGTGTTGTCGCATTCGCATAGAAGAAAAGGGGCAGCTGAGCTTCAGGGGATTTCATTCATCGCGTTCCCGAGAGAGGCAACACTATCGAGAAGGGTTAGTCTGAGGAAGCATCACGTTCGCGATAGGCAGGTCGCGATCGTGAAGAGAAAATTCTGGTCAAAATTATTTTGTGCTTCGCGAACGCGAGGTTTTGACCGTGTTCGTGAAGAAGGATTTCAGACTTGGGCAGAATTTTTAAATAGTCGTCTTGTCCGCGATTTTGGGGTTTATTTTCACCATTATTGAGCGTTTTTTGGAGCTTTTTGAAGAGGATTGAAAAGGGATTTAAGGGAATCACTTCGAGGTAAGATTCATGGACTTAAAACTCGATTCTAATATGAAATCTACCTAATTAATCATGGAAATTAAGCCTTAAATAGAAGAACAACGGCTTGAAATTAGAGACCTGGAAATTGGGATTCGAGGGGTCATTTGTGGTTGAATTTTGATGCTTTTGGTATGTATGAACTCGGGGAGTGATAATGAATCCATTGATGTCCTTTTTACCGAAATTTGAGACATGGGATCAGGGGTCGGGTTTTGGTAATTTGGGATTTGTGTTGTAAATTGATTATTTTCCCTTGGGCTTCGTTCCTTTAGAATATTTTGATGCCGTGATTCTAATTTTGGATAGATTCGACGCGAGTGGAGGCCGATTTGAGGGGAAAAGGCGTCACAGACTAGAGATTTGACCGGATTGAGGTGTGTAATGATTGTAAATGATGTCCTGAGGGTATGAAACCCCGGATTTCACATCGTTGTGCTATATTAAAGTGACACACACGCTTGATGACGAGCGTGAGGTCGTGCATTGTTGGGGATTGTGACCTAGTCAATCCCAAATGACTATTTTACCACGTATTTGACTGAAATCTATTTGTTAACATCATGTTTTGGTATGAACGCCATATTTGGGCCTCGTGTCAACTATTTTAACCCTTAGGGGATTTTTATTGATATTTCCTCACTGTTTTGAATTTATACTTGAACTCAGTCATGTTATATTCCACTGTTTTCATAACTCAACCATGTTTACTCTGTTTTAATACGTAAATGATATTTTGGGCTGAGAATCATATTTTACTATTGCCCGAATGGCTTGTGTGGATTTTGACTGAGTAAGGCCGAGGGACTATATTGTGAGGAAACATTGACTATGATTATGAGGCCGAGGGCCTGAGATATGTACGCTATGAGGTGGCTTGTTGATATGAGGCTGAGAGCCTAGTGATGATGCCACAAGATCGCTTGATATTACTCTTGGGACGTAAGGGGCCCTTTCAGGAGTCTGCACAGCCCTAGTGACTGCGGGTACCCATTGTGATGTGAGATAGAGCCCGAGGGGCTGGTATTGTTCTAAGATATTGCCCGAGGGGCGGATTGGTTGACATTATGCCCGAGGGGCAAACCTTTATGTGTTTATCTTTCTTATTGTCTGTCATTTACCTGTTTAATTGTTGAAAAGGTATTTCATGAAGTTTTACCTGAACTTAAGTGATTTTTCATATCTTCACTATTTCTACTGGCTTTACTGCTTCATTATAGCCTATAATGTGCCTTACGTGTTTTCATATCTCTCAGTCGTTTATTTATGATTATTACTCACTGAGTTGGAGAACTCACTTTACTCTCTGCACCTCGTGGGCAGATTCAGGCATTGCTTATCCTGCTAGCGCGAGTTGAGAGCTTCCGGCAGACTTTGGAGTCCGCGAGGTAGCTTCTTGGCATCTGCAGTCCCGTGTTTCTCCCCCTTTATCTCATTTCTATCTCTTTATCAGTTACTCTGTAATAGTTTAGTAGGAATTTCAGACTTGTAGTGTATTGATAGATGCTCATGACTAGTGACACCCCGACATCGGGCTGTGTTGGGTTGTATTCCGCATATTGTTTTGTATGGTCACTGCTTACTTTTGGATTTATATCATGTTTAAGACTAAATTCTTACTGGTTAATTGCTTAAAACTGAATCAGGAATGTGTCGGCTGGACTTGTCTTCTCGAGAGGCGCCATCATGACCTGGTCCGGGTTTGGGGTCGTGACATAGATTCTTGTGACTTGTGACACCCCGATGTCGGGCTTGTGTATTTATTCCGCACTATTCATTTAGACTTACATTATGCGATATTGATTAATTAAAGGCTTACAAATGACTTTTATTGAAAAATGGTTAATTCAGGAATTGTGTCAGCTGGCCTAGTTTCATGATTGGTGCCATCACGACCGGGTCGATTTTAGGACCGTGACAAAAATTTTGAGTCGAGGAAGTTTGACTCTATTTGTAGTCTGCGAAACATAGAAATCCGGGTAAGAAATTTTGTTAACCCGGGAGAAGTTATTAGGCATTCCGAGTTCTGTGGTTTTAGCACGGTCGCTCAACTATTACTATTGGCCTAATTATCTAATTTAAAAAACATTTTTTTGAAACCTATTTGGATTTTATTCCTTTTAACTGCTTTTAACAAATCACGAATTGTCATACACCTATTTGTTTGGTACACGTTGCGAATCGTGTCACGGAAACCGTACCCATGATCTACAACATGTTTAATTTATTAAAAAATTAGAAGTTGTAGCCGGGTCACATAAATATATCCCCGAATTTGAAATTTATGCATCACAACTACGTCACGGGAACCGTACCCATAGCTATGATTATTTTATTATAGCGCGCCTAAAGCAAACTACGAGGGTTCATGTGTTATACAAACAAAATGAGAGCATGAAGTGTTTTCTAAGATACAGTATCATAAAAATATGTTAAACACTCCAAGTATGCTTTTAAAGCCAAATATCATAACCCATCAGGACCCAAACCTCAATTAACCTCGATTAACCTCCCCACGACTCAATTACTGCTTTTAACTACACCAATAGATCACAACAACTTGGTATTTTAGGATAATTAATTTTTAATAAGAAGAGTAATTAAATAATATGGTCAGCTGACTTCCTTAATCTAAGCAACATCAAATTCTTAAGAAGACAAGAGAAAACACAAAGTGCAAACAAATATTTCGGTTAAACATGGACGACAATATAAGTTGAAAATTAAAGAATGAACAAGAGTTAGAATTGGACCTTGATAAGCTTTCAATATTATGTCTCTGTTTAGAATGTGTATACAAGAAAATGAATGCTTGGATTCAAACAACCACAGAGATTTGGCAACTCGAACTTGACCGGAAACTATGGACGACACTTCGATCGGGATCAACGAACGACAACCTCGGATTTCATAGAAAAAAATTGAACTTCAAATGGGTTTAACAAAGGCAGGAACGGACTATTTTTAGGAAATAATGAAGGCTCTCCGGTGACGAAATCCGGTTGACCCAACCAAATGAACACACAAATAGAAAATTTGTAGAGACAATCGAGGTTGCCAGATCTCGCCACTTCCGGCAACATAGCAATGAAAAATGAGAGAGAAAGGGCGAGAGATGAGAGCGACATGATTGCAGTAGCATTCGCCAGATCTAATGGAGAGTCGCCGGATTCAATGGAAGTCAGTCACCTCTAGAGACTTCATCATATAGCAACGATGGCGAGGAAAAGGGATGAGGGAGATGAGGTGAATGCCAGAATTCTGGAATATCGGCGAGGGGGGTGGTGCCTACTGCGGTTGCCGATTTTGAAGAAGGGGTGGTTGCCGTGAAGGTGTGGAAGATCGTTCTTCAGTCTCTTTTTTGGAGTTTTGGTTCGCTGTTTTCCTTTTGTGTTGTGTGTTTTATCAAAAATGGTTGAAGCCTCTTTTTTAGGTCTTTTGGGGTTTTTTTTGTTTTGGTTTTTAAGAAGAAGAGTCTAGAAGGGTCCCTAGAGCTAGCTTGATAGGTATTGGGTATTGGGCTTGAATTTATGGGCTAAGTCTGAATTGGGTGCTAAATTTGGGCTCTAAGGGTCTTGAAATTGTGGTCCAACACCTTAGTTAACTCCCTTTAATCTAAGATAAAAATACTACACAATGTAAAAATTAATTCTAATTAATTAAACTAAACTATATTAAATCATGAAACTATTTTTTTTATATTTTCAAGATTATATAAAGATAAAAATAAGGTACTATTTTTGTATTTTTTTTTAATTTTATGAAAGGTACATAAACTAAAAGTAACTAGATAAAATATTTTTGTAATTTTTGTTTTTGTTATAAAATAAAATAGTTGAAATAACGATATTAGCTCTAAACTAATTATTTTACGCTAAAATGTGTAAAATCTTGGGGAGAGTCAAAAATTACATGTCTACACCAGTTCTCATAGTAAGCAACAGATTGTAAAATCAAATAGTATAAGGAACTAGGTTCTCTATCTATTCCCACAGTAAATAAAGAACACGCGATATTTATGTGAAAACTCCTTGCTTAAGGGATTAAAAACTACGGCCTACCCTAGTAGGATTTCAACTCCACTAAACCAAGCAAACTTTAGATTACAACCTATTGCAATCTAGGAATTAAACTCTTAATCCCTCACCCCTTATAATAACTCTATTGTAAGCCCTTTGCAATAACTCTATTACAAAGCAACAAACCTTGACTAACTTTAGTCAAGAAACTAAACCAAGCAGTAGTTTAAATCTGTCCTACAAAGACACTTCTTGAATGTAATATAGGATTACAAACAAAGAACAAAATAACAAATACTCAACAAACATAAGGACTTAAGATATCTTCAATCTTTGGATTTGGTCCTTGAGGTTGCACCAACTTTTGTTCTTGAGAGAGATGGTGGCTAGCACTTGAGAGAATATGATGTTTGGATTTTCAAGTGTTAGAGAGACGAAATTGTGACAACCCGGTCAGTCGTCTCATGAGTTACTGCTACATTTCCCCCATTTTTGCTTCTTATTACTTTGTCTATCAGTTCTATATGTGATCAGACTGGTTGTCTTGGGTTCGGAGAGGATTTGGTGAGGTTTGAGGCACTTAGTCTCTTTTGAGGAAGCTTAAGTTGGAAAAGTCAACCAGATGTTGACTTATGTGTTAGAGGGCTCAGATGTGAGTTTCGATGGTTTGGATAGCTTCGGGAGGTGATTTGGGACTTAGGAGCGTGATCAGAATGTATTTTGGAGGTTCGGAGTAGATTTAGGCTTGAATTGGCGAAGTTAGTATTTTAGCGATTTCCGATTGATGGGTGAGATTTTGATATAGAGGTTGGAATGGAATTTTGAGAGTTTCAGTAGTTCTGTTGTGTCATTTGTGATGTGTGTGCAAAATTTCAGGTCATTCAGACGTGGTTTGGTTGGATTTTTTTATCAAAAGCGGAATTCGAAAGATTTTGGAAACTTGGGCTTGAATCCGATGTGTTTTGGTTTATTAGATGTTGTTTGAGGTGTTTTGAAGATTGGTATAAGCTTAATTAATGTTATGGGATATGTTTGTGCTTTTGGTTGAGGTCCCGGAGGCCTCGGGGTGATTTCGGATGGTTGATGGAGAAGTTTGAAATTTTGGTGAGCTGCAGATTTTTGCTGCTTTTGTTGTTTCCACACCTGCGGATTAGGGACCGTAGGTGCGACGCCGCATATGCGGACGATTGGTCGCAGAAGCGAAAAGGGGCTAGAAAATCAGAAACCGCAGAAGCGGTTAAGGATCCACACCTGCAATGGCGCAGGTGCGGATATTGCATCGCAGATGCGGAGTTGGGTAGTTTAAGTGAAAATGCAGAAGCGGTTCGTTGAGCGCAAATGTGGTACCGTAGAAATGGAAAATTTGCCTCATATGCGAAATCCCTGGGCCAGAAGGTATAAATTGTTTCCATCACGATTTTTGAGCTATTTTCACCATTTTTAAGTCGGCTTTGGAGCTTTTTGGACGATTTTGAAGAAGGATTTCAAGGGAACTTCATTAAGATAAGGATTTTGGACCTCAAACTCGTTCCTATGGTATTATTTCACGGATTAGATCTATAACAAATGGAATTTAAGGATTAAAATTGGAGAAACTAGGGCTTGTTATTGGAGACCTAGACTTGAGGATTTGAGGGACCTATTGTGGTCGGATTTTGGTACTTTTGATATGTTTGGACTCGTGGGGAGAAAAGAAATCTATTAATGTAAATTTCATCTAATTCCAAGATGTGGGCCCGTGGGTCGGGTTTTGGTAATTTCGGGATTTATGTTTTAAATTGATTATTTTTGCTTGGGCTTCATTCCCTTAGCATATTTTGACGCCGTGATTCTGAGTTTGGATAGATTCGATAAAATCTAAGTCTAAATCCAAGGAGCCCCTCAAGCCAAAGGTTCCATCCAAGCCACTCTTCATCACCAAATGACATGGCGAGTCCAAAATCATGTCATGGATCTTTGCTTTCCCAGAGGAGAAAATGCTTTACTCCTAAATATTGATGCTACCAAAGGAAACACCATGTGCACCCAAATACCCAGACAAATTTCAAGAGATAAACTTATCAAAATTCTTCCTGATTCCTGGATCACAAATTATGAAAAGTTAAGAGAACTAGATTAATCTCTACAATCTAGTGAACCAACTTTTACCAAAAGAAATGACAAAACTGTTTGCATAAGCTTTGACCATTCCCATCTCAAAAAACCCAATAAAACCATCTTCTCTTGTCAAATGATTCAAACCAAAGATACAACAGATATATACCCTGAACCTGATGGAGAATTCTTTTGGAATATACAAAGCATCATGGATGAACACGACTGGTGTCAAAATTTTAACAAAGAAGGAAAAAGAGCTTGGTCATTCAAATGCCCCTTTACGGGACACTGCCCTTGGGATCTTGATTGCAACTGTCAAGACTGTTTGGAAGATCCAATTGGAGAATATGATGAACACCACTAGCGTCATTGGGAAAGGTTCGGTCTCAACAAAACCAAACCAAAATTCAAGAAAAAGAGGAAAACCACTGAAAAACAATTTCGAGCCAAATATGAGAATAAAGATCCTTCAATTGGCTCATTAAGCCGTCCAAGTAAATATAAATTTCTTGTCAGTTAC
Organism: Nicotiana tabacum; assembly: GCF_000715075.1. Lineage (NCBI taxonomy): Eukaryota > Viridiplantae > Streptophyta > Magnoliopsida > Solanales > Solanaceae > Nicotiana > Nicotiana tabacum. Next base: position 117,201,059 of record NC_134099.1, on the reverse strand, counting down.
AAACCCCGGGAATGGCCAAAATTACCAGCAAAATTCACTCTATGTTGGGAGGATAGTGAAATCACACCCAAACCCAAATCACCATCAGCTCATACCCCAGAATCCAAAAAGCCACCTGAACCTGAAACTTCATCGACTCAAAAAACCATAAATCCCACACAACCACAGATATTCATGCTAAGTCCTTCAAGCTCCAGTCATACCCAAGATTTTTCTTCACTTTAACCTTTTGAAAAAGAGGGTATAAGCCATGCTCCGAAAATTCCCTAGAAAAATATAGTGCTACCTACTGGAGAAATACCTCCCAACAACTGACATCGAAGCAACAATGAACTGGCAATCAGAAAACTCCATCTGCCAAAACGAGGTGCTGAACAACATTGGCAACACCATAAAGAACGTGGCCCATATACAAAACAAAATGATGAGCAAAGTGGAAACAATTGAGAAAAAGATAGAGCAGACATCGTCTCACCATGCCGGACTAATCAAAGCCTTGGAACTAAGATTGGCAGATTTACAATATGAGATTTGTCCACCAAGAACTTCACTTTTCCAATTCTTCCAACAACAACAAAAGGAGACGATTTCCATCAAAGAACAAATTCAACTTCTGAGAAATGACCACTTTGAGCCACAAAAAACCCCAGTTTTCCCCTCAATACCTACCTTCTTCCCTATGTCTCCACAAGCATATTCCCCACCTAAATTAGACTACACCTTTTCTACTTTTCCATCTACCTCACAAAATCTAATCTCTTTCACCCAACCCTTAAAAGAAGAATAAGATTTTGATATCAAAAAAATGATTTGGGAATAGAAAGATGCCCTTGCAGCACAGAAACAAACCAAGAAAAGGCGAGACCAAGGAGAAAGTTCAAGAGGGTCCAACCCCGAAAATTTGTTGATTTCTTACTAGAAGGCTACAAATCCCTATGTCTTCAAGCCAAGATATATATCAGAAGAAGATACTCCATGGTCGGAACCTAAAAATTCATCAGACAATGAAACAATGGAAGATAACTCTCAATCAAGCAATGAATCCACAACAAACTCTTCCGAAGACGACAATCCCTCAATATTTGTAAACCAGCTAAGAGACCCAGAAGAATCTGAAGTAGATGAGGAACAAGAAGGCATGACAGATGAGCCTATCCTAGAAAAAAAATATGAGCCCATGGCATCAAAACCAGTTGGAACTGGCTTCCACACTTCCACCTTAGATGACGTCAAGGTTTCAAAATGGCCTCAAAGGATCCAAGACTTCTATACTTGGATGGTGACCTAAAATTTGGTGGAACAAGAAAGTATATCATCCTGTCAGAACTCACTTCATGGTTCTCAAGAATCCTCATAGATTGGTGGAACTAACTTGGAATTCAAGACAAAAATACTTTTCTTACTTCCCAAGATTTGCCTTCAACATCAGAATACTACATGAAGTTTTCTGCGGAGATACTAGCCAGAGACAAGAGAAAATGTGAAGACAACTCTTTGAGATGAAGTGTGTGTCATTCGACAGAAATGACATTGACAGGCATTTTCAAAAAATGGCAAAGATATACTTTGAAATAGGCGGAGCCATCAATCTAAAGCAAGCCTTTGTCTCTTCCCTTCAAAAGTTGTTGGCAAGCCGAACAATGACCATCATTGAAGAAAAGTTTCAGTCTATAACAATCTCACAAATTGGTTACATCAGGCAAGCTATTTTTGTCGCATTGGATGACATTTGTATGAAGCGCTTTGCCCTAAGACAAATTATCCATCACAATCCAGCGCTTGACAAAGCATGCCGTAAATCTAATCTAATCATCGGATCAGGATGTTCCTGCCACACATCCAGGCGAAGGAGAGAATTCAGGAGGTTCAGATGGCCAAGAATTCTAGACGGGAAATCAAGGTCCAAGAGACGCACAAAATATTTCAGACACAGAAGGACAGGAAATTTTCACAAGAAGAATAGATGCTTTGTTTGCCATAAGATTGGACATTTCGCAAAAAAATATCCCCAATCAAGAAGATCTGTCAAACTCCTTGAAGAGATTGAAGATTACACTGGCTTACATCTTTGAAAAGAGGAGGACCTTGAATCCATATTCTTTGTGGATGATGAACCCAATGAAGAAACTTTATTCTCTCTTGATATCTATGAAGATCAAGGCAATGATCACTACCAAATTTCAGAACCAATGATCGAAGCCCGAGAGGAGATCAACGCTCTCGCAGTCATTCCTCAAGTAGAACTCAAAGTCAATTCATCCAAATGGGATAAACCAACTCGAGTTATTGCTTTCATCGACACCGGAGCTGCTTCTTTACTCATATATCCTGCTGTTCTCCGTGAAGATCATTGGGTGCCGCATTTTAAAGATTTCAACACTACATCAAATGCAATCTTGACCACAACTGTTGTTACAAAGCATTCGGTCACAATTGAGTTCTTTCCAGGATTGAAGTATAGAACCAAGCTGCTAGGATCTGATGTACCAAAAAGGGATCTTATTATTGGATTCGACATTTACATACAACTTAGAGATCAACTCCAGATCAAGGCTAATGGGATAGCTTTTAAAAAGTAGTTCAGACCTTATTCTGAGATTCCAAGGCTATTCCAAATCACAGACGACGAACAAATCAAAGATATTGAGCAAAATCTCATGGAACATTCATGTGCTGAATCCAACAAGGATTTCATGAAGAAAGGGAAATACCCGTTATGGAAAAACGAAGAGTTTTTTATTAAGCTCCCTTTGAAGAAGAATGAAAATATCAATCCAACAAAAGCCAGCCATTCAGGGATAAATCCAGACCATCTTCAGCTTGCAAAGAAAAAATGTGAAGAACTTTGGGAATTTGATCTGATAGAGCCATCAGATTCACAATGGGCATGCGAAGCATTTTATGTCAACAAAAGAACTGAACAGACAAGAGGAAAACTCAGGTTAGTCATCAACTACCAGCCCCTTAACCATTTCCTCCAAGATGATAAGTTTTCTATCCCAAATAAACTCACCATTTTCTCCTACTTAGCCAAGGCTAAATATTTTTCCAAGTTTGATTTAAAATCCGGATTTTGGCAATTGGGAATCCACAATGAAGAAAGACCCAAAACGGGATTTTGCATCCCCGATCATCACTTCCAATAGAGAGTCATGCCCTTCGGGTTGAAAACTGCACCCTCCTTGTTCCAAAAAGCCATGATAAAAATATTCCAACCCATCCTCCATACCTATTTAGTTTATATAGATGACATCCTGTTATTTAGTGATACATTGGAGGAACATATCAATTTGCTTCGACAATTTGAGGCATTGGTAAAACAGTACGGAATCATGCTTTCAGCAAAAAAGATGGTTCTTGCTCAAAACGAGATTGATTTTCTTGGAATGCATTTTGTCCAAGGTGAATACAGTCCAGGACCACATATATGTCAAGAATTACTCAAATTTCCGGATACCAACCTGACAACAAAGTAGATCCAACAATTCTTGGGCATAGTAAATTATGTGAGAGATTTCATCCCAAATATCTCTACATACATTTCTCCACTCACATAGATGCTCAAAAAAAATGCTCCACCATGGGGAAAGAAACAACATGAAACAGTCAAGCAATCCAAAGACATGTTTTAAACGATGTTCACATTCTTAATAAAAAATACAAATAATAATAATAATAAAAGCGGCTAAAAGTTAAAATTTGCACATAAGTTCATAATCGTATAAAAACCAGATATTTAAGCCAAATATGACAGTGGAGCGACCGTGCTAGAACCACGGAACTTGGGAATGCCTAACACATTCTCTCAGGTTAATAGAATTCCTTATCCGAATTTCTGGTTCGCTGACTGTTAACAGAGTCATTCTTTTCCGAAACAGGGGGTGAGTTTGGACACCATAAATCTCCCAAGTGGCGACTCTGAACTAAATAAACAAATCCCATTTCGATTGTCCTTTAATTGGAAAAACTCCCTCTGCGCCCTTGCGGCGCGGGCGAAAAAGGAGGTGTGACAGCTCTGGCGACTCTGCTGGGGAAGAAACCAGAACCTCTAGTTCAGGGTTAGAAATCGAGCTTAGAATAAATTGTTATGTTGAGCTTTATCTGTTTTGTTACGTGATCGGTGCTTAATATGCTAGTTGACTTCTTTTACCGCTTTGATATTTCGTGAACTGTATATAAGCTGTGCCGAAACCCATCTCTTCTATGAGCCTTCTAAATCATGAAGAAGGGTGCACTTCGTGTGACTTCTTTTCTGTTTAGAGTCAATCCCATTTTTAGAACGAGGTTCGGATAAGTTGCAAAGTCGGGTTGAGCTTCTGTATCCCTGGTACGCTGCCCTCCCTCGGCTCGAGCTGTCCTCTCGGGTAAGCCAGGTCTAAAACAAACACCCAGGTTCTGAACCTAAAATAACTCAACTTCATGCCGGATCCCTAGTAGGAACGGTTATCTGCATCACGTGCATTTTGACTTAGGGGACTCAACACAGGGGTTGGGTCCGTCTAGGAATAGCAACCTGACACAGAAAAGACCATCTTGATGCATCCTACTTACGCTCTGTGCATTTATTTGTTTCGAACCCGCATGTTGACCGACTTCTGAATCTAAGGGAATGTTAGAAAATTTTGGAAAAATTGAGAAAAAGAGAAAAATAGCAAGTGGAGAGTTAGATGATTAATTTAGAAAAAACCAGTGTCCAAGTACTGTCAGAACTCTGCCGAAATTTTGAAAAAAAAAATATTTTACTTTGAAAAATTGTTTGTTTACCCAAAAAGCAGAAAGTGTGTAGGAAAGAGTCCTTTATTTTAGTTTGCTTTGTGTTAAACAAAAAAAACAAAAAAAAACGGAAAGGAAAAATAGTTTCTTTTGCTATAAAAGAAAAAGGAAAAAATATGTTTGTTTTCAAAAATTAGTTAGTTTATCTGGCGAACTACGCTGGTTTGATTCTCACCGGATGTGAGATACGTAGGCAGCCCTAATCAGGTCCAACCTCCCCTTTTGCTAAAAAAAAACATGTCAAAATTTTAATTTTTGTCATAAATAAGTCGGGTGATGTCCAACCTCTCCTTTGCAAAAAATAGCCAAAACAAATGTGTCGAATCTTTGTCATAAATAAGTCGGATAATGCCGCTCATGTCAAAATTAGCCAAATGTTCCCAAACGGGACGCCGGAAGGCTGATTTTGCATAAACAACCACCTTTGGTTATGTTTTGATTTCTGACCCTCACAGCCTTAAAATTTTCGTCCCTAAGGCGCAGAAAGGCCGTGTTTGCAATACCGGGTCTTTTATTCTAATTTGAAAAAAAGAGAGTCATAAATAAGTCGGGTGATGTTGTTTTGTCAAAAATAGCCGAATGTTCTCGAAAGGGACGCCGAAAGGCTGACTTTGTATAAACAGCCACCTTGGGTCATTTTTTAGGATTTTGGCCGGTTAGCTAACGCAACCTTAAAATCTTTGTCCCCGAGATGCTGAAAGGCCGTGTTTGCAACACCAGGTCTTTTATTTTAATTTTAAAAAAACAAAGAGTTAGCGATCAGGTGAATACCGTTTGGATTTTTGGTCAAAATAAGCCGAGCCAGCTTCGGCAGTGTCTTAAACCGTTCTTGCTGAGATAGCCTTAGAGTATCTTTCAGTTGTCGAAAGGCTATTTTCGTAAAAGAACAGACAAGTTTATAAAGTGTCATAAAATTATCCTCCCCGGCCTCAAAATTCATGTGAAATTTGGAAGGGGCCACGTTTGCAAAAATAACCGTTTGGTTGCATTTGTCAAACGGGGAAAGGAACTGGTCGTTTGTTTTTGAGTTTGTAAATCTTTTGATTAGAATATGTGGGTTGTTTGATTTTCGAGTTTGTAGGTCATCTTTAAACCTTTGAAACCCAGTTTGTTTTATTATGAAAATTGAAAATTCCAAAAAAAATGTTTTATTGTCGTTACCTTTCATTCTGTCCCGAACTACGCTTGGTCTGATTCACGCGGGGTCGTGATACGTAGGCAATCTTCGTAAGATTTGACCGGAACCTTAAATAAGATGAAAGGTTGTAAAACCAAAATAATATATATATAAAGGGGAGCATAAAGAGAAGCCGGAATGACGCATGCCATCGATGCAAACATGTAGAAATTCACTTAACTGTATAGGTGCATCACACCCTAACGTGAGATTGCCTGTCTGTTATTTGTTTCAAACTAACCGTTTGTTTGCTGCTAAGTCCAGGTTTTTAGAAAGGTGGTTTGGTTTTGTGGAGGTCTGGCCTCTCATTCGTACTTTACGAGGTCGAAAGGAAGTGTTCAGTTGCCCGTCACTAAGTCGAGAGGAAGTATTCACACTTACTTCACGAGATCAAAGGGAAGTGTAGAGATATCTTCAGAAATTCCTTTGCCAACGATTCCTATTTCCGAAGAGAGTTCAATCTCGGCCATCCCGACTTCCGAATCAGCAACTGCTGAATAAAACAGAATCTTGCGGCTTCACATGTTGGAAATGTTGGATGACTGGAACAATGGAAAAGAGCCGCTGAGTGTAATCCCTGGATTCCCCGAGCTGTTCTCTAGGACAAGTTGGACTTCCAACGTCCCCATAAGTTATCCAACTACCCCATTCGGGTATCCTACCATTTCAGCCCACTCCGCTGGATCACCCTCCGATTCTTACCCCCGGATATCAACGACAGATGTGGCTACAAATATATTCACTGCACCACCCTTCCCAATTGCGGCACAACCCGCTATACATAGGCCAAATTTTGACTCTTCCTCATTGAAATTTCAAGCACCATCCTTCTCGCTGGAACCAACTCGGTTTACCACCAGCGCTCACCCTCAGCAGCCTCAATACGAGCTTACACCTGGGCAAGACCGAAATCCCAAAGCTCCTGAACAAGATAAATGGTGAGAAGAATGAGGAGCCTCGAGCAGAGCTTAAAAAATATGCAAGACTTAAGCGGGCAGAAAAGTATCTCCTATACTGATCTGTGCATGTTCCCTCACGTGCACCTGCTCGTAGGGTTCAAGACACCGAAGTTTGAGAAATATGATGGGCATGGCGATCCCATTGCTCACCTCAAAAAATATTGCAACCAATTGCGTGGGGCTGGCGGCAAAGAAGAATTGTTGATGGCATACTTCGGAGAAATCTTGGTGGGCATAGCCTCAGAGTGGTATATGGATCAGGACATATCTCGATGGCACATTTGGGACGATATTGCCAGAGATTTTGTAAGGCAGTTTCAGTATAATATTGACATCACACCAGACAGGAATTCTTTGTCAAACTTGAAGAAGAAACCCTCAGAAAGCTTCAGAGAATACGCTATTAAATGGCGCGAGCAAGCATCAAGGGTAAAACCTCCCATGGATGAAATAGAAATGGTCACTACTTTCCTCCAGGCTCAAGAATCAGATTACTTCCAGAATATGATGTCCGCAATGGGTAAACCGTTCGCTGAAGCTATCAAGATTGGAGAAATGGTTGAAAATGGGCTAAAAACGGGTCGAATTCTAAGCCAATCTGCTATCAGAGCTACCTCCCAAGCCATTCAGGGTGGGTCTGGAGGAATAGCAAAGGGAAAGAAAAGGGAAGAAGCATTCATGGCAGCATCGGGTACAAGGAGAAACTATACTCCCAGATCCCTTTTCTCAGAGAGGACCCTGCAACACTATTACCCTCACCAAGATTTGGCCTATACTCCTCAGCCATACTCGGTCATGAATACTCAGCCTTATGTCTGGCCACAACAACAAGCCAACAGAAATCAAGCTCCACCTCCCAGAAATCAGCCTCCTCACCGAAACCACTATAATCCACAACTACCCCAAAATAACTTCCGTCCTCAAGAACCACCTAGAAGACAAACTTTCACACCCATTGGTGAACCGTATTCTACCTTATTCCCGAAATTGGTCCAGATGGATTTCCTGCAACCAGTCCCTCAGACAAGGCAAAATCCAGCATCACCTGCTTACAGAGCCGGTGTCAGGTGTGCTTATCATTCGGGAGCAGAAGGGCATGATACCAATGATTGTTGGACTTTAAAAAGGGCGGTAGAGAACTTAATAGAACAGGGAAAGATAGTATTAAGGGACGAGGAGGTCCCAAATGTGACCAACAATCCGTTGCCCGCTCACACTATTGGGCCGTTGATTGGGATGATCTGTGAGGACAAGGAGTTTGATCCTGCCCTGAAAGCTATAATCGCCATTGTCGATGCAGAGAAAAAGCTTAAAGCAGACCCGAAGCAAGAGAAAGGGGAAAAGAAGACTAATACTGTCAAGGTTGAGCTCGAAAAGAAGGCTGAGACAAAGACAGAGACGATGGTGCCTTTGAAGAATGAGGTTCTCTATGTTCCACAAGGTCGATCAGAGAAGCCATAGAGATTCTAAATGAAAAGGGGAATACCAATGTACGTGTTGAAGGGGGCCTACGTGATCCGGGGGACGATTAAACCGCCTCGTCTGAATGAGCCAGCGGTTATCGGACGCATGCCACAGAAGCCAATGACAGACCCGTCTACGGTACCGTGGAATTATCAACAAATATTGGTTACATACAAAGGAAAAGAAATCACGGGGGAACTTCCAGAAAATACTTCTATTGGAAAATATTCAGACATTCAAGAGTTGAACAATGCCACACAAAAGCGCTTCCCACCCAAGAAGCCTGTAAGTGCTGAAGAAGTAGAGGCTTTCTTCCAGAAGATGAATATGCCTAACTATGAAGTGGTGGATCAGTTGCGCAAATACCCTGAACAAGTGTCTATGCTATCTTTTCTAATGAGGTCCGCTGAACATCAGAAGATCCTGCTCAAAACCTTGAATGAAGCGTATGTGCCGGCTGAGACTTCAGTTGAACAACTTGAAAGAATGACGGAAAGGTTCTTTGCGGTTAATCAAGTTTCTTTTAGCAAGAACGATTTGCCTCCGGAGGGAGCATCTCACAACAAGGCTTTACATCTGACAGTCAAGTGTGAAGACTACTACGTCAAGCGAGTAATGTTGGATGGGGGTTCGGGTGTTGACATTTGTCTGCTCTCCACGCTGCAAAGAATGGAAATTGGGACCGGAAGGATTCGCCCCAATAATGTCTGTGTAAGAGCTTTTGATGGCATCAAGAGGGACACCCTCGGAGAAATAGACCTGATATTGACTATCGGGTCGGTGGAGTTCGAAGTAACTTTCCAGGTACTGGATATGGACACATCTTACAACTTTCTCCTCGGAAGACCTTGGATTCATGTTGCAGGGGCTGTACCCTCCACTCTCCACCAAATGGTGAAGTTTGAATATGAAGATCGGGAAATTGTGGTCCACGGAGAAGACGAACAGTCTATTTATCGGGACCCATCCATCCCATATCTTGAAGCAAGAGAAGGGAGCGAGCACACAGTTTATCAGGTTTTTGAAGCTGTGTTGGCGGAGCAGTATGAAGAAGGGAGCCCTTGCCCCCAACCTTTCTTGTCCAACGCTTCAATCATGGTTGCTAAAGAAATGATCCGACGGGGATTCAAACCGGGAGAAGGACTTGGAAAATCGTTGCAAGGAATAACTGAACCTATCACCTTGCCTTCCACTAAGAAACTCTTTGGGATAGGCTTCCACCCTACTCCAAAAGATGAAGATTGGGCAAAGAAGAGAAAAAATGAGGGATGGAAGTTTCCTCAACCATTGCCACATTTGTACGAAACTTTCGTCAGACCAAAGTACACTGAAGAAGAAGATGATGAGGCCTTTACGGCCGAAAAGATTGAGGAAATATATAGGGTGATGAGAGAAATGCTTTACAAAACCCACATGGTTCAGCTGGGAGAAGGCACAAGCACCGCTGAGGTGCTATACATGGGGCCAAATGCTAAGCTTCAAAATTGGGAGGCTACACCGTTCCCAGTCAGGCAGGAGTCCGGGTAGACTTGTCCTGCCACCTTTCCTGCATCACGAGTTATCCCAGGGTGTAACTCAAATATTTTTCTTTAGTTTCCTGTTTTAATTTCCTGAAATATAAACCCTGTTATCTTCCCAATTCCAAGGAATAAAATCAGTATTTCATCATTTGTTTTCTTTATTCTTTCTGATTTTTGATATTTTTTCTTTTATCTTTTCCTTTTAGTTATAATAATGCGGCTTTAAATAATATGACATGCTTGCGGACTTCACGCCCAGATCCAAACGAGTTGTCTAATTGTGAAATAATGAACCAAGAACCGGAATATGACGAAGAAGAGGCTTTTAGGGAAATAAATCAAGAATTGGAACACTTTGAGAATAAACCTAAGCCGAATGTGAATGACACCGAACCGGTTAATTTGGGAACTCCTGAAGAAATCTGAGAAACCAAAATAAGCATTCACACAGATGAGAAAATGCGAGATGTAATAATTCAACTCCTCTTTGAATTTAAAGATGTGTTTGCTTGGTCATACGATGACATGCCAGGATTAGGTGTTGATCTAGTGGTGCATAAATTGCCAATTTACCCTGATTGTCCTCCAGTTCAACAGAAGCAGAGGAAGTTCAAGACTAATATCAGTGATAAGATCAAAGAAGAAATCACAAAGCAGTTGAAAATAAGAGTAATTCGAGTAGTCCAGTATACTACGTGGTTGGCTAATGTAGTTCCTGTACCAAAGAAAGATGGGAAAACTCGGGTGTGTGTGGATTATCGAGATTTGAATAGGACAAGCCCCAAAGACAATTTCCCATTGCCCAACATCCACATCCTTATTGATAACTGTGTCAAACATGAGATACAGTCTTTCGTAGATTGTTACGCTGGATATCATCAGGTGTTGATAGATGAAGAAGATGCAGAGAAAACCGACTTCACTACACCTTAGGGTACTTACTATTATCGGGTTATGCCGTTCGGTTTAAAGAATGCCGGGGCAACTTACATGAGAGCCATGACTGCCATTTTTCATGATATGATGCATCAAGAGATAGAAGTGTATGTAGACGACGTGATAGTCAAGTCCAGGACTCAGGACGATCATGTTCGAGACTTGAGGAAATTTTTTGAGAGGCTGAGAAAGTACGACCTGAAGCTGAATCCGGCTAAGTGCGCCTTCGGAGTCCCATCGGGCAAGCTTCTAGGTTTCATAGTAATCCGGAGAGGTATCGAGTTAGATCCAACAAAGATAAAGTCTATCCGAGATCTACCTCCTCCGAGAATGAAGAAAGACGTGATGAGTCTATTGGGCTGGTTAAACTATATCAGTCGATTCATTGTCCAACTGACTAGCACATGTGGGCCCATATTCAAGCTATTGAGGAAGGATGCAGCAATCAAATGGACGGCTGAGTGTCAAGAGGCTTTTGACAAGATCAAAGAATATATTTCAAATCCTCTAGTTTTGGTCCCGCTAGAGCCAGAGAGACCCCTGTTCTTGTATCTGACGGTCTTGGAAAATTCTTTCGGTTGTGTCCTCGGACAACATGACATAACTGGAAAGAAAGAGCAGGCGATCTATTACTTAAGCAAGAAGTTCACCGGTTATGAGGTCAAGTACACTTTGTTGGAAAGAACGTGTTGTGCTTTGACGTGGGTCGCTCAAAAATTGAGACATTATCTCCAAGCCCATACTACTTACCTCATAACCAGGTTGGATCCTTTGAAGTACATATTCCAGAAACCGATGCCTATTGGGAGATTAGCAAAGTGGCAAATCTTGCTTACTAAATTCGACATAGTCTATGTCACTCGCACGACAATGAAAGCCCAGGCGTTAGCAGATCATTTGGCTGAGAACCCGATTGATGATGAGTACCAACCATTGAGTACTTATTTTCAAGATGAAGAGATAAACACCATAGGAGTAGTCTCGGAAGACGCTCATGCTTGGAAGATGTTCTTTGATGGGGCTGTAAATGCCAAAGGTGTAGGAATTGGGGCAATCTTGATCTCACCCACTCGTTAACACTATCTGGCTACAGCTAGGCTTCGTTTCTTTTTCACGTACAATATAGCTGAATATGAAGCCTGCATCATGGACATGAATATGGCGATCGATCAAGATGTTGAAGATTTGTTGATTATGGGGATTCTGATCTGATTATCCGACAAGCCCAGGGTGAATGGGAAACTCGAGATGTCAAGCTTATTCCTTACCGGTAGCACGTGGAGGATCTCAACAAGCGATTCAAATCAATAGAGTTCAGGTATATCCCGCGGTGTCACAATGAACTAGCCGATGCACTTGCCACCTTAGCTTCAATGTTACCTTATCCAGGCAATACCCACATTAATCCCTTGGAAATCCAAATCAGGCAAAGACACGGTTACTGTAATGTAATCGAGGCGGGACCAAGTACCCAGCCATGGTACCATGATGTTAAGAGGTTCTTGAAAACACAAGAATACCTCGAACATGCTACTGGAGATCAAAAGAGAACTATTAGGCGGCATGCGAGTGGATTCTTTTTGAGCGGCAAGGTATTGTATAAAATAACCCCGGATCTCAACTTGTTAAGATGTGTTGACGCCAAAGAAGCAGGAAGAATCATGCATGAAGTACATGCAGAAGTGTGTGTACCTCATATGAATGGGTATGTTTTAGCAAAGAAAATCCTTCGAGCGGGTTATTACTGGATGACCATGGAAAAAGACTGTTTTAGTTTCGTTCGAAAGTGATATCAGTGTCAGGTGCTCGGTGATTTGATTCATGCACCTCCCACAGAACTGCATCCCATGTCTGCACCTTGGCCATTTGTTGCTTGGGGCATGGATGTCATTGGGCCAATCGAGCCAAAAGCCTCAAATGGACACAGATTCATATTGGTCGCTATTGATTACTTCACAAAATGGGTCGAAGCTGTCACTCTCAAATCGGTCACTAAGAAATCCGTGGTGGATTTTGTACATTCAAATCTTATCTGTCATTTCGGTATTCCTGCAACTATCATCACAGATAACGCGACAAACCTGAATAGTCACTTGATGGAAGATGTATGCGAACAGTTCAAAATAATGCATAGGAACTCCACTCCTTATCGGCCCAAGGCCAATGGCGCTGTTGAAGCAGGAAACAAAAACATCAAGAAGATTTTGAGGAAGACAATCCAGAGTTCCAGACAATGGCATGAACAGTTACCTTTTGCCTTGCTGGGATATCGCACTACAGTGCACACATCAGTAGGCGCAACCCTATACTTGTTGGTTTATGGGACCGAGGCTGTGATACCGGCAGAGGTAGAAATTCCTTCGCTCCGGACCATTGTCGAAGCAGAGATTGAAGATAGCGAGTGGGTTAAGACTCGATTGGAGCATTTGACCTTAATTGACGAAAAACCAATGGCTGTGGTCTGTCACGGGCTGTTGTACCAACAAAGAATGGCCCGTGCTTACAACAAGAAAGTGCGACCTAAGAATTTTGAAGTAGGTCAACTAGTGTTATGGCACATTCTTCCACATCACCAGGAAGCGAAAGGAAAATTTTCTCCTAATTGGAAAGGTCCGTACATCATCAGGAAGATATTGCCAAGAGGAGCGTTGTATCTGGGCGATATTGAAGGAAATGATCCTGAAACAGCTGTGAACGCGGATGCAATCAAAAGGTACTATGTCTGAGTCTACTTCGGTGATGTGCTGGCACATTTAAGATGATGAAGGCTTTTATTCCCGCTACCCAAACACTATCAACTCTTTCTACAAACCCTTTGAGCCGGTTACATTTCTTTGGCTACCCTCTTTAGAATCCAAAAGCACCGTTGAAAAAAAATGATTAGTCTGAACTACGTTCGACTTGATTCTAAAAGGATACGTAGGCAGCCTCTCTCTGGGGTTCAGTCACACCAAAACAAAAATCCAATTTTCCCTGAAGTTGAAACTGGGGCAGATGTTATAATGGTTCAACCACGGGCACACCAAATGGTTCCGAAATTGTAATTTCATCCACAATTCTTTTTACCAAAAACCAAGTACAAGCCCTTCGGATCAATTGCCAAAGGTGGGGGAAACCAAGAAATATCGTGGTTGGAAGCTGATGCATTCTAAATTGAGAGAAATAAAATGAGAGATTCTTGTCGGTGAAAACCTTCGGGCACCATGAGGCGACGAGAGTAGAGAAACCAAGAATGAGAGAGTCCGTTTAGTGAAAACCCGCAAAACGTACTATCGGGCGATGGTGAGAAAAGAAATGAGAGAGGTCGACTAGCGAAAACCCGCAAAGGGCGCTGTCGGCCGAAAAGATGATTTCACCACAGAAGGTTCTGGCAAGGTTCCCTGGTTGGGAAACATAGATCCGTTTTGGTTCATGAGGAAATGCAAGTTCGTGAGGATTCGGGCATCCAGTCCAAAAAGCATGTCATGTCAGTTTAAAGCCATCATGCATCTCAGATAAGTCCTTCTTTTCCCCCGAAAGGGACGTTTCTCTTTTAAATTCGTTTTTCCACTCATTGTTTACCTTTCCTTGAATCCCTTTCGGCTTAACCCTAAATTCCAAAATGTGTTAGAAGGAAAAGGTAGCAGGACCGGTTTCACAGAGCTTCGTCTGGCAAAAGTTGAAGAAAATATCCAGCCTCAATGGTGCGTCAGTCCAATCCCGACTGATCATGATGTTTGATTACCTCCAAAGTAAAGGCATTGAAAAAAAAAGGAAGAGAAGAAAGTCAAAGGCAAAGGTCTGGAAAGCGGAATAAGAACCAAAGACTTACACGGGCGAGTCATCATGAAATCCTAAAATCTGAGTCTTATCAGTTTGAAAGGGGGTCGCCTTTGAAGCCAATCAATGGCGAAGCTTCTTAACAGAAATGAGGCCGGGACTAAGCAATTGGAATGATCAAGGCCACCGAACCAACCACCATTTCCAAACTGACAATTGTTCTTTGTTTGGAAAATTGAAACAGGTGCAATCCAAAGCAACCGTGCAAGAAGCATGTGCAACCAAAAGGGAAAAGAAATGCACAAGTGCAAGAAACAGCTTTGCAGCAAGGAATCAACCCAAAAGGGAAGTTTCCTCCAAATTCTTTCCTGCATTTTACTGAACAAAAATAATTTAAAAAAAACGAAAAGAGAAATAAGAAGAAAATTCTAAAAAAAGGGGTTAGTTTAGAATCACCAATATCAACCTATTTTTCGCCAACATTAGGGCTCCAATCCCTGAGTTGAGATTTTAGACATAGGGCCTCCATTCCGTAGTCACCTTTGCCAATATTAAGACTCCAATCCCTAAGTTGAGATTTTAGACATAGGGCCTTCATTCCCTAGTCACCTTTGCCAATATTAGGGCTCCAATCCCTAAGTTGAGATTTTAGACATAGGGCCTCCATTCCCTAGTCGCTTTTACCAATATTAGGGCTCCAATCCCTGAGTTAAGCAATTTTCTTTTAGCCGACATTAGGGCCCCAATCCCTGAGTTGAGCGATTTTCCTTTAGCCAACATTAGGGCTCCAATCCCTGAGTTGAGCAATTTTCCTTTAGCCGACATTAGGGCTCCAATCCCTGAGTTGAGCGATTTTTCTTTAGCCGACATTAGGGCTCCAATCCCTGAGTTGAGCGATTTTCCTTTAGCCGACATTAGGGCTCCAATCCCTGAGTTGAGCGATTTTCCTTTAGCCGACATTAGAGCTCCAATCCCTGAGTTGAGCGATTTTTCTTTTAGCCGACATTAGGACTCCAATCCCTGAGTTGAGCAATTTTCCTTTAGCCGACATTAGGGCTCCAATTCCTGAGTTGAACAATTCTCTTTTAGCCGACATTAGGGCTCCAATCCCTGAGTTGAGCGATTTTCCTTTAGCCAACATTAGGGCTCCAATCCCTGAGTTGAGCAATTTTCTTTTAGCCGACATTAGGGCTCCAATCCCTGAATTGAGCGATTTTCCTTCAGCCGACATTAGGGCTCCAATCCCTGAGTTGAGCGAATTTTCTTTTAGCCGACATTAGGGCTCCAATCCCTGAGTTGAGCGATTTTCCTTTAGCCGACATTAGGGCTCCAATCCCTGAGTTGAGCAAGTTTCCTTTAGCCGACATTAGGGCTCCAATCCCTGAGTTGAGCGATTTTCCTTTAGCCGACATTAGGGCTCCAATCCCTGAATTGAGCAAGTTTACTTTAGCCAACATTAGGGCTCCAATCCCTGAGTTGAGCAAATTTTCCTTCAGCCGACATTAGGGCTCCAATCCCTGAGTTGAGCGAATTTTCTTTTAGCCGACATTAGGGCTCCAATCCCTGAGTTGAGCGATTCTCTTTTAGCCGACATTAGGGCTCCAATACCTGAGTTGAGCAAGTTTTCTTTAGCTAATATTAGGGCTCCAATCCCTGAATTGAGCGATTTTAGACTTGAGGTTTCCAATCCCCTCATCAATTCTGAAGATTTTTATGGCAATTAATTCACGAAATTTTCCTAGTGAAACTGGGGCAGAAAAATTTCGTTCGTTTGTTTGTTTTGTTGTCTGAGCAAGTTTGACCTCGAGGCACAGGGATGGAGATGACCTACGGGTTGTGTCTCAATCCAGAATAAAGAAAGGAAGAAAAGAACAAAAAGAAGATGTTCCCAAATATTGGAGCAAACAAAGTGCTGATCGCTCAAAATCTGATTGAAGTCACGAGCTCCACCAATCCCGCTTCACTCAATGCCGCAGAAATAAACAAGCGCCTACAACTTGCGAACATCAAGATTTAGATTGAAGTCTACAAGCAGAATCAGCTAAGATTCAAGATCAAGTTGCGAAAGAATTATAGATAGGAATCTTGTAACTAGTAGTTGATAGGCATAGCTAGCTTGGCTTTGATTTTTCTTTTAATGAAATAAGGAGATCAGTGAGCAGTAGCAGCAGCAGCAACATCAGTAACAGTAAAGTCGCAGCGTCATGTTAGTCCCAGTTACCACAACTTCCCGAATTACATTGACCTGATTCCTGTTTAGCCAAGGATATGTAGGAAACCTCTGAAGCAAAGGTTCGGTCAAATCTTTTGAAAACATGCTTCACACGGAGTATTCCAACGGGCAAAAATCGCTCGTATCCGCTCACTTTATCTTTGCACGAAAACCCTGCGTGTTTCCGGACAAAGAGGGGCAGCTGTGAGCACGTGATTTTTGCCCTATATGAGAATTACTCCCAAATAAAATCCAAAATAAAACAATTTTCCTTTGTGTGCAATTTTTGAATTTTCGTGGCATTTTTGGATAATTATTTGTATTTTTGCATGTGCATGTTGATGTGTTAAATTAATAAAAAATATAAAAATATGTCGCATTTGCATTTAATATTTAATTACGTTTGTTTTACAAAATGAAAAATCATAAAAAATAATGTACGTTGCCTTTTTAGCATTTAACGTCCAAATTATGTGATTTTATAGTTAATTGCTATTTAAATGTGCGATAATTGTTATTAGGAGTTAATTAGTATTTTGATTTAATTTTGGGTTTTATAATTTAATCTTAGCATTTTTAACTTTATTAATTAGGAAATTGAATAAATAGAAAAGAACAAAAATAGAAGAAATCGGATTGGGCCTTTTCTTCAAATTTTAAGTTTTCCCCTACGACCCGGTCCATTTCAAACCGGGTTGACCCAGTCCATAACCCCAAAGACCCAACCCCATTGTTTCATTTTCATTTTTTATCCCCCTCAAAACCCTAAACCTAAAGACATCCGCCCCCTCTCTTCTTCTCCAAAACTCCAAAACACACACATCCATGGCAGCTCGTCCATGGCTGCCTTCGAACCAACGACCACCTCTGTCGCCTTCTTCAAACACACACACATGCACCAGCAGCTCCATAGCTGCCCTCATCCATCGAGCTCCAGTCGCAGCACCTCCAACACCATCGTCGAAACCATCCAAACAACCAGCGACACCAAACGACCAAACGACCCCTTCAATCGAACACCCTTCACCAATCCAGCCATATCGCCTCAAACGGCCCCAGTACCACCCCTTCATCGAGCTTCGTCTTCGTCGTCAAGCTCGAGCTCCCATGGAGGCTTTCTTTCTCGACGACCAGCGGCGACCACCAAACGACCACCCTTCACCAGTCGTTTGTTGCTGCTGCTTCTGCTTCGTCAACCACGAACAGCTCCAGCCACCGCCATCTTCCTCCTCACGCCAGTCACGAGCTTCACCATGAGCGACCTCATGTCGCAAGCTCCAGCCATCAACGACGCCATCAGCGAGCAGCTCCAGCAGTGACGTGAAGCATTCCACCTTCACCTCCATGGCGTGTTGCCCAGGAACGACCTTTTTCTTCATTACTAAGCAGCCATTTTCCAGTTTCTTCTTCATCCCATTTTTGCTGTACAAAACCATCAAAGTTCGAGCGAGAATCAGTGTCGACGAGTTACAGTGCGTCGTGGTTACCATTCAAACCCAGGTTCTTTGTTTGTATTAGAGAAGATTTGTGTTCATTTCTGTTTGAAGTTTGTTACTTTTCGAGTTTTTCAAGTGTGTTTATAATGTCGAGTGTTTATTTTAGTTTGAATCATTCATCTTCATTATAATGTTGTTTGATTTAGTTTGAGTTCAATTAATTATTGAGTTTAGTGATTTGAATCTACTTGCTCGTTATGTTCAATTTGTTACTGTTATTGAATCAAAAGTATGTTTTGTTAAAAATGTTGTTCAGTCAAAATGATTTCAGTTCTTCTTCGTCCCGTTTCTATTGTACGAAACCAGCAAAGTTCGAGCGAGAATCAGTGTCGATTTTGTCGAGTTACAGTGCGTCGAGGTTACCATTCGATCCCAGGTTCTTTGTTTGTATTAGAGAAGATTTGTGTTCATTTCTGTTTGAAGTTTGTTACTTTTCGAGTTTTTCAAGTGTGTTTATAATGTCGAGTGTTTATTTTAGTTTGAATCATTCATCTTCATTATAATGTTGTTTGATTTAGTTTGAGTTCAATTAATTATTGAGTTTAGTGATTTGAATCTACTTGCTCGTTATGTTCAATTTGTTACTGTTATTGAATCAAAAGTATGTTTTGTTAAAAATGTTGTTCAGTCAAAATGATTTCAGTTCTTCTTCGTCCCGTTTCTATTGTACGAAACCAGCAAAGTTCGAGCGAGAATCAGTGTCGATTTTGTCGAGTTACAGTGCGTCGAGGTTACCATTCGATCCCAGGTTCTTTGTTTGTATTAGAGAAGATTTGTGTTCATTTCTGTTTGAAGTTTGTTACTTTTCGAGTTTTTCAAGTGTGTTTAAAATGTCGAGTGTTTATTTTAGTTTGAATCATTCATCTTCATTATAATGTTGTTTGATTTAGTTTGAGTTCAATTAATTATTGAGTTTAGTGATTTGAATCTACTTGCTCGTTATGTTCAATTTGTTACTGTTATTGAATCTGAAAGTATGTTTTGTTAAAAATGTTGTTCAGTCAAAATGATTTCAGTTGTTTCTTTATTGTTCATCATTTGGTTTGGTTCCCTGAATCCTTAGTCTTTGTTTTGATGATACTTGACATAATCTGAGTTTCTAGCTTAAATTTATTAGTTGAATTTGATTAGGAATTTGGTTATAGCTGCTGTAATTAGATAATTAATTAGGAGGATTTGGATATAACTGATATGGTGTTGATACCGAATTGGTTATAGCCGATGAGGGTAGAACGGTAATTTCGATAGTGTCAGGGGCAATATGGGAAACGAGTCTTAATCTTGAGTGCTCTATCCACTAGGCATTAACAATATTAAAATAGTACATGGTGGGGGACAAGACATAAGTTAGTGGGGAGGTGATATATTTGTTTAATATAATGGGGGACAAGACACAAGATAGTGGGGAATAATTCTTTAGTTTAATATAGTGGGGGATAGGACACAAAATAGCGGGGAATAATTTATTTGTTTAAGGTAGTGGGGAACAAAGCATGCAATCATGGGAATATTTCGGGTTAGTGGTTCAAGACAAGAGTCTTGTTATAAATAGAGTCATTGGACACATTTTTAATAGAGGTTTTTTTTTGGGGGCGAACATTTCTGAAAAGGAAAAGGGTAAAAACATTTTTTTTCTAAAAATCTTAAGAGAGTGTTAGAGAGTTCAAAAAGAGAAAATAAAAGAAAAAATACTGTTTCATGGCATCTGTAGGAGTAACTCGAGTCTTGGTAGTGGACCTGATTCCTTTTTGATTGCTTTATTGGTTCAGTGGTCTACGAGTTCATTTCTGGGTTTAATACATGTTTGTTTGAGTTTGGTTTTTCCTCAAGTCTTTCTGGGTTTCGAATTTAGTTTGAATTGCTGCTGTTGGGTTGTGTTGCTATTACTACTGCTGCTGATTCTCATCTTCATCTTCTCTTGTTTCCAATACCAGGTACACGACTGTAATACTAGCTATTGCAAGCTGAAAATGTGAAAGCATGAATACATATGAAGAAAGGAACTTTGAAGTTTTAGTTTAGCTTTTTCCTTGTTTCTTTTATTGATTGTATTTAGGCTATTTCAGGTATTATCATTTTATAAATTTCTATCGCTTTGCATAACTAGGCATCTTATAGTGATGTACTAAATAGTACTCTGTTTTAGGTTCGGTTATTAGGTAGTATATGTTTAAGCGTGCTCCTTACCGTCAAACTGTTTAATAATTGGAATAAGAAGAAAATAACATAAGTTGGTCTTTAGTGAATCGGCTTGGCAAAACGGGTTAATTCACTAGCTATGAAGGTTTTAATATTGTCAACAGTAGGTTAATCGTGAACGGGTAGCTAAATTTATTTAAGGCGTGATTTGAGTTCAAACAAGACTAGATAATGTCTAAGTTTAATAAACTTTCTAATAAGCTTTAGTAATTATGGTTAAATCTAGTTTCAAATGGTTGTGAATAATTAATTCCAATAGTTTTTTTTATATAACAATGCGAGCTTCAATCTAGCTATATTTGATTTCTTTTGAATATTAGTTGTCGAATTTCTTATTTTATTTATAATTTTCGAATTTTTTTTTTAGTAAAATTCCTTTCCATTAATATTTGTCTTAATCTAGCAATTAGTATGTTACGTTTTCTTAATTTTTTGAAAGCTCCTAATTAATTAGGATTTTCTTTCTTTATTTTAGAGACTAATTTTAATAGAAAAATGTAGTCATTTTAGGATTGTCCATTTAAAAAATAAATGAGATGAGCCTCGCCTAGTAAAACGTATAGATTGCGGGGCCCTCACAAATGTATGTATTAATTACTTAGAACTCGGGATCGGCCGCTTAGCGAAATTCACGGCTTTTTCCAAAATAACCATGCGCTAGTCGTTTTAGGCACACATTTTAATAATCTTACCTTCTTAAACTCGGGTGTGCATTTCATGCGACCCAAATCCAAATCCCAAAACATTGAATAAAATGTGTTCCGGATTGCGGGTGCATTTCATGTGACGCAATCCAAAGACATGTTTTAAACGATGTTCACATTCTTAAAAAAAAATAATAATAAAAGCGGCTAAAAGTTAAAATTTGCACATAAGTTCATAATAGTATAAAAACCAGATATTTAAGCCAAATATGACAGTGGAGCGACCGTGCTAGAACCACGGAACTTGGGAATGCCTAACACTTTCTCCTAGGTTAACAGAATTCCTTATCCGGATTTCTGGTTCGCGGACTGTTAACAGAGTCATTCTTTTCCTCGATTCGGGATTAAATCGGTGACTTGGGACACCATAAATCTCCCAAGTGGCGACTCTGAACTAAATAAACAAATCCCATTTCGATTGTCCTTTAATTGGAAAAACTCCCTCTGTGCCCTTGCGGCGCGGGCGAAAAAGGAGGTGTGACATGGTGTTTATCCGAAAGGCTTATATGTTAAAAACTGATAAAAATAAGAATTTTTACCTTAAAAGTTAAATTGAGTAAACTTTGGTCAACATTTTGAATAAACGGACCCGGATTCGTGTTTCATCGGTCCCGGTGGATCCGTATGGTAAATTTGGGACCTGAGCGTATGCTCGGAATCGAATACCAAGGTCCCTAGCTCGAGATATGATTTTTTGTTGAAAATTGAATGTTTGAAAGTTTTATGATTTTAAGAATTTACTGATGTTTGGACTTGTTGATACCAGGTCCGTATTTTGATTTTGGTGCCCGGTATAGGTTCATTATTATATTTATGACTTGTCTGTGAAATTTTATGAGAAATGGAGTTAGTTTGACGTGATTTGGACGTCCGGTTGTGAAAATAGGGGTTTTAAAGCTTTCGTGAAAATTTCATTTGATTTGGTGTTTAATTCGTTGTTCTAGGTGTTATTTTGGCGATTTAATCGCGCGAGCAAGTTCGTTTGATGTTTTAGGACTTGTGTGAATGTTCGGTTTGGAGCCCCGAGGGCTCGGGTGAGTTTCAGATAGGCTACGGGATAATTTGAACTTAGAAAAATCTGGTGTTTTGGCTTCAGCTGGTGTTTGTTGTAAACTTCTATGCGATCGCGTATGTCCAACCGTGATCGCGAAATGTAAATTGGGACTGGGGAAGAAATACCTTACGCGAACGCGGAGTAATGGATGGACTACCCTTCGCAATCGTTGTTCTGTGCGAACACGATTCATGTATCGTGAACGCGGAGGCTGGGGGATAAGCCTACGCGAACGCGTAGGACAACTCGCGATTATGTAAGCCACTCGGGTTACTGCTCTTTGCGAATGCGGCAGTGTTTACGCGAACACGATGAACACTGTGGACAGTGATAAAACAGTCCCATTACGGGATTTTTGCAAGATATTTTCTTTCCCAATTTATTGGTAAGTGATTCTAACCTACTTTCTTTCAATTACCCATTATATTTCCTGAGTTTTTGAACCTAAAATCTTGAATTTTTATGGTGAAAATTGGGGGTTTAGATAGAATTAGGGATTTTTGTAAAATTGGAATATAGACCTCGAATTGAGGTCAGATTTCAAAATAAATTATATAATCGGGCTCGGGGGTGAATGGGTAAATAGATTTTGGTCCAAACCTTGGATTTTAACCTAGCGAACCTGGGGTCGATTTTTTAATTTTTGGGGAAAAGTTTGGGAAATCTAAATTTATGCATTGTAGTTGATTCTTTTAGCAATATTTGATGTTATTGAGTTAATTCTGACTAGATACGAGTTGTTTGGAGGAGGATTCTAAGGGAAATGCCCCGGTAGAACTTTGAATTGCCTCTAGAGTAAGGTAAGTGTTGTGTCTAACCTTGACTTGAGAGAATTAGGAACCCTCGGACTATGTGTTATGTGAATTCCATGTGAGCGATGTATATGTGAGGTGACTCCCCAGTTTCAGACTCCGACAGCCCAGCCAATTAGGGTAGTTCAGTCGGGTGTTGCGGCACAGGCCGGTGATGGATTAGCTATGTCTTCCGAGGCTTTATGGAGATTGGATAGGTTTACTAAGCTATTTCCAGTTCACTTCAGTGGTGCATCTTTAGGGGTCCCCAAGGACTATATTGACAGCTGTCATGAGATGCTATGGAACATGGGAATAGTGGAGACTAATGGGTCGATTTTACTGCATTTCAGTTGTCAGGTCCCACCAAAAAATGGTGGAGGGATTATATGTTAACCAGACCTGTTGGGTCGCTTGCTCTTACTTGGGTCCAGCTCTCTTAGCTATTTATTGAGAAGTTCATTCCTATTACTCAAAGAGAGCTACCGCAGGCAGTTCGAGCGCCTACAGTGGGGCAGTATAACCGTCAACAAGTATGAGACCATCGTTGTGGATTTAGCTCGTCATGATATTCTTCTGCTTCCTACTGAGAAAGGGAGTTGAGGAGGTTTATTGAGGGACTCGCTCATCCTATCAATGTGCAGATGGCCAAAGAGACCAGGAGTGAGATTTCTTTTCAGATGGTTGCCAATGTCGCCAGGCGGATCGAGGATGTTCTTTCACAAGAGAGAGGGCAGGGGGCAGATAAGAGGCCTCGTCATTCTGGCGGTTTTAGTGGTGCCTCATTTGGAGGCAAGGGTACTTTTGGTAGGGGCCATTCTCCCAGGCCATATCAGTCATTACTTCAGACATCCCATAGTGCTTCAGGGATTCGTGGTCCTTATGTGCCTCATTCTGGGCAGGCAGCCTATAGTGTACCGCCAGCTCCTATCAGTTCATCTTCTATTCTGAGTTACTATCGTGGTTATTCAGCCCGTTCGGTCCAGTCTCAGTTTCAGCAGCCACAACATCAGGATAGATGTTATGAGTGTGGTGGTTTTGGGCATATCAGGAGGACTTGTATGAGATTGTTGGGCGGCACGTCACAACAAAGTTCACGTGCCATTATTCCGGCACCGGTTGCATCACCGCTCGCTCAGCCAGCTAGAGGTAGTGGTTAGAGAGCTAGAGATAGAGGTCACACTACTAGAGGTAGAGGCCAGGCTGTTGGAGGTAGAGGTCAAGCCGCTAGAGGTGGAGGCCATCCAACAGGAGGCCGTCTTAGAGATGTAGTATAGAGTGGTGGGGCCAAGCTCTGATGCTATGCCTCCAGCCAGGCCTGAGGCTGAGTCATCTGACACGGTTATCACAAGTATGGTTTTAGATTGCAATAGAGATGCCTCAATTTTATTTGATCCGGGTTATACTTATTCATGCGCGTCGTCCTATTTTGCTTCAAATTTGGTTATGCCTCGTGATTCTTTGGGTGCTTCTATGTATGTGTCCACACTTGTGGGAGATGCTATTGTGGTATATCGTGTTTATCATTCGTGTGTGGTTACCATTGGGAGTCTTGAGACTATCGTAGATCTTCTACTTCTCGATATGGTTGATTTTGATGTCATTTTGGTTATGGATTGACTATCAACTTATCATGCTATATTGGAATGTCATGCCAATACGGTGACCTTATCCTTGCCGAGGTTGCCTCGATTAGAGTGGAGAGAGACTCCTGGCCATTCTACCAGCAGGGTTATCTCTTATGTGAAGGCTCGACATATAGTCGAGAAGGGGTGTCTAGATTATTTGGCTTATATCCGTGATTCTTCTGCGGAGGTTCCTTCCATCGATTCGGTACCAGTTGTTCGTGAGATTCCAGAGGTGTTTCCCACAGATCTGCCAGGGATGCCACCCGATAGAGATATTAATTTCTGCATTGATTTGGCCCCGGGCACTCAACCCATTTCTATTTTGCCTTACCGTATGGCCCCCCTAGAGTTGAAAGAATTGAAGAAACAATTGCAAGATTTGCTTAATAAGGGCTTCATTAGACCTAGTGTCTCTCCATGGGGTTCTCCCGTGTTGTTTGTGAAGAATAAGGATGGATCGATGAGGATGTGCATAGATTATCGGCAGTTGAACAAAGTTACCATCAAGAACAAGTATCCATAGCCAAGGATTGGTGACTTATTTGATCAGCTTCAGGGTGCTAAGATGTTTCCAAAGATCAATTTGAGGTCTGGCTGCCATCAGTTGAAGATTAAGGCATTTGATATCACTAAGATAGCTTTTCAGACTCGGTATAGGCATTATGAGTTTCTAGTGATGACAAATGCCCCAACAACGTTCATGGATTTGATGAATCAGGTGTTCAATTCCTAATTGGATTCCTTTGTGATTATATTTATATATGATATTTTGATCTACACCTGCAGTTGAGAGGAGCACGAGCAATATCTTAGGATCGCTTTTCAGACTCTGAGAGATAGCCAGTTATATGCTAAGTTTTCAAATGCGAGTTTTGGTTGAGATCAGTTGCCTTCTTGGGGCACGTTGTATCAACAGAGGGTATTCAGGTGGATCCTAAGAAGATTGAGGCAGTTCAGAACTGGCCTAGACCCACATCAGTTATAGAGATCCGGAGTTTGTTTAGATTGGCGGGTTATTACCGTTTTTTAGTGGAGGGGTTTTAATCTATAGTAGCCCCATTGACTAGGTTGACCCAGAAGGGTGCCCTCTTCAGATGGTCAGACGAGTGTGAGAAGAGCTTTCAGAAGCTCAAGACTGCTTTCACTACGGTGCCAGTGTTGGTGTTGGCCACAGCTTCTAGATCTTATACGATATATTGTGATGCATCTCGTATTGGACTTGGTGCGTTATTGATGCATAATGGCAAGGTAATTGCATATGCTTCACGACAGCTGAAGGTTTACGAGAACTATTACCATGTTCATGACTTAGAGTTGGCAGCCATTGTTCATGTGCTAAAGATTTGGAGGAACTATCTTTATGGCATGTCATGTGAGGTATTCACAGATCATCAGAGTTTACAATATTTGTTCAAGCTAAAGGAGCTCAATTTGAGGCAGAGAAGGTGGTTAGAGCTATTGAAAGACTATGATATCATCATCTTGTATCATCCTGGGAAGGCCAATATGGTGGCCGATTCTTTGAGTAGAAAGTCAGTGAGTATGGGCAGCCTTGCGTTCATTCTAGTTAGTGAGAGACCGCTTGCATTAGATGTTTAGGTTTTTGCCAATTAGTTTGTAAGGTTGGATGTTTCTGAGCCCAGTCGTGTTCTAGCTTGTACCGTTGCTCAGTCTTCATTTTTTGAGCGCATTAGGGAGAAGCAATATGATGACCCTTATTTGCTTGTCCTTAGGGACACACTACGGTACTGTCACGACTCAAATTCCACTAAGGGTCGTGATGGCGCTGGACACCTCTGTCAGGCAAGCCAACTACAATTTACTAGCAATCTCTCATTTTAAATTATTTTGAAATTATTTCCTTTAAACAAATAAATAATAAATAATAAACTCCGCTGTCTAAAAGAGGGTATCTTTACAAAATTTAACTACTAAAAAATCCCGTGATCATCTCAGAACCTGGTGTCACAAGTGCATGAGCATTTACTAGGGAATGAAATAAAATACAATAACTGTCCGGAATACAAGTGGACAGAAATGAAAATACAGTACAATACTCTGAAGGAGACTCTGCTGGCTACGAACGTCTCGATAAATGCAACTCACATAAGTCTCCGTATTAACCATGCCGCTATGCCACTAAGCCACTAGCACATATGAACCTGTGCAACAAAAATGCACAGCAAGTGTAGTATGAGTACGAAAACAACGTGTACCTAATGAGTATCCCGTCTAATCTTGAAGAAGTAGAGATGAGAGGTCGACTTTGATACTTACTAGTGGTCCAACGATAATAGAGTAAAATGTGAGGAGATCATGAAATTTTATTAAAACAACAATTATAATTCATAAAGCCAGATAACAGGTAAATAACTTCCCAAATAATAATGAATTTCCAAAGAATTTACTTTTCATTATCTTTATCAATTTATCTCCGGCCAGGAAAGGAGAAATGAGAACATTTTTAAATCCCAAGCAACAATACAATCATGTGCATATCATGCCGAGGTCGTACGCCCCGATCCAACATAAATATAAAATGTGCATTGCCGAGGGTCGAACGACGCGAACAATAGATGCATGTATTACCCCGCTCGTGAATCATCCATGCGACGCGGTCAACATAAAATAAACAAATACCCTGCTCGTGAATCATACATGCGACGCAAGTATACATAGAATCACATATTCAAACAGTTAATCAAGACTTCATTAGGGAACGACTATCTAAGGAAAATCCATTTCTCTTTTTAGAATTCAAGAAAATGAAGCTCAATCTTTTAGAAATTCACTTACTAATCCGATGTGATTTAAGCAATTCAAACCAACGATAGGATTACAAATATTACCAAGTACAACATGTTTTAGGGTCTTAGACTACCCGGACAATACATAATAGTAGCTACGCACGGACTCTCGTCACCTTGTGCGTACGTAGCCCCCATAAATAGGAGCACATAACTAATTAACTCACCTATGGGGACAATTCCCTCTTACAAGGTTATAAAGGAGACTCAACTCGCTCCGAAGATCCATAACCGGCATTTCCACGCCCTTCTGAAGACCCGAATCGATGCTAAATGCTCCAAAGCTAGCCAATAATTATGCAAATCTATTAATATATGATCAATTACTCATTACAGTCCAATTTATAGCAATTCCTAACCCCGATCGAAAAGTTGACAAAATTGCCCTCGGGCCCACGTGCCCGGATTCCGAAATTTTTTGAAGATAAAGTTTACCCATAACCTCACGAACCCAAATGTATAATTTATTCTCAATTTCATGCCCAAAATCATGGTCAAAGTCCAAGAATATCAATTTTCTAGGTTTTCCCTCTAGTCCCAAGTTTCTACAAATTTCATGCTCAACTCCGTACATAATCAATGTATTTAACTCAAGATAGGTGGGGTAGCTTACCTTATCGTTTGATGATGAAAATCCCCTCTTGAAACCGTCCAAGAATTGCCCAAGCTAAGAAATTATGAGAGAAAATGGCCAAATCCCGATTTTTAAAACACTCACTGCCTCCAGCCCTTTCCGCACCTACGGTCTCTTGACAGTTTCTGCGGTTCCGCAGGTGCGGACCAAACGCTGCTTCTGCGGTCCAGGGCTCCCAGCCTATTCCTCTTCTGTGTCCTCTCCTCTGTAGATGCGGTCTCGCATCTGCGGCGAAATGATCGCATCTGCGGTCCCAGATCTCCCCCACCAATTTCGCATCTGCGACCATAGGGCCGCTTCTGCGGCCCTAGTCTCGCAGGTGCGGTTACACCAGCAACCAGCAACTTCAGCATTTTCCAAAATTCTATTTTCGATCCGTTAACCACCCGGAATCCACCCGAGGCCCCCGCGACCCCAACCAATCATATCAACTGGTCCCAAAACACATTACAAACTTGCTCGAGGCCTCAAATCATATCAAACAACGCCAAAACCACGAATCGGCCTCCAATCCAAGCTTTATGAACTTTAGAATTTCAAACTTCTAGTTTCGATATTTAAACCTATCAAATCACATTCGATTGACCTCAAATTTTGCGCACAAGTCATATTTTCCATTACGGACCTGGTCCAACTTCTGGAATTGGAATCCGAACCCAATATCAAAAAGTCCACTTTCGGTCAAACTTCTCAAAAACCTTCAAGTTTCTATCTTTAGCCAAATGACTCCAAAATGGCCCACGGACCTCCGAATTCACTTCCGATCGCTCTCCCAACACCATAATCACCATAAGGAGCTATTCCCAGACTCGAAATCCCAAACGGACATTGATAACACTGAAATGCACTTCAAACCAAACTTATGAAATTCCTTCAAAATGCTAACTTCCACAATAGGCGCCAAAACGTTCACGAATCTTCCAAAACTCGATCCGGACATATGCCCAATCTGAAATCATCATACAAACCTGCTAGAACCTTTGAATCCCGATTCCGAGGTCGTTTACTCGAAAATCCAATCTTAGCTAATTCTTTCAACTTAAAGCTTCTGAAATGAGAATTCTCTTTCCAAATCAACTCCGAACTTCCCGAAATTCAATTCCGACCATGCGTATAAGTCATAATACCTGAAGTGAAGCTGCTCATGGCCTTAAACTGCTGAACGACATGCTAGAGCTCAAAACGACCGGTCGGGTCGTTACATTCTCTCCCACTTAAACATACGTTCGTCCTCGAACATGCTAAGAACTGCACTGGAGTTTCCCAAAATCACTGTTTAACACCTTGTGCACCTATACATGCTACCATAACTCAGTTGAGCACATTAGCTCGATCAATTCTGAAGATATTCCCTTTTGTTCAAGCAAATAAGCTTAGAGCCCATTTCCAACATCCGAAATTCTCTGCCAGGCCTACTTCCAATAAATGACCACCGTATCAATCACTACACGAGGTACAAGAACATGACTGCATGCCTTTGCTGAATTCTCACTATGTATCACATTATTCACAGGACCATAATAGCATTCTCTAATCATAATAATCAGCATTCCCCGAATCTGATGCTCACAACACACCTCAAGATATATATATATAAGTCTTGTTCCAACTCTCGCAATTCCGCCATAACAGAAGAGATGTGTAGAAATTCATAACCAACTGCCAAGTCAACAAATCATTGAGGCTACACTCCTGACAAGAACATTACTTCATTCTGAACCAAATAATGCCCTTTGCTCTTTAATATACTTCATACAATCCGATTGCACTGATCCTAGATCCAATAACCTTGCCTCACCCAGTACAAACTGCTCAGGAACAAGCCACCCCAGACATGACCAAAAGTCTCGTATGATGGCACAATGTGCCAATAAGCTACCAACTCGAACGTGATACACAAGGAAACCAAACTCTGGAAGGGACTACTCAACTCACGCTGCTAATATGGACTTTCCTTAGAAAATAGAAAACAAGACACACAAAAATTAGAATACAGAAAACTGTACGCAACATCATACTGTTGCGGCGTGCAACTCGATCCAAACAACATATCCATAGTGGCGTGCCACCCGATCCATACATAAATTTCACATAAGGAGATACACACCGAGCTAAATTGCTCATTACAACAAAATATCGAATATAGGTCCCAAGCACGCTAAGTGCATAATACCATCCTTGAGGGGACATAGAGCGCCATAAGCTAACAAACTCAAGCACAACTAAGGTGCGATATATGTTTTGAAGCTAAAGAGCCATCATGCTCACATATCACCATCGCTACGCGGTACCTCAATACATAAGAAAATTATCAATCCATTCACAACTCACACGGCACAATATATCATTACATGAAATAGCCGACGACGAAATAATACCCCACGTCTGAATACTCCTCCATAAGGAGCGCTATGCTGAAATGAACACATTCGACCTGATATAAGGCCCATATTCACATTTAAATACCATCCACAGACCTCAAGCTGATTCTGCTCGCACTGAACTAGGCTAATAACCTTTCAAAGGTCCATAATAACTCCCTTATTTCTCATAACACACAAGAACAACCATCTTAACATGAGTAATCCTCCACAGTCCACAACCCAATAGACCGAGTGCCCTCCAGGCATCAATTCTCAATTTAACGTCATCACCACAATCTTCATACTTGGTTTAACTCTTCAATCAATCAAGTGACTACATGCCACACTTATACAACATTCCTGTGGGGCACGCTACCACAACCCTTCCGTATTAGATAACAAGTCTGTACATCCAAACCACCGGCCGCACTAACGCTGAAAAGCGATCAAGAATCCTTAACCAGGATGTAAAGCCTGTTTCATAAAGCATCAATCTCATGTGACGTTGAGGACAATACCAACTTACTTTAGACATCAAAACTCCCTTCCTGCTCATCCGAGCCCATGACATCCTTATCAACACCGAACTACAGCCTTGATCCCTACTTAAATTTTCATACCACTTACTGCACCCATCATGCCAATATGCGATAGAACACGATTTTCATCATAACTCCATAACCACTAATTGGTTAACACTTCATCATATAAAACTTTTCACTTAACTCATTTTAGGAGAACCATAGCAACACATAGGTGAATTCCCATAAACGTGGAATATGCAAATCTTCAAGTAGTGGTCTAAGCCACCCTAGACCTTCCGGGATCCGCCTACACATAACATGCCATAACGGTGGAATACTTCTGAATAATATCAATTACGGTGGTCGACAAGCCTCATATGTACCGCCACAAATCACTTGCATAACTTGATCATGCTGAAGGAACTGATTACTACCACCAATATGCCAATTCAACTATGGCTAATCAATCTGTCTTCTTCCAATTTATCCTTGATTGCCTTAGAAATAATAATAACTCCATTCAACACATAAAACACCCCATCCACACTCATCCCGAGTGACCTTGAATCACGAAACCACGTTGTCTCCAATTCCACGAACTATTTCATACCTCCCAAATGTTACCCTGCAAGTCAAAACATCATAGAACATTTTGGGCCTCTTCTCATAAGCTTGCTACAAAAGCTTGATTCTTAACCATAACTATAGGCTAGAAATCATTAGGCACCACAATTTACCCCTTTGAATCTACTAGGACCGTTGTTGAGAGCCACCCACTCTGACTTGGCCCCGAATATAATTAACTCCATGAATATTCTAGAACATAAATACCCTCTCGACAAAGCACCTGGCAGAATCACTTCCCTTGAAAGCCGTATCTATACAAGGCATAAATCCTGACTCCTTCCCCAAGTCTGAACATGAGCCAATAAGGCCAACCATAGCACACCTTTAACAATTCCTTTGCTCAATTTACCACTTATGTTCTTTTCCCATAGCCGAAATAGCCCATCAATATGCTGATAACCAGAAACCTCGCAAGTAGTTAACCATGCAACCCAAT
Source organism: Nicotiana tabacum (assembly GCF_000715075.1). Taxonomy (NCBI): domain Eukaryota; kingdom Viridiplantae; phylum Streptophyta; class Magnoliopsida; order Solanales; family Solanaceae; genus Nicotiana; species Nicotiana tabacum. The sequence goes on along the minus strand of NC_134099.1, from coordinate 117,168,996 downwards.
CATAGGCGGTGGGACTCTCCCACTTAGCTTGAAGCCACTATTGCACAACTCTGGAATTAACCAGGATTCTTTATCTCTTATTGATATAGCCTTGTGCAATCAACCGTCAAAATTCTCGGAATATTTCTGTAAAACCCCTTTTTATACTCTGAATCATCAACCACATCCGCACGAGCGATCTCTTTGCTGTATAACCCATAGAATTCTTTGTAGAAGCATCGTCAACCATGCGACCGCTAACCTGCCCACAGGGAATAACCCACATGTGGAAATCACTTTCCGACATCTTCCAATGCTGCTGCATGGGTTACAATCACTTACGACATCAATAACCCATCGTGAGTACGAGCTCACTCTCTAGCTGCACAAGTCCATTCACCCCTCGTGGACATCAATTAGATGAATGACAACATCCTTCCAATTCAAAGTTATGGTGTATCCTTCTTCATTTCAAATAGCTCCTTTCTGTTATATCAAATCTCATGCCGCATAATAGTCCACACTTCAAATTAATCCGTAGGCCCTAATCAACAATCACTAAAATTTCCAAATCACTCCAAACTCTCCTTAATGTTTGTAGTTATCCTACCACCAGACCCATATACAACTCCGTTACTCTCCCACTTTGGTGAAACTCACCCCTTTAGTTGACTACTCGACCTTCGCTTCTTATAACTAGCTTTCTAGAAATTTTAACCACCGCCTGACACTCCCCACATGTACTTTTCTCATCCTCCGCTGCTCAATTGTTTCCTTAAATAAAATCTATCTTCACAGCACTTGAACCCTCAAATCACTACTAACCTTAAACTTTTCCGAATTTTTTTTTTCGAGCCGTCAGCATTAGAAACAGTGACTCAATCCTAAACAATTGTACCCCGCGATATCCAACAGTCATTTCTCGAATATTATTCCACAATATCCTACCCTAAGGGCGAATTACAGAAGACCATAACACCGGCGAACTTAACACATACAATCGAGGACGATGACATTACATTGTAGATAAAAATTCTTTATGCTCACAAATACCAAGTCTCATTACTTCATCCACCCAAATCTAAACATTCTTATTCTGATTGCCTTTCCCCTGCCGGGAAAAAAATACCGAATCAATAAATCATGCATTGAGTAAACCTCCCTTCAAGTCATTCACTGCCCCTGACATGTAGGCAAACATCCTACCATCATATCAATACTGCGGAAAAATCGTTCATAGCATCATGCCAACTTGTGCCTAGCCTTAAATTTCTCAGAAGTACCACTTCTAAGCTGAAACGACAGAATATCCTTCCACAAGGCGATGATAATAGCTCAGGCAATCCCGTAGAGAGAAACACCCCGCACCACATTCGTAGTGCCATTACAACTCTTCAATTCTCAATTTATAACCATCGGTTCGTGTCGCGTAAGATTGAGTAGGAAGGAGCAAGGGCATAAGCCTTGAGGAATCAAATCGCATGATGAGGAATCAAGAAGGGAAGTACTCCTAACAACCCCATAACCTCCCGAAGATAAATACAGACGTCTCTGTACCGATCCGCGAGACTCTACTAGACTTGCTCATGACTTGTGAGATATAAGGGAACCTAGTGCTATGATACCATGTTGTCACGACTCAAATTCCTCTAAGGGTTGTGATGGTATCGGACACCTCTGTCAGGCAAGCTAACTACAATTTACTAGTAATCTCTCATTTAAAATTATTTTGAAATCATTTCCTTTAAACAAATAAATAATAAATAATAAACTATGCTGGATAAAAGAGGGTGTCTTAACAAAATTTAACTACTGAAAAATTCCGTGATCATCCCAAAACCCGGTGTCACAAGTACATGAGCAATTTCTAGGGAATGAAATAAAATACAGTAATTGTCCGGAATACAAGTGGACAGAAATGAAAATACAGTACAATACTTTGAAGGAGACTCTACTGGCTACGGACGTCTCGATAAATGCAACTCACCTAAGTCTCCATATTAACCATGCTGCTACGCCCACTAGGCCACTAGAGATGCATGTGCATGTGCAACAAAAATGCACAACAAGTGTAGTATGAGTATGAAAACAACGTGTACCCAATGAGTATCCCGTCTAATCTCGAAGAAGTAGAGACGAGAGGTCGACTTCGACACTTACTAGTGGTCCAACGATAATATAGTAAAAATGTGAGGAGATCATGAAATTTTATTAAAACAACAATTATAATTCATAAAGCCAGATAGCAAGGTAAACAACTTCCCAAATAATAATAAATTTCCAAAGAATTTACTTTTCATTATCTTTATTAATTTATCGCCGGCCAGGAAAGGCAAATGAGAGCATTTATAAATCCCAAGAAATAATACAAGCATGCGCATATCATGCCGAGGTCGTACGGATCGATCTAACATAAATGTAAAATGTGCACCACCGAAGATCAAACGGAGCGAACCATAGATGCATATATTACCCCACTCGTGAATCATCCATGCGACGCGGTCAACATAAAATAAACAAACACCCTACTCGCGAATCATACATGCAACGCAGGTACACATAGAATCACATATTCAAACAGTTAATCAAGACTTCATTAGGGAACGACTATCCAAGGAAAATCTAATTCTCTTTTTACAATTCAAGAAAATGAAGCTCAATCTTTTAGAAATTCACTTACTAATCCGATGTGATTTAAGCAATTCAAACCGTCGATAGGATTACAAATATTTCCAAGTACAACATGCTTTTGGGTCCTAGACTACTCGGACAATAGCATAATAGTAGCTACGCACGGACTCTCGTCACCTCGTGCGTACATAGCCCCCACAAATAGGAGCACATAACAAATTAACTCACCTATGGGGATAATTCCCTCTTACAAGTTTAGAAAGGAGACTCACCTCGCTCCGAAGATCCATAATCGGCATTTCCACGCCCTTCTGAAGACCCTAATCAATGCTAAATGCTCCAAAGCTAGCCAATAATTATGCAAATCCATTAATATATGCTCAATTACTCATTACAATCTAATTTATAGCAATTCTTAACCCCGATCGAAAAGTTGACAAAATTGCCCTTGGGCCCACGTGGCTGGATTCCAAAAATTTTTGAAGATAAAGTTTACCCATAACCTCACGAACCCAAATATATAATTTATTCTTAATTTCATGCCCAAAATCGTGGTCAAATTTTAAGAATATTAATTTTCTAGGTTTTCCCTCTAACCCGATGTTTCTACAAATTTCATGCTCTACTCCGTACATAATCAATGTATTTAACTCAAGATAGGTGAGGGTAGCTTACCTTATCGTTTGATGATGAAAATCCCCTCTTGAAACCCTCCAAGGATCTCCCCAAGCTAAGAAAATATGAGAGAAAATGGCCAAATCCCGATTTTTTAAACACTCACTGCCTCCAGCCCTTTCCGCACCTGTGGTCTCTTGACTGCTTCTGCAGTTCCACAGGTACGGACCAAGCGCCGCTTCTGCGGTCTAGGGTTCCCATCCTATTCTGCTTAAATGACCGCATCTTCGGTCCCAGCTCTCCCCCACCAATTTAGTATCTGCGACCATAGAGCCGCTTTTGCAGCTCCGCACTTGCGGCCCTAGTCTCGCAGGTGCGGTTACACCAGCAAGCATCAACTTCAGCCTTTTCCAAAATTCCATTATCGATCCGTTAACCATCCGAAATCCACTCGAGGCCCCTGGGACCCCAACCAATCATACCAACCGGTCCCAAAACACATTACGGACTTGCTCGAGGCCTCAAGTCATATCAAAACAATGCTAAAAATATGAATCGACCTCCATTCCAAGCTTTATGAACTTTAAAATTTCAATCTACTTTCGATGTTTAAACCTATCAAATCACGTCTGACTGACCTCAAATTTTGTACATAAGTCATATTTGCCATTACGGACCTACTCTAACTTCCGGAAACAGAATCTGACCCCAATATCAAAAAGTCCACTTCCGGTCAAACTTCTCAAAAACCTTCAAGTTTCTATCTTTAGCCAAATAACTCCAAAATGGCCCACGGACCTCTGAATTCACTTCTGATCACTCTCCCAACACCAGAATCACCATACGGAGCTATTCCCAGACTCGAAATCCCAAACGGACATTGATAACACTAAAATGCACTTCAAACCAAACTTATGAAATTCCTTCAAAATGCTAACTTCCACAATAGGCGCCAAAACGTTCCCGAATCTTCCAAAACTCGATCCGGACATACGCCCAAGTCTGAAATCATCATACAAACCTGCTGGAACCATCGAATCCCGATTCCGAGGTCGTTTATTCGAAAATCCAATCTTAGCTAATTCATTAAACTTAAAGCTTCCGAAATGAGAATTTTCTTTCTAAATCAACTCTGAACTTCCCGAAATTCAATTCCGACCATGCGTACAAGTCATAATACATGAAGGGAAGCTGATCATAGCCTCAAACTGCTGAACGATGTGCTAGAGCTCAAAACAACTGGTCGGGTCGTTATAGGTACGAAGATGCCAAGCAGGTTACAATTGAAGATGATAGAGTTTTGAGTATGTAGGGTCGTATTTGTGTGCCTAATCTAGATGGACATCATGAGTTGATTCTTGAGGAGGCCTACAATTCCCAATATTCTATTCATCTAGGTGCCGCCAAGATGTATTTGGACTTGCGGAAGCATTATTGGTGGAGGAGGATGAAGAAGGATATAGTAGCATATGCAGTACGATGTCTAAATTATCAGCAAGTAAAGTGTGAGCATCAGGGACCTGGTGGTTTTCTTCATAAGATAGAGATTCCTAAGTGGAAGTGGGAGCGTATTACTATGGATTTCGTTGTTGGACTCGCACAGACTCAGAGGAAGTTCGATGTAGTTTGGGTCATAGTAGATAGGTTGACCGAGTTGAGCACATCATTTCATCCTCACACGGACAGATAGTGTGAGCGCACTATTCAAATTTTGGAGGATATTCTCCGCACTTGTGTTATTGAATTCAGAGGATTTTAGGATTAGTTCTTTCCACTCGGAGTTTGCCTACAACAACAGTTATCAGTCGAGCATCCAGATGGCTCCTTATGAGGTATTATAAAGTAGATGGTGTCGATCGCCGATTGGATAGTTTGAGCCGGGGGAGGCTCGATTATTAGGTACAGATTTGGTACAAGATGCCTTGGATAAGGTTAAAATAATTCAGGATAGACTTCGCACAGCTCAGTCCAGGCAGAAGAGTTGTGCCGAACGTAGGGTTCGTGTTGTTGCATTAATGATAGGAGAGAGAGTGTTTCTCCATGTGTCACCCATGAAGGGTGATATGAGGTTTGGAAAGAAGGGCAAGTTGAGCCCTAGGTACATCGGACATTTTGAGATTCTTCAGAGAGTGGGTGAGGTGGTTTACAAGCTTGCAATGCCACCTAGTTTGGTAGCAGTTCATCCGGTATTCCATGTGTCCATGCTCTGGAAGTACCACGGTGATCCATCTCAAGTGCTAGATTCCAGCTTTGTCTAGTTGTACAAGGATTTGACTTTTGAGGAAAAGCCAATGGCTATTCTAGCCCGGCAAGTTCGTTAGTTGAGATCCAAGAGTTATCCTTCAGTTCGAGTGCAGTGGAGAGGTCAGCCCATCGAGGCGGCTACTTGGGAGTTTGATTCAGAAATGCGGAGCAGATATCCCTACCTTTTCACCAGCACAAGTACTTTTCTATGTCCATTTGAGGACAAATGGTTATTTTAGAGTTGGAGAATGTGATGACCTGATAGGTCATATCATGATTTAGAACTAAATTCTGTGTTCCAAAGCCTTAAATATCTTATTTAAGCCTTCTTCGATTTGCGTGCACGATCCAGGTGTATCCAAAAGGCTTATATGTTAAAAACTGATAAAAATAAGAATTTTTACCTTAAAAGTTAAATTGAGTTAACTTTGGTCAACATTTTGAATAAACGGACCCGGATCCGTGTTTCATCGGTCTCGGTGGATCCGTATCATAAATTTGGGACCTGGGCATATGCCCGGAATCGAATACCATGGTACTTAGCTCGAGATATGATTTTTGTTAAAAATTGAAAGTCTGAAAGTTTTATGATTTTAAGAATTTACTTATGTTTGAACTTGTTGATACCGGGTCTGTATTTTGATTTTTATTCCCGATACAGGTCCATTATTATATTTATGACTTGTCTGTGAAATTTTGTGAGAAACGGAGTTAGTTTGACATGATTTCCGGTAGTGAAAATAGGAGTTTTAAAGTTTTCTTAAAAATTTCATTTGATTTGGTATTCAATTCATAGTTCTAGGTGTTATTTTGGCAATTTGATCATGCGAGCAAGTTCATATAATGTTTTAGAACTTGTGTGCATGTTTATTTTGGAGCCCCGGGGGCTCGGGTGAGTTTCGGGTAGGCTACGGGATGATTTGAACTTAGAAATATCTGGTGTTTTGGCTTCAGCTGGTGTCTGATGTAAACTTCTATCCGATCACGCATGTCCAATCACGATCGCGAATTGTAAATTGGAACTGGGGGAAAAATACCCTATGCAAATGCGAGGAACAGGACGCGATCGCGTAAGCCACTCGGGTTGCTGCTCTTCGCGAGCGCGACAGTGTTCACGCGAACGCGAAGAACACTGATGCCTAGTGATAAAACAGTCCCATTACGAGATTATTGCCATTCTTTCTAATTTTCAAAAGCTAGAAAGTCTAAAGACGATTTTTCTAAGATATTTTCTTCCCCAATTTGTTGAAAAGTGATTTTAACCTACTTTCTTTCAATTACCCATTATATTTCATGAGTTTTCAACCTAAAATCTAGGATTTTCATGGTGGAAATTGGGCGTTTGGGTAGAATTAGGAATTTTTGTAAAATTAAAATTTATACCTCGAATTGAGGTCGGATTTAAAAAAAATTACATAATCGGGCTCGGGGTGAATGGGTAAATGGATTTTGGTGCGGGCACGGGTCGATTTTTGACGTTTTGGGGAAAAGTTTAGGAATCTAAATTTATGCATTGTAGTTGATTCTTTAGCAATATTTGATGTTATTGTGGCTAGATATGAGTAGTTTGGAGGTGGATTTTAGGGGAAAGGCCGTGGTAAAGCTTTGAATTGACTGCGGAGTGAGGTAAGTGTTGTGTCCAACCTTGACTTGAGGGAATTAGGAACCCTTGGACTATGTTTTATGTGAAATCCATGTGGGTGGTGTATATGTGAGGTGGCGAGTGCTTATACACCGCCGAATTATCTGTTTTTCCTGATTTACCGCTTTCCCTTAATTGTTTCTTTTTCTGTCATAACTATTATATGCTCTAAATGCTTTCCATGCTTAACTGCTACCTGTTAATCAATATCTTCTCCTGTTAATGATATTATCTCTTTTCATAGTTTTACGAATCCCTGCTATTTGCTTAAATAGACTTGTTTGCACCTTCTAATTGTAAATTAATGGATTGGTCTCGATGTGTAGTATTACTTGTGTAGATTCTTATATTGTACAAGGTATCCTTTTTGTTTCAGTTTGATATTTATTTATCGTAAAGGTTTTTTGGTTGAACTATTGATTTGACTTTGTACATTGAGTGTTTAGTACTGATATAGTGAGATCGGGCTGCATGCCGCAACAAGTGTAATAAGTATGGATTGATATGGTAGAATAAAGGTGAATTCATATTGTACGGTGGGATAGGGTAGCACACCGCAACAGGTGCAATAAGGGTGTGGATTGATATGGTGAAATAAGTATGAATTACGATATTGACATTGATATATGGTGGGATCGGGTTGCGTGCCACAATATATATATATTAATTACTGTTGTTGATATTGTTACGGTGAAATAAGGGAGGATTTTGTGTTATCTGGTGGGATCAGGTTACGCGCCGTAACAACCTATATGTTTCCATTTCTTGAGCAGTGTTGGTTTCCGGTATTTGTATTTGATGTGCTAAATATTGGTAATTCTGGACGACGCTTGTTATTTCTTGAGGCTGCAGTTATTATTTTTAGTTGACTGTTTAATTCTGTTCAGTATAACTAACTCTACTAAGACCCTATTGTAAGCACGTGATTTTTGCCCTATATGAGAATTACTCCCAAAAAATTCAAAAATAAAATGATTTTTCTTTGGTGTACAATTTTGTGATATTTTGAAGAATTATTTGTATTTGTCTGTGCGTGTTTATTCGCTAAATTAATAAAAAATACAAAAATATGTCGCATTTTGCATGTAGGATTTAATTTTACAATTGTTAGTAATTAAAATTGTTTTACAAAAATTAAAAATTACAAAAATAGGCATCGTTTGCATTTTTAGCATTTAATGTCCAAATATACAATTTTATGCTTAATTAATACTTAATTGTGCGTTAATTGTTATTGGGAGTTAATTTGCGCCTTTATAACTTAATTTAGTTCTTAATAATAGTTTAAGTATTTTTATAATTTAGTTTTAGAAAAATAAAAGAAGAAAAGAGAGCGAAAATATAAAGAAAGTCGGAATTGGGCCTCTTCTTCAATTTCAAGCTATAGGCCCAAAAAATGGCCCAATCTTCCCTACGACCCAGTCCATTTCGAACTGGGTCGACCCAGTCCATTAACCCAACACCCCTTCTTCATTTTTGTCCAACACAAAACAAAACCAAAAAAAAAATAAAAAAATAAAAAGTGAATTATCACTATTAATAGTTTTATTTTTGTTTTTTTTATATATAAAAAAATCCGAAAATATTTTATTTTATTTATTATTTTTATTTAAAAATATATATATATATATATATATATATATATATATATATATATATATATATATATATATAATATATATATATATATATATATATATAGTAATTTCGGAAATGATTTTTAAAAAAAAAAGTAAAAGAATGTAGAAAATTTAAAAAAAAAAGTAAAAAGTTTTAAAAAATTTAAAAGTAAAAGAAGGTTGGAATTAAAAAATAAATATAAAGATATCTGAAAATTTAAAAAATTTAAAGTAATTGAAAGTAGCATTTTTAAAAGAAAAAGAAAAGATAGTGGTTTATTTTTTAAAGAAAAGTTAAATAAAGTGAGATTCTCTTTTAAAAAAAATAAAAAGTGGGATTTTAAATAAGATAAAGTAATTAAAGTTGGAATTTTAAAAATAAAAGTAAATAAAGGTGGGATTTTTTTTTCTAAAAAAATAAAAGCAATTTGTAAGTGGGATTTCTTTTAATTAAAAAAATAATAAAATAATAAAAAACAAATCTGAAAATTTCGAAAATTTTGCTATAAATAGAAGAGAAAATTTAAGAAGAAGGGTGGAAAAAAAGAGAGGAAAAACTAGATAGAGAGAAGAAAAAAAGAGGGGGCGGAGTGAGAAATATACACCCGATATACATTCTGTATACACTGAATATACAGGGGCAGAATTCATTTTGGAGAGTTTTGAAGTTGAAAAAAAATAGTTACTGCTTCATTGCCTCGCTTAAGATCTGAAATAGTCAGAACCTTCCTGCCTTTTACTTCTTCACTATACTTGGAGTCGTTTATAGTCTCCTGGGTTTTCTGCTATTCCTACTGTACTGGTTTGCGATGTTGCTGAATCTGCTGTTGCTGTGTTACTACTGCTGCTGACTTCTCCTTCTTTTGTTCTTGTACTGCTGTTTCCAGGTACACATTTGTACAATCTCGGCTTGAAGCAAAAAATGAAATATTAATCAGGCTTTGTTCCTGTTGAATTCCTCCTGTTTAGATTTGTGGTTGAATATAATTTTTCTTTCTTCGTATAAAGATGTAGTTGAATGATTAATGAATAATGAGGTTGCATATGTATACTTTCTTCATCTAATAATGTTAGTTTAAATTACGGAGAATAATTATTCTGTTTTGATATTATGGTCAATCTCATGTTCTAGTATTATTGAATAACAGAATATAAAATGAAAGCAGTTTTTCTTTGTACAAACTCGATCGCAATTTTCCATTCGCATTAGCCGTAAACTAATAACTAATAAGTTACGTTTTTCAGCATGTAAATAATTAAGAGATTTTCTTTTAGTTTAGAGACGAACTTAATAGAAAATATAGTCATTGTAGGTTTATCCTGTAAAAATAAAAATGAGACGAGCCTCGCCAAATAAAACGTATAGATTGCGGGGCCCTCACAAAATGTATGGTTTAATTAGAATTCGGAAGGACCGTTTAGCGAATTTCACGGTCTTCCCCAAAATAATAACGCGATAGTCTCTTTAGGCGCGTGTTTAATATTTTACTTTCTTAAGCCTGGGTGTGCATTTCATGTGACCCGAATCCAAATCCCAAAACATCAAATAAAACGTGTTCCGGATTGTGGGTGCATTTCATGTAACGCAGTCCAAAGACGTGTTTTAAGCGATGTTCATATTTCTTTTAAAAACAATAATAATAAAGCGGTTAAAAGATAAAATTTGCACATAAGTTCATATTTGTATAAAATCAGACAATCAAGCCGAATATAACAGTTGAGCGACCGTGCTAGAACCACGGAACTCGGGAATGCCTAACACCTTCTCCCGTGTTAACAGAATTCCTTATCCGGATTTCTGGTACGCAGACTGTAATATGGAGTCATTCTTTTCCTCGATTCGGGATTAAAATTGGTGACTTGGGACACCCTAAATCTCCCAAGTGGCGACTCTGAAATAAATAAACCAATCCCGTCTCGATTGTCCTTTAATTGGAAAAACTCCCTTGCACCCTCGCGGGTGCGGAAAAAGGAGGTGTGACAGCCCTGGCGACTCTGCTGGGGACTTGGCCCAGAACCACTGGTTCAGGGTTAGAAATTCGAGCTTAAAATAACTGTTATAGTTGGCTTTATTTATTATCTGATTTTTACATGTTTATGCTTAATATGCTAAATGATGCTTTTACCGCTTTAATATTATCTGAATTGTGTATAAAACTGCTACGAAACTCTTCTTCTTTCTGAGTCTTCTAAATTTATGGTGTACACGTGCGCGTGACCCACCTTTCTGTTAGAAGTCATACCAAATAAGACGAAGTTGGGACAAGTAACTAGGCCGGGCAGACTTTCGTGCTCCCGGTACGTTGCCCCCATTTCGGCTCAAGCTGTCCACTTGGGTAAGTCAGGGCTAGAACAATATGCCTCAGGTTTTTTTTCACTTAGAATAACTCAGTTTCATGCCGGATCCCTAGTAGGAACGTTTGTTTGCATCACGTGCATTTGACTTTGGAGGCTCAACACAGGGGTTGGGTCTGTCTAGGACAGGTGTACCAAAAAATGAAAATGACCATCCTGATGCATCTTACTTGCTGCTATTTGCGCATTTATTTGATTCGGACTTTTGTGTTGACTGACTTTTGAATATCAGGAATAATATTTGAAATTGAAAAAAATAGCGGTTAGGGAATTGATTGTTTATTTTTGGAAAAAAAAAACAATGCCCAAATAACTGTCAAAACTCTGCCGAAATTTTGAGAAAATGAAAAAAAATATTTTATTAGTTTGTTTTATTAAAAGCAAAGGAAAAATAGAAAGAAAAAAAAAAGAGTCGTTGTTCTGTCTTGTTTTTAAAAAAGAAAGAAGAGAGAGGAAGCAGCGGTAGTTGATTCAGGAATTTGGTCAGGACCCAGAGGTTCACCGCCTTACTATAATCAACAACGACCTTGCCAATCAACTTACCACCACAATTCATCCCAACACTACTATCACCCTTCGGAGCCTCATTCTTCTATTAACCAAGCCCAAACATACACTCAGCCTCCGGTTCGCTCGCAATGGCGCGCACCGGCTCCCCAGAACACACATACACCACTGCAAAACACCTATTCACCACCAAGAGCCTACAAGAACCCTCCAGGGGTAGGTTTCCGGGGAAATCAGGCTTTTAGAAATGAAAAAATACAAAGAACATTCACTGAGTTGGGGGAAACCTATACTGCCGTGTTCCACAAATTAAGGCAGTTAGGCTTGTTGAGTCCTGTTGAGCTTAGATTGCCAAATCCCCTTCCCAAAAATATGGACCACTCGGTAAGCTGTGAGTATTGTTCGGGGGCTCCCGGACATGATACCGAGAAATGTTGGAAGTTGAAACATGCAGTACAGAATCTTATTGACACCAACAAGATTGAGGTTCAGACACCAGAGGCACCCAACATCAATCAGAACCTGTTGCCAGCACACCTTGAAACCCACATGATTGAGCTAATGCACGAAGGAGGGAAGCCAAAGAAACCCTCACAAACAGTGATGATGATCCGTGTCGGTTCAAAAGAAATGTTAACCAGTGGAAAAGCGGTGGTATAGTTGGAAAAGGTGGATGCCAAGCCAATTATGGTGTTGGGAAAAGGGTCCAACGAGGCAGATGTGCAGTTTGTGGGGTTGAAAGCAAAAATCAACAATTGAATGGCTACTCCTCTTCCTATACGAAGGGAGTCTTGGTAGTGCGCTCTGATTTTCTTTTTGTTGTCTGGATTATTCCAGGGTTGTAATCCAGATCTTTCCTGTGCTCGCCAAAGTGTGAAACCTTGCTATCCCGTATTTTAATAAAGTGAAAGTTTTTTTTCTTTTCTCATTCCTTATTTTGTTTTAATTTTTCTCCTTATTTTTCTCTTCTGAACAGTTCTCTTTCTACTGGTTCTAATGACATGGCATGCACGACGGATCTTCAACCTAGTCTAAAAAAAAATCAATCTGATTTCGAACTTATAGTACAAGATTGTGATGATAAGTCGGAATACGATAAGGATGAAGCCTTCGAAGAAATTAACAGAGAGTTGAGCCAATTTGAAGAAAAAAAAAAGCCCAACTCAAATGACACGAAAGTCGTCAATCTAGGGGATGCGGATGACATCAGGGAAGCTAAGATAAGCATCCACATGGAACCAAACATCAGGGAAGAACTAATCAAAGCACTTACTGAATTCAAAACATTTTGCATGGTCATACGACGACATGCCGGGCTTAAGCACCAATTTAGTGGTTCAAAAATTGCCCACTGACCCGGCATTATCCCCCGTCCAGCAAAATTGAGGAAGTTCAAAACCAACGTGAGTGGGAAGATTAAGGAAGAAGTGACCAAACAGCTGAATACTAAGGTTATTCGGGCCGCTCGATATCCTGATTGGTGGGCTAATGTGGTGCCAATGAAAAAAATAATAATAATAATAATAAGAAGAAGACGGAAAATCCGAGGTGTGTGTTGATTATCGCAATCTAAACAGAGCAAGCCCGATGACGCTTTATGATCAACAGATATCGAAGGGAAATGCGTCGACATGGCTATCAATTCTGACGCAGTTAAGAGATATTATGATTTCTGGTAATTATAATTGTTGTTTGTTTGTACTTAGCATTTATTAGAGAATGAAATGACGGAGGCAATTCTTTCTTCTATCCAAACACTTTGACCTTTTCTTCCCCTTTTGAGCCTTATTTACTCTTTCATACCCCTCTTTTGGAATCAGTAATGAAAACGAAAAAAGTAATGATAATAAGAACAAAAGAAAAGTCAAAAAAAAAGAAAAAAAAAATTGGGAACTACGTTTGACCTGATTCCTCAAAGAAGGATACGTAGGCGCCTCACGGCTCGGTCATAGTGTAACATAGTGTGCATAAGGTAACATAGTGTGACAAAATAAAAATCCCCGAGCAAGAAAAACTGGGGCAGAAGTTGGCGCTTGTAATTTTGTCAAGAAAGTTTGATTCCAAGAGTTGTACTATTTTACCCCTAAAAATTATTTTTGAACTTTGGATACCCCCTTCTCCTTTCAGCCATACACAAAAACCCCTATTGATGTCCAAAAAAGACCTCCCGATCAGTATCTGAGAATTGCTAAGTCAATTCAAATGGAAGTCGGGAATAACACTCTGATCCCCAGCAAAGAAGAAGATCATAAGCTGGAAATGAATTGATAGCCGAAAGAATCCCCAACAGAGAGAGTCATATCGGCAACACTCCAATCCCCAGCTAAAAAATAAAATAAAATGAGAAAGTCTTATCGGTGAAAACCTTCAGAGGCACCATAAGGCGACGGGAGTTGAGAGAAATGAGAGAGTCTTATTAGTGAAAACTCCTCGAAGGGCACTATGAGGCGACAAGACAAGATTGGCGGGAAGGATCCGCATTTGGCAAAGAGTTGAGTGCCTGTTTATCCCCAGCAACATGAGGCCGTCTGGAAGGTTGATTGATACAAATAGACTGGGTTGATTAATCCGGAATGCGCGATATGATCGTTGGAATCGGTTATATCATTCAGATAAGTTCTTTTCTTTACTTTTCCCTAGCATTTGTTCAGAAAGACTTCTTCTTTTTCTATTTTTTGAAATCATCACTTTTTCATTTCTTGGTTTAAAAGACTTTACCTTCCCAGCAGTTTGTTTTTGAAAAGGATTTTCAGAGCTTACTACCAGTTGCCAAAATGATGCAAAGCAAAATGCGAATAGGACATGCCAAAGATAAGGCAATAAAGAGAAAAGAAGTTGGTCGCAAGACCAAATGATGAAAGGGGCCTAGATCCCAATAGAACCAAATTTCCAAGGGAAGTTAGAGAAAAACAGGAAAACAACAGTTGAGAAAATTGTGGACCTAATTCCAAGAGGGCCCCTGGCAGATCATCGAGATGTAGGAGCATCCCCGACAGATTTTCGACCAAGTTCCAAGAGGGTCGGACAACATAGAGTGGGGAAGGGAGAAAGGGAAAAACCATCCCAGTAGGAGTATCATAACCAACCACCGGGGTTTTAAACTAACAAATTTTGTTTGGTTTGAAACAGGTAAAGGGAATGGCAGTGAAGACCATAAGGGAAAATGCAAACTGGGGAAGAAAATTTTCTTTCAGTTAGAAAATTTTCTGGAAATCAGGTACCCATTTGGGGAAGAATAAAGATAGCACCAAGGAAGTGGTCTTTGAACCAGGGTTGCCCCCAACATAATAAGCTTCCAATGGAGGAAGTTGATCCCCAGCAGATAGAACAAAGGGATGACATTTGTGCTCAGAAAAGCAAAGAGCCATTATCCTCCCCAGCAGCTTCCAGAAGAATGAAGCATCGATTTGAAGGGATAAAATTCCCCAGAAGCGTTATCCTCAACAACGTTATCCCAAGAAGATAACACTTTTATCCCCAGCAGTGTTAAGAAAAAAAAATTAAATTTGAAGGAGGGAAAGAAAGGAGACTCCCCCAGTGGTATTATCCCCAACAGTCAGGCGTCCACCTAGAGAACAAGGATGAGTAATGGAAGTATTAGCAATCAGGCGTCCACCTGGAGAACAAGGAAGAGCAATGAAAGAAACATCAATCAGGCATCCACCTGGAGAACAAGGAAGAGAAATGGAAGTATTAGCAGTCAGGCGTCCACCTGGAGAACAAGGAAGAACAGTTGAAGTATTAGTAATCAGGCATCCACCTGGAGAACAAGGAAGAACAGTTGAAATATCAGAAGTCAGGCGTCCACCTAGAGAACAAGGAAAAGCACCAAAACTGGGGCAGAAGATTTTCTGCCATTGTCGAAAATTTTCTCGGAGGAACGAGGAAATCAATTCAAGTTTTAAGAGATAGCAAGACAACACAATTCGAAGAAAAACAGTCGGAGGTAAGACAATTTCAAGATTTTGAAAATGGGATCATCCGCCCTCGAATAGGATATTTTGGGTTCATCCGCCCTCGAATAGGATATAATGGGTTCATCCGCCCTCGAATAGGATATATTGGGTTCATTCGCCCTCGAATAGGATATTTTGGGTTCATCCGCCCTCGAATAGGATATTTTGGGTTCATCCGCCCTCGAATAGGATATAATGGGTTCATCCGCCCTCGAATAGGATATAATGGGATCATCCGCCCTCGAATAGGATATTTTGGGTTCATCCGCCCTCGAATAGGATATTTTGGGATCATCCGCCCTCGAATAGGATATTTTGGGTTCATCCGCCCTCGAATAGGATATTTTGGGTTCATCCGCCCTCGAATAGGATATAATGGGTTCATCCGCCCTCGAATAGGATATAATGGGATCATCCGCCCTCGAATAGGATATTTTAGGTTCATCCGCCCTCGAATAGGATATTTTGGGTTCATCCGCCCTCGAATAGGATATTTTGGGTTCATCCGCCCTCGAATAGGATATTTTGGGTTCATCCGCCCTCGAATAGGATATTTTGGGTTCATCCGCCCTCGAATAGGATATTTTGGGTTCATCCACCCTCGAATAGGATATTTTGGGTTCATCCGCCCTCGAATAGGATATTTTGGGTTCATCCGCCCTCGAATAGGATATTTTGGGTTCATCCGCCCTCGAATAGGATATTTTGGGTTCATCCGCCCTCGAATAGGATATAATGGGTTCATCCGCCTTCGAATAGGATATAATGGGATCATCCGCCCTCGAATAGGATATTTTGGGTTCATCCGCCCTCGAATAAGATATTTTGGGTTCAACCGGCCTCGAATAGGATATTTTGGGTTCATCCGCCCTCGAATAGGATATTTTGGGTTCATCCGCCCTCGAATAGGATATTTTGGGTTCATCCGCCCTCGAATAGGATATTTTGGATTCATCCGCCCTCGAATAGGATATTTTGGGTTCATCCGCCCTCGAATAGGATATTTTGGGTTCATCCGCCCTCGAATAGGATATTTTGGGTTCATCCGCCCTCGAATAGGATATTTTGGGTTCATCCGCCCTCGAATAGGATATAATGGGTTCATCCGCCCTCGAATAGGATATTTTGGGTTCATCCACCCTCGAATAGGATATAATGGGTTCATCCGCCCTCGAATAGGATATAATGGGATCATCCGCCCTCGAATAGGATATTTTAGGTTCATCCGCCCTCGAATAGGATATTTTGGGTTCATCCGCCCTCGAATAGGATATTTTGGGTTCATCCGCCCTCGAATAGGATATTTTGGGTTCATCCGCCCTCGAATAGGATATAATGGGTTCATCCGCCCTCGAATAGGATATAATGGGTTCATCCGCCCTCGAATAGGATATAATGGGTTCATCCGCCCACGAATAGGATATAATGGGTTCATCCGCCCTCGAATAGGATATTTTGGGTTCATCCGCCCTCGAATAGGATATTTTGGGTTCATCCGCCCTCGAATAGGATATATGGGTTCATCCGCCCTCGAATAGGATATTTTGGGTTCATCCGCCCTCGAATAGGATATTTTGGGTTCATCCGCCCTCGAATAGGATATTTGGGTTCATCCGCCCTCGAATAGGATATTTTGGGTTCATCCGCCCTCGAATAGGATATTTTGGGTTCATCCGCCCTCGAATAGGATATTTGGGTTCATCCGCCCTCGAATAGGATATTTGGGTTCATCCGCCCTCGAATAGGATATTTGGGTTCATCCGCCCTCGAATAGGATATTTTGGGTTCATCCACCCTCGAATAGGATATTTTGGGTTCATCCGCCCTCGAACAGGATATTTTGGGTTCATCCGCCCTCGAACAGGATATTTGGGTTCATCCGCCCTCGAATAGGATATTTCGGGTTCATCCGCCCTCGAATAGGATTTTATTTTTTAAAGTTGTTGAAATCAGGAGCCCCCTCTGAAGAACAGAATGACGATGTATTGGTTGAAGAGAGGAATGACATTCATTTTTAAAGTTGTTGTTGAAGTTGGGAGCCCGCCCATAGAACAGAGGCATACATTTCAGTCTTTAATTTTCAAGCATTGAACTTGGGAGCCCGCCCAGATAACAGAGGCATACATTTCAAGTCTTTAATTTTCAAGTATTAAAATTGGGAGCCCGCCCAGATAACAGAGGCATACATTTCAAAATCAAGTCAGAGGACAATAAAACAAAGGGTTACAATAGGAATCCCCAGCAGGAAACAATAAAATTCCCCGGCACCGGGAAACAGAAGGTTGCAACAAGAGGTCACAGTACAAACTCAAGTACATGTGTCAAAAGAAGTAAAGCACCGAAAGAAATGCAAGCAGACAAGGAAGCAAGGCAACAAAAACAAATTGTACTCTAGCCTAGCTTCTTGTTTTTTTAAGCACGGTGTAACAAGGAGATCGGTAAGCAGTAGTAATAACATGCAACAACAGTAACATTGCAGTCCAACGGTAGTCCCAGCTACCAAAATTTCTCGAACTACATTGACCTGATTCCTGTTTAGCCCAGGATATGTAGGAAACCTTTGAAGCAAAGGTTCGGTCAAATCTTTTTCAAAAAAATGCTTCAACGGAGTACTCGGATGGGCAAAAATCGCTCGCTTTATCTTTGCACGAAAACCCTTCGTGTCTCCGGGCAAAGAGGGGCAGCTGTAAGCACGTGATTTTTGCCCTATATGAGAATTACTCCCAAAAAATTCAAAAATAAAATGATTTTTCTTTGGTGTACAATTTTGTGATATTTTGAAGAATTATTTGTATTTGTCTGTGCGTGTTTATTCGCTAAATTAATAAAAAAATACAAAAATATGTCGCATTTTGCATGTAGGATTTAATTTTACAATTGTTAGTAATTAAAATTGTTTTACAAAAATTAAAAATTACAAAAATAGGCATCGTTTGCATTTTTAGCATTTAATGTCCAAATATACAATTTTATGCTTAATTAATACTTAATTGTGCGTTAATTGTTATTGGGAGTTAATTTGCGCCTTTATAACTTAATTTAGTTCTTAATAATAGTTTAAGTATTTTTATAATTTAGTTTTAGAAAAATAAAAGAAGAAAAGAGAGCGAAAATATAAAGAAAGTCGGAATTGGGCCTCTTCTTCAATTTCAAGCTATAGGCCCAAAAAATGGCCCAATCTTCCCTACGACCCAGTCCATTTCGAACTGGGTCGACCCAGTCCATTAACCCAACACCCCTTCTTCATTTTTGTCCAACACAAAACAAAACCAAAAAAAAATAAAAAAATAAAAAGTGAATTATCACTATTAATAGTTTTATTTTTGTTTTTTTTATATATAAAAAAATCCGAAAATATTTTATTTTATTTATTATTTTTATTTTAAAAAAAATATATATATATATATATATAAATATATATATATATAGTAATTTCGGAAATGATTTTAAAAAAAATAAAAAAAAGTAAAAGAATGTAGAAAATTTTAAAAAAAAGTAAAAAGTTTTAAAAAATTTAAAAGTAAAAGAAGGTTGGAATTAAAAAATAAATATAAAGATATCTGAAAATTTAAAAAATTTAAAGTAATTGAAAGTAGCATTTTTAAAAGAAAAAGAAAAGATAGTGGTTTATTTTTTAAAGAAAAGTTAAATAAAGTGAGATTCTCTTTTAAAAAAAATAAAAAGTGGGATTTTAAATAAGATAAAGTAATTAAAGTTGGAATTTTAAAAATAAAAGTAAATAAAGGTGGGATTTCTTTTTCTAAAAAAATAAAAGCAATTTGTAAGTGGGATTTCTTTTAATTAAAAAAATAATAAAATAATAAAAAACAAATATGAAAATTTCGAAAATTTTGCTATAAATAGAAGAGAAAATTTAAGAAGAAGGGTGGAAAAAAAGAGAGGAAAAACTAGATAGAGAGAAGAAAAAAAGAGGGGGCGGAGTGAGAAGTATACACCCGATATACATTCTGTATACACTGAATATACAGGGGCAGAATTCATTTTGGAGAGTTTTGAAGTTGAAAAAAAATAGTTACTGCTTCATTGCCTCGCTTAAGATCTGAAATAGTCAGAACCTTCCTGCCTTTTACTTCTTCACTATACTTGGAGTCGTTTATAGTCTCCTGGGTTTTCTGCTATTCCTACTGTACTGGTTTGCGATGTTGCTGAATCTGCTGTTGCTGTGTTACTACTGCTGCTGACTTCTCCTTCTTTTGTTCTTGTACTGCTGTTTCCAGGTACACATTTGTACAATCTCGGCTTGAAGCAAAAAATAAAATATTAATCAGGCTTTGTTCCTGTTGAATTCCTCCTGTTTAGATTTGTGGTTGAATATAATTTTTCTTTCTTCGTATAAAGATGTAGTTGAATGATTAATGAATAATGAGGTTGCATATGTATACTTTCTTCATCTAATAATGTTAGTTTAAATTACGGAGAATAATTATTCTGTTTTGATATTATGGTCAATCTCATGTTCTAGTATTATTGAATAACAGAATATAAAATGAAAGCAGTTTTTCTTTGTACAAACTCGATCGCAATTTTCCATTCGCATTAGCCGTAAACTAATAACTAATAAGTTACGTTTTTCAGCATGTAAATAATTAAGAGATTTTCTTTTAGTTTAGAGACGAACTTAATAGAAAATATAGTCATTGTAGGTTTATCCTGTAAAAATAAAAATGAGACGAGCCTCGCCAAATAAAACGTATAGATTGCGGGGCCCTCACAAAATGTATGGTTTAATTAGAATTCGGAAGGACCGTTTAGCGAATTTCACGGTCTTCCCCAAAATAATAACGCGATAGTCTCTTTAGGCGCGTGTTTAATATTTTACTTTCTTAAGCCTGGGTGTGCATTTCATGTGACCCGAATCCAAATCCCAAAACATCAAATAAAACGTGTTCCGGATTGTGGGTGCATTTCATGTAACGCAGTCCAAAGACGTGTTTTAAGCGATGTTCATATTTCTTTTAAAAACAATAATAATAAAGCGGTTAAAAGATAAAATTTGCACATAAGTTCATATTTGTATAAAATCAGACAATCAAGCCGAATATAACAGTTGAGCGACCGTGCTAGAACCACGGAACTCGGGAATGCCTAACACCTTCTCCCGTGTTAACAGAATTCCTTATCCGGATTTCTGGTACGCAGACTGTAATATGGAGTCATTCTTTTCCTCGATTCGGGATTAAAATTGGTGACTTGGGACACCCTAAATCTCCCAAGTGGCGACTCTGAAATAAATAAACCAATCCCGTCTCGATTGTCCTTTAATTGGAAAAACTCCCTTGCACCCTCGCGGGTGCGGAAAAAGGAGGTGTGACAGCCCTGGCGACTCTGCTGGGGACTTGGCCCAGAACCACTGGTTCAGGGTTAGAAATTCGAGCTTAAAATAACTGTTATAGTTGGCTTTATTTATTATCTGATTTTTACATGTTTATGCTTAATATGCTAAATGATGCTTTTACCGCTTTAATATTATCTGAATTGTGTATAAAACTGCTACGAAACTCTTCTTCTTTCTGAGTCTTCTAAATTTATGGTGTACACGTGCGCGTGACCCACCTTTCTGTTAGAAGTCATACCAAATAAGACGAAGTTGGGACAAGTAACTAGGCCGGGCAGACTTTCGTGCTCCCGGTACGTTGCCCCCATTTCGGCTCAAGCTGTCCACTTGGGTAAGTCAGGGCTAGAACAATATGCCTCAGGTTTTTTTCACTTAGAATAACTCAGTTTCATGCCGGATCCCTAGTAGGAACGTTTGTTTGCATCACGTGCATTTGACTTTGGAGGCTCAACACAGGGGTTGGGTCTGTCTAGGACAGGTGTACCAAAAAATGAAAATGACCATCCTGATGCATCTTACTTGCTGCTATTTGCGCATTTATTTGATTCGGACTTTTGTGTTGACTGACTTTTGAATATCAGGAATAATATTTGAAATTGAAAAAAATAGCGGTTAGGGAATTGATTGTTTATTTTTGGAAAAAAAAACAATGCCCAAATAACTGTCAAAACTCTGCCGAAATTTTGAGAAAATGAAAAAAAAAATATTTTATTAGTTTGTTTTATTAAAAGCAAAGGAAAAATAGAAAGAAAAAAAAGAGTCGTTGTTCTGTCTTGTTTTTAAAAAACAAATTAGAAAAAAAATAGTTTGTCTTGCCATAAAAAAAATGAAAATGAAAAAAAGTCTTGTTTTAAAATGAGTTTTTATTTATTTATTTGTTTAGATACCAAAAAACAAATAACTAATAAAATAAAAAGAGTCGCGTCGAAAGTGGTTTTATTATTTGTTGCAAATATGTATATATATAAAAATCCAAAAAAGTTGTTCTTTATTTCCAAAAAATGTATATATATCTTTATTTGTTGCAAAAATATTTGTCGTGCCAAAAGTCTAGAAAAGTTTTTTTTTAGACTCTCAATTTTCAAAACAAAAAAAAATCCAAAATTTTTTTTTTCCGTTATTGACTTCTTTAGAAAGTCTTTTTAATTATTAAAATATATATATATATATATATATATATATATAATAAAATAAAATAAATTCGAAAATATTTTCCTTCTTCTTTAAAAATTGAAAAGAAAATTCAAAATTCAAAAAATATTTTTTTAGAAAGCGTTTCTTTTATTAAAGGTAAAATTCCAAAAAAAAAATATTTTCTTTCTTCTTAGAATAAGAAAAAAAAATATCTTCCTTTTACTTTTGAAATTCTCAAAGTTCAAATCAAAAGAAAAGGAATTCTTAGAAATCTTTCTTTCAAAAAGAAAATCAATCAAAAATCCAAAAAAAATATAAAAATACTTCCTTTCTTCTTTTAAAGCAGTTCTTTTACAAAAAAAATCATAATTTAAAATCAGTTTATTTACTTTATTCATGACCGGCCCGAACTACGCGGGTTTGATTCTCACCGGATGTGAGATACGTAGGCAACCCTCATCGGGTCCAACCCCCTTTTTGCTAAAATAAGCCAAAAACCAATAAATAAATAAATAAAAAACATGTCAAAATTTTAATTTTTTTCATAAATAAGTCGGGCAGTGTCCAGCCTCCACTTTTTGCTAAAACAAAATAGCCAAAAAAAATATGTCAAATTTTAGTTTTGTCATAAAGAAGTCGGGTGACGCTGTTTTATCAAGACATAGCCGAATGTTCCCGAAAGGGGCGCCGGAAGGCTGACTTTGCATAAACAGCCACCTTTGGGTCATTTTTTAAAATTTGGTTCAGTTGACCCACACAGCCTTAAAAAATCTTCGTCCCCGAGGCGCTGAAGGGCCGTGTTGCAACACCTGGTTTTTATTGTAATTTGAGAAAAAAAAACAAAGAGTCAACGGTCAGGTGAATTTTTTTTTTAGTCAAAAATAAGCCGAGCTAGCTTCGACAGTGTCTTAAACCGTTCTTGCCGAAATAGCCCTAGAGTATCTTTCAGTTGTCGAAAGGCTATTTTCGTAAAAGAATGGACAAGTTTTTAATGTGTCATAAAATAATCCTCTCCGGCCTCAAAATTTGGAAGGGGCCACATTTGCAAAAATAATCGTTTGGTTGCATTTGTCAAACGGGGAAAGGAAGCTGGCCGTTTGTTTTTGAGTTTGTAAATCTTTTGATTAAAATATGTGGGTTGTTTGATTTTCGAGTTTGTAGGTCATCTTCAAACCATTGAAACCCAGTTTATTTTAATATGAAAATTGAAAAAAAATGATTAGTATTGTTCATCTTTTATTGGTCCGAACTACGCAAGGTCTGATTCATGCGGGGTCATGATACGTAGGCAATCTCCATAAGATTCGACCACCACAATAAAATATATATAATAAAATAAAATAAAATATAAGTGAATAAAATTTTCAAGAAAACTGGGACGACACAAGCAGTCGAGCAAATGCATAATAGAAAGGGGATATTTGTTTAGGAGCATTGCATCTCAACGTGTAATTATATATGTGTTAAATTCTCAAAACTAACAAGTTTGTTCATTTCCAGAATTCAAGCAGTTAGTTTCTCTAAAGAGTATACTGGCATATTATCATTATCACACGAGATCAAAAGGACCAATACCCGAAAGTATGTCTATCCCAGATGTTGACACAGGTATTGAGCTAGAGGAGATGGATGTCGGGAAAATGAAAGAAGAGATGTTTAAACTCAAACAGCAAATGGCTGAAATGTACCAGGCTTGGTCTACAGGGCAGTTACCCCTATCTTACCCAACTAACCCTGCTCCATCAATGACCCAAACTCAGGATAATATTACCACTAAATTATCCCCAAATTTCCCCATTTACCAACACTACCGAGGAACCACCTCTCAGACACCGCAGTCTCCACCTCCAAAACCAGTTTCATACTTTCCTCCACCTGTGACTCCTGTTTTCGTAGCACCTCCCCCGGCTA
The DNA here is from genome assembly GCF_000715075.1 of Nicotiana tabacum. Lineage (NCBI taxonomy): Eukaryota > Viridiplantae > Streptophyta > Magnoliopsida > Solanales > Solanaceae > Nicotiana > Nicotiana tabacum. The sequence continues at coordinate 117,145,047 of NC_134099.1, read as the reverse complement.
CATTCCACAAATCTCCTAGTGAGCCTACATTCCAGGCCCAGGACAACCAATATTACCCCCCGGAGCCCACCCTCAAAGCCTCCGAAATCCATTCAACTGCTCCTCATTTTGATATCCCAACCGAAATTGACAAGCCAGCCAAAAATGCTGAACAAGAAGAAATGTTCAGGAAGGTCAAAAGTCTAGAACAATCATTCCGAGACATGCGGGGATTAGGTGGGCAAGTCAGTGTAGCTTACAAGGATTTGTGCTTGTTCCCAAATGTACAATTACCAGTTGGTTTCAAGATGCCTAAATTTGACCTATACAATGGGCACGGCGACCCAGTAACCCACTTAAGGGGTTTCTGCAGCAAGATGCGAGGAGCTGGGGGAAAGGACGAATTATTGATGGCTTACTTCAGTCAAAGTTTAAGCGGATCAGCTTTGGAGTGGTATACACGCCAGGACCATGGGAGATGGTACACCTGGGATGACCTAGCACAGGCATTCACACACCATTTCCAATACAATCTGGAAATCATCCCAGATCGACTATCTTTGACAAAATTTGAGAAGAAACACAATGAAAGTTTCAGAGAGTATGGCTTCCGGTGGAGAGAACAGGCAGCAAGAGTGGATCCTCCTATGAAGGAGAGTGAAATGGTAGACTACTTCCTCCAAGCCTTGGAACCAACTTACTATGCCCATTTGGTTTCAGCGGTAGGGAAATCATTCAACGAGGTAGTGAAGATGGGAGGTATGGTGGAAGAAGGCCTCAAGACAAATAAAATTATGAGCTATTCAGCAATTAAGGCAGCTACTCAAGCTATTCAAGACGGGGTAGGAGAAATCGGAAGAAAGAAGAGAGAGGAAGCAGCGGTAGTTGATTCAGGAATTTGGTCAGGACCCAGAGGTTCACCGCCTTACTATAATCAACAACGACCTTGCCAATCAACTTACCACCACAATTCATCCCAACACTACTATCACCCTTCGGAGCCTCATTCTTCTATTAACCAAGCCCAAACATACACTCAGCCTCCGGTTCGCTCGCAATGGCGCGCACCGGCTCCCCAGAACACACATACACCACTGCAAAACACCTATTCACCACCAAGAGCCTACAAGAACCCTCCAGGGGTAGGTTTCCGGGGAAATCAGGCTTTCAGAAATGAAAAAATACAAAGAACATTCACTGAGTTGGGGGAAACCTATACTGCCGTGTTCCACAAATTAAGGCAGTTAGGCTTGTTGAGTCCTGTTGAGCTTAGATTGCCAAATCCCCTTCCCAAAAATATGGACCACTCGGTAAGCTGTGAGTATTGTTCAGGGGCTCCCGGACATGATACCGAGAAATGTTGGAAGTTGAAACATGCAGTACAGAATCTTATTGACACCAACAAGATTGAGGTTCAGACACCAGAGGCACCCAACATCAATCAGAACCTGTTGCCAGCACACCTTGAAACCCACATGATTGAGCTAATGCACGAAGGAGGGAAGCCAAAGAAACCCTCACAAACAGTGATGATGATCCGTGTCGGTTCAAAAGAAATGTTAACCAGTGGAAAAGCGGTGGTATAGTTGGAAAAGGTGGATGCCAAGCCAATTATGGTGTTGGGAAAAGGGTCCAACGAGGCAGATGTGCAGTTTGTGGGGTTGAAAGCAAAAATCAACAATTGAATGGCTACTCCTCTTCCTATACGAAGGGAGTCTTGGTAGTGCGCTCTGATTTTCTTTTTGTTGTCTGGATTATTCCAGGGTTGTAATCCAGATCTTTCCTGTGCTCGCCAAAGTGTGAAACCTTGCTATCCCGTATTTTAATAAAGTGAAAGTTTTTTTTCTTTTCTCATTCCTTATTTTGTTTTAATTTTTCTCCTTATTTTTCTCTTCTGAACAGTTCTCTTTCTACTGGTTCTAATGACATGGCATGCACGACGGATCTTCAACCTAGTCTAAAAAAAAAATCAATCTGATTTCGAACTTATAGTACAAGATTGTGATGATAAGTCGGAATACGATAAGGATGAAGCCTTCGAAGAAATTAACAGAGAGTTGAGCCAATTTGAAAAAAAAAAAAGCCCAACTCAAATGACACGAAAGTCGTCAATCTAGGGGATGCGGATGACATCAGGGAAGCTAAGATAAGCATCCACATGGAACCAAACATCAGGGAAGAACTAATCAAAGCACTTACTGAATTCAAAACATTTTGCATGGTCATACGACGACATGCCGGGCTTAAGCACCAATCTAGTGGTTCAAAAATTGCCCACTGACCCGGCATTATCCCCCGTCCAGCAAAATTGAGGAAGTTCAAAACCAACGTGAGTGGGAAGATTAAGGAAGAAGTGACCAAACAGCTGAATACTAAGGTTATTCGGGCCGCTCGATATCCTGATTGGTGGGCTAATGTGGTGCCAATGAAAAAAATAATAATAATAATAAGAAGAAGAAGACGGAAAATCCGAGGTGTGTGTTGATTATCGCAATCTAAACAGAGCAAGCCCGATGACGCTTTATGATCAACAGATATCGAAGGGAAATGCGTCGACATGGCTATCAATTCTGACGCAGTTAAGAGATATTATGATTTCTGGTAATTATAATTGTTGTTTGTTTGTACTTAGCATTTATTAGAGAATGAAATGACGGAGGCAATTCTTTCTTCTATCCAAACACTTTGACCTTTTCTTCCCCTTTTGAGCCTTATTTACTCTTTCATACCCCTCTTTTGGAATCAGTAATGAAAACGAAAAAAGTAATGATAATAAGAACAAAAGAAAAGTCAAAAAAAAAAAGAAAAGGAATTGGGAACTACGTTTGACCTGATTCCTCAAAGAAGGATACGTAGGCGCCTCACGGCTCGGTCATAGTGTAACATAGTGTGCATAAGGTAACATAGTGTGACAAAATAAAAATCCCCGAGCAAGAAAAACTGGGGCAGAAGTTGGCGCTTGTAATTTTGTCAAGAAAGTTTGATTCCAAGAGTTGTACTATTTTACCCCTAAAAATTATTTTTGAACTTTGGATACCCCCTTCTCCTTTCAGCCATACACAAAAACCCCTATTGATGTCCAAAAAAAGACCTCCCGATCAGTATCTGAGAATTGCTAAGTCAATTCAAATGGAAGTCGGGAATAACACTCTGATCCCCAGCAAAGAAGAAGATCATAAGCTGGAAATGAATTGATAGCCGAAAGAATCCCCAACAGAGAGAGTCATATCGGCAACACTCCAATCCCCAGCTAAAAAATAAAATAAAATGAGAAAGTCTTATCGGTGAAAACCTTCAGAGGCACCATAAGGCGACGGGAGTTGAGAGAAATGAGAGAGTCTTATTAGTGAAAACTCCTCGAAGGGCACTATGAGGCGACAAGACAAGATTGGCGGGAAGGATCCGCATTTGGCAAAGAGTTGAGTGCCTGTTTATCCCCAGCAACATGAGGCCGTCTGGAAGGTTGATTGATACAAATAGACTGGGTTGATTAATCCGGAATGCGCGATATGATCGTTGGAATCGGTTATATCATTCAGATAAGTTCTTTTCTTTACTTTTCCCTAGCATTTGTTCAGAAAGACTTCTTCTTTTTCTATTTTTTGAAATCATCACTTTTTCATTTCTTGGTTTAAAAGACTTTACCTTCCCAGCAGTTTGTTTTTGAAAAGGATTTTCAGAGCTTACTACCAGTTGCCAAAATGATGCAAAGCAAAATGCGAATAGGACATGCCAAAGATAAGGCAATAAAGAGAAAAGAAGTTGGTCGCAAGACCAAATGATGAAAGGGGCCTAGATCCCAATAGAACCAAATTTCCAAGGGAAGTTAGAGAAAAACAGGAAAACAACAGTTGAGAAAATTGTGGACCTAATTCCAAGAGGGCCCCTGGCAGATCATCGAGATGTAGGAGCATCCCCGACAGATTTTCGACCAAGTTCCAAGAGGGTCGGACAACATAGAGTGGGGAAGGGAGAAAGGGAAAAACCATCCCAGTAGGAGTATCATAACCAACCACCGGGGTTTTAAACTAACAAATTTTGTTTGGTTTGAAACAGGTAAAGGGAATGGCAGTGAAGACCATAAGGGAAAATGCAAACTGGGGCAGAAAATTTTCTTTTCAGTTAGAAAATTTTCTGGAAATCAGGTACCCATTTGGGGAAGAATAAAGATAGCACCAAGGAAGTGGTCTTTGAACCAGGGTTGCCCCCAACATAATAAGCTTCCAATGGAGGAAGTTGATCTCCAGCAGATAGAACAAAGGGATGACATTTGTGCTCAGAAAAGCAAAGAGCCATTATCCTCCCCAGCAGCTTCCAGAAGAATGAAGCATCGATTTGAAGGGATAAAATTCCCCAGAAGCGTTATCCTCAACAACGTTATCCCAAGAAGATAACACTTTTATCCCCAGCAGTGTTAAGAAAAAAAAAATTGAATTTGAAGGAGGGAAAGAAAGGAGACTCCCCCAGTGGTATTATCCCCAACAGTCAGGCGTCCACCTAGAGAACAAGGATGAGTAATGGAAGTATTAGCAATCAGGCGTCCACCTGGAGAACAAGGAAGAGCAATGAAAGAAACATCAATCAGGCATCCACCTGGAGAACAAGGAAGAGAAATGGAAGTATTAGCAGTCAGGCGTCCACCTGGAGAACAAGGAAGAACAGTTGAAGTATTAGTAATCAGGCATCCACCTGGAGAACAAGGAAGAACAGTTGAAATATCAGAAGTCAGGCGTCCACCTAGAGAACAAGGAAAAGCACCAAAACTGGGGCAGAAGATTTTCTGCCATTGTCGAAAATTTTCTCGGAGGAACGAGGAAATCAATTCAAGTTTTAAGAGATAGCAAGACAACACAATTCGAAGAAAAACAGTCGGAGGTAAGACAATTTCAAGATTTTGAAAATGGGATCATCCGCCCTCGAATAGGATATTTGGGTTCATCCGCCCTCAAATAGGATATAATGGGTTCATCCGCCCTCGAATAGGATATATTGGGTTCATTCGCCCTCGAATAGGATATTTTGGGTTCATCCGCCCTCGAATAGGATATTTTGGGTTCATCCGCCCTCGAATAGGATATAATGGGTTCATCCGCCCTCGAATAGGATATAATGGGATCATCCGCCCTCGAATAGGATATTTTGGGTTCATCCGCCCTCGAATAGGATATTTTGGGATCATCCGCCCTCGAATAGGATATTTTGGGTTCATCCGCCCTCGAATAGGATATTTTGGGTTCATCCGCCCTCGAATAGGATATAATGGGTTCATCCGCCCTCGAATAGGATATAATGGGATCATCCGCCCTCGAATAGGATATTTTAGGTTCATCCGCCCTCGAATAGGATATTTTGGGTTCATCCGCCCTCGAATAGGATATTTTGGGTTCATCCGCCCTCGAATAGGATATTTTGGGTTCATCCGCCCTCGAATAGGATATTTTGGGTTCATCCGCCCTCGAATAGGATATAATGGGTTCATCCGCCCTCGAATAGGATATAATGGGTTCATCCGCCCTCGAATAGGATATAATGGGTTCATCCGCCCTCGAATAGGATATAATGGGTTCATCCGCCTTCGAATAGGATATAATGGGATCATCCGCCCTCGAATAGGATATTTTGGGTTCATCCGCCCTCGAATAAGATATTTTGGGTTCAACCGGCCTCGAATAGGATATTTTGGGTTCATCCGCCCTCGAATAGGATATTTTGGGTTCATCCGCCCTCGAATAGGATATTTTGGGTTCATCCGCCCTCGAATAGGATATTTTGGATTCATCCGCCCTCGAATAGGATATTTTGGGTTCATCCGTCCTCGAATAGGATATTTTGGGTTCATCCGCCCTCGAATAGGATATTTTGGGTTCATCCGCCCTCGAATAGGATATTTTGGGTTCATCCGCCCTCGAATAGGATATTTTGGGTTCATCCGCCCTCGAATAGGATATAATGGGTTCATCCGCCCTCGAATAGGATATTTTGGGTTCATCCACCCTCGAATAGGATATAATGGGTTCATCCGCCCTCGAATAGGATATAATGGGATCATCCGCCCTCGAATAGGATATTTTAGGTTCATCCGCCCTCGAATAGGATATTTTGGGTTCATCCGCCCTCGAATAGGATATTTTGGGTTCATCCGCCCTCGAATAGGATATTTTGGGTTCATCCGCCCTCGAATAGGATATAATGGGTTCATCCGCCCTCGAATAGGATATAATGGGTTCATCCGCCCTCGAATAGGATATAATGGGTTCATCCGCCCACGAATAGGATATTTTGGGTTCATCCGCCCTCGAATAGGATATTTTGGGTTCATCCGCCCTCGAATAGGATATTTTGGGTTCATCCGCCCTCGAATAGGATATAATGGGTTCATCCGCCCTCGAATAGGATATTTTGGGTTCATCCGCCCTCGAATAGGATATAATGGGTTCATCCGCCCTCGAATAGGATATAATGGGATCATCCGCCCTCGAATAGGATATTTTAGGTTCATCCGCCCTCGAATAGGATATTTTGGGTTCATCCGCCCTCGAATAGGATATTTTGGGTTCATCCGCCCTCGAATAGGATATTTTGGGTTCATCCGCCCTCGAATAGGATATAATGGGTTCATCCGCCCTCGAATAGGATATAATGGGTTCATCCGCCCTCGAATAGGATATAATGGGTTCATCCGCCCACGAATAGGATATAATGGGTTCATCCGCCCTCGAATAGGATATTTTGGGTTCATCCGCCCTCGAATAGGATATTTTGGGTTCATCCGCCCTCGAATAGGATATATGGGTTCATCCGCCCTCGAATAGGATATTTTGGGTTCATCCGCCCTCGAATAGGATATTTTGGGTTCATCCGCCCTCGAATAGGATATTTGGGTTCATCCGCCCTCGAATAGGATATTTTGGGTTCATCCGCCCTCGAATAGGATATTTTGGGTTCATCCGCCCTCGAATAGGATATTTGGGTTCATCCGCCCTCGAATAGGATATTTGGGTTCATCCGCCCTCGAATAGGATATTTGGGTTCATCCGCCCTCGAATAGGATATTTTGGGTTCATCCGCCCTCGAACAGGATATTTTGGGTTCATCCGCCCTCGAACAGGATATTTTGGGTTCATCCGCCCTCGAACAGGATATTTGGGTTCATCCGCCCTCGAATAGGATATTTCGGGTTCATCCGCCCTCGAATAGGATTTTATTTTTTAAAGTTGTTGAAATCAGGAGCCCCCTCTGAAGAACAGAATGACGATGTATTGGTTGAAGAGAGGAATGACATTCATTTTTAAAGTTGTTGTTGAAGTTGGGAGCCCGCCCATAGAACAGAGGCATACATTTCAGTCTTTAATTTTCAAGCATTGAACTTGGGAGCCCGCCCAGATAACAGAGGCATACATTTCAAGTCTTTAATTTTCAAGTATTAAAATTGGGAGCCCGCCCAGATAACAGAGGCATACATTTCAAAATCAAGTCAGAGGACAATAAAACAAAGGGTTACAATAGGAATCCCCAGCAGGAAACAATAAAATTCCCCGGCACCGGGAAACAGAAGGTTGCAACAAGAGGTCACAGTACAAACTCAAGTACATGTGTCAAAAGAAGTAAAGCACCGAAAGAAATGCAAGCAGACAAGGAAGCAAGGCAACAAAAACAAATTGTACTCTAGCCTAGCTTCTTGTTTTTTTTAAGCACGGTGTAACAAGGAGATCGGTAAGCAGTAGTAATAACATGCAACAACAGTAACATTGCAGTCCAACGGTAGTCCCAGCTACCAAAATTTCTCGAACTACATTGACCTGATTCCTGTTTAGCCCAGGATATGTAGGAAACCTTTGAAGCAAAGGTTCGGTCAAATCTTTTTCAAAAAAATGCTTCAACGGAGTACTCGGATGGGCAAAAATCGCTCGCTTTATCTTTGCACGAAAACCCTTCGTGTCTCCGGGCAAAGAGGGGCAGCTGTAAGCACGTGATTTTTGCCCTATATGAGAATTACTCCCAAAAAATTCAAAAATAAAATGATTTTTCTTTGGTGTACAATTTTGTGATATTTTGAAGAATTATTTGTATTTGTCTGTGCGTGTTTATTCGCTAAATTAATAAAAAATACAAAAATATGTCGCATTTTGCATGTAGGATTTAATTTTACAATTGTTAGTAATTAAAATTGTTTTACAAAAATTAAAAATTACAAAAATAGGCATCGTTTGCATTTTTAGCATTTAATGTCCAAATATACAATTTTATGCTTAATTAATACTTAATTGTGCGTTAATTGTTATTGGGAGTTAATTTGCGCCTTTATAACTTAATTTAGTTCTTAATAATAGTTTAAGTATTTTTATAATTTAGTTTTAGAAAAATAAAAGAAGAAAAGAGAGCGAAAATATAAAGAAAGTCGGAATTGGGCCTCTTCTTCAATTTCAAGCTATAGGCCCAAAAAATGGCCCAATCTTCCCTACGACCCAGTCCATTTCGAACTGGGTCGACCCAGTCCATTAACCCAACACCCCTTCTTCATTTTTGTCCAACACAAAACAAAACCAAAAAAAATAAAAAAATAAAAAGTGAATTATCACTATTAATAGTTTTATTTTTGTTTTTTTATATATAAAAAAAATCCGAAAATATTTTATTTTATTTATTATTTTTATTTAAAAAAAATATATATATATATATATAGTAATTTCGGAAAAAAAAATAAAAAAAAATAAAAAAAAGTAAAAGAATGTAGAAAATTTAAAAAAAAAAGTAAAAAGTTTTAAAAAATTTAAAAGTAAAAGAAGGTTGGAATTAAAAAATAAATATAAAGATATCTGAAAATTTAAAAAATTTAAAGTAATTGAAAGTAGCATTTTTAAAAGAAAAAGAAAAGATAGTGGTTTATTTTTTAAAGAAAAGTTAAATAAAGTGAGATTCTCTTTTAAAAAAAATAAAAAGTGGGATTTTAAATAAGATAAAGTAATTAAAGTTGGAATTTTAAAAATAAAAGTAAATAAAGGTGGGATTTCTTTTTCTAAAAAAATAAAAGCAATTTGTAAGTGAGATTTCTTTTAATTAAAAAAATAATAAAATAATAAAAAACAAATCTGAAAATTTCGAAAAATTTTGCTATAAATAGAAGAGAAAATTTAAGAAGAAGGGTGGAAAAAAAGAGAGGAAAAACTAGATAGAGAGAAGAAAAAAAGAGGGGGCGGAGTGAGAAGTATACACCCGATATACATTCTGTATACACTGAATATACAGGGGCAGAATTCATTTTGGAGAGTTTTGAAGTTGAAAAAAAATAGTTACTGCTTCATTGCCTCGCTTAAGATCTGAAATAGTCAGAACCTTCCTGCCTTTTACTTCTTCACTATACTTGGAGTCGTTTATAGTCTCCTGGGTTTTCTGCTATTCCTACTGTACTGGTTTGCGATGTTGCTGAATCTGCTGTTGCTGTGTTACTACTGCTGCTGACTTCTCCTTCTTTTGTTCTTGTACTGCTGTTTCCAGGTACACATTTGTACAATCTCGGCTTGAAGCAAAAAATGAAATATTAATCAGGCTTTGTTCCTGTTGAATTCCTCCTGTTTAGATTTGTGGTTGAATATAATTTTTCTTTCTTCGTATAAAGATGTAGTTGAATGATTAATGAATAATGAGGTTGCATATGTATACTTTCTTCATCTAATAATGTTAGTTTAAATTACGGAGAATAATTATTCTGTTTTGATATTATGGTCAATCTCATGTTCTAGTATTATTGAATAACAGAATATAAAATGAAAGCAGTTTTTCTTTGTACAAACTCGATCGCAATTTTCCATTCGCATTAGCCGTAAACTAATAACTAATAAGTTACGTTTTTCAGCATGTAAATAATTAAGAGATTTTCTTTTAGTTTAGAGACGAACTTAATAGAAAATATAGTCATTGTAGGTTTATCCTGTAAAAATAAAAATGGGACGAGCCTCGCCAAATAAAACGTATAGATTGCGGGGCCCTCACAAAATGTATGGTTTAATTAGAATTCGGAAGGACCGTTTAGCGAATTTCACGGTCTTCCCCAAAATAATAACGCGATAGTCTCTTTAGGCGCGTGTTTAATATTTTACTTTCTTAAGCCTGGGTGTGCATTTCATGTGACCCGAATCCAAATCCCAAAACATCAAATAAAACGTGTTCCGGATTGTGGGTGCATTTCATGTAACGCAGTCCAAAGACGTGTTTTAAGCGATGTTCATATTTCTTTTAAAAACAATAATAATAAAGCGGTTAAAAGATAAAATTTGCACATAAGTTCATATTTGTATAAAATCAGACAATCAAGCCGAATATAACAGTTGAGCGACCGTGCTAGAACCACGGAACTCGGGAATGCCTAACACCTTCTCCCGTGTTAACAGAATTCCTTATCCGGATTTCTGGTACGCAGACTGTAATATGGAGTCATTCTTTTCCTCGATTCGGGATTAAAATTGGTGACTTGGGACACCCTAAATCTCCCAAGTGGCGACTCTGAAATAAATAAACCAATCCCGTCTCGATTGTCCTTTAATTGGAAAAACTCCCTTGCACCCTCGCGGGTGCGGAAAAAGGAGGTGTGACAATTATATATATTGCATATAGGTTATAGTGTAGGTGACCCGCCTTAGCCTCGTCACTAATTCGTCAAGGTTAGGCTCGGTATTTACTAGTACATGGGGTCGGTTGTACTGATACTATACTCTACACATTGTGCAGATTTTGGAATCGGTCACAGTAGCGGTTATTAGCGTGCTCGGATTGGACATTCGCAGAGACTTGAGGTACGGCTGCTCAGCGCCCGGAGCTAGTGGAGTCCCCCTTCCTCTTTTTTTATTTAGCTATGTATTTTTATTTAGAAAGCTTTGTATTTATTTCAGACCTTTGTATGTACTATTATAGTAGCTCGTGCACTTGTGGCACCGGGTTCAGGTATTTGTAATAGATGTTTGGCTGGTTTAGCTTCCACATTTACACTTTAGATTATTTCAGTTATTTCAGTTCTGTCTAGGTATTATCATTTAAACGGTTAAAAGAAATAAGTTGTTCTAACGTTGGCTTGCCTAGCAAGTAAAATGTTAGGCGTCATCACGGTCCCGACGGTGAGAATTCTGGATCGTAACAGATTGTAGATAATCAAAATATTTTAGCCACGCACATACGTAAGAATCTTTGTAGAAAGGTAATTATGGCTACCAACAAAATCCAACTTCATTTCCATCGATGAACCGTAAAATATTCCAGAAAAATTAAACATTATCTTTAAATGGTGATATATTTTTGTAACGACACGATCAGTTATTTTGAGTATTTTAGCCCTAATCCCCTATTTATTGCCTCCTCTATGTTATATAGTGGCTATGTGACTTGCCGGGGTATTTGGTTTTGGTTTCGGGTGAGTTTCAGAGTAGAATGGGGCACATAGTCCCTAAGTTGGAAGTTTAAGTTGTAAGAGTTGATCGTAGTTTGACTGTTGTGTAGACGACTCCGGAATAGAGTTTTGATGGTTCCAATAGCTTCGTATAGTATTTTAGACTTAGGAGCGTGTCCGTATATGGATTAGGATGTCCATAGGTCATTTCGGTGTGAATTGGCAAAAGGAAAATTAAGGTTTGGAAGATTTGGAAAGTTTGATCGGGAAGTTGACTTTATTGATATCGAGGTAGGATTCTGATTCTGGAACTTTTAATAGGTCCGTAACGTCATTTATGACTTATGTGTAAAATTTGAGGCCAATCGGAGTTGTTTTTGTATGAATCAACATTGGTTCGGAATTCGGAAGTTCATAGTCCATAGGCTTGAATTTGGGTTGCGATTTATTGAACCGATGTTGTTTGATGTGATTTTTGGCCTCGGGTAGGTCAGTTACTTATTGGTATATTCAGACGGGGTCCCAGGAGCTCTAGGTATGAAACGAATTGAATCCGAATTAAAAATTAGACTTGTGCAACTGCTGAAGTTCCAGCCTTTTGATGTCATCGCATCTGTAGAGGGATTGGCCACAGGTGCAAACTTACAAAAGAGAGCAATTGGTCACAGAAGCGAAGTAGGCTTTGCCCATTTGGGAATTTGCAGGTGCAACCCCATGCTCGCAAAAGCGAATTTGCTGGGCAGAAAAGAGGAATTTTTGTGGTTTGATTCATATCCATTCTTGGACTTAGAGAGCTCGGTGTGTAGCAATTTGTCATGAGATTTTCAGATAGATTATTGGGGTAAAAATTTCTAACTCGATTTTGGTTAAATTACCCGAATCTATTGTTAATTTCATCATTTAATTAGTGGCTTGAGTTGGAAAATTTGGGGAAAATGGTAAAAACATCCTAGACTAAATTTTTGAGTTTTGAAAGGCGATCTGAAATCTGATTTGAGTAATTCTTGTATAGTTGGACTCAGTATCGAATGGGTGTTCTAATTTCGTAATTTTTGTTGGGTTCCGAGGCACGGGCCCTGGTTGACTTTTTGAGTTGTCTTTTTTTTATCTTCGTAAATATCGTAATTTCATTGTTCGAATTAGTTTCCTATAGTTTGTATTTATAGTATGAAGTTGTTTTGGCTAGATTCAAACCGTTTGGAGTTGGATAATCAAAGGAAAGGCCTCCTAGTTGATTGAGTTAGCGTGATTGAAGGTAAGTAACTTGCCTATTGTGTGGGGGAATACCCCTTAGGATTTTATGTTGGCTTTGATAATTGTGTATATGAAAGCCGTGTATGCAAGGTGACGAGTGTGTACACAAGCTAAATATGGAAATTTCCGGCTTTAGCTATGTAGACCCCTTTGTCGCGCCCCCTTTTTCTCCCTTTTGATAGGAGAGATCAGGGTTCTGACATTCCATGGGGTGTAATGACTCATTTCCTTTTGAGAATTGAGTATTTGAAGAGTCGCCACCTAACGGATTACGGTGTGTTAGGGCACCTAGATTGATTAACTTTTGGATTGGTTCGCATTACCAGAGATTAGAGTAAGGGCTCGAAGTAACCTCAAGGGGAAGGTGTTAGGCACCCCTCTTGATCCACAACTGTGGGTCCCGACCGAACTTATATTCACAAATTAGTCCATTAAAAGTAAACAATTGAATCAAATAGGTTGTAAGTAAAGCATGTTGGATAACTCAAATAATAAGATAAAGATTTGGACAAGTTGTAAAACAAAGGTTTTAAATAAAAAGGGAGTTTTGGTAAAAGAGGGGTCCTAGGTTAGGTATCCTATAGGATCACCCCACACAATGTTCGGTAAACACTCCTCAATGAGAGGCTACATGCGACATTAGCGCATAGTCATCATATCCTATATCTACCCTTCCTATCCCCTTAGTGGTCATGCAAAGTGAGTGTTTGGTCACGATCTCTATTGCGTGCTGTTACCCGTCCCTTCTCAATGGTCCTGGAGGGATTTAGGACATCTACCTATAGGTGGTTCTAGATAGACCCCTAAGGCTTTAAAGGTAAAAATTCCAAGGAGACAAGCAAAACAATTAGGACTTTTAGCACTTAAGATAGAATGGACCAAATAAAGGCTCAAAGTTTCCTCCTTAAACAAGGCATATATATAGCACGACTCAAACACAATTAAGGTCTTTTATTAAACAACATCCTAAGGCAGGATATCTGGGTGAATATGCAAAAGACAAGAGATTTGTTTTATAAACTCAGGAGTAATGACCTTAACAGTTGCCTATTGGTTTCTTAAAGCCAGTTAGGATCAGGAACATATTAAGTCACAGAAATAGTTTTCATAAATACAATTTTGAAAACGCCCTAAAGGCTTGCCTATATGCAGAATATCGATTAGCACATGTGTATAGTAAAACAAAGCAGGTTTTTGAAACCGACTTTTTATAATACTTATAGGCATGCAGTCTAGTGGTATATTGAGGCGGTTTTAAGGAACTCGTTTCAGGAAATATGGAATACTTAGTTAAACCAATTCAGAAGTGAACTAAGCGTGGACTAAGTTGAATCATTAGACTAAATTAGACTGACAGGCAGAATTTCGAATATGTTTCATTATAGGCATGATATCTAAGTGTAATACTTATTTTAACGGTTTGCAGGTATGGAAATATGCATAACTGAATCTGGGTGAAGTCCTATAGGTATGACATCTATTAGTTATTCTGATTTTAAGACAATGAAAACATACATGATTATTTGGACCTATAGACATAGTTTCTAAAAATGTAAAGCCCTATAAGCACGATTTCTACTTGATAAAGCAATCAGATTAAACATGAACTAGGAGCGTGATTTCTACTAAAAAAACAATCAGATTTAAACATAAGGCCCTAGGAGCATGATTTCTACTTGATAAAGCAATCAGATTTAAACATAAATTCCTAGGAGCGTGATTTCTACTGAAGAAATAATCAAATTTAGACATAAGGCCTTAGGAAAATGATTTATACCCGTATTACCCACACAAACATGCATCTACCCATCCCTTTCACTAAATATCCCAATATCTATTTACAAGTTATTACAGACCAATTAATGAATTACATAAGTAAATAAAAAATAAGAAACTATTCTATAGGGAACCTCCGATTAGGCCAAGATTTCCAAAGCCTCTAATGGCCTTAATTCCATAGACACTAACATAGCCTAGGTGCATCAAAGTTCCCTAAGGATCTCAAGGATCCTGGGCAATGCTTACACCTACGCTTTGTAACCAAGAATTGAATAAGTGCAGTGCGGAAGGGCCAACCTCAGTATGCCAGAGCTCAGAGGGTTCCCAAGAGGATCCCAAGACAGTACACATACTAGAGGGGGAAGAACTCTTTGACTAAGAGTAGAGTGAAAGTGATTGACACAAGTTGAAAGTTTTAGTAAAAAAATTGTATTAAAAGAGGAAGCCTATTTGAAAGTAATTTAGTAAAGCACTAAAGACTGTTTGAAAAGAGATTGAAGAGATGAACAAAAGTCTAAACACTTTAGGACAGGTTTGTACATAGCCAATTCACAGAACCAAGTAAATTCAGTAGTTACACATAGGGGTCAAGGGGTTTGGGATACATAGAACACCTGATTGCAAACACATAACCCAGCAAAGGTCTAGGACTGGTTTAGTCATGCTCAGAAACAGTTGACCCTAGCATAGTCACAAAACCAGTCATGAAGAACACAACCAAATAGAGGGGTGACAGGGATTTGGGGATTCATGGAGAATATGATGATAAGTACACAACAAGTAAGAGATAACTGGTAAGACATGTTCAGAAACACACATAAAGGAAATATACTGATCTCGAATGAGGGGAAGAAATGATAACATGCTAATAATGTAACCATCAATTACAAGTTTCACAACAAAATCACAAATAGAAGAAAACTAGAAACAAAATGAACTTAAGCAATAAGAGAATCATATTGTTGTTGGAACTTTGAATTTAAACTAGAACATACAATAAAGAGGATAGCGAGCAGAATGAAAGAACAAGAGAACACAAATGGTTAGCCTTGGCTTGCAGCCGGCTAACTTAAAGCAGTAGCAAGTATTACAAAAGAGAGGCAGAAAGTTTGAGTGTGAGAGATAGTTTTTTGAACCAAGAATTTGTGTTGTGCTAATGAAAGACTAGAGTATTTATAGTTTGAAAGTTGGTAGTAAAATAGGGTAGAAATCAAAGTCCATTAGTAATTAAGGAACTTAGAATCAATCTGTTAGGAAATCAAGGTAAGTACTCCCTTAAGTTAAGGGAATTAATTCAAACGGTAAGAACCAGTAGCATATAAGGCAAGAAATTCAGTATATGACTAATAAGGAAATAATCAAAGTTCAGTAAGCATAGGGTAGCTAATTAGGACTAAGTTCAGAAAACTCCAATTAAGGAAATGGTTCAGTAAGAGTAAAGTACCACAACAAATAAGGTAGGGGAATTAGTCAATTTAAATAGACGAGGTAGAAATTTAGGGTTTAAAAGAAAATCTTTCAATCAAACCCTAAAATAAGAAAATCAAAATCAATCAATAGGAAGTTATGATTCTATACTCAACATATAAATAGAGTAAGAACAAACAGACGTAGCAAACAGGAAAGGTCAGCAATATCAACAGAAAGCGGCAAGTCTAGAACAATCAAGATGAATAGAGTCACATAGAGGTGATATAAGTAGGCTAAGAACTCAGTAAAACCTATTCGAAGCATGGTAATCATAGAAACTTGACAAGAATCGAGTAGTCATGCTAACACACAGAACCAAAACAAAGAAGATCTAAAAAAATAGGGCTTTTAACATAGGTGAGTTGAAAAAGTAGTAAGAACATAGAATCAGCCAAGATATGCAAGGATAGAAGTTTCAAACATAAAGAATCAGTTTAAACAAAGTGTAGAAGAAGTTCTGAAAACCCTAGCTCTAGAAGAAGATGAAAATGACTCGAAATCAATGATTTTTGTAAAAGAGATTCGAGAACAGTGTAAAACATCAAAGGAAAAGATTCAAATCGTTTAAAAGTCGTATATATCTAAGAGATGTAAGCAAAAGATGTAAGCAAAAAATAGGGTTTCAAAAGAAACCCAAGTATATATGAAAGAACTTGTCAAAACCTCAAGGATCGTAACAAGTATAGCAGGATTTCACTTGGAATCATACTGAAATAGCAAAGAACAGACCAAATGTCAAACCCTAGATGCAAGTCGGTGTGTCCCAGGGCCCTTGAAGGCCTCAGAGAAGATGAGCATGGCAAAGGAGGAGCCATTGGAGGCTTGGGGTTGAAGGGTGGTCGCCGGAGAAGGGAGGCGATTGACAGGGGTTAGGGTTAGGATGAGAGAAGAGAGGAGATGAGAGCATCTGAAGGCAACGGTGTTTTAGAAATGAGATAGGGTTAGGGGTTGTAGGAATTAAAAAGGTAAGAAGTGATACGGGCTGTTGATCTGAGAGATCAACAACCAGGATTTAATAGATTATGGGTCGGGTAGATGTGTATAGGGTCTGGGTCAGGTAATTGGGTATGAAATTAGGCTGGGGTTGAGTCCGATTTAGGCTACAATTGAAAGCCAAATCTGGCTATAATTTAAATAGCCAATTTTCCCTATTTAATTTATAATAAGTAATAAACAACTTCTAAAATATAAGTTTATGTACCAAAATGATTAAAAATATATATTTATCATTTTAAAAAAAAAGAGACCAATTTTACACATAAAATATAATTATACATTAAATGGGCTAATATTGCAATTATATGCAATTTAGCCTAAAAATACCAAATGTAATTATAAAAATGCATAAAAATATATTAACCATATTTTGGCATAAGTATAGAAATTAAATGAATAAATAATCATATTAATAATTTGGAAAATAATTATTGGGGATTTTATGAATAAAAGGGAAGGAAATAAATCAATTTAAATTCTTAAAATTGTGAAAAAATATAAAAAACCTTGTGCATGCTTATATATACACATGTATGCTATTTTGAAGGTATTTATGCATATTTAAAATATATAGGGAAAATTGGGTATCAACAGCTGCTCCTCTTTACTCAGGAAGGATGAAAAGGTTTTCGGGTAAAGAAATGATGGCCAATTTTGACCGGAAGGGATGTTCTAAAAGACGGAGGTCGGACTCTGGTTTCGGAGTTGCCTACAAATCTCTGGTTTTACAGGAATCAGGCCATGTATTTTTGGATTCATCCGCGGAGGATGCCGATGAAATTGCTGCAACAACGGACACGAGATGCGAAATGAGCTAAGGTGAGCGGTTAAAGCTCAGGATGGTTGGAGCGAACTGGAGCGAGATTGCTTCTGCTAGGGTAGTGGTTGCTAACTGGTTACCTATAGATAAAAGATGCTACAAACGTATTTGCGAAATTTTAAACATGATGCAGATTCCCTTTGGACCATGAAGTCCTGGGCCATGAATTGTTTAGTGAGAGATTTGCAGGTCATGAAATGGTGTTCTCGGGCCATTAAAATGGTGCCTCCGAACTATGCCGCCTTTGAATAATGATATGCAAATTTGAGGGATCCTCAGGCCATAGCATGGTGTCCTCCGGCTATGAGGATGATGCCTTTTAGACTATAACACATTTGGATAGATTGGCGATATTTTAGCCCATGATATACAATAACGTGATGTTAACAAGACAATGCTTAGTCTTGTAAAGTGGAGGGCAGAGCTTAGCCCGATTGGAAAGCAAATAGAGCAGTATCTGTGCAGAGTAGGATAGTGTTTAGTCCCATGCAAATATGGAGGTAGGGACTAGCCTCATACAAACATGGAGGCAAGGATTAGCCTCCTGCATATAGGGAGGCAAGTATTAGCCTCACACAATATGGAGTTAAGGATTAGGCTCATGCAAGTGTAGAGTCAGGGATTAGCCTCATACAAATATGAAGTCAAGGATTAGACTCATGCAAGTATGGAGTCAAGGATTAGACTCATGTAGATAGGGAGGCAAGGATTAGCCTCATGCAAATATGGAGTCAAGGATTAGACTCATGCAAGTAGGGGAGTCAGGGATTAGACTCATGCAAATAGGGAGGTAAGGATTAGCCTCATACAAGTATGGAGCCAAGGATTAGCCTCATACAAGTGTGGAGGCAAGGATTAGCCTTATGGAGGCAAGGATTATCCTCATGCAAATAGGTAGGCATCGATTAGCCTCATGCAAATATGGAGTCAAGGATTAGACTCATGCAAGTGTGGAGTCAGGGATTAGACTCATGCAAGTATGGAGGCAAGGATTAGACTCATGCAAGTAAGGAGTCAGGGATTAGACTCATACAAATAGAGAGACATTAGCCTAATACAAATATGGAGCAATGATTAGACTCATGCAAGTGTGGAGGCAAGGATTAGCCTCATGCAAGTAGAGAGGCAGGGATTAGCCTCATGCAAGTAGGGAGGCAGGGATTAGCCTCATGAAAGTATGGGGACAGGGATTAGTCCCATGCAAAGAGCAAATAGTAGGTAAAAGTAGTTTATTTCTTAGCTGGAGATGTATTCGACGTCTGATGGTCTGATAGATGGTGAACTTGCTTTGTCTATACATATTTCGCGAGTGCTATCGTTACATCATATGTGCTTGCGTTCAAAGAAAAAATTGTAAGTTTTGTGAGGGGAGGTTGGTTCTTGCTTCGATTACCGGCCTTGCTCTCTCCGTTCAGAAAGCCTTTCGAGTTCCCCTAGGTGACACCTAACTATTTATGGAAATAGAGATTTCGAAAATATGCATTTATTGATAAAAATAGAGTTGTTTTGAAAACGTATTGATATATCAAGTAAGTTTTTATGAACTAGTGACCATGACACATTTCAAAGGCATTGCAGCTATCTCTCGTTGGAATTTTAAGGGTCCTCCTCAAAATTCTGCCCCAGTTTGGTAGATGATCTTTAATTGTTTGCGGATGACGGACCCTGCTGAATCTTCTTTGGAATTTTGAGAATCCTTCTCAAAATTCTGCCCCAGTTCTTGACTGATTAGTGACTTCCTGGCATGTGATGGAGTTGGTTGGACTTGCTACGGAATTTTGAGGGCCCTCCTCAAAATTCTGCCCCAGTTTCTAATTTTGGGGTAAATGAAAATTTTATTATGGTATGACCGAACCCATAAGGCTGCTGCCTACGTATCCCCTCTTAAATGGGAATCAGGTCAGGTGTAGTTCAATTACATCAGAAGAGAAAATGTAAAGTATCTAAGCATAGTATCTCTTGACTGCATCTGAATTGATCGGTTTTGGCCAGACCTCCCCGTCCATTTCTGTAAGTATGAGTTCTCCTTCTGTTAGTACTCTATGAACCATGTACGGACCTTGCCAGTTGGGAGAGAATTTTCCTTTGGCTTCATCATGATGTGGGAAGATTTTCTTCAATACCAGTTGCCCTGGTGCGAACTGCCTTGGCTTGACTCTTTTGTTGAATGCTTTGGACATTCTATTTTGATAAAGTTGGCCGTGACATACTGCGATAATTCTCTTTCCATCGATAAGGGCCAATTTTTCATAGCGGCTCCTTATCCACTCCGCATCACTGAGTTCAGCTTCCTGTATGATTTTTAAAGAAGGAATCTCCACCTCGGTACCATAAACCAATATTTAGGGAGTTGCCCTGGTCGATATGCGAACCGTGGTGTGGTACCCCAACAGAGCAAAGGGTAACTTCTCATGCCATTGTTTTTGGTTCTCCACCATTTTCCTTAGAATCTCTTTAATGTTCTTGTTAGCGGCTTCTACGGCTCTATTCATCTGAGGTCTGTAGGTTGTGGAATTCTTGTGCTTGATTTTGAAAGTTACACATATAGCTTTCATCAGATCACTGTTGAGGTTGGCGGCATTGTTAGTAATAATGGTCTCGGGAACTCCAAATCGATAGACAATACGATCCTTGACAAAATCTACGACGACTTTCTTGGTTACAGCTTTGTAAGACGCAACTTCTACCCATTTTGTGAAGTAATCAATGGCTACCAGAATAAACCCGATTGGACCAATAACATCAATTCCCCAGGCGGCTAATGGCCAAGGTGAGCTTGTTGCATTGAGCTCATTTGTCAGCACTTTTATCATGTCAACATGCACTTGACGTTGAAAGCATTTGCGGACATACTGAATGCAATCTGTCTCCATGGTCATCCAAAAGTAACCTACCCTGAGTATCTTCTTAGCTAGAACAAACCTATTCATGTGCGGACCACAGGTCCCAGCATGCACGTCCTCAAGTAGCTTAGAAGCTTCCTTCGCATCGACATACCTTAGTAGCCCCAAATCAAGAGTTCTTCTATACAAGTTTACTCCGCTGTGGAAGAAGTGATTTGACAATCTCCGGAGCGTGCGTTTCTGAGTGTGATTTGCATTCTCTGGGTATTCTCCTTTTGATAAGTATTCTTTGATGTCATGGAACCAAGACTTTCCATCGGCTTCTTTCTCGACATGAGCACAGTAAGCTGGCTGATTATGGATCCTCACCGGGATGGGATCAATGTAGTTCTTATCTGGATGTTGTATCATTGATGACAAAGTGGCTAATGCGTTGGCAAACGCATTCTAAATTCTGGGCACATGTCGGAATTCTATCATTGTGAACCTCTTTCTCAATTCCTGCACATGGTGCAGATATGGCAATATCTTGGAATTCTTGGTGGCCTACTCTCCTTCTACCTGGTGCACAAGAAAATCTGAATCACCGATCACCAACAACTCCTGAATATTCATGTCGATTGCCATGTTGAGCCATAATATGCAGGTTTCATATTCTGTAATGTTGTTGGTGTAGGGAAATCTGAGTTTAGCAGATACGAGATAATGCCGACCCATTTCTGATACCAAAAATGCTCCAGTGCACACTCCTTTTAAATTTGTGGCTCAGTCAAAGAACATCCTCCAACCATCATATGCTTCGGTAATGTCTTCTCCAACAAATGATACTTCTTCATCAGGAAAATACATTTTCAAGGGTTCGTATTCTCCTCCCATTGGATTTTTAGCAAGGTGATCTGCCAATGCTTGTCCCTTGACCATCTTTTGAGTTACATAGACGATATTGAACTCACTTAGTAGTATCTGGCATTTAGCCAACTTCCCAGTAGGCTTGGGTTTCTGAAATATGTACTTTAGAGGATCCATCCTTGATATGAGATATGTAGTGTAGGCACAGAAGTAATACCTCTATTTCTGGGCTATCCAGGCCAAAGAACAACAAGTGCGTTCAAGCAGAGAATACCGTGCTTCAAAGGGTGTGAACTTCTTGATCAAATAATATATGGCCTGCTCTTTTCTTCCTGTCTCATCATGTTGTCCTAAAACACATCCGAAGGCTCCATCTAATACTAATAGATAGAGTAGAAAGGTCATCCTGGTTCTGGCGGGACCAGAAATGGTAGTGTGGACAAGTACTCCTTGATCTTGTCAAAAGCTTTCTAACAATCTTCGGTCCAACTCATTTCGGCATCCTTTCTTAGCATCTCGAAGATGGGTTCGCATATGACTGTGGATTGTGCTATGAATCGCCTGATATAGTTAAGACGTCCTAGGAAGCTTATCACATCTTTTTTGCTCTTAGGTGGTGGTAACTCCCAAATAGCTTTGACTTTAGACGGATCCAGCTCGATCCCCCAACAACTGACGATAAATCCAAGCAATTTTCCTGTGGGAACCCCAAATTCACACTTTGCGGGGTTCAACTTCAAATTGTACCTTCTTAGCCTGTCAAAGAACTTTCTTAGGTCCACTATGTGATCTACGGCCCTCTTGGATTTGATAATGACATCGTCCACATACACCTCTATTTCTTTGTGTATCATATCATGGAAGATGGTTGGCATGGCTCTCATGTAAGTGGACCCAACATTTTTTAGATCGAATGGCATCATCTTGTAATAATATACCCCCCATGGTGTAATAAAAGCTATTTTCTCTGCTTCTTCTTCATCCATCTAAATCTGATGATAACCCACGAAGTAATCTACAAAGGATTGGAGTTCATGCTTGGCGCAATTATTGATCAGGATGTGTATATTTGGTAGTGGGAAGTCATCCTTGGGACTTGCTCTGTTTAAATCCTAATAATCAACACATACCTTGACCTTCCCATCTTTCTTCGGAACAGGCACAATGTTAGCCAACCAGGTTGGGTACTCAACCACCTTGAGAACTTTGGCTTTGATCTGCTTGGTAACTTCCTCCTTGATTTTCAAACTCATGTCTGGTTTGAATTTTTTGATTTTCTGCTTGACTGGCGGACACATGGGATTAGTAGGCAACTTGTAGGACACCATAGATGTGCTCAAACTGGTCATATCATCATACGACCATGCAAAGACGTCCTCATACTCCTTTAGAAAATGGATGTATTCTTCCTTCTCTGTTGGTGACAAATGAATGCTGATGCGAGTCTCCTTGACAATCTCGGTGTCTCCCAAATTTACTGCTTCTGTCTCGTCCAAATTGGACTTAGGCTTGTTCTCAAAATTCTCAACCTCCCTGACAATTTTCTCAGGTATCTCGTTTTCTTCCTCTAAATCACTATTCTCATATTGTGTTGCCTCATTACATGTCATAGTCACTAGTTCATCAGAAAAAGTAATAATAGCGCTATGGAAAGGAAAAGTATAAAAATAGTAATGAATAATGAAAAAGGACAAATGCATTTGATTAAAACTTGAGAAAACGTTCAGACAAAATAGGGCTCGATGAATTGAACATTTATTTTGAAACAAGTAAATATTCAAAACGAAACTACAAGAAATTTTATATTCCTAAAATGGCTATAGAAATAAATCCTGCCAAGCTACCCAGGGACTCGACGGGCTCGGGATGGTGTGGCGGTCCAGTTTCTGAGAATAGCTCCTTTTGTCACAGTCTGAATGGTGAGGCCTTCTTCCTCCTCCTCCTCAATTATGGCATAACAATCCATGTACTCATCTTCCAAGATCAGATTCTTCAACCCAGCTAGTACTTCTTCTTCCGCAATCCCCCATATCGTGTCAGCCTAATGAAAAGCCTGTTCCAAACGTGGCACCGGTTGCTCAAGAGGGTAATATGGAGGCAACCACTCCCTGTACTCTTGCCATATATACTGGTATCTGAACCCAAAAGTGGTACCATAATTTTTCAGTTGTATTGGCTTGGTGATACCTTGGAGTTTCTTTCCCAACCCTTTACCGGGTTCATATCCAGACCATATGAGTATGCTTTCTATCTTGTTACTCCACCACTTATCCTTCTCGACGACATTGACTCATTTGATGTTATGATAGGTTTCCCCTCCTAGCCTTCTTTTATGTCAAATGGCCGAGATGGTTTGGCTAGTGTAGATGGGATTACTTCCATATCTGTGAATGATTACCTCCTGGCGGTTCCATTCAAACTTCACGGCTTGATGTAGTGGGAAGGCACGACTCTAGCAGCATGGATCCATGGGTGGCCCAACAAAAGATTATATGAGGCTGGTATGTCAAGCACCTGGAATTCAATGTCGATCCAAGTTGGCCCCATCTACAAGCAAAGGTTTATTTCCATAATCGTGGCCCTCTAGGACCCATCAAAAGCCTTCACATTCATGCTTCCTATCCGTATTTCATGGAAACCTGTCCAACCTTTTCAGAGTATCCAGTGGACAAATATTTAGGCTTGAACCTCCATTAACCAGGACCCTAGCAATGAACTTATCTTCAAACTGCACTGTGATATGCAATGCTCGATTGCGATTCAAACCTTCAGGGTAGCTCATTTTCGTGGAAGATAATCTTATGGCTCTGCAACACTTGACCGACCATGTTGGCCATTTCTCCACCAGTAATGTTATTGGGTACATAAGCCTCAATCAGTACTTTCATCAAGGTGTTCTTGTGTGCCTCTGAATTCTGCAATAGTGACAGGATAGATATCAGAGCAGGGACTTTGTTAAGATGGTCAACAATAGAGTATTCCTTTTCCTGCACTTTCCTCCACAGATCATCTGGCCCAGTCTCAATGATAGGCAGCCTAAGAGTGGCTTCCTTATTCGAACCTCCTATATGTTCAGGTATATAGACTCTTCCAGTTCTAGTCATTCCTTGCGCGGCGTCAGATTCCTCTACCTTAGTCTTCCCTTTTCACTGAGCCTGGCAACATAATCCCAGGGTATTGCTTTTCAGTTGAATGGGGGGGTGTATTTGATACCGTCATAGTCAAAGGTGTGACCACTTCTACTTCAAATGGAGCGAAAGTGGTTGCGGGCGAAGCCACTTCCACCTCGAATGGAACTGATGCAGTTACCTCAACATTAATAGGTTCTTGAGTCTGAACCACAATAGGAGTAAGTGTGTCTGCAACCTTAAAGTTATCGCCTTCTCGAATAAGCCCAATTAACCCCTCAGGGTCCCATTCTTCATTTGTTTCTATAACATGTACACCATCCCCTCTATGATCAGGGAGGAGGTTGTTGTCGACATTAGGTGCGACTCCCTTTGCTTGTATAACCTTGTTGTCAATTAGTGTCTAGATCTTATCCTTCAATGTTCGGCACTTGTGAGCACGTGATTTTTGCTTTAATGAAAACTACTCCAAAATAAATCAAAAAATAAAATAAATTTCTTTTACTGTGTAATTTTTGGATTTGCGTGATGCTAAATACTTGTGTTATATCCGTAAGTGTTTACTTTGTCATAATAAAATGAAAAAATAAAATAAAATACATGTTGCATGCATATAGGATTTAATTATGCATTTAAAATATAATTTAAATAAAATCACAAAAAATATGCAATAGTTCTATTTTAAATATTCCACTGTGTGATTGATGTCTTGTCTATGTGTTAAATAATTGTTATAGAATAATTAATATATTTTGTGAATTTAAAATTTGTTTTACAATTAAAATTAAAATTTTAAATTAGAAAAAATGAAAAAATATATATATGTATACAAAATCGGACCTGGATTAAAATCCAGGCCCAAAACATTTTAACCCACACAGCCCAATCCTTTAGCCCAGGTCCGGACCAAACCAGACGAACCAAAACGACAGCGTTTGGTCGTGGCTTCTCAGAAACCATTGGATCAAATCCAACTAACGGCTGAGATACACTACCCTTACCCGTAACCCGTAACCCGACCCTTTGACCCAATACAGGCCGACCCTGAACTTAGGCCAAACGACGACGTTTGGTTAAGTGGATTGATCCTGGCCCTTCATCTTACTTGATCGGACGGATAGCATCAATCCACCCCACCCCTATATAATTCCCAAGCCCTACCCCGGCCCCTAACTGAACACCCCCCTCCTCTCACTGTTCATCATCTTCCTCAGACCCTCCCACCTAACCCTAGCCGCCCTAAGACCCCAAAGCCTGAAACCCGGCGGCATCAACGCCGCCGGTCACCAAAATAACACCCTAAGACCCCTTGAACATCCTCTACACGAATATGACCTTAGTTTCCTTCGAATCAGGCCCCAACTCTTCGAATCTTAAATCGAAGGTTGGCCTGAAAACCTGATCTTCTCCGATGGCTTCCAAAATAACACCACAACTTCCCCTAGATACCTTCATCATGGATCTGTTAGTTGCATGGTTCGAATCATACTGGAACTACTCGAATCTTCATTTGAAGATTCGAGTACAACCTGACCTTATCCCAACCTACTTCAAACCCACACCAGTTACCCCCTGACCTCCCTCGTGCCTAGAACATCTTTGGTTTCCCTTGAATCTAACCAGAAATGAGTAAATCCCAAATCGAACTTTCAAGAACCCTAAAATACCAAACTTTTGGATTCTGTTCATATTGAGTAAAGATTGAGGTTTAATCGACCTTAGTCGAAGTATTTTCAGTGGAAAATACTTCGACTAAGGTCTGTTTGATTTCAAACAAAAATCCGAAGCCGAGTTGAGTTCGAGTCTGATTAAAATTCAGAGGTACTTTTCTATTTCTGTTTGCATATTCTGTATGTATTTTTGTTTGTTTTAATAACTTGTTAATTTTTTTTATACTTTTTGTTTTGATTAATTCTGTCATTTTGTCTCATGCCCGTCTATATGATCAAAATATGAAACTGTTTCTGTTGGTTGTGATTGTTCATAGTGTAAGTAATCGACTCGATTAAGTTCGTCGATTAGTTATATTATGAATTCTCATTTATGATAATGCTAATAAAAACAGTCTGCTTCTATTGTTGTAGACTGATTATGGACAAATATTGTAAATAGTTTACTGATTAATACTCGTCAATTAAATCATGTTTGTTTATGAATCAGTGAATTCAAATGTATGCTGTATATGTTGTTTTCTGAACAGGGCATTGTCAGTATATTGACAATGTTCCTATGTATGTTTGATCTTAGTTCAATGATGAAATTCAGTTTGACTTGCTACGTTGAATTCAGTATAATTTGTTGTGATATTAGGTTTAATTTCAATTTCACAAATGTTGGTTAGATACCATTGTGTTAGAAAAGTGCATTCTCAGTCAAGATTCAGTCCAGAACTTGATAAGATTGGTTATAGCTATTTAATTCAGAAGGATAATCGATTCTGAACAATTTTTAAAATTTGTTTTTTATCAGATTCTGATTTCCTTGAGGGCTGTAATTACAGAAGGATTTCAGTTCTATTTTAGAATGAAACAGTAGGGTAATGTGATAGTGTGCTTTCAATAATATGATAGTGGCTATAATTTAAGTAATAAAGGGGAACAAGGGATAATGGGGCTGCTGAAAAACAGGATAAATAGCACTTAGTTTTAAAATATTCAAAAGTAGTTTTAATGGAAAAACTTTCTGATTTTTAAAGGAGAAGAGGGTCCATCCAGCACTAAATTGTATAGGACCAGCCCTGTATAAATACAGGGAGCTGGACAGACTTTAGAGAGCAGATTTTAGGAGATTAGAAGAGGGAATTAAGAGAGAAAAAAAAAATATGATTTTTAAGGCATTAGGGAATACATTCAGAGATAAACACAGAGAGATATACAGAAGGAAAAAATAAAATTTGAAAGAGGAAAAACAAGCAGAAACAGAAATCTGAAAAGGAAGATAGAAAGAAAGGAAAACAGAAACATTAAAACAGAATTCTACATCGGAAGTTAGTATTGAAGTTGATTCTGTGTTTAAAAATTGAAAATTTTTTAGTCTGCTTTGTTCTAAGTCTCAGAATCAGAAATATCATTCTTTTCATTAAATCTGTACGGATTTTTTCAATATCGATGTTCAGTTAAAAATCTGAAACTTCCTAAAAGGACTGTCACTGTGCATCTGGGTTCTTCGGGTCTTATTATTGCTCAAACCTGTGGAAAGACTGCTATTCCATTGATTTTGTTACTGCTGCTACTGCTGAAATTTACTCCTTCTACCTTCATTTTCAGGTACATATCCTTTTAAATTCTATGTTGGAAAGAGATTCAACATGACAAATAAACAAAGTTTGAATTGTAACACTATCTTCTATTCATTTGAGTTCTTTAGTTAAAAATTTCAGCTTTGGTTTCATGCTGGTAGTGAGTTCGAATCGATGGCTACAAGTTAATTGTATTATTTTTGAAATTCATATAAAACTTTGTAATAATGTTATCCATGTCAAATTTCATTAGTTTAGTTATCTATGAGTTGTGTAAATAGGAAGCATGGAAGAAAGTTGGCTTTATTTACATTTTTGCGGTATTGTTAGATAGGTATAGCATAATATGGAAATATCAAGGAAAATATGCTATCAATTTATTTTGTTAGTTAATTAATTGTTGTTTAAAGCTAGATGATGATTGGTTGCAATTAGCTATCTTTTGGCATAGCATTGGTTGTGTTCATAATCTATAGTTGAAAGACGAGTTAGTATAATCCGTTATGTTTATGATGTCAAATATGGTAAGTAATATTGTATGCAATATCATTTTATTAAGTCAGTTAGACTTGTTCTCTTTCTTAATAATAAAAGGGTTTAGGAACTTATACGATGCGAAAGTTAATGGTTGTAATAATTCATATAGATTTAGAATCAAATGGGTTTGATTACATATATAACTCAATCATAGGCATAATTAATTAAGTTAATTTCGCCTATTGGATCAAAACAAGTATATAAGAGTAAGATACAAATTGCAAAACTTTATATCAATGGTAATTAGAATAGAACTTGCACTAATTAGTAATAATAAAAGTTCTTGAAAATATTCTTTCCTTTATAATTCATTTTCAGTTTTATATACAATTCATTCTTTGGCATATATATGTTTTATAATTGTCAAAAATAGCATTAATCATATTTTTATCCTTTCACTGAGAGTTTGAATAGTCTTGGGATGAACATAATTAATACTCGGAAATTATAGTCAACGGGCAATATTTAAAAATTGTGAATTTCTTTTAAAAGAATTTAAAGACACCCCTTGAATATGAATTTCTCAGTATTTTCATATAAAATGTGTAGATACAACCAAACAATTTGTGGAAAAATCCCTAATATCATTGCAAATATTTTGCGCAATTAGGGATACGTTCGCGTACCCTGATTATATTTTTAAAAGCAAAATTCGGATTATGCGTACGCGCAATTTCGAGCGAATATTTAATAAAAGGATTTTTTTTAAAAGGCATTAAATTAATTTCATAAAACCCGCGATGTGCGGTTCAATATTTAAGAAAAACAAATATTCTTGATTCAACACAATCTCAAAAAATGATTGCTTAATAAATATATTATCAAAAGTTATTGTGTACACGTACGCGTGACACAAGTCCGCATTTTTATAACACGAATATACGTACGCGTAATTCGATTCAAGGAAAGGTCCTTAATCATAATAAGTTAAAGCAGTAGAAAAATCACGTAACAAAAAGTATTTAACAAAATTCAAGATAATTAAGTCAATAATAAAAACAGTTAAGCGACCGTGCTAGAACCACGGAATTCGAAAATGCCTAACACCTTCTTCCGGATTAACAGAATTCCTTACTCAGGATTTCTGGTTCGCAGAATAATAAACAGAGTCATATTCTCCTCGATTCAGGGATTAAAATTGGTGACTTGGGACGCCTTAAAATTCCCAGGTGGCGACTCTGAAATTATTAAATAAATCCCGTTTCGACTGTCCTTTAATTGGAGAAAACTCCCCACACGCCCCGGGGGCGCGGTAAAAAGGAGGTGCGACAGCTCTGGCGACTCTGCTGGGGACTTAAAAGTACCAGTGTTATTATAACCCAGAACCATTGGTTCAGGGTTTAAAGAATTCGAGCTTAAAATATCTGTTTTTATTGGCTTTATTTACTATATGATTTTCAACAGTTTATATGCTAATATGCTAAATTTTTTTTACCGCTTTAATATCATTTGAATTGTGAATATATACAACTGCTACGAAAACCCCTTTCTTTCTGAGTCTTCTAAATTTATGGTGTACACGTGCGCGTGACCCACCTTTCTGTTAAAGTCATACCAAATAAGACGGAGTTGGGACAAGTAACTAGGCCGGGCAGACTTTCGTGCTCCCGGTACGTTGCCCCCGCTTCGGCTCAAACTGTCCGTTTGGGTAAGCCAGGTTTAGAACAATCAACCTAAGGTTTTACACTTAGAATAACTCAGCCATGTACCGGATCCCTAGTAGGAACGAATATTTGCATCATATGCATTTGGCCTTGGAGACTCAACACAGGGGTTGGGTCTGTCTAGGACAGGTGAACCCAAAATAAAAAGACCATCATGATGCATCCTACTTGTTACTTGTGCATTCATTTGCCTCGAACATGCTTGTTGACCAGCTTAAATAAAATCATGGTGAGAAGAAAGGAATAAAATGGGTTGTTTTAAAAATTTCGAAAAAAAAATAGTTTTAAATTTTGAAATAAAGGTAAATAAAAAAAAAATTCGAAAATGATTTTTTTTAGTATAAATTTTCAAAATAAATTTTGACTTTATCAAAATTAAATTTCAGATACAAAATGAGCACCACACAAAGCCCCTCATCCACAAGTACGGAAGAATTTCTATGTCAGCTTCAAATGTGGTGGTATGATTTAGGCGAAGACGGTCAAAAATGGGTCGTCAAGCATTTGGGAAATCTTACGGACATTAAGAAAGTTAAACCCCGTGATGATTTGATTGCGGCGTTAGTAACTTTCTGGGACCCTGTTCACAATGTTTTTCGTTTCTCTGACTTCGAGCTTACTCCTACATTAGAGGAGATAGCTGGATATGCTGGTTTTGATGGAAGTTTAAGAAATCAAAGCTTGATATTCACAAAGGCTCCTTCGGTACATCGATTCTTCGGTCTTCTGAACATCAGCAGTCAAATCAGGAAAAGTAATGTCATCAATGGATGTTGTTCCTTCAACTTTTTGTATTCAAGGTTCGGAAAATCAGATGGGTTCGAAATTCATGAGAAAGGCCTTACTAATAAGCAAAACAAAGACACTTGGCAGATGCACCGTCGATTTGCTTTCATGGTGGCTTTTCTAGGAGTCATGGTCTTCCCAAATAAAGAGCGAACAATTGATATTCGCACCGCAAAAGTTGTGCAAATCCTCACCACTAAAGAAAATCACACCCTTGTCCCCATCATTCTATCAGATATTTATCGGGCTTTGACTTTATGCAAATCAAGAGCAAAAGTCTTCGAAGGGTGCAAAATTTTGTTGCAAATGTAGGTGATTGAACATCTCCAACAACAGCCCAAGATCATACAGTATGGGTCAAACAATGATAATTGCATCGAAAGCTATGAGGAAAGAACAAAAAATTATCAGGTTCCAGAAGGGATAGAAGCATGGGTATCTCATCTAAAGGCTTTAACAGCAAATCAAATTGAATGGACCCTAGGATGGCTCCCGATGAGGGAAGTAATACATATGTCAACCTCAAATAGTTATCTACTACTATTGGGATTAAGAAGCATTCAGCCGTATGCACCACTAAGAGTCCTAAGGCAACTAGGGAGATATCAAATAGTTCCTGATGATGAAGATTTGAGTAGGCAAGTAATCGAATTACACCCAGAAGCCACTATTCCCGAAGCTCTACTTCAGCAGATGTGGAATGGGTGCCGATACTTGAAAAGTGATACTCAAGTCCTAGATGCTACAAAGGGTGAGATAAATCCTGGATATGCAAGGTGGTTCGAAAAACGGTCTCGCGTGGATGATGTACCAGAACCTGAGCTAAAAAGGCCAACAAAAAGACCCCATGTTCAAAACTTCAATGATAAAATCCAAGAGCGGTTGATCTGGGGAGAAAAAGAAAAAGGGTACAAAGCAACTATCCATGCCCTAAAAGAAAATCTAAGAAGCCTCAGTTTGGAGAAAGATTTGCAAGCACAAGAAGCCGAAGGCGAGAAAAAGAGTCTAGCTTGTGAGAATGAAAATCTTCATGCTCGATTCCAAAAAATGAAAAGAGTTTCTGAAACGCCAAAGAGGAGCTGGAAGGATCAAAAAACCATCGCCAATCTCTTTGAAAGAATGCAAGATTATGATTCCATTCTTGCGGAAAACGAAAGGGCATTGAGCAAAGCAAAAGAAAGGATCCAACAATTAAACGAAGAAGCCATATCTAACAAGGAACACCAAGATAGGCAATCCGAAAAAGACAAGGCACAATTCAAGAAGGAAAAAGACTATTGGATGCGATCAGAAGACCAGCTTCGTGCACAAATAGAAGAGGTAAGAAGATGCAACAGAGAACATCAACAAGCAGACCTCGACAGGGAAAGATCGCAAGCAAGATTAGAGCAGGCCAGACTCCGAGCTCTATTAGAATCAGCTCTAGATCGTGAAAACCGTGTCAGAGATATAGCCACCACTCGTCAGCAGCAATTGCAAGACCAAGACCAACGTCTCCAAGATTTCAGGGCACAAATCCACGACCTGGCAGTCTTCACATCTCAAAGTTATGTAAACTGCCAAGGAATGGATTATGAAAGATTTACTGAGCATGCGCCCACTTTTGCTCGTCATCTAGCAATGGAGTTGGAAAGGATGTATCGTACGCTGGGAGGCCATCCAGGTCAATTCCCACATTGAGCAGATAACCCAATATTTGACAACAAAAGTGGAAAGTGGGGCACGTTGTGAAATGTTAAGAATTGTATCTTTTATTTTGATTTAAGTGTGTGTGTTTTCAAGCCATTTTCTTAAAGTTTTCAAATGTAATTCCATCTTTGTGTAATGAATAAAAGTGATTGCCTTTGGTCCGAACTACGCAAGGTCTGATTCATGTAGGACATAATACGTAGGCAATCTCTAAGATTCGACCACCACAATAAAAGATATATAATAAATAAAAGTGTATAACAATAAAAATTTCAAGAAAGCTGGGACGACACAAGCAGCCGAGCAAATGCATAATAGAAAGGGATTATTTGTCTAGGAGCATTGCATCTCAACGTGTGATTATATATGTGTTAAACTCTCAAAGCTAACAAGATTGTTCATTTTCAGAATTCAAGCAGTTAGTTTCTCTAAAGAGTATACTGGCATATTATCACTATCACACAAGATCAAAAGGACCAATACCTGAAAGTATGTCTATCCCAGATGTTGACACAGGTATGGAGATAGAGGAGATGGATGTCGGGAAAATGAAAGAAGAGATGTTTAAGCTCAAGCAGCAAATGGCTGAGATGTACCAAGCTTGGTCTACAGGACAGTTACCCCCATCTTACCCAAGTAACCCTGCTCCATCAATGACTCAAACTCAGGATAATATCACCACTGAATTATCCCCAAACTTCCCCATTTACCAGCACTACCGAGGCACCACCTCTCAGACACCACAGTCTCCACCTCCGAAACCCGTTCCATATTTTCCTCCACCTATGACTCCTGTTTTCGTAGCACCTCCCCCTGCTACATTCCACAAATCTCCTAGTGAGCCTACATTCCAGGCCCAGGACAACCAATATTACCCCCGGAGCGCACCCTCAAAGCCTCCGAAATTCATTCAACCACTCCTCGTTTTGATCTCCCAACCGAAATTGACAAGCCAGCCAAAAATGCTGAGCAAGAAGAGATGTTCAGGAAGGTCAAGAGTCTAGAACAATCATTCAGAGACATGCGAGGATTAGGTGGGCAAGTCAGTGTAGCCTACAAAGATTTGTGCTTATTCCCCAACGTACAACTACCGGTTGGCTTCAAGATGCCCAAATTTGATTTATACAACGGGCACGGTGACCCAGTATCCCACTTAAGGGGTTTCTGTAGCAAGATGCGAGGAGCTGGGGGAAAGGATGAATTATTGATGGCTTATTTCAGTCAAAGTCTAAGCGGATCAGCTTTGGAGTGGTATACACGCCAGGACCATGGAAGATGGTACACCTGGGATGACCTGGCACAGGCATTCGCATACCATTTCCAATACAATCTGGAAATCATCCCAGATCGATTATCTTTGACAAAATTCGAGAAGAAACACAATGAGAGTTTCAGAGAGTATGGCTTTCGGTGGAGATAACAGGCAGCAAGAGTGGATCCTCCTATGAAGGAGAGCGAAATGGTAGACTACTTCCTCCAAGCCTTAGAACCAACTTACTATGCCCACTTGGTTTCAGCGGTTGGGAAATCATTCAACGAAGTAGTGAAGATGGGAGGTATGGTGGAAGAAGGCCTCAAGACAAATAAAATCATGAGCTATTCAGCAATTAAGGCAACTACTCAAGCTATTCAAGGCAGGGTAGGAGGAATCGGAAGAAAGAAGAGGGAGGAAGCAGCAATAGTTGATTCAGGAATTTGGCCGGGACCCAGAGGTTCACCGCTTTACTATAATCAACAACGACCTCGCCAATCAGCTTACCACCATGATTCATCCTACTATCACCCTTCAGAGTCTCATTTTTCCATTAACCATGCTCAAGCATACAATCAGCCACCTGTTCACACCAATTGGCGTGCTCCGGTCACACCAAATACTTACCCACGAGCCTATCCCGGACCAGGTTTTAGGCCTAGGCCAGCATTCAGGGGAGAAAGGGAACAGAAAAAGAAAACTTACACTCCATTGGGAGAGTCTTACACCAGTCTGTTCCACAGACTGAGACAGCTAGACATGCTGAGACCAATACAATCCAAGCTACCCAATCCTCCTCCAAAGAATTTGGATTACACCATTAGCTGTGAATATTGCTCTGGTGCACCAGGCCATGATACGGAGAAATGTTGGCATTTGAAAAATGCAATACAAGAGCTGATTGATACTAATAAAATCGAGGTTCAAACCCCCGAAGCCCCAAATATCAATAGAAATCCAATGCCAGCCCATCAAGAAGCTAATATGATAGAAATCATACAAGCTGATGGGGAGACAAAGAAGCCGTCACAAACTGTCATGATGATCAAGTCTCATGAAACCAAGCCAGATAAGCAGTTAATGGAGGAGAAGCCGGTGTCTAAGCAAAACAAAAATGGTAATGGACCATCTATGATAGTCGATGAGGGATCATCGAGCAAAGTTGCCGCAAAACAAGAAAGGCCGAAAGTGATAGTACCAGGGGTTGCTAACAAACCCATTATATTTGTGGAAGGAGCCCATACAAATCAGGTTATTATTGCACCTGTAATCCAGCTGCCGGTCATCAACAACAAAGCCATCCCATGGAACTATGAACGGGTGACTGTAATGTACAAGGGCAAAGAAATCAAGGAAGAAGTGTGTGAGGTGTAAGGCTTGACACGTTCGGGAAGATGTTTTACTCCCGAAGAGTTGAGAAAAACTAAAAACAATCCAACGCCAACAAAGAGAGCTGTGACGGAAGAAGAGGCGGAGGAGTTTTTAAGAAAAATGAAACTCCATGATTATTCTGTTGTGGATCTATTAAAGAAGACCCCCGCTCAAATTTCATTGTTGTCATTACTGATCCATTCAGAGGAGCACCGCCTGGCTTTGATGAAAATCCTGAATGAAGCTCATGTTCCTGAAAAGATCTCTGTAAATCATTTGGGAAAAATAGCCAACAGAATCTTTGAGACAAACAGAATTACATTTGCTGATGATGAATTACCTGTGGAAGGTACCGAACATAACAGAGCTCTTTACCTCACCGTGAAATGTGAAAACTCCATAGTAACCCGGGTATTGGTTGACAATGGGTCAAGTGCAAACATATGCCCTCTCTCCACTTTAAACAAATTAAAGATTAAAGAGGAGAGGATCCAGAAGAATAGTATCTGCGTACGAGGGTTTGACGGTGGAAGCAGAGATTCATTTGGCGACATAGTATTGGAACTAACAATAGGGCCAGTTGAATTCACAATGGAATTCCAAGTGTTGGACATAACTATTTCTTACAACTTGTTGTTGGGTCGACCATGGATCCACGCTGCTAAAGCAGTCCCGTCAACACTACATCAGGCTGTCAAGTTTGAATGGGATCATCAAGAAGTAGTCGTGTATGGAGAAGAAAGTTTAAATGCTCACAGCAGTACCATTGTACCGGTCGAGGGAACAAAAAATGACCAGGGACCATGGGTATACCAAGTGACCGACACAGTGTCGATAGAGAAAATTCCAGAGGGGAAATATCTTCCAAATCCAAAGATATCCTCTGCATCAGTCATGGTAGCTTATGAAATGTTAAAGAATGGCTTTATACCCGGCAAAGGTCTGGGCTTATCTCTGCAAGGAATTGAACAACCAGTATCTCTCCCCGAGAACTGGGGAACATTCGGTTTAGGGTTCATACCCACCGCCAATGACGTGATAAGGGCCAAGAAGTTGAAACACCAAGCATGGGTTCTTCCAAAACCAGTACCACATCTGTCAAAGTCTTTTGTCAAGACCGGCGCTAAAAATCGCCCGATAACAACAATTCCTAAATCCCGGGTCAATCCTGAGAAGGAATTAATTGAAAGGTTCGAGAAATTGTTTAGTGATGTGAATATGTTGGGAAGCGGATAAGGGTGTAGCAACGCAGAAGTTCAATTCGTTGGACCGGAAACAAAGCTCAATAATTGGAAAGCCACTCCTCTCCCAATTCGAAAGGAGTCTTGGTAGTTTATTTTGATTTTTCTTTCAGTTTGTTTGGGTTATTTCAAGGTTGTAATCCCAAAGTTTATCTTACAGTTGGTTTGAAGTGTGCAAAACCTTGTTATCTTTCATCATCCAATAAAAAGCAGTTTCCTTTTTATTATCATTCCTGATAGTTTTCTTTTCTTTTTCTTCTTTCCTATACAGTTCCTTTTACGCTGGCTCTAGTGATATGGCATGCATAAGGAATCATCAGCCCAGTCTTAAAAATCAATCTGGTTCTGAAGTAGTAATTCAAGAAATATATTGTGATTATGAATCAGAATATGAGGAAGATGAGGTTTTTGAAGAGATTAGTAAAGAGTTAATTCACTTTGAGGAAAAAATCAAACCTAACTTGAGTGATACCGAGGACGTCAATATAGGGGACACGAGTAATGTCCGGGAAACTAAAATAAGTGTCCATCTCGAACCAAAGATCCGAGAGGAGTTAATTAAAGCACTCATAGAATTCAAAGATGTTTTTGCATGGTCGTATGACGATATGCCGGTCTTGAGCACTGATTTAGTGGTCCACAAATTGCCCACTGATCCAACGGTGCCTCCTGTCAAGCAGAGGCTTAGAAAATTCAAGCCTGATATGAGTGTGAGAATTAAGGAAGAAATCACCAAACAATTGGAAGCAAAGGTCATTCGAGTCACTCGATATCCTGTTTGGTTAGCTAATATCGTTCCTGTGCCAAAGAAAGATGGCAAAATTAGAGTATGCGTCGACTATCGCAATCTCAACAAAGCAAGTCCAAAGGATAATTTCCCATTACCCAATATCCATATTTTGATCGACAATTGTGCCAAGCATGATATAGGGTCTTTCGTGGATTGTTATGCCGGGTATCATCAAATTCTAATGGATGAAGAAGATGCAGAAAAGACGGTATTCATCACACCATGGGGAACTTATTGCTACCGGGTAATGCCATTCAGTTTAAAGAACGCCGGAGCAACCTATATGAGAGCAATGACCACAGTGTTTCATGATATGATACATAAGGAAATTGAGGTATACGTGGACGATGTGATCATAAAATCAAAATATCAGGCCGACCACGTTGGGGATTTGAGGAAGTTCTTCTTAAGACTTCGCAGGTACAACCTCAAGCTTAACCCTGCAAAATGCGCATTTGGAGTTCCATCCGGAAAGTTGTTGGGATTCATAGTCAGTCGACGAGGCATCGAGCTAGACCCATCAAAAATTAAAGCCATCCAAGAATTGCCACCTCCCAGGAACAAAACTGAAGTAATGAGTTTGTTGGGAAGGTTAAATTGCATCAGCAGGTTTATTGCTCAGCTCACAACAACCTGTGAGCCAATTTTCAAATTGTTAAAAAAGGATGTTGCGATCAAATGGACCGATGAGTGTCAAGAAGCGTTCGATAAAATAAAAGGGTACTTGTCGAACCCACCCGTGTTGGTCCCGCCAGAGCCAGGAAGACCTTTGATTCTTTACTTAACGGTTTTGGAAAATTCGTTTGGTTGCATATTGGGGCAACATGACCTCACTGGCAGAAAGGAACAGGCCATCTACTACCTTAGCAAGAAGTTCACAGCTTATGAGGTTAAGTATACTCATCTGGAAAAGACATGTTGCGCCCTAACATGGGTAGCTCAAAAATTGAAACACTATTTGTCATCCTACACTACTTACCTCATTTCTCGGTTGGATCCATTGAAATACATTTTTCAAAAGCCTATGCCAATGGGAAGACTTGCAAAGTGGCAGATATTGCTCACGGAATTCGACATCATCTATGTGACTCGAACTGCAATGAAGGCTCAAGCACTGGCCGATCATTTAGCCGAAAACCCGGTCGATGAGGAATATGAGCCGTTGAAGACTTATTTTCCTGATGAAGAAACAATGCATATCGACGAGGTGGAACAAATTGAAAAACCTGGCTGGAAACTTTTCTTTGATGGAGCCGCTAACATGAAAGGAGTCGGAATAGGAGCTGTAACCATTTCTGAAACAGGGCATCACTATCCTGTTACGGCTCAATTGCGATTTTATTGCACCAATAATATGGCTGAATATGAAGCTTGCATTTTGGGGTTAAGGCTAGCCGCAGACATGGGTATCCGAGAAATCTTAGTCATGGGAGATTCGGATCTTTTGGTACATCAAATTCAAGGAGAATGGGAAACCCGAGACTTGAAGCTTATCCCATTCCGGCAATGTTTACATGATCTTTGTCAGCGGTTTCAATCAGGGGAATTCCAATATATTCCAAGAATCCATAATGAGGTTGCTGATGCATTGGCTACCCTGGCATCAATGTTGCACCATCCGGACAAAGCTTATGTGGATCCGATACATATTCAAGTCCACGATCAGCACGCTTATTGCAATATGGTTGAAGAAGAATTTGATGGTGAACCATGGTTCCATGACATCAAGGAGTATATCAGAATGGGGATATATCCCACACAAGCCACAGGGGATCAAAAGAGGACCATTAGGCGATTGGCAAATGGATTCTTCTTAAGTGGAGGAATTTTGTATAAAAGAACACCAGATCTTGGATTATTAAGATGCATAGATGCCAGACAAGCTACAACTGTCATGACTGAAGTACATTCAGGAGTTTGCGGACCCCACATGAGTGGATATGTGTTGGCAAAGAAAATCGTCCGAGCTGGTTACTATTGGCTTACCATGGAGCGAGATTGTATCAGTTTTGTGCGCAAGTGTCATCAATGCCAAATACACGGAGATTTGATTCATTCTCCACCATCCGAGTTGCACACAATGTCGGCACCATGGCCCTTCGTTGCCTGGGGCATGGATGTGATTGGACCAATTGAGCCGGCAGCATCCAATGGGCACAGGTTCATTCTGGTAGCTATTGATTATTTTACCAAATGGGTTGAGGCCAAGACATTCAAATCAGTGACCAAGAAAGCTGTGGTCGATTTTGTCCACTCAAATATCATATGTTGGTTCGGAATCCCGAAGGTGATCATCACAGATAACGGTGCCAATCTTAACAGCAACTTAATGAAGGAAGTATGTCAACAGTTTAAGATTACACATCGCAACTCTACCCCATATCGGCCCAAGGCGAATGGAGCAGTAGAAGCAGCCAACAAAAACATAAAGAAGATACTTCGGAAAATGGTAGAAGGTTCAAAACAATGGCATGAAAAATTACCATTTGCATTATTGGGATACCGCACTACTGTTCGCACTTCAGTAGGAGCAACTCCTTATTTGTTGGTATATGGCACTGAAGCAGTAATTCCTGCAGAAGTTGAGATTCCTTCCCTTCGAATCATCGCCGAAGCAAAGATTGATGATGATGAATGGGTCAAAACCCGTCTGGAACAGTTAAACTTAATTGATGAAAAACGATTGGCCGCAGTATGTCATGGTCAATTATATCAAAGAAGAATAGAAAGAGCATACAACAAAAAGGTGCGACCCCGGAAGTTTGAAGTAGGTCAGCATGTGCTGAAACGTATTCTTCCACATCAGGTCGAGGCAAAGGGCAAATTTGCCCCGAATTGGCAAGGACCATTCATTGTGACCAGAGTATTATCGAATGGTTCACTATACTTAACAAACATTGAAGGCAAATGCATAGATATGGCGATCAATTCTGATGCGGTAAAGAGATATTATGCATAACTTTTTGAGTGTTTGTATTTAGCATTATTTCGAAGATTAGAATGACAAAGGCAATTTGTTCTGCTATCCAAACACTATACCATTTGTTTCCCCTTTGAGCCATACTTGTTTCTTTCCTACCCTCTCTTGGAATCAATAAAAAATCAAGTATGAAATAAGTAATAAAAAAATCACTATTATTTAGTGAACTACGTTTGACCTGATTCCTCAAAGAAGGATACGTAGGCGCCTCACGGCTCGGTCATAGGGTGCACAATATACATAAAGTGTGCACAAAAAGAAACATCAAGCGACCCCAATCAAGGAACTGGGGCAAGAATTGTATTGGAAATAAGAAAAAGATTCCAAGAGTTGTAATTTTAAACACATACCAAAACTGTTTAGCTTTTAATACCTTTTCCATTTCTAACCCCATACCAGAAAGACCTTTCAACCAATCTTAGAAAAATGTTGAGTCAAGCAAATGAAGATGGTTCATAATACTCTGGTACAAACAAGAAAAGAAAGTAAAAATGAGAGAGTATTATAGGTGAAAACCCACACGGGCACCATAAGGCGACGGAAGTTGAGAGAAAAGTAAAAGGAGAGAGTCTTATTGGTAAAAACCTTCATAGGCACCCTAAGGCGAAAAGGAAGTGAGAAATGAACAAATGAGGAAAGTTTATCGGTAAAAACTCTTTGAGACGTTGCAAGTCCAACAGGTCGGTGAAATGAAAAATGAAGTTGGGTTATGGAAATTTTGGCAAAAACAAAAATAAGACAATTGAAAGGAGATTGATTAAAAGAATGGGTTGATTAATCCGAAATGCATACCATGATCATTGGTGCCCGTAACTCCAATCAGATAAGTTTTTATTCTTTCTCCAACAGTCATTCAAAATTGGATTTTTCTTTTTGTCGAAATCAACGTATTTCGTCACTAATAATCTTACTTTTCTAAAAGCTTTGAGATAAGTTTTATTTCAAACAAATAAGAAGGAATGTCAAGGTATACTACCAAGATTCAAGGTTACAAAATACAGCCACGAAAGGTGGGAGATAAAAATATGGGTGTAAGAAAGGTGAAATCAAAAGTGGATCAGCAAAGTCAGAAGGGACATATGATTACAGTTAAAAGGTTTTGAAGGAAAACATACAGAGGGGAATCCTATAGTCAAGGATCAATTACAAGAACAAAACAGTCTGTTCAACCATTCCAAGGCAATAAAGAGAGATGAGGAGAAGCCTCACCATCGGCAAGAATGCACCAGTTAACCACCCTGCTTTAAACTGTCGAAGTTTTCTTTCATTTAAAACAGGGGCAAATACAATATTTGTGTCCGGAAATACCTGGATGAGAATTAAAGAAGTCAGGCGTCCACCTGGAGAAAGAGGATGAAGAAAAGAAGAAGTCAGGCGTCCACCTGGAGAATGAGGATGAGAAAAGAAGAAGTCAGGCGTCCACCTGGAGAATGAGGATGAAGAATTGAAGAAGTCAGGCGTCCACCTGGAGAATGAGGATGAGAAAAGAAGAAGTCAGGCGTCCACCTGGAGAATGAGGATGAGAATTAAAGAAGTCAGGCGTCCACCTGGAGAATGAGGATAAGAATTAAAGAAGTCAGGCGTCCACCTGGAGAATGAGGATGAGAATTAAAGAAGTCAGGCGTCCACCTGGAGAATGAGGATGAGAAAAGAAGAAGTCAGGCGTCCACCTGGAGAATGAGGATGAATTAAAGAAGTCAGGCGTCCACCTGGAGAATGAGGATTAAGAAGTTGAAGAAGTCAGGCGTCCACCTGGAGAATGAGGATGAGAAAAGAAGAAGTCAGGCGTCCACCTGGAGAATGAGGATGAAGAAATTGAAGAAATCAGGCGTCCACCTGAAGAATGAGGATGAGAAAGAAGAAGTCAGGCATCCACCTGGAGAATGAGGATGAGAAAAGAAGAAGTCAGGCGTCCACCTGGAGAATGAGGATGAGAAAAGAAGAAGTCAGGCGTCCACCTGGAGAATGAGGATGAAGAATTGAAGAAGTCAGGCGTCCACCTGGAGAATGAGGATGAGAAAAGAAGAAGTCATGCGTCCACCTGGAGAATGAGGATGAGAATTAAAGAAGTCAGGCGTCCACCTGGAGAATGAGGATGAGAATTAAAGAAGTCAGGCGTCCACCTGGAGAATGAGGATGAGAATTAAAGAAGTCAGGCGTCCACCTGGAGAATGAGGATGAGAAAAGAAGAAGTCATGCGTCCACCTGGAGAATGAGGATGAGAATTAAAGAAGTCAGGCGTCCACCTGGAGAATGAGGATGAGAATTAAAGAAGTCAGGCGTCCACCAGGAGAATGAGGATGAGAATTAAAGAAGTCAGGCGTCCACCTGGAGAATGAGGATGAGAAAAGAAGAAGTAAGGCGTCCACCTGGAGAATGAGGATGAAGAAATTGAAGAAATCAGGCGTCCACCTGAAGAATGAGGATGAGAAAGAAGAAGTCAGGCATCCACCTGGAGAATGAGGATGAGAAAAGAAGAAGTCAGGCGTCCACCTGGAGAATGAGGATGAAGAATTGAAGAAGTCAGGCGTCCACCTGGAGAATGAGGATGAGAAAAGAAGAAGTCAGGCGTCCACCTGGAGAATGAGGATGAGAATTAAAGAAGTCAGGCGTCCACCTGGAGAATGAGGATAAGAATTAAAGAAGTCAGGCGTCCACCTGGAGAATGAGGATGAGAATTAAAGAAGTCAGGCGTCCACCTGGAGAATGAGGATGAGAAAAGAAGAAGTCAGGCGTCCACCTGGAGAATGAGGATGAATTAAAGAAGTCAGGCGTCCACCTGGAGAATGAGGATTAAGAAGTTGAAGAAGTCAGGCGTCCACCTGGAGAATGAGGATGAGAAAAGAAGAAGTCAGGCGTCCACCTGGAGAATGAGGATGAGAAAAGAAGAAGTCAGGCGTCCACCTGGAGAATGAGGATGAAGAATTGAAGAAGTCAGGCGTCCACCTGGAGAATGAGGATGAGAAAAGAAGAA
Source organism: Nicotiana tabacum (assembly GCF_000715075.1). Lineage (NCBI taxonomy): Eukaryota > Viridiplantae > Streptophyta > Magnoliopsida > Solanales > Solanaceae > Nicotiana > Nicotiana tabacum. Next base: position 117,102,030 of record NC_134099.1, on the reverse strand, counting down.
GTCATGCGTCCACCTGGAGAATGAGGATGAGAATTAAAGAAGTCAGGCGTCCACCTGGAGAATGAGGATGAGAATTAAAGAAGTCAGGCGTCCACCTGGAGAATGAGGATGAGAATTAAAGAAGTCAGGCGTCCACCTGGAGAATGAGGATGAGAAAAGAAGAAGTCATGCGTCCACCTGGAGAATGAGGATGAGAATTAAAGAAGTCAGGCGTCCACCTGGAGAATGAGGATGAGAATTAAAGAAGTCAGGCGTCCACCAGGAGAATGAGGATGAGAATTAAAGAAGTCAGGCGTCCACCTGGAGAATGAGGATGAGAAAAGAAGAAGTAAGGCGTCCACCTGGAGAATGAGGATGAAGAAATTGAAGAAATCAGGCGTCCACCTGAAGAATGAGGATGAGAAAGAAGAAGTCAGGCATCCACCTGGAGAATGAGGATGAGAAAAGAAGAAGTCAGGCGTCCACCTGGAGAATGAGGATGAAGAATTGAAGAAGTCAGGCGTCCACCTGGAGAATGAGGATGAGAAAAGAAGAAGTCAGGCGTCCACCTGGAGAATGAGGATGAGAATTAAAGAAGTCAGGCGTCCACCTGGAGAATGAGGATAAGAATTAAAGAAGTCAGGCGTCCACCTGGAGAATGAGGATGAGAATTAAAGAAGTCAGGCGTCCACCTGGAGAATGAGGATGAGAAAAGAAGAAGTCAGGCGTCCACCTGGAGAATGAGGATGAATTAAAGAAGTCAGGCGTCCACCTGGAGAATGAGGATTAAGAAGTTGAAGAAGTCAGGCGTCCACCTGGAGAATGAGGATGAGAAAAGAAGAAGTCAGGCGTCCACCTGGAGAATGAGGATGAAGAAATTGAAGAAATCAGGCGTCCACCTGAAGAATGAGGATGAGAAAGAAGAAGTCAGGCATCCACCTGGAGAATGAGGATGAGAAAAGAAGAAGTCAGGCGTCCACCTGGAGAATGAGGATGAGAAAAGAAGAAGTCAGGCGTCCACCTGGAGAATGAGGATGAAGAATTGAAGAAGTCAGGCGTCCACCTGGAGAATGAGGATGAGAAAAGAAGAAGTCATGCGTCCACCTGGAGAATGAGGATGAGAATTAAAGAAGTCAGGCGTCCACCTGGAGAATGAGGATGAGAATTAAAGAAGTCAGGCGTCCACCTGGAGAATGAGGATGAGAATTAAAGAAGTCAGGCGTCCACCTGGAGAATGAGGATGAGAAAAGAAGAAGTCATGCGTCCACCTGGAGAATGAGGATGAGAATTAAAGAAGTCAGGCGTCCACCTGGAGAATGAGGATGAGAATTAAAGAAGTCAGGCGTCCACCTGGAGAATGAGGATGAGAATTAAAGAAGTCAGGCGTCCACCTGGAGAATGAGGATGAGAAAAGAAGAAGTCAGGCGTCCACCTGGAGAATGAGGATGAAGAAATTGAAGAAATCAGGCGTCCACCTGAAGAATGAGGATGAGAAAGAAGAAGTCAGGCATCCACCTGGAGAATGAGGATGAGAAAAGAAGAAGTCAGGCGTCCATCTGGAGAATGAGGATGAAGAATTGAAGAAGTCAGGCGTCCACCTGGAGAATGAGGATGAGAAAAGAAGAAGTCAGGCGTCCACCTGGAGAATGAGGATGAAGAAATTGAAGAAATCAGGCGTCCACCTGAAGAATGAGGATGAGAAAGAAGAAGTCAGGCATCCACCTGGAGAATGAGGATGAGAAAAGAAGAAGTCAGGCGTCCACCTGGAGAATGAGGATGAGAAAAGAAGAAGTCAGGCGTCCACCTGGAGAATGAGGATGAAGAATTGAAGAAGTCAGGCGTCCACATGGAGAATGAGGATGAGAAAAGAAGAAGTCATGCGTCCACCTGGAGAATGAGGATGAGAATTAAAGAAGTCAGGCGTCCACCTGGAGAATGAGGATGAGAATTAAAGAAGTCAGGCGTCCACCTGGAGAATGAGGATGAGAATTAAAGAAGTCAGGCGTCCACCTGGAGAATGAGGATGAGAAAAGAAGAAGTCAGGCGTCCACCTGGAGAATGAGGATGAAGAAATTGAAGAAATCAGGCGTCCACCTGAAGAATGAGGATGAGAAAGAAGAAGTCAGGCATCCACCTGGAGAATGAGGATGAGAAAAGAAGAAGTCAGGCGTCCATCTGGAGAATGAGGATGAAGAATTGAAGAAGTCAGGCATCCACCTGGAGAATGAGGATGAGAAAAGAAGAAGTCAGGCGTCCACCTGGAGAATGAGGATGAGAATTAAAGAAGTCAGGCGTCCACCTGGAGAATGAGGATGAGAATTAAAGAAGTCAGGCGTCCACCTGGAGAATGAGGATGAGAAAAGAAGAAGTCAGGCGTCCACCTGGAGAATGAGGATGAAGAATTAGAAGAAGTCAGGCGTCCACCTGGAGAATGAGGATGAGAAAAGAAGAAGTCAGGCGTCCACCTGGAGAATGAGGATGAGAATTAAAGAAGTTAGGCGTCCACCTGGAGAATGAGGATGAGAAAAGAAGAAGTCAGGCGTCCACCTGGAGAATGAGGATTGAAGAAATTGAAGAAATCAGGCGTCCACCTGAAGAATGAGGATGAGAAAGAAGAAGTCAGGCATCCACCTGGAGAATGAGGATGAGAAAAGAAGAAGTCAGGCGTCCACCTGGAGAATGAGGATGAAGAATTGAAGAAGTCAGGCGTCCACCTGGAGAATGAGGATGAGAAAGAAGAAGTCAGGCGTCCACCTGGAGAATGAGGATGAGAATTAAAGAAGTCAGGCGTCCACCTGGAGAATGAGGATAAGAATTAAAGAAGTCAGGCGTCCACCTGGAGAATGAGGATGAGAATTAAAGAAGTCAGGCGTCCACCTGGAGAATGAGGATGAGAAAAGAAGAAGTCAGGCGTCCACCTGGAGAATGAGGATGAATTAAAGAAGTCAGGCGTCCACCTGGAGAATGAGGATTAAGAAGTTGAAGAAGTCAGGCGTCCACCTGGAGAATGAGGATGAGAAAAGAAGAAGTCAGGCGTCCACCTGGAGAATGAGGATGAAGAAATTGAAGAAATCAGGCGTCCACCTGAAGAATGAGGATGAGAAAGAAGAAGTCAGGCATCCACCTGGAGAATGAGGATGAGAAAAGAAGAAGTCAGGCGTCCACCTGGAGAATGAGGATGAGAAAAGAAGAAGTCAGGCGTCCACCTGGAGAATGAGGATGAAGAATTGAAGAAGTCAGGCGTCCACCTGGAGAATGAGGATGAGAAAAGAAGAAGTCATGCGTCCACCTGGAGAATGAGGATGAGAATTAAAGAAGTCAGGCGTCCACCTGGAGAATGAGGATGAGAATTAAAGAAGTCAGGCGTCCACCTGGAGAATGAGGATGAGAATTAAAGAAGTCAGGCGTCCACCTGGAGAATGAGGATGAGAAAAGAAGAAGTCAGGCGTCCACCTGGAGAATGAGGATGAAGAAATTGAAGAAATCAGGCGTCCACCTGAAGAATGAGGATGAGAAAGAAGAAGTCAGGCATCCACCTGGAGAATGAGGATGAGAAAAGAAGAAGTCAGGCGTCCATCTGGAGAATGAGGATGAAGAATTGAAGAAGTCAGGCGTCCACCTGGAGAATGAGGATGAGAAAAGAAGAAGTCAGGCGTCCACCTGGAGAATGAGGATGAAGAAATTGAAGAAATCAGGCGTCCACCTGAAGAATGAGGATGAGAAAGAAGAAGTCAGGCATCCACCTGGAGAATGAGGATGAGAAAAGAAGAAGTCAGGCGTCCACCTGGAGAATGAGGATGAGAAAAGAAGAAGTCAGGCGTCCACCTGGAGAATGAGGATGAAGAATTGAAGAAGTCAGGCGTCCACATGGAGAATGAGGATGAGAAAAGAAGAAGTCATGCGTCCACCTGGAGAATGAGGATGAGAATTAAAGAAGTCAGGCGTCCACCTGGAGAATGAGGATGAGAATTAAAGAAGTCAGGCGTCCACCTGGAGAATGAGGATGAGAATTAAAGAAGTCAGGCGTCCACCTGGAGAATGAGGATGAGAAAAGAAGAAGTCAGGCGTCCACCTGGAGAATGAGGATGAAGAAATTGAAGAAATCAGGCGTCCACCTGAAGAATGAGGATGAGAAAGAAGAAGTCAGGCATCCACCTGGAGAATGAGGATGAGAAAAGAAGAAGTCAGGCGTCCATCTGGAGAATGAGGATGAAGAATTGAAGAAGTCAGGCATCCACCTGGAGAATGAGGATGAGAAAAGAAGAAGTCAGGCGTCCACCTGGAGAATGAGGATGAGAATTAAAGAAGTCAGGCGTCCACCTGGAGAATGAGGATGAGAATTAAAGAAGTCAGGCGTCCACCTGGAGAATGAGGATGAGAAAAGAAGAAGTCAGGCGTCCACCTGGAGAATAAGGATGAAGAATTTGAAGAAGTCAGGCGTCCACCTGGAGAATGAGGATGAGAAAAGAAGAAGTCAGGCGTCCACCTGGAGAATGAGGATGAGAATTAAATAAGTTAGGCGTCCACCTGGAGAATGAGGATGAGAAAAGAAGAAGTCAGGCGTCCACCTGGAGAATGAGGATTAAGAAATTGAAGAAATCAGGCGTCCACCTGAAGAATGAGGATGAGAATTAAAGAAGTCAGGCGTTCACCTGGAGAATGAGGATGAGAATTAAAGTAGTCAGGCGTCCACCTGGAGAATGAGGATGAAGAAAAAGAAGTCAGGCGTCCACCTGGAGAATGAGGATGAAGAAAGAAAAGAAGCAGTCAAGGCACCCACCTGAAGAACGAGGGAATGAAATTGAAGTGTTGAAATCAAAAGCCCGCTCATATGAAAAAGGAGCACACTTAGAACCCATAAAGCAGAGGAGTCCAACAAAATCCCCAGCAAGAAACAACAAGAGTCCCAAAAGAAAATACGGGACACAATGAAAGGAATACGGAATAAGCCAAATGCCCAAGAGTCACCAAGAAATCAAGACAACAAGAAACGCAAGGGCATAATCTAGATAAGATTTTATAATTCATGTACCATAGTCTAGTTTAGCTTTTTGTATTACCTTGGAAGTAAGGTGTAATAAGGAGGTCAGCAAGCAGTAAAAACAGCACGAAGCAGCAGTAACATCACAGTCCCACGGTAGTCCCAGCTACCCAAAACTTCCCGAACTACATTGACCTGATTCCTTTATAGCCAAGGATATGTAGGAAACCTTTGAAGCAGAGGTTCGGTCAAATCTTTCAAAAATGCTTCCCACGGAGTATTCGAACGGGCAAAAATCGCTCGTATCCGCTCACTTTATCTTTGCACGAAAACTCTTCGAGTTTCCGCACAAAGAGGGGCAGCTGTGAGCACGTGATTTTTGCTTTAATGAAAACTACTCCAAAATAAATCAAAATATAAAATAAATTTCTTTTACTATGTAATTTTTGGATTTGCGTGATGCTAAATACTTGTGTTATATCTGTAAGTGTTTACTTTGTCATAATAAAATGAAAAAATAAAATAAAATACATGTTGCATGCATATAGGATTTAATTATGCATTTAAAAGATAATTTAAATAAAATCACAAAAAATATGCAATAGTTCTATTTTAAATATTCCACTGTGTGATTGATGTCTTGTCTATGTGTTAAATAATTGTTATAGAATAATTAATATATTTTGTGAATTTAAAATTTGTTTTACAATTAAAATTAGAATTTTAAATTAGAAAAAATGAAAAAATATATATATGTATACAAAATCGGACCTGGATTAAAATCCAGGCCCAAAACATTTTAACCCCACAGCCCAATCCTTTAGCCCAGGTCCGGACCAAACCAGACGAACCAAAACGACAGCGTTTGGTCGTGGCTTCTCAGAAACCGTTGGATCAAATCCAACTAACGGCTGAGATACACTACCCTTACCCGTAACCCGTAACCCGACCCTTTGACCCAATACAGGCCGACCCTGAACTTAGACCAAACGACGACGTTTGGTTAAGTGGATTGATCCTGGCCCTTCATCTTACTTGATCGGACGGATAGCATCAATCCACCCCACCCCTATATAAGTCCCAAGCCCTACCCCGGCCCCTAATTGAACACCCCCCTCCTCTCACTGTTCATCATCTTCCTCAGACCCTCCCACCTAACCCTAGCCGCCCTAAGACCCCAAAGCCTGAAACCCGGCGGCATCAACGCCGCCGGTCACCAAAATAACACCCTAAGACCCCCTAAACATCCTCTACACGAATATGACCTTAGTTTCCTTCGAATCAGGCCCCAACTCTTCGAATTTTAAATCGAAGGTTGGCCTGAAAACCTGATCTTCTCCGATGGCTTCCAAAATAACACCACAACTTCCCCTAGATACCTTCATCATGGATCTGTTAGTTGCATGGTTCGAATCATATTGGAACTACTCGAATCTTCATTTGAAGATTCGAGTACAACCTGACCTTATCCCAACCTACTTCAAACCCACACCAGTTACCCCCCTGACCTCCTTCGTGCCTAGAACATCTTTGGTTTCCCTCGAATCTAACCAGAAATGAGTAAATCCCAAATCGAACTTTCAAGAACCCTAAAATACCAAACTTTTGGATTCTGTTCATATTGAGTAAAGATTGAGGTTTAATCGACCTTAGTCGAAGTATTTTCAGTGGAAAATACTTCGACTAAGGTCTGTTTGATTTCAAACAAAAATCCGAAGCCGAGTTGAGTTCGAGTCTGATTAAAATTCAGAGGTACTTTTCTATTTCTGTTTGCATATTCTGTATGTATTTTTGTTTGTTTTAATAACTTGTTAATTTTTTTTATACTTTTTGTTTTGATTAATTCTGTCATTTTGTCTCATGCCCGTCTATATGATCAAAATATGAAACTGTTTCTGTTGGTTGTGATTGTTCATAGTGTAAGTAATCGACTCGATTAAGTTCGTCGATTAGTTATATTATGAATTCTCATTTATGATAATGCTAATAAAAAACAGTCTGCTTCTATTGTTGTAGACTGATTATGGACAAATGTTGTAAATAGTTTACTGATTAATACTCGTCAATTAAATCATGTTTGTTTATGAATCAGTGAATTCAAATGTATGTTGTATATGTTGTTTTCTGAACAGGGCATTGTCAGTATATTGACAATGTTCCTATGTATGTTTGATCTTAGTTCAATGATGAAATTCAGTTTGACTTGCTACGTTGAATTCAGTATAATTTGTTGTGATATTAGGTTTAATTTCAATTTCACAAATGTTGGTTAGATACCATTGTGTTAGAAAAGTGCATTCTCAGTCAAGATTCAGTCCAGAACTTGATAAGATTGGTTATAGCTGTTTAATTCAGAAGGATAATCGATTCTGAACAATTTTTAAAATCTGTTTTTTTTATCAGATTCTGATTTCCTTGAGGGCTGTAATTACAGAAAGATTTCAGTTCTATTTTAGAATGAAACAGTAGGGTAATGTGATAGTGTGCTTTCAATAATATGATAGTGGCTATAATTTAAGTAATAAAGGGGAACAAGGGATAATGGGGCTGCTGAAAAACAGGATAAATAGCACTTAGTTTTAAAATATTCAAAAGTAGTTTTAATGGAAAAACTTTCTGATTTTTAAAGGAGAAGAGGGTCCATCCAGCACTAAATTGTATAGGACCAGCCCTGTATAAATACAGGGAGCTGGACAGACTTTAGAGAGCAGATTTTAGGAGATTAGAAGAGGGAATTAAGAGAGAAAAAAAAAATATGATTTTTAAGGCATTAGGGAATACATTCAGAGATAAACACAGAGAGATATACAGAAGGAAAAAATAAAATTTGAAAGAGGAAAAACAAGCAGAAACAGAAATCTGAAAAGGAAGATAGAAAGAAAGGAAAACAGAAACATTAAAACAGAATTCTACATCGGAAGTTAGTATTGAAGTTGATTCTGTGTTTAAAAATTGAAATTTTTTAGTCTGTTTTGTTCCAAGTCTCAGAATCAGAAATATCATTCTTTTCATTAAATCTGTACGGATTTTTTCAATATCGATGTTCAGTTAAAAATCTGAAACTTCCTAAAAGGACTGTCACTGTGCATCTGGGTTCTTCGGGTCTTATTATTGCTCAAACCTGTGGAAAGACTGCTATTCCATTGATTTTGTTACTGCTGCTACTGCTGAAATTTACTCCTTCTACCTTCATTTTCAGGTACATATCCTTTTAAATTCTATGTTGGAAAGAGATTCAACATGACAAATAAACAAAGTTTGAATTGTAACACTATCTTCTATTCATTTGAGTTCTTTAGTTAAAAATTTCAGCTTTGGTTTCATGCTGGTAGTGAGTTCGAATCGATGGCTACAAGTTAATTGTATTATTTTTGAAATTCATATAAAACTTTGTAATAATGTTATCCATGTCAATTTTCATTAGTTTAGTTATCTATGAGTTGTGTAAATAGGAAGCATGGCAGAAAGTTGGCTTTATTTACATTTTTGCGGTATTGTTAGATAGGTATAGCATAATATGGAAATATCAAGGAAAATATGCTATCAGTTTATTTTGTTAGTTAATTAATTGTTGTTTAAAGCTAGATGATGATTGGTTGCAATTAGCTATCTTTTGGCATAACATTGGTTGTGTTCATAATCTATAGTTGAAAGACGAGTTAGTATAATCCGTTATGTTTATGATGTCAAATATGGTAAGTAATATTGTATGCAATATCATTTTATTAAGTCAGTTAGACTTGTTCTCTTTCTTAATAATAAAAGGGTTTAGGAACTTATACGATGCGAAAGTTAATGGTTGTAATAATTCATATAGATTTAGAATCAAATGGGTTTGATTACATATATAACTCAATCATAGGCATAATTAATTAAGTTAATTTCGCCTATTGGATCAAAACAAGTATATAAGAGTAAGATACAAATTGCAAAACTTTATATCAATGGTAATTAGAATAGAACTTGCACTGATTAATAATAATAAAAGTTCTTGAAAATATTCTTTCCTTTATAATTCATTTTCAGTTTTATATACAATTCATTCTTTGGCATATATATGTTTTATAATTGTCAAAAATAGCATTAATCATATTTTTATCCTTTCACTGAGAGTTTGAATAGTCTTGGGATGAGCATAATTAATACTCGGAAATTATAGCCAACGGGCAATATTTAAAAATTGTGAATTTCTTTTAAAAGAATTTAAAGACACCCCTTGAATATGAATTTCTCAGTATTTTCATATAAAATGTGTAGATACAACCAAACAATTTGTGGAAAAATCCCTAATATCATTGCAAATATTTTGCGCAATTAGGGATACGTTCGCGTACCCTGATTATATTTTTAAAAGCAAAATTCGGATTATGCGTACGCGCAATTTCGAGCGAATATTTAATAAAAGGATTTTTTTTAAAAGGCATTAAATTAATTTCATAAAACCCGCGATGTGCGGTTCAATATTTAAGAAAAACAAATATTCTTGATTCAACACAATCTCAAAAAATGATTGCTTAATAAATATATTATCAAAAGTTATTGTGTACACGTACGCGTGACACAAGTCCGTATTTTTATAACACGAATATACATACGCGTAATTCGATTCAAGGAAGGGTCCTTAATCACAATAAGTAAAAGCGGTAGAAAAATCACGTAACAAAACGTATTTAATAAAATCAAGATAATTAAGTCAATGATAAAAACAGTTAAGCGACCGTGCTAGAACCACGGAATTCGGAAATGCCCAACACCTTCTTCCGGATTAACAGAATTCCTTACTCAAGATTTCTGGTTCGCAGAATAATAAACAGAGTCATATTCTCCTCGATTCAGGGATTAAAATTGGTGACTTGGGACGCCTTAAAATTCCCAGGTGGCGACTCTGAAATTATTAAATAAATCCCGTTTCGACTGTCCTTTAATTGGAGAAAAATCCCCACACGCCCCGCGGGCGCGGTAAAAAGGAGGTGCGACAGCACTCAGCAGTGGTGTGCCCTTTCATACCGGAATGGTATGCGCAAGTTTTGTTTGAATTAACCCATTGGGATGGATTTTCTAGTGCCACAGCGGGAACAGGAGTGATGTAACCTGTGGCTTTCAATCTTTCATACAGTTGGTCGATGGGCTCAGCAATGGCGGTGTATTATCTGGGTGGATTGTGGTCGAAGTTGGGTCTTGGTCTTGGATAAATTTGGCGAGCTGGTGGTGATTGGAAGTGGGATGGTTGGAAATTATAGGTGTGATGGACATTGGCTGGTTGGGAATATCTGGGAGATTAAGGTTGATATGTAGGGGATGATGCTTGGTATGTGGGTGGAGGTGCTTGATATGTGGGTGGAGGTGTTTGATATATGGGTAAAGGTGTTTGATATGTGAGTGGAGATTTTGGGCCCTGGGCCGCCATTACTGCCCCAACATCTCTCTTCTTCGATATGCCACCGGATTGTAGTGCCTTATTCATGGCTTGCAGTGCCGCAAAATTTGTTACCATCCCACTCTTGATTCCTTCTTCGATTCTTTCCCGAGCTTGATGATATCAGAGAATTTGTGATTTTTGATGACCATCAGTCTCTCATAATATTGTGGATCCTGTGCCCTGTCGAAGAATTTATTCATCTGTTCTTTGTCCAAAGCGGGCCTGACCTTGGAGGCTTCCGACCACCAACGAGTAGCGTACTCATGGAAAGTCTCAGTAGGTTTCTTTTTGAGATTCTGAATGTAAAAGACAACCGGTGCATTCTCTGTGTTAAACCTGAATCGATCCATGAACTCTGATGACATGCTTACCCAATTATCCCATTTCTTGGGATTCTGGAAAATATACCAAAACAAAGCATCCCCAATAAGGCTCATCATAAAGAGTGTCACACCTTTTTACTACCTCCGGAAGGGTATAAGGGAGTTTTTTCCAATTTAAGTGACAATTGAAACGTGACTATTTATCAAATTCAGAGATAATTTATAGTGTGCCAAGTCACCGATTTAAAATCCCAAATCGAGGAAGATGACTGTTATTTACGGTATGCGAACACATAAATCCGGGTAAGGAATTCTGTTAACGCGGGAGAAGGTGTTAGGCATTCCCGGGTTCCGTGGTTCTAGCACGATCGCTTTAATCATACTTGGCTTATTAAATTGCTTAATTACTGATTTTAGAACCTATGTGCATTTGCCTTTTTTAATTAAGAAAACATCTTTAAACAGGTCACGCGCATGTGTACCTGTTTGTTTGGCGCGTCAAAAATCATGTCACACGAACGTGTCCACATTTAATAACGCTTTAATGTTATTAAGAAAGTTTAGTCGAAGCTGCGTGAACGCATACATAATTGTGATAATTTATCTATTAAATACGCCGCCCAATTCGTCTCAAATCCAAACAAATAAGACACTACGCATATTGTCCTTGCGTTTTTATAATTGTGTCATTAACTAGACCTTTCTTACGAATTCTAGCAGAATCGTTCCATTTTTGTAATTTACATATTTATGTACCATCTATCTTGTGACTAAAACTTCGTAGAAGTGGAATTGATATTTATATATGTGCATAAAAGGAAAAACAAATCTGTTAGCATTCTATATGGAAGAAAGTGTTAAAAGTAGACAACTTATGACAAAGATGTATTTGGACAATTGCTACATAAACAAAGATATTCATCATTATACTAACAAATACAAATGACTAGGCATTTACCAAAGGGAAATGTTGAACATGCCATAAACAAAACAAAATAAAAATAAACATTTAAATTAAAATTAATAACATATTCATTATGAATGTGACATTTTATTCAACTCAAAATCACTCAATAAAGACATCCACACAATATTTTAACAAGGAAAAGTAGTAGAGTACAAAAAATGACCTTTAACAAGAAAAAGCTGAATCTGTTTGCTCAAAAGCAAAAGCTAACCAAGACCGTGACTCTGGAATCTCGACTTTGAAGCTTGGCGAAACTCGACGAACCTCGGACGATATCAGAAAGCTGCTTAGGGGCAATGAACCGAGGGCGACGATCTTAGATGCACTCTCGAATTCCAACCTCGAAAATCCTACTGTAAACAAATTTGTTGGATAGTTTGAAAATGAAATACGAAGTATTTAGGGAAAGGCTAAGCTTTTGGGAAGTCTTTTGAAGGATAAAATGTGAACAAAATAAGGAGAGAAGACGGCTCAAATTCAACCTATCCTTTTGAATTGGACGTTGGGGATTTGGATCTTCACGTGATTTACTTTGAAAATCTTAAAAGCATTTGGCTTCTTCTGTTGACTGATCTTGTTGCAGATGACGGAGGTAAAGATTTACTCAAAATTGGCGTAACAAGTTTTGTTGTGCATTGAAGAAAAGGGGTGGAGATTAAAGGGGATCCCTGTTTTTCAGGTGGCATGAGGGTGGGTTGAAGAAGACGAAAAATCAGGGGGGGTCTATCAAGGTCAGAAACGACACTGATCTTTTAGTCTTAGGTCTTTTAGAAGATGATGAAATTGTGGGAGGGATCGGGGTTTCCTGTAACGGCGGATTGCATCAGGGTAGGGATCTCTTAGGTCTAGGGGTTTTAGAGTCTGATAGTCTTATGTGTATATATCTAGGTCTAGGTTTTTGTAGGGTTTTTTAGGTTAAGGGGTATGAGCCTAGGAATTATAGGCTTGAGAATTATGGGCTAGATCCAAAAATTAGGCCTAAAAATAGATCGTTTGGGCCAAAATTTTATTCTTTCCCGCGAACGATACTAAAAATACGATCTCATTTATTAATTAATTCTACTTAAATAAAATAACTATTAAAATAAGACTGTCTCTTAAAACAAAACTATTTTTGGTATTTTTCAAGATTAAAAATGACTACAAAACATTAATGAAACTATTTTTTTGTAATTTTTATTTTCTTGTAATAAAATAAAGTAAAAGAGTCAAAATTAGTTGAAATAGAAATATTAGGCCTAAATTAAATATTTACATACTAAAATATAAAAAATCTTGGGGACGGTCAAAAATCACATGTCTACACCTACCCCTCTTTGACTAGAAACGCGAAGAGTTTTCAGACAAAGAACAACTAGACAGGTTTTTTGACCCGACCCTTATTTAAGGAGACCAAAACTTAAGAGGAAGGAGAATGTGACCGAGCTCTAGTATCTGAAATTCCTACATATCATTGGCTATAAAAGAATCAGGCCATGTATAGTTCAGAAGTGAGTGAGATGATGTAGTATACCGAGGTGGAGAGCCGGTCGAGGTGTCGTTTCGTTGAGGTTCCGGTCCACGGTCCTGTTATTACATCAAAAATCAAAAAATGAAAAAGACTAGCTAAGCCTGTCAACTATGAGTTACAAGATTCCTATCTATAAGTCTTCTGAAGCTTGATCTTGAGTCTTGAATGGCTCTTCATGCAGACCCTAAATTTGAACCTTGGCGCTTGTTAACTGCAGGTGCTAGCTCACTCTTCCTCAGCTTTTCAGATCAAGATCGGACATGTGTTGCTTGTGACTTCAACCACGTCTTGAGCAATTTACATCTTTCTCTGCTTCTGTATTTTGGATTCACTTCTCTTTTTTTCCCTCTTTTTTATATTCTGGATTGAGACTACTTCTATTCGTCATCTCAGACTATTGACCTGTATTCTTGCCGCGAGCTTCTTTTGTTGCTGACTTGAATTGCATTCTGAAGTGAATTCCCTTATTTTCCAAGTGGGTGCCTGATTGCCAAAACTTGAACTGTATTTCTTCAAAACTTGAATTGTCTTCCCTTGTTCTCAAGGTAGGCGCTCGATTGCTAAAACTCGAACTGCTTTCCTTGAAACTTGAGTTGTTTTCCCTTATTCTCCAGGTGGGCGCATGACTGCTGAAACTCGAACTGTTTTTCCCTAAAACTTGAGCTGCTTTCCTTTGTTCTCCAGGTGGGCGCCTGATTGCTGAACTTGAACTGTCTTCCTTTGAAACTTGAGCTGTTTTCCCTTGTTCTCCAGGTGGGCGCCTGATTGCTGAATTTGAACCGCTTTTCCCTGAAACTTGAGCTGTTTTCCCTTGTTCTCCAGGTGGGTGCCTGATTGCTGAACTTGAACTGTCTTCCTTTGAAACATGAGCTGTTTTCCCTTATTCTCCAGGTGGGCACCTGATTGTTAAACTTGAACCGCTTTCCTTTGAAACTGCTTTCCCTTGAAACTTGAACTGTCTCCCCTTGTTCTCCAGGTGGGCGCCTGATTGCTGAACTTGACCTATCTTTCCTTTGAAACTGTTTTCCTTTAAAACTTGAGTTGTTTTCCCTTGTTCTCCAGGTGGGCTCCTGATTGCTGAACTTGAACCGCTTTCCTTTGAAACTGCTTTCCCTTGAAACTTGAACTGTCTCCCCTTGTTCTCTAAGAGGGCGCCTGATTGCTGAACTTGACCTGTCTTTCCCTGAAACTTGAACTGCTTTCCCTTGTTCTCCAGGTGGGCGCCTGATTGCTGAACTTGACCTGTCTTTCTTGTTACTTGAAACTATTTTCCCTTGAAACTTGAACCATTTTCCATTATTTTCTAGGTGGGCGCCTGACTACTGAAACTTGAACAGTCTTCTCTTGTTACTTGAAAATGTTTTCCCTTGAACTTGAACCATTTTCTCTTGTTACTTGAAACTATTTTCCCTTAAACTTGAACCATTTTCTCTTGTTACTTGAAACTGTTTTCCCTTGAACTTGAACTATTTTCTCTTGTTACTTGAAACTGTTTTCCCTTGTTCTCCAGGTGGGCGCCTGATTACAGCAAAACAGACAAAACAAAAGAAATTTTTCTGCCCTAGTTCTATATTGGGAACATCTATGAGTGTTAACCGATTCTTGTTATCAAAATATGTTCTAAGCTAAATTCCCTTATCCTGAAAATTTCAAACCAAGTCTCATCTCAAAAGTGAAAAACTTAAATGTTATATTATAACTCCCAAAAGTAGAACTCTCGTCAAACCTTGTCATTTGCGTGGGTCTCAAAACTTACTAAATCCCATTATCTAGGAGGGTACTGGAAACTTACTGCCGAGCCTGTCTGGCACCTGGTTTCCTCACGGAGGATTTCTCCGGAACAAATGAAATTTTCTGTTCCTATTTCAATCAAAGAAAACTTGTGAGTTTAAACATGGTGGTTGGTTTGTGGCCTTGACTTTGCAGGAGATTGCTCCTTCACTTTCCATAATAACTTTGATTTCACCTTGCAAGATATTGCTTGTTCATTGACTAAACACATTCTCTGTCACCCTTATCACAGAAAATACCTCTGATCTGTTTAAACCCAATACTCTTTAACTATTGCATTGTGCTCATGAATTGCCATTTACCGAACCTTTGCATTTCACATGAATCCCAAAGCACGTTGATTGTTACCGACTCAGTGTGCATACTGTTCTTTCCTGACTTTTGCCACTCGATGTGCTGTCCAGGCTCCGTTTTGTACAATTGGAAAGCTGATAGTAAATTTTGAAGTCATTTCTCACTTGTTCTGACCAAATAGACTCAGGAAGACGAAGTAAACAAGACAAAATGAATAGACTAAAGGACAATGGAAATAGATGATTCCTAACAAGAAAAACTACAAAGTAGAAACTTATCAGATGTGGATACCAACTCTAATGACCATGACATGCACCTTTGGATTAGTGTCCTAATCTATCAAGCAAGTCTAATGTTCAACTCTTGTTGTACCTCTTCACTATGAAAGTGGGCTTCAATGCTCCGATTATCCTATCTAATTCACAATCCTTATTCGACTTGTTGTGCCTGAAGTGTTTTCACCATCAAGCCTCTCTCATTTTGTTCTTTCTCTCAACTCACCATCGCCTTATGGTGCCTGTGAAGGTTTTCACCAATAAGACTCTCTCATTTATTCTTTTCTTATTATTTCCTCTGATTCTGCAGATGATAAGGCATTAACCATGGTAAAAATATCATGTGCTCCTGGCATGTCTAAACTCAACACTCTCAAAGATTATCTAGAAGGACGTTTTTGGAAGGACGTTTTTGGACTGTAATGTGGCTTTTGGACAGGGTTAGAAAGAACGGATAAAGGTTCAAAATAACTAAGACAACGGGGTTAATTTATTTACAACTTTTGAAATTCATTCTAGAAACTTTGCCCCAATTTCTAAAATAAGGGAATTTGATTCTTTTATTTCTTTTTCTTTTGAATTGGAGTTTCTAAGAAACACTGTCCCACTCTCGACTTCATGGGATTATGAAATATTTTATTTGGTATGACCGAACCATAAGGCTACCTACGTATCTTGTGGTGACAAGAATCAAGTTAAACGTAGTTCACAAGACTACTTTTTGTCACTATTTTCCTTTTCTTTTTTTCCGTTTTTTTTTCCTCTTTTTCTTTTTCCTTTCTTTTAACTTTATCTCTTCTTTTTTTTAATTTTCCTTTTGGAATGAACTTTCTGAAATAAACCTATGGGGTCATGAACTTTTTTTTCGTATGACTCTAACTTGATTCCAAAATAGAGGAAGTCGAAGAAATTAGTACAGGCTCAAAAGGGTATTCGAATGGTATAAGTGTTTTAGTAGCTGAAAGAGGGCCTCCCAATCCTTGAAAATGCCAAGTAGAACACATGCAACTTGAGGATGAAAATTGAAGAGCACACACAACATTTCTTTTGCAGCTTCGGCATTAATATCACTGACATGCCTTACACTTTTCTTTAGCGCCTTGTCAAGTAAAAAACTCTCGTTGGGCAATTTCTCCTTCACAGTGGATACCCTCCGTCAATTCGGAGAAAACTTTCTTGACTTTATCTTGTAACTTGAGATACACTTGAACTCAAAGTTGCTTGCTTCAAATTATCTGGGGTGCACTCTCCTTTAATGAATCCTTATCATCCTATTAACTTCCCAAATTAACTGCCCCAGTTTCACACAGTTCGGGCTTCAAATGACCTCAAAATGTCCAAATCTGTACTTATTCCCTCAAGTGTTCCCATCATCTTCAAAATTATTTCATTGCTTCATGATTAAACTAACATTTAAGACCAGGCCTAGAATTATCCATGCATGTCATGTCACTAGAGCCAGCATGAAAAGAACTATAAAAGGAAAAAAAGAACTAAACAAAAATGACTAGAAATAATAGAAAACAGAAAAATGCATTAGACAGATGGTCAAAAGGTTTTAAAATCAAGACAAGCAAAATAAACTAGGGTAAAACCCTGGAACAAACCTAGATAAAACTAAATAAGGTACTACGACTAAATGAACTAGGCAGAATAACGGATAGAAGGGTTTGAGTCACAAGACAATATCCAGATTACAACCCTGAAATAACCTGGACAACAGAAATGACAACAAAATAGACCACCAAGATTCCTCCCTGGCTAGCCAATAAAGGAGTGTCTTTCCAATTACCAAGTTCGGTATCTTAGCCACTGAGTTCCACATCAATATTACCAATACCATTATCAAATTCAATATCATTAACTTCACCAAGTGGCTCATTGACTCCTTTGACCGACCCTTCGTCATTGCAAACCATCCCATCAATCTGTGCGTTGTCATGTACTTGTAGAGGATTATGTGTGACACTTGGGATATTACTGCCTTGGACCACAATTATTCCTTCTTGAATCATTCTTCTATTTCCTTTTTCAAAGCACGACAATCTTCAATGCTATACCCTTGGACATTAGAATGGTACATGCAACGTACAGTAGGATCAAATCCTTTTGCATATGGGTCCGGCGTATAGCTGAGGAGCGGCTCAATCAGGCTAGAATATTTTAACTTTTCAAACAATTTTGTGTAGGATTCTCCAATGGGCGTGAAATTATCCTTTTGCCTTTATTTCCCTCCATGCCCCAGATTTCTAGGGTTGTTGGATGCTCGAAAATACTGTAAAGGCAAAAGTGCATTATGCGGTACTGGCGCTCGCCATGAGGAATGACCTAGTGGTTGGATAGATGGCCGGACTTTGTTCGGAGGATAATACTGGGGTGGATTATGTGGAGCTCAAGGATGTTCATGGGGTCGGTATTGAGGCTGAAAGCATTTAGCAAGTATGCTCACTGGATCCTGTCGTTGGCATGGCTCAACAGCATCCTTTCTATCAATCGGACGACTGACCCGAGCAACTTGTTCGTTCCATCGGAACCAAAACTCTCTAAAACTTTCATTGGCTTTCTTTTCCATCTGAGATAGGGAGGAGCGGTCTAGGATAATGTCAATAAGTGTCACACAAAATCTTGAGCCATGTCATCCCATGTATACCACTTACAAACATCTTGACGAGTATGCCATTCCAAAGCTTCCCCAGTCAGGCTCTCACTGAAATACTCCATAAGCAACTCATCTTTCCCACCAACACTTATCATTTCAATGCAATAACCCCTCAGATGGGCTACTGGATCTCCACGCCCATCATACAAATTAAACTTTGGCATCTTAAACCCTTTCAGCTTTCTGGATATCTCATCTTGCTCCACTGTCTTAGCAGGCTTTACAGTCTCACTGGGAGGCTCAAAATGAGGAGCGTAAGAGTATGGACCTGAGACCTTGGAAATTGGTTCTGGAGCATAGTGTTGGGCATTAGGGATTTTGAACATAGTTTCACTAGAGGATCGAGGAAAGATAGCAGGTGAATGAGCTACAAAAACATGAGTGGTCAAAGGAGCGGGATATGAGGTGGTTCTGGGGGGTAGAGTGTGAAAAGGTTGTGGGTAGATATCCTGTACTTGTGACAGTGGCGGAATGGTGACAAGGCTTTTAGTGTAGTTAGTGGGAACTAATGGTGGAGGGCGCCCACTAATCCAGGCTTGGTATATTTCGACCATCTGTCCTTTCAACCTTAAGACCTCTTCTCTCAACTCAGATTCTGATTCAACAATTCCCTTAGACAGATCAGTAACCCCTGTGTCCAAGTCTTTGCTAGCCATGCCTACCTTGCTCTTTGACCTTGTGTTGTATGGATGAGTTACTTAAGAACCACAAACCAACCAACCTTCTGCTTAATGAAGATAACAAAAGGAACAAAATGGGGTCATCCTGTTAGCATTAGGGCATTTAACAGCTAAAAATATCACATTACGTGCAATGCACCTAGCAAAAATTAACGGTTCTAGAATGACTTCGAGGGTCACAAGGTCACTTGGCATCATCCTAATTTGTTCCCTTCAATCTTCTCTCTTCGTGTCTTTTCTAGCACTTGCTTGCTCATTTTCCTTCCTCTCTTTTTTCTTTTCTAATTATCACTCTTTTTTTTCCTCTCATTTCTCACATCCCATAATTTCATCTCTTTTTTTTCTTTTTTTTTTCTTCCTATTCTTTTTTTAATAAAAAGAAAAAATAATTTGATCGAACCCTATGTAGGTTGCCTACGTATCATGATGCCGCATGAATTAGATCTTTGCGTAGTTCGGGAAGATCGGGAATAAAGTAAACAAACTAACATTCTCTTTTTCTTTTCCTTTTTTTACCTTAATGACTATTCTGATGAGAAAAAAGAAATAAAAAAAAGAAAAACCTTTTTTTCTGAATTTTCTAGACTTAATGTTCTATAACCTATTCTAAACTCAAGCTTAACGAGCATATTTTTTTTTTCTTTTTGAAACAAATACTCTATGGGAAATTATTAAGGAAAAAACCCTAGAAGAGAAAAATATTTTTTAATTATTTTTTTAGGAAGGAAATCTAAAGAATGAACCCAAGAAAAATATTTTGAATTTTTGTTTGGTATCATGAAAGAAAGATCTCGAACCAAGAAATGAAAAAGATAAAAACTGTTTTTTTTTTCTCTTTTATGCATAATGTCCTAAAGTTCTAGTGAAAATAAAAAGAATATATTTTTTCTCTATTCATTTTTCATTAATTTCCCAAAGCAGAACGTCAAAAGAAAAATCTTTTTGGATTTTTGGAATTAATACCTTAAAGAAAACCTTTTAAAGAGGTACTAAAAGAAAATTCTTTTTTTTAAATTTTTAGTCTTAATGTACTAAAAGGAATTATAAAAGCAATTTTTTTATTTTGAGTTCTAGATATTAACTTCCTAAGGAAAACCACCTCAAATAAATTCTTTTTTTTTCATTTCTAGAATTAGTATTCTAAAGAAAATTTCTAACGGAAATATAAAACGCAAAATCTCTCCTTTTTGGATTTTCGATTTATAACACACTTTTTAAAGTACAAAATAAAAAGTACAATAAAAAAAACTCGACATTACTATACAAAACTAGAAGGTAAAAGACGACATAAAATGAAGAACATACTCAAAACATAAAAATAAAACAGATCTCCTTAAGCAACTCTTGAATGAGTGATCCTGATTGGGTGGTCACAGGGTGTCTGTCATGCTCAAACTTCGTTAAGTAGATCCACACATGTATGAAAAAAAACTCAAACCAATACTAGGTGAGACAATAACACTCCCTATTGGACGCATGCAAGACATGATTGGAGCTATTTTTGCAAAATAATTTATTTGGCCAAAAGATGGCTAGAAGTGCAAAATTTGGCTAATATCCCGCAAAGCCAAGAACCCTAGAATTACTAGGAAGACCGGACCCTATGTGGGTTGCCTACGTATCACGCCCCGAAAGACAAGAATCAGGTATGCGTAGTTCGGGTGAATTGGATACGGGCGAGAAATAAAAAAAATAACTAATTTAGAAAAAATATTTTTTTTTTGTCTTTTCCTTGAAAATGATGAAACATAAAATCTTTTTGAATTTTCTTTTTCCTCTTTTTTTTGATTTTTTTTGAAAAAAAATGATGGGAAAGTGCAAAATCTTTTTGGATTTTTTTTTTCATTTTCAATTTTTGGTCTTTTTCTTGAAAAAGTGAAAGAGAATTATAACTGGGCCTACTTGCTTTATTTGTTATACTTCACCCTCTTTTTTATCTCAACCCTCATTGGCCCGCCAAATGACCCCTTTTACCCTTGAAAATTAAAAAATGCAGCATATAGAATGCATTAGGATGGTTTTTTATTTTGGGTACACCTGTCCTAGACGGACCCAACCCCTGTGTTGAGTCCCCTAAGTTAAATGCACATGATGCAAATAAACGTTCCTACTAGGGATCCGGCATGAGGCTGTGTTTTTCTAGGTTTAAATCTTGGGGTTGTGTTCTAGACATGGGTTACCCGAGCGGACAACTGGGGCTGAAGAGGGGGCAACGTACCGGGAGCACTAAAGTCTACCCGGCCTTATTGTTGGTCCAGCCTCGTTCTATTTGGTATAATTTATACAAAAAAAGCGAGTCACGCGAACGTGTGCACCATTTTTAGAAGACGCAAAGGGGTGGCCTAAGAAGATAGTTATATACAATTCAAACAATATTAAAATGGTAAATAGACAGCACTTAGCACAAAGGTTCACAAAAGACAGTAATATTAACAAATAAATAAAGCCAAGCAAAATCATATTAACAAGCTCGAATTCTTGAACACTGAACCAGAGATTCTGGGTTCTTGTCTCCAGCAGAGTCGCCAGAGCTATCATAGCTCCTTTTTACTACCCCCGGAAGGGTATAAGGGACTTTTTCCCAATTTAAGTGACAATCGAAATGGGACTATTTATCAAATTCAGAGTCTCCACTTGACATAATTTATGGTGTCCCAAGTCACCGGTTTAAAATCCCGAATCGAGGAAGATGACTCTTATTTACGGTCTGTGAACACAGAAATCCGGGTAAGGAATTCTGTTAACCCGGGAGAAGGTGTTAGGCATTCCAGGGTTCCGTGGTTCTAGCACGGTCGCTTTGATCATACTTGGCTTATTAAATTGCTTAATTACTGATTTTAGAACCTATGTGCATTTGCCTTTTTTAATTAAGAAAACATCTTTAAACAGGTCACGTGCACGTGTACCCGTTTGTTTGGTGCGTCAAAAATCATGTCATGCGAATGTGTCCATAATTAATAACGCTTTAATATTATTAAGAAAGTTTAGTCGAAGTTGCGCAAACGCATACTCCGATTTTATTTTTTAGAAAAAATCATAATTATGTTATGCGAATGTATACATAATCGTGATAATTTATCTATTAAATATGCCGCCCAATTCGTCTCAAATCCAAACAAAGAAGACACCACGCATGCTGTCCTTGCATTTTTATAATTGTGTCATTAATTAGACCTTTCTTATGAATTCTAGCAGAATCATTCCATTGTGTAATTTAAAGATTTATGTACTATCTATCTTGTGACTAAAACTTCGTAGAAGTGGAATTGAGGAAGCATGTTTGAAAGTAATTTAGTAAAGCATTAGAGACTGTTTGAAAAGAGATTGAAGAGATGAACAAAAGTCTAAAAACTTTAGGACAAGTTTGTACATAGCCAATTCACAGAACCAAGTAAATTCAGTGGTCACACACAGGGGTCAAGGGGTTTGGGATACATAGAACACTTGACTGCAAACACATAATCCAGCAAAGGTCTAGGACTGGTTTAGACATGCTCAGAAATAGTTGACCCTAGCATAGTCACAAAACTAGTCATAAAGAACACAACCACATAGAAGGGTGACCGGGATTTGGGGATTCGTGGAGCATATGATGATAAGTACACAATAAGTAACAGATAACTGGTAAGACATGTTCAGAAACACACATAAAGGAAATATACTGATCTCGAGGAAGGGGAAGAAATGATAACATGCTAATAATGTAACCATTATCTACAAGTTTCACAACAAAACCACAAATAGAAGCAAACTAGAAACAAAATGAACTGAGGCAATAAGATAATCATATTCTTGTTGGAACTTTGAATTTAAACTAGAACATACCAGCAAAGAGGATAGTGAGTAGAACAAAAGAACACAAATGGTTAGCCTTGGCTTGCAGCCGACTAACTTAAAGCAGTAGCAAGTAGTACAAAAGAGAGGCAAAAAGTTTGAGTGTGAGAGATAGTTTTTTGAACCAAGAGTTCGTGTTGTGCTAATGAAAGACTATAGTATTTATAGTTTGAAAGCTGGTAGTAAAATAGGGTAGAAATCAAAGTCCATTAGTAATTAAGGAACTCAGAATCAATCAGTGAGGAAATCAAGGTAAGTACTCCCTTAAGTTAAGGGAATTAATTCAAACAGTAAGAACCAGTAGCATATAAGGCAAGAAAATCAGTATATGACTAATAAGGAAAGAATCAAAGTTCAGTAAGCATAGGGTAGCCAATTAGGACTAAGTTCAGAAAACTCCAACTAAGGAAATGGTTCACTAAGAGTAAAGTACCACAACAAATAAGGTAGGGGAATTAGTCAATTTAAACAGACGAGGTAAAAATTTAGGGTTTAAAAGAAAATATTTCAATCAAACCCTAAAATAAGGAAATCAGAATCAATCAAGAGGAAGTTATGATTCTATACTCAACGTCTAAATAGAGTAAGAACAAATAGACGTAGCAAACAGGCAAGGTCGGCAATATTGACAGAAAGAGGCAAGTCTTGAAGAATAAAGATGAACACAATCACATAGAGGTGATATAAGTAGGCTAAGAACTCAGTAAAACCTATTCGAAGCATGGTAATCATAGAAACTTGACAAGAATCGAGTAGTCATGCTAACACACAGAACCAAAACAAAGAAAATCTAAAAAAAATAGGGCTTTTGACATAGGTGAGTTGAAAAAGTAGTAAGAACATAGAATCAGTCAAGATATGCAAGGATATAAGTTTCAAACATAAAGAATCAGTTTAAACAAAGTGTAGAAGAAGTTCCGAAAACCCTAGCTTTAGAAGAAGATGAAAATGGCTCGAAATCAAAGATTTTTGTAAAAGAGATTCGAGCACAATGTAAAACATCAAAGGAAAAGACTCAAATCGTTCAAAAGTCGTATAGATCTAAGAGATGTAAGCAAAAAATAGGGTTTCAGAAGAAACCCAAGTATAGATGAAAGAACTTGTCAAAACCTCAAGGATCGTAACAAGTATAGCAGGATTTCACTTGGAATCATACTAAAATAGACAAGAACAGGCCAGATGGCAAACCCTAGATGCAAGTCGGTATGACCTAGGGCCCTTGAAGGCCTCAGAGAAGATGAACATGGCAAAGGAGGAGCCATTGGAGGCTTGGGGTTGAAGGGTGGTCGCCGGAGAAGACCAGAATGGAGGCGATTGAAAGGGGTTAGGGTTAGGTTGAGAGAAGAGAGGAGATGAGAGCATTTGAAGGTGGCAGTGTTTTAGAAATGAGATAGGGTTAGGGGTTGTAGGAATTAAAAAAGTAAGAAGTGATACGGGCCGTTGATCTGGGAGATCAACAGCCAGGATTTAATGGATCCCGGGTTGGGTAGATGAGTATAGGGTCTGGGTCGGGTAATTGGGTATGAAATTGGGCTGGGGTTGGGTCCGATTTAGGCTACAATTGAAAGCCAAATCTGGCTATAATTTAAATAGCTAATTTTTCCTATTTAATTTATAATAAGTAATAAATAACATCTGAAAAATAATTTTATGTACCAAAATGATTTAAATATATATTTATCATTTTAAAAATATAGGGACCAATTTTACACATATAAAATGTAATTATACATTAAATGAGCTAATATTGTAATTATATGCAATTTAGCCAAAAATAATACCAAATGCAATTATAAAAATGCATAAAAATATATAAACCATATTTTGGCATAAGTATAGAAATTAAATGAATAAATCATCATTACAATAATTTGAAAAATAATTATTGGAGATTTTGTGAATAAAAGGGAAGGAAATAAATCAATTTAAATTCCTAAAATTATGAAAAATAAATATATAAAAAACCTTGTGCATGCTTATATATGCAGGTGTATGCTATTTTTAATGTATTTATATACATTTAAAATATATAGGGGAATATGGGTATCAACACCCTTTCATGCCGTAATTGAGTTACCTTAACATGTTATAGTCATCATTTTTAATCTATTTTCACATGTCTACTTGTCTTATTCTCTTGCATGCTAATTGCCCTACATGTTTAATTGAAGTTATTGTTTCCTTTACTCCATATTCATTATTTAATTGTTGAACTCTTTACTTGAAGTGGTTAAATCGTGGAATACCTTATTGTTGAAATTGGTATTGAGATACAAAGACCGTGATTCATATTGAGGCAAGTGTTAAGTTGTTACCATTCTGTTGAGTTGTTCATTTCAGTTCTTATTATTGAGACTCTTGTGCACATTGTGGTTGACTCATGGGCTCTTTACTGTGAAAATACTGTTATTGTTTGGCTTCTCTAGCAAGTTGTGATATTGCGCACTTGAGGTAAGATTTGTGACACTCTATGATATTGATACGTATGCGGTGGTGTAAGGTTTTGGGGTTGAAACATATGCCGTGAGATAAGGTGGGCTTGATACACATGGCTAGTAGGGAAACTACTAGAAGTCATGTGGTGTGATAAGGTGGACTAAAATGCGGGAAGTTATTTCGGAAAAATGATTTTCAAAACTAAAAGTAAAGGCTCCTGCGGTGAAATAAGGAAAGATTATGATTTATTTTTTTGATTTGAGACTACGAGGCGGTACCTCGGTTGTGACTCTTGTTGGAATTTTTTTCATTTTTGCACTTGTCTTTGGTTGTTGTTTTCTTTAGCATATTATTAGTTATTTTCTCCGTGTTGCATTAATTGTTTTAGTTTCGTGCAGCTAACCTTGATATGCTATTTATTTTTTCAATTTCATTACTGTCATAATTACACTACCTTACATTTGTTCAGTCTTTTATTTATTCCAGTAGGGCCGTGACTTAACCTTGTCACTACTCTACCGAGATTAGGCTTGATACTTACTGGGTAACGTTGTGGTGTACTCATACTATACTTCTGCACATCTTTTTGTGCATATCCAGGTACCTCCTATCAGTTCCGGCACTAGTGAGCTGAGTTCACATTTTTGGAGATTTCAAGGTACACTTGCTCACGTCCTCAGACCTCAGAGTCACCTTCTATCTATTTTTATATTGTTCCTTCTTTACTAAATACAGTTTTATAGGGATGACTTTGATACTATTGTAGAGCTTGTGACTCGATATCGGCAGGTTTTGGGAATTTTATACACCGAGTGCAGAGTTTCTTTACATTAAATGTTGAGTATTTGGGAGTTAGTCATCATTTCATTTATATTTCGCATGCTTGCTAGGTTTACCAAGTCTTAGAAACTAAATGTCATCACGACATCCTACGAAGGGAGATTTAGGGTCGTACAGTTTTGAAGCAAATTTCCAACAAGCTCCATTGTGACTTGCTCAAAGGATGAGGAATGTAATTTCATCTATCGGTTCCATTTTATGCGAGCTTACTACTATTTGGGCAGTCCAACAAAGTTTACTTTGATCATATTGTTTGTAAATATTTTCAATTGTCAACTATTCTGACTTATCGTACTTTTTATATAGCTTCTAAATATGTAAATTGTATTTTAAAAAATTAAAAATTATAATCCAAATTCACAACTAAAATTAGTTAATTCGGCCATCGTACTCCAAAAGGATTCACATAAACTAAAAAGAGAGAGTATTATTTATCAGTTATTTAAACTCAATTGATTTCAATTAGACTGATTGCATGTGCATTTTAATTTGTTTTGTATATACAACTCAGGGGAAATATATCTCTACTTGGCGCTTAGACAAAGTAAATAAATGCACGACATGAGTTTTGCATATGATCTTTTATTATTAATTTTAGTTAAGTGATAGTATGTATTTTTATTTTAACTTGTGGAGTAACTCTTACAATTACATTATTTTATTTGGTATAAATACTTTTACTTGCAAGTAATTACACAATTAGATTTACTATCCACAAATTGCAAACAAGCTAGTTTGATATTGTATGCAATAATGATTTTTTTCTCGTTTGATAACCCAAGTAACTACAATAAAAATGTAAAAAGTCATATTTTGTTTCATAGTTCTAAGTTTTCTATCCCTTCTAAGAACTTGTTTGGCCAAGCTTCTAGTGGGCTAAAAGTACTGTATTTTGTCAAAAAAGTACTTTTAGAAATTCAAAATATTTTGTCAAGTCAAAGAAATGCTTTTGAGAAGAAGCAGCAACAGTTTATTTTTGCTTTTGGGAAGAAGTTACAAATTCTAACTTTTTCCTAGAAGCAAAAGTAGAAGCACAAAATTAATTATTTTAAGATAAAAACATCCTTACCATAAATTTATATTTCTCAAATTATTCATTTTTCTTTTTCTATTTTTTGTTTCTACAGTCCATTTCTTCTCTTTTCTGTTTCCATCGTATTTTTATTCTTCTTTGAAATACTCTATCTATTATAATAGATGTCGACGCCCCCTTTTTCTAAGAGTCGAAATCGGGTATACGATATTTGGGAGGACAACTCTATTCCCTTTCGAGAATTGGGTTTAGAAGTTGAAGAGTCACCACCTAATGATTATAGTGCATTAGGACACTTTAAGAAAGAATTGAGATGAAGAACCAGAGGTTGGGTAAGGGCTAGAAATTATCTCGAGGAGAAGGTGTTAGGCACCCCTCAAGATCCACTGGTGTGGTTCCCGGCCATGCTACAATTGTGACTTTAAGCAGACAAGTAGAAAAGAAAAGGATTTTTCATATAGTTTTGCAAACAAGTTTAAGATTTGAAGGAGTAGAGAGTTTGGAAAATTAATTTAAAAGAAAACTTAAAAATTAACAAGTAAAGGGGAGAGGGGTCCTAGGTTTACAAATAATATGTATCACATCAATGCAATATCCAGCAATCACTCCTCAAAAGAGGGGTCGCACGTGATATTAGCGCACCGGTCATCATATCCATATTCTACCCATCCCACCCTGTTAAGTTACTGAAGCACAAAAAGTTTCGTTACTTATTGCATGCTAGTACCCGTCCCAATCCTATCAGTTCCGGAGGCATTTAGGACTACTAATCCTAAAGGGAAAGGGATTTGGGGCCTTTTGAGAGCTTTCAAAGGACAAAACACTAGGCGTCAATCAAAACACATAATGCAAGTAAAAGGGGAAGCAAATAAGCAAGTAAGGCTCAAGTAAACCTCCTTAAGTCAGATAAGCCATAGAGTTTAGCATGTCTTGCATGTACTGGTTTGGTCTTTAAAATTAAAGCGATAAGCGGACTGGTTCAACACATACTTTTAGACAGGAAGTCCGCATTAGGCTCGCTCGAATGCAGTTCTTAAGGACTAGTCTACTTTCAGCTATGTGTTGGACAGAACTAACGATTTCGAAAAGTGAACTGGTTATGAAGAGTTACCAGTTTTTTATCAGAGTGAAACGAGTTTCAGAAAAAGAATGTACTATTTTGAAAAAGATTTAAAATAAAAAAAAGGAGCTTTAGAAGACATGCAGAATAGTTGGAAAAAAAAAAGTTTCACGAACCTTATCAGAAAAAGTGAGTTTCAGAAAATGCCAGTTTGGTTTAGAAAATGTTTGTTAACTTATGAGGTTCAGAAAATCGCATAAGACTGCCAGTTTTACCAAAGTATATATTAATTTAAACGGTTGGTGCTGTTTTGAACAAATGAGACAATTCCGACTCGAAGTTCCTATTGGCATGCTTTCTATACATTAACTAATTTTAACACTTTTTAACAAGAGTTTTACAAACATGGTATCTATATGCAACTTTATAATTAAGCCTACAGTTTGC
This sequence comes from Nicotiana tabacum, assembly GCF_000715075.1. NCBI lineage: Eukaryota > Viridiplantae > Streptophyta > Magnoliopsida > Solanales > Solanaceae > Nicotiana > Nicotiana tabacum. Next base: position 117,073,502 of record NC_134099.1, on the reverse strand, counting down.
CTAATGGTATCATTATGTGCATAAATGTAAACCCCTATGAGCACGGTATCTATATGCATATTTGCAGAAAGTTTAGAAGTTAAATCCTATAGGCATGGTCTTTACATGTGAAATTGCGCAGTATAGAAATTAACCTATAGAAATGATTTCTACCCTTTTGTGCATGAAAAGTAACCCCCCTCCCCTTTTCACTAAAATCCCATGAGTTTATACATCAGAAATTACAGCTACATCCGAGCAGCCTAATTCAGACTTAGTATCTAACAATATGAGATTGAACCACTTCCGAGATCCAGATTTCCAAAGCCTTCTCTTATGTAGGGTGTTTCAGAGATTCAAGGAGTTTCAGGAACTCCAGGCAATGCTTACACCCAAGATGTTAATTAGAAAGAGTTACAGTACAGTGTGGAAGAGCCAGCCCTCAGGTGTCCAAGTTCAGAGGGAGCTCATGGATACCAAAGCAAGGCTCACAAGAGAGGGGCAGAACTTAGGTTCTAAGACTGAGTGTATGTGCAAGAGAGGTGGTTGGGGAATGTCATGGCAGGCTGGTGGTCATGCCTAGCCACAAGGTAGGCTGGCACACCCCTGACCAAGCCTGTTCAGCCAACAAATAAGAACACAGACCTATTGAAGGTCAGACTATGGTCTGGGCAGTGATTAGGACACTGCCAGACCAAGGTCTCAAACTCAGAATACATATAAGGGAGAAAAGGAATGGGAATTGAAAGAGTTTAGGACTCAGGGAGTCCAGTCCATATACATGAACAACAATGTCAAGGGTTGTCATGTTTTCTGAACCATAACTCAGCAGACAAAGGGTTCAGGGATGGGGATTCATATAGGAGCAGGAATAAGAGGCTTGCAGAAAGCAGTAAAATAAACAAAGAAAAGACTGAAGCATAAACACATAAGAGAGGGGGCAGAATTTAAAGAAGAAGAGACATACCAGTTGCAGAAAAGTAAGCACAAAGAAAAGCAGGATACTTGCAACCAAAACACAATCAGAGAAGAGAGCTTATGAGTTCAGAGAAAACTCGAATGCTTTTTTTTAGAAAACCTAAGTGTATTTGAGAGAAGAAATGGTGACTTATGTTGTGTGTTCGAACTTGTTTTTTTTTTGAAAGAGAAGAGGTACAGGTATTTATAGTTTTGAAAACGAGTAGAGAATAAGGTAACAAATAAGGTTTCAACACAAACATGGAAATAAACACAGTCAGAATCAATTAACACAGGTATTCCCCTTTAATCAAGGGATTACTTCTCAAACGGACACTAACAGGATTAATATAAGGAAAGAAGATCAATTTGTAAGCAAAATGATTGTTACCATAAAAGGAGCAGTAAAACCATATAGTAAGGGATTAAGTCTAAATACAGGAATGTACTTATTTTGGAAAGGATCTGGTAAGACCAAACAAAGAGAGAGAATCAATTAACCCTTAACGGGCGAGTAAAAAATCAGAATTTCATAAGAAAAAGTTTTGAAAATCAATTACGAGTTTGAAAATCAATCACAGAAATGAAGTGCACAAGTAATAAGCATGTGAGGCCAAGCTATGGCGAGAAGGAACAACATACAGTAATAGCATAGAGCAAGCATTCATAGCATGATAGTCACGTAGGTCAGGTTTCAGTGATTTAGTAGTAGAGGAAAAGATCAGAAGCATGCGAAGAATCAAGTAAAAACCTTTCTGAAAACACAGTCGAGTTTGACAGATAGTCGGAACTCAGAACAAAAAGGAATCACATAAGGAAGAGAGATGCTGAAACAAAAAGAATCAGGCTGAGCAACTTCAGACAGACAAATTGCACGAATAAACTCAAGGGACTCGAATAGGCCCCAAAGAACTAGGATTTTTGAAAATTAGTCAAGTTTAGAGGCGATAAATAAGTGAAACAAACAAGCGAATTCAAAATCTCAAATAAACCCCAAAAATTAGGGTTTTCAACGCTAATCAGGTGTATACAAGGTAAATCAAACTAACACAAACAAACAGACTAAGAAACTCAAACAAAATTCCAAAAATTAGGGTTTTCAATATGCTAACTCAAATAGAAAAACAACACAAGTAAAACACAGCAAAACATGTTGAGAATCAGAGAAGAGATTCGAAATAACGTAACATGAAACCCTAGTTGAAGAATAAAGAGTTTTGAAAGCAAAATTAAAGAAACTTCGAGAAAAAATGCTTAGCAAGTTCAAAACACACATAGATCCGGAGCAGATCTGAAATAAAATTGGAGGAACCTTAGAGATTAGGGTTTCATAAGAAACCCAGGTGATGAGGAAGGCTTTGAAAATCATTGATTTAAGCAGGAGCGTCAAAGGTCGAACTCGGATAGCCATGGCTGGCCGGACAAAGGTTGAAGACGACCGGAGAATAGTCATCAAGCAAAGGCTTGGTCGAAACCTTTCAAGCTCTGGTCATAAGACCTCAGAAACGAGCACGTAGAAGCCATGAAAGGCTGGTATAGGCCTCCGATGAGCCTGGGAAGCCATGGATTAGGGTTTCAGTGAGAGGCGGCGGCTAGGGTTTGTGGTGCGTTGAGAGAAAGAAGGGATTCAAAGGCGGCGTCTCGGAAAGAATGAGGTAGGGTTTAGGGTCGTTTGGATTAAAAAAGGTAAGAAGCAATGGTGGTCGTTGATCTAAATGATCAACGACCGGGATTAAAAGGGGTTATGGGCTGAGTCGGTTGAATAGGTGCTGGGTCGGGTTAGAGTGGTAATTGGGCCGGTCCAAATTTGAGTTTGAAATTGGGTCAATTTTAGGCTAAAATCGAAATGTAATGGGGCTACAATTGAAACGAACTGAGGCCAAAATTTAAATAGCCATTTTTCCCTTTTTATCTTATGAAAAGAGTAAAAAATGATTTTGAAAGCAAATTAAAAGCACTAGATCCGTTAATAGTATATAAATATTAATTAAAAAAATATTGGAACTAGTTTCATAATTATAAAATGCTATTAAATCTTAAAGCAGGCTAAAATTGCAATTATATGCAATTTAGCTTTTAAAATACCAAATTAATTTGTAAAAATATATGAAAAGTAACCTACCTATATTTTGGTATAAATATGAGAATAAAATAAGTTATTCACCAAAGTGATAATTTTGGGAATAATTATTGAGCAATAAATCAATTTAAAAATCTTTTAAAAAATTGGAAAAATACTAAAACACTTGGGCATACTTATATATGTATGTACATGATATTTGAAAGTATTTGCATGTAAAATAAATACATAGGGAAAAATTGGGTATCAACAGCTGCCCCTCTTTACCCGAGAAGGATGAAAGAGTTGTCGGGTAAAGATATGATGGCCAATTTTGACCGAAAGAGACGATTTGCAAAGAATTCTGACCGAGCTCTGGCTCTTGAGCTGCCTACATATCCCTGGTCTTACAAGAATCAGGCCATATGTAGTTCAGGATCCATCGGCGAAATATGCCGATAGAGTTATTGAAAGGAACCGGAGCGGGATCGCTACTACTGAGACGGCTGCTTGCTAGCTAGTGTACCTACAAGTGGGAAATACAGCATAGATTGTACATAAATTTAAACGTGATGCACGTTCCCATTAGACCATGAATATTGTCTTTGGACGTTTAGGATGACGTCCCGGGCTATGAAGAGCGTAAATAAAATTCGCAGGCCATGAAATGATGTTATCGGGCCATATAGATGGTGCCTCCGAACTATGATGCCCTTGAATAGGTTGGCGATCTTTCAGCCCATGAAATACAAAAACTGGCGATCTTTCAGCTGGTACAGAATTTAAATGAAGGTGGCGATGTTGTAGCCATGCGAGAAAAGTAAAGAGGCGATATTTCAGCCATGCAGGATGGAGACAATGCTTAGTCTCGAAAGGCAGATAGAGTAGCCTTATGTAGATGAAGACAGGGCTTAGTCTCGAAAGGCAGATAAGTAGACTTATACAGATGATGATGGAGGTAGAGCTTAACCTCAGAAGGCAGAAAAGTAGCCTTATGCAAAATGCAGATGGAGACAGGGCTTAGTCTCGAAAGGCAGAAGAGTAGCCTTATGCAGAAGATGATGGAGGTAGAGCTTAACCTCGGAAGGCAGAAAAGTAGCCTTATGCAAAATGCAGATGGAGACAGGGCTTAGTCTCGAAAGGCAGATAAGTAGCCTTATGCAGATGATGATGGAGGTAGAGCTTAACCTTGGAAGGCAAAAAAGTAGCCTTATGTAAAATGCAGATGGAGATAGGGCTTAGTCTCGAAAGGCAGATAAGGAGCCTTATGCAGATGATGAGGGAGGTAGAGCTTAACCTCGGAAGGCAGAAAAGTAGCCTTATGCAAAATGCAGATGGAGACAAAGCTTAGTCTCGAAAGGCAGATAAGTAGCCTTATGCAGATGATGAGGGAGGTAGAGCTTAACCTCGGATGGCAGAAAAGTAGCCTTATGCAAAATGCAGATGGATACAGAGCTTAGTCTCGAAAGGCAGATAAGTAGCCTTATACAGTGCAAGAATGTAAAAGGACGATTAGTAGTAAGATTTCTTAGCTGATAGCCGATTATGACAATATGACAGCTGGGGAGATTGTGTACGGATAGCAATTGCGGGCAAGTGATGATTCTGAGAAGTTGCATTCTCGGGAAAGTATGCGTACATAAATATACTTAACGATACTGCAAGTTGAGTGCCTGCATCCAAAGAAAAATCGTGAGTTCTGTAAGGGGAAAAGGTTAGTTCGCCTTCCCTGGGCTCTTGATGTTGTGTGTCATTGGGGTAGTGTCGCTAAACAACAACAATTTGGATAATAGTTATGCATGATTTAGTAAATATAACGTAAGTATATAATCGAAAATAGTTTTCTTTAGATGAACCAATGACTGCGACGTGGTTCAAGACATTGCAACCTCTTTCTCTTCGGAATTTTGAGGGTCCTCCTTAAAATTCTGCCCCAGTTTGCTGAGCGAACATTTCTGACGGTTGTGCTGAATGACTAAAAAAATCGTCTTCGGAATTTTGAGGGCTCTCCTCAAAATTCTTTCCCAGTTTACTAGGCTGGCGCTTCTGGCGATGCATGGACTAAAATCAACTTCGGAATTTTGAGGGTCCTCCTCAAAATTCTGCCCCAGTTACAATAGCAGGGAAAAATGGAATTTTTATTAAATTGTGACCGAACCCATAGGGCTGCCTACGTATCCCCTCTTAAACAGGAATCAGGTCAGGCGTAGTTCAAATTACATCATATAAAGAATCATAAGTGGTTACACATAATATCCTTTTACTGCATCTGAATTGATCGGCTTTGGCTAGACTTCTCCGTCCATTTCTGCAAGAATAAGGGCTCCTCCAGTTAGATTCCGGTGAACCATGTACGGACCCTGCCAATTGGGAGAGAACTTCCCCTTGGCTTCATCTTGATGTGGGAATATTTTCTTCAACACCAGCTGCCCTGGTGTAAACTTCCTTGACTTAACTCTTTTGTTGAAGGCTTTGGACATTCTGTTCTGATACAACTGACTGTGGCAAATTGCATTCATCTTTTTCCCATCTATAAGGGCTAACTGCTCGTAGCGTCCTTTTACCCATTCTGCATCATCCAACTCTGCTTCTTGTATGATCCCTAAGGAGGGAATTTCTACCTCGGCGGGGATGACCGCCTCTGTATCATAAACCAGCATGTAGGGAGTTGCTCTGGTCAATGTGCGGACTGTGGTGCGGTATCCCAATAAGGCGAATGATAATTTCTCATGCCATTGTTTGTGCCTTTCGACCATCTTCCTTAGTATCTTCTTGATATTCTTGTTGGCTGTCTCCACAGCTCCATTCATCTGAGGTATGTAGGTTGTAGAGTTCTTGTGTTTGATCTTGAATGTTTCACACATTGCTTTCATCAAGTCGCTATTGAGATTGGAACCATTATCGGTGATGATTGATTCCGGAATTCCGAACCGACAAACAATGCGGTCGCGGACGAAATCTGCCACAACCTTCTTAGTGACCGCCTTGTATAATGCTGCTTCGACCCATTTGGTAAAATAATCGATTGCCACTAAGATGAACTTGTGCCCATTTGATGCGGCAGGCTCGATAGGTCCGATAACATCCATTCCCCAAACGGTGAATGGCCATGGTGAGCTTGTTGCAGTAAGCTCGTTTGGAGGCACCTTTATCATATCTGCATGTATCTGACAGCAATGGCATTTGCGAACATACTGGATACAGTCTGTTTCAATAGTCACCTAAAAATACCCTGCTCAGAGTATCTTCTTTGCTAAGACAAAACCATTTATGTGCGGCCCGCAGGTCCCTGCATGCACTTCGTCCAATAGCCTGGATACTTCTTTTGCTTCGACACACCTTAGTAAACCCAAATCGGGAGTCCTCCTGTACAGGATTCCTCCACTGTGAAAGAAGTTGCTGGATAACCTACGAAGTGTGCGCTTCTGAGTAGCGTTGGCAAGTTTTGGATATTCTCCTATTGTCAGGTACTCCTTGATGTCATGGAACCATGGTTTTCCATCCGCTTGTTCCTCAACGTGGGTGCAATAAGCTGGCTGATCATGAATCTTTACTAGGATGGGATCAATGAAATTTGTATCTGGATGTTGGATCATGGATGATAAAGTAGCTAATGCATCAGCAAACTCGTTCTGGACTTTGGGGACGTGCTGAAATTCTGTCTTTGTGAACCTTTTCCTCAACTCCTGTATGTGATGCAAGTAGGGAAGTATCTTAGAGTTCTTGGTTGCCCACTCTTCTCGAACCTAATGATGAGCAAGTCTAAATCCCCGATCACTAGAAACTCCTGAACGTTCATGTCAATGGCCATTTTGAGCCCCAAGAAGCAGGCTTCATATTCGGCCATATTATTGGTGCAAGGGAACTTTAGCTTAGCGGATACCGGGTAGTGCTGGCCGGTTTATGATACTAGGACTGCTCCTATGCCAACTCCTTTGAAATTTGCAGCTCCGTCGAAAAACAACCTCCAACCATCATAGGATTCTGCAATATCTTCTCCTATGAAAGAAACCTCTTCATCGGGAAAATACGTTTTTAGGGGATCGTATTCTTTGTCCACAAGATTCTCAGTGAGATGATCCGCCAAGTCTTGCCCTTTGATTGCTTTCTGGATCACATAAACAATGTCGAATTTACTTAGCAGGATTTTCCACTTGGCGAGCTTGACAGTGGGTATGGGTTTCTGGAAGATATACTTCAAAGGGTCCATTCTGGATATGAGATAAATAGTGTAAGCATAGAAGTAATGCTTCAACTTCTGCGCGACCCAAGTCAGAGCACAACAAGTGCGTTCTAAAAGAGAATACCGGGCCTAGTACGGTGTGAACTTCTTACTGATATAGTAGATGGCTTGTTCCTTTCTCCCTGTTTCATCATGTTGTCCCAGAACACAACCGAATGCTCCATCCAATACCAAAAGGTAAAGCAATAGGGGTCTTCCTGGCTCAGGCGGAACCAAGACCGGCGGCGTTGACAGGTATTCCTTAATTCTATCAAAAGCTTTCTGACAATCATCAGTCCACTTGGTAGCAGCGTCCTTTTTCAACATTTTAAAGATAGGTTCATAAATGATCGTGGATTGAGCTATGAACCAGCTGATATAGTTGAGTCTCCCCAGGAAACTCATCACGTCCTTCTTGTTCTTTGGCGGCGGCAATTCTTGGATAGCTTTGACCTTTGACGGATCCAATTCAATTCCTCGACGACTCATGATGAAACCCAATAATTTACCAGCAGGAACCCCGAATGCACACTTGGCGGGATTCAGTTTCAGATTGTACCTCCTCAGTCTATTGAAGAACTTTCTTTGGTCTTCCATATGATCCCTGGCTTTCTTGGATTTGATGATGATGTCATCTACATATACCTCGATCTCCTTGTGTATCATGTCATGAAAGATGGTAGTCATGGCTCTCATGTAGGTAGCACCAGCATTCTTCAAACCGAATGGCATAATTTTGTAATAGTACATTCCCCATGGCGTGATGAAAGCCGTTTTCTTTGCATCTTCCTCATCCATCCATATCTGATGATACCCAGCGAAACAATCAACGAAAGATTGTAACTCATGCTTAGCGCAGTTGTCAATTAGAATTTGTATGTTTGGCAAGGGGAAGTCATCTTTAGGACTGGCCCGGTTAAGATCCCGATAGTCAACACAAACTCTAACTTTCCCATCCTTTTTTGGCACTGGCACGATGTTGGCTAACTATGTCGGATACTCTACTACCTTGAGAACCTTGGCTTTGACTTGCTTGGTAACCTCTTCTTTGATTTTCAAACTCATGTCGGGTTTGAATTTCCTGAGCTTCTACTTTACCGGCGGACATGTTGGATCTATTGGCAGTTTGTGAGCTACAATGGATGTACTGAGACCAGTCATATCATCATACGACCAGGCGAATATGTCTTCATATTCCTTTAGGAATTTCGTGTACTCTTTCTTTCCTGATGGTGACAGGTGAACACTGATGCGCGTTTCTTTGACATTCTATGTATCTCCCAGATTAACGACCTCAGTTTCGTCCAAGTTAGACTTAGGTCTATTCTCAAGATTTTCAACCTCTCTGACGGCCTCTTCTGGTATATCATCCTCTTCTAAATCCATATCCGTTTGTTGTGTTGTCTCGTTGCATGTCACAATCGTTGGTTCATCGTCAAGCCAAGTAATAGTAATAATGTGTAAAATAAAGTGAATGATAGAAAAAATAATAAGAGTGAGATATATAATAAACTGAAATGCTTAGATTGAATTCATAATTGTTTTGAATATCAGGGCTCTTTTCAAAATTAAAGACAATGCGGAAATAAAATCAGCTAGTAAAAAGTAAAAATGTGATGCATGGTGCTTTTGTTTAGCCTTGCTACCCCGAAGCTTTCCGGGCCCTGGTGGTTCTGATTGACCAATTACTGAGGCATTATCCTCAGTTCACAGCTTGTATAGAAGGGTCTTCCTCCCCTTCCTCCTCGAAAATAAGTTAGCAGTCCATATCATCGTCTTCCAGAAATAGATTCTTCATGGCTGCCAATGCTTCATCTTCCTCTGATCCATATATGATGTCTGCCGGCAGGAAAGTCTACTCTAGGCGAGGTATCGGATCCTCCAATGGATAGTAGGGACCGTGCCATGGTGGCGACCAGTCATTGAACTCCTTCCAAGTGTATTCATACCCCAAACCAAATGTAGTACCATGTTTCTTCAGCTTGATGGGTTTGGTGATTCCCTGGAGGTTTTTGCCGAGTCCCTTTCCAGGTTCGTACCCAGACTGATTCAAGATACTTTCAATCTTGTTATCCCACCATTTATCCTTGTCTGCAGCGTTGACCTTTCAATAAGGTGGTATGTTTCTCCGCCTATTCTCCTCCTGCCTCCAATCATTGGGATGGTCTAGCGACTATATATGGGGTTGCTACCATCGCCATGAATAATCACCTCTTGGTGATTCCATTCGAACTTCACTGCCTGATGCAGGGTCGATGCTATAGCTCCAGCGACGTGGATCCATGGTCGTCCCAACAACAAGTTGTAGGATGCTGGGACATCTACCACTTGAAAGTCAACGTCGAACTAAGTTGGTCCCATTTGCAGGCATAGGCTAATATCTCCAATTGTAGACCTTTGGGACCCATTGAAGGCTTTGACATTGATGGCTCCATTTTTGATCTCGTGCAAGCTCTTTCCCAATGTTCTGAGAGTGATCAGCGGACAGATGTTGAGGCTGGATCCTCCGTCGATCAAGACTCTAGTGATGAAGTAATCCTCGCATTGCACGGTGATGTGAAGGGCCTTTTTGTGACTCAGTCCTTTCGGTGGCAGCTCATCTTCGTGGAAGGTGATTTTGTGGCTTTCCAGTATTTGCCCTACCATATTTGCCATTTTGCCTCAAGTTATATTGTTGGGCACATAATCTTTGCTCAATATCTTCATCAAGGCATTTTTGTGTGCGTCATAGCTCTACAGAAGAGCTAGGATGGAGATCTGCACTGGTGTTTTGTTCAACTGCTCAACGACCGAATACTTCTCAGCTTGTATTTTCCTCCAAAGATCATCAGGCCCAATTTCAGTAGTCTATCCAGAGGCTTGCTTACTGGACTCAGCTAGGTGCTCTAGAGTGTAAGCCCTACCTGTTCTGGTCATACCCTGCGCAACAATTGCTTCTCCCATCTTGGTCTTCCCTTTCCTCCTAGCTTCAGCTGTGTAATCCCATGGTATGGCATTTGAGTGGAACGGTGTTATGTCTGACATTGCTACAGGAATGGGTACCCTCGGTGGTAACATAGCAACTTCAAAGGGTACAGGTGCTTTTGGAGCCCCAAACTCAACCTCAATTGGCCCGGCCACCTTCGCAGAAGAAGGTGCTTCAAATTCGAGAGGTATAGACATGTTTACTTCATCACCCCTAGAGGGCTGATTCTGCACAACAATTGGGTTAAGTGTGACTGCCGGTTTCTTTGGCTCATCATCCTCAGCAATCAATCTTATCGACCCCTTGGGGTCCCAGTCATCTTTGATCTTGATCATGTGAATGTCTCCACCGTTGTGGTCAGGTAAAGGGTTGTTGCGGACATTAGGAGCAGGCTCCTTTGCTACGATAACCTTATTGTCGATCAGAGTTTGAATCTTGTCCTTCAACGAGTGGCACTCTCCAATGGTATGCCCTTCATGCCGGAGTGGTACGCACATATCTTATTAGGGTTGACCCGTTGGGAAGGATTTTCTAAAGTTATGGCAGGGGTAGGGAGACGTAACCAGCAGCTTTAAGTTTCTCATACAGCTGGTCAATTGGCTCAGCGATGGCTGTATATTGTCTGGGAGGTCTGTGGTCAAAATTTGGTCTGGGTCTAGGGAAATTTTGGCGAGTGGGAGGTGATTGGTAAACGGGTGGTGGATTTTGGTAAGAGGGTGCGGGTGCTTGGTAATTCGGTATAGGTTGATATGTAAGTGGAAGTGACGGGTAAGTGTGGTATTTTAGTGGTGATTTGGCTCCCTGTGCGACCATCACGGCACTGACATCCTTCTTCTTGGACGTGCCACCAAACTGTAAAGCCTTGTTGGTGGCCTGCAATGCTTCAAGATTAATCATACCATTCTTAATGCCTTCCTCAATTCTTTCTCCCAGCTTGATAATATCGGAGAATTTCTAGCCCTCGATCAGCATCAACCTCTCATAATATTGTGGATCCTGAGCCCGGACGAAGAATCTGTTCATCTGTTCCTCTTCTAAGGTCGGCCTGACCTTAGCAGCCTCTGATCTCCAATGAGTAGCATACTCGCAGAATGTCTCGGTAGGCTTTTTCTTTAAATTCTGGATGTAGAATACATCCGGTGCATTCGCTGTATTGAATCGGAACCTATCCATGAAATCCGATGCCATACCTACCCAGCTTGTCCATTTCTTGGGGTCCTGATTGATGTACCAGGATAAAGCAACCCCCTTCAGACTTCTCAAGAAGAGTTTCATATGGATTTTCTCATTCCTTCTGACTCCCACCAACTTATCACAATATGTCCTCAAATGGACTCTGGGATCTCCCGTGCCATCGAACATTTCGAACTTGGGAGGTTTGTACCCCTCCGGAAGTTCAACATCTGGCTGAATGCGGAGGTCCTCATAATTCAGCCCCTCTATACCTTTGTTTCCTTCCATGCACTGGACTCGGCTGGTCAACTTCTTGAGTTCTGCTGCCAAGTTTCTGATAAGAGAGTCCTTCTCATCAAACTCAGGTGCACTTGAGATTGGTTGAGTGTAGTGGGGTACGGTATCTACGTAGATGGGAGTGTTGTGGAGGTGGTCATTTGTGGTGTTCAGTGGTTCAGGAATGAGTAATGGAGTGTTGTTTGGAGTGTGGCATGTGTTGCAGTGTTGAGCATGAGTGGGTTGCATCTGTGGTTGTGGGGTGTTCTGTGGAGGTGCGGGATTTTAAGCATTTGGAAAGTTGACATTAGGAGCGGTGAGAGAGAATGATAAATTTGCCAAGTTCCGAACTTGGTCCAGTTCTTCTTGAAACTTCAATAATTTCTGCTCAAGTTGGGCAGCAGTTTCCTTAGAAATCGGGGTACCCTGAGGAATCTCAATTCTTTCAATTTCCTTTCTGGTGCTTGAATCTCCCATTCTACCTTTGTTCTTGTTCCGGATAGGACTCGGAGGAGGAGGAGGTAGAGGGCCCTTGGATCTCGTACTATATGATGATGGTGCCAGAATGCACGAACTAACCTTTGGGGAGGGGAATAATAAAAGAAAAGAAAAACAAAAAAGGTAACAAGTTAGTGCGGATTATGAGGAAAAAATGTTGCAATATTTAAACATATTGTGCAAGAATATAAATCGTATCCTAATTTGGGTGCCTCGTTATGCCCTAGGTAGGCCTAGAGACAAGTTAATTTGGAGAACTTATAATGCTAAATGCCTCATTTTATAGACAAAAATAAGACGAATCCCAAAACGACACTAAAATAGCAGAAAGTAAAAATGTCACTAACGGCCATTGGCCTTATTACATTAAAAGCGAAAAGAAAGACTCCTAACTACTTGGTCCCAGAAGTACCTTCTTCAGGTTGAATGTTCTCGTTGATAAAGTCCTCCAGCTCGCGCAGACTTTCCAGTAAAAATGCTATCGCCAGACGTTCTCCTTTGCCTTCCTCAGCATTTTGACAGTCGGTGACTCTTTTCCTCACTTTCCCTTCCAATTCCAGCAAGTTGTACTCCAGGTATTCTAGCTTCCCACTAGCCTTGGTGACTCTCTCTTTCCATTCGTTGATTTGGTTGCTCGATGGGAGGTTTCTCCACCAAGTCTGCAAGAGTGAAGGTATGTTTACCATACCGAAGTCAGGAACTTTGTCATTCATTTTCTGCAAAACAAAAGGGTTAAGACCTCACCCCCACCGGACTCGACTATTTAATACCAATAATCAGCATAAAAAGCATTTAGTTCTCCAAATAAATGTACAGAATATGGTGGTGTCCGTTTGGGTTTCAAGGAAACCTAGTGGACTTCGGACAAGGCTATCTTAATGAGTCATTATGTGGACAACATAACTTACTCGGCTAGGTTTGACCATGATGCATGCACAGTTAAACAGAGTAAGGTTTCTATTGGGGTATTAGACAGGTACCCTTGAGCGGACAACTCAAGAGGGAAAGGCACGGAACCATCGACTGCACCGCTGATCGACTGGTTTTACCGCAAATACACCTTTGCCAAATTTAAAGGGTGATAATATTGGAAAAGCGCAACAACTTATTATAAGCGTCGCTATGGTATTTGTTTGGCACGAGTGGAATATGATGTTGAAGATGCAGTTTACAAGAATGAAACAAATTGATATGAATTTCCACGTTCATAAGATAAATGATTACAATAATTGCAATAATCACAACAGTATTGAAATAAAGCAGTAAAGGAAAGTAGTTAAAGGAAAGAAAAGACATGAAAAGCCAAGTCAGTTTTGTAGTGAAAGAATAAAAGATAGTAAATAAAGCAATTAATGAGATGGTAAAGTCACAAGCAACATGCAATGGTAAATGCCTAAAGAATCCCCAACAGAGTCGTCATGCTGTCGACGCCCCCTTTTTCTAAGAGTCGAAATCGGGTATACGACATTTGGGAGGACAACTCTATTCCCTTCCGAGAATTGGGTTTAGAAGTTGAAGGGTCGCCACCTAATGATTATAGTGCATTAGGACACTTTAAGAAAGAATTGAGATAAAGAACCAGAGGTTGGGTAAGGGCTAGAAATTATCTTGAGGGGAAGGTGTTAGGCACCCCTCAAGATCCACTGGTGTAGTTCCCGGTCATTCTACAATTGTGACTTTAAGGAGACAAGTAGAAAAGAAAAGGATTTTTCACATAGTTTTGCAAACAAGTTTAAGAGTTGAAGGAGTAGAGAGTTTGGAAAATTAATTTAAAAGAAAACTTAAAAATTAATAAGTAAAGGGGAGAAGGGTCCTAGGTTTATAAATAATATGGATCACATCAATTCAATATCCAGCAATCACTCCTCAGAAGAGGGGTCGCACGTGATATTAGCGCACTGGTCATCATATCCATATTCTACCCATCCCACCCCGTTAAGTTATTAAAGTGCGAAAGTTTCGTTACTTATTGCATGCTAGTGCCCGTCCCAATCATATCAGTCCCGGAGGCATTTAGGACTAGTAATCCTAAAGGGAAAGGGTTTTGGGGCCTTTTGAGAGCTTTCAAAGGATAAAACACTAGGCATCAATCAAAACACATAATGCAAGTAAAAGGGGAAGCAGATAAGCAAGTAAGGCTCAAGTAAACCTCCTTAAGTTAGATAAGCCATAGAGTTTAGCATGTCTTGCATGTACTGGTTTGGTCTTTAAAATTAAAGCGATAAGCGGACTGGTTCAACACATACTTTTAGATAGGAAGTCCGCATTAGGCTCGCTCGAATGCAGTTCTTAAGAACTAGTCTACTTTCAGCTATGTGTTGGATAGAACTAACGATTTCGAAAAGCGAACTGGTTATGAAGAGTTACCAGTTTTTTATCAAAGTGAAACGAGTTTCAGAAAAAGAATGTACTGTTTTGAAAATGATTTAAAAGAAAAAAAAGAGCTTCAGAAGACATGCAGACTAGTTGGAAAAAAAAAGTTTCACAAACCTTATCAGAAAAAAGTGAGTTTCAGAAAATGCAGTTTGGTTTAGAAAATGTTTGTTAACATACGAGGTTCAGAAAAATCACAGAAGACTGCCAGTTTTACCAAAGTATATATTAATTTAAACGGTTGGTGTTGTTTTGAACAAATGAGACAGTTCCGACTCGAAGTTCCTATAGGCATGCTTTCTTAACTGATTATAACACCTTTTTAACAGGAGTCTTACAAACATGGTATCTATATGCAACTTTATAATTAAGCCTACAGTTTGCCTAATGGTATCATTATGTGCAGAAATGTAAACCCCTATGAGCACGGTATCTATATGCATAGTTGCAGAAAGTTTAGAAGTTAAATCCTATAGGCATGGTCTCTACGTGTGAAATTGCGCAGTGTAGAAATTAAACCTATAGACATGATTTCTACCTTTTTGTGCATGAAAAGTAACCCCATCCCCTTTTCACTAAAATACCATGAGTTTATACAAATTATTACAGACCAGTAAAATATAAGACAGAAATAAAAACTACATCAGAAATTATAGCTACATCCGAGCAGCCTAATTCAGACATAGTATCTAACAATATGAGATTGAACCACTTCCAAGATCTATATTTCCAAAGCCTTCTCTTATCTAGGGTGTTTCAGGGATCCAAGGAGTTTTAGGAACTCCAGGCAGTGCTTACACCCAAGATGTTAATTAGAAAGAGTTACAGTGCAGTGTAGAAGAGCCAGCCCTCAGGTGTCAAAGTTCAGTGGGAGCTCATGGATCCCAAAGCAAGGCTCACAAGAGAGAGGCAAAACTTAGGTTCTAAGAATGAGTGTATGTGCAAGAGAGGTGGTTGGGGAATGCCATGGCAGGCTGGTGGTCATGCCTAGCCACAAGGTAGGTTGGCACACCCCTGACCAAGCCTGTTCAGCCAACAAATAAGAACACAGACCTATTGAAGGTCAGACTATGGTCTGGGCAGTGATTAGGACACTGCCAGACCAAGGTCTCAAGCTCAGAATACATATAAGGGGGAAAAGGAATAGGAATTGAAAGAGTTTAGGACTCAGGGAGTCCAGTCCATATACATGAACAACAATGTCAAGGGTTGTCATGTTTTCTGAACCATAACTCAGTAGGCAAAGGGCTCAGGGATGGGGATTCATATAGGAGCAGGAATAACGGGCTTGCAGAAAGCAATAAAATAAACAAAGAAAAGACTGAAGCATAAACACATAAGAGAGGGGCAGAATTTAAACAAGAAGAGACATACCAGTTGCAGAAAAGTAAGCATAAAGAAAAGCAGGATACTTGCAGCCAAAACACAATCAGAGAAGAGAGCTTATGAGTTCAGAGAAAACTCGAATGCTTTTTTAAAAAACCTAAGTGTATTTGAGAGAAGAAGTGGTGACTTATGATGTGTGTTCGAACTTGTTTTTTGAAATAGAATAGGTACAGGTATTTATAGTTTTGAAAACGAGTAGAGAATAAGGTAACAAATAAGGTTTCAACACAAACATGGAAATAAACACAGTCAGAATCCATTGACACAGGTATTCCCTTTTAATCAAGGGATTACTGCTCAAACGGACACTAACAGGATTAATATATAGAAAGAAGATCAATTTGTAAGCAGAATGATTGTTACCATAAAAAGAGCAGTAAAACCATATAGTAAGGGATTAAGTCTAAATACAGGAATGTACTTATTTTGGAAAGGATCTGGTAAGGCGAAACAAAGAGAGAGAATCATTTAACCCTTAACGGGAGAGTAAAAAATCAGAATTTCCTAAGGAAAAGTTTTGAAAATCAATCACGAGTTTGAAAATCAATCACTGAAGGGACTCAGTATATAAATGAAGTGCACAAGTAATAAGCATGTGAGGCCAAGCTATGGTGAGAAGGAACAACATACAGTAATAGCATAGAGCAAGCATTCATAGCATGATAGTCACATAGGTCAGGTTTCAGTGATTTAGTAGTAGAGGAAAAGATCAGAAGCATGCGAAGAATCAAGTAAAAACCTTTCTTAAAACACAGTCGAGTTTGACAGATAGTCGGAACTCAGAACAAAAAGGAATCACATAAGGAAGAGAGATGCTGAAACAAAAAGAATCAGGCTGAGCAACTTCAGACAGACGAATTGCACGAATAAACTCAAGGGACTCGAATAGGCCCCAAAGAACTAGGGTTTTCGAAAATTAGTCAAGTTTAGAGGCGATAAACAAGTGAAACAAACAAGCGAATTCAGAATCTCAAATAAACCCCAAAAATTAGGGTTTTCAACGTTAATCAGGTGTAAACAAGGTAAATCAAACTAATACAAACAAACAGACTAAGAAACTCAAACAAAATTCCAAATATTAGGGTTTTCAATATGCTAACTCAAATAGAAAAACAACACAAGCAAAACATAGCAAAACATGTCGAGAATCAGAGAAGAGATTCGAAATAACTTAACATGAAACCCTAGTTGAAGAATAAAGAGTTTTGAAAGCAAAATTAAAGAAACTTCGAGAAAAAATGCTTAGCAAGTTCAAAACACACATAGATCCGGAGCAGATCTGAAATAAAATCGGAGGAACCTTAGAGATTAGGGTTTTGTAAGAAACCCAGGTGATGAGAAAGGCTTTGAAAACTATCGATCTAAGCAGGAGAGTCGAAGGTCAAACTCGGATAGCCATAGCTGGCCGGACAAAGGTTGAAGATGACCGGAGAATAGTCATCAAGCAAAGGCTTGGTCGAAACCTTTCAAGATCTGGTCATAGGATCTCAGAAACGAGCACGTAGAAGCAATGAGAGGCTGGTATAGGCCTTCGATGAGCCTGGGAAGCCATGGATTAGGGTTTCAGTGAGAGGTGGCGGCTAGGGTTTGAGGTGAGTTGAGAGAGAGTTGAGAGAAAGAAGGGATTCAAAGGTGGCGGCTCTGAAAGAATGAGGTAGGGTTTAGGGTCGTTTGGATTAAAAAAGGTAAGAAAACGGTGGCCGTTGATCTAAATGATCAACGGCCGGGATTAAAAAGGGTTATGGGTTGGGTCGGTTGAATAGGTGTTGGGTCGGGTTAGAGTGGTAATTGGGCCAGTCCAAATTTGAGTTTGAAATTGGGTCAATTTTAGGCTAAAATCGAAATGTAATGGGGCTACAATTGAAACGAACTGAGGCCAAAATTTAAATAGCCAGTTTTCCCTTTTATCTTATAAAAATAGTAAAAATAATTTTGAAAGCAAATTAAAAGCACTCGATCCGTTAATAGTATATAAATATTAATTAAAAATATTGGAACCAGTTTCATAATTATAAAATGCTATTAAATCATAAAGCAGGCTAAAATTGTAATTATATGCAATTTAGCTTTTACAATACCAAATTAATTTGTAAAAATATATGAAAAGTAACCTACCTATATTTTGGTATAAATATGAGAATAAAATAAGTTATTCACCAAAGTGATAATTTTGGAAATAATTATTGAGCAATAAATCAATTTAAAAATCTTTTAAAAAATTAGAAAATACTAAAACACTTGGGCATACTTATATATCTATGTACATGATATTTGAAAGTATTTGCATGTAAAAGAAATACATAGGGAAAAATTGGGTATCAACAATAGATATTTTCTTTTATAATTTTATAGTAATTTAAGAAATAAATTATTAATTTATACTGAATTAATAATATATTTTTATATATTTAATCTATCAGGTAAAAAATAAATAATAATACTAGATACCCAATTTTTTTTCTTTGGATAACTATATTGAATAAAATATTTAATATATATTTTCATTTTATATTTTATATTTTAATTAGTTACAAAAAAATTAAATATTTTATAATTAATATTGAAATTTATTTCTCTATTTAAATAATATTGATTGTAAAATAAAATTCTATTTCCCTTTCCATAATTTGGTGTTCAAAAGTACTTTTTGAAAACATTGGCCAAACATAATTTTGATTATCAAATATTACAAAAAGCACCTCTCGACTAAATTGGTCAACCACAAACTGTTTTTTTCCAAAGTACTTATTTTAAAAGTTTTTTTGAATAAAAATACCTTTCAAAATAAATAATTTTTGACAACTTGATCAAATAGTCTCTAATTCCTGTTATCTGCATACCTAAATTATGAGATTTAATGAAATTTAAAGATGGAAGTAAAACCTTTATAAAGGAGTCATATTTTGTTTCAAACTATGGATTTATCTTGCAACTACTTTTTCATTTTACTACTCTTGGTGCATTTGTTTTTCGTTATTAAGGTGGGATGGATATGATTTTTTCATTCTTAATCAGAAGTTTTGAGTTTGAATTCTAAGAACAAAATGTGCTCCTTTTTAGTAGGGTATTATCACTTTTAATCCACACCAAAAACTATTTATATTTGGTAGCCGAAAAAGTATGCAACATTTGCATAATTTTTGTATATAACATACAGAATGTATATATATACATAAGCAATATAAAAAAATATATATTTTGACTATTATTTTGAGAGAGGTTATACAGTATTATTTTTCCTTTTTAGTGAGCCTTATATAATACAAATTTAAAATTAATTGGAGCTATAATGTCGATACCGAAAATTAGATGGGGATTCTTTTTCCTTGTTAAGAAATGTAGATCAAAGTAACAATATAAAATAAGAAGATAAGTAATAGAATAAGAGAAGTAGATATAACTTTTTTATTTCATCAAGTGTATCTCATATCCCAGTGCATGCCTCTATTTATACTATTACATAGAAGGTTACAAAATATGTGTCTTAAACATGACAATAACAATTGAAATCATGGGAAAGATCATGGGGAGTAGTTATGGAGGTGTGGGAGTTACAATCATAATAGTGAGGAGTAGTGGGAGGTTATTTATATCATGAGTCAAAGTAGTGGGAGTAGTGGACATCCATATTTACGAATAGTTTTACAACACTCCCCCTTAGATGTCCAAAAATAGATAATATGCCTCGTTAAAACCTTACTAAGAAAAAACCCTTGTGCGAAAAAATCCTAGTGAAGGAAAAAGAGTACACATATATGTAATACACTTTATTTGCTGCCTCGTTGAAAACCTTACCAGGAAAAAACCAATGGGGCAAAATCTAGGCTAAGGGAAAATGAGTACATCTCATATCTTACTCCCTTTATGAAAACATCACTTTAATTCTCGAAGACGGTACATTCTAATCTTCTGTCTCAACTTCTCAAATGTTGAAGTTGGTAATGCCTTAGTAAACAGATCAATCAAATTTTCACATGAACGAATCTGTTGAACATTAATTTCACTATTTTATTGAAGATCATGCATGAAAAAGAACTTTGGTGAAATGTGCTTTGTTCCTTTTCCTTTGATGTATCCCCCTTTTATTTGAGCAATGCAAACAGCATTGTCTTTATATAGTGTATTTGGATTATCTTTTTTATAAGAAAATCAAACATTCCCTGAATATGCCAAGTCATTGATCTCAACCAAATACATTCCCGATTAGCTTCATGAATTCCCATTATCTCATCATGATTTGACGATGTGGCATCTATTGTTTGTTTCATTAAATGCCATGATATAGATGTACATGCTCATGTAAACGAAGAGCCTGTTTAAGATCGGGCTTTATGTGGATCATACAAATAACCTATATCGGCTTAGCCAATCATTTCTGACTTGAATTCATTAAAATAATCTCATATCTATAGTTCTCCGAAAATATCTAAATATATGCTTAACACCAATCCAATGTCTTGTTGTTGGGGAGGAGTTGAATCTTGCTAATAAGCTTGCAACAAAAGCAATATATGGTCGGATGTTGTTGGTAAGATACATCAGTGCCCCAGTTGCATTAAGATATGGAGTTTCATCACCAACAAGCTCTTCATCATTTTCTTGAGGCCGAAATTAATTTTTATTTATGTCAAGTGATCGCACAACGATTGAGGTACTCAATGGATGTGCATTATCCATGTAAAATCGCTTTAAAACCTTTTTCGTTGTATGTTAATTGATGGACAAAAATTCCATTTGGTACATGCTCAATTAGTAGGCCAAGACAAAATTTTATTTTACCAAGATTTTTCATCTCAAATTCTTTCTTCAAACACTCTACAGACTTTGGAAGCTCTTTAGAAGTGCCAATGATATTCAAGTCTTAACATACATATCTATGATGACAAATTCAGATCCAGACCTCTTAACAAAAATACAAGGGCAAAATATGGTTATTTTTGTACCCTTCCTTTAGCAAATACTCGCTAAGGCTATTGTACCACATCCTCCTTGATTGCTTCAATCCGTATAAGGATTCTTGAAGCTTTATTGAACAAGTTTCCCTTGAACATTTATGTGCTTCATGAATTTTCATAAAAATTTCATTGTCCAATGAACCATATAAGTAGGTTGTGACAACATCCATCAACTGCATATCAAGCTTTTCATGGATTGACAGATTTATTAGATACCTGAAATTAATTGCATCTATCACCATATAATTAATGCCAGGACTTTGCGAAAATTCTTGCGCCACAAGTCCTGCTTTATATCTTACGATTTCACCTTTCTCATTTTGCTTTCGCACAAAAATCCATTTATACCCCACTGACTTGACATCTTCAGGCATTCGAACTATTGGTCTGAAAACTTCACATTTTTTGAGTGAAGCTAATTTTGCTTAAATTGTGTTTTTCTATTTTGGCTAGTCATTTCTCTGACTACATTCTCTGACAGATTTTGGCTCAAGATCCTCATCTTGTTGCATTACTTCAACTGCAACATTATATGCAAAACAATTGTCAACAACAATATTATTTCGGTTTTACCTTTTTCTGTAGAGACATAACTTATTGAGATTTCTTCATTTTCATCATTTCTAGGTACTAGACCCTTCTATGAGGTCTTACCGATCGTTATATCTTTATGCTCATCTTGAGCAATTGCCTCCATGTTATGATCATATCACGACCCTGAATTTCTACCATCGGGATCGTGATGGTGCCTAACATTTCACTTGCTAGGCAAGCCAACGTTAAGAAAATTTACTACTTTTAGGAGCTTAAAAGATAACATTAATAACAGACTGAAATAACAGATATGTTCTAAGTACAAATGCAGAAGCTAAACAACAAACGTATATTAGAATTCCCTAAACTTGGAGTTACAAGTGCACGAGCTTCTAAAATAATACACATAAAGGTTTGAAATAAGTACAAAGCTATCTGAATGAAGTTGTACAGCTAAAAGAAAAGAGGATGGGGACTCTAGGAGCTGCGGGTGCTGAACAGTCGTACCTCAAGTCTCCACAAATGTCCAATCCGAGCTTGCTACTAACCGCCGATGGGATCGTCTCCAAAATCTGCACAATGTGTAGAGTGCAGTATCAGTACAACCGACCCTATGTACTGATAAATGCCGAGCCTAACCTCGACGAAGTAGTGATAACGCTAAGGCGGGCCACCTATGCTAAAACCTATATGCAGTCTATAATAATGACAAAATAATTGAAATGCGATAAAGAATTAAACAGCCAGCAGGAATTGATAACCACAACCTTGAAAATAAACCAGTGTCGTCCAAAATTTACCAATATCTACCAGCTCAAATAAAAATACCGGAAAACAGCGCACCTCAAGAAATAAAAACATATAGGTTGTTGCGGCGCGCAACCCGATCCCATCAGACAACACAAATCCTACCTTATTCCACCGAAATAGCATCAATAACAGAGATAGTATATGTAAATATGTTGCGGCGTGCAACCCGATCCCACCATATATCAACAGAATATCATAAATCAGAGCGCAACCCGATCCCACCATATATCAATATCAAAATTATAATTCATCCTTATTTCACCATATTAATCCACCCTTATTCCACCTGTTGCGGCGTGCAACCCCCACCGTTCATACATATTCACCCTTATTCCACCATATAAATCCTCCTTTACTACACCTATTGCGTCGTGCAACCCGATCCCACCATATCAGTCCCAAACAGTCAATGCACACAGTCAATTCAACATGCTAAATCACACAGCCTTTACGATAAATAAATACCAAACTGAACCAAGAAAAGGAACCTTGTTCAATATAGAATCTACATAAATAATACTACATAGCGAGATCAAACCAGCAATTTACTGTTAGAAGGTACAAACAAGTCAAATTAAGCAAATAGCAGGGATTAGGTGAACTATGAAAAGAGCTAACATGGTTAACAAAAGAAAATATTGATTAACACGTAGCAATTAAGCATGAAAGACATTTAGAGCATGTAACAATTAAGATAGGAGGAAAATCAATTAAGGAAAAGAGATAAATCAGGGGAAACAGATAATCCGGCGGCGTATAAGCTCTCTTCACCATTCATATACGCCGCTCACATGGAATTCACATAACACAAAATCCAAGGGTTCCTAATTCCCTCAAGTCAAGGTTAGACACAATACTTACCTCGCTCCAAAGGCCACTCAAAGCTCAATCACAGCTTTGCCTTTCAAACACGCCTCCGAACCAACAATATTTAGCAAATTACTAACTAAACGTTTCAAAATAAGCCTAAGAAATCACCCACGATCGATAAGAATTCAATTTAAGCCAAACCCAAAATTCGGATCAAAACCCGATTACCCATTCACTCCCGAGCCCTGATATGTAAATGTTTTTGGAATCTGACCTCAATTTGAGGTCTAAATCCCCAATTTATCAAATCCCTAATTTCTACCTAAAAATCCCCAATTCCACCATGAAAAATTTAAATTTTAGGTTAAAATCATGTAAAATAAAGTGAAACATTGAAAGAAACTAGTTTAGAATCACTTACCTATAATTTGGGGAAGAAAAAGTCTTTGAAAAATCGCCTCTTATGGTTTAGGTTTTGAAAATTTGAAGAATGAATCAAAAATCCCGTCTAACTTCACTTTTACACAGCTACAGATGTCGCATTTGCGAAGCTCGAAAATCCGAGAAAGGTATCACAAATGTGAACCTGTCGCATCTCCGCTTCTGTCGCAAATGCGAACATATTGTTCGCAAATGCGGAACTGGGATCGCAATTGTGACCTCCTTCTTCGTAAATGCGAACAACCTCTTCCCCAGACCAACTTCACAAATGGGAAGATTTTCTCACATATGCGAGGAGTGCCTGGCCCAGCTACTCTTCGCATTTGTGATGAGTAGCTCGCAAATGCGAAGCTATCATGCTCGCAAATGCGAACTCAATTCCAAGAAATTGCAGATATCAGCAATGCCTAGGTCTAATTTCACTCTGTAGCCTATCTGAAACTCACCCGAGCCCTAGGGGCTCCACACCAAACAAGCACACAAGTCTAAAAACATTATACGAACTTGCTCATGCGGTCAGATCACCAACATAACACTTAAAACCATGAATTTAGCACCAAATCAAATGAAATTCTCAAGAACACTTTGAAATTCCTATTTTCACAATCGAACGTCCGAATCACGTCAAACGAACTCCGTTTCTCTCCAAATTTCACAGACATGTCTTAAATATTATATTGAACCAGTACCGTACTCCGGAACCAAAATACGGATCCAATACCAACAAGATCAAACATCAGTACGTTTCTTAAAAGCCAATAATTTTTTCAAATTTTATTTTTTAACAAAAATTCATAACTCGAGCTAGGGACCTCCGAATCCGATTCTGGGCATACGCCCAGGTCCCATATTTCGATATAGACCCACTGGGACTGTCAAAGCACAAATTCGGACTGGTTTACCAAAAATGTTAACCGAAGTCAACTCAAATGAGGTTTTTAATAAAAAATCCTTATTTTTATCAACTTTCAATGCAAAAGCTTTCCGGAAACATGCCCGGATTTCACACGCAAATTGAGGAGGGATAAAAATGAGGTTTTTAAGGCCTCAGAACATAGAGTTTAGTTTTAAATCATAAGATGACCTATCAGGTCATCACATTCACCACTTCTAATACGATCGTTCAACCTCGAACGGACATAGAAAAGTACTAGAGCTGGGAAAAAGGCTTGGATATCTACTCCGCATGTCCGACTCAGACTTTCAAGTAGTTGCCTCAATAGGCTTACCTCTCCACTATACTCGAACTGAAGGATAACTCTTCAATCTCAACTAACGAACCTGCCGATCTAGAATAGCTACCGGCTCCTCCTCGTAGGTCAAATCCTTGTCCAGCTGGACAATGTTGAAGTCTAACATGTGGGATGGATCACCGTGTTACTTTCGGAGCATGGACACGTGGAATACCGAATGAACTGCTGATAAACTGGGTTGCAATGTGATCATGTAATCCACCTCACCCACTCTCAGGAGAATCTCAAAAGGCCCAATGTACTTAGGGCTCAACTTGCCCCTCTTCCCAAATCTTATTACACCCTTCATGGGTGACACATGGAGCAACACTCTCTCTCTGACCATGAATGCAATATCATGAACCTTACGGCCGGCATAACTCTTCTGCATGGACTGAGCTTCGCGAAGTCCATCCTGAATGATCTTACCTTATCCAAGGCATCTTGTACTAAATATGTACCCAATAATCGAGCCTCCCCCGGCTCAAACCATCCGATCGGCGATCGATACTGTCTACCATATAAAGCCTCATAGGGAGCTATTTGGATGCTCGAATGATAACTGTTGTTGTAAGAAAACTCTGCAAGTGGAAAGAACTAATACTAAGATCCTCCTAAGTCAATAACACAGGCGCGAAACATATCCTCCAATATCTGAATAGTGCGCTCGGACTGTCCATCCGTCTGAGGATGAAATGCTATGCTCAACTCAACCTGCGTGCCCAACTCATGTTGTACTGCCCTCCAGAAATGCAAGGTGAATTGCGTACCTCGATTAGAAATGATAGACATGAGCACACCGTGAAGATGAATGATATCACGGATATAAATATCTATCAACCGCTTTGAAGAATAGGTAACTGTCATAGGAATGAAATGCGCTAACTTGGTCAGTCTATCCATAATGACCCAAAATACATCGAACTTTCTCTGAGTCTATGGGAGTCCAACAATGAAATCCATAGTGATACGCTCCCACTTTCTCTCTGGAATCTCTATCTTCTGAAGCTAACCACCAGGTCTCTGATGCTCATACTTTACTTGCTGACAATTTAGACACTGAGCCACATATGCCACTATATTTCTCTTAATTATCCTCCACCAATAATGCTGCCGCAAGTCCTAATACATCTTGGCGGCACCCGGATGAATAGAGTACCGAGAACTATTGGCCTCCTCTAGAATCAACTCACGGAGTCCATCCACATTAGGCACACAAACACGACCCTGCATCCTCAAAACTCTATCATCTCCAACAGTAACCTGCTTGGCATCTCCATGCAGCACTGTGTCCCTAAGGATAAGCAAATGAGGATTATCATACTGCCACTCTCTGATACGCCCAAACAATAAAGACCAAGCGACTGTATAAGCTAGAACACGACTAGGCTCAGAAACATCCAACCTCGCGAATTGATTTGCTAAAGCTTGAACATCTAATGCAAGCGGTCTCTCACTGACTAGAATGTACGCAAGGCTACCCATACTAGCTGACTTCCTACTCAAAGCATCGGCCACCACATTGGCCTTCCTGGGATGATACAAGATGTTGATATCATAGTCTTTCAATAGCTATAACCAACTCCTCTACCTCAAATTCAGCTCCTTTTGCTTGAACAAATACTGCAAACTCTGGTGATCCGTGAAAACCTCACACAATACGCCATAAAGATAGTACCTCCAAATCTTTAGCGCATGAACAATGGCTGGCAACTCTAAGTCGTGAACATGGTAATTCTTCTAGTGAACCTTCACCTTCCGTGAAGCATATGCAATAACCTTGCCACCCTGCATCAATACCGCACCAAGTACAATATGAGATGCATTACAATATACTGTACAAGGCCCTGATCCTATGGGCAACACCAACACTAGCGTCGTAGTCAAAGCAGTCTTCAGCTTCTGAAAGCTCGCATCACACTCGTCTAACTATCTAAACAGGGCACCCTTCTGGGTCAACCTAGTCAACGAGGCTGCTATAGATGAGAACCCCTCCACAAATTGATAGTAATAGCCCACCAATCACGAGAAACTCCGGATTGATGCAGTTGATGTAGGTCTAGGACAGTTCTTGACTGCCTCAATCTTCTTAGGATCCACCTACCCTCTACTAATATAACTTGACCTAAGAAAGCAACTGAACTCAACCAGAACTCGCATTTTGAAAAACTTAGCATATAATAGGCTGTCTCTCAGAGTCTAAAGAATGATCCGAAGATGCTGCTCATGCTGCTCTCGAATGTAGGAGGAGATCAATATATCATCAATAAAAACAATCACAAAGGAATCTAGATAGGGCTTGAACACCCGGTTCATCAAATCCATAAATGTTGCTGGGGAATTTGTCAACCCAAATGACATCACTAGAAACTCACAATGCCCATACCGAGTCCAAAAAGATGTCTTAGGGACATCAAATGCCCTAATCCTCAATTGATGGTAGCCAGACCTCAAATCAATCTTCAAATACACTTTGGCACCCTGAAGATGATCAAATAAGTCGTCAATCCTTGGCAATGGATAATTGTTCTTGATGGTGACTTTGTTCAACTGACAATAATCTATGCACATCCCATCGATCCATCCTTCTTCTTTACAAACAACATGGGCGCACCCCAGGGCGAGACACTAAATCTAATGAAGCCCTTATCAAGCAAATCTTGCAATTGCTCCTTCAATTCTTTCAACTCTGGCGGGGCCATACAGTATGGCAGAATAGAAATGGGCTAAGTGCCCAGAGCCAAATCAATACAGAAGTCAATATCTCTATCGGGTGGCAACCTCGGTAGATTTGCAGGAAACACCTCTAGAAACTCACGAACAACAGGTACAGAATCCATAGGATGGACCTCCTCACTAAAATCACGGATATAAGCCAAATAATTAGACACCACTTCTCGACCATGTGTCGAGCCTTCATATAAGAGATAATCTTGCTAGTAGAATGGCTAGGGGTCCCCCTCCACTCTAATCGAGGAGACCCCGGCAAGGATAAGGTCACCATTTTGGCATGACAATCCAATGTAGCACGATAAGGTGATAAACATCAAAATCAACCATGTCGAGAAGCAGAAGATCTATGCTAGTCTCAAGACCTCCAATAGTAACCACACACGAAAGATAGACACGATCTACAATAATAGAATCTCCCACATGGGTGGACATATATACATGAGCACTCAATGAATCACGAGGCATAACCAAATATGAAGCAAAATAGGACGACACGTATGAATATGTAGAACTCGGATCAAATAGAACTAAGGCATCTCTATTTCAAACTGAAACCATACTTGTGATAATCGTGTCACATGACTCAGCCTAAGGCTTATTTGGAAAGGCATAGCATCAGGGCTGAGCTCCACCACTCTGAACTATATCTCTATGATGGCCTCCT
This sequence comes from Nicotiana tabacum, assembly GCF_000715075.1. Lineage (NCBI taxonomy): Eukaryota > Viridiplantae > Streptophyta > Magnoliopsida > Solanales > Solanaceae > Nicotiana > Nicotiana tabacum. The sequence goes on along the minus strand of NC_134099.1, from coordinate 117,045,435 downwards.
ACTGGATGGCCTCCACCTCTAGCGGCCTAACCTCCAACTCTAATAGCCTGGCCTCCACCTTTTGTGGCCTTACCTCTATCTCTGGCTTCCTGACCCCTACCTCTGGCTCCCTGACCCCTACCTCTAGCGGGCTACGCGGATGGTAATGCAACCAGTTCTGAAACTATGGCACAATAACTCTATTATGGTATACCGCCCAATAATCTTAGATAGGTCCTCCTGATATGCCCAAAACCACCACACTCAAAACATCCATCCTGGTGTTGTGGCTGCTAAAATGGAGACTGATAGGGACATGCCGAATGACCACGATAATAACATAGAATATGAGGTGCACTGTATGCTGGCGGCCCAGAATAAGGCACATAATGACCACGGCTCCCTAAAGCACTGTAGAATGCCTAAAGCGCTGAATGATATGGCATGGGAGGATGACCTCTACCGAAAGTACCCCTGCCTCCAAATGAGGCACCACAGAGCCCACCAGAATGATGAGATCTCTTGTCAGACCCCCGACCTCCTCCCTGGAACAGAACAATTTCGACTCGCCTGGCGATTTTGGCAGCCGTCTGAAAACAATCTCACTCACAGTCTCCTTAGCCATCTACAATGCAATCTGATAGGCTGAGCAAGTCCCTAAGTAAACCTCATCACCCTCTCTCTCTCGGTAAAAAGAATAAGAATAGCATGACGTGCCAGATGTACAAATCGAGTCTCATACTAAGTGACCGTCATAGAGCCCTGCTAAAAACTCTTGAACTGCCTCCGATAGCCCTCCCTTTGAGTGATAGGAAGGACCTTCTCAAGAAATAACTAAAAGAACTGATTCCAGGTAAGAGCAAGCGACCCAGCTGGTCTGGTCAACATATAATCCCTCCACCATCTCTTGGCGGAACCCGACAAATAAAATGCAGCAAAGTCAACCCCATTGGTCTCCGCTATCCCCATGTTTTATCGCACCTCATGAAAGTTGTCCAAATAGTCTTGGGGATCCTCTGAATATGCACCGCTGAAGTGAACTGGGAAAAGCTTGGTAAACCTATCCAACCTCCACAAAGCCTCAGAAGACATAGCTAATCCATCACTGGTCGGTGCTGTAACACCCGACGGAACTGCCCCCACTAGCTGCGCTGTTGGAGTCTGAAACTGGGGAGCCATCTGCTCCAGAGTGTGAGTAGCGTGAGTTTGGACTCCTCCCCCAGCCTGAGAGATGGCTGGTGCCATAGGAAATGTGCAGGCCTGTGCAACACTCTCCATAAGGCCCACTAGACGATCTAAAGCATCCTGGAGCATTAGGGTGGCGATGAACCCCTCCGGAACTAGAGCTGGTATGATAGGCACAATCTGGGCTGGAACCTCCTCATCAAACTTTACCTGAGGCTCCACCGTTGGTGCTGCTGCCCGAGATCGGGGCTGAGCTCTGTCCTTGCCTTAGCCTCTAGCACAACCTCCGCCTCGACCCCTACCCCTTGTAGGAGTTGCTGCTCGGGGCTCTGGCTGCTGCTCAGCTGAAGATGTAGTATGCATTCTCGCCATCTATGAGAGGACAAAATAGAAGAGTTCAATCTCGCCATCTATGGAATAAAAATCGCACGATAGAGAAGAATAGAAGTTAAATTGTTCCTAACTCCATAGCCTCCGAAAGATAAGTACAGACGTCTCTGTACCGATCTGCTAGACTCTACTAAGTTTGCTCGTGACTCGTGAGACCAATGTAACCTAGTCCTCTGATACCAACTTGTCTCGACCCGGAATTCCCACCGTCGAGATCATGATGGCACCTAAAATTTCACTTGCTAGGCAAGACAACGTTAGAACAATTTACAACTTTTAGGAGCTTAAATGATAACATTAATAACGAACTAAAATAACAGATATGTTCTAAGTACAAATGCGGAAGCTAAACAGCCAACGTTTATTACAATTCATTGAACTTGGTGTCACAAGTGCACGAGCTTCTAAAGTAATACACATAAAGGTTTCAAATAAGTACAAAGTTGTCTGAATGAAGTTGTACAGCTAAAATAAAAGAGGATGGGGACTCCAGGAGCTGCGAGCATTGAACAGCCGTACATCAAGTCTCCACAAATGTCCGATCCGAGATCGCTAGTAATCGTTGATGGGACCGTCTCCAAAATCTACACAGTGTATAGAGTGCAGTATCAGTACAACCGACCCCATGTACTGTAAGTGTTGAGCCTAACCTCGATGAAGTAGTGATGAGGCTAAGGCGGGTAACCTACTCTAAAACCTATACGCAGTCTATAATAATGACAAATAATTAAAATACGGTACAAAATTAAATAGCCAACAGGAATTGATAACGACAGCCTCAAAAATAAACTAGTATAATCCCAAATTTACCAATCTCTACCAGCTCAAATAAAAATACCGGAAAACAATGCAACTCAAGAAATAGAAACATATAGATTGTTGCGGCACGCAATCCGATCCCATCAGGCAACACATAATCCTCCCTTATTCCACTATAACAATATCAATAACAATAAATAATATATATGTTTATTGCGCCGCGCAACCCGATCCCACCATATATCAATATCAATATTGTAATTCATCCTTATTTCACCATATTCATCTTTATTCCACCTGTTGCGGCATGCAACCCGATCTCATGGTACATACATATTCACCCTTATTCCACCATATCAATCCTCCATTATTACACATATTGCAGCGTGCAAACTGATCCCACCATATCAATGCTAAACAGTCAATTCAACAGGCTAAATCACACAACCTTTGCAATAAATAAATATCAAACTGAACCAAGAAAAGGAACCTTGTCCAATATAGAATCTACACAAATAATACTACACAATGAGACCAAACCAGTAATTTACAATTAGAAGGTACAAACAAGTCAAATTATGCAAATAGCGGGGATTTGGGGAACTATGAAAAGAGCTAACATGGTTAACAGAAGAAAATATTGATTAACACGTAGCAATTAAGCATGGAAAACATTTAGAAAATGTAACAATTAAGATAGCAGGAAAATCAATTAAGGAAAAGCGATAAATCAGGGAAAACAGATAATTAAACGGCGTATAAGCACTCTTCACCTTGCATATACGCCGCTCACATGGAATTCACATAACACAAAATTTTAGGGTTCCTATTTCCCTCAAGTCAAGGTTAAACACAATACTTACCTCGCTCCAAAGTCCACTCAAATCTCAATCATAGATTTTCCTTTCAAACATGCCTCCGAACCAACAATATCTAGAAAATTACCAATCAAACATTTCAAAATAACCCTAAGACATCACCCACGATCGATAAAAATTCAATTTAGGCCATTATTGAAAAAGTCAACAAAAGTCAACACCCGAGCCCGCTTGGTCCAAACCTGAAATTTGAATCAAAACCTTATTACCCATTCACCCTCGAGCCCTGATATGTAACTGGTTTTGGAATCCGACATCAATTTGAGGTCTAAATCCCCAATTTATCAAATATGTAATTTCTACCCAAAAATCTCCAATTCCACCATGAAAACTTTAGATTTTAGGTTGAAATATTGTAAAATAATGTGAAAGATTGAAAGAAACTAGTTTAGAATCACATACCTATAATTTGGGAAAGAAAAAGTCTTTGGAAAATCACTTCTTAGGTTTTGAAAATTTGAAGAATGAATCGAAAATCCCATCTAACTTCACTTTTACACAACTGCACATGTTGCACTTACGACCTGAGCTTTGCAGTTGCGAAGCTCATAAATGCAAGAAAGGTATCACAAATGCGAACCTGTCGCATTTCTGCTTCTGTTGCAAATACGAACATATTGTTCGCAAATGCGGAACTGGGATCGCAATTGCGACCTCCTTCTTCGCAAATGCGAACAACCTCTTCCCCAGACCAACTTCACAAATGCGAAGATTTTCTCGCAAATGCGAGGACTGCCTGGACCAGTTACTCTTCGCATTTGCGATGACTAGCTCACAAATGTGAAGCTGTCATGCTCGTAAATTTGAACTCTGATCTCGCAAATGCGAGATCAGAGGCCAATTCCAAGAAATTGCAGATATCAGCAATGCCTAAGTCCAATTTCACTCCGTAGCTTATCCGAAACTTACCCGAGCCCTCGGGGCTCCAAACCAAATGTGCACACAAGTCTAAAAATATCATACAAAATAGCTCGTTCGATCAAATCACCAAAATAACACTTGAAACCACGAATTCAACACTAAATCAAATGAAATTCTTAAGAACACTTTGAAATTCCTATTTTCACAATCGAACATCCAAATCATGTCAAACCAACTCCATTTCTCACCAAATTTTACAGACATGTCTTAAATATTATATTGAACATGTACCGAGCTACAGAACCAAAATACGAACCCGATACCAACAAGATCATACATCACTACTTTTCTTAAAAACCAATAATTTTATTAGATTTCAATTTTTAACAAAAATTCATAACTCGGGCTAGGGACCTCTGAATCCAGTTCTGGGCATACACCCAGGTCCCATATTTCGATACGGACCCACCGGGACTATCAAAACACGAATCTGAGCTCGATTAGCCAAAATATTGACCGAAGTCAACTCAAATGAAGTTTTTAACCAAAAATCCTTATTTTTATCAATTTTCAACACAAAACCTTTCCGGAAACATGCCTGGATTGTGCACGCAAATCGAGGATGGATAAAATAAGGTTTTGAGGCCTCGGAACATAGAGTTTAGTTTTAAATCATAAGATGACCTATCGGGTCATCACATATCAACTTTATCATTTGCTCTTATCCTTTTTTGTGGATACTTATCCTTGGAATCGATTGGTCTACCAGGTTTAAGGCGTGGCCTAGACTCATTTGCATTATCATATTGTGATGATTTGGTCGGTTGTTTTGAGAGGATTAGCCCCGATCTACTATTTAATGTTTCCTTAATTTCAATTTATGCTTATGTGACTTGTTGGGTTAGTCGGTTCAGGTCCAGAGGGATTTCGGAATCAATTGAGACACTTAGTCTCAAGGTTGGAAGATTAAGTTGAAACGGTTGACTGGATGTTGACTTATGGGTAAACGACTCCGAAATAGAGTTTTGATGGTTCTGTTAGCTCCTTTGGGTGTTTTTGGACTTAGGAGTGTGTCTGAATTTTGATTTGGAGGTCCGTAGTTGAATTAGGCTTGAAATGGAAAAGGTTGGATTTTTGGAAAGTTCGACCATGAGGGACATTTTGATATCGGGGTCAAATTCTATTCTCAAAATTTAGAGTAGGTCTGTAATGTCAAATGTAACTTGTGTGCAAAATTTGAGGTCAATCAGATGTGATTTGATAAGTTTCGGCATCATTGGTTGATGTTGGAATTTTCTTAGTTCATTAAGCTTGAATTGGGGTGTGATCCGTGGCTTTAGAGTTGTTTGATGTTATTTGAGAGCTTGACTAAGTTCGTATGATATTTTAGGACTTGATGGTATCTTTGGTTGAGGTTCCAGAAGCCTCGGGTGTGTTTCAGATCATTATCTAATTCATTTTGGACTTAGAAAAATTGTTGTTTCTGGTGTCATTGCACCTGCTGTGGGATTGGCTACAGGTGCGGATTCGCAAAATCGATCTTTGAGTGTAGATGAAGAGATGGTTTTGCCCAGCAATGGTTGCAAAAATGGAACATTTTTGGAAGAAGCGCCTTCGCGTCTGCGAAGGCAGGGGCACAGAAGCGCATTTGATCGCAGGTGCGATCTTTGTCCCGCAGAAGAGGACTCGCAAATGTGGACCCTTTGTCCGCAAAAGCGAAAGCCCAGGACTTAAGTGTTTTCTGCACCTACGATATTTTTCCATAGGTGCAGCATCGCAGAAGCAGTTCCTTGTCCGTAGATGTGGATTTACTGGGTAGAATGGTATAAAATCGAGGGTTTGCCATTTTCTTCATATATTGAGATATATAGCTCAGATTGAGGCGAAATTTCGAGGGTTTTTCAGAGGAAACATTTTGGTAATTATTCTTGACTTGTTTTTGATTAATATCCACTAATCAATCATTAATTTCATCATTTAATTAAGGATTTGGCTTGAGAAATTGGGGGGGAAAAGTTGGAAGATCCTTAGGCCAAATTTTGGGATTTTAATTGAGGTTTTGTGTCATGACCCAAAATTCCCACCATCAGGACCGTGATGAGGCCTAATATCACACTTGCTAGGCAAGCCAACGTTAGTGTCTGATTAAACAATTTCATTTACATTTCAGTGATTTAAAAACATATGAGTTAAAACAAGCAGAAAAAAATACAGAAGTAAGTAAATAGCCTTTTGTCTATATTCTATTACCAATCCTATTGCCATTACTACCTACAATCCGGTGTCACAATCCACGAACACACTATGATTTTCTACAAACATCAGTCTGAAAGAAATTACAACTACTTTGGAAATAAAGAAAACGGTAATATAAAGATGTAGAAGGGGTCTCCAAACTGTGTAACCTGGAGCCAACCTCTCAATCAACCACTACCTGCTCCAAAATCTGTACAAAAAATGCAAAGTACAGTATCAGTACAACCGACCCATGTACTGGTAAGTGTCGAGCCTAACCTGGATGAGGTAGTGACGAGGCTACGGTGGGCCAATTACAATATAACCTGCATACAATGTATAATAAAAGCAGAAAGAAGGACATGACAAAATAAAGCAGTAACTTGCAAGGAATGAATACAGAACTCACGTATCTTATCAGTATCCAGCTATAACCAATCCTTAAGTGAAATGCAAAGTGTTTACTATGAAAATGGTAATAACAATTAAATTTGTTGATGAGACTCTAAAAATACGTGATCTATTTTTATACTAGATTGTTAAGCAGTTGATGCTAAGTATATGAGATTTAAAAACGAAATAAAGTAAAGGAGAGAGCTATAATTAAACCGATAGGTTAGTTACTCGGGGCCTCGGACTTGCCGATTTCGGGCCTCGAGGTCGATCTCAGGGCTCGGCTACGAGCTATTGAGGGTAATCAGGGTAGGGCTAACAGTTATGAGGCAATTAAAGAGGGCTCCTTATGGCCAATGATGAGCAATAAATGATGAACAAATATGGAGATAATAACTAAAAGCTATAATATCAAGAGAATATGTTAGAGAGTGAAATAGAGAGTTCTTGTATATTTTCGTGTGGAGTAGCTGAAGTGACCAACCCTTACAAAGTGATAGGGATCCCCTTTATATAGGAGGGAAATCTCATCATAGTATAACAAGCATTAATTACAAAGATATGGAGATATGACCACTAGATGACACCCTAACTCAGGTCCTAGAGTAGCTCTCTATGCCATGTCAGTCCTAGACACGTGCCTCGGGAACTCCCCATTTCCGACATGGCCATGGTTAACATTATCACAAGACTGGGTGTCGATGAACCTCGATAGAGGAGTCTCGATCGTAGCCTTGTAGACCTGGGACTTCGAGACGGTCTTCCGAGGTGCTTTGACAATGAGAAATTGGACCCTCCAATTTCACCGTATACAGATAGTCCCTGCATTTCTTATAGAGGAGTGATAAGAAACGATTTTGACACCCAGCTCTTCGGACTTCGCACAGTGATGTCACTTTGACGATATCATACTTATGACGTAAGTCTCCGCGATAATCAATACATCTTATGGACTTGTCTTTTCAGCGTCATTCAATGTGCTATCGATTACCATTCTTCAAGGCGACAGTATCGTCGTCGATCCAGTTTCCAATGGCACATTGATTGTTCCTATCGATACGTCTTCTAAAGGCATTGTAGGCCATACTATCATCCCCTATAAATGGGGCCTTTCCATGCTGACTTTCTTTTCAAGCATTTCTCAACATCTTTTCATTCCTTGCTTCTCATTCTCATTATCCTTCTCTTATTGCTACCCGCCATGTCTGGGGTTTCTGACCTTAAGATCTTAAGGTGGTGTTCTTACCAGCCATGCCATGGCCCTTCACCTGGGCTTTGCTGTGTCGAGCGAGATTACACTATCTCGTTGTTGTTGTTGTTATTATTACGGCTGTCACTGCTATCGTCATTAGATCGAGGTGACAAGACAAAGGGGGCCGGCCTATTCCGACATAGGGAAATATTTGGACTCTACACCACTGCTCGGGAGAGTGTTCGGACTATACACCGCTGCTCACTCTCCTACCCTAGCCTGGTGCTGTGCTTCATCCATCGGGTCTTTTCCCAAAGGATAAAATGGTGCACCGGTCGTTATACTCGCACGACACGATATCCCAGAAGGTGGACCCGGAGCGGCCATGCGAGTAGGGTTGAGGCCTGCCGAATCTTCAACCTTTGGCTTCGGCGGGCTATGTCTCTTTTTTCTACCTCTTCTGTATCACCTTCCTCTTCTTTGCCTTCCCACTTTCCTCTTCTTCATATTTCTCCGTGGCATTGAGCTAGGATCCTAGAGAAGGTGGAGGTCAAATATACCACCGTCGAGGATGTATGCTCGAGGAGGTGGAGCTCGGAGAAGCCGATACCAGAGATGAATCTTCGAGAGTAGATTAGGTCCCAGGCTTTCACTACATGCGTACCCTCTCGCTTCTTTGTTTCTGTGTAATGACCCCTCGTGGGCTTTTGTAATCATATGTAAGGACCCCTGGGGGCTTTTGTAATTATATGAAAGGACCCCTCGTGGGCTTTTGTAATTGAATGTTTCATGAATACAAAGATAGTTCCTCAATTTTTATCTTTGATGTTTGCTATATTCTATTGCATTTGTGGAGATTCTGCGTGCACGACCCTGTTTGTTGTCGATAATACCGAACGTAGGTGCGAGTATTCCCTCCGGCCTTTGGCTAATAAAAATGGGTTCCCGCGGGATCTTTTGTCGTTCCTCGGGCTAATCCTAGGTTGATCCGATAAACTCGGGACATCGGGACCCTTACTTTGAGTTGACAAGAAGTAGGGCTTTGAACCCCTAAACTGAGACTCAGCCTTTAGACCTTCGAGAACAGTCCCCGAGTGAGGGTCGATCGGGGGCATTTGGAGACCTATCTTGGACTTAACGCACACAATCTTAAGGCATTGTAGATAGGTCATGGATGAGGGACTGACCGGTTCAGGATGATATCTGTAATGTTTTTAATGCTTCTTGGAGCCTAACATTTTTTTGGATGGAGATCCTCGAGGTTGGATATTTCCTCGGGGTTTGGCGATGATGTCGTTGGCCTTTTAAAGCCTAGCTCCTTTTTGATGGAGGTCCTCGAGGTCAAATACTATCTCGAGACTGGAGAAGGCGTTATTGGCTTCCTAGAGCCTAACCTTGCTCTGATGGAGGTCCTCGAGATCGGGTACAACCTCTGGACTGGAGAAGGTGTTATTGGCTTAATGGAGCCTAACCTTGTTCTGATGGAGGTCCTTAAGGTCGGATACCACCTCGGGACTAGAGAAAGTAGCCTAACCTTGTTTTGATGGAGATCCTCAAGGTCGGGTACCACCTCGGTATTGGCGAAGGCATCATTGGCTTCTTGGAGCCTATCCTTGTCTTAGTGGAGGTCCTCGAGGTCGGGTACTACCTCTGGACTAGCGACAATGTTGTTGGCCTTTCAGAGCCCAATTTCATTTTGATGGGGGTCCTTGAGGTCGGGTACCACCTTGGGACTGACGATGATATTGTTGGCCTTTTTTGGAGGCAAGCGGATCGTCGCCGTTTTTTCCATATATATATATATGGACGTTTTTGCTTTTTAGGGGATCCCACCATTTTAAGCAGTTGACCTTTTTTTCTGCGTTAGCCTTTTGCTACTCCGGTGCTATCGCACTTGCACATATTCCCGCTTTCGTTTTCTAATTTCATCATAGCCATGACTACTATGTCGGGGTTTGTCCAACAGGGAGGGGAGAGCTCTACCTCCGGCATTCAGGACCAATGAGAGTATGCCTTGAAGGTTACTTCTTCGATAGGAGAAGAACATCTTGGGTTAGTGAGAAAAGACTGTGGATGGGGGGGAAAGGTAGTACCATAGATACTTCCCCCGAGTGAGGGCATCACGGACCATGCCGATGGATTTTTGAATGTGTACACATATCCTTTCACATTGGGCCCCCTTGACAAGGTTGTGCTCGACTTTTGCCTAGAATATCGGGTTACCTTGGCGCAGATCCATTGGTCATTTTGGCGAAAAATACTGATGATGAGATTTTTCGTAGAGAAGGCTGAGCTTGGCTTTACTCTTAGTCACCTTATCAGGTTGTACTGGCCCTTCCACCATCAAGGCCTACTGACCTTGTGATGCCGATCGACCACGCCCTTTGTTGTTGACGATGAGGAAGACGGAGGGGACTGCTGATATTATCCCCGTAGAGCTCATGCCATTCCCTGAGGAATGGAACTATACTCGTAAGTGGTGCTCCTCGTGCTTTCTCAGTTTTGTCTATGACGAAATCCTGGTTTCGTAACCATGCCTTCTTTTCTTTTCTTGCAGCGGTTTTATGGGCGCCGGGCGACGTTCTTGACTTGCTGGATTGAGTCCGAAAGTCGGCGACCCACTAAACTTGTGATGCGCGCAAGTGGCAAGCTGCGTCCCGGGGCAGATGAGAAGCGAAACATCATGGTGAGTGTTGTCCTATTCTTTCCTTTCCCTTGTTTTGTACGGAGAATCATATCCCCTTTATGCGTATTAATCTTACTATTGTAGGCATTGGAGAGCCCTTCGAGGTGAGGCCGTGCTCCCTCTGAGAAGGGGAAGGGTTTCCAACTTCCGGGCTAAAGAATGGTAACAATGAACGAGAGGTGCTTTCATAGGAGCGATGGCGCTCGAAGTCAGGTGGAGCGGGGCTTTGGAGTGGAAGCATCATCCGAGCCCGTCGTGTTCGCGGCTCCCGATTCTGGAAAGAGGGTTTCTCCGTTGCCATCACCTTCTTTTTCCGTCGATGGCATTTCGGGAGATATTGAAAACCCGGGGTCGCATACACCAAGCAATCGTGTTTTCCTCAGGCAACGACCTTTGTATGAACTTCTTCGAATCCACGCCTTTCAGGACCGAAGGTGCGCCCGGAATTTGGTTGACCTTGGAGTTGTAAGTTTTGACCTTTTTGTCGTTGGCTTCTATCATCTTCTCACCCAACTCGATCCTCCTAATGAGGTCCTCGAGCATTTTTACGATGGCAAGATCGGTCATTGACCCGTTATTGCTTGATCTATCCGGTACTTGTTCAGCTGGGGGAGCTGTCCCCGGTGCTACCGTGTTGGGAGGTTTTTGGCGACTTTGCAATTGAGCAATAACTAGCTATTGTTCCTGCAACATTTCAAAAATAACGTAAAGGCTAACCTCACGTCCTTCCCTGGTCGGGGTTTTCTGAGCTTCTTGTGGAGCTCCCCGACGCACGCTCCTATTGGTATGCGAGCTTATATCGATGCATTGGGCGTCACAAGAGACCGCGTCCATGAGCATTGGTTCAGGCAAATTCCCAGGGTTTTGCGGTAGCACCAATACCCGAAACATCCACATCGTTCTCACCGTGGTCCTCGAGATTGTTGTTTTTGCCTCCATTCACTGAGTTAGACATATTGACCTGAAATCGAAGATCTTGGACAAGAAAAAGCGTGAAAGATAACTTGCGTTATGCGACGAAACCAGCAAGAAAATAATCACTATTATTTTTAGCCCCACGGGGGGCACAAAACTGTTTACCGTGAAAATGGTAATAACAATTAAATTTGTTGATGGGACTCTAAAAATATGTGATCTATTTTTATTCTAGTTTGTTAAGCAGTTGATGCTAAGTATATGAGATTTAGAGACGAAATAAAGTAAAGGAGAGAGCTATAATCAAACTGATAGGTTGGTTACTCGGGGCCTCAGGCTTGCCGATTTCGATCCTCGATGTCGATCTCAGGGCTCGGCTACGAGCTATTGAGGGTAATCAGGGTAGGGACAATAGTTATGAGGCAATTAAAGAGGGCTACTTATGGCCAATGATGAACAATAAATGTTGAACAAATATGGAGATAATAACTAAAAGCTATAATATCAAGAGAATATGTTAGAGAGTGAAATAGAGAGTTCTTGTATATTTTCATGTGGAGTAGCTGAAGTGACCAACCCTTACAAAGTGATAGGGATCCCCTGTATATAGGAGGAAAATCCCATCATAGTACAACAAGCATTGATTACAAAGATATGGAGATGTGACCACTAGATGACACCCTGACTCGGGTCCCAGAGTATCTCTCTATGCCCTGTCAGTCCTAGCCACGTGTCTCGGGAACTCCCTGTGAGCACGTGATTTTTGCCCTATATGAAATAATCCTATAAAATCCAAGAAAATAGATTTTTTCCAATTATTCGCCATTTTATAGGATTTTGTAGGATTTTTATTAATCGCTTGCATTTTTGTGCACGTTTAATTTTTATTAAAATCATGAAAAATGTCGAAAATATTATGCATTGCATTTAGGCTTTGTTTTTATATTTTTAGGATTAATTAGTTAATTATTTATTTTATTAAAAAATAAAAATTACAAAAATAGCTCATTTTACATTTTTATCTTTTAATTTTTTAGGTTAGTGATTTTTCTTTTTTAATTTAGGATCAAGTAATTTATAATTATTGTTATTAGATATTTGGCTTAATTTTACAATTTATATTAATTTAGAAATATAATATATGATTTTTAATTAAATAAAAGAAAAAAGAAAAATTAAGAAAAGGAAAATAAGATGAGAATTTGAAAGAAGGGATTTTTAATTGAATTTGGGCTGTTTCAATACCCAAAACTGGCCCAAACCACCCGGGCCCAAAACCCGAACCGGCCCAATCCCCTCTTTAAAGACCCCCTTTCCCTTGACCCTAAAAGATCAGACATACACCCTAAGATAGAGACCCAAGAATAACAAAAAAAGAAGCTTCCCTTCAAAAAAGGAAGCTTCAGCGCCGTTACACTGATTCTTCTTCTTCTCATTGTCACTGAACAATCAGACATTCCCCATTTTTGGAGAAGACCTAGAGCTAAATCCAAAAAAAAAAAAGCTTTCCCCTTCCAAAAAGGCACAGCGCCATTTACCCCCAAAACGGATCTCTCTCTCTCTCAAGAAGCTAAGAACAAAAATTCGAGTTTGATATCTGGAATTCTCAGCTTTGGGATTCGAAGGAAAAACACAAAAAAATTGGTTCTGAAAAGTGAATTCGTTGCTGCTGATTCAAGGAGTTTTTCTTTACTAGTTTCTGGGTTTCAATTTGGTTTTCTGACTGAGAATCGAAGCCGAGTGCTGCTGTTCCGTCACTAGCTGAATTCCATAGTTGTCTAGCTGTTATTTTTGTATTCTTCTGAAATTTAAGGTACGAGCCAGCTTTTAATTAATGTAATCTCCATACAATTTATATAAACCATGAATTTTAACATATGTTTTGTTACTATAAATGTGAATTTGTCCCTTCTTGCTCCATTAAATTCATGTTACTGTTGTTGTTGTTGAGCCATGAAGTATTTGATGAGAGTACTAAGGAACTAGATTCATGGATTAATATTAGACTTTACTGATCTTGTAGTTAAGAAACTTGGTGAATGTTAGTTCTGGAAATTGTAAATGATGACGATGTTATGTATTTGATTATTCTTTGAAATCTCGAATCAAGAAAGAAGACTCTAATTTAATGTGGGTGTATTTAAAGCTGTTGCACTTCTCTCACCTCTATAGGAAATTGTGAAGTTCATTGCTTCGACCTATGTCAGCTGATGACCAATATAACTCAATGTGCTCCTGTCTCTAGCTTTTATTGTTTAAGGGTCCTAATGTCACGATATTCAATATTCATAAAGCTACTGGATTTTTGTTGTTCATGATATACTACTTGTTTGTATTGTGTTTTATCTTCAATTTATTGCCTTTAGGTTTCTGTTCTAGGAATTTGGTGCCACAATCTGTTCTTAAATGCTTGGACAATTCCATATAATAAAAAAATGAAAATTAATATGATTTCCCACAATTCCAACTTCCATAAACCATGACCTTTAGAACTGTCCCAAAATTAAGCTCAATGAACAATTCTCGAACATTTGTAGTTTGTTGTAGTTAAATACAATTTCTTTAAAGAGAAAATGGACTGAGGTGTGCCATCCATAATACTTAGATATTAAAAATGAATCTTCGTAGTTTGCTTTAGGCACGCTACAATAAATTATCATGGCTACGGGTATGGTTCTCGTGACGTAGTTGTGATTTTTAATTGCTAAAATTTAGGTGTACATTTCATGTGACCCGACTTCAATTTCCAATATTGTTAAATAAAAAATAAATATGTCGTGAACCGCGGGTGCATTTCATGTAGCGTGGTTTATGATGTGTTTTCAAAAATAAACAAGTGTATGGCGATCATGAATTTTCCTCAAAATATTAAAAGCGGTTAGAAAGTTAAAAAAGCACAATAGGTTTAAAACAGGTAATGAATCAGATAATTAGGCCAATTTTAATAGTTTAAGCGACCGTACTCGAATCACGGAATCCGGGAATGCCTAACACCTTCTCCCGGGTTAACATAATTCCTTATCTAGAATTTTTGGTTCACAGACATTTAAATAAAGCCAAATTTCCTCGACTAGGGATTTTAAAATAAACCGGTGACTTGAGACACCATAAATTATTCCAAGTGGCGACTCTGAAAAATTAAATAAAATAATTTCATTTCGAATTATGTCACTTTAATTGGAAAAACTCCCTTATATACCCCTCTCGGGGTAGAAAAAGGAGGTGCGACAGCTCTGGCGACTCTGTTGGGGATTATAACCCAGAACTTTTGGTTCAGGGTTCAAGAATTCGAGCTTAGAATAACTGTTATAATTGGCTTTTACTTATTATCTGATTTTTATTGCATGTTTGGGCCTAATATGTTAAATGTCGCTTTTACCACTTTGATATTATTTGAATTGTGTATAAACTGTTACGAAACCCTTTTATTCTCATCGTCGGGGATGTGCACGCTGGCGTGACTCCTCTTTCTGTTTGTGCCATACTTTAAATTAGAAAGAGGCTCGGACAAGTTACAAAGACGGATGGCCTTTTGGTTCCCGGTACGTAGCCCCCTCCCCCTCGGCTTGAGTTGTCCACTCGGGTGCACCAAG
Organism: Nicotiana tabacum; assembly: GCF_000715075.1. NCBI lineage: Eukaryota > Viridiplantae > Streptophyta > Magnoliopsida > Solanales > Solanaceae > Nicotiana > Nicotiana tabacum. The sequence goes on along the minus strand of NC_134099.1, from coordinate 117,030,369 downwards.
TCTAGAACAATATACTCAAGTTTTAAAACCTAAAATAACTCAGCCTCATACTGGATCCCTAGTAGGAACGTTTGTTTGTATTCTGTGCATTTGAATTTGGATATTCAGCACAGGGGTTGAGTCCGTTTGGGACAGGTGGACCCCAGAATCAAAAGACCATCATGATGCATTTTACGTGCTACTTGTGCACCTGCTTGTTTTGGCTTGCATGTTGACTGGCTTCTAGAATAATGAAAGAAAAAAAAAAGAGAAAGAAAATAAAAAATAAAAAAAGAGATGAGAGGTAGGTATTTAGAAAATTCTGAAACTCTGCCGAAATTCTGGAAAAAAAAAAAAAAGTCATTTCAAAATGAGCTAAAATTTTAAAGTGTCATGTTTACCTTGTTCCGTCAAAATTGATCGAACTATGCGGGTCTGATTCTCACCGGATGTGAGATACGTAAGCAAACCTTATCGGTTCCGAGCCCAATTTTCAAAAATCTAAAAATATTTTCCTTTAGAAATATTTCCTTAGAAAATTCAAAACAAAAAAGGAAGTTTTAAAACTCAAAAAAAAAGTAGTTTCCTTCTATCTGGAGTATTTCATACAGGTTTTCTTTGCTTTGAATTATTTTTCCAAAAAAAATAAAAAAAAAGAATAAAAAAAGAAAATATTCTTTTCTTTTTTTAAAAGTATTTCTTTCGTAAATGTCAACAAAAAAAATTTGACAAAATTATAGTCCAAAAATATTTTTGCTTTTCTTTAGAAGTACTTTTGTAAATAAATAAAAAACTCAAAAATCCTAAATATTTTCTTAAAAGTCTCTCTTTCGAAAATTAAGAGGCAACATCCAAAATCCAAAAATATTTTCTTTCTTCTTTAGAAAAAGAGACAAATGAAAATTCAAACAAAAATATTTTTTTTACTTTAAAATTCCCAAAATTCAAATCAAAAGCAAATGAATTTTTTGAAGTCTTTTTTTCAAAATCAAAAAATCGAAAAAATATTTCCTTTCTTCTTTTAAAGCATTTCTTTCAAAAATTCCAACAAAAACAAAGTTAGTTTATTTACTCCATTTTCGATCTTCCTGAACTACGCAAGATCTGATTCATGCGGCGTCATGATACGTAGGCAATCCTCATCAGATTCGATCATAGCCATAAAATTAACTGAGTGAAAAATAAACTGAAAAAAAGAGAGAAAAATTGAGTGAAAAAAAATAGAGTGAAAAAAAATAAAAGAGCGACAAAAACGAAAAAAATCAAGAGTGATTAAGAGGCAGAAATTAAAGAAAAGGGGTACATACTGAAAGGGTTAACTAAGGCCGGGATGAAACATGCAACCGTTCAAACACATGGTAGAAACGTTTAACTGTTTAGGTGCATTGCATCCAAACGTGTGATTTCCTATCTGTTAAGCGTCTCAAAACTAACAAGGTTGTTGGATGTGTAAACTAGCCAGGTTTTGGTGGTTGGTTTTGTTGGTAGTCTAGCCTCCCTCCTTCACAAGATCCAAAGGCACAGATGGTGACCTCCGCAAGCAATCTACCTATCATCGGTCTTGAGGATAGCCCGGCATCGGCTATTCTGCAGCTAGAATCATCAGTTGCTGAAGAGAATAAGACTCCAATATTGTTCTCTACAGCACCAGTCTGCACCAGAACACAACCAACTTTACCACGGTCGTATGTTGAGCCTCCAATGTTCACCTTTCAGCGTCCACAACTTCAATCAGAAATAACATATGCGACCTCGTACTCTTTCATTCAACCTCCGCAATATGATCTCTCGGGGGAGCAAGAAAAGGTTATTAAAAATCCTGAGCAAGAGGAAATGACTCGGAAGATGAAGAGACTGGAACAAAGCTTGAAAAACATGCAAGGTCTGAGTGGTCAGAAGAGTCTCATCCTCTGACATCTGTATGTTTCCCCATGTCCACTGCCAGCTGGCTTCAAGATGCCAAAATTCGAAAAGTACAATGGGCACGGAGACCCGGTCTCTCATCTGAAATGATATTGTAACCAGTTGAGGGGTGCTGGTGGAAAAGAGGAGTTACTAATGGCCTATTTTGGGGAAAGCCTCACCGGAATCGCTTCTGAGTGGTATACGGATCAAGAAATTACCCATTGGCATGTGTAGGACGATATGGCCCGAGTTTTTGTTCGCCAGTTCCAGTATAATGTAGACATCGCTCCCGACAGAAACCCTTTGTCCAATTTGAAAAAGAAAATCACGGAAAGCTTCCGCGAATATGCTGTCAAATGGTGTGAGCAAGCTACCAGGAAAAAGTCGTCAATGGATGAAATTGAAATGGTCACGGTCTTTCTATAGGCCCAAGAGGCGGACTACTTCCAGAACATGATGTCCGCTATGGGAAAGTCGTTTGCCGAGGCTATCAAAATTGGGGAGATAGTAGGAAATGGGCTAAAAACGGGTCAAATCTTGAGTCATGCTGCTTTTAAAACCACATCACCAGATGTTCAAAATGGTTCAGAGGATTTGATAAATGGAAACGGGAGAGAAGAAGGAGCCATGATGGTTTCGAGCTCGAGGGGGACCCACAGGTCATCTAGCCGATCATATATGCTTCCTAAGGTCCCTCAACATTATTATCCTCTTCAAGATGCTGCTTATGCTATGGCACCACCTCCTTATACAGTGATGAATGCGCAACCTTACACGCGGCAAAAACATCATACACAAAATCGAGCCCCACCTTCCATAAATGCCCATCCTTACCAAACTCCATATAATCCCCAACCAAATGTTCCCCAGTACAATCCTCGCCCAAGAGAGACTTTCAGGAAGAATCAGTTCATCCCTATTGGTGAATCATATTCAAGCTTGTTTCAAAAGCTAATCAAGGTAGATCTATTGCAGCCAGTGGCCCCGAACCGGCTGAACCCCGAGTCCCCCTCACACCGAGTTGATGCTATATGTGAATACCGCTCTGGAGCAGTGGGACACAGTATAGAGGATTGTTGGATCCTCAAAAGGGTAGTTGAAGATTAGATTGAAGCTGAAAGAATCATTTTTCGGGATGAAGAAGCTCCTGATGTGATGAACAATCTGTTGTCTGCCCACAACATCAGGCCAATTGTCAGAATGATTTTTGAAGCTGAGGAATTTGATCCAGCACTGAAGGCCATTGCAGTCATTGCCGAAATAGAAGAAAAGCCGAAAAATGGTCGCCAAGCTTGAAAGTTACCCATCAGACATGAGTCTCGGTAGCCAGTCTTGCTATCCTTTCTGCGTCCGGATTATCTCATGGTGTGATCCGAATGTTTTACTTTATTGTCTTACTTTCCGATGTAAACCCTTCTATCTTCAAAAATTGAAAAACAAAAAGAAAAAAAATCAAAAATCAAAAAAATCAAATGAAATTAATATTTCATTGTCCAAGAATATCTCTTTCTTAGTCTTGTCACTTTTATTATTTTTCTTTTCAGTTCTGTTAAATGCAGATTTCAATAACACGACATGCTTGTGGACTTCATGCCCAGATCCTGAAAAGCTGTCAGACCTCGAAGTAATGAATTAAGAATTAGATCGCAATGAGGATAAGTTTAAGGAAATAAAACAAAGATTTGGAACAGCTGAAGGAAAATTGGTTTCAGATTGGAAAGGTCCATGTATTGCAACAAGAGAACTACCAAAAAAGTGCGTTGTACTTGGGACACATCGAAGGAAATATCCTTGAAATAACTGTCAATGCAAATGCAGTCAAAGGGTATTATGTTGGATCCTCTATATAGCATTAATGTTCTCCGGTTGGGATGAAGAAGACTTTCTTTCTCACTACACAAATATTCAACCCTTTGCAAACCCTTTGAGCGGGTTACTTTTCCTTGATTACCCTCTTTGGAACCTGGAAGTTATTATTGGAAAAAAATGATGAATGGAAAATGAAAAGAGAAGAAAAAAAAGAGGGAAGAAAAGACGGAGAAAATGAAATGAAAAAAAAATGAATGAAAGGAAAAAGGGAAGGAAAAGAAAAAGAAAACAAAGCAAAACAGAAAAACAAAAGAAAAAATCAAAATCAAATTTCCTAAACTACGTTCGACTTGATTCTGAAAGGATACGTAGGCATCCTCTCTCTGAGGTTTAGTCACACCAAAACAAAAATCCAAATTCCCCCAGAAAAAAGTAAAACTGGGGCAGATGTTGTAATGGTTCGGCGATGATCCCACCGGAATGGTTCCAAAGTTGTAATTCGATCCAAATTCCTTTTACCCTAAACCCTGTCCAAGTCCTTTCGTTCAATCAATGAAGATGTTCAAGAATCGGAGAATGCAGCTATTTGGACCCGATACAATTAAGATGAGAGAAATAAAATGAGAGAGTCTTATTGGTGAAAACCCACACGAACACTATAAGGCGATGGTGAGCAGAGAAACTAAAATGAGAGAGTCTTATTAGTGAAAACTTTCAAAGAGCACTATAAGGCGACGGTAAGAAGAGAAATGAGAGAGGTCCATTGGAGAAAACCCGCAAAGGGTGCCATTGATCCAAAAAAGGGAATTCCTTACAACCATCAGCACTAACAAGGGTCCTGACAAGGTTTCTCAGTTTTGAGATATGGATTTTGAAGGGTTTTCGCGACATTGGATGGTTGCTCAGATCGAGTATCTAGTCCAAAAAATATGTCAAGTCTATTGAAGTTTGCATGCACTCCAGATAAGTCTTTCTTTCCTCCCCAAAAAGGACACTTCTCTTTAAATTCACTTTCCTGTCCTTTGTTTACTTTTCTTTGAATTCCTTTCGGTTTAATTCTTCTCCGACACTAATACAAAGAAAAGATGCCAAGATTGGTTTACAGGGTTCTGCTTGACAAAATTCGAATGCAAAGAGAAGCACCCTGTCTCAGCAGGTGCATCAAGTCGATCCCGACTGGCCATGATGGCCGATGCTCCGAAGTCAAAATTATTAAAAATGAAAGAAATCCAAAATCAAGTGCCCATAAAGGCAGAATAAGATGAAAAGGCTAAAGCCCCACGCGGTTGAACCATCATGTGAAATTTTGGAAAGTCTAGGTCTTTGGTTTTAGAAGAGAGATTGATCTCCAAAAAGCCAACAAGCAACAGATATGTTCATCGAAAGAGTTGGGCCGAGATTAAGTGATCAAAACAATCAAGGCCACAAAACCAACCACTGTTTCAAACTAACAATTGTTTTTTGTTTGAAAAACATGAAACAGGTGCAATTCCAAAGTAACCTTGCAAGAAGCAGGTGCAACCAAAAGGAACTGCGCAAGGGCTAGAAACAACTTTGCAGCAACAATCCATAAAGGGAAGTCCCCTCCAAAATTATTTCCCGCATTCACTCATTCTATGAAATTAAAAAAAAAAAAAGAGGAAGAAACAAAATGAAATAAAAGAGATAAGAAGAAAAGTTCAAAAAAAATGGTAGCCTAGGGTTCCCAATCTCTAGTTACATTTTTCCAACATAGGATCTCCGCTCCCTAATAGATTTTATTTTAGACTTAGGTTCTCCACTCCCTAGTCGCTTTTCCAACATAGGGTCTCCACCTCCTAGTTGATTTTATTTTAGGCATAAGGTCTCCACTCCCTAGTCTGCTTTTTCAACATAGGGTCTCCACTCCCTAGTTGATTTTATTTTAGGCATAGGGTCTCCACTCCCTAGTTTGCTTTTCCAACATAAGGTCTCCACTCCCTAGTCGCTTTTCCAACATAGGGTCTCTACTCCCTAGTTGATTTTATTTTAGACATAAGGTCTCCACTCCCTAGTCGCTTTTCCAACATAGGGTCTCTACTCCCTAGTTGATTTTATTTTAGACATAGGGTCTTCACTCCCTAGTCTGCTTTTCCAACATAGGGTCTCCACTCTCTAATTGATTTTATTTTAGATATATGGTCTTCACTCCCTAGTTGATTTTATTTTAGATATATGGTCTCTACTCCTTAGTCGATTTTCCAACATAGAGTCTCCACTTCCTAGTTGATTTTATTTTAGGCATAGGGTCTCCACTCCCTAGTCTGCTTTTCCAACATAGGGTCTCCGCTCCCTAATTGATTTTATTTTAGGCGTAGGGTCTCCACTCCCTAGTCTGATTTTCCGACATACGGTCTCTACTCCTTAGTTGAAGTTATTTTAGACATAGGGTCTCCACTCCCTAGTCACTTTTCCAACATAGGGTCTCCACTCCTTAGTTGAATTTATTTTAGATATAGGATCTCCACTCCCTAGTCTCTTTTCCAACATAGAGTCTCCACTCCCTAGTTGAAGTTATTTTAGACATAGGGTCTCCACTTCCTAGTCTCTTTTCCAACATATGGTCTCCACTCCCTGGTTGATTTCATTATAGATATAGGGCTCCACTCCCTAATCTTATTTTCTCAAGGATACACAATTCTGATTTTATTGCTTTCAATAAAGAAATAGTTTAGATTTTTGTTACAAATAACTCATGAAGTTTTCCTAGTGAAAACTGAGGAAGAAAATTTCGTTAGTTTTGTTTGCTTTGGTGCCCGAACAGGTTTTCACCGTGAGGCACAAGGTTTGAGATGACTAAAAGACAGAGGGTTAGCCCTAATAAAAGAAAGAAAGACCAAGAAAAGAGGTTGAACTATAAGTGTAGAAGCGGAGAAAAGATGCGGACTGCCCAAGATACGATTGAAGTCACAAGTTTTGCATTGTCCTGCCTCTATCCGAAAAGCTGAAGAAGAATGAACCAGCGGTTGCAACTAACAAGCATCAAGATTCAGATCAGAGTCTGCAGGAAGAACTGGCCAAGACTCAAGATCAAGCTTTAGAAGGTTATAGATAGGAATCTTGTAACTCGTAGTTGATAGGCTTAGCTAGTTTTGCTTTTCATCTTTCATTTTGGTATAATAAGGAGCTCAGCAAGCTGAAAAAGTAGCAACAGCAGTGAACTCATAGTTTCCCGGTAGTCCCAGCTATCAAAACTTCCAGAACTACACTAACCTAATTCCATTATAGCCAAAGATATGTAGGCAACCTCCGAAGCAAGGTTCGGTCAGATTTTTTCCAAAGATGCTTCTCATGGAGTTTCAAAACGGGCAAAAATCGCTCGTAATTGCTCATTTTATATTTGTCCGAAAACCCTTCGTGTTTTCGAGCAAAGAGGGGCAGTAGTGAGCATATGATTTTGCCCTATATGAAATACTCCTATAAAATCCAAGAAAATAGATTTTTTCCAATTATTCGCCATTTTATAGGATTTTTTGTAGGATTTTTATTAATCGCTTGGATTTTTGTGCACGTTTAATTTTTATTAAAATCATAAAAATATCAAAAATACCATGTATTGCATTTAGGCTTTTTTTTTACATTTTTAGGATTAATTAGTTAATTATTTATTTTATTAAAAAATAAAAATCACAAAATTAGCTCATTTACATTTTGCCACAATCTGTTCTTAAATGCTTGGACAATTCCATATAATAAAAAAATGAAAATTAATATGATTTCCCACAATTCCAACTTCCATAAACCATGACCTTTAGAACGGTCCCAAAATTAAGCTCAATGAACAATTCTCGAACATTTGTAGTTTGTTGTAGTTAAATACAATTCCTTTAAAGAGAAAATGGATTGAGGTGTGCCATCCATAATTAGATCATTCATGGCCCTCACAAATATTGTAACTTAGATATTAAAAATGAATCTTCATAGTTTGCTTTAGGCGCGCTACAATAAATTATCACGGCTACGGGTACAGTTCCAGTGACGTAGTTGTGATCTATAATTGCTAAAATTCGAGTGTACATTTCAGGTAACTCGACTTCAATTTCCAATATTGTTAAATAAAAAACAAATATGTCGTGAACCGTGAGTGCATTTCATATAAAGTGGTTTACGATGTGTTTTCAAAAACAAACAAGCGTATGGCGATCATGAATTTTCCTCAAAATATTAAAAGCGGTTAGAAAGCTAAAAATGCACAATAGGTTTAAACCATGTAACTAATCAGATAATTAGGCTAATTTTAATAGTTTAAGTGACCGTGCTCAAACCACGGAACCCGGGAATGCCTAACACCTTGTCTCAGATTAATAGAATTCCTTCGCAGACTTTTAAATAAAGCCAAATTTCCTCGACTTGGGATTTTAAAATAAATCGGTGATTGGGACACCATAAATTATTCAAAGTGGCGACTCTAAAAAATTAAATAAAATAATCTCATTTCGAATTATATCACTTTAATTGGAAAAACTCCCTTTTATACCCCTCTAGGGGTGGAAAAAGGAGGTGTAACACTCCCTGTTTCCGCTGTGGCCGTGGTTGGCATTATCACAAGACCGAGTGTCGACGAACCTCGAGAGAGGAGTCTCGGTCGTAGCCTTGTAGCCCCGAGACTTCGAGACGGTCTTCCGAGGTGCTTTGACAATGAGAAATTGGACCCTCCGATTTTACCGTATACACAAAGCTTTAGAATAACTTACGCAGTAGAAGAAAGATACATAAACACATAAACCGATGCGGCGCGCATCCCAATCCCACCATATATCAATATCAATATGAATATTCACCTTTTTTACTCCAAATTAGTCTACCCTTATTCTTCATGTTGCGGCGTGCAAGCCGATCCCACCGTATAATAGCAATCACCCTTATTCATCCTCAATATATCACCTAGGGCTGTGCACGGATCGGATCGGATCGGATTTAGCATATTTCGGATTCGAATTTCGGATTTCGGATTCAAGAAAATGCAATCCGAATCCGATCCGAATTATATCGGATTGAATCAGATTTTAAAGTTTAGATCGGATCGGATATCGGATCGTATTATTATGCCTCAAAGTTAAACTAATATGTATATTTTCTTTGTAAAAGAGGCAATATATTAAGAAAAATTCATGTTTATGTATTTATGAGAGTACTATGGTGCCAATATAGCTAAATCTAGCAATTGTAAAGGTAATAACTTGGAGGTTGATGTAAATTAAAGTGTAGTATTTATACATGTCCTAATAATTTCGGATTTCGGATTAGATTGGATTAAAATATACCAATCTGAAATTCGATCCGAAATCCGAAATTTTAATAAACATAATCCGAAATTCAATCCAATCTGAAATCCGAAATTCAAAATTGAATGGATTGGTTCGGATTTCGGATATCCGATCCGAATGAACAACCCTAATATCACCCTTATTCCTCCTGTTGCGGCGTGCAACCCGATCCCACCATATCAGCATAAATTACTCAATAAGTATAGAAATTTCACAAATTAACTCAAAACTCTTCACAATATTTAAACCTCAAACCAAAGCAAATGGAAAGCTTGTACATTCTAAAACTTCACACAAATAATGATATTCAGCAAAACCAATCCAAAATGTACCATAAAACACCGATAAACCAGCTTATGCCAATAATATGAGACAATGAAACTACGGGGAAGCTAATACCTTCAAAAATGAAAAACAATGAATGACAAGTAGCAATTAAGCATGGAAATACCAGCAAAGCATGTAACAGTTAAAGCAGGAAAACAATATATTAAGAACAGGAAGAAAATTGGCAAAACAGATAAATTGGCAGTGCATAGGTACTCTTCACCTCACCTATACGCCATTCATATGGATTTTCACATAGCAATTAAATCAAGGATCCCTATCCCTCGAGTCAAAATTAGACACAACACTTACCTCGATCTATAGGCCGCTTACTGTTCAATTACCGCTTTTCCTCTAGATTTCGCCTCCAAACCCCTCGTATCTAGCCATAATTAACTTAATAACATCAAATATTGCTAAAAGAATCAATTTCAATACATAAATTTAGGTTTCCCAATATTTCCCCCAAAAAGTCAAAAATCAACCCCGGGCCCGCTTGGTCAAAATTCGAGGTTCGGACCAAAACCCATTCACACATTCACCCTCGAGCCCGAATATGTAATTAGTTCCAAAATCTGACCCCAAATCGAGGTCTAAATCCCCAATTTGCAAAAACTCCCCCAATTCTTCCAAAAATCCCTAATTCTACCATGAAAGAGCAAGGTTTAGGACTAGGAATCTAATGGTTGATGATGCAAATTGAAGGAAATGAGTTAAAGAGTACAAACCTATGATTTGGTGTTGAATTTCCCCTTCAAAAATCGCCCTAGGTCGAGTTCTAATGGAAGAGATATGAAATTTTGAAGAAGTCCCATTTTTTGGTCTATTTTAAAATACTAGACAGGCCTTCTTCGCGTTCGCGAAAGGCCTGTCGCGATCGCGAGAAGCAGCGCCCAAAGGCCTACGCATTTGCGAGTCTCACTACGCGTTCGCAAAAGGTTGTTCCCCCTGGCCTTCGCGTTAGCAATCCAATGATCACATTCGCGTAGAAGACAACTGACCCCTCCCCCAGGTCCCTAAGCCATCATGTTCGCGTCGAGCCAACTGCGTTTGCAGAGGATAACACCCCTATTGCTTCGTGTTTGCGACCGAGTCTCTATGTTCGTGATGAGTAATTTCCACCCCAGCCCCATTTTCCCCTTCGCGATCGCGTGAGTGGCTTCGTGATTGTGAAGCACAAAGCTTCAGCACACCAGTAGCAGCAAAATACACCAGATTTCTAAGTTTCAAACTGCCCGTAGCCTATCCGAAACTCACCTGAGCCCTTGAGACTCCAAAACCAAACATGCACACAAGTCTAAAAACATCATACGGACTTTTTCATGCGATCAAATTGCTAAAGTAACACCTACAACTACGAATTTAGCATCAAATCACATGAAATTCTTAAGAACACTTTGCCTATTTTCACAACCAGACGTCCGAATCACGTTAAATCAGTTCCGTTTCTCACCAAATTTCATAGATAAGGTATAAAAATTATTTTAGACCTGTACCAGGCTCTGGAACCAAAATACGGGCTCAATACCAAAAACATCAAACATTAACCAATTTCTTAAAATCATTTAATTTCCAATCTTTCAATTTTCATCAAAAATTCATTTCTCGAACTGGGGACCTCGGAATTTGATTCCGGGCATATGCCCAGGTCCCATATTTAGATATGGACCCACCGGGACAGTCAAAATACGATTCCGGATCCATTTACTCAAAACGTTGACCAAAGTCAACTAAATCTACTTTTAAGGGCAAAAATTATTTTTTTTACCAATTTTCCACATAAAAGCTTTTTGGAAGCACGTCCGGACTGCGCACGCAAATCGAAGAGGAATAAAATGAGGTTTTGAAGGCCTCGAAACATGGAATCGAGTTCTAAAACATAAGATGACCTTTTGGGTCATGACTCTCCCCCTCTATAACAATCGTTCGTCCTCGAACGGGCATAGAAAAGTACCTGAGCTGGTGAAAAAGGTGGGTATATCTGCTCTGCATATTGAACTCGGACTCCCAGGTAGCTGCTTCAATAGGATGACCTCTCTACTGCACTCGAACTGAAGGATAACTCTTCGATCTCAACTGACGAACCTGCCGGTCTAGAATAACTACCAGCTCCTCCTCGTAGTTCAAATTCTAGTCCAACTGGACAGTGCTGAAATCTAACACGTGGAATGTATCGCCGTGATACTTTCGAAGCATGGACACATGGAATACCGGATGTACCGCTGATAAGCCTAGGGGCAACACAAGTCTTTAGGCCACCTCTCTCACTCGCTCAAGGATCTGAAAAGGCCCGATATACCTAGGGCTTAACTTTTCCTTCTTTCCAAACCTCATTACACCCTTCAAGGGCGATACCCGAATCAACACTCTTTCTTCAACCATGAATGTCATATCATGAACCTTGCGGTCGGCATAACTCTTCTGCCTGGACTAAGTTGTACGAAGTTTATCCTGAATGATCTTAACCTTATCCAAGTCATGCTATCCCAAATCTGTACCTAATAACCGAGCCTCCCTTGGCTCAAACCATCCAACCAGTGATTGACACTATCTACCATATAATGCCTCATAGGGAGCCATCTGGATGCTCGACTGATAGTTGTTGTTATAAGCAAACTCCACTAACAGCAAGAACTGATCCCAAGAACCTCCAAAGTCAATAACACAGGCACGAAGCATATCCTCCAAGATCTAAATAGTACGCTCGAACTATCCGTCCGTCAGAGGATGAAATGTTGCATTCAACTCGGCCCACGTACCTAACTCACGTTGTACTGCCCTCCAGAAGCATGAGGTAAACTGCGTTACCTGGATCAGAAATGATAGATACGAGCACACTGTAAAGACGAACGATCTCACGAATATAAATCTCTGCCAACTGCTCAAAAAAATAGGAAACTACCACAGGAATGAAATGTGCTGACTTGGTCAGTCTATCCACAATAACCCAAACTGCATCGAACTTTCTCTGAGTCCGTGGGAGTCCAACAACGAAGTCCATAGTGATACACTCTCATTTCCACTTAGGAATCTCTATCTTTTGAAGCAAACCACCAGGTCCCTAATGCTCATACTTTACTTGCTGACAATTTAGACACCGAGCTACATATGCAACAATATCCTTCTTCATCTTCCTCCACCAATAATGCTGCCACAAGTCCTGATACATCTTGGCGGTGCCCTGATGAATAGATTACCGGGAACTGTGAGCTTCTTCTAGAATCAACTCACGAAGTCCATCAACATTAGGCACACAAACACAATCTTGCATCCTCAAAACTCCATCGTTTCCAACTGTAACCTGCTTGGCATCACCATGCCACACTGTGTCCTTAAGGACAAGCAAATGAGGGTCATCATATTGTCGCTCCCTGATACGCTCAAACAAGGAAGACCGAGCGACTGTGCAAGCTAAAACATGATTGTGCTCATAAACATCGAACCTTACAAACTGATTGGCTAAGGCTTGAACATCTAATGCAAGTGGTCTATCACCGACTGGAATGTATGCAAGGCTACTCATACTAGCTGACTTCCTACTCAAGGCATCGGCCAGCACATTGGCCTTCCCAGTATGATACATGATGGTGATATCATAGTCTTTCAATAGCTCCAACCACCTCCTATGCCTCAAATTTATCTCCCTCTGCTTGAACAAATACTACAAACCCTTATGATCCGTGAAGACCTCACACAACATGCCATATAGATAGTGCCTCCAAATCTTCAGGTGAACAATGGTTGCCAACTCCAAGTCATGAACATGATAATTCTTCTCGTGAACCTTTAGCTGTCGTGAAGCATATGCAATAACCTTTCCACCCCGCCAATACCGCACCAAGTCCAGTACGAGATGCATCGCAATATACTGTATAAGGCCCTGAACTTGTGGGCAACACCAACATTGGTGCCATAGTTAAAGCTGTCTTGAGATTCTAAAAGCTCGCTTCAAACTAGTCTGACCATCTGAACGGGGCACCTTCTGAGTTAACCTGGTCAATAGGGCTGCTATAGATGAGAACCCCTCCACAAACTGATGATAATAACGCCTAATCCCAAGAAACTACGGATCTTTATGGTTGAAGTAGGCCTAGGCCAATTCTGAACGACCTCAATCTTCTTAGGATCCACCTGAATATCCTCTGATGATACAACGTGACCCAAGAAAGCAACCAAACTCAACCAAAACTCGCATTTTGGAAACATAGCATATAACTGGCTGTCTCTTAGAGTCTGAAAAATGGTCCGAAGATGCTGCTGATACTCCTCTCGACTGCGGGAGTAGATCAAGATATCATCAATAAAAACGATCACAAAGGAATCTAGATATGGTTTGAACACTCGGTTCATCAAATCCATGAATGCTGCTGGGGCATTTATCAGCCCGAATGACATCACTAGAAACTCATAATACCCATACCGAGTCTGAAAAGTTATCTTAGGGACATCGGATGCCCTAATACTCAACTGATGGTAGCTAGACCTCAAATCGATCTTTGAAAACACCTTGGCACCCTGACGCTAATCAAATAAGTCACCAATTCTCGACAATGGGTACTTGTTCTTGATGGTGACTTTGTTCAACTGCCGATAATCTATGCACATCCTCATCAATCCATCCTTCTTCCTTACAAAGAACACGGGCTCACCCTAGAGAGAGACACTAGGTCTAATATTATCAAGCAAATATTCCAACTACTCCTTCAACTTTTTCAACTTTGGCGGGGCCATATGGTATGGCAGAATAGAAATGGGCTGAGTGCCCGAAACCAAATCAATACAAAAGTCAATATCCTTTTCGGGTAGCATCCCCAGCAGGTCTGCAGGAAATACCTCTGGAAACTCCCGAACAACTAGTATAGAATACATGGAAGGAACCTCCACACTAGAATCACAAACATAAGCCAAATATGCCAAACATCCCTTCTCGACTATACGCCGAGCATTTATTTAAGAGATAACCCTTCTGGTAGAATGACCAGGAGTCCCTCTCTACTCTAATCAAGGCAACCCCGGCAAGGCTAAGATCATGGTCTTGGCGTGATAGTCCAATATAGCATGATAAGGTGACAGTCAATCCATCCCCAAAATGACATCAAAATTGACCATATCGAGAAATAGGAGATCTACGCTAGTCTCAAGACCCCCAATAACAACCACACGCTAGTGATAGACACGATTTGCAACAATAGAGTCCACTACTGGTATGGACACATACACGGGAGCACTCAAAGAATCACGAGGCACAACCAAATATGGGGAAAAATAAGATGACACATATGAGTATGTAGACCCTGGATCAAATAGAATTGAAGCATCTCTACTGCAAACTGAAATAGTACCTATGATAACATCATCGGATGACTCAGCCTCAGGCTTGGCTAGAAAAGCATAACACCGGGCGTGGGCCTCACTACTTTGAACCATATCTCTAGGACGGCCTCTTGCTGGCTAGCCTCCACCTCTATCGGCCTGACCTCCACCTCTAACTGCCTAACCTCCACCTCTAGTGGCCTGACCTCTGCCTTTGGCTCCCTGACCCCTACCCCTGACTGGCTGAGCGGGCGGTGGCACATCCGGTGCTAGAATCATGACACGAGAACCCTAGTGATGTGGCAGTACACCCACTAATCTTGGACAGGTCCTCCGGATATGCCCATAATCACCACACTCAAAACATCCATCCTGATACTATGGCTGTGGAAACTGAGACTGACTCGGACGAGCAGACTGATCGCGATAATAACTCTGAAAAGGAGGTTCTCTGATAGGAGATGGTGGTGCACTATAAGCTGGCTACCCTAAAGAAGGTACATAAGGACCACGACTCCCTAAAGCTCCAAGGGATGCTTGAAGTGCTTAATGAAACGGCCTGGGAGGATGACCCCTACCAAAAGTACCTCGACCTCCAGATGAGGCTCCACTGAATCCACCATACTAACGCGGCCTCTTGTTAGACCCCTGACCACTTCCCTGAGCTAGAACCAACTCAACTCGTTTGACAACATTGGCTGCATCCTGAAAAGAAATTTCACTCCCAGCCTCCTTAGCCATCTACAATCTGATAGGCTGAGCAAGTCCCTCAATTAACCTCCTTACGCTCTCTCTCTCTCTCTCTATCTCTCTATCTCTCTCTCTCTCTCGGTAGGAAGTACAAGAAGAGCATGATGGGCCATATCAATAATGCGGGTGTCATACTGAGTGACAGACATACTGCCCTACTGGAGATGCTCGAACTGCCTACGATAGTCCTCTCTCAAGGTAAGAGGAAAGAACTTCTCAAGAAATATTTGAGAGAACTGGCCCCAAGTCAAAGCAGGCGACCCAGCTGGTCTAGTCAACACAAAGTCATTCCACCATCTCTTGGCAGACCCTATTATCTGGAATGAAGAAAAATCGACCCAATCGACCCTATTGGTCTCCACTATCCCTATGTTCTGCAGCACCTCATGGCAGTGGTCAAGATAATCTTGTGGATCCTCAGAAGCTGCCCCATTGTAATGAACTGGAAAGAGCTTGGTAAACTTGTCTAATCTCAACAAGGCCTCAGAAGACATAGATGATCCGTCACCGGTCTGTGCTACAACACCCGGCGGAACTGCCCCAACTAGCTGAGCTGCTGGTGTCTGAAACTGGGGAGCCATCTGCTCCGAAGTGTGAGTAGCGGGAGTCTGAACTCCTCCCCCATCGCGAGAGATGGTTGGGCTATAGGAAATGTGCTGGTCTATGCCACACTCTCCATAAGGCCCACTAGAAGGACCAAAGCATCCTGAAGCACTGGGGTGGCTCTGAACCCCTCTGGAACCTGAGCTAGCCCTGCTGGAATGGTCTGGGCTGGAGCCTCCTCATCAAACTCTACCTGAGGCTCCACCGTTGGTGCTGCTGCTCGAGCTCTAGGCTAAGCCCTGCCCTGCCTCGGCCTCTAGCACGGCCTCAGCCTCATCCTCTGCCCCTCGTAGGAGCTGCCACTAGGGGCTCTAGCTGCTTATCAACTGATGAAGCGGCACGTGTTCTTGCCATTTGCGAAGAAACAAGAGTAGAGAGTTCAATTAGCATTGAGAGATCAAATCGCACGACAGAGGAGAATAGAAGTGAAACTGTTCCTAAACTCTGTAGCCTATGGGGGATAAGAACAGATGTCTCCGTACCGATCCCTCAGACTCTACTAAGCGTGTTCGTGAATTGTGAGACCTAGGCGACCTAGTGCTCTGATACCAACTTGTCACGACCCAGAATTCCCACCATCAGGACTATGATGGCGCCTAACATCACAATTGTTAGGCAAGCCAATATTAGAATCTTATTAATTGATTTCCTTTACGTTTCAGTGATTTAAAAACATACGAGTTAAAACGAGTAGAAATAAATGCGGAAGTAAGTAAATAGCCTTTATCTATATTCTATTACCAATACCATTGCCATTACTACCTAGAATCTAGTGTCACAATCCACGAACACACTATGATTTTCAACAAACATCAGTCTGAAAGAAATTACAACTATTTTGGAAATAAAGAAAATAGTAATATAGAGATGTAGAAGGGGACGCCAGGGCCTGTGAACGCCAACAGGACTACCTTAGGTCTCTAAACTATGTAACCTGGAGCCAACCTCTCAATCAGCCACTACCTGCTCCAAAATTTGCACAGAAAGTGCAGAATATAGTATCAGTACAACTGACCCCATGTATTGGTAAGTGCCGAGCCTAACCTCGATGAGGTAGTGACGAGGCTACGGCGGGGCAATTACAATATAACCTTGTTTAACTTGAAAATGGTATTACAATTAGATTTGATTTTGTGGTTCTAAAAATACGTAATTTATTTTTATACTAATTGTTAGGCAGTAGATGCTAAGTGTGAGACCAGAAAATAAGATAAGAGCTTGAAGGTAGTATACTAAGCAAACCGAGAGGCTTGGATTTGGGGCCTCAAGCTGGCCTATACGGGGCCTCGAGGTCGAGCTAAGTGTTAGGCAGTGACCGGCCGATGAAGGTCTAACAATTCTAAGAGCTTTGATAAGAGCTATTTATGATCAATAATGAATAATAAATGAAGAACAATTAATGAAACACAATAAATGTAAGCAATAAACGTAAGTAATAGAATCAAAGGAGAATATATTTAAGTTAGAGAGCAGAGAATGTTCTTTTATTCAAGTTTTGTATACTTTTACAAAATTGGGAATCCCAACATAGTACAAATGCATTTATTAGAAAGATGTATGGCTGGTACAGCCATTTAATGCCACGATACGGGCTCATGCTAGCCTAATAGACTGGTTCAGCCTTAATCACGTGCCTTGGGTACTTCTAGTTTTTCCATCATAACTACCGATTTGCACTGCCCCGAGGTCAAACGCTGAGAACCCTTCGGGGTTGAACCTCAACCCTTGCCTCGAGCCTTTGGAGACGTGTTTCTGAAGCATCATAATGACCATAAAATCAGACCCTCTGATTTTTACCATATATAGATAATCCCTTAGGATGAAAATGGTAAGAAAAGGTCTTGAGTTCTTTCCTCTTCGATACTACCATTATGACATTAGCCCATCAGAGCATTAAATGCCATGTCTCAAAGGCTGCGCAGGAGTTGCTCTCAACACGACTATCGAGAAGCCCACGAACCACTATTGGTTCGGCCTTTCCGCTTCCCATATGGCTTCTATAAATACCTCAAACGTTTTATTATTCACACTTTTACAAAGCCTTCAATTTTCTAGAGTTAAATTCACCATCTTCTTTATTCTTCTCCCTTTTGCGCTTGCCTCCTCACTTTCTTTCTCAGAAACCTTTTTTATAGCCATGGCTAGGACCTCTAGAATGGTACCTTAGAAAGAGAGAATTGCTTCTTCGTCTCTCCTGTCCAGGGGAAACCAAAAATACCCCTAACTATTGAGCAATGTACCCCTACCCAATTCGATACTGTCTCCGATTTTTCCATCGAAAATCCCCCTTATACAATGGGCCGATGTGAGCACGTGCCTTGGTTCATCAGCGTGGTGACCGATACGAATAGAGTGAAGAAAGACTGTTGATGGGGGAAGGCAATGCTGGTGGAAATTCCTAAGCCTGAGGAAAGCATAGTAGACCACAAAGTTGGCTTCCTCACCGTGTATACATACCCATTCACTCTAGGTCCCGTAGATTCTTCGGATCCTTCTTCCCCGTCGATAGATCCGGTGATTCTCGACTTCTGCCATGAGTACCGAGTGACACTCGATTAGATATATCCTTCTTTTTGGAGGATCGTTTATGTGCTCTGATACTTTTCCAACCAGGTTAAGGGTATGACCTTCACCCTAATCAATTGGTCAGATTATACAGCCCTCATCTCTTTCAGGGTTTGATCAAGCTTCACCCTCGATCCCCGAGGCCGTTCTTTTTTAGCATCGATGAGGATAAGGATCGGGGGTGGATGAGCTGGTTTGTCCGAGTGACGACCTCGGACATCATCCCGGCTAATAGGATGCCATTCCCGGAGGAATGGAATATGAATAAGTGCCCCTACCTCGAGCATATTTTATTGCCCTTTCATCCCCTTCTGAAAAATGATCTTCTTTTAATTATGCAGCCACCGCTTGGTACCCCGGTGTAGTTCAGAACCTAATGGATCAGAAAGTTGGAGTCCACTTTCCCTTATATCAAGCGTTCTTGACGTGACTTGGCCAAAATGCGGTGGCAGGCCAAGAACCACAGTATGTTTTTTACTGCTATCTTTACCATGTTTCCTTATGAATATCTTTTATGGTGGTAAGTTTGACGCATTATGCTTGTGTAGGCCTCAGGGATGGAGTGTTAATGAGATTGTCTCTTGATGGTGAGGAAGGGACTTCGAAACCCGATAAGGGTAAGAAGAGGAAGAAAGAGGCATCGGCTGAGTCTCCCAAATAAGAGAAACCTAAAGTTCGCAGGCCTTGGACTGACGCCAAGGTATCGACTTCGGCAGCTGTGGCAAGTCCCCGTACCAAGGATGAAGGTGATGATGATGATGAAGGCCCTTTGGTACAAAGGACGAAACAAGGTGCAGATGCTCCGCAAGTTGTTGGGTGGAAAGCTGCCTAATCGGGGTGGTTGATATAGACCAAACCCGTGCTAAGGAGACCCTCGAGGAGGGTTCGGGCACAATCCCCGAGTTTCAAGTCATACATGGTATAGTTCGTGCCGACGAACCTGTGGTTGGTGATTCTGGAGGGCCTAAACCTGAAGTTTTTCGAGGGCAAGATGAGACCCTTAGAGAAATTAATGCTCTGGGTAGCCTTAATTTGGGACCTTCGTACTCACCGGGGGATATCAGGGATGCGCAGGACCCGGATGCCACCAATGTAAGGGCCTCTCATAGAGGGGAAGATGTGCTCAGAGACCTCTTAGCCGGAGTTGATGAGAACATTGATATCGATGATCTTGTTGCTCTCGAGAAGGCGGAGAGGCTTCAGCAGCAGGTGATACTCGTGACATATCGTTTGCGCTTTAAATCTTTGTTCTTGACTTTCTAACTTTTCTGTCTTGTTGTAGGCTAAGAAAATGCATGACCATGCCTTTTCTAGGCTTCAAGATGAGCTTTCATGCTGCGGGAAGGAGCTCAGGAAGCTCACCTCGATGTTGAAGGAGTCGGAGGCCTCCTATGCCCGAAATCGGGAGGAGTTGAGTGGGCTTCGGGCGAGTTTGAAGGGAGTATGCCGCGAAAGGACTGGCCTTGCTGAGCAGGTAATGTGGCATCCATGAACTCACCTTTTTATTCTAATAATTCGATGCTCACCAACTTGTTTTGCCTTTGGAGATTGGGCAAAAAGGATGCCTTGGTGGGGCAACTTCAGGAAGAGATTGCAGCCAAGAATGCGGAAATCCTCGAGCTAAGGGGGCAAAATCAGGCCATGTCCTCGGAGAGAGACCTTTTGCGGTCAGAGTTGGCATCGATCCAAGGTCTTCTTCAGATTGCTCAAAAGGAGGTTGTTGTATTATCCGCAGCCAAGTCTGATGTCGAAGAAAATGCGTCTTTATATGTAAAAGATGTCGCCGCTACAAATGATTGGGATAGAGAGATATCGGAGAAGGCCTAGTATAAGCTCACTCGGGCAATTGCTTACGCTCGTTCGCAAGCAAGGAGGTAGGCTCTCGAGGAAGCAAGCGTCAAAGGCACTAATCTCTTGGCTGAGATTGAGGAAGCTCGAGTTTTAAAGGAAGAATTGGCATTTTCGGCCACTTCGGATGAGGGTTTCGGAGATGATCCAGAGAGTAGTGAGGGTGAAGAATAGACCCACGTCGTCTTCCTTTCTTTTTTATGTATGAATTTCTCGGGGGGAATGGTTTTGTAAAGACACCCCCTTGTAAATATATTTTTTGGGAATGTAAAAGATTTTTTTGCTTCAAGTCTTCGAATTTCATATTTCAGTGTTTACGCGAAGTTAGCCTTTGAACTTTGATGTTGGCTCTTTGGAGCACATACTTGGAGTAATCAGGCCCTCAAGATTGGGCACCATCTCGAGGTTAGTTCAATAACTCTTTTAGAATTGGCTCTTGTAATAACAGAAGTCCTCAGGATCTCAATGGCTCCCGAGTGTCGTATGACAGTGTCATTTATGTGACACAGTTGCGAAGTGATCGGGGTGGCCCCACTGGTACACTTCCCCAAAAATGGTACTGACATGGTCAGAATTAATTGGCTTTCAGGATAGGCGAACAACCACTGCTTGTTCTATATATGCATTTGCTTGTTTCTTATCTGGGGACTCCGCTACTTTGAATATCTATCCCTTTCATAGAGCTCTTATTCTTTGTGCTAGTTACCATTTCAACTCAAAGCTTTCGACCAAGTCCTCGTCTTCCTTTTTTTATTTTATCATAGCCATGGCTGTTACGTCCAAATCCGTTCACCAAGGAGAGGAGATTTCCGCCTCTGCTTCACGCTCGGTCTCGAGGAGGGACTTTACGTTAGAGAGACCTCCCAATGTCCAGGGCATGCATCGAGGTTTATCTCCTCAATAGGGGAGGAACACCTCGAGGCAGTTAGAAAAGACTGCAGATGGGGAGAAAAGGTGGTACTGCAGGTACGTTCCCCGAAAGATAGCATCATGGCTCATGTCGAGGGGTTTTTTGAACATATACACATACCCCTTTACATTGGGCCCTCTCGACAGGGTCGTGCTGGAATTTTATAGAAGATATCAGGTAACCCTAGCACAAGTTCACCCATCGTTTTGGAGGATAGTGTTGATGATAAGGTATTTTGCAGATAAAGCCGAGCTCAAGTTCACCCTCAACCATCTTATTATGTACCGGCCCTAGCATTACCGAGGCTTGATTACTCTATGACGTTGATCCACTCGGCCCTTTGTTGCCAGCAATTAAGAAGATGGGGACCGATGGTGGATGAGTCATTTCGTCCGAGTGCGGACTGTCGATGTTATCCCTGCAGAGTTCCTTCCATTTCCTAAGAAATGGAATTTTACACGTAAGTAGTACACTCGTGTTCTTATTATTTTTGTCCATGGTGGAGGCGGATTCTGTAAAGATGTTTTCTTTTTCTTTTCTTTTTTTCAGCAATTCCATGGATGCCATACGAGGTTCCCGACCTGGCGGATTGGTTTCGGAAACTGTCGACATGAAAGGTACTTTCTTTTATATGTATAAACTCTGTCACTGCAGGCATTGGAGAATTTCTGATATGAGACCATGCCCCCTCGGGGAGGAGGAAGGTTTGTCAGCTTCGGGGTCGAAGACTTATAACAAACGGAAGGAGTCCTCGGAGGACAAGGGTGCTCATAGCGAGGCAAGCCCTTATCCGAGGCTCAAAGAAGATGTATCAGTTGAGCCTACGGCATCTGAGGCTTCTAGCCTCGGAAAAATGGTTCCTCCCTTGCCGCCATCTTCTTTTCCCATCGAAGGTACCTCGAGGGATACAGGTGTTCAGTCGTCGTCCTCATCTCCTGTCGAAGGTACTTCAGGGGATACAAGTTTTCTGTCCCGTTTTCGCCTTTTGTCGAAGGTACTTCAAGAGATGTTTGAGACCAGGGGCCGCCTAAATCAAGCGAGGTCTCGAGCAACCATATCCCTACCGAGAATGGTTCAACTGGGGTCGGTGAGACCAGGCCAGTAGATGCGCGCTCAACCTTTGAGGAGGCTCAGCAGTATTGTTCTGTGGTGAGCTTTGGTTGACTTTGTTGGCCTTTTGATTTTACATTTTTGTTTTCTCATCGAGTTTCTTTTTATAGGCCTTTGACAAGCTCAAGTCCGAGCTGCTCCGCTGTGAAGCCAAGTTGAGGAAAGCCTTGGATGGGGAGAAATCCCTCAGGCTTCTTTGTGATAAAAGGGAAAAAGAATTGAGGCACCTTTGGTACGAGGCAAATTGAAGCATGAACTACGAAAGCCACCTCGAGAAATAGGTAACCTTTGCTCCGAGGGAATGCATGCTTCTTCTTCTATCTTCAGAGATTAATATTTTGATACTTCAGTTGCAGAGCAAGAAAGGGGATCTGGAACGCCTTTGGGGCGAGGTTGGCCAGGCCGAGTATGAGTGTAACGAGCTAAGGGCTCAGATAGATGCCCATATTGCGGCCAAGGCACATCTCCGGAACGCCTGTGAAAATGGTTCGGTTCAGACGAGCAGGATTGCAAGGCTTGAGTCCGACCTTTTTGGAGATGAAGGCCAAGGTCGTGGATGCCCGGGATGAAGCTAAAGAGATTCGGGCTAACGCCGACAAGAAAATGGTTGTCTATTTAAAAGACGTTGCTGACGCTCGAGCTGAGCTGAGAGGGACTTCTGATCAAGAGAGCAGAAGAAATGAATATGCCCAATGCAAATCTCAGAGGGAAACCCTCGAGGAGATCCACGCTAGGGGCTTCGATCTCTCAGAAGAGATAAAGTAGGCAAAGGCGGACTAATATGATGCCAAGTTCCTTTTGTCCGATACCTAAGATAATGAGAAAGTGGCCGACGGGCCACAGTCCCCGAGGGCAAAGTAGACTAGGCTTTTTCTTTTTGATTCTTTGTATAGGGATCTCAGAGAGCGTTTGCAAATATAGCCTTGCATTGTTTCATATACACATATATAAAGAAACCTTTCGGTTTTCTCCTTTCATAAATTTCCATTTGCTTTTGTATGTCTTTCTTTGTCTTGAATTTTGACATTTGTCAATGATTATCCAAACATATTGGCCTTCGAGTAAAAACCCTTAGGTTTATAATTCGGCCCTGAGGCTTGTTAGGCTGGCTCGTAGGCTCTTACGCGTTTGCCCTTAGGCATTTTTAGTTAACTGTTTCGGGCTTAGTCTTCGAGTCGAATTTCGACTCAAGCTCATTGACCCTTAAGGTTTTAAATTTTAAGCTGGCTCTTACGCATTCCGACCTCTTAATATAGGCTGGCATTTGGGCTCTTACGCAATAGGTCAGTACGACCTCTTAATATAGTCTAACGATAGTGTCTCTTACGTGTTTTTGTCAGTAGGACCTTTAATTTTATGCTGGCAACAAGCGTTCATACGCATTGGGTCGGTACGACCTCTAATATGGGCTTTATTTTCCCTCGTTAAAAACTTTTTGAATTTTTTGTGTTCGCTCGACTCTTCGACGGCTCGATAAGAGCCTCGATTGTGAGTCGTTATGTAGCGATAAATGAGCACCTCAGGAGGTTTCACTCGATGGCTGAATAGTTCCGAAGCCTATTGTTTGGAGCTGATATGATCGAAGCTCTTTTGCTTATGCCGAGGGTAGCCTAATTAACCGATTCTTTTCAAATTTTTCGAAGTAATTGAAGACCTATGATTTTATAGCGACTGTCGGGCATCCCCGAGTCGCTTAGTTTGGCTAGAGCCTTATGATCGTAGTCATTATGTTTGGTCGTAGCCTTTTAGTCCCCAAGTGAAGTAGTTTCGATGTTTATATCGAGGGTATGCCTTTTTAGGGGTCTTACAAGTTCGAATATATAGCCTTAATTTTAAGATCGGGTTTATGCCATTTGTAAGGTCTTATGATTTTAATCATGCCTTATTTAAGGTCTTACAGATTTGGTTACTTGGTACAAGTAAAACTCATGCCTTACTTGAGGTCTTACAGATTTGGTTACTAATTGGTACTAGTATAACTCATGTCTTGCTTGAGGTCTTACAGATTTGGCATTGCCTTATGGAGGCCTTATGAGCTCGAAATTGCCCGTGTGGGGTCTTATAACTCGAGGTTTCCCGTGTGAGGTCTTATGAGCTCGAGGTTGCCCGCACGGGGTCTTATAGCCTCGGGTTTCAGATAAATCGATGGGGTGACAATCGGTGACAGTCCCAGAGACATCGAAAGTTCCTTGGCTTGGGAGCCATTCTTTGAAAACTTGGTATTGCCTCATTGAGGGCTTACGAGTTTGAAGTTTCTGACCCAGAGGTCATATAGCTTTGAGTCTTTGATGTCAGTCCCTGAGTGTTCGGGAGAGTTTTTGGCTCTGGAGCCATTTCTCATAAAAGTAGCATACTTCTTTGAAGCGCAAAGCATTTTTGGTGGTAAAAGATACTCCTTTGATTACTTGGTACAAGTATACATATTTTCGCCGTCAAGGTCTCAATTATTCTATGTGGACACGGTTCATTTGACCGTTTGTCTCAATACATCATTTTCCTATCGACACCCCTTTTGGCTCATCTTGACTTCTTCGAGAAAGTGATCTTCCGGGGGGATGCCCCCTAGTGTTCGAGGTTGATTGAAGAGAAGCCTTGAATACTTAATATGTTCTCCTTAGGTAGCATATAGATGTTGCCTCGTTAAAAACCTTGCCGGTAAAACCCTTTTTGGGATAAAACTCGATCAAAGGAAAAGAGTGCAACGTATGCTTTGAAACCTAAGGTCATCAACATGGGACAACGCTTCGACTGTTCTAATCGGACACCTGCACAAAGGTCAGTGTAAGATGTAAATAAAAAGGGAGACGGTTATACCTTAGTGATGATGGCGCTTTGAGCCTTGATATGATTCAAACATTTGCTCCGGGGACGCGGCACGGTCCTTTGCTTGTTTTATTTGGGTGTAGCCAAGAATGTGTCTCGTGATTGCTATTTCACTGTTAGCTTATCCTTTGGCTCCTTCGATGTTGAAGGCGTTGATGCCGGTGCCACATCGTGCACCGTGAACATCTTCCTCGCTGCATGTTGTTCCCCATATACAGATTTTATTCCGTCCTTCGTCGGAAACTTCATCATTTGATGAAGGGTTGATGGTACTGCTCTTATGTAGTGTATCTATGGCCATCCGAGCAAGGCGTTGTACCTCATATTTCCTTCGCTGACATAAAATTTGACATTTTGGGTCGTGCCAGCCATGTCAATCGGGAGGGTGATTTCCCCTTTCGTTGTTTTGCTCGCCATGTTGAATTCATTGAGGACTCGAGAGGTAGGTACGATTTGGTCGAGCAGTCTGAGCTGCTTTACCACCCTCGACCTGATAATGTTGGCTGAGCTACCTGGATCCACAATCACACGCTTAATTTAAAATGTATTCACAAGAAAAGAAATCACCAAGGCATCGTTGTGAGGTTTAGATAGGCACTCGATGTCCTCATCGCTGAATGTGAGAGCATATTCGGCTCTATAACCCCTAGTTCGTTTCTCCCTAGTGATGGATATTTTTGTTCTTTTGACAATGGGTTTCTGCAAGATACTGATTCCTCCAATGGTCATGTGGATGACATGTTGCGGCTCATCTATTTCATTTTTCCTGTTCGCCTCTCTTTCTCGGAACTAATTTTTGGCTCGGTCACTAAGGAACTCTCGAAGGGACCCTTTGTTGAGTAGTCGGGCTACCTCTTCTCGGAGCTGTCTGCAATCTTCGGTCCTATGACCATGTGTGCCATGAAATTCTCACACTAAGTTAGGGTTCCTCTGTGATGGATCTAATAGTATAGGTCTTGGCCACCTGGTGTCTCTGATTTTACCGATGGCAGATACGATATCCGAAATGTCAACATTGAAGTTGTATGCAGACAAGCAGGTTGCCTCCGTCGGTCCTGTGTGTTTGTCGAATCCGGCTTTTCTTACGAGTCCTCGAGGATTCTGACCTCGATCCTTCTTTCGATCATTTCGGGGTATGTTACACCTTGGGACGTCTCTTCTATCTTCAGTGTATGGTTGGTACATTTCTTTGTTTAGCCTTAGTTCCTTTGCCGGCAGCCTACTAGGATATACTGAGCCCGAGAGGGCTCCTAGTTAGTCGTCCTCGACCCTGATCTTTGATTGATATTGGTTGTGTACACCTGACAAAGTCACGCCGGGATATTCAACCAAATTCTGCTTCAGCTGCTTCGAGGCCACCGAGCTTCGTTCGTTCAAGCCTTGGGTGAAGGCCTGCACTGCCCTATCATCGGAGACTGGCAGTAATTCCATTTGCTCCATTTGAAAGCAATATAAGAACTCCCGCAGCATCTCATATTCTCTTTGTTTGATTTTGAAGATGTCGGATTTCCTTGTAGCCACCTTGATGGCGCTGGTATGTGCTTTTATGAAAGAATCTGCCACCATAGCAAATGAGTCTATCAAATTTGGAGCTAGGTTGTGATACCACATCATGGCCCCTTTCGAAAGTGTTTCTCCAAACTTTTTGAGCAGAACGGATTCGTTCTCGTCGTCTCTCAGGTCATTGCCCTTCACCGCACAAATGTAAGCAGTGACATGCTCGTTGGGGTACTAGGTTCTTTTGTACTTTGGAAGATCGAGAATTCTGGATTTCTTTAGGATGGGCATTGGAGTGGCATTTTGTGGGAATGGCTTTTAGACGAACTTCTTTGAATCTACACCCTTCAGGAACGGGGGTGCGCTCGGAATTTGATCGACCCTTGAATTGTATGTTACGTCCCACAGTATTACGTCGATGTTATGCTCTGCAATAATACATTACGATGATATCACGCTTCGCAGTATTAAATTACAACAAGAATTGCACCAAGCGGTATTACATTACGGTGATGTTACACTTCGCATTAATAAGTTACGATAATGTTTCACCCTGCAGTATTTTACGTTGAATTTGTCGTAAGGTAATTGACATCAGTCCAAGGAAAAGATTATTTGGGGATTATAAGTATTATGCTATTTCACAAGTGATTAGTAAATTCATGAAGGTGAAGGAGGAGCAAGTCACAGAAAAATGAATTTTGTCAAAGTTTAACATTTTGGGATAAAATACGGCCCGAGCTAAAATACCCGATATTTATGGACTAGCGCCATACAAGGTACTATATGATCATGCTAGTAAGGTGTATAAGGTATGTGAAAAGTGAGTAATATTTTAAGTACGTGGGAATAATTCTCAGTTTTGCAGGTAATTGATTAATTTTCGGGTGACGAGACATTACCTAAGTAATTGGAGATATATTTGGATAAGATTAATCCCTCTCCACCCCCAAAAACGTGGCATCACCCCATCTCATTTAAGGTGACTCATAAGTCTTGCATAAATGTCACATTTTGGTGGATTAAGGTGGCTTAGTCATCCACTAAGTAGGTCATCCCAACTAAAAGTTTCCTATAACTAGTGAGATGTTTACTCCTTAGTAACAAATGATTAGAAATGAAGAATTGAATTGAATCACTTATAAAGAGTGGGCTGACCGTGAGTTCTTCATAGAACACAATAATTCCATACCAAAACAATGTGAATTCATGTGTATCTCTTATGTAAAGAGAGTGGGTTCAGGAAGCAAAAAAATTTCATACCAAATACAGATAACGTTAGTTGTTGATTCTGTAAGACGTGAATTGCAAATTCTAAGAGAACCAGTCCAGGTATGTTAAGGTTATCCCTTCTTTCTTTTGGCATGATCCATATGATACGAACGAAACATGCAAATGCACAAATTACACGAATGACTCTATTCATAGAAATATTAGAGATATCTATGTTCTTGAATTTCCATGTGTCATAATATTTTATCATCTTTTCATGGGTCTCGGAAAAATACGAACGTTGAAAAGAGTTTACTTTATGATATTACTCAAAGGCAAAATGGTCTTATGAAATTCTAAAAGATTTTATTAACGTAGTTTTCATGCACTGCATTCATGTGTATTTACTCATGACTAGATGTCGGTATATATGCGTATATATGTATATGGGATATGGGAAAGGTTATGGCATTATATACGAACCACCACCTGATCAGCTGGTATACGATGATGATTTTGCCCACAGTAGCCGATATGATATGATAGGATGCCCTTAGAGGTTGATGATGTTATGAAACATGTACCTATGCACGACATGACATTCATACGCATATGCATACAATAATTATTTCATGATTTAGAAAGTTATTCAGACTTACAGGTGGAGTCATTTACTCTATATTTCCTCCACGTTTGTTATGTACTTATTTATGTGCCTTACATACTCAGTACATTATTCGTACTGACGCCCTTTTTTGTCTGGGGACGCTGCGTTTCATGCTCGCAGGTCCTGATAGACAGGTCGAGAGCCCTCCAAGTAGGCTATCAGCTCAACGGAAGATGTTGCTGTGCTCAATTTGCTTTGGAGTTGCTTGTTTGGTTAGTATGAGTTAGATGTGTATTGTTTGGTATGGCGGGACTCTATCCCGACCTTTATGAAAATTATGTTTTCTTAGAGGCTTGTAGATAGATGTCATGTACGTAAGAGATTGTATGGCCTTGTCGACCTATGTTCAGTGTTCAAGTGGTTATTTTGGTGTTAGAGGCCCATATGTCTTATGTATAAGTTGGCATTACCTATTGTATTCTACCTATTTAATGGCAGCCTCTCCAGCTCAGTTGTTTATGATAGAATGACATGAAAAAATACGTTATGTTGGTACTCGGTTGAGTAAGGTACCAGGTGCCCATCGCAGGCCATCGGTTTGGGTCGTGACATTGTAGGTCTCCACCTTTTTTTCATTTTATTCTATCATCTTTTCACCCGACTCGATCCTCTTTGTGAGGTCCTCGAGCATCTTCATAATAATGGGGTCAGCTGCTGACCTGTTGTTGCTCGATCTTTCCAGTACCTGCTCCGCTCGAGGAGCCGTTTCCGGTGTTGTAGTGCTTGAAGTTTTTTGGTGGCTTTGCAGTTGAGCAATTGGTAGTTGTTGTGCCTGCAACATTTCAAAAATGACGTGAAGGCTAACCTCTCATGCCTCCCGAACTGGGGTTTTCTGAGCCTCTTGTTGGTCTTCTTGGCATATACTCATGTTGGTGTGGGAGCTTATGTTGACGTGTTGGGCGTTACGCGAGACCACGTCCACGAGAATAAATTTTGGTGCATCTTCAGGGTTTCGTGGTGGTACACAATACTTGGAACAGCTACACCATTCTTTTCATGGTCCTCAAGACTGTTGTTTTCATGTGCGTTTACTGAATTAGACATTTTAACCTGAAATCAAAGATTCTTGGACAAGAAAAAGTGTGAAAGATAACTTGCGTTACGTAGTAAACCAGCAAAAAAACAATCACTATCAATTTTAGCCCCACGGTGGGTTCCAAACTGTTTACCTTGAAAATGGTAATTATAATTAGATTTGATTTTGTGATTCTAAAAATACGTGATTTATTTTTATGCTAGTTGTTAGGCAATATATGCTAAGTGTGAGACCAAAAAATAAGATAAGAGCTTGAAGGCAATATACTAAGCAAACCGAGAGGCTAGGATTCGGGGCCTCAAGCTGGCTTATACGGGGCCTCGAGGTCGAGCTAAGCATTAGGCAGTGATCGGCCGATAACGGTATAACAATTCTAAGAGCTTTGATAAGAGCTATTTATTATCAATAATAAATAATAAATGAAGAACAATTAATGAAACACAATAAATGTAAGCAATAAACGTAAGTAATAGAATCAGAGGAGAATATGTTTAAGTTAGAGAGCAGAGAATGTTCTTGTATTGAATGTTGTGTATACTTTTACAAAATCACAAGCGTCCCCTTTATATATGAGGGGAATCCTAACATAGTACAAATGCATTTATTCCAAAGATGTATGGCTGGTACAACCGTTTAATGCCACAGTAGGGCTAGTGCTACCTAATTGATTGGATCAGCCTTAATCAAGTGCCTTGGGAACTTTCCGTTTATCCATCATAACTCCCAATTTGCACTGTTCCAAGGTCGAACGTTGAGAACCCTTCGGGGTTGTACCTTGAACCTTTGGAGACATGTTTATGAAGCGTCATAATGACCATAAAATCAGACCTCTGATTTTTACCATATACAAACCTGCATACAGTGTATAATAAAAGCATAAAGACGGACAGGACAAAATAAAGCAGTAACTTGCAAGGAATGAATACAGAACTCAAGTGTCTTATCAGTATCCTGCTATAACAAAACCTTAAGTGAAATGCAAAGCTACAGAATAACTTACACAATAGAAGAAAGATACATAAACACATAAACTGATGTGGCGCGCATCCCGATCCCACCATATATCAATATCAATATGAATATTCACCATTATTCCTCCTGTTGCAGCGTGCAAGCCGATTCCACCGTAAAATAGCAATTCACCCTTATTCCTCCTCAATATATCGCCTTTATTCCTCATGTTGTGGCGTGCAACTCGATCCCACCATATCAACATAAATTACTCAAAAAGGAAAGAAATTTCACAAATTAACTGAAAACTCATCACAATATTTAAACCTCAAACCAAAGCAAAGGGAAAGCTTGTACATTCTGAGACTTCACACAAATAAGGCTACTTAGTGAAACCAATCCAAAATGTACCATAGAACACCGATAAACCAGCTTAAGCCAATAATATGAGACAATAAGACAATGGGGTAGCTAATGCATTGAACAATGAAAAACAATGTATGACAAGTAGCAATTAAGCATGGAAATACCAGCAAAGCATGTAGCAGTTAAGGCATGAAAATAATATATTAAGAACGGGAAGAAAACAAGCAAAATAGATAAATTGATGGCGCATAGGTAATTGTCACCTCACCTATACGCCACTCATATGGATTTTCACATAGCAATTAAGTTAAGGATCCCTAATCCCTCGAGTCAAAGTTAGACACAACACTTACCTCAATCCACGAGCCACTCACTGTTCAATTACCATTTTTCCTCTAGTTTCCACCTCCAAACCCCTCGTATCTAGCCATAATTAACTTAATAACATCAAATATTGCTAAAGGAATTAATTTCAATACATAAATTTAGGTTTCCCAACATTTCCCCCAAAAAGACAAAAATCGACCCGGGCCTGCTTGGTCAAATTTTTCGAGGTTCGGACCAAAACTCATTCACCCATTCACCCCCGAGTCTGAATATGTAATTATTTCCGAAATCTGACACCAAATCGAAGTCTAAATCCCCAATTTGCAAAAATCCCACAATTCTTCCAAAAATTCCTAATTCTACCATGAAAGAGCAAGGTTTAGGACTAGGAATCTAATGGGTGATGATAGAAATTGAAGGAAACGAGTTAAAGAGTAAAAACCTATGATTTGGTGTTGAATTCCCCCTTCAAAAATCGCCCTATGTCGAGCTCTAATGGAAGAGATATGAAATTTTGACTAAGTCCCATTTTTGGGTCTATTTTAAAATTACTGGATAGGCCTTCTTCGCGTTCACTAAGGGCATGTCGCGATCGCGAGAAGCAACAGCCCAAAGGCCTACGCATTCGCGAGTGTCACTACGCGTTCGCAAAAGGTTGTTCCCCCTGGCCTTCGCGTTCGCAATCTAATGATCACATTCACGTAGAAGACAAGTGACCCCTCCCCCAGGTCCCTAAGCCATCATGTTTGCGTCGAGCCGGCTGCGTTTGCGGAGGATAACACCTCTATCGCTCTGTGTTTGCAACCGAGTCTCTGTGTTCGTGATGAGTAATTTCCACCCCAACCCCATTTTCCCCTTCGCGATCGCATGAGTGGCTTCATGATTGCGAAGCACAAAGCTTCAGCACACTAGTAGCAGCAAAATACACCAGATTTCTAAGTTTCAAACTACCCGTAGCCTATCCGAAACTCACCCGAGCCCTTGAGACTCCAAAATCAAACATGCACACAAGTCTAAAAATATTATACGGACTTTTTCATGCGATCAAATCCCTAAAATAACTCCTAGAACTACGAATTTAGCATCAAATCACATGAAATTCTTAAGAACACTTTGCCTATTTTCACAACCAGACGTCCGAATCACGTCAAATCAGTTGCGTTTCTCACCAAATTTCATAGATAAGGTATAAAAATTATTTTAGACCTGTACCAGACTCCGGAACTAAAATACGGGCCCAATACCAAAAACATCAAACATTAACCAATTTCTTAAAATCATTTAATTTCCAATCTTTCAATTTTCATCAAAAATTTATTTCTCGAGCTGGGGCCTCGAAATTCGATTTCGGGCATATGCCCTGGTCCCATATTTAGATATGGACCCACCGGGACAGTCAAAACACGATTCCGGATCCATTTACTCAAAACGTTGACCGAAGAAAGGCAAAAATTACTATTTTTATCAACTTTCCACATAAAAGCTTTTTGGAAGCACGTTCGGACTGTGCACGCAAATTGAGGAGGAATAAAATGAGGTTTTGAAGGCCTTGGAATACGGAATCGAGTTCTAAAACATAAGATGACCTTTTGGATCATCATATTTTGGTATCGGATTTGTGTAATTTTGGTATGGGTAAACTCGTGATTGAACGGGTGTTCGGATATTTTTAACTTTTATCCGATTCCGAGACATAGGTCTAGGTCGACTTATTGAGACGATTTTCTTATTTCTTGTTAAAGTCTTGATTCATAATTAGATTCGTTTCTTATATTTATATTTATTGTATGTAATTGCCTTTGGCTAGATTTGGGCCATGCGGAGTCTGAAAGTCAATGAAAAGGCATTCTTATTGATTGATTAAGCTCGGTTCGAGGTAAGCGACTTGCCTAACCTTGTGTGTGGGAAATCCCCTTAGGATTTGGTACTGTTGTAATAATTTGTGATATGTGAGTGTCGTGTACGCGAGGTGATGAGTGTGTACACGGGCTAATTGTTAAAATTCTGGTTTTTACTAAAAAATAACATGTTATATCTTAAATGAGTTATCCCAACATGTATAGTTTTCATGTTTATCATAATATCGCATGTCTACGTATCCTAAATGCTTATTTGAAATCTGTGCAGCATGCCTAGTTGAATTCCTGATTTAACTTGATTTCGTATTTAGTCTTTAACTGTAGGATTTCTTGATGTGAATTTGATGTTCCATCAGTTATGAGCTGTGTATTTACTTTGGGACGACGAGGCGGTGTCACACCTCCTTTTTACCACCCCGAATGGGTATAAGGGAGTTTTTTCAATTTACATGACAATCGAAACAAGATTATTTAATTAAAAATTAGAGTCGCCACTTGGGATAATTTATGGTGTCCCAAGTTACCGGTTCAAATCCCGAATCGAGGAAAGATTGACTCTATTTTACTGTCTGCAAACACAGAAATCCGGGTAAGGAATTCTGTTAACCCGAGAGAAGGTGTTAGGCATTCTCAGTCTCTGTAGTTTTAGTAGGGGTGTCAACGGATATTCGAAAATCGACTAAGCTGACCGAATCGTACCGCATCGAACCGATTTTTAGGTTTCTTTTTAAGAAACCGTAGGTTTTTATATAAATCTATAACTACACCGATAATTAGTGTAGCTTTTTTATTTCATAAAAATAAACCGAAAAAATACCGAACTGTACCGAATAAATTTTACATGTAGAAAATATATTTATTTAGTAAGTTTAAAAATAATAATGCATTAAATTTTCTTTGAGCCTTGGACATATAAAAACTATTACAAGCCAACAAGTAATTAAACTCAAAATGCTAATTCCTAAAACCTATTATGCTACTTCTACTTAAACTAAATTATTTCAAGTATCTTTATTAGCAAGACACAAAGTATTCTAGCGATTATGAGTAGCAAACTACAATGTATTGAATATGTTTCCTTTCATATAATTTAGATTTATCTTTTTTAATATTTAATTTTCTATAGACTTTATTCTTGAGTTCCAGCTTGGTATATCTTTCAACTCGTGTGATTAATATTTTTCTTTGCCTTTGTTTGATTTCTTTTACGCTATTGCAGAATAGTTGATGGATCTATACTCTAGCCATCTTTTTTTAATTCATCACCCTTTAAACAGTTAAAATGTCTAGACAATTTTGCTAAGTCCTATAAAAGAACATATGTTATTGCAATTCTACTTCTACTGGTGAATTTTACATGATATTAAAACAATACCGAAAATTAACCGAACCGTATTGATACCGAAGAGAAACCGACATGATTGGGACGATTTCAAAAAGTCTAATTTTTGTTATACATAATAGAATAATCGAAAAATTGGTATGGTACAAATTTTATAAAATAACCGGCTGAACCGAACCATTGACAACCCTAAGTTTTAGCATGATCGCTGAACTGTTATTATTGGTCTATTTATTTGATTTTAAAACATTTTTGGAACCTATGTGAACTTTATTCCTTTTAAACCACTTTTAATAGTCCAATTATTATACAACTAATTATTAATTACATATTGCGAATCATATCACGGAAACCGTACCCACGATCCACAACATGTTTATTTTAATAACAAAATTAAATTGTGGTCGGGTTACATAAATGTACCCCCGGATTTTAGAATTTAAG
Source organism: Nicotiana tabacum (assembly GCF_000715075.1). Classification (NCBI taxonomy): domain Eukaryota; kingdom Viridiplantae; phylum Streptophyta; class Magnoliopsida; order Solanales; family Solanaceae; genus Nicotiana; species Nicotiana tabacum. The sequence goes on along the minus strand of NC_134099.1, from coordinate 116,995,441 downwards.
TGTCACAACCACATCATGGAAACCGTACCCGTAGCTATATTTAATTAATGCGCTTAAAGCAAACTACGAAAGTTATTTTTAGCATCTAAGGTATAAAATATGAGGGCCATAGATTATATGATTCAAACGTATGAATGGTACGCCTCAAAACTATTCAAGTAAATGAACTATGGATATTCATATTTAAAGCTAATTCAAAATTAATCATCACAACTACAGGAACCGTACCCATAATCACAATGTTTTAATTACGTGTTTAGGGCGAACTATGCATGTTCACCAGATGACTATTTTGCAATTATCCTTCTCCACTAAGATCCGTAATATACTCTGTGCCTACAATTGATTAGAATTCAGTAGCAATTTATGGGATTCTCTGTTGCTTACTTTCTTCCCATTCCAAGGAATTTACCAAGTAGAATACAGAAAACTACACACAATAAAGATTCGACGTTCTCTAGCTAAGATTGTTACAATCGAAAATAACAAATATATTAGATACTACCCTCACATCAAGAACAAATATCGAAGCTCAACAGTGGAGCCATCCAATCCCCAACGATTTGACATTTTTGACCAACGTTACGCATGCTGTTGAACGGACATTGTGCATAGTCAGTGTACAACACGCACGTAATTCAGTTTTTACTAGCAAACAAATTTAATTGCCATTTATAATGAACTTAGTAATAAAGATTTTCATTTACAATACACTTATTTCTTTAGTAACTCGAGATAATACAAACCACTTAATTGAAGCAAACATTTATAACATGATATTGATTAAGGAAAGTCAATTAATCAAATTTAAAGAGTAAATAACAGATCTGGAGCATTAGTTCAACATGGACAAATCCAGCCTTTTACCCCTATTTCACCCCAAAGTTGAAAATCTACATGCCTACTAAAAGATTGAAGTCAAAAGAAAATCTGAAGGTTGTAGAAATGGAGTTTAGCAAAGCTGGATCTTGGTCAATACAGCAACAACAACAAAATCTCTTTCAACTCCTCTTCAAACTCAGGATTCAAGACCCAGAAAAGGGGAAAAAATTAATGAAATCTTTTCTGCCCAAATTTCTTTTGCTTCTGCCGTGTTCTCTTTTTCTGTCCCCTTCCTCTTTACCTCTAATATGTATTTATAATACTCTCTTTAGGGCAACAGACTAGTATTTCCAAATTAAAAATCAACCCTCAAGAATCTGATTTTTTTTCAATTTTACCTGAATCTGTTTTTCTTAAGTTTTGTACTATTTACTCATTCAAATCCCCAACCTCACTTTCCTAGAACTTTCCTAAGTTGTTATCAGATTATTCTTTGCACCTAAATGCCCTAAATACCCCTTGCAAAGCTGATATATACCTCTCCAATATTAAAACTCTCTTATGGACAGAAAAAATGGGCCATAAGCCCAGTAACTTACAACAAAACTTTGAAGCTTTGGGCTATGATTTGTGACAGAAAAAATAAAAGAGAAAGAAATGATTAACCAAGAAACAAATAAAACACAAAACAAAAAAATGAAGCAAAGCTTCGAGAAAAGAAAAAAAGCAGCACTGCCGAGAAAGAACAAAAAACTAAAATAAATAAATAAAATGAAAAATTTCATCCAAGGACAGTGATGCTAAATCAACAAGAATACAACTAAAAAAACTAATTTTAAAAACTAAATTCGGCCTTGCATGAATGATCTTGACCACATCTTCTTTCTTGAACCAAGGAAACACCTCGAACTAATTTCTTGGCCAACTACAGAAATAATGATACAAGCATTGCTAGAAACATCCAAGTGGCCAATACCTTGTATCACCATTTCCGTTTTTGCCCGAAAAAAAAAAGGAAAAGGGGGATTCTAGATCTAGATTTGGAGGAACATGGTTGTTTATTTGGATGAAACAAGGATGGATTAGGGGTGAGAAGGTATTGAAGATTGTAGGGTAAAGATTTGAGTGGATTTGGAGGGGCATTTTGATGGCGGCTGCGCCGGCTAAATAGCGAGGGGTTTGGGGCGGCTAGGGTTTCTTCTTAAGAGATGGAGAAGAATGAAAGGGATGTTCTAGGTTTGGGGAGGTATTAGGACAGTTATATTGGGAAATATGGGTTAGCTCCGAACCGTTAGATCGCTTAGGGTCAACGGCCAGGATGGGGAGGGCTAACCGACGTCGTTTGGAAATGAAGTGCTATCGTTTTGGGTAATAGGCGGATTGGGTTGGGTAATTTGTATGGGTTGGGGTGGGTAATTTCGTTACTTGGGCTCAGCAAGTCTAACTTGGCCCAATGAATTAAAAACCAGCCCCTTTGTTTTCAAATTCCCCCTTTTCTCTTCTCTTTTTTCCTTTTCTTTCTTTAATTAATTAAAACCTAAATTGAACTCCTAAATTAATTTAAATTATAAAATTAAACTAATTACCTAATCACAATAATTATAAAATTACTCAGTCTTAAATTAAAAGGGAAAAATCAATAAACTAAAATTAAAAGATTTAAAATGAGTTATTTTTGTAATTTTTGTTTTTTGAATAAAAGAAATAGTTACTAATTAATTCCAAAAAAATATAAAATCAAACATCAATGCAATGAATGGTATTTTTGGTATTTTATGATTTTTAATGGAAATCAAATATGGACAAAAATGCAAATAATTAATAAAATTCTACAAAAAATCCTATAAAATTGCAAAAAAATTGGGAAAAATTATTTTCTTATTTTTATGGGAGTAATTCATATAGGGAAAAAATCGCATGCTCACAGCTGCCCCTCCTTGCTCGGAAACACGAAGAGTTTTCGTGCAAAGATAAAGTGAGTGGATACGAGCGATTTTTACCCGTTTGAATACTTCATGGGAAGCATTTTTTGAAAGATATGACCGAACCTTGCTTCTGAGGTTGCCTACATATCCTTGGCTATAAAGGAATCAGGTCATTGTAGTTCGGGAAGTTTCGGTAGCTGGGACTACCAGGAAGATATGATTTCACTGTTGTTGCTGCTACTGCTTGTTGAACTCCTTATTATACCAAGACAAAAATAAAAACTAGACTAAACTATGATCTGTGAATTACAAGAATCCTATCTACGTTTTTAAACCTGATCTCGAAGTTTCTGTCGCTCTACTGACTTGTACTCTCCAGGTGAGCTTCCTTTCTTACTAACTTGAATTGCATTCTGAAGTGAATTCCCTTATTCTCCAAGTGGCACCTGATTGCCAACATTTGAACTGTATTCCCTTGTTCTCCAGGTAGGCGCCTGATTACCAAACTTGAATTGTATTCCCTTTGTTACTTTAAATTGTTTTCCCTTGAAACCTTTGTTGTCTTCCTTTGAAACTTGAACTGCTTAACTTATTCTCCAGGTGGGTGCCTAATTGCCAAAACTTTAACTGTATTCCCTTGCTCTTAAGGTGGGCACCTTATTGCCAAAAGTTTAACTGTATTCCCTTGCTCTCCAGGTGGGCGCCTTATTGCCAAAACTTTAACTCTATTCCCTTGCTCTCTAGGTGGGAGCCTAATTGACAAAACTTTAAATGTATTCCCTTGCTCTCCAGGTAGGCGCTTGATTGCCAAAAGTTTAACTATATTCCCTTGCTCTCCAGGTAGGCGCCTGATTGCCAAAAGTTTAACTGTATTCCCTTGCTCTCCGGGTGGGAGCCTGATTGCCAACACTTTAACTGTATTCCCTTGCTCTCCAGGTGGGCGCTTGATTGCCAAAACTTTAACTGTATTCCCTTGCTCTCCAGATGGGCGCCTGATTGCCAAAACTTTAACTGTCTTCCTATGAACATTGCTGCTTTTCCTTTGTTCTCTAGGTGGGTGCCTGATTACCAACATTTGAATTGTATTCCTTTCCTCTGAAACATGAATTGTTTTCCAGGTGTGCGCCTAATTGTTGAACTTGAACCATCTTCTCTTGCTACTTGAAACTATTTTCCCTCGAAACATGAACCATTTTCTCTTGTTTTCCTGGTGGGCGCCTGATTGCTGAACTTGACCCGCTTTCTTTTGAACTTGTGTCGTCTTCCCTTTGTTCTCCAGGTGAGTGCCTGATTGTTTGACCCTGAACTACTTTCTCTTGAATATGTTTTTTCTTTGAACTGTCTTCCTTTGTTCTCCAGGTGGGTGCCTGATCGCTGAACCTGAATTGGCCTCTTCTTGAAACTGTTTTTCTTTTGAACTGTCTTTCCTTGTTCTTCAGGTGGGTGCCTGATTGCTGAACCTGAATTGTCCTTTTCTTGAAACTGCTTTTCTTTTGAACTATCTTCCCTTGTTTTCCAGGTGCCTGATTTCTTGAACATGCACTTCTTTCTACTCTTGAAACTCGTGTTGTCTTCCCTTTGTTTTCTAGGTTGGCGCCTGATTACAACAAAACAAACAAAACAAAAGAAATTTTTCTTCCCCAGTTTGATATTGGGAACATCTGTGAGTGTTAATCGATTATTGTTTTCAAAATAAATTCCTTTATCCGGAAAATTTCAAACCGAACCTCATCTCAAAAGTGAAAAATTTGAATGCCAAAATATACTTCCCAAAAGTAGACCTCTCGTCAGACCTTGTCACTTGTGAGGGTCACAAAACTTACTAAATCATGTTATCAAGGAGGGTACTGGAACTTACTGCCAAGCCCATCTGGCCCCTGCTTTCCTCACGGATGGTTTCTCCGGAACAAACAAAATTTCCTGCCCTTGTTTCAATCAAAGAAAACTTTATCAGTTTGAAAAATGTGGTGGTTAGTTTGTGGCATTCTTGTTGAAGGTGGCCTTTCTATTGTCGTGCTTTGTTCTAACTGGTTGCTTTGAACTGGCCAAAAATTGTTTGACTTTCTGATTGAATCTCAACCACATTACCCTGAATGACCCGGGTGCTCTTCACCCAACCCGTTGTTTTACATTTCTATCCTTCCAATTTGAACCTCTGTATCTTCCACAAAATTCACAAACCATTCAACCGCTTGAACTCTCATTAACACCTTATTTTCACTTTTGCATCATGCTATTTCTTATATGCCTTGGCCGCACTTTGCTTTGTGCAATTTGGAAGTTGGTAGTAAGCTTTGAAATCCCTCCTTACTTGCTTAAACAAGGCTGACATTGGAAAACCCTTAGAGAAATAAACCCAAAAGAAATAAAATGCAATGACTTCGAGAGTTAGGAATAAAGAAGAAAATCCAAAACTGGATGATTGTTTGAGGGAGAAAAGGAAAAGAGACTTATCTAAGTGTAGCAGCTGGCACTAATAATCATGACATGCATTTTGAATTAATCATCTGAGTCCATTCAACAATCCTCTTTTAGACTTCACATTTTATGCCTGGGGTTCCCATAATCCGATTCATTTGCAAAGTCAATAGCCTTATTCGGTTTGCGGTGCCCTGAAGGGTTTTCACCAGCAAACCTCTCTCATTTATTCATCTCTCAACTCATTGTCGCCTTACGGTGCCCGTGAGGGTTTTCACTAATAAGACTCTCTCATTTTTAGTTTCTCTCCGCTCTCCGCCACCTTACGGTGCCCGTGAAAGTTTTCACCAATAAGACTCTCATTTTTTCCTTTCCAACTCAGAATGGAGTGTTGCTCCTGATATGAATCACACCTCTACTTGCCCGACTTGGCATCTCTCGAAGACTGATCGGAAGGTCTTTATTTGGACCGTAATGTGGGCATTTGAATAGGGTTAGAAAGAAAGGATATCACAAAGGCTCAAACAACTTGAATGGATTCAAAATTACAACTTTTGGAATCGGGTCGAACGTAGTTCATGTCATAGGAATTGCTTTGTTTTTATACTTTTCTCTTTTCTTTTTCTTTCTCTTTTCTTTTTCTTTTCCTTTCTCTTTTTCTTTTCCTTTCTTTTCTTCTTTTTTTCTTCTCTTTTTCTCTTTTTTTTTCACTTTTTCCCATTTTTTTCTTTCTCTTTTCTCTTCTCTTGTTCTCTTTTCTTCTTTACTTACCTTTTGCGTTCGTGTTTCTGAATTTTATTACTGATTTCAAAAGAGGGGTATGAAAGGAAATAAATAAGGCTCAAAGGCGTAACAAAGGATAGAGTGTTTAGATAGCAGAATAAAATGCCTCCGTCATTCCAATCTTCAAAATATGCCAAGTACAAATAGCAATTAGACAAACCAAAGAAATCATACATAATATATTTTGACTGCATCAGAGTTGATAGCCATATCTATACATTTGTCTTCTATATCTGTTAAATATAAAGCACTATTGGACAACACTCTTGTTGCAATGAACGACCCCTGCCAATTTGGGGCGAACTTGCCTTTTGCTTAAACCTGATGTGGAAGGATGTGTTTTAATACTTGCTGACCCACTTCATCGGGGATACACATTTTTGTTGTATGCTCTTGCCATTCTCTTTTGATACAACTGGCCATGACACACTGCTGCCAATCTTTTCTCATCAATCAAACTCAATTACTCCAAACGAGTTTTGACCCACTCATCATCATCAATTTCGGCTTCAGCAACAATCCGAAGGGATGGAATTTCAACTTCCGCGAGTATCACTGCTTTAGTGCTATATACCAACAAATAAGGAGTTGCACCTACTGAAGTGTGAACAGTAGTGCGATAACCCAACAAAGCAAAGGGCAACTTCTCATGCCATTACTTGGAACCCTGCACCATTTTTCGAAGTATCTTCTTTATGTTCTTGTTGGCTGCCTCGACTACTCCATTCACCTTGGGGTGGTATAGGGTGGAATTTCGATGTGTAATCTTAAATTGTTGACACACTTCCTTCATCAGATGACTGTTAAGATTAGCACCATTATTTGTGATAATCACCTTTGGGATTCCGAACCGACAAATGATATTCGAATGAACAAAATCGACCACTGCCTTCTTGGTCACATATTTGAAAGTTTTAGCTTCAACCCACTTAGTGAAGTAGTCAATGGCCACCAGAATGAACCTGTGCCCATTGGATGCTGATAGCTCAATTGGTCCGATGACATCCATACCTCAAGCAACGAAGTGCCATGGTGCGGACATTGTGTGCAATTCAGATGGCGGAGAATGAATCAGATCTCCATGTACCTGGCATTGATGACACTTGCACACAAAACTGATGCAATCTTGCTCCATGGTGTGCCAATAATAACCCGATCGAAGAATTTTCCTTGCTAGAACATACCCACTCATATGCGGCCCACAGACTCCAGAATGCACTTTGGTCATGATAATCGTGGCTTGTCTAGCATCTACACATCTCAGCAATCCAAGATCTGGAGTTCTTTTGTACAAAACTCCTCCACTAAAGAAAAATTCACTTGCCAAACATCGAATTGTTCTCTTTTGATCCTTCGTGGCTTGTATCGGATATACCCCCGACCTGATGTACTTCCTGATATCGTGGAACCACGGTTCACTGTCAAGTTCTTCTTCTACCATGTTACAGTAAGCATGCTGATCGCGGACCTGAATATGCAAAGGGTCAACATAAGCCTTATCTTGATGATGTAACATCGATGCTAGAGTAGCCAAAGCATCAGCAACCTCATTGTGGATCCTAGGGATATGCCTGAACTCCACTAATCTGAACCGCTGACAGAGATCCTGCAGACATTGTCGGTATGGTATGAGCTTCAAATCTCGAGTCTCCCATTCTCCCTGAATATGGTGCACTAATAGATCTGAATCTCCCAAAACCAGTACTTCCTGGACTCCCATGTCCACAGCCAACCTTAAACCCAAAATGCACGCTTCGTACTCAGCCATGTTGTTGGTATAATAGAAACAAAGTTGAGCTATGACAGGGCAGTGGTGCCCCATTTCAGAGATGAGTAAAGCTCTTATTCCAACGCCTTTCATGTTAGCATCCCCATCAAAGAAGAGTTTCTTGCCAGCCTTTTCATCCTTTTCGACCCCGTCAATATGCATTACCTCTTCATCAGGAAAGTAAGTCTTCAAAGGTTCATATTCTTCATCCACTAGGTTCTCGATCAAATGATCGGCCAAAGTTTGGGCTTTCATCGCCGTCCGAGTCACATATACAATGTCAAATTCAGTGAGCAAAATCTGCCACTTTGCGAGCCTTCCTATGGGCATGGGTTTTTGAAATATATACTTTAAAGGATCCAGGCGAGAAATGAGGTAAGTAGTGTAGGATGACAAATAGTGCTTCAACTTTTGTGCTACCCAAGTCAGGGCACAACATGTCCTTTCAAGAGGAGTATACTTAACCTCATAGGATGTGAACTTCTTGCTAAGATAATAGATGGCTTGCTCTTTCCTGCCAATGATATCATGTTGACCCAACACACAACCAAATGAATTATTCAGGACTGTCAAATAAAAAATCAAAGGTCTCCCAAGCTCTGGCGGGTCCAACACAGGGGGGTTCGACAAATACTCTTTGATCTTATCGAATGTTTCCTGGCACTCATCAGTCTATTTGACCGCAGCATCCTTCTTTAGCAGCTTAAAAATGGGCTCACAAGTTGTTGTGAGCTGAGCAATAAACCTGTTGATATAGTTCAGCCTCCCTAGCAAACTCATCATCTCGGTCTTGTTCTTTGGCGGTGGCAATTCCTTGATAGCTTTGATCTTTGACGGAACCAACTCAATGCCCCGCCGACTAACTATGAACCCCAATAGTTTTCCGGATAGAACACCAAATGCACACTTTGCAGGGTTGAGTTTGAGATTGTACCTGCGGAGCCTCTAGAAAAACTTTTTAAATCTTTGATGTGGTCAGACTGCTTCTTGGACTTTATGATCACATCATCCACGTAAACCTCAATATCCTTGCGTATCATGTCATGGAATACGGTGGTCATTGCCCTCATGTAAGTTGCCCCTACATTTTTCAAACCAAAAGGCATGACCCGGTAGCAATATGTTTGCCACAGCGTGATGAATGCCGTCTTTTCTGCATCTTCCTCATCCATTAAAATCTGATGATACCCCACATAGCAGTCCACAAAAGACCCAATCTCATGCTTGGCACAATAATCAATCAAAATGTCGATATTTGGCAGTGGAAAATTGTCTTTTGGACTTGCTTTGTTGAGGTCACGGTAATCAACACACACTCTAGTCTTACCATCTTTCTTTGGCACGGGCACAACATTGGCTAACCACGTGGGATACCACGTGACTCGAATGACCTTTGCATCAAACTGCTTTGTGACTTCTTGTTTAATCTTCACACTTATGTCAGTTTTGAACTTTCTCAACTTCTGTTTGACGGGAGGGAATGCAAGATCAATTGGCAATTTATGGACCACCAAATCGGTACTCAAGCCTGGCATATCATCATACGACCATGCAAAAATATCCTTATATTCCAACAATGCCTTAATTATTTCTTCCCTGATTTGCGGTTCAAGATGGACACTTATCTTAGTTTCTCTGACATTATCTGGATCTCCTAGATTGATTGCTTCCGTTTCATTTATATTAGGCTTGGGTTTTTCTTTAAAATGATTTAGTTCCTTACTAATCTCCTCAAATGCCTCATCATCATCATATTCTGATTCATCATCACACTCTATTTCTTGGACTATTATTTCAGAATTAGATTGACTTTTAAACTTGGCCGAAGATTCCTTGTGCATGTCATGTCATTGAAACCGGCATAAAAAGAACAAGACTCCTTCCGAGTAGGGAGAGGAGTAGCCTTCCAATTGTTAAGCTTTACATTTGGCCCGACAAACTGCACGTCCGCTTTGCTAGAACCTTCTCCAACTTCTACCATGTTCACATCATCAAACAACCTTTGGAACCTTTCAATTAACTCTTCATCAATGTCAACCACAGAACTTGGAACTGTTGTCACTGGGCGTTTCCCTGCACCAGGTTTGACAAAAAAACTGGAGAGATGCGGGATGGGCTTCGGAAGTGCCCACGCCTTCTGTTTCAACTTTCTAGCCCTTTTCACATCTGCCGCTATGGGTTTGAATCCAAGGCCGTACGTACCCAAGTTTTCAGAGAGGGACACTGGCTGTATGATACCCTGCAAAGATGCACCCAGACCTTTACCTAGCATAAAGCCATTTTTCAGCATTTTAGAGGCCACCATGACGGATGCAAAGGTTATCTTTGGAGTTGGAACACATTTCCCTTATGGAACCTTCTCGACTGGTACTGTTTCAAAAACTTGATAGACCTATGGCCCTTTGTCATCTTCGGCCTCAATGAATGGACAGAGGTATCACTGTGAGCACACAAATTCTCCTCACCATGCACGACGATCTCCTGTTTATCCCACTCGAACTTGACTATCTGGTGCAAAGTGGACGGGACTGCTTTGGCGGCATGAATCCAAGGTTGACCTAACAAAAAATTGTAAGAGATGGCTACATCCAGTACCTGAAACTCCATGGTGAATTCCACCGATCCTATTGTCAATTCAATCATTATATCACCAACCGAGTCTTTCCTTCACCGTCAAAACCTCTGACGCATATGATGTTCTGTGAATCCTCTTATCATCAACTTTCAACTTGTTCAGAGTAGATAGAGGGAATATGTTTGCACTGGAACCATTGTTAACTCACACCCTGGTGACCACAGAATCTTCACATTTTACCGTAAGATAGAGAGCTTTGTTATGTTCAGTACCTTCTACAGGCAACTCATCATCAGAAAAAGTGACCTTGTTCACCTCAAATATTTTGTTGGCGATCTTCTCCAGATGGTTCACTGAAATTTTGTCTGGAACATGAGCTTCATTTAGAATTTTCATTAGGGCCCGACGATGTTCGTTTGAGTGGATCAACAATGACAGCAAGGAAATCTGAGCGGGCGTCTTTCTCAACTGCTCCACGATGGAGTAATCTTGTACCTTCATTTTCCTCATGAACTCCTCTGCCTCTTCTTCAGTGACTGCTTTCTTTACTAGAACTGCATTATCTCTGGATGTTTTAGTTTTCCTTAACTCTTCCGGGGCAAAGTATATCCCTGATGAGTTAATCCTTGGGCCTCATTGACTTCTTCTTTCACTTCCTTTCCCTTATAGGTCACTATCACCCGTTCATAGTTCAATGGGATAGACCCGTTGTTGACTACCAACAACTGGATTACAGGCTTGATGATGACATGGTCCATACGGGCACCCTCTACAATTAGGATAGGTTTACTTGCCAACACTGGCACGATCACTTTTGACTTTTCTTGCTTTGCTACAACATCAATTGGGTATCTTTTCTCAACTACCACAGATGGTTCACCATTTGTCATGCTCAACTTGTTCACCGATCCTTCGACCGCTGGCTTTTTGACTAGCTTGACCTCGCTAGATTGAATCATCATAACAGATTGTGAGGGCTTCTTGGGTTCCCTTCCATGTGCATTATCTCGATCATGTTTGTTTCCTCATGGTTTGGTTATGGGTTCTGATTGATGTTGGATGCCTCTAGAGTCTGGACTTCAATCCGGTTTGTGTCGATGAGCTCCTGGATGGCATTTTTCAAGTGCCAGCACTTCTCTGTATCATGCACTAGAGTATTAGAACAATATGCATAGCTCAAAGAGTAATCAAGATTCTTTGGATGAAGGTTTGGCAATTTCAACTCAATTGGCCTCAGCATATCCAACTACTTCAATCTCTGGAATAAACTGGTATAATATTCCCTCCAGCTGGGTGAAAGTTTTCTTCCGCTGCAACCTCTCATTTTTAAATATTGGATTGGGTCGGAAACCTGGGCCGGTAGGGTTTTGGTAGACTGGTGGGGGTGGGTAAGCATTTTTTGGAGCTGGGTAGGTGTTTTGTGGGGCCGGAGCACGCCATTATGAGTAGGAAGGAGGTTGAGTATATGTCTGGGCGTGGTGGACAGAAATCTGAGGGTCTGGTGATGGGAAGTAATGTTGAGGTGGATTATATGGGGTTTGAGTGTAGGTTCGGTGATGGGGTCGAGGCTGAGTATAATGGTATGACAGGCCCCTCGGTCCAAACCACGATCCTGAATCAACTGTTGCCACATCTTTTTTCTTCTTCTTTCTGATCACTCATCCAATACCATTCTGAATGGCTTGGGTAGTTGATTTGATGGCCGAGTATCTCATGATTTCTCTTGATTTAAGCCATTCTTCCACCATGCCGCTCATATTCACTACCTCGTTGAAAGACTTTCCTATGGTTGAAAGACTACCTCGTTGAAAGACTTTCCACCATTTCTGTCTCCTCCATCGGGTGGTTAACTCTTGTCACTTGTTCCTTCCAGCGAAAATCGTATTCCCTGAAACTTGCACTAGGCTTCTTCTCAATTTTAGTCAAAGACAAACGATCTGGAACAATCTCGATGTTGTATTGGAAATGACGAGTGAATGCTGGGCCAAATCATCCCAGGTATACCATCGGCTGTGATCCTGACGAGTGTACCACTCCAATATCGCGCCGCTCAGACTCTGGCTAAAGTATGCCATCAACAGCTCATCTTTTCCACCAGCTCCTCTCATTTTACTGCAGAATCCCCTCAAATGGGCCATCGGGTCTCCGTGCCCGTCATACAAACCAAACTTTGGCATCTTAAATCCCACAGGCAACTGAACATCGGGGAATAGACACAAATCATTGTAGGCTACGCTCACCTGGCCTCCCAATCCCTATATGTTTCTGAACGATTGTTCCAGACTTCTTACCTTTATAAACATCTCCTCCTGCTCTGGGTTTTTAAGTGGTTTCTTAGTTTCAACAGGGAGCTCGAAATGGGGAGTGTAGGTCTGGGGCCTTGAAAGTGGGCTCCAGGGGATTGGTTATCTTGGGTCTGGAATAAAGGCTCACTGGAGGATCGATGGAGTGTAGCAGATGGGGGTGATACAAAAAGAGGGGTGGCTAGTGGAGGGGGGTATGGGATTGGTTTAGCTGGTGGTGCTTGTGTGGTTTAGGAAGTGGTGCCTTGGTAGTGGTAGAAATAGGGGAAGCTTGGAGATGAATCAACAGTGGGAGGTTCCTGGGATTGAGCCAGTGGCGGAATGAAAGCATGGTTGGCGGGGTATAATGGTGGTGGATACCCTTTCATCCATGCCTAATACATCTCTGCTATTTGGTGTTTCAACTTATGTAACTCCTCTTTCAGATTAACATCAGACTCTTCTCCTTCCATTGACGGATCAATAACACTTGCATCTAGTTCTTGGCCAGCCATGATCAACTTGTCTTTGGACCTGGTGTTGTACGGGTGAGTTGCCAGAATGTCAAACAAACTAACCACCTGCCTTGACTGATGACAACAAACAAACTTGTTAGCGATTAAGAGCTTAGCAGATAGACAACCGCACGTTGGGGATGCAATGTACCTAAGCAGTTAACCATTTTTATTATACATTTAAACGACTGCTTGCGTCATCCCGACTTTAACTAATTTTCATTTTACAATTTCTTTCTCTTTCTTTTTCATTCCTGCTTTCCTCTACTTGATTCTTGTCTATATTCTTTTATTCTCTCATTTTTCTCTATCTTGTTTTGCCATTATTTCTTTCCCACAGTTTTTCTAGTTTTCTTTTTTTTTTATTTCACGGTTATGATCAAATCCTATGGGATTGCCTACATATCATGACGCCGCATGAATCAGACCAAACGTAGTTTTGGGACATGTGCGGAATAAAATAATAATAAAAAAACTTTTTTGGGGGTTTTTCAAATTTTCATAAAATAAAATAAAACTTCTTGATTAAACATAAAAACTGATAGACTCGATGAGTGGTCCAACAACTTCAAAAGAAAACTAAAAATACAGACTCGAAAATGAACTAACAAACTTAGAAGAAACTAACAATACAGACTCGAAAATGAACTAACAAAATACAAACTCGAACAAACAAAGTCAAGAATACATAAGTGCCTCAACTACTGCTCCAGTTGGCCTTGCTGCGGGCCTTTGAGCCATATCTTCTTGGAGGAGAAACAAGTCATCCGTAATCTGTCGGACAAAAATCATAACTGAAGTGAAGAACATGGACCTGGTCATGTCTTAACACTTGTTGCACTTCATCACAATGTAGTCTGTAATTCTCCTAACCCTTTCCTTGATAATACCCTTCTCCTATAGCAACCGTCCGATCTGCTGAGATCTGGCATCCAAAACTTGTTCAGCTGTATGATTCTGCTCTTGAAGCTACTACAGGTCTTTTTCTAGCTGCGACATCAGGGCATAGCAGTGTTCTCTTTCTGCTTTGAAATCTTTTGTCTGCTTGGTCATTTTGTTCTCAATGACGGTGATCTTTTTCTTCAACCCCACGACTCCATTGTCATATTTCTCTTTTAACTGTTGAACCAAGCGTGCTCGTTCCTCCACATTCTTAGCCAATTTTTTTCGAGCCCTTGCCAGTTCGACCTCAGCCTTATTCAGATCAAAACCATATTCACCCACTTTCTGCCTAAGGTTATTTATAATCTTTTCATCTTTTGTGCTTCTGGCGGGATTTTCAGCTGACATTTTTATTTCCTGAATTTGGGCTCGGAGGGTGGCATTTTCTTTGGCTAGCTTTTTCTTTTCACCTTCATCCGCAGCGGCTGGCAAACCATTCTTAAATTGAATATCTCTAACTTGCTTTTCCAGCTTGCTTATGGTGGCCCTAGACTCATTTTCTTTGGCCAACCAATCCCATTGTTCCTGTGATACTTCGATAAATTCTTGAAGATGGGGTCTTTTGTCTAGTCTTCCAAACTCAACACTTCTTTTGTACCAAGCGAAGTAACCAGACGAGACTTCACCCTTGGATAGATCACGCACTCGGGTGTTTGCTGTCAAGTACTGGCATTCACTCCAGATCTGGCGAACCACCGCCTCATCAAATTGGCCATCAGAATGGATCTCCACTGCATAAGTGCTAAGGTATTCGTCCTTTGGAACTATTTGGCATCTCTTCAACTGTCTCAATGTAACACCCCGTGCATTCAGACTAGGTGTGGATATGTTAATGGGTATTAATTTGATATTTTAGACATATGAAGTCTTATCGGGATGGTTATGGGTGAAAATAGTTATTTCAAAATCAAGATGGAAAGTGAGGTGCATAAGATTTGACAAAATCGACTAAGTTTGCAGAAGGTTGTATTCCAGCAGATTTTAGTGAAAATGAGTAAGGAATTTGGGAAAACTCAACGCATAAAAGTTGTAGGCCTTTGAAATAGCTTTCCAACGATATATTATAGAGCTCGAACAGATCTTTGTGCAAAACGTTATGTGTGTTTTACAGAATAGTATGCGATATGCGCATCGGTAGCGCGCCCTTAGCACGGCCGCGCTAATTTTGAGGCAGTGTTACTGCCGTTTAGCGCCGTCAGTAGCGCGGGCAGGCCTCCAGATGCACGGGCGCGCTAGTAGGGGTCGTGTTAAAGCTATATTTCGTCCCCCACGGACCCAAAACATAAAAACTTGCTCTAGAAAGATGAACTCTCAAAAACCTAACTCCTTAAGGGTCCTTCTACCATCCAAGGTAAGTTCTAATGGTGATTCTAAGTTAATTTCAATATCCCAATATCTTATTAACATGGGTAAACCCTCCATATCATTAGATATTCGTTTGGGGCATCATTGTTGAGAGAAGAAACCCTAGAACTCGAATTCAAGAAGATTGAACGTCAAAAAGGTAATGTCTTCACCCTCTAATTGATTCTAGCATTGGATTAATGATTATTGAGTCAAGTTCATGAGATATGAGTTAATGGGTTTGATAGAAAAGCATGAAAATTATAGGTTTAGCTTGTTGATTGTTGATTATTGGTTAAGGGTGTTGTTTACCTTATGGGCGATAAAGAATAATATTGATTATAACCATTTGAGACTTTAGAATTTATCTAGGAGAAAGAGAATGGGTTATTAGGTGTAGAGGCACAATTAATAAGGACTATGAAGCTTGATGCCACCAAGAGTTTGAGAAAATGCCTAAGTGACCAAAACATGAGTATTATTGCTAATACGGAATCCCTTTGACTTGTATTGATATAGATTGAAGTTGAAGGGGTTGGCGAATATTGTATTATGCTCAAGAGTAGGAAGTTAAGGTATGTGAGGCTAACTCTCTATGTTTGGGAATATTAATGATTCTCCCTACGTTACGTTTCTTTTACGACATATCAATTGCCTCAGAAATATAGTTAAGCCTAGTTTCTTGAATAGTTGTAGAACTTCTATTCTAAAGCTTCGTAACTCGTTCACGACTTTCATTCTGAACGTTGTGAGCTCAGTTCGTATTCAATATAGACTTGGGCTTGATGTCCCTAACTCTCAGTATAGCTTACTCAGCATGTCATAAACAGTTAAAGTTTCAGTGTTCATAACCAGTTCAATAATACATGTCTCATTCTAGTCCTATTTAGTATTTCAGTATTATTTAACTCAGTATGATTTAGTATTCTAGTATAATGTAACTTAGTGTGATCCAGTATTCCAGTATCATATAACTCAGCGTGATTTAGTATTTCACTATTATGTATTGCAGTATGATTCTCAGTTCCTGATTTTAAATCCCTGAATGTTGAACACCTAATTTGGGCCTGAGGCCGCAGCTAATGTTTTATGCATCTTTGGGCCTGAGGCCGCAGTTTATGCTTTATGCATCTTTAGGCCTGAGGCCGCAGTTTATGCTTTATGCATCTTTAGGCCTGAGGCCGCAGTTTATGCTTTATGCATTTTGGACCTGAGGTCGCAGTTATGTATATGTATACTTGGGCCACCAAGACTATGAAGCTTTATGCATTTTCAGGCCTAATGTAACTCAGTGTGATCCAGTATTCCAGTATCATATAACTCAGCGTGATTTAGTATTTCACTATTATGTATTGCAGTATGATTCTCAGTTCCTGATTTTAAATCCCTGAATGTTGAACACCTAATTTGGGCCTGAGGCCGCAGCTAATGTTTTATGCATCTTTGGGCCTGAGGCCGCAGTTTATGCTTTATGCATCTTTAGGCCTGAGGCCGCAGTTTATGCTTTATACATTTTGGACCTGAGGTCGCAGTTATGTATATGTATACTTGGGCCCGAGGCCTCAGTTTGTGCATATATATATATATATATATATATATATATATATATATATATATATATATTGGGTCTGAGGCCGTAGTTTAATATTCAGATAAGCAGGTTGTTCATCATTCAGAAGAGGGAGTATTCATATCTTTACTTCCTTTCAGTTCAATTATTAGTTACCGTTCAGTTATTAGTTATCATACCAGTTATCAGTTTAGTTATCAGTTATCAGTTCAGTTACCAGTTATCAGTCCAATTATCATTTCAATAGTTATCATTTCAGTTATCAATTATCAATTCTCAGTTATCATCTTAGTTTCAGTTTCAACATTTATAATTCTTTCTTTTAGTTGCATTACATAACAGTACAATTCAAATGTATTAACGTCCCTTTTTGCCCGGGGCCTGCATCTCACAATGCAGGTAATAATTTACAGGTTGACGACACAGAGCGCTAGGATTCTCGTACCAGCTATTTGGTGATCCCTAGTTCTTTTGGGGCATTATCATTACTTTACAGCCTTTTAGTATTTACAGATAGTCATTGTTTTCAGTACTTCAGTAGAGGCTTCATAGACTAGAGTAACAGTTAGACAGAGTCTCAGACTTTCATATTGAGCTATGTTGGCTACAAATATGTTTCAGAATTGTATTAGTATTTCCGCACTTTGATTTATATCATCCAGACTTTCAGTATATCAGCATATGTTAGTTTATCTTCCGCATTTAGTATGTTATGATATCATATGTTGATTCAGCCAGCCAGTTGGTTCGCTCGGTCACATGTAGTCAGGCACCGAGTGCCTTGTTACATCCAGACCCAGGTTCGGGGCGTGACACTCAAAACCCGGTACAGGACATAAGGCTGTATACTTCTGAGACCCATCAAGAGGAAGTGATGACCGGTGGCAGGCATGTATATGATTTCATCAATAGGAAGCCAACCCAACTTCCATTCTATTTGATTTGTAGTGACGGAGCGGAGGCAAGATATCCATTCTGCGACCCCTTCTGGCATGTTGAACCCGTCGACCCTTGTATAAAACTCCTCTATGCAGCTTTCCCCTGTTGACCCATAGTTCATGTACTGAGGGAGATGACATAGATGCTCAATCATCCACATTTGTAACAACAAATTGCACCCTTCGAAAGAGTCTACTCCGGCTTTGTAGGCTGTGAGAGCTCAGAATATTTCAGACACTATCTTGGGTGCAAGGGTGCTTTTGGCCTGGGTAAGCAAAGTGTTGACGACCCTGGCTACCCCTACATTGATACTCCCATCCTTCATGGGAAACACTAAAAGACCCAAAAATACCACCATGAAGGCGAAGCATCTATGCTCTTCCCATTTTAGTCGACTCCCTTTGCTGCAAATTTTGCTCCCCGGGTTTTCGAATCCCCCTATATGTCTGTACCGTTGATATATGAACTGTGGAGCAGAAAACTCAACCGCCAAATCTGCATGTTGGACCCCCTGCTTATTTTTAGCAAATCAAGAAAATGATGAGGGGTGACGGTTCTCGGGGCAACCAGATATTTATGTCTCAAAGCTTCGGTACTCCCAACATAACCGGCTATCTCTTCTAAAGTGGGTGTGAGTTCAAAGTCCGAGAAATAAAACACGTTGTGGGCTGGATCCCAAAATGTAACCAATGCTTTTATTATATCTCTTCTAGGCCTAATCATCAATAACCCGGTGAGACCCCCCAAGTAGCGGTTACCACATCTCGTCCTGATTTTCCCAGATCTTCCCATCACATGTACAGTTCCAAAGGAATCTTGGTCATGACCTTCATTGGCAAGTTTTGACTCGTGCTCATTCTGCACATTTAGATTAGGGTGATTGGTTTACACACAAAGTGAATCTCATTTGAAAAACTGGCAAAAGGGGTTATTTTCCAAAAATCATGAAATCGGGGCTACTTTTGCAAATACGGCCCTTCAACACTTTGAAATGGAAGTTTTTAGGGTTGTGCTCGCTAAATGGCCAAAATTTGACAAAAACACAGTCAGCGGTTATTCTTGCAAAAATAGCCCTCTGGTGTCCCGTGGGGACATTCGGCTATTTAGACAAGAACGACATCACCTACTTTATTTACGACAAAATGACGATGCTTCATATATTTTTTTCAAAATTTTTCAAAATGCGGGGCTGGACCCGATGAGGGTTGCCTACGTATCCCACATCCGGTGAGAATTAAACCCGCGTAGTTCGGCCAGTTTTGACATCAACTGAAAAATATAAACACTTTGAAATAATTTTTCTACTCTTTTTTTCTTTTTTTTTTTCAAAAATTTTCGACAGAGTTTCGGGATGTTTTGGGCACCGTATTTTGGGCGATGGATGAAATTCTCTCTCATACTCCGCACTTAGTCTCCTTTTTTTTGTTTTTCTCCCTTAATCTAGAAGTCGGTCAACATGTAGTCCGAAACAAATTAAATGCACAAGTAGCACATAAAAATGCATCAGGTTGGTCTTTTATTTTCGGGTATGCCTGTCCTAGACAGACCCAACCCCTGCGTTGAGTCCTTAAAGTCAAATGCATATGATGAAAACAAGCATTCCTACTAGAGATCCGGCATGAGGCTGAGTTATTCTAAGTTCAAAACCTGAGTATGTTGTTCTAGACTTGTGTACCCCAGCGGACAACTCGAGCCGGGGGGGGGGGGGCTACGTACCGGGAACCAAAAGGCCATCAGACTTTGTAACTTGTCTGAGCCTCTTCCTAATTTAAGGTCTGACACTAACAGAAGAGTCGTCATGCCAGCGTGCACATCCCCGAAGATGAGAAGAGAAGGGTTTCGTAGCAGTTTATGTATAGTTCAAATAATATCAAAGCGATAAAAGGCGACATTTAGCACATTAGTCCCAAACATGTAATAAAACCAGATAATAAATACAGAAAAATATAGCAATTATTTTAAGCTCAAATTCTTGAACCCTAAACCAAAGATTCTAGGTTCTTTTCCTTAGCAGAGTTGCCAGAGCTGTCACACCTCCTTTTTACCACCCCGAAGGGGTATATGGGAGTTTTTCCAATTTACGCGACAATCGAAACGGGATTATTTAATTAAAAATTAGAGTCGCCACTTGGGATAATTTATGGTGTCCCAAGTCACCGGTTCAAATCCCAAATCGAGGAAAGATTGACTCTGTTTTACATTCCGTGAATACAGAAATCCGGGTAAGGAATTCTGTTAACCCGACAGAAGGTGTTAGACATTTTCAGGTTACGTGATTTTAGCACGGTCGCTCAACTATTATTATTGGCCTATTTATTTGATTTTAAAACATTTTTGGAACCTATGTGCACTTTATTCCTTTTATACCGCTTTTAATAGTCCAATTATTATACAATTAATTATTGATTACACATTACAAATCATGTCACGGGAACCGTACCCACGATCCACAACATGTTTATTTTAATAACAAGATTAAATTATGGCCGGGTCATATAAATGTACCCCCGGATTTTAGAATTTAAGTGTCACAACCACATCACGGGAACCGTACACGTAGCTATAACAATTATTTAATTAACGCGCCTAAAGCAAACTATGAAAGTCATTTTTAATGTCTAAGTTATAAAATATGAGGGTCATAGATTATATGATTCAAACGTATGAATCCTCAAAACTATTCAACAAAATGAACTATGAATATTCATATTTAAAGCTAATTCAAAATTAATTATTGCAACTAAGTCACGGGAACCGTACCCGTAGTCACGAAGTTTTAATTACGTGTTTAGGACGAACTATGCATGTTCATCAGAAGACTATTTTCCAATTATCCTTCTCCACTAAGATCAGTAATGTAGTCTGCGCCTACAATTGATTAGAATTCAGTAGCAATTTAAGGGATTCACCGTTTCTGACTTTCTTCCCATTCCAAGTAATTTACCAAGTAGAATACAGAAAACTACACACAATAAAGATTCGACGTTCTCTAGCTAAGATTGTTACAATCGAAAATAACAAATATATTAGATGCTACCCTCACATCAAGAACAAATATCGAAGCTCAACAGTGGAGCCATCCAATCCCCAACGATTGGACATTTTTTACCAAGGTTACACATTCTGTTGAAGGAACATTGTGCATAGTCAGTGTACAACACGTACGTAATTCATTTTTTACTAGCTAACAAATTTAATTGACATTTACAATGAACTTAGTAATAAAGATTTTCATTTGCAGTACACTTATTTCTTTAGCCACTCAAGATAATACAAACCACTTAATTGAAGCAAACATTTATAACATGATATTGATTAAGGAAAGGGAATTAATCAAATTTAAAGAGCAAAGAACATATCTGGAGCATCAGTTCAACATGGACAAATCTAACCTTTTACCCCAATTTCACCCCAAAGTTGAAAATCCATATACATACTAAAAGATTGAAGTCAAAAGAAAATCTGAAGGTTGTAGAAATGGAGTTTAGCAAAGCTGGATCTTGGTCAATACAGCAGCAGCAACAACAAAATCTCTATCAACTCCTATTCAAACCCAGGATTCAAGACCCCACAAAAGGGAAAAAAATTAATGAAATCTTTTCTGCCCAAATTTTTTTTGCTTCTACCGTGTTCTATTTTTATGCCCCCTTCCTCTTTACCTCTAATGTGCATTTATAATACTCTCTTTAGGGCAACAGACTAGTATTTCCAAATTAAAAATCAACCATCAAGAATCTATTTTTTCTTTTCAATTTTACCTAAGTTTTGTACCATTTACTCATTCAAACCCCCAACCCCACCTTCCTAGAACTTTCCTAAGTGGTTATCAGATATTCTTTGCACCTAAATGGCATAAACACCCCTTGCAATGCTGATATTTACCTCTCCAATATTAAAACTCTCTTATGGGCAGAAAAATTGGGCCATAAGCCCAGCAAGTTACAACCAAACTTTGAAGCTTTGGGCTATGATTTGTGACTAAGAAAAAATAGAAGAGGAAGAAATGATTAACCAAGAAACAAATAAAACACAAAACAAAAAAATGAAGCAAAGCTTCGAGAAAGAAAAAAATAGAACATTGCGGAGAAAGAACAAAATAAATAAAATAAATAAAAATACGAAAAATTACATTTAAGGACAGTGATGCTAAAACAACAAGAATACTACTAAAAAAACTAATTTTAACAACTAAATCCGGCCTTGCATGAATGATCTTGACCACATCTTCTTTGTTGAACCAAGAAAATACCCCGAACTAATTTCTTGGCCAACTACGGAAATAATGATACAAGCATTGCTAGAAACATCCTAGTGGCCAATACCTTGTATCACCATTTCCATTTTTGCCCGAAAAAAAGGAAAAGGGGGATTCTAGATCTAGATTTAGAGGAACATAGTTGTTTATTTGGACGAAACAAGGATGGATTAGAGGTGAGAAGGTGTTGAGGATTGTAGGGTAAAGATTTGAGTGGATTTGGAGGGGCATTTTGATGGCGGCGCTGCCGGTTGAAATGGTGAGGGGTTTGGGGAGGCTAGGGTTTGTTCTTAAGAGATGGAGAAGAATTAAGGGGATGTTCTAGGTTTGGGGGGTATTAGGACGAGTGCGGAACCAAGATATGGTTTATTTTTACTAAAAATACTCAAATAAGTGTAAAAAAAAAAGTTACCAAAGTATATATAACGCCACTAATAGTGACGCTATACAGTAACATTAACTGTACCGTTACTGTATAGCGCCACTATTAGTGGCGTTATATTGACAAACTTACATAGCGCCATTAATAGTGGCGCTATATGCCTTATACCTGAAGACATAGCGCCATTAATAGTGGCGCTATACCCCTTAATACAAATCTTCCATCTTCTTCTTCTTCTTCGTTCCATCTCCCTCATTTTCATTTCTGGTCCCACCACCACCGATTCTGCCCCCATTTTTTTTAAAAAAAAAAATTTGGGTCCCCCCGTCACATAAAAGTTTAATATTTGTGGTCCCACTGTCGAGTAGAGCTTCGTGTTATTGTGGATTCACTCTTCCGGAGTCAAAATTTCGATCTATCTACATTTCGAAAATTCTAAATCGAGGTATTTCGATTTATTTTAAGTTGAAACTTTTATAACAATGCATATTACTTGATTTGTATGTGTTCTATTTCGGTTTGTGTTTATTTTTTCCGAAACTAGCATGTTAAATTTTATCCGGATTTAATTTTAGTGTTGTATAAAAATATGTAAATTAGTCTAAAAATGTGTTTGTTAATATCCTCATGTATATTTATGTGTTTTTATGCCGTTTAGTTTAGATTATTTTTTAGCATAGTAAAATGTATACTTTTTTAGAGTAGTAAAACGTAGACCTTTTTAGCGTAGTAAAACGTAGACCCCTTTAGCGTAGTAAAATGTAGAGCCTTGTAGCGTAGTATTGTGTAGTAATTGTTTAATTATCTTATATTCTAGCACGAAACCCATAATATATATATATATATATATATATATATATATATATATATATATATATATATATATATATATATATATATATATATATATATATATATATATTATTTTTACAATTTAGTTATTAAATAAAAATTATTAAAAAAACATAAAATTATTAATGATAGTTTGGTAACACTAAGCTTCAGAAAATCTAGCACGAAACCCATAATTATAAAAATTATATATATATATATAATTTTTACAATTAAGTTATTAAAAAATATGAATAAAAATTATTAAAAAAACATAAAATTATTAATGATAGTTTGGTACCACTGGGCCTCAGAAAATCTAGCACGAAACCCATAAGTATATATATAATTTTTACAATTAAGTTGTTAAAAAATATGAATTTAAATTATAAAAAACACACATAAATTTTAATGATAGTTATTAAAAATTATGAATTTGCAGTTGACGACATGGATGCACCTATACATCCCGGCCCTCGGACGTCGGAGCTACTACCCCTACAGCCCCAGCATAGATCCGAGCATATATGGGGGAGAGAGTTGCTTACGCAGACTTTTCGGGGCAGGAGAGTGGATTTATTGTGGGAGTTTTTGACTCCTCCCCACGTTCTACATCCCCGTGTGGTCCATCACCTGGAGGAGATGGGATTATATAGGATCATTAGCATTGGTCGGATACAGCTCGACTATGCTTTGATCACGGCGTTGATTGAGCGGGGGCGACCGAAGACGCACACTTTCCATCTGCCCATCGGCGAAGCCACCATCACACTCCAGGACGTCGAGATTTTATATGGCCTGTCCACTGATGGCTTGCCAGTTTTACTGCCTGGGAACATGAGATATTTTAACCGGGCTGCATATATAGATATGTTGCACAGGCTCACGGGTTTCAGGTCCGAGGACCCAGATGTAGCAATTGGGAGTAGTCGTATGCAGTTGGTCCCCATTAGAGACCACTTGGTGCAGATCCACGATACTATCACCGACGACTCAGCGGAGGTGGATGTGGAGCAATATACGAGGCTGTTGTTGCTCCTTCTATTTGGGGGGGTCTTGTTCCCGAACACTTCGGGGAACCTAGTGAGCCTTCGTTTTCTGCATCATATTGCGGACTTTGATGATACAGTCAGCTACAGCTGGGGTGGTGCTGTCCTATCTTTTTTGTACAGGCAGATGTGCCGGGCATCCATGGGCACACAGAGAGACGTTTATGGCTTTCTGCCACTTCTACAGGTGACAACTTATTCAAATAATTTGTCGTTTAGTTCCAATTCTACCTAGTTATAGTTAATCTTTACGTCAACTTTCTGTTTTAGGTTTGGGTGTGGGAGCGATTTCTGCAACTTCGGCCACCTCTACCGGCTAATGTACATATTCTTGATCTCCCTCTAGCTTGTAGGTGGGTATTGCGTCGTAGACTTGCACGAGAGTATCATGGCCATCATAATCTCCCCTTCTATAGGGATGTGTTGGATTTTCTGGAGGATGCACAGGTGAATATCTAACTAAACTTACCAATTAATTTTTAACTAGGTGTTGCGCATACTAACGGTTTGTGTTATTATTTTATAGTTCATCTGGACGTCGTACATCGAAGAGCTGATAGGTACCCTGCCAGCGTACTGCACGCACGGTCACCATATTTGGAGGGCTTCTGTCCCTCTCACGTGCCTCGATATTGTTGAGCATCATGCCTCAAAACGAGTATTTTGTCAGTTTGGATTTCCGCAGTCTATACCGACTCAGCCTGCATGGGATCCTTTACATTATGAGAGGGATGATAGGATGAGAGTGGACGACACATTTATTGAGTGGCTGACAGCGCAGTTGGGTATTTGGGACAGCTGAGGGGACTTGACCCCAGCTCTGCAATACTTTCCTATCGAAGTTTATATGGCATGGAACCGCAATGTTTCCCGACTTTTTATCGGGAACCCAGTTCATCAGGTAGATGGTCGATACGTCTCATACGCCGGGAGACATGAGGCTCTGGTATGTTTTCTGTTATTATCAATTACTTTAATAGTAATTTCTAGTCAAATACGTAGTTTATATTAAAAACTTTTGTGCAGGCGATTGGATTGCATACCGTATATCGTATGGGGCAGCAGATGCAGAGTTATGTCCACGACCCTGTGATCATGCAGGACTATAGTCGTCGCTTAATGGATGTGGCTGCCCAGACACTGCAGCGAGGCCGATCGGATCAGCGTTTGGCACACCAGCCAGATTATGTTGACCCAGCCACATACCAGCGAGGTCGTGGTATGCCACGGGGTGGTGGCCGACGAGCTGCTGCTGCTCCACGACGACCTGCTGGTGTTGGACGACGTGGTCGTGGGCGGAGAGGAGGTCCCCAGCAAGGGGGCTTTGAGGCTCCTGCTGATGATGTTGCTGCTGATATGGGAGGTGGCATGCATGAGACCGACATGCCGTCTTACAGCCTTGGCATTTATGACACTCCAGGGACATCGCAGGTGACCCCATCAGGTCAATTCTTGATCATGGGCTCGGATTTTCAAGGAGTGGAGTTGGGTAGATATTTCCCTGGCCCGTCTACCACTGATGAGTCTCGACCGATCCGAGATTTTGATAGTGGGCACCGACTGAGTTATGGCAGCTTATCACATGTGCAGGTATGAGTTTATTAGTATTAATTTTATTACTGTTTTTACTATAACTTATTTATTTTGTTTTAACTTTATTAATTTACTTTTTTAGGCTTCATGCGATGTTGCGACAGATGACTACATTCAGGATCCAGACACGATTATGGTAAGATAATATAAATTTTTGTGAATTGTTATGTAGTTTTCTATACTAAGTTTGATATTATTATGTAGCCTTCTACTGGACCTGACAGCACCACCGATACATGTCATCTTGTGCCGCATCCGGCCATAAGGAGACAACTTGATGATGATGATCCTGATAGCGTACCCGGGCGGCAGGGGATGCGCCTCAGGCCAACGGCTACTTTGAGACACACCGGATGCGGGACACATTGATTCGGTCTTCCATATTTTTGTTTTTTTGGTGTAAATAATATTTTTTTGTACATTAACAACAATATTTAGTCGAATATGACAGTTACTTTTTTTAGTTCAAATTTCGTTTTATAGTTTTTGGTATAGTAACACAACAACTTAAACTTAACTTCCACTTAAATTAAAATAAAATTTAGTACAACAAACAAGGAAAACATTACTACAACACAAACACAAACATAACAGGCCAACATAATAAAAATACATGACATATGAAAATGACACTAAACACATACACGTCAATGCTCCATCCTCAGTTGTCATTTATTCTTCGCTCCAACCACTTAAATCGTTCTTCCATTTGTTCTTTTTCTTCTTCTAACTCTTTCACTCTCGCCTTCACCTCCACAAGTTCCCGTTTATATTTTTCGTTGCGTTCCTTGTGTGCTTCACAATTCCATTCTGCTCTCCATTTTTTATCTTCCACCTCCTTTAGTTTCTCCCTCATTTCTGTAATAATTCTATCTGCCTCCTTTTGTATTCTATGCTGGTATAACAACATATTATGAAATTCCTGTAATCTATCCCTGTAGCTTTCCTGATAACATGGTTCCTCAGCCCATTCATCAAATTCACAAGTAGGTTCGTCGGGTTGCTTGTACAACTTGTTCATACAACACCAATAGCGGCGTCCAACGTTAGCACCTTCCCACCCACAATCCATCATGCATGGTTTTCCACATAAGCAAATTGGTGGACGACCAGGTTGAGCCATTTGTGAACTATTTGCTTATAATAAAAACCTTACTTACTTTTAATGAAATATTTCTTGGGGGAAATTTTTAGCACACAAAATAACTACAATGACCTCATTATTTATAGGCTAAACAAGACACATATAGCGCCATATCTAATGGCGCTATATTAGATAGCGCCATATCTAATGGCGCCATATCATGATGTTGACGAGACGACTTTATGTCAGCCGGTCACACATATCTAATGGCGCCATATCATGATGTTTTCAGCTTTTTCAGTTCGACAAGACAAGACACACATAGCGCCATATGTATATTTTGTGTATTAAATATCGTGATAGCGACAAGACAACACACATAATAAATATACCGATAATTATATTAAATTATTATTTAAATAGGTAAAAAGGGAAAGTACAAATCATAATTAACAAACAAGAAAATATTATTTCATAAATACTTAAATCGTATACATAACAACTAATTATTACAACATGAACTCATGGGTAGTTAGGTACAATAGAAGAACACCCGCTATGAGCTTGATTATTGTTGCCACCCAGAGGACATTTTCTACGGTCGTGGCCTGTTTGCGAGCATATACCACATTTGCATGCATATACGATATCACTAACATCCATTTGGTTCCGTATACGCGTTCTCTTCTGCACCTGTCTTTTATGCAAATAGGACTTGTTACACACCATTTTAAATGGTTCTGGGGGCCAGTAATGCTCAGAACCCACTGGTTGCAACTGACCACTATATGTATTTAGTATATTGTTGATCAATATAGTTGGTCTCCGCATAACCAACACGTTGAAAACACTTGATGGCATGTGAACAAGGCATGTGGTAGATTGACCATTTCCCACACGAGCATAACCTTGTGGATTCATTTACAGTATGTACATTATTACCCCGATTATTATGGATAGCGGTGCGAACTTCAAAAATACCTCGTTCGTTATCATATTGCAAAAAGGAATGCCAATGTGGTCGCCGTCTGTATTTCTCTAATCTCTTCATAGGCACTGGCATAAATTCAACACCCCTTTCCATCAATTCCGTTGCAGCTGTAGACCGTTGTACAAACCTCTCCGCCATCTGCTTGAACGACATACGCACCATGGCTGTGACGGGCAATCCTCGTGCCGACTTTAATAACCCGTTGAAGGATTCTGACACGTTTGTAGTAAGAATTCCCCAGAGTCTGCCACCATCTGCATGCAACGTCCACTTTTCAGGATCATGTCGCATTAACCAACGATATGCTGCATCGTCTTCTTGCCTGATAGAATCCATATGCCTCCGGAATTTATGTTGTTGGTGGTCTGTTGCTGCCATCCACATCAAATCATGTAGATCTTTTTTGGGATGTGCCTTCTTGAAATTGGCCTTAAAGTGCCTCACACAGTAACGGTGGTA
The DNA here is from genome assembly GCF_000715075.1 of Nicotiana tabacum. Classification (NCBI taxonomy): domain Eukaryota; kingdom Viridiplantae; phylum Streptophyta; class Magnoliopsida; order Solanales; family Solanaceae; genus Nicotiana; species Nicotiana tabacum. Next base: position 116,966,914 of record NC_134099.1, on the reverse strand, counting down.
TGCATAAGGTTCTTGCCAGGCAGGAAGGTTCTCCACAGAACTTAATATACCCCCGTGCCGATCAGATATTAAACAAATACTTGAACGATGTTTGACAACGTGCTCTTTCAAGTGGTTCAAAAACATTGTCCACGTCTCTGTGCTTTCATTTGCACAAATAGCAAAGGCTAGAGGAAATATCTGTCCATTAGCATCCACAGTCACGGCTATCAATAGCTTGATATCGTACTTTCCATAGACATGAGTTCCGTCTATGGATATTACGGGCCGGCAATACGGAAAACCATCAATTGCTGGCTCAAACGCCCAAAACACGTAATTGAATATATATTCTGGTTTACCCGGACTCCGCTCAAGCTTCCATTCAATAACTGTTCCGGGGTTAAAGTGCTGCAGTGCAGCCATGTAGCTAGGCAGATCTGCAAATGACTTATCCCAGTTACCATAGACTATTTCAAACTCTCTTTTGCGCCCAAGATATGCCTTTCTTTTAGTAATTGTGTGGCCATATTCCTGGTAGACTGCTGTAATGCACTCTTTGATTTTATACCTTATGGACGCTTCGATGTGCGGAATAAGTACAAGAGATATTAAGTCAATATCCAAGTTGAAGTGATTCCCGTTGAAAGTGTCCATTTCAAATGTGTGGGTGGGAATGTATTTACCCACTTTCCACATACCTATTTTCTTCTTCGACGCACGCAACATCCAATTACATGGCCAAAACCACCTGCGGCAAATAGCCTTGTATACCATCGGACTTGACTCCGATACCTGCATCTCACGACACTCTTTAACATTGTGCATTTTACAAGCCCTGCTTATGCGTGCTTTATCAGGAAAAAGCATCCCCTTTGCAAGCACCGTTGGTCTAGACTCATCCCACATTGCTGTCCGGATTTCATCAAAATCCCTTGTGAGAGCTTCCACATCCGGCACGGCTGGCAAGTTATCAATATAAGGAATCTCCCTTGAATGAAAAGGCACTTCAGACTCGTTCACTTTTCGTCTATGGGGGGCTCTCTTCAAATCCGGTCCTTCCTCCTCGTCCTCTTCATCACCATCCTCACGAGCAAATGGTGTCTCGTCTCCCGATTCATCGGCATTGTTATCGTAATCGCTGTTCTCTTCCTCACTCTGTTCATCTGCCAGATACTGATGTAATACGTCGTTTTCGGGCAATTGAGTGAGTACGGGTAGTTAACTTGCTCGTTTTCACTGCACATTTCAACAAAAATATAAGCTGCTAAATTAATAAATGCTTTATATATGGCTGTAGCTTTTCACTTACAAGTTGTAATGTGATGACATTCCATGATGGACGTTTTCAGTTAGGTGATGACTACCGGATGGGTCACTTGTAAAATTCATATCCGGCCGGTACCCCCTATTAAATAAATGAGCGTTAAAATTTATTCAATACGCAAAAATATACATAATTAACACAAATGAAAATTGAAGTTTACCACTCTTCTTGTGAATTATGGAAAGCAGGGTATAAATTATTTTCTCGCTGCTCATTCGCCGACGGTGATAAATTTAAATCAAGAAAAATTCTTTCATCTGGAACATGTCCGGCAAAAACTGATCCAGAATAACCACCCGATGACTGGGGGTTATCTCTACTACGCACAACCTCATTTTTTGGAACGTCTTCGACCTTCACGTATATCTCCAACATTGTGATTACAAGAAATTCCCGGCATTCGTCCGGAGTCCTCAAAAAATCACTCAAAGTGTCATCATCGTCGATGTTAAACTCTGAGTAAAAAGCAACCCCTTGCAGCGTAACGGAATACAGATATCTTCCGGTTACTTTGAGTATCACTGAACGTTTTCTCACACTCATTTTTTTGCATAACAACGATATCAATATTTCGTACTCCATTGAAAGTGGCAATTTAACATTACACTTAGCAGGTAAACTGTAGCCCACAGAGTTATTCTCCATCACAACCTCACCCCCCAATATAATGATACTCTTATTCTACGTTCTTCAGACATAATGAAAAAATGTTGGAGAATTTAACAACAATAGAAACCAACAAGAGTTTAAATTTTTTTTTGAATGAAGTTGGGGTGATTCTACGATGTTTATATAGAAAATGGCTAGCCGGATTTATTTTTTTGTATATAGCGCCACAAAAAGTGGCTTTATACGCATTTAAATTATTGAACCTAGACATTATTGGTGGGGTCAGGTAATAAGGCATATAGCACCACTATTAATGGCTCTATGTAAGTTTGTCAGTATAACGCCACTAATAGTGGCGCTATACAGTAACGGTACAGTTAACGTTACTGTATAGCGCTACTATTAGTGGCGTTATATATACTTTGGTAACTTTTTTTTTTACACTTATTTGAGTATTTTTAGTAAAAATAAACCATATTTTGGTTTCACACTCGTATTAGGACAATTATATGGGGAAATATGGGTTAGTTCCGGACCGTTAGATCGCTTAGGATCAACGGCCAGGATGGGGAGGGCTACACGACATCGTTTGGAAATGAAGTGATGTCGTTTTGGGCAATAGGCGGACTGGGTTGGGTAATTTGTATGGGTTGGGGGTGGGTAATTTTGTTACTTGGGCTCAGCGAGTCTAACTTGGCCCAATGAATTAAAAACCAACCCCTTTGTTTTCAAATCCCCCCTTTTCTCTTCTCTTTTTTTTTTCTTTTCTTTCTTTAATTAATTAAAACCTAAATTGAACTCCTAAATTAATTTAAATTATAAAATTAAACTAATTACCTAGTCACAATAATTATAAAATTACTCAGTCTTAAATTAAAAGGGAAAAATCAATAAATTAAAATTAAAAGGTGTAAAATGAGCTATTTTTGTGATTTTCATTTTTAATAAAAGCAATAGTTACTAATTAATTCTAAAAATATAAAATCAAACCTAAATGCAATGCATGGTATTTTTGGTATTTTTTTATTTTTAATAGAAATTAAATATGCACAAAAATGCAAATAATTAATAAAATTCTACGAAAAATCCTATAAAATTGCAAAAAATTGGGAAAAATTATTTTCTTATTTTTATGGGAGTAATTCATATAGGGCAAAAATCATGTGCTCACAGGTGGGATCTCAGAATTTTTCCTGTTGCATAGTTACTTTTGGGACTACGAGGCGGTACCTCGGGAGCTCCCCTATTTCATATTTATTTTTGGGATTACGAAGCGATACCTCGGGAACTCCCATGATGAGTATTTACTTTTGGGACTATGAAGGGGTACCTCGAGAGTGCCCCTTGTTATTTATCTCTATGTGTTGTGTTGTTACCTTTCTGTACTTCTCATTATTAAATTCTCAGTTTTTTCATTGTATTACTATATCTTCTGTCTTAATTATTATATTCCAGTAGGGCCCTGACCTGACCTTGTCACTACTCTATCGAGGTTAGACCTGGCACTTACTGGTATCATTGTGGTGTACTCATACTACTTTTCTGCATATATTTTGTGTGCAGATCCAGGTACCTCCTACCAGCCCCGCTATTAAAGAGAGTACGTGCTGATGTTATGGAGACTTCAAGGTATATCTGCCAGCGTCCGCAGACCTCGAAGTCCTCCTCTATTCTTTTATGTTGTTCTCCTTTGTTTTCCCTAGAAATGTATAGAGACAATTAGAACAAATTCTTAGAGCTTGTGACTTGTGACTACCGAATTTTGGGAGTCGTCTATACTCGAGTTGTTGGTTTACTTGTATATGCCAAGCGATAATTTTTTTTTCAGTTTTATCTATATATATACCTGTTGTTATCAAGGTTTAGCTGTTAGTTCTGCTATTATTTTAGTTATTCCGCAATTATTAGGCTTACCTAGTCTTAAAGACTAGATTCCATCATGACATCTTACGGAGGGAGATTCGGGTCGTGATACATACTATCCAACTGGGACATCAACTCGGATGAGAGCATTTACCGCTGGAATATGCAATTTAGTAACCCGTGGAAGGTTAGGAGATGCATCTAGTAATTAATTTGCAACATTTTGCATATAAGTGATCTTTTGAACTTCTTGTTCACATTGACTTGTACGAGGATCCAAATACGATAGAGATAATACATTCCAATCTGTCTCTTTTTCCAACTATTTATTTTCTCCCCCTAATATTGAAAAAATTGATTCGTCAAAATGACAATTAGAAAATCTAGCTATAAATATATCTCCTATCATAGGCTCAAGATATTTAATAATAGAAAAAGATTTATAACCAATATATATACCCATCCTTCTTTGGGAACCCATCTTTATGCGTTGTGCTGGAGCAATTGGAACATATACCGCACATCCAAAAATCCTTAGATGAGAAATATTTGTCTCCTTACCAAAAGCCAACTGTAATATAAGACTTCATGATAACTGGTTGGCCTTATGCGCACAAGTTCTACTGCATGCAAAATAGCATGTCAACACACTGAAAGGGGAAGTTTTGTCCTCACTAGCGATGGTCTAGCTATTAATTAGAGGCGTTTAATCAATGATTCTGCTAGACCATTTTGAGTATGTACATGAGAAACCAGATGCTCAAACTTTATTCCAGTGTCCATACAATAATCAGTAAAGCCCTAATATGTAAATTCACTAGCATTATCAAGATGAATTAACTTAATTGCATAATCTGGAAATTGTGTTCTTAACCTTATTATTTGGGCCAACAATCTCGCAAATGCCATATTGCGAGTTGACAGTAAGCACACATGTAACCTTCTTATAGATGCGTCTATCAAGACCATAAAATACTTGAATGGTCCACATGGAGGGTGTATAGGCCCACATATATCACCTTGTATACGTTCCAGAAATGCAGGGGATTCAATCCAAACTTTAGCTGCTGATGATTTAATAACCAATTTTCCTTGAGAACAAGCAACACAAAAGAATTCCTTAAATTGAAGAATCTTTTTGTTCTTCAGTGTGTGTCTATTTGAATTCTCTATTATTGTTACATCTCGCATTTTTCGTGCTTTAAGGTTTCGTCCTTAGTTAATTGACGTAAACTTGGGGATGAGATTACCTTGAGGTTAGCATATTTATTCTATTTGTACCAAGCAATAATTAAGTGCCATGGAAGAAAGGGCATACGAATTAGAGAAAACGAGTTTCGTTGGAAATGACCAATTTGGCATAAAATACGGATCAAGTGATAATACCCGATAATTATAAACTAGTACCATGCAAGGTACCATATAACCATGGTAGTATAATGTATAAAGTATATTAAAATAAGTAGAATTTTAAGTAATTTGGAGTAATTTTTAAATTATGGGGGTCATTGATTAATTACCGGGTAACAAAACATTACCCAGTTAACTAATAAGCGGATAAAGATTAAAACACCCCAACCCACCCCATGTGGCAGCAAGCCACTAGGAATTATGTGACTCATGGTCACATTAAGATAGGTGGCATCTTGAAAATTCAATTGCAAGACACCTAATACCCTAAGACTTTTAAAAACCAAATCATTTTTCAATTCTTACAAAAGACTTTCAATAAGGCGCAAACAGAGGAGGCATCGTTAGTAACTCATAAGAGTTCTTTCAATTTCATTCTCAAAGAACGTTGAAATCAAATCCTACAAGTTTCAACGGTTCTAACAAGATTTAGCAATGTAAAATTTTGCGGTTCTAAGGGAGTACTGTGTATTCCTTTTCCAAGAATATCATACAGATTTTTTCCTGCTCCAGGTATGTTAAGGCTAAACTCTTCCTTCATTTTGCATGATCTCATAATTACACAAGTTTGATAACGAGTCATAAAGAAAAAATCATATCGCGAAATTTACTATATTTTGCTAGTCTCACAAGTTACGTATATTTTCCTAGTGTTGTAAGTTACGATATTCTCTTTATCGGGACTTTATATTCAATTGAGTATTTTCTTCTTCCAATCAAGAGAGAAGAGAGTTTATATATACAATATTATAGTATTTTCATTACCATTGAGTTATAATCGATGGGCAGGCGCCTATTGAGCAACCTCTGATCAGATGGTAAGTTATACACTGAGCCTACTGTGGTCGAGTTCCTATGAGCAAGCCCAGTTGGCCGAGATACAGAGCCTGGTATGGTCGAGCGCCTATGGCCGAGCCTACTATGGCAAAGTAGTTATATATATATATACCGAGCCTTATAGGGCCGACAACTATTTTACTTATTATATTGAGAGAATTGAGTCAGTATCGGCAGCTAAGCATGTGTTCAAGTTATCAGTTTAGTTTCAGCTTTCAATATATTGTCTTACATACTCGGTACATTATTTCATACAAATGTCCCTTTCTGGGGGCGCTGCATTTCATGCATACAGGTTCAGACATACTAACAGGTAGACCTCCTTAGTAGGTGTTTGCCGTGTTCAGCCTTATTGGTAAGCTCCCCATCTTTTGGAGTTATCAGGTCTAGCAGTTTGGTGTATATCTTGTGTATATATGTAGATAGGTTATGAGTAGGTCGGGGACCTGCTCCGATCACAGTACATATATCAGTAGAGGCTTGTAGACATATCATGTTGGTTAGTGCAGTATGTTGGGCTTGTAGGCCCTGTACGTATATTTTGTTGGCCTGTCAGTTGTAGTAATTATGACGGCCTTGCCGGCCCAGCTTTATATTGACATTAGTCAGTGTTAGTCTCCATTTAGTTTTATATTTTGCATCGCACATTATCTTGTAATGTGGACCATAGCAAAAATATGACATTACATGTTCAGAGTCTCTTAGTCGCAAATGGTACGCAAGGATAGATGAGGCACTAGGTGCCGGTCTCGCCCCCGAGCTTGGGGCGTGACAAAAGTGGTATCAGAGTAGTTCTGTCCCAAGGAGTCTACAAGCTGTGTCTAGTAGGGTCTTGTTTATAGATGTGTGGTGCACCATATTATATAAGTAGGGGACTACAGGACATTTAGGAGTTGGTTACCCTTCTTTCAAATCTAAATCGTGTTGTAGCACTGAGTTATAGGAAATTTGAGTTAAAATTACGTGTTGATGTTTGCATGCACAGATGAAGGTAACAAGGAGGACTACGGATAGCTAGAGGAGAGAAACAACAGTAGATGAGGGGACTAGCAGGGTACCCCCAGCAGATGGGGCCTAATCGGAGTCGCAGGGAGAGACCCCTACCCAGCGATTACCGGCTTCTCCACCACTTGAGGAGATTACTAGGGAGTCCAATTCCCCCTCCACTACAGTGCATTTGTTGATAGCTACCCAGCAATAGGCTAGGGCATCCACTAATACAGGACCTTCTAAGGGATCAGGAAGTTCAAGGGTCCGAGAGTTTATTGCTTTGAATCCCCCAGAGTTCACGGGGACAGATCAGAGGGAGGACCTGCAGGATTTCATAGATCAGCTTCATAGGATCTTTCGGGTTATGCATGCCACGGAGAAAGAGGCGGTTGAGTTACCAGCTTTTCGACTCCGAGATATAGCCATCCTTTGGTATGAGGGATGGGAAAGGTCCAGGGGACATGATGCACCTCCTGCTATTTGGGAGAATTTTTCAGATGCATTCCATGACCAGTACTTACCAAAGGAGATCTGAAAGGACCGACTCGATCAATTTCTATCCCTCAAGCAAGGCGATATGATTGTTCGAGAATATAGTCTCTGTTTTGACTCATTGGTCAGATATGCACCATCCATAGTTGCTACTATGCGGGATAGAATCCACAGGTTTATAGCAGGTTTGGCCCTAGAGTTGACCAAGGCGTGTGCCACCGCTGCATTTTAGGATAGTATGGATATCTTCCGGATTCAGGTATTTTCCCAGGATATAGAAAGGGGTAGGCATCGACAGTAGGGTGCGGAGAGGACTAAGTCAGGACAACGTAAGAGGATGAGATTTGCCATGTCTCAGGAGTAGTCTCAGGGTAGTTACAGGCCCCAATACTTCGAACGTCCACCTAGACCTCCTCTACCTCAGCTACAGGGTTACAGGTATGACCGTTATACTTAGTCAGGACCAGGTGAAAGCTCACAGGCGGCCCCTTTGCAGCGACAGTGAGGTTCGGGGCAAACATGGTCAATCCCACCACGGTATGCTATCTGCGGTAAAGGACACTTGGGCCAATGCCGAGCCAGTTCCAATGCTTCTTATACATGTCGACGTCCAGGGCATATGATGCGAGATTTCCCAAATATAGATTCTAGGGGTATGGCATGACTAGCAAATTCAGCAACAGGATCAATTATGTCCATGCATCCTTTAGGGCGCGAGTCTCAGTCTTCAGGTGGTAGAGGTTGATGCAGAGGAAGAGGGTCCAAATCATGTGGCAACTAGAATCGTATCTATGCGCTAGCAGGTCGACAGGACCAAGAGTCCTCACCAGACGATGTGACATGTATGTTGACCATTTGTTCTCACGATATTTATGCCTTGATAGACCCAGGATTTACTTTATCATGTATTACCCCATTTGTCGCGGGGAATTTGGTATAGTGCCTGAAATACTAAGTGATCCTTTTGTAGTATCTACACCGGTCGGAGAAATTCGATTATCGCTAGACGCGTTTACCGAGGTTGTACGATATTAGTTTGTGGTCGTGGGACCTCAGCCAACCTAGTTGAGCTAGAAATGATGGATTTTGATGCTATCATGGGCATGGACTGGTTGGCAGCTTGTTATGCCACAATTGATTGTCGAGCAAAGATATCCAAATTTCATTTTTCGAGTGAGCCATTCCTTGAATGGGTAGGTAATACAGCGACACCTAGAGGTAGGTTTATTTCCTATCTGAAGGCGAGGAAAATGATCGCAAAAGGGTGCATTTATCATATTGTGCGAGTTAAAGATGCGAATGCTGAGATACCTACACTTCAGTCTATTCCAGTAGTCAAAGAATATGCGGATGTATTTCCAGATGAACTTCCAGGTATTCCTCCAGAGAGAGAGATTGATTTTGGCATCGATTTGCTTCCAGGAACGCAACCAATATCCATCCCCACGTATATAATGGCACCTGTCAAATTAAAGGAGTTAAAGGAGCAGTTAAAAGATTTACTGGAGAAAGGTTTCATAAGACACAGTACCTCACTTTGGGGTGCACCGGTATTGTTTGTACGGAAGAAAGACGGCTCGCTAAGGATGTGTATTGATTATAGGCAACTGAACAAGGTAACTATTAAGAATAAGTATCCCCTTCCAAGGATAGATGACTTGTTTGATCAGTTGTAGGGAGCTAGATGCTTTTCAAAGATAGATTTGAGGTTAGGGTACCACCAGGTCAGAGTTCGGGAGAAAGATATTCCCAAGACAGACTTTAGGAACCGATATGGCCACTTTGAGTTCCTTGTTATGTCCTTCGGGTTGACGAATGCACCTGCCATATTTGTGGACTTGATGAATAGCCTATTCCGTCCATATTTGGATTTGTTCATGATAGTCTTTATTGATGATATTCTGGTTTATTCATGTTCATAGGATGAGCATGTGGATCACCTGCGAGCAATACTCTAAACCCTCTACGATAATAAATTCTATGCTAAGTTTTCTAAGTATGAGTTCTGGTTAAAGTCCATAGCATTCTTGGGGCATATTGTATTCGACGGAGGTATAAAGGTACATACTCATAAGATTGAGGCTATGAAATCCTGACCTAGACCTACCACTCCGACAGAGATTCGTAGATTTCTAGGCTTAGCAGGATATTACCGGAGGTTCGTGTGTATAGTAAGTTTTCTGGTTGTGTACAGATTGGTTTTAGTCTAATGTACGAAAGAGGCTCCGGCAAAAATTTTCCCAAAGTATTACAATAGGCATTCGAGGACGAATGTTTTTGGGGGGGGGGGAAAGGATGTTACATCTCGTGTTTTTCGTACGTTAAGGTTTCATCCTCAGTTAATTGACGTAAACTTGGTGATGAAATTACCTTGAGGTTAGAATATATATGCTATTTGTACCAAGCAATAAGTAAGTGCCATGGAAGAAAGGGCACACGAATTAGAGAAAACGAGTTTCGTTGAAAATGACCAATTTGGAATAAAATACGGATCAAGTGATAATACTCGATAATTATAAACTAGTACCATGAAAGGTACCATATGACTACAGAAGTATAATGTATAAAGTATATATAAAGTATATTAAAAATAAATAGAATTTTAAGTAATTTGGAATAATTTTTAAATTATGCGGGAAACTGATTAATTATCGGGTAACAATCAGTTAACTAATAAGCGGATAAAGATTAAAACACCCCAACCCACCCCATGTGGCAGCAAGCCACTAGCAATTATGTGACTCATAGTCACATTAAGATAGATGGCATCTTGACAATTCAATTGCAAGACACCTAATACCTTAAGACTTTTAAAAACTAAATCATTTTTAATTCTTGCAAAAGACTTTCAATAAGGCACAAACAGAGGAGGCATCGTTAGTAAATCATAAGATTTCTTTCAATTTCATTCTCAAAGAACGTTGAAATCAGGTCCTACAAGTTTCAACGGTTCCAACAAGATTTAGAAAATTTTGCGGTTATAAGGGAGTACGGTGTATTCTTTTTACAAGGATATCATACGGATTTTCCCTGCTCCAAGTATGTTAAGGCTAAGCTCATCCTTTATTTTGCAGGATCTTGTAATTACACAAGTTTGATAATGAGTCATAAAGAAAAATTCATATCCCGGAATTTACGTATATTTTACTAGTCTCGCAAGTTACGTATATTTTCCTAGTGTTGTAAGTTATGATATTCTCCTTATCGGGACTTTATATTCAATTGAGTATTTCCTTCTTCCAGTCAAGAGAGTAGAGAGTTTATATATACAATATTACAGTATTTTCATTACCATCGTGTTATAATCGATGGGCATGCCTCTATTGGGTAACCTCTGATCAGATCGTAAGTTATACACCGAGCCTACTATGGCCGAGTGCCTATGAGAGAGCCTGGTATGGCCGAGAACCTATGAGCGAGCCTACTACGGCAAAGCAGTTATATATATATATATACACCCAGCCTTATAGGGTCGGACAACTATTTTACTTATTATATTGAGAGAATTGAGTTAGTATCAGCAGCTAAGCATATGTTCAAGTTATCAGTTCAGTTTCAGCTTTCAATATATTGCCTTACATACTCGATACATTATTTCGTACTAACGTCCCTTTCTGGGGGCGCTGCATTTCATGCGTGCAGGTTCGGACATACAGACAGGTAGACCTCCTCAGTAGGTGTTTGTCGAGTTCAGCCTTATCGATAAGCTCCCCGTCTTTCGGAGTTGCCGGGTCTAGCAGTTTTGTGTACATCTTGTGCATATATGTAGATAGGTTAAGGGCAGGTCTGTCACGACCCAAAAATTGATACGGTCGTGATGACACCTATTGTGAAACTAGGCTATCTGACATAACTCTCTAATCAACCATTTTCCAATAAAAGTTATTTTTATACCATTTATAAACCAATATATCATAAAGAAATTTAAAAGAAAAGTGAGGAATAATTACACAAGCCCGACATCGGGGTGTCACTAGTCATGAGAATTTACCAAGGTCTGAATACAACAAGAGTCTAAAAACATACTAAATACAATAATAAAAATGAGATGAAGGAAAGCGGTGTTGCGAACATCATGCAACCATCTTGCTAACTCCGATAACTCTGCCTCTGAGCAATCAACACCCACTACCGGGTTCCGAAATACCTGAATATACACATGAGGTGCAGGAAGTAATGTGAGTACTCCAACCCAGTAAGTAATAAGAGTAAATAAAGACTGAGCAGTAAAAAAATATGTCAACCATGTTATAGCACCACAGTGATTACAACATGTTCCCGAATCAATATACCATTCAAATCATTTAAGTGTTAAACTCCCAATTTCAGAACAAATCCTTTAAAAATTATCTTTCTAGACTTGTCAATATAGGCTTAATGAAATATATATATATATATAGTGAAAGTGATGAAATTCAAAATCGGCCTCTCGGGCGAAACATAGTTCATATACAGTCCTCGGAAAAACAGAAATTCTTACCCATTTCCTAACTTAAAAACTTCAGTTTAAATGAAAGTTATTTAAAATATTTATTCAACAATTTTAATAGAGGCTTGGTCTAAAGATCAGTGAAAGCAGTAATTAAATCAATATGTTCAATAGAAATTCACTTTAAAGAGGAGTGAAAAACAGTAAGTTCATAAACTAGCCCCTCAGGCAAAGCATCACTCATGTACATGTATATATATAGCCCATCGGGCAAGCCTCTCAGTCACTCGTGACTCAACTCTTACCAATCAATGTCACACCTCCTTTTTCCTACACCCCAGAAGGGGTGTATAATAAAGGAGTTTTTTCCAACTTAAAGTGACAATCGAAACGGGATTATTTATTTAAGAATCAGAGTCGCCACTTGGGATAATTTTATGGTGTCCCAAGTCACTAGTTCAAATCCCGAGTCGAGGAAAAGATTGACTCTGTTTTATAGTCCGCGAACAGAAATTCTGAATAAGGAATTCTGTTAACTCGGGGGAAGGTGTTAGGCACCCCCAGATTCTGTGGTTCTAGCATGGTTACTTAAACTATTACAATTGGCCTATTATCTGATTTTAATACATGTTATAAACTTATGGTGCAATTTTTAACTTTAAAAATGCTTTTATTTATTTAAGGAATTATTGCAACGTTGGCTGAAACACATATTTGGACTTCGCCACATGAAATGCACCCGCAGTTCGAGACACATTTTATTTAACGTTGCTAAGATTTAGATTTGGGTCACATGAAATGCACACCAGAGTTTAGGGAGGTAATTTTAAATTATGCGCCTAAAGCAAACTACGAAATTCATTTTTAGTATCTAAGTTATAAATATGTGAGGGCCATGAGCAATTTAATTATGGATGGCAAACCTCAATCTATTCTTAAGGAATCGTAATTATGCCACACGAACGTGTCCGCAATCACGACGATATATTAATAATGCGCCTGAAAGTTTGCCTACCTGGGTGTGGTGGGCCTAGACATGCTCCTAATGGTCCAAGCAGGCAAAGTAAAATGATAAGCTTGATTTTCATTCTGGATGTCCAATCTCCACATTCAAAACAACGAGAATGGCAGTCGAATTACTCAATCACGTTAACTTATTGGTCAATAATGAGTATCACATATTTGACCTCCACCAATACAGCATCAATTATTTTTTAAATTGCCAGACTTGAAAAGTTCATACAAAGAAGCCAACAACGATTGTGATGTGCCAGCTACTTGGAAAACAATACACGATAAAGCTAATGACAGTGTAAAGAATCTCAACAACTAAATACATGCATCTCATCATTTTGGTTCGTTTCCTTTATTCATTTTTGTCAAAAATTTGATTCTGAACTATGGAACATTTATTTTCAACGAAAGCAATATGTCAAGGATAAAAAATAACTCATTTCAACCCTTGAAAACCAATCGAATACGAATTCATGAAGGCAACACACAAAACAAATATCATCAGAACAAAACGTACACCAATTCTATTAAGGCATCACAAACAACAATGAAGCCTTAACTAATAGATCAACAAAACAGAAACATGAAACTAAGGCAAAACAGTAAAAGAAAGGGAGAAATAGTCCTTGAACAAATCTGAAATATGATTGTTTGACATCTTGAAAATGCTAAGCGACTAAAAAGCGTCAATAAAATCAAACGAAACTGAAACTCGACAAACTCAAACTTCGACCACGACGAACCTCGAACCGGCAACCTCGAACCACGACCTCAAACAACATCAACATGCTATTTTCGATACAACTCGGCAGAAACAGATTCGGCAGTTTTGACGACTATTGCCGGTTTCCTGTTCATTCGACGTCAATGGCGCGACTCTGGCAAAATAACGACAGTAGAGGGGGAAGAAGGCGGGGACGGGGAACATCAACCGTTGCTGGTGATGGGGTGAGATAGAAAAAGAGAGAGATGGCTTGGAAGGGGTGTTCTAGTCTTCTTAGATGTAGGTTTTGTCTTAGAGGTTCAATGGAGTCTAGGTTTTTCCTTTGGTTCTTTCATAAAGAAGAAGATGAAGCTTGGCTGGAGGGGGGGGGGTCGTTCCTGATGTAAAGTTGCGCCGGTAGAGCTAGTCGAGAATGACGTTGGTTGATGCTGCTTTCCGGTGGACTCTTGTAGCGGCTGTGGTGGTCGTTTGGAGAAGGTTCAGCTGCTAGCTTCTCTAAAGGTGTGGAATGGGTTTTTTCGTTGGCTTTGTCATGAAGAAGATGAAGAAGCTACGTGGGGATGGGGTCGTTTATGGCTGCTGAAGCTTTATTCAAGTCTGTGAAGAAGAAGAGAAAACCGAGGGGGGGACTCAGTCCAAAAAACGGCGGATCCAAGTTTTTTGTCTAGGTTTTTAGGTGTAGGTCACTATTTAGGCATTAGGTACTATTATATAGGGGTAGGGATTAGGTTAGGGGTATGTTCCTAGTAATTATGGGCTTGGGAATTATGGGCTAGGTCCGAAAATTAGGCCTAAAAATGGGTTGCTCAAGCCCAAGTTTTATTCTTTCCCCGCGAACGAGACTAAAATACTACCTTATTTATTAATTAATTTTACCTAAATAAAATAACTATTAAAATAAGACTGGTCATTAAAATAGAACTATTTTTAGTATTTTTCAAGATTAAAAATGACTACAAAAACCTTAATGAAACTATTTTTGTAACTTTTATTTTTTGTAATAAAATAAAGTAAAAGAGTCAAAATTAGTTGAAATAGCTACATTAGGCCTAAATTAAATATCTACATGCTAAAATATGAAAAATCTTGGGGAGGGTCAAAAATCACATGTCTACAGCTGCCCCTCTTTGACTGAAAATACGAAGTATTTTCAGACAAAGAACGACTAGACAAGTTTTTTGACCCGGCCCTTATTTAAGGAAACCAAAACTAAGAGAAATAGGGAATGTGACCGAGCCCTGATATCTGAGCTGCCTACATATCCTTGGCTATAAAAGAATCAGGCCACGTGTAGTTCAGAGGTGAGTGAGATGATGGAGTATACCGAGATGGAGAGCCAGTCGAGGTGCCGTTCCGCTGAGGTTCCAGTCTGCGATCCCATTATTACATCAAAATCAAAAATAAAAAAGTCTATTTATGCCTATCGGCTACGAGTTACAAGATTCCTATCTATGAGTCTTCTGAAGCTTGATCTTGAGTCTTGGTTGGTGCTTCATGCGGACCTTGATCTGAATCTTGATGCTTGTCAGCCGCAGGTATTGGTTCAATCTTCTTTAGCTTTTCAAACCAAGACGGGACATGCAGAGCTTGTAACCTCAGTCCTGTCTTGAGCAGCTCACATCTTTTATTGACTTCTGCATTTGGATTCACTTCTTGTCTTTCCTTTTGTTTTATTTTTATTTTTATTCTGGATTGTGACTAACTTCTGTTGATCATCTAGGACTGCTGACTCGCATTCTTGATGCGAGCTTCTTTTGTTGCTGACCTGAATTGCATTCTGAATTGAATTCCCCCTTTTTTTCCCAGGTGGGCGCCTGATTGCTGAACTTGAACCGCCTTCTCTTGTTACTTGACATTGTTTTCCCTTGTACCTTGAACCATTTTCCCCCTAAACTTAAACTGTCTTCCTTCGAAACTGCTTTCCCTTGAAACTCGAGTTGTCTTCCTTCGAAACTGCTTTCCCTTGAAACTTGAGGTGTCTTCCCTTGTTCTCCAGGTGGGCGCCTTATTACAACAAAACAGACAAAACAAAAGAAATTTTTTCTGCCCCAGTTTGCACTAGGAAGATTTGTGAGTTGTTAGCAAAATTGTAAACCACTTGTAATATTGATGCAATTATGAGAGTAAACTAAAGAATAGACTAGGAAAATTATAAACTAAGCTTGACTAAAGTAAAGACTGACCCTATTCTCTAGGCGGGACCCCTGATTTCAAGAAAACTAAATATTGATAACTTAAGAAAACTAAAAATTGACCCATTTTTTTCAAATCCAGACTTCCTCTTTTTTCAAAATATCCTAGGAGAAAATTCGTCAGACTAGGTTTTCTATCTTAGGAGAAAGATTCATCAAACTAAGACGTTAATCCTAGGAGAAAATTCATCAAACTAGGTCCTTTTTCTCTTTTTGTTTTTGTTTTTTGGTATCTTAGGAGAAAGATTCATCCAACTAAGACGTTTATCCTAGGAGAAAATTCATCAGACTAGGTTTTCTATCTTAGGAGAAAAATTCATTAGACTAAGATTTCTATCCTATGAGAAAGTTCATCAGACTAGGTCTTCTATCGGAGAAAAATTCATCAGACTAAGATTTTGATCCTAGAGAAAGTTCATCAGACTAGGTTTCTTTTCTTCTTCTTCTTCTTCTTCTTCTTCTTCTTCTTCTTCTTCTTCTTCTTCTTCTTCTTCTTCTTCTTCTTCTTCTTCTTCTTCTTCTTCTTCTTCTTCTTCTTCTTTTTTGATACCTTAGGAGAAAGATTCATAAGACTAAGATTTCTATCCTAGGAGAAAGTTCATCAGACCAGGATTTCGATTGGGAGGAAAATTCATCAGACTAGGACTTTTTATCCTAGGAGGAAAAATGTGAAGATAAATGGCAAGATTTTATGCACAATAGCAAATCAAATAAAGGCCAAGATTTGAGAAACTTCCCTTTGTCGGCTCTTCTCGTCTTTTCTCCTTCTTCTCTTTTTTTCTTTTTTTTTCTTTTTTCATATTTTTCTCTTTTTGAATCACTTTCCCTGCACCCCTTTGTTCCTGTTTCATACAAAGAAAAATTTGTCAGTTTTAAAAATGGCGGTCGGTTTGTGGCCTTGAGTCTTGGGCAGCTTGGCTTTTGCTCAATCAGCTTGAGTCGGCTTCAAGAAACTTTTGCTCTAAATCAACCCCAATTGTTTCACATCCAGACCCATTATATTTCTGGCTCAATCAGCATTATCCCAACTGGAGATCTTTTCTTAGATGACCTTTTTCTGATATCTTGAATGACTTCCTGCTTTTGAGCAATTTGTCTATTAGAGAGAATCACAAGTTATCTTTGTTTGCGCCAAGCAGGATGACAAGAGTCTTTTGGGGGAGCCTTTGTATGAATCCTCAAGGCATGTTGACATTAACAACTAAGTTTGCTTGCCAAATTTACTTTGTACAACTGAAAAGCTGGTAGCAGATTTTGAAATCTTTTCTTGCTTGTTTTGAGAAGGACTAACTCAGGGTAAAAGACACAATGACGCAAAGAAACAAATATTTACAAGAAATACCCCTGTAGGAAGGACAGAAGGAAGTTTTTTTTTTCAATAACTAGCCTTAATGATCATGACATGCATTTTGGACTCAACGGCATGATCTATCAAATTAATCCAATCCTCCCTTTTACCATTCCTATGATCTTTGAAGTCAGGCCTATCCGTGCCAATCCTTTACATCAGCTTCATGACTCACTTTCGACTAATGGTGCCCCGAGAAATTTTCACCAACAAGTCTCTCTCATTTATTTATCTCCGCTTACCGTCACCTTACAGTGCCCGTGAAGGTTTTCACTAGTAAGACTCTCTCATTTTCCTTATTTTTCTTTTTCCTTTACTTTCTTGTGCGAGCAACTTGACAGTGTTCTATGTCGCGTGACAGTCGTTTCTCATTGCATGCTTCTCTTGGCATTCTTGAAGGCATATTGGGAGGTCTTCATTTGGACGGTTTTGGTTAGGGTTGGACAGAAGGGTCGGCATGAAGGCTTAACGTAGACTCAAAATAAAAGGGGGGTGTAGACTTACAACTCTTGGAATCGACTCTTTCAAAAGTAAAATAAAATCTTTGCCCCAATTTCAGATATTGGGGATTTTTTTTGGAATTTGTTTTTCTTTTCTAAATTCTTATTTGATTGGACCGAACCGTGAGGCTGTCTACATATCCTTTTTTAAGGAATCAGGTCGAACGTAGTTCAAACATCTGACCTAACTAATTTTTCATTTTGCTTTCTGTTTTTTTTTTGTTTTCTTTTCTTTTCTTTCTTTTCTATCTTTTTTCTTTTTGTTTTCAAAACAAGTTGCCCCAGCTTCTATTTTTTAGGGCATGGACCTTTGACAATTCTTTTCTTCTTCATTTTTTTCACTTGAACTTTCTAAGAATTGCCCCAATTTGTACTCTTGGGACATAGACTCTCTCTCTTTCTCTCTTTTTTTTCTTTTTCTTTTTTTTGTATATATTTTTTTTGACTCTTGACTCTAAATTTGATTCAAAAAGAGGGTATTCAAAAAAATAACACAGGCTCAAAAGGGGTAGCGAATGATATAAAGTGTTTGGATAGCAGAAAGAGGGCCTCTCAGCCTCGAGAATGCCAAACATAGTATCTTTTGCGATCACAACATTGACGAACATGTCTGTCCTCTTGGTGTGTCGTGGTCAGAAGACACTTTCCATCCTTAATGTCAAAATTTCTAACAAACTTCAATTGATTAAACATCCTCAAGCCCGATCTTCACAATGATTTGAAGGTGAATTTTACTCGACCTTAATTCTAATGTATTTCAACTCTTTATTCATCCTCAAAAATACCTTTTCCTTAGTTGTCCAATTCAAACTTAAATCAATTTTCTAAAATCTGGCCAAAAATTCCGCATGCATGTCATGTCATTAAAGCTAGCGGGAAAAGAACTAAGCATGGAATGACACAAAAGGACAAACTGTATTTCATTGAGTAAACAACAAGACAAATAACCTAAAATCCGAGTTACAACCCTAAATAACCCAGCTAATAAAATAGCAACAGAACAGAAAGACAAGACTCGCACAAACAGAATGGAGGAATAGAAGGGTTTGACTAAATAAAACAAATAAAATCTGGATCACAACCCTGAAATAACCTAGATAATAGAAAAAAACATCAAAACAAACTACCAAGACTCCTTCCTAGTGAGGAGGGAATGATTTTCAATTGCTAAGCTTGACATTTAGCCATAAATTTGCTCATCAAAATCAGCAAAGCCTTCTCAAATTTCAAAATCATTAACTTCAGTTAGCAAATTCCCGAGAGGATTCTCATACTCCCTGTCACCACGCATCATCCCCACAAAGTGTGCATCATCATGTGCAGGTAAAGGATTCTGCACGATATTCTGGGTGTCACTATCTTGGATCACAATCAGGTTTTCCTGGATCATCCTTTCTATTTCTCTTTTCAAATCCCGACAGCTTTCAACATTATGCCTCTGGGCATTGGAATGGTATTCACACCTTTTAGAAGGGTCAAAGCTTCTTGCATGTGGGTCCACATGATTTGGAGGAATAGGTGCAATTATGTCATAATGCTTTAATTTCTCAAACAAGCTTGCATAGGACTCTCCTATTGGTGTAAATTTATCTTTCAACCTTTATTCCCCTCTATACCTCTGGCCTGGATGTGGGTTATAGGGTACTTGAAAATTTTTTGGAGACTGGTGGAGATTTTGTGATGCTCGTGCTCGCCTTCTAGGGTGTTTTGGTGGCTGGACAACATACTGATGTAGAGCGACAGAGTATTGTGGGTTCTGAGGTGGATAGCAATGCTCAGGGGAGTCATGGGAAACCTGATGAGGCCGCTCATACCTTCGAGGTGTTCTCCTGGGACCTCTTCTCGACCCTGTTGTCATCATGATTTCTTCATCCTTCTCATTCGTGTCACTAAAATTATCAGATTCAACCTGGACAGCCTGAGTTGCGGCTTTAAGAACTGCTTGACTTATAATTTTGCCTGCCATAAGACCATTCTATACCATTTCTCCCATTTTGATTGCTTCCGAGAAGGATTTGCCAATTGCGGACATCATATTTTGAAAATAATCTGACTCTTGAGCCTGAAGGAAGATAGTGATTAGCTCGTGTTCATCCATAGGTGGCTTAACTCTAGCTGCTTGTTCTCTCCATTTGATGGCATATTCCCTGAAACTTTCAGTTGGTTTCTTCTTCAGGTTTGAAAAGGAATTGCGGTCTAGGGCAATGTCGATGTTGTATTGGAACTGTTTGACAAAGGCCTGTGCCATGTCATCCCAGAAATACCAGCGAGATGTGTCTTGATCCAAAAACCATTCGGATGCTACTCCTGTAAGGCTTTCCCCAAAATAAGCTATTAACAATTCTTCATTTCTTCCTGCACCTCTTAGTTGATTGTAATACCTTTTCAAGTGGGCTATGGGGTGTCCATGTCCATCATACTTTTCAAATTTGGGAGTCTTGAAACCAGGCGGCAAGTGGACATCGGGGAAAATACATAGATTTTTGAAGGCAATACTCTTCTGACCTGCCAACCCTTGCATGTTTTTCAACCGTCGTTCTAAGCTTTTCACTCTTTGGGCCATTTCTTCCTGTGCCATCTTTCGGGCAGGCTTCTCAATCTTTGCAGGAAGATCAAATAGGTACGAGTGGTACTCAGGAGAGTGAGATTGTTCTTGTTGGGTGGCAAACTGTGGCTCATGAGTTTTCCTCTACACCATTGTTGGCTATGGGACGGTAAAGACAGGCATAACAGTAGTGGTTATCTGATTGTTTGTCAATGGAACACTTTGGAGGCGCGCAATAGAAGTTCCAACTGTAGCCGCACAGTTGGGATAAAGACTGAACCCAGGTGGATGGGATTGATCAGACAATGAGACCTGAGTGGTAGTAGTCGAGATGGGTGTGAACTCTGGGCAACCATCGGAAGAAAAGGGCGGTCCTTGGCCATTGGCCCATGCTTGATGCATTTCAGTCATTTGTTATTTCAGTATTCTATTTTCCTTAACCATAGCAGGCTCTTGTCAAACCCTCTGACTCTGAGTCTCTTGAGCACTTGTAACAGTTTCGATGTCAGTTATCATTTTTCTTGGATCTTGTGCTGTCCACTTACCACAAACCGACCACCTCAAACTTTTAAAACAAAAGACACGTTAGAATGGACTCAATCAGTCCTTATTATTATCATCATTTTTTTTCTTTTTCATTTGTTTTCATTTTTTCATATTTTTTTTTCATTTTTTAATGGTGATCGAACCTGATGTGGGTTGCCTACGTATCATGTGGGAACATGAATCAGATCTTGCGTAGTTCGGGAGGATCATGAATAAAGTAAATAAACTAAATTTTTTTTTTGGATTTGGATTTTTTGGAAGAAAGACTTACAAAGAAGAAAGAATTTTTTGTTTGCATTTTGATTTGTTTGTATTTTTGAGAATTTTTTAAAAGAAAGATATCTAAAGAAGAAAGAAAATATTCTTTTTTGAATTACGACTTCTTCTTTTTTTGGAACTTCGAAAGAAAAATTTCTAAAGAAGAAAGGAAATATTTTTGGATTTTTGGACTTTTATTTTAAATTTATGAAAGAAATACTTCTAAAGAAAAGAGAAAATATATTTTGAATCTTGAGTTTTCTTTTGAATTTTCGAAAGAAGAATAAAAATATTTTTGGATTCTGAGAGAGATTAAAAGAAAATATTTTTGTATTTTTTTTAAAAAACAGTTGGGGTTTAAACGAAAGACTTTCTAAAGAAGGAAGTAAAGGAAAATATTTTTGGATTTTTTGAAAATGGTGGGCGGAACCGATGAGGTTTGCCTACGTATCTCACATTCGATGAGAATCAGACCCACGTAGTTCACCCAGTTTTGACGGAACAGGAAGAACATGACTTATTTTGAAATGACTTTTCTTTTTCTATTTTTTCAAAATTTCGGCAGAGTTTCAGAATTTTTTAAATACCTACCTCTCACTCTTATTTTCTTCTTTGATTTTTTATTTTCTCTTTTTTCTCTTTTTTTTCGTTTTTGATTTTCTTTCCCTATTCTAGAAGCCGGTCAACATGCAAACCGAAACAAACAAATGCGCAAGTAACACTTAAGATGCATCAGGATGGTCTTTTTAGTTTGGGTACACCTGTCCTAGACGGACCCAACCCCTGTGTTGAGTCCCCAAAGTCAGATGCACATGATGCAAACAAACGTTCCTACTAGGGATCCGGCATGAGGCTTTGTTATACTAGGTTTAAAAATATGGGTTTATTCTTCTAGAACTGGCTTACTCGAGCGGACAACTCGAGCCGAGGGGGCAGCGTACCGGGAATACAGAAGCTTCACCGGCTTTGCAACTTGTCCGAACCTTGTTCTAAAATTGGGATAAGACTCTAACAGAAAAGAAGTCACACGAACTGCACACTTCCCAGATGATTTAGAAGACTCAGAGAGGAGGGTTTCGTAGTAATTTATATACAGTCCAAACAATATTAAAACGGTAAAAGTGGTATTTAGCACATTAAGCTCAACATGTAAAAATCAGATAAAACAAGTCAACTATAACAATTATTCTAAGCTCGAATTCTGAAACCCTGAACCGAAGTTCTGGGTTTGGTTCCCCAGCAGAGTCGCCAGAGCTGTCACACCTCCTTTTTCCTACACCTTAGAAAGGGTGTATAATAAGGGAGTTTTTTCCAACTTAAAGTGACAATCGAAACGGGATTATTTATTTAAGAATCAGAGTTGCCACTTGGGATAATTTTATGGTGTCCCAAGTCACCAGTTCAAATCCCGAGTTGAGGAAAAGATTGACTCTGTTTTACAGTCCGCGAATAGAAATTCTAAATAAGAAATTCTGTTAACCCGGGGGAAGGTGTTATGCACCCTCGGATTTCGTAGTTCTAGCACGGTCGCTTAAACTATTACAATTGGCCTATTATCAGATTTTAATACATGTTTTAAACCTATGGTGCAATTTTTAACTTTAAAATCGCTTTTATTTATTTAAGAAATTGTTGCAACGTTGGCTGAAATACGTCTTTGGACCACGCCACATGAAATGCACCCGCAGTCCGAGACACATTTTATTTAACGTTGTTAAGATTTGGATTTGGGTCACATGAAATGCACACCCGAGTTTAGGGAGGTAATTTTAAATTATGCGCGTAAAGCAAACTACGAAATTCATTTTTAGTATCTAAGTTATAAATATGTGAGGGTCATGAGCAATTTAATTATGGATGACACACCTCAATCTATCCTTAAGGAATTGTAATTATATCACGCGAACATGTCCACAATCATGAAGATATATTAATAATGCGCCTGAAGATTTGCCTACCCGGGTGTGGTGGGCCTAAACATGCTCCTAATGGTCTGAGCAGGCAAAGTAAAATGATAAGCTTGATTTTTCATTCTGGATGTCCAATCTCCACATTCAAAACAACGAGAATGGCAGTCGAATTACTCAATTACGTTAACTTATTGGTCAATAATGAGTATCACATATTTGACCTCCACCAATACAACATCAATTATTTTTAAAATTGCAAGACTTGAAAAGTTCATACAAAGAAGCCAACAACGATTATGATGTACCAGCTACTTGGAAAATAATACACGATAAAGCTAATGACAGTGTAAAGAATCTCAACAACTAAATACATGAATCTCATAATTTTGGTTCGTTTCCTTTATTCATTTTTGTCAAAAATTTGATTCTGAACTATGGAACATTTATTTTCAACGAAAGCAATATGTCAAGGATAAAAAACAACTCATTTCAACCCTCGAAAACCAACCGAATACGAATTCATGAAGGCAACACACAAAACAAATATCATCAGAAAACGTACACCAATGCTATTAAGGCATCACAAACAACAATGAAGCCTTAACTAATAGATCAACAAAATAGAAACATGAAACTAAGGCAAAACAGTAAAAGAAAGGGAGAAATAGACCTTGAACAAATCTGAAATATGATTGTTTGACAGCTTGAAAATGCTAAGCGATGGAAAATCGGCAATAAAATCAAACGAAACTGAAACTCGACAAACTCAAACTTCGACCACGACGAACCTCGAACCGGCAACCTCGAACCACGACCTCAGACGGCATCAACATGCTATTTTTGATATAACTCGGCAGAAATAGATTCGGTAGTTTTGATGACTATCGCCGGTTTCCTGTTCATTCGACGTTAATGGCACGACTCCGGCAAAACAACGACAGTAGAGGGGGAAGAAGGCGGGAACGAGGAGCAGCAACCGTCGCCGGCGATGGGGTGAGATAGAAAAAGAGAGAGATGGCTTGGAAGGGGTGTTCTAGTCTTCTTAGATCTAGGTTTTTTCTTAGAGGTTCAATGGATTTTAGGTTTTTTCTTTGGTTCTTTCATGAAGAAGAAGATGAAGCTTGGCTGGGGGGAGGTCGTTCCTGATGTAATGCTGCGCCGGTGGAGCTGGTCGAGAATGACTTTGGTTGCTGCTGCTTTCCGGCGGACTCTGGTAGCGGCTGTGGTGGTCGTTTGGAGAAGGTTCAGCTGCTAGCTTCTCTAAAGGTGTGGAATGGGTTTTTTCGTTGGCTTTATCATGAAGAAGATGAAGAAGCTACGTGGGGATGGGGTCGTTTATGGCTGCTGAAGCTTTATTCAAGTCTGTGAAGAAGAAGAGAAAACCGAGGGGGAGTCTCAGTCCAAAAAACGACGGATCCAAGTTTTTTGTCTAGGTTTTTAGGTGTAGGTCACTATTTAGGCATTAGATACTATTATATAGGGGTAGGGATTAGGTTAGGGGTATGGGCCTAGTAATTATGGGCTAGGTCCGAAAATTAGGCCAGGTCCGAAAATTAGGCCTAAAAATGGGTTGCTCGAGTCCAAGTTTTATTCTTTCCCCGCAAATGAGACTAAAATACTACCTTATTTATTAATTAATTTTACTTAAATAAAATAACTATTAAAATAAGATTGACCGTTAAAACAGAACTATTTTTGGTATTTTTCAAGATTAAAAATGACTACAAAAACCTTAATGAAACTATTTTTGTAATTTTTATTTTTTGTAATAAAATAAAGTAAAAGAGTCAAAATTAGTTGAAATAGCTATATTAGGCCTAAATTAAATATTTACATGCTAAAATATGAAAAATCTTGGGGATGGTCAAAAATCACATGTCTACAATCAGCGCTCACACTCAGCACTCACACTCAATAGGTACCATATAGTAACCGCTGAGGCGCACAACCCGATCCAAATATCGCTGCAGCATGGAGCTTGATCCATAAATATAGTCGACTGCGCTCACTGGGGGTGTGCAGACACCGGAGGGGCTCCTACAGCCCAAACGTTATATCGCTGCGGTGAGCAGCCCGATCCAATATATCTATATATATTGTTGCGACGTGTAGCCCGATCCATATAAGTATCGCCGCGGCGGGCAGGTCGATCCATATTTCATACATATATAATTATCCTCACCATTAGGTTCTCAACCTCTCTCAGTCATTAATCTCACAGTCTCTCGGGCACAACAGTAGAAATTAGGGAACTTAGCCCAAACAGTCCTCACATTTAAAAGTAGGGTGATAAAACCAGTTTTAAACATTTAAATAGGTAAAACATGACTGAGGATATGCTTTCAACAAGTAGAGTGAAGAAAAACAGTAAAAATACCCCTAAGGGTCTCAACAGATCAGCACAAGACCCCAAACATGGCATACATCCCATAATATAGTACAAATAGCTAAAGTACGGAATATCATAAGGTTCCAAATCAAATACGCGGCTTAATAGCCGCTAAGGGATGGACCAAGTCACAATCCCTACCAGTGCACGCACACACGCTCATTACCTAGCATATGCGTCACCGCATTTATCAAA
The DNA here is from genome assembly GCF_000715075.1 of Nicotiana tabacum. Classification (NCBI taxonomy): domain Eukaryota; kingdom Viridiplantae; phylum Streptophyta; class Magnoliopsida; order Solanales; family Solanaceae; genus Nicotiana; species Nicotiana tabacum. The sequence continues at coordinate 116,941,357 of NC_134099.1, read as the reverse complement.
CAAGTCAAATACCGGGGTTTGTACCCTCAGTTCCAGATTTACAATGGTTACTTACCTCAAACCGATGAAAATACTACTCCACAATGCCTTTTCCTCTCGAATCGGCCTACACTCGCATCAAATCTATGCAAAATCAGAATCACGACGTCAAAATATGCTAAGGGAACGAAGCCCAAATGAAAATAATCAAATTATACCAAAAATCTCGAAATTGGCCAAACCCGACCCCCGGGCCCACATCTTGAAAGTCGATAAAAATTACATCAACGAAATCCTTATCCTCCCACGAGTCCATACATACCAAGAACACTGAAATTGGAGTCCAAATGGCCCCCTAATTCCTCAATTTTAGGCTTAGATTCCATGATTTATTAGGTAGATTTCACATCAGAATCGAGGTTTAAGTCCAAAATTCTTACCTCCAAGTGATTCTCCTTGAATCCCTCTTCAAACTCCTTGAAATAGCTCAAAAAACAACCAACAATGGAAGAAATAAACCCCACATTTGCGGACAAGACGACCTTTTAAACCTTCTGCCCAAGCCTAAAATCCTTCTTCGCAAACGCGGTCAATGCCTCGCATTCGCGAAGCACAAATTAACTTTGACCAATTTTCCTCTTTCGCGATCGCGACATCCCCATCGTGAACGCAATGCTTTGCTCAGACCAACCTTTGCGATCGCGTTCCGCCTCTCGCGAACGCGATGAACAAATGCCCTCTGAAGCTCAGCTGTCCATTCCTTCTATGCGAACGCGACAACACCCCCGCGAACATGGTGCAAAGATGCCCAGCCCTTCGCAAATGTGGAGCCTTCCTCGCAAACGCGAAGGTTATTTCCAACTTCCTCAACTGACCATTCGCGAAAGCGAGGACTCTCTCGCGAACCGAAGGTCATTTTTCTTCAGCACTGACCTACAATTTTCTACAGGTTCCAACTTCATGGAATGGCCCGATCGACTACCCAAAACTCACCCGAGGCCCCCGGAACCTCAATCAAAGGAACCAACATATCCCAAAACATTATTCAAACTTGTAACAATTATCAAAATACCTCAAACAACATCAAATCGATCGAAACACATCGGATTCAAGCCTAAGTTTCCAAAAACTTTTAAATTCCACTTTTGATCAAAAACCCGACCAAACCACGTCAGAATGACATGAAATTTTGTACACACATCCCAAATGACACAACAGAACTACTGCAACTCTAGGAATTCCATTCCGACCCCTATATCAAAATCTCACCTATCAACCGGAAAACGCCAAAATCTCAATTTCGCCAATTCAAGCCTAAACCTTCCACGGACCTCCAAAATGCATTCTGATCATGCTCCTAAGTCTCAAATCACCTAACGGAGCTAACCAAGTCATAAAATTCTGATCCGTCAAATTTTTCAAATTTCAAGCTTCAAGCTGAGAATTGTTCTTCCGAATTCATTCTGATTACCCTGAAAACCAAAACCAACGATTTACATAAGTCATAATACATCACACGGAGCAAGTCATGCCCGAGAACTGGCGAGCAAAGTGCAAAATCTCAAAGCGACCGGTCGGGTCTTTACATCCTCCCCCACTTAAACACACGTTCGTCCTCGAACGTGCCCAGAGTTGTTCCAAAAGCCAACCAATCGCTGAATACCCTTACCATGCACATACCTGGGGGTGATCCTACGTCACCCTATCTAATATAGATCTGATAACACAATGTAACTGAAATTTCACAATCCAACCTAGTCCATAAACCTTAGAACCACATTTCCACTACCGAAATCATCCACAAGATCAAAATCTCATATTTATACTCTAAATGAGCCCAAACAACTGTAATAACCCATACCAGCAACCTCAGGTGCAATTACATGATATTCCACATAATTTAAACACTTGTAGCGATAACTTCTAATCACAGCAGCTGCACACGACAACCGAATATCGATAGAAAACCTCTTATCAACTAAAGTCTCATTCCAACTCTTTCATATACTGCCACAAACGAAACACGTAGTAAGCCATAACCATTCCTCAAATCAACCATTTATGAAGCCACTTCTCCTTTGGCAAAGACCATAGCAAATTCCTGAGCCGAACCTCGATATTATCCTTCCAACATGCTGAAGTCGAATCCGTTTGTATTCATTAAAAACCCCAACAATCTTATCTAATCCAACACAATTACTCTAGTGACGTGACACATCAATACAAGCTAAAGCCACAACTTGTGCAACCCGTGCACCAATAAGCAACAATTCGAACATACCCAAATCATGAAAATGACTCAAATGAAAGAGTTGTACCGCAAGCTTACCAGTACCACCATAACACAAGGCTGAGAACCCGTCACACATTGTAGAAACAGAACACATGAATCTAACCAGCAGGATCATAGCTTCGCTCCAATGCGCGACCTCATCCAAACACTGGTCCGTATGAAACACCTTAAGTCACTATGCTCAAAATCGCCAACCGTGCGTAATATGATGTCTAAAGCCAAAGCAATCATCATAACCACCGCGAAGTAATTACATAACACCACACAACTCGAAAGGACATAACCGATACGCCATCCACTAAGCAATACCCAATACTCCTCCCGCTCGAATTCCACTGAGAGGCCTTAATAACACCGCACCACATGTGCCTATAACCAATAAATCCTAACGGCTTGCAACACAGAAAGATAACTCATAGATCCCCCTGATTACTAATAGCTCATTAACAACCGAATCAACACATCCTTCATCACTAGGAAAAGTCAACAATGCCATCTCGAGGCAGAACACACATCCATATAGGTCTACCAATGAACCACACATCAACTCTAGTCACACACAACAGATAAATGACCCTCTGAAGGTTCACAATGACTGAATCATAGCACATGCTATAATCTGACTAACTTACCCACATCTTTACCGTCCACAACCACGAGCTAACCTATTTATAAGAACTTTCGGTCTCCCAGTCCATAAAGCATATGAATTACCATATCTGATCCCAATTTCGCCGCTCGAATATACAACATACCTCTAATACGCAATCATCCAATGAGGGGTACACCCATCCTAGTACTACTCTCGCCCAAGCACACTTAACTTCGGGGTTTTGATGGGATCCGGTGCGTTAGTCGGTATTTGTATCCTCAGTTCCAGATTTGCAATGGTTACTTACCTCAAACTAATGAAAATACTACTCTGCGACGCCTTTGTCCCTCGAATCACCCTCCACTCACATCAAATATATCCAAAATAAGAATCACGACATCAAAATATGCTAAGGGAACGAAGCCCAAATGAAAATAATCAAATTATACAAAAAATCCCGAAATTGGCCAAACCCGACCCCCGGGCCCACGTCTCGAAACTCGATAAAAATTACATCAACGGAATCCTTATCCTCCCACGAGTCCATACATACCAAGAACACTGAAATCGAAGTCCAAATGACTCTAATTCTCATTCTAAAGTCTCTTAATCTCAAGCCCTAATTCCTCAATTTTAGGCATAGATTCCATGATTTATTAGGTAGATTTCACATTAGAATCGAGTTTTAAGTCCAAAATTCATACCTCCAAATGATTCCCCTTGAATCCCTCTTCAAACTCCTTCAAATATCTCCAAAAACAACCAACAATGGAAGAAATAAACCCCACATTCGCGGACAAGATGACCTTTTAAACCTTCTGCCCAGGCCTGAAATCCTTCTTCGCGAACGCGGTCAAAGCCTCGCGTTCGCGAAGCACAAATTAACTTTGACCAATTTTCCTCTTTCGCGATCGTGACATCCCCATCGCGAACGCGATGCTTTGCTCAAACCTACCTTCGCGATCACATTCCGCCTCTCGCGAACGCGATGAACAAATGCCCCCTGAAGCTCAGCTGCCCATTCCTTCTATGCGAATGCGACAACACCCCCGCAAACACGGTGCACAGATGCCCAGCCCTTCACAAACACGGAGCCTCCCTCGCGAACACGAGGACCCTCTCACGAACGCGAAGGTCATTTTTCTGCAGCACTGACATGCAATTTTCTACAGGTTCCAACTTTATGAATGGCCCGATTGACCATCCAAAACTCACCCAAGGCCCCCGAGACCTCAACCAAAGGCACCAACATATCCCAAAACTTTATTCAAACTTGTACCAATCTTCGAAACACCTCAAACAATATCAAATCGACCAAAACACATCGGATTCAAGCCTAAGTTTCCAAAAACATTTAAAATTCGCTTTTGATCAAAAACCCGACCAAATCACGTCCGAATGACCTGAAATTTTGCACACACATCCCAAATGACACAACGGAACTACTGCAACTCTCGGAATTCCATTCCTACATCTATATCATAATCTCACCTATCAATCGGAAAACGTCAAAATCTCAATTTCGCCAATTCAAGCCTAAACCTTCCACGGACCTCCAAAATACATTCTGATCACGCTCCTAAGACTCAAATCACCTAATGGAGCTAACCAAGTCATAAAAATTCTGATCCGAGATCATATACAAAAAAGTCAAATCTTGGTCAAACCTTTCAAATTTCAAGCTTCAAACTGAGAACTGTTTTTCCGAATTCATTCTGATTACCCTGAAAACCAAAACCAATGATTTAAATAAGTCATAATACATCACGCGGAGCAATTCATGCCCGAGAACTAGCAAGTAAAATGTAAAAGCTCAAAACGACCGGTCGGGTCATTACAAGGTCGGGGCCCTATTCCGATCATAGTACATCTATCAGTAGAGGCTTGTAGATATATCCTATCAGTTAGTACAGTATGTTGGGATTATAGGGCCTGTACGTATATTTTGTTGACCTGTCAGTTGTAGTAATTATGACGGTCTTGCCAGCCCAGCTTTATGTTGACATTAGTTAGTGTTAGTCTCCATTTAGTTTTATATTTTGCATCGCACATTATCTTGTAATGTGGCCCATAGCCAAAATATGACATTACATGTTCAGAGTCTCTTAGTCATAAATGGTACGCAAGGATAGATGAGGCACTAGGTGCCGGTCTCGCCCCCGGGCTCGGGGCGTGACAATTATTCTGCGCATCATGTTAGAACCGGGATGGCCCAACCGCTCATGCCAAATGATAAAATCATTAGAAGTAATAAACTATTTATTTACTATGACATATGATTCAGCCACACCAATGTTTGTGTGGTACAATCCAGAAGAAAATGCGGGTGATTTTTCATGCGCACATTTTTTTACCGCTTTTATTATAGTAATATAAAGGTATCCAACCTTTCCTTCATTAGAGGTCTCAACATGGTATCCATTTGGTGAATAACTTTGAAGCTCAACAAGTTTCTTTGAAACTTACTATAATACAATGCATTATTAATAGTCAATATCGTTCCTCTAAGTAGTAATAAGGCCGCTCTTCCAGAGCCCTCAATTAATTTTGTACTACGAGATATTGTAGTAACATAAGCCTTTTTTATAACCAAATAAGGAAAAAAATATTTTCTCTAATATTGTGTGAGTTGTAGCACTATCCAAAAGGCATAAATCTTCATTACTTATCTTGGATTTAATTGAAGACTGGAAAATTTTATTTTCTTCATAAAAAAAAGTACACCACGAGAAATACAAAAAAACTAACAACAACATAAGACAACTTAAATACTACTTGAAAATAAAAATAACTTTAGAACGAGACAAAAGAAAACACTGAAAATAAAAATAACAATATAATTTCATTCCTCAGTAAGATAATCAAACTTTAGTTTTGATCTCCAAAGAAGTCTTCAACTTCCAAATGAGTAACATCATCAAGGCGTTCAAAATTATCATCATTCAAAGAAAGATTTATCTCGGCATTATCATCATTTTTGTTTGAAGGCCCTGTCTCAAAATCATTTTTAAAAGTCAAGTGAGACTCCACTGGTGCATTAGCAGAAGATGCTCCAACATTATGTGTCTTTCTTTTGATAGAATTTTGATAAATCCTGACAAAATGTTGAGGTGCACAACATTTAATTTTTCAGTGACCTTTCATGATACAATGGTGGCAGTTACCGTTTTTGCCTCTTGAACGATTGTTTTGAGAACCCATATTGTTCTCTTGTTTTCCACGACCACCACAATAATGATTATTATATCGTCTTTTGCTAGTACCATTCCTACATACATACATATGGCCATGATAATTATTCTGTCTTTTTTCCAGACTTATCACGTCTCGCTACCATATTCGCTTTAGGAATCGGAGTTGACCCTGTGGGATGAGCTTCAAGATTTTTCATCCAAAGGTATTATGTTGCTCAGCCACCAAAAGGCATGAGATCAATTCAGAATACTTTTTAAAACCCCTTTCATGCTATTATTGTTGTAATACCATATTTGAGGCATGGAAAGTCGTAGGAGTCTTTTCTAACAAATCCTCTTCATTCTTAACATTCCCACATAATTTTAATTGGGAAGTTATTCGAAATACAACAGAGTTATACTCACTTATAGTCTTAAAATCTTGCAACCGTAAGTGCACCCACTCATATCGAGCCCTTGGCAATACCGTAACCTTAAGGTGATCATACCTTTCCTTCAGGCCAGTCCACAATTCAAGTGAATCTTTCACTGTCAAATATTCAACCTTCAAACTTTCATCTAAATAATGATGAAAGAAAATCATGACCTTCATTTTGTCCTGGCTTGATGCCTCATTATCCTGAGTAATAGTGTCACCAAGGCCTTTAGTGGCTAAGTGAATCTCAACATCGAGAACATATGATAGGTAAATCTTTCCAAAAATGTCAAGTACCAGAAACTCAAGCTTTGATAAATTCGACATAGTAAAAACTATCAAAGAAAATAAGTGAATTAGAAATAGTAAAAAAAAAATAAACGAAGATATTTTCAAAAATGGTCAATCTGATCATAATCCCGTAAAAATAATAACATCAATTGACCAGTTAATCATCATAAAAATACACGAATCAATTATGCCATAATAATAAAATATAAATATTAGTGTTTATATGAACTAACAAGATTACCTAGTCTAACTTGTACATGCATATAAAAAGTGGTAATAGTTTTTCAAAATAAACAAGAACGTATTTTTTTTTTTCGAAAGCCATTAGTCGTAAGGAAAGAATGCAAAGATTTGATAGAGAAAAACAGGAAGTCATTTGATAGACTATTAAAATAGTAGGAAAAAAATATTTCTAATCAATCTGACAATCATGTGAACTATTGGCATCAAACATGCAATAGATAATTGTATGTGTCCAGGTACAACTTAGTATTATGTTTATAAACTAAACACATTTAGGCATTAAGAATGCACTCAGTATAATTGTCATCTTTCCCTTTTACGAGACAATACATAATGCTAATTGAGTAAATATCTTGCAAGTGGAATTCAATCTCGAAGTTAGAGAATTCGTGTTGATAATGTATTAAGAAATGTAGTTCAAAGTAATATTACGAAATAAGAAGATAAGTAATAGAATAAGATAAGTAATAGAACAAGTGTATCCCATATCACATTTCATGCCTCTGTTTCTACTATTCTATAGAAGGTTATAAAATGATTGTCTTAAATATGACATTAATAATTGAGATCATGGGGAAAGATCACAGGGAGTGGTTATGAAAGTATGGAAGTTACCATCATAATAGTGATGAGTAGTGAAAGGTTATTTACATCATGGATGAATACACATTTAAAAATAGGTTTACAACATTCCTCTTTTTTTTGGTACTAAAGGTAGATATTATATATAACTAAACATGCGTACAGAGTAGCTGGTGCGTATATTGCACCATATTACAAACCAAGTTACTTGTAGTAGCACTAGGCATAGAGCCAAGTAAGTTAGGAGCAGTAGCAAATATTATATTACAAATACTAGGAGTAGATCTATCCCTGCTTAACCCTCCAATACAACTTGAAGTCAGACTATAGGGGTTCGTTCCATGTATTGTAGTTGTTTGATCTTGACCATCATCTACATTCTGTGGAATTGAGCGGAACCTTGGCAGTCCTAGCTTGTCATATTCCAAAATTTGTTCAACAAAAGGTGGTGGATGGTGCAAGACTTCTACTTCATTAGTTCCTTCCAAAAGACTTCCCAAACTTGTTAATTTGTCTGCTAATCTATTTTGTTCTCTGTATGCATGTGTAAGTTACGGATCATGGAGCATCCCTAGTAAGGGTGGGCGTAAATCGGGTAAAACCGATAACCCGAACCGTTAATTCTTTATTGGGTTATCGGTATTGGGTTAACGGTTCGGTAACGGGTTAAATTTTTTTTTATTGGGTTATCGGTTCGGGCTCGGTTTGCATTTTTGTTATTGGGTAAAAACCGATAACCCAATAAGAATGATGTAATTTACTAATTTACCCTTAAGTATATACTAGGATTATTTATTTTCCTAATTCCCTCTTTACTCTTCAGTCTTCAGTCGTTTGTCTCTCAGTTCTCATTCTTGTTTCCGTCGCAGCCCCCAAGAGTCAAGACGCAAGACTCACCACCAGTTCTCCTCCAGACATCAGTAGATACTGCACAGAAGTGGGAGCGTGCTTTTGTTAAGAAACAACAAAAGTTGGCAGTTTACACGTTCTGGCAGTTTGATTTCTTTGTTTTATATATTGCAAATTTTTTTAGTTATTTTATGTTATCGGGTAAACCGATAACCGAATCGATAACGATATATAACCGATTAACCGATAACCGATAACCAATATCTTATCGGTTTGGTTATCGGGTTATGATATTTGTAAACCGATAACCGATAGGCAAAACCGATAATATTCAAAACCGAACCGAACCGACCGATGCCCACCCCTAATCCCTAGTAGGTGCCTGCAATCATGTGATAGATTAGCAAACGTTAAGTTATCACTACATAGTATTATAATTACCTATTTGGCATCAATTTTCACTTGAATTGGTATTAGATTATGAAGCATAGCCAAAGTAATTCCCTATAACAATGCATATATCTCAGTTGTAATAATAGATTGTGATAGAATGTTGCCCGAAAAACCTATAATCCAGTCTCCATTATGATTTCGAATTACTCCACCAATGCCATTCTTTTTCTGAGATGATGAATGTGCTCCATCCGTGTTTAGTTTGTAAATATCAGGCTTGGGAGGTATCCATTTTAAAGGTGTTCTTACATGCCTTTGTATTTTATGATTAGAAGACGTAAGATAGCAAAATTTAGTAGCCTGCTGAGTAGCAAAGTTGACACTAACATGTTCGTAAAAGTGCTCATAAATATTTTTATTTCTAGTTGTCCAAATATTCCAAAGGCTTAAAGACACATAGGTGTGAGAATTAATATTATGAGGGAATTTTTTTTCTCTGTACCTTATTAATTTAGGAAGCCATTCATGTGGCATATTCATGTTAGTAAGGGTGTTGACATATCCTCCCATTCCTAATTCATTCTAATAGGTTATAGCATTTTCACACTTTAGAAAAATATGAGTCGTTGATTCTTCAGCCTTATAACAATATTGGCATTCTGGGTTTAAAATAGTGTTGAGATGATGAAGAAATTGAAATGTGGGTAGTCTATTATGATTTAAAAGCCAAATGGAATATCTAATTTTTGGATGTATTGGTAGCTTCCACATCCAACAGAATGTTGGTATTATATTTTGACTATTATTGGAAGTATCTTCTAGGGCTTTATACATAAAATTGACCGTAAATTTTCCATTGGGAGTTAATGCCCAGTAAATGCTATCATTCTTTTTACTATACCTAGAAATGTATTGATTTATTATAAGGTTTTGGATATCCTAAGGTAGTTCAAATGGTAAAAGATCCCATTTTCAACCCTCATTAAAAATTGTGTGAATGTTCATTTGTTGATGTTGGTAAGATAATGGTCCATTAATTAATGTACGAAGAGTTAATTCATTTTTAATCCTCGTGCCAAAAATTTATATTTTTACTTGTTCCAATTTTCCATTTTAATCCAATTTGGCAACTTGTCCAACCTTGTAATATACTGTGCCAAGTTGTGGAGAAGTATGAAGAAGGAGTCCGATGAATGTATTTATTAATTAACAGATTAGCCCAGAGTTATTGAGGAGAATGGAATACTCTTCATGCTAGACTTGCTAGTAAAGCATTATTCTTTTGTCTTAACTTTTGAATTCCCAGAGCTCCTATTTCTCGTGGTGTTGTTATTTTCTTCCAGTTTAGAAGATGCAATTTCTTTTGGTGGCGGTTGTTCCCCACAAAAAATTACATTGATATTGATCCATTTTCGCAAGTATGTTTGACGGGATTTGGATGTATTGCATTACATGATTTGGTAGATTATTTAGGGTAGATTTGATCAGAGTAACTCTTCCAGCCATTGTTAAGAAATTAATTTTCCATCCCGCTAATCTAGATTTAAAATTATCAAGTAAGAACTGAAAGTCGCTTTTTTTCCCCGTCTTTCCTGAAATATTGGGAAACCCAAATATTTACCAAAGCTAATACCTTCTTTGAGTTGAAAGCATGCCATAGCCAGATTCTTATCATCAGTTGAACAGTTCTTTGAGAATAATAATTTAGATTTGTCAAAATTAATTTTTGGCCTGAACAACTTGTAAAAAGATTTAAGACATCAATTATCGCATTACAACTCTTAGTGGTTAATTTTGAGAATAAGATAATATCATCTGCAAAGAATAAGTGTGAGAGTTTTAGTCCCTTCTTTGCAATATTGATTGGTTGCCATTGTAAATAATCAACTGATAGGTTTATGCATTTTGAAAACATCTCCATGCACATAAATAAGTATGGTGATAAAGGATCTCCCTGACGAATTCCTCTTGATGGAGTGAAGTAAGGTGTAGATGAGCCATTAATGAGTATTGAAGTTGAAGTCGTAGTAACACATGACATGATTAGCCTGATCATTTTTGTAGGTATGCCAAAAAAGACAAGTGTTTTCCTAACGAAAGACCATTCTAAACGATCAAAGGTCTTTTCTAGGTCTAGTTTCAGAAGCATATAAGCAGTCCTTCCTTTCATTTTTGTAAAATGATGTAGAGCTTCTTGAACTATTATAGCATTATCCGAAGCTTGTTTGCCTTGTTGAAAACTGGTCTGTGTGGGGCCTATTATTTTAGAGATAATAGGTTTAAGCCTATTGACAATAATTTTTGTTATAATTTTGTAAGTGGTATTACAAAGACTTATGGGTCTATATTGTTGAAGTGTTTGAGCATGCTTTACCTTAGGAATAAGACAAATATAAGCCTAATTTATAACCTGTTTGGCCAAGCTGCAAAAATCAGCTTATTTTGAGAAGTGCTTTTTTTTTAAAAAGTGCTTTTCTCAAAAGTACTTTTGGTGAGAAGTAGTTTGTGTGTGACTAATTAGTTTGAAAAGCACTTCTGAGCAGCAATTAGTGTTTGACCAAACTTTAAAAAATTGCTTCTAAGCGTATTTTTCTCAAAAGTGCTTCTCAAAAAAGTGTTTTTGGAGAGAAACTACCTTTTTCTGCTTCTCCTCAAAAGTACTTTTTTCCTTTCAAAAGCTTGGCCAAACACCACAATTTTTTACTAAAAGTGCTTTTAGCTAAAAAAAAAATGCACTTCTGGCGAAAAAAAAATTGGCCAAATTTCTCTCGTTTTCACACTCTTACCCTCGAGCCTTCCTTTCAGTGGAGACCCCACTAACCTCCCTCCCCTTCCTTTATTAATTTCTCCTTTTTCTGTTTTAGAGCCCTTCCGATCATAGCCTTATATATTCAACCTTTTTCTCTCTATCTTTCCTTTCTCTCTTCCCTTTCATTCTAAACCCTAATCCACAGAGCTTACAAAGAAAGAGATAATGCAGAAAATATGTATGTCGATTCAAGACTCTCAAATCTCTGCACTTTAAAACTAACATGTTTTTTTTTTGTTGTTGTTTCCTGATCTTGTGTGAGAACAACCTTGTGGTCCAGGAATGAGTGGCAAATGACAAGTTTGATAAGTTGACTCCTAATTTTGTAGATCATCGTCAGATCTTTCAATATTATAAGGATTTATACTTTAGTTATTTGGTTTTCCTCTTTTGTTCACTTTTCATATTCCTTTCTTGAGCAATCTCTTTTAAGAATCTCATCTCTTTTTTCTTTCTCCAAACTTTTCAACCATCACTCTCTCTTTCTTTTTTTTGTTCCTAATAGGAGCCATGGATTCTGGGAATAGTGGCAGTGTACAATCTTCAAGTGGCGGTGATGAAGAGTATGATTCACATGGGGGCTCAATCTCAACTTTCTTGAATTCTTCAGCCCATTTTGGTTCAATCTCATCAAATCCACTCCCACAATTTCTTTCTCACCAACACACTCTCTTTGACTCACAAAATTTCAACTCCAATTTCCAAGATTCAGCAAATTCTCTTTACAACAATGATCTTATCTGGCCTAAATCCTTGGGATCCGATAACAATTTTAACAACTTTGGAAACTTAAATTCCTCATCATCAAGTGCTACTAATCATGCTATTCTGCTTACTAATACTCAAGGTCCATCCTATGATTCAATACCAATAAAATCAACCATTGATCATCAGCCTAATGTGGGGAAAAATCCTAAGAAACGAAGCAGGGCATCGAGGCGGGCGCCAACAACTGTTCTAATAACTGACACTACAAATTTTCGACAAATGGTTCAAGAATTCACAGGGATCCCAACAACTCCGTTTACTGGTTCAGCCTACACTCGCCGCCTTGATCTTTTCTCAACTGCTACCTCAGTCATAAGATCAGGCCATTTGGATAATTTGGGACATCTTTTTACTTTAAGGCCGTCCACACAAAAGGTTCAAGATTCTCCAATATTTATGCCACCATCTGGTGCAATAAATAATAGCATGGTTGCTATAACAAATGCTTCCACTTCTGATATTGGAATTTCAAAACAAGCACAGAATAAGTTGTTCAACATGCAGAATGATGAGATTCAGTCATTTTCTACATCAGAATTCCATTCTGAGAAGGGTTTTGAAAATTATGTGTGCACAGCAGGTGAAGGAACAGTAGGTTCATGGACTTGCCCTTCTGGCTGACTTGTTAGGCGACTTGGCTCACCCTAATACTATATTTTTTTAAAACTTAGATTAGTATTGGCATGGTGACATTGTATGTGGCAAAATAACATTGATGAATTCGTTCATCTAGGTCATGAGTGTAATTTCATTAATTAGTAAGTATGATTTTAGTTTGTTTAATTATATGTAGCTTATTATATACTCGTGGATATGACATAAATTGTATTAATACTTCTTTATGATATGATTAAAAATTGGAAGAATGGTTACAGAATTTTTAAGTTCAATTTATCATCTTCTTAGTTTTTGCTGTCATCACTGAGTTATCCCTATTAATATGTTATTGTGAAAATTCATTTATTGTAAAAAAATCATACTTGAGAACTGGAGTCGGCGACCAAAATTTTTTTTTGGGTAGATAAGTTTTTTATTACAAATGGATGTATTTACAAAAAAAAACAAAAAACAAAAAAAAACACTAGAGCTAGACATAGGTCCAGCTCCAGGAGCTGCTCAATCAACAATGCACCTCAGTCTAATAGTACAAATTTAGCATCTAATTAAGGATAAAAACTAAGTTCTTCCTGCTAATTTCGGCATCCCTGTTACCGACTGGGATTACATTGCTTCTTTTGAAAGATCTTTTAGTTCCTTTTCCTGCCATATGTAGCAATGAATATTTATTATTTACACATGCATCTATAGTGTTACGTAAGTAGGTGTTATTTCTTTCAAGTCATCTTCCAGATTTTAATTCTTTGTCACAGTGGTCAATGAGGAAAGTTCCCATAAGATTAAAAAGGAAAGAAAAGAACCAAAAGAGAAAAAAAAGAAAAAAAAAACTGTTTCATACATGAGCTGATTTTACATGCGCCGTGATCGTGAGTTTTGCTAATTGCTACTCCGTCCAGGTTATGTGAACTAATATTTTGTTTTTGCCCATTTAAAAAAGTATGACATCTTTCTAAATTTGGAAACAATTACCACAAATGTCAAAAAAATTTATTTTTCTTAAACTTCGTGTCTTGTCAAATAAGTTCACTTAGATTAAAACAGAGGGAGGGAGTATATTTTCTCGCATTACATTACATCAAAATGATATGTCGAATTAACCCTCTAAGTCCGTCTTCTATAGAATAGATTTGGCTACTATTTTTCAAAAAAAATATTGAAAACTTTGTTTGTTTAGGTAGCTTGATCAGTTTTTGAAAAAAATATTTGAAGAAAAAAATTTCACGTTTCAAATATTGATTTGGGGCAGTTTTTGGGTGAAATTCTTTTTTTTCACTCACAAAACTTCAGCTTCTATTCAAATAAAATATATGTCCAAACACAATTTCAACTTTCAAAATTATTTTCTAACAAAATTTCAATTTCAATTTTTTTTTTCAATTTTCAACCAAATTTATATCCAAACATAGCTTAATAATCAGTGTGCTCCCACCAAAACATAATAGAGTAGGATTTACTTTAGCCCTTTGATTTTGAATTTTAAAGACAAACCACATCAACATTGAAAAATCCAAAAAAGTGAAAAACTAAGTGGGCTTTTGGATATAAGATTTGTGAAATTCCGGGGAAAAAAATTATTTGAAGTTGAAAATGGTATTTAAAAATTGAAGTTGTGTTTGGACATGAATACAAGTTAGAGTTATTTTTGAACTTTTGTGAGTGATTTGGAGTGAAAATTATGAGAAAAAGTTTTTTGGAGTTTTTTAAAATTCCGAAAAATTCTGGATTTAGAATTTTTATGATCAAACATTGATTCTTAAAAAAAAGGAAAAAAAACGAAAAAAGTGAATGTTTTATTGTCAAACAGGCCCTAAATAACTTCAACATAGAATTTTACAAAAGGTTAGAAAGAAAAGCAAGTAAAAAAGAGCAGCGAAAGAATGGGCCAAGGGGTATGGTACTAGATCAAAGTAGATATTGGACAAAGTGAGAGTTCAAAATTGAGAGTATATCGTAATTTCCGTTCAAAATACCAATGATAGTGAAATCTTGGGGTATGGCAATATGAGAGGGGGCAAAGAGCAAAGGTTAAAAGAAATAAAGAGTTTCTCGGAGATTTTTAGAACCTTTTGAAAGGATGGAGTGACATGTACAACCTTTATGGAATCCTGGTGGCCCCTTACACAGTATAATCTGGTTCTTACCAATGATGATTGCTTCTTCAAGCTACCACAGTTTCAATTTATTTGAACATATTTTCTTTTTGGTCTATTTTAAAAAGAATAATCTTTTTTTAAATTTAAAAATAATTTAGTTTAAACTTTCAATTTTATTATAATTAGAAATTTTTATAATCACATAAATATTCAGAATTTTTTTTAACTTGTTTAGGACCACAAATTTTAAAAATCTTCATTTTTCCTTAAACTTCATGTCCAGTCAAATAGGTTCACACAGCGGAGGACATATCTATTTCTATCAATCCAACCATCTCGTTCTCTCAACTTGTCTTCACTCGCCCAATTCTTTTTTTTTATCCTATGTTCAGTACCTGTGATAAACTCGATTAATCTATATCCACACCGCACGCGTAAAACTCATGTAAGTGGAAGCCTCTCTTGCTCAGTTCCCAGTCACATTGTGAGAGGAACTTCTGATCCCTCAATGTTTCTTCAACTTTAAGTTACACGTCAATACTGTAAAAAATTATTTTTATAATTAACTTATTATCTCCTAAACGATCCTAAAGTCACTTTTCTTTCATTTGTAACAACAAGATCACTGAATTGTGCCTATTGCATTCAGAAGGTCACTCAACTAGATTTTCCAAATTTTAGATTGTCAAATTCCTACATGAGTTTCACTGAATTGTGCCTATTGCATTCAGAAAGTTTAAAAAAATAAAAAAGATAAATATTTATAATTTAAAGGGTAAAATAGGTATTTGTCAATCTAAAATTTGAAAAATCTAGTTGAGTGACCTTTTGAGTGCCGTAGGCATAGTTCAGTAACCTTGTTATTACAAAAAAAGAAGTGAATTTCGAATATAATTTGGGATAATTAAGTGACCATTTGAATAATGAACTCTAAGTTCAAACTATATTAGTAGTATAAACAATATTTAAACTCTTGTGTAAATTCTTCTTCTAAACTGCATGAAGGATGACCAAGCTCCACATCTTATCCACGTCATCCGTCCTTTCCTTCCTACTCCTGTTACATCTACTTTTACTTTTGAAATTTAAAAAAATATAAAAAAAACAATAGCATAGGCATGATTAGTTTCTTGAAAGGGCAATAGTAATAATGAAAAAGTTTTAAACAAGTCTTTTCACGTATATGTTTGGTCATAAATTATGCATGATTGATTTATATATAATAAAAAAATTGTCAGATCATAGCCACTTTCCTACCCTAGTCCGTGATTATGGGAACGAGAGATCATGAATGCACCAAGTTTATCTCTAAAGAAAAAGAATTAATTTACTATGCAAAGCCACTTTCTTAATTTAAGGGTATTTTTAATAATTGCACAAAAACTTATACAAATGTGGAATCGCCTAACCTTCTTTTGTCCTATATATGCATCTCTTATGTTGATTAGTACTTTTTCTAATGCACCTGTATTAATTAATAAGCATTTCATTCAACTTCAGTTATGCATTATTCGAATAGAAAGAAGTGTGAATTGAAAATGAAGAGAAATAAAATGGAGGGAAAATAAAAATTTGAAGAAGTGAACTTTTGTTTTGCACTTTGTCCCTCATTGGTGAGGGACAATCACATTTGTGTGCTTATATATAGATTCACTTCTTAAAGCTCTTAAAAGGAGTTGAAGAGAATGAACCCTCGCGTCGTCGTCGCTCGCTCGGCTTCAGCTTCGGTTTCGGCTTCGGCTTCGACTTCGACTTCGGCTTTGGATTGCCACTGTTGCAGGAAGGTTTATTCCGTTTTATCCTGGAAGGATTTAATCCATTACCTTGGCAACGTGTGAGGGAGTTAAAATTCCTTAAGGACGCACAAGAAAATTGTGGACTCGGAATATTTCTGATTCTTTACTATTTTATACATTTCTTTATTCTTCTAACAGTTTTCTGATTTTTGTTTTAACACAGTAACGCTCGCAAGCTTAAGGAATTTTATTACTAACGTTTCTGTGTTGATTATTAAACTGTTTTCTATATACTTTGTTGGAGACTAAAGCCTTGTTGTTTTCTACTCCAATAATTGTTTCTGTCCGGTTTAAAGTACATAAAAACTTTGCCGGAATAATAAACGTACGGATTTGAAGTATATATAAACTTCACCACTGTTACGTGTTCTATGTTTGGTTTGGTATTCAGTTTGAAGATATCAAAACTTCACTGATTTAACAAGTTCTGTATTGTTTTCAACTTTACAGAAATATGACGAATGAAAACCAAACTAATGGAAGTATTGCGGGAACGGGTGCTACTGTTACGAGTGTTGCTGCCTCGTCAAGCCGTTCTACTCCTGCTCATGCTATGGCACCGGCAGAAAAACCCAAAAAGTTTTCCGGTATTGACTTCAAACGCTGGCAAATAAAGATGCTCTTCTATCTTACTATGTTGAGTTTGCAACGTTTCATCAAGGAGGATCCTCCGGTCATGGCTGAGAATACTCCGGATGATGAATGACTTGTTGTAACTGAAGCATGGAAACATTCTGATTTCTTGTGCAAAAACTACATATTGAGTTGTTTGGAAGATGACTTGTACAATGTCTATAGTGTCATGGAAACTTCAAAAGCGTTATGGAATGCACTTGAGAAGAAGTACAAAACTGAGGATGCCGGACTTAAGAAGTTCGTGGCTGCAAGGTTTTTGGATTTCAAGATGATTGATACTAGGTCAGTCATAACCCAAGTCCAAGAATTACAAGTCATTGTGCATGACCTCCTTGCTGAAGGTATGACCCGAGTCAATAATTTTATTAATAAGATTTATCTTATTACTAATTATGAGTTTGTTATTGAAGGTATGGTCATATATGAGGCCTTTCAAGTCGCTGCTTTCATTGAGAAATTACCTCCGTTGTGGAAGGATTTTAAGAACTATCTTAAACACAAGCGGAAGGAAATGACACTAGAAGACTTGATTGTTCATCTGAGGATAGAAGAAGACAACAAAAATGTTAAAAAGAAGTCATGTGGAAACTCAACAATTGTGGGGGCAAACATTGTTGAGGAGGCACCACAAAATAAGAAAAGGAAGAAGGCTTCTGGACCAAAGAATTACCCAAGCAAGAAGAAGTTCAAGGGTAATTGCCACAATTGTGGAAAAACTGGGCATAAGGCAGTGGATTGTCGTGCACCAAAGACTGATAAGAAGAAAAAGAATCAAGCCAACATGGTTGAAGATGAAATGGAAGACTTGCGTGCCATGTTGTCTGAATGCAACTTGGTAGGAAATCTGAAAGAATGGTGGATAGATTCTGGAGCCACTCGCCATGTGTGTGCTAACAAGGAGTTATTTTCTTCTTATACCCCCGCAGGTCCCGACGAGACAATCTTCATGGGAATTTCATCTACGACAAAAATTGAAGGAGTTGACAAGATTGCGTTGAAGACGACGTCGGGAAAAATAGTGACTCTAAACCAAGTCCTCCATGTTCCAGAAATTCGCAAGAATCTTGTGTCTACCTCACTTCTTGTCAAAAATGGATTCAAATGTATTTTTGTTTCTAATAGTGTTGTACTTAGTAAGAACGATGTATATGTAGGAAAATGTTACCTAAATGAGGGCCTTTTTAAGCTAAATGTAATAGCAGTTCCTATCAATAAAGTGAATGTTTCTTCTTACTTACTTGAGTCAAACACTTTATGGCATTCGCGTTTAGGTCACGTAAACTTCAAAACATTGCGGAAGATGATAAATCTAGAAGTATTGCCAAAAAATGATTGCATTAATTCCAAATGTCAAATATGTGTGGAATCAAAGTATGCTAAGCATCCTTATTAGTCCGTTGAAAGGAATACAAGTCCTTTAGACTTAATTCACACAGATATTTGCGACATGAAGTCAACACCATCTCGCGGTGGGAAAAAGTATTTTATTACTTTTATTGACGATAGCACGAGATACTGTTATGTTTATTTACTTAATAGTAAAGATGAGGCAATTGATGCTTTCAAGCAATACAAGAGTGAAGTTGAAACGCAACTAAACAAAAAGATCAAAATGATAAGAAGTGATAGGGGTGACAAATATGAATCTCCTTTTGAAGAAATTTGTTTGGAAAATGGCATTATTCACCAAACAACTGCCTCTTACTCTCCACAATCTAATGGAATTGCGGAGAGGAAGAATCGAACGTTGAAGGAGATGATGAATGCATTGCTAATAAGTTCTGGCTTACCACAGAACTTGTGGGGGGAAGCTATACTTACAGCTAACCGAATAATCAACCGTGTACCTCATAGTAAAACACAGTCCATTCCTTATGAGAAGTAGAAAGGAAGAAAGCCTAGCTTGAAATACTTCAAAGTGTGGGGGTGTTTAGCTAAGGTACAAGTACCTAAACCTAAAAGGGTTAAGATAGGTCCAAAAACGGTTAATTGTGTGTTTATTGGATATGTAACCAATAGCAAGACATATCGTTTTCTGGTTCATAAATCAGAAATTCCTGAGATTCACATTAATACGATAATAGAATCAAATAATGCTGAATTCTTTGAAACTATTTATCCATATAAAAAGGAAAGTGAAGTGATCTGCCAAAAGTCAAAACGATCTCGGGAGGAAACAACAGATGGTATGCCTAATGAGCAAAATCCGAGAAGAAGTAAGCGTCAAAGGACATCTACTTCATTCGGTCCAAATTTTCTGACTTTCTTGTTAGAAAATGAGCCTCGTACCTTCAAGGAAGCAATGTCTTCCTCAGAGGCACAATATTGGAAAGAAACTGTCAATAGTGAAATAGAGTCCATATTGAGCAGCCATACTTGGGAATTGGTTGATCTTCCTCCGGGTAACAAAACGTTGGGTTCTAAATGGATTTTCAAGAAGAAAATGAAAGACGATGGTACTATTAACAAATACAAGGCAAGACTTGTTGTCAAAGGATTTAGACAACGAGAAAGTCTTGACTATTTTGACACTTACTCGCCGGTAACAAGAATTACATCTATTCGGATGCTAATAGCATTAGCATATGTATGGTCTTCAAATCCATCAAATGGATGTAAAAACAGCCTTCTTAAATGGTGATCTTGAGGAAGAAATTTACGTGAACCAACCTGAAGGGTTTGTGGTTCCGGGAAAAGAAACGAAGGTGTGTAGACTTGTTAAGTCTCTTTATGGACTAAAACAAGCACCCAAATAATGGCATGCGAAATTTGACCAAACAATGTTGTCAAATGGTTTTAAGATTAATGAATGTGATAAATGCGTTTACATTAAGAACGTTCAAAATCATGTAGTCATTGTTTGTTTATATGTTGAAGATACTAATAATGAGCAAAGACATTGCCGACATTCAAGCTACTAAGCGTATACTTGCTAGTAAGTTTGATATGAAAGACTTAGGAGTTGCCGATGTAATTCTAGGAATTAAAATCCAGAGGACTCCTCAAGGTCTAGCTTTGTCTCAATCACATTATGTGAAAATGGTACTTGAAAAATTCAAACACTTAGGAATTTATAAGTGCAAGGACTCCAATTGACTTAAACCATCATCTTATGAAGAATAAAGGCGAAAGTACGTCTCAATTGGAGTATGCTCGAGTGTTGGAAAGTCTAATGTACATCATGAACTGTACACGACCCGATATAGCTTGTACAATAAGTAAACTTAGTCGATTCACAAGTAATCCCAACAAGCATCACTGGATGGCTATGAAATGAGTTCTGGGATATTTGGAGTATACCCAAGACTACGATTTGCACTACAATAAATATCCTGCGGTTATTGAAGGATATAGTGATGCTAATTGGATAACCGGCTCATCAGAAACAAAGTCCACAAGTGGATATGTGTTTACTGTTGGTGGAGGAGAAGTATCTTGGAAGTCTTCCAAACAGACATATATCGCTCGCTCTATAATGGAATCAGAGTTTATAGCATTAGATAAAGCCGGTGAAGAAGCTGAATGGCTTCGGAATTTTTTAGAAGACATTCCGTTCTGGCCAAAACCTTTGGCTCCTATTTGCATACATTGCGATAGTGAGGCTGCAATAGGACGGGCAGGGAGCGTTATGTATAACGGAAAGTCTCGTCATATACGACGAAGACATAATACCGTTAGACAACTACTTTCTAGTGGAATTATCACTATTGATTATGTAAGATCAAAGGATAATGTTGCGGATCCACTTACAAAAGGCTTAACTAGAGAGGGAGTTGAGAAAACATCTAAGGGAATGGGACTATGGTCGAGGACAAGTCAACATGGTGGTAACTCTACCTAGAATTTTGGTTGTTCCGAGATCTAGGTTCAAGGAGCTCAAACAAAGTTATGATTGACCGGTTCAACATTGTCAAAATAAAAACTTTGGTCCATTTTCGTGATGAAGACAATGTTCAGTAACAAGGATAGAACTTTACACGTTCTTTAATGATTACCTAAGTTTGATGAGGTATTTATCAAATAGTGTCAATCTAAAGGATTACACGTTTAGGAATCACCTATGTAAGTGTGAAGTGGAAGCCGCTTCAATGAGAATTCTGTAAGGCCAATTCTCTACGCACTTATGAAACCAGGCGGTGTTCATGGCTAAAACGAACACAACAATGAGAACCAAAAAACGGTTTCAGGGTTGGTTGTGTGTCATATGGTTGTCTAGGTATACACTAAAGTTCGACGGTTCAAAGATATCAAATCTACCGATTGACCGAGTATATCCGACATATGTTCACTACGGAAAGTTCAAAGGGAAACCTACTTATCCAGATGCAATTAATCCTTACTTGCAAAATCACATAGCTTTCATCTATGATCTTTCTTGATACAGCCATTCCCATTCATGTGGGGGATTATTGGACTTTAAGCCATTGGGCTTTAAAGTAGAAGAAGTGTGAATTGGAAATGGAGGGAAAATGAAAATTTGAAGAAGTGAACTTTTGTCTTGCACTTTGTCCCTCATTGGTGAGGGACAATCACATTTGTGTGCTTATATATAGATTCACTTCTTAAAGCTCTTAAAAGGAGTTGAAGAGAATGAACCCTCGTGTCGTCGTCGTCGCTCGCTCGGTTCGGCTTCGTATTTGGATTTGGATTTGGATTTGTCAAAAGATCGATCGATAAGATTATTTTTGGACAAAATTTATTTAATTATTTAATAATTAATTAAATGCCAAATCACTGCTGAAAGTTCAGAGGGCCTCGCTGGCCGCGGTTCTGCCGCGACCGCGGTAGAATCGCGACAGTCAGATTCAGAGAGCCTCTCTGGCCGCGGTAGAACCGCGGCAGACCGCGTATTTTCTGAAAAGGCACTTTTCCAGACACCTCTTCTGATATTTGCCTATAAATTCTGAGGCAAGGCTGCATCTTCAAGACTCGAAAAAACACTCTAGAACTTCTTTCTTTCTGAATATACTGCATCCTAATTCGCAGTCTCCCTCTCTCAAATTCGTAAGTGTGATTTTTCTCCGTTCTTTGAGTTCGTTGGTATCCTGCAGTTTGTATTGCCACTGTTGCAGGAAGGTTTATTCCGTTTTATCCTGGGAGGATTTAATCCATTACCTTGGCAACGTGTGATGGGGTTAAAATTCCTTAAGAACGATCAAGAAAATTGTGGACTCGGAACATTTCTGATTCTTTACTATTTTATACATTTCTTTATTCTTCTAACAGTTTTTTGATTTTTATTTTAACACAGTAACGCTCACATGTATTACTTTGTTGTTTTATTAATATAGTTTAAAATATATATGCTAGCTGGCTAAACATAAGCAAACTTAAATTGATCTAATTTAGAGTACCTAACTTTGTGGTCATCGATACAAATGGTAGACCACAGTGCTTAGGTGCTAACGAACAAACTTGGAATCATTTGACAATTTGCAAGCCAAAGTGAAACATCATTGTGGCATGTGAGCCCAAAAGTTTGTCAAAATAATACTCCCTCCTTGTTACTACTTCAGCTAAATTAAGATGGAAGGAGTATATAAACATGTGAGAAATAGAGTTTTAGAGCAAAACCAAATGGAGCAAAGACCCAAAAATATCTGAAGTTTTTCTTTTAAGTAGAAGTATTCAGAGATTTCTTATTCTTTTCTCAATTTAATCAATGTACGAGAAGCGAGTAGCATTGTAGTGTAACAGTAACAGCATATTGAACATTTAGCACAAATATATTCTAGTAACGCCCAATACAAATGATACGAAGACTAGCCTTTACTGTGACCAGAAGTCATCAATTCTCTCATTTGCTATTCTTTCTCAATATATCATATAATGGTGTTTGAAAAACCGAAGTTTAAGAAAAATGTTATAAAATAATAATAAAAGAAGAAGAAGAGTATTGCAGATCAGACTAAAGTAGAGAGAGAATTTTTATTAATTTTGGGATGAATTACAATGGAATAGATCCTCTATTTATAGGGGGAAAATAACTTAGCCATCAAGTAACAAGTCCTAAAATCTCTCTAATATAGACATTTACCTTAAATACAATTCTATTTATAACACTCCCTCTTGAATGTCTATTCAACAGATAATGCGTCTCGTTAAAACCTTAACTAAAATAAAACCCAATGGAAAAAAAATTCTAGAGAAGGAAAAAGAGTACACATATTTAGAAATACGCTTTTTGGTTGTCTCGTTAAAAACCTTGCAAGGAAAACCCAGTGAGACAAAATCTTGTAGAGGAAAAAGAGTACAACGCGTATTAACTTCCCATAATGAGAGCATCTATTAACAGCTTTAAGCCTTTGCATTCCAATCTTGTGAACCATCTTCAGAAAATCATTGGTAGAGATTCGACAAATAAATCAGCCATATTAACTTGAATGAATTTGTTTCACCTTGAAATCACTATCCATGATAGATGTATTGTCTTCATATAATCTTGTTGGAATCATCATTTCAATATCTTCACATAAAGGTGAAAACTATTGCTATTATATTATCATGCTTATAGTTATAGCAAGATGCATTTGTGCACAAATTGCACTGAGGAAGTGGTACTTCAAGATCAAGAATAGTATATGCTTCAAGCAATTTAAATCCTCCAGGGATTATCATATAAGTATGGCCAAATAAGCCATATAAATAGACTTTAGATGCATATTAAGTTTTTATGTCATTCCAGCCATATAAGATATCGAAAATTTATTGCATATATCATTGACTTTATACGTTCAAGTGTTTGAACTGCAAGTCCAAAACTACAAGTCTTTCATATGAAACTAATTTTACTTGAATTATTTCTCTTCCATTTGGCTAATATTTTTATGTTTGTATTAGACAGACTTAAGATCCTCATCTATACTTAGCGCTATCATAGATGTCATCGACGAACGTTTTATATCGGTTCCAGTTTTTTTTTCCATAAAGATATGATATAGAGATCTCTTCATTCATATTTTTAGGTACTTGAATCTCTCTTGAGATTTTATGAAGTTTTATGTCATGCGATCTTCTAGATCACTTGCGTCCTTTATATCGTTTTGACCATTTTCTCATATTCTTTATAAAGAAGTTTATTTGAAACCGATCTGTCTATACGCTTTAAATGTACCATAGACTTTGTCCTTCTATGACTTATTCTAATAGGAGCATTTTTAGTGAGAATTGTCACGACCCGAATTTTTCACCCTCAGGAGTCGTGATGGCACCTACTAGTAAAAGCTAGGCAAGCCAATCATTCCAAATATTTTACTTTTTCCATTTTTCAATCCTTTAACAATTGTGAATTGATATTTTATATAAACATCGGAATTAAATAAGCGGAAGAACAAAATGTAACAATTTAAATATTACCGATACAAATCCTTAAACATAAATTACCCAAAACAGTATCACAATTTCACACACAGTCTATGAGTACTACAAATAAGGGTCCGAAAGATAAATACAAGCTGTTTTAGAAGTACATAAAAGAAACAATATAAAAAGATAGAAAGAGATGCCAGGGCCTGCGAATGCCTGCAGGACTACCTGGGGTCGCCTGAATGGACTGAAAGCAGCAACCTCACTGCGGTCCAAAAGCTGTAGCACCGGGATCTGCACACAATGCAGAGTGTAGTGATAATAGGCTAGATTCATGTAATTTGGCAACTGTTTATGCCCCAGCTTGACTATGTTTCACTGTTATAGGATAGTTAAATGATGATAAATTGGCTCTAATTCTGAAGTTCATGTTTTGCAGGAGCGAGTTGAGTGTATGAGGACTTAGAACTATGTTTGGAGCTAAATTGAAGCAAGGGAAGCCCCTCGAAGTTGAGTATGTTGAAAGAAAAGAGAAAGGAAGGCTGATATGATGACCCAGACTAGCGCGCCCACTAGCTCATCCACTAGCGCAACCGCGCTAGCCCAGGAGTTCGATACAGAATGTTATGCCATATGCGCGGTTAGTAGAACGCCCATTAGCACAACCGCGCTGGTCCAGTTCGGAAAAATAGAATTCAGGGGTAAACTTGGAAGTTCGGGGGTAATTCCCCTTAACCTATAAAAGGTCCAGCTCGCCCAAAGGAAGATTATCAAGGTTTTTATAGCTTAGTTGAAGGCAAGGAGAAGCAAGAGGCAAGGAGGATAATTCAACATCGAGTTCTTCCTTTCTTCCTTTTGTATTTTACCATTTGTGATGAATTTGGCTTTTGTTATAATGAACACTAGTATGAGTAGCTAATATTTAGTCTAAGGTTTTGATGGAACCTATTGAAGGATAAACTTCTTGTTATGTTAATATAGTTTGCCCGGTTTAATCTCTATTTGTTCAACTAAGTTCTTGTTGTAGTTAATTGATAGGATCCTAAATTAGCTGTACCTATTTAGTATGTATTACTCGGGAGAGAGTGCATATTTAGATAATTGTTGAACAACACCACTCCTAGAGTATATGGGGGATCAATAACCGTGGGTTTAAAGGCGGGATTAGGGATAACGAAGCCTTGGGTGCGATCTAAAGTGAGCTGTATTAAAAGCCAGCTAGCGTAACTTGGAAGAGTGCGTTTAGTAAATTGTCGTGATTACTCGGGATAGTTTTACGGTAATAAGAGTGCTCATGATCGATAGAGATGATTAGGAAAATTTATGTGAAACATAACAGGAAGGGATTCCATTAATAGGGAAAATCACAACCTTAGATCCTTTTCTTAATTATTTACAACTTAATCATAGTTAGTCTTTAGTTACTTAATTGCAGTCAGTTATAGTTAGTAGAAATATCTTCAATTGTTATTCAAAACGCTTGGGAAGTTGATTCCATAGAATTTAGTAAGTCTAACAAGAGTAATTGATAGGTTAATTCCTTGTGGGTTCGACTCCGGGCTAAATACTCAGACTATATTTGCAACGTCCGCATGTCCTTTTTTATAAGGCATAGTTGGACGTGATCAAATTTTGGCACCGTTGCTAGGGAATTAACGATGTTATCAAGTACAATTGAAAGAAGTACAAAAATTCTTAGTGTAGTCAGTTTTCTCTATATCCAAACTATACATTGAAATTTTAACGTTTGTTGACTTGGTTGTACAGGTGCATGCCTAGAAACTCATTGAGAACTGGTGAAGTATTATCTGATCCCAAGAAAGTTTTCAAGGCCTTAAATCAGGCCAACCGGAAAAACAAACAACAAGAAACAACTGAACAATTCGAACTAGACATGGGGGATCACGTAGTAGACCCAGCTGCGCCATTAGTGCCAGTGGCACCTCTTGTGCCAGAGGCTGCGCTATATGACTGGGCACAACCCATAACATAAAACTTGGCCACAAAGATTTTAGTCCCGCAGATACAGGCTGAATCGTTTCAAATCACGAACAACATGCTGCACTTGTTGCAAAATAAGAGACTATTTTTGGGGTCACAAATCGAAGATCCTCAACAGCACTTAAAGAATTTCCTGTCAATCTACAAAACTCAAAGGCAGCCCAACATAACTCAGGAAGCAATAAAGCTATTGTTATTTCCATTCTCAGTGACAGGAGCTGCCCAGAGTTGGCTAAACTCGCTCCCCATTAATTCTATAACAACTTAGGAGGAGTTAGTCAAGCAATTTGTGAATAAGTTTCATCCACCCAACAAGACTGCTCAAGAAATTGATGAAATTTTGAGTTTCAAACAGAGACCAATGGAGACATTGCAAGAAACATGAGAACGATTCAAAGGGATGTTGGTTATATGTCCGCACCACGCTATTCCAGATCAGATGTTGGGGCAGCGATTTTACATGGGTTTGGCAGATGGCGTAAAGGGTAATGTTGATGCTTAAGCTTGTGGAGCATTTTTGAGCAAAACATAGAGAGAAAGCCAGAGTCTGCTTGACAAGATGGCACAGAATTCGGGGTGGACAACTAGGAATGCCCCTATCACTCCAGTGGTTCACTCAGTGCCCTTAGATCTATCCAACACTCTTGCTGAAAACATGGCCACATTAATGACACAGAGAGTATACTCACCAAAAAGGTGGAAGAGTCAGGGCAGAAGCAGCATGTACACATTGTGGATACTACCAATGGGGGCTTATGCACATCTTGCATTAGTCAGCCAATTGGTAACCAGTGGAATGCAGAAAGTATTCATCATCACTACCCTGAGGACATGAATTATATATCTAATTATGGAGGCCAAGGACAGGGTGATCAAAATTGGGGCCAACAAAATCAGCCATACATGCCAGTCCAGCCACAACTCAACAATTGAAACATGGGAGGTATGAGACCTCACAATAATATGGCGCCTTACCAAAGGCCACATGGATATAATAATCAAAATCAGCAGCAGGGTTATCATCCTCCTTAGCAGCAGCATGGTGGAAGACAGGAAGATGGATTTTCTAGACTCGAGGCAATGATGCAGCAGGTTATTAGGTCAAATGCAAAAATGAGTGAAAGAGTAGATGCACATGAGTCAGCCATTAAGAATATTGAAGTGCAGATGGGCCAAAATTCAATGTCCTTGAATAATCGTCCTCTTGGGACATTGCCTGCAGGCATGCAGGTAAATCTAAAAGATCAAGGACCGAAGCAGCTGATAGTAGTGAGTCTACGTAATGGCATAGACTTAGACTTGGAGCAAAACAGGGCTCGAGAAAGCAGACAAGCTGAGATACTTGTACCAGTGCCCATTGAGCTAGATGAGTCAACGAAACTGACAGAGGTGACAATACAACCTGCCTGGGAAGAACAAACACCCAGATTGAGGCTGAGAAAGAAGCTGACACATCCCAGGAACCGGTAGTTGAGGTGGTAGTTGACAAAGAAAATACCCACATAATTGGGAAGAAGAGACCCCTCGCACCATTCCCACAGAGGCTATCCAAGTACCAAAAAGAGGAACAATACAAGAAATTCTCGGAGATGCTGAAACAAATCCAGGTAAATATTCCATTGATTGATGCTTTGAAGGAGATGCCTGGTTATGCAAAAATGATGAAGGACTTGATGTCGGGAAAATTTGATTTCCAAGAATTGGCCACAGTGACTCTTACTCATACTTGTAGTGCGGTGGTGACTAGACCAATTGCTGAGAAGCTGTCTGACCCAGGGAGGTTCACGATTCCATGCACTATTGGTAACTTTGCTTTCGCCAAAGCACTTTATGATTTGGGGGCTAGCATAAATCTTATGCCCCTGGCGATTTATAAGAGGTTGGGGATTGGAAGAGCCAGACCCACTTCTATGTTGTTGCAGCTAGCTGACAGGACCTTGAAAAGACCCTTTGGTATCTTGGATGATGTGTTGATTCAGGTAGGAAAATTTATGTTTCCTGCAGATTTTGTGATTCTAGATTGCAAGGTGGATGAAGAAATTCCCATAATTTTGGGAAGACCGTTCTTGTCCACTGGGAGAGCTCTCATTGATTGTGAGACTAGGGAGCTCAAGATGAGGTTGAACGATGAGGAGATAACATTTAATGTGCAGAAATCTATGAGGCGACCAAGTGAATTTGCCAATTGTTCTCTTATTGATGTCGTGGATGTGATCGTAGAAGCTGATGATGAGATGCTAAATATTGAGGACCCTTTTGCTACATGTCTGGTAAATTTAGATGAGGTGAATGGGAAAGAACTGGAAGAATAGGTGTTGACTTTAGAGGGAAGAGGGTTTTGGGATAAAACTCTTGAATTCGAGCCCCTACACTTGGAAAATAGAGAAACTCCTCCAGCCAATCCATCCATAGAAGAACAACCAAAGCTGGAATTGAAGCCACTGCCCACCTATCTCAAGTATGAGTTACTAGGACCTAACTCCACATTACCTGTTATTATCTCATCTAGTTTGTTAGATGTACATGCACAACAACTTTTGCAGGTACTTAAGGAGTGCAAGACTGCCATTGGGTGGACCATGTCAGACATTAAGGGGATCAACCCAGCCTATTGTATGCATAAAATTCTGTTGAAAGAGGGACACAAACCTTCCAGGGAACACCAAAGAAGGCTGAAACCCAACATGAAGGAAGTGGTGAAGAAAGAAGTGATAAAGTGATTGGATGCGGGAATCATTTTCTCAATCTCTGACAGTAACTGAGTTAGCCCGGTGCAATGTGTTCCTAAGAAGGGTGGCATAACGGTGGTAAAAAATGATAACAATGAGCTGATCTCTACAAGAACCGTCACAGGCTGAAGAATTTGTATGGACTACAAAAATTAAATCTGGCCACCCGGAAAGACCACTTCCCACTTTCCTTCATTGATCAGATACTAGACAAATTGGCAGGGAGGTCTCTTTTCTGTTTTCTGGATGGGTACTCAGGGTACAATCAAATCTCCATTGCACCAGAAGACAGAGAGAAGACCTCCTTCACTTGCCCATATGACATTTATGTTTTCAGAGGATGCCCTTTGGCCTATGCAATGCACCCGCCACATTCCAAATATGCATGATGGCCATATTCACTGAAATGGTCGAAGACATAAAGGAGGTGTTCATGGATGATTTCTCAATGGTGGGAAATTCATTCGATGAGTGCCTTATAAATCTGACCCGTGTGCTGAAAAGATGTATTGAGACTAACCTGGTACTTAATTGGGAGAAGTGCCATTTCATGGTACAAAAGGGCATAGTATTGGGACACCGGGTATCAAGCAAGGGAATCGAGGTGGACCATGCTAAAGTTGATGTGATAGCAAAGCTGCCACCTCCCACTTCAGTCAAGGCAATCGGGAGCTTCCTCGGGCATGCCGGTTTCTACCAGAGATTCATAAGAGACTTCTTCAAAATTGCCAACCCTCTCTGTAAGTTGTTAGAAAAAGATCACCCCTTCTTATTTTTTGATGATTGTAGGGTAGAATTCTAGGAGTTGGAAAAGAGGCTAGTCACAACACCCATCATTGTCGCCCCTAACTAGGAGCAACCATTCGAACTTATATGTGACGCCAATGACTATGCAGTGGGGGTAGTGCTGGGATAGCGGAAAGACAAGCTAATGCACCAATCTACTATGCCAGTAGAATGCTGAGTGGAGCTTAGCTGAACTACACTATGATTGAAAAGGAGATGCTGGCTGTGGTGTTTGCATTCGACAAGTTCAGATCATACCTGATTGGCTCTAAGGTAATTGTATATACTAATCATGCAGCTCTTAGGTATTTGATTGAGAAGAAGGAGTCTAAATCGTGCCTGATTCGTTGGGTGCTATTACTGCAAGAGTTTGACCTCGAAATTTATGACCGTAAGGGCACAGAAAACCAAGTCGCCGATCATCTATCACGACTTGAGGGAGCTGAAAACTCAGTTGGGGTTGAGGATATTCTGGAAACCTTTCCAGATAAGCAGTTGCTCGCTAGAAGCCTGAAGGAAGTGCCATGGTATGTAGACTTTGCAAATTACCTGGCAAGCGGTATAGTTCTATATGACCTTTCCTCTGTACAAAAGAAAAAGTTTTATCGTGACTACCACATGTATTATTGGGATGAACCTTATCTGTTTTGAATATATGTTAACTTATCTGTCCGGAGGTGTATCCCCGAGATAGAACAATCTTCTATTTTGCAGGCATGTCACGCATCGGCGTATGGAGGGCATTTTGGAGGAGTCAGGACGGCCGTGAAAGTGCTAGAGGCCGGGTTTTACTGGCCAACAGTGTTTAAGGATGCACATCAATGGGTGAAGGGCTGTAATGAATGTCAACAAACCGGGAACATTTCTCGTCGCCATGAGATGCCCATGAACCCAATTCAAGAGGTTGAAGTGTTCGGTGTCTGAAGGAAAGACATCATGGGCCCCTTCGTCAGCTCCTTTGGCAATAAGTACATACTTGTTGTTGTAGATTACGTGTCCAAATAGGTGGAAGCTGCAGCACTTCCCACCAATGATGCCAGAGTGGTGGTGGGGTTTTTGAAGAAGAATATATTCACCCGTTTTAGGACCCCGAGAGCTATTGTCAGTGACGAAGGCACTCACTTTTGCAATCGAGCCTTCGAGAAGTTGCTAGTAAAGTACGATGTGCGCCATAAGGTGGCAACACCATATCATCCTCAGACCAGTGGACAAGTCGAAGTGTCTAATAGAGAGATAAAGAGTGTATTGACCATGACTGTAAATGCCACAAGAACTGATTGGGCAAAAAAGCTAGATGATGCACTCTAGGCCCATAGAACTGCTTTTAAAACACCGATTGGTATGTCACCATATAGGTTGGTGTTCGGGAAGGCCTGCCACTTGCCAGTGGAACTTGAACATAGAGCTTGGTGGGCACTGAAATAGCTGAATCTAGATATTGAGGCTGCGGGCACAACGAGAATCATAGAATTACATGAGCTCGACGAGTTCCGATATCTGGCTTTTGAGAGCACAAGGTCGTACAAGGAAAGAATGAAGAGGTTGCACGACCAAAACATTGTTGAGAAACATTTCAACCCTGGGGACATGGTATTGCTCTATAACTCAAGATTAAGGCTATTCCCGGGTAAGCTCAAGTCACGATGGTCTGGCCCATTTCGAGTGGTCGAAGTATTCCCTTCAGGGGCTGTAGAGATTTCCTCAGAGAAAGACTCTCATACATTTAGAGTCAATGAACAGAGATTGAAACTATATTTAGGCATGAATGAACCAAAGGAAGTGTCATAGATCCACCTGACTAAACCTCAGAGGTCGAGCGAGCTTTAAATGTGCTTGTCTACGTCATGCCATGACGTTAAATCAGGCGTTGCATGTGAGGCAACCCATTGATTTGTTGTAATCATTGTGCCACGATATTAACTAAGGCTATGGTTGGGAGGCAACCTAATGATAGTAGTAGTTGTTAATTTTGATCTCGGGGAAGTACTAATCAATGCAGGTGAGCTTGGGCAGGTGACAAGTCCATCGGAAGCGGAAAGAACAGGTGAAAAATATGAAACAAAATCATGCCCAGGAGTGCGCTCGCACTACGCACCGCGCATATGGGCAAGTGTTCTGCCTCAGCTCCAAAACACTAGCGCGACTGTGCTACTGACCACGCTTGTGACCGCGCTAGTGGCCGCGTATATGGACAAGTGTTCTGCCTGGACTAGCGCGGCCGTGCTCGTACCGCGCTACGACCGCACTAGTCCCTCCCAACTGACGCGTTTTTTTCCCTTTAACTTAAAAATAGTTTTTTTTTTATGTTTTATGTTAATTCCTTTTCCTTTATTCTATTCTTTTTCCCCCCATCTAATTAATCCCCCTTCTTCAACCCTAATTCTCCCAACGTTCAAACAAAACAAAAGAACCTTAACCCCCTTCTTCTTCCAAATTCCATTTTCTTCAACTCCCCTCTTCTTCAAATTCCCAACCCACATTCCCCAAGTTTCAAGCCACGCTTTACCCTACTCATCTTCACTTCTCCTCACATTCTCTCACTACAGGTATGATTTCTTGGTGCTTTTTTTCAGAATTTTGTTTTTTATTTTTGCATTTATGTAGTTATTTTTTTCTTTTCTTTTCTTAGTAGAAATTTATAGCATACGTTGTAGTGATTGTGGGTGGTAAGAATGGTGGAGTGTAGCTTGATTTAGTATGTGATTTTGGGGACATGGTAGTGGTTTGGGGTTGTAACATGTTTGAAATGGGGTGTGAGTATATAATGCCCACAAGGTGTTTGTGTAAATGCCTCAGTGAATGTATTTGAGTAATTATGACCAATTGTGAGTGTATAGTCTGTGTAACCACATAGCGTCACAATTTTCTTTGGGCTATGCTAATGTTATTCCTTTTTCTAGGTACTATGGCTCCATTTAGAAAACGTCGCACCACAGGTGCCTCTTCTAGCAGTCAAGCTGGATCGTCCAGGGTGCGCAGGTCAGCTCCTGCTCGTCCCTTTGATAGTAGCAGGTTTGTATCTACCAAGGCTCAGGACCGCTTTGCGGATAAGGCCCCTAAAAAGCTGATACTGAAAAGGGGCATTGATATAGGATTGGTCCAGTTGGGCTGCCCTCATATGTATACTGAGCTGGTAAGGCGGGGGTTACAAACCTTCATTGACGAGTCGGGTGAGGGGAATGTGATGGTTATCCGAGAGTTTTACGCTAATGTGAAAGAGCATATGAATGGCATAGTAACTATGCGCAGAAAAGCGGTGGATGCCTCTGTTGAGGTTATACGGACGATGTACAAGCTGCCCCCTCCTATGGATCCTTATGATGACTATTATGAGGGGTATGACAGATCACACACGTAGTTGATGTTCTTTGAAACAATATGTGTACCCGAAAAGGATATTGTCTAGATGAAGTTTGGTCGGAAGTTTCACTCTTCGGCGCTAACCTTTGAAGGAAAGTGCTGGTTGTATATTATCAACAACCTCCTGATCCCGTCTTCCAATACTACGGAGGTGAATGGTCCTCAAGCGGCTCTGATTTGGTGTTTTGTTAATGGTCACAACTTTGATGTGGCCAAAGTGATTCATGAGTAGATGTTCACCCATTGTCCGGTGAAAAGGTATGGGTTCTTCTTCTCCTTCATTAGTTACTAGGCTTTCCCGGGCAGCTCGGGTGCTGGAAAATCTGGATCTAGATGGGAGAGTGCCAAGAGACCACAAGTTCCGAGATGACAAGGTCACTACTAGTAAGGAGCCGGTGGCAGTAGGTGGTAATGATAGTGGTGAATCTGATGACTCTGAGGATGCGGAGGCTGAGCAGGAGGATGTAGGGGCCGAGCCACAGGCCCATAAGCAAATTACAGCAGCTGCAGCACCATCTGGGACTGAGTCTCCATCTGGAGCTGCTCGGGTTACCCGGTTCACAGCTTTGGAGCATGTCGTTGCTGGATTGCGTACCTCGGTCGCTGACTTGGGTACACGTGTTGACGCGGTGGCTGCCTAGTAGGTGAAATCGAAGAAGAAAATCTTGGGCTGGCTGAGAGCTCTAGGTCGTGCTTGCAATTTGAACCCCAGACACGGTCTCCGATCAAGAGTGATATTTCAGGGAAGTTCCTTTACCTCACTATTCTTTATTTTGTATTCCATGGGGACATGGCTTCCTTTTAAGTGTGGGCTGGGGTATACTTCAATGTATGTATATATATGTAACAATTTGACTGTTTGTTGTTTCTTTATTTCTTCTTGATTGTTTTTAGTGTTTTGAGTAATAGTTACATTAGGTAAGCTTAAGGTAGGTAAGTTGATTTGTCCCGACGACGGATCTTTTTCGATGAGGTTCTTGAGGGTCTAAGTCGACGTAAAAAAAATAGGAATATGGGGACTCTTCCTAATAACGAATCTTTAGACAGTTTTCTTGAGGGAAGTAAGTCTAAAAAAATACCAAAAAGATTATTTTTTTTGTTTTAGGTAGTGTAGTAACTCCCCCTTGGTTTTATTTGGGCCATGGTTCTTTTTCAAGGGTTTATCTTGAACCGGGTGTAGTTAGTTTTTGTTTATTTTGTTTTTAGTTTTTAGGTAAGTATTGATGGGCTACGAGCCGAAATAGAAAGAGAAACCCTTCGCGTTGATACACCTAAACACAGTAGACACTAGAGTGTAACGCTTAGTCTCAGTGGTTGATTCTTGCTAAAGTGCCTTATATTGTATGTTTGTAACTAACTTGAATACTCAAACGAGAGTGTCTTGATAAGCCAATATGGAGTGAGTCATGCGCCATGTGTATGTGAGTTGTACTGTATTCTATGATTTACATTTGATGCCTAGAACTTGCCCCATCTGTTTGCAAAGCGAAATAGTAGCTTCATTCAGTCTTAGAAGTGATATAGGCATTTCTTTTTTAAGCCAGATATATAAAGTAGATCCGCCTAAATGTAATACATCGTAGTCAACCCCGTTGAGCCTATAAGCCTATTTCTTTGGCAACCACATTGCGAACCTAACCCAATTGTTTGAATGGCCCATCTGTTTGAACTCATTTTACCTCCCATGAGCACTTGAATGGCCTTAATATATGCAAAATCTAAAGTGTAGGGTGGCGGTTTGGTTTTTGAGTAGAACCGATGAAATAGAGGAAAGGTGCAGTTTTTGGAAAAGTAAAAGAATAAGCACTACTTAGAAAGAAAAAAAAGAGAATGAGTAAATGTAGTAGTTGATAAGTGATGACTTGATACAATTGCACCTAATGGAGTGGGATGTTACGAATAAAAATGTGGTGGAATGTCTGGTTGACATACGTATGATTTTGAAGGTTAGTATGATTGTTTTAAAAGTGCTTAGGGAGGTTAGTCACTATATCCAATTATATCCTACTCATCCCTTAGTCTACATTACAACCAAGTGAAGACCTAATTGATCTTAGATTGAATGAACTCGATTAGTAGAGTAGTACACTACGGGCAAGCCTATGGTGCATCCTTGTGGCATGTGAATGTTCTTTTTGAGAGTGAGCGAATTTTGTCTATCTAAATTCCTACTTGTTCTTAATATTATTATTTGGGTGGAACTACTCTCTTGTGTGATGTGAGTGCATGTGATTCACGAAGGGAAGGCAAGTCTTGACTTCTATATAGAGTAATTTGAATAAGTACGAATATTGCACGACACGTGAGAGTCAACTTTTGAGGCAAAGATTGTTCACTACTAGACGTAATTTCAGTGATTTGTTCTTGGTGTGATACGTTAGGGGAAAAGGCTTAGTGAAGAAACCTTTATAGAGTGTGGTGGATTGCTCGAGGGCTAGAAATGATTTAAGTGTGGGGTGTTGATAATAGGCTAGATTCATGTAATTTAGTGACTGTTTATGCCCCAGCTTGACTATGTTTCACTGTTATAGGATAGTTAAATGATGATAAATTGGCTCTAATTGTGAAGTTCATATTGCAGGAGCGAGTTACGTGTATGAGGACTTAGAACCATGTTTGGAGCTAAATTGAAACAAGGGAAGCCCCTCAGAGCTGAGTACGTTGAAAGAAGAGAGAAAAGAAGAGCTGAAATGATGACCCAGCTTAGCGCGTCCACTAGCGCAACCGCGCTAGCCCAGGAGTTCGAGACAGAATGTTATGCCATATGCGCGGTCAGTAGCGCGCCCATTAGCGCAACCGCGCTAGTCCAGTTTGAATAAATATAATTCAGGGGTAAACTTGGAAGTTCAGGGGTAATTCTACTTAACCTATAAAAGGTCTAGATCGCCCAAAGGAATATTATCAAGGTTTTTATGGCTTAGTTGAAGGCAAGGAAAAGCAAGAGGCAAGAAGGATAATTCAACATCGAGTTCTTCCTTTCTTCCTTTTGTATTTTACCATTTGTGATGAATTTGGCTTTTGTTATGATGAACACTAGTGTGAGTAGCTAAATATTTAGTCTAAGGTTTTGATAGAACCTATTGAAGGATGAACTTCTTGTTATGTTAATATAGTTTGCCCGGTTTAATCCCTATTTGTTCAACTACGTTCTTGTTGTAGTTAATTGATAGGATCCTCAATTAGCTGAGCCTATTTAGTATGTATTACTCAGGAGAGAGTGCATATTTAGGTAATTGTTGAACAACACCACTCCTAGAGTATATGAGAGATCAATAATTGAGGGTTTAAAGGTGGGATTAGGGATAACGAAGCCTTGGGTGCGATCTAAAGTGAGATGTATTAAAAGCCAGCTAGTGTAACTCGGGAGAGTGCGTCTAGTAAATTATCGTGATTATTCGGGAGAGATTTACGGTAATAACAGTGCTCATGATCGATAGAGATGATTAGGCAAATCTATGTGAAACATAACAGAAAAGGATTTCATCAATAGGGGAAATCACAACCTTAGATCCTTCTCTTAATTGTTTACAACTTAATCATAGTTAGTCTTTAGTTACTTAATTGCAGTTAGTTATAGTTAGTAGAAATATCCTCAATTGTTATTCAAAATGTTTGGGAAGTTGATTCCGTAGAATTTAGTGAGTCTAA
The DNA here is from genome assembly GCF_000715075.1 of Nicotiana tabacum. Lineage (NCBI taxonomy): Eukaryota > Viridiplantae > Streptophyta > Magnoliopsida > Solanales > Solanaceae > Nicotiana > Nicotiana tabacum. Next base: position 116,903,977 of record NC_134099.1, on the reverse strand, counting down.
CAAGAGTAATTGATAAGTTAATTCCTTGTGGGTTCGACTCTGGGCTAAATACTCAGATTATATTTACAATGTTCGCTTATCCTTTTTTATAAGGCATAGTTGGGCGTGATCATGTAGTATCAGCACAACCGATCCCATATGCTGGTAAGTGCCTAGACTAACCTCGGTAAAGTAGTGACGAGGCTAGGACAAGACTACCAAATAAACATGTGTAGTTAAATCATATACAATGGAAAAATAAAAGCAGAAACTAGCAGTTAAAGATGGGAAGAGGGAAAAATGTTGCGGGGAATAACAAGTATCAATAGAAAAACAACAGATAAATGTAAAGGACACCATAATCCAATTATCAACAAGTATCAGAAATTAAAGGCAAGTGCACGACATCACCCTTCGTGCTTTTACTCTCGTCCTCACCATAAGAATCAATATAATCTGCACGACATCACCCTTCATGCTTTTACACTCGTCCTCACCATAAGAATCAATATAATCGGCACGGCATCAACCTTTGTGTTTTTACCTCATATAATCATGACACGAAATTATCCTTCGTGCATTATCACTCATATCATGGCACGGAATTGTACATCGTGGGTCACGGTATCACCTTTCATACTTTTACCTCACAATATCGGCACGACATCACCCTTCGTGCATTAACACTCTCAAAATCATACACGGCATCACCCTTCGTGCTTTACACTCTTTCTTACCCAAACAACAATCACAAAGCAATTTGGGCAAGAGAATCAATAATATCACAATAAAATCCCGGTAAGGGAACAATAACATAACAACAATATCCCGACAAGGTAAACAATTTCATGAATAATGAAATCCCGGCAAGGGAGATAATATCAAAAAGGCAATAACATCCCCGCAAGGGAACAATATCATAAACCTCTTCTCTTTTCCACAATTCCTTCACAACTCATTTCTCAACTTGAGCCAATACTCTACAATGTTCAGTTACCACTAATACTTCCACAAATCTTGTTCATCAATAGAAATCATCATATAAAGCATGAACAATATGAAACAGAGTCACATTAATCATAGTATAAGACTCACGGACATGCTTGACACCAACATATAGATATTCCTCATTATGCCTATACGTCGTACTCAACAATTAATACATAGCAAATAAGACACGACTCCTAATCCCTCAAGCTAAGGTTAGACTAAACACTTACCTCAAAGCCACGAACACAATCAAGCCTCAACTACCGCTTTACCTCTTGGTTCCACTTCCAATTCGCTTATATCTAGTCACAATTTACTTAATAATATTAGTAAATGCTAAATAAGTCAATTCTAATGCATGAAAATAGGTTTTCGAATGTTTTCCCCAAAAAGTCAAAAATCGACCTGGGCCTGCTTGGTCCAAACCCAAAATTCGGACCAATACCCGATTACCCATTCACCCCCGAGCCCGGATATATAATTGGTTTTGGAATCCGACCTCAATTTGAGGTCTAAATCCCCAAATTTCAATATTCTTAGGTTTTACCCAAAATTTCCAATTCCACCATGAAAACCCTAGATTCTAGGATGAAATCTTGTAAAAAAAAAGTTAATGAGTGAAAGAAATAAGTTAAAAATCACTTACAAGTGTTCTGGGGAAGAAAAAGTATTTAAAAAATCGCCTCTTATGTTTCATGGTTTTGAAAATTGAAAAATAGCTGAAGAGTCCCGTTTATATACCCCTCTCAGACCCTCACTGCGGACCGCATAAAAAGGACCGCGGCCGAGGAGCTCCACCACGGACCGCGAGAAATTGAGCGGGGACGCAAAGGTATGGCCTTGCCCACCGCGGACCGTAAAGATCCCACCGCGATCACGAAGACCCCACCGTGGTCGCGAAGACCCCACCTCGGTCGCGAAGTCTGGTTTTAAAGACCTGCAACTTTCTCTGAACCTGCAACTATAATGTTCTAAGTCTAAATCCACTCCGTGGCCTATCCAAAACATACCCGAGCCCTCGGGGCTCCAAACTAATCATGCATACAAGTCTAAAAATATCATACGGACTTGCTCTTACGAAATTTTACGGGCTCAACTTAAATACCATATAAGACCTATACCGGGCTCAAGAACCAAAATACGGGCCCGATACCATCAAATTCCAATACATTCAAATTTTCAAAAACTCTTATAATTTCAGTTAAACATTTTTCTTCAAAAAATTCATTTCTCGGGCTTGGGACCTCGGAATTCAATTTCGGGCTTACGCCCAAGTCCCATATTTTCCTACGGACCCTTCGGGATCGTCGAATCACGGGTCCGGGTCTGTTTACCCAAAATATTGACCGAAGTCAACTTGAATTTATTTTAAAAGTAAGATTTATTATTTTTCATAGATTTTCACACAATGGCTTTCCGGATACATGCTCGGACTGCGCACACAAATCTAGCTGAGACAAAAAGGAGGTTTTAAGGCCTCTTAACATAGAATTTATTTCCAAAACAAGTGATGACCTAAAGGTCATCACATTATCCACCTCTAAAACAACTGTTCGTCCTCGAATAGACATAAGAAGGAAGTACCTGAGTCGGAGAAAAGAAAGGGATATCGGCTCCTCATATCGGACTCGGACTCCCAAGTCGCTGCCTTAATAGGCTGACCTCTTCACGGAACATGAACAGAAGGAAAACTCTTCGATCTCAACAGACGAACCTGCCGGTCTAGAATAGTTACCGGCTCCTCCTCATAGGACAAGTCCTTGTCCAACTAGACAGTGCTAAAATCTAACGCGTGGGATGGATCGCCGTGATACTTCCGAAGCATGGACACATGAAACACTAGATGCACAGCTGATAAGCTCGGCAGCAATGCAAGTTTGTAAGCCACCTCTCCCACTCGATCAAGAATCTCAAAAGGACCAATGAATCTAAGGCTAAGCTTGCCCCTCTTCTCAAATCTCATCACGCCTTTCATAGGCGATACCCGAAGCAACAACTGCTCGCCGACCATGAATGCCACATCACGAACATTACGGTCGGCATAACTCTTTTGCATGGACCGAGCTGTACGAAGCCTATCCTGAATAATCCTGACCTTGTCCAAGGCATCCTGTACTAGATCCGTACCCAACAACCGAGCCTCTCCTGGCTCAAACCATCCAACCGGTGGCCGACACCGCCTACCATATAAAGTCGCATAGGGAGCCATCTGGATGCTCGACTGGTAACTGTTGTTGTATGCAAACTCTGCTAAAGGAAAAACTGATCCCACGAGCCTCCAAAGTCAATGACACAAGCTCGGAGCATATCCTCCAAAATCTTAATAGTACGCTCAGACTGCCCGTCCGTCTGAGGATGAAATGTCGTGCTCAACTCGACCCGTGTGCCCAACTCACTAAACTGCTCTCCAGAAATGTGAGGTAAACTGTGTACCTCGGTCCGAAATGATAGACACGGACACACCATGAAGACGAACAATCTCCCGGATATAGATCTCAGCTAACCTCTTGGAAGAATATGAGACTGCCACCGGAATGAAATGTGCTGACTTGGTCAGCCTATCAACAATAACCCACACTACATCGAACTTCCTCTGAGTCCGTGGGAGTCCAACAACAAAGTCCATAGTGATACACTCACATTTCCACTCAGGAATCTCAATCTTCTGGAACAAACCACCAGGTCTCTGATGCTCGTAATTTACCTGCTGACAATTTAAACACCGATCCACATATGCAACAATATCCTTCTTCATCCTCCTCCACTAATAATGCTGCCGCAAATCTTGGTACATCTTAGCAGCGCTCGGATGAATAGAGTACCGGGAACTATGAGCCTCCTCTAGAATCAACTCTCGATGTCCATCCACATTAGGCACGCAAACTCGACCCTGCATCTTCAAAACTCCATCATCTCCTAATGTAACCTGCTTGGATCCACCGTGCTGCACCGTGTCCCTAAGGACACATAAATGAGGATCATCATACTGCCGATCTCGGATATGCTCCAATAAAGAAGAACGAGCGATTGTGCAAGCCAACACACGGTTGGGCTCAGAAACATCCAGCCTCACAAACGGATTGGCCAAAGCATAAACATCCAAAACAAGCGGTCTCTCACCGACCGGAATATACACAAGACTGCTCATACTGATTGACTTTCTACTTAAAGCATCGGCCACTATATTGTCCTTCCCCAGATGATATAATATGGTGATATCATAGTCTTTCAATAGCTCCAACCACCTTCTCTGCCTCAAGTTTAGCTCCTTATGTTTGAACAAATACTGTAGACTCTTGTGATCCGTGAACACCTCACATTATACCCCATACAGATAGTGCCTCCAAATCTTCAACGCATGAACAATGACTGCTAACTCCAAATCATGAACCGGATAATTCTTCTCATGAATCTTCAACTGATGCGAAGTATAAGCAATGACCTTACCATCCTGCATCAACACCGCACCAAGTCAAATACGAGATGCATCACAATAAACTGTATATGGCCCTAAACCTATGGGCAAAGCCAACACCGGCATCATGGTCAAAGTTGTCTTGAACTTTTGAAAGCTCACCTCACACTCGTCCGACCACCTGAACTGGGCACCCTTCTGGGTCAACCTGGTCATCGGGGCTGCAATAGATGAAAACCCCTCCACAAACTGAGGATAATAGCCTACCAAGCAAAAGAAACTCTTAATCTCTGTAGCTAACGTGGGTCTAGGCCAGTTCTTGACTGCCTCTATCTTCTTCGGCTCTACCTGAATACCCTCTGCTGAAACAACATGACCCAAGAATGCAACTGAACTCAACCAGAACTCACACTTTGAAAACTTGGCATACAACTGACTATCTCTCAAAGTCTGAAGAACAACTCTCAGATGTTGCTCATGCTCATCCCGGCTGCGAGAATAGATCAAAATATCATCAATGAAGACTATCACGAATGCATCCAAGTTAGGCTTGAACACTCGGTTCATCAAATCCATCAAAGTTGCTGGGGCATTTTGTCAACCCAAATGACATCACCAAGAACTCATAATGCCCGTACCGAGTGCGAAAAACTGTCTTAGGGATATCAAATGCCCTAATCCTCAACTGATGGTAGCTAGATCTCAAGTCAATCTTTGAAAATACCTTGGCACCCTGAAGCTGATCAAACAAATCATTAATCCTTGGCAATAGATACTTATTCTTGATTGTAACCTTGTTCAACTGCCGGTAATCTATACACATCCTCATCGATCCGTCCTTCTTCTTAACAAATAACACCGGTGTAGCCCAAGGTGAGACACTAGGTCTAATGAAGCCTTTATCAAGCAAGTCTTGCAACTACTCCTTCAATTCTTTCAACTCGGGCGGGGCCATACGATATGGTGGAATAGAAATAGGCTAAGTGATCGGAGCCAAATCAATGCAGAAGTCAATATCCCTATCGGGTGGCATACCCGACAGGTTTGAAGGAAACACCTCAGGAAACTCACGAACGATAGGCACAAAATCTATGGAAGGAACCTCAGCACTAGAATTACAAACATATGCCAAATAGGCCAAACACCCCTTCTCGACCATACCCCGAGCCTTCATATATGAGATAACACTACGGGTAGAATGACTAGGAGTCCCTCTCCACTCTAAACGAGGCAACCCCGGCAAGGCTAAGGTCACAGTCTTGGCATGACAGTCCAAGATAGCATGGTAAGGTGATAACTAGTCCATCCTCAATATGACATCAAAATCAACCATGTCCAAAAGTAGCAAATCTACTCGAGTCTCAAGACCCTCAATCACAACTATATGAACGATGGACACGCTCTAACACAATAGAATCACCCACCGATGTAGACATATATACAGGAGCACTCAAAGAATTACTAAGCATGACCAGATATGGTGCAAAATAAGATAACACATAGAAGTATGTAGATCCTGAATCAAAAAGAACTGAAGCATCTCTACTACAGACCAGAACAGTACTTGTGATAACTGCATAGGAAGCCTCAGCCTCACGCCTCGCTAGAAGAGAATAACATCAGCGCTGGGACCCACCACTCTGAACTACATCTCTGGGACGGCCTCCTACTGGCTGGTCTCCACCTCTAGCGGCCTGACCTCCACTTTTAATACCTCTACCTCCACCTCTAGCACCTCTACCTCCACCTATAGCACCTCTACCTCCACCTCTAGCCGGCTGAGCGGGCAGTGAAACACTCGGTGCCTGAACTATAGCACGGGAACCCTGATGCTGAGAGCTACTCGGTGCTCAAGGGCAAAATCTAGTAATATGCCTCGTATCGCCACAAGTATAACATGCCCTCGGCGGCTGAGACTGTTGACCTTGACGGACTGAATAACCACTTTGAAAACTCTGAAGCAGTGGTGCACTGATAGAAGCTGGCGGTGCACTGTAGGGTAACTGATCTGAATACTGCATATGAGAACCATGGCCACTTGGAGCACCGTGAGAAGTCTGAAGTGCTAAATGGAACGACTTGGAAGGATGGTCCCTACCAAAAGAATCTCTGCCTCCAAATGAGGCACCACTGAACCTTCTCGAATGACGAGGCCTCTTGTCAGACCCCTGGCCACTCCCATACGATAGAACCATCTCAACTCTCCTGGCCACATTGGCCGCCTCTTGAAAAGAAATCTCGCTCCCTGTCTCCTTTGACATCTTTAATCGAATAGGCTGAACGAGTCCATCAATGAACCTCCTCCTCTCTATCTCAGTGGGAAGTATAAGAAGAGCATGACGAGCTAAGTCAATAAATCTGGTCTCGAACTAAGTAACAGTCATAGAACCCTGTTGGAGATGCTCAAACTGCCTCCGATAGTTCACCCTCTGAGTGATAGGAAGAAACTTCTCTAAGAATAGCTGAGAAAATTGATCCCAAGTCAAAGCTGGTGACCCAGCTAGTCTAGCCAAACAATAATCTCTCTACCAAGTCTTGGCAGATCCAGACAATGAAAAGCAGCAAAGTCGACCCTATTGGTCTCCATTATCCCCATGTTCCGAAGAACCTCATAACAGCTATTCAAATAATCCTGGGGATCCTCTGAAGATGTACTACCAAAAGTAGTGGTGAAGAGCTTGGTGAACCTGTCCAATCTCCACAAGGCATCGGCAGACATAGCTGGCCCCTCTCCGGTCTATGCCACAACACCAGGCTGAACTAGACTAACTGGCTGAGTTACTAGAGTATGAAACTGGGGAGCCATCTGCTCCGTAGTGCGAGTAGAAGGAGTCTGGGCTCCTCCTCTAGCCTGATAGACGGCTGGTGCTACAGGAAGCAAGCCTTCTTGGGCAAAACTCTCCATAAGGCCTACTAGACGGACCAGAGCATATTAAAGTACTGGGGTGGCGATGAACCCCTATGGGACCTAAGCTGGCCCCACTAGAACTAACTGGGCTGGAACCTCGTCATCAAACTCAACCTAAGGCTCCGCCGCTGGTGCTGCTGCTCGAGCTCTGGGCTGAGCCATGCCTCTGCCTCGGGACCTAGAACGGCCTCGACCTCTGCCCCTCATGGGAGCTGCTGTTGGGGGCTTGGGCTGCTGATCAACTGATGAAGCAGTACGTGTTCTCACCATCTGCAAAAGAACATAGTGGAAGTTCAATTAACATTGAGGAAACAAATCGCACGACATAGAAGAATAGAAGTGAAATTGTTCCTAACTCTGTAGCCTCTAGGGGATAAGCATAAACGTCTCTGTACCGATCTCTCAGACTCTACCTAGCTTATTCGTGAATTGTTAGACCTAAGCAACCTAGAGCTCTGATACCAACTTGTCACGACCCGAATTTTCCACCCTCGAGAGTGGTGATGGTGCCTACTAGTGAAAGCTTGGTAAGCCAACTATTCCAAATATTTTACCTTTTCCATTTTTAAATCCTTTAACAGTTGTGAATTGACATTTTATATAAATAGCGGAATTAAATAAGTGGAAGAACGAAATGTAACAATTTAAATATTACCGATACAAATTTTTAAACATAAATAACCTAGAACTGGTGTCGCAATTTCACAGACTGTCTAAGAGTACTACAAACAAGGGTCCGAAAGATAAATACAAGTTGTTTTAAAAGTACATAGAAGAAACAATATAGAAAGATAGAAGGAGATGCTAGGGTCTGCGGATGCCTGCAGGACTACCTCGGGTCGCCTGAATGGACTGAAGGCAACAACCTCACTGTGGTCCAAAAGCTGCAGCACCGAGATCTGTTCACAGTGCAGAGTGTAGTATTAGCACAACCAACCCCATGTGCTGGTAAGTGCCTAGCCTAACCTCAGCAAAGTAGTGATGAGGCTCGGACAAGACTACCAAATAAACTTGTATAGTTAAATCATATACAGTGGAAAAATAAAAGCATAAACTAGCAGTTAAAAATGGGAAGGGGAAACATGCTGCGGGAAACAATAAGTATCAACAGAAAAATAATAGATAAATGTAAAGGACACCATAATCCAATTATTAACAAGAATCAGAAATCAAAGGCAAGTGCACGACATCACCCTTCGTGCTTTTACACATGTCCTCGCCATAAGAATCAATATAATCGGCATGGCATCACCCTTCATGATTTTACCTCACATAATCATGGCACGGAATTATCCTTCGTGCATTATCACTCATATCATGGGACATAATTGTACATCGTGCGGCACGGCATCACCCTTCGTGCTTTCACCTCACAATATCAGCACAACATCACCCTTCGTGCATTAACACTCTTAAAATCATGCACGACATCAGCCTTCGTGCTTTACACTCTTCCTCACCCAAGAAACAATCACAAAGCAATTTGGGCAAGAGAATCAATAATATCACAATAAAATCCCACCAAGGGAACAATAGCATAACAATAATATCCCGGCAAGGGAAACAATTTTATGAATAATGACATCCCGGCAAGGGAGATAATATCAAAACAGCAATAATATCCCGGCAAGGGAACAATATCATAAACCTCTTCTCTTTTCCATAATTCCTTCATATAACGATCCGACCGGTCGTTTTGAGCTCTAGCACATCGTTCAATGGTTTGAGGCCATGAGCAGCATCACTTCAGGTATTATGACTTGTGAGCATAGTTGGAATTTCATTTCAGGTAGTTCGGAGTTGATTTGGAAAGAGAATTCTCATTTTGGAAGCTTTAAGTTGAAAGGATTGATTAAGATTGGATTTCAGAGTAAATGACCTTGGAATTGGGATTTAAAGATTCTAGCAGGTTTGTATGATGATTTCGGACTTGGGCGTATGTCTGGATTGGGTTTTGGAAGATCCGGGAACGTTTTGGCGCATATTGTGGAAGTTAGCATTTTGGAAGAAATTTCATAAGTTTGGGTTGAAGTGCATTTCAGTGTTATTGATGTCCGTTTGGGATTTTGAGTCTGGGAGTAGCTCCGTATGGTGATTCTATAGTTGGGAGTACGATCGGAAGTGAATTCGGAGGTTTGTAGGTCATTTTGGAGTCATTTGACTAAAGATAGAAATTCTAAGGTTTTTTGAAAAGTTTGACCGAGAGTTGACTTTTTGATATCGGGGTTGGATTCTGATTTCGAAAGTTGGAGTAGGTCCGTAATATCAAACATGACTTGTGTGCAAAATTTGAGGTCAATCAGATATGAGTTGATAGGTTTCGGCATCGAATATAGAAGTTTGAAATTCTAAAGTTCATAAAGCTTGGATTGGAGGTCGATTCGTGGTTTTAGCGTTGTTTGATATGATTTGAGGCCTCGAACAAGTTCGTAATGTGTTTTGGGACTGGTAGGTATGATTGGTTGGGGTCCCGGGGGCCTCGGGTAGATTCCGAGTGGTTAACGAATCGAAAATGGAATTTTTGGAAGGCTGAAGTTGCTGGTTGCTGGTATAATCGCACCTGCGAGAATTGGGCTGCAGGTGCGGAGCCACAGAAGTGGCCAGAGGAGCTGCATATGCGGTTTGGGCCAAAAGTGAAGGGGACCACAGAGGTGGTCGAGCAGCCGCAGAAGTGGGACCGCACCTGCGACAGTTGAGTCACAGAAGCGGAAGGGAGGGCCTGGTGAGATATCCGCAGAAACGGTAGAAGTGCCGCACCTACGGAACCGCAGAAGCGGTCGAGGGACCGCATGTGCGGAAATGCTAGAGGCATTGAGTTCTTTTAAATTGGGGGTTGGGTTCATTTCAAGCCCATTTCTTCCATTGGAGCCGGTTTTGGAGCAACTTTGAAGTGCCATTTTCACCACCAAGCATGAGGTAAGTGGATTCTACTAAGTTTTGAGTTAATACTTGGATTATATACGGATCTGAGCATGAAAATTTGGTAGAAGTTGTGGGGTTTTTGGTAGGAAACCTAGAAATTTATATTTTGAACTTTTACCATGATTTTGAGCATGGAATTAGGAAAAGAATCATATATTTGAGTTTGTGAGTTCATGGGTAAACTTTATCTTCGAAAAATTTCTGAATCCGGGCACGTGGGCTCGAGGGCAATTTTGTCAACTTATCGATCGGGGTTTGGAATTGTTATAAATTGATTCATAATGAGTAATTGAACATATATTAATGGATTTGTGTAATTATTGTCTAGTTTTGGAGCATTGTACATCGATTCAAGCCGTCGAAAGGGCGTGGAATGCCGGTTATGGATCTTCGGAGCGAGGTGAGTCTCCTTTCTAACATTGTAAGAGGGAATTGTCCCCATAGGTGAAATAATTGGTTGTGTGCTTCTATTTGTGGGGGCTACGTACGCACGAGGTGACGAGAATCCGTGCGTAGCTACTATTATGTTTAATTTCGGGTAGTCTAGGACACAAAAGCATGTTGTACTTAGAATATTTGTAATCTTATTGACAGTTTGAATTGCTTAAATCACTTCGAATTAGTAAACGAATTTCTAAAAAGATTAAACTTCATTTTCTTGAATTGATAAAATGACTTTTCTTTGGATAATTGTTCCCTGATGAATTCTTGATTGACTGATTATTGTGTTTATTTATATTTGACCGCTTTGCATGTATGATTCGCGAGCAGGGTAATAGATGCATCTATGGTTCGCGTCATTCAACCCTCGGCAGTGCACATTTTACATTAGGTTGGATCGGGCCATACGACCTCAGCATGATTTGTGCATGCTTGTATTGCTTGCCTTGAGATTTATTGAAATTGATATTTGCTTTCCCTTACTTGAGATAAATTGATAATTAATAGATTATGAATTCGGAGACTTTTTAATATAAGAAGGAACGTTTACCTGTTTCGTGACTTATTTGAATTTACTGTCGTTTTTAATAAATCCATGATTATTCGTATTAATAAGATATTACTATTGGACCACTAGTAAGTGTCAAAGTCGACCTCTCGTTTCTACTTCTTCAAGATTAGACGGGATACTCATTGGGTACACGTTGTTTTCGTACTCATACTACACTTGTTGTGCATTTTTGTTGCACATGTTCATGTGTGGCTAGTGACTTAGTGGTATAGGGCATGGTTGATACGGAGACTTAGGTGAGCTGCAATTATCGAGAGGACTCGCAGCTAGCAGAGTCCCCTTCAGAGTATTGTATTGTATTTTCATTTCTGTCCACTTGTATTCCGGACAGTTACTGTATTTTATGTCATTCCCTAGTAAATGCTCATGCACTTGTGACACCGGGTTCTGGGATGATTATGGGGTATCTTGTATTAACTTCTTAACATTTATAATTAATTTGAATTGATTACCTTTTACTAGTAGAACTGAAGGAAAATTCATAGTTTTCAAAATTATTAAAACGTGTATTTAATTAAGTATTTTGGTTGGCTTGCCTGACAGCGGTGTCCGGCGCCATCACGACCCTTAGTGGATTTTAGGTCGTGACACTTCACAACTCATTTCTCAACTTGAGCCAACGCTCTACAATGTTTAATTACCACTAATACTTCCACAAGTCTTGTTCATCAATAGAAATCATCATATAAGGCATGAACAATATGAAACGGAGTCACATTAATCATAGTATAAGACTCACATGCACGCTTGACACCAATGTATAGATACTCGTCACCATGCCTATACGTCGTACTCAACAATTAACACATAGCAAATAAGACACGACTCCTAATCCCTCAAGCTAAGGTTAGATCAAATACTTACCTCAAAGTCACGAACACAATCAAGTCTCAACTACCGCTTTACCTCTTGGTTCCACTTCTTATAGGCTCATCACCTCATTTGTTACGAAATTCTGTTTCTACATGATCATGATCACCTAAAAAGTTTGTTATTACATCACTATTATAATCTTACTTAACAAAATGTCTATTCATCATGTGCATTAGAGATCCTGCCCTAGGACTGTTATTGCATTCACTTTAAAACCATGTCTACATCGCATAAATCAGTAACTATCCTGTTTAAGACAGCAATCTCAATACCTAGATATCACGTTCTAGGATTTAATGTATGCAAACCAGCTCTGTAAGGTTCAGCACCTAGACCAGCATGCCTATAGGACTTAATAAGTTCCATGACTGTTTGTTTTAAATTGATCCGTTTTTCATTTAGACATTACGTTTATAGGGTATCTCCGCCTAGTCAAGCTAGCAGGTAATTAAAATCTTATAAAAACTGGAAACTATGATGTGCTTATTTGTGAACTGCCAAGATTCAACAGATCCTAAAATCGGTAGGTAAACTGATTAGGTCTTTAACAGTTTTGCCTTAACTAAGCATTGCATATTCTCTACTTGTCATGTTCACCTAGATATCATGTCATTAGGATTCCTTTCAAATGTCTAAAACACCACTGTCTGAGATGTGCATTTGCTTGTTCTGTTTGTGGAGGTAAAATGTGAGCCCTCTTAATTGTTCTTTACTTGACAATCCTAATTGTTTTGGTTGTCGCCTAGATTTTTCTCCTTCAAGTACCTTAGGATAGTCTAGAACTGCCTAAATTAGAGGTCCTAAATACCTTCGGGCCACAAGAAAGGGACGGGTAATGAACACATAGGATATATCTCAAGGTTACTAGAACGCTTTATATAACCACTAAAGGGAGGGTAATGGGTAGTAAAAGGATATGATGACATGTGCGCTAATGCCACGTGTAACCCCTCTATTTGAGGAAGGCTTACCGGGTATTGTACAGATGTGATCATATAGGCTAACAAACCTAGGACCTCCCTCACCATATTTACATATGCGTGCTTAGACTGCCTATCTGTTAAACTTCCTTTATTTGCATATGTGTGCTTAGACTGCCTATATTATTTTTTCAAAATGCATATATATCTTCAAAACTATGCATTAGCATCAAATGATATTTTTTCATAATTTTTACATTTTAAAATTAATTTATCCCAGTATATTATTTATGTAAACAATTACAAAATTGCATCACAAATGACTTCATAACAGTTCTTGATTTAATTTTACTATTTATAGTCATATTAAGTTTAAATTATTTCACAAATGACCAGATTTACACTTTTTTGGTTATAATTGAAATAACGTTGCAATTATAGCCCAAGCATACATTATTGCATTATTTTACCAGAAAATGGTTTATTTTATTTTTAAAATATCGAATAATTATTTCTATGCATGAAAATTATTTTTATAATTTGTTATTTATTTTATAAATTAATTTTTACTCAATTATCTAGGTATTTAATAAATAGTCCCTTTTGTTTTCAGACTTAACCCAAAAGACCAGCCCAAAACCCCTTTTAAAATTAACCCAATCCCTTTAGGCCCAAATACACACCTGCCCGACCCAATACCCCCCATTCAATCCTAACCTTTGATCATTCAGATCAACGGTCCATATTCCTCATTCCTTAATTAAACCTAGAACTACCCCCCCCAAACCCTCTCACTCACTCCTCTCATCCGACATCATCACTCCCCTCTTCTCTCAACTCTCTCGACCCAACCCTAGTTCTAAACGCCGACGCCAGCGTATATCTCAATCTTGTGATGTTTCCATGTCTTCTCCGGCCGGTCCTGTCCTTCTACGCACTATAGCTTTTTGACTTCTTAGATCCTTGAGACGATCTCAAGGAACCCTACCGGTCCTGGTTTGAAACCTTTCTTGTTAGCCTGTCTCAGGCCATTTTCTCGACTATGAGTAAGAATTTCCTTTTGTTTTGTTACGAATCTATGGTCTCTTGACCTATTCTCGCATCTCTATTACTTTTCTGAAAACCCTAGTCTATTATACAGATCTGAGATGAATCAAGCACTATTACTTGTTCTTCTATAAGAATTTCTGATTTTAACTGATTATTCCGATTTTTTCCCAAACCTAGGGTTCATCCCAAGTTACTTTTCAAAGTTTTTTCTGACTCCTAAGTGTTTGATTAATTATTTTTCGTCTTCGTGACTGATTTGTGCAAAAATACTTAAACCTTAGTAGATTTTGTATGATACTCTAATTTTCTAACCTTTGCTTCGATTTTGAGTCTTTCTGTGTTACCAATCGTATGAATTTACTCTGTGTTTTTGACTTACACATTTTTTCTTTGTCAAATCCATTATTCTGTGGTTTTTTCCCTAATTAATCTCTATTAGGGTTTAAATTTGTTTCTCCGTCTAATTTCCATATTTTTGTGAGGTTTTACTTGGCTAATTTCTGTTTATGGAAGTTGAGTATTTCTTTCCGGAAATAAGTGTTATTTTGAAAGTTTTGGCTGATTGATTTACTCTGTTAGAGATCCGTATGCATAAATCTTGTGTGTTTCCTTCTTTATGACCTTAATTGGTCATCCCTGCCTTATTTGATTGCCCGTATAATTGTGGATTCTTACTGATTCCTTTACATGGTATGATTGGGATTCTTTCCTCAATTATACCCTTGTTATTATCATTTGATCAATTACCCCTAATTAAGGGGTCTATTCTGAACTTCTTTCTGTGATTGGATTCTGTGATCCTATGATTTTCTTAATTGACTGAATGTTGATTCCTTTACCTTATTTGTGCTACTCTTAAATTGTTATATATACAATCTGGTTTTACCTCTCAACAGACAAACACTTAGTTCAGAATACACAAACACACACTCAAACTCTCTCTTCTTTCTCTGCTACTTGTGCTAACTATTGGTCTAGCCGGCTGAAAGCCAAGGCTAGACAGTGGCATTATACTTGCTTTACATTATGCACTTTGCCTCTTTAAACTGGTATGTCCCTAGTTCAATTCTGAAGATCAAACTCTGTGTGTTCCACGTCTATAAATCTATTCCTGCACTAATTCGATTGGCTATGTATTTAATTTGTCTTCCTGTTTACTGCTTTATTCAGCATGTATAAATTTTGTCTTCTCTTGTTCAAACGTGTAATCAGCATGTCTAGGTCTCACTTGGTTGTTGGATACTTGGCCATCATGTTTATTAGACTTTGTTTACTCCTTTCAATTGGTGTGATTATGTTAGTAACTTAGTCTCCTAATGTACTTGATTGATCCTAATTGTATGGCTAATCCTGTCCAATGCACCCATGTCTTCAATATGACTATTCCTATACTCTGCCTCTATGTCTTAATTTCCTATTATCATGGCTAACCTGTTAGGTCTCTGAATCTGTAGGCTCCTAATTATTCTGTGCATTTGTCGTCCATATGCTTCCCCTGTGTACCCTGATCATGTGTCCCTGATGTGAGCTCTATATGTTACCTGTTAAATGGTTGTGATTTTGGGCATTCCAAGTTTGTGTGATTGTATGTTGAATATTTGTTCTTTTCAGAATTGATTTCAAAAACTGTTTTCCACTCTTAGTAGTTTCTCAAAACTATTTTTATTCGTGAAAATCTTTTCACTCCTAAAAGTTATCTCTACTCTATTTTTACTAAGTGTTTTCTAAACTATGTCAAGCACTCTCACTTTACTCTTAGACTATTAAGTTCTACCTCTCTAGTGTGAGTAATGCCTAGGAATCCATGAGGTTCCTCTGATGTCTGGCACACTGGGGCTGACCCTTCCACACTGCACATAACCAGTTCTCTATTTTAAGAAAGGTTATTGGTGTGAGCACTTCCTGGGATCCTAACGTCCTTAGGGAACTTTGACACACTATTGGCTATGAGACTCTTGGCATTTTAGGCTGTTTTGAAGGCCTGCCATCCCCGGGTTTACTTTGGGCCTAATTCAGGCTCCTTATAGATAGTTTATATTTATTTATGTAATTCATTCACTATTGTTCTGTAATAATGACCTTTGTAAATAGATGTTGGGGAAATTAGTAAAAGGGAAGGGGATTCTTATATGATTTTTGTAAGGGAAATCGGGTAAAAATCATGCCCTTAAGATCACTATGCTTACTTGCATTAGAAATCATGCTGTAGATTTATTATGTTTACTTGGTTTAGAAACCATTCTTTTAGGATTGTTTGGCATATTAGAAAACATGTTATGGGCTCATCACCTTATTTGTTACGAAATTCTGCTTCTACATGATCATGATCACCTAGAAATTCTGTTATTAGATCACTACTATAATCTTGCTTAACAAAGCGTCAATTGCATTCGCTTTAAAACCATGTCTACATTGCATAAAATCAGTAACTATCCTGTTTAATAAAGCAATCTCAACACCTAAATATCATGTTCTAGGATTTAATGTATGTAAACCAGCTCTGTAAGGTTTAACACCTAGACCAGCATGCCTATAGGACTTAATAAGTTCCAAAACTGTTTGTTTTAAATTGACCCGGTTTGCATTTTGACACTATGTTTAAATGGTATCTCCGCCTAGGCAAGCTTGCAGGTAATTAAAATCTTATAAAAATTGGAAACTATGTTGTGCTTATTTGTGAACTGCCCAGATTCAACATATCCTAAAATTAGTAGGTAAACTGATTAGGTCTTTAACACTTTTGCCTTAACTCAGCGTTGCATATTCTCTGCTTGTCATATTTACCTAGATATCCTGTCATTAGGATTCCTTTCAAATGTCTAAAACACTATTGTCTGAGACGTGCATTTGCTTGTTCTGTTTGTGGAGGTAAAATATGAGCCCCCTCAATTGTTCTTTACTTGACAATCCTAATTATTTTGGTTGTCACCTAGATTTTTCTCCTTTAAGTACCTTAGGATAGTCTAGAACTGCCTAAATTGGAGGTCCTAAATACCTCCAGGTCCATAAGAAAGGGACGGGTAATGCACGCATAGGATACATCTCAAGGTTACTAGAACGCTTTAGGCTATGACCAATGGGATAGTAACTGGGTAGTAAAGGATATGATGACCTGTGCGCTAATGCCACATGTAACCCCTCTATTTGAGGAAGGCTTACCGGGTATTAGACATATGTGATCCTATAGGCTAACTGTTTGACCTAAATTAGAGGGCCACGACTGGCACCCGATGCCTACTCAACCGAGTGCCACGTACCTTATCCCCTTTTCTTCTTTTATTTTTATTAAACTTGTCACGGGCCATGATAGGCCACATCTATATATGTAATTAATAATATTAGAACTTAACTCACATAACTAATTCAAAAGATTTATATAGATACATAGGGGCCGTCAAGGCCATTGACATGTCATACCTAAAGCTATACACATGACACTGTCTGCAAAACCTCTAAGAAAACATGATCAGAATATATAAGTTGGGACAGGGTCCTGACATCTTCATAAAACAAAGTAACATATATAGAACATGACTCGGCAATACTCCTAGAAGATGTGGAGCTCACCAACCAAAAGCTGATATATGGAGGCAGCCTACAATGGATGGTCCTCACCTCGCCTATCTACACTTGCGTGGCATGAAACATAGCGTCCCAGAAAAAGGGACATCAGTACAAAGAATGTACCGAGTATGTAAGGTAGAAATGAAACGTAGTAATAATAAGATACTATCTCTGGGAGAGATAAAAGTCAACTTATAACTTCTGACTTGCCGCTGAGGGTCGCACTATGTAGAATAAAACTCATTCGCATATATAAATAAATTTACAATATAATAGTTCTGATTATATCATTCTCGTGGCGTTAACTGCCCAACTGATCAGTGGTAACTGCCCGACCGTTCGTTGCACGGTGGTAAATGCATGACTGCCCAACTGATGGTAAATAATGATACATAACTGTCCAACCGGCCGTAGCCAGATACTAAATGTATGTCTGCCCGACCGGCTGTAGCACGATGGTAAATGAATATGTATGACTGTCCAACCGACCGTAGCACGGTGGTAAATATGTAACTGCCCAACCGGTCGTAGCACGGTGGTAAATGCATATACACGAAGATGCATGTATTATTGTATTATGAACATTAACACCTTTATCTGAAGAAAATCATTGTTGGTTCCGAAGTTATTTTCTTTACTTCTCCTTAGTAAGTAAAACACAAACATAGGAGAGTTCGACACATCTACATGCATATAGTACCTAAAGAATTCATGAGACAAAAGAGGACATAAGAATCTAGTGGTTGACAATAAATTATGGATCTCACGTACCCTTTTCTTTCAAAGTCCCTTTAACACCTTAGAAATGAAATGTATTGTCAAATAGTGCAAATCATAATTAGGTAACAATACAGGAGCATTTCCTAGCCATGTATGCTCATTAACCATCCGTTTACCAATCAATGTGAATTATACAGGACACGTTCTCCAAAAGGCAATTATCTCAAAAACGAAATTCTTCAAGCTTTAAATGACATAACTGTCATTGGTTTTGTTAACTCCACTTGTCTTGACTCTCAAAATTTCCTTAGCTGAAATTTGAACAGCTTTAAGTAATATATTTGAATGCACTCCACTTGACATTACTATTTCATATTCACCAATTAAAAATTTCATCTCTTTTATTCAAGTAACAGCATACTCTTCGATGATAAGTTAGTACCTTTTAATGGGAAAACTCTTAAAAGCTAGTTCAATATAGCGATTGACTCTCCAACTGATCAACTCACCAGTTAACCAGCTACGCCTCAATAGAGACTTATGAACATATTTAGACATGCTTCAATATTATTTTACATAAATAAATAACATAGACATCCTTAACTGCTAAGAGTAGAATCACTTATAGAATAACATTACGTTTACGTATCGTTACTTGGATCATGTCAAAAGAAGGAAGGATTAGCTTTAACATACCTGAGTCGATTCTCTTGAGAGAGATTATAACATACTCCCCTAATATTGCAAAATCTCACGTTAATTAAGTTGCTCTGGAATCCCGGGTCTTGAAGCGTTGAAGACGCTATAGAATGCCAGACATTTGAATTCCTCCAATTTCTTGAACTCTCACGTTATCAGATGGATATATGGTCCTTTTTATGTCCTTAAGACATAATGTTATTTCCTTTTGCAAAAAGGTGTATCATTTAAGTCTTAAGATAGGTTGCCACATAGACAAATGACTTTAAGAGTCATTCCTAAGCTTATGGTGGTGCTGCATGTGTGTGGGGGGATTCTTAATATTATATTATAATATATTTATTAATTAGGTAATGTCCCGTTACCCGGTAATTAATCAATTTCTCATACAATTAGGAATTATCTCAAATTACTTAAAGTTCTACTTATCTTAATATACTTTATACATCATATTATCATGGTCATAAAGCACCTTGTATGGTACTAGTCCATAAATGTCGGGTATTATAGCTCGGACCATATTTTATCCCAAAATAACAAACTTCGGCGATATTCAACAACAAGAACAACAACAACAACAACATCCCAGTATAATCCCACAAGTGGGGTCTGGGGAGGGTAATATGTACGCAGACCTTACTCCTACCCCGAGGGGCAGAGAGGCTGTTTCCAGGAGACCATCGGCTCAAGAGAGCAATAAGAGACGATATATTAGTACTATCAATAGACATCGACGATACTCAATTTCTTCAATTCGTTAACCCTCTGACCTTTATAACACTTACTTGTCACTTATTACAAATAGCATAAATGCTTATGATCTCAAAATAATCTCATTCCCGAGTCTACATAGATTAAATTATGACGAAACTTTAACGTACTAAATGCGGGATATAACATCCTTCCCCCCTTAGAAACATTCGTCCTCAAATGTTTAAACTTGCAAGATGTACATATATACTCATCAATTATAAATGTATATATCTTCCCGGGCTATACTCCAATGAAACAATTATCAGGCTCACACGGGGTCAGGACGTCGTCCCTCCCTAAAACTACTTCCTAATCCATTCGTCACCTATGATTCTGTTATCTATCTTCTAGGCGTTGACGCCTACTAGTTGTAATCTTAACAACCAATTTCGTACTTTGCTTTCAAGCTAGCCTTGGTTTTCCTTAACCCTTCAGACGTAATGCCAACTCAATCTTATTTTAATCATATTAACTAGATAATTTGTGTTAGTAAGATCGAACATTACTCATAGTCACAGTACCTGACATAGCATCTGGTGTAGCCTCTAGGTCCTGATGACCTGCCAAAGCATATATGCGGTTCTGACTAACATCGGAGCTAGATGTTCCTCCCCTACCTCTACATCTACCAGCTGATGCCTGAGGGCCTCGCTCTTAAAGGCATACTAAAGAGGAGGAGACTGTTATAGATCTGGTGGGCTAAACCATCCCGCTTCTGCCATTTATAGGACAATCCCCCATGTAATGACTAGGGTCACCGCAGGTATAGAATACATTAGGCCCTTGACGACATTGTCTAGAATGAGCCACAGAGGGGGCACCCTCAGTTGCGCTAAATCCCTCCGATTCTGAAAACCCGAAATTCTTGAGCCCTGACCTGACTTAGAATAAACAGATCCCTCATAATACGGCTTCTACAACTGGCGGACACTTTCAACAGGATATGGTAACATAGGATCACCCGAAAAATCCTCAGGTCGCCTAGTAGATCTGGTCTTCCTACGCTGACCCTCATCATGATTCTCGTATTGCTGTCGCTTCCAGTCCTCCAAATTCTGAGCATAAGCCTGGATGCGGGAAATATCCATACCATCGAGCAGAGTGGCCATGGAGCATTCATTTATTATGTACGGCCCAAGTCCTACCACAAATTGATGTACTCGGTCACTTATTTCAGCCACAATCGAGGGGGCATACCTCGCCAATGAATCAAACTGGAGACTATACTCCCGCACACTCATGTTCCCTTGTTTAAGAGCCAAGAACCTGTCTACCCTTGCCTAACAAATCTGTGACGGCAAGTAATGACGCAAGAAAGCCCATGAGAACTCTCCCCATACCGCTGGAGATGCATTTGTCCCTCTAGACAATTCCCAAGTTTCATACCACTGAACCGCAACATCCCGCAATCGGTAAGAAGCCAACTCTACTGACTCAGTGTCTGATGCATGCATCACTTCAATGTCCTCTACATCATATCAATAATGTTTTGCGGGTCCTCATACTTGATGGTTCTGGTAAACACTGGAGGGTCCAGATTGATGAAGTCTCAAACTCTTGCGCTAATAGCCCTGTCAACGTAACCAACACTTATACCTACCTAGCGCTGAGCTTGAGCGGCTACCAATCTAGTCAACAACAGTACTGCACTCCGCATATCCATATCCTTATCCTGAACAATAGGTGGAGGTATTGGGTTCCTCTTTATCTCCTCGGCTGCTGGCGAAATCGGAGAACTATGCGAGGGTGTTGTATTTCCCCTCGGGGCCTCACCCTGGCCCTCACTAGAGATTGGTACTCTACTCATGCCCTCAGCTGCCAATACTTTACCCTTCTGACTAGCCGTAGCTTTCCTGGTCATAGGCATTGCTGCATATATAAAACAAGTCTAAGGTCAGGGGATTTATTCTCTATGACTCTGCTCTATTGCACGATCTAATATCAAGAAGGAAGGATAACTGGTCCCTAAATGTCCTGTAATTTCTTGCTTATACAACGTGATGCACAACACATTTATAAGCACGACTTTATTATACACGGTTTGCAGACAACCCTAAGACAGAACTGCTCCGATACCACTTTTGTCACGACTGGCATCCGGTGCGTACTCAACTGAGCGCCACGTACTTTATCCCATATTCTCCTTTTATTTTTATTAAACTTGTCACGGGCCATGATAGGCCACATCTATATATGTAATTAACAATATTAGAACGTAACTCACATAACTAATTCAAAAGATTTATATAGATATATAGGGGCCGTCAAGGCCGTTGACATGTCATACCTAAAGCTATACACAGGACACTGTCTGCAAAACCTCTAAGAAAACATGATCATAATATATAAGTTGAGACAGGGTCCCCGACATCTTCATAAAACAAAGTAACATATATAGAACATGACTCGACAATACTCCAGGAAGATGTGGAGCTCACCAACCAAAAGCTGATATATGGAGGCAGCCTACAGTGGATGGTCCTCACCTCGCCTATCTACACCTGTGTGGCATGAAACACAGCGTCCCAGGAAAAGGGACATCAGCACGAAGAATGTAAGGCAGAAATGAAACATAGTAATAATAAGATACTATCTCGAGGAGAGATAAGAGTCAACTTATAATTTCTGACTTGCTGCTGAGGGCCGTACCATGTAGAATAAAACTCATTCGTATAAATAAATAAAATTACGATATAATAGTTCTGATTATATCATTCTCGTGGCGTTAACTGCCCAACTGATCAGTAGTAACTGCCCGACCGGTCGTTGCACGGTGGTAAATGCATGACTGCCCAATCGATGATAAATAATGATACATAACTGCCCAACCAGCCGGAGCCTGGTAGTAAATGCATGTCTGCCCAACTGGTCGTAGCACTGTGGTAAATGAATATGTATGACTGTCCAACCGACCGTAGCACGGTGGTAAATATGTAACTGCCCAACCGATCGTAGCACGGTGGTAAATGCATATACACGAAGATGCATGTATTAGTGTATTATGAACATTAACACCTTTATATGAAGAAAATCATTGTTGGTTCCGAAGTTATTTTCTTTACTTCTCCTTAGTAAGTAAAACACAAACATAGGAGAGTTCGGCATATTTACATGCATATAGTACCTAAAGAATTCATGAGACAAAAAAGGACATAAGAATCTAGTGGTTTACAATAAATTTTGGATCTCTCGTACCCTTTTCTTTCAAAGTCCCTTGAACACCTTAGAAATGAAATGTATGGTCAAATAGTGCAAATCATAATTATGTAACAATACAGGAGCATTTCCTAACCATAAATTCTCCTTAACCATCCGTTTACTAATCAATGTGAATTATACAAGACACGTTCCCCAAAAGGCAATTATCTCAAAGACAAAATTCTCCAAGCTTTAAATGACATAACTGTCATTGATTTTGTTAACGCCACTTCTTGTCTAAACTCTCAAAATTTCCTTAGCTGAAATTTGACCAGCATTGAGTAATATATTTGAATGCACTCCACTTGACATTACTATTTCATATTCACCAATTAAAAACTTCATCTTTTTTATTCAAGTAACAACATACTCTTCAATGTTAAGTTAGTGCCTTTAATGGGAAAACTCTTAACAGCTAGTTCAATATAGCGATTGACTCTCCAACTGATCAACTCACCAATCAACCAGCTACGCCTCAATAGAGACTTAGGAACATATTTAGACATGCTTGAATATCATTTTACATAAATAAATAACATAGACATCCTTAACTGCTAAGAGTAGAATCACTTATAGAATAACATTACGTTTACGTATCGTTACTTGGATCATGCCAAAAGAAGGAAGGATTAGCTTTAACATACCTGAGTCGATTCTCTTGAGAGAGATTATAGCATACTCCCCTAATATTGCAAAATCTCACGTTAATTAAGTTGCTCTGGAATCCCGGGTCTTGAAGCATTGAAGACGCTATAGAATGCCAGACATTTGAATTCTTCCAATTTCTTGAACTCTCACGTTATCAGATGGATATATGATCCATTTTTATGTCCTTAAGACATAATGTTATTCCTTTTGCAAAAAGGTATATCATTTAAGTCTTAAGATAAGTTGCCACATAGACAAATGACTTTAAGAGTCATTCCTAAGCTTATGGTGGTGCTGCTACGTGGGGGATTCTTAATATTATATTATAATTCATTTATTAATTAGGTAATGTTTTGTTACCCGATAATTAATTAATTTTCCAAAATATCTTAAATTACTTAAAATTCTACTTATCTTAATATACTTTATACATCATATTATCATGGTCATAAAGTACCTTGTATGGTACTAGTCCATAAATATCAGATATTATATCTCGGACCATATTTTATCCCAAAATAACAAACTTCGGCGATACTCAATTTCTTCAATTCGTTAACCCTTTGACCTTTATAACACTTGTCGCTTGTTACAAATAGCATAAATGCTTATGATCTCAAAATAATCTCATTCCCCACTCTAGATCGATTAACTTATGACGAAACTTTAACGTACTAAATGCGGGATGTAACACTGACAAAACTAGGACCTCCCTCACCTTATTTACATATGCGTGCTTAGATGGCCTATCTATTAAATGACTAATTCACATAATTGAGTTCAGTCGGGACCCACCATTGTGGACCGCGAGGGGTGCCTAAAACCTTACCCAATCTCTGGTAATGAAAACTTGTTATATGAGTTAATTGCTCTAGGTGGCCTAGCACCTTAATCTGTTAGGTGGCGACTCTTCAAATACCAAATTCCAAAAGGAAACGAGTTGTTCCCAATGAATGTCGAAACCTAGACTCCGCGAGGAAAAAGGGGCGTGCCCCAGCTGGGCGTTTTGAGAATTTAAGATCTGTTCAACTGTGTAAGGTCTTGAACAACTTCATATTATGTGTATCGACTTGCGTGCATATTGAATTTAGTTACTGGATGATTCAGAGTCAAATTGAAAGAACGAATCTAGTTTTGGGAACTTAATCGATGAGAATTTGACTGGAATTTGAAATTTGAGTAAATGGCACCGATTGAGGTCGGGGTCATTGATTGCTATTTGGTTTCCTTTTCTTCGGTCAGTTCCCTACTTTTTGGTGCCGAAATCGCGGGTGTCACACCTTCTTTTTACGGGGAAAGGAGTTTTTCCACTTTGAGGGATATTATTGAAATAAGATTATTTATTTCAATTATAGAGTCGCCACTTGGAATAATTATTGAGGTTTCTCCAGTCAGCGGTTTATTTTAAAATCCCAATTCAAAGAAAATTAGACTCCATTAAAGTTTGTGAAACACAGAAGACCGGGTAAGGAATTTTGTTGACCTGGAAGAAGGTGTGAGGCACTCCCAGATTCTGTGGTTTTAACACAATAGCTTTACAATTAAACTCTGCTTAATTATCTGATTATTACATATTTTAACCTATGTGCATTCTTACCTTTTACCGCTTTATTGTATATTTTAAGTAATTATGGATTTTATTTAAAATAAGTTACAATGTCGCGCATTTGTTGTTTTATACACATTGCAAGTCATGCCACGTGAAATGCACCGGTTATTTACAGTATATTAATTATTAATTATTTGAATTTGTAGGGTGAAGTCACGTGAACGTGCACTTGAATTTGAGATTACATATCATAATTATGCCACGAGAGCCGTATCCATAACCATAATAATTAAATTATTCAATACGCGCCTAAAGCAACTAGCGATGTTCATGAATTAATTTCCCTAAAACTAGTTTGGTATTATTGTGAGGCCAAGAGTTTATGAAAAGTAAATTAGTTATGAAAATATGAGTTAAAGCCCGTTTGGCTTAGCTGATTTAGAGTAGCTGATAAGTATTAGGTGCTGAAAAATACTTTTAGGTCCAAACACCCTCTTAGCCTTGGCAGACTTACCTATTTGGCATAACTATGTGATGACCTCAACAAAAACCAGTTTGGGGATGATAAATATTCCCTTACACACAAATCCTTTTGCTTTTATTTTTATCTACTTTATCAAAACCCATTCTTAGATTCTATGAACAATATAGTATCCTATCTTAAGAAACCAACATCACAAGTAGCCATTAAATTAATCCAAAATAAAGATGAATAAGATTGAGAAATACCAAACACTAAGATGGACAACTAACATGGTATACGACAGAACTAATCTAAGACAAAGCAAGCAAGCAAAGTTGAATAAACCTAGCTGTTAGCAAATAATTAAAACTCATGGAACGTCCTCACCTATCTTGAACAGAGCAAGCAGAATGCTTCAATCACTCAATGAGCAAAATAAGAATCCATACGTGCATTCCTAAGAATTCTGAGCTACCAAGAAGACACTTAATTTTGAAAGCATTTAAGAAATAGAATAAGGAACCAAATCTCTAGCAGACTTCAAGAACGAGAGAAATAATTAGCACATTTACACAAAATCCACCTTAGTGGCCAGCCATAGAAAATCTGATCAATCCCCCTTAACAATTCAACATTAATGATCCGATAACCACCATAACAATTGATTAACAAAATGAAATCGCATGTGAAAGCATGCTAACAGAGAGAGGGGATCCATAAACAACATTCATCAAGCTGTTGTAATAAGATGAGATAAGAACAAAAAGGACCTTTTATAGATGCATCTGAACTTCGATTCTTTGACAACTATTGAAGCTTAAACACAAACAAAACCGCGTACAAGACCTCAACAAAAACTCGACCAAATCGCCAGAAACGTAAAGTTGACTCAGGAAACTCACTAAACTCCAATGACTTTACATGGCTGAAATGAAGCTTAAGCTGCAGCTCTTTTAATGATGTAAGAAGCTGGTTTACAGACTGCTTTAAGCTAGTTTCAAGCTGAGCTTTGTGGGGGTTTCACTGATTTTTTGGTGAAGTAGTGGATTTTCCCTGCTACTATAAGTAAGGAGAAGTAGTCATGTTTTCCTTTCCCGCTCCCCCCGTTTTTTCTCCTTTTTCTCCCAATTCTCTTATGTCCTCGTATTTAGCTATTACAATGATTTGTGATAAATTCCATAAGCATGTGTGGGCGAAAATTAACTGAACAAGTGAGACAATTTGAAATAAAACTAGATCTTCAGAATTCTCAGCACAAACGTCTCCATGAGTTTAAACAAACTTTTAATAACTTGTATGAATATATGCAAATCAAACAAAATTTTACATCTAAACGTTTGAATATTTAATAAGCACATGAAAATCAAACGTCAAACATGAGAAAATAGTTCATTAACATAGATGAGATAGAATTACTAAGTAATTGATATGTTTACCTCTCAGTAGGAAATACAAGAGCGAACAACCAAATAAAAGCTGGGATGTGAGAATAGAGTTTAGACCATTGATTTTCAGCGAAGGACAACAAAGCAACAACATTTTAGATGCTCAATCTACCTTCAAAATTCCAGAAATCATGTGATAAACTAAAATAATTTGATGTTTTAAGAACTGCAGATCTGAGCGAAAACTTTTTAATTCAAGAAAAGTTTCCTAGCTTTTTTGTATGTGTTCGTGAGTAGGTGTGTATTTCTGGAGGTGTCAGTGATTAAAGATGAGAGTGAGGGTTTATTTGTAGAAGTGTGGGTCAATCCGTGTGAGGGGAGCTTCCTTCTCTTTCTTTTGGAGTGAAATGAGGTGGGATCGTTTCGGTAAGGGAAGAGAGAGAGAGACGGCTTCGTTTGATGTTAAGGAAGGGGCTGGTCAGGTTAGTGATTGGGCTTGGATGAGTATTGAAAAGGGATTTTTACCTATCTATACCATATATCAAACATTATTACCTTCATTATTTAAGGATTGTGTTAATTACATTTAAGCATACTAAATTACCATTTATATACCATAATTCAAATTAAGGGTATAATTATTCCTTTATTTATTGTAGGCGTGATTTTAGGACCGTATTTTTACGTTATTTCGTTTACCCGCCTCTCTCTCCTCCCACCCCCCCCACACCCCTTCGTTTACCCGCCTCTCTCTCCTCCCCCCCCCCCACGATTTACCTTCAGTTTTTCCCCCATTCTCGTACAATCTCTTCTCACCCATAATTACCATCACTTTCTTCTCCACTTAATTACCTTCAGTTGTATCCCCCACGATTTGAATTCACTTTCATCTTTGTCTTCAACTCCTAAATCATGAAAAAAACCAACACTCCCAAAAAAAAATCATCAAAAACTATATTAGCTGATATTCCAACCTTTGATTTGGGTGTTTTAACACCAAAATCACCACCCAAAAACCCACAATCGATGCATGCAAGTGAACAAACTACTGGTATTTCATCTCCTAGACAAATTCGTGCGGAAATGAGAAGCAAGCATTTGCACGATGTTGATGCTGGTGGAGTTGATAAACTAGTCGAGAAACAACTCAAACGCAAGGGGAAAAAGTTGAGTGTAGATGACGATTTTGTAGATGATTCCCCCAAAGTTCCATCTGTGAAAAAAACCCAAGGTCTCTCCTTCTTCATCAAAACCAAAAAAGAAGAAACCCTCAAAAAAAGTACCAAAATTGGTTCACCAAAAAATTTCAATAAAGGTAAACACTATTTATTTTTCCTCACTATTTTGTAGTTTGATTTTGGTTGTAAAAATCTGTTGTTCAAGTGTTAATTTAGTGCTCAAGTGTTTTTTGGCCAAATGTGGTATTGTCCTAATTTTGTAGATTATTTGTCGCAATTTTGTAGGTTTAATGGAACTGTGATTATTTGACAGTCTATAACTGTAGTTAGTTTGTAGTTGATTTGTAGTCTGATCGTTAAATTGTAGAGATGATATTTTTCATTGCAACCTGTATTGCTGCTATATTTAGCTTCATTCTAAATACAATTAATCTACATTTTGTGAGTTACTTGAAGTAGCTATTACATTCTGTAGATAATGTTTACACGTGCATTGTTCTTCTTTGATTGTTCAAGTGTATTCTGGTAAAATGTGATGTTGTCCTAATTTTGTAGATTCTTTGTCTCAATTTTGTAGGTTAATTGGAACTGTGACTCTTAGACAGTGTATAAATGTAATTAGTTTGTAGTTGATGTGTAGTCTGATGGTTAAATTGTAGATATGATATTTTTTATTGTAGCATGTATAGCTCATATATTTAACTTCATTCTAACTACAGTTAATATACATTTATGTGAGATACTTGAAGTAACTGTTACATCCTGTAGATAATGTTTACACGTGCATTGTTCTTCTGTTATTGTTTTGTAGTTATAGGTGTGGGTAGGTTGTTCTTCTTCTAGTTATATTTTGTATTTGTCATGTAGTTATATGTAGATTACTGCTTCCTTTTTATGCAAACTACTAATGTTCATTAATTTTATATTTTCTACATAATGGCCCTTACTTTGCACAACAAAATGTTGATTATGGTGTGCTTAGATTCCACAGTTTGTGTGATCCTAGCATACCTAGCCAGATACAAGCTTTACTCTCTCTGAATGCTTTAAGGGTTTTCAAAAAAACTTGTTTTGGTTACTTATTAGGTCTCCCCACAATCTGTATGCAAAGCCAATCACTTCATCTTCTGATGAAGTATGAATTGACAAAGTCTACTGACTCATATTTTTCAGTACTATTTAAGGGTGAAAAATTGAATTTTTCCTTGAGAGAATTTGGGTTGATAACTGGTCTTAATTGTGTGAATAAGTTTTCAGACTATGGTTACACTTCCACCTATGTTAGCCCTTTAATGAATACATATTTCCGAACAAAGAAAGGGTTGAGAAATGTCATTTGAAAAATGTAGTGACTAATAAAGCATGGGCAAACGATGTGGATGCGGTGAAGTTGTGCATTCTTTATATGTTGGAATTTTTTGTTTGTCCTTCTGATAAAGACCATGTGACTTTCATAGACAAGTTTATGTTCTTTCTAATAGAGTCTGGTAATTTTGAGTCATACCCATGGGGTATCAAATCCTTCAAGCAGGTTATTGAATCTGTCCGACATCGTCTTAATCCCCATGTACATTCTTATCTGATACGGGGATACTCATTAGCCTTGCAAGTGTGGCTATATGAGTGTTGCTCGTCCGTCAGCACCGAGCTTTCTACGAGATGTTCTGAATCTATACCTCGCATTTTAAGATGGTCAGCTACAAAGGGGCAGATTTGGTTAATTGCAATTGAAGAGAAGATGATCAAGCCTGAGTGGATCAAGGTATTTTTTTCCACTTTTGTATGATGCTACAATTACATTCATAATAACTACATTGAATCTACATTTTTTTTGTCACTTGAATTAACTGTTATTTTCATCATTCAGTTCACAAACATGATTGAATTTGGAGAAGAGCTTGGAGTGCTTAATCTGCCAGACAAGATTCAATATGAAGATGAACATGGTGCTCAACCATCACATGTTCCAACTGCTGCTTCTCCATCATTTGAACCCAAATATACAGATTGTCAAGAGGACATTGAATCTGTCAGTAGCAAGCTCAGGAAGTTGGAAAAGGGGATTGTGCAGGTATTATGAATAACTACAATATATTGACATAATTTGCTACATTTTGACTTCATTACATAACAATTATAGTATGTTATACATTGTAGTTAATTTGTGGTATAAATCTATAACAATTATAGTTTGTTGAATTGTAGTGTAACTGTAGCAGTTAGAATAAGATTACCAACTAATTATATATTTAATTTTTAGGTTGATGGAAAGTTAGATGCCTTTAGGAAGACTGTTTTGAGGAACTCTCAAGCCTTCGAGAGTTCATAGATCAATCTTTGAAGAGTGTTATGAATGTGATAAACAAGAGGTTTGATTTGGACGAGTCAAAGGTAAGAATTTACATATAATTTTGTACTAAGACTAATTAAGACATATGAATAAAGTAGTCTCAAATATTCCCCAAAATTGTAGTTTGCTGGTAGTTCAACAAAAAATAATTACCAACATCAAGGAGAGAACAACCAGCAATTCCAGTTCAATGCTGGTGATCAACTGCATGGAAGCACAAGCAATACAGGTATCTACAAAATTCCTACATACATATCTACAAATTTCAAGACAACATTATTTAATTATACTAATCACTTTTTCACTATGTGTTGCAGCTACAATTTCTCCAGAACATTTTCAACCACATGTTGACTTATATCCTGACTTCCAAGAAGCAGCTGAGGCATATAAAGCAGGTACAGAACCATTCCTTCATTACAATAAGGTTTTTATGCAAAATTTTAATAATTTACACCTTAACTACATATTCCTACATATATCTACAATTCTCATTTCCAATTATTCATTCAAGCTGAAGTTTCAGCAGAACATCTACAAGGAAATATTGAGGAAGAACCAGTAATTGATGAAGTAGCTGAGGCACAACAAGCAGGTAATATATTCTCTATATTCTCTATAACTCCATAATACTGTTCATAACTACATAGATCTACACTTATCTACAGAAGGTGAAGTTCCACAGTCGCCAATTCACGGTGTGACTGTGACTGAAGTTGTTCCTGAAGGCATTGATAAAAAAGTTGTTCCTGAAGTTGTTCCTGAAGGCATTGACAACAAAGGTTTGACATTGGATGATTTTGAGCTGCCAGAAAACTTATCACAGTTGGTCATGTATGGCGAGCCCATACCAGATGAATCAACCCCTGTTCATCCCGGTAGAACCAGGCAACCGGGAAAACATGCACGATCACCTTTCACATCTTTGTATAGTTCTGGAGGCAGCACATCTGTTGGACCTAAATTTTTTAACCTCAAGCACCCCTTCACAAGTGTCATAGGTGAAAATGTAGATCCTGAATTGACAGAAAGGTTCACCAACTGGTTATACATTCGTAGTGATAAAGTATCTAGGAGGTATGAGTGCTTCATTTTACACTGTCTGTTCACCATTTTTATACTTTAAAATTGTAATTCATTTTGTCAATTTTTTGTATTTGATATTTTTTTGTTATTACAGGAGGAAATATTACTTTTTCAAGAAGGATAATCAAATCAAGCCTTGGTTGGATTTTGGTTGTGAAAAGATTGATAAGAAGGACTGGTTTTATGCCCTTGCTCACCCCGGACAAGTCATCAATAACACAGTAAGTATAAAGAACAGAATCATTCACAATATCTGTTTTGTCTTCAGCTGTGTAGTGTAATTGTAGTTTATTTTTCAGCTATGATGTGTAATTGTAGTAATATTGTAGACAACATATATATGTTACTATATTTATGTCTCAGCTGTGAAATTTTGCTTTTTATGGACCTTATGTATCATATGTGATGATGATTGTATGTACAAACTGGAATTTTGGTACTTTTGACTGACTTGGAATCTCTGTGTACCACAACTGTAGTTACCTTATAGTAATATTGTAGAGCTTGTGATTGTGCCTATTAATATTAACTGTAGGTTGAACTTGCTGATTATTGGGACCTTAAGTTAGGTAGTATGTTTCATTTGTTCCTCTGTATAGTGAATAAATGTAGACAGTGCATAAATATAGTTAATGTGTAGTTGTTTTGTAGTCTGATGGGTCAATTGTACATATAGTACTGTAGCTGTTTTGTAGACAAGTGTAGTTACACCGTAGCTTATTGTACATATAGTTCACTATGGTTCATACAAACTACAATTAAATTACATTTTGGTGAGGTACTTGGACTAACTGTTATATTTCTGTAGTTATAGTATAGCTAATTTGCAACAATCTGTTAGAGTTTTTAATAAATTTAAATTGTAGTTAATCTGTAGCTGTTTTGTAGACAAGTGTAGTTACACCGTAGCTTATTGTATATGTTTATTCTATTTTGGCAGCACATTGATGTTATGATGTATTATCTGCGAAAAAGAGGCAAATATGGACCCAACAATAATACTAGGTTCACAACCACCGATTGCTTGTTCAAGACTAAGATTGAAAGAATCTATGACAAGTTCATAAGTTCTCCACCGGAACAAAGGTATTCGGTTGTTAAACCCGAGGATGATGTTGGAGAATATATTCTTGGGTACAGAATTCTTGTTAATGTTGCCTGGGATCTTGTTGACTATGTGCTCATACCTGTGAACCTTGTAGAGAACTTCCATTGGTTGTTGCTAGTTTTTGACATAAAGGACAGACAACTTTATGTTTATGATTCCATGGTGAGAGCAAACCGTCATAAAACAGTTGAGACATTGGTTGACAAGTTTTCAATCATTATCCCTCTGTATTTGTCATGCACTGGTTTCTATGGTAAACGTAAAGACATTGACTTCAAGACCACAAAGGCATACATCGAGAAACCAGTTACGGACCCTCTCGACATACAATGGATGGTTGCTGAGATTCCACAACAAAAGGAAGGCTCAGTGTAAAAAATAATCTCCCTTTCTATATGTTTAATTATTTTATTTTAATTATTTGTTATATAATGAAAAATTCTCATCTTATGCAGCGATTGTGGTGTATTTGTGGCTGCATTTGCGGAGTATGTTAGCCTTGGAGATTTGGCAATCCCAAAGGAAGATCTTTCTGATATTGACCAATACCGTAGACGCTATGGAGCTCTACTGTGGGACTATGCAACAAAGAAGCAAGAAGATGGGTCAATCAGTGAGAGTGAGGTTACTGGCAGGCTAGTAAGGAGGAAGGGTGCTCCGGCAAAAAACGAGAGGACTAGAGTGCAACGAAAGAAGAAATAGACTATTGTGTTCCTAGTTTGGTCTCTGAAATTTGGTAGTTGAATTGGAAAACAATGTAGGAAATATGTCGTTTTGGTTTTCTACAACACTTTTTGTTGATTACATTATACTCGAGTACTCTGATTACATTTTTACAGCAACAACTTTGTCTTACAATTTGACTTTAATCTTCAAGTTATTTTTATAAATACCTTCAAGTGCCAAGTAATATCTGTATATAACTGTCATTTGTTACACAACATAAAGATAAAATAAATACAGGAATCATATAAATAATTTAATCATCTTTTATCAACAAGGTTTATCAAAAAAATTCAATTTATCTACATTTAAACTACGTTAAACTACATTTTAACTACAACTCCTCTACATATGAATAACATGACTACAATTCTAACACAGTTAAACTACATATTCACTACAATCTGGATACAATTTACGTTGAATGCATTCTTTATTAATAACAGTTTTTTGTATACAGTAAATATTAAAGTTTAACTATTCTATAAAAAAAAGACAACTTTAGACGCTTGACAGAATACATAAAAACATAAATAGTGCAGATACACAAATTGATGTTTATACTTCTTATTCATCTTCAAAAACTTAAACAATTACACAAGAAAATCCGATAATTTGAGCTCACTAACATTTATTTTGAATAACTATTCTAACTACATGATATTCATTTCTTTTTCGGCGCATTCTTGCAAGTTCTTTTGTTATGCCCTTCACCTCCACAATTGCCACATGACATCTTGTATTTCTTTGACTTTATTTCATCAAATGTTTTATATCTTTCCTTGTGAGGTCTCCCTGGCTGCCTTTTATCTCCCGCCGGTGGCTTTACTACCTCATCCAAAATATGTTGTGGCACATCACATTTGCCTTTATCAGGAAGAGGATTTACTGGCATTTCATAGGTAAGCAGAAGGCTCTTCCTTGTGTAATATGGAGAGCAATAGTTTTCGTATGTTTCATTCCTATGCCTTAATGCTGCCAAAGCATGCGCACATGGAAGTTCATCAAGTTGGAATTGTCCACAGCTACATTTCTTGTTTTCTAGACACACAATGTACCGCTTCACACCATCTAATACAGTATGTATATGATCTGTTGAAGCCCTCACCTACAATTGAAGACCAAGCAGAAATAATAATACATCAATCATTAAAATGGATTATCAACAATTTACCTACAAATCAGCAACAAATATATTACAGCTCATCTACAAACTATTATTACCGACAATTTGACTACAGTTTAACTACAATCTGAAAACACTGCAGCTAGTACTTTTTTTTTCTCCTGCACCAAAAAAAAATATCTTACCCTTAGTTTCTGAGATAATGTACTGTTGTCTTGCAATTCTTTGTTGTATTTGTGACCAAGGTATGTGAAAGTACCATTTGCCTTCGATAACTTTTCTTTTGTCCAACGTTCAAGAAGAGTCCTCATATACTCAAATATATCAAATATTGGCAGCTCTCTTGCATCTTTTGTTACAGCATTCAACGACTCGGCAATGTTTGACGTCATAGTATAAGTTCTATTCACCGTTGCATGTACTCTTGACCATCTATGATAGCCAATATCATATAGGTAAGACTTTACATGCAGGTCTACCTCTTCAATATTCAACATCCTTTCATTAAATTCATCCAGAGTGTATGACTGTGCTGTAGCAAAGTACAATTCATGTAATTGTAGATGTCCCTTCTTGAATTTTGACCTTATTTTTGTCCATATATGCCACATGCAAGAGTAGTGTGCCATGCCCGGATAGACAACTGATGTTGCCTTCAGTATACTCTCATGCCTATTTGAAACAACATACATTGAAGGTCTTTCACCATATGCCTCCTTGAATTGCTCAAAGAACCACTTCCAAGACGCGTCGTTTTCAGAATCAACCACAGCATATGCCAAGGGAAAAATAGTACCTACATTTTTTAGACATAAAATATGATTAAATAACAACTACAATATATATTGAGAATATAGACAAGTTAACTACATTCTTTTATATAACTACAAAATAACTACAACATAACTACAATTTAACTGCATTTTAAAGACTGATTACAAAATAAGTACAAAATTATTCCATTATTTACCTGCTGCATCCATGGTGCTTGCTATCAGCATAATCCCCCTATAGGCTGACTTTAAGAATGTCCCATCAACCACTACTACCGGCCTACAATGTTGCCAACCATTTATTGATGTACAAAGAGCAACAAATACGTATAAGAAGCAATCATCTGCTGCCTTCTTCAATTTAACAACAGAACAAGGATAATTCTTCTCAAGAATATAAAAATATTTGGGTAATTTGTTGTAGGAGTCACACGGATTTCCTCTCAAAAACTGTAAAGCTTTTTCCTTTGCTCTCCATGCTTGCATGTAGCTTAGGTTCAGTCCATGTTCGGATAACATGTCAGTTTGTATGTCCTTTGGTGTGTAAACAGTCTTAGGATCATAATACTTTGGAACGACCATGCTACCAAGTACTGCTGCAGTACGTTTGCGCTGTATGAATGTTTCGTCCATTAGGCAGCATGTGTGTTGACGGCTGAAACTTCTTATCTTGAACATTGCCGAATCATTAATTGACGTTGCCTTGAAATGCCATTTACAGCTTTCAGCAACACATATAAGCCAGTAGCTACAAAAGAAATACAATATTTACACAAATTTATGAAAAACTACAATTAACTACAAACTGACTACAATTTAACTACAATTTATAAAACCCACCTATCTTCAATCATACACTGATTTTGCTGATATATTATCCACAAATAACTACATACCTTCTATGACTAGATCTTTTTACTCTGAACTGGAACTTGTGCATCACTGAATAATTCTTCATTGCAGCAACTACTGTTTGCTTGTCTTGATAAACTTGTCCTTCTTCAATATATGTTTGCGTAGATTCAGTTATTATTTCACTTTGATATTCCTCTATAGCTGGTGAGGATGGAAATTCAAGTAAGTTTAGGGATCCAGACGAACCTGCAAACAATAAATTCATAAATGTAGTTTCTATGTAGATAATTTTGAAAGCAACATTGCTTTATCCTTTTCAGTACTATGTGAGCTTTGTAGTTTAATTGTAGGTAATTGTAGTAATATTGTAGATAACATAGTAACACCATAACTCTCTGCAATGTCGAATCAAACATACCTGCACTGGTGCTTTCATTGTTGATTGCCAATTCCATATTGAAATCTCTTACGCTTATACATAAAGGATACGAACCTAAGTTTTTATTCTCCTTTTTGGTTTCCATGTACACACGAACCTCCATATCATTCCTAATCTCCATTGGAGGACAATTCTCGTTCACAATGTATTTGATTTCTATAATTTTATCCGATGTATCAATCGATAATTGTTCTGCAATTGTAGAACTGAGAATTCCGTAGCTTGCATTATCATCTACCACAATGACGTCAACTTCAAAATCTCTAAATCTACCATAGTTATCCCAATTACCATTCGATTTCAGCATTATTGGGATTTTTGACATGATTTCGTGTAGTTGATAGGAAAAAAGACGAAGAACAGATATAGTTTCGACAATTTGAGTACTGATATCGACGAAGAGCAATTTTGTATTCTACAATTTGTATTGAGCTTCGGTAGCTTGCGTTTTTTGAGAATTGTAGTTGAGTGAGAGAAGAGAGATCTCTTTCTGTTGAGGAAGGAGAGAATTACGCAACTGGTGCCTTCATCAGATCTGGTGCCTTCATCAGGAAGAGAGATCTCCTTCAGTTTCAAAATTCGAATAAAATCGTTGACAGAATCACATCATATCTGGTGCCTTCATTTTAGGGCTTTTTTATGGCAAAATCTACCTATTTTTGGATTGGTATATAATTTGTAGTAAAAGTGTGGATTACACTGGTAAATAAATTATGAATATTTTTGATAATAAGATTTGATATATGGTATAGATAGGTAAAAATCCCTATTGAAAATAACTGGGTTGTTCTAATTGTTTAGCCCAGTTGACATAGAGTGGGCAGCCTCTTTTTCTTTCTTTTTTCTTTGTTTGATCTTCAAAATTAGCCACTTTGTTTAAAAATCCTAATTAAAGTCTATTTTGCAAATTTAATCCGGTGGTCTATTTTTTCTTAATAACTAATTACCTAATTAATTAGTTTTACAAATTAAAAGAAAAAGAAACTAATCAATTAAACCTAAAATACAAAATGCAAAGTGACTAAATGCATTTTTGTGGTTTTGTATTTTAGTAATGCAATTAACACGTGATTAGATCTAGAAATGTAAGGATTAAATATAAAATACTTTTGTCATTTTATTTTCTAATCAAATAAAATACAAAAAACTCATAATATTCTATAAAATGATTAAAAGCCATTCTTGGAAGATTGAGTAATTCGCATTGGGGCAAAAACTACGTGCTCACAGCTGCCCCTCTTTGCTCAAAGCACGAAAATTTTTGGGCAAAGATAAAGTGAGAAATTATAAATAATTTTTATCCGTTTGATACTCTATGAGAAGAATTTTGAGAAAAAATTTGATCGAATCTTGCTTCCGAGGTTGCCTACATATCCTTTGCTATATTGGAATTAGGTCAGTATAATTCTGGAAGTTTTGGTAGTTGGGACTATCGAAAAGTTGCGGTTTCACTATTATTGCTGTTGTTACTGCTTGCTGAACTCTTTATTACACCGAAGTCAAAAACAAAAGAAACTAAACAAGCCTATCAGCTATGAGTTGCAAGATTCCTATCTGTCACACCTCTTTTTTCACTACACCCCCGAGAGGGGTGTATAAAGGGAGTTTTTCCAATTAAAGGACAATCGAAACGAGATTTATTGTCAAAAGATTCAGAATCGCCACTTGGGAGATTTATGGTGTCCCAAGTCACCGGTTGAATCCCGAATCGAGGAAAAGCTTGACTCTGTTTAATAGTCCGCGAACCACAAATTCGGGTAAGGAATCCTGTTAACCTGGGAGAAGGTGTTAGGCACTCCCGAGCTCCGTGGTTCTAGCACGGTCGCTTTGATTATACATGGATTGACTAAATTGTCTAATTACTGATTTCGGAACCTATGTGCTTTTACCTTTCACCGCTTTTTAATTAAGAAGATTATCTTGAAACAGGTCACGCGCACGTGTAACCATTTGTTTGGAGCGTCGAAAATCATGTCACGCGAACACGTCCACAATTAATAACGCATTATTATTATTAGGAAAGTTTGACCAAAGTTGTGCGAACTCATACTCTGATTTTATTTTTACAATCATAATCATGTCACGCAAACGTGTCCACGACCATGATAATATGTTAAACATGCCCTAAGCAAACTACGATAACTTGTCATTTTTACATCTAAATCATAAGAAATTAGTCGAGGGCCGTGCATTTTAATTTTGTTTGGCACAGCGTACCTCAATTTATTCTACTTGAAAGGTCTCTAAGCCAATTAGAAATTCCCTACATAGCTTACAAGAGAATGTTAATTTTAAAACAAGTGGGGTTCAATTCAGCTCTTAAGCGAACTAACGTTTTAAAGGGCAAAAGCTGCTTCCTTTGGGCCCAGGGCGAGCCCAACAGCACGATGGGAGCTATCCCAGCTTAAATTCTTGTGGCCACTTGCACTGGCCCGATTGATGGAGCTGGCAACTTCAACTCAAGTGGACTTATGATCCAAAATCCACAAAGGCCCAAATCATAGAACCAGACGCATCAATGTACCCCTTAGAGTTATTGAGCCACACGCTATAGTCCAATTTAGGGATCCAAATTATTCGCGTCACAATCATAACCATATTGCTTCAAAATATTCCAGAAATACTAGACTAGAATTGATTATCCTTAAGCATGATCAAAATGCATGATGTCAAAACCAAACTTGTAATGAGGGTATTATCCTATGAGACTTATTCATTATCACCTTGTTACCCAGATATTAATACTCTCCCTTGACTTTTAAACAAATAGTATTGTATGGTTTGGATTTCAGGCATAACGAAACAATCTCTAACATGAATTCCAATTGAGATATGGTACCTCGTCCTATACTTGTTATTTCAGCAAGCTGGACAGTTATGAATACCAAAGCACAAACTAGCTTCGAGTTTGACTGAAACAAATATGAACATGCATTTAATTAAACCCTTTAACATCACAATTTCGAAAATCCAGATTCAAAACATGTTATACCAGATTCAGTACCAAAACTTCTTCATACTAGATCCTAGTTCCAAACTACAGAGAAACAAACAAACTAAGATATTAAGGCAGTCAATCCTTGTAAAATGTTTAACAGTCCATTTACATAGCCAGAATCCAAATGTTCTTTCTAAATGGCCAAAAACAAACCCAAGTCATTGAGCATGGATGAACGACTTAACATATTCGAAAGAGAAGATGATAATATACTTCATAACAGGGAAATTAAAGGTGTAAAATGCAAAAGCTAATAGAATTTAACATTTAAACATGATTTCTATTCAAATTCCAGCTTAGATCTCCAACTTTATGTACAGATTCAGACCAATTCTAACTTGTAGCACCTCATTTGTTAGAAAATGGTATGAAGAAATACCTGGGAAAAACAAAATAAGCAGAAAGCAGGGAATCAACAACAACAAAACAGTATCCAACAACAGAAATCAGCTCAAACCAAGCTTGAATGCCAAGTTTAAAACCCAAAAGACAACCCCAGGAACTTTAAAATAACTCCATACGCTAACCACAGGAATGCTTAAACCATTTCCAACTCAATATAAACCAGAGATTTTGATTCAGAACTGGGAAAGCTTCAAAGTCCCCCGATGAATTTCAATGGAGCAGTAGTTTTTCTCTTTTAGCCGTTTCTTTTCTATATTTTTTTAGCCCTTCCCCCAAAATCTGCCTTGAGTGTCAAGTTAGGATGCCTTTATAGGCAAACTATTAGGGTAGCATAAAAGGAATTCAAATTTGCATTTTTAACCTTTTGATATTTTTGTTTCTGCTCAAATACCCTTAGCTTAAAACTCAGATTTTCATATTAGCCCCTACCCTAGCTTCCTAGAAGTTTCCTTTGGTTGTTACAAAAGATTCCCTTACCTATACTACCCATATTACCCTTAACAACCCTGTTTATTACCCCTAGGACCTCAAATGGGTCATAGGTCAAATGACCCAATGATCAAAACAGACCTGGGCTCGAAAAATCCATTCGAACGCTTTAGAATGGTTTAAGAAATGAATTCAGAACCCAAATGAAATGAACCCAGGTTGAGCAGACTATGGCAAACAACGGGAAAATGAATAAAACAACTTTCAGAAAACTTAAAACCTAAGCTAAGGGACTAAATTGTCATATAATCCTAATTAAACTAACAGGGCTAAACAAACAAAATGAAATCAGAAATTAATCGTGTTGTCAGCAAAAGAACTAGACTGACCAAACAAAAATCACAGAATCAACTTGGAACGGAAACTGAGATGGAACAAAACGGACAGTACTCAATCTCAGCTAGAAAACTCGTTCAATTTTATTTTAATTAACCGGAGGGAAAGAGAAGAAGAGAAGAGGAAAGAAAGAAGAAGGAATCAAAAGCGTAAACGAAAGGAAAGAAAGAAACTCACCAACTTAGGCTCGACCCTTCGACTGACTTTCCGATTTAAACCCCGAATATTGTCAACTACTTGTTCTTTGTCGAATAATGCTATTTTGTGGTAGAACTGTCCCGGAACACTCATAAAAACTGGGAAAACACTGTTGCATGCGCAACTTTGGCTTTGGCTTCTGGGACTCGAACCTTAGACTTAAGATTCGAGATGTTCTAGCAAAATTCGAGGGGAATGGAGTGTGGATTTGGTACAAGGGGGTCATGGTGGTTCTATGGTATCAATTTGGTGATGAACAGAGGCGGAACTGTCACCGGAGGAAATGAGGGCGGCGCTAGGGTTTGTGACTTCAACCTCAGATTCGAGGGATTCTGAGTGTGTTCGAACGAAGTTGGTTGTAGATTGGGATTGTGGAATGGATGAGGAGTTTAAGGTGTGAATATGGTGGTCATCGGAGGTGGCGCCGCCGGTCTGAGGTGGTGGGAATTAGGGGCGGCTCAGTTAGGGTTAGTTGGGGATTAACCTCTGAAAGAGACGAGACGAGATGGGGGGTAATGGCGTTCAGACAGATATATACCAATAATATCCTAGTTCCCAACCGTCTGATTAACCAAAAAACAACGGCCCAGATCAAAGGAATTCAAAACGGGGACGTTTGGATCAGGAACGGGGTCGTTTGGTTAAGTGGTAGGGAGGCCGGGTTTGGACAAATTTTGGGCTGAGCATGCCCGGATTTTTAAAGGGGAAAGGTTTGGGCTAGTTTTGGCGGATTGGGAAATTAATTTGAAAACTGGCCCACCCTTTTAATTCAAAAACTCTTTTTTCCCTTTTTTTTTTGAAAATTAATGAAAATCAAAATCAATTCCTAGAACTAAAAAAAACTAATTAACCCTAAAATGATAATTAACTCAATTAATTAAAAACAAATTAACAAAAGAAAACTATTCAAGATCAAAGCTAAAATTAAAAGTGCAAATTTAAACTATTTTTGTGATTTTTTCATTTTTATAAAATACTAAATTACTAATTAATTCAAAAATGCAAAAATTAAATCCTAAATGCAAATGCAATATATTTTGTATTTTTCATTAATTAAACAAAAAATAAAAATGCGCAGACAAATACAAACAATTAACAGAAAATGCCACAAAATTCACAAAAATGGCAAATAATGAAAGAAGTTATTTTGTTTTGAATTTGTTGGAGTAATACATATAGGGCAAAAATCACGTGCTCACAGCTGCCCCTCTTTGCCCGGAAATATGAAGATTTTTCGTGCAAAGATAAGTGAGCGGATACGAGCGATTTTTGCCCGTTTGAATACTCCGTGGGAAGCATTTTTGAAAAGGTTGACCGCACCCTGCTTCTGAGGTTGCCTACATATCCTTGGTTAAAAAGGAATCAGGTCAGTGTAGTTCAAGAATGTTTGGTAGCTGGGACTACCATGAAGCTGGGCTTCCACTGTTGTTGTTGCTGCTGCTTACTGAACCCCCTTATTACACCATGTCAAAATAAAACAAAAAGCTAGACTAGACTATGATCTATGGATTACAAAAGTCCTATCTATATCTTCAAGCTTGCTCTTGTGTTTCTTGTTGCCTTGTTCTCCTCCATTCTCTCGAAAACATCCGTTTGTTGCCACCTTGAATTGTAAACTGAAATGTTTTCCCCTTCTTCAGGTGGGTGTCTGACTGCTGAACTTGATATGTATTCCCATGCTATCTAGGCGGGCTCCTGACTTCAAAACGTGAATGTATTCCCATGCTATCCGGGCGGGCTGCTGACTGCTGACTTGAAATGTATTCCCTGCTCTCCAGGCGGGCTCCTGACTTCAACTTGAAATGTATTCTCTGCTCTCCAGGCGGGCTCCTGACTGCTAAACTTTAATGTATTCCCTGCTCTCCAGGCGGGCTCCTAACTGCTAAACTTGAATGTATTCCCTGCTCTCCAGGCGGGCTCCTGACTCAAAATAGACAAAGCAAAGAATTTGAAAGCTAAATTTATTGTACTCCCTTGTTCTCCAGGCGGGCTCCTGACTGTTGCGTTTGAAAGTATTCCCTGCTCTCCAGGGGGGCTCCTGACTGTTGCGCTTAAAAGTATTCCCTGTTTTCCACGCGGGCTCCTGACTTCAACATAAACAAAACAAAGAATTTGAAAGCTAAAATTTAAATTGTACTCCCTTGTTCTCCAGGCGGGCTCCTGACTTCAACATAGACAAAACAAAGAATTTGAAAGCTAAAATTTAAATTGTACTCCCTTGTTCTCCAGGCAGGCTCCTGACTTCAACATAAATAAAACAAAGAATTCGAAATCTAAAACTTAAATTGTACTCCCTTGTACTCCAGGCAGGCTCCTGACTACTGCGCTTGAAAGTCTTCTCCCTGTTCTCCAAGAGGGTACCTGATTTCAACAAAATAGACAAAAACAAAGAAAATTTTTCTGCCCCAGTTTGGTAACTGGGCACATATGTGAGTGTTAAACTGAATCATATTACCAAGTATTACTAAGAATTTGAAAGTTAGGTCCCATTATGTAGGGGGGTCCTGACAACTCTTAAATGAACGACAATTTTAAATCTAAGTTATATCTTCTACAGGTGTGACTTCTTCTAAATCTTGCTATCTAAGAGAATCTTTAAACTATTCCCCATTATCCAGGAGGGTCCTGAAAATCAAATGTCAATTTTTATTTTAAGGGTGACAACTTTCATGGCTGAATTCTACTGCCCTACAACAGAGTTTACGCTAAATTATTGTTATCTAATCGAAATCTTAAAGCTAAGTCTCATTATTCAGGAGAATCCTGGAAACTCCTAATTGAATCCTATCTCGAACATGCAAACTTCTAAGCTAACTT
This sequence comes from Nicotiana tabacum, assembly GCF_000715075.1. Taxonomy (NCBI): domain Eukaryota; kingdom Viridiplantae; phylum Streptophyta; class Magnoliopsida; order Solanales; family Solanaceae; genus Nicotiana; species Nicotiana tabacum. The sequence continues at coordinate 116,860,048 of NC_134099.1, read as the reverse complement.
ATATTCTTTTGGGATATATTTATGCTAGATTATGCTATTTCTGAACTTTAAACTAGGTCCCATTTTCCAGGAGGATCCTGAAAATCAAAAATCAAACCTGTTTGGTGACTGCCTTTCTCTACGGAGAGTTCTTCTGAAACAAACGAACTTTTCTGCCCCTGTTTCAATCAAAGAAAATTTGTCAGTTCAAAATGGTGGTTAGCCGATGGTATTCTTGCTAAAGATCTTTCCGCTGCATTGTTTTGTTCTGACTGGCTTCCCCGAAATGGCCTTGAACCGCTTTGACTTTCTGACTGACTTTCACACCCCATGACCTTCGACGAACTGAGTGTTCTATACCCATGCTATTGTTTTACCTCTGACCTTTTTATTTGAACCTTTGCATCTCCCATGACATTACCAATCCATTCCACCGATGAAACTTCCGGTGATTCCTTGTACCCCTCTCTTACATCATGTTATCCTTAGTATACTTTGACCACTCCGTGCTTTGCAATTTTAGAAGTTGGTAGTGAGCTTTGAAATCCTTTTCACTTGATTTGCACAAGACTGACATTGACACATCTTTAGATAAATACCCAAAAGAAAATGAAATGCAAGGACTTTGCGGGTTAAGGATAAGAAGAATCCAAAACCAGATGACTGCTATAAAAGGAAAAAGAAAAAGAAACTTATCTGAGTGGAACAGCCGGTACCAATGATCATGACATGCACTTCGGATTAATCAGCCCAATATGTCCAACCAATCAACTTTCAGTTGCCGTACTTCGTTGCCCCAGAATTTCCATGAACCTTGACCTTGTTCATCCTGCAGCGCCTTGAAAGGTTTTCACCAGCAGACCTCTTTCATTCATTCATCTCTCAACTCACTTTCTCCTTACAGTGCCCGTGAGGGTTTTCACCAATAAGACTCTCTCATTTTAATTTCTCTCAACTCCCATCACCTTACGGTGCCCGTGAGGGTTTTCACCAATAAGACTCTCTCATTTTATTTCCCTCCTTGCTTGAACCAGAGTGTTTCCCCCGCCATGAATTACCTTTACCTGCTTGACTTGGCATTTCTCAAAGACTGATCAGAAAGTCTTTATTTTGACCGTAATGTGGGCTTTTGTACAGGGCTATGAAGGAAGGGTATAAAAGGCTCAAAACAATTTAAATGGGTTAGAATTACAACTTTCGGAATCAGGTTTCCCACAACAACCACGACTTCTGTCCCAGTTTCTTGCTTGGGGACTTTTGGATTTTTGTTTCGATGAGACCGAACCATGAGGCTGCCTACGTATTCTTAAAAGGAATCAGGTCGAATGTAGTTCATGTCGTAGAAATTACTTTGTTGTTGTGATTTTATTTTCTTTCTTTCTTTTCTTTCTCTCTTTTTCTTCTGTTGTTCTTCTCTTTTTTTCTTATTTTTTCTCCTTTTTTCTTTTTGCTTTTCTCTTTTTTTTTCTTTCTTTTTCTTCTCTCTTTTCATTTTTCTTTTCCCTTTTCCTTGCTTGTTCATTCTTTCTTTTCTTTTCACTTACTTATCCTTCGCACTTGCGTTTCTGAATTGTGTCGTTGATCCCGAATGAGGGGTATGAAAGAAAATAAATAAGGCTCAAAAGAGGGTAACAAAGGATAAAGTGTTTAGATAGCAGAACAAAATATCTTCGTCATTTCAATCTTCAAAATATGCCAAATACAAACAAGTACAATCAAAGGAAGAAATCATACATAGTATCTTTTGACTGCATCGGAATTGATAGTCATTTCTACACATTTCCCTTCTACATCTGTCAAATACAACACGCCATTGGACAATACTCTGGATACAACAAATGGTCCCTGCCAGTTTGGGGCAAATTTTCCTTTTTCTTCAGCCTGATGAGGCAAAATACGTCTCAACACTAACTGACCCACTTCAAACTTCCGTGGACGTACCTTCTTGTTATATGCCCTTGCCATTCTCTGTTGGTACAATTGGCCGTGACACACTGCTGCCAATCTCTTTTCATCAATCAGACTTAATTGTTCCAAGCGGGTTTTGACCTATTCAACGTCATCAATTTCTGCCTCAACGACAATCTGAAGGGATGGGATTTCAATTTCTGCGGGTATCACCGCCTCCGTGCCATACACCAACAAATAAGGAGTGGCCCCTACTGAAGTACGAATAGTAGTGCGATAACCCAGCAATGCAAACGACAACTTTTCATGCCACTGTCTAGAACCTTCCACCATTTTTCGAAGTATCTTCTTTATATTCTTGTTGGCTGCCTCGACTGCTCCATTTGCCTTAGGGCGATATGGGGTGGAATTGCAATGTATAATCTTAAACTGCTGACGTGTCTCCGTCATCAGATGACTGTTGAGATTAGCGCTATTGTCCGTGATGATTACCTTCGAAATCCTAAATTGACAGATGATATTTGAATGCACAAAGTCGACCACTGCTTTCTTGGTCATAGATTTGAATGTTTTCGCTTCAACCCACTTAGTGAAATAATCAATGGCTACTAGAATAAACCTGTGTCCATTCGATGTTTCTGGCTCGATTGGCCCAATGACATCCATGCCCCAAGCAACAAAAGGCCATGGTGTAGACATTTTATGTAATTCAGATGGTGGAGAATGAATCAAATCTCCATGCACTTGGCACTGATGACATTTACGCACAAAACTGATGCAATCCCGCTCCATAGTGAGCCAGTAATAACCTGCTCGGAGAATCTTATTTGCTAGAACGTACCCACTCATATGCGGTCCACAAACTTCGGAGTGTACCTCAGTCATGATTGTTGTGGCCTGTCTAACATCTATGTATCTTAGCAATCCCAGATCTGGAGTTCTTTTGTACAATACCCCTCTACTGAAGAAAAATCCACTTGCCAATCGTCGAATTGTTCTTTTTTGATCACCTGTGGCATGTACCAGATACACCCCCATCCTGATGTATTCTTTGATATCATGGAACCATGACTCCCCATCAAGTTTTTCTTCCACCATATTACAGTAAGCATGCTGATCACGAACCTGAATGTGCAAAGGGTCCACATAAGCCTTATCTGGATGATGTAACATTGACGCCAGTGTAGACAAAGCATCGGCGACTTCATTATGGATCCTTGGGATATGCTTGAATTCTATCGACTAAAACCTCTGACAAAGATCATGCAAACATTATCTGTACGGTATGAGTTTCAAATCCCACGTTTCCCATTCTCCCTGAATTTGGTGCACTAGAAGGTCCGAGTTACCCAAGACCAAGACTTACTATAAACCCATATCCACAGCTAACCTCAAACCCAGAATGCAGGCCTCGTACTCAGCCATGTTGTTGGTACAGTAAAAATGAAGCTGAGCCGTAACAGGGTAGTGTTGCCCTGTTTCAGAAATAAGTACCGCTCCTATTCCCACACCCTTCATATTTGTAGCCCCATCAAAGAAAAGTTTCCATCCATGCTTCTCGACTTGCTCCAACTCGTCAATGTACATCACCTCTTCATCGGGGAAATAAGTTTTCAAAGGTTCATAATCTTCATCAATCGGGTTCTCGGCCAAATGGTCCGCCAAGGGCTGTGCCTTCATTGCAGTTCGAGTCACGTAGACAATGTCAAACTCTGTGAGCAGGATCTGCCACTTTGGAAGCCTCCCTATGGGCATATGCTTCTGAAAGATATACTTCAATGGATCCAAGCGAGATATGAGATAGGTAGTGCAAGATGACAAATAATGTTTCAGCTTCTGCTCCACCCAGGTTAGGGCGCAACATGTCTTCTCAAGCTGAGTGTACTTGACCTCGTACGGTGTGAATTTCTTGCTGAGATAATATATGGCCTACTTCTTTCTACCAATAATGTCATGTTGACCCAATACGCAGCCAAATGAATTGTCCAAAACCGTCAAATATAGAATCAACGGTCACCCTGGTTCTGGCGGGACCAACACGGGTAGATTTGACAAATACCCTTTATCTTATCAAATGCCTCCTGACATTCATCTGTCCACTTGACCGCAGTGTCTTTCTTTAACAGTTTGAAGATTGGCTCGCAATTTGTCGTGAGCTGAGCGATGAACCTGCTGATATAATTCAATCTTCCCAACAAACTCATCACCTTGGTCTTGTTCCTCGAAGGTGGAAATTCCTGGATGGCCTTGACTTTTGATGGATCCAGTTCAATGCCCCGGCAGCTGACTACGAACCCCAACAACTTTCCAAACGGCACCCCAAAAGCACACTTTACAGGATTAAGCTTGAGATTGTACCTGCGAAGCCTCTGGAATAACTTTTTCAGATCCCTGACATGGTCAGACTGCTTTGTAGACTTCACGATCACATCATCCACGTACAACTCGATTTCCTGGTGTATCATATCATGGAATATTGTTGTCATTGCCCTCATGTAGGTTACCCCATCATTCTTCAAGCCAAATGGCATGACCCAATAGCAGTACGTTCCCCACGGCGTGATGAATGCCGTCTTTTCTGCATCTTCCTCATCCATTAAGATCTGATGATAACCCGCGTAGCAATCCACAAAAGAGACAATCTCATGTTTGGCTCAATTATCAATCAAGATATGGATGTTCGGCAACGGGAAATTGTCTTTTGGACTTGCCTTGTTGAGATCCCGATAGTCAACACACACCCTGGTCTTGCCATCCTTCTTCGGTACAGGCACAACATTGGCTAACCAGGTGGGATACCGGGTGACCCGATTGACTTTAGCATCGAACTGCTTGGTGACCTCTTCCTTGATCTTTACACTCATATCCATTTTGAACTTTCTCAGCTACTGTTTGACAGGAGGAAATGCCGGGTCAGTGGGCAACTTGTGAACCACTAAATCAGTGCTTAGGCCCAGCATGTCATCATAGGACCATGCAAAAACATCTTTGTATTCGAACAGTGCTTTAATTATCTCCTCCGTGAGTTGAGTCTCCAGGTGGACACTTATTTTAGTTTCACGAACATTTTCTTGGTCCCCTAGATTAACTGCTTCTGTGTCATTCAAATTAGGTTTGGGCTTTTCCTCAAAATGACTTAGTTCCTTACTAATTTTTTCATAGGCCTCATCATCATCAAATTCCAACTCGTCATCACACTCAATTTCTTATATTATTATTTCAAAGTTAGATTGGCTCTTAAAACTGGGCCGAAGATTCCTCATGCATGTCATGTCATTGATATCAGCATAAAAAGAACTGTACAAAAGAAGAAAACAAAAATAAAATTAGAAGAAATGAAGGAAAAGGAACAATTGCATTTCATTGAATTTAACGATAACAGGGTTTTAACACATCCAACTAGATGGAATATAATATCTGAATTACAGACCCTGAAATAATCCAGGCAACTAAAAGAAAACCAAAACCCACTACTAAGACTCCCTCCGGGTAGGAAGAGGAGTAGCTTCCCAGTTGTTGACTTTTGCACGTGGTCCCACGAATTGCACATCTGCCCTGCTGGACCCTTCCCCAGCCTGAACCACGTTGACCTCAGCGAATAACCTTTCGAACCCCTTCTCCAAGTCTCCATCGGCACCAATCAGAGGTCCAGGGACCTTTGACAACAGTTTCTTTCTGATACCTGGCCTAAACGAATGACCTAGACAGAAGCGGGATTGGCTTTGGCAATGCCCATACTTTCTGTTTCATTTTTCTAGCTCTTCTCACGTCTGCAACGGTAGGCTTGAACCCCAGACCAAAAGTATCCAGATTCTTTGGAAGAGAAACTAGCTGCACAATACCTTGCAGAGATGCACCTAAACCCTTGCCCGGTGTGAGTACCTAATTTTTGATAATATTTAATTTTTTATCACTTCTTCTATGTAAATATTTTAGGGGTTTTAACCTAAAATTTTTAGCTTTGTTAAAATTTTTATTATAGGGTAACAATACAGAATTTAAAAGGTGAATTATTACTATTAATATTATTTTATTTTTATTTTTATTTTAAAATAATAAAAAAAATCCGAAAAAATATTAATTTTTTTTAATTTTCAGGAGTGATTTAAAAAATAAGAAAAAGGGAAGTATTGAATATAAAAAAATAAAAGTAAAAGTAGGTGGAATTCTCTTTTAAAAAGTAAAAGAAAGTAGAAAATTAAACAAATAAAAATAAAGTTTTGTAGAAATTTTAAAAAAATAAAAAGTAAAAGAAAGTTGGAATTAAAAAACAAATATAAAGGTATCTGAAAATTAAAAAAAATTAAATTAAAAGAAAGTAGCATTTTTAAAAGAAAAGCAAAAGAAAGTGGATTGTTTTTTTAAGAAAAGTTAAATAAGTGGAATTGTCTTTTAAAAAGTAAAAAAAGTGGGATTTTAAATAAGATAAAAGTAATTAAAGTTAGAATTTAAAAAATAAAAGTAAAGAAAGGTGGGATTTCTTTTTATAAAAAAAATAAAAGCAATTTGTAAGTGGGATTTCTTTTAATTAAAAAATAATAAAATAATAAAACAATTTTTAAAAAAAAATCTGAAAATTTTCGAAAATTTTGCTATAAATAGAATAGAAAATTTGAGAAGAAAACAAAAGAAGAGAGGGGGAGGAGAGAAATTTAGGTTGAAAATTTTCATTAAATTTTCTTTCAATATTTTGGGTCTTGAATCTTGGGTTTGAAGAAGAGTTGATAGAGATTTTGTTGTTGCTGCTGTATTGACTCTACAACTTTCAGATTTTATTCATTTGAATTCACTCTCTTGTAGGTATGTAATTCAAGCTCTTGAGTTAAAAAATGTCAGAGTATCTTTATTGAAGCAGAAGCAAATTGATTTGGTTCTTTTGATAAAGTTTCTTTCGTATTTAATCTGTTCGTATGAATGATGTTTCTTTGATTGAGTGAATTGAGATTTGCAAATGTTAACATTATTTTAGTATGTTCATGACTCTGTCTCGTTTTTTTTACTTTTACTTTTTATTTTTCTTGGCTCATGACTTGTAACCAGAAAAGGATTGTTTTGTTTACATTTAGATTTCAAGCTCATGTAGAACCATGTTCATATTTTGAAATTTAAAGAAGTATGTGAAGTTAAACAATTTGTCAACATTAAAATGTAAAAAAAATAGATTGCGTTAGTGGAAGGATCTTATCTTCAGTTTATGTTATTGGCTACATATTTTCTTAAATTAACCATGTGAAAAATCAACTTCCTCTGCTTCAAAATGGTACTGTAGAAGTTATAGTGGTGATACTACAACTTTCTCTTTAGCATAGTGTTAAATAAATTAATTACTTTAAGTGTTCTTTGTTATAATCAAGTTTAAAATGCATTTTTGTATGTCCATGTTTGTTTTGTTCCTTCTGGTTCATCCGAATAGTTCTCAGCATGGTCTTTTTTGTGCTCATATGGTCATTTAAGATTCATTATTTTGTTATAAAATTTTGTTAGTTTCTTTCTAGAATTTGAAAACGAAAGTCGATCTTTTGAAGATGATATGGAGATGAACCCAAAGTTGGCACCTGTCTTTTGTTATTTTCACATAAATGCCAACTCCACCTTTCTGAATTGTAGTATGCTATAACAAAAGGCTCCATTGATATACATGTAGCTAACCCATTTCTTTAGGCCTTTTGTACTTATCAATTTATACCATTCCATCCACAATAAAATATCAAAACTCATGGCTCTCATTTAATTAATTTTAAATCCTTAGAATTCGAGGCATGCCATTTAGCGAATTTTCTATGGCCCTCGCAAAGTTGAAAAATGTGTAGTTGCTTTAGGCGCGTAATTTGAAATTACCTTCCTAAACTCGGGTGTGCATTTCATGTGACCCAAATCCAAATCCCAACAACGTTAAATAAAATGTGTCGTGCACCGCGGGTGAATTTATGTGACGTGGTTCAAGACATATTTTAAATGACATTGAAATCTTCCTAAAAATGAATAAGAGCGGTTAATAAGTTAAAATTGAACCATAGGCTAAAACATGTATTAAAATCAGATAATAGGCCAATTATAACAGTTGACCGACCGTGCTAGAACCACGGAACCCGGGATTGCCTAACACCTTCTTCCTTACCCGGATTTCTGTGTTCGCGGACTGTAAAAGAGAGTTAATCTTTTCCTCGATTCGAGATTTGAACCAATGACTTGGGACACCATAAATTATCCCAAGTGGCGACTCTGAATATTTAATAATAAATAAATCTCGTTTCGATTGTCACTTTAAGTTGGAAATAACTCCCTTATACCCTTTCCGGGGTGTAGGAAAAAAGGAGGTGTGACACCCGGTACGAACCATTTTTCAACATTTCAACAGCTACCATAACTGATGTCGCAGCCATCTTTGGAGTTGGAATGCACTTTCCTTCCTGAATTTTCTCTACCGATACTGTGTCGAAAACCTGATAAACCCATGGTCCCTTGTCATCGTCAACCTCTATGAACGGAACAATGGCACCGTTGGGCACACACAAATTATCTTCTCCATGTACAACAATTTCCTGTCGATCCCATTCAAACTTGACCATTTGATGCAGAGTAGACGAGACTGTTTTGGCCGCATGGATCCAGGGTCGTCCCAACAACAGATTGTACGAAACAGCCATATCGAGCACCTGGAATTCGATAGTAAATTCAACTGGTCCTATTGTAAGCTCAAGCACTATGTCCCCGACTGAATCCTTCCCTCCACCGTCGAATCCCCGAACGCAAATATTGTTCTTGTGAATTCTTTCATACTCCACTTTCAGCTTGGTCAATGTGAAGAGAGGACAGATGTTTGTGCTCGACCCATTGTCAACCAATACCCGAGTAACCACGGAATCTTCGCATTTCACCATCAGATAAAGGGCTCTATTGTGCTCGGTACCCTCCACGGGCAACTCATCATCAGAAAAGGTGACTATGTTTACCTCGAATATCTTGTTAGCTATCGTTTCCAAGTGGTTTACTAAGATTTTGTCAGGAACGTGGGCTTCGTTCAAGATCTTCATCAAAGCGCGACGGTGCTCGTCTGAATGGATCAATAATGACAAGAGCGAGATCTGAGTTGGTGTCTTCCTTAACTGTTCCACAATGGAATAGTCTTGACTTTCATCTTTCTCAGAAATTCTTCTGCTTCTTCCTCAATCACCGCTTTCTTCACCAATACTGGATTATCTTTTGAGGTCTTAGCTTTTCTCAGCTCTTCGGGGGCAAAGCATCTCCCCGATCGAGTCAAACCATGAGTCTCACACACTTCTTCTTTAACCTCTTTCCCTTTGTAAGTCACAGTCACTCGTTCACAATTCCACGGGGCTGCCTTGCTGTCAACTATCGGTAATTGAGTTACCGGTTTGATAACAACAGGATCTGTGGGGGCGCCCTTCACAATTACCACAGGCTTGTTTGTCACTCTTGGCACAACCACTTTTGCTCTTCCATGTTTTCCTGCGACGTCACTGGAGGACCCCTTCTTGACCTCCATAGATAGTTGGATAGAAAAATAGGGGATAGGTTTGTGCGTGATAGATAGAAAAATGGGGATCTGGCGGTGGGTAATAGTGTTGTGGTGGGTTATATGGAGTATGGGGGTAAGTTTGGAGATAGGGTCGCGGCTGGTTGTAGTAACGGGGAAGGTTCCTGGATCCAACCCAAGCTCCTGACTCAATTGTCGCAACATCCTCCTCATTCTTCTTCCCGAGCACACCCCAGTACCGTTTTGAATGGCCTGAGTAGTTGCCTTGATTGCTAAATAACTCATGATCTTGTTGGACTTGAGTCACTGCAATTGTTAATTGAGATCATTCCAGACCGACTGTCCTTGACTAAACTGGAGAAGAAGCACAGTGAAAGCTTCAGAGAATATGGTTTCCGATGGAGGGAGCAGGCAGCAAGGGTAGATCCCCCAATGAAAGAGAACGAGATGGTTGATTACTTTTTGCAGGCTTTAGAGCCGACCTACCATATAGCCCTCCACAACAATACTACCCACTGCCATATCCCCATGTTTCCGTCCATCAGGCACAAACCTATACCCAAACCCCAGCACACGCATAATGGTGTGCGCCGGCTCCACAAAATCCATACCCAGCTCCACAAAACACATATCCACCCCCAAGAGCCTAAAGAAATCCCCCCGGAATGGGTTTCCGACCAAGCCAAGCCTTCAAGAATGAGAGGTTATAGAAGCAAAAGACTTTCACTCCACTGGGGGAATCGTATACCAGTCTTTTCCACAGGTTGAGACAGTTGGGCATGTTGAATCCAATTGAGCCTAAAATTCCAAATCCCCCTCCTAAAAATCTTGACCACTCGGTGAGTTGTGAGTACTGTTCAGGGGCCCTTGGGCATGATACAGAGAAGTGTTTTAAATTGAAAACAGTTGTGCAAGAGCTTATTGATACTCATCGGATCGAGGTCCATGCCCCAGAAGCACCAAATATCAATCATAATCCACTGCCAGCTCACTATGAGACCCATATGATTGAGTTGGTACACAAAGGAGAGGAGCCTAAGAAACCTCGCAGATGGTAATGATGATCCGTTCCAGCAAAACCAGTTCAAAGGAGAAGGTAACCAGTGGGAAATCAGTGGTCCAGTTGAAAGGGGTAGACAATAAGCCAGTTGTGGTAGCCGAGAAAGGGTCGTCAAGCACTGTTGCAGTGAAACTAGAGAAAGCTAAAGTGGTAGTACCAGGGGTTGCAAGTAAACCAGTTCTGGTCGTGAAGGGTGCTCGCACAGAGCCTGTTATTATAAAACCAATAAGTCAGCTTCCAGTGATCAACAGCAAGGCTGTTCCTTGGAATTATGAACGAGTGACAGTGATTTACAAAGGGAAAGAAATCAAAGAAGAAGTTTGTGAAGCACAAGGTTTGACTCGCTCAGGAAGGTGTTTCACTCCCGAGGAGTTAAGAAAAGCTAAAGATAATCCAATGCCGGTAAAGAAAGCTGTAACTAAAGAAGAGGCAGAGGAATTTTTGAGGAAAATGAAAGTGCATGACTATTCTGTTGTAGAGAAGTTGAGGAAAACGCCCGCTCAGATCTCATTGCTAATCCATTTAGATGAGCACCGTCAGTCGCTGATGAAAATCTTGAATGAGGCCCATGTCCCCGACAAGATCTCGGTAAACCATCTGGAAAAGATAGCCAACAAGATTTTTGAAGTAAACAGAGTCACTTTTTCCGATGATGGATTGCCCGTAGAGGGTACTGAGCATAACAAATCCCTTTACCTTATAGTGAAATGTGAGGATTCCGTGGTTACCCGGGTATTGATTGAAAATGGTTCAAGTGCGAACATCTGTTCTCTCTCCACTCTAAGCAAGCTGAAAGTAGAAGATGAGAGGATCCATAAGAACAGTATCTGTGTGCGAGGATTTGACGGCGGGGTGCAAAGACTCCGTCGGGGACATAATGTTGGAGCTGACTATAGGTCCAGTAGAATTCACAATGGAATTCCAAGTTCTGGATATAGCTATTTCCTACAATTTGCTATTAGGGCGACCGTGGATTCACGCCGCTAAAGCAGTACCATCAACACTCCATCAGATGGTCAAGTTTGAATGGGACAGACAGGAAATAGTTGTGCACGGCGAAGATAATTTTTGCGCTCACAGCAACACCATTGTGCCATTCATTGAAATGGAAGATGACAAGGGACCATGGGTCTACCAAGTTTCTGACGCAATGTCAGTCGAGAAAGTTCCAAAAGGGAAGTGTATCCCAAATCCAAAGATAACCGCCGCATCAGTCATGGTAGTGTATGAAATACTGAAGAATGGTTTTGTACCAGGAAAGGGTTTGGGATCAGCTCTGCAAGGCATCATACAGCCCGTGTCTCTTCCTGAAAACTTGGGAACATTTGGTCTGGGATTCAAGCCCACAGCCGCAGACATAAAAAGAGCCAGGAAATTGAAACAGAGGACATGGGTCCTTCCAAAGCCGGTCCCACATCTTTCCAGATCATTTGTCAAGTCCGGTACGAGGAGTCGCCCAGTAACAGCAATTCCGAGTTCTGTGATTGATCCTGACAAGGAGTTAATTGAAAGATTTGAGAAGTTTTTCGACAGTGTGAACATGGTGGAAATTGGAGAAGGTTCTAGCAATGCGGAAGTGCAACTTGTCGGGCCAAAAACAAAGCTTAATAATTGGAAGACTACTCCTCTCCCTACTCAGAAGGAGTCTTGGTAGTTTGCTTTGATTTTCCTTTAAGTTTGTACCGATTATTCCAGGGTTGTAATCCAGATTTCATTTTTTTCCAGTTTGTTTGAGTGTGCAAACCTTGTTATCATTCAATGAAATACAATTTCCCTTTCTTCATCATTCCTGATAGTTTTCCTTTTTGTTTTCTTTTCTGTTCTATACAGTTCTTTTTACGTTGGTTCTAATGACATGGCAAGCATAAGGAATCCTCAGCCCAGTCTTAAAAATCAATCTAATTCTGAAATATTAGTTCAAGAAGTAGATTGTGATTATGAATCAGAATACGATGATGAGGATGAAGCCTTCTAAGATATTAGTAAGGAGTTAATTCACTTCGATGAAAAACCCAAACCCAACCTGAATGATACAGAAGTCGTCAATTTAGGGGACACAGACAATATCCGAGAGACTAAAATAAGTGTCCACCTTGAGCCAGAGATCCGGGAAGAGTTAATCAAAGAACTCATCGAGGACAAAGATGTTTTTGCATGGTCATATGACGACATGCCAGGTTTGAGCACTGATTTAGTGGTCCACAAATTGCCTACTGATCCAGCATTCCCTCCCATCAAGCAAAAGTTGAGGAAATTCAAAACTAATATGAGTGTGAAGATTAAAGAAGAAATTACCAAGCAGTTAGATGCAAAGGTTATTCGGGTCACTCGATATTCTGTTTGGTTGGCTAATGTCATGCTTGTACCGAAAAAGGACGACAAGATCAGAGTATGCATCGATTACCGCAATCTCAACAAAGCAAGTCCGAAGGATAACTTCCCACTACCCAATATCCACATTTTGATCGATAATTGTGCCAAGCGTGAGATAGGATCTTTTGTGGATTGCTATGCCGGGTATCATCAGATTCTAATAGATGAAGACGATTCAGAAAAGACGACTTTCATCACGCCATGGGGTACTTATTGCTACAGGGTAATGCCATTTGGTTTGAAGGACGCTGGGGCAACTTACATGAGGGCCATGACTACCGTGTTTCATGATATGATACACAAAGAGATTGAGGTATGCGTAGATGATGTGATCATAAAATCAAAGCGTCAGGCCGACCACGTTGGGGATTTGAGGAAATTCTTCCAGAGGCTTCGCAGGTACAACCTCAAGCTTAACCCTGCCAAGTGTGCATTTGGTGTTCCATCCAGAAAGCTGTTGGGATTCATAGTCAGCCGACGAGGCATCGAATTGGACCCATCAAAGATCAAAGCCATATAAGAATTGCCACTTCCGAGGAACAAGACTGAAGTGATGAGTCTGTTAGGAAGGTTGAACTACATCAGTAGGTTTATTGCTCAGCTCACGACAACTTGTGAGCCTATTTTCAAGTTGATGAAGAAGGACGCTGCGATCAAGTAGACTGATGAGTGTCAAGAAGCATTCGACAAGATAAAGGGGTACTTGTCTAACTCGCCTGTGCTGGTACCACCAGAACCAGGGAGACCTTTGATTCTTTACTTGACTATCCTGGAAAATTCATTTGGCTATGTACTGGGGCAGCATGACGTCACAGGCAGGAAAGAATAGGCCATCTACTATATTAGCAAGAAGTTTACGGCTTTCGAGGTTAAGTACACTTACCTAGAAAGGACATGTTGCGCCCTAACTTGGGTGGCACAGAAATTAAAACATTATTTGTCATCCTACACTACTTACCTCATTTCACTCTTGGATCCATTGAAGTATATCTTTCAAAATCCCATGTCGATAGGAAGACTTGCAAAGTGGCAGATTTTACTCACAGAATTTGACATCATCTATGTGACTCGGACTGCGATGAAAGCCCAAGCATTGGCCGATCATTTGGCCGAGAACCCGGTCGATGAAGAGTATCAGCCACTGAGGACTTATTTTCCCGATGAAGAGGTGATGCATATTGACGAGCTAGAACAGGCCAAAAAACCAGGTTGGAAACTTTTCTTTGATGGGGCTACTAACATGAAAGGAGTGGGAATAGGAGCCATGCTTATTTCTGAAACAGGGCATCACTATCCTATTACAACTCAGCTTCGTTTTCATTGTACCAATAATATGGCTGAATACGAAGCATGCATTTTGGGTTTAAGGCTAGCTGCAGACATGGATGTCCAGGAAGTCTTGGTCTTAGGAGACTCGGATCTTCTGGTACATCAAATTCAAGGAGAATGGGAAACACGCAATTTGAAGCTCATACCATACCGACAATGTTTGCATGATCTTTGTCAACGGTTTCGATCAGTGGAGTTTAGGCATATTCCAAGGGTCCATAATGAGGTTATCGATGCTTTGGCTACCCTAGCGTCAATGTTGCACCATCCGGACAAAGCCTATGTCGATCCTTTGCACATTCAAGTACGAGATCAGCATGCTTACTGCAACATAATTGAAGAAGAACTTGATGGCGAACCATGGTTCCATGATATCAAGGAGTACATCAGAATGGGGATATATCCAGTGCAAGCCACGGGGGATCAAAAGAGAACAATTCGACGGTTGGTAAGTGGATTCTTCTTAAGTGGAGGAGTTTTGTATAAAAGAACACCAGACCTTGGATTGTTAAGATGCATAGATGCTAGACAAGCTACGACTGTCATGTCCGAAGTACATTCAGGAGTCTACGGACCACATATGAGCGGATATGTGCTGGCAAAGAAAATTCTCCGAGCAGGTTATTATTGGCTCACCATGGAGCGAGATTGTATCAGTTTTGTGCGCAAATGTCATCAGTGCCAGATACACAGAGATTTGATTCATTCTCCACCATCGGAATTGAACACGATATCAGCACCATGGCCCTTCGTTGCTTGGGGCATGGATATCATTGGACCAATTGAGCCAGCAGCGTCCAATGGGCATAGATTCATTCTGGTAGCCATTGATTATTTCACCAAGTGGGTTGAGGCCAAAACTTTCAAGTCTGTAACCAAGAAAGCAGTGGTCGATTTTGTTCATTCAAATATCATCTGTCGATTTGGAATCCCAAAGGTGATCATCACGGATAATGGTGCTAATCTTAACAGCAATTTGATGAAAGAAGTATGTCAACAGTTTAAGATTGCACACCGTAATTCCACCCCATATCGTCCCAAGGCGAATGGAGCAGTTGAGGCAGCCAACAAAAACATAAAGAAGATACTTCGGAAAATGGTAGAAAGTTCCAGGCAATGGCATGAAAAATTACCATTTGCGTTGCTAGGTTATCGCACTACTGTCCGTACTTCAGTAGGTGCAAACCCTTATTTGTTGGTATATGGAACCGAAGCAGTGATACCTGCGGAAGTTGAAATCCCGTCCCTTCGGATTGTCACTGAGGCTGAGATTGATAATGATGAGTGGATCAAAACCCGTTTGGAGCAGTTGAGCTTGATTGATGAAAAACGATTGGCAGTTGTGTGTCATGGCCAGTTGTATCAAAAGAGAATGGCAAGAGCATACAATAAAAAGGTGCATCCCCGGAAGTTTGAAGTGGGCCAACAAGTGCTGAAACGCATCCTTCCACATCAGGCTGGGGCAAAAGGCAAGTTCGCCCTGAATTAGCAAGGGTCATTCATTGTAACCAGAGTATTGTACAATGGTGCTTTATGTTTAACAGATATCGAGGGAAAATGCATAGACATGACTATCAATTCTGATGCAGCAAAAAGATATTCTGTATGATTTCTTTGTTATAATTGTTGATTGTTTGTATTTGGCATTATTTCGAAGATTGAAATGACGAAGGCAATTTGTTCTACTATCTAAACACTTTACCCTTTGTTTCCCCTTTCTGAGCCTTATTTATTTCTTTCATACCCCTCTTTTGGAATCAATCACGAAAAAGAAAGAAAAAGAAAGAAAAGAAAAAGGGAAAAGAAAAGAAGTGAAAAGTATAACAACAAGGAAATTCAGGTGTGAACTACGTTTGACCTGATTCCTGTTAAGGATACGTAGGTAGCTTTATAGTTCGGTCATAGTAAAATAAAAGTCAAAAGATCCCCAAGCAAGAAACTGGGGCAGAGGTTGTATTTATAATAAGAAATGTGATTCCAAAAGTTGTAATTTTAAACCCATGTCAAATTGTTTTGAGCCTTTGATACCATTTCTTTCTAACCCCATCCAAAAGCCCACATTACGGTCAAAAGAAAGACCTTCCGATCAGTTTTCGAGAGATGCCAAGTAGAGCAAATAGAGGTAATTCATATCAGGGTAACACTCTGGTCCAAGCAGGGAAAGTAATGAAAATAAGAGAGTCTTATTGGTGAAAACCCTCACGGGCACCATGAGGCGACGAAAGCTGAGAGAAAATAAAAATGAGAGAGTTTTATCGGTGAAAACCTTCACGGGCACCATCAGGCAACAAAGAATTGAAGAATCAACAAATGAGAGAGGTTTGTCGGTGAAAACCCTTCAGGGCACTGCAGTCGAACAAGATCCGTAAAGTTGGCGGAAAGTAAATTGGGTTGTGGAACATCTTGGAGCACAAAGTAAAACAATTGGAAAAGAGATTGGTTTAATAGATTGGGCTGATTAATCCAAAATGCATACCATGATCATTGGTGCCAGTGACTCCACTCGATAAGTTCCTTTTTCCTATCTCCAACAGTCATCCAAATTCAGATTTTCTTCTTTATTCTTAATTCCCAAAATCATTGCATTTCATTGCTGTTAATTTTTCCAAGTTTAGCCTTGTTTCAACAAATAAGAAGGAATTTCAAAGCTTACTACTAGTTTCGAAATTGCACAAAGCAAAATACGGCTAGAACATGCCAGAGATGATATTATGAAAAGTGGGACATATGGTGTAAGCAAAAGTTAAATCGGTGGAATGGTTCAGTAATGTCGTGGGAGATATACGAGTTCAGACAGAAAGGTCAAAAATGGAGAACAACAGTTGGGGATCCTACAGTTAAGGATCAGTCAGAAGGTCAAAACAATCCTTTGACCATGTTCAAGGCAGTCGAAACGAAGCAGAGACTAACAAAGAGAAAACCACCCCTAGCAAGAATGCCACAACTAACCGCCACGTTAAACTGACAAGATTTTCTTTGATTTGAAACAGGGGCAAAAATGGCATTTGTTTCAGGAAACACCCTGTAAGGAAGACAAGTACCATGCAGGTTTGATCGCAGAATTCTCAGGGCCCTCATGGAAAATGGAACTTAGTTTAAAATTCAAAATACACGACTGAGTAGCAAGATCTGGCATAAATGTACCCCAAAAGAATATAAGTTGGTTTCAAAATTTTCATTCTGGAGATAGAATTTAGTTAGGAGTTGTCAGGACCCTCCTGAAAAATAGGACCTAGTTTAAAATTTAAAACAGTCATGAGTAGTAAAATCTAGCATAAATGTATCCCAAGGAATAAGATGGTTTTAAAGTTCGCATGTTTAAGATATGATTCAATTAGGAGTTTTCAGGATCCTCCTGAATAATGAGACCTAGCTTTGAGATCTCTATTAGATAACAAGGTTTAGCATAAGTTCTTGTTGTAGGGTAATATAATTTAGCCGTAGAATTTTCACTCTTAAGATAAGACTTGATTTAAGAGTTGTCAGGGCTCGCCTGGATAATAGGACGTAGTTTAAAACTGGTTTGGATAACAAGATTTAGCATAAGACATACCCTTCAGTAGATATAATTTAGCTCTAAAATTGTCGTTTAATTAAGAATTGTCAGGACCCTCCTGGATAATGGGGAGTAGTTTAAGACCTCCTTAGATAACAAGATATAGCTTAGATTTCAAATCGTCGTTTAGTCAAGAGTTGTCAGGACCCCCCTGGATAATGAGACCTAGCTTTCAAATTCTTAGTAATATTTGGTGATGTGATTCAGTTTAAACTCACAGATGCGCCCAACTACCAAACTGGGGCAGAAAATTTTATTTTGTTTTGTCTATTTTTGTTGAAGTTAGGTGCCCATCTGAAGAATAAGGAGAACAACACGGATATTAAAGATAAGAGCGTGACCAAGTACTAGCAATCAGGCGTCCACCTGGAGAACAAGGAACAACAGTTGAAGTATCAGCAATCCGGCGTCCACCGGGAGAACAAGGAACAACAGTTCGAGTTTTGGCAATCAGGAGCCCACCTGGAGAACAAGGGAAAACAAATCAGGTTTCAAGGAAGATTGACACAAGTATTGGTAATCAGGCACCCACCTGGAGGAACGAGGGAGAACAAGTCAAAGAAAAGCAGTTTCAAGAAGAAGATGGACCAAGTTTCAGAAATCAGGCGTCCACCTGGAGAACAAGGAAAGACGGTTGAAATTTTAGCAGTCAGGAGCCCACCTGGAGAACAAGGGAATACATTCGAGTTTTAGTAGTCAGGAGCCCACCTGGAGAGCAAAGGAATACATTTCGAGTTCAGCAATTAGGAACCTACCTGGAGAACAAGAGAATACATTTCAAGTTTCAGCAGTCAGGAGCCCACCTAGAGAACAAGGGAATACATTCGAGTTTTAGTAGTTAGGAGCCCACCTGGAGAGCAAGGGAATACAATTCCATTTTTGTCAATCAGGCGCCCACCTGGAGAGCAAGGGAATACAATTCACATTTTGGCAATCAGGCGCCCACTTGGAGAGCAAGGGAATACAATTCAAGTTTTGACAATTAGGCGCCCACCTGGAGAGAAAGGGAATACAATTCAAGTATTGGTAATCAGGAGCCCACCTGAAGAACGAAGGGAAGCAGCAAGGTTCAAAGGAGTTCAGCAATCAGGAAACCACCTGAAAAACGAAGGGAAGCAGTTCAAGTTTCGAGGAAAAGCAGCGCAAGTGTTGGTAATCAGGAGCCCACCTGGAGAACGAAGGGAAGCAGCAAGGTTCAAAGGAAGACAACAATCAGGAGCCCACTTGAAGAACAAAGGGAAAGCATCTCAGAATGCAATTCAAGCCAGCAACAAAGGAATTTCACTCAGAGAGTACAAGTCAGCAGGGCAGCAGAAACTGCAAGTTCAAGATATAGATATGATTCTTGTAATTCGTATATCATAGTTTAGTCTGGCTTCTTTTATTTTGTCACGATGTAATAAGGAGTTTAGTAAGCAGAAACAGCAGCAATAGCAGCAAAATCACAGCTCTTCGGTAGTACCAGCTACCAAAACTTCTTGAACTACACGCAACCTGATTCCCCTATAACCCGGAATATGTAGGCTGTCCAAAACTAAGACTCGGTTGCACCCTTTCTATTTTCTCTTATCCTTATTTCTTCCCTTTTGAATAAAAATATGTTAAAAAATTAGTCACATGGCTCACCTCATCTTTGCTTGAAAACTCTTCATGTTTCCAAACAAAGAGGGCAGCTGTGAGCACCTAATTTTTGATAATATTTAATTTTTTATCACTTCTTCTATGTAAATATTTTAGGGGTTTTAACCTACAATTTTTAGCTTTGTTACACTTTTTATTATAGGGTAAAAATACAAAATTTAAAAGGTGAATTATTACTATTAATATTATTTTATTTTTATTTTAAAATAATAAAAAAATTCCGAAAAAATATTATTATTTTTAATTTTCAGGAGTGATTTAAAAATAAGAAAAATGGAAGTGTTGAATAAAAAAAATAAAAGTAAAAGTAGGTGGAATTCTCTTTTAAAAAGTAAAAGAAAGTAGAAAATTAAAAAAATAAAAGTAAAGTATTGTGGAAATCTTAAAAAAATAAAAATTAAAAGATAGTTGGAATTAAAAAACAAATATAAAGGTATTTAAAAATTTAAAAAATTTAAAGTAAAATAAAGTAGCATTTTTAAAAGAAAAGCAAAAGAAAGTGGATTTTTTTTTTAAGAAAAGTTAAATAAGTGGAATTGTCTTTTAAAAAGTAAAAAAAGTGGGATTTTAAATAAGATAAAAGTAATTAAAGTTGGAATTTAAAAAATAAAAGTAAATAAAGGTGGAATTTCTTTTTATAAAAAAATAAAAGCAATTTGTAAGTGGGATTTATTTTAATTAAAAAATAATAAAATATATTTTTAAAAAAAATCTCGAAAATTTTGCTATAAATAGAAGAGATAATTTGAGAAGAAAAAAAAGAGAGGGGGAGGAGAGAAATTTAGGTTGAAAAATTTCATTAAATTTTTCTTTCAATATTTCGGGCCTTGAATCTTGGGTTTGAAGAAGAGTTGATAGAGATTTTGTTGTTGCTGCTGTATTGACTCTACAACTTTCAGATTTTATTCATTTGAATTCACTATCTTGTAGGTATGTAATTCAAGTTCTTGAGTTAAAAAATGTCGGAGCATCTTTATTGAAGTAGAAGCAAATTGATTTGGTTCTTTTGATAAAGTTTCTTTCGTATTTAATCTATTCGCATGAATGATGTTTCTTTGATTGAGTGCAAATGTTAACGTTATTTTAGTATGTTCATGACTAAGTCTCGTTTTTTTTTCTTTTTTTAATTTTTCCTTGCTAATGACTTGTAACCAGCAGGTATTGTTTTGTTTACATTTAGATTTCAAACTCATGTAGCACCATGTTCATATTTTAAAATTTAAAGAAGTATGTGAAGTTGAACAATTTGTCAACATTAAGATGTAAAAAAAAATAGATTGCGTTAGTGGAAGGATCTTATTTTCAGTTTATGTTATTGGCTGCATATTTTCTTAAATTAACCATGTGAAGATTCAACTTCCTCTGCTTCAAAATGGTACTGTAGAAGTTATAGTGGTGATACTACAACTTTCTCTTTAGCATAATGTTAAATAAATTAATTACTTTAAGTGTTCTTTGTTATAATCAAGTTTAAAATGCATTTTTGTATGTCCATGTTTGTTTTGTTCCTTCTGGTTCATCTGAATAGTTCTCAGCATGGTTTTTTTTGTGCTCATATGGTCATTTAAGATTCATTATTTTGTTATAAAATTTTGTTAGTTTCTTTCTAGAATTTGAAAACGAAAGTCGGTCTTTTGAAGATGATATGGAGATGAACCCAAAGTTGGCACCTGTCTTTTGTTATTTTCACATAAATGCCAACTCCACCTTTCTGAATTGTAGTATGCTATAACAAAAGGCTTCAGTGATATACATGTAGCTAACCCCTTTCTTTAGGCCTTTTGTACTTATCAATTTATACCACTCCATCCACAATAAAACATCAAAACTCATGACCCTCATTTAATTAATTTTAAATCCTTAGAATTCGAGGCATGTCATTTAGCGAATTTTCTATGGCCCTCGCAAAGTTGAAAAATGCGTAGTTGCTTTAGGCGCGTAATTTGAAATTACCTTCCTAAACTAGGGTGTGCATTTCATGTGACCCAAATCCAAATCCCAACAACGTTAAATAAAATGTGTCATGGACTGCGGGTGCATTTATGTGACGTGGTTCAAGACATATTTTAAATGACGTTGCAATCTTCCTAAAAATGAATAAGAGTGGTTAATAAGTTAAAATTGAACCATAGGCTAAAACATGTATTAAAATCAGAAAATAGTCCAATTATAACAGTTGAGCGACCGTGCAAGAACCACGAAACCCGGGAATGCCTAACACCTTCTCCCGGGATAACAGAATTCCTTATCCGGATTTTTGTGTTCGCGAACTGTAAAACAGAGTCAATCTTTTCCTCGATTCGGGATTTGAACCAGTGACTTGGGACACCATAAATTATCCCAAGTGGCGACTCTGAATTTTTAATAATAAATGAATCCCGTTTCGATTGTCACTTTAAGTTGGAAAAAACTCCCTTATACCCTTTCCGGGGTGTAGGAAAAAAGGAGGTGTGACACCTGGTACGAAACCATTTTTCAACATTTCAACAGCTACCATAATTGATGCCGCAGCCATCTTTGGAGTTGGAACGCACTTTCCTTTCGGAATTTTCTCTACCGATACTGTGTCGAAAACCTGATAAACCCATGGTCCCTTGTCATCGTCAACCTCTATAAACGGAACAATGGTACCGTTGGGCACACACAAATTATCTTCGCCATGTACAACAATTTCCTGTCGATCCCATTCAAACTTGACCATTTGATGCAGAGTAGACGGGACTGCTTTGGCCGTATGGATCCAGGGTCGTCCCTACAATAGATTGTACGAAACAGCCATATCGAGCACCTGGAATTCCATAGTAAATTCAACTGGCCCTATTGTGAGCTCAAGCACTATGTCCCCGACTGAATCCTTCCCTCCACCGTCGAATCCCAGAACGCAAATACTATTCTTGTGAATTCTTTCATCCTCCACTTTCAACTTGGTCAATGTGGAGAGAGGACAGATGTTTGTACTCGACCCATTGTCAACCAATACCTGAGTAACCACAGAATCTTCGCATTTCACCATCAGATAAAGGGCTCTATTGTGCTCGGTACCCTCCACGGGCAACTCATCATCAGAAAAGGTGACTATGTTTACCTCGAATATCTTGTTAGCTATCGTTTCCAAGTGGTTTACTAAGATTTTGTCAGGAACGTGGGCTTCGTTCAAGATCTTCATCAAAGCGCGACGGTGCTCGTCTGAATGGATCAATAATGACAAGAGCGAGATCTGAGTTGGTGTCTTCCTTAACTGTTCCACAATGGAATAGTCTTGCACTTTCATCTTTCTCAGAAATTCTTCTGCTTCTTCCTCAATCACCGCTTTCTTCACCAATACTGGATTATTTTTTGAGGTCTTAGCTTTTCTCAGCTCTTCGGGGGCAAAGCATCTCCCCGATCGAGTCAAACCATGAGTCTCACACACTTCTTCTTTAACCTCTTTCCCTTTGTAAGTCACGGTCACTCATTCATAATTCCACGGGACTGCCTTGCTATCAACTATCGGTAATTGAGTTACCGGTTTTATAACAACAGGATCTGTGGGGGCGCCCTTCACAATTACCACAGGCTTGTTCGTCACTCTTGGCACAACCACTTTTGCTCTTCCATGTTTTCCTGCGACGTCACTGGAGGACCCCTTCTTAACCTCCATAGATGGTTCATTATTTGCCCTGTTCAACTTGATCACAGACTTCTCACTTGTTGACTTTTCAAATGGTCTGGCTTCACTAGACCGAATCATCATGACGGTTTGCGAAGGCTTCCTAGGCTCCCCTCCCTTATGCACTATCTCAATCACATTTGTTTCATGATGGGCTGACAAGGGATTCTGATTGATATTGGGCGCCTCCAGAGCTTGGACCTCAATCCGATTGGTGTCAATGAGTTCTTGAATGGCTGTTTTCAATTTCCAGCATTTCTCTATGTCATGTCCCGGGGCCCCTGAACAATACTCACAACTCACTGAGCGGTCAAGATTTTTTGGAGGGGTATTCGGCAATTTAGGCTCGATCGGATTCAACATACCCAACTGTCTTAGTCTGTGGAATAGGCTAGCATACGATTCTCCCAATGGAGTGAAAGTCTTTTGCTTCTGCAACCTCTCATTCTTAAAGGCTTGGTTGGGTCGAAAACCCATTCCAGGAGGATTTCTGTGGGCTTTTGGGGGTGGGTAGTTATTTTGTGGAGCTTGGTATGGGTTTTGTGGAGCTGGCGCGCGCCATTGTGAGTGAGCAGGCGGCTGGGTATAGGTTTGTCCGTGATGGATAGAAAAATGGGGATCTGGCAGTGGGTAATAGTGTTGTGGTGGGTTATATGGAGTATGGGGGTAAGTTTAGAGATAGGTTCGCAGTTGGTTGTAGTAACGGGGAAGGTTCCTGGATCCAACCCAAGCTCTCGACTCAATTGTCGCAACATCCTCCTTCTTCTTTTTCCCGAGCACACCCCCAGTACCGTTTTGAATGGCCTAAGTGGTTGCCTTGATTGCTAAATAACTCATGATCTTGTTGGACTTGAGTCCTTCTTTAACCATGCCTCCCATTTTCATGACTTCATTAAAGGACTTACCTACTACTGACACCAAGTGACCGAAATAAGTGGGTTCCAAAGCCTACAAGAAATAATCAACCATCTCGCGTTCTTTCATTGGAGGGTCAACCCTCGCTGCTTGCTCTCTCCAACGGAATCCATATTCCCTGAAGCTCTCACTGGGCTTCTTCTCAAGCTATGTCAATGACAGACGATCTGGGATGATTTTGAGGTTGTACTGAAAATGGCAGGCGAAGGCTTGGGCCAAGTCGTTCCATGTGTACCACCTGTTGTGATCTTGTCTGGTGTACCATTCCAAGGCCGATCCACTTAAACTTTGGCTGAAATATGCCATCAGCAATTCATCTCTTCCACCTGCTCCTCTCATTTTGCTACAAAATCCTCTTAAGTGTGCTACTGGGTCACCATGCCCATCGTACAGATCAAACTTGGCATTTTGAACCTTGCTGGCAACTGAACATCTGGGAACAGACATAAATTCTTATAGGTCACACTCACTTGACCTCCCAGCCCCCTCATATCTCGGAATAATTGCTCTAAGCTTTTTACCTTTCTGATCATCTCTTCATGCTCGGGATTTTTGGACGGCTTCTCGGTCTTTGTCGGGATATCAAGATGAGGGGTGTAAGGATATGGTTCTGGAACTTTGAAGGTGAGTTCAGGGGGATAGTACTGGTTGTCGTGAGTTTGGAACAGGGGTTCACTGGAAGATCAGTGTAATGTAGCAGGTGGAGGTGCCACAAAAACAGGTGTAATTGGTGGAGGAGAGTATGGGACTTGTTTGGGTAGTGGAGCTTGAGAAGTGTGGGAAGTGGCGCCATGGCATTGTTGGTAAAGAGGAAAGGCTGGAGATGAGTTCACAGTGGGAGGCTCCGGAGGTTGGGCTGATGGTGGGATATAAGCAGGGTTGGCGGGATAAACTGGTGGTGGGTGCCCCTTCACCCAGGCTTGGTACATTTCAGCCATCTGCTGCTTCAGTTTATACATTTCTTCCCTCATTGCATTAACTTCCATTTCTTCCACCTCTTTCGGTGGGTCGACAATACTTGTTTCCGGTTCCTGGTCGACCATATTCAGCCTGTCTTTTGATCGGGTGTTGTAGGAATGAGTTGTCAGAATGCCAGTCAACTAACCACCTGCTTGAGCTCAATACATCAACAACAACCTTGTTAGCGATTAGGCTTTAATAGATTGGTAACCGCACATTGGGCATGAATGCACCTAAACAGTTAACCGACTCTATTATGTATTTGATTGGTTGCATGCGTCATCCCGACCTTTTCTTTCTTTCGATTGCAAACTTCCCCTTTTCTTTCTTTTCTTTTCCTTCCTTTCGTTCTCTCTTGGTTTTTATTCTCTCTTGATCTTTATTTTCTCTCTTTTCTTTCTTGTTTTTCCGCTATTTCTTTCTCTCTTTTATTTGGTTACGGTCGAATCCTATGGAGATAGACTACGTATTATGACCCCGCATGAATCAGACCAAGCGTAGTTCTTGGGGATAAGTGTGAAGTAAAAGATTTTGGGATTTTTAGTTTTCATATATATATAAAAAACGCTATTACAAAGACTGAAACTAACAGACTCGAAAGAAACTAACAGACTCGAGATACAGACTCAAAAACAAACAACCCACATACTCTGATAATAGAAATACAGACTCCAAAACAACATGGCAGACTTTAATGGAAAGAAAACACAGACTCAAGAAATCACGAATACATCAATGCCTCAATTGTCCCTGGGACCCGCGGGGCATTATTCGGCCTTGCTGCGGGCCGACTCGCTAAATCCCCCGGAAGGTGGTAGAGATCTTCCAATACCCGGCGAACAAAAATCATCATAGTATCGAAGAACATAGATCTCGTCATATCCTCAAAGCTACTGCACTTCATTGCGATATAGTTGGCGACCCTTTTGACTCGCTCTCTTATGACGCCCTTCTCTTACAACAAACGCCCAATTTGTTCAGTTCTGGCTTCCAAAGTTCGTTCGGCTACCTGGTTCTGCTCTTGGAGTTGTTGCAAGTCCCTTTCTAGCCGTGCCATTAAGGCGTAACAATGTTCTCTTTCAGCCTTAAAATTTTTGGCCTGTTTAGCCATTTCACCCTCGAGGTTTCCAATTGCCTTTTCCCAACCTGTGACCCCTATTTCATATTTTTGTTTCATCTGTTGAATGAAATTTGCACGTCCTTTGGCGCTTTTAGCCAACCTTGCCCGTGCTTTTGCTAGTTCAGACTCAACTTTCTGCAAGTCATCTTCGTAGTCACGTACCTTTTGAGTGAGGTTGTAAATGAGCCTATCATCTTTCCTGCTTCGACCTGGGTTCTCGGCTTCAATTTTCAACTGTCGAACCTGAGCTCTGAGGGCCTCATTTTCTCACACCAATCTTCTCCTTTCACTTTTGGCCTCTTGTGCCTGCAAATCATTGTTGAAGGTGACATTTCTCAATTCTTCTCGCAGACCATGGATAATGGCCTTATATTCCTTTTCCTTCTCCCCCCAAGCTAACCTCTCTTGAATTTTATCATCAAAGGCTTGAACATGAGGCCTTTTGGCAGGCCTCTCGGGCTCTGGCTCGTTGTTTACATAAGACATTTTCTCAAACCAAGCAGCATAATTTGGATCTATTTCCCCCTTGGCGATGTCTGGTACCTAGGTGCCATTTTTTAGATACCGAAAGCTATTCCAATCCTGTTGATCTGCAGCCTCAGGCAATGCAGCTTCTGGATGCAATTCTTTGACCTGGGTGCTTAGATCTTGATCTTCAGGCACAATCTGATACCTTCCCAATTGCATCAAGACCCTCTACGGTGCATATGGCTGAATACTCCTTACACCCATTATCCTCAGGTATCCTTTGGTAGCAGTCATATAGATGGCTTCTATCCTTGGGAGTCATCCTATAGTCCGCTCGACCTGACCTTCATCAAGAACTTTCAAATGAGAAACCTATGTTTCAAATCCTTCTGGTGCGTTGTAATCTTTTATCCTCTCCTCATAACTAATGATAAAGTTGTTTGGGCTCAAACCGTAACTCATGAATCTGGGATGATGGCGAAGATGCACGATCAACCACATTTGCAGAATGATACTGCAACCTTTAAAGAATTGAGCCCCTGCTTTGCACAAAGTCAATGCTCGATAGATATCTGCCAGCACCAACGGAGCAAGTGTATGATTTTTCTTGGTAGTAAGGATTTGTGCAATTCTAGCCGTACGAATATCCACCATCCCTTTCTCATTTGGAAAAACCATGATCCCCAAGAATGCCACAATAAATGTGAACCGGTGATGAACTTGCCAAAGGCCCTTATTTTGTTTATTGCTTAGACACTTTTCATGCATTTCAAAACCAGTAGAATGCCCGAACCTGAAGTATAAGAAATGGAAAGCACAACACCCATTGCTCACATGTTCCTTATTTGTATGTTTACTAATATTCAAGAGGTCAAAGAACTTGTGCACCGATGGAGCCCTTGCAAATATAAGGTGTTGCTTCCTCAAGTCCCGTCGGAATTCAATGTACCCGGCTATCTCCTCCAAAGTAGGAGTGATCTCAAAATCCGAGAAACAGAAGACATTGTGGACAAGATCCTAGAAATTTACCAAAGCTTTGACCAGATCTTCCCACGGTTTGATTTCAAAGATGTCTATAAGAGCACCCAAGTGCTTTTTCACCCATTTCTGACCATCTTCGTCTAGATCATTCCACCATATACGCAAGTGTAGCCGAGCCTATTCCCTGACCACTTCTGGTGGTTCCTGGATGGTATTCATTTGTTCATGTGGAAGATTAAGGTTAGGGTTGACTCGAGTTGACCCTTTTGTAAACAGTTTTTTTAAGAAGAAAAGAAAAAAAAGAAAAAAAAGAGAAAAGAACCATAATCTCTTCCCCTGTATGCCAACTTTAGGCAAATGGGTATTTCTGCAAATGCACCCCCTTTCCACTTTCACGCGAATTTTGAGGCCGAGGGAATTATTTTATGACCCCTCACAAACTTGTCCATCCTTTTACAAAAATAGCCTTTCGACAACTGAAAAATACTCTGAGGCTACCTCGGCAAGAACGGTTTAAGACATAGCGAAGCTGGATCGGCTTATTTTGACCAAAATCAAGATTGCATTCACTTGACCACTGACTCTCTTTTCTTGTTTTTCTTCTTTTTTTTTTCAAAATAAGGCCGAACCTTATGTAGGTTGCCTACGTATCCCACATCCGGTGAGAATCAGACCTGCGTAGTTCGGTTAGTTTTGACACATTTGAAAGAACACAGTGTTTGACTCTTTTAAAATAACTCTTATTTGAAATATTTTGGGCAGAGTTTCAAGACACTTTTCAAATACCAGGATGTTTAGAACCGGGTTTTATTTCCTTCCCTATATCACTCTTGGTTCCCCCTCCCCATTTTTTGGCTTTATTTTCCCTTGCCGGTCAGCATGCAAGCCAAAATAAATGTTCACATAGCACGTAGAATGCATCAGGATGGTCTGTTCTTTCGGGCATACCTGTCCTAGATGGACCCAACCCCTGTATTGAGTCCCCTAAGTCAAATTCACATGATGCAAACAAACGTTCTTACTAGGGATCCAGCATGGGGCTGTGTTTTTCTAGGTTTAAATCCTGGGGTTTTGGTCTAGACTTGGGGTACCCGAGCGGACAACTGGGGTTGAGGAGGGGGCGACGTACCGGGAGCACTGAAGTCTACCCGGCCTTGTCGCTTGCCCAGCCTCGTTCTATTTGGTATAATTTCTACAGAAAAAGCGGGCTACGCGAACATATGCACCATTTCTAGAAGACTCATATGGGTGGCGTAAGAAGACAGTTATATACAATTCAAACAATATTAAAGCGGTAAACATATAACATTTAACACAAAAAGTTCACTGAATATAGTAATATCAACAATAAATAAAACCAAGCAAAATCATACTAACAAGCTCGAATTCTTGAACCCTGAACCAGAGATTCTGGGTTTGATCCCCAGCAGAGTCGCCAGAGCTGTCACACCTCCTTTTTCACTACACCCCCAAGAGGGGTGTATAAAGGGATTTTTTCCAATTATAGGACAATCGAAACGGGATTTATTGTCAAAAGATTCAGAGTCGCCACTTGGGAGATTTATGGTGTCCCAAGTCACCGGTTGAATCCTGAATCGAGGAAAAGCTTGACTCTGTTTAACAGTCCGCGAACCAAAAATCCAGGTAAGGAATCATGTTAACCCGGGAGAAGGTGTTAGGCACTCCCGAGCTCCGTGGGTCTAGCACGGTCGCTTTGATTATACATGGCTTGACTAAATTGTCTAATTACTGATTTCAGAACCTATGTGCTTTTACCTTTCACCGCTTTTTAATTAAGAAGATTATGTTGAAACAGGTCATGCGCACGTGTACCCATTTGTTTGGCGCATCGAAAATCATGTCATGTGAACGTGTCCACAATTAATAATGCATTATTATTATTAGGAAAGTTTGACCAAAGTTGCGCGAACGCATACTCCGGTTTTGTTTTTACAATCATAATCATGGCACGCGAATGTGTCCATGACCATGATAATATGTTAAACATGCCCAAAGCAAACTACGATAACTTGTCATTTTTACATCTAAATCATAAGAAATTAGTAGAGGGTCGTGCATTTTAATTTTGTTTGGCACAACGCACCTCAATTTATTCTACTTGAAAGGTCTCTAAGCCAATTAGAAATTCCCTACATAGCTTACAAGAGAATGCTAATTTTAAAACAAGTGGGGTTCAATTCAGCTCTTAAGCGAACTAACGTTTTAAAAGGGAAAAACCTGCTTCGTTTGGGCCTAGGGCAAGCCCAACAGCACGAAGGGAGCTATCCCAACTTAAATTCTTGTGGCCACTTGCACTGGACTGATTGATGGAGCTGGCAACTTCAACTCAAGTGGACTTATGATCCAAAATCCATAAAGGCCCAAATCATAGAACCAGACGCATCAATGTACCCCTTAGAGTTATTGAGCCACACGCTATAGTCCAATTTAGGGATCCAAATTATTCCCGTCACAATCACAACCATATTGCTTCAAAATATTCCAGAAATGCTAGACTAGAACTGATTATCCTTAAGCATGATCAAAATGCATTTTGATGTCAAAACCAAACTTGTAATGAGGATATTATCCTATGAGACTTATTCATTATCACCTTGTTACCCAGAAATTAATACTCTCCCTTGACTTTTAAACAAACAGTATTGTATGGTTTGGATTTCAGGCCTAACGAAACAATCCCTAACATGAATTCCAATTGAGATATGGTACCTCGTCCTATACTTGTTATTTCAGCAAGCTGGACAATAATGAATACCAAAGAACAAACTAGCTTCGAGTTTGACTGAAACAAATATGAACATGCATTTAAATAAACCCTCTAACATCACAATTTCGAAAATCCAGATTCAAAACATGCTATACCAGATTCAGTACCAAAACTTCTTCATACTAGATCCTAGTTCCAAACTACAGAGAAACAAACAAACTAAGATATTCAAGCATTCAATCCTTGTAAAATGTTTAACAGTCTATTTACATAGCCAGAATCCAAATGTTCTTTCTAAATGGCCAAAAACAAACCCAAGTCATTGAGCATGGATGAACGACTTAACATATTCGAAAGAGAAGATGATAATATACTTTATAACAGGGAAATTAAAGGTGTAAAATGCAAAAGCTAATAGAATTTAACATTTAAACATGATTTCTATTCAAATTCCAGCTTAGATCTCCAACTTTATGTAGTAATTCAGACCGGTTCTAACTTGTAGCACCTCATTTGTTAGCAAATGGTATGAAGAAATACCTGGGGAAAAAAATTAAGCAGAAAGCAGGGAATCAGCAACAGCAAAACAGTATCCAACAGCAGAAATCAGCTCAAACCAAGCTTGAATGCCAAGTTTAAAACCCAAAATACAACCCCAGGAACTTTAAAATAACTCCATACGCTAACCACATGAATACTTAAACCATTTCCAACTCAATATAAACCAGATATTTTGATTCAGAACTGGGAAAGCTTCAAAGTCCCCCGATGAATTTCAATGGAGCAGTAGTTTTTCTCTTTTAGCCATTTCTTTTCTATATTTTTTATCCCTTCCTCCAAAATCTGCCTTGAGTGTCAAGTTAGGATACCTTTATAGGCAAACTATTAGGGTAGAATAAAAGGAATTCAGATTTGCGTTTTTAACCTTTTGATATTTTCGTTTCTGCTCAAATACCCTTAGCTTAAAACTCAGATTTTCATATTAGCCCCTACCCTAGCTTCCTAGAAGTTTCCTTTGGTTGTTACAAAAGATTCCCTTACCTATACTACCCATATTACACTTAACAACCCTGTTTATTACCCCTGGGACCTCAAATGGGTCATGGGTCAAATGACCCAATGATCAAAACAGACTTGGGCTCGAAAAATCCATTCGAAATCTTTAGAATGGTTTAAGAAATAAATTCAAAACCCAAATGAAATGAACCCAGGTTGAGCAGACTATGGCAAACATCAGGAAAATGACTAAAACAACTTTCAGAAAACTTAAAACCTAAGCTAAGGGACTAATTGTCATATAATTCTAATTAAACTAACAGGTCTAAACAAACAAAATGAAATCAGAAATTAATCGTGCTGTCAACAAAAGAACTAGACCGACCAAACAAAAATCACAGAACCAACTTGGAACGGAAAACTGAGACGGAACAAAACGGACAGTACTCGATCTCAGCTAGAAAACTCGTTCAATTTTATTTTAATTAACCGGAGGGAAAGAGAAGAAGAGAAGAGGAAAGAAAGATGAAGTTATCAAAAGCGTAAACAAAAGGAAAGAAAGAAACTCACCAACTCGGGCTCGACCCTTCGACTGACTTTTCGATTTAAACCCCGAATATCGTCAACTACTTGTTCTTTGTCGAATAATGCTATTCCGTGGTAGAATTGTCCCAGAACACTCATAAAAACTGGGAAAACACTGTTGCATGCGCAGCTTTGGCTTTGGCTTCTGGGGCTCAAACCTTAGACTTAAGATTCGAGATGTTCTAGCAAAATTCGAGGGGAACGGAGTGTGGATTTGGTACAAGGGGGTCATGGCGGTTCTATGGTGTCAATTTGGTGGTGAACAGAGGCGGCGGCGCCACCAGAGGAAATGAGTGCGGTGCTAGGGTTTGTGACTTCAACCTCAGATTCGAGGGATTCTGAGTATGTTCGAACGAAGTTGGTTGTGGATTGGGATTGTGGAAGGGATGAGGAGTTTAAGGTGTGAATATGGTGGTCATCGGAGGTGGCGTCGCTGGTCTGAGGTGGTGGGAATTAGGGGCGGCTCAGTTAGGGTTAGTTGGGGATTAGCCTCTGAAAGAGACGAGATGGGGGGGCGTGGGGGGTAATGGCGTTCAGACAGATATATACCAATAATACCCTAGTTCCCAGCCGTCTGATTAACCAAAAAACAACGGCCAGATCAAAAGGCTTCAAAACGGGGACGTTTGGATCAGGAACGGGGTCGTTTGGTTAAGTGGTAGGGAGGCCGGGTTTGGACAAATTTTGGGCTGAGCATGCCCGAATTTTTAAAGGGGAAAGGTTTGGGCTAGTTTTGGCGGATTGGGGGATTTGGGCCTGGAAAATTAATTTGAAAACTGGCCCACCCTTTTAATTCAAAAACTCTTTTTTCC
This sequence comes from Nicotiana tabacum, assembly GCF_000715075.1. Classification (NCBI taxonomy): domain Eukaryota; kingdom Viridiplantae; phylum Streptophyta; class Magnoliopsida; order Solanales; family Solanaceae; genus Nicotiana; species Nicotiana tabacum. The sequence goes on along the minus strand of NC_134099.1, from coordinate 116,827,490 downwards.
CTTTTTCCCTTTTTTTTCGAAACTTAATGAAAATCAAAATCAATTCCTAGAACTAAAAAAAACTAATTAACCCTAAAATGATAATTAACTCAATTAATTAAAAACAAATTAACAAAAGAAAACTATTCAAGATCAAAGCTAAAATTAAAAGTGCAAATTTAAACTATTTTTGTGATTTTTCCATTTTTATAAAATACTAAATTACTATTTAATTCAAAAATGTAAAAATTAAATCCTAAATGCAAATGCAACATATTTTGTATTTTTCATTAATTAAACAAAAAATAAAAATGTGCAGACAAATGCAAACAATTAACAAAAAATGCCACAAAATTCACAAAAATGGCAAATAATGAAAGAAATTATTTTGTTTTGAATTTGTTGGAGTAATACATATAGGGCAAAAATCACGTGCTCACACTATCTATAAGTCTTCTAAAGCTTGATCTTGAGTCTTGACTGGTTCTTCATGTGGATTTTCATCTGGACCTTGATGCCTGCTAGCTTTAGGCACTGGTTCATTCCTCTGTGACTTCTTCTTTGATCAAAGCTGGAGGGCATAATGCTCATGACTTCAGTCATGTCTTGAGAAATTCATGTTCTTTTCTATCTGCTTTGCACCTTGAATTCACTTATTTTCTTTTATTTTCTTTATCCCTGGTTGAAACTTCTTCTTTTGATCATCTCAAACCCTGTGCTTTGAGGCAAGACATGATTAGACACCAAAACAAACAAACGAACAAATTTTTCTGCCCCCAATTTTCAGTAGGAAAATTTCGTGAGTTATTGTGATATAATTTTAAACTATTTCTTTATTAAAAACAATAAAGTGTCGGGAATGGTGTACCTTGAAAACACCATGATTTTTTTTCTTTCTCCGGGATGGTGTTCCCTTATTGTCAAAATGATGTCTTAACTAAGGATTGGTGTACCTTATGTTGGAGAAACGCGACGGGGGAATAGCGTACCCTATATTAACAATGATATCAGGGAGTAGTGTACCCTGCATTTAAGATCAATCAATTAGGGAGTGGTGTACCCTATGTTGGAAAACACATCTAGGGATTGGTTTACACTATACTGGTAAAACACTAGAAAATGTTGTACCATTTATTATCAAAAATATCAGGAGTGGTGCACCCTGCATTTAAGATCAATCAACTAGGGAGTGGTGCACCCTGCATTTAAGATTAATCAGCTAGGGAGTGGTGTACCCTATATTGGAAAACGCAGCTAGGGATTGGTGTACAATATACTGGAATGAGTATCAGAAAATGGTGTATCCTGCATTTAAGATCAATTGGTAATGATATATGAGAGTTGTGTACCCTACATATAAGCTCAATAAACTAGGGAGTGGTGTACCCTATATTGTAAAATACAGCTAGGGATTGGTGTACCCTATACTGGAAAGGATATCAAGGAGTGGTGTACCTTGCATTTAAGATCAATTGGTAATGATATCACGGAGTGGTGTACCGTGCATTTAAGATCAAATCAACTCGGGAATAGTATACCCTATATTGAAAAATACAGTTAGGAATTGGTGTACCTTATACTAATAAGGAGACTAGAAAGTGGTGTACCCTATGTCTAAGATATCATCAACTAGGGAGTGGTGTACCCTATCTTGGAAAACACAGCTAGGGATTGGTGTACCTTATACTGGAAAGGAGATTAGGGAGTGGTGTACCCTATGTCTAAAATATCATCATCTAGGGAGTGGTGTACCCTATATTAAAAAATACATCTAGGGATTGGTGTACCTTATACTAGTAAGGAGACTATGGAGTGGTGTACCCTTCATATTAACAATGATATCAGGGAGTGGTGTATCCTGCATTTAAGATCAATTAGTAATGATATCAGGGAGTGGTGTACCCTACATTTAAGATCAATCAACTAGGAGTGATATACCCATGTTGGAAAATACAGCTAGGGATTGGTGCAACCTATACTAGTAATGAGACTAGGGAGTGGTGTACCCTATGTCTAAACTATCATCAACTAGGGAGTTTTACACCCTATGTTGGAACACACAGCTAGGGATTGGTGTACCCTATACTGGTAAGGAAACTAGGGAGTGGTGTACCCTATGTCCAAAAATAATATCAAGGAGTGGTATACCCTACATTTAAGCTCAATAAATAATGATATTAGGGAATGGTGTACCCTGATTTTAAGATCAATTAGTAATGATATCAAGGAGTGGTGTACCCTACTTTTAAGATCAATCAACTAGAGAATGGTGTACCAGGATTGGTGTACCCTATACTGGTAATGAGACTATAGAGTGGTGTACTTTATGTCTAAAGCATCAACTAGGGAATGATATACCCTATGTTGGAAAATACAGCTAGGTATTGGTGTACCATATACTACCATGATTTAGAATTTTTTATTGTTTTTATTTTTTGTTTAGAGAATGAGTAAATTGTGGGAAACAATTTTGGAGAAGACTTTCCTTTTTGGGAGTTTTTGTTGTTGTAGAGCTAGTTTTTAGTCTTCGCGCAATTTTCTTTCATTTGAACCTGCTTTTTGCAGGTTATTTTTCCTACATTGTGTGTTTCCTGTTTTTCAACAAAGAACAATTATCAGTTTAAAACGGTGGTCGATTTTGTAGCTTTGAGTGCTTCAGTCACTTGATCTCGGCTTATTATCTTTCGAGGATGCTTCCAAACTGCAACTGGTTGTTTCCTGAATACCAACTGCATTTCTGACCCCGGAAAACCTTTGGCTTTTCCAAACTTTGCCATGATGGTTGGTCGTGTGAGACTTAGCCTTTTTTAACTTTATTTTACCTTTATGGGCATTTCACTTTTGACTTCTTTCTTCCAAAGTTTTGAATTTCAGAGCATCGGTCAATCATGGCTAGTCGGGATCGACTAGATGCCTTTGCCGAGGCTGAGTACCTTTTGAATATATTAGATCGCATCAAATGTGAGCCCTGTAATTAGTCTTGCCGTATCCTCTTTGCCTTATGTTGCAACAAAGTTAGACCAAAATGGATTCAAAGAAAACAAATAATGGAATAGAGAATGAGTTTAAAACAAGAGATATCCATTTTGGGGAACAGAAAGACAGACTTATCTAGGAGTATATGCGGACTTCAATAAACATGGCATGCCTTTTGGACTGGATGCATAATCCTTGTAAACAATCCGACTCTCAGGAACTCATTACAACTTTTGCCCTGAAACCGAGAAACCTTGCCCAGTAATGTGTTGATGCCATGCTGCGTGGATCCTCTTTTCGATCAATAGTTTCCTTTGCGGATTTTTACTAGTTGGCCTCTCTCCTTTCTCTTCTCGACATCGCCATATAGTGTCATTTGCGGGTTTTCACTAACAAGAATCTCTCATTTTTTATTTTCTTTACTCATCATCGCCTTACAGTGCTCGTAAGTGTTTTCACCAATATGACTCACTCATTTTATTTCTCTTATTTGGTTGCATCAGATCAAAGTAACTGTATCCTCTAATTCTTGAATATTCTTGTCGATTGATCGGAATGATTTGGTTGAAAAGAATTTAAATTGAATTACAACTTTAAAAACTTTCGGGCAAAATCATCGTCGAACCATTATAATATCTACCCCAGATTTCGCTTTTGGAAAAATGTGGATTTTTGTTTTGGTGTGACTGAACCCCAGAGTGAGGCTGCATATGTATCATTTTTGTTTTGTTTTATCTTTTTCTTTTCTCTTCTTTTTTTTTCTTTCTTTTTCTCTTCTTTAATTTTTCTTTTATTTCTTTTACATACAAATTTCCAAAGACGGTGATCAAGGAAAAAGTATCCAACTCAAAGGGTTTGCAAAGGTTTGATAGTATTTGGTGGCAAGAATAAAAGCCTTCATCATTCCAATCAGAGAATATTGACATCGAGTAAAGAGTCAAACATAGTACCTTTCGGTTGCATCTGCGTTGCCGGTTGTCTAAGGGTTATTTCCTTTGATGTCTCTCAAGTACTATGCCTTTTTGGCAACATTCTTGTTGCAATGTATGGACCTTTCCAATTTGGAGCAAATTTTCCTTTAGCTTCTTCATGGTGCGGGAGGATACGTTTAGAACGAGTTGCCCAACTTCAAGCTTTTTGGGTCGCACTTTCTTGTTGTATACGCGGGCCATTCTTTGTTGGTATAAGTGCCCATGACAAACTGCATCCAATTGTTTTTCATCAATCAAATAAGTTGTTCTAGCCGGGTTTTGACCCATTCTTCATCCTCGATCTCGGCTTAACCAATGATCCGAAGAGAGGAAATTTGCACCCATTGATGTGCGCTCGATTTTATTTGAATTTGGCTTAGGATTACTCTCATACTATTCCAATTCTCTGTTTATTTCCTTTAAAAGTCTTATCTTCATTGCATTCTGCTTCTTTATTCATTATTTTGAAGCTTGACAGCATTTTAGGATCTGGGTATGAAGTCCGCAAGCATGTCATATTATTAAAATCTGTATTAACAAAAATGAAAAGAGAATAAGAAAAGTGACAAAATTTAGGAAAACAAAAAGAAAAAGTATTCATGGACGATGAAAAATTGATTTCATTTATTAGAGTTTTAAAAGATAGAAAGGTTTGCATCAGAAAGTAAGACAATAAAGTAAAACATCCAGATCACACCCTGAAATAATCTGGACCCGGAAAAGATAGCAAGGCCGGCTACCGAGACTCCCATCTAATAAGGAACTTTTCATGGTTTGGTGACTGTTTAGGTTTCTCTTCTGTCGTGGCAATGGCTACAATGACTTTTAGTACCGAATCAAACTCCCCATCATCACAAATCATTCCAACGTCTGGCCCATTGTTGTGAGTAGACAAAGGATTGTTCGTCACATTAGGGGTCTCTTTTTCCCTAATAACTATTGCCTTGACCTTAATGAGGTACTCCACTGTTATTTTTAGAATCCAAGAATCTTCAGTATTGTACCCCACTGCTCTGGGGTGGTATTCTCATCGAGCATTGGCTCGGTGCGAGGGGGACTCCGGGTTCGACCGATTCGGGGCCTGTCACGACCCCAGTTCACCCTCCGTGAACTATCGTGATGGCACATAGTCTCTAAAACTAGGTAAGTCTAACAAATTTGCAGAAAAGGAAAACAACAGATAAAACTAGTAGAAACTGCGGATAAACATAATGAAAATGTTTAAGATGTCGCTCGGCATATACAAATACACACTATCAAAAAAAATATCTCCCAAAACTCGGAATCTCCTGAAATCACAAGTATGGATACTACATAGTGCTCTAACTCCAGAATATCTAAATCAAAATAAATACAGAAGGGCTATAACTACAAGAGAGAATGGAAAGGGACTCCTCGGTCTACAGACGCAACAAATATACCTCGAAGTCTTTGAAGAATCGCCTCGCCTAGTCGAAGAACCTAGATCTCATACGAAAAATATGTGCAGGAAAGGGTATGAGTACACCACAGCGGTACCCAGTAAGTGCCAAGCCAAACCTCGGTCGAGTAGTGACGAGGAAGGTCAGGGCCCTACAGGTCATATACATATATATAAAGAAATAAAACAACATGAAGTAATACAGGATAATAAGAAATATCAACAAATACAATAGAGAGTAAATCACAGATAGAACATAACTCTACACAGAGATAGCAATCGTGGAACTACAAGGATACGGTCCTATAGTCTCCAAATATAAATATTCAGTAGATCTCTCGGGTGTCGTCCCGTAGTCCAACTCGTAGTGCGCAGGGGATCTACCGGAATACCAATCTAAAGTCCCAAATGTAAATACCCAGTACTAGAGAAATCTACTGGGTGCAGTCCCATAGTTCTAATATAACTGTGCAGAGGGATCTACCGGAATACAATTCTGTAGTCCCAAATAAACAAGCAAGGGGGATCTACCAGGATATCTCCCGTAGTCCCAAAGTAAACACATAGCATCAACACGAAGAATATTCGATTCAATCCAATTCTGTACCAAGGTAAAACAGGTATTTCTAACCTAGCACGCTGCACAGAATTCAAATAAAGCAGTTGTCGCGCCCCCTTTTTCCCTCTTGGTGCAATCAGGAGGTCAGGTTTGTGACATTTGGTATGGGATAACTCATTCCTTTTGGGAACTGGGTTTTGCATTTGAAGAGTCGCCACCGAATGATTTTAAGGTGCATTAGGACACCTATAAGGGTTCACTTCTAAGTTTGTTGATAACCAGAGATAGGGTAAGGACTTTAAATTATCATAAGGGAAAGATGTTAGGCACCCCTCAGGATCCACTAGTGTGGTTCCCGGCCAGACGGTTTATTATGAATTTGTGCAATTAGCAAGTAATCAAATAAGGCTCAAATAAGAGGGGTTTTAAATTTGAACACATAAGAGTTAGAAAGAACAACTAAAAGAAGAGTTCTGAAAAGAAGTTTGCAAATAAAAAGGGAAAGGGGGTCCTAGGTTTAAATATAATATGGATCACATCAATGCGATACTCGGTGTGACACTTATCAGAAGAGGGGATATACCTAATATTAGCGCACCGGTCATCATATCCATATCTACCCTTCCCACCCCGTTAAGGTATTAAAGCGCGGACTACTATTCCTAAAGAGAAGGGATATTAGGCTGACTTTTGATTTCAAAAAGGTGAAAAAATCTAAGACGATATACAAAACACATAATATTGCACATTAGGGGGAAGCATGTAAACAAATAAAGGCTCATGTATACCTCCTCAAGTTAAACACATAATAGCATGACTTAAACATACATTTAGGGTCTGAATACTAAGGTAAGGGAATTCCAATTTGTTGAGGCAAACCAGTTTATTACATAACTCAGATAAGAAGTCCGAATCAGGTTTGCCTGCTGGTTGTAGCAGTTATTGATTAAACAAAGGCGGATTCAATTTTATGGTTATTATCACCTGAGGCTTGCCTAAGAGTTTAGGTGAGATCCTATAGACATGGCATCTATCCAGAATGAGGCAAAGTAGTAACAATTGAAGACGAACGATTTGAAATCTTACAGGCATGCTTTATAAAACCGTCTAATAGGAGGTGAGAGAGTTGTTTAAAAACTAGTTGAGGACAGCTGATTTTAGATTAGTCTGATTTCGAATTCTATAAACACTGATTATTACTAATTTAATTCATATAGACATAATATCTAGTCGAACGTGAATTGAAGGCATGCAGTATTCCTATAAGCATGATTTCTACGAAAGGGGGTACCAATTTTAAACAATGACATGATATCTGATTTTTAACCAGTTAGTTCCTAAGCATGGTTTTTAAGTGTGGTAATGCAGAAATTAAAACAAGTCCTATAGACAGGTCCTCTAAATGCAGAGTTCAATATGCAGATTTTAAGTCATATAGGCATATTCTCTAGATATTGAACATACATAATTTCAATGAAAGTAGATCTTATAGGCATGGTATCTAGATGCAGAGTTAAACATGCAGAACAACAGATCTTATAGGCATGATATCTAGATGCAGAGCTAAACATGCATAATTTTAGGTCCTATAGACATGATATCTACCTTTCAGCCCCTTTTCACTAGCCAAGCCCAAATGTTTATTACAAATTATTATAAAACTGAATAATGAATTACATCAAGGAAGTATAAAAGAAAGAGTTACAACCAGAGGAAGGCTGGTTCTTGACTTCCTCTCTGAGTTATGGAATAAACCACCTCAAATGTCATTGTTTCAAAGCCCTTCTTAGACTTGAGTGTGTCAAAGTTCCCTAAGGGTCTCAAGAGGACCCCGGGCAGTCCTCACACCCAAGTTGCATAACCAGATAGATGAGTGCAGTGGGGAAGGGTCAGCCCTTATGTGTCCAAGTTCAGAGGGAGCTCATGGGTCCCAAGGCAAGGCTTACATAAGAGGGGCAGAACTTAAGTGTAAGAATACGGTGGAAGTGTAGAAGCAGAGATTTGTTTAAAAAAGATAGGATTGTGAATAGTAAGGGATAAGGGTAGTTTTAAAAAAACAGTAGTAGTAAAGCACATTATCAACAATTGCACAAAAGGGCAGGGGTTTGGGAATACATTGTAGATGGCATACGACCGTGAAAAGGGGTTAAGTCTGGACATGCACAGCAATAAGTGAAGCTGGCATGCCCATAAACCATCCAAAAGACATAACATATAGAGAGGATATGAAGCATATTACACAGGGAGGGTCAGGTTTAGGTCATGCACAGCAATGTCTGATGCTGACATGCCCTCAACCAACCAAAGAATACAAACACATAGGGGATGGGGGTTTGGGATTCATAAGTAACTGACAGAGTTCATTTATAAGGGAAATATTAATTCAGAAAAGGAAAGGGCAGATTATAGCATGCTTAGGAATGAAACTCGATTAAACACAAGTAGGAAACAGGAAAGAGTGCAGGAAATAGTAAATAAACATATTTTTGTTGATGCTGAAGATTAATAAGAACATACCAGTAAAGAAGCAAATGCAAAAGAAAGGCAGGAAAATTTCCTCAGCCTAACCTTGGCTTTCAGCCGGCTAGATAAGGCAGCAACACAAGCAGTAACAGAGAAAAGAGAGAAAGAGCTTTTAGTGAAGTGTGTGTTCTGAACTCAAGTGTTCGTATTCCTTGTGTTCGTGTCCCTTGTGTTCGTGTCTTTGAAAGAAGATGGGTGCAGGGTATTTATAGCCTTTAAAACATGTGAGAAATAAGGTAATAAGTAAAGTTCAATACAAATATGGAAATAATCAACAGTCAGAATCAATAAACCAAGTGATTTCCCTTTAATTGAGGAATCACTTGGCTAACAGATACAAAATAAGGAAAGAAAATCTGTTTGTAGGCGGACTGATTATTGCCATAAAAGCAATGGTAAAACATTAAGTAAGCAATCGAGTCTAAGTACAGAAATATACTTATTTTGGGAAAGGATTCAGCAAAGCAAAATAAGGAAAGGAATCAATTAACCTTGACAGGCGAGTGAAATTAGAACTCATAAAAGAAAGGTTCTGAAATCAGTTACGAGATTGAAGATCAATCAAAGAAGTAACATGCTTCTGCACTTCAGTATTTAAACAGGGTGAGCAGGGACACCAGACATGCGAGGCCAAATTCATTGGCAAAAGAGACAGCACACAGTAGTAGCACAAAGTTCATTTGATACCAAACATTCGAAGCATGATAGTCAAATAGGTCAAGTCCAGTTGAATCGATAGTGGAGAAAAGATAGTGTATCAGAAGCATGCAAAGGTCCCACAATAACATATGAGAAACCTTTTGAAAAGTTAGGGTTTCAAGCATAGTTGAGTTTTAGAGATAGTAGAAACCCAGAGTAAGAAGAATCACATAAAGGAAAAATAGAACAAAGAACTTCAAATTGAGTCATGTATTCAAGCGAACAGTTTCAAACTCAAAGACATAGTTTTTCTCAACAATAGCAGAGCTTAAAAGATGATAAATAAACAAATCAGACAAAACTTTAACTAAACAAGCACTCGCCTGACAAACAGCCAAAAGAAATTAGGGTTTTCAGCATGCTAACTCAGATAGAAGAACAACACAAGCAAAACATGTCAAAAATCAGAGAAGAGATTTGAAATAACTTAACAGGAAAACCCTAATCGGGAAAGATAAAGATTTTTGGAAGCAAAGTTAAAGAAACTTCGAGAAAAATGCTTAAAAGTTCAAAGCAAGCATAGATCTAAAATAGATCTGAAAGAAATCGAAAGGTCTTAGAGATTAGGGTTTCAGAAGAACCCAAAAGCAATGAGAAAGGCTTTGAAAGTTACTGATCTAACCAGGAGGGTCAAAGGTCTGACTCAAATGGCCATGGCTGGCCGGAGAAAGGTCAAAGATGACCGGAGAAGGGCCATGAACTAAAATCGAACGAAGGTTGGACCAGAGTTCTTTATAGTCTGGCCTTGAAACCATAAGGACAAACACATAGGAGCCATGGAAGGTTGGTACAGGTCTCCGATGACCTCGGAAGGCCATGGATTAGGTAGATATCAAGGTGGATTAGGGTGGCGAAGGCTAGGGTTTAGGTGGTGTTGCAGAGAGAATTGAAAGAGAAGGGGATTCAGGGGTGGCGGTATGTGAGAAATGAATTAGGGTGAAGGGGTCGTTTGGGTTAAAAAAGGAAGGGGGTCATGGGAGCCGTTGATCTAAACGATCAACGGATGGGATTAGGTGGGAGTTCGAGTGAGTCATTTAATCTGGTTGAGGGTCGAGTATGAGTAGGAATTGTATCGGGGTAAATTGGGCTTAAACTGGGGTAAAATTAGGCTACAATTGAAATGAAATCTGACTAGATTTTAAATAGCCATTTTTCCCATTTATTTTATAAAAAATAGTAAATCATATAATTGAAAGTACTAAAATGAAAGTACTAAAATGATTTATAACATATAATTATCAATTTAAAAATACCGGAGTTAATTTTTATAAATGTAAACGCAATTAAATCCTAAAAGAGGCTAATATTGCAATTATATGCAATTTTGATTTAAAAATACAAAATAAATTTGTAAAAATATGCAACAATGATCTTGGCTATATTTTAACATAAATATGAGAATCCAATAAATGAATCACAAAAAATGATAATTCTGAAAATTATATTGGTTTTTTTATAAAAACAAAATAGGGGAATAAATTGATTTAAAAATCTTTAAAAATTAAGGAAAATAATAAAACATTTGGACATACTTATTGTTACGCAACGCCTTCCTGATGTTCTTTGGAAGGGCAACGTAAGGCTAAGCAACCGATGTCAGTGCGGTTGTTGTCCGCCAATGAGATCCCATACGCACGCTAGACTAGATTATCAGTGTCGTGCGGGAAAACCAATGTCACGAGCAATTGCGGAAGCTGAGAGAGAATTGAGTTTTGAATGATGATGATGATTTTATTGATGACTGAAATGCTGATTACAAAAGATGCGGTGTCGAGGGGGAGAGACACGAGAAAATTGCTTGCTTGAAAATGTTTGATTGTTTGGTCCCCATTAATAATGCTTAAAAAAACCAACATTACATGACTAGTCCTAATAAAGCTGTAGAAGCACACTGAATGAAAATGATGTAAATTAGCCTATAATTACAATGAAAAGGACTTAGTTTATTACAATGTAGAACTAAGTCCGATGGCAGCAACTTTGTCTTGCGGGTCAGGATCTGCGCGTGCGTTGCTGTGGATGCGCGCGACACTTGCTGTGTTGGCCTGAGGCTGGGCGCTGGTGCTTGGCATCAGAGTCTGTGCGCGAGGCGCTGCTGGAATGGGCCTGCAGCTGGGCGCTTGCAAGGCATCAGGATCTGCGCGCGCGGCATTGTCAAGGCGTGCGGCGCTGTTGTCATTGGCCAGCCACTGGGCGCTGGCGAGAGGCATCGGTGGGGCGACAGAGGCGCATGTGCGCTTGTCACTTGGCGCAGCCAAGACCACGGGGCCGACCATGGCGTTAGGCATTGTGAGGCTTGCTAGGCAGCCATGGGGCGCGGTCAAGGGGTCATGGGGCGTGTCTGGAAAGCAGCCCATGACATTCTCCCCCACCTGAGTTGGCGCCGTCCTCGGGGCCTTATGATGATGATGATGATGATGATGATGCTTCTGGTGGTTGTTGGATGGGAGGTCTGCGCCCCTCTGTTCTGTGAGCTTGCTATTATAGCGACGCAATGATTTCATGCGTCTGACATGGAAGACTGGATGGATCTTCCACCAGGATGGAGTTTTCACCTGGTATGTGGACTTCCCAATGCGTTTTTTGATGGGCAGAGGCTCGATGTATTTTTGTTGTAGGCGAGGGTCATGGATCCTCTCTGCAAACAAGTATCGCTTTGGGATGCATAGCATTACTTTGTCCCATGTTTGATGTTAGGCAAAGAAAAGATTATGTTCGGTGAATCTTTTTGCCCGCTCTTGGGCTTTGAAGAGATAGCTTCGCACTATCCCCATGTTGCGCTCCCATTCGCTCGAGAAGTTGGCAGCTCGAGGAGATTTCGGCATGGTTGATGCATTCACCGTTTGCGGGAGAAGCGGTTGCTGCCCGGTAACAATTTCAAAAGGGATTTTGTTTGTATGATGGCTCTTTTAAGAATTGAAACATAGTTGAGCAGCATCCAGGAGCTTCACCCAATGCTTCTGTGATCCAGTTGCAAAGTTGCGGAGATATTCCTCCAGCATGTTATCGAACCGGTCTGTCTGGCCATCTGATGGTGGACGGATGTCTGAGTTGTGACTCAATGTCGACCCAAAGCACCTGAAAAGATGGGTCCAAAAGTTGCTAGTGAAGCGTGAGTCGCGCCTACTAACAATGTCTTTGGGCAGGCCCCAATGTTTGACAATGTGCGAGAAGAAGAGTCGAGCTGTATCTTCTGCTGATGCGTTTTGTGGGGCTGCTGTGAAGGTTGCATAGTTTGAAAATTGATCTATGACAACCATGATGGACGCAAGATTACCGACTTGGGGCAATCCCGTGATAAATCTGAGGGAAATACTTTCCCATGGGTCTTTGAGAGACATGTAATGGCTGCAAGGTTCCCATCTGTGATGAGTGATCCGACTTGTCCTTGTGGCATGACTGACAAGTCTTCACACGCTGAGGAGCGTCACCAGTCTTTTGAGGCCGATGGCATGATGGCTGATATTTGCTGAGAAGGGTAGCCAGAACCAGGGGTTCATGTCTGTTGACTACCTTCTCCCATTGCATGGCCGAGATGTTTTCAGCGGCCATCTTTATGGGAAAGCATGGTATGGTGCAGGGCTTGGCCCCGTTTTCTCCCATCATCAGGAGCATGTTGGCATATGGTACTGGTATGGTGTTTGTTTTCCTCATGAACTCCAAACTCACGATGATGTCGAAGTCATCTATGATTGTGATGCGCAAGTCGATGCTTCATTTGTATGGGTCAAGTTTCACTGGGACATTTGTAGCTGTTCCACCCAATGTCTGGGGTGGTGAGTTGATAGCCTTGACGCGGCCTTTGCTCTTTTGCACAACAAGACTCAGGCGCTCTACTTGAGTTGATGACAAGTAGTTGTGGGTGGCACCCGTGTCTATCAATGCGTGAAGGGGCTTGCCATTCACTTTCAATTCGACGAACATTAGGGTCCTCGCTTGTTTAGGAGGTCTGTGGTCCATCTTTTCCTTCCCTTTCTTGGTGATTGGGACTGAGATTTTCTTAGGAGGACATGCACTGGTCCCCGCTAAGGCATGCGGGATAGAGCCAACAATTGCATTGAAGGCGCCTACCTGGTCTTCTTCTGATGTGTCTGATGCGTCTGACTCATCCTCGACGATCTGATGAGCATTGACCTTTATGTTTGGGCATTCATTGTTCCAATGTGTCCCGCCGCAATGACGGCATTCTGAGAGAGGCTTTCTCCCCTGATTGTTGTTGATGGATGCAGCATTGTTGCTGTTGGAGGCAGGAGTCTTAATTTTGGATGCACTCCGATCTCCTCCACTTTTGCTTGGGCCACCATTGCTGGGATGGTTCCCGTTGAATCCCCCTCGGACAGATGGCTGAGGCCTATCATTCTGAGTTCCCAAATGATAATCGCCAAGGCATTTTGTAGCTTGAATGGCCTTGGGCAGGGTGTCTACCCGTTGTCTCTGTAGTTCCATACGGGCATGAGGTTTCAAACCTTCTATGAATGCGAAGAGTTTGTCTTTGTCCCCCATGTCGCGTATGTTTAGCATGAGTGCGGAGAATTCGCACACGTACTCCCGCACTGATTTGGTGTGGCGGAGTTCCCGTAGCTTTCTCCTTGCATTGTAGTCCACATTTTTGGGGAAGAACTGCAGGCGTATGGCTACCTTCAATTCATCCCATATCTGGAGAGTATCTTCACCGGCCTTGATGGCTTCGTATTTTACCCGCCACCACAGTTTGGCATCGCCCTGAAGATACATGGCAGCAGTCGCTACCTTTTTGGATTCTTCCAAATGGCCCACGGCATCGAAGTATTGTTCGATGTCGAAGATGAAGTTTTCCACTTCTTTAGCATCCCGGGATCCGTCGTATGGCTTTGGATCCGGTATCTTAAGCTTTTGTGGAATGGGGGTGAGGTTTGATGCACCCCTGATGTGGTTGTTGCCTCCTCGAAGTAGGCTCTGTAGGGTAGCATTGACAACATTGAGCTTGCCTGTCAAGTCGTCTATGGTTTGCTGCATGGCAGTTAGTCTGTCTGCCTTTTGTTGCCGATGGGCTAAATCGTCGGCACGCTCCTATTGGAGGTCCTCAAATTTTCCATGAATATTGGCAGTTTCGATGGCTGTCGTTTGTCGATCATCGTCAAAGTCACGACTGATGTTTGCAATGTCATTTTCTGCCTGCCGCATTCGGCGGTCCAGGTCGTCCAACCTTTGCACTAGGTTGTTGTTTTGATCAGGCAACGTATCCACGATGGGTCGTAATCGGTCAATCATCTCTTCTAGGGATGCTAGACGCTCGCCATGAGTCACCATGGTCAGAAATGGTGATGATGGTAAATGTGTTCCCTCGTCCGATGTCGAGCCTAGGCTCTGATACCAACTATTACGCAAGGCCTTCCTGATGTTCTTTGGAAGGGCAACATAAGGCTAAGCAACCGATGTCAGTGCGGTTGTTGTCCGCCAATGAGGTCCCCTCCGCACGCTAGACTAGATTGTCAGTGTCGTGCGGGAAAACCAATGTCACGGGCAATTACGGAAGCTGAGAGAGAATTGGGTTTTCAATGATGATGATGATTTTATTGATGACTGAAATGCTGATTACAAAAGATGCGGTGTCGAGGGGGAGAGACACCAGAAAATTGCTTGCTTGAAAATGTTTGATTGTTTGGTCCCCCTTAATAATGCTTCAAAAAAATAAACCAACATTACATGACTAGTCCTAATAAAGCTGTAGAAGCACACTGAATGAAAATGATGTAAACTAGCCTATAATTACAATGAAAAGGACTTAGTTTATTACAATGTAGAACTAAGTCCGATAGCAGCAACTTTGTCTTGCGGGTTAGGATTTTGCACGCGCGTTGCTGTGGGCGCGCGCAACACTTGCTGTGTTGGCCTGAGGTTGGGCGCTGGTGCTTGGCATCAGGGTCTGTGCGCGAGGCGCTGCTGGAATGGGCCTGCAGCTGGGTGTTGGCAAGGCATCAGGATCTGCGCGCGCGGCATTGTCAGGGCGCGCGACGCTGTTGTCATTGGCCAGCCACTGGGCGCTGGCAAGAGGCATCGGTGGGGCGACAGAGGCGCATGTGCGCTTGTCACTTGGCGGAGCCAAGACCACGGGGCCGACCATAGCGCTAGGCATTGTGAGGCTTGCTAGGTCGCCATGGGGCGCGACCAAGGGGTCATGGGGCGTGTCTGGAAAGCAGCCCATGACAACTTATATATGCATACATATGCTACTTTGAAATTATTTTGCATATTAAAAATATATAGGGAAAAATTAGGTATCAACAACTGCCCCTCTTTACCCTGGAAGGATGAAAGAGTTGTCGGGTAAAGATATGATGGCCAATTTTAACCGAGCAGAACGGTTAGAAGAGGTTCAGGTCGCGCCCTAGCTTTTGAGTTGCCTACATATCCCTGGCTTTATAGGAATCAGGCCACATGTAGTTCAGCATCCGTCGGTGGAGGATTGCGATGGAGACTTTCCAAAAACGGACGCAATATCCAGGACGGGGTGAATGGTTAAGGTCTAATATGGCTGCAGGAACTGGAGCGGGATCACTCATGCCGAGATGGCCATTGCTCACCGGTTTACCTGCAAATAAGCAATACAAGCATATATTGTGCGTAAATTTAAACATGATGCAAATTCCCATCGGACCATGAATGTTGTCTTTGGACGGTTAGGATGATGTCCTTAGACCATGATGTCCTGGGCCATGAAGCGTGCAATAAAGGATTCGCAGGCCATGAAATGATGCTTTCGGGCTATGAGGATGGTGCATCCGAACCATAATGCCTTTGAATAATGATATGCAAAATTAAAAGGGATCCTCAGGCCATGGCATGGTGTTCTCGGGTTATGAAAATGGTGCCTCCGAGCGATGACGCCTTTGGATAATTTGGCGATCTTTCAGCCCATGAGATGCAGTATTTGGTGATCTTTCAGCCTATGAGATGCAGTATTTGGTGATCTTTCAGCCTATGAGATGCACTATTTGGCGATCTTTCAGCCCATGAGATGCAGTATTTGGCGATTTTTCAGCCCATGAGATGCAGTATAAGGCGATCTTTCAGCCCATGTAGATGCAGTATGTGGCGATCTTTCAGCCATGCAGATGTAGTATGAGGCGATCTTTCAGCCATGCAGATGCAATATGTGGCGATCTTTCAGCCATGCAGATGTAGTATGAGGCGATCTTTCGGCCATGCAATGCAGTAAATGGCGATCTTTTAGCCATGCAGATGTAGATGTAGCGATCTTTCAGCCATGTAATGTAGTAGGTGGCGATCCTTCAGCCATGTAGATGTAGATGTGGCGATCTTTCAGCCATGCAATGCAGTAGGTGGCGATCTTTCAGCTATGCAGATGTAGATGTGGCGATCTTTCTGCCATGCAGATGTCGATGTGGCGATCTTTCAGCCATGCAGATGTAGATATGGCGATCATTCAGCCATGCAGATGCAGATGGAGGTAGAGCTTAACCTCGGAAGGCAGAATAGTAGCCTTATCCAATGCAGAAATGCAGACGGAGACAACGTTTAATCTCGGAAGGTAGAATGGTAGCTTTATGCAATCCAGAAATGCAGATAGAGACAACATTTAGTCTCGGAAGGAAGAATAGTAGCCTTATGCAATGCAAAAATGCAGATGGAGACATCGTTTAGTCTCGGAAGGCAGAATGGTAGCCTTATGCAATAAATAAAATGACAGATGGTGAAAGAACTTGCTTAGCTGATAGCAGATTGCGATATTGTGACTTCTGGGAACATTGTGACTCACGGAATGTCACTGGATAGCAAATGTGGGTAAATGCAACGGTTCAGAGAGTTGTATTCCTAAACAATGTTTGTCTCGTGAGTGTATAGTATGTTTGATGATTTCGCAATCCAAGTGCCTGCATCCAAAGACAAATCGTGTTTTTGTAAAGGGGGGAGGTTAGTTCGTATCCCCGCTGGCTCTGCTTGACATGCTCGGCTTTGATCTGGTGTTACTGCATGTATCATTGGGGTAGCGTTGCTAAACAAGGCAGTTTCAGTAATAAACATGCATGATTTCGTAAAAATATGACATAAGTATATAATTAAGAATAACTTTTAGATGAACCGATGACTATGACGCGGTTCGGGACATTGCAACCTCTCTTGCTACGGAATTTTGAGGGTCCTCCTCAAAATTCTGCTCCAGTTTAATGGGTCGATGCTTCTGACTATTGTTCGTGACGATCGACTGAAATTACTTCGGAATTTTTAGAGTCCTCCTCAAAATTCTACCCCAGTTTCCAATTGCAGGGGAAATGAAAAACGAATTATGTTATGACCGAACCCATAGGGCTGCCTATGTATCCCCTCTTAAACGAGAATCAGGTCAGGCGTAGTTCAATTTACATCAACAAGGAAAGCATAAGATTACACATAGTAACGCTTGACTGCATCTGAATTGATTAGTTTGGGCCAGACTTCTCCGTCCATTTCTGAAAGTATGAGGGCTCATCCTGTCAGAACCTGGTGAACCATGTATGGACCCTGCCAGTTGGGAGAGAACGTCCTTTTGGCTTCATCTTGATGTGGGAAAAATTTCTTTAACACTAGCTGCCCCGGTGTGAACTGTCTCGGCTTGACTCTTTTGTTGAAGGCTTTGGACATTCTGTTCTGATAGAGTTGACCATGACAGACTGCATTCATTCTCTTTCCGTCTATAAGGGCTAGTTGCTCATAACGACTTTTTACCCACTCTACGTCGTCGAGCTCAGCTTCATGTATGATCCTTAGGGAAGGAATTTCTACCTCAGCAGAAATGGCTGCTTCTATACCATAAACCAGCATATAGGGGGTCCCCCCGGTTGATGTGCGGACTGTGGTGTGATACCCCAATAGATCAAATGATAACTTCTCATGCCACTGTTTATGCTTCTCTATCATTTTCCTCAATATCTTCTTGATATTCTTGTTGGCGGCCCCTACAGCTCCATTCATCTGCGGCCTATAGGCTGTGGAATTCTTGTGTTTGATCTTGAAGGTTTCACACATAGCTTTCATCAAGTCAGTGTTGAGGTTGGAGCCATTATCAATGAAGATCGACTCTGGAACCCTTAATCGACAAACAATGCAGTCGCAGACAAAGTCTGCCACGACTTTCTTAGTTACTGCTTTGTAAGATGTTGCTTCAACCCATTTGGTGAAATAGTCGATTGCTACTAGGATAAACCTGTGCCCGTTAGAAGCGGCAGGCTCGATTGGTCCAATAACATCCATTCCCCAGGCGGCGAATGGCCATGGCGAGCTTGTTGTATTAAGCTTATTCGGAGGTACCTTTATCATGTCTGCATGTATCTGACAGCGGTGGCATTTTCGGACATACTGGATGCAGTCCATTTTTATAGTCATTCAAAAGTAACCAGCTCGGAGTATCTTCTTTGCTAAGACAAAACCATTCATATGCGGACCGTAGGTCCCATCATGAATTTCTTCTAGTAGCCTGGATGCTTCCTTTGCGTCGACACACCTTAATAATCCCAAATCAGGAGTCCTCCTATACAGGATTCCTCCGCAATGGAAGAAGTTGTTGGACACTCTCCGAAGTGTGCGTTTCTGAGTAGGGTTTGGAAGTTCTGGGTACTCTCCTTTTGCCAAATATTCCTTGATATCATGAAACCAGGGCTTTCCGTCTGCTTCTTCTTCAACGTGGGAACAATAAGCTGGCTGATCATGGATCTTTACTGGAATGGGGTCAATGAAATTCTTGTCTGGATGTTGTATTATAGATGATAGGGTAGCCAATGCATCGGCGAACTCATTCTAGACTCTGGGAACATGCTAGAACTCCGTCCTCGTGAACCTCTTTCTTAATTCCTGTACATGATGCAAATACGGAAGTATCTTGGGGTTATTGGTTGCCCATTCTTCACGCACCTGATGTATGAGTAGGTCTGAATCTCCAATCACTAGCAACTCTTGAACGTTCATGTCGATGGCCATCTTAAGCCCTAAGATGCAGGCTTCGTACTCGGCCATGTTGTTAGTGCAGGGGAACCTGAGTTTGGCAGACACCGGATAATGCTGACCGGTTTTTGATACTAGGACTGCTCCTACGCCAACTCCTTTGAAGTTTGTCGCTCCATCGAAAACATTCTCCAACCGTCATAGGATTCTGCAATGTCTTCTCATATGAAGGATACATTTTCGTCAAGAAAATAGGTTTTCAGGGGTTCGTATTCTCCATCCATGGAATTCTCGGCAAGGTGTTGCCAGTGCTTGTCCCTTGACCGCTTTCTGAGTTATGTACACAATGTCGAACTCACTCAACAGGATTTGACACTTGGCTAGCTTGTCAGTGGGCATGGGCTTCTGAAAGATGTACTTCAATAAATCCATCCTTGATATGAGATATGTGGTATAGGCACAGAAGTAATGTCTCAGCTTCTGACCTACTCAAGTCAAAGCACAACAGGTGTGTTCTAACAGAGAATACCGAGCCTTGTACGAGGTAAACTTCTTACTGAAGTAATAAATAGCCTGCTCCTTCCTTCCCTGTTTCATCATGCTACCCCAGAACGCAACCGAAAGCTCCATCCAACACTGCAAGGTAGAGTAATAAGGGTCTACCTGGCTCAGGCGGGACCAAGACTGGTGGTGTTGACAAGTACTCCTTGATTCTGTCGAAGGCGTTTTGGCAGTCATCGGTCCATTTGGTAGCGGCGTCCTTCTTCAACATCTTAAAGATTGGCTCACAAATAACTGTGGACTGTGCTATGAACTAGCTGATGTAGTAAGTCTTCCCAAAAAACTCATCACATCCTTCTTGTTCTTTGGCGGTGGTAGTTCTTGGATGGCTTTGACTTTTGATGGATCTAGTTCTATTCCTCGGCGACTCACAGTAAACCCAAGCAATTTTCCAATAGGAACCCCAATGCGCACTTTGCGAGATTTGGTTTCAGGTTGTACCTTCGCAATCTATTGAAGAACTTCCTCAAATCTTCCATGTGATCAGTGGCCTTCTTGGACTTGATAATGACATCATCTACATATACCTCAATCTCCTTGTGTATCATATCATGAAAAATGGTAGCCATGGCCCCCATGTAGGTCGCCCCTGCATTCTTCAGGCCAAACGACATCATCTTGTAACAGTATATTCCCCACGGCGTAATGAAAGCTATTTTCTCAACATCTTCTTCATCTATCCAGATCTGATGATAACCAGCGAAACAATCTACAAATGACTGCAGCTCATGCTTGGCGCAATTGTCAATCAGGATGTGTATATTCGGCAAAGGGAAGTCGTCTTTCGGACTAGCCCGGTTGAGATCCTGGTAGTCGACATAGACTTTGACCTTCCTATCCTTCTTTGGCACTGGCATGATGTTGGCTAACCATGTCGGGTATTCTACTATCCTGAGAACCTTAGCTTTGACTTGCTTAGTGACTTATTCCTTGATTTTCAAACTCATATCAGGCTTGAACTTTCTGAGTTTTTGCTTTACCGGCGGATATGTTGGATCAGTTGGCAGTTTGTGAGCCACAATAGATGTACTCAGACCAGTCGTGTCATCATACGACCAGGCGAATATGTCCTCATACTCCTTCATGAATTCTATGTATTCTTTCTTTTCTGATGGTGATAGGTGAACGTTGATTCGTGTTTCCTTGATGTTCTCTACATCTCCCAAGTTGATAATTTCGGTCTCGTCCAGGTTGGACTTAGGTATGTTTCCAAAATTCTCCACTTCATTAACAATCTCTTCTGGTATGTCATCTTCCTCTGAATCAATGTCTGTTTGTTGTGTTATCTCGTTGCATGTCATAGTCATTGGTTCATCAAGATAAGTAATAGTAATGCTTATTGCGGGAATAAAAATGCGAGAAGAAAATCATTTAGTAAATAAAACAATACATGATGCTTGTTTTAGTCTTGCTACCCCGAGACTCGTCGGGCTCTGGTTGTGTTGATAGTCCAGTTATTGAGGCGTGCCCCTCTACTTACAGCATGTATGGAAGGACCTTCCTCCCCCTCCTCCTCGAGAACAACACAGCAGTCCATATCATTGTCTTCTAGGAAAAAGTTCTTCATCAATGCCAGTGCTTCTTCTTCATCTAACCCATAAATAATATCAGCCGGTTGGAAGGTATGCTCCAAATGCGGTATTGGCTGCTCCAGTGGATAGTAAGGTCCGCGCCATGGTGGCGACCAGTTGTTGAATTCTTCCCAGGTGTAATTATATCCCAGACCGAAAGTAGTGTCATATTTCTTGAGCTTTATGGGCTTAGCGATTCCTTGGAGGTTCTTGCTGAGCCCTTTACCAAGTTTGTACCCACTCCAATTCAGTATGCTCTCTATTTTGTTATCCCACCATTTGTCTTTGTCAATAATATTTCCCGTTCAATGTGGTGGTAAGTCTCTCCACCTAGCTTCCTTCTTCCTTCGATTGACGGAATGGTCTGGCAACTGTATATAGGGTTGCTACCGTTGCCGTGAATGATCACCTCTTGATGATTCCATTCGAACTTTACGGCCTGATGCAGTGTTGATGCTACGGCCCCAGTAGCATGAATCCATGGTCGTCCCAACAGCAGATTATAGGATGCTGGCACATCTATCACCTAGAAATCAACATCGAACCAAGTTGGCCCCATTTGCAAGCATAGACTAATCTACCTAATGGTAGACCTTTGGGAACTATCAAAGTCTTTCACGTTGATGGCTCCGTCCTTTATCTCGTGTAGTCCTTTACCCAGCTTCTTAAGTGTTACCAGTGGACAAATGTTAAGACTGGAACCCCCGTCGATCAGGATCCTGGTGATGAAGTAGTCCTCGCATTGCACAGTGATGTGCAATGCTTTGTTGTGTCCCAACCCTTCAAGAGGTAGCTCGTCCTCATGAAATGTGATCTTATGACTCTCCAGCACTTGTCCTACCATGTTAGCCATTTCTCCGCAAGTGATGTTGCTTGGAACGTATGCCTCACTCAGTACTCTTAACAGAGCATTCTTATGTGCCTCAGAATTTTGTAACAAAGCAAGAATGGAGATTTGTGTCACGACCCAAACCGATGGGCCGCGATGGGCACCCGGTACCTTACTCGACCAAGTACCAACATAATGTATCTTTCTAATTACATCATCATATACACGTGACATACGGGCCTAACAGGCCAACATAATCATTTATAAACTCAAAACATAGGCTGACAAGGCCGTACAATCTTTCACGTATACGATATAAGTCTACAAGCCTCTAAGACTAGATAAATGTCATAAAGGTCGGGATAGAGTCCCACCATACCAAACAATACACGTCTAAATCATACTAACCAAACAAGCAACTCTGAAGCAAATGGAGCGCATCAACATCTTCCGCTGAGCTAATAGCCTACTTGGAGGGCTCTCGACCCATCTATCGGGACCTGCGGGCATGAAACACAGCGTCACCAGGCAAAAGGGACGTCAGTACGAATATTTTACCGAGTATGTAAGACACATAAATAAGTACATAAGAGACATGGAAGAAATATAGAATACATGACTTAACTTGTAAGTTTGAATAATTTTGTAAATCATAAATTACTTTTAGCGTCATGCATATGCGTATGAATGTCATGTCGTGCATAGGTACATGTTTCATAACATCGTCAACCTTTGACGGCATCCCATCATATCATAACGGCCACTGTGGGCAAAATCATCATCGTATATCAGCTGATCAGGTGGTGGTGCGTATATAATGCCATAACCTTTCTCATATCATATATACATATATATACATACATATATACGCGTATATAACACCGTTTGAATTATATTTACATATATTCGCGTATATAACGCCATTTGAATCATATTTCAGCCACTGCGGGCAATATCATCCTCATATACCAGCTGATCAGGTGTTGGTGCGTATATAACACCGTAACCTTTTCTCATTTCCCATATCCCATATACATATATTTACATATATACACGTATATAACGTCATCTGGTCATGGGTCAATGCACATGTATGAAATGCACGAAAAATACGTAATAATCTCAATACTCTTTCCGGATAAATTTTTCCAACTGCGTATTATTCTGAGACTCACGAGCAGAAGATAAAATATTATGACACACGGAAATTCAAGAACATGGATATCTCTAATACTTCTATGAATAGAGTCATTCATGGAATTTGTGCATTTGCACGTCTCGTTCGTATCGTATGGATCATGCCAAAAGAAGAAGGGGTAGCCTTAACATACCTGAGCTGATTCTCTTGACAATGCCTCTAACACATGTCAATTGCGATAAAACACGTTACGGCGGATCGAAGTAATGAAAAACAAATCCATGTGATATTCTTGAGAAAGATTGTACCGTACTCCAAGAGGCACAGAAGTTCCATTTGATACTACTATAGTTGAGTACAACCACACCAGCTTCGTGTAACTCTGTGTGGACACATCAATAACTACAAGAACGATAAAGCCATTTTATTCTCTATTTTGTCGTTCCTTCCATCATTTATACTAATGTTTGACACATTCTTAGTTGTATTACTATCAAACTTCCTTGATGATTTGGAAAAATCATCCTCAAAGTATCTAATACCAACAAGATCCGTTGAAGTAGGAGTAGAAGGAAATGGTGTTCCCTCAAGTTGAACAATAATAAAATAATATGATGGCTCCACCGATTTTTGTCACCAAATTGGTCAAAAGGGACATGTGCAATATTCTTTGAATATGAGTTTGTCATTAAGATCTTGTGTTATTTCATGTATGAACCTTATTCACTTTATCTTACTCCTTTGGAGACATTTTGCATAAATTATTCAAGCTTGGAGGAATTTCTAACGGTGGTTGTAAGGTATTTGAAGATGTTAAAGATGAAGTGTTATGTAACTAACATATTTGTTTGCCACCTTTCAATTCTAATGTAAGAGTCACAAATTCTTGGAATGGGGAGCTTCCACGTTTTCACCTCGATAATTATCCAAATTTTTTAATTAATTTAATTAGAAAATATCCCGCTACCCGGTAATTAAACAATTACCCGCATAATTTAAAAATTGTATCAAATTACTTAAATTCTACTTATTTTTAATATACTTTATATGTAATTTATACCTTATACTACCGTGATCATATGGTACCTTACATGGTACTAGTTTATAATTATCGGGTATTATCGCTCAAAATATCGGTGGACCTGCATTTTATCCCAAATGCCAAACTTGGACGAAAATTCGTTTCCTTTGAATTGCTTCCCCTCTCACCTTCACAAATTTACTTATTACTTGTTCGAAATAGCATAATCCTTCTAATCTCCGAAGAATCTTTTCCTTGGACTGATGTCAATTACCTTACGACAAATTCCACGTACAATACTACAAGGTGCAACATCGTAGTAATGTAGTACTGCGAAATCTGACATCTCACTTCGGGGCTCTTATTAATTTATTTATGGCGTATTTTCATGTACGAAAATATGGGGTGTAATATCATTTCCCCCCTTTGGAACATTCGTCCTCGAATGTTGACTGATGCGCTTATCGTTCTCATATCTCATAGCTCTTTAGAATACTTTAGTAGTCCTCTTGCCATCTAGGAAAATATTCTGTGAATAAGTCCATAGGCCAGGGCATCCCCCCCCCCCTTTAGGCCTCTTCCCCACGCCATGACTTGTGATCGAATTCCTTCCAATCTCGTAACTATTGCTACCTTCCATCATGCAACTTCTATGATATTGACCTTGTAAGTGTGCCAATGTGAATCTCCTCTCCTTTTTCCTCCAGTTTTAGCCAATCCTGAAGTTCTTCGCTTGGTATTTTATCGAAATTACAAATATTGCTCTATCTTATTTTATAGACCTGGTTATCTATTCGTATAACTTTACTGCATCTACATTGGTCATACTATACCATAACTCTTACCTCGACTTCTCGTTATTGAGGTCTGCTACCAATTCCCAAGTTACTTTCATTGCTTATCTCATACGTATAAATCTATGTTCTCTAATGCTTCCACATTACTGTTCATCTTAAGAAGGACGACCTAATCTCCTCTCATACTTTATAACTTTTATCTATCCATTGTTGATTCACCTCAATTTTGATCCATAATCCACTCCAGATAACTTAACCTTTTATGTAATATTGCTGCTAGGATACACGTTTTATCGGGGAACGTCTGAAATGATTAGATTGATCCACCGGGGGCGATACCCTGCTTTCATAACCGTATCTCACGGCATCCCAATGTGATTTACCTTGTGTGGGTATTTTAATCCTGTCCAATTCATGAGATCCCTTTCTTTTATTCGTCAGAACATTACTCAATCGAAGGCCCAAACATCATTTTTTCATTTTTTTCTATAATAATTACACCCTCATTCTATTAACAGGGCTGCATTCCATCTCTTCTTAATGTTATTAGTATTAGACTCCTTTTGAGTTCATTCAGGCTATACTGACTTTCTATAACTTAGAGAAACCATTAGCTTTCTTATTTTTATGGTTTTCAATCCCGAGGACTTATCCGTTCTCGTCACCCTTTCACTTGCCTTTCCTCATCCTTACTCATGTTTCGTTAAAACTTTGTCGCTCTACTATACTTTAGCTTGGGACCTATAAATATCTATTTATTCTATCTGCGACCTTCCTTCTACTTGCTTGCACCCTAGATTTCCTTATGTTGTTCTGGAGCATCAAGCGAGACATCACATCGTCTCTAACTATCCTTTACTCTCATAATCAGTCTTCTCAATACCTAGACCATAGGCTGGAAGATATGCTACTGACGTCGTTGCTATCATTCCCGGATATTGAATCCCCGCACTTAGAGACTTCTATCTGAAGTATGGATTATTCACAATCTTCTGCCTTTGAGTATCTCGTACGTTGTTCACCTTTACCTTACTTACCTTAAAATTTTGCATCGTATCTTCTATCTCTTTCATGACCTTCCCTCCACATAGGTATAATTCACGTCCATAACTTGAAGCTCTATTATAATACTCGCACCTCTGCTACATACACTATCTGATGAGAGCTTCGTACTGACTTCTTATGAGGTTGGTACTTCTTCTAACTGGCTTTCTTGTAAAGCCATTATAGATTATGGTTGTTATGTTATTTTCCTTGAACATCTGATATTAAGAGTGATTCTTTCATGTTCTCAAGCACAACTTCTATAATTTTTCTAGGCCCAATAATCAGACTCTTGATTTACTTGGGTGATGTGATTCTTTAGCTTCATCTTCCTTCCGATCAGCCTTTATGTAGGTTTAAGCTACCTTCCGATTTGTGACTCTTGGTATCAGTTATTACCTTAGCCTTTCATGGGCGTTATGGAATATCCATGATGCAATCTTTTAACAATTCAATCATTTGTCTATGCCCTGGGCTCAATTCTTCTTTTTAACTTATACCAGAGTCTTCTATGGCTGTATGATTGCCAACAAATATAATGCTCCAAAATCTTGAGTATGTCTATAACGTACTAACTCTGGATCATTGATCGAATAATTCCTTTCGTTCCATCTCAGCTCTCTTAAAACGTATGCAATTATTTTTTCTGGTCGTTCTGCCCCTTGTTGCGTGCATACCTAGCTTATCATAGTGCCTACACTTGCCATAGTTTTCATACAACTCATATGATCTCGAATATTACTTTTAATTCTTACTTCCCGTTCATTAGCCACGGTAGGTGCCATTTTCCTTTGGAATGCTTACAATGTTATTGCGAGATTGTTGTTACACAACCATTTCCTCTTTAGGTCATTGTGCTTAAGTTGAAGTCTTCTTCCTTATTTCCTCAGCTAGTCTTTCGTTGTAGTACTTAGGGAGAACCCTTGACTCTCCTAAAGCTATGAGCTTATTACGGACCCTTTTTGATGTCCTTACTTGCCTCTAATCATTCGTAGTTGCTTACTCTCATGCCCTTGAGCTTGTATGGTTGCTTCTAAACTGACGTTTTGATTGCCTTCTCAGTGGCACTTTCTTTTATCCCCGTAACACTCATACAGTACTTTTAACTACCCCGACTCCTATTTGAATATATCTCAAGTATTATAATGATATTCTTTGAGGCTGAAATCTCTATGTTAGGTTCTACTATGTTTATGTTACATGATCTGATGACTCGTCTGTAACCCCATGTTTAGTCATAACTGGGATCTTCCTGACCAATTACTAACTACTCGTTGGCCCATTATCATGTCAACATTCCTCGTAATCTTTCTTGGGTTATTTCCTTTGTCTTAACTTACGTCTCACACTGACTCCTTATTTATTAATAACAGCTCGAGCAGGAACCTTCACTTCCTTTCCTTGACATCGTTCTTGCACAATATTCTTGAATCGTAGCGTATCTGTAAGATTTGGATAAGTGTCATCTCATTCCTCTTTCATTTATCGCATTCTTCCTTTACCATTCTATAGTCACTAGAACCACTTAATTTTGACTTAATGTCACATCACTCCATATTCCTCCCTTTATGGGTGTATCAAGACTTGGAGCTATGACGACCTGCCTATAGATGTTTTTCCTCTTCATCTTTGGCGTCCTCTCACATTATCAATGACCCTTACTCACCTTGCGGTAATCCTTTTGTACCAAGGATAACAAAATCTCTCGCTCGTGAAGGTGACACTTAGTGTAACTGGCACATACAGTCTCTTAAGCTTAACTTTGCTCACATTTCTTCCTTTAGGGAAGCATCTCCCTGAATGACCATTTTCTGAACTCATCATGGATCTTCTTCTGTTGTCCATTCTGTTATTGCCGGAATGCAATCTGCAATTCTCATGATGCTGACTATCATCAAATCACTCAATTCCTTATTCATATTTAATTTATCTTGTTCACCAATCCATACCGATTTCTATTATTCTGGGATTTAATTTTCCCTTCTGGTAATCACGTTAGAGTCACGAGTTTATTCCCCGAAATGAGAATGTGATTATATAGCCTACACTATTTTGTTATCTTAAGGCCCATCACCTTTTGTCTCTTTCTTCATTTGACTATAGGTTCTGTAATACTCTACCGTTATCATTCATGTATCACACCTTATTCATAATGCTTTCTTATCACTCTTCTCATTACTCTGCTATTATTTCTGCATATCCCTTTTCTTGTGAAAACTTCAACACGACATTCTCTCACTTTTAGCTTCCCTTTGCTCCATCCAATGGCTCTTTGGGTTGCTCAACATCCTCGCTCTACTAGGGATGAGAGCCGCACTTAAGGTAATATTTATCCCATCTAGGCTTTCACTGCCTATCTTCTGAATGCTAGTATTCACATCTAATCGTAATATTCTAGGGTGCACCATCTCGGTGTCTCACAAGAATATCTATTGGCACATTTGTAATACCCTTTGAAAATGCCAACAAATGAAAGTAATCCATTTACCAATTTGGGTTACTCTAACCCCAGTCGGATCTTGATATCACATCCTTCTCTTAACTATATTTGTTAGCCCCCATAGGGCATAACTGAGATGGTTACGGCCAATTGTACATATCTCTGTTACTATTGATGGTAACTCTTAATGCTTATATTTTTCTGTCAAAACTGTAATATTGATAATCTTCATTAACTGGGTGCCCCGTATCCTTCTTCAACTTGCTTCTTTTGCTTGTTGAAACTTGTATTTATCTTCTTAATCCCTCATTGTCTTTTACCATAAAGGTGGATATGCATTCTTGCCTTAAGGCTCCTTAAAAAGAGGCTTACACCTTTCAGTATGCACATGATCTGCTGAAGACCTCATATTTACTTATCATAAGCATGATACAAAGTCGAGTTCCTCTAACTCAACACATTCACAGCTATATCCCTTTCCAACCTTCTTTCCGAATGTAGATATCATTTTATTACGAATAAAATAGAATTTCAGAATTTGAATTCTTATAAATGAGCTCTACCACATAATCTAGAATAAGAAGAAAGAGTGGCAATCCTAAATGCCCTGTAGCCTACTGCTTATAAGTGTGGTGCATGACACACCCATAAACAAGACTCTACTAGACACGACTTGTAGGCACCCCTAAAAAAGTACTGCTTTGATACCACTTTTGTCACGACCCAACACGATGGGCTGCGATGGGCACCCGGTACCTTACTCGACCAAGTACCAACATAACATATCTTTTTTATTACATCATCATATACACGTGACATACGGGCCTAACAGGCCAACATAATCATTTATAAACTCAAAATATAGGCCGACAATGTCGTACAATCTTTCACGTATATGACATATGTCTACAAGCATCTAAGACTACATAAATGTCATAAAGGTCGGGATAGAGTCCTGCCATACCAAACAATACACGTCTAAATCATACTAACCAAACAAGCAAATTTGAAGCAAATGGAGTGCACCAACATCTTCCGCTGAGCTGATAGCCTACTTGGAGGGCTCTCAACCCATCTATCGGGACCTGCGGGCATGAAACGCAGCGTCACCAGCCAAAAGGGACGTCAGTACGAATAATGTACCGAGTATGTAAGGCACATAAATAAGTATATAAGAGACATGGAAGAAATATAGAGTATATGACTCAACTTGTAAGTCTGAATAACTTTGTAAATCATAAATTACTTTTAGCGCCATGCATATGCGTATGAATGTCATGTCGTGCATAGGTACATGTTTCATAACATCATCAACCTCTGAGGGCATCCTATCATATCATATCGGCCACTGTGGGCAAAATCATCATCGTATACCAGCTGATCAGGTAGTGGTGCGTATATAATGCCATAACCTTTCCCATATCCTATATACATATATATACATACATATATACGTGTATATAACGCCGTTTGAATCATATTTACATATATACGCATATATAACGCCATTTGAATCATATTTCAGCCACTGTGGGCAACATCATCCTCATATACCAGCTGATCAGGTGTTGGTGCGTATATAACGCCGTAACCTTTTCTCATATGCCATATACATATATTTACATATATACGCGTATATAACGTCATCTGGTCATGGGTCAATGCACATGTATGAAATGCATGAAAAATACGTAATAATCTCAATACTCCTTCCGGATAAATTTTTCCAACTGCGTATTATTATGAGACTCACGAGAAGAAGATAAAATATTATGACACACGGAAATTCAAGAACATAGATATCTCTAATACTTCTATGAATAGAGTCATTCATGGAATTTGTGCATTTGCACGTCTCGTTCGTATCGTATGGATCATGTCAAAAGAAAGAAGGGATATCATTAACATACCTGAGCCGATTCTCTTGACAATGCCTCTAACACATGTCAATTGCGATAAAACATGTTACGGCGGATCGAAGTAGTGAAAAACAAATACATGTGATATTCTTGAGAAAGATTGTACCGTACTCCAAGAGGCACAGAAGTTCCATTTGATACTACTATAGTTGAGTACAACCACACCAGCTTCGTGTAACTCTGTATGGACACATCAATAGCTACAGGAACGATAAAGCCATTTTATTCTCTATTCTGCCGTTCCTTCCATCATTTATACTAGTGTTTGGCACATTCTTAATTGTATTACTATCAAACTTCCTTGATGATTTGGAAAAATCATCCTCAAAGTATCTAATACCAACAAGATCCATTGAAGTAGGAGTAGAAGGAAATGGTGCTCCCTCAAGTTGAACAATAATAAAATAATATGATGACTCCACCGATTTTTGTCACCAAATTGGTCAAAAGGGACATGTGCAATATTCTTTGAATATGAGTTTGTCATTAAGATCTTGTCTTGTTTCATGTATGAACCTTATTCACTTTATCTTACTCCTTTGGAGACATTCTGTAGAAATTATTCAAGCTTGGAGGAATTTCTAACAGTGGTTGTAAGGTATTTGAATATGTTAAAAATGAAGTGTTATGTAACTAACATATTTGTTTGCCACCTTTCAATTCTAATGTAGGAGTCACAAATTCTTGGAATGGGGAGCTTCCACGTTCTCACCTCGATAATTATCAAAAAAAAATTAATTAATTTAATTAGAAATATCCCGCTACCCGGTAATTAACCAATTACCCGCATAATTTAAAAATTGTATCAAATTACTTAAAATTCTACTTATTTTTAATATACTTTATATGTAATTTATACCTTATACTACCGTGATCATATGGTACCTTACATGGTACTAGTTTATAATTATCGGGTATTATCGCTCGAAATTCCGTTGGACTCGTATTTTATCCCAAATGCCAAACTTGGACGAAAATTCGTTTCCTTTGAATTGCTTCCCCTCTCACCTTCACGAATTTACTTAGTACTTGTTTGAAATAGCATAATCCTTATAATCTCCGAATAATCTTTTCCTTGGACTGATGTCAATTATCTTACGACAAATTCAACGAACAATACTGCAGGGTGCAACATCGTGGTAATGTAGTACTGCGAAATGTGACATCTCACTTCGGGGCTCTTATTAATTTATTTATGGCGTATTTTCATGTACGAAAATATGGGATGTAACAATTTGCGTCGGTGTTTTGTTCAACTGGTCGATGACCGAGTATTCCTTGGCCTGTATCTTTCTCCAAAGATCGTCTGACCCTGTCTCAATGATGGGTGACCAATTGGAAGCTTGCTTGCTTGACTCAGCCAGATATTCCGGGGTATAAACTCTACCAGTTCTTGCCATACCTTGTGCCGCAATAGTTTTTTCGAACCCAACCTTACCTTTCCTTATTGCCTCGGCTGTATAGTCTCATGGTATAGCCTTTGTATGGAATGGTGTCGTGGTCGACATTGCCACTGGGATTGGCGTGGTTGTCCTTACTCCGAATGGAGCATGCCCCTTGAGTGGTAAAATTGCAACTTCAAACGGTGCAGGTGCATTTGCCGGAGACATGAATTCGACCTCAATTGTCGCTGGTGTTTTTGCAGATGACGTTGCTTCAAACTCAAGTGGCAGAGACATATTTACCTCGGTGTCCCCAGATGGTTGAATCTAGACTATGATTGGAATAAGAGTAACTATCGGCTTCTTTGGGTCATCGCCTTCTGCGATCAACCCGATTGATCCCTCGGGATCCCAATCATCCTCTATTTCAATCATGTGAATGCCTCTGCCCTTATGATCGGGTAGAGGATTGTTGTGGATATTTGGAGCGGGTTCCTTTGCCATAATAATCTTTTTATCAATTAAAGTCTGGATCTTGTCTTTCAAGGAATGATATCCGTCGATGGTGTGCTCTTTCATGCCGGAGTGGTATGCACAGGATTTGTTTGGGTTAACCCACTGAGAAGGGTTCTCAAGAGTTGCAGCAGGGATGGGGGTAAGATTACCAGCAACTTTGAGTCTCTCGTACAATTGGTCAATAGGTTCAGCAATGGCTGTATATTGTTTCGGAGGTCTTCGATCAAAGTTTGGTCGGGGTCTAGGGAAGTTTTGACGGGCGGGAGGTGACTGATAATGGTATGGTTGAGCATTGTAAGTTTGGTAGACATGTGCGGGTTGGGAATATCCGGGAAAAGTAGGCTGATATATAGGAGGTGGGGTGGTGGTGATTGATAAGTGATGGTGGAGCATGGTAAGAGGGTGAGGGTGCTTGGTAGTTCGGAGTAGGCTGATATGTGAGTAGAGGTGTTGGGTAAGTTTGGTATTTCATAGGAGATTTGGTCCTTTGTGCAACCATCACGGCTCCTACGTCCCTTTTCTTGGACACACCACCAGACTGCAAGGCCTTATTTATAGCTGGCAAGGCCTCGAAGTTTGTAACCATACCGCTTTTGATACCTTCTTCAATTCTTTCACCCAGTTTGATGATGTCGGAAAATTTGTGGCTTTCAATCATCATCAATCGTTCATAATACTACGGGTCCTGAGCCCGGACAAAGAATTTGTTCATCTGTTCCTCCTCTAGAGCAGGTATGACCTTAGCAACTTCGGACCTCCAGCGAGTAGCATACTCGCGAAATGTTTCTGTAGGCTTCTTCTTTAGATTCTGAATATAGAACATATCCGGCGCATTCTCGGTGTTAAAACTGAACATGTCCATAAAGTCAGTTGTCATGCTTACCCAATTTGACCACTTCTTTGGATCTTGGCTGATGTACCAAGACAAAGCATCTCCTTTCAAGACAAAGCATCTCCTTTCAAACTCCTCATGAAAAGCTTCATACGGATCTTTTCGCCTTTCCCTACTCCAACCAGCTTGTCGTAGTACGCCCTCAAATAGACCCTTGGATCCCCTGTACCATCAAACATCTCAAACTTAGGAGGTTTGTACCCCTCGGGCAGTTCGACATTGGGTTGCATGCAAAGATCTTCATAGTTCAGCCCCTCAATTCTCTTGCTTCCTTCAACGCCTTGAATCCGGCTAGTCAATTTCTTAAGTTCCCCAGCCAGGTTCCTGATGAGCAAGTCTTTATCGTCAGATTTGGGTGTCCTTGAGATGGGTTGGGTGGAGTGTGACATGGTCTCCACGTAGATGGGAGTGTTATGGTGGGTATGAAAGTGGTCATTTTTAGAGTTTTGGAGTTCTGAGATGAGTAGCGGAGTGTTATTTGGGTATGGCAAGTATTACATTGGGTCTTCAGTGGAACAGTGTGGGGAGCGGGATGATTCTGTTGCTTTGTGTGGTGTAAGGTTTTGAGTATTGGGAAAGGTGATATCCGGGGTGCTGAGGGAAAATGACAAGCTTGCCAGATTCCAACCTAATCGAGTTCTTCCTGAAATTTCAGCAATTTCTGTTCAAGTTGGGATACATTTTCCTGAGTACCATGACCATTGGCGGCCTCTACCTGTTCAGTTACATTCTCCCTTCTAACGTTGTTCAAATCTTCCATTTTGCCTTTTGTTCTTGTTTTTGACAGGACTAAGAGAAGGAGTGGGTGGAGGGCCCCTGGATCTCGTGGAATAAGATGATGTTGCCAGAGTGCACGAACTAACCTTTGGGGAGGGAAATAATAAAACAAAAAGTAAAAACAAAAAGGTAACCAAGTTAGTGGGGATTATAATAAGTGTTGCAATATTTAAACACATAATGCAAGAATGTAAATCGTGTCCTGATTTGGGAACCTCTTTGTACCCGAGGTAGGCCTAGCGACAGATTGATTTGGAGAACTTAGAATGCTAAATACCTCATTTCATTGATAAAAAGTAGATGAATCCCAAATTGACACTAAATAAACAGGAAATGAGAATCATTAATGGACATTGACCTTATTACATTTTATAAAGCGAAAAGAAAAACTCCTATCTACTTGGTCCTAGAAAGACCCTCCCAAGATTCGGCATCCTTGGCTCCGTCGAACAGCTTTCCCAACTCGCGAAGTCCCAGCAATAGGTAGGCCCTGTCTAGATGTCCGCCTTCGATTCCTTCAGCATTTTGGCAGTCTTCAACCCTCTTGAGAAACTTTCTTTCCAATTCCACTGTGCCTCGTTCCAGGTATCCCAGTCGCTTGTTGGCACTGGCAGCTATGCCCTTCCATTCCTCAATTAGTTTCTGGTTGGACTCTTGTATTTCGTGGTGTTCACTTTCGCACTCACGAATTCTTTTGCGCAGTTGATTGTATTTAACCTGTACCTCGGCCCTTTCATCTATGATCATGTGACCTCGAGCAAACCCTGGCTGGCCCAGACCATCATGATTATCTTCTAACTAACCTGAGTAGAAAGGAGCGCAGCCAGCATGATACCTCTCTGACTCGATGGTATCCCTCACCATTATGATCTTGTAGTGCCACATATGCTGAGCTTGGCACTTGTAAGGACTATCATCATTCTGGAAATCAGCCCGGAAATGACTTATCTTGTCGACCCTGGGTATAACCTGCTTCCTACTAGCTTGTCTCATAACTCAGAGAGGGACGTAAGGGTATGTTCCTCTCAGCCCAATCAATTCGAGATTGGGCGATGAGCTTCTCGGTCGGAAACCATTCGAACATCCATTATACCTGGTCCTCAGTTAGATTATCAAATAGCTCTACCCATCCTCTGGCATCTTCTGGCTGAGCAAACATATTGGGCATGTAATTCACTCGCCTCGGATGATGGAAAGCGATATGATCATCCTAGTCCCTTCGCTGAATCTCTTGTCGGTATTCACCCCCTTGGAGATGTTCCACGAGCTAGAGTTGAAGTAATAAATTGCAGCCTTCGAAATGTTTTGCTCCTCATTGACACTTCTCCAAGGTTCGATATATGTCGGCAACGATCATGGGCACAATGCTGAATGGCTGCCCACCGATCCCTTCCATTAAAGTCTTAGTTACCATAGCCAACCTGGTGTGGATTCTTGCTTTCTTCATCGAAAACACGATAAGCCCCAGGAAACAAAACATGAATACAAAGACTCTTCGGTGAATGTGCCCTAATGATGTGATGGCAAACTCGTCAAGATAGGTACGATAGGATTTGTTGTGACCGTACCTCTCATACAAATAGTCAAAGGGGATGTAGGATTCTTTCAAATATGTCAGCTTTGGATTCTTCTTCAAACCCATCATTTTGAGGAAGTCCCTGCCATTGCGGTTCTCATGCATTAACAAACCCAGAGTTTCCCACGCTATACCGGCCAATCCTCCTATCTGTTCTAGCAAGGGTGTCATTTCAATGTCCCCGAAGCGGAATACGGTCCTCTCACAATCCCAGAACAAAGTAGTAGCTTCTATGATCTTGTTGTTGGGTTGGATCTCTAGGAGAGAAGGTAGATTCCCCAAATATTTTCGGACAAGAGGTTGATCACTAGAGTGAAGATCCTCCCACCAGCTTAGCAGTCTTGGGTGGATATTGGTGGCCATGCCGAATCTAGGGATTTCGTGCCTCATTTCTGCAAGAAAAATAAGGTTATGCCCTTACCCCCACCAGACTCAACTATTTAATACCAACAATTAGCATGAAGCATTTAGTTCTCCAAATAAATATACAGAACGTGGTGACGTCCGTTTAGGCTCAGGAAAACCCAGTGGACTTTTGTCAAGGCTGTCTTAAAATGTCATTATGTGGACAACATAACTGACCCGACTAGGTTTGACCATGATGCATGCACAGTTTAAACAAAGTAAGGTTTCTATAGGGTTTTAGACTGGTACCCTTGAGCGGACAACTCAAGGGGAAAAGGCACAGAACAATCAACTGCACCGCTGATCGACTGATTTAACCGCAAATATGCTTTTTCCGAATTTAGAGGATAATAATATAGGAAGAGCGCAACCAATCATTATAAGCGCTGCTATGATATTTTATTTAGCACGAGTGGAGTATGATGTTGAGCATGATTATGCAATAATTAAAAGCATGTTGACATGTATTTGCAGATTAAGAAAGCAGTAAATACAGTAGTTTCATAATTTAAAGCAATAGTAAAAGAAAGAAACAAAGAAGACAAGTCAGTTTTGCAGTTGAAAAGGAAATTGAATGCTTAAAGGAATTAAACAAGTAGTTGCATATAAAGAGGTATAAATTCACAATAACAGTCTGGAATGGTAAAAGCCTAAATGTCCCCAGCAGAGTCAACATGCTGTCGCGCCCCCTTTTTCCCCTCTTGGTGCAATCAAGAGGTCGGATTTGTGACATTTGGTATGGGACAACTCATTCCTTTTGGAAACTGGGTTTTGCATTTAAAGAGTCGTCACCTAATGATTTTAAGGTGCATTAGGACACCTATAAGGGTTCACTTCTAAGTTTGTTGATAACCAGAGATAGGGTAAGGGCATGAAATTATCCTAAGGGGAAGGTGTTAGACACCCCTCAGGATCCATTAGTGTAGTTCCCGACCAGACGGTTTATTGTGAATTTGTGCAATTAGCAAGTAATCAAATAAGGCTCAAATAAAAGGGGATTTAAATTTGAACACATAAGAGTTAGAAAGAACAACTAAAAGTAGAGTTCTGAAAAGAAGTTTGCAAATAAAAAGGGAAAGGGAGACCTAGGTTTAAATATAATATAGATCACATCAATGCGATACCCGGTATGACACTCCTCAGAAAAGGGGATACACGTGGCATTATCCCACCGGTCATCATATCCATATCTACTCTTCCCACACCGTTAAGGTATTAAAGCGCGGATTGGTCTCGATCTCTATTGCATGCTATTACCCATCCCAATCCTATCAGTCCCGGAGGAACTTAGGACTACTATTCCTAAAGGGAAGGGATATTAGGCTGACTTTTGATTTCAAAAAAGTGAAAAAATCTAAGGCGACATACAAAACACATAATACTGCACATTAGGGGGAAACATGTAAACAAATAAAGGCTCATGTATATCTCCTCAAGTGAAACACATAAATAGCATGACTTAAACATACCTTTAGGGTCTGAATACTAAGGTAAGGGAATTCCAATTTGTTGAGGCAAACCAGTTTATTACATAACTCAGATAAGAAATTCGAATCAGGCATGCCTGCTGGTTGTAGCAGTTATTGATTAAACAAAGGCGGATTCAATTTTATGGTTATTATCATTTAAGGCTTGCCTAAGTGTTTAGGTGAGATCCTATAGACATGGTATCTATACAGAATGAGGCAAAGCAGTAACAATTGAAGACGAATGATTTGAAATCTTACAGGCATGCTTTATAAACCGTACTAATAGGCGGTGAGAGAGTTGTTTAAAAACTAGTTGAGGACAACTGATTTTAGATTAGTCTGATTTCGAATTCTATAAACACTGATTATTACTAATTTAATTCATATAGACATAATATCTAGTCGAACGTGAATTGAAGGCATGCAATATTCCTATAGGCATGATTTCTACGAAAGGGGGTATTGATTTTAAACAATGACATGATATCTGATTTTTAACCAGTTAGTTCCTAAGCATGGTTTTTAAGTGTGGTAATGCAGAAATTAAAACAAGTCCTATAGACAGGTCCTCTAAATGCAGAGTTCGATATGCAGATTTTAAGTCCTATAGGCATATTCTCTAGATGTAGAACATACAGAATTTTGATGAAAGTAGATCTTATAGGCATGGTATCTAGATGCAGAGTTAAACATGCAGAACAACAGATTTTATAGGCATGATATCTAGATGCAGAGTTAAACATGCAGAATTTTAGGTCCTATAAATATGATATCTACCCTTCAGCCCCTTTTCACTGGCCAAGCCCCAAATGTTTATTACAAAGTATTACAAAACTAAATAATGAATTACATCAAGGAAGTATAAAAGAAAGAGTTACAATTAGAGGAAGTTTGATTCTTGACTTCCTCTCTGAGTTATGGAATAAACCACCTCAAATGTCATTGTTTCAAAGCCCTTCTTAGACTTGAGTGTGTCAAAGTTCCCTAAGGGTCTCAATAGGACCCCAGGCAGTGTTCACACCCAAGTTGCATAACTAGATAAATGAGTGCAGTGGGAAGGGTCAGCCCTTATGTGTCCAAGTTCAGAGGGAGCTCATGGGTCCCAAGGCAAGGCTCACATAAGAGGGGCAGAACTAAGTCTAAGAATATGGTGGAAGTGCAGAAGCAGAGATTTGTTTACAAAAGACAGGATTGAGAATAGTAAGGGATAAGGGTAGTTTAAAAAAACACTAGTAGTGAAGCACAATATCAGCAATTGCACAAAGGGGCAGGGGTTTGGGAATACATTGTAGATGGCATGCGACCCTGAAAAGGGGTTAAGTCTGGACATGCACAGCAATAAGTGAAGCTGGCATGCCCATAAACCAGCCAAAAGCATAACACATAAAGAGGATATGAAGCATATGACCCAGGGAGGGTCAGGTTTAGGTCATGCACAGCAATGTCTGATGCTGACATGCCCTCAACCAACCAAAGAATACAAACACATAGGGGATGGGGGTTTGGGATTCATAAGTAACTGACAGATTTCATTTATAAGGGAAATATTAATTCAGAAAAGGAAAGGGCAGATTATAGCATGCTTAGGAATGAAACTCGATTAAACACAAGCAGGAAACAGGCAAGAGTGCAGGAAATAGTAAATAAACATGTTTATGTTGATGCTGAAGATTAATCAGAACATACCAGTAAAAAAGCAAATGCTAAAGAAAAGCAGGCAAATTTCCTCAGTCTAGCCTTGCCTCAGAGCCAACTAGATAAGGCAGCAACACAAGCAGTAACAAAGAAAAGAGAAAGAGAGAGCTTTTAGTGAAGTGTGTTCTGAACTCAAGTGTTCGTATTCCTTGTGTTCGTGTCCCTTGTGTTCGTGTCTTTGAAAGAAAAGGGGTGTAGGGTATTTATAGCCTTTAAAACATGTGAGAAATAAGGTAATAAGTAAAGTTCAATACAAATATAGAAATAATCAACATCCAGAATCAATCAACCAAGTGATTTCCCTATAATTGAGGAATCACTTGGCTAACAGATTCAAAATAAGGAAAGAACATCAGTTTGTAGGCGGACTGATTATTGCCATAAAAGCAATGGTAAAACATTAAGTAAGCAATTGAGTCTAAGTACAGAAATATACTTATTTTGGGAAAGGATTCAGCAAGGCAAAATAAGGAAAGGAATCAATTAACCTTGACAGACGAGTGAAATTAGAATTTGTAAAAGAAAGGTTTTGAAATCATTTACGAGATTGAAGATCAATTAAAAAAGTAACATGTTGCTGCACTTCAGTATTTAAACAGGGTGAGCAGGGACACCAGACATGCGAGGCCAAATTCATTGGCAAAAGAGACAGCATACAGTAGTAGCACAAAGTTCAGTAGATAGCAAACATTCGAAGCATAATAGTCAAATAGGTCAAGTCCAATTGAATCGATAGTGGAGAAAAAATAGTGTATCAGAAGCATGCAAAGGTCCCACAGTAACATATGAGAAACCTTTTGAAAAGTTAGGGAAATCACATAAAGGAAAAAGAGAACAAAGAACTTCAAATCGAGTCATGTATTCAAGCGAACAGTTTCAAACCTAAAGACATAGTTTTTCTCAACAATAGCAAAGCTTAAAAGATGATAAATAAACAAATCAGACAAAAACTTAACTAAACAAGCACTCGCCTGACAAACAGCCAAAAGAAATTAGGGTTTTTAGCATGCTAACTCAGAGAGAAGAACACGAGCAAAACAAAGCAAAACATGCCAAAAATCAGAGAAGAGATTTGAAATAACTTAACAGGAAAACCCTAATCGGGAAAGATAAAGAGTTTTGAAAGCAAAGTTGAAGAAACTTCGAGAAAAATGCTTAAAAGTTCAAAGCAAGCATAGATCTAAAATAGATCTAAAAGAAATCAAAACGTCTTAGAGATTAGGGTTTCAGAAGAATCCAAAAGCAACGAGAAAGGTCATGAAAGTTACCGATCTAACCGGGAGAGTCAATGGTCTGACTCGAATGGCCATGGCTGGCCGGAGAAAGGTCAAAGATGACCGGAGAAGGATCATGAACTAAAATCGAACGAAGGCTAGATCAGAGTTCTTCATAGTTTGGCCTTTAAACCATAAGGACAAACACATAGGAGCCATGGAAGGCTAGTACAGGTCTCCAATGACCTCGGAAGGCCATAGATTAAGTAGATATCAAGGTGGATTAGGGTGGCGGTGGCTATGGTCTAGGTGGTGTTGCAGAGAGAATTGAGAGAGAAAAGGATTCAAGGGCGGTGGTATGTGAGAAATGAATCGAGTGGGTCATTTAATTGGGTTGAGGGTCGGGTATGAGTAGGAATTGGATCGGGGTAAATTGGGCTTAAATTGGGGTAGAAGTAGGCTAAATTGAAATGACATCTGGCTAGATTTTAAATAGTCATTTTTCCCATTTATTTTATAAAAAATAGTAAATCAAATTCTGGAAATAAATTGAAAGTAATAAAATGATTTATAACATATAATTATCAATTTAAAAATACTGGACTTAATTTTTATAAATGTAAACGCAATTAAATCCTAAAAGAGGCTAATATTGCAATTATATGCAATTTAGCTTTAAAAATACTAAATAAATTTATAAAAATATGAAAAAATCATCTTGGCTATATTTTAACATAAATATGAGAATCCAATAAATAAATCACCAAAAATGATAATTGTAGAAAATATTATTGGATTTTTATGAATAAAATAGGGGAATAAATTCGTTTAAAAATCTTCAAAAAATTAAGGAAAAATAATAAGACATTTGGACATACTTATATATGCATACAAATGTTATTCTAAAAGTATTTTGCATATTAAAAATATATAGGAAAAATTGGGTATCAACGGCAGTTTGAACAAGTAAAGCAATTAAGTCACTTAGACATGCTTCCCTACACTAACATTAGGCTTAAATTGCAAGTAATATACAATAAACACGAAAGGATACATAGTTATAGTTACTTAATGAAATTAGGATTTTCAACAATTAGCACATGTACGTACTCGTCACCACACGTACAAGGCATTTCATATATCAACAATACCAAATCCTAAGGGGAGTTCCCCCACACAAGTTAGGCAAGTCACTTACCTCGAACCAGCTCAATCAACTCGATATCACGTTTTTTGCCACGAGTACCCAACTCCAAATGGCCCAAATCAATTCAAAGCAATTGCATAATGTAAATATAACTTCAACCAACTAATTCAACTAGTTAATTCGAAGCTAATACGTGAAATTAGGAAAATCGCCCAAAAAGTCCCTCGGGCCCACGTCAATCTGGTAAAATTTACAAATTCAGAATTCTAACACTCTCACGAGTTCATACACACCAAAAATACGAGAATCGGACCACAAAAAACCCCTCAAATCCCCAATTCCAAGTCTCCAATTTCAAACCCTAAACCCCCAAATTTAACC
This sequence comes from Nicotiana tabacum, assembly GCF_000715075.1. Lineage (NCBI taxonomy): Eukaryota > Viridiplantae > Streptophyta > Magnoliopsida > Solanales > Solanaceae > Nicotiana > Nicotiana tabacum. The sequence goes on along the minus strand of NC_134099.1, from coordinate 116,785,671 downwards.
CTTATTTCCCCTATATTCCTTGCCCAAATAAGTATAAAATATAATAATAATAATAATAATGAGTTTGGGTTCCAAAAATCTTACCTCCTCGAAACTCTCTTGAATCCTTTCTCATAAACCTCCCAAAAGCTCAAAAATTCGGATGAAAATGGTGAAGAAAATGGGTAAAATCGCAACTGAACCTTTATATAGGTTCTGGCCCAGGATTTCTGCACCTGCGGACATTTCCTCGCACCTGCGAACCCGCACATGCGGTCCCAGGTGCGCATCTGCGAGATTTCATTAATTGCCCTGGGCTGCACCTATGCTTCTTCTACCGCACATGCGGTCTCGCAGGTGCGCTCGAACTACCGCATCTGCGTCTCCTCAATAGCTTCTGCGATCACGCACTTGTGGTCCCCTAACCGCAGGTGCGGTTATGACAGAACTTCAGCAACCTTCAAATTTCTCCTAAGTTCAATTCTACTTCCGGTAAGCACCCGAAACTTGTCGAGACCCCCAGGATCTCAACCAAACATGCCAACAAGTCACCTAACACTATTTAAACTTTTACCAACCCTTGGAACACTCAAAACAACGCCGAAACACCAAATCATCCTCAGGTTCAAGCCTAAGGATTCCAAAACCTCCAAATTCCGCATTCGATCAAAAAGTCTATCAAACCTCGTCCGAATTACCTAAAATTTTGCACAAACGTCCCAAATGACACGACGGACCTACTCCAACTTTCGGAATTCCATTCCGACCCCGATATCAAAATCTCACTATTCCATTGCTACCCAGGCTTCAATCTGGACTGGTCGATGAAAGACCTCGGGGTCGATATTCGGCTCGAGTTCAAGCTATCGGGAGTAATCGGGAAAGGGTAACAGTTAAGATATGATTAAAGAAGGCTCTTTATGGCCAATACCAAGCGATAAATGAAGAACAAGTATGAAAGCAATAAATGGAAAGAGTAGCCTCGAGCAAGTGAGTTAGAGAGAAAAAAAAAAGAGAGATATTATTGATCTTGTGTAGAGGGGATAGAGCAACAGCGGCCCTTTACAAAGTGGTGTGGATTCCCTTCATATAGGAGGGGAATCCGGTTATAGTACAACATATATTAATTATAAAAGCATGGATATGGGACGGCTAGACGTGACGCCTAGACACAAGCTCTAGGTAGGTCGGCTCTGTCAGGCTTAGCCACGTGCCTTGGGAATTCCCCTTTTTGCTCTAGCCTCGATCTTTGTCTTCTTTGAGTCGGGCCTCGACGAGCCCCGAGGGAGGGGACTCGGTCGCAACTCCACGCCCTCGGGGTCTCGGGATATTCTTCCGAAGTGACTTGATAGGAGAAATTAGGCCCTCTGATTTCGCCGAATACAGATAGTCTCCGCGTTTCTCAGAACGAAGCGATGGGAAACGACTCTGACACCCGGTTCCTCGAGCTTCTTATGGCGACATCATACTGATGACTCAACCTATGGGGCAAGTTTTTGTGATAACCGGTACATCACATAGACTTGTGTTTTCGTCATCATTCAATGCATTGTCGCTTCCCGTTCTCCAAGGTGAAAGTACCGCCGTCGATTCGGTTCTTCAAGAACGCAGTAATTGCGCCCGCCGGTCAACCTTTTGAGTGCGATAATGGCATCGTCGACTACTTTGCCCTCCTGCCCTATAAATGGGGATTCTTATGATCAGTCTTTCATCCAAGCATCCTTCAATATCTATCATTTCCTCCTTCCTTGCTATTTTTGTTCTTTGTTGTCTCACCATGTTGTGGCCCATGGCCTCAAGATCTTATGTCGACATCATGCATGCTACGGCTCGACTCTTGGACCTTCTCCGATCGGCCGATGTTGTGCTGTTGTGATGCTATTGTTATTGTTGTTGTTGTTATTGTTGTTGTTGTTGTTGTCTCCGTTAGCTCAAGGTGATGAAGCAGGGGACCGATTTTCTCTGACCCGAGAAGGTACTTGGGTTATGCACCGCTGCTCAAGAGGGGGCTCGGATTATACACCGCTGCTCACCCTCATTGTTTCACTTGCCATGTTGAATCCGTTAAGGACCCTAGTGGCGGGCACGATTTGGTTGAGCAATCCAAGCTGCTCTATCACCCTCGACCTGACAATATTAGCCGAGCTACCTGGATCCACGAGTACACATTTTATTTGAAAAGAATTTACAAGGAAGGAGATTATCAGTGCGTCATTGTGGGGTTAAGATAGGGTCTCGGTATCCTCTTCACTGAATGTGAGGGTGTCCTCGGGGATATATCCCGGATCCGCTTTTCTCTGGTGATGGATATTTTTGTTCTTCTCATTACGGGTTCCTGCGGGGCATCGGCGCCTCCCATGATCATGTGGATGACATGTTGTAGCTCATTTGCCTCTTCTTGGTTGTCTCCCTTTCTCTGAACTGATTTTTGGCTCGATCGCTAAGGAGTTCCCGGAGATGTCCTTTGTTAAGCAGTCGAGCTACCTCATCTCGTAGCTGATGACAATCCTCGGTCCTGTGGCCGTACATGTTGTGAAACTCGCATACTAAGTTGTAATTCCTTTGTGAAGGATCTGACTGTATAGGTTTGGGCCACTTGGCGTCTCTGATTTTACTTATGGCGAACACGATGTCTGACACATCGACGTTGAAGTTGTATTCTAACAAGTGGGGCGCACCCATTGTCACTACATTTCGATCAAACCTGGTTCTGTTGATGAGCCCTCGAGGGTCCTGTCCTTGTTCCACTCTCCGATCATTGCGAGGTAAGTTGCGCCTCGGGGGTGTTCCTCCTATCTTTAAGGTATGGCTGATACCTTTCTTTGTTTGGTTTCGGTTCCTTTGCCAGGAGCCTGCTTGGGTATACTGAGCCTGAAGGGGCTCCCAACTGGTCATCCTCGACCCTGATCTTCAACTGGTACCAGTTGTGGACGTCCGACCAGGTCACGGTTGGATACTCGATCAGGTTTTGTTTCAGCTATTTTGAAGCCACCGAGCTTCGTTCGTTCAGACCTTGGGTGAAGGCCTGCACTGCCCAGTCATCGGAGAATGGCGGTAGCTCCATCCATTCCATCTGAAAGCGAGACACAAATTCCCACAGCATCTCGTTCTCTTTGCTTGATTTTGAAAACGTCGGACTTTCTCGTCGGTACCTTGATGGCACCGGCATGTGCCTTTACGAATGAGTCTGCTAGCATGGCAAATGAATATATGGAATTAGGATCCAAGTTATGATACCACATCATGGCCTCCTTCGAGAGCGTTTCCCGAATTTTTTCAGCAATACAGACTCGATCTTATCATTCTTTATATTGTTGCCTTTTACCGCATATGTGCAGGCAGTAATGTGTTCATTAGGGTCGGTGGTTCCGTTGTACTTAGGGAGTTCCGGCATTCCGAACTTCTTTGGGATGGGTTTCGGGGCCGCTTCCTCGGGGAACGGCCTTTGTATGAACCTCTTCGAATCCACGCTGCTTCTTCGACCCTAGAGTTGTAGGTCTTGACCTTCTTATCGTTGGCTGCTATCATTTTCTCGCCCAATTCGATCCTTTTGGTGAGATCCTCAAGCATTTTTACTATGGCAGGGTTGGCTATCGACCCGTTATTGCTCGATCTCTCGGGTACCTGTTCGGCTGGGGGAGCTGTTTCTGGCGTTGCTGTGCTGGGAGTCTTTGGCTGGCTTTGTAATTGAGCAATGGCCAACTGTTGTGCGTGCAACATTTCAAAAATAACATGAAGACTAACTTCTTGTTCTTCCTGGGCTGGGATTTTTTGGGCTTCATGTTGGCCGTCATGCCGTATGCTATTGTCGGTGTGTAAGGTTTTGTTGACCTGTTGTGCGTCCTGTGAATTAGCGTCCGCTAAAATCGGTCTGAGCGCGCTATCAAGATTCTGTGGTGGTGCGCCGACAGCCGGAACAGCCACGTCGTTTTCCCTGTGGATTTCGAGGTTGTCGTTCTCAACTCTGTTTACCGAGCCAGACATTTTGACCTGTAATCAAAATATCTCGAACAACAAAAAACGTGAAAGATAACTTGCATTTGTGTAATGAAACCAGTAAGAAAATAATCACTATTATTTTTAGCCTCACGGTAGGCGCCAAACTGTTTACTGTGAAAATGGTAACAACAATTAAATTTGTAAATGGGACTCTAAAAATACGTGATCTATTTTTATGTTAGTTGTTAGAGCAGTTGATGTTAGGCATATGAAGTTTAATTATGAAATACGAGTTAAAACGAGGCAGTGATCGAACCGAGGGGCTTGCTACCCGAGCTTCGGTTTGGTCGATGAAAGACCTCGGGGTCGATATCCGGCTCGAGCTCAAGCTATCGGGAGTAATCGGGAAAGGGATAATAGTTAAATGATTAAAGAAGACTCTTTATGGCCAATACCAATCGATAAATGAAGAACAAGTATGAAAGCAATAAATGGAAAGAGTAGCCTCGAGCAAGTGAGTTAGAGAGAAAAGGGAGAGAGAGATATTATTGATCTTGTGTAGAGGGGATAGAGCAACAGCGACCCTTTACAAAGTGGTGCGGATTCCCTTTATATAGGAGTGAAATCTGGTTATAGTACAACATATATTAATTATAAAAGTATGGATATGGGACGGCTAGACGTGACGCCTAGACATGGGCTCTGGGTAGGCCGGCTCTATCAGGCTTAGCCGCGTGCCTCGGGAATTCCCCTTTCCTCTAGCCTCGATCTTCGTCTTCTTTGAGTCAGGCCTCGACGAGCCCCGAGGGAGGAGACTCGGTCGCAACTCCATGTCCTCGGGGTCTCGGGATATTCTTCCGAAGTGACTTGATAGCAAGAAATTAGGCCCTCTGATTTCGCCGCATACAGCGACATTTAGCACATTAGACCCAAAAATGAAACATCAAACAATCACAAGAAATCCAAGCATAACAGTATTCTAAGCTCGAATTATGAACCCTGAACCAGAAGCTCTAGGTTCGTTTCCCCAGCAGAGTCGCTAAAGCTGTCACACCGTCTTTTTACAGGAAAATGAGTTTTGTCACTTTAAGTGACATATTTGAAATGTGATTACTTATTTTAATTATAGAGTCGCCGCTTGGAATAATTATTGAGGTGTCCCAAGTCACCGATTTATTTTAAAATCCCAATTGAAGGAAATTTTGACTCTGTTAAAGTCTGTGAAACATAGAAGACCGAGTAAGGAATTTTATTAACCTGGGAGAAGATGTGAGGCACTTCCAAATTCCGTGATTTTAGTATGGTCGCTTACAATTAAACTCGACTTAATTATCTGATCATTACATGTTTTTAACCTATGTGCATTCGTACCTTTTACTGCTTTATTGTATATTTTAAGTAGTTATGGATTTTATTTAAAACAAGCTACAATATCGCACAATTGTTGTTTGTACACACTGCAAGCCACACTACGTGAAATGCACCCATGATTTATAATATATTAATTATTAATTATTTGAAGTCGTAGGGTACTTGCATTTAAATTTGGGATTACGTATTGTAGTTATGCCATGAGAGTTGTACCCATAACCATGACAATTAAATTATTCAATGCACGCCTAAAGCAACTAGCGATGTTCATGAATTAATTTCCCTAAAACTAGCTTGGGATTATTTTGAGGTCAAGAGTTTATGGAAATTATTTGTGAAAGAAGAGAAGTAAATTGGTTATGAAAATGTGGGTTAGCCTTGGCAGACTTCCCTATTGGGCACAACTACGTGATGACCTCAATGTAAACCAATTTGGAGATACTAAAAAATTCCCTTACACACAAATCCTTTTGCTATTATATTTATCTACTTTATCAAAACTCATTCTTAGATTCTATGAACAATATAGTATCCTAACTTAAGAAACCAACATTATAAGTACTCATTAAATTAATCCAAAATAAAGATGAATAAGATTGAGAAATACCAAACACTAAGATGGACAGCTAACATGGTAAACGGCAAAACTAATCTAAAACAAAGCAAGCAAGCAAATTTAAATGAACAAACCTACCTGTTAGCAAATAAATAAAACTCATGAAACGTCCTCACCTATCTCGAACAGAGCAAGCAAAATGTTTAAATCACTCAAAGAGCAAAATAAGAATCCATACGTGCGTTCCTAAGAATTCTGAACTACCAAGAAGACACTTAATTTTCAAAGAATTTAAGAAACAGAATAGGGAACCAAATCTCTAGCTGACTTCAAGAACGAGAGAAACAATTAGAATATTTACACAAGATCCACCTTAGTGGCCAGCCATAGAAAATCTGATCAATCCCTCTTAACAACTCAGCGTCAATGATCCAATAACACCATAACAATTGATAAACAAAATGAAATCACATGTGAAAGCATGCTAAGAGAGAAGAGAGGATCCATCAACAAAATTCATCAAGCTATTGTAATAAGATGAGATAAGAACAAAAAGGACCTTTCATAGATGCATCTGAGCTTCAATTCTTTGACAACTATTGAAGCTTAAACACCAACAAAATCGTGTACAAGACCTCAACAGAAAATCGACCAAATCGCCGAAAACTCAAAGCTGACTCAGGAAACTCACTAAAATCCAATGACTTTACACGGCTGAAATGGAGCTTAAACTGCAGCTCTTTTAGTGATGTAAGAAGTTGGTTTTCGGACTATTTTAATGGAGGTTTTGCTATGTTTTTGGACTGGTTTTAGGACTGTGTTACGGGGGAAATAGAGCTGGGTTTGGGGTGAATTTAGGGAGTGTTTTAAGTTAGTTTCAAGCTGAGATTTGTAGAGGATTTCACTATTTTTGGTGAAGCAGTGCATTTTCGCTACTGCTATGAGTAAGGAGAAGCAATCACATTTTCCTTTCCCGTTTTCCCCGTTTTTTCTCTTTTTTCTCCCAATTATCCTTATGTCCTCCGATTTAGCTATTATAATGATTTTCGATGAATTCCATAAGCGCGTGTGGGTGAAAATTAACTGAACAAATGATTCAATTTGAAATAAATCTAGATCTTCACAATTCTGAGCACGAATGTCTCCATGAATTCAAACAAGCTTTTAATAACTTGTATGAATCTACGAAAATCAGAATTTTTTTTACATTTAAACACTTGAATATTTAATAAGCACATGAAAATCAAAACTCAAACAAGAGCAGATAGTTCATTAACATAGATGAGATAGAATTACAGAGTAATTGATGTATTTACCTCTCAGCAGGAGATACAAGAGCAAACAACCAAATAAAAGCTGGGATGTGAGAATGGAGTTTAGACCACTAATTTTCAGCGAAGGAATGCAAAGCAACAACAATTTCAGAAGCTCAATCTGCCTTCAAAATTCCAGAAATCATGTGATAAACTAATGCAACTTGATGTTTTAAGAACCACAGATCTGTGTGAAAACTTGTTAATTCAAGAAAAATTTCCTAGCTTTTTTGTATGTGTTCGTGAGTGGGTGTGTATTTCTAGAGGTATCTGTGAATGAAGATGAGAGTGAAGGTCTATTCGTGGAAGTGTGGGTCAATCCGTGTGAGGGGAGCTTCCTTCTCTTTCTTTTGGAGTGAAATGAGGTGGGGTTGTTTCAATGAGGGAAGAGAGAGAGAGAGACGTCGCCGTTTGATGTTAAGGAAGGGGCTGGGTCAGGTTAGTTATTGGGCTTGGACAGGTATTGAAAACAACTGGGTTGTTCTAATTGTTTAGCCCAGTTGACATAGAGTGGGCAACCTCTTTTACTTTCTTCTTCCTTTGTTTGATCTTCAAAATTAGCTACTTAGTTTAAAAATCCTAATTATAGTCTATTTTGCAAATCTAACCCGATGGCCTATTTTTTTTAATAACTAACTACCTAATTAATTAGTTTTACAAATTAAAAGAAAAAGAAACTAATCAATTAAACCTAAAATGCAAAGTGACTAAATGCATTTGTGTGATTTTGTATTTTGGTAATGCATTTAAAATGTGATTAAGATCTAGAAATGTGAGGATTATATATAAAATATTTTTTTCATTGTATGATCTAATCAAATAAAATACAAAAAAAAACTCTTAAAATTCTATAAATTGATTAGAAGCCATTCCTAAAAGATTTATTGGAGTAATATGCATTTGGACAAAAATTACGTGCTCACAACGGGTACTGGGAATACTTTATCGACAACAAACATTTTCTTTGCGGCCGACTGCTCCTCGTAGACTATTTTGACTCATCCCGGAGTGGAAATTTTCAATGTCTGATGTAAGGTTGAAGGCACCGCTCTCATGCTGTGAACCAATGGCCTTCCGAACAAGGCATTGTACCTCATATACCCCTCGATCACGTAGAAATTTATTTCCTAGGTTGTCCCGACTGTGTTTACCGGTAAAGTTATCTCATCCTTCATTGTCTTGTAATCCATGTTGTACCCGTTCAACACTCGGACCGCTGGTATGATTTGGTCCAATAATCCCAGTTGTTCTACGACCCTCCATCAGATGATGTTTGCTAAGCAACTTGGATCAATTAATACACTTTTAACTCGAGATTTATTAATAAGTACGAATATTACTAGTGCATCATTGTGAGGATGGATGATGCCCTCATCGTCTTCGTCGCTGAGCGAGATGGGCCCTTCGGGGACATAGTCCGGGTGCTTTTTTCCCTTGTGAAGAAACTTTGGTGCGTTTTATCATTTGCCCCTTGGGGGACATCCACTCCCCCCAATGATTATAAATGTCGCCCAGTTATTCACATTGTGAAAATAATTCTAGGATTTCTGGAGATTAAACCCAAAGAAGAGCTCCAAAAAATTCACGTTGAAATTCAAAGTTTTTGCACAATTGTTGCCTACAATTAGCTTAATAGAGTTGAAATTCCATTCTTAAATTGTGAAATTGATATAAAATCGACAAACTCAACTAACGTCTATGGATACTATGAATGTTGGACCTACTGTTTCAATTTTGATTCTGATTTTACTTTAACACAGTGGTGAATGAGTAAGTGAGAGTAACTTTGTTAATTTCCTTATTAATGACGTGTTGATCAATTCGGACTGTAGCTATGATTATTTTATTGATGAGATATACAAGCAATTGGGTAGAGATTCAATTACAAGTGCGATGAAGATAAAATATACAGTGAAGGATGGCTATATAGCAATTCCAATATACAATGATATAAGTGTGCGCTTGTATATGGAGATGAAAAAGAAAAACCTAGATATCACTGAATATCCATTATACATAACATTGAAAACTATGTATTCAAGTGCTGAATGCTCATATTCAAGTTTATACTTGGGTGGCAACTTACTCGCAATAACTTCAGCTGGTTTACAATGTCAGAACGTAGAAGAAGTACATGGAACTAATATTGTTGAGATGATGGATAATCATGTAAAAGAAGACAAAGTTGAGATATTTAAGGGAAATTGTATAATAGACAATCCACAACATGAAGAAATTGCAAAAGGTCAGTTGTATTGGGATAAAGATACACTCATTAGTGTAATAAAGCACTACGCAATACGAGAAAAATATCAATTTATAGTGGATAGATCATCTACAACAAGGTATGGTTTCTACTTATGAGATCGCACTTCTCTGCAATTTTATGCATACAGATCTGTATAAAAAATGTATAATTATTCTATAGTGAGATTGTACTTCTCGTAATTTTATGTATGCAAATCTGTATAAAAAAATGTATAATTATTGTATAGTGAGATTGCACTTCTCTGTAATTTTATGTATACAGATATGTATAAATAATGTATAATTATTGTATAGTGAGTTGCATATGTATACTGCTTGTTTATTTGAGACACAAGAGTTAAAATCTGAAGAAATGCATTATCATAACACTATATTTTAAATAGGTATTGTCTTACATGCGTGGATGAAAGTTGCAAATGGAGTCTTAGATCTTCAAGTCTACACAAATCAAATGTCTTCAAGGTTAGACGGTTCAATGATGTTCACACTTGCCCAGAGATGAGTAGACTGTTTTCACAACGTCATGTTACTTCGTCAACCATTGCAAAAATAATTTGCAACAAATATGCCAACCCAAAAAAAGATATACACTCTGGCAGACATCATGAGCGACATGAAACAACAGTATGGGATTAATATGAGTTACGTAAAAGCTTATAGAACAAAAGAAAAGGCTCTTGAACTACTAAGAGGGATACCATGCGAATCTTATAGAAAACTGTCGGGTCACTCGTATATGATAAATATGACAAATCCTGGTTCTGTCACAATGTTACATAAATCAGAGGAAGGGCGCTTCATGTATGTTTTTGTCGCACTAAATGCATCAATCATAGGATGGAAATACTTTTACCATATTGTAGTGGTTGATGGGACATTCCTCAAATCATCACACAGAGGAATAATATTAACAGCTAGCGCACATGATGCGGTAGGTAAATATGTTGCAGACTGGTATAATAATTATGTATGGTATAGATAGTTCTTATCTGTGTATAACAAAAATAACATGTGGATGCTTTCTTATTTGCTTAACCAGGTAAAATTTTTCCACTGGCATACACTGTTGTAGATTCTGAAAATGATGCTTCCTGGGAATGTTTTATTGAAATGTTTAGACAGACTTTTGGGGAAAGGGAAAGGATGTGCATCGTATCAGATCGTCAGGCAAGAATATTGGGGGGTTCTTCGATTGTGTATCCGGAGGTATCTCACTGTGTATGCATCTTTCATCTTTGGAATAACATAAAGAAGCAGTTCAAGAAGAACCATGACCGGCTGAGAGAAGTATTTTTTGCAATGGCCAGAGCATACAAAATTGAAAATTTTAATTGCCTCATACAAGATATGGACAACATTGATAAGAGGGTAAGGGGTTACCTGTTCCAAGTTGGTTATGAAAAGTGGTCCATAGTACATTTCACTGTTAATAGATCCATGGTAATGACTTCAAATATTGCCGAGTCACTCAATGCAAGAAATAGAGAGACAAGAGAGCTACCAATCATGAGTTTGCTAGATTACATGATGAATTTGGTTATGGAATGAAATAATACAAATAGAATGACTGCAATGAGTACATTTACTGGCCTAGGAAAAAATATCATGAAGCACTGAAGGAAAATAGCTATTTATCGCAGAAGATAACGGTAAATATTCTTTTATCATGTCTTACTTCATATGCCTGAGTAACATACTTCGACAAAAATGCATTAATACTTGTCATATCCTTGTTTTAGTTTTACTAATGATATCTATTTAAATTTAGGTGAGGCTTTCAACTGATTATGTATATGTAGTAATGGATGCTGAACAAAGGTGGAACATAGTCTGCATGCAAAAAAAGAGAATGCTCGTGCAAACGATTTCAAGTGGATGAGATTCCTTGTCCACATGCTATGGCAGTACTGGACTACATATACATGGAAGCACCCAAATATTGTTCTGCCTATTATACCAAGGAATACTTCAAGAAGACATATGAAGTTCTAGTTAATTCACTTCCAGATGAAACTACATGGGACCTTCCAATGGAGGTATTAGATAATGTGGTCCTACCACCGATAGTGAAGGGAAAACCAGGAAGACCAACGAAGTCACGACGCAAAGGGACTTTATGAATATCTGTATACTGAAACTGTTACATGTGGACTGTGTGGAAAACAAAGACACAACAAAAGAACATGCAGGAATGCTCAAGACAACTAGTAGATGTTGCTACAGTAATTTAGTATTTTGTAATATTTTTGCTTCTGAATGTTACAATTAGAATATTCGAAAAATAATGAGATTTGCAATCAGATTCTCTCTGATGTATGAATTAAGATGCTACTTTTTGTCATAATGAAATTATTTTATTCCAAATACTATTACGGATGTTATTATACAAAAAAATATACAAAATAGATGACAATATATAAAATATATACAAAAAAGACTGTCACTATATAAAAAATATACAAAATAGACTATCACTATATAATTTATATGTAATATTTTTTTCGTATACAAAAAAAATACAAAATAAACTATATCTATACAAAATATATACAAAATAGACTATCACTATACAAAATATATACAAAAAGGACTGTCACTATACAAAAATATACAAAATAGAAATGTATATTTATACACAAAAAAAAGACCGTCACTATTGTATATGCAATTTACATACAATAGACTGTGACTATACAAAAAAAAATACAGATAGATATCACAATACAAAATATATACAAAATAAACTGATGCTATACAAAAAATATACAAAACAGATGTCACTATACAAAACATATACAAAGGACTGTTACTATATAAAAATTATACAAAATAGACTGTCGCTATACAGTTTATATACAGTTAGCTGCCCCCAAAACTTCATTCACAAAACTTCCTATAGCAACTTAGCAACACCAGCTAAATTTGCAAAATCTGTCGAAAATGCAAAACCTGTCGAAACAGATTAAACTATATAAATTACAAAACTAAAACTGTAGAAAAGTCAAAACTACATAAAATCTGAAATTTTCATAATTTCACTATTAACTGAAAACAACACAACAAGTCGCAATTAAATGCAATATTCAACATTAGCATTTCAAACATATTGTTCAAAAACATCCCAAACAAAAAGCATAAAACGTGATATAAGTATGCAACTGTATCTAATCATAGACAATATCATAACCAAACTACTTCTATCTTAAAACTACATGTGAATTTTCTATTAAACTATCCCAAACTACTTCATGTTGCCCTTCAACTTATCCTTTTTCTTAATATCCTTCAAAGTCTCGTCATCACCAACATCATGCAACTTGCTCTTTTTCTTGATATCCTTCAAAGTCTTGTCATCACAAACGGCATGCGTCTTGCCCTTTTTCTTGGTATCCTTCAAATACTTGTCATCAACAATGGAATGTGACTTGCTCTTTTTCTTGTTATCCTTTTTTGTCTGATCCTTCAATCTACCAGTAGACTCATCATCACTAGCTGCATGTCCTCTTTGTTTCTTTACTCCATAATCTCATAGCAATATATCATATCGATTCCGTATCCCATCAATATCAATAGCTTAGGAATACTGCTGTCTTGAATGATTTACTCAGCAAATGCAACAACATAAAAACCACAATCACTACATACAAGGTGGAACAAAAACGTTGAATAAGTTAGGATAATATCCAAATAGGAATTCATGTACAAAAAATGAATAAGAATCAGAAATATTCAATAATAATTTACGTGTTATCTTGCGTTGGCAACCCATCAACGACATGAATCTCAAAAGGATCATTGACTGTGTCACGACCCCGGTTCACCTTCCATGAACCATCGTGACGACACCTAGTCGCTACAACTAGGTAAGCCTAACAATGCGAAAAATAACAAAATTTGCGGAAGAAATAATTAAAAACTGAAACAGTGAAAAAAATAGTGTTGAAAAGTGTCGCTTGGCATACACAATATCAACTCTCGAAACTACTAACTTTTCCTAAAACCCGGAATCTCATTATCACAAGCCTTTGAATGTCTACCAACATCTAACTCCAGAATATCTAATAAATAAACGAAAGTACAGAAGGGCTAATACAAAATAAAAGAGTAGAAAGGGACTCTTCGATCTGCGGACGCAGCAGATATACCTCGGAGTCTCTATGAGCACCTCGTCTCAAGCGTGATAAGTCTGAGTAGAAGTACCTGGATCTGCATATGAAAAACATGCGCAGAAAGGGCATGAGTACACCACAACGGTACTCAGTAAGTGCCAAGCCTAACCTCGGCCGGGTAGTGATGAGAAAGATGAGGGCCATACTGAAGTTAAATAAAAGATAAGGTTTAATAGTGTAGAACAAAACAATATAAATAAGTACAACAGTGAAAGTAACACAGGATATAAGGACAGCAACATCTACCACAGAGACTAAGTAAACACAGAAAGAAATACAGCTCAACACAAGGATAACAACCGGGGATCTCCCAAGATACCGTCCCATAGTCCCCAAATATAAATATCCAGTAAATATCCCGGGATACCATCCCGTAGTCCAACTCATCATGCGAGGGGATCTTCCGGAATACTGATCTGTAGTCCCAAATGTAAATACTCAGTACAGGGGGATTCTACTGGGTGCAGTCCCGTAGTTCCAATATAAATGTGTAGGGGGATCTCCCGGAATACTGTTCTGTAGTCCCAAAGTAAACATACAGGGGGATCTCCCGGGATACCGTCCCGTCGTCCCAAAGTAAACACACAGCAACAACAAGAAAAGTACACAATTCAATTCAAGTTCTATACCAAGGTAAAACAGGTATTTCTAACCTAGCATGCTGCACGAAATTCAAATAAGGCAGTTTGAACAAGTAAGACAATTAAGTCAATTAGACATGTTATCCTAAGCTAACAACAGGCTTAAATTGCAGGTAATATAAACAGGAAAGAAAACATACTAGTAATTACTTAATTTAAATCGGATTTTCAACAATTAGCACAAGTACGCACTTGTCACCTCACGTGCAAGGCATCTCAATTATCAATAATACCAAATCCTAAGGGGGAGGTCCCCCACACAAAGTTAGACAAGCCACTTACCTCTAACCGGCTCAATAATCAACCCGAGACCACGTTCTTGCCATGAGTACTTGACTCCAAATGGCCCAAATCTATTTAATTCAATTGCATAATATGAATAACACTTCAGGTAACTGATTCTACAAAGAAGTTCTAAGATAATACACGAAATTAGGTAAAATGACAAAAATACCCCTCGGGCTCACCTCTCGAAATCGGATAAAATTTACATTTCAAGAATCCTCACACTCTCACAAGTTTAGTCATACCAAAAGTACCAAAATCAAACCTCAAATGGTCCTTCAAATCATCACTCAAGGTCTCTAATTAATCAAGCCCTAACCCCCAAATTACCACTAATTTTCCTTAAATTTTCATGCTTACAATGATAAAAATCACCTTAATAAAGAGTTTAAGGACCAAAGACCTTACCCCCAATGAATTCCTCTAAAAATGCTCCCCAAGGCTTCTTCCCGTTTAAAAAGAGGTGAAAAATAACTCAAATTCGCGAAGGCAACTATTTATATGTTCTGCCCAGCTAATCTGCTTCTGCGGTCATGGGACCGCACTAGCAGTCCCTCTTTTGTGGAACAAGGGTAGCATCTGCGAAAAATTTCACTAAACTCAGATTCCGCACCTGCGACTTCCCACACGCAGATGCGGTACCGCTTCTGCGGTAAAGCTTCCGCTTCTGCGACTCCTGCTGGTTCTCCCCCTTTCTGCTTCTATGATTATACCACCGCTTTTGCGGCTACGCACCTGCGGGACCCAACCACAGGTGCGGTTATGACAGAAGATCAGCAGCTGAAGCTGCTCAAGCAAACTCTCAATTCTTCCGACAACCTCCCGAAACCATCCCGAGGCCCCCAGGACCTCAACCAATAGCACAACCAAGTCTAATACCACTGTCCAAACTTATACAAATCTTCCAAACACCTCAAACAACATCGAATCAACCAATTAGCATCGGGTACAAGCCTAAGAACTTTAAAAACTCTCAAATACGCTTTCGATCAAAAAGTCTATCAAACCGCGTTCGAATGACCTGAAATTTTGCACATACATCATATTCAACACTGCGGAGCTACTCCAACTTCCGGAATCCCATTCCGACCCTCAGATCAAAATCTCACTATCGAACCGGAAACTTCCAAAATCTCAATTTTCGGCATTTCAAACCTAAATTAGTTAAGGACCTCCAAAACACAATCCGAACACGCTCATAAACCCAAAATCACCCAACGAAGCTAACAGAACCATCAAAATTCCATTCTGAGGTAGTCTTCACACTATTCCGCCTACGGTTAAATTTCCAAAACTTAAGCTCTCATTTAGGGACTAAGTGTCCCAAAACTCTCCGAAACTCCAACAAACCCTCCCGGAAACTCACAATAGCAGAAACAAACACGGAAAAAGTAGTTAATAGGGGATCAGGGCGTAAATTCTTAAAATGACCGGCCGGGTTGTTATAGATGGGGATTCCCATAGGATTCTCCTTTGTGTCCCAAAAACCAATACAATGAAGGAAATATGGGAACAACACTGAGTATGGCTCAACTGATCTCCGAGCTACACTATTTTGCCGCGCACCACTCATGGAATCGTATACATAAATGCACAAATATTTGAATGACAATCTCGCCAATATCCAGTGTCACTTATCAGATAGATTTATAGGGAAACGGACTTCATCAACAGTAGACTAAGGAACATTACATCTTAAAAAATACCCAAGTATATACTCAGCAATTGGCTCTGTTTCAGTAATCAAATTTATGTCTCTGTTTTTCTCCAAAAACTCCTTGTACAAATTCGAAATCAAGCAGTTAAACCAACAACCAGTAGTTGTGAATCTTACCAGAACATCAACATCATACTTCCCTTTCTTTCTCAAATAGTAAAAAATTACATCAATATGCTGAAATATGAAGAATATACACACATAGTCAGAAAATTACAGTATGAGAAAACTAAAAATGTATATCACCAGTTTATATTTTCCAGTTAAAGCATTGACTTACTAAATCACACAAAGGTAGGCCGGGATATGGAAATGTGAAGAACTATTTTTTCTCCAGTATCATCAACTCCAAATTCAAAGATTTTATTTAGCTTATTGCTAGCCTCTATATAAACACCGTCCCTGATGAATCATGATAAAAAGATATGGTTCATAACATGAAACACGAAAATAAAAAAGAAAAAAAATAAAAAAGAAAAAACTAAAACATAAAACTTACGGCGCATTAGTCCTTAAGCCTCTATTAACGAAAGTGTTCCACTTACACAATACTCTGAAATCAACAAGATTGTCAACATTTTCCTGAAAAGGATACTTTATAGTCAAGATGGGCTTCTTTGACTTAGTTGGCTTATTTTGAACAACTTGGATGGTGCTACCAGAGTCAAATGTGTTCATGAATGGTGACTTCATGACCCCTGCTGGTTTCCTTTCTCTAGGGTTCATTTCAGGTGTATCATGATCAATAACAACTATACAATCTTCCTACATATTAGCAATATTTTTCTCCACTCCTAAACAATCACCATGTACAATATTTTGATTGAAATACTTTTGGGTGATTGCAGTTATTTGAGCCTCAGCATCACTACTCCAGCTATTGTCCTCACCAACTTCCTCATAACAATTTTACCAATTTGTATAGAATCATCCACCAAACTCCCCATATTAGCAGTATTTTTGTCACAAAACTTCTGGGTGATTGTAGTGATTTCAAGATCGGCATCCTCAATCCAGGCTTTGTCATCACCAACTCCTTCACTACTTTTACCATCTTTTATAGAATCCTTCACCACACCTTTCATAACATCAACAGTTTGCTCTAGACTAAACTCATTGTCAACGTTTTTCTTTACAACTTCTTTAATGTCAATATTTTTCTCCATAACTTCCTCACTACCAAAATTATTCTCTTCAACTTCCTTATCATGATGGTCGTCATTTTTTTGATTACCTTGTTCAGAAAAAATATACAAAAAATTGTAAAATTATAGTAACCGGTAAAAATAACAAATAAGCATAGTCATGAGAATACCTTTGAAGCATCGCATTTACCTAGAGCTTTAAAAACCTTTTCAAATGAGGAAATCATTAACTACTCCAAAGATGAAACCTTGTCGTTTACCTATAAACGAAAAAGAGAAACTGAATATCAATTAAGTTGTCAGAACTGCTCAAAGGCAAAATAGAACTGTACCTTGTTGATTTTACTTCCCAGAAGTTTCAGCTCTTTCTCGCTTGAATTCAGGTTACTGGGCTGTGGATCCGGATTCTCATTGTTGATAGATTGTGATTCCGGCTTATTTTTGGAGTGCTTCTTAGCATTTGTTTTAACTTCAGTCACGACTCCAAATTCAATATGAATCTCGTTTTTATCCTTACAAACCGGGACAAAGTCATGCAATTGAAGCCTTGTTTAATCATCATTTGTTGGGGAAATATTACTAAACACCAACTACAAATAAATAAATAAAAGTTAGCAATCATGAAATTTAAAAAAAAACAAAAGACAAACTTATGTATTAGAAATGCATAATTCATGTATCAGAAATGTATAATTTATGTATCAGAAATGTATAATTTATGTATCAGAAACGTATATTTTTTACCTGCTCCTGACTTAAAAGAAAAAACTCTTTCCTCAACCTCTTAAAGGTCACTTTCTTCTTTACATTCCAGTTAAGTGTGAGTGACACAAGATCTCCAATCCGGTAAGCGAGGTTTTTGTGAGTATAGGGGCAGCATTCATAAAACCAACACTGGAATGCCAAAGACAAACCACCATATTGATACATCTCTCTCCTGCTACGAACCTTATCCTTCATTGCCAACGTAGCATTAAAAATCACTTTTCCCTAAGGGAAAGTCTTAAAATCACCAGATTTAACCAACAGAAAATCATTCTTTGTTATCAAATCATCATTCGTAATGGAAAATAGGAAACTGTGAATGAAATACAATACTGCAATCTTTAATGCATCCTCATCAGATTTTCACATCTTTTTTAAGAAACATTCAGTTAACAATTTCTTAGACACTTTCGACATGCTTGGAAAGTACAATTCCATCAACCGACTCGAATGGACAGATTCATAATCCTTATTGGGATCACCATTACGTTT
The DNA here is from genome assembly GCF_000715075.1 of Nicotiana tabacum. Lineage (NCBI taxonomy): Eukaryota > Viridiplantae > Streptophyta > Magnoliopsida > Solanales > Solanaceae > Nicotiana > Nicotiana tabacum. The sequence continues at coordinate 116,767,031 of NC_134099.1, read as the reverse complement.
TAAACCTGTGATAATACAAAACTTTGCAAGTCCAAAGCGCAACTTGGTGCTATTCACTTTAATCCATAACTCATTATCTTAAGGTGACACTACTTCCCTAAGCAATGGTGAATGGATAAGTTGGTTCTGTATAAAAAATTCGGGCAAGTCCACAAAATAACCAAAACATGTTCTTCTAAACATCTCAATCTGCTGATCATCCAAACTATCTTTCAAATGTTTCACTATACTGCAGTTTGTATGCACACTGACACGAGTACTATAATGATCACCCAAAGGAATATAGTAATCCCAAACTGCAAACAACACAAAAATATAAGCTTCATAACAATCACAAATACACACTTTAAATATTACTTATACACTATGCGGATAGATGATACACTTTATATGCAAAAGTTGCACATTACTTATTGACTTGATACAATTTATATGCAATATAAAAAAGAATGATACGTTTTATATACAAATCTGGAACATAACTGCTATATTGGATAAATTTTCTACATACTAAAATAAACTAAGCGCACACAAGTCAAAGTTATATCATTAGAAAATACTTTCAAATCAGATAAGCTAGAATATTTTTGATCAACATGAACTTTTCTCTTTTTTTATGGAACATCATCCCCATCCCTTTTAGCCTTTCTTTTATAACCTTTACCCTTATCCTTCACAACATCCTTTCCCGCTATTTTAATCTTTCTTTTTGAACTTGTGCCTTTTTTAACAACTACACGCTGAGCAGTTTGTGACCTCGTTACTCTATCGCTGGGAGTCTCGCTATGAGAACGAGTCCTTCTATCAACAGGGGTACTTTGCATTCTTTCAATAGGGGTATTTTGCATTCCTTCAACAGATTTAGGGGTTGCATACCCCAAATCACACCCAAATTTGGGTAAATCTTCAAAATAGTCATCATTATTACTAATAAAATTAATGAAATTAGGGTTATATTTCACTAATTTACCAGCTAATTTAAGAGAATTTGGAGATGCCTTCGATTTCCTTTTTTTCTTCAAAGACTTCTTTTCCCCTATTATAGAGTCGACTATGAACAAAAATCGGAAAACCTACTGAAATTTTGACTTACATTGAGAGCAAGAGTAAATGGAGAAGCTGTGTTTGAGAAGAAAGGTGTTTTGAGAGAGCCGAGTGCAATAGGAAAATAACGGAGCGAGTTAAAAGACATGGGTGGTTTATGGATTATGGGCTATTAGATGTAATAACGTTGGGCCGAAGGGACATTTCGGGTCGAAGGGGGAAAATATGGGCTATTAAAATTTTGAAGAGCTATACAGGATAGTTTGCTCTTTTCTATTTACTTCTCATTCAATATTAGATACACGTTTTGGGGTTACGACTAGGTCAGATAGTCCCGCTGCATAAAGCCCATGAAAGAAATGAAAGCACTTTCTACTAGGATTTTTTTAATTTGGAGCCTTGAACCTGATTTTTCTGACTATAAATAAAGAGATCGTATTTATTCCATTACCATCTTTGGCGGTAGTGAGAATTAACCAACTTGTAAAGTTTCTTCCCTTAGATCTTTTCGTTTACTTTATAGAAGCCTTTTCACTGAAGTCCCTATCGATCGGTCTATCCTATTAATTTCTTTGTTTGGCAGCCCTCGAGAGTTATCAATTAAAGTTGTGATCCCACCTTTGCCACATTTTGCTATTTGATATCTAGCAGTACTATAACTAGCTCATACGATAC